>NC_053038.3:159777656-162427656 GCF_002575655.3 Aegilops tauschii subsp. strangulata
TGGATGAAAAGTTCCCTAAGAAAACTAGTACAGATGAATCCAAAGGAGAAATGCTTATAGATAGTAACCATATGGATCAAGCAACCAATATGGGGGGAGCATGTATGTACTGGAATCCTCCAAAAGAATCCTTCAGAAATCGTAGTACATTGTCATTGTAAACTCGGAAAAAGGTGTCACAAACTGAACTCTCTTATGGTTAACATTAAACAGGAAAGGAACATCACCTCGATATATAGCTTCTCCAGGCACGAAAAGCATCTCAGGAAACTGACAACTTCCTCCAGGTTGGGGCCGATGGATTCTAGTGCCAAGACTGTCGGATGTGGGGTTCCGGAAAACCCTTACAGTTCGAACTCTGGGGTGCGCGCGAAGTCTTTCCCTCCTACCGATCCATGCCCTAGCTCGCTAAAATCTCACGGACGAACTCGACGAACTCGCAACACAGAAAGACACGAGATTTATACTGATTCAGGCCACCGTTGTGGTGTAATACCCTACTCAAGTGTGTGTGGTGGTGGATTGCCTCTTGGGCTCGTGATGAACAGTACAAGGGGAAGAACAACCTCCTGAGGTTGAGGTGTTCTTGTGTCTAGGGTAGGCTCTCAATCAGATCAGATCAAGCCGAGATGAGATGCCCCTACTGTGGTGGCTATTACTACTTATATATTCCCTGGTCCTCTCCCCAAATATTGAGCGGGAAGGGAGCCCACAACGGCAGGCAAATTTGAAGGGGGATAGCTATCCTGACAAAAGTGGTCTTCGCCAGCGAAAGGCTCTGGTGGTGACGCCGTCTTGGGCTCCATGATGACCTCCGTCCTACCATCCTTCTGGTCTTGGTCTCGTTGCACCGATATGGCAACCATTGCCTGATGCCTCGGTACTCCTCGCTTGCGCTTGCCTCCTTAGCACTAAAGGAGAAACAAGGACGCTGCATGCACTGGCGCCCGCCTGGACTCGATCGTCATGGCTCACGTCATGAGAGCCTCGTGAGGTTTGCCCCGCCTTGATATCTCCGCTACTCGTGAGCCCGCCTGGCTAGGCCACTCCTGAGGAGGTCTTGCGTCGCCCACCTCGTGAAGCTTGGCCCCTCGCGAGGGTCTTGGATGCTTTGTTAACGAAGATGGGCCGGACGGCCCGCTAACTTAGCCACGCCGTGGGCCGCAGGCAGGATAGTCTGGGGACCCCCGTTCCCAGAACGCCGAGAGTAGCCCCCGGGCCCAAGGTGCGCTCGGGCTTGGCTTCGCTGCAAAGCCTAGGGTGAAGTACGGAGAGCCGCGGGCCTCCAAAGCCTGCGGCCTCGGTTGATGCGTGGCGGTTGATTGGGCGTGGGCGTCTCCGCTTCCCCATGCTGCCTTGGCAACTGCACGACTGGACAAAAGGCTGGCGCGGACACCGCTTGCATTCATTGCTTCTTCCTCGCCTTGCTCTAGATCCCCTTTCTCGCTCCTCGCCACCGCTACCTCAGATCCGCTCCAACCTCGCTCCGCATCTGTGACCCATGGCGCCGCGCAAGGTCAGGACTTCCTCAGCGCCGGCTTGGTATGAGCCGGCTCTTGAAGCGCCCACCGTCACAGAGAAGAGCCTCGCCTCCGTGCGCCTACTGACGGCGGGGGAGAGCAACGAGTGGGGGAAGATGGAGCTCCGGCTCGCCTCCGATGTGCCGGAGCCTGAGGGAAGCACCTTCTTCCCCTTCTTCTCGAGCAGCATCGTCGTCGGGTTGGTCCCTCCTTTCTCCGACTTCTTTTATGAGGTTCTCGACCACTACAGGCTGCTGGCATTGCACCTCCATCCCAACTCTGTCCTCCTCTTGTCCATCTTCGCCTACTACTGCGAGGCATACCTGGGCGTGCTGCCATCCGTGGCGCTTCTGTGCCACTTCTTCTTCCTTCACGTCACCGATGGGTCACTCTCCGGATGCGCCAACTTCGTCGCGTCTGGCAAGGCCAACTCGATCTCGAGCACCGGGAAGCGGGCCGACAATATCCGATCCAAATGGGTCATGATGGACGCCAAGTGCACCTGTCCGCGCCTGGTGTTACCGACGGAGGGCCCCAGCTCGACAAGGGGCGGTTCAAGGCGGAGCTTCCGATGAGCGGGCGTTGTCTGTGTTGGGGCAGATGACAACTGACTTGAAGCCGGGCAACGCGAAGGCAGCCAAGGTGACGGGGGCAATGCTCCTGAGGGAGTTCTTGATGATGCGAGTTGCCCCTCTCCAGGCGCGCTCGCGCCCCTTGTGGGAGCTTGAAGAAGAGGGGAACAAGACCCGTCTAAGGCCTGGGGCCCTTCCTGGCGACGAATTGGATGCTGTCCTGCGCCTCATAGTTGGGGACAATCAGGAGAACCCGCCTAGTGCCTTCGTTCCTTTGTTCCTCCGCAAGGACTGGGAGGAACTTGTCGCCTCCAGGCCGTCCTTTGACGCGCGTGGCCTGGTGCCACCGGCGCTCGCAGGAGCTCCTGCAGCACCGAAGCCGGTGGAGGTGTCCTCCGACGAGTCCTGCGGAGGGGAGGAGGAGGAGGTGGACTCGGAGAAGACTCTTGAAGAGGTGGGGGAGACTTCTCCTTTGAGCAAGGCCGAGATCCTCCGCGCCCTGCCTGATGACGCCAAGGCCGACGCTTGCCAGGGGGAGAGGGGGCAGCCCCTCATCCCGACAAGGGGTAGGTCGTCGCTGGTGCCTCGCAATGCCGCCTCCGTCCCGACACCTCCTGGGGCTGGCTCCGGCCCTGCCTCCGCACTGCATGCCGCCGCCGGAGCCCGCGCGCCTGCCCCTCAGGTCCCGATGCTGTCAGGCTTCAAGCTCCCCAAGCGGAAGTATGTCGCGGTGGATTGGTAAGTGTCTTAAGCTTCGCCTTGTCCCTGTTTGTACTTGTTATTTCCTGACGTTTGCCCTCGGTCGATCAGGCTGGCGCCTTCAGCGAAGAAGAGGAAGGAGGATACGACAACAGTGCCTTCCTTCGCAGAGAAAGGAGGCAGCATCGCCCGCACCTCCCCAACCCGGTCGTCCTCGCGAGGCCAAGAGGAACATCGCCGTGTGGAATCAGCCCCCATGGCCCTGCTGGCTCCGGAAGTGCCGGCGTCTAGCGCGGTTGATGAGGTCCCAGCTGCTCCGGAACCCGCAATCTCCCAGGTCCTGGCGACGATGTCGGCTCCTCCCACTACTGCACCTCCACTCCCTGGTTCTTCTGCTCCTGCTGCTGTTCTGGAACGTGCTCTTTCGGAGATGACCCAATTGCAGGCAGATCTCCTGGGTGTGGACCCACGCCTGGTGGCCGGGTGCCTGGAGCTGGCCTCTGGCTGGCTTCATTCCGACCTGGCGGTTCGCGCGATGCTGAGCCAGGCTGCTGCGGCTTCCGAGAAGGACAAGCAAAGTGCCGCAAACGCTGCAGCCGATCGTGAGACGGCGCTGAAAGACGCCAAGGCCGCCCGTGACCGCTGCCAAGTGCTGGAGGACGAGTTGCAGAGCCTGTGCGACAAGCACGCCGAAGAAGCGCATGGCCGCCTGGCAAAGGAGGAGGAGGTGAAAGCCCGGGAGGACGCCGTCAAGAATCGCGACGCTGAGCTGGCGGAGTTGGGGAAAACACAGGCCGCCGAACGCAACCGGTTGGAAGAGCTGGAGCGGAAGGTGAAGGCGAAGGAGGCCGATCTTGACGCCAAGGCGCGGGTCCTGGGCGAAGACCGCATGGCCTTTGCCGACCTCGAGGAGGGATCTCGCAAGGCGCTGAAGACGCTCTACGATCACTGCCTGGAGAAGCCGCTGGCCACTGATGAGGACGGCCCCTCCTAGTTGCTTCCTCTCTTGGTGAAGGCGCTCGTGGAAGTCATTGATGGCGTCGGTCCTATGGCGGACGCAGAGGCTCGCGTCCTGTCTTCAGCTGCATTGACCTGCGTTTTCAGCCACCTGCACCTTCGCGACCCCAACGCTTGCCTTGACGAGCTGCTGGAGTTTGTGGCTGAGGATCACTGCGAAGCCGCCGCCGCAGCTGTGCAAGGTCAGGTGGAGGCCCTGCTGGAGAGGTTCCGTGGCTTTGCCTCCTCACCCTTGTCTGGCGATGCCGCCGACCCTACGGCTGGTGGTGCAGGTGAAGGCGTCGCTACCCGGGATGGAGCACCTTCTGCAGGCGACAGCGGTGTCCAGGGGTGACCTGCGGCTAGTTTCCTGTTTTGTTCCTGCAACATGCATTAGGCCCCGTGGAGGCATTTAGACTTTTCATTTGATATTGTGAGGACAATATGTTTGTAATATTTGCTTCGAGATTTTGCGATTTTCTTCCTATCCGCTTTGTGTTCTGCGTCGGCAGAGCCCGGCCCCGCGCATACCTCAACCGCCATTGGGCCGACCGGAGACCAGGATGGACCAAGGAGTGAGGGGCTACGTGACCAGTTAGGCTCCTGAGTCATGATGCTCAGGAGTCCCCCTTGACGCGCAAACAACCTATAGGGAGAGTACGCCAGGATAGATTAATGTTCTATGTCGGCAGAGCCTAGCCCCGCGCATACCTCAACCGCCGTTGGGCCGACCGGAGACCAGGACGGACCAAGGAGTGAGGGGCTACGTGACCAGTTAGGCTCCTGAGCCGCGATGCTCAGGAGTCCCCCTTGACTCGCAAACAATTTCCATACCTTCCCTCGCCGAGACCTCGGGAGGGGCGTGTGATGACCGGGTCCGAGAGACCTGCTTGGGCGGTGTGCGCTTGGGCGTGACCCGAGAGCAGCCCCCAGGCCCGGGAGACCTGGTTGGGTGGCGTACGCTTGGGTGTGACCCGAGCGCAGCCCCTGTGTCCAGCCCCCTCGCGCGGCTCTCCCGAGGGGAGGCGTTGCGGTGAGGCCGGACGCTGAGCTCTGGGGCTCCCTGAGGTTGGTACGACCGTGGGGCCGCCCTCAGTTGTTTATCACCAGCACGGAGCATAGTGCTTCCACTTGTGCACGGGCATAGCCGCTCCTCGGCAGTGTCGACGGCCAGCGCGGAGCATGGTGCTTCCACTTGTGCGTGGGAGGGGGGCCCCCCTCCGGGAGGAGCCCCCGGGGCGTGTACAGCCCCGCCCTGACACATGGCTTGCACGGCAGGGCTGCGAGGTGTATCTGGGCACTCGTGAGCCAGCGCGGGACTCACGAGGCCCTACCTCAAGGCGGGTTGCGCCTGGTCTTGAGTCTTCGACGGCTGTGTGTTCCTGCGAGACAGTTAGGTGCAAGCACTCTACGTCCTCAGGTCTGGGCCCTCGAGCGAGCTCAGCCGCCGCTGGTATGCCAGGTCGCGATGCCGTGGTCAAGGCCAGGGGTGAGGGCTGGAGAGCCAGTAAGAGCTCCTGAGTCGCTATGCTTAGGAGCCCCCTTTTAACGCACAAGCGGACTGCACTAGAGAGGGGTGGACCACCGGCGGGTGGCAACCGAGCAGGTGGTAATCATAGGCAGGTTAAGCATGGAAGGCAAATCAGCTTGAGTAAATGCAGGAAGACACATGCCACTGGGTCCAGCCCGAGCGGCTTGGGGATGATGCAGCCCGAGGGGCGCCCCCAGCAAGGTAAGCTAAATACATAAGCAAAAGGGATACATGCCACAGGGACGGACCCATGCGGCCTGGGAGTAATGCAGCCCGAGGGGCGCTCCCAACTAAACGAGCTTGGAAAATGTCACCTGGTTCTGTAGATGAAGTAGAGTTGGTGCATCTGAAGGCGTGCGTCAAAGGAATGACTCTTCATGAGCCACCGGGGCCCTGAGCCTCAGGATGCTCTGGGGGCTCGGGATGTTCCTTGAAGACCGTCTCCATTTCCTCCAGGACGGTGTGGTACCTGGCCTCCTGAGCAGCCAGGACGCGCCGCTCGTTGCGCTGATAGGCTGACGTCACGCTCGGCAAGCCGAAGGGCATGCGAACGTAGCTGTGTGGCGGGCCCTCGCAACGGCCCACACGCGAAGGCCAGAAACGCTCCTGAGATGCGGCCTTGTTGAGCCCTGGGCACTACTAGGAAAAGGCTAATTAGTGGCGCACCTGTTTTGGCCATTAATGGCGCACCGTCTAACCCCCACAAGGCTAATTAGTGGCGCACCTATTTTTTTGAATTTTTTTGATATTTTCTGAATTTTGAAGGCGGGAAAATAGTAGTGGCGCACCGTTTAACCCCCACCGTGCGCCATTGCTATTTTTGAATTTTGAATTTGGATCTGGATCACGATTTTTTTGCCCTTTTCTTTGCTCCTTTTTTGCACGATATTTTTTCAATTTTTGTTCTCGATTTTGGATCTTGTACGGTCTTTTGCCGGAGAGGAGTTCATCGGAGAGGAGGAGGAGGAGGTCACCGAAGAGGAGCTCGCCTACATCGCCAGAGAGGAGGAGGAGGTCGCCGGAGAGGAGTTCACCGGAGAGGAGGGAGGAGAAACCGTGAGGGGAGGGGAGGAGAGGAGGGAGGAGGAGCTCACCAGCGAGGAGGGAAGAGGAGATCACCGGAGAGGAGGGAGGAGGAGATCACCAGAGAGGATGGAGGAGGAGCTCACCGGAGAGGAGGGAGGAGAAACCGTGAGGGGAGGAGAGGAGAGGAGGGAGGAGGAGGTCGCCGGAGAGGAGGAGGAGGAGGTCGCCGGAGAGGAGGGGAGTATGGTGGAGGAGAGGAGGGGATATGGAGTGGAGGAGACGAGGAGATGGAGTGGAGGAGAGGTGGAGTGGAGGAGAACAATGAAGAGGTTAGGAGGAGAGGACCCCGCACAGCCATCTATACGACATAGGAAAGGGGCACCGTGGGCAGGTGCGCCATTACTAACTTTTTTATTTTTTTGATTTATTTTGAATTTTGAAGGCGGGAAGATAGTAATGGCGCACCTTGGGCAAGTGCGCCATTACTAACTTTTTTTATTTTTTTGATATAGTTTGAATTTTGAAGGCGGGAAGATAGTAATGGCGCACCATGGGCAGGTGCGCCATTACTGAGTTTGTTTTTTTTTTGAATTTTTTTAATTTTTTTGCCTCTCCAGATCATGAAAGGCCCGTAACTTTTTTTCTGTTAGTTTTTTGGGGATTTTGAAAATGTTCAACGGGGTTACCCCGTTGAAATCGGATGTAACTTTTTGAGTAGATGATTTTTCATATAAAAAACTTTTTCATCGGAGTTCGTATGCAAAAGTTATGCCCATTTTACAAATTCTAGAGAGATTTTGCAAAAAAGTCTAAAATTCATGTTTGTAAATTTTGCTAACAACTAGACCACATATCACATGGGAATCTTATTTTCTTTTATTTTTTTGAGATTTGTATCATTTTCTTTTATTTTTTTGAAACTGAAAAGGCGGTCCACCTGGGGGTGCATTTGGTGAATTTTTTGTAAGGCTCAGACGTGTGATGTGTAAATGTTAGTAGTGGCGCACCAGGGGACAGTGCGCCATTACTTGTTAAAACTAGTAATGGCGCACTATCCCCTATTGCGCCATTACTAGTTTTGAAAAAAAAGTAAAAAAATGTGTTAGTACTGGCGCACATAGTGTGTGGTGCACCATTACTAGTTTTGGAAAAAATAATTTAAAAAAATTGTTAGTAGTGGCGCACCGTGGGTGTTGTGCGCCATTAGTGATATGGACACTAATGGCGTACCTGCACATGGTGGGCCACTGCTACATAGCAGTGGCGCACCACATATGTGGTGCGCCATTAATGTCCATATTAGCTATAGCCCTTTTCCAAGTAGTGGGGACGTCGATGCAGTCACGCAGCCCAGCATCCTCGCCTGGATGGGGAGCTGCGCCTCGTGAGCGGCTGTCGCCGCGCATGGCTCTTGCGTCTTGCAGTTCTTGAGTGGTCTTGGTGATGAACTCCTCACTGGTGGGCACTCCTTGCCCTGTGTTCTCCTGAGGGAAACGTGCCGCGAAGCACGCCTCCAAGTGGTGCCCAAGCGCCTCCCTCGTGAGGTTGGCAAGGTCTAAGGCCTTCCAAAAGAGAGCCCCCGAGCCCTGCACGAGGAGGGCGCCGGGCGCGCCTTCCTATGCGATGGAGGGAGGCGCCCCTGCAGCGGGCGCTAATCCTGGCGAGGCTCCAGCTGCGATGCCACCCTCCTGAGGCCCGGCACGGCGCGACTGCTTCTTCTTGGGGATGGCCTCCGGAGGGCCCTCACTTCTGCTGTCGGGGTCGTTGATTGCTGCAGCTTGGAAGGCGCACTCGAAAGAGCACACCGCATCTCTCTCTTCACATGGGACCGTGATGATTCCACCGCTTCCTGGCATCTTGAGGACGTTGTAGTCGTGATGGGTGACTGCCATGAACTTGGCCAGGGCCGGATACCCGAGGATGGAGTTGTACGGCAGGCGGATGTGCGCGACGTCGAAGTCGATGAGCTCGGTGTGGTAGTACTTGCGCTCTTCGAAGGTGACACACAGGCGGACCTGCCCAATCGGTGTGGTGGAACCGTCGGTCACTCCTAAGAAAGGCTTGGTAGGCTGAAGCTGCTCATATGGCACTTGGAGGTTGTCGAACGTGTCGATGGACAGGACATTGAGCCCTGCGCCACCGTCGATGAGGGTCTTGGTAACCTGCACATTGCTGATGACTGGGGAGCACAGCATCGGGAGGGCGTCGGCGGTGGCTGCGCACTTGAGCTGATCTGCAGAGTTGAAAGTGATGGCGCATTGGGACCACTTGAGCGGGCGCGTGGCCTCGAGCTTGGGGAGCATCGCGTTCACTTCACGAGCGAATTATTTGAAGATGCGTTGAGAGGTTGGGGCCTGCACGCCGCCCAAGATGCATGCGATTGCACGCGGCTCCTGGAAGCCCCCAGCCCCCTCATTCTGATGGTGATCGTCGTTCCTTCTTGGTGGGGGCAGCGGGGGAAGACCGGCGTTGCCCTGGGGGCGATCCTCACGTGGCTGGTCCCTCCAGGCGCCCTCGCGAGAATGGTCCTGCTAGTGGTCCTCACGAGGCCTGTCGCGCCACTCCTTGCATGGGCCACAGTCGTCCCAGCGTCCGCCTCCACGTCCTCCTCCACAGCCATAGCCCCGGTCGCTATGCTCAGGGCGTCGACCGAAACGTCCTTCGCGAATGGCTCTGAGCTCTTGACAGTCACTGGTGTTGTGGGTGTTCAGGTTGTGGAATGCGCAGAACGGTCGGCCGCCCTTGGAAGATTCGGGCTGATCCCTGCCCCGCTTGGTGTCGGGCTCTGCTGCGAGCACTGCCACTTCCTTGCGCTTCATGTCCTTGGCCTTGGGTTTCTTCTCCTCTGTGCCCGCGGCGGGCAGCTCGAGGAGGGAGAGGCACCCCTCCTCAGCTCTTGCGCACTTGGTCGCCAGGTTGAACATCTCCTGAGAGGTGCACAGTTCCTCATGGAAAGCGAGCTCTTCCTTCATCTTGACGTCACAGACGCCGTCTGAGAACGCGGAGATGATGGCCTCGTCCATGACCTTGGGGATCTTGAGGCGAGTGTTGTTGAAGCGCTGGATGTACTTCTGGAGGGTCTCCCCTCGCTGTTGCTTGATGCGGCGCAGGTCACCCGCGGCCGGCGGGCGGTCGCGGGTGCCCGGGAAGTTGGCGATGAAGCGGTCGCGCATCTCATCCCAGGAGGAGATCGAGCCGTGCTGCAGGTTCAGGAGCCAGGAGCGGGCACCATCCTTGAGAGCCATAAGGAACCAGTTCGCCATGACTTTCTCGTCGCCGTTGGCCGCTTCGATGCTCAGCTCGTAGAGCTGCAGGAACTCTGCGGGATCGTAGGTGCCGTCGTAGCGGGGGGGGGGGGGGGGGGGGCAGATCTGGCTTGAACTTGCCTGGCCAGGCGACGCTACGCAGCTCGGGGGTGAAGGTGCGGCAGCCGGTCGTGGTAGCTGGGGCTCGCCTTGGAGGTGGAGCTTGGTCTTGATGAGGTCCGCGCGGCGCCACCGCAGGCGGCGCACGGTCTTGACGAGGCGGCGCGGGGAGCGCAGGTGCGGCTTCTCGCGGCCAAGGGATTTCTTGGCAGCTTCTCTCTTTGCGCGCGGGCACCGGACGTGGCGGATCACGCCGTGGGGCCGCGCGCCTTGGCGCCAAGGCGCAGTCTTGGGGCAAAGGTGGTGGGGGCGCGCCATGAGCCACGTCGCATGTGGCCGGTGGAGGGTGAGGCAGTGAGAGGGACGGCGCCGGGGAGCCCCCTGCGGCGCGGACGTGCTCGGTGACGCGGTCGAGCCACTCCTCGTAGAGGTCGTCGATTGGGCGGTAGCACAGGAGCTCGTTCTCCGCGAGGAGCGCGGCCCGCGCCTCCATGGGAGCGCGGGTTGCATGAGACCAAGAACCGGCCGGGGTCAGCGACGGAGTGGTGGTGCGGCCGTCCTGCCGCACCGATGGATGCAGCGAGGATGCCTGTTGCTCGTTCCCCGCCGGGCCGGTGGCAGCGTTGGCGGCGGGAGACGGAGAACGACGAGGTGGCTTGCCGACGGGAGCCGTCTGAGCAACGTGGGCGGTGAGGGCAGCCCGGCGCTCAGCTCGAGCGCGGCGAGCGTCCGCCATGGAGACGACGGAGCGACGGAGCGACGAATTGATGGAAGGGAAGCTACGGCGCACCCCTACCTGGCGCGCCAAATGTCGGATGTGGGGTTCCGGCAAACCCTTAAGGTTCAAACTCTCGGGTGCGCGCGAAGTATTTCCCTCCTACCAATCTAAAATCTCGCGGACGAACTCGACGAACTCGCAAGACAGAAAGACATGAGATTTATGCTGGTTCAGGCCACCGTTGTGGTGTAATACCCTACTCCAGTGGGTGTGGTGGTGGATTGCCTCTTGGGCTGATGATGAATAGTACAAGGGAAAGAACAGCCTCCTGAGGTTGAGGTGTTCTTGTGTCTAGGGTAGGCTCTAGATCAGATCAGATCAAGCCGGGATGAGATGCCCCTACTGTGGTGGCTAATTCTACTTATATAGGCCATGGTCCTCTCCCCAAATATTGAGCGGGAAGGGAGCCAACAACGGCGGGCAAATTTGAAGGGGGACAGCTAGTACATGCTATCCTGACAAAAGTGGTCTTCGCCTGCGAAAGCCTCTGGTGGTGACGCCGTCTTGGGCTCCATGATGACCTCCTTCCTGCCGTCCTTCTGGTCTTGGTCTCGTTGCACCGATATGGCAACCTTTGCCTGATGCCTCGGTACTCCTCGCCTGTGCTTGCCTGCTTAGCACCAAAGGGGAAACAAGGATGCTGCGCGCGCTGGCGCCTGCCTGGTCTCGATCGTCATGGCTCACGTCACGAGAGCCTCGTGAGGTTTGCCCCGCCTTGATATCTCCTCTCCTCATGAGCCCGCCTGGCTTGGCCACTCCTAAGGAGATCTTGCGTCGCCCGCCTCGCGAGGCTTGGCCCCTCGCAAGGGTCTTGGATGCTTTGTTGACGAAGATGGGCCGGACGGCCAGCTAACTTAACCACGCCGTGGGCCGCAGGCAGGCAAGTCTGGGGACCCCCGTTCCCAGAACGCCGACAAAGACCTTCACTGTGCGCAGTTTCGGGGTCAAGCTTGTCGGAATCATTTCTGAATGACAGATGAACAAACATTTTCAAAATTAGAAATAATGTTAATTTGTAGAAGGAGAGGTAGAAGGTGTATGTTGTACCTGAACGGGTGTGGATCCAATAACAAGTTCGCAATATTTGTCAGACGAGTAGCCCACCACTGTCAGTTTCGGCGCAGAAATGACATTGATTCTTGTTGGACCTTCTTGATCAACTACAAGAAATCTCTCAAGTGCAGGTGTGTCCTCAATGGCCATACCGTGGTACACATCTTGTGATGTCTTGCTGCCGCACCAACAACACACATAAATAGTCCAGAGAGTCATGGAGGTGATGTGGAAGGTACTCAACCCATTGATCGCCTAAAGACGAAGGT
Organism: Aegilops tauschii subsp. strangulata; assembly: GCF_002575655.3. Taxonomy (NCBI): domain Eukaryota; kingdom Viridiplantae; phylum Streptophyta; class Magnoliopsida; order Poales; family Poaceae; genus Aegilops; species Aegilops tauschii. The sequence goes on from NC_053038.3 coordinate 159,789,466, forward strand.
ACTCGAGTGCAGTACAGCCACAGAGCAGGTGCTCCATGTCACCATTTGAGAGGCAGACGGCGACGAGCTTGAGGTGCTTCGGTCATGGTAGAATAGGAGCGAGCGCTTCATTAAGGGGGGTGGGAATGGTAGTTCCTGAACTTGGCGACGCGCGGCATGGGTGCGAGGCAGAGTGCAGACGTTGGCAGCGACCTCATATGCCCATCATCAGAAGTGAGCTCCTCGAGCTGATCTAGGCCGTGGGGATCGGAATGAGTAGTCAAGCTTGGCTCGGTCCTTGCCGTTGGAACGGAACTTGCCCATTCTAAGGACTCTGGTTGGGCCAAGGTGACTGCCGAGGATCTTGGAGAATGCAACCAAGCTTTTGCGATAGCCATGGCAGAGCTCGTGGGTGTCGATGAGGTCGAGAGGGCTGGACTTCCATAGGGGGCGCCACCGCTGGAAAAGGACGGTTGTCCGCACCCCATATTTGATTGGGAGGAGGGAGATGATGACTGTCAACATATCATCGGGGAGGCTGCTGATGAAGTCTAGGCCTGCTGGAGTCGCTTGCGGTTCTAGCTCGCCCCGCCTCCGCTTATTGGCAGCCCCGTTCTCCACCTCTGGAGTCTCCTTGTCAGCGGCGCTTTCTGATAGAAATGGGTGTACAGGGAATATTTAGTTAAAACAGGGCAATAGAAAAGTATATTGGTAACTAGAAGCTATTAGGTAGGAATATAGTAAGAAAAGGGATAACAGTTGGTTGCTTAAATACTACACAACTCCTTTGATATTGCTGGGTAAGTCAACATGCAGATAGATGAAAAAAAACTTACTTCGAACAAAGTGTGCACAGATGATATCATCGGGGAAGTTACCATATATCTATTGACCAGGCCCTTTTATGTGCAGTGCAATTCCAGTGCCAGCTTGCAGTTCATAAAACTTAGCAATTTCTTTCCAAAAGCCAGTGCCAAAATAGTAGTCACCACGTTCATCAAGTCTTACAGTACCACCGATTGTAAATCCATGGTTTGTGTGCAGTATGACATCCCTGCAGTCTTGACTTATGTAAAGGGAAATATTGTGCACTACAGATTCTGTTGCATAGCAAGGGACGCGCTACAGAAAATGGTAGGATTGTTAAAGAAAATATGGTAACATGCAAATCTGGGCCCAAATTGAAAGAACTATGCAGCAGTTGAAATCAAAGGACAAAAATTTATAATTAAACAGATAGAGTAAACATGATGTCATGGAAAAATGAGAGTAATCGAAAGAACAATACATCACTAATTTGCCTAATATAGAAAGAACAGGGGGGAAATCCCCTTTCACGTATATGGTGCATGTGGCACCTTTTATCCAAATGTAGTAGTATTTATAATATGTTCTGGAAAATAGGCCATGCCAGCCGATTTAGGGTGAGATTGAACATACCCCGCGCATTCTCAAGTCATCTGGTATGGTGAGATGGAAAGTCTGGCGGAGGCCGCAAGGTCCTGAGGTGTCCACGCATTGTACGCTCTATGAACGGAAGAAAACCCTCAAATCAGCTTGAAGAAAAATGAATTCACGGCGATTTCGGCCGGGTGATTAAAGGAGGCAGATGAACTGGTATAAGAGATGAGATATATGTCATTAAATTTGTTACCTTGTTGTCCATGAGAAAGAATCCTCAGTACAGCAGATTCCTCAACCGAGCATAGCTGGGTCGACCACGAGCATCATCGAGAAAGTCATTGGCGATAGACGACGGTCAGCGGAAGCGGTGAAATGCGGTGGGCTTTGCCGGCAGTCTCGCGGCGGCGGCAGGCGTCGAGCTAAGTGTTTACCGCCGCGATAGGCGGTGCCATGCATAGAGGCGGAGGATCTTGTGCAGGTGTGAATGGGGACCGGATGTGGTGGCGGGAGGGGTGAGGGTTTTTGTGACGTGGGGATGGTGAGGGTTTTCTTTTTCTTTTTTGAATTGGGTGGTGAGGGTTTTTTGTCCCACAAAGAATTTTGGACGCGATGGTTTGCTAGAGCAAACCGTGTGTGATTGACGCAACAGGCAAAATGAAAGTCTTTGCACACGGTTCTAATTTTGGGAACTGTGTATGATTGACGTACTACCTCCGTCCTGGTTTATTGGTCCCCTTTGTAATTTTTACCAAATTTTGACCAAATATTTTTCTAAGAATTGTTTATGCATGTCACCAAAAATTATATCATTGAACACTATGCTCAAATATCCATCCAACGATATAATTTTTGCTGACCTGCACTAACATTTTGTCAGTTAAACCTTTGGTCAAATTTAACACAAATTACAAAGGGGACTCGTAAACCAAGACGGAGGTAGATTCCATCAACCGAACTGATTGCATCCATATCCCATGGTTAGACATAAGTAAACATAGATTTAACATACTCAGACATAGACAATAAGCATACACGTACACAAGCATAGTTCAACCATAAGTTTGAAGTTCAACCGTCATTAAGCATATACTCAAGCATACATAGTTTGATCCCACATCTCATCTCACATGCCGGCACGATCCTGAAGCTTCTCCAGGTAGTCGGCATACGCTCCGTGCGCCACCCTGTGAGAATACTTTTGCTTGAAGGAGCCAACGTCCCGTCCTCTTGCATGCGCCAGAATACTTAGATACGCGTCGTGAATCTTGTGGTTGTAAAATGGGTATCGATAGCTGCCGTTCCAGGTCCTAATACTCCTGTTATGCATTCCCGCATAAAGCTCCCTTGGGATTTGCCTCTTGTACCTCCTCTGGGCATCTTCATCCTCGCTGTCCACATCGTCAGACAACACCTATACAAATAGCGAAACAAATTTGGCATCAAACCAATGATTACATTCCGTGAAGTAGGATTAGGAATTTATGGCTATTTATTTATACATATCCAGAGGTTATGGTTCAATTTTTAAACACAGTCGTCTATGTACAGACCAATGTTGATGAAAATAATGGCACAAACATATGTAGGTCATCCAAAATCAATTGTGAAGTCCTGGCTAGGAATTATTAGCACGAACACTAACCCTAGTCGGATTACTAGCAGAAATCATTTGCACAGATGAAACAACTAATCACCTGTACCATTCAAACAATCAATACACTACACGAATCCAACGAAACTTACTCAGATATCATGGATTAGGAGAACGTAACCATAGGATTTCTATTCCAAAAAGGGGGAGGCAGGAGTAACCAGGTGTAACGGCCACGATGCGGCTATATATCCCACGTGTCGAGGCACGACTTGGAGGCATAACCGCATGGTGGTTTTGTCACAAGAAGGGTCAGCTTCACGCAATCCCATGTAATGAACAAGAATGGGATAAAGAGTTGGCTTACAGTCGCCACTTCACACAATACATAAATTAAACATACATCATTCAGAGTACAATCAAGGTCCGACTACGGAACCAAAATGAAAGAAGACAACCCCAAATGCTAGATCCCCGATCGTCCCAACTGGGCTCCACTACTGATCATCAGGAAACGAAACATAGTAACGACCAAGTTCCTCGTCGAACTCCCACTTGATCTCGGTTGCGTCACCTGCACTGGTATCGTCGGCACCTGCAACTGTTTTGGTAGAATTTGTGAGTCACGAGGACTCAGCAATCTCACACCCGCGAGATCAAGACTATTTAAGCTTATAGGAAGGATGGGGTAATGAGGTGGAGCTACAAAGCACTAAGAATATATGGTGGCTAACATACGCAAATAAGAGCGAGAAGAGGAGCAACGCAACGGTCGCGAAGCTAGAATTGATCAAGAAGTGATCCTGAAACTGCTTACGTTCATACATAACCCAAACCGTGTTCACTTCCCGGCCTCCGCCGAAAAGACACCATCACGGCTACACACGCGGTTGATGTATTTTTAATTAAGTCAAGTGTCAGGTTCTCTACAATCGGACAGTAACAAATTCCCATCTGCCTCATAACTGCGAGCATGGCTTTCGAAAGATAATACCCTGCAGGGGTGTCCCAACTTAGCCCATTATAAGCTCTCACGGTCAACGAAGGATATTCCTTCTCCCGGGAAGACCCGATCAGTCTCGGAATCCTGGTTTTACAAGACATTTCGACAATGGTAAAACAAGACTAGCAAAGCCGCCCGATGTGCCGACAAATCCCGATAGGAGCTGCACAAATCTCGTTCTCAGGGCAACACTGGATGAGACTAGCTACGAGTAAAACCAGTCCTCAAGTTTCCCCAAGGTGACCCCGCAGGCAGCTCAGTTCGGACCAACACTCGAAGGAGCACTAGCCCGGGTGGGGGGTTAAATAAAGATGACCCTCGGGCTTGCGAAAACCCAAGGGAAACAGGCTTAGGTGGCAAATGGTAAAACCAAGGTTGGGCCTTGCTGGAGGAGTTTTATTCAAGGCGAACTGTCAAGGGGGTCCCATAAATCACCCAACCGCATAAGGAACGCAAAATCAAGGAACATAACACCGGTATGACGGAAACTAGGGCGGCAAGTGTGGAACAAAACACCAGGCATAAGGCCGAGCCTTCCATCCTTTACCAAATATATAGATGCATTAATTAAATAAGAGATATGGTGATATGCCAAAATAACCATGTTCCAACGTGGAATCAACTTCAACTTCACCTGCAACTAGCAACGCTATAAGACGGCTGAGCAAAAGCGGTAACTTAGCCAAACCACGGTTTGCTAGGAAAGGTGGGTTAGAGGCTTGACATGGCAATATGGGAGAAATGATATAGCAAGTGGTAGGTAGCACGGCATAGCAATAGAACGAACAACTAGCAAGCAAAGATAGAAGTGATTTCGAGGGTATGGTCATCTTGCCTGAAATCCCGCTAGGAAGAAGAACGAGTCCATGAAGAAGACAAACGGATGTAGTCGAACGAATCCTCACAACTCTGGAACGAAACCGAAGCTAACGAGAGAAGCAACCCAGAAAGAAGCAAACAACATAGTAAACAACCATCACATACACATGGCATGATGCACAAACAAGTATGATGCATGTCCATTTTAATGAGCATGGCATGGCAAAGTGCACAAACAATACCACAAATTAAGTGAAGCTCAATATGCAACGACTTGCATATTGACGAAACACCACATGACTCATTTAGTTCTCTCTCGGTTATGTACCCAACAATATTAAATGTTTTTAAACATGGCAAGAGGTGAAGCATAAGTAAACTAACTATTTAGGCAAGTTTAAATGAGGCCGGAACAACAAACAACAATTCCAAAAAATCCTCATGTCCATATTTTAGATTAGCTACTGTTCTGCCCTAAAACATATTTTAATGTTGTTAAACAGCAAAATGAAGTGCACCATGTTAAACTAGGCATTTTTCTACCCCAATTACCTATAAAGTTTATTAAATTTGGAGCTACGGTTATTTAGTTATGAAATAAATCATTTTAGCATATTATTTAAGCAAAATTAAACAAACAGCATTTAAGCATTTTAACATGGGATGAAAGTGGCATATTATGAAACTAGATGAAAAACTAAGCATTTTGCATATATAAGTTGTTTTAATGCGATGCATGGTTTATGAGATATTAAATGCATGAACATGAGGGTTTTTCTGCAAATCTGTCATCTCTGGAAAATTAGACAAATTCGCAGACGGGAAAAAACACATCGGGCCAAATCTAGCTGGCCCAAGAGTGCACAGGGTGAGGGCGCTGGATCTGAAGCTCACCAGGTCTCATGGGCCGGCTCGATGGGGAGGCTGGACGCGGGCTGGCAGATGTGGGCCTGGAGATCGGGACGAGGCCGACAGGAGCCTCACGACGAGAAGTCAACGCGGGCGCGGTTGCCTGGCCTCGCTCGATGCAGAGGAAGCAGACAGAGGAGGTGAGACGCGGGGCGGCTTCAGTCGATGCAGGGCGCGGCGGCGGATGGAGCTCCTGCTCCGGTGATGCGGTGGTGCAGGGAACGAAGGAAGGTGCGAATCTGGGAGCTGTAACAGAGGACAGTGAGAGAGAGGGTCGTGTGAGAGCGCGGAAACTTCAGCAAAGAAATGAAAGGGGAAGGGAGTAGGTGCGGCGAGGACGACCTGCTGGTGCTGCTCACCGGCGGGACGACGGCGAGGGCGGAGCAAGGCGACGGCGTGAGTGACGAGGTGGAGGTCGGGGACGGCTCGAACTGGCCGAAGACAAGGCCATGGGCGGCGCTGAAGGAGGCGGCGCACGTCCTCTGAAGGTCGGGGTTGCCGGCGGGTTCGCGGGATGCAGCACGGGCACGGCGGCGTCCTCCTGGACTTCTGGAACGAGGGGGCTTGGAGTCTCCGAGCAGCGCGGGCCGAACTCGGGATGGCCATGGCGCTGGAGCTCCTGTTGAGGTACAGAGAGATGAGGAGATTAGGGAGAGAGAGATGCAGGGAAGAGGGAACAGAAGGAGAGGGTCGCGAGGGGCTGGCCTGGTGGTGCGGTGGTCGGTGGCTGGCCTCGGGAGGAGCTCGCGCCGACGAGCATCCCGGTGACTGGATGAATTTGTGGGTGGCTGCCAGTGATGGGGATTGAGGAGGGACATGGGGGAGCGCTGGTTGGTGGATTGGATCGGGATGAGATCCCGAGGAAGACAGTGGCGGCGGCCGAGAGGGATCGATGGGACATGTCCCTAGATTTTAGGGTTGGGCTCATATTTATATCAGATGAAATTAGGTTAGGGAGTATCACGTCCCTACGATCGCAATCGGACGGAGAAATAAATAGGTAGGGAGTCCAAAAAAACGAAGATATTTTATAAATGTTTGGGGATGATCCGGACCCAACGGTAACGATAGTCCTGTTTGGGTTCGAGAGAGTTTTCGGACGCGCGCGAGGTGTTTGAGCACTGAGCAAAGAGATTAAGCAGCCAAACAAGAGGGACTCGAAAAACCCGGTTCGTCTCGGAACGGACAACAAAGAGACGCGACAACTACGAACGAACTAAGAGTTTTAAGAAAACATGCGGATGCAATGCGGATGATGACATGATGAATGCAGCAAACAAATAAATACACACAAAGATAACGAAAAAAATATGGAAGCCGTCTGGAGCATCGGTCTCGGGGCGTTACAACACTCCACCACTACAAGAGGATCTCGTCCAGAGATCTAGGGGTGGCACCGGAGAGAAACGGAAGAGGAAGAAGTAAAACAAAGTTGCTTCGTTGACAAAAGAGTGAAAACAACGAACCTTGAGAGGTTTAACAACTTGAAAGAAAGAATGCAATGGAGATGAATGAGATTGCAAAACACTCCGTTAGCAAAGAGGAACAAAGAACATTTGCGAGAGCCTTGTAGGTTGAAAGACATGACATAAGAGCTTCACGGACCAAAGGAATATGAAAGCACATCGGTAGAAAAGAGAAACAAGGAACACCATGTGAACATTGGAGTTTGCAAAGCTATGAATGACGAGAACAATGGACGAGAAGTACATGCAAGCACTCCGGTTGAAACGAGATGTACAAGGAACGATAAGGATCAATTACGATAAAGCTCCGGTTGGAAATGAAAAGAATAGAATTTGAACTTGGCAAAATGAAAGCACTTGGATGAGACTCCAGTTAAAAGAGGAATGATAGACACAACACTTCGTTTAAATGGATAAGTAAGAAAAGAACACGATCCTCACAATTCGAGATGATGAGCGAAGAGAGCAACATCACATTGCCTCCGGAAGAAGGAATAGAAGATAGATCATTAGAACAAAAGAATGGAGAAGGAAATGCCAACTTCTGCCACAAATGAACTAGGAAAGCCTCCTTGCAAGAAGGTTAGAACGGAGTTGTTGGAAAACTAGCAACGAAAAGAATAAGCTTGAAGTGGGCTTATGGAAACAACTCAAAACTTAGAGGTGTATACATGCCACTACGGAAAACAATTGATTGCTTGAGAGTAACACGGAGATAAAAACTTGATTCGCCGAGAGAATAGGAGAAAAACTTGGATCATTGATAAGCACCACGAATAGCAACATTCCCAATGGAAGGCTTTAGGTGAAATATAACCCAAGATAACTCCAATGAAGAAACGATGGGTTTAAATATCTCATTCTTGACAACATGTGAATCATGAAACATGAGTGAAACTGTCAAAATGACATAACACCACCTCAAAAGATATTGTAGAAAGAATTGCACTTTGGAATGCAAGATGAAGAATACTTGAACTCCTCAAAACAAAACATGTGTTGAGAACCATGTTTATTTTGAAGTGTGGCTTGACGGATCATAACTTCGAGAGAAATCTTGAAGAACAATTGAAGAATGAAAGGAATCCTTGACGAACCACCATGTGAACCTTCCATGAAGAACTCCGGTAAAACAAGGATGATAGAAAGAGAGAGAAGTTGAAAACACAAGGTGAAGCCTTGCAACGATTTAGATGGAGCTTCGCGACGAGATAATGCGGAAAAACTTGGAACTCCGGAAGAAGGAATTAATCACTTGGATGAAACAAGAACAAGAATTATGTTATGGGTATCCTTCACCAATTTAGATTGATGACAAGCAACGGATTTGGCATAGTACTTATTCTCGTTGAAAAAGCATTGAAGAGAGATATTGCTCAACTTGGGACGGTCTTCAACGAACCACCGGTAGGATTTGGGAAGAATGAATGAATTGATACGGTAACAAAGGAAGAGGAATCCTTGCACGAACCACCGTAAGAACTGAAAATGAAAGTAGCAAAGGCACAATTCACCCGGAAGAATTTGAAAATGAATGAAGATACTTGAGGGGATATAGATACATGAGAACGAAGAGATCGTGAACTGATTAGAGGATATTTGAATGATGCACCGGTAAGATTTGGAAAACAAGAGCTGAAGGCTGAGAATGAATAATTTTGAGATGATGGACTCCGGAGAATCAAACTAAAAAGACTCCTGAATTGCTCCGGATGGGTGAAAAGAATTGTCACAATCGAAAACAATTATGAGAGGATGGCGTCAAGCTAGAACCATGAATCTTGAATAGAATGGAGCAAGATTTAAGAGAAACTCTTCTTCGGTCTTCAAATGTTGAGAATGACGATGAGAAACACCACCATGAATTGTTGAGGCACTCTAGAATGAAAATTAGAAAGGTTGAACCAACGATGAAAAGAATTTGAAAGATCTTGGAGAAAGACATAGGACTGATGATCACCCATTCTTACGTCAAACTTTGAAAAGAATTTTAGATGCTTCGGGTAAATTAGAAGAGTCAGGTAAGATCCTGGGAAAAGACTTGTGGGTTAGGGCCCACTCAAAAGAACCACCGTTGAACGATTGCTAGAAAAGGGAGACTGCACCGGTTGAATTAAATGGCTTGAATGAGATAGCATCCTCAAAAGAACTTGAGTGAATTGAGAATGGAAACTTGAATCTTCTGAGATATCTTCATCACTACGGAACAATTGAATAGCGAGAAGTGGATGATTGAGAGGTGCACCGGTACGAGAAAAACATTTGAAACGAGGAAAAGATATGATCGACAAATCTTGAATTTAATCCACTGGAGAAGAAAAGAGAATGATGAACTTGAAGCTTCGTTAGTATCTTCCTGAGAATCACCGGATAATAACATTGAAAGAAAATAATGGAGAAACTTCACATCCATAAGATGGATACATGACTAAGAAATCAGAGTCCTTGAAGAAAAAGGGTGGGAGGGTGGGAAAACAAAGGCAACTTGGGTCGGATGAAACGAACACCGTCGAGAAAAAACTGAGGGATGATCTTGCGAATGTTGAAATGATCGGATCCACTTGAAGAGAAGCACGCCGGTTGGAAAAGAGTTGACATGACAACCTCAGTGATCAAGAAGGAGTAGCACTCCCATAGAAATATGAGAACATCGTTCAGAAAAGGTATGGAATCCACATTTGACTTCGAAGCAACTCGAATACCACAACTTAAAACAAAACAAAGGATTGGCTTGCAAAATAAGCCGGAACAAACATATGATAGAGATTTCGTCCGAAGTTTTCGTGGTGGGGCCCACACGGGCTCGTAAAGCACCATCATGTACAAGGCAGTGCACATGACATACGAAGCGTCCCCGAGTCGGCATAGCCAAGGACTCTTTAAGACACTACGAGACCACTGTAAAACCAACCGTGGATAGGCGGACCACTTGACGTTGAACCCCAATCTCATATCATGCATCTGTCGGAAAGATATCCTAGGGGCTACTTGAATTCCCACTTATAAACTCCCGAAACTTTCTGGTTATGCAATCAGGTGTTGGGGATACAGGGGACGCAATATATCTCACCCGAACTAACAATACCTAGATCCAGCTGTATCCATCCTTCAACACATAACCAAGAAACCTTCGGAAATCATTTACCTCAACCTTCGAAAAGCATCAGTTATACGTGTTATGGAAATACTCCCGAACTCCCGCCCCAGTACTGGGTGGCGTCGAGGTGATCTCACCAACAATTGCATAAAAGAGATTTTCGATGTCGGCGAAACTCGGGTTTTCCAGAACTGCAATGATAAAATTGTGACGACAACAGCTCGGAGCTCAACTCCCCGGGACACTGCCACAACCCCTAAATGTCAGGAGGCACCAAGAACAATGTTCTCGTCACAAAACCATCGGAACTCCAAATTTTTTTTTGTGAAATTTGAGGAGAGGAGAGTCAAAACTTCTACGTCAGGGGGCCTCACCAGAGCGACGAAGGGACTGAGGAGTAAAAAGAATCCTACTCTCTGATATATATAATCCTAAGACTCAAAACTTTTTTTTAGACTCAACAACACCAGCGATTCGATCAAGCAGAGGGCTCCTAAGTTGGGGATGGCTCTGATTACCAACTTGTAACGCCCACGATGCGGCTATATCTCCCACGTGTCAAGGCACGACTTGGAGGAATAACCGCATGGTGGTTTTGTCGCAAGAAGGGTCATCTTCACACAATCCCATGTAATGAACAAGAATGGGACAAAGAGTTGGCTTACAGTCGCCACTTCACACAATACATAAATTAAACATAGATCATTCAGAGTACAATCAAGGTCCGACTTCGAAACCAAAATGAAAGAAGACAACCCCAAACGCTAGATCCCCGATCGTCCCAACTGGGCTCCACTACTGATCATCAAGAAACGAAACATAGTAATGACCAAGTTCCTCGTCGAACTCCCACTTGAGCTCGGTTGCGTAACCTGCACTAGTATCGTCGGCAGCTGCAACTGTTTTGGTAGAATCTGTGAGTCACGAGGACTCAGCAATCTTAAACCCGCGAGATCAAGACTATTTAAGCTTATAGGAAGGATGGGGTAATGAGGTGGAGCTGCAGCAAGCACTAAGCATATATGGTGGCTAACATACGCAAATAAGAGCGAGAAGAGGAGCAACGCAACGGTCGCGAAGCTAGAAGTGATGAAGAAGTGATCCTGAATCTGCTTACGTTCATACATAACCCAAACCGTGTTCACTTCCCGGGCTCCGCCGAAAAGAGACTATCACGGCTACACGCGCGGTTGATGTATTTTTAATTAAGTCAAGTGTCAAGTTCTCTACAACCGGACATTAACAAATTCCCATCTGCCTCATAACCGCGGGCACGACTTTCGAAAGATAATACCCTGCAGGGGTGTCCCAACTTAGCCCATTATAAGCTCTCACGGTCAACGAAGGATATTCCTTCTGCCGGGAAGACCCGATCAATCTCGGAATCCCGGTTTTACAAGACATTTTGACAATGGTAAAACAAGACCAGCAAAGCCGCCCGATGTGCCGACAAATCCCGATAGGAGCTACACAAATCACGTTCTCAGGGCAACACCGGATGAGACTAGCTATGAGTAAAACCAGTCCTCAAATTTCCCCAAGGTGGCCCCGCAGGCAGCTCAGTTCGGACCAACACTCGAAGGAGCACTGGCCCGGGGGTGTTAAATAAAGATGTCCCTCGGGCTCGCGAAAACCCAAAGGAAAAAGGCTTAGGTGGCAAATGGTAAAACCAAGGTTTGTCCTTGCTGGAGGAGTTTTATTCAAGGCGAACTGTCAAGGGGGTCCCATAAATCACCCAACCGCGTAAGGAACGCAAAATCAAGGAACATAACACCGGTATGACGGAAACTAGGGCGGCAAGAGTGGAACAAAACACCAAGCATAAGGCCGAGCCTTCCACCCTTTGCCAAATATATAGATGCATTAATTAAATAAGAGATATTGTGATATGCCAAAATAACCATGTTCCAACATGGAACCAACTTCAACTTCACCTGCAACTAGCAACACTATAAGAAGGGCTGAGCAAAAGCGGTAACTTAGCCAAGCAACGGTTTGCTAGGTTAGAGGCTTGACATGGAAATATGGGAGGCATGATATAGCAAGTGGTAGGTAGCGCAACATGGCAATAGAACGAACAACTAGCAAAGCAAAGATAGAAGTGATTTCGAGGGTATGGTCATCTTGCCTGCAAGGTTCTTAGAGTAGTCGAAAGCTTGATCCTCGAGTGCGTACTCAACAGGTTCCTCGTTCACGAAGTCGTCTCCAGGCTCTACCCACAGCAAGAACACAAGCAATGGAACCACAATCAATCACGGGAAATGCACAAGCAACATGATGCAAAACATGCATGATATGCGAGATATGATATGCGATGCGTATGCGTGCTCCGGAAGAAAAAGGATTAACATGGCAGTAACATGGCAAACCAAGTATGCCACTGGAAAGATGAGATGATTTCGGTCGAAATCGATATAAAGATCACTGGAAACGGACGCACGGTTTGCAAATGGCAAGCAAACAAGAATGACATGATTCTGCGATTAACAGCATGATAGCACTTAAAATACATCAAGTAACTATGCTACAGCACCCCAACATAGCAATAAAGCATATGACAGTAATCTACAGGAGATGCTTCACAAAATATGAACACTGAGCTATGGCTAGATCACACAATAACAGGTTCAAACAAGCATGGCAAAAGTGCAAAAGATAACAGGATCACAGACTTCGTGAAATTACTGGACATGGCGGAAACTGCATCAGGTAGCCCTGTTCAGAGCAAGCAATCAACATTCTACAGGAAATTAAAATAGAAAAATAAGACATGGCATGAATCTACTAAATGTATTGAACAAAAGTCCCTTACTGACCATGAGCCAAAAAGGATCAGAAGAAATGATGGCACCCATGTAAACATAGCAAGTTTCATTAACAGGTTTCAGACTTATGAAGGCATAAACAGAGCATGGCAGTAACAACATTATGAAGGCATAAACAGAGCATGGCAGTAACAGCATTATGAAGGCATCTTGGTGAGCTTGATCCACTCACCACAAAGCAATGCATAACAAAACAAGCATACCTACAGCAAGATGGCATGTTTATGAAGCAAACCATGGCAAGAGGAAGTTCATAGCATGTATGGATCAACTACAACAACCTTGGCAAAATTGAATAACATGTAAACAATCTGCCAGGAACATTTTATAGCAAAAGTAGAGCAAGATTAAGACATGCTAGGGCACACCATAATTTCAAACAGAGGCATGGATGGATAGAGCACAACTATATCTACAAAACATCCTTACTGAACATCATCAACAGGAGCATGGATCTGTCTGTAGCCACATGGATACATGGCCACAAAATAATAGCAGTCACAGACTTGGCAAAATTCTAAGTCCCTGAAAATAGAAACATCACGAAGCCTATTTTGCATGCTTGTGCTAGTAACCACATAGATCACAAAAATACATGGCATACACCTCTATAAAGATAGCATGGCATAGAACAAAATGAAGAGCATCTCGAGATGAACATTTCGATATATCACACGCACGAAACGGAGCAGTATGCACGGAGATATGATGCGATGAACAGGAGCATAATGTAAAATATACGGGACTTAGAGAAATTCGGAGGGAGGGAGAAGTCAACCCTCTCGTCCAGATCGAGATCTGGCATGGATCCGAGGCTCGCCAGGGCTGCTGCTTGCCGGAGATCGAGGGGAAGAGGAGGGCGTCGGATTTCGGGGCGCGGAGACGGTCGGAGGTCGGAGGAGGCGGCGGCTGCGGGCTTCGGCGGAGGAGCTCGGGGCGCGGTCGCCGGTGGAGGAGGGAGGCAGTGGGCGGCGGCGGACGGCGGCCTCGGGCGGCGCTGGCGACGAGACGACGATGGCGGCGGAGGGCGGCGGAAGGAGGCGCGCATGGGGCGGGGAAGCCTCGGGCGCGGTCCGGCGGCGGTCGGGCTCCGCGGGCCAGACGCGGGCTCACGGGCCGGCGGCGGCGCGGTGGCGTGGGGGCCACATGGCGGCTCCCGATTGGCTGCGGGCGGCGGCGGCTTTCGTCCGGCCGGACCGGACGTGTCTGGCGGCGCGGGGTGGAAGAGACTAGGGTTTGATCTGCGAAAAATTTCGGGGGGGGGGGGGGGGGGGTCACCTATTTATAGCTAGAGGGAGCTAGGAGACTCCAAATGGAGTGCGGTTTTCGCCCACACGATTGTGATCGAACGATCGAGAGCATGGAGGGGACTTAGAGGTGTTTTGGGCTGTTAGGAGGGGGGTTTTGCTGCAACACACAAAAGGACTTTGCGGTTACCCGGTTAACCGTTGGAGCATCAAACGACCTCCAAATGGAACGAAACTTGACAGGTGGTCTACGGGTGGTGTACCAAGGCCACTTGGCAAACCTTGGTCCATTCCGAGAACGTTTAACACCCGCTCAGGAAAAGAAACAAGAGGGGTGCACCGGTGCATGTGGGAGTATCAGATTGCAAAACGGACAACGGGGAAAATGCTCGGATGCATGAGACGAACACGTATGCAAATGCGATGCACATGATGACATGATATGAGATGCATGACATGAACAAAATGCAAAATGAAAAACAAAACCCAACCACGGAGGGAATATCATAACACATAGCCGAAAATGGCAAGAGTTGGAGTTACAAATATGGAAAGTTACATCCGGGGTGTTACAACACTCCACAACTACGAAAGGATCTCGTCCCGAGATCTAGGATTGAAAGAAATCCGGATATTCGGAACGGAGGTGGTCCTCGCGTTCCCAGGTGGCTTCTCGTTCGGAATGGTGCGGCCACTTCACTTTCAGGAATTTGATTGACTTGTTGCGAGTCTTGCGCTCAGTTTGTTCAAGAATAGCAACGGGGTGCTCATGATATGACAGATCTTCTTGGAGGTCAATCTCTTCGAAGTTGATGGTGCGCTCAGGAGTCTTCCAGCACTTGCGAAACTATGACACGTGGAACACATCGTGCACGTTCGCGAAGTTGGAGGGAAGCTCAAGTTGATAGGCGAGGTCGCCTCTTTTGCCAATGATCTTGAAAGGACCCACGTATCTAGGGGCAAGCTTCCCTTTGATACCGAAGCGATGAGTGCCTTTCATTGGAGAGACGCGGAGGTAGACATGGTCTCCGATCTCGAAATCCAAGTCACGGTGCTTGCTATCATAGTAACTCTTCTGGCGCGATTGCGCGGCTTCGAGATTTTCACGGATGACTTTACACATTTCTTCAGCCTCTGTGATTAAGTCGTTGCCAAGAAGTTGGCGTTCACCAGTCTCTAACCAATTTAGAGGAGTACGACACTTTCTGCCATATAGAATTTCGAATGGGGCCTTGCCCGAACTCGCTTGGAAGCTGTTGTTGTAGGAGAATTCGGCATATGGAAGACAATCTTCCCACTTCATGCCAAAGGAAATGACACAAGCCCTGAGCATATCTTCAAGGATTTGATTGACTCGCTCGACTTGGCCACTAGTTTGAGGATGGAAAGCTGTGCTGAAGCGAATGTTGGTGCCCATGGCCTTCTGGAAGGAGTCCCAGAACTTAGAAGTGAAGATGCTTCCACGATCTGAAGAAATCAATTGTGGAATGCCGTGCAAGGAGACAATCCTAGAGGTGTATAGCTCTGCCAACTGAGCTGCTGTGATAGATTTTTTGATTGGAAGAAAATGAGCCACTTTAGTAAGCTTGTCGATGACAACAAAGATCATCATTTCCACGCTTGGACTTTGGAAATCCAGTCACGAAGTCCATTTCGATGTGATCAAACTTCCATTCTAGGATAGCAAGAGGTTGGAGGAGACCAGCTGGTCATTGGTGTTCTGCTTTCACCCTTCAACAGACATCACATTCATTCACGAATTGAGCGATTTCTCGCTTCATTCGAGTCCACCTACGACTGCTTGAGGTCATCGTACATCTTCGTACTTCCAGGATGAGTGGAAAGAAGAGAATTGTGTGCCTTGTTCATAATGACTTTCCTTAGATCACCTTTAGGAACCACAATCCGGTCCTCGAAGAATAAAGTGTCTCTGTCATCAATGCGATAGCACTTGTACTTGGAAAGACCCTTTTCGATACCACGTTTCACCTTCTTCACCATGGTATCCAGGAGTAGTGCCTCACGAATTTGATCTTCCAAAGTAGGAGAGACTATGAGGTTGGCAAGAAAGCCTTGAGGAACAACTTGGATATTCAGCTTGTGGAAAGCTTCACAAAGATCCGGTTGGAAAGGCTTGAGAATTAAGCTGTTGCAATAAGCCTTCCTACTCAAAGCATCTGCAATGACATTGGCTTTGCCTGGAGTATATTCAATACTCGGATTGTACTCTTGAATCATTTCGACCCATCGAGTTTGCCTGAGGTCGAGGTTTGGCTGAATGAAGATGTACTTGAGACTCTTGTGATCGGTGAATATGTCCACTTTTCTTCCCAACAAGAGATGTCTCCATGTTATTAATGCATGGACAACTGTGCCAACTCAAGATCGTGAGTGGGGTAGTTCTTTTCATTGGGTTTCAACTGACGAGAGGTATAGGCCACAACTTTCTTCTCTTGCATTAACACAGCACCAAGACCTTGAAGAGAAGCATCACAGAAAACTTCAAATGGCTTGGATTCGTCAGGAAGAGTTAAGACAGGAGCTGTGACGAGTTTCTCTTTGAGAGTGTTGAAAGCAATGTCACAATCAGGAGACCTGACATACTTCACATGCTTCTGGAGGAGGTTGGAAAGAGGCTTTGCAATCTTAGAGAAATTCTCAACGAATCTTCGGCAATAGCTTGCAAGACCAAGGAAACTGCGGAGCTGCTTGACATTCTGAGGAGGTTCCCAATTCACAATTGCAGACACCTTCTCGGGATTAATAGCGATGCCCTTGGCAGAGATGATATGACCAAGGTAAAGAACTTCATCGAGCCAAAACTCACATTTTGAAAACTTTGCATAGAATTGATACTCTCTGAGCTTGTCGAGCACCAATCGCAAATGTTTGGCATGATCCTTCTTATTCTTGGAGAAGACCAAGATATCATCGAGATACACCAGGACGAATTCATTGGTATAAGGGTTGAAGATGAAATTCATCATCCGAGAGAATCTTGGAGGAGCATTGACAAGGCCGAAAGACATGACAGTATATTCATAAGAACCAAAGCTTGTTCTGAATGCTGTCTTGGGAATATCTTCTTCACGAATGCGAATTTGATGATAACCCATACGAAGGTCAAGCTTGGAGAATACTTTAGCACCTTTAAGTTGCTTGAATAGCTCACTGATGTTGGGAAGTGGATACTTGTTCTTGATTGTCTTCTTATTCAATGGACGGTAGTCGACACAAAGTCGGTCCGTGCCATCCTTCTTCTGGACAAAAAGAACACCACAACCCCATGGAGATGAACTCGGTCTGATCAAACCCAGACGCTCTTGTTCATCGAGCTGTTTCTTCAATTCTTTCAGCTCCTTGGGTCCAATCTTGTAAGGGCGCTTGCAAACGGGTTCCGTGCCAGGATCTAGATTGATAACGAACTCAACTGGCCGGTGAGGAGGCATACCCGGAAGCTCTTCTGGAAAGACATCTTGGTACTCACAAACGACTGGAATGTGAGAGATGGCATTCAACTCGCCCTTCTCATTGAGGGAAAACAACCGAATGGTTTCATCATGAGCGGCATAGCTGACAACATCCTCAGAAGAGTGTGTCAATTGAATTTCCCTGGCAGCACAATCAAGTTGAGCCTTGTGTTTAGAAAGCCAGTCCATCCCGAGAATTAGATCAATATCCGAGTCACCAAGAACCATTGGAGAAGATAAAATTTTTATAGTTGCCCATCTTGATAGAAACATCCGGAGCCATCATTTTGGTATTCATGAACAAGCCCGGAGAGGAAACCGTTGTCGGCTTAGACAGATCGACAGTATGCAAATTGTTCATGGATGCAAAAGGTCTTGAGATGAAAGAAAGCGATGCACCAGTATCAAAAAGAACTTTTGCAGGAAAGTCATTAACTGAGAGATTACCCATTATCACATCAGTAGATTCCTCCGCTTGAGCCGCATTCATCATGTTCACCTTTGCAGACTTGGGATTATACTTGACCACTGCATTGCTGGAAGATCTCACAGGAGGAGGAGGCGGAAGGCGCCTTTGGTTGAAGCACTTGTTAGCATAGTGACCTTTGTGCTGACACTTGTTGCATGTCACCTCTGAGAGTGGACGATGATAAGGAGCATTCTACTTTGGAGCTTGATTCTGAGACTTGTTCTGATAGTCAGGGTTGGGAGAGTGGGAAGATCCATGGCCACCTTTGTTCTTCTGCTGGAAAGGCTGACGAAACGGAGGAGGAGGAGGCAACCAGAACTTCTGTTGCTTAGCAACCACAAGTGAGGAAGAAGAAGACTGAGTCCCTGACTCTGTTCTT
This sequence comes from Aegilops tauschii subsp. strangulata, assembly GCF_002575655.3. Lineage (NCBI taxonomy): Eukaryota > Viridiplantae > Streptophyta > Magnoliopsida > Poales > Poaceae > Aegilops > Aegilops tauschii. The sequence continues at coordinate 159,808,124 of NC_053038.3, forward strand.
AGAAGCCTCACACTTGAGCTGAGCAGCCTCTTGCTTCAGTGCCATGTTGTAGAAATCATCATACTTGGTCGGCTCAAAAAGCACGTGAGGTAATTGCAGATCTTCTCTGAGGCCACCTCTGAATTGATAGATCATGCTCTTTTCATCAGGAACGTCTTGCTTAGCAAAGCGAGCGAGTTTCTGAAACTGAGTATTGTATTGATACACGGACATGCTGCCTTGCTTGAGATTGCGGAACTCCTCACGCTTGCTCTCAACAACACTTTGTGGAATGTGGTGAGCTTTGAAGTCTCTATGGAAATCATCCCAGGTAATCACACGACCTCCTCTGGAATCTTTGTATTGTTGATACCACTCGGCAGCTTGATCCTTGAGTTGAAAAGAAGCGAACTTGACAAAGTCCTCAGGCCTGACATTGCTACATTCAAAATGCTTGTTGATGTCCACGAGCCAATCATCGGCATCTGTGGCCTCGGCACAGCAGCTGAAAGACTTCGGCTGATTTGTGAGGAACTGGTTGAGAGTAGCGAAATGAGGCTGATTGTTGCCTTGGCCTTGATTTCCTTGATTGCCTTGCCCTTGGGTGCGTTCTTGCAAGAGTTGCAAAATCATCTTAGCATTGGCGTTGGTGGCTGCTATGATAGCTTGCCATGCCTCCGGAGGCGGAGGTGGTGGCGGAGGGTTCGCCTAACTCCCCTCATTGCGTTCTGGATTCTGACGTGTTGGCGGAGCCATCCTGAAGAGGATGACATCTATTAGCATCTTGATAGACAAATAGACAAGTTGAATCAACGGATAGAAATTGCAACATATAGTCTTCACAATAAACATTCGAACGAGGATGAACGAATGAATTCCATAGTAAATCATCACACTTCCATTAAGGTGAGAAGCCACTTGATAAGAGATTGATGAATAAAATAAAAAGGTACGACTGGAACAAATAAGTGGTAAGGATTACCCAATCACAAACCAAATATCTGTGGGAAGAAATGCTAAGAGCTACTTGAATCCCACCTATGAACTCCCGAAACTTTCTGGTTATGCAATCTGGTGTTGAGGATACAGGGGACACAAAATATATCACCCAAACCAGCAATCCCTAGATCCAGCTGTATCCATCCCTCAACACATAACCAAGAAACCTTCGGAAATTGTGTACCTCAACCTTCGAAAAGCATCCGTTATACGAGTTATGGCAATACTCCCGAATTCCCGCCCCAGTACTGGGTGGCGTCGAGGTGATCCCACCAACAACTGCATAAAAGAGATTTTCGATGTCGGCGAAACTCAGGTATTCCAGAACTGCAACGATAAAATTGTGATGACAACACCTCGGAGCTCAACTCCCCGGGACACTGCCACAACCCCTAAATGACAGGAGGCACCAAGAACAATGTTCTCCTCACAAAACGATCGGAACGATTCTAAGATACCCGCGTGATCCTAAATTTTTTTTAGTGAAATTTGAGGAGAGAAAAGTCAAAACTTCTACGTCAGGAGGCCTCACTAGAGCGACGAAGGGACTGAGGAGTAAAAAGAATCCTACTCTCTGATATATATAATCCTAAGACTCAAATATTTTTGTTCTAGACTCAACAACGCCAGCGATTCGATCAAGCAAGGGGCTCCTAAGTCGGGGATGGCTCTGATTACCAACTTATAACGCCCACGATGCGGCTATATCTCCCACGTGTCGAGGAACGACTTAGAGGCATAACCGCATTGTGGTTTTGTCGCAAGAAGGGTCATCTTCACACAATCCCATGTAATGAACAAGAATGGGATAACGAGAGTTGGCTTACAGTCGCCACTTCACACAATACATGAATATAATTCATACATCATCCAAAATCCACACATAGACCGACTACTGTCAAATCCAAATGAAAATATGATAACCCCAATTGCTAGATCCTCGATCGTCCCAACTGGGCTCCACTACTGATCATCAGGAAAAGAAACATAGTAACGACCATGTTCCTCGTCGAACTCCCACTTGAGCTCGGTTGCATCATCTACACTGGCATTGTCGGCACCTCCAACTGTTTTGGTAGAATCTGTGAGTCACGAGGACTCAGCAATCTCACACCCGCGAGATCAAGACTATTTAAGCTTTTAGGAAAGGATGGTGTAATGAGGTGGAGCTGCAGCAAGCACTAAGCATATATGGTGGCTAACATACGCAAATGAGAGCGAGAAGAGAAGCAACGCAACGGTCGCGAAGCTAGAATGATCAAGAAGTGATCCTGAAACTACTTACGTTCATGCATAACTCAAACCGTGTTCACTTCCCAGACTCCGCCGAGAAGAGACCATCACGGCTACACACACGGTTGATGTATTTTAATTAAGTCAAGTGACAAGTTCTCTACAACCAGACATTAACAAATTCCCATATGCCTCATAACCGCGGGCACGGCTTTCGAAAGATAATACCCTGCAGGGGTGTCCCAACTTAGCCCATTATAAGCTCTCACGCTCAACGAAGGATAAACCTTCTCCCAGGAAGACCCGATCAGTCTCGGAATCCCGATTTACAAGACATATCGGCAATGGTAAAACAAGACCAGCAAAGCCACCCGAATGTGCCGACAAATCCCGACAGGAGCTGCACATATCTAGTTCTCAGGGCACACCGGATGGGAAAGACGTCGGGTTGGCATAGACCCTGGTTGCCCAGGGGGCGCCGGACATCCCCCAGTTTGGGCCAGCACTCGAAGGAGCACTGGTCCGGGGGTTTAAAATAAAGATGACCCTCGGGCTCGCGAAAATCCAAGGGAAAAAGGCTTAGGTGGAAAATGGTAAAACCAAGGTTGGGCCTTTCTGGAAGAGTTTTATTCAAAGCAAACTGTCAAGGTGGTCCCATAAATCACCCAACCTCGTAAGGAACGCAAACTCAAGGAACATAATACCGGTATGACGGAAACTAGGGCGGCAAGAGTGGAACAAAACACCAGGCATAAGGCCGAGCCTTCCGCCCTTTACCAAATATATAGATGCATTAATTAAATAAGAGATATTGTGATATTCCAAAATATCCATGTTCCAACATGGAACCAACTTCAACTTCACCTGCAACTAGCAACTCTATAAGAAGGGCTGAGCAAAAGCGGTAACTTAGCCAAACAACGGTTTGCTAGGAAAGGATGGTTAGAGGCTTGACATGGAAATATGGGAGGCATGATATAGCAAGTGGTAGGTAGCGCAGCATGGCAATAGAACGAACAACTAGCAAAGCAAAGATAGAAGTGATTTCGAGGGTATGGTCATCTTGCCTGCAAGGTTCTTAGAGTAGTCGAAAGCTTGATCCTCGAGTGCGTACTCAACAGGTTCCTCGTTCATGAAGTCATCTCCAGGATCTACCCACAGCAAGAACACAAGCAATGGAACCACAATCAATCACGGGAAATGCACAAGCAACATGATGCCAAACATGCATGATATGCGAGATATGATATGCGATGCGTATGCGTGCTCCGGAAGAAAAAGGATTAACAAGGAAGTAACTTGGCAAACCAAGTATGCCACTGAAAAGATGAGATGATTTCGGTCGAAATTGATATAAAGATCACCAGAAACGGATGCACGGTTTGCAAATGGCAAGCAAAACAAGAATGACACGATTCTGCGATTAACAACATGATATCACTTAGAATACATCAAGTAACTATGCTACAGCACCCCAACATAGCACCAAAGCATATGAAAGTAATCTACAGGAGATGCTTGACAAAAGATGAACACTGAGCTACGGCTAGATCACAACATAACAGGTTCAAACCCGCATGGCAAAAGTGCAAAAGATAACAGGACCACAGACTTGGTGAAATTACTGGACATGGCTGAAACAGCATCAGGTAGCCATGTTCAGAGCAAGCAATCAACATGCTAGAGAAACTTAACAAAGCAAAACCAGACATGGCATGAATCTACTAAATGTATTGAACAAAAGTCCCTTAGCGACCATGAGCCAAAAAGGATCCGAAGATATGATGGCACCCATGTAAACATAGCAAGTTTCGTTAACAGGTTTCAGACTTAGCAGAAAACAGAGCATGGTAGTAACAGCATTATGAAGGCATCTTGGTGAGCTTTATCCACTCACCACAAAGCAATGGATGACAAAACAAGCATACCTACAGCAAGATGGCATGTTTATGAAGCAAACCATGGCAAGAGCAAGTTCATAGCAAAATTCTAAGTCTCTGAAAACAGAAACATCACGAAGCCTAGTTTGCATGCTTGTGCTAGTCACCACATAGATCACAAAAATACATGGCATACACCTCTGTAAAGATAGCATGGCATAGATCAAAACACATGTTGAACTCCTACTCATAAGATGCTCACATTAAATGCAACAAAAATAACAAAACACCAAGTTGTGATAAGTAACAGCAGTAAACATCATATAGCATTCTTGCACCAGAGATTTGGGCATCAAGATGGACTCAAATGAACATGGCATAAAGGAACAAAATGAAGAGCATCTCGAGACGAACATTTCGATATATCACACGCACGAAACGGAGTAGTATGCACAGAGATATGATGCGATGAACAGGAGCATAATGTAAAATATACGGGACTTAGAGAAATTCGGTGGGAGGTAGAAGTCAACCCTCTCATCCAGATCGAGACCTGGCGCAGATCCGAGGTTCGCCGGGGCTGCTGCTCGCCGGAGATCGAGGGGAAGGGGAGGGCGCCGGAGTTCGGGGCGCGGCGCCGGCGGGGGGTCGGGGGAGGCGGCGGCTGCGGGCTTCGGCGGAGGAGCTTGGGGCGCGGTCGCCGGTGGAGGAGGGAGGCAGCGGGCGGCGGCCTCGGGCGGCGCCGGCGACGAGGCGGCGATGGCGGCGGAGGACGGTGGAAGGAGACGCGCGCGGGGCGGGGAAGCCTCGGGCGCGGTCGGGCGGCGGTCGGGCTCCGCGGGCCAGACGCGGGCTCGCGGGCCGGCGGCGGCGCGGGGGCCACGTGGCGGCTCCCGATTGACTGCGGGCGGCGGCGGCTTTCCTCCGGCCGGACCGGACGTGTCCGGCGGCGCGGGGTGGAAGAGACTAGGGTTTGATCTGCAAAAAATTTCGGGGGGGAGGGGGGATCACCTATTTATAGCTAGAGGGAGCTAGGAGACTCCAAATGGAGTGCGGTTTTCGCCCACACGATCGCGATCGAACGACTGAGAGCATGGAGGGGACTGAGAGGGGTTTTGGGCTGTTAGGAGGGGGGTTTTGCTGCAACACACAAAAGGACTTTGCGGTTACCCGGTTAACCGTTGGAGCATCAAACGACCTCCAAATGGAACAAAACTTGACAAACCTCGGTCCATTCCGAGAACATTTAACACCCGCTCACGAAAAGAAACAAGAGGGGTGCGCCGGTGCATGCGGGAGTGTCGGATTGCAAAACGGACAACGGGGAAAATGCTCGGATGCATGAGACGAACACGTATGCAAATGCGATGCACATGATAACATGATATGAGATGCATGACATGAACAAAACGCAAAACGAAAAACAAAACCCAACCACGGAGGGAATATCATAACACATAGCTGAAAATGGCAAGAGTTGGAGTTACAAATATGGAAAGTTACATCCGGGGTGTTACAACACTCCACCACTACGAAAGGATCTCGTCCCGAGTCTAGGACTGAAAGAACTCTGGATATTCGGAACGGAGGTGGTCCTCGCGTTCCCAGGTGGCTTCTCGTTCGGAATGGTGCGACCACTTCACTTTCAGGAATTTGATTGACTGGTTGCGAGGCTTACGCTCAGTTTCTTCAAGAATAGCAACGGGGTGCTCATGATAAGACAGATCTTCTTGGAGGTCAATCTCTTCGAAGTTAATGGTGCGCTCAGGAGTCTTGAAGCACTTGCGAAGCTGTGACACGTGGAACACATCGTGCATGTTCGCGAAGTTGGAGGAAAGCTCAAGTTGATAGGCGAGGTCGCCTCTTTTGCCAATGATCTTGAAAGGACCCACGTATCTAGGGGCAAGCTTCCCTTTGATACCGAAGCGACGAGTGCCTTTCATTGGAGAGACAAGGAGGTAGACATGGCCTCCGATCTCGAAAGCCAAGTCACGGTGCTTGCTATCATAGTAACTCTTGTGGCGCGATTGCGCGGCTTTGAGATTTTCACGGATGACTTTACACATTTCTTCAGCCTCTGTGATTAAGTCGTTGCCAAGAAGTTGGCGTTCACCAGTCTCTGACCAATTTAGAGGAGTACGGCACTTTTTGCCATATAGAATTTCGAATGGGGCCTTGCCCGAACTCGCTTGGAAGCTGTTGTTGTAGTAGAATTCGGCATATGGAAGAGAACCTTCCCACTTCATGCCAAAGGAAATGACACAAGCCCTGAGCATATCTTCAAGGATTTGATTGACTCGCTCGACTTGGCCACTAGTTTGAGGATGGAAAGCTGTGCTGAAGCGAATGTTGGTGCCCCTGGCCTTCTGGAAGGAGTCCCAGAACTTAGAAGTGAAGATGCTTCCACGATCTGAAGAAATCAATTTTGGAATGTCGTGCAAGGAGACAATCCTGGAGGTGTATAGCTCTGCCAACTGAGCTGCTGTGATAGATTCTTTGATTGGAAGAAAATGAGCCACTTTAGTAAGCTTGTCGATGACAACGAAGATAGCATCATTTCCACGCTTGGACTTTGGAAATCCAGTCACGAAGTCCATTTCGATATGATCAAACTTCCATTCTGGGATATCAAGAGGTTGGAGGAGACCAGCTGGTCGTTGGTGTTCTGCTTTCACCCTTCGACAGACATCACATTCATTCACGAACTGAGCGATTTCTCGCTTCATTCGAGTCCACCAATACGACTGCTTGAGGTCATGGTACATCTTCGTACTTCCAGGATGAATGGAAAGAAGTGAATTGTGTGCCTCGTTCATAATGACTTTCCTTAGATCACCTTTAGGAACCACAATCCGGTCCTCGAAGAATAAAGTGTCTTTGTCATCAATGCGATAGCACTTGTATTTGGAAAGACCCTTGTCGATACCACGTTTCACCTTCTTCACCATGGTATCCAGGAGTTGTGCCTCACGAATTTGATCTTCCAAATTAGGAGAGACTATGAGGTTGGCAAAAAAGCCTTGAGGAAACATGGAGATTCAGCTTGCGAAAAGCTTCACAAAGATCCGGTTGGAAAGGCTTGAGAATTAAGCTGTTGCAATAAGCCTTCCTGCTCAAAGCATCTGCAATGACATTGGCTTTGCCTGGAGTATATTCAATACTCGGATTGTACTCTTGAATCATTTCGACCCATCGAGTTTTCCTGAGGTTGAGGTTTTGGCTGAGTGAAGATGTACTTGAGACTCTTGTGATCGGTGAATATGTCCACTTTTCTTTCCAACAAGATATGTCTCCATGTTATTAATGCATGGACAACTGCCGCCAACTCAAGATCGTGAGTGGGGTAGGTCTTTTCATTGGGCTTCAACTGACGAGAGGTATAGGCCACAACTTTCTTCTCTTGCATTAACACAGCACCAAGACCTTGAAGAGAAGCATCACAGAAAACTTCAAATGGCTTGGATTCGTCAGGAGGAGTTAAGACAGGAGCTGTGACGATTTTCTCTTTGAGAGTGTTGAAAGCAACGTCACACTCAGGAGACCAGACATACTTCACATGCTTCTGGAGGAGGTTGGAAAGAGGCTTTGCAATCTTAGAGAAATTCTCAACGAATCTTCGGCAATAGCTTGCAAGACCAAGGAAACTGCGGAGCTGCTTGACATTCTGAGGAGGTTCCCAATTCACAATTGCAGACACCTTCTCGGGATTAACAGCGATGCCCTTGGCAGAGATGATATGACCAAGGTAAAGAACTTCATCGAGCCAAAACTCACATTTTGAAAACTTCGCATAGAATTGATACTCTCTAAGCTTGTCGAGCACCAATCGCAAATGTTTGGCATGATCCTTCTTATACTTGGAGAAGACCAAGATATCATCGAGATACACCAGGACGAATTCATTGGTATAGGGGTTCAAGATGAAATTCATCATCTGAGAGAATGTTGGAGGAGCATTGACAAGGCCGAAAGACATGATAGTATATTCATAAGAACCAAAGCTTGTTCTGAATGCTGTCTTGGGAATATCTTCTTCACGAATGCGAATCTGATGATAACCCATACGAAGGTCAAGCTTGGGGAATACTTTAGCACCTTTAAGTTGCTCGAATAGCTCATTGATGTTGGGAAGTGGATACTTGTTCTTGATTGTCTTCTTGTTCAATGGACGGTAGTCGACACAAAGTCGGTCCGTGCCATCCTTCTTGTGGACAAAAAGAACACCACAACCCCATGGAGATGAACTCGGTCTGATCAAACCCAGACGCTCTTGTTCATCGAGCTGTTTCTTCAATTCTTTTAGCTCCTTGGGTCCATGCTTGTAAGGACGCTTGCAAACGGGTTCCGTGCCAGGCTCTAGATCGGTAACAAACTCAACTGGCCGGTGAGGAGGCATACCCGGAAGCTATTCTGGAAAGACATCTTGGTACTCACAAACGACTGGAATCTGAGAGATGGCATTCAACTCGCCCTTCTTGGAGGTGGTTAGATCACACCATAACAGGTTCAAACAAGCATGGCAAAAGTGCAAAAGATAACAGGATCACAGACTTGGTGAAACTACTGAACATGGCTGAAACAGCATCAGGTAGCCATGTTTAGAGCAAGCAATCAACATGCTACAGGAACGTAACATAGAAAAACAAGGCATGGCATGAATCTACTAAATGCATTGAACAAAAGTCCCTTACTGACCATGAGCCAAAAAGGATCAGAAGATATGATGGCACCCATGTAAACATAGCAAGTTTCGTTAACAGGTTTCAGACTTAGCAGAAAACAGAGCATGGCAGTAACAGCATTATGAAGGCATCTTGGTGAGCTTGATCCACTCACCACAAAGCAATGCATGACAAAACAAGCATACCTACAGCAAATGGCATGTTTATGAAGCAAACCATTGCAAGAGCAAGTTCATAGCATGTATGGATCAACTACAACAACCTTGGCAAAATTGAATAACATGTAAACAATCTTCCAGGAATATTTTATAGCAAAAGCAGAGCAAGATTAAGACATGCTAGGGCACACCATAATTGCAAATAGGGGCATGGATGGATAGAGCACAACTATATCTACAAAACATCCTTACTGAACATCATCAAAAGGAGCATGGATCTCTCTGTAGCCACGTGGATACATGGCAACAAAATAACAGCAGTCACAGACTTGGCAAAATTCCAAGTCCCTGAAAACAAAAACATCACGAAGCCTAGTTTGCATGCTTGTGCTAGTCACCACATAGATCACAAAAATACATGGCATACACCTCTGTAAAGATAGCATGGCATAGATCAAAACACATGTAGAACTCCTACTCATAAGATGCGCACATTAAATGCAACAAAAATAACAAAGCACCAAGTTCTGATAAGTAACAGCAGTAAACATCATATAGCATTCTTGCACCAGAGATTTGGGCATCAAGATGGACTCAAATGAACATGGCATGAAGGAAGAAAATGAAGAGCATCTCGAGACGAACATTTCGATATATCACACGCACGAAACGGAGCTGTATGCACAGAGATATGATGTGATGAACAGGAGCATAATGTAAAATATACGGGACTTAGAGAAATTCGGAGGGAGGGAGAAGTCAACCCTCTCGTCCAGATCGAGATCTGGCGCGGATCCGAGGCTCGCCGGGGCTGCTGCTCGCCGGAGATCGAGGGGAAGAGGAGGGCGCCGGAGTTCGGGGCGCGGCGCCGGCGGGAGGTCGGAGGAGGCGGTGGCTGCGGGCTTCGGCGGAGGAGCTCGGGGCGCGGTCGCCGGTGGAGGAGGGAGGCAGCGGGCGGCGGCGGACGGCAGCCTCGGGCGGCGCCGGCGACGAGGCGGCGATGGCGGCGGAGGGCGGCGGAAGGAGGCGCGCGCGGGGCGGGGAAGCCTCGGGCGCGGTTGGGCGGCGGTCGGGCTCCGCGGGCCCGACGCGGGCTCGCGGGCCGGCGGCGGCGCGGTGGCGCGGGGACCACGTGACGGCTCCCGATTGACTACGGGCGGCGGCGGCTTTCGTCTGGCCGGACCGGACGTGTCCGGCGGCGCGGGGTGGAAGAGACTAGGGTTTGATCTGCGAAAAATTTCGGGGGGGGGGGGTCACCTATTTATAGCTAGAAGGAGCTAGGAGACTCCAAATGGAGTGCGGTTTTCGCCCACACGATTGTGATCGAACGAACGAGAGCATGGAGGGGACTTAGAGGGGTTTTGGGCTGTTAGGAGGGGGGTTTTGCTGCAACACACAAAAGGACTTTGTGGTTACCCGGTTAACCGTTGGAGCATCAAACGACCTCCAAATGGAACGAAACTTGACAGGTGGTCTACCGGTGGTGTACCAAGGCCACTTGGCAAACCTCGGTCCATTCCGAGAAGTTTTAACACCCGCTCACGAAAAGAAACAAGAGGGGTGCGCCGGTGCATGTGGGAGTGTCGGATTGCAAAACGGACAACGGGGAGCATGCTCGGATGCATGAGACGAACACGTATGCAAATGCGATGCACATGATGACATGATATGAGATGCATGACATGAACAAAATGCAAAACGAAAAACAAAACCCAACGACGGAGGCAATATCATAACACATAGCCGAAAATGGCAAGAGTTGGAGTTACAAATATGGAAAGTTACATCCGGGGTGTTACACCAAGGCACCGTCTTGGGGCTGAGGTGGTGGAGGCACGCCATGAGCCTCGTCGCCCGTGGCTGGTTGAGGGGGAGGCAGAGAGTGGGACAGCGTCGGAGAGCCCCCTGCGGCGTGGACGAGCTCGGCGACGCGGTCGAGCCACTCCTCGTAGAGTTCGTCGACGGGGCGGTAACGTAGGAGTTCGTTCGCCGCGAGGAGCGCGGCCCGTGCCTCCATGGGAGCGAGGCGCGCGTGAGACGAAGAACCAGTAGGGGTCAGCGATGGAGTAGCGGTGCGGCCGTCCTGCCGTACTGAAGGATTCAGCAAGGACGCCTGCTGCTCGTTCCCCGCCGGGCCGGTGGCAGCGTTGGCGGCAGGAGACGGAGAACGACGAGGTGGCCCGCCGACAGGAGCCGTCTGAGCGACGCGGGCGGTGAGGGCAGCCCGACGCTCAGCTCGAGCACAGCGAGCGTCCGCCATGGAGACGACCGAGCGATGGAGCAACGAACTGATGGAAGGGAAACTACGGCGCACCCCTACCTAGCGCGCCAAATGTCGGATGTGGGGTTCCGGCAAACCCTTAAGGTTCGAACACTGGGGTGCGCGCGAAGTCTTTCCCTCCTACCGATATATGCCCTAGCTCGCTAAGATCTCGGGGACGAACTCGACGAACTCGCAACACAGAAAGACATGAGGTTTATACTGGTTCGGGCCACCATTGTGGTGGTGGTGGATTGCCTCTTGGGCTGATGATGAACAGTATAAGGGAAGAACAACCTCCTGAGGTTGAGGTGTTATTGTGGCTAGGCTCTCGATCGTGTTGGATCAAGCTAAGATGAGATGCCCCTACTATGGTGGCTAGCTCTACTTATATAGGTCCTGGTCCTCTTCCCAAATAATGAGTGGGAAGGGAGCCAACAACAGCGGGCAGGTTTGAAGGGGGATAGCTAGTACAAGCTATCCTGACAAAAGCGGTCTTCGCCTGCGAAAAGCTCTGGTGGTGACGCCGTCTTGGGCTCCATGATGACCTCCGTCTTGCCGTCCTCCTGGTCTTGGTCTCGTTGCACCAATATAGCAACCTTTGCCTGATGCCTCGGTACTCTTCGCATGCGATGGCCTCCTTAGCACCAAAGAGGAAATAAGGACGCTGCGCGTGCTGGCACCCGCCTGGCACTCGCCTAGTGTCGTGCGTCATGGCTCACGTCACGAGGGCCTCGTGAGGTTTGCCCCGCCTTGATATCTCTGCTCCTCATGAACCTGCCTAGCTAGGCTACTCCAGAGGAGGTCTTGCATCGTCCACTCGCGAGGCTTGGACCCTTGCGAGGGTCTTCGATGCCTTGTTGATGAAGATGGGCCGTAAGGCCTGCTGCTTAGCCACGCTGTGGGCCGCAGGCAGGCAACTCTTGGGACCCCCGTTCCCAGAACGCCAACACTTCTCCAGGAGAAAAACAAGGAATGCATTTTGGGATTATGCACTGGTACCGGTGCGAACGGAGTAGGACCGTTGGCAAGAAATACATTGAGCTCTTCTTATTGATAAAGCCAGTAATAATCAAACTAGAAAGGAAAAGAAAAAGACAAAGAAAAATATCTGCACGAATCTTCATGTAACATCAATGGCATAGAACCTAGATGTGCATTACTTAGAGCACATCTAGATGTGCTTTAGCAATCTTGTCAAAAAAAACCCTAATCATCATTGCAAACAGCGCATAGAGCATGGCTAATGCGACAACCACAACTACACATGCTAGTTCCTTCTTGTCTCTTGCTTTCATCTGTTGCCTGTGATTGGTTCTTTCTTGCTTCATCATACTGATTGTACATTCCAGATCAGCCAGTTTCTTCTTCAGCTTTATGTTATCTTCTGCGAGCTTGGTGATAACACTCCGAGCCCTGCCATGCCATTCTTCATCCAGCCAGTTAACAAAGGCACATGCCTCATATCCCTGCCAATGTTAAATAGTATTCTGGATGAGTGGTGGTATGAACTGAAGTAAAATGATGAACTTAATTAGCACTAACCTCTAAGGGGCAACTGAGAAACCGCCTGCCAATGTCAAATTCCTCCGTGCATACACGTCGAGCGGGAGTGTGCCCGTGCACACAACTCAGCTCTTGGTACTTCTCGGTGGTGCAAAACTCGGAGTCGAACTCGTGTTGCGGGAGTCTAGAGTCAAGCTCCGGATCTGGCGGCAGATCGCTTTCCTAGGGGGGGGGGGGGTCATTCAGGATGGATTCGGCAAGGATCTATACTTTGGACATGCTAAAAAAGATCAGGATAGATTGGAACCTGACAGGACGATTCAGATCCGTAGTACACCTGCTTTCTGATGACCTTGGGTAAGTGCTTGGCGGTGACCACCGTCGTGGCGGCGATACGAGCAGGAGCAGCCGCACCGAAACCATCAGCACCACTCGTCCGCATTTCCCCAATGTCAGCTCCACGCGAGGGAATTTGGAGGCTATTTAGGGATTTGGAGGAAATGGGGAAACTGTGGAGATGAGCTAACGGTCGGGAACTACTAATGGCACTATATATATGTTGTATACGGCACACTGTTTGTACGTGTCATTTGTGTTAGGTATTACAACGTCACACACGATTTCCGCAGCAAGCCGTGTGAGAAGACAACGTAGGTTAGACACGGTTGCCGTTACATAACCGTATGTGATGTACTTACATGTCCACATAATTGAGTTATGGTGAGATACCATGTAAACAGCCGCTCCACGGATATCCGTAAAAAAACAACCGCTCTGCATATAGAGATGGCGGTAGCGGCCTAGGCAGTGCCTACCGGAGAAGAGGTCAATCCTCGGTCGGTGGGCGGTGGCGGCATCATAGGAGGTCAATCCTCGGTCTGCGGTGGGAGATAGGAGGAGCTCAACCATCGAGGTCGGTGGTGGCGTGATTGGAGGACATCCATCGCGGTCGATGGTGGGATAGTGGAGGTCGAACTTCAGGCGGCAGCCGCACTAAGCTATGCTCCTCGACCCTGCTGTCTCGGCGTGCCGCCGCATCGTGCTTGTCTGTCTGCTGGGTGAAGGTCGGCGCGCGGCTAATTAATTAAGGTATTCTTTTCGTGAGTGGCTTAATTAAGGTATTCTGTTACTAAGTGTAGTGTTCTACTAGTACTCTGCGTGTAAATTTACTGGCGATTAATTTTTTTCATTGCACATCGGGATAACAACAGGGAGCGCCCTCAGTAATTATTAAAATAAAACCTTGTGATTTATGCACGCATCTTTGGGCAGCAGTTAATCCGTGTATTAATGTTGTTGTTTTGTTTTTAATTACCATTCATGTGCTCCTGATGGAACGATCTCGATGGATGAAGAATTGGAAAACCGCAGATTTTATCGGTGGCGTGACAGAGTTCATGAGTTTGGCTAAAAGTACAAAGAGGAGAATTGGTGATGCGGATTACATCCTATGTCCATGTACTGATTGTGCCAATACAGAGTCACATGAAGTTGCAAATGTCCACATGCACTTAGTCTCTAGGGGATTCATGGATGGATATACACGTTGGACCAGACACGGTGAAGAGGAGGTCATGGATGAAGATACCCAGGGCAGCGAGATGCCAAACCCCGATCAGTGTCACATGGATGTTGAATCTAACATCGGGGCAGAGGCGTCAAGCTACCAATGGAACACAGGAAAGCCGAAACGCCCACTGGAAAACCAAGATGTCATCACAGATGACAACGATCTTGATATGCCAGATTTTGCTGCTATGATTGCAGATTTCAAGGGCCCAAAAAAGGATATGATTGGGTACAAGGATCTGCCAACCATTGATGCGGACTCCAAGAAAGAATTGTATACAGGTTGCAAAAAGAAATATACCAGGTTGAGTGCCACCCTGGCGCTTCTCAGATTATAAGCAGCAAACGGTCTATCAAACAAGGGCTTCACAAAGATCTTAGGTCTTATCAAAGATATTCTTCCGGAAGATAATGTGCTCCCCAGAAGCACGAATGAAGTGAAGAAAATTGTTTGCCCATTGGAACTTGAAGTACATAAGATACACGCTTGTGTGAATGATTGTATATTGTACGGTGGTGAGTACAAATATTTGCGTGCATGTCCCACATGCAAACATGCATGATACAAGCGCAGGAGAGCAAAGTACAAGTACAAATTGGACGATGAGATCAAGAAAGGAATCCCATTCAAGCTTGTTTGGTACTTGCCATTAATTCCAAGGTTGAGGCATTTGTTTGCAAACACTAGACAGGCAAAGAGGTTGCGGTGGCATCATGATGAGCGAATTGCGGATAGGTTTATGAGGCACCGAAATATGGGGCTCAGTGGCAATTAATCGACAAAAAGTTTGAATAATTTGCCAAGGATCCTAGAAGTATAAGGCTCGGGGAGTGTACTGACCGAATGAATCCTTCTGGCGATATGAGCACCAATCACAGCACATGGCCCGTGCTTCTGTGCATATATAACCTAGCTCCTTGGTTGTGTATGGATAAAAAATACATTATGATGTCAATGATTATCCAAGGACCGAAGCAACCTGGAAATGACATCGACATTTACTTTCAGCTACTGGTAGAAGAACTGCTGACCGTGTGGATAGATGCGCATGTTGTAAAATGTTATGATGCTTACAGAAAGGAGATTTTTGATCTACATGCGATGTTGGTGCACACCATTCAAGATATGCCGGCATTAGGCAACACATCGGGGCAGAAAAGAAGGGGAGATGTTGGGTGTGTCACATGCATGGATAGGACAACTAGCACAAGACTTCCCAACTCGTGCAAAACAGTGTATTTGCGTCTTCGTAGGTTCTTTCGAAATGATCACCCATACCGAAAGATGAAAGCTAAATTTGATGGTATGGAAGAGGCAGATGCGGGCCCAAGACCCTGTGAAGGGGAGGTGATCCACAACATGCATAAAAAAATTAATGTTGTGCTTGGCAAGAACCACCCTTTGACGGTGAAACTAACACCCAAGGATCAAGTGTTTAAGAAGAAATCAGTGTTCTGTAAATTACCTTACTGGGAGATTCTACGTGTACGTCACTGCATCGATGTCATGCATGTAGAGAAGAACGTATGTGAAAGCATCCTTGGTACTCTGCTCAATATTAAAGGTAAAAGAAAGGATGGTGACGGTTCACGGCTCGATATGCTTGCTGATTAATCACAACGCAAGAGTGAAGAAGAAGATGATGACAAATTCATCAAAGCTCGCCAGAGTTACAATTTCAGTACAAAAGAAGCAACAAAGTTGCTCACCTATTTGGTGTCATTTAAAACACCCTCTTCCTACTACGCAAACATCAGAAGTCTCGTGGATGCGAGCTCAGGTAAAATGAAGTTGGGACACATGAAGTCACATGATTTCCACGTAATGTTGACACAAATCCTCCCGCGGGCCATCAGGAATATTATGGACAAAGATATAAGAAACACACTCATTGACCTCTGTGATTTCTTCAACCAACTATGGCAGAAAGTTGTAAATCCTGAAGAGTTGGATCACATGCAAGATGATATTGCAAGAATATTGTCCAACCTAGAGATGTTTTTCCAACCATCATTCTTTGATGTCATGGTCCATCTCACTGTGCACCTTGCCAACGAGATAAAGTATTCTGGTCCTATGTTTCTTCGCAACATGTATCCCTTCGAGCGGTTCATGGGAATACTGAAGCGCTTTTGTCAGAACCGAAACCATCCAGAGGCAAGCATCCTACAAGGTTATACCGCGGAGGAGGTGGTTGACTTTTGCACCGAATACATGAAACAAAGACCTATAGGTTTTCCCCTCTCTCGCCACGAGGGAAGGCTGAAAGGTAAGCCGGTCCTTGCTGGCACGCAAATGGCTGCACCCAGAGAATTGGCAGAGAAAGCCCATTTGACGGTACTGCTTAACAGCCCAGTTCTCATCACTTGGTAGAGATACGCCAAAGCTTCTTACCAATGGTGCCTTCATCAGAAGTGGAGATGAAGGAGCACACTAAGAAGTACGCCGAATGGCTGAAGAATCGTTTGGCACAAGGATCCATCGATGACATTGCTACGTGGTTGGCACAAAAGCCATCACCTACGGTGTTGACGTACCAAGCATATGACATAAATGGATACACGTTCTGCACTAAGGAACGTGATAAGAAGACCTCGTACCAGAACAGCTCTATTCGAATAGAATGCATGAATGTAAATGAAGCTGATAAAAGGATATACTATGGAACCATCAAAGAGATTTGGGAGCTTGACTATGTGAAAGTTAAGGTGGCATTATTCAGGTGGGCATGGATCCCTCTTGGTCAGGTAAGGATTGATGAGTATAGGAAGACCTGTGTTAACAGGACAACGATGGCATATCATGTGGACCCATTCAGTCTTGCCAGCGATGCTACCCAGATTTTCTTTGTGGAAGACCCCTTGCATAAGACCAACCATTTACCGATGCATGGGAAGAGAAGGGCACTGGGTGTCGACGATGTTGCCGATGAGGATGAGTACGATGAATTTGATGAGTTGCCAACAAAGGAATCGCGCACCCATGTAACAGAGCAGCGTAAAATCATCAGTAACCCCAAGTTCATTCGGGGTCAACTTAATGATCTCAGTTCCCCCATGTACATGGGAATTAAGCCGTAAGACTAGTCTTTATGCCTACCATGCAACTTAATTCGTTCAATTTAGAACTGTCGCGTGTACTGAACTTGTGAGTTATGCCTGGTTTTCTGTTGATGTAAGAACCGTTAATATGTTGACCTTGATATGCTGTCAGTTCAGGCAATGAATATGAATTGTTTTTTGTTATTATTATTATTATTATTATTATTATATCGTCGAGGTAGCACACTCAATTTATCTCACTACAGTATGTATGAACAAAAATATGCAATCTGGTTTGCGAATGGCACACGGTTCGTTGATGAAAGCCGTGTGCCGACCAAACCCCGCCACTCCGCCCACGATCTGAGTCGTGCTTTCTGATTGGCCAGAACCCAAACCCCATGGATCGTATGTCTGCACCATTGGATGCTCCCAGATCGAACGGCGATCCTCATCCCTTTCGACAGCACATGCAGTTTCGGTTGTAATTTTATTTTTATGCACAAAATGCACGTTAATCTCATAAAATATCTTAAATATAGCTAATGATACCTGAAATGCGCCAGAAAATCAAACCCATGGTATAATGGTGATTGCGTACCATGGAAATTTGTATGAGGCCAAACGATGAAGTCACCGGCCACAGGAGTTTGAATTGACATGTCTCCTTTTGGAAAACCATGATCCTTCATGTGAGATGCTCCGGTTTGGAAGGAGCGGTCATCAAAACTTGTGCCAAACTTTACCAATTTTTTAAAACGGGGTCGTGAGAGCACGCCACAGGTACACATCGATTTTGATGATGTCCGAACTCCCCAACTAGGCCTACGCCAGTGGCCGCACCTCGCGGCCGAAATGTTTGAAACTTCTCCCCTCTTCTCAAACAAACGGATGAAAACTCACAAAGCGAGGCACAAATGATCTGTACACCTTTGCTAGGCTGATAGTAAGGGGGTATCATAGCTAGTATCATGCATGCCAACTAGGCAATTTTGATGAGCTGTCATAGAATTAATTAAATGAAGAAAGAGAGGGTTAAGTATCATATCATGAAACTATATCATAATAAATGCTATGCTACTATGTTTCATGCATGATAATATAAATAAAGTACTACATATGATACTAGCTACTCTATGATACTATGCATTAGAGCAAGTACACAATAGAGTGACATAAGACTAGCCACAATGGGTAGTAACATAGAATGTTAGTAGTCTATGTTACTACCTCTATAGTGGGGAGTAACATATCTGTAGTAACATGCAACATTTCATTTATTAGGCTATAGCCTCATCTTGCCTTGAGATGTGTAATGTTACTCATACTACTAGTAAGACTACCCACATTGGGAGTAACATATGAAGTAACATCACACATATCTAGATAAAATTGATGATGTGGCAAGCAATAAATGAAGAAATGGAGGAAAGTGGTAACATAGCTAGTTACCAGTAGTATGAGTAATTAACACCACACATATCAAGGCAAAATGAGTGTTGCATGTTACCACACATATGTTACTCCCCACTATGGAGGTAGTAACATAGACTAGTAACATGTGCATGTTACTACCCATTGTGGCCAGTCTATGTTACCACTTTCCTCTCTTTCTTCATTTATTGCTTTCCACATCATCTATTTTATCTAGATACGTGTGATGTTACTACCTATGTTACTCCCACTGTGGGTAGTCTAAGCAGGCTATAAGGAATAGAATAATATATATGTGCTTATTAGTTGGAGGAAAGAGAAGATAATCAGGCTCTTGGTGTAACGCCCCGATACCGATGCTCCAGAAGCCTTCCAGATGCTCTGAGTTTCGTCGTGTGATTTGTTTTGTTTGTTGCATCTCTTGCATTGCATCATGTCATCATGCAACCTTTTTTTAAATACTCAACTGAATAAATTGCATGGATCTTTGATCCATTTAAATTGAGGGAAATGCACATGGTGATTTCTCTTTACAACATATAAAAATCTCCCAATATTATTAGGGAGCTATATTACAATATTCCATTAAATTTGGAAATCACCATAACACACTTGCAAATTATCCCAATGCCTTTGTTATCTTAATTCTTGGTCTCCAACCTTGCCATATATTTTTTCATCATATTCCGGAGCTCCACCAAAAATCCGAACATTTTTGGACCGTCCCAACCCTCACTTCCTATTCAAATCATTTGAATTTAAATCAACTGAATATGAATTTAAATCTTTCAATCATGGACTTTTCTATTTTCTCGGAACAAGCACATTTTTGTGAGTCCGGGAAAATAGTCCCCATGTCCAACTTCTTCCCCTAACCTCTCCTTCTTTTCTTTTCTTTCTTATCTCTATTTTGTTTTTATTTGTTTTAGAGTGAGAGAGAGCCCAGCAGGCCATCTAGGCCCATCCGCAGCCCAGCTCCTCCATGGCCCACCTAAGCCCAACCGCGCCCCTGTCTTAACCTAGCTCGATCCCCGTCCTCCTCGTTCCCTACCTCGCGCCGCCAGCGCCCGATCCCCTCGCCCTCCTGCTCGATCTCCATCTCCCCCTCTCGATCCCGTGCGCCTCCCCTCCTGCTGTGGCCTCCACCAACAGATCAGGCCGGCTTCCGCCGCCCTTGCCCGTTCCCAGTCGGACTCCTCCAGCAGGGCCCCGTCCCCACCTCCGGCGCGCCAAGCTCGCCGCCTCCCTGCCATGGCCGCGTGTCACCCCTCTCCTTCGAGCGCCACCCGGCATCCCCGTCCTATGCGTCGCCTTCCTTCCCTTCCTCTGGCCACCTTGTCGACCTGACATGGACGCCAAGCTCAAACCCCCATCGCCTCCCTGCCTTGCTCCGGCTGCCTCTGTCTGATCCGAGCAACAGCAGCTCATCGCTCAGGACCTCGGCGCCCCTACACCCAAGTCCGTCGCCACCTCGCCGGAGGACGTCGTCCTCGCCCGGATCCTCGTCGCCAGCCCCAAGCCTCGCCGCCGCTGCCTCCGCTTCGCCTGAACCGCGCCCCCTGCATCACCTCCGTCGACCCCACCCTCTACTTCGCTCGCTGGGACCAGAGCATCCCTGCGTAGCTCCCGTCGAGCCGCGCCAAGTCCCTCGGAGACCGCTTGGTGCTGCCTTGTTTTGGTTCGCTAAGTGCCACACCGACACATCATCAAGGTCGACTACATGTTGCTGCCCCGACCGGATCTGTCAAGTACTTGCTACCACAATGGCGCCAAGTTCGACGACGCTCGCTGCCCGAATGACTACCGTCGCCAAGTTCGACTACCGCACGGTTACGCCAAGTTCATCTACGAAACGTGTACAACTACTTCCCATGACGACCCGTGAACGACTACTTCCTCTACGTCGTACCGAACTTGATTCGTTTCGAAACGCATGCTTCAAAGGTATAACCCCGAGACGACGCCCATGAACGAATGCATGTGTGTTGTATGAGATGCTCGTGTTTGCACCGTATCCGAGAGAGGTCTTTGCACGTTCCTCGATTGCCATGCCACCGTACCGTGGGAACCCGGAATCCGGGAGCACCCCACCATCCTTGCATGACACGCTCACGCCCACTTCTTTTGCACCAGTTACTCCGTGAGCTATCGAAACTGATATGTTGCCGTGGCATCATTTTCGGATTCGTTGTCGTGGCACCCGTTTTCTTCCACCACGATGACAAATGCTTCATAACATGCTTATGTCAACATTTTCATAAATTGCATAAAACTTGTAAATGTCATCTGCATCATGATAACAACATTTAAAATGTTTATATTTGTTGTTTCCATTAAATTGCTAAATATGCATATGGGGATTTTCCGGAATTGTTGTTTGTTATTTCCGGCCTCATTTAACTTGCTTAAATAGTTAGTTTACTTATGCTTCACCCCTTGCCATGTTTAATAACATTAAATATTGTTGGGTACCTAAACAAGAGCGAACTAAATAACTTGAATGTGGTGTTTCGTCAATATGCAACTTGTTACATATTGAGCTCCACTTAATTTGTAGTATTGTTTGTTGCATTTTGCCATGCCATGCCTCATTAAATCGGACATGCATCATACTTGTTTGTGCATTATGCCATGTGTATGTGGTGGTTGTTTACTATGTTGTTTGTTTCTTTCCGGGTTGCTTCTCCCGTTAGGTTCGGTTTCGTTTCGGAGTTGTGAGGATTCGTTCGACTATGTACGTTTGTCTTCTTCATGGACTCGTTCTTCTTCCTTGCGAGACCTCAGGCAAGATGACCATACCCTCGAAATCACTTCTATCTTTGCTTGCTAGTTGTTCGTTCTATTGCTATGGTGCGCTACCTACCACTTGCTATATCATGCCTCCCATATTGCCATGTCAAGCCTCTAATCCACTCTTCCTAGCAAACCGTTGTTTGGCTATGTTACCGCTTTTGCTCAGCCCCTCTTATAGCGTTGTTAGTTGTAGGTGAAGTTGAAGATTGCTCCATGTTGGAACATGATTATGTTGGGATATCACAATATCTCTTATTTAATTAATGCATCTATATACTTGGTAAAGGGTGGAAGGCTCATCCTTATGCCTGGTGTTTTGTTCCACTCTTGCCGCCCTAGTTTCCGTCATACCGGTGTTATGTTCCTTGATTTTGCGTTCCTTACGCAGTTGGGTGATTTATGGGACCCCCTTGACTGTTCGCCTTGAATAAAACTCCTCCAGCAAGGCCCAACCTTGGTTTTAACATTTGTCACCTAAGCCTTTTTCCCTTGGGTTCTACAGACTCAAGGGTCATCTTTATTTAAAACCCCGAGCCAGTGTTCCTCTGAGTGCTGGTCCAAACTAGAGCACCGTGCGGGACCGTCCCTTCGCAACTTGGGTTACGTTGGTACCTGTACGCTTCGCTTATCCGGTGTGCCCTGAGAACGAGATATGTGCAGCTCCTATCGGGATTTGTCGGCACAGCGGGTGGTTTTGCTGGTCTTGTTTTACCATTGTCGAAATGTCTTGTAAACCGGGATTCCGAGACTGATTGGGTCTTCCCGGGAGAAAGAATATCCTTTGTTGACCGTGAGAGCTTATAATGGGCTATGTTGGGACACCCCTGCAGGGTATAAACTTACGAGAGCCGTGCCCGCGGTTATGTAGCAGATGGGAATTTGTTAATGTCCGGTTGTAGAGAACTTGACACTCGACTTAATTAAAATACATCAACCGCGTGTGTAGCCGTGAAGGTCTCTTTTTGGCGGAGTCCGGGAAGTGAACACGGCTTCTGTGTTATGTTTGACGTAAGTAGGAGTTCAGGATCACTTCTTGATCATTACTAGTTGACGACCGTTCCGTTGCTCCTCTTCTCTCTCTTATTTGCATATGTTAGCCACCATATATGCTTAGTGCTTGCTGCAGCTCCACCTCATTTCCCCATCCTTCTTATAAGCTTAAATAGTCTTGATCTCGCGGGTGTGAGATTGCTGAGTCCTCGTGACTCACAGATTCTTCGAAAACAGTTGCAGGTGCCGAGGATACCAGTGCAGGTGACGCAACCGAGCTCAAGTGGGAGCTCGATGAATATCTTGTTCATTGTGTTGTTTCGTTTCCTGTTGATCAGTAGTGGAGCCCAGTTGGGACGATCAGGGATCTAGCATTTGGGGTTGTCTTCTTTTATTTGGTTCCCTAGTCGGACCTATGTGTGTACTCTGATTGATGTATGATTTATTTATGTATTGTGTGAAGTGGCGATTGTAAGCCAACTCTTTATCCCATTCTTGTTCATTACATGGGATTGTGTGAAGATGACCCTTCTTGTGACAAAACCACAATGCTTGTGACAAAACCACACGTGGGAGATGCCCATGATATAGCCGCATCGTGGGCATTACAAATTGGTAATCAGAGCCATCCCCGACTTAGGAGCCCCCTGCTTGATCGAATCGCTGGCGTTGTTGAGTCTAGAACAAAAATGTTTTGAGTCTTAGGATTATATATATCGGAGAGTAGGATTCTTTTTACTCCTCAGTCCCTTCGTCGCTCTGGTGAGGTCTCCTGACGTAGATGTTTTGGCTCTTCTCTCCACAAATTTCACAAAAAAAAATTTTAGGATCACGTGGGTATCTTGTAATTGTTCCGATGGATTTGTGACAAGAACATTGTTCTTGGTGCATCCTGATATTTAGGGGTTGTGGCAGTGTCCCTGGGAGTTGAGCTCCGAGGTGTTGTCGTCACAATTTTATCGTTGTAGTTCTGGAATACCTGAGTTTCGCCGACATCGAAAATCTCTTTTATGCAGTTGTTGGTGAGATCACCTCAACGCCACCCAGTACTGGGGCGGGAGTTCGGGAGTATTGCCATAAATCGTATAACGGATCCTTTTCGAAGGTTGAGGTAAATGATTTCCGAAGGTTTCTTGGTTATGTGTTGAAGGATGGATACAGCTGGATCTAGGTATTGTTAGTTTGGGTGAGATATATTGTGTCCCGTGTATCCCCAACACCTGATTGCATAACCAGAAAGTTTCGGGAGTTTATAAGTGGAAATTCAAGTAGCACCTAGGATATCTTTTCGACAGATGCATGATATGAGATTGGGGTTCGACGTCTAGTGGTCCGCCTTTCCACGATTGGTTTTACAGTGGTCTCGTAGTGTCTTAAAGAGTCATTGGCTATGCCGACTCGGGGACGCTTCGCATGTCATGTGCACTGCCTTGTACATGATGGTGCTGTACGATCGAGCCTCTGTGGGCCCCACCACGAAAACTTCGGACGAAATCTCTATTATATGTTTGTTCCGGCTTATTTCCTAAGCCAATCCTTTGTTTTTTTTAATTGAGGTATTCGAGTTGCTTCATTGTCAAGTGTTGATTCCATACCTTATTCTAAGTGGTGTTCTCATATTTTTATGTGGATGCTAATCCTTCTTGATCATCAAGGTTGTCTGTTCAATCCTTTCCAAACGGTGTGCTTCTCTTCAAGTAAATCCGATCATCCAACATTTGCAAGATCAATTCTAAGCTTTTTCTCAACAGTGTTTATTCCATATGCCCCAAGTTGCCTTTGTTTTTCCCACCCTCCCACCCTTTTCTTCAAGGACTCAGATTTCTTAATCAAGTATCCTTTTTATTGATGCGAAGTCTCTCCATCCTTTTTTTTCAATCAATGTTCTTATCCGGTGTTTTCGATGAAGATTCTAACGGAGCTTCAAGTTTATTATTCTTCGTTCTTTTTCTTCTCCGATGGACTCAAGTCAAGCTTTCAGTGTTGATCGTATTCTTTTCCTCGTTTCAAATGCTTTCTCATGTCGGTGCATCTCTTAATCATCCACCTTTTGCTATTCATGTTATCTGGAGGGCTGAAGATATCTCGGGAGATTCATGTTTTCATTCCTAATACGTTGTAACTATTTCGAGGTTGTTACCTCATTCAAGCCATTTAATTCTACCGGCGCAATCTTTCTTTTAAATCATTCCAACGTTGTTTCTTTTGAGTGGGCCCTAACCCACAGGTCTTTTCCCAGGATCTTACCTGTCTCTTCTAATTTTTCTGGAGTTATTCCCAAATTCTTTTTGAAGTTTGACGTAAGAATGAATTATCATCAGTCAAATGTCTTTCTCCAAGATCTTTCAAATTCTTTCATCGTCTGTTCATCATTTTTATTATCCATTGTTCCGGAGTGCCTCAATAATTCATGGTGGTGTTTCTCATCATGATTCTCAACATTTGAAGACCGAAGAAGGATTTCTCCTAAATCTTGGTCCGCTCTCTTAAAAATTCATAGTTCTAGCTTATGCCATCCTCTCATAATTGTTTCCAATCGCACAATTCTTTTCTTACCCATCCGGAGCATTTCATGAGTTGTTTCATTTCTTGATCATCCAAAGGCCATCATTTCAGAAGATTTCTTCGTTCTAAGTTTTCAGCTTCATTCTCCAATTATTCTACATTGAGGTCTCTTCGTTCATCTCCTTATTCTTCCGGTGCATCGTTCATGTATTCTCTAATCAGCTCGTGATCTCTTCGTTCTCGTGTATCAAATTCCCTCAAGTATCTTCATTCGTTCTCTAATTCTTACCAGTGATTCACCCCTTTACTTCGTTTTTTTCAATTCTCGCGGTGGTTCGTTCAAGATTTCTCTTCCTTCGTTATCATATCAATTTATTCATTGTTTCAATCCTACCGGTGGTTCGATGAAGACCTTCCCAAGTTTGCGCAATATCTATCTTAATCTTTTCTACAAGAATAAGTAGTATGCCAAATCCGTTGCTTGTCATCAATCTAAATTGGTGAAGGCTAAGCATAATGTAATTCTTATTCTTGTTTCATCCAAGTGATTAATTCCTTATTCCGGAGATTCATCAAAATTCTTGATCTCATTTGTTCATTTTTCTTTCCGGAGCTCCAAGTTATTTCAATTATATCATTTCAAAGCTTCATCTAATCATTGCAAGGCTTCTCCCAGAGTTCTTTTCAACTTTCCCTTTCGTTTGATCATTCTTTTATTATCGGAGTTCTTCATGGAGGATCAACATGGTGGCTCATCAAGGATTCCTTTCATTCTTCAATTGTTCTTGAAGATTTCTCTCGGAGTCAAGATCCGTCAAGCTATACTCTAAAATAAACATGGTGCTCAACACATGTTTGTCTTGAGGATTTCAAGCATTCTTCATCTCGCATTCCGAAGTGCAATTCTTTCTACCTTATCTTTTGAGGTGGTGCTATGTCATTCTGTATAATTTCCCTTCGGGTTCATGATTCACAAAGTTTTCAAGAGTGACATATTTAAATCCATCATTTTATCTTCGTTCAAGAGATCTTTTCAACCAATCAATCTTTTTGTTGGAGTTGTATTGGGTTATATTTCACCTATAGCCTTCCCTAAGGAATGTAGCTATTTGTGGTGGTTATCAATGATCAAATTTTCTCCTTCTCATCTTGGTGAAGAAGTTTTCTTCTCCTTGTTGATCTCAATCCAATCAACTGTTTCCGTAGTGGCAGAATTTCGCCTCTATCTTGAGAAGTTTTCTATAAGCCCACTACAAGCTTATCCGTTTCGTTGTTGGTTTTTTTCCAACAACTCTGTTCTAACCTTCTTGGAAGGGTGCTTTCCAAGATCATTGGTGGAAGAAGTTGGCATTTTCTTCTCCATTATTTATTCCAAGGATCTATCTTCTATTATTTATTTCTTCCGGAGGCATTGTGATGTTGCTCTCTCCACTATCTTCTCGGTTTGTGAGGACCGTGTTCTTTTCGTGCCTATCCATTTCCAACCGGAGTGTCGTGCCCTCTTTTCAAGTTTTTCCCATTCTGTCAAGTTTTGCCTACCTTCTCAACCGGAGTGCTATCTGAAATCTTCCTGACCCATTGTGCCATTCTTTCAATAGTTCCGGAGGCAGTGTGCTGTTGATTTCATTAAGTATCCTCTCATCTTGTAAAGTTCATGTTCAATTCCTTCCATTTATAGTTGGGGTGCTGTCCAAATTATATCATTCTTATTTCGTTTTTATCTTGTTTTAACCGGAGTGTTGTGTCTATCATTCCTCTATTAATTAGAGTCTCATCCAAGTGCTTTCATTTTGCCAAGTTCATATTCTATCCCTTCCATTTTCCAACCGGAGTGTTATCGTAATTGATCCTTATCGTTCCTTGTACATCTCGTTTCAACCAGAGTGCTTGCATGTACTTCTCGTCCATTGTTCTCGTCATTCATAGCTTTGCAAACTCCAAGGTTCACATGGTGTTCCTTGTTTCTCTTTTCTACCGGTGTGCTTTCATATTCCTTTTGATCCGTTAAGCTCTTGTTCCATATTCTTCAACCTACAAAGGTTCTCGCAATGTTCCTTGTTCCTCTTTGATAACGGAGTGTTTTCAATCTCGTTCATCTCCCTTGTATTCTCTCTTTTCGTTCGTTCAATCTCAAGGTTCGTGGTTTCACTCGTTTGTCAAAGAAGCAACTTAGCTTTACCTCTTCTCTTCCTCTTCCGCTTTTCTCCGGTGCCGTCCTTAGATCTCGGGACGAGATCCTCTTGTAGTGGTGGAGTGTTGTAACGCCCCGAGACCGACGCTCCAGAAGACTTCCAGATGCTCTGAGTTTCGTCGTGTGATTTGTTTTGTTTGTTGCATCTCTTGCATTGCATCATGTCATCATGCAACCTTTTTTTAAATACTCAACTGAATAATTTGCATGGATCTTTGATCCATTTAAATTGAGGGAAATGCACATGGTGATTTCTCTTTACAACATATAAAAATCTCCCAATATTATTAGGGAGCTATATTAAAATATTCCATTAAATTTGGAAATCACCATAACACACTTGCAAATTATCCCAATGCCTTTGTTATCTTAATTCTTGGTCTCCAACCTTGCCATATATTTTTTTCATCATATTCCGGAGCTCCACCAAAAATCCGAACATTTTTTGGAACGTCCCAACCCTCACTTCCTATTCAAATCATTTGAATTTAAATCAAATGAATTTGAATTTAAATCTTTCAATCATGGCCTTTTCTATTTTCTCGGAACAAGCACATTTTTGTGAGTCCAGGAAAATAATCCCTATGTCCAACTTCTTCCCCTAACCTCTCTTTCTTTTCTTTTCTTTCTTATCTCTATTTTGTTTTTATTTGTTTTAGAGTGAGAGAGAGAGCCCAGCAGGCCATCTAGGCCCATCCGCAGCCCAGCTCCTCCATGGCCCACCTAAGCCCAACCGCGCCCCTGTCATAACCTAGCTCGATCCCCGTTCTCCTCGTTCCCTACCTCGTGCCGCCAGCGCCCGATCCCCTTGCCCTCCTGCTCGATCCCCATCTCCCCCTCTCGATCCCGCGCGCCTCCCCTCCTGCTGCCGCCTCCACCACCAGATCAGGCCGGCCTCCGCCGCCCTTGCCCGTTCCCAGTAGGACCCCTCCAGCAGGGCCCCGTCCCCACCTCCGGCGCGCCAAGCTCGCCGCCTCCCTGCCATGGCCGCGTGTCACGCCTCTCCTTCGAGCGCCGCCCGGCCTCCCCGTCCTCTGCGTGTCCTTCCTTCCCTTCCTCTGGCCACCTTGTCGACCTGACATGGACGCCAAGCTCGAAGCCCCGTCGCCTCCCTGCCTTGCTCCGGCTGCCTCTGTCTGCATCAAGCAACAGCAGCTCATCGCTCAGCACCTCGGCGCCCCTACACCCAAGTCCGTCGCCACCTCGCCGGAGGACATCGTCCTCGCCCGGATCCTCGTCGCCAGCCCCAAGCCTCGCCGCCGCTGCCTCCGCTTCGCCTGAACCGCGCCCCCTGCATCACCTCCATCGATCTCGCCCTCTGCTTCGCTCACTGGGACCAGAGCATCCCTGCCTAGCTCCCGTCGAGCCGCGCAAAGTCCCTCGGAGACCGCTTGGTGCAGCCTTGTTTTGGTTCGCTAAGTGACGCACCGAAACATCATCAAGGTCGACTACATGTTGCTGCCCCGACCGGATCCGTCAAGTACTCGCTACCACAATGGCGCCAAGTTCCACGATGCTCGCTGCCCGAATGACTACCGTCGCCAAGTTCGACTACCGCACGGTTACGCCAAGTTCATCTACGACACTTGTACAACTACTTCCCATGACGACCCGTGAACGACTACTTCCTCTACATCGTACCAAACTTGATTCGTTCCGAAACGCACGCTTCAAAGGTATAACCCCGAGACGACGCCCGTGAACGAATGCATGTGTGTTGTATGAGATGCTCGTGTTTGCACCGTATCGGAGAGAGGTCTTTGCACGTTCCTCGATTGCCATGCCACTGTACCGCGGGAACCCGGAATCCGAGAGCACCCCACCATCCTTGCATGACACGCTCACGCCCACTTCTTTTGCACCGGTATCTCCGTGAGCTATCGGAACTGATATGTTGCCGTGGCATCATTTTCGGATTCGTTGCCGTGGCACCCGTTTTCTTCCACCACGGTGACAAATGCTTCATAACATGCTTATGTCAACATTTTCATAAATTGCATAAAACTTGTAAATGTCATCTGCATCATTATAACAACATTTAAAATGTTTATATTTGTTGTTTCCATTAAATTGCTAAATATGCATATGGGGATTTTCCGGAATTGTTGTTTGTTATTTCCGGCCTCATTTAACTTGCTTAAGTAGTTAGTTTACTTATGCTTCACCCCTTGCCATGTTTAATAACATTAAATATTGTTGGGTACATAAACAAGAGCGAACTAAATAACTTGAATGTGGTGTTTTGTCAATATGCAACTTGTTACATATTGAGCTCCACTTAATTTGTAGTATTGTTTGTTGCATTTTGCCATGCCATGCCTCATTAAATCGGACATGCATCATACTTGTTTGTGCATTATGCCATGTGTATGTGGTGGTTGTTTACTATGTTGTTTGTTTCTTTCCGGGTTGCTTCTCCCTTTAGCTTCGGTTTCGTTCTTGAGTTGTGAGGATTCGTTCGACTATGTCCGTTTGTCTTCTTCATGGACTCGTTCTTCTTCCTTGCGGGATCTCAGGCAAGATGACCATACCCTCAAAAGCACTTCTATCTTTGCTTGCTAGTTGTTCGTTCTATTGCTATGCTGCGCTACCTACCACTTGCTATATCATGCCTCCCATATTGCCATGTCAAGCCTCTAATCCACTCTTCCTAGCAAACCGTTGTTTGGCTATGTTACCGCTTTTGCTCAGCCCCTCTTATAGCGTTGTTAGTTGCAGGTGAAGTTGAAGATTGCTCCATGTTGGAACATGATTATGTTGGGATATCACAATATCTCTTATTTAATTAATGCATCTATATACTTGGTAAAGGGTGGAAGGCTCGGCCTTATGCCTGGTGTTTTGTTCCACTCTTGCCGCCCTAGTTTCCGTCATACCGGTGTTATGTTCCTTGATTTTGCATTCCTTACGCGGTTGGGTGATTTATGGGACCCCCTTGACAGTTCGCCTTGAATAAAACTCCTCCAGCAAGGCCCAACCTTGGTTTTAACATTTGTCACCTAAGCCTTTTTCCCTTGGGTTCTGCAGACTCAAGGGTCATCTTTATTTAAACCCCCGGGTCAGTGTTCCTCTGAGTGCTGGTCCAAACTAGAGCACCGTGCGGGACCGTCCCTTGGCAACTTGGGTTACGTTGGTACCTGTACGATTCGCTTATCCAGTGTGCCCTGAGAATGAGATATGTGCAGCTCCTATCGGGATTTGTCGGCACAGCGGGTGGTTTTGCTGGTCTTGTTTTACCATTGTCAAAATGTCTTGTAAACCGGGATTCTGACACTGATCGGGTCTTCCCGGGAGAAGGAATATCCTTCGTTGACCGTGAGAGCTTATAATGGGCTAAATTGGGACACCCCTGCAGGGTATAAACTTTCGAGAGCCGTGCCCGCGGCTATGTGGCAGATGGGAATTTGTTAATGTCCGGTTGTAGAGAACTTGACACTCGACTTAATTAAAATACATCAACCGCGTGTGTAGCCGTGATGGTCTCTTTTCGGCGGAGTCCGGGAAGTGAACACGGCTTTTGTGTTATGTTTGACGTAAGTAGGAGTTCAGGATCACTTCTTGATCATTACTAGTTGATGACCGTTCCATTGCTCCTCTTCTCGCTCTCATTTGCGTATGTTAGCCACCATATATGCTTAGTGCTTGCTGCAGCTCCACCTCATTACCCCATCCTTCTTATAAGCTTAAATAGTCTTCATCTCGCGGGTGTGAGATTGCTGAGTCCTCGTGACTCACAGATACTTCCAAAACAGCTGCAGGTGCCGAGGATACCAGTGCAGGTGATGCAACCGAGCTCAAGTGGGAGCTCGATGAAGATCTTGTTCGTCGTGTTGTTTCGTTTCCTGTTGATCAGTAGTGGAGCCCAGTTGGGACGATTAGGGATCTAGCATTTGGGGTTGTCTTCTTTTATTTGGTTCCGTAGTCGGACCTATGTGTGTACTCTGATTGATGTATGATTTATTTATGTATTGTGTGAAGTGGCGATTGTAAGCCAACTCTTTATCCCATTCTTGTTCATTACATGGGATTGTGTGAAGATGACCCTTCTTGCGACAAGACCACAATGCGGTTATGCCTCTAAGTCGTGCCTCGACACGTGGGAGATATAGCCGCATCGTGGGCGTTACACTTGGTTAGTAGAGCTAGCTACAACACGAGACCCAAGAAACTTTGTGAGGATGTAAGGTGGGCCAACTATTGATAAACTAGTATGTATATCAAACTTATTATTGTACATGCCCGCTAAGAGGTTGGCTGTATATGACATGGCAACTTCTTATAGCCGACCGTTGGCTGTATTATTAACCATGCTCTTAGTGAGGTAGCTAGTATATCATAGACGACTAGCTAGTATCAGACTAGCCAAAGTGGGAGTAACTTCAGCAGTAACATCGACTCCAACTCAGCAAACTTGCTTATGTGGCAATAAGTTAATGAGGAGAGAGATTGTTTTAGTAACCTAGCTAGTTACTGTAACATCACATGTCCCAATGCAATATGACTCTATAACCTATATAGTCTAGGGATATGTGTATGTTACTAGTGTACTCTCCATTGTGGCTTGTCTCATACTCCCTCCTTTTCGGTTTAGGCTGGTTGTAATGGTATTATCATAAGCGGTATCATGCATGCCAACTAGACTTTCTAGATGATGTGGCACACAATTAAATGAGGAAAGAGAGGATGTGGTATCATATCATGATACCGTGTCATATTAAATGTTGTACTACTACTTTGTGTGATGCATGACAATTAGTAAGGCAACCTAAGATGCTAACTTATGATACTATGCATTACGGAAGTAATATTTACACTATCATATGCATGATACTAGTATATATGATACTCCCGATTACAACCGGCCTTATAGGGCTCAATTCAAAAATCTCACCAACCAAGGTAGATGGTGAGTGGTGGAATACTTTTTGTAGTTTGCAAAAACACCGAATTAATGATTTTGTTTTCCTCAAAAAATTATGTTTTCCAATGTATTAATTGCAATACATGCATGCATATATAAAGTATATGCATTGGTCCACTTTCTCTTAATACTTACATGCAATGATTTAATGCACCTTGGAATCTGGAGATGTGATGGGGAACAACCAAATTGAGCCTTATAAAATGGAAAAACTAAAATTTTGAGATAAGCCTATAAACCGGAAAGGAGGGAGTATATATGCATGATACTAGTATATGATAGGCAATACCTTCGTAATGCGCGCATGCATAGTATCATAAGTTAGTATCTTTGGTTCCTTATTAATTGCCATGCATGACACAAAGTAGTACAACATTTAATATGATACAGTATCATGATATGATACCACAACCTCTCTTTCATCATTTAACTGTGTGCCACATCATCAGACCGCTTGATACTCCCATATTACGACCAGCCTTATTAGGGTGGCCATAGTGGGGGTATCATAGCCGGTATCATGCACTCGGGAATAGAAAATATGATGATGTGGCAAAGAAGCAGCAACATAGGTAGATACCGTAACATATATATAATAAATGCTATACTACATTGTGTCATGCATGGCCATAAATACGGTCATGCTAGTACTACTCTATGATACTATATATGCACTATGAAGGTATGTACATAGTATCATACACTAGTATCATAAGCATGATACTATATATGTACAGGGTATGATACTCCCCACTATATAAGGCTGGCCATAGTGGTGGTATCATAGACGACGATGTCATGCACTCGGAAATAGCAAGTATGCTGATGTGGCAAAGAATTAAATATATATAAAGAGGATTAGAGTAACATATAGGTAGATACCGTATCATGTTAAATGCGATGCTAATTTGTGTCATGCATGGCAATAAATATGGTCTATATATGATAATATACTCTATGTATTATACTATGCGCTATAATTAATTAAAGGTAGTATCATACACTAGTATCATATATACTGTATATTCATGATACTAGTATATGACACTCTCCACTATACTCGTGATTTCTTACCGTGGAAAAAAATTGGAGGCGAAACGATCAACTCATGTTTTCATTCGAACAAAAATACGATGTTAGGTAATGTAAATGTTTTCAAAGAGCATACAGTTCACTCATGAAAGCCGTGTGTCCACTAAACCATGGCCGATGCACCCCCACCCCCCACCCCTCTGCCACATGCGCGATCTGAGTCGTGCGTTCTGATTGGCCAGAACCCAAACCCCACGGATCGTACATCTGCACCGTTGAATTCTCCTTGATCGAACTGTGATCCTCATCCCTTTGGACAACACATGTACATGTTTTCAAATAGCCCCTCCCAAAACAATATTTTCAAATATCACACGGTTCACACACGAAAGCCGTTTGCGATGGAGGATGCATCAAACAAGGTTCAGATTTTAGTTGTGTGTGCGATGCAGGGCATATGGTTCAGTTCAATTAACTGTTTGGGATGAGGAGGAACGAAAGAAACGGGCAGCCAGATGAAGGTGTGTGTGATGTACAGCATACGGTTCACTCGGATGAACTGTTTGTGATTAGGCAACACAAAAGAAACGGTCAGCCAGGTCAAGATTTGTGCGATATACGGCATGCGGTTCACTCGGATGAACTGTTTGTGTTGAGACAAGAGAACATAAATGGTTCAACTTAAGAAGATGTGTGTGATACGCGGCAAACAGGTCTGTAATCGGAAACGTGTGCGAAGACCGATAACAACACAAACGATTGCTGCTAACAAGCCGTGTGTGTTTTGAGCAAACGATTGCTAGTATAAAATTGTGAGTGATTGATGAAAACATCACCAACAGGTTCCATTGTTTAGTCCATGTGCGATGTGATATTCTTTGTCCGCACAACATCTACGCTGTGTCTACAGAGCATCAACATATATACATAAAAAGACAGCATTGGATAACCAAATTAAGCATACATTTACACAAGTGACTACACACATAATATTTCCACACACCAAAGGAAGCAATTACATGCATACTAAATTAGGAGAAACGAGGATCTAATCATCTACTTATTTATGTGACGACGCTTGCCATTGCTCTACTTCCGGCTGGATCTCTGGCCGTTTTTGGGAAGGAGGCACTTCCTCATGTCAACGATCCTCCTGTACATGTCGTAGCTCGTGTATGCCTCCTTGGCCACGTACACGACGTGAGGTTTGTCGAGTTTCTCCATCCAGGAAGAGTGCAAGGCACGCTTCCTTGTTGCACAAATCCTTCATGTTTCCGTAGTAGGGGTCGATGATGGCCTCGACGAGGTAAACCAGTGAGTCCATCTCATGCTCCTTGCTGCCCCAGATCTTGTATTGGCCGTGGATGTCGACTAGATTCTCGCAGGCGAGGCCCAAATTCTCGAGCGCCTTTACATCGTTGGTGATGTCCACCGTAGCGAACATGTAGTGGGGGCTGTTGACAAACCTGGTGAAACACTCGCAAGGAATTGTGGCTAGGAGTAGTGGTACATGAGGACGTGGTGGCGCACGCACATCTGGGTGACGTCGACCTTGGGATGAGACCCGGCATGAGCGCGGGTGTACTCGAGGTCGAACCCGACCACCTTTGTACTTCTCCTCGGCAAGCAACAACTCCATGATGTGGATGGAGTGCTACACCCAGACCGGGTCGTTGGTGTACAACACCGAGGGGTCCATGAACCTTCTGTGGGTGTCCACCACGGCAAGCATGGTGAACTGCTACTCATCGTCGGTAGCCGCTCGGAGCGCCATTGGAGCCACGCAGGATACCCTCTAAGAATTTCTCGTGGTGGGTGTGCTTCTTGCAATGGTGGGGCGCGATCAAAAGGTTGAAGAGACACAAGGGTTAAGTGGCCGCTGTAATAAATGGGGGCTGGCCGGCCTGTAATCGTCACGTCTCGTCACAACGTTCATAGCGGAGGATTCCAGTGCACGGTTGACAACACTGCATCGCATGCGTGGGCTCGAAGAGGCGCCAAATGTATCACCGGTGGGCCTGTTCCCGCACTACCGCGCAAGCTTCCCGCCCGGCTAGTTTGGCCACGCGTCGGCTAGAAGAGGGACAAATCGTGGGCGTTTATTGGCAAAAAGCTTTGTAAAAACGAAGTGTGTGGAATGACTTCGGTCTTAAGTTTACCCGTGGGTGATGAGGTCAAAGTTACACAGAAGGGTGATGATGGACACTCAAGTGCGATAATTAATTTTGCGCTCTACATGGCACACGGTGGAAGAAACCAACTGTGTGCAATAATGTCAAAGATCGCAGTCGAGTTAGCTATACAGATCGTGTGCTCTGAGATCGACACGGTAAATAGATTCGAGAATGGTTAATAAAATCTAAGACCATTGCATATTAAGGTCAAAATAGTGCTACCAATATACGAGTCTCATACGATGCCATTTCAACGATTGTACCACAAAAGCACAAAATATTACAAGGTTCAAATTCCAGAGTTATATGGCTCAAATTCGAAGATTACAAGGTTCAAACTATTGATAAACTAGTACATATATAAAACTTATTATTGTACATGCCCACTAAGAGGTTGGCTGTATATGACATGGCAACTGCTTATAGCCGACCCTTGGCTGTATTATTAACCATGCTCTTAGTGAGGTAGCTAGTATATCATAGACGACTAGTTAGTATCAGACTTGCCACATGTAACACCCCGCATGTAACTTGCCATATTTGTAACTCCGACTCTTGCCATTTTCGGCTATGTGATATGTTTTTCCCTCCGTTGTCGGGTTTTGTCTTTCGTTTTGTATTTTGTCATGTCATCATGTGCATTGCATTTGCATACGTGTTCGTCTCATGCATCCGAGCATTTTCCCCGTTGTCCGTTTTCCAATCCGGCGCTCCTATCTCCTCCGGTGCACCCCTCTTGTTTTCTTTCGTGTGCGTGTGTCAAACTTTCTCGGAATGGACCGAGGCTTGTCAAGTGGTCTTAATATACCACCCGGAGACTACCGGTCAAGTTTCGTTCCATTCGGAGTTCGTTTGGTACTCCATCGGTTAACCGGGCATCCGCAAAGTCCATTTGAGTGTCCAGCAAAAACCCCCTCTAAAACCAGCCCAAAACCCACTAAACTCTCTTCCATGCTCTAGGTCGTTCGATCACTATCGTGTGGGCGAAAACCGCACCTCATTTGGAGTCTCCTAGCTCCCTCTACCTATTTATATGTGGGCATCCCGAGATACGAAATCACAGACGAAACCCTAACCCTCTCCCTCCGCGCCGCGCCGGACGCGTCCGCTCCGGCGGGACAACGTCCGCCGCGCCGCCCGGCCAATCAGAGCGCGACACGTGTCGCCGCCGCCTCCTCCACCGCGCCGGCCCGCGAGACCGCCACGGGCCCGCCGGCCCGTTCCCCGCCGCCTGCGCCCCGCGCGCCCGCCACTGCCTCGCCTCCCGCGCCGCCGCCGCGCTCGCCCGCCCCGCCGCCGTGCCCGCGCGCCGCTGGCCTCCTCCTCCGACGCCGCCGGCCCCGCCGCCTCCTCCCTCCGGCCTCGCCTCCGGCTGCCCGCGCCGGCGCCGCTCCTTCCTCCGCCGGCGAGCAGCGCACCGGCCACCGCGAGCCCGTGCCCGAGCCGGCCCCGATCCGATCTGGGTCAACGGGGAAGGTTGACCCGAGCCCCCTCTTTATTTTTCAAAGTCGTGGAATTTTCTCTGCATATGCCTCTGTTCATAGCTCCGTAAATCCGTGCTTGTAGCTCCGATTCGCGCGTGTAATATGTCAAATTGTTCGACTCGTGATGCTCTTCATTTTGTTCAGTTGCACCATGTTCATTAGAGATCATCTTGATGCCCAAATCTTCGTTGGAAGAGGGCTAGTTGCTGTTATTCTCTGGTTCTTAACAGAACTTGGAGATTTGTCATTTTTGTATCATTTAATCTGTGCATCTTTTGAGCATGAGCTCTACATGTGTTTTGAATTATGCCATGCCATCTTTCCAGTGGTTTAGTCCATTTTTTTTTTTGATCTCTTTGGTGACTAGCACAAGCATGCAAAGTAGGCCCCGTAATATTTCTGATTTCAGGGACTTAGTGATTTCTCCAAGTCCTTGTCCGCTGTAATTTTGTTGCCGTGTAAACTTGATGCTACAGAGAGATCCATGCATATTTTGGAGATGTTCAGTAAGGATGTTTTGTAGCTATTGCTGTAGTTGATCCATTCCTGCAATTGTTTGCAATTATGGTGTGCCATAGCATGACTCAATCTTGCTCTACTTTTGCTATAAAATATTTCTGGCAGATTCTTAACATGATATGCAATTTTGTCAAGCTTATTGTAGTTGATCCATACATGCTATGCAATTGTTCTTGCCATGGATAGCTTCATAAACATGCCATCTTGCTGTAGGTATGCTTGGTTTGTCATGCATTGCTATGTAGTGAGTGGATCAAGTTCACAAAGAGGCCTACATATTAATATTTCTGTCATGCTCTGTTTTCTGCCAAGTCTGAAACCTGATAACGAAACTTGCTATGTTTACATGCTTGCCATCATATCCTCTGGTCCTTTTTGGCTTATGGTCAGTAAGGGACTTTTGTCATGTGATTTTAGTAGAACACTGCCATGCCTTGTTTTGCAATGTTAAGTTCCTGTAGCATGTTGATTTCGTGCTCTAAACATTGCTACCTGATGCTGATTTCTGCCATGTCCAGTTTTTCACTAAGTCTGTGAACCTGTAATCTTTTGCATTTTTTCCGTGCTTGTTTGAGCTTGACGTGTTGAGAACTAGCCGTAGCTCAGTGTTCATCTTTTGTCAAGCATCTCCTGTAGATTACTTCCATGTGCTTTGTTGCTATGTTGGGGTGCCGTAGCATTGTTGCTTGTTGCATTTTAAGTGCTATCTTGCTGTTTATCGCAGATTAGTGTCATTCTTGTTTTGCTTGCCACTTGCAAACCGTGCATCCGATTCCGGTGATCTTTATATCGTTTTCGACCGAAATTATCTCATATTTCCAGTGGCATGCTTGGTTTTCCAAGTTACTGCCATGTTCATCATTTTCCTTCCGGAGCACGCATACGCATCGCATATTATATCTTGCATATCATACATGTTTTGCATCATGTTGCTTGCGCATTTGTCGTTGTTGATTGTGGTTCCGTTTGTTTGTGTTCTTGTCTTGGGTAGAGCCGGGAGACGAGTTCATGAACGAGGAACCTGTCGAGTACGCTTACGAGGATCAAGCTTTCGACAACTCTGAGAATCTTGCAGGCAAGATGACCACCCCTCGAAATCACTTCTATCTTTGCTTTGCTAGTTGTTCGCTCTATTGCCATGCTCCGCTACCTATCACTTGCCATATCATGTCTCCCATTTTAGCCATGTCAGCCCTAACCATCCTTTCCTAGCAAACCATTGTTTGGCTAAGTTACCGCTTTTGCTCAGCCCTTCTTATAGCGTTGCTAGTTGCAGGTGAAGTTGAAGTTGGTTCCATGTCGGAACATGGATATGTTGGGATATCATAATATCTCTTATTTAATTAATGCATCTACATATATTTGGTAAAGGGTGGAAGGCTCGGCCTTATGCCTGGTGTTTTGTTCCACTCTTGCTGCCCTAGTTACTGTTATACCGGGATTATGTTCCTTGAGTTTGCGTTCCTTACGCGGTCGGGTGATTTATGGGACCCCCTTGACAGTTCGCCTTGAATAAAACTCCTCCAGCAAGGCCCAACCTTGGTTTTACCATTTGCGACCTATACCTTTTTCCCCTGGGTTTTCTAGAGCCCGAGGGTCATCTTTATTTTAAACCCCCGGGCCAGTGCTCCTCTGAGTATTGGTCCAAACTGTCGGTCGCCGGTGGCCACTAGGGGCAACTCTGGGCTGGCCTATCGGAAGCTTGGACAATCCGGTGTGCCCTAAGAACGAGATATGTGCAGCTCCTATTGGGATTTGTCGGCACATTCGGGCGGCTTTGCTGGTCTTGTTTTACCATTGTCGAGATGTCTTGTAAACCGGGATTCCGAGACTGATCGGGTCTTTCCGGGAGAAGGTTTATCCTTCGTTGACTGTGAGAGCTTATGATGGGCTAAGTTGGGACACCCCTACAGGGTAATATCTTTCGAAAGCCGTGCCCGCGGTTATGAGGCAGATGGGAATTTGTTAATGTCCGGTTGTAGATAACTTGTCACTTGACCCAATTAAAATACATCAACTGCGTGTGTAGCCGTGATGGTCTCTTCTCGGCGGAGTCCGGGAAGTGAACACGGTCTGAGTTATGCATGACGTAAGTAGGTGCTCAGGACCTCTTCTTGGTCATTGCTAGATGACGTCCGCTCCGTTGCTTCTCTTCTTGCTCTCATTTGCGCAAGTTAGCCACCATATATGCTTTTGCCGCTGCAGCTCCACCTCTTTGCACCCCCCCCTTTCCTACAAGCTTAAATAGTCTTGATCTCGCGGGTGTGAGATTGCTGAGTCCCCGTGACTCACAGATTCTACCAAAACAGTTGCAGGTGCCGACGATGCCAGTGCAGATGATGGCATCGATCTCAAGTGGGAGTTCGACGAGGAACGTGATCGTTACTATGTGTCTTTTCCTGATGATCAGTAGTGGAGCCCAGTTGGGACGATCGGGGATCTAGCATTTGGGGTTGTCTTATTTTCATCTGGATTTTGACCGTAGCCGGTCTATATGTTTGTATTTGGATGATGTATGATGATATTTATGTATTGTGTGAAGTGGCGATTGTAAGCCAACTCTTTATCCCATTCTTGTTCATTACATGGGATTGTGTGACGATGACCCTTCTTGCGACAAAACCACTATGCGGTTATGCCTCTAAGTCGTGCCTCGACACGTGGGAGATATAGCCGCATCGTGGGCGTTACACCACAGTGGGAGTAACTTCAGCAGTAACATCGACTCCAACTCAGCAAACTTGCTGATGTTGCAATAAGTTAATGAGGAGAGAGATAGTTTCAGTAACTTAGCTAGTTACTGTAACATCACATGTCCCAATGCAATATGACTCTATAACCTATATAGTCTAGGGATATGTGTATGTTACTAGTGTACTCTCCATTGTGGCTAGTCTCATACTCCCTCCGTTCCAGTTTAGGCTGGTTGTAATGGTATTATCATAGGCGGTATCATGCATGCCAACTAGACTTTCTGGATGATGTTGCACACAATTAAATGAGGAAAGAGAGGATGTGGTATCATATCATGATATCGTGTCATATTAAATGTTGTACTACTACTTTGTGTGATGCAAGACAATTAGTAAGGCAACCTAAGATGCTAACTTATGATACTATGCATTACGGAAGTAGTATTCTACACTATCATATGCATGATACTAGTATATATGATACTCCCCATTACAACCAGCCTTATAGGGCTCAATTCAAAAATCTCACCAATCAAGGTAGATGGTGAGTGGTGGAATACTTTTTGTAGGTTGCAAAAACGCCCAATTAATGCTTTTGTTCTCCTCAAAAAATTATGTTTTCCAATGTATTAATTGCAATACATGCATGCCTATATAAAGTACATGCATTGGTCAAATTTCTCTTAATACTTGCATGCAATGATTTAATGCAACTTGGGATCTGGACATGTGATGGGGAACAACCAAATTGAGCCTTATAAAATGGAAAAACTAGAATTTTGAGATAAGCCTTTAAACCGGAAAGGAGGGAGTATATATGCATGGTACTAGTATATGATCGGCAATACCTTCGTAATGCGCGACACTAGTTAGGTTGTTCCTAACAGGACAAATACATGACTAATTTTGTACAAGAAATTTCAGTGTCCTCAGCAAAAATAATACATCTTAATTAATATCTTCTACTCCACTCATATGGCACATTCTGATCTTAAAAATACTGCAGCTCATCTTAAAACTGAGGACCCCTAAACCGCTCCCGGCTGGTGAATTGCTGATGGTTGGAGATTTATCAGCGACTTCTTCCTGGATCACTACATCAATCCCACTAGTGATAATGAAGATTTCAGCATGCGTTCTCCTGAAACATTGAGTAAGAGTTAGCCGCTAAACATATAAGCATGGATCCATTGTTTTCCATCTGATGAGGTCTTCGTATTTCATACACTGATTAATTACGTAATGCATATATGTGTGGACAAATCATTGGAATTTAGCTACCATATGTTCAATTGAAATTGTTGCGAAATTTGATGAATGTTCTTCCTGTGGACACTATTTGTTCAATTGAATATTGTGGCGAATTTTCTTTTTGTGTGCCGATTCGGAATGGGATATTTTCGTTTTAACCTGGCAATTGCTCCGCACACGGTTCAACTAAATGAGTGTGTGCGATCCACATCGGAAAGCATACGTCAATCGTAGCGCAACCATTGGTGATACACAGCAGATCGCAAACGATTTGCAGCGCTACTACTTGTGCGTAGGGTCTCCGAAACCGTTTGTGATATCGCGTTATTGCACACGAGAACTGGGAGTAAACCGTGCCCAATGCAAAATACAATCCCAGTCGTAATTTTTCCAGGAAACGTGTGGGATCCCAAACGAAAAGCACACGTCACTCTTGCGGCAACCGTCGATAATACCCAACAAATCACAAATGGTCTGCAGCATGCGAAGGGGCTCCTGAACCGTTTGTGATAGAACATTATCACAGACGGTAATTGTTGGCAAACGTGTGCGATGGAGTCTAACATGGCAGACGGGTTACGTAGAAAACTCGTGTGCGATGGGGCACAAATCGCAGACAGTTCATATGTTGGCCCGTGTGCCTTACATACTGTTTCCCAAACGGTTCATTATGACAGACCGTATGGTTTCACTGCATCATTAGAAACGCTTAATCACCGATACCACACGTGCGAAAGAATTTAGTGTGCGCTGCATCACACACGATTACATTTTGGAAGGCCTCTGGACCACTGCTCCATATCCCCGACGATTTATGGGTTGTGTGGGAAGGACACCCTATCGCACACACTCACTTTTTGATGGTTCCAAATGCCGTCGCAGAAAGGGGTTAAAAATTGTTTCTTTAGGACCGACGCGTACCAGTGCATGCCCTGGGATGACACGCATGATGCAGTTTGAGCACACACACATGCTTGTGTACGCTTGAAACCCTGCCATCGAGTCGAAGTGGCTAGTACAATGACACGTCATGAACCGTCTCGCTCTGTGTGGGGAGCAAGTGTACGATTTTTGACGCACGTGCCACATCAATGTTGTGAAATGGTATTCAAACATGCATGCACGCATCACCTCCATACATATGCATGTAGTGGTTGCCTTCGAATGGTACACTCCCTCGTGTGGTTATCGGGGACAAGCCTATATATTCGTGGTCCCGTGTGGACATCCCATAACACCTTGACCGACAATAAGATAGGTTACCATGGCGGATTCTTCATTTGGTTCGTGTTATCGTAGTATAGGTCATGGTGAGATTCAGACCTAATTAAGTTTGAGCACATATACTATGCACGCATGCATGCAAGAATCCCCGCCATTGGCTTGAAGTGTGGTGTAACATACATATGCTATCGGATGTGGGGTTCCGGCAAACCCTTAAGGTTCGAACTCTGGGGTGCGCGCGAAGTCTTTTCCTCCTACCGATCCACGCCCTAG
The DNA here is from genome assembly GCF_002575655.3 of Aegilops tauschii subsp. strangulata. Taxonomy (NCBI): domain Eukaryota; kingdom Viridiplantae; phylum Streptophyta; class Magnoliopsida; order Poales; family Poaceae; genus Aegilops; species Aegilops tauschii. The sequence continues at coordinate 159,850,916 of NC_053038.3, forward strand.
CTCGCTAAAATCTCGCGGACGAACTCGAAGAACTTGGAACACAGAAAGACACGAGATTTATATTGGTTCGGGCCACCGTTGTGGTGTAATACCCTACTCCAGTGTGTGTGGTGGTGGATTGCCTCTTGGGCTGAAGATGAATAGTACAAGGGGAAGAACAGCCTCCTGAGGTTGAGGTGTTCTTGTGTCTAGGGTAGGCTCTCGATCAGATCAGATCATGCCGGGATGAGATGCCCCTACCGTGGTGGCTAATTCTACTTATATAGGCCCTGGTCCTCTCCCCAAATATTGAGCGGGAAGGGAGCCAACAACGGCGGGGAAATTTGAAGGAGGACAGCTAGTACAAGCTATCCTGACAAAAGTGGTCTTCGCCTGCGAAAGGCTATGGTGGTGACGCTGTCTTGGGCTCCACGAGGCTTCCCCTCTCAAAAATATCTACCCGCATGCAGCTTTTTTCTGTTTGATAACACACGGTTATTGTGTTTTGACCGTGTGGGATGTTTCTTGTTCCCAATCCCGCCTGCATCCCTAGGAAATATCTGCCCCCCTCGAGGGTTTTTGTGTTTCATAACACACGGTTGTTATCTCCGGACCATGTGTGATATTTCTTGTTCCCAATCCCGCCTGCATTCCTCGAAAATATCTGCCCTGCTCGAGCATTTTTCTATTTCATGACACACGGTTGTTATCTCTGGACCGTGTGTGATGCACCATCATCAAAATTTTCAATAGCCCCGGCATTTCACTCCCGCGTTTGACTCCCGCGTAGTAAAATTTTCAGTACGCGCGTCATTTCCTCGAACACCCCTGCTCCACACACACACACACACCCTCCCTCGCTTAAAACCCTACCAAAGGTCCCCGCCACCACCGCCGCCGCAAGGCCTCCCTTGTCAACATCTGCCGGTTTGCCCATGCAGCATACCAACCGATCTCCAAACCCAGGCCGCCCTGAGTTTCTTAGGTGACGCCTGCCAAATGCCCCCTTTCCCATAGATCCCCATCCCCACTCCAGAGTGTCGCAGCCTAAGCCCGGCTACGCTTCACGTGGAGCTCGAGGAGCGACTGTCCCAAAAGAGGTGTATCGTGGTCTCTTCGCCTGATGTGCCGAGGAAGCTGACGACCATTACTAGCGACAGGCACTCAAGCAGCGGGCTAGAGTATGCGGGCATGTCTCGGCCGCCGGCTACGACATCAAGGTCATCGACAGCGATGACCTAAAACGGGCTATGTCACAGGTTAAGTGGCCCACCCCCAACCCCTCGGGTTGAACCACTGTCGATCTCATCCATGGCCCTGCCGCTGATCTCCTTTGGCTCAATGTCAACAATTCGCCATCCTACATCACCATCGAGCCCCTTTTGTCATTTCTGAAGGACACGTTCTGCAACGCTGGCTTTGCATCCACATCTTCCAAGTCAGACCTCATCGACAGCGACCACGAGGAGGGCACCCTCTCTAGCTCTTCCAAGGGGAAAGAGCCCATCTGCTCTTCCAAGGGGAAAACGTCCATCTGCGACATCAGGGAGGGCACCCTACAGCCGTGCTCTTCCAAGGGGAAGGAGCCCATTTGCGACACCATGGGGTGCATCCAGGGTCCGTGCTTTTCCCACGGGAATGAGCCCATCTGTGACAAGTGAGGAAACCCATGATTTGTTTTGCCATGCCTCTTCACAGGGGGGAGCCCAAGATTTGTTTCGTCCAGTCCCTTTTGTAGTTAATTGCTATATCTGGTTGTTTGCAGTATGCCTTGTTTATTTCAGTTGTTCACAATGTGACGCTCTATATGTGCAATTATTTACTGTGCAGTACATTTCATCAATCCAGTTTTAAACATATCGATAGGAATGCATACATTTGCTTGTTGTTAAGCCTGTTATAGCTAGCATATGCCTCTTCTAGAGTTTTTTTATTATTCGGTTGTTTGTAGTTAGCATATGTCTAGTTTCAAAGGCTACCTTTAGTTGTTCGTAGTATGCCTTGTTTATTCCAGTTATTCACAACGTGATGTTCTATATGTGCAAGTATGAACTGTACAGTTCAATTTCATCACTACCAGTTTCAACAATACCACTATGAATGACTATGTTTGCTTGTTGTTAAATGTTAGGCCTGTTGTAGTTAGCACACCTTTCCACTTGTTTTGCTTTACTAGGGTGCTTAAACCTGCACAGTGAAGTTATCTTTTGGAGATTATTTTGTCTGCCATGGATAATTTTGGTTGATGTTTAGCCTGTTGTGCTGAACATGCTTCTCAATGTACCTACACAGGACAATTTTGGGAACGACTGCTGTTTTCCATCGAGGTTAGTTTCATCCCATGGCTTATATATGCTCACTGTTCAAGATATTGGTAGCTGGTACATATAGTTCGGGGGCTGATAAGGGACTAATCGGTGAATCGGACTTTTAACTGAATATATCTGCAACCCATTTATCGTTAGGTTATCTAGGGCCATATGTAATATATCTAAGGCTACATTGCAACATTCACTGTACTTAATGTCTAAATATGCAATCCTAGGCTACATAGCAACAAGGAACAGTGTTACATTAATGTTCTGATGATGTCTAGATATACGTAGATGAGCAGCAGCAACAACAACAACAACAACATAGCCCTGTTTCGATACTCAACTTAGCTAGAGGTTAGAGTTAGTTTTTGGCTCATGACTAACCTTGAACTAACCCCATCCAAAGAGTTGTTTGGATGGCAGGGTTAGATTGACAATAAATGCACTAGGAGAACTAGCTCCAATTAGCACCTCTTGGGTTGGATAGTTTTTTAAGGTGGGTTATAGATGTAACTAGCTCAAACTAGCCCTCATGTTAAGATATACTTTAGGGCTATTTGAGCCCGAACTAGCTCAAACTAACTGTAACCCATGGATAGATCAGCAGTTAATCAGCCGATATTATCTAAGAATGCACTAAACTCCTTCCGGCCCATAATATAAGATGTTAATTCATCTAATATGTGAGTATATTGGATGTTATAAGATATTATAAAAGAGTGTTGTACTACATCATTGTGCAATTTTTGTTAGCTTCTAATATTAACTTGGTGCTTTTAGGTACATATATCATTGGTAAAGATCCGCGCTTCGACCCTTTCTGCGTATGGGGCAATGAGATATCGATGAACCAACATCAAGTGAGGAAGCTGTTAAAGATTGTTAGTAAAATGGGCCCAAATATGGCAATTAAACTATTTGTTTACACTTTATCCAAGATAACAACAAACTGCAGGATGGTAAGTAAGAACTCTGCGGTGTTCTTTTTACTGCCCATTATGAGTTATGTTAGATGACAATGTCTGAATCTTTTTCCTTTACAGTGGTTGCCAAAGCAGTTTACTCAAGATTACCTCTCAAACTACATGATTGGTGGGCATGCAAAGGTTAAAGTCTTTCTACCAAAACACGATGATTATCTAGATGTTTTCATGAAGACCGTGAAAGATGGGTGGTCGGCCATCACAAGGGGTTGGACTAGAGTCGTGCGTGCCTTCTGCATGGAGGAGGGCACAATATGGGCATTCCGGTTCACCTTGTTCAGCAACCAGAATGTATTTCGCCTCTTTCTTTACCGTCTTTAATAATACGAGTATACAACTGTGGTTCATCATTCTTCATTTGGTTCTTATGTAATTCTTGAACATATGTACCTATGAATCGAATAATGCGTTGGTTGTTTGAACCCGATGGATATGAATAAAGCTGTAGCATACATTCAAATTCAAATTCACACCTGGTACAATTTGACATAGCAGCAATTAAATTATGGTGAAATTATGCTCTCCAGGTCGTTACGGCACACACGGTTGGTAAAACACAAACGTTTGCGATATACACCATAATCCGAGACGGTTCACAGAGAGGAAACGTGTGCAACCATGCGCACAGTTGCCATTTGCAAAGTGTGTGTGATGTCAGACAATATCAGAAACGGTGCGGGCAAACTAAACATTTGTGTTAGTTGCCTTATCATACACGATTCGGAACCATGAACTGCTTCTGATGATGTATGCATCGTAAACGTTGCACCACAGAATAGCGTGTGCGATAGTTGTCGTGTACGACGATGTTACGACGGTCCGGCATTTTGTAATCCTGTCCGACACTCGTACGACGATTAGCTAATCTTCTTAATTAGTTATCGCATATGGTTTGGGGAAAGCGAATGTGTGTGATTGTATGCTTATCATACACGTTCTATAAGAGTGAACCGTTTGTTATGGACCGCGCATCCTAAACGTGGCACCACAGAATACCGACTGCGATGGCAATGCGAGCACAAACGAGTAGGAGTACTGTAGCGTCCCTATCCCCAACTGTTTCTGGGTCGCGTGGGAAGTACCCCCCTATCGCCGTCACTCACTAGTCGACGGTTCCAAATGCCTTCGTGGAATGGGGTTAAAAACATTTTGTATAGCACCGAGGCGTACCAGTGTAATACAATACACTTGCTACTTATATTATGTTAATATGAACTCTTATAATGCTGGAAGATGCTTCAAGATGCTAGTCTTTTCTAGGCTAGGCTTTCCCTTCTCTTCTGGCATTTGTGCAGTTCAGTCCAAAGATATAGGCCCATCCTTTGATACCGATGCATACTTAGTATAGATCTGATGTAAGTCTTACGAGTACTTTGGATGAGTACTCATGGTTGCTTTGCTAACTCTTTTCCCCTATACCCAATTGCTGCGATCAGATGACGGATCCCAGGAGCCAGGTGGCACTAGCAATGACTACTACTACCCCGAGTGTGCCTACTACTACGTGCAGGCCGCCGCCGACCAGGATTAGTTAGGAGGCTCCTAGGCATGAGGCCTTGCCTTTTCGACCGATGTTGTTGTTTTTGCTAGCCTTCTTAAGGCACACTTGTTTACGTGATGTCTCTACTCAGATATTGTTGCTTCTGCTGACTCGTTTGTATTCGGGCCCTCGAGGCCCCTAGCTTTTAATATAAATCCTGTATGACTTTAACTTGTGTCTAGAGTTGAGTTGTGATATCTTCTTGTGAGTCTCTGATCTTGATCATGCACATTTGCGTGTATGATTAGTGCATGATCAAGTCGAGGCGTCACAAACATTGTGCTTTATGCTTCGTACTATTATCCAATTATGTGTTGCCATCGTATGATGTTTGAGTATATTTTTGTTATCCTTTTGGGTAATTGGTGAATTGCCATGATTGGTTTAATTTTCTTGTCGTTATGTTGCCGTCCTTTGGTGCCCATCATATGAACGTTTGTGTGGATCACACCATAGGTTTAGTTCTATGTTGATAGTGATGGAAATATGCCCTAGATGCAATATTAAAATTGTTATTATTATATTTCCTTAATCATGATAAACGTTTATTATTCATGCTAGAATTATATTGACCAGAAACTTAAATAAATGTGTTGATATATAAACAAATACCGTGTCCCTAGTGAGCCTCTACTAGACTAGCTCATTGATCAAAAGATGGTTAAGGTTTCCTAACCATAGACACACGTTGTCATTTGATAACGGGATCATATCATTAGGAGAATGATGCGATGGATAAGACCCAACCGTTAGCATAGCAAATGACCGTTCAGTTAATTGCTACTGCTTTCTTAATGTCAAATTCATGTTTCTTCGACCATGAGATCATGCAACTCCCGGATACCGAAGGAATGCCTTGTGTGCTATCAAACATCACAACGTAACTGGGTGATCATAAAGATGATCTACAGGTATCTCCAAAGGTATCTGTTGAGTTGACATGGATCGAGATTGGGATTTGTCACTTCGTGTATCGGAGAGGTATCGCTGGGCCCTCATGGTAATACGCATCACAAGAAGATTGCAAGCAAAGTGACTAAGGAGTTAGTTACATGATGATGTATTACGAAACGAGTAAAGAGACTTGCCAGTAACGAGATTGAACTAGGTATGGAGGTACTAACAATCGAATCTCGGGCAAGTAACATACAGATAGACAAAGGGAACTACGTATGTTGTCATAAAGGTTCGACCGATAAAGATCGTAATTGAATATGTAGGAACCAATATGGCTGTCCAGGTCCCACTATTGGTTATTGACCGGAGAAGGGTCTCGGTCATGTTTAAATCATTCTCGAACCCATAGGGTTCGCACACTTAACCTTCATTGATGATATAGTTTGTTGGTGACTTAATGTTGATCAGAGTCTCGGATGAGATCACGGACATGACGAGGAGCTCCGGAATAGTCCGGAGGTAAAGATTGATATATAGGATGATATGGTTAGGCCAAGGGATAAGGCCCATGGGGCTTTAGGTCGGTGCAATAGGAAGTTTTGCGGAGGTTAGGGACCAAACGCCGCAGACCCTGGCATATGGCCCTGGGCGAGACACCGAGGCCCATGCCGCCTGGGCCAGACGCCAAGGACTTTGCCTCTGGTCCTGGAAATCCGAGAAGGACTCTTCCTTGTGGGCTAAACCGACTTTGAGGAGGCTCTTTCTCGAAGTTACGACCCCAAGGCTCAATATATAAATAGAGGGGAAGGGCTAGCACCCAGAACACATCAAGATTCAATAAGCCCTTTACCGGCAACCCCACCCTCTCTAGTTTATCCTTTGTCATAGTTTCCGTTGTGCTTGGCGAAGCCATGCGGAGATTGTTCTTCCCCACCACTGTCACCATGTCATGTTCTGCCGGAACTCATCGTCTACTTCGACCCTCTTGCTAGATCGAGAACGCAAGGACGTCATCAAGCTGAATGTGTGATGAATGTGAAGGTGTCGTACGTTTGGTACTTGATTAGGATGGATCGTGAAGGTGTACGACTACATCAACCGCTTTGATAAATGCTTCCCCTTAGTGATCTACAAGGGTATGCAGATGCTCTCCCCCTCTCATAGCTATGCATCTCCATGGATAGATCTTGCGTGTGCTTAGAAAAATTTTGTTTACCATACAACATTCGCCAACAGTGGCATCATTAGCCAGGTCTATGCGTAGATGATATGCACAAGTATAACACAAAGGAGTTGTGGGCGGTGATGGTCATACTGCTTACCACCAACGTCTTATTTTTATTCGGTGGCATTGTGGGATGAAGCGGCCCGGACCAACCTTACATGTCCACGTACATGAGACCGGTTCCACCGACTGACATGCTTTTTTTTGCATAAAGGTGTCTGGCGGGTGTTTGATTATCCTACTTTAGTTGAATCGAATTTGACTATGGTCGGTCCCTGAAGAAGGTTAAAACAACAAACTTGATAATCATCGCTGTGGTTTTGCGTAGGTAAGAACGGTTCTTGCTAGTTGGCCGTAGCAGCCACGTAAAACGTGCAACAACAAAGTAGAGGACGTCTAACTTGTTTTTGCAGGGTATGTTGTGATCTGATATGGTCAAGGCGTGATGTGGCATACATTGTTGTATGAGATGATTGTGTTTTGTAATATCGACAACCGGAAGCAGCCTTAGGGTTGTCTCTTAAATATTGTATGAAATGCAAGCGCCATGTAATTGCTTTACTTTATCGCTATGGGTTAGCAAAAGTTGTAGAAGCAATAGTTGGCGAGATGACCCCGACGCAATGATGGAGATCAAGGTGTCAAGCTGGTGACAATGGAGATCATGATGTTCTTTGGAGATGGAGATCAAAAGCACAAGTTGATGATGGCCATATCATGTCACATATTTTGATTTTATTTGATATTTATCCTTTATGCATCCTATTTTGCTTAGAACAATGCTAGCATTATACATGATCCCCTCACTTAATTTCAAGATAAAAGTGTTCTCCCTAAGTATGCATCGTTGCCAAAGTTCGTCGTTTCCAAGCACCTCGTGATGATCAGGTGTGATAGAATCTACGTTCACCTACAACGGATGTAAGCCAAATTTACACACGCGGAATACTTGGGTTAAACTTGACGAGCCTAGCATGTAGAGACATGGTCACAGAACACTGGAGACCGAAAAGTCGATCATGAGTCATATAGTAGATATGATCAACATAAAGATGTTCACCATTGAAGACTACTCCATCTCACGTGATGATCGGACATGGTTTAGTTGATTTGGATCATGTATCACTTGGACAACTTGAGGGATGTTGATTTAAGTGTGAGTTCATTAGTAATTTGATTAATTGAACTAAGATTTATCATGAACAAAGTAAAAATGTCTTTGGAAATTATGTTGTAGTTCAATAGCTTGCGATGGAGCTTCCCCATTTTTTATGTGTTCGTAGAGAAAACAAAGTTGAAAGTTGATGGTAGAAATAATGTGGACTGGGTTCGTGATTTGAGGATTATCCTCATTGCTGCACACAAGAATTATGTCCTTGATGCACCGCTAGGTGACAGGCCTACTGCAGGAGCTGATGCAGACGTTATGAATGTTTGACAAGCTGGACATGATGACTACTTGATAGTTTAGTACGCCATGCTTTATGGCTTAAAATTGGGGCTCCAAAGACATTTTGAATGCCATGGAAAATATGAGATGTTCCAAGAGATCAAATTAGTATTTCAGGCTCATGCCCGTGTTTAGAGGTATGAGACCTTTGAAAAGTACTTTGCCTACAAGATGGCAGAGAATAGCTCAGCTAGCGAGCATGTGCTCAGAATGTCTTGGATCTACAATCGCTTGAATCAAGTTGGAGTTAATCTTCCAGATAATATAGTGATTGCCAGAATTCTCTAGTCACTATCACCAAGCTACAAGAGCTTCGTGATGAACTATAATATGCAAGGAATAACTAAAACGATTTCCGAGCTCTTTGCGATGCTGAAATCGACGGAGGTACAAATCAAGAAGGAGCATCAAGTGTTGATGGTCAACAAGACCACTAGTTTCAAGAAAAAGGGCAAGGGAAAGAAAGGGAACTTCAAGAAGAATGGAAAGCAAGTTGCTGCTCCCATGAAGAAGCCCAAAGCTGGACCCAAGCCTGAAATTGAGTGCTTCTACTCCAAGGGAATGGTCACTGGAAACGGAACTGCCCCAAATACTTGGCGCATAAGAAGGATGGCAAGGTGAACAAAGGTATATTTGATATACATGTTATTGATGTGTACCCTAATAATTCTCGTAGTAGCACCTGGGTATTTGATACTGGTTCGGTTGCTCATATTTGCAACTCAAAATAGGAGCTACGGAATAAACGAAGAATAGCTAAGGACGAGCTGACGATGCGCGTCGGGAATAGTTCCAAGGTTGATGTGATCACCGTCGGCATGCTACCTCTACATCTACCTTCGGGATTAGTTTCCGAACTCAATAATTGTTATTTGGTGCCAGCATTGAGCAGTAACATTATATCTGGATCTTGTTTATTGTGAGATGGTTATTCATTTAAGTCAGAGAATAATGGTTGTTCTATTTATATGAGTAATATCTTTTATGGTCATGCACCATTGATGAATGGTCTATTCTTGTTGAATCTTGATCGTAGTGATACACATATTCATAAAATTGATGCCAAAAGATACAAAGTTGATAATGATAGTGCAACGCACTTGTGGCACTGCTGTTTAGGTCATATTGGTGTAAAGCGCATGAAGAAACTCCATGCGGATGGACATTTGGAATCACTTGGTTATGAATCATTTGATACTTGCGAACCAAGCCATTGGCAAGATGACTAAAACTCCTTTCTTCAGAACAATGGAGCGAGCTAATGCCTTATTGGAAATAATACATACCGATGTATGCGGTCCAATGAGTGTTGAGGCACGCGGTGGGTATCGTTATTTTCTAATCTTCACAGATGATTGAAGTAGGTATGGGTATATCTACTTGATGAAGCACATGTCTGAAACATTTGAAAAGTTCAAAGAACTTCATAGTACAGTGGAGAATCATCATAACAAGAAAATTAAGTTTCTAAGATCTGATCACGGAGGCGAATATTTGAGTTACGAGTTTCACATTTATTTAAAACAATGTCGAATTGTTTCACAACTCACGCCACCTGGAACACCACAACGTAATGGTGTGTCTGAACGTTGTAACTGTACTTTATTAGATATGGTGCATTCTATGATGTTTCTTACTGATTTTCTTTATCATTTTGGGGTTATGCATGAGAGACTGCCGCATTCACGTTAAATAGGGCACCATCTAAATCCGTTGAGACGACACCGTATGAACTATGGTCTGGCAAGAAACATAAGCTGTTGTTTCTTAATGTTTGTGGATGGAATGCTTATGTCAAAAGGCTTTAGCCTGATAATCTCGAACCCAAATCAGAGAAGTGTGTCTTCGTAGTATACCCTAAAGAAACTATTGGGTACACCTTCTACCACAGACCCGAAGGCAAGATCTTTGTTGCTAAGAATGGGTCATTTCTAGAGAAGGAGTTTCTCTCGAAAGAAGTGAGTGGGAGGAAAGTAGAACTTGATGAGGTAATCACACCTTCTCTCGAATTGGAAATTAGCACGTCAGAGAAAATTATTCCCGTGATGCACCAACTGGAGAGGAAGCTAATGATGATGATCATGAAACTTCATATCAAGTTAATACTGGACCTCGTTGGTCGACCAGAGCACATTCCACACAAGAGTGGTACGGTAATCGTGGGGAAGTCATGTTATTAGACCATGGCGAACCTATGAACTATGAATAAGATATGATGAGCCTAGAATCCGATAAATGGCTTGAAGCCAAGAAATCTAAGATAGGATCCTTGTATGAGAACAAAGTATGGACTTTCAAGGACTTGCCCGATGATCGGCAAGCCATTGAAAATAAATGGATCTTCAAGAGGAAGGCGGACGCTGATGGTACAATCACTGTCTATAAAGCTCGAATTGTCGCAAAACGTTTTCGACTAGTTCAAGGGGTTGACTACGATGAGACTTTCTCACCGTAGCGATGCTTAAGTCTGTCCGATCATGTTAGAAATTGCCGCATATTATGATTATGGCAAATTGAAGTCAAAACTGCATTCCATAGTGAATTTCTTAAAGAAGAGTTGTATATGATGTAACCAGAATGTTTTGTTGATCCTAAAGGTGCTGACAAAGTGTGCAAGCTCCAGTGATCCATCTATGGACTGCTGCAAGCATCTCGGAGTTGGAATATACGCTTTGATGCGGTGATCAGAGCATATGGTTTTATACAGACTTATGATGAAGCCCGTATTTACAAGAAAGTAAGTGGGAACTCTATAGCATTTCTAATATTATATGTGAATGACATATTGTTGATTGGAAATGATATAGAATTTCTAGATAGCATAAAAGGATACTTGAATAAGAATTTTTCAATGAAAAACCTCGGTGAAGCTACTTACATATTGGGCATCAAGATCTATAGGTATAGATTGAGCCGCTTAATAGGACTTTCACAAAGCACACACCTTTGAAAAAGTATAGAAGAAGTTCAAAATGGATCTGTCAAAGAAAGGCTTCTTGCCTATGTTGCCAGGTGTGAAGTTGAGTAAGACTCAAAGCCCGACCATGGTAGAAGATAGAGAGAGAATGAAATCCATTACCTATGCCTCAGCCATAGGTTCTATAAAGTATGCCATGTTGTGTACCAGACCAGTTGTGTGCCTTGCCATGAGTTTGGCAAGGGGGTACAATAGTGATCCAGGAGTGGATCACTAGGCAGTGGTCAAAATTATCCTTAGGTACCTAAAGAGGACTAAGGAAATGTGGTGATAAAGAGTTCGTCGTAAAGGGTTACGTCGATGCAAGCTTTGAGACTAATCCGAATGACTCCGAGTCTCAATCTGGATACATATTGAATGTGGGAGCAAATTATCTAGAGTAGTACTATGCATAGCATTGTTGACATAGTTATTTGCAAAGTACACACGGATCTGAATGTTGCAGACCCATTGACTAAACTTCTCTCACAAGCAAAACATGATGACACCTTAGTACTCTTCAGGTGTTAATCACATGGCGATGTGAACTAAATTATTGACTCTAGAAGAGTCTTTGGGTGTTAGTCACATGGCGATATGGACTATAGGTGTTAATCAGATGGCGATGTGAACTACATTATTCACTCTAGAGCAAGTGGGAGACTGATGGAAATATGCCCCAGAGGCAATAATAAAATGGTTATTATTATATTTCCTTAATCATGATAAAGGTTTATTATTCATGCTAGAATTGTATTGACCAGAAACATAAATACATGTGTGGATATATACACAAATATCGTGTCCCTAGTGAGCTTCTACTAGATTAGCTCATTGATCAAAATATTGTTAAGGTTTCCTAACCATAGACACGAGTTGTCATTTGATAATGGGTTCACATCATTAGGAGAATGATGTGATGGACAAGACCCAACCGTTATCATAGCATAGGATCGTTCAGTTTATTGCTACTGCTTTCTTAACGTCAAATACATGTTTCTTCGACCATGAGATCATGCAACTCCCGGATACCGGAGGAATGCCTTGTATGCTATCAAGCGTCAAAACATAACTGGGTGATCATAAATATGCTCTACGGTTATCTTCGAATGTATTACGGAACGAGTAAAGAGACTTGCCCGTAATGACATTGTACTAGGTGTGGAGATACCGACGATCGAATCTCGGGCAAGTAACATACCGACAGACAAAGGGAACTATGAATGTTTTCATAAAGGTTCGACTGATAAAGATCTTTGTAGAATATGTAGTAACCAATATGGGCATCCAGGTCCCGCTATTGGTTATTGACCGGAGAAGCGTCTCGGTCATGTCTACATCATTCTCGAACCCATAGGGTCCGCATGCTTAACGTTCATTGATGATATAGTATTATATGAGTTGTGTATGTTGGTGACCGAATGTTGTTCAGAGTCCCGGATGAGATCATGGGCATGACAAGGAGCTCCGAAATGGCCCAGAGGTAAAGATTGGAATATAGGATGATATGGTTAGGCCAAGGGGTAAGGCCCATGGGGATTTAGGTGCAAAAGGAAGTTTTGCAGAGGTCACGGACCAAATGACGGAGATTCTGACGTCTGGCCCTGGGCCAGACAACGAGGCCCATGGCGTCTGGGCCAGACGTCAAGAACAATGGCGTCTGGTCCTGGAATTCCAAGAACGACTCTTCCTTGCAAGCTTAACCGATTTTGAGGAGGCTATTTCTCCAAGTTACGACCCTAGGGCTGAACATGACTAGAAATAGAGGGGCTTGGCGAAGCGCTGCAGAGATTGTTCTTCACCACCACTGTCAGTACGCCGTCGTGGTGCCAGAACTCATCTAATACTTCACCCCTCTTGCTTGATCGAGAAGGCGAGGACGCGACCAAGCTGAACATGTGCTGATTGCGGAGGTGCCATATGTTCAATACTTGATCGGGACGGATCATGAAGGTGTACAACTACATCAACCGCATTAATAAATGCTTCCTCTTAGCGATCTACAAGGGTATGTAGATGCTCTCCCCCTCTCGTAGCTATGCATCTCTATGGATAGATCTTGCGTGTGCGTAGAAATTTTTTGTTTTCCATGCAACGTTCCCCAACAGATAGGACTATGCATTGGAGGGCAAGAGTGACGGAAGCTTGTCCCTACCATAGTAATTGATTCTTACTGGATTGAAGGGGGACAATACATCTTATTGCTATCGTTGGCTTTTAGCTTAATGAATATTAGTAGTGCGGATGCTTGCTAATAGTTCCAATCATAAGTGCATAGAATTCCATGTAAGGGATGACATGCTAGCAGTGACCTCTCCCACAAAAGAACTTGCTATCAGTCTAGTAACTTAGCCAATTGCTTAGGGATAATTCCACAAATCCTACCACCATTTTTCCACACTCGCTATACTAACCTAATTGTACTTCAATTAGAACAACACCTAATTTTTATTTCCCCGTTCTCTACTATCTTGCGAACCTATCCCTTTACACCTATAATGTACTTCTAGTTTTATTCTTGTTCTAGGTAAAGCGAACGTTAAGTGTGCGTAGAGTTGTATCGGTGGTCGATGAACTTGAAGGGAATAGACACATCCGTGACATTTTGGGCCGAACGAATTTTTTTCTGTCATGCTTATGAGACTTCTATGACGATAATTGTGTCAAAACCCAGTATCATCATAGATGTGGTGGGCTCCTACTTCTATGACAAAAAATCATGACAGAAAATGGGCTTTCTGTCCTGTGCGGGCCGGAGAGGCAGCTGCATGACAGAAAAAACCATGGTAGAAGCGAGTGCGCGGAAAATATCAGGGAGTTCCAGGTTACGATGGGTGGTCGGGGGCCGAGCGATGTGCGTTTCTCCCGTACACGTACGTGCATGGGTGCGAGGCGTTCGGCTCTCACTGAACCCGAGCGAGGCGTTCGCCTACTGAACCCGAGCGATTGCACTGCAGGCTACGCGTTATTGAGCCCGAGCGATCGATCGATCTGGCTGTTAACTGAACCCAATCAAGTGATTCCTTCGCTACTGCTACTAACTGAAGCCGATCGAACCTGCTGCCTCTTGATGAATAGTGAGTGTTCTTGGGGGGTTGGATGAACAGTTCCCGGTGGGGGTTGGATGAACAGGACTCAGTGGTAGTAGAGGTTGTTGCCGCTGGATGAACATGACCCCGATCGATCGAGCCGGTTGGGGGTGGATGAACAGGACCCCGTGGAGGGCTGGATGAACAGGAAGACCCCATGGAGGGCTGGTTGAACAGTAGCCGGTGGAGGGCTGGATGAACAGTAGCCCGTGGAGGGGTGGTTGAACAGGACCCCGTGGAGAGGGCTGGTTGAACAGTAGCCGGTGGAGGCGCGGTGGAGGCTGGATGAACAGGAGCCCGTGGATGAACAGTCGTAGGTGGATGCTGGAGGAGGTCGACGGTGGATGAACAGTAGCCCCTGGAGGCTGGGGGGTCGACGGTGGAGATGAATAGTAGCCCGTGGAGTCCCATTTTGCGATACGCCACACCCCTCCCGATGAACAGGACCCCCGTTTCGATCGTAGCGCTCCAATACAAGTCTGTTTCCTCCGTTTTGCGGTATGCCACACCCCTCCCGATCAACAGGACCCCGTTTCAACCGTAGGCACTCGAACATAAGTCCGTTTCCTCCGTTTTGTGGTACGCCAAACCCCTCCTGATGAACAGGATCATGTTTCGACCGTGGCCGGTCAAACAGAAGGCTGTTTCCTCCGTTCTGTGGTACACTAGGCCTCGTTTCAATCGGCTGTTCCATCCAAGCCGGTTGGCTCCCGATGAACACGACACATTCCGTTCTGACCTAGCCGGTTGGCTCCTGATGAACACGACGACACAGTTTCTTCGTTCCAACCCAGCCATGTACATGAGCCCTGGTCATACGTATGCGCGAGTAGGCGTTCGAGACCCCGCCCATATGTACTTACGTGGCCGTATTTACTTTATTGCATCCTGGCTGAACATACGTGTACATGCTACGTGCGTGCCTCTACTACGACACGTGCCCTTCCTTACTCGGCCACGGTTCATCGCTGTAGCCTGCAGACAGACCGATCGACCAGTATGTACGTACACTGCAGCGACCCAACCTCAAACGGCCATCCCTGGAACAATATGCTGGCACACACAGTACATCAATGTATATATCAAAGTGCAATCACATGTATAAATAACATAAAACTAATATATATACCTCATAAGTCTCAGCGAAAACATACAATCGGGTGTGGAGTCCCATCAACGCCATCGGTAGGTTGAGTGTATACCGTAACCCAACAACACAACTCACTCGTCGTATAAATAATCCTGCAACATGATACGTTGCACCCGTGTAGGTTAGTACGTTGAATGTACCGGCAAGATCATTATAAGAAAAACAGACGGTAAAACTATACTATATGCAATATGGCTTTGTGGCTATGTGTCTGAGTTTTGTTTTGCATAAAAGCTGGTTCTATTTTCCCTACAACAAAGGAATACCAGGAGTCTATACTATGGAGTTTTCTACCATGACATGGTTCCGCCAACCGATGTCTCATAACCCATATCATCATAAGTTGCCCACAATTAAGTTTTCCATCCGGTGTTGAGAGTTCCGAGATAGATCAAGTCCAGAGGCTCAAATTGTCCATAACCGGGGACACAGCTAATTGGTTAGTCTTTAACCCTCTACAGAGGTTTTTACAATTTACCCGCAAGATTTGATCCCTCTTTATACGTTCTCGCACTTCAGGGTGTTTCAGAACAAGATGACTGAAACATGGCCTTTCGAAGAGTTCCTCTGACCACTGTCTGGTGCTCATCCAATCCTACCGTAGTTCTACATCTGCTAGCACCGTCCCAGCCAGAGTCACAACTAAGGTCAACCAAGCCAGAGCCCATAATGACCTGCGGTTGCACAGGTAAGCTTCCGGGCATGAAGTATTCTTCCGTCTCTTTGAACGTGGGTGAAGCTTTCCGCAAGATGTCATGGCGCTTCTCCATGCATCCTGGCCATCCACTGGTTGCTCCAGGGTGCCCATCAAATCCATCCTTCACCCAGTACTGTGTATTGAATTCTTGTCTCGAGTCTTGAAGTCTTGAGGTGCTGAAGATGCCGTCCTTGTAGATGCCATCATTAAGTTTTTGTCATTCACATAGAGTCCTCCATTCTCACACCACTCCCAAGCACTCATACCAACCCCGTCTAGTATAGCGTAGCATTAGAATAAATAACGTCCCGGGCTTGGTAACAGGGTGATGGGTTCCTACCTCATGCATACTACTCAACTACAAGGATTCAATATCACTACTGGAGGGATTTGTCACAAAGATGACACTAAATGCAATAAAAAGAAAGGTATGAAAAGCATGGGCAAAGTGAATTTGCCTCGTGATACATGATGATGATTATATCACTCTTAGAGAAATCCTGATAGTACTATTCGCCACTCTCCGAAGAAAATCTATATAGTTGAACATTGCATTCACATAAGCAATCATTCTAGCAAGCAATTTCTAGCAATCATAATTATCAATACACAATAAAGATCAAATAACAAAACCCAAAAAAAATCCAAAGAACTTCAAGGAAAACTACAAGAAAAAACTACTTCGGAAAACTCTAAGACTTTACTACAAACAATAAAAATAGTTTTTTGTCCTACATAAAACTTAACATAAAAAATAATAAACTAATAAATTTAACATAATAGAAAATATAAAACAACTAAGTTAACAGAGAGTATTTTCATAAAATTTTATTTGCAAAAATAAACAATTAGAATGCTATTATAAAACTCTAACTATGACCTATACAAGGATTCATACAAAACTAAAGAAACTAAAATTTTAAAATAAAATAAAATTGTCCACTGTTAAATAACATAAACAAAACTAAATTTGTCAAAAGTGACAAAAAGAAATAATTTAAAAACAATTAAAACTATAAAGAAAAGGCTAAAACAAAACTAGAATTAAAATAGTGCTGTTTTGCCTGAAACCCTAATTTAAAATAAACTAAAAATGAAATATTCCACACTACTGGATAGGAAAAAGTCCAAGTGACCAGGAGCAAAAAGAATCAACTTAAAATATATTCTAGTACTCAAACTAGAGCCAAAACAGTGTTTGAAGCATATTTGGAATAATTGAAATTTAAACTACCCAAATTTGAAAACTAATGGCACAAACAGAAACTTCATAATGTTTTGAAACTACAGAAAAAAGTATCAGTCAATTTGGATTAAAACCATAAAAGATATTGATTTTCTAAAAATAGAATTATTCTGTTTTTGAAAAAGAAACGAAATAAAATAAATAAAACAAAACGGGCAAGTGCTACGTGGCCTACTGCTACTGGGCTAATAGATTGGCGATCTGTAACTAAACTACGCTCGGACGATACTTAACAGAACCGTGCATGTGCGTTTAATAAAAAGAAAACGATGAACTAGTCTGATCTAAACCACCTAAACCGTGAATAAATCCGATCTACTTACACAAAAACCTAATGGTTTGATGATCTAATCCAGGCCGTATAATGAAGATCTAATGGAGGAGAGTGGCTCCGGTGCTCACCGCGGTGGATGTGGATTCCGGCGAGGTCGTCGGCGGCGGTGTCGGCTCGGGGAGGACGCATGCGAGGCATCCGGTTGTCCTAAGTGACGGGGGTGATCCGAAAGACGACGAGGACCACGTTGGTAGTCGGCGGTGAGCTCGGGGACGACGGTCTCGAGCGGGGCGAGCTTGACGGCGACGGTGGCGGCTCGATGGTTGATGGAGAGGGCATTTTTGTGGCTCTAGAGCTCAGCCGAGGGCACAGAGAGGTGTAGGAGAACTAGGGGAGGTCGGAGGTGGGCTCAGACGACGACGGGGTGGTCGGTGGACGTCGAGGGAGTGGAAATGGCACGGCGGGTGTCTCGGATTCTAGAGAGAGATTGCCGGGCGAGGGCGCGTCGAGGGAGAGGGCTTATGGGCGGAATCGAGCGAGGAAAGGGGGCTTTTATAGCCAGAGGCTTGGAGCAGGGGTTGGGCGTAGAGATTCTTGATCCCGAGATATCCGGGATACGGCGGCGGTTGAGCGAGTTCGGGCGTCGGTGGCTTGGCGTGTGGGGGAAGAATACGGTGGGATGCACTGATCAGTGGCACAGGGGATGAGCGAGGGGGACGGGCGGCCGGTCGATAGGGGATTCGGGCGCGGGTGCAGGCTGGCTGGGCGAGTTGGGCCACGGTGGCTGCTGGGCCGGTGGGGCAAATAGGCTTTGGCCAATTATTTTTTGTTTAAATAAACAGAGGCTAAAAAGAATACTAGAAGTGAATAAGAAACAAATATACATAGACATATAATATATCAAATTCTTCAGAAAAAGAAATCCTAAAACTTGAACATATTTACAGGTAAAAATAGAATCCACACAAATTTAGATAAAGCAAACAGTGCTACTGTTGCATTAAAAATCAATAAAGAAAATATTTTAAAATACAAAAAAAGACTTCAAATTCACTTTTCTCCAATTTTCCGTTGTAGGGAGTCATGTTACCCTATTTTCCATATATTTTCTTTTTGGAGAAAATAATATGAATAAAAACCAAATAACACCAAATTGGATTTGAAGTTGAATTTCAAGCCGATTCAAATCTTTTTTATGTTTTTCCTCATTCAAATATATGTCAAATTTTCCCCTGGTTTGAAGTGTCATATTGCTCCTCTCTTTATTTTGAAATGCTTAAGATGAACTTGAAATTATTCAAATGGGAAGGGTTCCAATTAAAATTCAAAAATGGTTTAACTTCCCACTCTGTTTCATTTAAAATTTGGACAAGTCCTTTCATCTCCTCTCTTGAAATCCTTGAGTGGCATGAAGTTTGAAATACTTTCAAATGAGGTTTAATATCATTTCAAATGGAAACACTTTTGGGATAGTCCTTTTATTCCCTCTCCTTCAACTTTCAAAAGTTTCAAATTTCACTCAATTTCACACAAGAAATCACACCACAGTCAAACAAACAATCAAAACTAATTATTTAATATAACATGAAAAAAATTAGAATTTTGGGATGTTACATACACGTTCGCGACTAGAATGACAACGCTACGTACGCTTCAACCAAGTGGGTCCCGACTGTTCGGGAGGATAAGGAGGCACTTCCTTGCATGCGAAGATGTAGCTGGTGGTTCCCAGCAGTCAGGGGGGAAATGTGTTTTCGCGAAATACAGTGGCCTGTCTGGTGGGTCCCTACTGTCAGGTGGAGGAATCATTATTTTCCGCGTAATAAGGAAGCACTTCCTTGCTGCGGCCGTGGACCGAGCTGTCAGCCTCTCCACGTATAGTACTCTTCTGATGGAAGTCGTCCCTTGACCACATTGACCACGCTGCGCTGAGAGCACCAAGGCGGTGGACGACGGAGAGGCCTAAGAAGGGGAAGACATGGAGCCAGGGAAGACACGGCATTAGATTCCCATGGAGAGAGGAGTAGGAGCGTTTGTTGGAAATACGACCAATTTACCGAATAATTTTATTAACAGAAATACTAGATAAAGCATGACTAGTATAGGAGTGATAAAATAAGTCATGCGATTTGACAAAGAGAAGGTAAACAACATCTTCATATATGAACTGTAACTAAACACATGTAGAGCAGACAGTATAGCAAGTTACATATATGAAACAGAGTCTAACATGTCTAGGATAAACACTAGAACAAGGAACTATAGCAGGGCCTCTAATAGAAAGACGAAGAACACATACGGGACAGCAGCAACAGAAGCGTTGGACTTGGGTTCAGTGTCCTCGCCAGCCATGTCGTCGAGGAGGTTGTCGACGTCGGGGAAGAAGTCGTTGTCGGGGAAGTAGTCATCGGAGTCCGGGGCGTTCGTGACAAAGAAGTTAGTAGTCGCGCGAAGCGCTCCCCAAAAACCTCATCACCCATCTCCCGTACAGTACTCAAAGAGGTGTGCTTTAGGAGGCCTACTGTCCCGACCTGCGGTGCACGCCGTAAGCCGGGATGGGGAAAAACATAGCAGCAGCGCAGTGCTCCGGAACTTGTGGCGAGAGGAAGAAGAAGTTCTGGTGCGTCTCTCTGAGAGGAGTGACCTCCCTTTTATTGGCGCAAGAGCAGGAGGCGAGAGGCTATGCCAGGACTTGAAGGAAACAAGGGAGACGAAACGAACAATCAACAGGCGAAGAGGTGCGCGTTCGTATTCAATCTCCACTACAACAAAAATGTTTCAGCTTCCGCGTGACCTTTCGTATACCCGTCGTGCGTGGCAAAAATTGAGACATCAGCTCGGCTCATTCCCGCAACCCGCGGCACGTCGTGACGAGGCGAGGCGTGGCGTGGTGTGGTGGCCGGCGGAGGAGGAGCGCGTGCGGATGTCCCTCTTGTTCTCATCCTCATACATGTGGAGAAAGAGCCTCCCTTATAAAGAGGTCCAACTCCCTTTAAACTAGCAATGTGGGACTAAACTTTAGTTCCACCTCTTGCCTTGCACGAATGGGCTGCGTGGGCCTGTAGGATTTATTAGGAATTTCTGAAACTGCTATTGGGCTAGGCCCAAAATAGACAAAATTCTAGCAATCCCCCACCAGATCCCAGAGGCACACAAAATTTGCCTTTGGTTCCAAAACATTGTTTTATATACCGGTACTATAGTGGACACGGTTAAGTTGAACTTCCACCTAGAACTCTATGCTACACTAGTAAGCAACTTGAACAGTGAACTGGGCCTTGAACTGCAAGTTTTCTGCCAATCTAGCTTCACATAAAGCCTTGATCGATACGTGGCTACCGTGGGTCTTCCGCGCGGGTGGAGCTTATGCGTCATACTCCGAGACCTTTCATGAGTTTACTAGAGAGAACCCTACTCTCATAGATTGCGACATTTAACAATCAGACTCATATAGGTGTGTTCTTCAAAACATGTTCTGCAGGACAACATCTCTGCTTAAATGAGCCACTTAAAACACATTAAGATATACATCAACCTGCCATGCAGTTTTAGGAGAGTATTGCATCTTCATGGAGTGGTATTGTTAATAGTAAGGATAATCTCCTCTCAGTTGATCAACATCTTGTCTTCCACATCTAATTCACGGGATCTCCGATCACAAAGAATAGGTTACCACTATGAACAACTCATATTATGGGTATCATACCCATCTCCCTCGATGCATTATCTATCACATTATGTGATAGACCCTTAGTAAAAGGATCTGCCTGATTTTTAGACATTTGGATATAATCCAATGCAATAACTCTGGAGTTTCTCATTTTCCTGACAGACTTTAACCTTCTCTGAACGTGTCTTGATGACTTCATGTTATCCTTTGAGCTACTCACTTTCGTGATCACAGTTTGATTGTCGCAGTTCATAAGGATACCCGGTACAGGTTCTCAACAATCGGCAAGTCATTCAAGAGCCGGCGAAGCCAATCTGCTTCGACCGTAGCTGTATCTAGTGCTGTGAGTTCTGCTTCCATTGTTGACCTCGTTAAGATGGTCTGCTTGCAAGACTTCCAAGAAACAGCGCCACCTCCATGAGTGAATACATATCCGCTCGTGGCCTTTATCTCATCAGCATCTGAGATCCAGTTTGAGTCACTATACCCTTCAAGCACCTTTGGGTAACCGGTGTAGTGAATTCCATAATTCGCAGTGCCTTTCAAATAACGCAAAACTCTCTCTAGAGCTTTGCAATGCACATCTCCTGGTTTTGAGACGGATCGACTCCGTTTGCTAACAGCAAAAGAGATGTCAGGTCTTGTAGCAGTTGCTAAATACATAATCGAGCCAATAATCTGAGAATATTTCAATTGATCTCTAGCAATTCTTTGATTCTTTCGAAGTAACACACTCGCATCATATGGTGTTGGAGAGGGCTTGCAGTCACTATAGCCAAAGCGACTCAAGATTTTTTCCACATAGTGAGATTGAAGCAATGTAATCCCACCATCATTGTCTCTCAACAACTTGATGTTCAGAATGACATCACCTACTCTTAAACCTTCCTCTCAAAACAACGAGATAGGAAATCCTTGACCTCCTTAATAACGTTCAGGTTTTTCCGAAAATCAGTATGTCATCAACATACAAGCAAAGGATAACTCCCTCGCCCCCACCATGGCAATAGTACACACATTTGTCAGCTTCATTTACAACAAAGCCAGTAGCTGTTAAAGTTCTTTCAAACTTCTCATGCCACTGTTTGGGTGCTTGCTTGAGTCCATACAAAGACTTCAACAACTTGCACACTTTTCCTTCCTGACCATCTAGTACAAACCCATCTGGTTGTTCCATATAAATTTCCTCGTCCAATTCTCCATTTAGGAAAGCAGTCTTAACATCCATTTGATGAACGAGAAGACCATGTGAGGCAGCTAGTGAAAGTAGAAGTCGAATAGTGGTCAGTCGAGCCACAGGTGAGTAAGTATCAAAGAAGTGGTCAGTCAGGTACCTCACATTTTACAACCAAGAATCTATAACGAATGCTATGAAAAGCATATCCCAGGAAAACACAATCCACTGCCTTTGGTCCAAGCTTGCGCTTCTTTGGAATTGGCACATTGACTTTCGCCAAACAACCCAAGGTTCGTAGATAAGAGATCTTTAATATTTTCTTCTCCCATTCCTGGAATGGAGTTATCTCTTTATTCTTCGTGGGAACTCGGTTTAGGACATGACATGCAGTCAATATCGCCTCCCCCCACCATGCCTTGGAGAGACCCGATGTGTCTAACATGGCGTTAACCAAATCGGTTAGAGTATGGTTCTTTCTTTCGGCTACCCCATTTGACTGAGGTGAATAGGGAGGCGTCCTCTCATGGATTATACCATTTTCCGCACAAAAAGCATCAAATTCAATTGAAAAATACTCTCCACCACGGTCGGACCTAAGCCTCTTGATTTTCCGATCAAGTTGATTTTCCACATCAGCTTTATAGATCTTGAAAAAGTTCAAAGCCTCATCCTTAGATTTCAGAAGATACACACGACAGTATCTAGTGGATTCGTCAATTAATGTCATGAAATATTTCTTTCCACCTTTTGTCAAAACACCATTCATTTCACATAGATCTGAATGTATGAGCTCTAGTGGTGCAAGATTTCTCGTTTCCGCAGTCGTGTGAGACTTACGAGGTTGCTTAGCTTGCACACAAACTTGACACTTAGATCCCTTGACAGAGGTCAAACTAGGGATTATGTTCAACTTCGCTAGTCGCGACCTGCAACCAAAGTTAACATGACAAAGACATGAATGCCACATATTTGATTCACTATTGTTGCAAACATGATTAACAACTTTATTGCAAACGTCTGACAAGGATAAATGAAACAGGCCTCCTGACTCATAGCCTTTACCAACAAAGGTTCCATACTTGGATATTACAAATTTATTCGACTCAAAGACAAGCTTATAGCCATCTCTACACAGAAGAGATCCGCTAATAAGATTTTTATTGACGGAGGGGACATAATGCATGTTCCTCAGCCGCACGATCTTCCCCGAAGTAAACTTCAGATCGGCAGTGCCAACACCACGAACAAAAGCACTCGAACCGTTGCCCATTAGCACGGTTGAAGTCCCTGCGGTCTGATAAGACGAAAACATGGAAATATCACCGCATACATGCACATTAGCACCCGTGTCAATCAACCAATCAGGAGAATGACATACTGAAAGAATAGTGGGAAATACACCATACCCAACATCCTTCATGTCAGTGTCTCCAATGACAACATTAGCGGTCTTGCCGCCTTTCCCAGGATGACGCTTGTCATAGCGATTAGGGCAACTAGGAGCCCAATGATCAGGATCTCCTCACACATGACAAACACCTTTCTTCTTGTCATTCTTCTTTTTGAAGTTCTTGTGCTGCACAGCCTTGTTCTTCCCAACAAACTTTGCTTTACCATCAAACTTGCCCTTGTTCTTGAACTTGTGGGGCTGGAAGTTCTGCTTGTGTACCAGATTGGCACTAGATCCTCCCTCAATACCTCGAGCACGTGTGTCGTTTGCTCTCGCCTTTTATTCCACATCAAGAGTACCAATGAGATCCGGAACGGAAAACTCCTGTCTCTTATGCTTCAGGAAGGAAGCAAAGTTCCTCCATGAAGGAGGAAGCTTAGCGATGATACCTCCAGCAACAAACTTGTCTGGTAGCATACAATTGAAGTGCTCAAGTTCTCTAGCAAATGACTGTATCTCATGAGCTTGCTCAACCACGGAGCGCTCTTCAGTCATCCTGTAATCATAGAATTGCTCCATGATGTACAGCTCAGTGCCAGCATCCGAGACCCCAAACACAATCCATGATGTACAACAAGCCGGGATGGGGAAAAAGGTAGCAGCAGCACAATTCTCAGGAACTTGTGGCGAGAGGAAGAAGAAGTTTTGGTGTGTCTCTCCGAGAGGAGCGACCTCCCTTTTATAGGCGCAAGACAAGGAGGCGAGAGGTTGCGCCGGGAGCTGAAGGGAACAAGGGAGACGAAACGAACAGGCAGCAGGCGAAGAGGTGCACCGTTCGTATTCAATCTCCACTACAGCAAAAACGTTTCAGCTTCCGCGTGACCTTTCGTATACCCGTCGTGCCTGGCAAAAATTTAGACATCAGCTCGACTCATTCCCGCAACCCGTGGCGCATCGTGACGAGGCGTGGCGTGGCGAGGCGGGCGGCGGAGGAGGAGCGCGCGTGGATGTCCCTCTTGTTCTCATCCTCATACATGTAGAGAAAGAGCCTCCCTTATAAAGAGGTCCAACTCCCTCTAAACTAGCAATGTGGGACTAAACTTTAGTTCCACCTCTTGCCTTGCACGAATGCACTGCGTGGATCTCTAGGATTTATTAGGAATTTCTGAAACTGCAATTGCGCTAGGCCCAAAATAGACAAAATTCCAGCATGGTTCACTCGGCTGCGGTGTGAGGCTGCCGTCGCCGTAGGGCCTGGCTAGCGGTGGGAGTAGGTGGGGGCGGTGAGGTCTCCGCGGTAGCACAGCCGGCCACGGGAGGCAAGAGCACGCGGTGGTTTGGACGGCTGGAGCCAGAAAATCAGAGGTTGAAGAAGCAGGACGACCGTTGGATGTTAACAATCCAACGGTCACTGGTGATAGAATCGTTTGTTGCCTAAGTTGACAAAGTCCTCCATCCGCGTCAACTTAGTAGGCCCACAAGTCAGCCTCCCACTATGGTGGGTCCCAGCTAGTAGGGGGAGTATTCATTTTTTTGTGCGTAATAAGGAGGCACTTCCTCGCATGCGAAGATATAGCTGGTGGGTCCGAGCTGTCAGCGGGGGAAGCGTTTTTTTTGTGAAATACAGTGGCCCTTCCAGTTGGTCCCAGCTGTCAGGTGGAGGAATCATTATTTTGCGTGTAATAAGGAGGCACTTCCTTGCTGCGGCTGTGGACCTAGCTGTCAGCCTCTCCACGTATAGTACTATTCTGATGGAAGTCGTTCCTTGAACACATTGACCACGCCGCGTCGAGAGCACCAAGGCGGTGGATGACGGCGAGGCCTAGGAAGGGGACGACGCGGAGCCGGGGAAGATGCGGCAATGGATGCCCACGCGGAGAGGAGTGCGAGGGTTCACTGGTTCGGCTGCGGTGTGAGGTTGCCATCGCCATAGAATAAAAGGGGGTGTGGGTGAGTAGAGGGATGGCCTGGCCAGCGGTGGGAGTAGTAGGGGGTGGTGAGGCCTCAGCGGCGGCACAACCGACCGCTAGAGGTAGGAGCAGGCGGTCTCGCCGGTGCTGGTTTGGGCGGCTGGTGCAAGAAGAGCAGCGATTGAAGAAGCAGTAGGACCGTTCGATTCAAATCCAACGGTCACTACTGCTAGAATCGTTTGTTGACTAAGTTGACAAAGCCCTACGTACGCGTCAACTTAGTAGGCCCGCATGTCATCCTCTGAACCGGTGCACCCGAGATATCAGTGGGAGGAATCATTTTGTTCGCGTAATAAGCAGGCAGTTGATTGCGTGCTGCCAGACCAGCGGAGGGAGTAGGGTGGGTCGGTGAAGCATGGATGGCATCACAGTGGGCCACAAGAGGAGGGAGGAGGCAGTCCTGCCGGCGCTGGTTTAGGTGGTTGGAGCAGGAAGATCAGAGATTGAAGAAGCACGTCGGCCGTTGGATGGACATCCAACAGTCACTGCTGCTAGAATAATGTGTTGACTGACAAAGCCTTGCATAAACAAGTCAGCCTTGAAATATGTGGCGTGTACATGCCATTTGCTATTATTGTTATAATTTTTACTCATTTGCTAATTCATATGAAAATTATTGCACCCATTTTCCATCTTTAGAATTCCTGCCCATTTCTGGTATGTACCAGGGTTAAAAATTGAACTAAAAAATGTGCGAAATTTTAAAAATTCTCATATATTTGTTAGGGAACCAAATATTCTTAATCCAAAAATTAGTAGCCATACTAAAACAAATTAAAAAATAAATTAGTACTATGTCATGTTAAAATCCAATGAAATATAAAATATCAGTGAAGAACAAAAACAAAAAAAGAAACTAATTGCCCATTTGTTATAATTTTTTTAGAATTTGCAACCCACTGGTACGCGTCGGTGCTATACAAACGGTCATAATATGCCCTAGAGGCAATAATAAAATGGTTATTATTGTATTTCCTTGTTCATGATAATTGTCTGTTGTTCATGCTATAATTGTATTAACTGGAAACCGTAATACATGTGTGAATACATAGACCATAACATGTCCCTAGTGAGCCTCTAGTTGACTAGCTCGTTGATCAACAGATAGTCATGGTTTTCTAACTATGGACATTGGATGTCATTGATAACGGGATCACATCATTAGGAGAATGATGTGATGGACAAGACCCAATCCTAAGCATAGCACAAGATCGTGTAGTTCGTTTGCTAGAGCTTTTCCAAATGTCAAGTATCATTTCCTTAGACCATGAGATTGTGCAACTCCCGGATACCGTAGGAATGCTTTGGGTGTACCAAACGTCACAACGTAACTGGGTGGCTATAAAGGTGCACTACAGGTATCTCCGAAAGTGTCTGTTGGGTTGGCACGAATCGAGACTGGGATTTGTCACTCCGTATGACGGAGAGGTATCTCTGGGCCCACTCTGTAATGCATCATCATAATGAGCTCAATGTGACCAAGTGGTTGGTCACATGATCATGCATTACGGTACGAGTAAAGTGACTTGCCGGTAACGAGATTGAACAAGGCATTGGGATACCGACGATCGAATCTCGGGCAAGTAACGTACCGATTGACAAAGGGAATTGTATACGGGATTGATTGAATCCTCGACATCGTGGTTCATCCGATGAGATCATCGTGGAACATGTGGTAGCCAACATGGGTATCCAGATCCCGCTGTTGGTTATTGACCGGAGAGTCGTCTCGGTCATGTCTGCATGTCTCCCGAACCCGTAGGGTCTACACACTTAAGGTTCGGTGACGCTAGGGTTGTAGAGATATTAGTATGCGGAAATGCGAAAGTTGTTCGGAGTCCCGGATGAGATCCCGGACATCACGAGGAGTTCCGGAATGGTCCGGATGTAAAGATTTATATATGGGAAGTCCTATTTTGGCCACCGGAAAATGTTCGGGATTTTTCGGTATTGTACCGGGAAGGTTCTAGAAGGTTCTGAAGTGGGGCCCACCTGCATGGGGAGACCCACATGAACGTGGGTAGTGGGGGCAAGGCCCCACACCCCTGGTCAAGGTGCACCAAGATCCCACCTTAGAAGGGATAAGATCATATCCCGAAGGGATAAGATCAAGATCCCTAAAAAGGGGGGATAACAATCGGTGGGGAAGGGAAATGATGGGATTTCTTTCCCCCACCTTTGCCAACGCCCCAATGGACTTGGAGGGAAAGAAACCAGCCCCCTCCAGCCCTATATATAGTGGGGAGGCGCATGGGAGCAGCACCCCAAAGCCCTGGCGCCTCCCTCCCTCCCGTGACACCTCTTCCTCCCCGCTTGCGCTTGGCGAAGCGCTGCCGGGATCCCGCTACTTCCACCACCACGCCGTCGTGCTGCTGGATCTCCATCAACTTCTCCTCCCCCTTGCTGGATCAAGAAGGAGGAGATGTCCCCGCTCCGTATGTGTGTTGAACGCGGAGGTGCCGTCCGTTCGGCGCTAGGATCATCGGTGATTTGGATCACGACAAGTACGACTCCATCAACCCCGTTCTCTTGAATGCTTCCGCGCGCGATCTACAAGGGTATGTA
This sequence comes from Aegilops tauschii subsp. strangulata, assembly GCF_002575655.3. Lineage (NCBI taxonomy): Eukaryota > Viridiplantae > Streptophyta > Magnoliopsida > Poales > Poaceae > Aegilops > Aegilops tauschii. The sequence goes on from NC_053038.3 coordinate 159,879,489, forward strand.
GATGCACTCCCCTCTCTCTCGTTGCTAGATGACTCCATAGATTGATCTTGGTGATACGTAGAAAATTTTAAATTTCTGCTACGTTCCCAAATAAAACCGTCGGGGATATTCCCTCCTGGCACACACGCTCGGCAAAATGAGGTCGTGTGCGATGGGCGAGCGCTCAAATATGGAAATACGTAAAGTAGAGCTAAAAATACAATTATACAGGCGAAATTGTTTCCGGTAGCAAGTACATCCCACACAGTCAGTCCCCGCTAATAGTTTCCGTTCGTATGTACATCCCACATAGTCGCTCCAAGGAAAATGTTTCCCTTCACACGTACATCACACAAAATTTTCCCCATTAAATTGTTTGTGATAGCGTTGCCATTGCACACGATATTAACAATTTTATTGTTTCCGTTATTGAATGCATCACACACGGTGCATAGAAGAAACTGTGTGGCAAAGGTTGTCCATCACACACAGTTTTAATGTGGTAAATGTTTGCGCAAGGTGGCCTAACACAAACAGTTTTCAAGAGGATGTCGTGTGTGTGCAGTGGAGATTGATCGCACACGTAGTGGATCCTAGAAACATTTCTGATCTCCAGGTCTATCGAAGAGGTTTCGCTTTCACAAACCGTGTGCAGTGTAATCCCTAATTAATCCCTAATTTAAAGATCAAATGTTTTGAATTTGAAAGTAGGCAATCACTTATTTCATATCCAACCATATGCCTAATTCGATGCACAGGTACATATAATGAAGAACTACAAAAGCACCAAGTAAAGAATGATGAACCACAGTTGTACTGAAGATTGTAAAGGGAGAGGCAAAAGACATTATGGTTGCTGGAGAAGGTGAAGCGGAATGCCCATATTGTGCCCTGCTCGATGTGTAATGCGCGCACGACTCTAGGCCAACCCCTTGTGATGGGTGCCTGTCCATCCTTCACTGTCTTCATTACGACTTCTCGATGCTCATTGTAGTCTGGATGAAATACTTTAACCTTCATTGTGTGTCCACCAATCATGTACTTTGCGAGGTAATCTTGAGTGAACTGCTTAGGGAACCACTATGAACGAAAAAGATTCAGACATTGTTGTCTAACAACTCATTATTGGCAGTAAAAAGAGAAGGCTGCAGAGTTTGTAGTTGCCATCCTACAGCTCACTATCGTGTTGGATAGAACATAAACAAATAATTTGCTTTCCACCATTCATATATTTTTTCTAATAATCCTTATCAGTTTCCTTACTTGATGCTTGTTCATGAATATCTCATTGCTCCATACGCAAAAGGGTCGATGCGTGGATCCTTGCCGAGGGCATATGTACCTACAAGCAACAATTCAATATTAGAAGCTAAAAAGTGTCCAGGCGTGGATCTATATGCACTACATTATGGAACGATGGGGGGAGTACAAGCCGAGGGATGAAGCTAACCTCGGCGGAAAATGGTGGCCACTCCCGTTGTTGTCCTGCATAAGTAGTGGAAAGTGATGATAAGTACAGCAACCTTAACATCAAACAAATATAGCAAAGGTAAACAACATGATCTCCAAATGATAGCTTGAATGTGTTGGTTTTAGCATGCTGTTAAAGCTGATATAAAACGGAAGGCAATGTTACCGACAGCAGGCTTAACAGCCATCAAATATTGCAATTCAAACTGGTATTGTTGATAATGAATAGAACGTAGGTAATGCTTAAACATCACACTTGATAAATGTGTAAAACTGAAATAAATGGCATGTGTTAACTACATCAGGAATAACTGGAACCAAATATAGTCATTCAAACTGGTATTGATGTAGACGAGCGGCACAGTTCTGACTTGCACATAATAAACAACACATTGTGAATGACTGAAATAAACAAGGCATAAATGACCAGTATAACAACCAAATATAGCCATTGAAAACTAGACAGAGTCTCACTGCAACCGACCTAACAAGTAAATATAGATAAACAGGGCATATACTTGAAAACTGGAAAAATGCTCACTGCAACCAACCTAACAAGCAGATACAGATAAACAAGGCATCTACTTGATAACTGGACAAATGCTAAAAAAGCAACCTAACAACCAAATACAGATAAACAGGGCATCTGCTTGAAAACTCGACAAATGCTCACTTCAACCAAACTAAGAACCAAATACATATAAACAAGGCATCTGCTCGATAACTGGAAAAATGCTCGCTCCAACCAACCTAACAACCAAATACAGATAAACAAGGCATCTACTCACTATAAACAACCAAATATAGCCATTCGTGGAACCGAAGTGGACAATTCATACTTAAACATCACATAGCCCTATTGAACAATACATTTTTGTATAATTGAAATAATTAAGCACGACACAGTTAAAGCACCGCACGACAAATGCTACTACAACAAAGGGTACAGGTTGGCAAGCACGAAATGGTAAGATTTGCTGATAGAATGTTGCCTCACATTTCATGGACGGGATCCTTCTAGTTGGAAGAGCACACACCCATGGTGCGCTCTCTGATGTCACAGATGGGCTGTTTCACCTTGGAAGAACCTTCGCCAGTGCCCTCCTCGTGGTCGTGGTCGATGAGATCTGACTTGGCAATTGAGGATCCCAAGCCGCCGCAGTAAAACGTGTCCTTCAGAAATGAAAAAATGGGCTTGATGGCGTATAAAGCTCGCAAATCCTTGACCGCTTGGAGGAGGAGATCAGCGGCAGGGCCGTCGAAGAGATTGACGGCGGTTGAACCAGAGGGGTTGGGGATGGACCACCTAACCTGTTACATGGCCCGCGTGAAGCCGTCGCTGTGGCTGAGCTTGACGTCGTAGCCAGCATTCCCGAGATACAGTAATACGCTAGCCCGCTGACATGAAGCCTTCAGCATGGCAACGTAGTCAACGTCTTCGCCGGCTTTCGCGGCGACGTGTTGCTCCAGGATCGGCAGGTCGGGGCGAATGGCGGCCACCTCGCCAACGTCCGCCGGAGAGGCAATCATAAACCTCTTCTTGGTTGAATGCTCACCGGGCTCCCCGGGAAACGTGGTCGAGCTTAGGCTGCGACATTCTGGAGCAGCGGATGTGGATCTGGTGCGGAGGGAAACCGCAGGCCTCATCTAAAAACTCATGGGAGTGGGGCGACGGTATGGGAATCGCTGGCTAACCTGAACTTTATTAACTAAGCTAGGAGGAATGGGCAGACAGGCAGGGGTTGGCCGTGGCGCCGGCGGCGGCTGCGAGCTAGGATTCGAGGGGGGAGGGGGCAGGTGGGGGACTATGGAGGGGGGTGTTTGAGGATACGCTGCGGCTACTGAAAATTTTAGTAATGGTGGGTGGAGATGGTGGTGGACAAGGGAGGGCAACCATTCAAATGCCTTGGCTACTGCAATTTTACTATATGGTCGGTGCTGGAGGAGTGTGGGCGACGGTTGAAGTATGGCGGCTACTAAAATTTGGGTAAAGTAATTGATGCGGGGCGGGAGTGCCTAAGATCGCACACGGTCCAATAACAATATGCGTGTATGATAATAAGGAAAAGAGGCGCGGAACCACCGATTTTTGCAACGCTCAAGGCGGGTAGTTTGTTTTTATATTTCTAGCTAGTTGGTCTATCCCACACATTTCGTCCTAATTTCCAAATAAACTTAGCCACCTTTAGCTTGCACAAGTGGTGGTTTTAGAGCGCACTTGCATCACACACGGTTAAGCCAGTACCTCCACCCTTTGCTCGCGCTTGCATGGTCGTGGTGATTTAACAGCACTTGCATCGCACATGGTTGAGCCAGTACCTCCACCTTTGGTCGCGCTTGGCAGGTGTGGTGATTCACAGTGCACTTGTATCACACACGGTTTAGATATTATACCCGTGTCCGTTGACCGTCATCAGAGTCTTTGCAGCAAAAATTAACACCAGCATGTGGCCCAAATATATATGAGTGAAAAGGATGGTCTGTCATATTCAAAATTCCAATGCACAACTTTGACCGTGCGGGCCCACGGTTGGGCGCGTCGTTGAAGATCGATGAGAGGGGCCGGAAGTAAAGAACCACCTGGAAGATGCAAAATATATGTAGGAATATTGGGGATGTTTAAAACTTTAAATACACAATACATCACTTTGGTGGCACCTGCCTCGCAAACTCGAAAGCTCCCTTGGATATATATATATATATATAATGACACAATTTCATACCTAGCTAGGATGCTTGGCCCACCACCTCCCACTTCGTGTCAGCGGGGCGGATGCACGTAATGATCAATACTTTGGTCATATATGCATGTCGCCATGACCTACCATAAGACGGACCAATGAATCTATTGTTTGGTCAAACGACAGCTGTTGTTGTCGATAAACCGCTTGGGCCAATAGATTGAACCATCATAAAATTCGCACGAGAGGGACCACAAAACCAGCACCTCTTGCATGCTGCCCAAAATGATTTACGTTGGGAAGGGGTGATGTGTGTTTTCAATTTAGAATAATGTACAATTTAGATGTGGTGCCTACCTCTCGATACAGGCAACAACCATGAAGGCAAGGTAGTTAAGGACGAGATACGCAGTGTATGATGTAGGTCGAACCCAGCAATCCGAGCATGTGGGAGGGAATCCTGAGAACACATGAGCTCGATCTTTGGTAGAGCGACATGTGATGGTGACCGGCCATGACACGAACTAGGAGGAATCCATTCATGGCCAACACATACCCCTCATTATCGGTCAAGGGGATGATATATATACACTCGGGGAGCCCACAGATATGCGTGTCTTCACAAAAAACCGCACAAGGGGACGTGGTCGATCAGAAGACCCCGTACACACTGCATGCGGCCCAAAAATATGTATTGGTATGGTGGTGTGTGATGTGTTTAAATCCCGAATGCAGAACTTCGATGGGCCACCAACTACATTACAAAGCAAACACCGTACCCGACTCCAAGCCTGGTTCAATACGTACGATGTCAGTTTCCCAACTTTGAGGCAGCGGCGGCAGGGGGGTCATCCCTTGCATGCGCTCAAACTTTATTTGGTCTAGCATGGGACACATCTGTATATATACCCCTATTAGTGTGCGAATAACTTTCAAAGTTGGTTGTTGGATGAAGCCAATCCGACGATACAGAGATGGCAAATCCGAGCACTATTGGCCGCTGGATATCATCTACATTCCACCAGATTCTGCCACATGTACAATCTAGAAGACTACATGGTTGAACTTAAGCATAATGCACAAACCTCAAAACACAAGCACTTCTCCTTTGTTCTCTAGAATCTTCCATATCTTAATTGCCCAAACTTTTTTTTCTAAATGAATTGTCACTTTTTTTTTACTTTATGCTTTATAATGCACAATTCCATGAATCTTAAAATAGATTTTTTATAAAACTAATTGATTTTGGATGAGATGAACTATAAGAATTAAACGAGCGTCCACATCATGCATATATGACACAAAGCTTACATGCTATAGTGTGGTATTTCTTCATAATTTGGTTACCAAATCTCATGCGTGCAATGCACGTGTACCTTACTAGTATCAGTAGAAAACCATCATGGTCAAACCCTTCTCATTGTTGGGTCAAAGGGATAGATTGTGTGGGCCCCTCTAATTGTCGGTAAAGGATAGTATATATACCTCGAGGATATGTGCCGCGTATATAAGCCGCACAAGGGACGCATGCTCGAGAAGAACACCCTGCCCCCTATACCCTGCATGCAACCTGAAAAAGGTTTATATAATCGCCAAGACTGGTCAAGTCAATCATTCTTTAATTTTTTAGAGGAAAAAATAACCCATAAAAACATAGTAGGTTTATATAATCGCCATGACAGGTCAAGTCAATCATTCTTTAATTTTTTAGAGCAAAAAGTAACCCATAAAAACATACTCTACAAATTAGCAAAACAAGGATCCCAAGGTTTATAAAATTGCCATGATAGGTCACTATAGAGATAATATATCTTGAAAATGACCGTGTCATGGCATTTAAATGAAGCTTCAGATATGCAAATTCCCACCGGGTCACCCATCCTTGGACTAATCCAGCCTGAGCACGCTTAACTACTACATTCTATTCGACTAGGCTAGCGGATGGGAAGTCGGCCCTTGCTGATAAGAATTGCCTCCTTACCATTAAGGCGTTTCACGCTGGTCACCCTATGGGACCTACTCCCTCCTATCACACACATTTGTGCTTTTAGAAACTATGTGGGATATTTTACATGGCCAGTGTGTCATCGCTAGCCTTCAATGAGCACTGACACTGGTAGCTGGAAAACAATGGGAGAAGAGGCGGGACACCGATGAGAGGAGTGGCGATAAACGGTAGCCCGTTTAGAAAACCTAGTAGAGAGACGCGTGAGCTAGCACGACGCATGCGTATAGTGCTTACCCATGTACTGTCGAAAGGGCTCAGGGTTGCCGTTCGATCTGGGAGCATCCAACGCTGCACACGTATGATCCGCGGGGTTTGGGTTCTGGCCAATCAGAACGCACGACTCAGATCGCGCACGCAGCAGGGGGAGGGGGCATCGGCCACGGTCTGGTACGCACACGGCTTTCGTGAGTGAACAGTGTGCTATTTCAAAACATTTCTTGAGAAGAATCTCGGCTTTTAAATCCCCGTAAATCGAAATCTAAGTCGAAAATCGTGAAACCTGGCATGGTCTCATGACATGGGACATATATGTCGAGGAATTTTTTCATCCATTTTGGTGCAAGTTTTATCACAAGCCTATTACAAACCGGAGCTTCTCTCAAAGAAGCCTCGTGGTTCCGATAGGGAGACGTGTCCCCCTTGTGGGCGAAACGTAATCACTGCCTCTTTTCACCTTGTATTTTCTTCTATGGGCAACATGGAACGACAGGATATTAGTGCTGAAATTTAAACTTATTCAGGGTTCGTTTGGCCTTTTTATACACTAATTGAGTTTCCTAGGCATTTAATGTCCATAATTCAAATCTGAACTTCGAATACATGCTCTAGTTCACCAAAATGGCTAGAAAAATTATTCATGTGTCCTTGGGTGCATGTTTAGGTCCCATGCCAGGAATGGGAACGAATTACAACCGTACCCTCATCTTGGCTCGTCCTCAAACATTTGGAATCTCGGTTTTTAAATCCCCGTAAATCCTAAACTCACCAGAAAGTCATCAAAGGTGGCATGGTGTCATGTCATGGCACATATATGTCGTGGTAAAAACATTGTCCAATTTGGGCCAAGATTTATTACAAACCTCTTACAAACCGGAGCTTCTCTCAAAGAAGCCTCGTCGTTCTGATAGGGAAACGTGTTCCCCTTGTGGGCGAAACGTAATCACTGGCTCTTTTCTCCTTGTATTTTCTTCCAAGGGCAAGATGGAATGACATGATATCCATGTTGAAATTTAAACTTATTCAGGGTTTGTTGGGCCTTTTTATACACTAATTGAGTTTCCTAGGCATTTAATGTCCATAATTCAAATCTGAACTACAAATACATGCTCCAGTTCACCAAAATGGCTAGAAAAATTATACATGTGTCCTTGGGTGCATGTTTAGGTCCCATGCCAGGAACGGGAACGAATTACAACCGTACCGGTGTCCTAGCTTGTCCTCAAACATTTCGAATCTCGGTTTTTAAATCCCCATAAATTCCAAAACTCACCAGAAAGTCATCAAAGGTGGCATGGTGTCACGTCATAGCACATATATGGCATGGTAAAAACAATGCCAATTTGGGCCAAGCTATATTACAAACCACTTACAAACCGGAGCCTGTCGCAAGAACCCTCGTGGTTTCGATAGGGAAACGTGTCCCCTTGTTGGCCAAACGATAATTGCTCCCTCTTCTAGCCTCGTATTTCTTCTACGCACGACATGGAACAACGGGAGATTCGCGCTGAACTTTGAAATTATTCAGTGTTCGTTTGACCTTTTTATTGATTAATTGAGTTTTCTAGGCATATAGTGTCCATCATTCAAATCTGAACTAAAAATACATGCTCTAGTGCACCAAAATGGCTAGAAAAAATGTACATGTTTCCCTGGGGTGCATGTTTAGGTCCCATGGAATGAATGGGAATGAATTGAACCGTCTCGCTGTCCTTGCTTGGCCACAAACATTGTGAATCTCCGTTTTTGAATCTCTGTAAATCCAAAACTCACTAGGAAATCATGAAACTTGGCATGGTGTCACTACATGGTACATATAATTGTCCGATTTGGGCGGAGCTATATTACAAGCCTCTTATAAACCGGAGTCTGTCGCAACCCTCGTGGTTCCGCCAGGGAAACATGCCCCTCTTGTGGGCGAAATGATAATCGATGCCTCTTCTCGCCTTGAACTTTGTTTTGTACAAGCAACATAGAATAACAGGAGTGTCGGGCTGAAATTCAAAACTGTTTAGGGTTCGTTTGGCCATTGTATTTATTACTAATTACTAAGTTTTCTACACATTTAATGTAGTCCATAATTCAAATTTGAACTACAAGCACATGCTCTAGTGAAGCAAAATGGGTGTGAAATCGTACATGTGTCATTGGGTGCATGTTTAGGTCTCATTTAAGGAATGGGAATGAATTACAAACTTGTCGTCGTCCTGAAACATTGAGAATCTTGGTTTTTAAATCCCAGTAAATCAAAAAATCACCCAAAAAACATGAAACTTGGCATGGTTTCACGACATGGCACATATATGTCGTGGTAAAAACATCGTCCAGTTTGAGAAGAGACGCACACATTAGTAGCCAACGAAGTCCTTTTTGAAACAAAAAGCTGACACGTTAATATCGCAAACGGTTGTATTATATTAACCGTGTCGAAATTTAACCATACTCTGTGGCATGTGTGCAGCTGTTTGATTAGACGGGACGAGCACGAGAAGTCCGCCGTGCAGACTTGAAAGGACGCGTGTGAGCAGTCTGCCGCACAGGCTCGACGGGATGCGTGCATCCTGTCCACCTCGCAAGATCGACGGGACACGTGCGAGCAGCAAGGCCGCTCATGCTCACTAGGAAGCGAGCTCTTTGACCTCCATGCACTAGTCGTCGCTCACCTCGCTCACAACTTCTCCATTAATGGGTTAATTAAAGCACCTGGACGGAGGGTGTTGCTTGTGATCCCATGGCATCTGCTTTGTTCGTGTTTTCAACTCGTATTCCGCCCTAATTTAAATTGCCACATAGGGCAATGGATAATACGACCACAAATAAAATGGCAACGGATAATACGACGACAAATTTACAATGGCGCAGACCCAGGCTTTCTTTGAGGGTACTGCTCATCTGGAAAATATCACTGACTCATACATAACTCTGGTGCCTAAGAAGCCCTCCCCTGAAGAGGTGGGTGACTTCAGACCTATCTCTTTAACAGGAATGGGTCTTAAGTTCTTGTCTAAGATGGCAGCCAATAGGTTTCAAAAGGTGATTATGCAGCGTGTCCACAAGAACCAGTATGGTTTCATAAAAAGCAGAACAATTCAAGATTGTATTGGGTGGACCTTTGAGTATTTACACCAGTGCCACCAGTCCAAGAGACCTATTGTGATTCTAAAGTTGGATTTTGAAAAGGCTTTTGACTCCCTTGAGCATGAGGCCATTGTGCAAATATTGAGATATAAGGGCTTTAATGAGAAGTGGATTCTTTGGATGAAGCAACTTCTATCCATAGGTACCTCATATGTTCTGCTTAATGGAGTTCCTGGTAGGAAGTTCAGATGTAAAAAGGGTGTCAGATAGGGTGATCCAGTCTCTCCCCTCCTTTTTGTCCTAGCTGCTGATCTCCTGCAGACTGTAATCAATGACATGTTCAGAAGGGGCATTCTTCACTTACCTATTCCTTGTCATGATCAGGATTACCCTGTGATTCAGTATGCTGATTACACTCTTATTATCTTGCCTGCGGACAAGGACCATCTTATAGCTCTGAAGGATATGCTCAGGGTCTTCTCTGTGTCCACTGGTCTGGATGTGAACTATCACAAATCCTTTATTATTCCCATCAATGTGGACACTGCTGTCATGACTGAATTAGCTTCTGCATTTGGATGCCAGATTGGGAAAATGCCATTTACCTACCTTGGGTTACCAGTAGGAACTACAAGGCCTAAAATGGTGGATTTTATGCCATTGGTTGATTGCATGGAGAGGAGAATGATAGCTAGTTCATCTTTTTTAAATCAGGGGGAAAGGCTGCAGTTTCTTAACTCTGCCCTGTCCTCGATGCCCATTTTCTTCCTTTGCAGTTTGGCTCTCCCTGCTGGAATTCTAAAACAATTGGAGAGAATCCAGAGACAATGCCTCTGGAGGAGGAATAGGGGTCAGCCTGCCCCCTCACTAGCTGCGTGGGACCTTATTTGCAGGCCAAAAAACAGGGGAGGCCTTGGTATTCTTAACCTTGGTTCTCAGAATGTTGCACTTCTGAACAAACATGCGAATAACTTTCTTAATAAAAAGGATCTCCCTTGGGTGTCTTTAATTTGGGATACCTACTATCATAATAGGGTCCCCCAAGGAACTTCTGATTGTGGCTCTTTCTGGTGGAAGGATATTTGCAAGGTCATGCACCTTTTTAGGGAGTGTGCTTGGGTTCAGATTAATGGAGGGGACACTGCCCTCATGTGGTCAGATAATTTGCAGCTTGATGGTCAGGTGTCTAGCCTTCAACTCAGATTTCCCAGGCTCTATTCCTATGTTGAGGACCCCTGGATCACTATTCATGAGTTTGTCTTGGACTCTCAGGATATGTTCCAGCACTTCCACCTTCCTTTGTCCAGCCAGGCTTTTGATGATCTGACTACTCTCCAGTCCATGTTGGGTGGCCTCAATAGAACACCTGGGTCCAAGGATATTTGGTTTTGGAAGGGCACTGCCAAGGGATACTCACCAAAGTTGTTTTACTCACATACTTTTGGATCAGAATCCTTCAAACCTTTGACAGCTTGGATCTGGAGGTCCTCCTGTACAATGAAAATCAAAGTTTTTGCTTGGATGCTTATTATGGACAGGTTGAACACCAAGGACATGGTGGATAGGAGGCATTGGCATTTGGAGGATGGAGTAAACTGTGTCCTTTGTCCTTTGCAGACTAGGGAAACAAGGGATCATCTGTTCTTTAATTGCTACTTTAGTGTCAGAGTTTGGAACTATCTGCAAATTGATTGGTCATCTGGTGACTCCATGGCTCATTTGGTTATTAATGCTAGCAGGAGTTTTAGGAAGCCCTTCTTCACCAAAGTGGTGTTCATTGCTTGCTGGAATATCTGGATCATTAGGAACGCTAAGGTCTTCCGGCATGAGAGAGCTAGATTCAATAAATGGAGAAGTGCATTCATCCATGACATCAGCTTAATGCAATATAGAGTGAAAGCTGCCTACAAAGATGATCTCCTCCGCTGGATTTCATTTCTGCCACCTTGAGGCCAATAGTCTGTATCTCTTAACTTGTTAGTTCTCCTTCTTCCCCTAGCTTACTTTGATTACCTCTTGTAATCCCCCATTATGCTTGTACTGGCTCTCTTTTTATCAATAAAGTTTTGATATGCTGTGGGGGTTTCCCCTACAGTTCCCAGTCAAAAAATGGCACAGATAATAATTGTCTTACATATTCCGGATAATTTAAAATGCCACATGCGGCAAAGCCCGGAGGACACGGGGGCAAGAGAAGAAGGAAATTGCACAAAACGATCTGGGTCGCTACTGTCTCTACTCGTCGATGGATCGCCGGGCGATGACATCCTCTAGCTCCTTCTTCAATTCCTCACGAATTTGCTTGAAAGCAGCCACGGATTTCTCCACCTCCTGCTCGCGCTCGATTTGGAGTTTCCTCAAGCCACCCATCAGTTCCTCGACGACCGCTTTCAGCATCATCCCCGAGGAACTGCTCTGCTCATGCAGCATCTTCCAGCCGGCAGCCTCCTCCTCCTTCTCGGCGAGCAACTTGAGCAGCTTCGCATTGTCACCCATGAGTTGCTCGACGAGGTCGGTCGCCTTGTCAACCGAGGCATCGTTGATCTTGAGCAGCTTCATCAAGTCGTCGACCAGCTCCTGCTGCATAGTGACGCCTGCGAGAATGTTGTCGTCGCCGGTGAAGGACTTCAGGAACGCCGCTTCGTCGCGATGGCCGACGCCGCGAATGCGCTTGTGAGAGCCCTCGCATGCCTGTGAGAACTCGTTCGAGGGCTCTGCGGCGCGCCGGGACATCTCTTTTGTGGCTGCAGCTTTGCGGTGGGACCTCTCTAGTGCTTCCGCGGCCTTGGTCTTTGCTGCCTGGTTATATGTCCAACCTAAACATCTCCTACCGGTCATGGCGAAATGACTTGACAGGAAAGAACAGTTTTGTGTGTGATGAGGCGAGGAACTGTGAAGTAATTTTCGAGTGGGTAGGTTTTACAGCCCGGTGCTAAGTGTGAACACATATTAGTTTCATAGGTGTGAACAGATTTGCAATTACTTATTGCTTTGTAATCTGCAATGTGACGAGAAATAAGGTCAAAATTTATTGATGGCAGAAGGTTGACCACGTGGTTGCTCGCCGCTGAGTCGGCTGTTTGCCACATATCACACACATCTTGTTAAGTTGAAATGTTTCTATTGTGTTTGCTAATCGAAAGCAGTTTGTCTGAGTGAACCGTATGCCCTATATCACATACACCTTGATCTGGCTAACCGTTTCTGTTCACTCCCTAATAGCAAACAGTTCATTAGAGCGAACTTTATGCCCCACATCGCACACACATTGATATGGCTACCCATTTCCATTGTTCTGCCTCATCACAAACAGTTCGAACGGGTTAGTCGTGTGCCCTGAATCGCACACGCAACTAAAATCTGAACCGTGTTTTATGGCTCCACCACGCAAATGTTTTGCACCTTTTTTGAAGGTATTTTTACATCCCCACTTGTGATTAATGCATCACACACAGTTTCGCCAAAGGGTCTCTGTTCATAGTGTCGCGTTAGCAGCATCCTGCAGTAGTGACCCCTTTGATATTACTTTTAAGATATACTGGCCATACTCTTTGGCCAGGCCGGAATGCATCTCTTCTCATCTTGAAAGATTTGTAGCCTAGTAATTCAGAGAAAACAAATAGGCCTAGCTTGGGTATTCTTCAAAAGGGAATAGTGGGCTTCCTATTTTCCCAAAGAAAAAAATGCTGGGCTGTTCATGTTGTTAGACGGGACACAGAGACCGCACAACCCAGTTTATAGCCCGCTCCTCCGAAAATATCCTCAAAAAAAAAAGTTCTGCAATTCTGCCGTTAATTGACTATACATTGACAATGATGTGGATCCTAGATATCAGCAGGGTGGATTAGAGTAAAAAAACGAGGGGTGCATCTGAGTAGTAAAAGAGGCGCTTGCTTGTGTTCGGGAGTGGACCTCGTGGGTCCGTACTATCATACTCACAACTATAGTCCTCTCCCAATTCACTATGTTGACAGGGCCGGAGGGCGGCGCCGTGGCGAGCGCACCAAGGCGGAGGATAAAGTGTTGTCGCCAATGTGTTGGGCAGGGTTGGACATTCTTATTGAAAAAATGGACTGGAACTATTTACGACATTGACTACGATATGCATGGGTCCGCTGGTTGCAGGAAGAAAATGGTGGGAGAAAGAAGACTGGTCGCTATCTTTGCCTAAGAATAATATCAACTGAATGTAGCGACAGTATCCTAGGAAATAATGTCCTCCTGTTAAAAATTTGACTTTTCAAATCGTGAATTTAAAGAACTAGTGCATGAGCATTTAGCTTTATTTATTTATTTACTTATTTATGTTTAGGGGACCATGAGCATGTACCTGGGCCGGATTCATGTGAGAGCGTCCCTTCCAGTTAATTATGGGCTCCTCTATTGGGCCTTCATCAGTGGGCTGCATTATCGACAAGTGGAAAATGTGTTCTGTACCAAAAATAGTATGGGCTACGTACGGTACGGGGCACTAAAGGATCGGACCGTGCAACGGCTTCCAAAACATTGTGTTTGTCGTTCTAACACATTTATTCAACCAACAGACAAAATATACTACTTATTGTACATTGAAAACAGCAGCAGCAGGAACCAGGGCTGGGGGTGCAACAGAAGCAGTAAGCAGGCTAGAAGAGTAAAGATGGAACTCTCTCTTCCAAACCAAACATCAACCATCATTACAAAAGGGCTACCCAAAAAGAACAAGTGTATGCACCAAACTAAATAAAGATCCTACTACATCAATTGTACGCATCTAACTAACTGGCTCAGTTAGACATTACTATTTATTAAGGTGTGGAGATTGGCCGACGGCTTGAACCAGATGGGTGCCTGACGGTGGAAACTCCAACCAGCAGGTCGAAGTCTGATACTTGTGACCCTCTCTCCTACTTTGGGCTGCAGAGCATGGCGGCACATATGAGGGTATGGTGCATGCAGACACGCATGGTACACTGTGTACACACAGTTTTGCCTGATGAACGAAACCGCGCTGCCATCATGATCCTTGCTGTCCGTTATCTCCTAGTTAATCGGATAATTTAGTCCGAGAAATAGAGAGCGTGTAGCAAGGCTATTTACTAGCCTAAACGACACGTCCGGTACGTGTGAGCGATCATCAATCATTCGCCGTCATCTGATCGAGCCAGGAACCACCTGCAACTGCCATGCCGCTTTTCTTTGAAAGGTTCTGGGATTAGGAAGGGTAGGGACACCAGGAGTCCTACAACATCATATCAAGTTGGAGTCAAATAAAAAAGGGCTCTTAATGTAGTCAATCTTAATAACAACATGTTATGAGCATGAATATTTTTTTAGTAAATGTTGACAGTAATGTAAGCAAGCCATCATGATATCATAGGGAAGCAACATACTGCTGTAACAGCCGTTTGTAGCGATGATTGGAGTAGGCCAGCAATACGTCCAGCCAAAGAAGGAGTCGACAGCGTAAATGAAGCCCTTGTGTTCAATGGCATCAGAGAACCATGGAAGATGTATGATCCTGCGATGGACGTGCAAATTTATCCACTTACCACGGTGACCTGTTAGATAGGCGAGACAACGGTTGAAGAATGAAATTAGCCTGAAGTCTTCATAATTCATAGATCTTCTGGGCACTTGGCATATTACAACCTTGAGCAAATCAAACTTGTTATCATGTTGACTACTGTAGGATTCTGAGTATTCTGGGCCGCGGTGCCAAAGCAGTGCAGTGTTAATCAAAGGAAGGGGGATTAATCGTCGGTTGTAGATCTCCATGAGAATCCAGCTGCCGCGACCATCGAGAAGCACCATCCAAGACGTGTTCAAGTCGACCCAGTACATACCGTTAATGTAGTTGAGGTTGACGGGATCGGATCGCAGTTAAGGGGGTTGATTCTCACCACCCTACGATCGTTATACTGCGTGACACGCCGCTTCTGAAGATCATGCGGCATCAGCAAGCAAGGATCTGGCTTAAGAAGCTCCGACCTGAGGGCTTTGAGTAAACTGTATAGCCCCAACGAGCACGCGGCAAGCGGCATGGTACTGAGATTGTCCAAACACGAAACAATGAGCTTGATTACCTCTGTGGGGAGCGAATTTCAGCCACCGTTTTGGCAGACGCTGCTTGGTTCTGCCATTGTTAGTGCTTCGGTTTCGGAAGAGGGGGAGGCGCCTTAGCGGGGATGGAAGATTGGACGATTATGTGCGGACAAAGATGACTACATCACGCCGCTTTACTTACGAGACACATACCTGCAGCGTAGGGTCATATCGATGCTAGACAACTTGCTTGAGTGATCACAGTACTAGTACTCCCGACAGTACCTACTACTATGCCCTAGTTTGCATATAGAGTAGTGGAGTAGGACTCTGCTCTACTACTAACACCAGAGGAGTAGTATATTCTAATCTAAAATAGTTACAAACTTCAATGCCCGAGTGTGGGATGGCTACGAACAACCATCGGTGCTAACTCCAATCCCCAGCAACCGTTTGCTGGGAGACATGCCAGTTGCAACCGCCCGCGACACAGTTACAGTATGTGTGTAAGGGTGGCGGTTTTGTCAAATACTATGGCTTAAATACAGGCCATCATCGGATGGAAATCTGACGGTTATGTGGGATTCGCCCGGATTGAGCTCGTGGCAAACAATCCCCAGATATCATTACTAAAAAAAGGTTAAAACACCCGCGGCTACAACTTGCACCGGTTGACCACTAACAATGATACTAACATAGTTCTAAAATGGTCAAAGACCATGTCTACATGGTGTTTGGAATTATATGCAAAAAAAATAGCAAGATCCCCATGCATTGCACGGAACATCAATATGCATTTTTTACAAAACACCTATTGTGATTGACCCATGCAGGAGTAATCCCATGTGTAAAAGCTAATGATATCTCGAGAACTTTATCGAAAAAATGGTATCTCGACCATTTCATCAAATAAATGATATCTCAAGAAAGATGAGATATAAGGTGGCGAGGAGGTGGCCGTGGTGGTGACTGGTGGTCGGACCGGGCGGAGGCATGGGGATGGACGGCGCCGGTAGCGGCCACCATGCCAGATTGTTCCAGAGACTTCCCTTTTTAATTGCTCAGCAATGAGGTTGTGGGAGATAAGGATGAATGAGGCAAGCCCTTATCTATAAATGTGGAGAGAGGTGCAGGTATCTTTTGCAAAATTGCCATAGTTTGCTTTCTATCCGTTAGATATAGATCGAACGGTCTATATTATAAGATGGCAAGCACACCATCATCACCAACTCGGTTTTTTCTCTACTCCTATAAAAGACTCAGTTGGTGATGATGGTGTGTCTGCCATCCGCCATTTCTGACCATTAGATCTGCATCTAACGGCTGTGATGTAAGTTGTGGCCTTTTGCAACAATTCCCACTTCTCTGCTCCAGTTTACACAAAACCCCTTAGTATCTTTAAACCAACCACAATCCGCCCTTACCTCATCAAAACAGTCCAAAGAATGTATTTGGAGTGAAACATAAGATATTTTTAGTGATATGTATATCAAAACTAAACTGTTTTCTTTCAAATTTGTGAATATGTATTATTCTACTTTGGATCCGTTGCAACGGACGGGCTCATTGCTATAAAGGTTTATCTCTTGCATCGTCCACAACGAACACCTCGTGTACTGGTTCGGGCCGGATGCTCGCAACGCGATGACCTGAGTTCGAATTCTGTCCTAAACTTTAGTTTTTTATATTTTTTTAATGTAAACTTCTTTCGCTACTGTACAGGCAGTGGAACCCATAGAGTACTTAGAATAAGAGATTAAGGATGGATTTGTTTCTTTTTAACTTTATGTACGAGTTTGTAGCCAGCCTGCAAGTCATGTACACTGTACTGACAGTGGAACCCATAGAGTACTTAGAATACAAGATTAAGGATGCAATTAAATTTTTATAGAGGGAGAATCATACATGCAATTAACTCAATGGATTGGACGTGAGTCTATTATTCTCCAATGGCAACCGGCAAATTTCCTCCCGCGGGCCGGAGTAGGTTTCTTGGTTTGCATGCGGGTTTAACGGAGGCGTTTGATGGCGGCGAGGAGGTGTGTTCAGCGGGCGTGCAGTGGGCGGCGCAATACTATTCGATTTGACAGCTACTAGTATTATAAAAAAGAAATAAGAGTAGTAGACATAGAGATAAGAGTAGAGATAGAGACTAGGGAGGAGCACCATCTACTGCTCCGTGTGCTACTCCTGCACTCCATTCGGCGGCCGCAGCATCCCCTACAGCTACTCCCTCCCGCGCTCCATTCGGCGGGCGCTGTTGGAATTTGGGGAGTACACTCACGCGACTGCTGGCAGCGACAACTTCAGCGAAGATGACTACTTCCCCAACCTCGACAACCTCTTCCTCAACGACATGGGCGAGAACCTCAACGCCAACGGTGCTGCCCCCGTTGCATCGTATGTGTTTCTGTTCTTCCTGTTCCAAATCGTAGTAGAATTCATGTTTCTAGTCTGTGTCCTAGATTCGATCTATTCATCTACTATGATAGTCCACATGATTAGTTTAATCTCTGTTATAGCCATCATGATTTATTTTGTGCTTATTTGGATTAAATCTCGTAGTAACTTGCTCATATATATTCACCTGGCGCAAAATCCCCTACAGCCACTCCCGTTTCATGGATGGCCTAGTCGATGCCAAGGTGCCCCGAGTGTACAAGAGTTTCGGCTACAAGAGGTACGTCGACCAGCACTAGCTGGCGGAGCATAGTTCCAGATGCGCGCACGCGCCCTGCTGCTACTGCTATGGGTGCACGTTGCCGTTTTGGGGCTCGCCGGTGAGCCTCATGCATCTCCTCACGCAACCGTCCGTTGATCACGACTGGCCCGCGGCGGTGAACATCAAGTACGAGTTGTGCTACCCATACGTCGTGCCGGAGTGACTGGAGGATGACCTCCACCTGCTAGTCTCTAAGGAGGACGGCAGCGTCTTCCTCTTTATCGTGGGCACCGACGAGGCCCGCGCAGGCCGCCGACCCGTCTCTGTAGTGTGCGTCAGGGGCGACGCCGCTGACGCTGACACTGACACGATGCCGATGTACGGGTGTGTGCACACTGTTACTACCCCTCAGAGGTACGTGGGCGCCCACACCAACTCCATCAGGCTGACTAGGACTGTGCCGAGCTGTTCCCGCCGATGTGGACATGGAAGACGCATGGTATGATTTCCCCCCCCCCCAAGAGGGTGCATGGGGACTCCAAGGAGGTTCACCTGGACATATGCATTACCAAGTTAAATGTTGATCATTAGGACACTGTTAAGCATGTGGGGACTTCTTATTTATATAGTATAGAACCTTCCATGCATGATCTTGCTCTATTAGAGTATCGCTCTTGAATAAAAGTGTATCCATTTATGGTTTAGTCTAGAATCTTTGATGTATGCTTTTGCTCCATTAAAGTTCTCGCTTGCCATTTATGAGATTAACTGAGAATTTTTACTACAGTACTGGTGAAAGACTTATGATGAACCATTTCTTACATCTCCTCTGCCCCCTTCCAAGTCATCCTGATTTAATCCCTCCGTCTAGGTGTATAAGAGCATGGTTAATACTTAATAGTATAGCCAACTGTTGACTATAAGAAAGTGCCATGTCATCGGTAGCCAACATGTATAACAATCGATACTCAAAAACTAATTCTTAAAGATCATTTCTTGCAAAGCACAATAAGTGTTATTTCTTCACAAGTTTTGGATGCAGGTTGAACAGTTGAACGCTTTTGTTTGCAAAAGATGCTATTTCATCAATTTCACCCGAATGTTTGTGAGCTCTAGAAATGAAATAATATCCGCAGAAACCTATCGATACCCGTTACACATGAGATGACCCCCATATTCTTTGTCAAAATAAAGAATTCCCCGATCAATGCATTTCACTGTTCCGTGCAATGGACGGGCACTTTACTATAGATTAATACGACCATAAATTTAACTAACATTATATATAGTATGACAAACGCTCATGCATGTCACCTAAAATTATATCATTGAAACCTATGTTCAAATACAAATCCAATGATATAGTTTTTGCTGACATGCACTAACATTTTGTCAGTTAAATCTTCAGTCGAGTTCAATGGGGGACTAATAAACCACGACTGATATAGTACTAGTGTAGAGGCGGTGCTGGACGAGAGTCTCACCCTGCTCGTGGCGCGGCAGTAAAGACATCATATCACAAATCCCCACCACTCCCAGCAATAAGTGGCCTGGTAAAATAAACGGACAAGCAACCATCACATCCCTCCGTCTTTTTTGCATTTCATCTGTCTGCATTTACTTTCTCCGGTTCATCTCGCACACTCGATCATAGTACTCCTAGTATCCCTAGCTACTACTCGTAGGGCCAGTTCTTTTGCCGGATTAAAAAGTAAGCCGTATCTTCCCCAGCTTTTCCCATAAGCCTAGTCACAGTGGAGAGTAACATAAGGCGCCTCACTCATTTATTTGGGCTTCTAAACTAGTAGTACCTTCGTCCTGATTTATTGATCACCATTGTAATTTGTGCTAAATTTTGACCAAAGATTTAACTGATAAAATGTTAGTGCATGTGACATGCACAAACATTTCATTAGTTAAATTTATGGTCAAATTTTGACACAGATTACAATGGGGACCAATAAACCAGGATGGAGGTAGTAGTTATGGGATTACTAATCTAGAAGACTAAAAGAACTTGCCCCTAGTACTCCTAGTAGTAGTACTCAAGTTGGAATTTCAATTGCACTGCACAACTTGTTAGGCAAAAAATTCGATACAGGGTGTAGGAAGCGGTTTGGTAATTTGCATGCCTTCCCGACCAGTGAGATACTCCGTACAAAGTACGATAGAGAAATAACCACAGAGAAGGAAGCTAAAAGTAAACAATCAAACAAGCATTTTTGCATTAGTTTTGCATTGAAGTATTTCACAAGCTTGACTAGTGTTGTTTTTCTACTTTTACAAAAACCGCATCGTAATGTTAAAACGTGCATTTGCGGTGTGCTCTTGTTATCATGGTTTGGCAATAAACTCTCTATACAGTATATTATGAACCTATCATGTGCCAACTATGCTTACTTATGGAGCCTATTTTTTGTGTACTTGTGCCGGATTTTATTAATGCACGCACCATATTACATCACACATGGGCTCTCTCATCGGAATCCAGTGATAGCACACAAGGGTTTACAGGGCGCCCCTATATTAGAATATCCTGTGAATTACAAAGATAATCTCACTACTATTGATGTTTTCATGCTTCTCAAATATTATACGTAATCACAATGAATATCAGAATCCGCGCATCAGAATAATATTGTGGAACACTGCAACGACTTACAAAATTGGCACCAAGGCATTGAGTGCCTTTTTGGATGCAATGAAACTCATTCGCTCCCCACCTGTAGAATCTCGTTTAGAATATGATCCTAATGACTATTCTGACCTCGAGGATTCAAAGGCGGATGGTCAGTCCTGTTCACCCATCAAGATGCCTGTTCTAATTTGGCAAGGTTTTATTAATTGCTCTTATCTTGCATAAGTTGTCTTGCATTTCTTCTACTTTGTTGCACCGCCATCTGCTTAGTTTACTCATCATATATGTCAAGATGCCATGCCCATCCATTATCAATACATATTCCATCTGTCATCATACCATGTTTTTTCACTCAAATGTTGTTCTTGTGCATCAGACATCAAAAAGGAAGAGGGTGATTGCCGAACCTGAAGTAGCACCAGCAAAGTCCTAGAAAAACATGGTGGTGCCGGAGAAATCAGATAACACCCCACTTATATTGGCTCTACAACCAGTGACACAAAACGTAGGACCAACTCCAGCAGACTGTACCCAGACTTCACTCGCCACACCACTAGCCCCACCACACAGGACCTGCACTCTAGCAAAAGGTATGCCGATTTCAATTGCCATAGCACCAGCCGTGCCACAGAAAAATCCCACTCCAGCAAAAGGTACATCAAGTCCACTAGCCAAAGACCTATCCCAACTGCAGAGATGGCCAATTCCTGCAGATTGGAACCCCATTCCAGTTATACCCAGTTTAAAAGACAATGCTTTCAATGTTGTTAGGGACTACGTGCATATATTCCCATCATGGGAAGATTATAGTGAAGACAAACACCATTTTAACATCTTCCTGTCCCACTTACGTGTGAGTACTATTATTCATGGTGATTATTTTCCTATTTTCTGCTGATTGAACACATCAATGATTTACATTACATTGTTGTAAGTAGGCGAGGGTATCAGGGTTACCTAACCGAATCACGATTTGATGGCAAGTCTATAAACGAATTTTCGGTGAAGTCTCGTATGCTAAATTTAGAAGACATTCAATGGAAAAAACTTGTTATGCACTGGTCTCATTCCCAGGATGAGGTACTGCCCATGATATCACATGACAATTTGAACTTCTACTTTTTCGTATGTGCCTTACGGATCTCTTATGCAGGAAATCTGCTGGAAGAAGAATTCCGGTTTGAAAAAGATGACAGGATATCGCAAATATGCTACCCGCTGCATTGCTCTTGTTAGTACCTGTTGTCCTCTATCACTGTATTATGTGACAACAGTATGCATGATAGCTTGCTTATCAATTGTTCGCTTCAAATTATCTGATCTGTATGAACGGTTACATTAGTGCAGAATATATCCAATGCCAATGAAATTTTTTAGCTCTGCATTTTTCTTATAAGTACCTGCTGTCCTTTATAAGTGGACTTATATTGACAGCTAGTTGTTCATGTACCATCACTCTGCAGCTTCTTTTCCTTTGTCCTCCATTTTCTACACATCAGATCTATATTTACTCTTACCATATGGTTGGATAACACTGATGGTACTGAAGAAGTTTAGCTCTGCATTGCTCTTGGCTGTACGTTTTGCCTGTATCGTTGTACTTACATTAATAGCTACTTGGTTATGTAACATCACTCTTCATCTTATCTTAAATGTTCTCCATTTTTCTTATATTATCACATATATATTTACTCTTAACATAATGTAGAATAAAGGCAATTCTTATGAAGAAGATTCTATGGTAAACTTCTTTAATTCCCCCCATCAGCATGGACAAGGGAGTTATAGAGCCTGTCTTCATCACTAATGTAAGTTTGTCCTTCTCAAGCCTTCAAACTTTGTTGTGTATATTTGGTTAGGCATGACTGCAACAGCTGTTTATTTTCGGGGTTTGCATCAAATTGCATGTTTAAAGTTAGTTATGTAGTTCATAAACAAAAGTTTGTCCTTCTCAATTCAAGTTTTCAGTTGTACAACCAAGTTCCTTCTTCATACCATGTAAATTAAACTATACATAGCAAGTGATCTTCTTTTGGACTGTATGTATGCTTCTGTTCTTGATCTGTAATCCAGTGGTGTGGTCAACCTACCCACTATAGCACAATGTCATATTCTGCAATGTCTTAACTATGAACAATGTCATATCATTCTACTATTATTTAAACGGTCTCTTTATTTGCCACTCTAAAATGGGATAAATTGACAGCACACTAACCATTGATACTTGTTTGGCCCAATTAGATTACCGGCTTTGAGCAGGCCGGATGCAAAGCGGGCCATAGTTAGGCCCAACTATATGACGGGCTTTTAACACGCCGAAATAAATAAATGGCCGAAATGTTAAACGGGCCTTTAACAGGCCGAAACTAATATCAGGCCGTATTACTAAATGGGCCTTTAGCAAACAGAAATCCTGACTGGGCCTCAAGTGGCCCCAAAAGCACAGCGTCCAGTAGACAGGCCGAATCTGATATGGGCTATAATTTAGCCCAAAACCTCTTAAAGGGACGGATCTGATCTGGGCCGTAATATGGCCCAGAACGTGGTAGGCTATTAATGGGCGGGATCTCATATGGGCCTTTATTAGGTCCAGAACATGGCAGGCTGTTAATGGACCGGATCAAATATGGGCCGACATTTGGCCCAAAACATGGCAGCCTGTTAACGGGCCGGCCCACTAGTGTCATCAAAATCTTGTGGGCCTTTAGTTGGGCCAGCCCATTATGGTCTGCAAAATCTTGTGGGCCGTTAGCTAGGCCAGCCCATTATGGTCCACAAAATCTTGTGGGCCTTTAGCTGGGCCGGCCCATTATGGTTCGCAAAATCTTGTGAGCCCTTAGTTGGGCTGGCCCGTTTAACCTTTATGGGCCACTTCTGGACCGGTCCACGTGTCAACATATCGTAGGCGCATCTCGCCCATTGGATGAGTGACACCTGTGCCAACGCGGAGCTGACACGTGGTTCCGTCGGCCAATGAGAATTTTACACGTGGAAAATTGGCATTGGTCGTGGCTGTTAGCGGGTTTTCGGATCAAAAAACGGACCCGATAGCTTAACGACGACCCATTATGGTGAATGCCACATGTTGGTCACCCTTGACGAAAGCACTTCCATGAGGCGACATTTATGGTCATGGAAGTGGACACTTGCGTGATGATAATTTTGGTAATGTCATGGAACAATTCTACGACAGCACAGGTATGACTATCTTGATTTGGTCATAAAATCATCATGGATGTGCATACATGACAAAAAACGTGACCTAGTGTGACAAACACGTATCATCATGGAAGTGTATTTTCTTTGTAGTATATGCTACGCTTCAGTGGTGCACCAACAGAGCAACGGCCAGGCCGAGCGTGCCAACACGGAGGTCCTAAGGGGCCTCAAGGCGAGGAGCTTCAAGATGAATGGTCTATTCTTGCTGAATCTCGATCGTATTGATACACATATTCATAATATTGATGCCAAAAGATGCAAAGTTGATAATGATAGTGCAACGCACTTGTGGCACTGCTGTTTAGGTCATATTGGTGTAAAGCGCATGAAGAAACTCCATGCGGATGGACTTTTGGAATCACTTGGTTATGATCATTTGATACTTGTGAACAAAGACTCATGGGAAAGATGACTAAAACTTTGTTTTTGTAACATTGGAGCGAGCTAATGCCTTATTGGAAATAATACATACCGATGTATGCGGTCCGATGAGTGTTGAGGCACGCGGTGGGTATCGTTATTTTCTAATCTTCACAGATGATTGAAGTAGGTATGGGTATATCTACTTGATGAAACACAAGTCTGAAACTTTTGAAAAGTTCAAAGAACTTCAGAGTGAAGTGGAGAATCATCGTAACAAGAAAATGAAGTTTCTAAGATCTGATCACGGAGGCGAATATTTGAGTTGCGAGTTTAGCCTTCATTTAAAACAATGTGGAATTGTTTCACAACTCACACCACATGGAACACCATAGCGTAATGGTGTGTCTAAACGTCGTAACCGTAATTTATTAGATATGGTGCGTTCTATGATGTTTCTTACTGATTTTCCTTTATCATTTTGGGGTTATGCATTAGAGACAACCACATTCACATTAAATAGGGCACCATCTAAATCCGTTGAGACGACACCGTATGAACTATGGTCTGGCAAGAAACCTAAGCTGCCGTTTCTTAAAGTTTGGGGATGCAATGCTTATGTCAAAAGGCTTCAGCCTGATAATCTTGAACCCAAATTGAAGAAGTGTGTCTTCATAGGATACCCTAAAGAAACTATTGGGTACCCCTTCTACCACAGATCCGAAGGTAACATCTTTGTTGCTACGAATGGGTCATTTCTAGAGAAAGAGTTTGTCTCGAAAGAAGTGAGTGGGAGGAAAGTAGAACTTGATGAGGTAATCACACCTTCTCTCGAATTGGAAAGTAGCACGTCAGAGAAAACTGTTCCCATAATGCACCAACTGGAGAGGAAGCTAATGATGATGATCATGAAACTTTGGATCAAGTTACTACTGGACCTCGTAGGTTGACCACAGCACATTCCACACAAGAGTGGTACGGTAATCGTGTCCTGGAAGTCAAGTTATTAGACCATGGCGAACCTACGAACTGTGAAGAAGCTATGATGAGCCTAGATTCCGATAAATGGCTTGAGTCCATGAAATCTGAGATGGGATCCATGCATGAGAACAAAGTATGGACTTTCTTGGACTTGCCCGATGATCGGCAAGCCATTGAAAATAAATGGATTTTCAAGAGGAAGATGGACGTTGATTGTAATATCACTGTGTGTAAAGCTCGTATTGTCGCAAAAGGTTTTCGACAAGTTCAAGGGGTTGACTATGATGAGACTTTCTCACTGTAGGGATGCTTAAGTATGTCCGAATCAGGTTAGCAATTGCTGCATATTATGATTATGAAATCAGATAAATGCAAGTCAAAACTGCATTCCTTAACGGATTTCTTAAAGGAGAGTTGTATATGATGCAACCAGAAGGTTTTGTCGATCCTAAAGGTGCTGACAAAGTGTGCAAGCTCCAGCGATCCATCTATGGACTGCTGCAAGCATCTGGGAGTTGGAATATACGCTTTGATGCGGTGATCAAAGCATATGGTTTTATACAGATTTACAGTGAAGCATGTATTTACAAGAAAGTGAGTGGGAACTCTATAGCATTTCTAACATTATACGTGAATGACATATTGTTGATTGGAAATGATATAGAATTTCTGGATAGCATAAAAGGATATTTAATAAGAATTTTTCTATGAAAAACCTTGGTGAAGCTATTTACATATTGGGCATCAAGATCTATAGGGATAGATCGAGACGCTTAATAGGACTTTTCACAAAGCACACACCTTCGTAAAAGTTTTGAAGAAGTTCAAAATGGATCAGTCAAAGAAAGGCTTCTTGCTTGTGTTGCAAGGTGTGAAGTTGAGTAAGACTCAAAGCCCGACCACAGCAGAAGATAGAGAGAGAATGAAATTCATTCCCTATGCCTCAACCATAGGTTCTATAAAGTATGCCTTGTTGTGTACCAGAACAATTGTGTGCCTTGCCATGAGTTTGGGAAGGGGGTACAATAGTGATCCAGGAGTGGATCTCTAGACAGTGGTCAAAATTATCCTTAGGTACCTAAATAGGACTAAGGAAATGTTTCTCGGTTATGGATGTGATAAAGAGTTCATCGTAAATGGTTAGGTTGATGCAAGCTTTGACACTAATCCAGAGAACTCTGAGTCTCAATCTGGATATGTATTGAATGTGGGAGCAAATTAGCTAGAGTAGTGCTATGTAGAGCATTGTAGACATAGTTATTTGCAAAGTACACACGGATCTGAATGTTGCAGACCCGTTGCCTAAACTACTCTCACAAGCAAAACATGATCACACCTTAGTACTCTTCAGGTGTTAATCACATGGCGATGTGAACTAAATTATTGACTCTAGTAAACTCTTTGGGTGTTAGTCACATGACAGTGTGGGCTATAGGTGTTAATCACATGGCGATGTGAACTTGATTATTGACTCTAGTAAACTTTTCGGGTGTTAGTCACGTGGTGAAGTGAACTATAGGTGTTAATCACATGGCGACGTGAACTAGATTATTGAAGTGTAAGTGGGAGACTGATGGAAATATGCCCTAGAGGCAATAATAAAATGGTTATTATTATATTTCCTTAATCATGATAAAGGTTTATTATTCATGCTAGAATTGTATTGACCGTAAACTTAAATACATGTGTGGATATATAAACAAATATTGTGTCCCTAGTGAGCATCTACTAGATTAGCTCGTTGATCAAAAGATGGTTAAGGTTTCCTAACCATAGACACGAGTTGTCATTTGATAATGGGATCACATCATTAGGAGAATGATGTGATGGACAAGACCCAACAGTTATCATAGCATATGATCGTTCGGTTTATTGCTACTTCTTTCTTAATGTCAAATACATGTTTCTTCGACCATGAGATCATGCAACTCCCGGATACCGGAGGAATGCCTTGTGTGCTATCAAACGTCACAACATAACTGTGTGATCATAAATATGCTCTACAGGTATTTCAAATCTATTACGGAAGGAGTAAAGAGACTTGCCAGTAACGAGATTGAACAAGGTATGCAGATACCGACGATCGAATCTTGGGCAAGTAACATACCGACAGACAAAGGGAACTACGTATGTTGTCATAAAGATTCGACTAAAATGATCTCCGTAGAATATGTAGGAACCAATATGGCATCCAGGTCCCGCTATTGGTTATTGACCAAAGAAGCATCTCGGTCATATCTACATCATTCCCGAACCCATAGGGTCCGCATGCTTAACGTTCGTTGATGATATAGTATTATATGAGTTGTGTATGTTGGTGACCGAATGTTGTTCAGAGTCCCGGATGAGATCATGGACATGACGAGGAGCTCCGGAATGGTCCGGAGGTAAAGATTGATACGTAGGATGATATGGTTAGGCCAAGGGGTAAGGCCCACATGGCTTTAGGTGCAAAAGGAAGTTTTGTGGAGGTTAGGGACCAAATGACGGAGATTCTGGTGTCTAGCCCTGGGCCAGACGACGAGGCCCATGGTGTTTGGGCCAGACGTCGAGAATAGTGGCATCTGGTCCTGGAAGTCCAAGAACGACTCTTCCTTGCGGGCTAAACCGATTTTGAGGAGGCTATTTCTCCAAGTTACGACCCCAGTGCTCAACATAGAAATAGAGGGGCAGGGCTAGCACCCATAACACATCAAGATTCACCAAGTCGTGTGCTGGAAACCCCGCCCTCTCTAGTTTATCCTCCGTCATAGTTTCCATTGTGCTTGGCGAAGCCCTCCGGAGATTGTTCTTCACCACCACTGTCACCATGCTGTCGTGCTGCCGGAACTCATCTAATACTTCACCCCTCTTGCTTGATCGAGAAGGCGACAGTGTCACCAAGCTCAACGTGTGTTGATTGCGGAGGTGCCATATGTTCAGTACTTGATCGGGACGGATCGTGAATGTGTAGAACTACATCAACCGCGTTGATAAATGCTTCCGCTTAGCGATCTACAAGGGTATGCAGATGCTCTCCCCCTCTCGTAGCTATGCATCTCCATGGATAAATCTTGCATGTGCGTAGATTTTTTTCCATGCAACATTCCCCAACAGATAGGACTATGCATTGGAGGGCAAGAGTGACGGAAGCTTCTTCCTACCATTGAAATTGATTCATACGGGATTGAAGTGGGACAATACATCTTAATGCTATCATTGGCTTTTACCTTAATGAATGTTAGTAGTTGCGGATGCTTGCTAATAGTTCCAATCATAAGTGCATAGAATTCCAAGTAAGGGATGACATGCTAGCAGTGGCCTCTCCCAACAAAGAACTTGCTATCGGTCTAGTAACTTAGCCAATTGCTTAGGGATAATTCCGCAAATCCTACCACCACTTTTCCACACTTGCTATACTAACCTAATTGTACTTCAATTAGAACAACAACTAATTTTTATTTCCATGTTCTCTACCATCTTGCAAAGCTATCCCTTTACACCTACAATGTACTTCTAGTTTCATTCTTGTTCTAGGTAAAGCGAACATTAAGTGTGCGTAGAGTTGTATCGGTGGTCGATGAACTTGAAGAGAATATAAATTCTACCTTTAGCTCCTCATTGGGTTCGACACTCTTATTTATCGAAAAAGCTACAATTGATCCCCTATACTTGTGAGTTATCAAGACCTTTTTCTGGCGCCGTTGCCGGGGAGCAATAACATGGGGTGAATATTCTCGTGTGTGCTTGTCTGCTTTATCATGAAGTAATTCTTATTATGTTTTCTTGTTGTTTCTCTTTACTGATGGGTAGTGTCGTGGGAAACCATGGCCACCTATGGGACCAAGAGTCCCTTTCTGGTTCGGCGGGGCAATGGCACATTGCACAAAGAGCGGAGGAGCATGGAACAACACGACAACGATCACAAGAGCAGTCTTTACCCAGGTTTGGGCCGCCGTGAGGCATAAAATCCTACTCCTGCTTTGGTGTATTGATGGTGGAAAAATGGTGGTGAGTGCAACACCCTCGCCCGACAGGGTTGCCTCGGGGCAAAAACTGCTACGCGCCTATGTGTGGAGATGGATTAGCCAACCTTTTCTACGGTTGCCTTGGGCCTCCTTTTATAGATAAAGGGGTCACCAAAGTGGCAAATCAGTCACTATGCACTGATTAGATAGCAAACAGTGCTATCATACCTAACTTTGGAGGCTGACAGAGTGCATTAAATGCACCGCTCAACGTAACATCACACCTCACCCGGCAGGTCCTGCCAGGCTGTTTTGCCACCTTTGCGCCAGCTTTCTTCACACATCGTAGGACGAGTGTCATTTGGAGGTATTTTCTGTAGGAAGTGGCTGCCATGTGGCGAATAGCAGCCACTTAGTCACCTTGGTGCTTGACACCGCACTAATCAACAACGTGCGTCCTGATGAGGTGGTGCAGTGGGGTGGTTCTTCCTCCATAAGCCCCGGCAGGCCTGCCGGGATGACCCAAAGACTTGCTTTCGGGGGTAACCTCATCCTTGCCAGGCTCACCCGCCCGGCAAGGGAGGTTTCTCCATTTCCAATATCTTGCTTCTATGGCTAGTCTTGGTCCTCTTGTGCTGCACGCCGGTCCTTTGAAGAACTGATCCCTTGCGCTCCAATCTGACCTTGGTGCGGCGAGCTTGTTCTTGTGCCTATGCACAGTCTAGGCAAAAGACCCAAGGTTTGTTGTAATGATAGAAGCCCCCGGGCCTGGCCCGAACATGCTATCGGGCGTCGTCGGGGTAGGCCCTAACAAGTGCATAGGCAGGGGCGTGGAAGTGGCTGGCCCCATGAGATCTTCTTTGCTTCTTCATTAACTTGTGTCCGGGCCAGTTTCCGGTTTACCCGCACGTCGCATGAAGCCAGTTGTGGTGGGGCCACTCTTCTAATGGCCCGTGAATGACTTTAACACACGGGGAAGTAACTGCCAATTCACTCTTCCCACCACGCCCTTATCCTCAGCTCTCGGTGTCAAAACCGATGAATCTCGGGTAGGGAGTCCCGAACTATGCGTCTAATGATCGAAGGTAACATGAGACAAGGGACACGATGTTTACCCAGGTTCGGGCCCTCTTAATGGAGGTAATACCCTAGTTCCTGCTTGATTGACTTTGATGAGTATAGGGGTTACAAGATTTGATCTACCTCAAGATCGTAATGGCTAAACCCTAGATGCCTAGCCTATATGATTATGATTGCCTCTACGGACTAACCTCTTCGGTTTATATAGACACCGGAGGGGCCTAGGGTTGTACAGAGTCGGTTTACAGAGAAAGGAATCTTCATATCCGAACACCAAGCTTGCCATCCATGCAAAGGAGAGTCACATCCGGACATGGGGGAAGGCCTTCTATCTTGTATCTTCACGGCCCATCAGTCCGGCCCATGTCACATAGCCCGGACGCCCGGGGACCCCCTAATCTAGGACTCCCTCTGTAGCCCCTGAACCGGGCTTCAATGATGATGTGTCCGGCGTGCAGATTGTCTTCGGCATTGCAACGCAGGTTCCTCCTCCGAATAATCCAAAGTAGCTGAACAAAAGAACTATATCCGGCTCTGTATAATCAGTTACGACCCTGAACCACAAGGGTGAAATACTTAAAAAAAATAAGTCATGTCCACTGACAGCTTTTTCGGCGAGGCGTTATGTTCTGGCCTTATCATTATTTCGAACCGTTTTGTGGCCTCCCGCTCCGTGCCTCGAGGCACGGCCGCTATTGACACGTCTTGGCAAAACAAAGATCGTGTCCCCTTATTGCGGGATTATCATCAATACGGGTTTGGGTAATCCAACCGTGCCATTCGCACGACCCCTTGGGAATAAGCAAGGTCTAAGGCTTGTGAGGGGCTCTTGATATTAACTTCCTTTATAAGAGGATATGGACCCGTCATTTTACCCCCCGCCTTCTTCTTCCTCAGCCATCCCACCCTCGAGCTCTAGCGCCCAAGCTTCAGTCTTTTCCTTCGCCACCAAACATTCTAGCCATGTCCAGATCCGGCTCTCAAGGAAAGTGGGCGGCCTCCTCCGTCACAAAGAAGGACATCAAGGAGCTCCGGGAAGCGAGGTACTTGACAGAGGAAATGAGACACAGGCTCCCTGCCAAAGAGCAAGTTATCCCCACTCTAGAGCCCGGTGAGAGGTTTGTGTTCATCCCTCACATTCTCTGCGGACTAGGTTTTCCCCTCCACCCCTTTTTTTGAGGTCTCATGTTCTATTATGGGCTAGATTTTCACGATCTATCCCCAAACTTCATCCTCCATGTCTCGGCACTCATCGTCGTGTGTGAAGCATTCCTCCGCATCCCCCACACTTCGGCCTGTGGCTCAAGGCTTTCAATGTGAAGCTGAAGGTGGTCGACGGAGAGCACGCGGATTGTGGTGGTGCCATGGTGAGCAAACTCCCCAACGTCACCAGGCCCAGAGGGGCTTTCGTGGAGACTGACGAGACGTGGCAGCAGGAGTGGTTCTACATCACCGAACCTCGTGGCACCAAGTGGGCGGCCGCTCCTGCTTTCAGATCCGGACCCCCGCTGCGGCTCGCGTCGTGGACCAACAAGGGTCTGGACTGGGGATCATCCGACGATGTGTTGAGGATGCAAAAGTGCACCAAAAGTAAAATAAAGAAGGACACCAGCCTCACTGACGTGGTCCAGGTGATGTTCATCCGCCGAACCCTTCCCTACCAATCCCGGCCTCTCCGCATGTGGGAGTTCAATCCAGAAGGGCCGCGGACCCTGCAGCGATTCTTTGGCATGACACACGAAGCAATCTGGAAGCTGCTTTTTAAGACTCAAAAGTCGCGGCCACAGACGTCCAAAAACATTGGCCTTGACTGCAATCATCCAGCTTCCCCGGTAAGTGCCATATGTCCGAACACAACTCAGTTCATCAATCAAAAAGGGGTGTACTAAGACTTTCGTCTTATAACAGGGCTGGAAAAAGAAGGCGGAGCGGATCAGGTGTCTGGCTCCACTCCCCAAAAACCCAGCTGGTCCTCTGTTAATGAAGATGCTGGTTCCGGAGCCCTATCAGGCGCCGGAGAAGAAGGCCAAGAAAAAGAGGAAGGAGGCCAAAGGTGGCCTCCGCCGAAAGGGTACTTCTGACGCAGTGTCCGGAGAAACCAAAACTCACTCCTCCCATGAGGAAGACGAAGATGAAGAGGAGGAGGAGGAGGCTAAGAACAATTCTCCCCCTAAGGGGAGAAGGCAGACAAGGGCGGCCTCTGTAGATCCAGAAGCGGAGGCACCTAAGATGGTGTCGGTGCACAAAAGGAGGGGTCCTATTTTGTACCCCTTTACTTGTGCGCTGGCAGTTGGAGCCGCGCCTGCGGCCACACTTAGCGGGGCAGAGGAAGGAAGCAAAGACACAAGACAACCAGAGCAGCGCCATGCCAGAAACACGAAGAACAGAAGGGCGAGGTGAATTCACCCGGCAAGGCCCTTGTCGGGGCGTCCTCCACAGCCCCGGTAAGAACCTTGCCGGGGCAACTTGCCCAATGCCAGCAGGGCTGCCAACCTTGAGCCTAAGAGTTCCAGCGCCCTCAACCACATTGGAACCAAAGCTCGGGAGGCGCCTCCGTGGTGGCATGCAGATCTTTGTGAAGACCAAGAACATACAAGACTAGATGAGAATCAAAAGACGGTGATCCTCGGCGAGATCCTTGCCGAGGATACTCACGAGTCCCCCCCGGAAAGACCCATGCCACGGACGCCCACGACGCCGCGGCAAGACCCTTGCCCGGCCCCCGGCAAGACCCTTGCCAAAGACATCCGCGGGGCCGCAGCCAGGCCCAGATCTGCCAAGACTCCAACGTCGTTCCCATGCAGCTGCCAGCCCACCAACTAGGCGAGCACCTGCGTGGCGACGTGCATCCTCTAGGCCAACTCAGCAAGCACCTGCGTGATGGCGTGCAGATCTTCGTGAAGACACTGCCATCGCACCAACTCAGCAGGCAGCCAACCAGCATGGCGCTATACGCCTCGTCAGCTCGGACGCGCGTCGAAGCCAGGCGAGGCGGCGACAGCTAGGATGAGCTTCCTTGCCGTCCCTGATAAAGCAAGAAGGGCACGTCCGCAGCCCATTAAATGCGTTTGTCCCACGGTGCCAGGAGATAGACTCGACTACTATACAACTTTCCACCTCCTGTGTGCCACTGTGGCAGCCCCTTTTAACTGTAAAAGGAGGCCTGCGGCGTACTGAGGAAGGATTTAGAATTTTTGAACACTGCACGCTTTGTAGCTAGTCCAAGAACAACAGATAAACATAAACCAGCAGGAGTAGGGTATTACACATCACCTGCGGCCCGAACCTGGATAATCCCCCTGCGTTGATCTTTCAATCCCGCTCTTTCCACAGCCCCGCGCCCGCCAGCTGTAGCAAAAGGGATTCCTCGTGATCCCGTAGGTGTCGTTTCCCCCAAGAAAAAGGGGATCACAACAATCGGCTCACCCGGGGCCGGTCTGTCCGCGCCAGCACGAGCAGGCGGCCGGGTGGCCACGGATGGGGCCGGAGACATGGACCACGAGCATCCATGACATTTTGGCGATTGGAGCCAGGTGAGCGGCATCGTCCGAATCTGAGACGACGAGCCACGCGCCGCTAGGTCCGGGGGCGGGGCCGTGCTACCCACGGGTGGCGCAACAGCCTCTATGGCACCACAGCTGGCGCCCGTGCCGCGCCCTTCCCAGGCTGCGCGCGATGAGCAACACCACGATGCCGGAGCCCCTGGGCACCGCCATAGAAAGAGCCATGTGCACCACGCGTAGGACGAAGCATGCCAACATGCGCGCTCAGACGCCGGTGCAGGCGGCGTGCGACCGCGAGACCGCGACAGAGCCCCTTCTAACCCGGATAGAAGTCGGAGCGCGTCACGGTCTACGCAGATCTCGCCGCGGCCTATGCCAGCAGAAGCGCTGGTGCGCGTGCAGCTGCTCCTCGACACCCCCCCCTGCGGAGAAACTCGACGGGTGGAGAGCCACCATCCGAAGGCTTGTCAGCTTCGCCAACAAAGACGAGCCGCTCCAAACTGGACCCTCGCACCGGCGTCCTGACGAGCCGGTGCATGCTGGTGGTGGGGGGACTAGAGACGCCGCAACCACGGTGCGCTCTCCCCCCTGCGGCCACAACAACAGCCACCGGCCCGTCAACTCGACGTCGGTGATGAAAGTGCGTTATATCGACTAGAGGGGGGGTGAATACGCGATTTTTATGAATTCTTCACTGAGGAATATGCGGGTGAGGAAATTCCACAAGTGAAGAACTACTTGCAGCGGAAAAAGTACTCAGATGTAAACATAACAGAACACAAGCATGGTCATCATGATGAAATGAAGACAAGCACAGAGTACAAAAAGCATAAACACAGGATGAAGACAAACAGACTGAAGAAATTGAACTAAGGAAATTGAGAAAGTCTTCAGTCAAAGTCTTCAAACAGATATGAACAAGCACACAACAACTGTAATGAGGAAATGAAAGAGTTGAGGAAATAGAACCAGTAAGCTTTGACAATGATATGGTAGACCAGTTCCAACTGCTGTGTCAGTTGTATGTCTGGTTGGAGCGTCTAGGTATTTGAACCTGAGGACACACAGTCCTGACCGTACTCTCCTTGAGCTAAGGTCACACAGACCTCGCCCAATCACTCGTGGTAAGTCTTCAGGTGACTTCCAAACCTTCACAAACTCGGTCACTCGGCGATCCAAAATTTCCTCTTGGATGCTCTAGACCATAACGCCTAACCGTCTGGAAGAAGCACGGTCTTCAAAGGTAAAAAGCGTCAGATCTACGCAAGATCAATCTCTTCAGTGATGCTCAATCACTTTGGGTTTGTAGGTGTTTGGGTTTGGGTTTTCTTCACTTGATGATTTTCGTTCAAAGTCCTCGGAGGATGGGATGCTCTCAAATGACAAGTGTCAGTTTCTCTCGGAGCAGCCAACCAGCTAGTGGTTGTAGGGGGCAGCTATTTATAGCCTAGGGAGCAGCCCGACATGATAAGACATAAATGCCCTTCAATGATATGACCGTTAGGTGGGTGGATATTTTGGGACAGCTGGCGCGTAGCACAGCAACAGTCGGAATTTGAGTATCAAATACCTCAGGGCTATCATGTTCCTCACTGTGTAGGCAATCCGCACTGGCGAATTCCTAACTCCTCAGTCAGAACAAATTCCTCACAGACCAGAAGAACTTCGTCTCTGTCACTGAAGAAATTGACTGAACTGTATGAGATTTCCAATGGCTTCAGTTGAAGGAATTGGTAGGTGTAGGATTTTGAGTTGAGCATCACATGGAAATTTTTCCTTAGTATTTCCTCGACCCCGTTTAACAGTACGATGTTTCCTATGACTCAAGAAAGAGCAAATGAAACTATGAAAACAAAAGTCTTCACGCTTCATGTTCCTCGAATGAATACCAAGTCTTCAAGGTCACACCAATTTCTTCACTTTAAAAGTCTTTAGAAAGTCTTCAGACATCCAAAGTCTTCAGTCGAAGATATTCATTTTTAGGGGTCGACTTTCTCTGTAAATATCAATCTCCTCATAGACTTATAAACCTATGTACACTCATAAACACATTAGTCCCTTAACCTATAAGTCTGCAATACACCAAAATCACTAAGGGGCACTAGATGCACTTACAGGTGACAACGTTTCCACAGCGTCGTCCGACCCGCGTACCCGCCGCGACCAACGTCAAGTCCTTCGGGAACGGGCCCAGGAAGACGCTCGAACTACCATCGAACGATGTGAGGAGACACGCCATCAATCAGATCGGCGTGCGGGGCCTACTATGGACCACTCGGCGCCGGGGGGCCCCGGTGTCCTGCCTTACGAGGTGGGTTGTCCAGCCTTTACCCCAGAGCTGCGGCAGTTCCAGTGGCCCTCCCACTGCACGTTCAAGCCCGATGTTGGCGAGAAGTACAACGGCAAGACCCACCCGTCGGAGCGCCTCAGTATCTACACCATCGCAATGCAAGCTGCTGGAGCTCGCGACAACAAGGTGCTTTCCAATTACTTCCCGTTGGCACTCAAACCCAATGTCATGTCGTGGTTGATGCACTTGCCAGTGGATTCCATTTCTTCTTGGTCGGATTTGTGTCATGAGTTTGTTGGCGCCTTCACTGGAGGCCACCAAGCTCATGGCCAGGCAAGTGATTTGCATATCATCCCCCCAGAAAGAAGGTGAAAACCTGTGCAAGTACATACAGAGGTTCAGTCGGGTGCAGTACAACATCCCAGATGTTCATCCCGCCGCCATTATCAGCGCATTCCATCAGAATGTGGGCAACCGCAAGATGCGTGAAGAGTTGGCGATGAACAAGGTAAGGATGTGGCCGAACTTTATGTTCTGGCCGATAGATGTGCTCGAGCTGAAGAGGGGAGGAAGTACACCGGCGAGGGACGCCGGTGCGGAAACCGACTCCACAGACGAAGAAACCGCCGCACCGACAAAGAAGGGTCGGTGCCGCAACAGGAAGCGCAAGGGCCAGACTGTGCTTGCCATTGAGGGATCCAGCGAGCTCCGCGCCGCCAAAAAGGCCAAGGCTGACGAACCCGGCAAGGAGGTTGCCGGGTGTGCTGCCTGCTTGGCCCTGGCAGCCGCCAGCAAGCCAGGAGGCTCCGACAAGCAGTACTGCAAGATCCACCGCACCAAGGGCCATGACCTCCAGAACTGCCGACAGGTTGAGCTGCTTGCAGAAAAGCAGAAGGCTGAATATGAAAGGCAAAACAAGGAGAAGGGTCAGGATGGTGCTAACGGAACCGACAAGAAGCGTGGCGGCCAGGGGGGTCGCCGCGGCAAACATAACCTACAAGAGAGGCCCGCTCGGGGCCGCGACAAGAAAGAGGAAGATCATGATCACGACGAGGACGACGAGTCCGGTGAGCATGAGTTCCAGAAGGCTACATAGGCCATGTGTGTCGACGGTGGTGCCTCGTTGCACACCTCACACCACCAGCAGAAGTAGTGGGCGCATGAGGTCACTACGGCAGAGCCGTCGTTCGATGCCTAGAAGCCCCTGAAGTGGTCCCGCACGCCCATCGTTTTTGATACCGAGGATCACCCTGATCGCACAACTGCGGTCGGGTGTTTGCCGTTGTTGGTTTCCCCAACAATACACAACCTCAAGGTGACCAAAGTGCTGGTTGACGGTGGGGCCGGTTTGAATTTGATCTCTTCCGCTGTGATCAAGAATCTGCAGATTCCTGATGGAGATCTCAAGGAGACGGGCACGTTCCAAGGGGTCAACCCGGGAAGGAGTTAGCCGAAACGTAAAATCACGCTGCCCGTTACGTTCGGGGGCGAGTTGAACTACAGGACGGAGAAGATCGTTTTTGATGTTGCCGAGATCCCCCTGTTGTACAACGGGATCCTTGGCCGCCCAGCGCTGGCCAAGTTCATGGCGGCGTCACGCTCTGCCTACAACGCATTGAAGATGCCGGGGCCGTTGACCATCATCACCGTCCCCTCTGACAAGAAAGACGCACTCATCTGCGCCGACCAACTCTACCGAGAGGCAGTTGCAGCAGCTGCCGCCAGGGCACTTGCTCCTGCCGCTGAAGCCCCGGGAAGGACGAAAGCTGGCAAGACCTCTTGCACCCACTCCGGCAAGCGCACCTCTTTGGAGTGTTGTGCTCCCGTCGAGGACGTGCCAGAGAGCTCCACCGGCAAGAGCATGAAGTCCAAGGCTGCACAACCAGAAACCAAGAAGGTGTCCTTCAAGGAGGACAGCACGGGTGGGGCTTTCACTATAAGCTCCACCCTCGACAGCAAATAGGAAAGCGCGCTCGTCGCCTTCCTGCGGGCGAATGTCGATGTATTTGCATGGCAAGCATCTGAAATCCCCGACGTTCCCCGGTAGGTGATTGAGCACGATCTTCCTGTCTGTCCTCACGCGCAGCCCGTCAAGTAGAAGGTCAGGAAGCAAGCTTTGGAGCAACAAGAGTTCATCATTGAAGAGATCAGGAAGTTGGAGGCGGCAGGCCTGGTAAGAGGAGTACTCCACCCCACGTGGTTGGCCAATCAGGTGGTGGTGTGTAAGGCGAATGGGAAGTGGAGGCTGTGTATTGACTACACAGACATCAATAAAGCCTGCCCAAAGGATCCTTTCCATCTGCCACGCATAGACCAGATTGTAGACTCCACCGCCGTGTGTGACCTGCTGTCATTCCTCGATGCCTGTTTAGGGTACCACCAGATCTTCATGATGAAGGAAGACGAAGAGAAGACCGAGTTCATCACCCCATGTGGTACGTACTGTTTTGTACGAATGCCTTTCGGGTTGAAGAGCACTAGTTCGACATTTGCCCGAGCTGTCCAGATTGGTTTTGAGCCCCAGCTACATAGGAATATGGAAGCCTATATGAATGACATAGTGGTCAAAACCAAGGACAGGGCCACGCTCATGCAAGATTTAGAATAAACATTCGCAAACCTGCGCAAGATCAACCTCAAGCTCAACCTATGGAACTGCGTGTTCGGTGTCCCATCCGGCAAACTTCTTGGGTTCTTTGTGTCTCAACACGGAATCGAAGCAAATCCCGACAAGATCAAGGCGATCGAGCAGATTGAGGCGCCGAAACGGGTCAAAGACGTCCGTAGGCTCGCTGGCTGTGTTGCTGCCCTGAGTAGGTTCATATCCAAATCTATTGAGCATGCCCTCCCCTTTTTCAAAGTTTTGAAAAAGGTGGGTCCAGTAAAATGGACTCCGGAGGCAGAGGCAGCACTTGAAGATTTGAAGAGGCACCTCTCCTCCACGCCAATACTAGTCGCGCCTATACCACGGGAGTCGTTGCTGCTGTACTTAGCAGCAACGAATCAAGTGGTCAGTGCTGCACTGGTGGCACAGAGGGAACTTGGGGGAGAATCAGAAGTTGCAGCAGAACCGTCGGATGGCGGGTCGGGGTCTTCCCCGGCAGAGCCTGACGCCGGCAAACCAGAACCCCCGGCAAGGCCTGGACCCAGCGAGGCAGAGCCTGAGCGGATGGGCGAAGTGGGAGAGAAGAAGAAGATGGTGCATCACCCAGTGTATTTTTTTAGTTCCCTCTTGCAGGGGGCTAGGTCAAGATATTCTGGAATGCAAAAGCTGCTTTTGGGCCTTCTCATGGCCTCGAGAAAGCTGCGCCACTATTTCCAAGCGCACAAGATCACCGTCGTCACCCGCCTACCTTTGCAACGGATTTTGCACAACCCAGATGCGACAGGGAGGATTGTTGAGTGGGCATTGGAGTTGTCAAGCTTTAGCCTCAGGTTTGAAAGTACTTCAACGATCAAGAGCCGAGCTTTGGTAGAATTCATAGCAGAGTGGACCGCAACGCCCGACGAGGAGATTCAAGAGACCACCCTTCCCGGCAAGGAGATGAGCAATGAGTGGATTATGTACTTTGACGGATCTTTCTCACTCCAAGGTGCTGGTGCTGGCGTGCTACTCGTCGCACCCACCAGAGAGCACCTCAAGTATGTAATTCAGATGCACTTTCCCCGGGAAAAATCAACGAACAATACGGCGGAGTACGAGGGGTTGCTTGCGGGTCTTAGGATCGCGGCAGACCACGGAATCAAGAAGCTCATCATCAGAGGTGATTCGCAGCTTGTCGTCAAGCAAGTTAACAAGGATTACCAGAGCCCGTTGATGGAGGCCCACGTGAATAAAGTGAGGAAGTTGGAAGAACATTTCGATGCCCTACAGGCAGAACATGTTCCCCAAGCGAAGAACGGCATTGCCGATGACCTGTCGAAACGCGCTGCCCTCAAGTTGCCTGTGGAACCAGGTACCTTTGTACTTCAGTTAATACAACCATCGTAGAGCCATCAGCAGGGCAGAATAAAGGAAGGAAGACAAGCCCCGGAAAGTACCTTCCCGCCGAGCTCCCAGGAGCCGCCGGCAAGGAGGTTACCGGGTACGCCAAGCTTGCCGAGGGGCAACTACCTCCGACAGGGCCCCAGGCCCTGACCGTAGAGGCAGCTGCCCCTGCGGCCGAAGATGTGACTTTGGTCCTTGCCGTCGAGCCCCAGGCTCCGGCATCGGCGCAGACCACCGTATGTTTCCTCCAAACAGGAGAGCTCCCCGAGGAGTAGGAAGAAGCAGAGAAAGTAGCCCGTCGGTCCAACATGTACCAGTTTGTGGATGATACCCTTTACAGAAGGAGGCCAAACGGAGTCAGGCTGAGGTGCATTCCTCAAGAGGACGAACTAGAGCTGTTGGCAGAGATACATGGAGGTATGTGTGGCTCCCACATATGGTCAAGGGCCCTTGCCGGCAAGGCATTCCGGCAAGGTTTCTTCAGGCCCACAGCCCTCCAGGATGCAGTTGCGCTAGTAACCAAGTGTGAAGCGTGTCCGTTCCATTCGAAGAAGCTTCATCAAACAACTCAAGCCCTTCAAACAATCCCTCTCTCCTGGCCATTTTCGGTCTGGGGGCTCGACATACTGGGCTCCTTCCCTCGTGCTGTCGGGGGCTTTGAGTACTTGTACATTGCAATTGACAAGTTCGCAAAGTGGCCCAAAGTGGAGGCAGTGAGGAAGGTGACAACACAGTCAGCCGTCAAGTTCTTCAAGGGTCTAGTTTGCCGTTTTGGTGTGCCGAACAGGGTCATCACCGACAATGCCACGCAGTTCACAAGCCGCACCTTCATGCAATACATCCAGGACCTCGGCAGCAAGGTCTATTTCGCTTTAGTGGCACACCCATGGAGCAACGGCTAGGCGGAGAGGGCAAATGCAAAAGTACTGTGAGGCCTGAGGACAAAGACTTTTGACAGGCTGCGCAAGTGTGGAAGGCACTCGATTGATGAGTTGCCAATGGTTCTTTGGTCGATCAGGACAACGCCAAACCGAGCCACCGGCCAGACACCCTTTACCCTGGTATACGGGGCAGAAGCAGTTCTCCCCATGGAACTCACATACGGGTCACCTCAAGTGCTCGCTTATGATGAGCTTGAGCAAGAGCAGTTGCGGCAAGATGACGTGACGCTCCTTGAGGAAGATCGTCTTTGGGCGGCTGTGCGAGCTGCACGCTACCAGCAAGCCTTGCGCCGCTACCATAGCCACAAGGTTCATGCCTGAAGTCTTGAGGAAGGCGACCTTGTTCTTCGGCGCATTCAGTCGGCCAAGAATTCCAACAAGTTGATGCGCAAGTGGGAAGGCCCTTATCGGGTAATACGAGTCACCAGGGCTGGCGCAGTCTGCCTGGAGACCGAAGATGGTATCCCAGTGAGCAACTCCTAGAACATCGAACATCTTCGTAAGTTTTACCCATGAGGCGCGGTTGCCGGGCCTCCCAGCAAACCACCTTTTGTACAAGCCTTGGCGACAAGGCATGTAACCCTTTGTACAGAGCCAGGCGCAGACCCTGAGCATAAATAAATGAAGTGCTGGTGCCCTAAGTTTTAGCATGCATGCTAGGTTAAGTCTCTCTTTGGTAGGGTTGATAGTGCCCAGCGGCAACTAACCCCTAGCACAGAGGTCGGGTGTGTGTCTTTCCATCCTTTCCAGTCTTTTCTTTGGTTCGCAGGCTGCACACGCATTTCTGCTAAGCCATTTAAGGGCAAGGAGACGGATCGACATCCCCGACCCCAGCAAGGCATTGCCGGGGGCTGCAAATTCAAGCACCCCACCACAACAAGCCAACGTTGCCGGGGGCTGCAGATTCAGATAAGTCCTTTATCCCCTGTTATGCATTTCCGTATGGAATTGGGATGTATGAAGTCTTGTTTATTCCTGGGCCACCGTGCTCCCCCTTTTCTGTGCCCAAAACTATTCACTGGGCCAGAATTTGGTTGTAGTTGCGGTGACAAGGAAGCAAACGAAGGGCCTAACCCTACTTCGCACTGCCTCTGCCGAGAGCATGAGAATGGTCGTGAATGAAGTGAGGGGACGACAATGCCTGCTGCCGGGTGACAATGTTTATCTTAAAAATAATAAGGATTCATTCCTTGGGATGGGCCTCGCTCACGCACAAAGAACCCGACAAGCACCCTTTTTCATTAATACGTTCCAAACAGGTACAGTTCGTACGGAATGTAAACATGAGCAAGGGGATTACAAGGCTTAAAAAATAAAAACGATAAGTGCCCTGTGATCCCTGTTCTTGCCCCTTTCCTCCCAGGTGCAGCAGGTGAAGGCAGAAAGGAGGCGACGGGGAACACGCCGATGGAGAGCTTGACGAGGAAGACCCTCGGCAGGGCGCGTGGCCGAGGGAGGAGGGCGGCGCAGTCAGTCGGATTCGGAGTCGGCGTCCTCCCGCTTGACGCCCTCGTTGTCGTTGTCGCTGTCCTCCTTGTCACTCCCGCTTGAGGAGGAGTCTTCATCGGAGGAGGAGCTCTCCACGCAACACCTTAGGAGAGTTCCCAAGTGCCCAAAGACCTTGACGGAGAGCAGGCCGTTCTCCATTGATTTGAAGTGGAGAACGAGCCCCTACGACAGGCTGTGGGCACGAGCGAAGGCCTTCTATCCGCGACGAAGATACATGACGTGAGGGGCAGGGAAGTCGACGTCCACCCGCATGCTGCCATTCC
Organism: Aegilops tauschii subsp. strangulata; assembly: GCF_002575655.3. Taxonomy (NCBI): domain Eukaryota; kingdom Viridiplantae; phylum Streptophyta; class Magnoliopsida; order Poales; family Poaceae; genus Aegilops; species Aegilops tauschii. Next base: position 159,922,326 of record NC_053038.3, read on the forward strand.
CGCAGCCCCTCCTATGCAGCCTCAGAGCCTGTGGCAGGTCGAGCTCCATCTCCTGAGCGAACGGAGTAGGGAGACGAAGACGACGGTGCACTAGCCGGTGCAGCCTAATGACGAACTCGCGGGGCTGGTCTTCAACGTGGCCATCCATTGGGGGAGGGGCCGCTGGCGGAGGCGAGGCCGGTGCGCCGCCCCGTCCTCCTCTTCCCCGAGCAACACGGCGGCCTCGGCCTCGCTGAGGGAGTCCTGGACTTAGGGGTCCTCGGGCGTCTGGCCTGTTAGCCATGGGCCGGACTGATGGGCTATGAGGAAACGAAGACCGAAGACTGCACCCGTGTCCGGATGGGACTCTCCTTGGCGTGGAAGGCAAGCTTGGTGACCGGATATGTAGATTCCTTTCCTTTGTAACCGACCTCATGTAACCCTAGATCCTCCCGGTGTCTATATAAACCGGAGGACTTAGTCCAAAAAGGGAGACTCATTACCATAGTCAAACAGGCTAGACTTCTAGGGTTTAGCCATTACGATCTCGTGGTAGATCAACTCTTGTAATACTCATATTCATCAAGATCAATCAAGCAGGAAGTAGGGTATTACCTCCATAGAGAGGCCCGAACCTGGGTAAACATCGTGTCCCCTGTCTCCTATTACCATCGAACTTAGACGCACAGTTCGAGACCCCCTCCCGAGATCCGCCGGTTTTGACACCGACATTGCTGCTTTCAATGAGAGTTCCACTGTGCCGTCGATGTCACATCCCTAGTTCTGGTTTGCTCTAGGCTAGCTAGTCATGTGTGCATGATGTTTAAATTTCAATGAACTTGAAATGGGGATGATCCAAAACCCCCAGCACCACCTAAACCAACTTGTGTTACTAAATAATTCTCTCAATGAACCTGAAATGCCCTTCTAAAATGTTCATCATCTTTACCTTGGTCCTGGACCTCTGACAAAAATGGTGCACAATTTTCTAGGACACATAAGGTCACTGATTTAAATCATATGCTATTTGCAATTGGGCATTTAAATGCGGCATATTATTTTAAGTGCTCAATTAATTCTGAACTTAAGTGAGGGCTGTTAGGAATAATCCAAACAGAGCCCACAATTAATTTTCAGGATTTTTGAAAACGTTTTGGTATTTTTAATAAAGCCCCGAAGTTACAGAAAAATAGAAAAAACATTAACAAAAAGAGAGAGAGAGAGAATACCTGGCGCTTACCTGGCCGGCCTGGCACTGTAGCAGCCCACCAGGCCCATCTGTCAGTAGTCTCCCACCTCGCGCCAGAAGGACGCGAGGCGTGTGTTCGCCGCACGCCGGCACGCGCCCGTGCCACCTCCTTCTTCCGCCGCTTCTGGAGCCAGCCCCGAGTGCCACGCACTCCCTCTCGACCCCCTCGCTCTCTCCCTGGACCCCCTCCCCCTCCTCTGCTCTCTCCCGCAGCACCACTGAGCGCGTTCGCCGCCGCCGCTCGCCGTAGCCATGACCACCGCCACCCCCACGCCCCCTGGAGCTGCCCACGAGCTCCGCCTCATTCCTCTCCTCCTCCTTACCGAGCCTCCGAACGCCAGAAGCCCCGAAAACGTAGCCGGCATGGTCATGTTCACCGTCGGGCACCAGAGTTCGTCGCCGCCGATTCGTTGTCCACAGTGCTTCCCCGAGCACGCCGGCCATCCCTACGGAACCGCTGTGAGCCCCCGAGCGTTTCCCCTCTCTTCCCCGCCTCTTTTGCGCCACGTAGCCCTAGTTTCACCGGAGCCGATAACTCCTCGCCGCCGGCCATGCCGCCACCGCGGCTACGGCTGCGCAAGCTCGCCTCCGAGCACATCAACGCACTCAGGGAGTCTCCGTGAGCTCGAATCACCCGCCCGTTAGGCCTGCCCTGCACCGTAGCCGCAACCCCGTGCACACCCGAAATCCGTCCGCCGTCGCGAGCTTGCTTCCGGCAAGCTTGGGCCGTCCCAGCCCCTCCCGTCTGCCCTAGCAAATGCGCGCGAACACCAGCTCTCCGTAGAGCCAAACCCCGCCGCAAACCGGCGCCTGTAGTGCGAGCCCGAGCAACTCCGGCGTGCCTCCGCCGTGTTCCGTGGTCGCCGCCGGTAGATCTCCAGCGTGATGACGTGGCGCTGTTTTAGTTAGCTCTAATGACCCTGCTAAACACTCCTAGAGCCACTGCCATGTGGGCCCCGTGCCCGTTTAGGATAGCCTAATGTCCTGTTTAGATTAGTACTAATCTGGGGGGACCCCACATGTCAGCTTTGACTTTGGTCAAGTCAACGTTGACCGGTCCCACCTGTCATCCACCCAAACCAGCCTGAGACACTGATGTATGGGTCCCACAGGTCAGGTTTGACCTGGCCGACCCAGTTGACCTGCTAACGTCACACCGATGTCATGCTGACGCATTAAATAGTTTCTGTATTTAAAACAATTCAGAAAATCCAGAAAAAGGCTTAAACTTCTAAAAATCATATAAATTCAACCGTAGCTCCAAATGAAACAAATTATATATGAAAAATGATCAGAAAAATCCAATCTATCCATCTGCATTGGTTTCATGCATGATAAAGCAACTTAAACCTTCTGTTTATATCAAAACATGTTAATACACTTTATAAACCCTCAACTTGAGTTTGTATTTGAATCTTTGATTCAAATGAGCTCAAACCACCCTGGTTGTAGATGCATTATCCCAACACACTCATCTTGCCATGTATTATTCATGCATCATATTGTTGCATTGCATTGATTGTGTTTTCTCTCTGTTGCCGGTAATTGTCCCCTCCCGATAGACGTGATTCCGACGACGTGATCAATGACACCGATGAAGAACTATAATATCTTCAGAAGTGCCAGGCAAGCATAACCCCCTTGTTCATTCCGATACAATCCCACTGTCTCGCTCCTGCTCTCTTTTACTGCATTAGGACAACAACGATTCAACTGTTACATGCTGCGGTAGCTGAACCCCTTATCCTCTGCATGACCTGTCATTGCGACAGTAAATAGATGAAAACCACTAGCATGAGTAGGAGTTGTTTGAGCCCTGATGTGCCTACTCATTCATGCTTGTTTGTCATGCCTGCTACTGCTTAGAGTTGAGTCGGGTCTGATTCATCGGGGATGAGTTGGAATGGTGATGAACATGTCCTACTGTGTGTGAGCTAAGTGTGTGAACACGATTTGGTAAAGGTAGCGGTGAGAGGCCATGTAGGAGTACATGGTGGGTTGTCTCATTGCAGTCGTCCTCAGGAACTGAGTTCTGTGTTTGTGATCCATGAAACAGTTACTACCACGCATTGGGCCCGAAACCAAAGGACCCTCTCGGCTTCTTAATCACCCTTGTCCTCTGTCCAGGAGTTGCAAGTAGTTTCTAGTGTTTGTAGTATGCTGGAGGCCATGGACAGCGCTGACCCGAGGGGTGGGCTGTGATGCGGTAGGCACGTGGCACGGTGTACCGGGCGCCCGTTTGGTGTCTCGGGAACCCTGCACACATCGTTCGGGGCCATATGTGGAAACCTCGGCTGGACTCCCTGCGGATGGAACCTGAATAGGCGATAAACCTGGACTAGAGACTTGAGTGTTTAGTTAGGCTGTGGCCGACACCCTCGCTGGGCTTCCGCTTGAAGGTTGCCGAGTACATGCTGTGTAAACGGCGGTAAGTGGTGAGAGCGTGTGTGACGAAGTACACCCCTGCAGGGTTAATATGATCTATTCGACTAGCCGTGTCCACGGTAAAGGACTTCTGGGTTGCCTATAACAGTTCATAGACAAGTGAAAGTGGATACTCTAAAATGCGCAAGATAAGCGTGAGTGTTATGGATGGCGTTCTCGTAGGGAGACGGGAGCGGATCCATAGTGGACTCGTGTGCGCCACCTCAAAAGAGTTACTTGCAGTCGTAGTTCAGGATAGCCACCGAGTCAAAGCTGGCTTGCTGCAGTTAAACTTCACCACCCCCTTTGTTGATACCGATGCATATGTAGATAGTTCTGATGTAAGTCTTGCTGGGTACATTTGTACTCACGTTTGCTTATTTTATGTTTTGCAGAGAGACGTCAGTCTCGCTAGTAGTTCCGTGTGGACTTCGACGTTTAGCTTGATACCTCAGCTACGATCTTGTGCCCTCGGCAGGATCTAGTAAATAGTCAGGCTTCTCAGCCTTTTTCATTTGTAGATGTCTGTACTCAGACATGTTAAGCTTCCACATGTGTTTGACTTGTATGCTCTGAATGTTGGGTCATGAGATCTATGTTTGTAATATCTCGCTCCTCGGAGCCTAATGAATAAGTACTTGAGTCATAGAGTTATGTTGTGACGCCATGTTGTATTTACACATATCGAGCATATTGTGTGTATGATTGAAATGCTTGGTATGTGTGGGATCAGACAACCTAGTTGTTTATCCTTGGCAGCCTCTCTTATGGGGAAATGTAGTCTTGTGCTTCCATGAGCCATAGTAGTCTGCTACAGCCCGGTTCACCGGAGTCCTGCTAGCCCAGCACTACTGCTCCGGAACACTTGACTGGCCGGCATGTGTTTCACTTCGTTCCTGTGTCTGTCCCTTCGGGGAAATGTCACGCGGTGACATCCGGAGTCCTGCCTAGCTTGCTACAGCCCGGGTTCCCGGAGTCCTGTTAGCCCAGTGCTACAGCCCAGATTCGCACGCTGCTGACCGACATGCTCGATGTTGATTCATGTATGCCTCTCCCCGTAAGTTAGTGCCACTTTGGGTTCACGACTAGCCATGTCGGCCCGGGTTCTCTGTCATATGGATGCTAGCGACACTATCATATACGTGAGCCAAAAGGCGCAAACGGTCCCGGGCCATGGTAAGGCGACACCCGTGGGAATACCGTGCGTGAGGCCGCAAAGTGATATGAGGTGTTACAGTCTAGATTGGTGACTTAGAATCGGGGTCCTGATAGCGTTGGTATCAGATCCTGACTACCTGTAGGATTACCAAGCCAAACTGGTCGAAGTTGAGTATAGAAATGCTTTAGTTATATAAGGGAATTGATTGTGGAAGGGAACGTAAGGCTCTTTTTACTCCATTACCTTATGCCCTTCTGATCTGAGTCACCCTCTTCTCTTCTATGGGGATTAAGAACTAGGCTTCTCATCTTTCTATCAGGATCACGTGTTACTAATCCGTAGACTCATAGGATTGATGGATTTAAGCCTCAGTTCAGTTCCTACTACTTCCGTATGTTGACCATTGATCCCGGAAGTTTATATTGTGATGTTGAGTGGTTATGCCACCATTTTGCAGGATGTCTCAAATCTTTTTGAGCATTTACAGTCGTTATGCTATCTGAGTCATCCCAGGTTTCTAAACAGTCTGATGCATTTGCAAATCCCTTCCTCCCGTACCTGATGTCCTTTTGGGCCGGATTAAGCACACTAATCGGTCTGTTGAGGTACTCCATTGCCTCGACATATATGTTGGAGCTATTATTATGACCCTAGGTGTCATAGAGGACCACCCAGTAATCTAGCAATGCTTTGTATCCCAAGTGTGATGATTTTGCCCATTATTCTCGAAAGCATCCCGTGATGACATTTAGTTGGTAGGCATTCTATTCTGGGTTCTTGAGACCGAGATTCACTCTACTCATTCATGTTGGTAGTGTTTGCTAGTTCCTTTAGGATATTAGTAACCTTTGCGATAGTCCTCGAGGTCCGTGGTATATCCTTATTCCAAATACCATGAACTGCTTATGGCAGAAGTTCTTGAACCAAAAGATCACAACCAGAGTGCTCTTGAGGAGTACTCCATTCATATTGTGACTCTGCCAGTCCTTCCTCCTCTGCATGGGTTATCCGGAAGAAATATGTTGAATTTGTTCGACATACTAATCCATGCATCCACAACTTAGGAAAACATATGTTCCTTTGGGTTGTCCCTCTTTAGTTATTTTCTGGCCCTCGTCTATCAATTGATAGTCAGGAGTAATTGTGCATTTGTGTTATCGATGCCTATTAATCTTGTGGTCTATCAAGCCATTCTAATCCGGAATGACTAGGAGAAACAAACTCTAGTACCTTATCCATTTCTTGGATTGGTCAAAGTAGTTGTATTCCGCAGATCAAAATGCCAATCCAGCTTTGGATTCTGTTCTACCCCGAAGTATTGCCCTCTTGATGTCAGGAATGTCATGAAAATTGCACCAACTCTTATGCATTCTTGCGCAGTGATACTCCTCGCCATCATCATTCATTTCTTGGTCCCGTGTTGTTGCAACCGGAATGCCGACAAGTGAACTATGACATGTGAAATTTATACTCCTAGCAACTCTGTTGCTTGGTAGTAAATGGACAATATTCTCATTCTTAGCATGTTGGCTATTGAATCATCATTCTAAGGTTGATCGTGCTACCTAGTCCTTATTTCGGGTGCACTCTTCGATCAATGAGTTAGGATTATTCAATCCCTTGCTTATTTGATCATATCGTCTTGCTCTGAAAGGAGAGATTGTTCTCGAGCCTAGTAACATATCGGTGGTTCGTGATTTCCTGAATATCTTCTCGGAAGTATCACCAGGTTGCTCCCCGGCCGTTATGTTGAGCTCGTGATCAAGTTGGTTTCCTATAAACCACCCCTTCTCCAAGAATCTGTGTTGGATACCCCTGAGCTAGTTGGTTGAGCTAAACAACAACTTGGAGAGTTGGAAGATAAAAGCTTTGTCTGACTTAGTTCATCATTAAGGGATATCTTGGTGTGTGTGTGTTAAAGAAAGATGATATCTTCATTGATTGACCCTCGTGATCAGCTGTTGGATCTATTATCTTACCAATCTTTGATTTGAGTATGGGCTATCGTCAAGTCAAATCAGAACCAACGATGTTCGTAATGTTGTCTTACTCGTGGTTGATCCCTCAAGCATACACCATTATATATTTTAGGTCTGACCAATGCTATCACCGTGTTCACACGATGGTGGAAGTCCAATGATATGGAAATTCCGATGAGTTGCTGTTGAGCCCATCAGCAGCATCTTGTTTTCCCCATGATTCGTGTTAAACATTAAGCTAGTGTTGGAAACTTTGTAACAATGCATTCATGTTCCGTTCATGAAGCATATGTTTGGATGAAAGAAGTGACTTCCTCTAATTCATGTGCATTAGATGCAAGTTGCCGCCGTGAATTTGAGAAAGTTTGTTTTGCTTCCTCTGGAATCGTCCCAAGTCGGTCATGCATATGTGCGAAGTATACCATGGTTTGGAGACTTGCAACCTTCATTCTATATGTATCCCTAGCACACCAAGCCACTAACTGATTTGTTCAAGGAGAAGAAGTACCTTCATCAGATCTAATCATATGACTTATGCAAGGACTTCGTTATCCGAGATGATGGTTCCCAACCAGAACTCGGTAGTATTTTATTATAAGACTACCATGTGGTCGTGCTTGTCTAGGACAGTGTGTTCACAGGTGTGTAGCAGAACCAGCTCATGTTTTGGAGCTTGCTATCATTGTTCATCTCCCGAGAATCCCACAACGTCATCTCGTCGATTTGTATTGCAAACTTTCATTATTTTTATCTCTAGACTGGATGAGTCTGAAATATTCTGACACCAACCAGATCTGAATCTCAGGCAGACATGATGGTTGGAGCGTTTCCCAAGAACTATAATATTGGTCTCTCTATAACCCGGTAAGGTGGATGCCGTGGCCAACACACCCAGCCGGAAGATCTATTATTATAGTATCTTGATTGATAAAGTTGGCCACCTTCCCATAAGGATTTCGTAGGATTCTACTTCCGTAGTTATTCCTTATGGATTCTTGTGCTCCCGAAGTCCGGCCTTTTACTTGATGTTCTACGTACCAAACCATTCTAATAAATGGGTTGCACTAGCACATCAAGGAGAACATTAGACGCGGAGTGCTAAATGTCTCTCGGTCGATCATTCAGATTTCGTCCCCTGGGCCTCGCTAAGGTGAAATCCGAGAAGGTGTTATCTTCCTTTGCATCTGCATCATCCATCACCATTCATCATGGTAGTAAGTTGTGTTGCCAGGATCCTTGACACGGATATTGGTACAACCTTGATGAATATGGAAATGCTCAAGTTCTTGAGAGCACGCACAAGCACTAGGTGTTATCATCGGCACTAACTGGGATTGCTCCCAGTTTCCTTCGGTTATGCTAAACCTTTCAAACAGTAGATTCACTCTCTACTGTTGAGCTTCTCCCTAGTTACTAGAATCATTCCTAGCATTTGCATTTTTGTTCCCAGCTTGCACCGTCATTGTGCCATCCTATCTTGGATTACCCTTCCCAGTAATTACTGATAAGGACCATCTTCAAAAGTGGTCCCACCAGGGGTTCCGACCATTTCCGGTGATAAGCAAATCACCCCTTGTGTTGTCTTCAACAAGGAAGTCCACATCATCCATTCTGGTCCGAGTATGCCATTCTTTAGAATTCGCTCACACGATCGTTTGTGATTGCCTTAGGCTGGTATAAAGGGTTTCAACGATCTTTGTATCAAAAGAAATTCCTTTTGCCACTTAAGGGAATATTTTTACAAGTCACCTTCCCTAAGGTGCCATTAAGGAATCATGGCAGATAACTCCTTGTTATCTTGAAACCATGTACCATCTTATTCAGCATGGAATTGTGCTTATCAACTTGGATCCTCGTTCTCTATTTCACTCCATCCCTCTAGATGTATGCTTCGTGTCGTAGCTCGAGAGATGTTCAACATCTCATTCCGTGAGTTGATCGTAAGTTGCTCGATCTTTAAGAAGATCGGTTCCTATAGAGTTTCTTCTATCGTCATCGTGTTGGATGAAGATCCCGGAAGCAAAGACGACAAGATCAATTTGAAGTAATGAATCAACATCTTCGATGAGGGCAATTGGATCGAGAACATTGTGTTAGCCTTTGTGTCCCCTCTTCCTCTTACCCTACGCTTGAATCTCGGGACGAGATTCTTGTTTAGTGGGGGTGAGTTGTCACATCCCTAGTTCTGGTTTCCTCTAGGCTAGCTAGTCATGTGTGCATCATGTTTAAATTTCAATGAACTTGAAATGGGGATGATCCAAAACCCCCAGCACCACCTAAACCAACTAGGGTTACTAAATAATTCTCTCAATGAACCTGAAATGCCCTTCTAAAATGTTCATCATCTTTACCTTGGTCTAGGACCTCTGACAAAAATGGTGCACAATTTTCTAGGACACATAAGGTCACTGATTTAAATCATATGCTATTTGCAATTGGGCATTTAAATGCTGCATATTATTTTAAGTGCTCAATTAATTCTGAACTTAAGTGAGGGCTGTTAGGAATAATCCAAACAGAGCCCACAATTAATTTTCAGGATTTTTGAAAACGTTTTGGTATTTTTAATAAAGCCCCGAAGTTACAGAAAAATAGAAAAAACATTAACAAAAAGAGAGAGAGAGAATACTTGGCGCTTACCTGGCCGGCCTGGCACTGTAGCAGCCCACCAGGCCCATCTGCCAGTCGTCTCCCACCTCGCGCCAGAAGGACGCGAGGCGTGTGTTCGCCGCACGCCGGCACGCGCCCATGCCACCTCCTGCTTCCGCCGCTTCTGGAGCCAGCCCCGAGTGCCACGCACTCCCTCTCGACCCCCTCGCTCTCTCCCTGGACCCCCTCCCCCTCCTCTGCTCTCTGCCGCAGCACCACCGAGCGCGTTCGCCGCCGCCGCTCGCCGTAGCCATGACCACCGCCTCCCCCACGCCCCTTGGAGCTGCCCACGAGCTCCGCCTCGTTCCTCTCCTCCTCCTCACCGAGCCTCCCGACGCCAGAAGCCCCAAAAACGTCGCCGGCATCGTCGTGTTCACCGTCGATTCGTCGCCCACAGGGCTTCCCCGAGCACGTCGGCCATCCCTACGGCACCGCTGTGAGCCCCCGAGCGTTTCCCCTCTCTTCCCCGCCTCTTTTGCGCCGCGTAGCCCTAGTTTCACCGGAGCCGATAACTCCTCGCCGCCGGCCATGCCGCCACCGCGGCTACGGCCGCGCAAGCTCGCCTCCGAGCACGTCAACGCACTCAGGGAGTCTCCGTGAGCTCGAATCACCCGCCCGTTAGGCCTGCCCTGCACCGTAGCCGCAACCCCGTGCACACCCGAAATCCGTCCGCCGCCGCGAGCTTGCTTCCGGCATGCTTGGGCCGTCCCAGCCCCTCCCGTCTGCCCTAGCAGATGCGCGCGAACGCCAGCTCTCCATAGAGCCAAACCCCGCCGCAAACTGCCGCCTGTAGTGCGAGCCCGAGCAACTCCGGCGTGCCTCCGCCGTGTTCCATGGTCGCCGCCGGCAGATCTCCGGCGTGATGACGTGGCGCTGTTTTAGTTAGCTCTAATGACCCTGCTAAACACTCCTAGAGCCACTGCCATGTGGGCCCCGTGCCCATTTAGGATAGCCTAATGTCCAGTTTAGATTAGTACTAATCTGGGGGGCCCCACATGTCAGCTTTGACTTTGGTTAAGTGAACGTTGACCGGTCCCACCTGTCATCCACCCAAACCAGCCTGAGACACTGACGTATGGGTCCCACAGGTCAGGTTTGACCTGGCCGACCCAGTTGACCTGCTGACGTCACACCAATGTCATGCTGACGCATTAAATAGTTTCTGTATTTAAAACAATTCAGAAAATCCAGAAAAAGGCTTAAACTTCTAAAAATCATATAAATTCAACCGTAGCTCCAAATGAAACAAATTATATATGAAAAATGATCAGAAAAATCCAATCTATCCATCTGCACTGGTTTCATGCATGATAAAATAACTTAAACCTTCTGTTTATATCAAAACATGTTAATGCACTTTATAAACCCTCAACTTGAGTTTGTATTTGAATCTTTGATTCAAATGAGCTCAAACCACCCTGGTTGTAGATGCATTATCCCAACACACTCATCTTGCCATATATTATTCATGCATCATATTGTTGCATTGCATTGATTGTGTTTTCTCTCTGTTGCCAGTAATTGTCCCCTCCCGATAGACGTGATTCCGACGACGTGATCAATGACACCGATGAAGAACTATAATATCTTCAGAAGTGCCAGGCAAGCATAACCCCCTTGTTCATTCCGATACAATCCCACTCTCTCGCTCCTGCTTTCGTTTACTGCATTAGGACAACAACGATTCAACTGTTACATGCTGCGGTAGCTGAACCCCTTATCCTCTACATGACCTGTCATTGCCACAGTAAATAGATGAAAACCACTAGCATGAGTAGGAGTTGTTTGAGCCCAGATGTGCCTACTCATTCATGCTTGTTTGTCATGCGTGCTACTGCTTAGAGTTGAGTCGGGTCTGATTCATCGGGGATGAGTTGGAATGGTGATGAACATGTCCTACTGTGTGTGAGCTAAGTGTGTGAACACGATTTGGTAAAGGTAGCGGTGAGAGGCCATGTAGGATTACATGGTGGGTTGTCTCATTGCAGCCGTCCTCAGGAACTGAGTTCTGTGTTTGTGATCCATGAAATAGTTACTACCACGCATTGGGCCCGAAACCAATGGACCCTCTCGGCTTCTTAGTCACCCTTGTCCTCTGTCCAGGAGTTGTAAGTAGTTTCTGGTGTTTGTAGTATGCTGGAGGCCGTGGACAGCGCTGACCCGAGGGGTGGGCTGTGATACGGTAGGCACGTGGCACGGTGTACCGGGCGCCCGTTTGGTGTGTCGGGAACCCTGCACACATTGTTCGGGGCCGTATGTGGAAACCTCGGCCGGACTCCCTGCGGATGGAAGCTGAATAGGCGATAAACCTGGACTAGAGACTTGAGTGTTTAGGTAGGCTGTGGCCGACACCCTCGCTGGGCTTCCGCTTGAAGGATGCCGAGTACATGCTGTGTAAACGGCGGTAAGTGGTGAGAGCGTGTGTGACGAAGTACACCCCTGCAGGGTTAATATGATCTATTCGAATAGCCGTTTCCGCGGTAAAGGACTTCTGGGTTGCCTATAACAGTTCATAGACAAGTGAAAGTGGATACTCTAGAATGCGCAAGATAAGCGTGAGTGCTATGGATGGCGTTCTCGTAGGGAGACGGGAGCGGATCCATAGTGGAGTATTGATATGGTGAATATGTGGACTCGTGTGCGCCACCTCAAAAGAGTTACTTGCAGTCGTAGTTCAGGATAGCCACCAAGTCAAAGCTGGCTTGCTGCAGTTAAACTCCACCACCCCATTTGTTGATACCGATGCATATGTAGATAGTTTTGATGTATGTCTTGCTGGGTACATTTGTACTCACGTTTGCTTATTCAATGTTTTGCAGAGAGACGTCATTCTCGCTAGTAGTTCCGTGTGGACTTCGACGTTTAGCTTGATACCTCAGCTACGATCTTGTGCCCTCGGCAGGATCTAGTAAATAGTCAGGCTTCTCAGCCTTTTTCATTTGTAGATGTCTGTACTCAGACATGTTAAGCTTCCGCATGTGTTTGACATGTATGCTCTGAATGTTGGGTCATGAGATCTATGTTTGTAATATCTCGCTCCTCGGAGCCTAATGAATAAGTACTTGAGTCGTAGAGTTATGTTGTGACGCCATGTTGTATTTACACATATCGAGCATATTGAAATTCTTGGTATGTGTGGGATCCGACAACCTAGTTGTTTATCCTTGGTAGGCTCTCTTATGGGGAAATGTAGTCTTGTGCTTCCATGAGCCATAGTAGTCCGCTACAGCCCGGATCACCGCAGTCCTGCTAGCCCAGCACTACTGCTCCGGAACACTTGACTGGCTGGCATGTGTTTCACTTCATTCCTGTGTCTGTCCCTTCGGGGAAATGTCACGCGGTGACATCCGGAGTCCTGCCTAGCCTGCTACAGCCCGGGTTCCCGGAGTCCTGTTAGCCCAGTGCTACAGCCTGGATTCGCACGCTGCTGACCGACATGCTCGATGTTGATTCATGTATGCCTATCCCCGTAAGTTAGTGCCACTTTGGGTTCACGACTAGCCATGTCGGCCCGGGTTCTCTGTCATATGTATGCTAGCGACACTATCATATACGTGAGCCAAAAGGCGCAAACGGTCCCGGGCCATGGTAAGGCGACACCCGTGGGAATACCGTGTGTGAGGCCGCAAAGTGATATGAGGTGTTACAGGCTAGATCGGTGTGACTTAGAATCAGGGTCCTCACAGTCGATGAAAGGTTCGATGGCCTTTTCAATTGTCGATAGTGACGCTGTCCAAGGAGAAACCTTCCTCCCCGGACAGATCTTCGTGTTTGGTGGCTTCGCACTGCGGGCCAACTCGTTTGGCCACCTGGAGTAGATCAATAGCTACGCCCTGGCCATCAGGTCAGATTTGGGAGCTTGAATTACGTTGCGGACATCCATGGAGATTTGATCTGCGCCGGATTCGAGACCGCGGCGACGGCTCCCGATCACCTTGACGAACATGACCTAAATCTATCGTCAGACCGCATCCAGGACATAGCTCATGCGACTACTCCGGCCTTAGATCCAGAGCATACTGCAGCATCCAAGGATTGGAGGCTCGACCCCACCATGGAGGCCACTGATTCCCCGGCGTTGGAGCCGCACCTGGACTTAACCTCACACAATATCTATGTAACCGGAATTCCGGACTCGTCTTTGGTCAAAGTTCCGAACCATGTGTGCCCGCGGACGCCGAACTTGATCCCACATCGATCTTCGAATTCAGCGCCGCGAACATCTTCCAGCACTCGCCTTTGGGCGACGTGCTAAACTCATTAAAGAACCTGTCCTTGGCGGGGGACTCACATCCGAACTATGTTCGGGTCGAACTAGGGGCTGATGACGGAGAATCTTGCTTCCCACCCGCCACCCACTTCATAGCCACAGTCGAGGATTTAACCGACAGGCTTAATTATGACTCTGAAGACATCGACGGTATGGACGATGATGCCGATGAGGAGAAAGACCAAAGTTCGCCATTCACTGGACGACGGACGACCACTTCTTCCTAAGACGATGACAAAGAGGATCCATTTGAGGATAGACCTCCTGAGAGACAGCCCAAGCGCCAACTTCCTCCACGCTGCTCTAAGTCATGTCATTCCAAAGACTGCAGTACGGGCACCGGAAAAAATAATACTCTGGACGATGCCGAAAATTATGAAGACCCCGTCAAGGAAACCTCCAAATAGGGGGAACGGGATAATGGGCAAGATAACCCTGATGAACAGGCCATACACGGAGACTCGGAGGACAGTAATTATCTTCCGCTCTCTGAGGAAGAGGAGAGCCTCGGCAACGAGGATTTCATTGTGCCTGAGGAACCTCTCGAGCAGGAGCGCTTCAGACGCCGGCTAATAGCCACTACAAGGAGCGTGAGAAAGAAGCAGCTGCAGCTTCAAGCGGACCAAGATCTGCTCAATGATAGATGGACCGAAGTCCTGGCCGCCGAAGAACACGGCCTTAGTGGCCCAACCAAAAGCCACCCGAAGCATAGATCGCTACCTCAGTACGATGAAAAGGCGTTGGAGCCTGTACCATCATCGCACAATGCGGCAGGTCGACCACAACTTGGTCCGCATAAAGCGGCAGCTCAAACCGAACACCAGACCACCCCACCTCGCCATAAAAGCAAGAATAAAACAGCTCGGGGTTGTACATACGACCTTCAACAAGACTTGGATAGTAGAGCAGGACACACAAGATCGATCTACGGATCGCGAGGACGTGCTTCGACACACAACGACGGCTACCTATCCGGACGTAACAAACCTAGCCACGCCCGGGCCGAAAACAGCAAGTGGACTCCATCGGAGGTGCGTCGCAGTGTCGCCCAATATAGAGGCGCCGCACACCTTCTTTGCTTCACAGACGAAGTGATGGAGCATGAATTCCCAGATGGGTTCAAACCCATGAATATCGAATCATACGACGGAACAACAGATCCCGAGGTATGGATCGAGGACTTCCTCCTCCATATCCACATGGCCCGTGGAGATGACCTTCATGCCATCAAATACCTACCACTAAAACTCAAAGGACCAGCTCGGTACTGGTTAAACAGTCAGCCTGAAAATTCTATTGGCAGCTGGGAAGATTTGGAAGACGCCTTTCGCGACAACTTCCAAGGCACATATGTCCGGCCACCGGACGCCGATGACTTAAGTCACATTGTCCAGCAGCCCGGAGAGTCAGCCAGAAAGCTCTGGACTAGGTTCTTAGTCAAAAAGAACCAAATCGTCGACTGTCCGGACGTGGAAGCCCTCACGGCCTTCAAACACAGCGTCCGGGATGAATGGCTCGCACGCCACCTTGGTCAAGAAGGACCTAAATCCATGACAGCCCTTACCGCTCTAATGACTCGCTTTTGCGCGGGAGAAAACAGTAGGCTCGCTCATAGAAGCAACAGCGCCAACGACCCGGGCACTTCCGAAGTCCGGGACGGCAATGGCAAGCCACGACGAAGCAAACACAACTGTCGCGATGATAATGAAAGATCAAGTGACACAGCGGTCAACACCGGATTCAGCAATCCCAAACCCGGTCAACGGAAAAAGCCACTCAAGGCAAACCAAGATGGACCATCCAACCTAGACAGGATATTGGACCGACCCTGCCAGATTCACGGCCACCTTGATAAACCAGCTAATCATACCAACATAAATTGTTGGGTCTTCAAGCAGGCCGGCAAGCTCAACGCCGAACACAAGGGGAGGAGGCCGCCAGGCGATAGGGACGACGGAGAGGTTCACCAACCAAATGCCGGGGGATAGAAGCAATTTCCCCCTAAGGATCGATCAACCCCGGAGCAGAAACAGCAGTTCGGCTTCCGCTGCCAACCTCATATACTCGCAAAATTTGCACCGCGTATACATCACTACGCACTTAAGATACCATGGGCATTGGTGGAAGCACAATACGGACAAACTGGTGAGCATTCCAGTAACATTTTTTTATCTACTTTCCTTTTTTCTTTCTTCATTATTTCTTAAAAATAGGTGACACAAAGGACAAACATCTAAACCGACTCCATCGGAGTTCGGATCCGTACACTCACCTAAGGGGCTACTTCCGTCAAGGATTCCCCTCGCTGACGACAGGCGGCGCAGATGTGCGACAGGAGGTCGAAAATAAACTTTTTGTACACCGCACTCTTTATTTCGAGCCTGTAATATGCCTTTTCCCTCCGCCTTCGACCCCGGGCATGTCAAATAGCCGGGGTTGAGGTCCTTTTATAGATAAAGTAACCAGTGGCATATCGCTCAGGTCCCAGTAAACATTATCCAAATTAATCATTCGCGTCTCTTCCGCAAATGAATGTGGCTCCTATGGTTGTTTCACAGATATACCTTGGCATAACACTCTAGGGGCTCGGTATGGGAACAAATAAGTCGCCAACAAAGTCCAAACAACTTTACAGCATACTTCGCCGTCGCGAGCTTGGCCTTATATGCATCGGCTCCGAATCATGTCTTGGGTCAATGGTTGGGTTGCCCGGCTCCTGTGCTTGCTACCTTACGTTCCGCTCTATCGGCTAAGGTAGTAAAGGGAGAACTACTACGATTGTGCTTCCGATTCATCTGGTCAAGCACCTCAGTAGAGAAAGCCAAAAACCGACTGCCATGATGCTACGAGAGCTGGTCAACCAC
This sequence comes from Aegilops tauschii subsp. strangulata, assembly GCF_002575655.3. Lineage (NCBI taxonomy): Eukaryota > Viridiplantae > Streptophyta > Magnoliopsida > Poales > Poaceae > Aegilops > Aegilops tauschii. Next base: position 159,938,899 of record NC_053038.3, read on the forward strand.
TCGATGACTTATCGGAATCGGTTCCGATTCCCTCCGTATCACACGAATGACCTTTTTTCAGGTCATATATGTAACGCACCATATTGGACATAAGTCGTACGCATACCAGGGGCTATATCTTAGCCCCCCATATAAAACTCCTATGGCTAAGTGAAAGTGTTAACGCCCTATAGTCCGATTGCCTGGTTCGCCGCATTATCACCTCCCTCATGGACCAAGACGTTGGGTCAAGAGTGGTCAAATTCTTTTCCGAACACCCCCGTACTTCCTACGAGGGGGCTGAAGCCGACGACTGGAAAACTTTCAGATTATATTAAAATGGCCGCACAGGAGGAACACAAGCTTTCGAGCAAAATATAAAAATAGATTAACTATTAAATTGTCGTTTACAATTCTCATACACCTCACTCGAACATTATGTCTTTCGAGCATTAACCCTCTATCAAGCGGGCGGCCTCTAGGACGTCTTCAAAATATTGCTCCGGTTCGTAACGGTCCTTGCCCTTGGGTGGAGTCTTAGCCGCAACATCGATGGCCTTCATCTTCCCCCAGAAAGTCTTGACTCGGGCAAAGGCCATCCGTGCACCTCAATGCACACCGACCGCTTTACAGCGTCGATACGTGGCACCGCATCAACAAGCCGCTGCACCAAGCCAACATAGCTATTCGGAACAGGCTCAGTTAGCACGACCAGATTATGACATTCTTCATGGTGAAGCTCAGCCCATTGGGACATCTGTTCATTCAGCAACAGAGGGCGCTTCGACGCGCCAAATTGTGACCAGAAAAGCTTCTCCGTTGCATACCCCTCCCGCGCCTGGTAAAACTGTGCTGCATCAGAAGAACTGTTCGGCAAGTCTAAAAACTCGTCCGGAGAACTCCACACTTGGTCAAGCTGAGCATAGTTCAGATCACCGAACTTAGTTTGTAGGAAAAAGGGCTTACCAGCAGCAATCTCCCCAGCTTGCCGGATCTCCTCACGGGCTGCTCTAGATTCAGACCGCGCTTCGCTCACCTCTAGTAAGGCCTTGTCAAGTTTAGCCGTTTTGGCTTCATTCTCCTTCTCAAGAAGTTCACAGCGGCTAGCAGCATTTTTTAGTTCAAGCGCCATCGTGGATATCTTCTCCTCGTCTTGGCGCCGAGCAGCTTGTTCGGCTTTCAATTCAGCCGATGCCTTTTCGGCAGCCGCATTACTAAACCGGGCCTACTCCTTTGCCCAGGCCAGCTCCGCCCGAAGAATTTGAACGGCGGCAGCACCGTCTGTAGTCATGCATCTTCCAATATATAACTTTCAGCGCCATGCTTATATGACAAAAATGTATGTGAGGGGACTACCACGAATACATACCCTGCGACTTGTCAAGACGCATATTGATTAACGCAATGTCATCCCCTGCCACATCAAGCTTCCGCTGCAGCTCGGCAATATCCGTAGTCTGGGAAGTGGCCAGGGGAGAAGCAGCCTGTGTTAAAGTTAATCACATTAGTCCTTGAACATTTCTTCTCGATCCTCCGTTCGCCTCCCATGGGAAGCCAACCCGAGTCTCAGGGGCTACTACTTATACACATGTGCATCTTTGCAAATAAAATATAGTTGAAAACATTACACCACAAACCTCGAAGCCTTTTAGCAGGCTCATGAAGGCTTCATTCAATCCGCTCTTCGCGGACAGAATCTTCTCAACCACCGTATCCATCAAGGTCCGCTGTTCCTCCGAGACAGATGCTCTTTGCAGCATATCCCACAATATATCCGGCGTCGCCGGGTCTCCGGAAGCCGCTCTGGGAGCATGACCATCCTTTGAAGGAACCCGTTCGCCCGTCTCAAGAATCATCATTGGCTGAAAACCGGAGAGTCCGGGGCCTTCATTATTGGGCCCCGCATCACGGACGATCGCAGATCCGCCTTTGGGTACTGCCTCTTTCATCCCCTGCACGGCTTGTTGATCAAGAAAAACCCTCCGAGATGACACTTCGGAGTCGTCTGCCTTATTGGGCGAGGAGGTCGGGGGAGGTGACTCGCTTTCCATCATCTTTGGGAGGAGATCTCCCGAAGAAGAGGATTGCCCGGAAAAACTCTGTGCCGAACTGTAAAAATACACAGGCACGTTACGTATCTCTTCGGTAACAAGAAAGGAGCGGGATGCTATCAAAGCACCCCGGATTCACTTACGGTCTGTTTGAGGGCTTGTCCTCATGATGGAGCTGTTCAGCAGCGTCGCCTTCCAATCCCGAGCCGCTCGACGGTGGCATCTGGCCCCTCTTAGGAGACCGCCGCTCCCAGCCTTCGGAGGCGGCCCTTTTCCTCCTGCATGGAGAAGGGATACTGGCTTCTCTTTTGCTTTTGTCCTCAGGTGAGGAAATGTCGATTTCTCTGGACGCAGTATCTGATTTACCTCCGGAGCGAAGGTCATCCTGGGTCTTCTCACTCTCCACCTTGCCCTCCCCTACCGGTGCCTGGTACGGTGCCGGTGCCAGCATCCTTGTTAACAAGGGGTCCGCCGAGTCTTTGGGAAGACGGGCCGGACACCTAATCTGTTCCGCTTTCTTTATCCAGCCCTGGAAAAGGATGGTTTACTCAGTATCTTGCCACAGGATATCTGATTATGAGGTGTTCGGCGGACAAGTACGTACCGGGGTGTCCGGATGATTACAGTCTAGGCCAGTATCTTCGGTGGTGTCCGGCCATTGTTTTCGTCTTCCGAAGAATAGTTTCCACATTCCTTCGTGCGTAGTGCCAGAGAAGTGCTGAAGAGTCCGTGGCCCTTCTCGGTTAAACTCCCACAGGCGGAGAGGCTATCGCTGGCACGACAGAGTACGGCGGACTAGCACTACCTGAATAATGTTGACAATATTGATATCCTTCTCAATGAGGCTTCGGATGCGACTTTGCAGAGTCCGCACCTCGTCAACTGATCCCCAGTCCAACCCCTTATTAATCCATGATGCAAGCTGAGTTGGGGGGCCGGATCAAAATGCAGGCACAGCTGCCCACTTGGAACCGCGGGGCTCGGTGATATAGAACCACTCCTGCTCCCATGAGTCGTAAGATTCCTTGAAAGATCCTGTTAGCCAGATGGCGCTGGTAAGCTTGCTCACTGAGGCACCACCGCACTCCACCTGCTCCCCCTCTATCATTTGCGGTTTCACATTGAAGGTCTTGAGCCACAAGCCGAAGTGTGGGGGAGTTCGGAGGAAGGCTTTGCACGTGATGATAAACACCGAGATGAGAAGGACGGAGTTCGGGGCGAGATCGTGAAAATCTAACCCGTAATAGAACATGAGCCCTCGGACGAAGGGATTGAGGGAGAACCACAATCCTCAGAGGAAGTGGGAAACAAACACGACCCTCTCGCCAGATCTGGGTGTAGGGATAACCCGCCCCTCCGCGGGAAGCCGGTGGAGGATTTCTGCGGTCAGGTATCTGGCCGCCCGAAGCTTTGCGACATCCTCCTCTGTGACAGAAGAAGCCACCCACCGGCCTTGACGGCTAGATCCGTACATGACTTAGGCTTATGGAGGGTGAGACCTGGGTGTTGGAACTCGAGGTAGTAAGTGTCGAGGAAGAAGCAAGCGTGGGGAGGAAAGGCGGGTCTGTACTCCTTTATAAAGGCCAAGAATATCGAACGCCTCCTCCCGGGCCTTAAACTTTGCCTATTCCCAAGAAGTTGTACCCTAAGGACGGTTGGGTTACCCATGTCTATGTTGATGAAAGAATCCCTTAATAAGGGGACATGATCTCTGCTTGGATAAGACGTATCAATGACAACCGCGTTTCGGAATGTGGGGCTGCAGGCGAAACAACGGTTCAAAATAATGACTGGACTAACATGATGTCAGAGGATTGGACTTATGAATTATTACGCCCTCTGGGGAAATATACGCTGCTCGTGCTGTCAAGCCGAACTCAATCGTCCTAAAACCATTGTGGAGTATCCGGAAAGAAGGGAACCCGCCTTGCAATGCTGAAGACAAATCTGCGCGCGAGACTCCTCGTCATTGAAGCCAGGTTCAGGGGCTACTAAGTGAGTCCTGGACTAAGGGGTCCTCGGGCGTCCGGCTTGTTAGCCATGGGCCGGACTGATGGGCTGTGAAGATACGAAGACTGAAGACTGCACCTGTGTCTGGATGGGACTCTCCTTGGCATGGAAGGCAAGCTTGGCGACCGGATATGTAGATTCCTTTCCTTTGTAACCGACCTTGTGTAACCCTAGATCCTCCTGGTGTGTATATAAACCGGAGGACTTAGTCCGGAAAGGGAGACTCATTACCATAGTCAAACAGGCTAGACTTCTAGGGTTTAGCCATTACGATCTCATGGTAGATCAACTCTTGTAATACTCATATTCATCAAGATCAATCAAGCAGGAAGTAGGGTATTACGTCCATAGACAGGGCCCGAACCTGGGTAAACATCGTGTCCCCTGTCTCCTGTTACCATCGACCTTAGACGCACATTTCGGGACCCCCTACCCGAGATCCGCCGGTTTTTACACCGACACTCGCCCCCTCCCCCTTCCTCTCACAGGCGGCTCCGCCGCCACGAGCTCTTGTGAAGGAGGGGCGCGCTGTCGAGCAGAGACCCTTGTCACCGCCATCGGAGTGACGGCGCGCCCTCTCGCCATAGCAGAGGAAGGAAGGAGCCAAGGCGGAAGGAGATGAATGATGAAATATTGAGGGGTTCCATCCCCCTCCCCTTCTTATAAAGGGGCAGGGCCGGGGCTCGGCCGCCCCACTTAACCAATCCGGCCGCCAGGGGCGCATGGAATTGAGACCGACCCGCTGCTCCAACCAGCGATGACCCGGTTTCCTGCCTCATCATTTAAGGCCCGTGCCCCCCGCGTCCACCGCCTACCATCTTCGAGGCATGGGGGGACACGTGGCTATCAAGCCAAAATCGAGGAGACAATTGAGGCTACTGTTTTCCACCCCGTGATCGTGGGGCACGGGCGCCTTGAAGGCCATGACTCGAGTCCACTTAGTAAGTGAGCCGCGCCCCTGAGTTTTCCACTTTTTATGGGGAAGGCGTGAGCCGCCTCTTTACCATGATGTGACGCATGCGTGCAGCGACCGCCCCACGCATGACCCCCGCGTCATGCATGACCCCCAGGTCGCGCATTCAACGCGGGTCATGGGGAAGTGCAACTGGCGAGGGAGTTACTACGGTAAAACTCGGCCCCGCATGCCCGCGCACCGTTTTGGGCCTAGCCCAACAATGCGTCACGCTTATGTGTTGACCAGGCCCGGGGGCTCCTGTCGGTGCACAAAAGGAGGGGTCCTATTTTGTACCCCTTTACTTGTGTGCGGGAAGTTGGAGCCACGCCTACGGCCACACTTAGTGGGGCAGAGGAAGGAAGCAAAGCCACAAGACAACCAGAGCAATGCCAAGCCAGAAACACAAAGAGCAGAAGGGCGAGGTGAACTCCCCCGGGAAGGCCCTTGCCGGGTCGGCCTCCACAGCCCCGGCAAGAACCTTGCCAGGGCAACTTGCCCAACGCCAGCAGGGCTGCCACCCTTGAGCCTGAGTGTTCCAACGCCCTCAACCACATTGGAACCAAAGCTCGGGAGGCGCCTCCGTGTTGGCATGCAGATCTTTGTGAAGACCAAGAACATACAAGACTAGTTGAGAATCATAAGATGGAGATCCTCAGTGAGATCCTTGCCGAGGATACCCCCGAGTCCCCCCCAGCAAGACCTTTGCCGGGGACGCCCACGATGCTGCGGCAAGACCCTTGCCGGGGCACCGGCAAGACCCTTGCTGAAGACATCCGCGCAGCCGCAGCCAGGCCCACATCTGCCAAGACTCCACCGCCGTTCCCATGTAGCTGTCAGCCCACCAACTAGGCGAGCACCTACGTGGCGACGTGCGGCCTCTAGGCCAACTCAGCAAGCACCTGCATGGTGGCATGCAGACCTTCGTGAAGTCTCTGCCACCACACCAACTCAGCAGCCAGCCAGCCAGCTTGGCGCTACACGCCTCGTCAGCTCAGACGCGAGTCAAAGCCAGGCGAGGCGGCGACAGCTAGGACGAGCTTCCTTGCCGTCCCCGATAAAGCAAGAAGGGCATGTCAGCAGCGCATTAAATGTGTTTGTCCCACAGTGCCAGGAGATAGACTCGACTACTGTACAACTTTCCACCTCCTGTGTGCCACTGTGGCTGCCCCTTTTGACAATAGAAGGAGGCCCGCGGCGTACTGAGGAAGGATTCGGATTTTTTGGACCCTGCACGCTTTGTAGCTAGTCCAAGAACACCAGATAAACATAAACCAGCAGGAGTAGGGTATTACACATCACTTGCGGCCCGAACCTGGATAATCCCCCTGCGTTGATCTCTCAATCCAGTTCTTTCCAGATCCCCGCGCCCGCCAACCGTAGCAAAAGGGATTCCTCGTGATCCCATAGGTGTCGTTTCCCCCGACAGAGGGGGGAGATATCCCTCTCGGATGGCTCGGATTCGGATGCTGAGGCTATCCCCAAGTGGCGCCCCAGGCCGAAGCCCCTTGCCGCATCGTAAGTATCCGAGGGTGTCTTTCATACGCCCAATCTTTATGATTGTAATTTAACACGTTATATGTTGTAGTCCGGCCCGCAATCTCCCCCAACAATCAATAGAGGGGAATTCTTTGGACCCGAAGATGATGGAGAGTGAGTCGCCTTCGCGAGCCTCCCCGCCTATCACCACGGACAACACCGAAGTGTTGTCCCGAAGGGCCTCTCCGGGCCACGGGGTGTGATACGTCCATTTTGCATCATGCTTTTATATCAATATTTATTGCATTATGGGCTGTTATTCATGTTATGTCACAATACTTATGCCTATTCTCTCTTATTTTACAAGGTTTTCATGAAGAGGGAGAATGCCGGCAGCTGGAATTCTAGGCTGGAAAAGGATCAAATATTAGAGACCTATTCTGCACAACTCCAAAAGTCCTGAAACTCCATGGAAGTTATTTTTGTAATTAATAAAAAATACTGAGCGAAGAAAGTACCAGAGGGGGGCCACCCACCATCCACGAGGGTGGGGGCACGCCCTACCCCACAGGGCGTGGCCCCTGCCTCATGGGCCCCCTGGAAGGCCTCTGATGCCCATCTTCTGCTATATGAGGTCTTTTACCCTGGAAAAAATCATAAGCAAGCTTTCGTGAAGAAACTCCGCTGCCACGAGGCGGAACCTTGGCAGAACCAATCTAGGGCTTCGGCGGAGCTGTTCTGCCGGGGAAACTTCCCTCTGGGAGGGGGAAATCATCGCCATCATCATCACCAATGATCCACTCATCCGGAGGCGGTCAATCTCCATCAACATCTTAACCAGCACCATCTCCTCTCAAACCCTAGTTCATCTCTTGTATCCAATCTTTGTATCAAAACCTCAGATTGGTACCTGTGGGTTGCTAGTAGTGTTGATTACTCCTTGTAGTTGATGCTAGTTGGTTTATTTGGTGGAAGAACATATGTTCAGATCCTTTATGCATATTAATACCCCTCTGATTATGAACATGAATATGATTTGCGAGTAGTTACATTTGTTCCTGACGACATGGGAGAAGTCTTGCTATAAGTAGTCATGTGAATTTGGTATTCGTTCGATATTTTGATGAGATGTATGTTGTCTTTCCTCTAGTGGTGTTATGTGAATGTCGACTACATGACACTTCACCATTGTTTGGGCCTAGAGGAGGGCATTGGGAAGTAATAAGTAGATGATGGGTTTCTAGAGTGTCAGAAGCTTAAACCCTAGTTTATGCGTTGCTTCGTAAGGGGCTGTTTTGGATCCATATATTTGATGCTATGGTTAGGTTTACCTTAATACTTATTTTGTAGTTGCGCATGCTTGCATTAGGGATTAATCATAAGTGGGATGCTTGTCCAAGAAAGGGCAGTACCCAAGCACCGGTCCACCCACATACCAAATTATCAAAGTAACGAACGCGAATCATATGAGCGTGATGAAAACTAGCTTGACGATAATTCCCATGTGTCCTCGGGAGCGTTTTCCTTTATATAAGAGTTTTTCCAGGCTTGTCCTTTGCTATAAAAAGGATTGGGACATCTTGCTGCACTTTATTTACTCTTGTTACTTATTACCTGTTACAAATTACCTTATCACAAAACTATCTGTTACCGATAATTTCAGTGCTTGCAGAGAATACCTTACTGAAAACCGCTTGTCATTTCCTTCTGCTCCTCATTGGGTTCAACACTCTTACTTATCGAAAGGACTATGATAGATCCCCTACACTTGTGGGTCATCAAGACTCTTTTCTGGCGCCGTTGCTGGGGAGTGAAGCGCCTTTGGTAGGTGGAATTTGGTAAGGAAAAATTTATACAGTGTGCTGAAATTTACTGACACTTGTTACTATGGAAAGTAATCCTTTGAGGGGCTTGTTCGTGGTATCTGCACCCTGACCAGTAGAGCAAAGAGTTGCTCCTCAACCTACTGAACCTACTGAAAATGTTTACTTTGAAATTCCTTCGGGTATGATAGAGAAACTGCTAGCTAATCCTTTTACAGGAGATGGAACATTACATCCCGATTTGCACCTAATCTATGTGGATGAAGTTTGTGGATTATTTAAGCTTGCAGGTATGCCCGAGGATGTTATCAAGAAGAAGGTCTTCCCTTTATCTTTGAAGGGAAAGACATTGACATGGTTTAGGCTATGTGATGATATGGGATCATGGAACTACAACCTATGGACATTGGAATTTCATCAAAAGTTTTATCCTATGCATCTTGTTCATCGTGATCGTAATTATATATATAATTTTTGGCCTCGCGAAGGAGAAAGCATCGCTCAAGCTTGGGGGAAGCTTAAGTCGTTGTTATATTCATGCCCCAATCATGAGCTCTCAAGAGAAATTATTATTCAAAAATTTTATGCTCGACTTTCTCTCGATAATCGCTCCATGCTCGATACTTCTTGTACTGGCTCTTTTATGATGAAGACTATTTAATTCAAATGGGATTTATTGGAAAGAATTAAACGCAACTCTGAATATTGGGATCTCGACGAAGGTAAGGAGTCAGGTATAACACCTAAGTTTGATTGTATTAAATCTTTTATGGATACCGATGTTTTCCGTGAATTTAGCACTAAATATGGACTTGACTCTGAGATAGTAGCTTCTTTCTGTGAATCCTTTGCTACTCATGTTGATCTCCCTAAAGAGAAGTGGTTTAAATATAATCCTCCCATTGAAGTAAAAGTAGTTGTACCTATTAAAGTTGAAGAAAAGACTATCACTTACAATGATCCTGTTGTTCCTACTGCTTATATTGAGAAACCACCTTTCCCTGTTAGAATAAAGGATCATGCTAAAGCTTCAACTATGGTCAACAAAAGTATATTAGGACACCCAAACCCCCTGAGCAAATTAAAGTTGAACCTAGTATTGCTATGGTTAAATATCTGTTGGCTGATAATATTGATGGGCATGTTATTTACTTCTGTAATGAAGCTGCTAGAATTGCTAGACCTGATACTAAAAATAAACATAGACCTGTTGTAGGCATGCCTGTTATTTCTGTTAAAATAGGAGATCATTGTTATCATGAATTATGTGATATGGGTGCTAGTGCAAGTGCAATACCTCATGCCTTATACAAAGAAATTATGCATGATATTGCACCTGCTGAGTTAGAGGAAATTGATGTTACAATTAAGCTTGCCAATAGAGACACTATTTCACCAGTTGGGATTGTTAGAGATGTTGAAGTCTTGTGTGGGAAAGCTAAATATCCTGCTGATTTTCTTGTTCTTGGTTCCCCACAAGATGACTTCTGTCGCACCATATTTGGTAGACTCTTCTTGAATACTGTTAATGCTAGAATAGACTGCGAAAAGTATGTTGTTACTATTGGTTTGGGGGATATGGCTCATGAGTTTAACTTTGCTAAATTTCGTAGACAACCCCGTGATGAGGAATTTCCTAGTAAAGATGAAATTATTTGCTAACGTGTTGTTACTATTGGTCTTGCTTCTATTGCCGTGCCTCCTAATGATCCTTTAGAACCATATTTGCTAGAACATGAAAACGATATGTTTATGAATGAAAGAAGGGAAATAGATGAAGCATTCTTTAAATAGGGACCTATTTTGAAACACAACTTGCCTGTTGAAATCCTAGGGGATCCTCCTCCGCCCAAGGGTGATCTCGCGTTTGAGCTTAAACCATTACCTGATACTCTTAAATATGCTTATCTTGATGAGAAAAGGATATATCCTATTATTATTAGTGCTAACCTTTCAGAGCATGAAGAAAAGAAATTATTGAAAACTCTGAAGAAGCACCGTGCTGCTATTGGATATACTCTTGATGACCTTAAGGGCATTAGTCCCACTTTATGCCAGCACAAAATAAAATTGGAGAAAGACGCTAAACCGGTTGTTGATCACCAACGACGATTAAATCCTAAGATGAAAGAAGTGGTAAGAAAATAAATACTAAAGCTCCTGGAGGCAGGTGTAATCTATCCCGTTGCTGATAGTCAGTGGGTAAGTCCTGTCCATTGTGTCCCTAAGAAGGGAGGTATCACTGTTGTTCCTAATGATAAAGATGAATTGATCCCACAAAGAATTGTTACAGGTTATAGAATGGTAATTGATTTCCGCAAACTAAATAAAGCTACTAAAAAGGATCATTACCCTTTACCTTTTATTGATCAAATGCTAGAAAGATTATCCAAACATACACATTTTTGCTTTCTAGATGGTTATTCTGGTTTCTCTCAAATACCTGTGTCAAAAGAGGATCAAGAAAAGACCACTTTTACTTGCCCATTTGGTACCTTTGCTTATAGACGTATGCCTTTTGGTTTATGTAATGCACCTGCTACCTTTAAAAGATGCATGATGGCTATATTCTCTGACTTTTGTGAAAATATTGTTGAGGTTTTCATGGATGATTTCTCCATATAGGGAACTTCTTTTGATGATTTCTTGAGCAACCTTGATCGAGTTTTGCAGAGATGTGAAGAAACTAATCTTTTCTTTAATTGGGAGAAGTGCCACTTTATGGTTGATGAAGGTATTGTCTTGGGGCATAAAATTTCTGAAAGAGGTATTGAGGTTGACAAAGCTAAAGTTGATGTTATTGAAAAGATGCCGTGTCCTAAGGACATTAAAGGTATAAGAAGTTTCCTTGGTCATGCCGGTTTTTATAGGAGGTTCATTAAAGACTTCTCAAAAATCTCTAGGCCTCTGACTATTCTCTTACAAAAAGATATTCCTTTTGTCTTTGATGATGATTGTGTAGAATCATTTGAAATACTTAAGAAAGCCTTGATTTTTGCACCCATTGTTCAGCCACCTGATTGGAATTTACCTTTGAAATTATGTGTGATGCTAGTGATTATGTTGTAGGTGCTGTTCTAGGACAAAGAGTTAATAAGAAATTAAATGTTATCCAATATGCTAGTAAAACTCTAGACAATGCTCAGAGAAATTATGCTACTACTGAAAAAAATTAGCAGTTGTATTTGCTTGTGATAAGTTCAGACCTTATATTGTTGATTCTAAAGTAACTGTTCACACTAATCATGCTGCTATTAAATATCTTATGCAAAAGAAAGATGCTAAACCTAGACTTATTAGATGGGTTCTCTTGCTACAAGAATTTGATTTGCATATTATAGATAGAAAGGGAGCTGAGAACCCCGTTGCAGACAACTTGTCTAGGTTAGAGAATGTTCTTGATGACCCACTACCTATTGATGATAGCTTTCCTAATGAAAAATTAGCTGTCATAAATGCTTCTCGTACTGCTCCATGGTATGCTGATTATGCTAATTACATTGTTGCTAAATTTATACCACCTAGTTTCACATACCAACAAAAGAAAAAGTTTTTCTATGATTTAAGACATTACTTCTGGGATGACACATGCCTTTATAAAGAAGGAGTAGATGGTGTTATTAGACGTTGTATACCTGAGCATGAACAGGAGCAAATCCTAGTCAAGTGTCACTCCGAAGCTTGTGGAGGACACCACGCTGGAGATAGAACTCCACATAAGGTATTGCAATCTGGTTTTTATTGGCCTACTCTCTTCAAAGATGCCCGTAAGTTTGTCTGGTATTGTGATGAATGTCAAAGAATTGGTAATATTAGTAGACGTCAAGAAATGCCTATGAACTATTCACTTGTTATTGAACCATTTGATGTTTGGGGCTTTTATTATATGGGACCATTTCCTTCCTTTAACGGGTATACACATATTTTAGTTGATGTTGATTATGTTACTAAGTGGTTAGAAGCTATTCCAACTAGTAGTGCTGATCATAACACCTCTATTAAGATGCTTAAAGAAGTTATTTTTCTGAGGTTTGGAGTCCCTAGATATTTAATGACTGATGGTGGTTCACATTTTATTCATGGTGTTTTTCGTAAAATGCTTGCTAAGTATGATATTAATCATAGAATTGCATCTCCGTATCACCGGCAGTCTAGTGGTCATGTAGAATTGAGTAATAGAGAGCTCAAATTAATTTTGCAAAAGACTGTTAATAGGTCTAGAAAGAATTGGTCCAAGAAACTTGATGATGCATTATGGGCCTACAGAACTGCATATAAAAATCCTATGGGTATGTCTCCGTGTAAAATGGTTTATGGAAAAGCATGTCACTTACCTCTCGAACTGGAACATAAGGCATATTGGGCCATTAAAGAGCTCAATTATGATTTCAAACTTGCCGGCGAGAAGAGGCTATTTGACATTAGCTCACTTGATGAATGGAGAACCTAGGCCTATGAAAATGCCAAACTGTTTAAAGAAAAAGATAAAAGATGGCATGATAGAAGGATACAAAAGCGTGAGTTTAATGTAGGTGATTATGTGTTGCTATTCAACTCTCGCTTAAGATTTTTTGCAGCAAAACTTCTCTCTAAATGGGAAGGACCTTACGTTATCGAGGAGGTCTTTCGTTCCGGTGCCATAAGAATCAACAACTTTGCAGGCACAAATCCAAAGGTGGTGAACGGTCAAAGAATCAAACATTACATCTCAGGTAATCCTATAAATGTTGAAACCAATGTTATTGAAACCGTAACCCCAGAGGAATACATAAGGGACACTTTCCAGAACATTTCAGACTCCAAAAAGGAATAGGTATGTGGTACGGTAAGTAAACCGACTCCAAAACAGTTCTAATGGTAATTTTTCTCTGTTTTGGAATATTTAAGAAAATAGGAAAATAAGAAGTAGTCCAAAAGGGACACGAGGCATCCACGAGGGTGGAGGGCGCGCCCTACCCCCTGGGTGTGCCCCCTGCCTCGTGGGCACCTCGTGTACCCTACAGACTCCATTTTCTTGCACGATACTTCTTTTGGTCGGTAAAAATTCATTATAGTCTCCCGAAGGTTTTGACCAGCGTACCACGCAATTATCCTCTATTTTTGTTTTGAGCTGTTTCTGCTGCAGATTAGAGGAAGATATCTTCTCAAGAGTCATTGGGGGAGAGCCGGGTGTCCAATCCGACACCGGGACCAAGAGCAAAAAGTGATGCTGACTACTTTGGGCCATCAACGGAGGAAGAGATGGAGGCCGACTTGAAAAGGATAGATGCCATGGAGGAGGATCAGGAAGATACTTCCCGTTTCCGAGCCGGATTCACGATGGGGGAACTACAGAGCTCAGCTATTCCAAACTCGGTCATCCCCTCAAATGTTAAATTTCTCTCTTATGAAAATATGAAAAAGAGTGTTACTTGTTCTCCTGCAGCTATGCAACATCCATGTTCGAAAGGAGCTCTAGCCGTCATGGGTAAGCTCCATAAGGAAGTAATGGACCTCAAGCAACAAGTCAATAAGCTCGAGGAAGAGAATCGTATCCTGAGGGGCATCATCGCCGAGAATATCACATCACCACCTCCGAAGAAAAGAGCGATAAATACATGGGTATGGGCACTCCCCTTGGCAACTGCCAAGCTTGGGGGAGGTGCCCCGGTATCGTATCACCATCACACTCCTATCTTTACCGTTTTTCTTAGTTCGATCCTTTTGGTAATATCTTGATCTAGTAAAATAAAGTTTTAGTATGATCTAGTTTTGAGCTTTGCTATATGATCCTTCTATGTAATCGAGTCTGTGAGCTATATATAATAAAGATTAGTGTTGAGTCAAAGCTTGATTATCCTGCTATGATCTTGGGGGAATTAAAGAAAAAGAAAGAATAAAAAGAAATAAAGAGATCATATTGATCTTATGGAGTGTAATGACTTCACATATAAAGAGTATGATGAATAAAAGTTGTTGAGAGTTGATAAACTTAGTTTTGGTCATCGTTGCAATTAATAGGATGTAATAAAGAAAGAGAGGTTTTCACATATAAATATACTATCTTGGACATCTTTTATGATTGTGAGCACTCATTAAAATATGACATGATAAAAGGTTGATGTTGGACAAGGAAGACAACGTAATGGGTTATGTTTTCTTATATCCGAAATAAAGTATATTGTGATGGATCATCCAACGTGTTGAGCTTTCCTTTCCCCCTCATGCTAGCCAAACTCTTTGCACCAAGTAGAAATACTACTTGTGCTTCCAAATATCCTTAAACCTAGTTTTGCCATGAGAGTCCACCATACCTACCTATGGATTGAGTAAGATCCTTCAAGTAAGTTGTCATGTTGCATGCAATAAAAATTGCTCTCTAAATATGTATGATTTATTAGTGTGGAGAAAATAAGCTTTATACGATCTTGTGATGTGGAAGTAATAAAAGCGACGGACTGCATAATAAAGGTCCATATCACAAGTGGCAATATAAAGTGACGTTCTTTTGCATTAATATTTCGTGCATCCGACCACAAAAGCACATGGCAACCTCTGCTTCCCTCTACGAAGGGCATATCTTCTATTCTTGTCTTATACCTTATACAAGAGTCATGGTGATCTTCACCTTTCCTTTTTAAATTTTATCCTTTGGCAAGCACATTGTGTTGGAAAGATCCTGATATATATATCCAATTGGATGTAAGTTAGCATGAACTATTATTGTTGACATTACCCTTGAGGTAAAAGGTTGGGAGGCAACACTATAAGCCCCTATCTTTCTCTGTGTCCGATTAAAACTCCATACCCGTATGTATTGCGTGAGCGTTAGCAATTGTGAAAGACTAAATGATAGTTGAGTATGTGGACTTGCTGAAAAGCTCTTATATTGACCCTTTCCGATGATATGATAATTTGCAATTGCTTCAATGACCGAGATCATAGTTTGTTAGTTCTCAATGAAATTTCTGATTCATACTTGACATTGTGAATAGATTATTACTTGAGCATAAGAAATCATATGACAATATCCATATATGTTGTTTTTATAAGAATGATCATGATGCCCTCATGTCCGTATTTTATTTTATCGACACCTCTATCTCTAAACATGTGGACATATTTATTGTTATCGGCTTCCGCTTGAGGACAAGCGAGGTCTAAGCTTGGGGGAGCTGATACGTCCATTTTGCACCATGCTTTTATATTGATATTTATTGCATTATGGGCTGTTATTACATGTTATGTCACAATACTTATGCCTATTCTCTCTTATTTTACAAGGTTTTCATGAAGAGGGAGAATGTCGGCAGCTGGAATTCTGGGCTGGAAAAGGAGCAAATATTAGAGACCTATTCTGCACAACTCCAAAAGTCCTGAAACACCACGAAAGTTATTTTTGGAATTAATAAAAAATACTGAGCGAAGAAAGTACCACATCAGGGCCACCCACTATCCACGAGGGTGGGAGCGCGCCCTACCCTACTGGGCGCGCCCCTGCCTCATGGGCCCCTTGGCAAGCCTCCGATGCCCATCTTCTGCTATATGAGGTCTTTTACCCTGGAAAAAATCATAAGCAAGCTTTCAGGAAGAAACTCCGCCGCCACGAGGCGGAACATTGGCGGAACCAATCTAGGGCCCATGCGGAGCTGTTCTGCCGGGGAAACTTCCCTCCGGGAGGGGGAAATCATCGCCATCGTCATCACCAACGATCCTCTCATTGGGAGGGGGTCAATGTCCATCAACATCTTCACCAGCACCATCTCCTCTAAAACCCTAGTTCATCTCTTGTATCCAATCTTTGTATCAAAACCTCAGATTGGTACCTGTGGGTTGCTACTAGTGTTGATTACTCCTTGTAGTTGATGCTAGTTGGTTTATTTGGTGGAAGATCATATGTGTAGATCCTTTATGCATATTAATACCCCTCTGATTATGAACATGAATATGATTTGTGAGTAGTTACATTTGTTCCTGAGGATATGGGAGAAGTCTTGCTATAAGTAGTCATGTGAATTTGGTATTCGTTCGATATTTTGATGAGATAGATGTTGTCTTTCCTCTAGTGGTGTTATGTGAACGTTGACTACATGACACTTCACCATTGTTTGGGCCTAGAGGAGGGCATTGAAAATTAATAAGTAGATGATGGGTTGCTAGAGTGACAGAAGCTTAAACCCTAGTTTATGCGTTGCTTCGTAAGGGGCTGTTTTGGATCCACATGTTTCATGCTACGGTTAGGTTTACCTTAATACTTCTTCTGTAGTTGCGGATGCTTGCAATAGGGGTTAATCATAAGTGGGATGCTTGTCCAAGAAAGGGCAGTACCCAAGCACCGGTCCACCCACATACCAAATTATCAAAGTAATGAACGCGAATTATATGAGCGTGATGAAAACTAGCTTGACCATAATCCCCATGTGTCCTCGGGACCGTTTTCTTTTATATAAGAGTTTGTCCTGGCTTGTCCTTTGCTACAAAAAGGATTGGGCCATCTTGCTGCACTTTATTTACTTTTGTTACTTGTTACTCGTTACAAATTACCTTACCACAAAACTATCGGTTACCTATAATTTCAGTGCTTGCAGAGAATACCTTACTGAAAACCGCTTGTCATTTCCTTCTGCTCCTCGTTGGGTTTGATACTCTTACTTATAAAAAGGACTACGATAGATCCCCTACACTTGTGGGTCATCAGGGTGGTACGGGAGGCCGCCGAAACGGCACCAGAGGGTAACGCCTTGGCCACCGAAGACTGATGGCGGGGGACTTGACAAGTCCGGCCCCCAGCCGAACACTATTCTGGAAACCCAAGTGGCTCCAGAATCGAATAGGCGAACCCCCGCAAGGGTGGGGGGAGTGCCAACTTCCGTGGCAACCTTCACTAATCCGGAGGAGCCGAACACACTAATGGAGGCACTGCAAGATGCTTCCATCATGGAGGAGCACCGCACCCTGATGGGTGTGGTGATTGAAAAGGTTCAGTCCGCCAAGAGCGGGCTGAACGAGGTCGTCACTAGCCTCCTAATAGGCTTCGAGGTATGCAATGTAATATTCCTGGCCGCTTTTCATATGAAAAAGATGTCTGTGTATAGATAGTAGCCCTTGAGACTCTGGTTGTCTTTTGAAAAAGGGCAAACACAGGATCGATAATATTCGCAGGAGATAATGTACTTTTATATGTTGAGACGCAGGCTTCACTGTTAGCGGCAACCGCCCAGGCCGCCGAAGTATCCGAGCTCAAGCGTAAGCTAGGGATGGCCGATGAGGACCTCATCCATGTCAACAAGAGATTTGATGAAGCCCAAGGTATGTTTTGGAATATTTCGTTCATGCCTGTATTAATATGCAGATCTTGAGTCAAAGCTCATGCTCTGCTATGTGTATGATTGCAGGCAGTGCTGCAGCTATCGAGGCCCGTAGGGGTGCGCTTTCCCAGGCCAAGGAGCAGGCAAGGGTGAACAAAGCGGCCGTTGATAAAGCGGCCGAGGACCTGAAGTCCGAGCAGGTCGTCCGCTGCCAATACGAGGAGCAGGTGACCGAAGTGGAGCAGGCGCTCAAGGACGCCGCCAACAAGTGCGAGTCCCTAGAGGAGAAGAAGAAAGCCCAGGCGACCGACCTTGCCAAGGCCCTTAAAGAGGCCGAGGAGGCGCGGGCCGAATCCCGAGAGGCGCGCGAGGAGATCAAGCAGGCTAGACAAATAGCGGCTGGTAAGCCTTTTCTTTTACAGAGTAAATTCGGCAATCAGAAGTATGTCTTGCTCACTCGACTGTGGATTGTTCTAGATGCCTTGCGGATCTTCCAAAGAGTGTCGCTGATGCTGCGCAGTTCTTCCGGGCCCAAGAGGGGCACACGGCGGAGAGGCTATTCTGGTCACAGTTCGTGGCGCGGGAGCGCCCACTGCTGTTGAATGACCAGATGGCGCAGTGATCCGAGCTGCATAGGATCTCCGGATTGGCCATGAGGGAAGTCGTAGTCGGGCTATGGCCAGCCGAACCCATCCCAAGCAGCTTTTTTGGCCCGGTGCAGCTACTTGTTAACGCGTTGCCCCGTATTACGCGGTCAAGCTGTCGTCATGTATAGAAGGTGCGCGGCTGGCCTTTGCCTGTGTCAAGATGCATTGGGAAAAAATGAAGGCCGCCATCAGGGCAGTTGAGGGTCCGCCCAGAGGCAAGGATCATCGCACGCTGGAGCGCTATTTTCAAGACATCCTGGAGGGTGCCCGCTTAATAGAGGGCTAATGCTCGAAGGACATCATATCCGAGTGAATGTATCTGAACTGCCCATGTGTTGTATGAGCCAAAGTTTTGTAATATATTTATGTTGTTTATTTTAAAGTGTTTTTCATCTTGTGCGGCCGTTTTTATCCCTGAGAGTTTGTGTCGGATCACGAGTTCCGGCAAAAACCTTAAGGTTCAAACTCTGGGGTGCGCGCGAAGTTCTTTCCCTCGTACCGATCCACGCCCTAGCTTGCTAAGATCTCGCGGACGGACACGACGAACTCACAGCACAAGAGACACAAGATTTATACTGGTTCGGGCCACCGTTGTGGTGGTGGTTGATTGCCTCTTGGGCTGATGATGAAAAGTACAAGGGGAAGAACAACCTCCTGAGGTTGAGGTGTTCTTGTGCTTGGTGTGTGGCTAAGGATCAGATGAGATGCCTCTGAATGAGTTATCCCCTACGGTGGTGGCTAGTCCTACTTATATAGGCCCTGGTCCTCTCCCCAAATATTGAGCGGGAAGGGAGCCAACAACGGCCAATTTGAAAGAGGACAACTAGTACAGCTTATCCTAACAAAAGCGGTCTTCGCCTGCAAAAGGCTCTGGTGGTGACGCAGCCTTGGGCTCCATGGTGACCTCCGTCTTGTCGTCCTGCTGGTCTTGGTCTCGTTCCACTGATATGGAAACCTTTGCTTGATGCCTCGGTACTCCGCGCCTACGCTTACCTCCTTAGCACCAAAGAGGAAAGAAGGACGCTGCGCGCGCTAGCGCCCGCCTGATCTTGATCGTCATGGCTCATGTCATGAGAACCTCGCGAGGTTTGCCTTGGCTTGATCTCTCCGCCCCTCACGAGCCAACCTGGTGAGGCCGCTCCTGAGGAGGCCTTGTGTCGTCCGCCTCGCGAGGCTTGGCCCCTCGCGAGGGTCTTGAATGCCTTGTTGATGAAGATGGGTCGTACAGGCCTGCTAGCACAGGCATGCCGTGGGCCGTAGGCAGGCAAGTCTGGGTACCCCCGTTCCCAGAACGCCGACAGTAGCCCCCGGGCCCAAGGCGCGCTCGGGCTTGGCTTCGAGGCGAAGCCAAAGGTCAAGTGCGGAGCGCCGCGGGCCCCAAAAGACTGCGGCCTTGGTCGACACGTGGCGGTTGATTGGACGTGGGCGTCTCCGCTTCCCCACGCTGGCTCGGCAACTGCCTGACTTGACAAGTCCCTACGACATGCAAGGGAAAACCATCATTACATGTGATCATGGGAGGCGCCGGTTGGCCTTCTCCCGCTATAAATGGGGAGGGGGGCAAAGCCCCCGTCGCCCATCTCTTCCCAGTCCGCTTGCTTCTTCCTCCTTGCTCCTATGCTAGCAACAATGGCGCCGTCAAAGAGGTTCTCTGCCGCGGAGAAGGGGAAGGCCTCCCGCGAGGGGCCCAGCTCCCCTGTGCCCAAGCGTTGACGCGGCCGTCCCCGTAAGCACACCGCAACCCCCGCTCCCGGGGTGGCGCCGCTGCGCGTGGCAGGGGTCGCTCCTGTCGCGGCAGCCCCGTCGATGAAGGGAGACACGCCGTGGTTGCGCGGCCTCCCCGGTCGCGCTTCCACTCGGCTGAGGTGCTGCCGGAGTTCGTTGTCTGGTCGGAGGATCTGGCCGGCAACTGGCTTCAGCTTCCGCGCTTCTTTGCCGACGAGCTGCAGGCCTCTGGTCCAGGTGGGCTCTGGCTGCAAGCGGACGGTTGCTGCAGCAGGGTTTCTTGGATTTTGGTCGAGGTCTCCGTCGCGGGAAACATAGCTCTTGCCCGCGGTTGGCAGAAGTCCGCCCGCACGCGCGGCCTGGCAGGCGGTGCACCCTCCATTTCAAGTACGACGGTGATGCGACCCTCTACGTGAGGGTGTTTGGGGAAGATGGTCGTCGCGCTGGGTGCTGCCCTGAGGTGAATGACGGCGAGGAGGTGCTCGGACTTGGCGACGGCCATGACTAGGGCGACGGCGAGCCCGCCGGCCGCGCCTCATCCAGCTACGGTGGCTCTTCTCTCAGTGACAGCTCCAGCAGCGGCGGCTACGACTAGCCGCCGCGCTCGCTTCGAAGGTGGTAGCGGGTCGTCTCGTCGCCGCGCCTCCGTGAAGCGCGAGGAGGGATCCGGCTAAGCTCGGGAGGTCGCCAGGGGCCTGCCCCCATGGACCGCTGCAGGGCGAGCGCCGCTTTTGTTTTGTTCTTCTTTTCCTTCCTGCATCAAGAATGAAACCAGTATGGGCCCGGAGGGGTGTGTATCTAACTATGATTCCTCAATCATTATGCTATGCTTGTTGTTTCTGTGCTGTGTCGTTATTTTGTGCAGAGATAACTTAGCTTGGCGAGTTCAGGGCAGTCTCCTCTTCACGAGGCACTTGTTTCCTCGTGCCCGTCTTGACTTAGTGGTCGCTCAAGAACTGCAGAAAATTCATTAGGAAGCTCGCTAGGAGACTTATTGTTCACCCAAGCCTATATCCAGCGCTTCGTATCGTGGTACCCGAGGGGCACGGATTAGGAGAGATGCACCAGCTTGTGGGCTCGACCGAGGGTGCCTCGCGAGAAAGCAGACAGAAGGCAGAGAGAAGGAAAAGGGCTCGCGAGGGCACCTGCCTAGCCCCCTGCCGAGGTATGCGAGAGAGAGAACTCAAGTGAACTGAAGTCGGAAACAGCGGCAAAATGCGACGGAACCAAATCAGCAAGGAGCACCAGAAGAAAACTTCGATTAAAAGAAGGGGAGCCAACTACGGAAAGCAAATGAAAAAGCCGCGTTCGGCACCTAGTCTAGTCTTCAAGTCTTCTCTCCAGCGCGGAGCTAAGTGCTGCCACTAAGATGTGGGAGGGAGCCCCCGAGGCCTGAGGGCGGCAACCCTGAGACTCCGGGGTGTGTACAGCCCCACTCATTATTACATGAGAGTGTCACGGGCGGCGATTCTTCACAGGCACCGGGCCTTCTTCACAGGCACTAGGCCTTTCTTCACAGGCGGTGGGCCTTGCTTCACTGGTAGAACTTCCGGAGGTGCTGGATGTTCCAGGCGTTCTGGATGGGTACCCCGTCCTGCGTCTCCAGGCGCGCGGCGCCAGGCCTGGAGACATGGACGATGTTGAACGGGCCCTCCCACATAGGTGAGAGCTTGTGCAGCCCTTCCCTGGAGAGGACCCGCCTCAAGACGAGGTCGCCCGCCTCGAGCATCCTGGAGCAGACGTTGCGGCAGTGGTATCGCCGCAGCGCCTGCTGGTACCTTGCTGCCCTCAGTGCAGCTTCGTGGCGACGTTCCTCCCCCAACGCAAGGTCCATCCCCCGCGTGGCGT
Organism: Aegilops tauschii subsp. strangulata; assembly: GCF_002575655.3. Taxonomy (NCBI): domain Eukaryota; kingdom Viridiplantae; phylum Streptophyta; class Magnoliopsida; order Poales; family Poaceae; genus Aegilops; species Aegilops tauschii. The sequence continues at coordinate 159,960,700 of NC_053038.3, forward strand.
CCTGCTGCATTTCATCAAACACCAGGACCCGTGTGGAGCGATGCTTGACTTCGTGAGGGAGGACCACTTCGGCTCCGTAGACGAGGAAGAACGGGGTCTCGCCCGTCGGCTTGGTGGCGGTGGTGCGGATGGACCACAGCACGGACTGGAGCTCATCGTGCCAGCCCCTGCCGCAGGCCTCGAGCTTCTTCTTGAAGGTCCTGGTCTTGAGGCCCCTCAGGACCTCTGCGTTGGGGCATTCGGCCTGACCATTGCTCCTGGGGTGCGCTACCGAAGGGTAGCAGATTTGCGTTCCAAGGTTAGCACAGTATGTTTTGAAGAGGTTACTAGTTAACTTTGAGCCGTAGTCGGTGATGATGCGGTTGGGGACCCCGAAGCAGCTCACGAGACGCTTGATGAACTTGACTGCGGAGCCAACGGGGATCGTGCGGACGGCTTCCACCTCCGCCCACTTGGTGAACTTGTCGACGGTGACGTAGAGGTAGCGGTAGCCCCCAGGCGCTCGAGGGAACGGTCCCAAGATATCCAGCCCCAGACTGCGAACGGCCACGTGAGCGGGATGGTCTGGAGGCCCTGAGCTGGCTGGTGGATCTGCTTGGCATGGAACTGGCAGGCTTCGCAGGACTTCACCAGCTCGGCCGCGTCGTTGAGAGCCATGGTCCAGTAGAATCCGCTGCGGAATACCTTGCCGACGAGGGTCAGTGATGATGAGTGGTGCCCGTAGTCCCCACCGTGTATGTCAGTTAGCAACTCCTTCCCCTGGTCTCTGGAAATGCAACGCAGTGAAACATCTCGGTCGCTTCTTGTACAACTCACCGTCCTGGATGCAGTATGCCGTGGCTTGCCGGGCCACGCGCTCTGCGTCCTCCTCCTTCTTTGGCAGCGCTCCTGGCATCAGATATTCCCTGAATTCCTTGGTCCAGCATCCCTCCTGGGGCTCGAGCGCCAAGAGTAGGCGTGCTCCTGAAGTCGGGCCACAAGCTGGGGCTCCTGTGGCAGGCGGCTGCGGGAGCTCCTCCCGAGGCTGAGCTGTTCTCGAAAGTGGTGGTGTTGCTGACGGCTTGAAGAGTCGCTCCTCGAAGACGCCTGGCTCTTGGGGGTGCTGCTTGGATGCCCACTTGGTGATGTCGTCAGCTTGTTGTTGCCCCGGGGCACGTGCTGCAACTCCAGGCCCAGGAACTGCTTCTTCATCTTGCACACCTCCGCGAGGTATGCCTCCATGTGCTCGTCCTTCGGCTCGTATATCTTGTTGGAGAAGTTGACGAGGAGTTGTGAGTCGCCCCTAACGGTGAGGCGCTTCACCCCCAGAGCTGCCAGGGTCTTCATGCCAGCTATGAGGCCTTCGTATTCTGCGATGTTGTTGGAGACCTTCTCGCCCTGCTGGAAGCAGAGCTGTACATAGCTTGTCTTGAGTGGGCGAGACGAGTACTGCTCCAGCCCCCGCGCCCTAGTGCACGAAGGCCCAATCGAAATACAAGACCAAGCCGTCGGGCGCCTCACTTCCCGGCGAGGTGGACCGTTCCTCTCCTACTTCCAGCATCGGGGCATCCATCCGTTCTGCCACAAAATCAGCGAGTGCAGCTCCCTTGATGACCCTGGTAGTGCTGAACTCCAACTGGAATGCCTGCAGCTCGATGTTCCACTCAGCAACCCTTCCAGCAGAGTTGGGGCTCCTGAGCACTCTCTCCAAAGGGTAGGCTGAGACGACCTTGATGGGGTGGCCCTGGAAGTAGTGCCGCAACTTGTGCGAGGCCACCAAGAGCGCGAGAAGGAGCTTTTGGGGCATGGGGTATTGTGCCCTTGCATCCCGCAACACCGTGCTGATGAAAAACACCGGGTGCTCGACGAGGGCTGGCGCGTCGGTGAGGCTCGTGTCTTGCGGAAGCTGGGACATCTCCTGAGGTGGTGGAACTACCGACGCCTGATCGCTTGCGGGAATCTCGGCGACGTCCTCCTGCCGAGCTTGGTCTTTTGTTGATGCCGCTACGGCTCTTGCTGCGCCTTCCTGATCTTGCGTCATCTCGGTTGGCGGCATAGCTTGGCGCGGCGTGCCCTTGGCTTGGTGCTCCTCCCGAACCGCCATCAGCGTTGCGCTGGCGGAGTATGGGGTGGCGCCTAGATAGAGTACTAGAGGCTCGAGAGTTCGTGGCGCCACCATCACTGGATGGCTGGTCAGGTATCTCTTGAGGTCTTGAAAAGCTCGGTCGGCCTCCGGGGTCCCCAGGAATGGGTCCTTCTTCTTCATCAGCTTGAAGAAAGGTAGGGCGCGCTCTCCCAGCTTGGAGATGAAGCGTCCCAATGCAGTTACCCGACCAGCCAACTTCTGTATTTCCTTGAGGGTCTGCGGTGGGCTCATGTCCTCAATGGCCTTGATCTTTTCCGGGTTAGCCTCGATCCCTCTGTGGGACACGAGAACCCCAGCAACTTGCCAGAAGGGACACCGAACACACACTTTTCTGTATTAAGTCGCAAGTTCACCTGGCACAGGCTCGCGAAGGTCTCCTCCAGGTCTTGGATCAGGGTTCTTTCGTCCTGAGACTTCACCACAATGTCGTCGACGTAGGCCTCCGTGTTTCTCTCGAGCTGCCGTCCTAAGGCGATGTGCATCAACCGATGAAAGGTCGCGCCCGCGTTGCGCAGTCCGAAGGGCATGCAGGTGTAGCAGTACACCTCACACGGGGTCAGGAAGGCTGTCTTCTCTACATCTTCTACCGCCATCTTGATCTGGTGATACCCTGAGAACGCATCCAGAAAGCACAACAGGTCGCACTCGGCGGTGGAGTCAACGATCTGGTTGATGCGTGGGAGCGGGAACGGATCTTGGGGGGCAGGCCTTGTTGAGGTTGGTGAAGTCGACGCACATTCGCTCCTTCCCGCCTTTCTTTGGCACTACGACGGGGTTCGCCAGCCATTCGAGGTATCGAACCTCGCGAATGGTGCCTGCCGCCTCCAACTTGTGGGTTTCTTGGACGATGAAGGCCTGCTTCTCCTTGGACTGCCGTCTCACCCGCTGCTTCATCGGGCGTACATTGGGGCACACCCTCAAGTGATGTTGAAGCACTTCTCTCGGGACCCCCACCAGCTGCTTGGGCTCCCACGCGAATATCTCCTTGTTTGCGCGCAAGAACTTCACCAACGCTTCCTCTTGGCCAGGGTTGAGGTTGGCACCTATGGTGAAGGTGGCTCCCGAGGATCCGTCTTCATCGACCAGCACCTACTTGGTTTCCGCCTTGTCTTGGGTGAACAGTTGCTTCTTCTTGGTTGGTGCCGCTCCCTTGGGCTCAGAGGTGCCTGCGTCGGCGGGCTGCGCCGACGCGCCGGTCTTGAAGGCAAGCTTGAGCACTACTAGGGCCTCCTTGGCGCCCCCCTTGATGGTGAGGACGCCCTTGCTTCCAGGCATCTTCATGAGGTTGTAGGCCGGATGGGTTGCTGCCATGAACTGGGCCAGTGCTGGGTACCCGAGGATGGCGTTGTATGGAAGGCCGATGCGGGCGATGTCGAAGTCGACCAGTTCGGTGCGGTAGTTGTCGCGCGTGCCGAAGGTGACGGGGAGGCGGATCTGCCCCAAGGAGTGGGCGGAGCCGCCGCCAACTCCTGAGAAAGGCTTGCTGAGGCTGAGCCGCTCGAGCGGCACATGAAGAAGGCTGAAGGCCTCCACGGAGAGCACGTTGAGGCCGGCGCCGCCGTCGATGAGGGTCTTGGTGATGGCCACGTTGCAGATGGTGGGCGTGCAAAGCATCGGGAGCATACCCGAGCCGACGGTGGTGACGGAGTGGTCTTCTGAGTCAAAGGTGAGGTCGGCTTTGGGCGCAGCCCAGCCCGGCGGAGCCCCCGAGTGCTTGGAGGTGGTGCCGATCTGGCGAAGGAATGGCTTGACATGGCGATCTGAAGGGCCGCGACTGCATGGTGCGCTGGTGCCGCGTAGCGCGCAGTGAAGAGGTCGTGCAGCTCCTCCCAAGATGCCACCGTGGATTCGGGGAGGTTGAGCAGCCAGGCGCGCGGCGCGCCGGAGAGGGCCATGGGAAACCAGTTGGCCATGACCTTGTCGTCGCCCTGGCCTCGAGGACGGCCTCCTCGTACGCGAGCAGGAAAGCTGTCGGGTCCGCCATGCCATCGTAGCGCGGCGGCATCTCTGGTTTGAAATTGGGTGGCCACTGCACCCGCCGTACGGCGGGGGCCAGGGCTCGGAGCCCCCTGGCCCCATCGTCAGCACCGGCCGTCGAAGCCGGTAGCGAGGCGCCTGCCATGAGGGCGGAGCGCGGTGGTGGCGGATTGTAGATTGGCGAAGGGAAGGCTACGGCCCACCCCTACCTGGCGCGCCAAATGTCGGATCACGGGTTCCAGCATAACCCTTAAGGTTCGAACTCTGGGGTGCACGTGAAGTTCTTTCCCTCCTACCGATCCACGCCCTAGCTTACTAAGATCTTGCGGACGAACTCGACGAACTCACAGCACAAGAGACACAAGATTTATACTGGTTCGGGCCACCGTTGTGGTGTAATACCCTACTCTAGTGTGGTTGTGGTGGATTGCCTCTTGGGCTGATGATGAACAATACAAGGGGAAGAACAACCTCCTGAGGTTGAGGTGTTCTTGTGCTTGGTGTGTGGCTAAGGATCAGATGAGATGCCTCTGAATGAGTTATCCACTACGATGGTGGCTAGTCCTACTTATATAGGCCTTGGTCCTCTCACCAAATATTGAGCGGGAAGGGAGCTGACAACGGCCAATTTGAAAGGGGACAACTAGTACAGCTTATCCTGACAAAGGCGGTCTTCACCTGCAAAAGGCTCTGGTGGTGACGCCGCCCTAGGCTCCATGGTGACCTCCATCTTGCCGTCCTGCTGGTCTTGGTCTCGTTGCACTGATATGGAAACCTTCGCTTGATGCCTCGGTACTCCGCGCCTGCGCTTGCCTCCTTAGCACCAAAGGGGAAACAAGGACGCTGCGCGCGCTGGCGCCCGCCTGGCGTCTGCCTGATCTTGATCGTCATGGCTCACGTCACGAGAACCGCGCGAGGTTTGCCTTGCCTTGATCTCTCCGCCCCTCACGAGCCAACATGGTGAGGCCGCTCCTGAGGAGGCCTTTTGTCGTCCGCCTCGCGAGGCTTGGCACCTCGCGAGGGTCTTGAATGCCTTGTTGATGAAGATGGGCCGTACAGGCCTGCTAGCACAGCCACGCTGTGGGCCGTAGGCAGGCAAGTCTGGGGACCCCCGTTCCCAGAACGTTGACAGTTTGCCAGTCGTCGGCTTCAGCCCCCAGGTAGATATTACGGGGGTGTTCAGGGTAGCACAGAACCACACTTGACCCAACGTCTTGGTCCGTGGAGGAGGTGTTAGTGCGGCGAACCAGGCAATCAGACTATGCGGGTTTATTACTCTCCCTTAGCCATAGGAGTTTAACAATGGGACTGTGAGATAGCCCCTAGCACGCGTGTGGCTATCTGAACTTGGATGCCTTAAGCACGTGACTGGAAAGAGCCAGTCCTTCGTGTAACACGGAAGAAATCACTAGAGATTTAGTAGGTCGCCGAATTGCTGACCAGCTCTCGCCGCATCATGACAGTCAGTTTTCAGCTTTCTCTGGTGAGGTGTTTGACCGGACGAACCAGAAACACAACTGCAGTAGTTCTCCCTTTACTACCTAAGCCGAACAAGCGGAACGTAAGGTGGTAATCACAGGAGCCGGACAACCCAACTATTGACCAAAAACATGGTTCGGAGCCGATGCATATAGTGCCATATCCGGGACGCCGAAGCATACTATAAAAGTGTTCGGACTTATTTTTTTTGAAAAATATACGTGGCCGGATAGAGCCCCTGGCGATTTGAATCGTGCTGAGGTATACACAACAATCTGACGTAAAGAGGGAATACAGATTAGGAAGTAAGCCAATACCGAAAAGGGTTGGGCAAAACTGTTTCCCTTATAGTCTGATTGATACATCAAAACGTATTTTACAGAGGATGCGATAAGCATCTAGGCTATTTTACATGTCGGGCTCAAGGGAAAGCAGTATACAGGTCCTAAAAAGGGAAAGATGATCTAGAAGATCCTTTGGATACTCTGCCGCATCTTTGCGCTGCTTGTCGCCTTGGTGTGTGATCCTTTGAGAGGATAAATGATTGAGCATACATAAGGGGCCTAGAAAAAGGGCCCTTTGTACCATCGAAAAGTGATGTGGGTTGTAAAGAACCTGAAAAATAAAAATAAGAAGAAGAAAAGGAAGAATATGGGGGTCCGGATAGGTTCGAACCGTATTGTGGACCTTATTTTTAATAGGCCTCTGTCCTAGCTAATGGTATCTTTAGTGCGTAGTTATGTACGCGCGGTACATATGCCGCTATCAGGTTCGGGTTTTGATGGAGGCTGAATTGCTAGTCTAGCTCTGGGCGAGCCGGACTCCCATTCTGCAGGGTAGACCGGACTCGTTTGACAGTGTCTGGGGGCTTGACTACCGATGTAGTACTCGGCTTAATGAGGCCACCCTGCACTTCGGCTGCGAGGGCCGCGGTATGCTCCCCAGTACGGAGGTTGCGCTCCATGTTTCCATTGACTGTTATGACGCCACATGGTCCAGACATCTTGAGCTTTAGATAAGCATACACTACAAAAAAAAAGACACATCCGTGTCATTTTGGGCCGAACGAATTTATTTCTGTCATACATATGACACTTCTATGACGATAATTGTGACAAAACCCGGTATCATCATAGATGTGGTGGGCTCCTACTTCTATGACAAAAAATCATGACAGAAAATGGGCTTTTCGTCCTGGGCGGGCCGGAGATGCAGCTGCATGACATTCTTTGGGCCGTCCATGACGGAAAAAACCGTGGTAGAAGCGAGGGGGAGGAAAATTTCGGGGAGTTCCCGGTTACGGTGGGAGGTCGGGGGCCGAGCGATGCGCATTTCTCTCGTACACGTACGCGCGTGTGTGCGAGGCGTTGGCTCTAACTGAACCCAAGCGAGGCGTTGGGCTCTAACTGAACCCGAGTGATTGCACTAGAGGCTACCCGTTACTAAACCCGAGCAATCGATCGATGGCTGTTAACTGAATCCGATCGAGCGATTCCTTTGCTACTGCTGCTAACTGAAGCCGATCGATTGGATGGACAGTGAGCGTTGCGGGGGGGGGGGGGGGGGTTGGATGAACAGTGAGCGGTGGCGTTGCGTCTGGATGAACATGACCCCATGGTGTGGAGGGCTGGATGAACAATAGACGGTGGAGGGGTGCCCGTGGAGGGGTGGTTGAACAGGACTCCGTGGTGTGGAGGGCTGGATGAACAGTAGACTGTGGAGGGGTGCCCTTGGAGGGGTGGTGAACAGTAGCCGGTGGAGTAGCGCGCGGTGGAGGCTGGATGAACAGGAGCCCGTGGAGGCTGGAGGAGGTCGACGATAGCCCGTGGAGGCTGGAGGAGGTCGACGGTGGAGATGAACAGTATCCCGTGGAGTCCCGTTTTGCGGTACGCCACACCCCTCCCGATGAACAGGACCCCCGTTTCGACCTTAGGAGGTCCGTTTCGTCCGTTTTGCGGTGCGCCACACCCCTCCCGATCAACAGGACCCCCGTTTCGACCGTAGGAGGTCCGTTTCGTCCGTTTTGCGGTACGCCACACCCCTCTCGATCAACAGGACCCCCGTTTCGACCGTTGGAGGTCCGTTTCCTCCGTTTTGCGCTACGCCACACCCCTCCCGATCAACAGGACCCCCGTTTCGACCGTAGGAGGTCCGTTTCCTCCGTTTTGCGGTACGCCACACTCCTCCCGATCAACAGGACCCCCGTTTCGACCGTAGGAGGTCCGTTTCCTCCGTTTTGCGGTACGCCACACCCCTCCCCATGAACACGACGCATTCCGTTGCCTCCCCATGAACACGATGCATTCCGTTGCCTCCCCATGAACACGACGACGACGCTGTTTCTCCGTTCTGACCCAGCAATGTACACGAGCCCTCGCCGTACGTATGCGCGAGTAGGCGTTCGAGACCCTGCCCGTATGTACGCACGTGGCCGTATTTTCTTTCTTGCACCCTGGCCGGTGTACGTACGTGTACATGCTACGTGCGTGCCTCTACTACGACACGTACGCGCCTCTACTACGACACGTGCGCGCCTCTACGTCGACCAGTATATATGTACGTACACGTTCGCGAGCAGAATGACAATGCTACGTACGCTTCGAACAGGTGGGTCCCGACTATCAGGCACTTCCTTGCCTGCGAAGATGTAGCTGGTGGGTCCCAGCAGTCAGGGAGGCGAATCGTTTTGGTTTTTTTTGCCCGGACGCACTTCCTTGCGTGCGAAGATGTAGCTGGTGGGTCCCAGCAGTCAGGGGGGCGAATCATTTTTTTTTTCAGACGCACTTCCTTGCGTGCGAAGGTGTAGCTGGTGGGTCCCAGCAGTCAGGGGGGAATAGTTTTTTCATGAAATACGGTGGCCCGTCCGATGGGTCCCTGCTGTCAGGTGGAGGAATCATTATTTTCCGGGTAATAAGGATGCACTTCCTTGCTGCCGCCGTGGACCCAGCTGTCAGCCTCTCCACGTACAGTCCACGTCCGATGGAAGTCGTTCCTTGACAACGTTGACCACGCCATGCCGAGAGCACCGGGGCGGTGGACGACGGCGAGGCCTAGGAAGGGGACGACGCAGAGCCGGTGAAGACGCGGCAGTGGATGCCCATGCGGAGAGGAGTATGAGGGTTCACTCGTTCGGCTGCGGTGTGAGGCTGCCGTCGCCGGAGGGGCTGGCCAGCAGTGGGAATAATAGGGGTGGTGAGGCCTCCGCGGCAGCACAGCCGGCTACAGGAGGCAGGAGCAGGCGGCACGACCGGCGCTGCTTTGGGCGGCTGGAGCAAGAAGACCAGAGGTTGAAGAAGCACTACGGCCGTTGGATGGACATCGTACGGTCACTAAAGCTAGAATCGTTTATATCGACTAAGTTGACAAAGCCTTTGGTACGCTCCAACTTAGTAGGCCCACAGGTAAGCCTCCGAAACGGTGTGCCCCAGATGTCAGGGGGAGGAATCATTTTTTGGGCGGCCGAAGCTAAGAATATCCGAGATTGAAGAAGAAGCACGACATCCGTTGGATAGACATCCAACGGCCACTGCTGCTAGAACCGTGTGTTGACTATAATAAGGTGACAAAGCCTTGCATACGCGCAACTTAATTTTTTTAGGGGACGCGTCACTTAGTAGGCCCACAAGTGTGTGGCAGAGAACTTATAGCCCATTTGCGTTTTGTAAGAATGTACAGCCCATTTTTGAATTCTAACGGAATTTACAACAGCCCATTTACAGTTTGTTAAAAGTACATCCCATTTTCTAGCTAGGACAACGATTAATAATTTCAACCAACCGTTGAAGACAGAATTCAATAAAATTTCCCACATTTTAATGGGATCCGAAATATTTTTATCAAGAAATTTCTAGTCAGATTAAATATAAATTTGTATTACGTAAAAATCCAACGACACATTGCCCGCGCAACAATGAAAATTTAAGATTTTCAAAATCCATAAATAATATTTTATAAACTAATTTCGTGTTTGGTGCATTTTTTTATAGTTACTGCCCAGTTTTTATAATTACATCCCATTTATTATTTTTTAAAGCACATTTTCCTGTTAAGCCTAATGCATCCCTCCTAGGAAAGATTTGCAGCCCAGCGGGGCGAAAAATAACAAGTTGACCTAGCCTGGGTATTCCTCAAAAAGACGTATAGCTGGGCTATCCATTTTCATCTTGAAAAAATTAGTATCTGGGCTGGATATCTGGCCTGGGCTAGACGGGCCACAGCCCGCCCAGTTAATACCCTGCTCTCCTCTGAACAACAACGAAATCATCGCCAAGAAAAACTCTGCAGTGCTCACGCCTCAAAAACACAAATACTGCTCGAGCTGCTTGGTCCCAGCTGTGGGCCGCACCTTGTGCAATTCTCTCGTTTATATTGACTACATAGGTTGACAATGGTGTGGGACCGTGATGTCAGGAAACCAGGAGAAAGCAAAAAAATAGAGTTGTACATAATAAGGAGGCACTTGCGTACGTACGGCTATGGCCCTAGTGGGTCCCTAGTGTCATCCAGTCAAAATAAAGTCATCTCCTGAATCCTCATGTTCATTGACGATGTTAACAATGCTCGGCGCCACGGCGAGCGCAACAACTCGAAGAACAACGGAGAGGGCCTCGCGGGCCCTACGGATGGTCTGATACAGCGCCCGCTGCCCATTCAGGAACCAGGATCATCGGACACCTATGACCACCTTCGAGAAACTGAGACGGCATGAAACGGTAAGGCCGCGCTTGGGAGCTCTGGTTTATTTCAAACCTGTATTAACATACAAGTGTAATTTACTCGTCATCGGAAACAACGCGTAAAATACAGGCGTAATGAAACTGAGGGCCCGAGGTCTGTAAGTAAAACCGGCGGGTTACGCGTGTAATTTGAGAGACCAGTGTATATTTTACGAGCACTGCTATATGGACGACATTACCAGACGATACATGCACGACGTGCATATCATGCCATCCATGGGCAAGGCTGAAACAACAGCTAACGGCTGGATTAGCAATTGTCCGAGTGTCGTTCAGCGTTTCTATCGTGTGTGAAATACTTCCGATATTTTACTAGCCGAGACCATCTGCTTTAATTTACAAGCGTCAGTTTTACAAGCGGTTTTGGTTGGAAAACGACGATCCAATCACGGCCTAATATCATGAGTTGGTCGGAAGATCATATGGTTTCACGTCTAACCTACCCGACTTGTCGTATAGGCTATGAATGAAACATCAGACGATGAACTTCTTAAGCACGGAAACAACAGAAGAGGATGATCTTCTTAACAAGAAAATCACTGGCATTAGATTGACATGCAAAACAATATGAAGCATTATTCTCAGGAGGCATGGTGAACAGCTCGTGATGCCGCATGCCACAACATTCCAAGCTCAACTTTGCAATCAAACACAAGGCCTGGCATTACATAGACAATATTCAGAACAAACTCTTAACACAGGAATATCTCCGCAGAGTAACTATTTACTTCTAAACTGAACACAGGAATAGGAAAAAACACTCGACGCTGCTCACAGCAAGGGCGTCCCACTCAAAAATGTCAAATGCATGTCTACTGGCTAACATCAATGAGCAAATTTTGACAAGGTTTTCCAATTCCAATATATTAAACTAACATCTTCTTGCTAACATCAATGATTAAACTTTGACAAGCTTTTCCCATTCAAAATATGTAATGCCTATGATCGTGGAGTCCTGTCGTAGCTTCTTGTACTTGTTTGGGCACTTTTTGCCCAGGGCACTCCACGTGTTGTTAAATTGCCAATGGTCCCTGTAGACTAGTCATGTCACCGGTGTCTAATAATACTCTGTAAAGCTTCTCGGTCATTCCTTCTATAATGTAGCGCAAATAATGACTGCTTCTTTCTGCAAAGTGGAATGACCAACTGGACCCCGTAATGCAGTAGTTTGCCTTGGACACATTGGCTCCTTTTGTGCAGTTCAACTAAAATCGAAGTCGGAATAAAACCGAGCTTTAATTTTGATATCCCTGTAAGCAACAATAGGTATAAGGGAAACAATTACTGAGAAATAACGGTTGATGACTTGTACTCCAAGAAGAAAAGCATCTACTGATCTACTTTATCTTAATGGGAAACAAAGCAGGAGAGTAGCAATTCTCCATCAGTGTGATTCATTCATATTGAATGAGACATTATCTTAACAATGCCTTGTTTCAACATGTATAAAGAACGACAAATCAGAAAAGTACCATTCCTAAAACAATGCAACTGATTCATTTTAACAGAGACATTATCTTAACAATACCTTGGTTAAACATGTCGAAAGAACTACAAAGCAGGATAGTACCATTCCTAACAAGTGTTGCAGTTTTGAACTAAGATTCAGTAGTTAATTAATTCTGAGAGTGGCATTGCTTAATTTTACCAGCGGCATTAGATTAACGAAAAGCATAAACAGTTCTAGGGGAGAGTGGGCGCAACAACAGTATGTGCTTCCATCTACTTATAAAGGGGGTGATGCAGAGTTTGTTGTAACAAAGCGACAAGCATCATGTCTGGGTTGGTCCCATTTTTGTTCACTACTTAATGGGAAAAGACAGCAATACAATAGCTTCAATTCAACATTTATTTAAAACAGTACCAATACAAGTAGCACAACATCTCAAAGCACACTGCACAATCATGTGGATGAAATACGAATCTGCCAACACGAATAGGAAATCCAATCTCGTTTTGTGCAGTTGCACTAAAATCAAGCAAAGTGTTTCGCGTAGCGAAGCAAATTGTCGCAATAGCAACAAGTTGAATAGATATCCCTGTTTAAACAGAGGCAAAAAAGGAATCAGTTACTGGCTAATAAAGGAGGATGAAACATGCTGCCACAAAAATGGTAATCCCGCCAATCCCTAACAAGTGTTGCAGTTTTGAAATAAGATTCAGTAGTTAATTCTGAGAGTGGCATCAATTACTGGCTTATAAAGGGGGTGATGCTGAATTTGTTGTAACAAAGCAACAAGCATCATGTCTGGGTTGGTCCCATTTTTGTTCACTACTTAATGGGAAAAGACAGCAATACAATAGCTTCAATTCAACATTTATTTAAAACAGTACCAAAACAAGTAGCACAACATCTCAAAGCACACTGCACATCATGTGGTTGAGACCACGATTTGAAACAACTCGCCACGAAGACTGGAAACAAATCTCGATCTCCTTTTGTGCAGTTCCACCAAAATTAAGCAAAGTCACCGGTGTGACATTCAAGTTGAACTTCACAAAACACTCTTAAAACATAAGTGTTTCGAGTAGCGAAGCAAAATGTCGCAATAGCAACAAGTTGAATCGATAGCCCTATTTTAACAGAGGCAAAAAAGGAGACAATTACTTGCCGATAAAGGAGGATGAAACAAACGGTGACAGAAAGAAGCATCTAACTTATCTTGGATGGAAAACAAAGTAGGACAGTAGCTTTTCTAAAACGGTTGCATTGATTCATATTAACAGAGACATTCTCTTGAAACAACATTCATTAAAAATGTAATTTACTTTTAACAGTGGCATTGCCTCAATTTTCCGGCGGCATTCTTAGATTAACAACAACAAAATAGTTGTATGGGACATGCCAGCACCACGTGCGTCCACCCGTATAAATGATGCAGAGTATGTAGCCAAGCAGCATATATGCGCTGGTCCCATATTTGTTCTCTTTGAACCTTCTTCCTATGTGAGGGCAGCAAATCTAGTCCTGCACAAACTACCCGACACCCCAGTTTCTTTCCCTTTTAAACAAAGAGATCGGTTCCTTACAGATGTGTGTACTGGGTTACCCCCTTTTTCCCTTTTCGACCTACAAAGTGGCTGGATAGCCAGTCTATACTACTTTCCGCCCCTCCTTTCCTCATTGAACCACGTCCTAGATTCTTGATCCAGCCCACCGCACCCTTCTTTCCTCTTTAAACCAAGACCTAGATTCGACTACAGATCGAAAAAGATCCACATGCAGCTAGAGCAATGACGGTTTCAAAGAAACTTACACCTTAGGGTCGTCGGGATGTGGCAAGGCGTGTGGCGGGAGGCCGGATCTGCCCACACTACGTACGGTAGCGAGGAAGAAGGTGTCGGTGGCCCTCCCGCACAGGCGCCGGGTGAAAGAGAACATCGCAGCCGGCAGTGGATTGCCTCCCTCGCCGAAGGCGATAGAGTGAACGCTGCACCTCCTCCCCTTCCCGGTGCGACGGGATACGGACGCCTCCTTCACCAGCTGTGAGGGGGGAGAGAGAGACAAGAGGCCAACGCAGTCCTGTTTAGATTTGGTGAAGAGAGGGTGAGAGACTGTGAATATAGCAAACCCTAGCAAATGAACGCTGAGCCTCTAGCGTGTAACATATATGTAGTGCGGCGAGCGTGTGGAGAGTGCAAACCCTAGCGAACAAGCGCCGAGGCTCCCGCTTATATATATACTACTGTAGTACGGACTGAGCTCCGGTGCCTTCACTGCAGCTGCTTTTGGCTGTATGACAGGTGAGCCAGCCACATTTTGGGCCCACCTGTCATAAATCCAAAGGCTGGTGCACTAAGTCAATGAAGCTGCGTTCATATAATACTCTCGTGTATACGACTAATATATAGTGGAGTGGTTTTCTTATTCTCTCCATAACAATCGTTTTGTGTAAGTACGAAACGAAACTCATTATTTAATGTATAGTGAAGAAAACTAGTACTACTTCCGATGAACTAACGATCCACGCCCACGCGTCCTGGTCGCACTTCCTGTCCTTCACGTGTGGTACACTACCCTCCCTTAAGTGAACAACCACACATGCGCCAAATTATCGGAAACGTGTGAGAGTGTGTACAAATAAAGAATTTTAATTTCAATTATAGGAAAGGTTTGAGAGTATTACAAAGTTTGACTTCAGTCAAATCTAATATGCAGAGTAAATAAAAATGGAGGGCTACTACGTCCATCCGGGTTTTTAGTCCACAACATTTTTTAAATCAAAGTTAATAGCTGGACAAATAAAATTACAGGGGAGCTGGAGACAAAGTTGTGAGAAGGCTTAGAAATCAATACAAAACTTATGCTCTTAGTACCAACGTCGATCCTTCTTCGAGGAAACATTTGGTTCATAGCCAATTGTGTGGTAAAATTGCACCAACGTGAAAGACGACTGCATCTCCAACACAACCAAGGTGAACTGACGAAGGATATCATCTTTGTGCGTAACAAGCAAAGAGCACTGATGGAAGACAGCTTGTTTTTCATTGAAAATCGATCAGCTTCACCAGCCGACGCAACCATGAGGCGCAACCATGAGCATCGATAGGTCATCGTGGTGATGCATCATCCATTTGGCATCAAGTTTGGGTGAGGCACCTATGAAGTTCGACAAATCCTCACTGTGGTCTGTTTCTTCTCAGTAATCAAGCTCGAGGAAGGAAGAACCACATGGCAGAGGACAGTGAGGCGGAACAACAATGGCCATCCAATTTTGTGCAGTTCCACTAAAATTGAGGAAGACATGCCCGGGTATGGAGACACGCATCGCTGTTTCCAAAAATATAAAAAAGGGTTAGCAACGACATCTCAATTGTCAATAAGAATTAATGAAAAGTACACCAACAAACAGAAGCATCATAATTATCTTGATGGGAATAATACCAGGATACCCGAGAAAAAAAGCATTTCTTCATTTAACCAGTGATAGTACTACCACCATATGGACAATGACCACACAACCACCATGTACTTTTGTCGAAACAACATGTATACCTCCACCGAGGCATAAATCAGGACAACTTTTCGAGTGACATTTCCTCTATAATAGTACTAGTAGGTGATGTTGGACCAGCCGACAAACCCTAGCTACTGTGCATGGGGAGCTGGGGAGTAGTCGCATAGAAGAAAACCCGCACGCAGCGACCTGGGGAGCTGGACCAGTACAAGAAGTTATACCTCAGGTGGGCGAGATGTCGTTTAGGCGGGCGGGCGGGATCTACCCACGCGACGGCAGCGAACAAGGTCGCGAAGCATCTTCGTCCGCGCCAGCGCCGGCTCCGAGAGGACGGTGCGCATCGGCTTCCTCCGTCGCCGACGGCGACAACGTCAACGCTGCACCTCCTCACCTCCCGCAGCGGACGGGATTCGGCCGGATCTGTGACCACCGGTGAGGAGAGAGATAGAGTGGACACTGTCATCTTGTTTTGATATGGAGATGGTGAGAGAGCGAGACGCGAGAAACTCTATCAAACAAGAGGCTATAATGGAGTAAAAAATCTCTCCATAGCAGTGGTTTTAAATAGAATACGCGCGTTCCCGGAAAGAAGAAACGAAAACTGGCGGACTATTTTTTAAGGGTCTGTCTAGGACACATCTAGATGTGACATAGTTATGTCACATCTAAGTTGATGTCCACTCTGTTAGTGGTCTATTTTTTCCTAGTTTTTTTGTTTCTTGTTGCTACATTATATACTTGTGGGAGCTTAGATGTGATATCCTTAAATAACATCTAGATTTGAATTGGACAAACTGATTTTCTAACGTACCAAGAAAGAAAACTCGATCAAAAACACGCCCCCACTTCCAGGTCGCGAGAGTCGTCGCGCACACACACATAGACATAGACATGCATATTCATGTTTACGTAAAATTCCATTTCCATCTCCATCTCCAATCATATTTGTCTAACTGGCACATTATTTACGTTGTTAATTATATACGCAGCAATATTAACGTACATCATCTCTTGTTTGCGCACGTCTGGACCGCTGCCACGGCCGATCCTGACCAACCTGAACCCTCTTCATCACCCGCGCGTGCTTCCCGCCCGAAACGGTCAGTGCCGCATTCATGCCCGGCCAGAGCGGACGCGACCTCTCACTGGAGCCGGCATTGAAGCGACGCGCCGGCCGAGAGAGCGTCGCCCGCGCCGCTTCCGGGTGCACGCGGCTGCTCCGCGTTCAAAGGTTGCAATAGCCGGCTACAACATGCATGTAAAAAGTTCTTGGGAGTCCGTGCTACAGCTACTGTCCTCCCCCAACTCGTCAATCTCTTCCAGTAGTGCTAGTACTCCATGGTGCGATCCATTGACAAGCAGGCGGGAAAGTTATCGTATACTCGGTTTGCGGTGAGTGGCATGCCGAGCGACCGTGTGGGGTCAAGCCGTGGAGGAGGGTGAGACACAAACACGACAGACGTGATTGAAACGTTGGTTTTGCTCGATGGCGCGATCCAACGAAACGAAACGTTGGTTTCTCTCCGTTTCCATTTTTTCTCCGGAAAAACGGAAAATTTCCACTCCATTTTCATTCCTATTCCAAGGTTGCCCCGTTACAACATTCCATCAAATACAAAGGAAAACTAACATGCATGCTGATGCATCTCAATGATTCACAGATCATAGCCAATATTTACTTCACAACTAAAGAAAAAAGTTGTGAGAGCATGTACGAAAGAAAAACTACTGATGTGGTCACTATGACTTAAACCCTAAACCCTAAACATGATTTAATTTCCTGGCCAGGTAGAACCTGTCGAAGGAAAGACGGCTGGCGCTTTTGTGCAGTTCCACTAAAATCGACCTAAGCATCCCTGATGGCAAAGATATTGAAGAAGTGTGATTAGAATAATAGTACTAGCACTAGTTCATGAGACATAAACTCGTCATAAGTAGAAGCCGGTAGAAGTAGAGAAAGATCGACATGGAGATGGAGCTACGGCAGTGGAGCAAGCCGGCTCCAAAAGGAAGATGGACTACCTGGGACGTCGGGCTGTAGCTAGAAGGGCGGTTGGGACGCGGCATCGGCCAATACCGCGGTGACCCCCGATTGGGACGCACCGACTGTGGGTTTTCTCCCTCGCTGATGTCGACCGTGTCTACGAAGAACATTGTTCCCTTCCCCCAGCTGCGGGATCAGGCCCGTCGTTCTATGCTTGCGAAGAGAGCAACCTAAGCAAGCAGGCTTGTAGCTTAGGCTCCTGCTAGTGTATATATAGTGGTTTTGTTTTTTCTCGTATCAACCATTTTATATTGCGTACGTGTCATTCAAGAGTGAAATGATGGTTGCTTCTTCCGACTAACTTACTGTGTGATTTGACTGCTCCTTAGTGGCCCCTACACGTACTCCCCCTACGTGTATGCAACAGTCACACGTACACATGGACGCAAAAACGCGTGCGACGCCCTAATGCATGCATGTCCGAGCACACAACGGAACACACACGGTCACGCTCAAGTGCTCAACCTACACGTGCCTGCACACACATACTCAGTCAGGGTGAGCTAGTGACTGTATAAACACCAGAAAATATATATATTGAGCGCAATGAGCGTATTATGAAGTCCACTGACCGTATTTTTACAAATATACAGTGACAGACAGTGTATTTATCTCGTTTGAAATTAAGCCATATTAACCGGAGAGGAGGCAGTATGGACTAGCATTACTTTGCTGTGTCCCGTCAACTTGCCGAACGAGGAGAAGGTTGCAGGACAGGAGAAGCTTGCGCGTAGTGGCTCGCAGGACAAGGAGAAACTTTTGACTAATGCAAGCTCTCCCTCGCTCAGGCGGTGGACGTGCAACAGTTAATTTGGTGTCAGATTGCCAGAAGCATACACTATACTACTAGTGCTATTATTGTTCGACTTCCCGAATAGGCGAACAGCCAAGCGCAAAGTTTACTAGTACTACTACTATAGTCTATAAAGGTACGTACTATACTAGTACTAGGAACCGGATGGAGGAGCGTCTGCACTCTTATTATAATTTTAAAATGTGATAAAGCAATCTTCAACACATTTGGTTCTCTTCGAGGGTTCTCGCATGTGATAATGGAAGTTGATTTAATGGAACACTCGCCACAATTCTCGCTTAATTCTGGCTCATATCCTGTAACAAATAGTAGCGCTCGGTAATATTTCCTCTTTTTTTGTTATCCAACATGTAATGAATGATATCGATCAACCAACCATGCTCGAATATATCTTGGCCTCCGTGCGAGCTCGTCTGTGTGTTCTCACTCCTCGTCTCTCTCAAGGAACGGTGGGTTGCCTCTTTGCCGTCAATTGAGATCGGTTTGCTCACACTCCTATCCCACATGTCAGTGATATGCCAAGAGGAGGTGCGTTGACCGACTGGCCATACGCGTACTTGGTTTTGCACCTTCATACTACTCCTCCCTCCGTCACAGTTTACAGGGCGCGCTTCATTATGATGCATTTCTCTCAATGCATTTCCACCACCAGAGAGACTTTAGACGCGTTTGGTTTAATGCTCAATTAATTAGGGCATGGTAACCGCAATCAAGTCCACAATTTTCTCTCCATGTACTGTACTACTACGGAGTGGAGTAAATGCATGCATGTGTGTACCCGGGGTGGAAGCACTGCATGCATGTGTGTACGCATTATTCCCTCTAGTAATAGACGCCGTGCTATAACTACCAATGCTATTTTTCAGGCCGATCGCTAGTCGCCTTGGTCCCACAGATTTTTTTCTTTTTTCTGAAGCACGCTGTATAAACAGTGACGGATGGAGTAGTATGAGCGGATTCAAAGAAGAGCGTATTGGTGGTTGCTTCTTCAGAGCAACTTACAGTGGGAAAGGTGGGGCTTATGATTTGACTACTCATTACTCACTATTAATGCGGTGCAACGATCGGGCCGAGTCTCCCAAGCGGTTGTGCACTACCCCCTCGGTGCTTAAATATACTCTGGTGTATTTGTCTTTCTAGAGATTTCAACGAGTGACTACTCAAATATTTGTCTTTTTAGAGATTTCAAATGGACTGGCACATACGAATGTATATAGACATATTTTAGAGTGTAGATTCACTCATTTTGCTCCGTATGTAGTCACTTGTTGAAATCTCTAGAAAGACGAATAGAATATTTAGGAACGGAGGGAGTACACATACGAAGCAAAATGAGTGAATCTACACTCTAAAATATGCCCGTTTGAAATTTGTAAAAAGACAAATATTTAGGAATGAAGGAGTATAATTTTGTGCATGGCACATGGACCCGGATGATGAAGAGGCTTTTGGCAATGCTATCAAGCTTCCATCATTTGTTTACATAATTGACGTACTATAAAAATAATTTTCCAGCGACATGAAATTGTACAATGGTGTGAGCTTTCAGCTTTTTTTTCGCGTGTCTTGCCATCGATGCTCTTTCGGAAACAATAAAAAACTAACTTCCTTGCTAATGCATGTCAATTATTAGGAGATCAGAGCTAATAATTACATCACAACTGAAGACAGAGTTATGAGAAGGTGTTAAATTAAAATTGATCCATCCTTTCATTGGCAGCAACATCCCCCTAGCTCTGTCTAAATCAACAAGGCATGTTGGGAAAAAAAGTAGCTGTCTGGAGCATGCAACATTCCGATCATTTTGTGCAGTTCCACTAAAATAGAGCTGAGCGTCCCTGTTCCAAAGATATTAAGTGTGATTACGATAATAGAGGACTGCTGATGAAACAATAAACACACAAATAGAAGCCGGTCACCTTTGCAGTCTCTCTTAAGACTAACTAGTTGGAGAAGATTAGGCTCGGAGTTGGATGAGGAGGATAGAGCAAAACCAATCTCCCTTTGTGCGGTCGCACTGAAATGTAGAGACGTTGCCCATGTGACATTTTAGTACAACTGCACAAAACACTCTTAAGAAAAAAGTGATTTGTGCAGTTCACCAAAAGGTCGCAATAGCAACGAGTAGAAAGGAAACAATTACTGGCCAATAACAGTTGATGACACATGCGACGACAAAAAAGAAGCATATTCCTTGTCCTAAGGGAAGATAACAACACGGTTGTGTTTGTCTAAAATGGTGTGAGGACGAGAATGCAATATGGAAAGTACGCCGGACGAGCTACGTTTTGGGCAAAGAACTATGGAAGATCCACATGCAGCGACGTGGGAAGACGGGCAGTGGAGCAAGGCCGGAGGGGATACCTGGAGGTCATCGGGATGTAACTAGGTGAGCGGCGGCGGGCGGAATCTGCGAGCAGGTGGCGTAGGCCCTGCCGCACCAGAGCTTGGTCAGAGAGAACGGCGTGTACCGCAGATCGGGACGTGCTGCCTCGGCGCCGTCAAATGAAGAAACGATGCACTTCCTCCCTTTCCCCCGGCGGACGGGATGCGGCCGGGTCAGTGACCAACGGTGAGAGAGAGAGAGGCCACCGCACTCCCTTTCCCCTGGCGGACGGGATGCGGCCGGATCAGTGACCAACGGTGAGAGAGAGAGAGGCCACCGTAGCCTTGTGTGAGATACTCTGAAGAGCGACAAACCAGGCAGGCAGGCTCCATTGTATATAGTGAGCGGACTACCTTTTTCTCCATAAAAATTGTTCTAATTCTGTGTACGTGCCATTGAGCGCTATAACTTTATTTAAAATTAACGCTTCAACACGTCAAGTCGAACTTTGTTTCGTGCACGCGTGGTACATGACCTCCCTAGGTAAACAACCGCTACAGGCGTTCAAATTAGCACGTGGCTGCCATTTCGTAAAGAAATGAGCTCCATCGTGTACCCACGTGGGTGTGGCTAGGCACGAAGCGTGAGTACGTGCACGGTGCACCTATTCTCTTCTTGTATACGTACACCACCTACGTGGGGTTGTGAGAGAGAGATACGAACCTAGAGAGATATAGTGTGTGAGTTCTTGAGAGTTTTTTTGGGGGGGTCAATCAAAAAATGTAACATATGCAATGTGTGTGAAATAGAGTCCTGGATATAACATATATATAGAGGGGGCGATCCACGAGAAGAGAGTGGAGGTATCATCGGCTTGAGGTGTCCATAGAATCAAAGAGAGGGATGATGTGTGTGTGTGTGCGCGCGCGATCGATAAAGAGTGCCATCGAATTTGTGTGTGCCCACGTCAAAGATATAGAGTGGCTAGCCTACTGGAACATGAGATGGGACATGTGCAGTTTGTCCCTGTGGCATGGATACCTACCTCCGGCTCTCGACTATCGGTGTGTGGTGGGGGAAGAGGGAGGCCCAATTAACTATAGAGGTACAATGGCTGGTATATGTGTGGAGGGGGAGAGAGGCCTACCTCATGTATTGAGGAGATCGATATGCCTCATGTATTAAGGGAGATCGATCGGCATCCATGCATATGTGACGGAGAGGAATAAGGTTGGGAGAGAGACACAGCTAGAGTGTTGGAGGGGGTGGTAGTGGAGTTGCTTCTAACAAATGGTGGGATAGGCTTGCTAGACAAACGGAGGGCACGCCCGCAATATCAATAAGAGAGGAGATGGCTGCTTGTTGTCTGTGCACGTGCGTGTGAGAGACGGGTCAGGAGGCATGCACGAATGATGAGGGGGGACGATGTGGCAGTGGTAAGCAGACGTAACTACATAGGAAGATCAATCGCCCTTTGTTAGAGAAAGGAGAGACATAACTTGTGAGGTACCTCGATCGATGGGGGGGTAGTTAAAGTCGATCTAGGTATATGTTGGGAGATCGATTGGTATACATGCATGTGTGTGTTAGAAGCAAATGAGGCACGAGGAGAAGGATAGAGAGAGAGGGATGCATGTAGGAGGTGGTACGAGAGGCATACTATATCGAGGGGGGAGGAGTGTGCGAGTACGAGAACGATGAAAAGAGTGGTGGGAGTGAGGCATGGACGGTGACAAGAGAAGAGGGGAAGCTTGTGTTTGTGCTAGGCACACCTGGCTAGAGAAGCATATCGATCGATCTGTGCCGTAAAGAAGGAGCTGGGGGCCTACACACACCGTGGGTGAACGACCTAAAGTGAAAAGACAAATTTGCGCGATGGAGCTAGAGAATGTTGAGGGAGGGTGAGAGGGATGCGGGCGTGTGCATGCACAAGAGAAAGTTAGCGCTAGCTACAAAGATAAGAGGGTTGTGTGGGTGTAAAAGACGAATAGAGATCATATATACTTCATTATAAAAAGCGAATTCGGATATTTGAAGAATTTATCATAGTGTTTCAAACCGACACATGTGTGAATATATATAACGGTGATACACATGGTGTGGTTATGAACATGTTATACTACATTTAATATATTTTATCTCTACTCTTATAAAAAACGGAGTTGTTGATGATGGTGTGCCTGCCATCCTGCATTATAGGTCATCCGGTTTATATCTGGCGGATAGCAAGGGAACTATGATGGTTGAAGTTGGCAACAATCATGATTGTAGATTCTTTTTGAAATAGAGAAACGAATTCAAATTTAGTTCGAATTGCAGCGGTAGTATAGACATTTGGAATGCACTAAAATGTTGGTATGAGTAGGTTACATGCATTATACAGCAAGCGAAAAAATTTAATCGGACATAACATGGATTCATACTCCCTCCTTCCATCTATATAGGGCGTAATGACATTTTTAAGACCGCCTTTGACTATTGACAAGATTAATAGTACATGACATGCACAATGTGAAAATTACATCATTGAAAGAACCTTTCACACACAAATTTAACGGTGTGCTTTGTGTAAGTTGCATGTCATATATCATTGCTCTAATATTTGGTCAAAGTTAGCATCGAAAAATGCATTAGGCCCTATATAGATGGAAGGAGGGAGTAGCTTTGAATAGCATTTGTATAGTAAAACGGGGCAAGACTCTCTCTTTGTGTGGTGTGAATAGTTTTATTTTTTCGTTTTCTTTCTGGTTGAGGGAAGTGCGAATTGATTTGGTACGTACATGTACAATATTACTACACGTTAGGCTTGTCCCTAAAATTCAACCCGCGTCTTGTTATATCCCGAAAATTCAGATATCGTGCTCCCAAAACTGGCGCCTTCACAACCCGCGCCTTGTTCTCCCAAAATTACAACGCGCGCGAAAACTCCCTCTAGCTGCCAAATCCCGACACGCGAAATCCCCCTTCTAACCCTGAGACGAAAGGGCCGCTAGTTCAAATCGGTGGGGGGTACTTTTGTAACACACCCTACATTTTGGACAAGCGCGTCCCTAAGTCATGCTTCACCCCCTCCCATCGCCCCCTTTTCGCCATTCGAAATCCCAGGCCGCCATAACCTCTCCGCTCCAGCTGCGAAACCCCACCCTCCTCCGTCCGCCACATCACCGCTACCTAGACGGAGCCTCTTCCCCGACGAAGTCGTCCACCGCAACAGCTTGACGTCCCTCGTCCACCTCCCCGGATGAGGATCCGTCGTCCATCTCGCCGTCCCGCCGGTTCAGCCGCCCCGTCCTCCACCTCCAAGGAGCTGCTCCGACGATCGCCTCGTCTATCATGGCTGCTCCATCCCCACAGCACCACCTGAACCTGCTCCACCGGAACCACAGCATCCTCACCGACTCCTTGGACGAAGCCGAGGCCTATTCGGCGCCACCAAAGAGGTTGTACACTCATCGCATCGCACCTTCTCCTTAACTCGACCTCCCGGCGCCGACGGTGCTCCATCCCGCACCCCCATGGAGTGGCGTCCATACCGGCCGGGTTTGCTGCTGCTGCTCCGGCTCTCGCTCGCTCGCGCTGCTGCTGCTGCTCCGGCTCTCACTCGATCGCTCGCTCGCCCAGCTGCTGCTGCTGCTCTCCCCCTCGCTCGTGCTGCTGCTCTACTCTGATTAAGCCACACTTCAGTCGACTGAATCGACTTTTGGGTCAGTCGATTTTCAGGGGTTGGGGAGCTCGCCGGAGTTAAGGAAGAACCACCCGCAGCGGGGACGGGGGCTCGCCGGAGAGGTACCCCACTATCTATCTTAGGGTTCAGGGTGGGGCGGGGGGCCTAGAGGGCTGGCCGGGGCGGCGGTGGCGAGTTGTTTCAGGGCGGCGAGGCGGCGCTGGGGCCGGCGGCGAGGCCAGTGGTGGCTGGCGGCTCAGGGGGGTGCAGGTTGAAGATGAACTACAGGCCCTCCCTAAACTACATGTCAAGTGCCTCTCTGGTACCATTGTGTTCAGTTTCGACAATAGCATTCAGATTCCACAGTAAATTTCAGTTTCGACAGTTAAGTTGAGAGTCAATAGTTTTTACCTCATCTGTTGTAGTCAGGTGGTTTTTGGTGATGTTAATTTTACATCCATTTTACATCATCTATTGGAGATGTTATTAGAATCCCACTTGATATTGACGATGTCTGTCTTGTGCTGCTTCAGCCTTGACGTCTTACGGCTCACCGGAGCTGCACCAACGACAGAACGATCCATCACAACAGAGCAGTGCCCTCGACACCGTCTACAGATTCCTCAGATCTTCCTCCACACCTCCGACAGCCACCTCTGCCTCAACTGCTTCAGCGACCAACCCAATGATGCTGAGGTCGACACGGCTACGGCAAAGAGGTTATACACTTGTTGCATCACTTATTACTATACATTCACGTCGATCCATTAGGGCTATTTTGGTTCAACGGAAAAACTCGATCCACTGGTTGTTACCATCGCTCTAAATTTCTGCATGCTCTCCTTACATAATCTCACCATATTTTTTTCGTATGCATGTCAGATATTGTACACAGTCATGCTGAACATGTAAAGAAAAAGAGAAGCGTTTTGCGCGGCAATACAATGTCATGCAGACATCGCTCCATGGTGGGTTCAATGGCAAACCCTCCCCACCCCTCTCCAGATTGTAATCCAGAGGAAGATATCTGTTCTGAGGCAGATTCAGACGCCGCTGACCACTCCTATTTACCCCCCAAGTTGTTTGCTCTACCTTGGCATGATGATGTTAGTCATATCATGCATATGTTGCCTTGTAGTGCCTACTTTTGACATCATATATGCCATCTGCTTAGTTTAGACATGTTCTGTAATGCCACCTGTTTAGTTTCAATATCATATATGGGAATTATGCAGTCTCATGTCTTTTAGCCTAGCCATAATATATGTGAAATGTGCAATGCCATCCTGTTTAACCAGGCATCATATATTTGAATGATATCTTGCCCATCCTTTTCTTCATTACATTTCCATTTGTCGACAATGTTTGTACATTAAACTACTCTTCCTCTGATTCAGCCATTTGGGTGGAGATGGAAAAATCTGGAGTGAATACAAGTCCTTCAGAGCAGACAGTGCTACCTGTCGAAGCAGATCTCTTGTTGGGTCCCGATAGCTCCTCAGAGATCGACTCAGAGATAGATGACCCGTCCTATTCCCCCACTGAGGTGTATGCTCTAACTTGGCACGGTTATACTGCTCATATCATGCATACGGTGTCTTGCGTTGCATAGTTTAGACATCATATACACAATATTCAACACCATGTTCTTAGTTCAGACATCATATCGAATGCCCTCTGTTTAGCATATAAATCACATATGCGAATTAAATGATGCGTTCCTGATTACTTAGATAACATGTAGGTGAATTATGTCATGCGATCTTGTTTAGTTATTCATCATATATTTGAATTATGTTATGCTATGCTATCCAGTTTAGATAGACATCATATATGTGAAATTATGTCATGCTATCCATTTTAGTTAAACAATATGCATGTCAACTATTTCATGCCCTCTTTTTTCCACACTATCTATTGCATCTGTCTCTCATACAATGTCTGTACATTCAACTATGTTTCCTGTTTATCAGCCATTTGAATTGGAGCGGGTGATGCCAGTATCTAGCGGACTAAAAACACGGTCTTCAAATAAAATAGTGCTACCTCTTGGTGGAGATAGCACCCCAGTTGTACATGCACAAGAACCAGCCCTACCACACATAACCCAAACTCTCGCAGATTGTACCCCTACTGTGATGGACAGAGAACCAGCTTCACCCAATCTAACCCCAACCCCAGCCCATAGTAACCCAGTTCCTGTTGACACAGCACCATCTCCACCACAGAGCTCCCAAACAAGAGCAGTTAGTAAGGCAGCTCCAGTGCCCAAAGGGCCAGTACTATCACGGCGAACCCCAACTCCACCAGTTAGTACGCCTATTCCTGTGGAGAAAGCACAACCAGCTAGTCGTAGTTTGGCATCTATCGCATTTGATGTTGTTAAATCGTATGTGCATATCTTCCCATCTTGGAAGTATTATACTGAAGATGAAGGAAAATGCCAGTTGCAGGTGTTTGTCCAGGAGTTATGCGTAAGTAATGTTATTCATGGCAATTACTTTGCTTCGTCCCATACATCCTACCTCCATGATGGTTATAATACAGCAAATTTTCCCATTTTTCTCTATAGATAAGGACCGATTTGGAAACTCAGGATGAGGTAACCTGTGCTAATACCTTTGCTATCTTCAAGAATGCTTGGTGGCAGTATCGGAATTACCTGAAGAAAACATACTTCACCGGCAAAGAAACTCATCAAATTCCCTTACGTTCTCCTGAGACACATTTACTGGACGATGACTAGGAATGCCTTGTTCTGTACTGGTCCCGAACCAAGAATGTGGTAAGGTCTATGAGCTTATTTTCTATTTTAAAGTATTATATTCTTGCATCTTACTGTACTCTGTTCATGTAGAACAAGTGCCTAAACCTGAAGAACAACTGTTCTAATTTAAGATTCCATTGCTATCATAGTTCAAAAAAGCGCTAGGCGTTAATTGTGCGTTTTGCCACCGCCTTGCGCTTTACTGACCAAAACGCATGCTTATGCGCAGTTATGCACAGATTATGCGTAGTTATGCGCAATGCGTTTTGCCAATGCCTAGAGCCTAGGCGCGCTTAAGCGCTCGCTTAGGCACGCCTTGTTTAACTATGATTGCTTTGCTCTTGTATCACTGTATTTACTCATACAAACTTATTTTCAAATTGAAGGATCCAATCAAAACTCCAATGGCACAACAGGTATGTTCACGCATGTTTCTTTAACAGGTTTGCTCTTATCAATAGCTCTGTTGATTTCAATTTCAATTGTGTGTACAGTTGACTTTCATATCATGCACATTACTAGCATCACAACAGAGTGAATAGTGTTGTTGTACATGTAGACCCGTGGTACCCATCTGAAATCTTGTTGTACCATGTAGTTTCCCACGCTTTGTATTCTTTCACTGCTACTTTGTCTTGAACTGATATGATTTGAACCATGTCTCTATTTTGATTTGGCAAGACAATGCAGTGACCATAGACATAGATATATGTTTGTTTGATGCTTTTATTATGTACTACTTGTTGGCAATAGAAGACTTGGTAGTTTAATCCTGTCCACCTTACTAATGAACTGGTTCACCGAAATGAGTTTCATATACTAGTACATGCTAAACTTGTTATGTGTCTGCTTGTTTCTTCTTTTAGATTGCTGATAGAATATTGGGGAAGAGTGCCTTATTAAGCAATGGTAAAGGAAGTAATGCAGATAAGGTTGAGGATAGTGACACATCCTTGTTGGTCTCCAACAAAGCTGATAAAACAGCTAAGGAAGACTATCTTGAAGACAGCGAGACAACCCCAAAGTCCTGTCTCGGTTTAGTGTTCGAGTTACTGGGCACTACCGCTTGCACAAGCTATTCCAACTCACTGTCTGAATCAGTTCGGTTTCTTGAGTCTCAACTACAAGCTGAAAGACATCGATCAGTTGTGCTGCGACAAGAAGCGGAAGGACTGCGGAAGTCCCTGGAGCATTCAGATGCATACTTTCTGGTGCAACAACAAGCGTTGGAGGATTTTTGGGCCAAACAGGACAAAGCTAATCTGCTTGCTAAGCTTATTGCTAGCATGGTGGATACCCAGGATAACGTTTCTTGAGCTCTTCTGAAGTTGTTTCAGTTATGCTCATGTTTTGCTGGCGCATTTATTTGCACTGGTGTCCAATTTTGACGGCCAGTGTATGTAATGTGCTGCTTTGTTCCCTATATTTGCACTGGTGGCGAACTTTGATGCCCAGTGGATGTAATATGTGTAATAGCGGTAATAGGCTAGCGTTAATTGCTTGCTTATTTATTTCCTTATTGTCTTGTTTAGTTGTTTGCTTGTAGTCACTGCAGTTCTTTTTCTGTTTTTTTCTAGTGGCCACAATAGCCTATTTTTGGTAACTAGGCCAAAATAATCATGGCAACACACGGACTGTTGTAACCATGGGCCTCCTGCAGGCCGTATGATCCATGGGCATTCGTCCGTCCATACAATCCATCGGCCTTCTATACGAGCCTTAGGGTCCATGGGCCTTCTACGGGCCATAGGGTACATGGGCCTTCTACGGGCCGTACGATCCATGGGCCTTCTACGGGCTGTACTATCCATGGGCCTCATATGGGCCGTAGGATC
The DNA here is from genome assembly GCF_002575655.3 of Aegilops tauschii subsp. strangulata. Classification (NCBI taxonomy): domain Eukaryota; kingdom Viridiplantae; phylum Streptophyta; class Magnoliopsida; order Poales; family Poaceae; genus Aegilops; species Aegilops tauschii. The sequence goes on from NC_053038.3 coordinate 159,989,425, forward strand.
CATGGGCCTTCTACGGGGCGTATCATCATTTCGCCAATCATGGGCCGTACTATTCATGGACCATAACGGGCCGTTAATAGGCCGTATTTGATAACTCTATGAAAACAGCCCAACGGGTTTTTTTACATGAAAATGGCCCAACGTATTAACTGTCCGCAAAGGGGCCGACTGTAACGACGGGCTGAATTTGGCCCACAAGCAGAAAATGACAGTAACGGGCCGTATGTAACCGAATGCTGCAAATGAGCCCAAGAATCAATGGGCCCTAAGAAGGCCGAAAGATAACTTGGGCTGGAAACGGCCCAATGGAATAACGGGCCGTTAATGGGTATAAAGTGATACACTGTTCATTATGGGCCAGTTTCACCACGGGCCGTTAATGGGCCAAGAGTTACAAAGATCCTCATATGGGCCGAAAGAAGTCACGGGCCACACATGGGCCGGAAGTTAAAACGGGCTGAATCATATTGGACGGCCCAGATGACGCTACTGGGCCTAATTCAGATAGGGCGTAACGGGCCTTGGGTTAGTGGGCTGTAAATGGGCTATATGCGAACAGGCCGTTAACAGGCTTTCCGTGGGCCGGCCCGCCACCTTTTGACCAAGTCAAACGGGCCGGCCTTTTCACAAGAATGGGCCTCTGTTGGGCCGTGCCACGTGTTGCCGTATCATAGGCGCCTTCGGTCCAATGAGCGGATGACATCTGTCCCAACGGTGAGCCGACACGTGTTTCCTCCAGCCAATGATGATTTTACACGTGGAAAATCCCCATTGGTCGGGGCTGTTAACGGGTTATCGGATCCAAAACCCAACCCGATAGCTTAACGGCGTTCCGTTACGGTGGATGCCACGTGTCGGTCACCCTTGACGAAAGCACTTCTGTGACGCGCGATTTATCGTCATGGAAGTGGACACTTCCGTGATGATAATTTTCGTAATGTCATGGAACACTTCTACGACAGCACAGGTATGACTATCTTGATTCTGTCATAAATTTGTCATGGATGTACATGCATGACAAAAAATGCGACCTACTGTGACAAACACGTATCATCACGGAAGTGTATTTTTTTGTAGTGATAGTGTGGGACTACATTCAAATGGGCGAAGGCAGTCACAACCCTAGCTTTGGCCTTTGCTTGTCATTGCATATGCATCCATGCATCATCTTAAATTCAAAGAAATTGAATTTAGGGAATTCTCAAGCCTCAGAAATCTTTTAAAAATGATCAACATTAAAATATTTTCAAATGAGCCCAACAAAATGGTCCTGCTAATCTCTGAAAATATTGGCAAGAGCTAAAACTCAAACCAATATTTTTGGAATCACAGAAATAATTATTCTTGTGCCTTTGAATTAATTCACTAGCTATTTGAACTGTGTTTATATTTACTATAAAATAGATATAAGCCCAATAATTTTGAAAGTTTGCATGTGGCTCTGAACTAGTTTCCTAAGTCCACATAATAATTTTCAGAAGCATAAAAATTGGTTTGGTTTGAAAACCAAACTCAAAACAAACTTCAAACAAAATAGAAAACAGAAACAAACAGAATAAAAGAGAGAGAGGAAAGCTTACCTGGCGCTTACCTACAGCCCAGAGGCCTCGCACTGTCCAGCCTAGGAGCTGGCCCAACCCACCACCGCTGCTAGTTGTCTCCCACCTCGTGCCAGAAGGACGCGAGGCGTGTGTTCGCCGCACGCTGGCACGCGCCCGACCACCTCCACCCTGCCTGCCTGTGCCTCGACCCACCAGGACGTCACCATGCCCGTCCCTGAACACAACCCGCTCACTCCCGTCCTCTCTCCCCTCCTCTGTTTCTCGCACGCAGCCACCGAGTGGAGCTCGTCGCAGCTGTCCACTGCCACCACGGCCACCGGCCCTCCCTCGCCTTGCCGACCCGCCCAGAAGAACCGCAGCATCGTCTTCATCATCTACGAAGAGCCACGCGATGCCAGGTGCCCCGCATCGCCGGCAACCTCGTCATCTTCCTTCTCTGCCGCCGGAGATCGCCACCGACGTTCCGTCGCCTCCAAGCCGTCCCCGACCGCTCTGATATCACCGACGACCTCATTGTGAGCTCCTCCTTGTTCTCCCCCTCTTCCCACCATCGATTGCATCCCCTAGCCGCTGTTCCGCCATGGCCGCAGCCTCTCGCCGCCGCGTTCGTCGCCGCCGTCACTAGAACTTGCGCCCGACGTGTCTCCGCGCGTCGGCGTGCTCCCCATTCTCTGTAGTTGTTGCCTAGCCGCTTAGCTCACCCGCTTGTGAGCCGCATCCATGTGCCCAAACAGAGCCGTGCTCCAGCCGCCGCCTTGCTCGACGCCGGCACCATTCCCGGCCACCCCAGCAACTCCCACCACCACCAATGGATGCGCGCTGACCCCAGCTTGCCGTAGGTCCAAACAGCGCTCAATTCCGTGGATTACAGCGTGTTCCCGAGCCCCTCCGCCGCGGTTGTCGTCGCCGGCGGCTAAACGCCGGCGGGTCGCTGACGTGGCCGTTGTGTGGACCCACACGGGAGCGACCCTAACTAGCACTGTGACACTGACCAGTGGGCCCCCTGGTAAGGTTTGACCTGGACTGGGTCAGTTGACCGCAGACGTCGCACTGACGCCAAGCTGACGTAGTATATACTTTTCTGGATTTATTCTAATTCGAAATAACCAGGAATTTCAGAATTTACCCTAAACTTCTAAAATTCATAGTAAATAATCTGTAACTCAGATTGAAAAGATTGATATATGTAAAATGGTCAGAAAAATCCAAAGAATCCGAATATGGCATTTTCATGCATGTTTGAACAAGTTAACCTCACTGAATAGGACAATTCATGATTATGGAATAAATGGTAATTAGTTTTGGAGTTGGAATTTGCTATAGGTCCGATTTCACTTCAATGAATATGACTAACTATTGCACTAGGTCAATTCAGTACTTTAATATGACATATCATTCATATGAATGTGCATCGCATTGATTGTGGTTCCTTTTATGTTTGTCGGTGGTTGTTCCCTCTTAGTAGACGATGTTTCCGACGACGTGATCGATGACACCGATGAAGAGCTATACTATCTTCAGAAGTGCCAGGCAAGCAAAACCCCCTTGTTCATTTCGAGACAATCCCACTCTCTTGCTCTTGCTCTCTTTTACTGCATTAGGACAACAACGCTTCAACTGTTACATGCTGCGGTAGCTGAACCCCTTCCTCTGCATGACCTGTCATTGCCACAGTAAATATATGAAACCCACTAGCATGAGTAGGGGTTGTTTGAGCCTTGATGTGCCTACTCATTCATGCTTGTTTGTCATGCCTGCTATTGCTTAGAGTTGTGTCAGGTCTGATTCATCGGGGATGAATTGGAGAGTTGTGAAAATGTCCTACTGTTGAGAGCTAAGTGTGTGAACACGATTTGGTAAAGGTAGCGGTGAGACGCCATGTAGGAGTACATGGTGGGTTGTCTCATTGAAACCGTCCTCAGGAACTGAGGTCTGTGTTTGTGATCCATGAACAGCTACTACCACACATTGGGCTCCGGGCACTCTTGACTTATTAATCAACATGATCTCTGTCCAGGAGTTGCAACTAGTTTCTGGTGTTTGTAGGTTGTACTAGTAGTCTACCAAGTGGCACCCGGTACAGGTGGGCTTGGGAACCCTGCACACATCGTTTGGGGCCGTGAGCGACACCCCGGCCGGATCTCCTTGTAGATGGTACCCGAATAGGCGATAAACCTGGACTAGAGACTTGTGTGGTTAGTTAGGTCGTGGCCGACTCCCTCGCCAGGCTTCCGCTTGAAGGTTGCCGAGATACACGACGTGTACATGGTGGTAAGTGGCGAGAGCGTGTGTGAAGAAGTACACCCCTGCAGGGTTAACATCATCTATTCGAATAGCCGTGTCCGCGGTAAAGGACTTCTGGGTTGCCTGTACAGTTCATAGACAAGTGAAAGTGGATACTCTAAAATGCGCAAGATAAGCGTGTGTGCTATGGATGGCGTTCTCGTAGGGAGACGGGAGCAGATCCATAGTGGTGTATTGATATGGTGAATATGTGGACTCGTGTGCGCCACCTCAAAAGAGTTACTTGCAGTCGTAGTTCAGGTTAGCCACTGAGTCAAAGCTGACTTGCTGCAGTTAAACTCCACCACCCCCTTTATTGATACCGATGCATATGTAGATAGTTTTGATGTAAGTCTTGCTGGGTACATTTGTACTCACGTTTGCCTATTTTATGTTTTGCAAAGAGACTTCAGTCTCGCTATTAGTTCCGCGTGGACTTCGACGTTTAGCTTGTTACCTCAGCTACAATCTTGTGCCCTCAGCAGGATCTTGTAGATAGTCAAGCTTCTCAGCCTTTTTCATTTGTAGTTGTCTGTACTCAGACAAGTTAAGCTTTCGCTTGTGCTTGTTGCTTGTATGCTCTGTATGTTGGGTCATGAGACCCATGTTTGTAATACTTGCCTCCTCGGAGCCTAATGAATAAATACTCTGAGTCGTAGAGTCTTGTTGTGATGCCATGTTGTATTTGCACATATCGAGCATATTGTGTGTATGATTGAAATGCTTGGTATGTGTGGGATCCGACAATCTAGTTGTTTATCCTTGGTAGCCTCTCTTATGGGGAAATGTAGTCTGGTGCTTCCACTTAGCCTTGGTAGTCCGCTACAGCCCGGTTTACCAGAGTCCCGCTAGCCCAGAACTACTGCTCCGGAACACCTAGACTGGCCGGCATGTGATACACATCGTTCCTGTGTCTATCCCTTCGGGGAAATGTCACACGGTGACTTCCGGAGTCCTGCTAGCCTGCTATAGCCCGGGTTCCAGGAGTCCTGTTAGCCCAGTTGCTACAGCCCGGATTCACACGCTGCTGACCGACGTGTTCGATGTTGTTTCATGTATGCATGTCCCCGTAAGTTAGTGCCACTTTGGGTTCACGACTAGTCATGTCGGCCCGGGTTCTATTGTCATATGGATGCTAGCAACGCTATCATATACGTGAGCCAAAAGGCGCAAATGGTCCTGGGCCGGTTAAGGTGGCACCCGTGGGAATACCGTGCGTGAGGCCGCAAAGAGATATGATGTGTTACATGCTAGATCGATGTGACTTAGGATCACGGTCCTGACAAAGGCCGTTCGTCCAAGTAGTGCATGATAGCCACTTTGGAAGGGGACGATGTCGAAGATCAAGTCTTCGCTTCGGAAGTTATCTGGTGAGCCGAGATGACTTCCAGTGTTATGGATCCTGTGCAACAGGCCTCTATGCCGGGTATAGCTCCTTCAAAGCTGGTTTTAGTGGGCTTGATTCTTGATGGATCAATACCCATTTTGCGGGCAGTGTCCTGATAAAGCAGGTTAAGACTGCTGCCACCGTCCATAAGGACTTGCGTGAGGTGGAATCCATCGATAATTGGATCGAGGACCAATGCGGCCGAACCGCCATGACAGATACTAGTCGGATGGTCTCTGCGATCGAAAGTGATCGGGTAGGTTGACCATGGGTTAAATTTTGGGGCAACTGGCTCTATGGCATAGACATCCCTTAATGCGCGCTTGCGCTCCAGCTTAGGGATATGAGTAACGTAGATCATATTCAACGTTTTGACCTCGGGGGGGAATTTCTTCTGTCCCCCTGTATTTGGCAGGCTAGGCTCTTCATCGTCGTCCTTGCTAGGCGGCCCTTTCCCCTTATGCTTGGTATTTAGCTTACCAGCCTGCTTAAAGACCCAACAATTTCTGTTGTTATGATTGGCAGGCTTGTCAGGGGTGCCATGAATCTGGCAAGGCCTATCGAATATTCTGTCCAAACTGGATGGACCACCTTTGTTTCCTTTGAATGGCTTCTTCTGCTGACCGGGTTTAGAGCCACTGAATCCGGCATTGACCGCCGTGTCTTGGGTATTTTCATTCTTGCTTCGAGGCTTGTGTTTGTTGCGTCGTGGCTTGTCGTTGCCATCTCTGGCTTCGGAGGTGCCAAGGTCGCTGATGCTGTTGCTTCTACGAGCGAGCCAGCTATCCTCTCCTGCGCAAAAGCGGGTCATGAGTGCGGTAAGGTCTGCCATGGACTTCGGTTTTTCTTGGTTCTTTTTAATTAAGAACCTGGTCCATAGCTCCCGGGCTGACTCTCCGGGTTGCTGGACTATGTGACTAAGGTCATCGGCGTCCGGTGGCCGGACATAAATACCTTGGAAGTTATCTCTAAAGGCCTCTTCCAATTCTTCCCAACTACCAATGGAGTTTTCTGGGAGGTTGTTTAACTAGTGACGTACTGGTCCCTTATGTTTTAGGGTGAGGTATTTGATGGCATGTAGATCGTCACTGCGGGCCATGTGAATCTGGAGAAGAAAATCTTCGATCCATACTGCGGGATCTGTCGTACCATCGTATGACTCAATGTTCACGGGTTTAAACCCTTCTGGGAATTGGTGCTCCATTACCTCATCGATGAAGCATAAGGGGTGTGCGGCGCCTCTATATCAGGCGTCACGACGCAGTTTGGATGAAGTTCGTATGCGGTTTTCGGCCCGGGTGAGATCATGCCTGTCGCGCCAGGCCTGATGGCTGTCCTCTCGCATTATGGTACGCCCCCTTGATCCATAGATTGATCTGGCTTGGCCTGCTCTATTGTCCAGGTCCTGCCATAGGTCGTAGGTGTATTTTGGTGCCGCTGTCTCTCTGCCTCTACGGTGAGGTGGCACGGGTTGGTGTTCGGCGTAAGTGGACGCTTTATCTCGTCCACGTGGTGGCCGGTCTGGTTCATCAGCACGGTCGTATCTTGACGGTATCAACTCGACTGCCTCGTCGTCGAATTGTGGAAGTAGCCGACGCTTCAGATAACTCTTTGTTGGGCGTTGAAGGTCATACTCTTCGGCAGCAAGGACTTGGGTCCATCTGTCGTTGAGTGTATCCTACTCGGCTTGGAGTTGTTGCTGCTTCTTTTTTAGGTTTCTCGCAGTGGCGATTAGCTGGCGCTGGAAGCGCTCCTGCTCGACTGGTTCCTCTGGTACGATGAAGCCTTTGTCACCGAGGCTCACATCATCCTCGGAGATTGGTAGATAGTTACTATCCTCCGAGTCCTCATTCCCGACTAGATCGTCAGGGTTAACTTTCCCATCCTCCCAATCATCATGTTCGGATGTTGGCTCAACAGGGGCTTCAGGGTCTTCGGCGTTCTCCGGAGTGTTATTATCTCCGGTGCCGGTATTGCTGTCTTTTTCACAATGCCATTTTGAGCGGTGTCGCTGGCGTCGATGCTTTGGAGGTACTTCAACAGGCTTGTCCTCAACCGGATCCTTCCTGCTGTCATCGTCAGACTCTTTGGGTGTGTCCACCATATACACGTCATATGTGGAGGTAGCCGTCCAATGTCCGGTAATTGGCGGCTCTTGGCCTTGTTTGTCTCTGGCATCGTCGTCCATGCCGTCGATGTCTTCGGAGGCGTAGTCCAGCATGTCAGTTAGCTCTTCGACAGTGGCTATGAAGTGCATGGTGGGTGCGACGTAAAATTCCCCGCTCTCAGCCCCTTGTCCGGGCTGGGCATAGTTCGGAAGTGATTCCTCTGTAATAGCGAGGGATCGCATTAAGTCCAGGGCCTCGTTTCAGAGCGATGTTTGGACGTGGAAGCGAGAGTCCGCGGGGCTGGCCAGGGTGAAAGCCTCCTGGCCCTGCCTACTTGGCGCGGACATCAAGAGTTCGGTTCTGGAGTCCGGGGGCGAGTCCGGCCTTCCAATGATAGGGGAACCTGGACTGATTCCGAGTTCGTGGTGGACACGATCGCCTCCGAATCCTCGATAATGCGGTTTGCAACGGAGAGTCCGGTGGGCTCCACACTTGTCACGACCGGTTTTTCAATAAAATAATTATTGAGAAACCAATCCCTGTTACGGACCAGCGAGGAAGAATTCCTTCTCACTGATAGACAATACATTGGTCACAGAAGAAAAAATACCAGGAGTACTAAATATAATACAAAGTTGAGCAGAGACTGCCCAACAATTTATTACATGCACGCCGATAAAACAATACGGCGGATAGGGTGGCAGACTACTAACTCACGATAATGACGATGGTGGAGATATCACCGCGAGGCGAGTGATATGTCTCCAGAAGACTACAGCTCTTCGAGCGTCGGAGCGAGACTCGAGAAGACTTATTGCGGGTGGCGGAAGCGTATACAATACAAGTGACCAAAATCCGGGATCGCGCAGGACTGACTGGGACTCCTCTAGGCATCGGACGCGCTATCAAACTCTTCATCCAAGAGATCGCCTTCGTCAACATCTGGCCAAATCAACAAGCCAGGTGAGTACTATGAAAGTACTCGCAAGACAGTTCGGACATAAGGTATAACAAATGCAAACATGAAACACATGAATAAGTTAACCAGTGCGATCAGACATAGAGATAATAAATACTGGGTGCCAAGCGAGGGTCTGAATGACGCCTCGAGCGAAAACTGCCGAATAGTAATACGGGTGCCAAACGAGTGTCTGAAAGACTCCTCGAGAGGAAAATGCGGAATAATAATACAGGTGCCAAACGAGTGTCTAAAAGACTCCTCGAGCGGAAAATGCGGAATAATAATACAGGTGCCAAACGAGTGTCTAAAAGACTCCTCGAGCGGAAAATGCGGAATGATAATGCAGGTGCCAAACGAGTGTCTGAAAGACTCCTCGAGCGGAAAATGCGGAATGATAATGCAGGTGCCAAACGAGTGTCTGAAAGACTCCTCGAGCGGAAAATGCGGAATGATAATGCCACAGTCGGGCGTCGGGGCGACACCACATAAAGGGCTTATAACAGAAAGTAAAGGCAGTGCATGCCGCAGTCGGACGTCTGAGCGACATCACATAAAGGGCTTAAATCGAAAGTGAGAAACGAGTACACGCCACAGTCGGACGTCTGCGCGACGTCACCTAAAGGGCTTATATCACATTTCATTATTACAACAGCTCGGAGACATAAATTATCACAAGCATGAGACACAAAATAAAGCTTGTCCATCCACTGGAATAACAATAAAGCCTGAGATTTTACCACTTGAGCTTGTTCACCGGGGACAAGTTTTTCACATGGATAGATATGGATATAATGTATACACTACTGATCATGGATACGATGATTTGGAAAGAATTGACTCTGCAGAGTTTGTACTTAACCACAGCCAACGGATTTCAGTAGTCACGGGGACTAGTTCCGTCTACGGTGTTCTGGAAGGAACACGTCTAACCAGTACACACCCAATTCAACCATCCGAAGCCAGGGATCACCCTCGGCAACATTCAAGAAAAACCTTGAGTCGAGGAGGCTACAACCTCGCGTAGCATGGGATCAAATTTCTATACGCGCGCTATAAGGGGGTGCCCCCCCTCTCGGTCCCAACAGGAAACACCCATGCCCCCTGACCGAATGACTGGCTTTAATCCTGGGCCAAGGTACCATCATCCCGGCCTCTCTGTTTGGTGTGTACACGGAAAGAGGTTACCAACTTACTAAACCGTATCCTGGCAATGAGACATGTGGTAGCACGGAAAGGGGAAGGGACGATAACACGGCTCCAACCATGTTAACGTCGGAAACGTTGGATGACACAAGGCTGGCATGCTACAACAGTACCACCTTGCTGCCCTTCATGTCACCACATGATTAGGCCACCTCTCATCAGAGGTCATCGCAACTTTGGAACATGTGGGAAAAGATCGATAACGTGGCTCCAACCACGTTAACGTCGAAGAAAGTCGGATGACGCAAGGCTGGCATGCTACAACAGTACCACCTTGCTGCCCTTCATGTCACTACATGATTAGGCCACCTCTCATCAGAGGTCATCGCAACTTCGAAACAACCGGGTCGTTGCCTTACGAGCAACGAGATATTTACCGACACTCATATGCCACACACAAACATTCACATGAACATGCAAAACTTCTGCCATATAAAATGTCCAAACATGCTTGCCTTGTTCGGAGAAGTCGGAATCTAGCTCGGCGAAGTTCGCGGCTCCGTCACCTCTCCCGGAACCTACGGCAATCACGAAACGGGTACTAACGTGAAAACCAACACATGCACAGAAACTTTGCCAAATATTTCCCAAATAAATCCCATAAAAAACTAGACAAAATTTTAAGAATGTCAGAAAAAGAATCACTCAAAAATACCTTTTTATTAAAAAGTTATAAAGGTTTCTGTCCAGGGACCTTTCTGTAATGAAACAGAAAAGTTCCAGGGTTTTAACTGAGAAAACAGAAAACGGTTCGTTTGGAAATGCGCAAGCGCAAGAGAGAAGACGTATTTTGCCCGAAGGCGTCAAAAGAAAACGGTTCGGGGAAATAGAACAGAGGCTGACACGCGGGGCCCGCATGTCAGGTTTGAAAAGGCTCGCCGGCGCCCGAAGACGGCGGTGGACGCCGGCGTCGAACCACGGCGAGTTAGGAGAAACGGAGGGTACCAAGAGCTTCGGTGTCTTCTTCCGCGTAGGTGGGTGGTGGACTCGTCCAACGGGGAGCACCACGTCGACGGCGACACTATCTCCGGCGGACGGCGGCTCGGGTGAGGATGGGGAACTCCGGTGGAGGGCTGCAAGCTTCAAATTGAAGTGCGGGTCAGAACGAGAGATGCATGGTGAAGTTACTGGCAAGAGAATGAAGGCTGCGGAGCACACACGGGGGCGAATCGGGCTGGATCCCGTGGCAGGTCGCGGCGGCCGGAGTCGAGGAAGGAGACCTCCTCGGGGCTCTTCCAGTGGCTAGGCGTGCTCTAGAGGAAGTGCAGGGCTGGTGGGTGCTCGAGTTGAAGCTCGGGACCTCTATTTATAGGCAGATCGACGGGGTGGCCGTGAACGGAGAATCTCCGGTGAGCGATTACGGCGGAGCAGTGGGTTGGCAGAGGGTTTGAGCGGTCGGGCAGCATCGGTGGATGTTACGGGACTCGTTTTGCAGCTAAACGGAGCTGGCCCTGGCGTAATGGCGTCTGCCCACGGTGAGGTGACCGCACGGGCTCAACGGCGGCAGAGAGCGCGCTCCGCGCCCTGCGGTTCACGACGAGAGCGGCAGCGCATTCGGGGGAGTGGACGGCCACGCGGCGGGCTCCGGTGGTTTGGGCGGCGCTGGGTGGAGTCGTCGGCGCCGTGTCTCCCGCTGGCATCCGCAAAGCCGCCGCCGGCGTCGGTCACGGGGCGGCGCACCTCCTGCTGCCCATCGCCGACGCCCGCAAGGTGCCAGGCGCTCGTGCGGTGCAGGAACAAGTGGGCGAGGATGAGGAGCAAGGCGACGCGGCGGTACTGGCGAGATCGATGCCCGTTTCTGAAGAAAACGACAGCAAGCACTGAACTGAAACTCTGAAGTTACTGAAACTTGACAGTGACCATGCATTGCAGGTGTTCGACAGTAGGTTTTGGTAAAGAGGTAAATTTTGCTGGAGCTGTAACTTGGTGAGATGACCACTCAAAGCACCCAGGGGCTGCATGAATTTATTTGGAATTTTTGGAGAAGGTTTTGAATGAATTTCACCAAATTTGCCAAATCTGGTCCAAACTTGCAGCTGATGTAGTTTGAAAATTTTGAACTGGAGACCAGTGGATCTTCATGGTTCTAGGTTGAGGGTTCAAAGGACTAGGAGGGGAAAGAAGTTTGGTGGTAAAAGTCCAAACAGAAAATGGAGTTCCTTTGTAAATCTCCAAGAGGTAGAATAGAAGGCAGAAAATATTTGAATAGAATTTGAATGGAAAATAAATACATGGGGAGGTTCAACTTGCTGGATTTGATGTAAATCATGATCCAGAGGTGAGGGAGTGTTTAGGAGAGAGGATTTGCACTTATGCCATGGCAAGAAGGAATAGTTGAAAGTGGCAAAGTACCTTCCAAAAGCCATAGTGCAAATTCAGAAAAAGGTTTTCAAAAGTTCTTTTCCCAAATGAAAAAAAACATTTTGTCTTGAGTCCAAATGAAGAGCAAGAACTCCCAAGTTCAAAGGCAGATCTTGGGTGAATCCAAATAAAATTTTTGCCATAAAGAAAATATATGAGAGGGAGAGTTCTCTTGAAGAAAATTTTTTAAATCACTCCCCTCAAGTCAAATAAAATCTTTTCAAAAAAAATCCAAATAAAAACTTGGGTGCCACAACACCTACCCCCTTAGGAAAAATCTCGTCCTCGAGATTTCTGCTGATCCTCAAATAGATATGGATACTCTACTCGAAGGAAATCCTCCCTTTCCCATGTAGCTTCATCCTCAGTGTGGTTGCTCCACTGAACCCTGAAAAACTTTGTCGTTTTCTGACGGGTCCTCCGTTCAGACTCTTCTAAAATCTTTACTAGCCTTTCTCTGTAGGTGAGATCTGGTTGTATATCAGTGTCCTCATGAGGTACATGTATTTCTGGGTTGCTTACACATTTCCTCAACTGCGAGACGTGGAATACGTCATGGACGTCTGACAGCTCCTTGGGTAGGTCTAGCTGGTAGGCTACCGTGCCTCTTCGTGCCTTCACACAAAATGGTCCAATAAATCTTGGGGCTAGTTTCCCCTTTATTTTGAACCGTTGCAGACCCCTCATAGGAGATACTCGGAGGTATACGGAATCACCAGGTTCAAAGCTGACCTCACGATGCTTCTGATCATAGTAGCTCTTTTGTCGGCTCTGTGCTGTCTTGAGTCTGTCTCTGATTTGTTTAACTTTTTCCTCGGCCTCCTTAAGCATATCTGGGCCGAAGATACGGCTGTCACCTGTTTCTGACCAATTCAATGGGGTAGGACACCTCCGTCCGTACAATGCTTCAAAGGGTGCCATTTGCAAGCTGGCTTGGTAACTGTTGTTGTACGCAAATTCGGCATAGGGCAAACTCTCTTCCCAACTGGATCCATAGGTGAGTACACAGGCTCTTAGCATATCCTCTAGGATTTGGTTTACACGCTCTGTTTGTCCATCTGTCTGAGGGTGGTATGCTGTACTGAAAGCCAGTTGTGTGCCCAGAGCTTGTTGTAGGTGTTCCCAAAATTTGGAGACGAATTGGGTGCCTCGGTCAGATATTATAGTCTTTGGGACTCCGTGCAAGCAAACTATACGGGAGAGATAGAGTTTTGCCAGTCTTTGTGTGGAGTAGGAAGTCTTCACGGGAATGAAGTGTGCAACCTTGGTTAGTCGGTCTGTGATGACCCATATGGCGTCATTTCCGCGTTGCGATCGGGGTAATCCGACAATGAAGTCCATTCCGATTTCATCCCATTTCCACTCCGGTATCCTGTTAGGCTGGAGTAGCCCTGCTGGCTTTTGGTGCTCGGCCTTGATGCGCTGACATGAATCGCAACAAGCAATGAATGTGGCTATATCTCTTTTCATACCGTGCCACCAAAATCTTTCCAGGATGTCCTTGTACATTTTGGTTCCTCCAGGATGGATCGAGTATGGGGCGGTGTGGCTTTCCGTCAAGATCTGTTGCTTGAGTTCCTCAATGTTAGGTACGCAAGCCTGTCCCGGTACCATAATGTTCCTTCACTGTCCGTGACGAATTCTGAAGTCTTACTACGGTTCATTTTCTTCTTTATGCCTTCGATACTGGGGTGTCCCTGTTGGGCCTTCTTGATTTGTTCCACTAGGGTGGGTTGTATCTCCAGGTTCGATATGGTGCCCTCAGAGACTAACATCATGTTGAGCCGAGTGAACTCTCGCTGAAACTCAGGCCTCAAACTTTGCTGACCGTCACTGTCCGGGCTGGGGTTTCGACTAAGGGCATCGGCCACTACATTTGCCTTCCCTGGGTGGTAGTGAATACCGACGTCATAGTCCTTGACCAGTTCCAACCAGCGTCGTTGGCGTAAATTCAGCTCTGGCTGTGTGAAAATATATTTGAGGCTCTTATGGTCTGTATATATTTCACAGCGATTCCCCAACAGAAAGTGCCTCCACTCCTTGAGTGCATGTATAACTGCTGCTAGTTCCAAGTCATGTGTTGGGTAATTTTCCTCATGTTTTCGCAGCTGTCTGGAGGCATATGCGACAACTTTGCCATCCTGCATTAGCACACATCCGAGACCTTTTCGGGACGCGTCACAATACACCTCAAAGCTCTTGTGTATGTCTGGTACGGCTAAGACTGGTGCGGTTGTTAGCTTCTTCTTGAGTTCTTGGAAGCTCTGCTCACATGCTTCCGTCCATACGAATTTCTTGTCCTTCTTGAGTAACTGTGTTATAGGTTTTGCCACAGTGGAGAATCCTTCAATAAATCTCCTGTAATATCCGGCCATTCCTAGGAAACTCCGTACATCTGTAACATTCGCGGGTGGCTTCCAGTCCAGTATGGCCTTGACCTTTTCTGGGTCAACGGCCACGCCTTCTTGGTTCAATATATGGCCGAAGAAACCAACTTTTCGTTGCCAAAATTCGCATTTGCTAAATTTGGCGTACAACTGATGTTTCCTCAATTCTCCCAAAACAATTCTGAGGTGCTCAGCATGTTCTTCTGGTGTCCTTGAGTAAACCAGAATGTCGTCAATGAATACCACCACAAATTTGTCCATGAATTTCATGAATACTTTGTTCATGAGGTGGACGAAATATGCGGGGGCGTTTGTTAGTCCAAACGGCATCACCGTAAACTCGTATAACCCATATCTGGAAGTGAAAGCTGTCTTGGGAATATCTTCCGTCCGTACCTTCAATTGGTGATATCCCGATCGCAAATCAATTTTTGAGAATACCTTGGCCTGTGCGAGCTGGTCAAACAAATCATTTATTCGTGGCATCGGATATTTGTTTTTGATGGTGACCATATTGAGGGCTCGATAGTCTATGCACAGCCTTAAAGTCCCATCCTTTTTTTGGCGAACAACACAGGCGAACCCCAAGGTGAGGAGCTGGCTCGAATAAATCCCTTGTCCAATAATTCTTTTATCTGCTTCTTTAACTCCACCAATTCTGAGGGTGCCATTCTATATGGCTTCTTATAAATGGGAGCAGTGCCAGGTGCTAGTTCGATGCTGAATTCGATCTCTCGGTCTGGTGGCATGCCTGGTAGTTCTTTCGGGAACACATCAGGGAACTCGCATACCACTGGCACTTTTCTTAATTCTGCGATGTCCATCTTGTTCAGTTTTGGTTTCTGTGATCGTGGCCTTTCTTGAGCGGAAACTCTTATAGTCTTGCCATGATGGTGAGTGAGAATCACTGTCCGATTGAAACAGTCGATGAATCCTTTGTTGGTGGTCAACCAGTCCATTCCTAAAATGACATCCAGTCCTTTACTTTCCAACACGATGAGATTCGCATGGAATGGTAGTCCTTCGAACTCAATGACCACTCCTTGGCAGTAACCCTGAGCAATTTGCTTATTCCCGGGGGACTTGATGATCATAGATTTTTCCAAGGGGAGTATCGGAAAACCATGTTGCGAAACAAAACTCTTCGAAACGAACGAATGGGAAGCTCCAGAATCAAACAAAACCGTGGCAGGTACTGTGTTGACAGGGAACGTACCGAGCACGATGTCTGGGGCATTCTGCGCTTCTTCCCTGGTCACATGGTTCAAGTGACCCTTCCTGTGGTTGTTGCTGGGATTGAAGTTGTTGCGCTTGGGGGCTGGATTGTTTCCACCATTGTTCGGCTTGGGTGCCGAGTCTCTTGGCTTCGGGCACTGTTTAGCATAATGCCCTTGTTGACCACAAGCATAGCAGGTGACCCCTGGACGGTATGTGAACTCCTTGTCTCTGGCATGAAATTGTCCGACGGGTCTTGGCTCAGTAGTCGTGGATCTCCTCGTGTCTGTCCTTGGGACTTCAGTCTTGCCTCGGTTGCTGCGGGCAAGAGTCGTCTTGTCCCTCTTCTGCTTGCGGATATCTTCCAGACTACGGCGCTCATTCTCCAGGGTGATGGCCTTGTCCACCAGCGTCTTAAAATCCGGAAAGGTGTGTACAATCAGTTGGCATCTTAATGCTGGTGCCAGGCCGTCCAGGAATTTTTCCATCTTCTTGTTTTCTGTCATGTGCTCGTCGTAGGCATAACGAGACAGTTGGGTAAACTGGCCGTTGTATTCTGTGACGGTCATGCCTCTTTGCTTCAGGTCATCAAACTCTCTCTTCTTGATCTTTAGGATGCTCCTGGGAATGTGTGCCCCACGGAAGCCTTCCTTGAATTCTTCCCAGGTGATGTTGTGTTCCCTGGGGTGCATGTGTAGGAAGTTTCCCACCATGCTGCGGCTGCTCCAGTAAGGTAGTGTGGTGCATAAAGCACCTTCTCATGATCTGAGCATTGAGCGATAAACAGTTTCCTTTCAATCTCACAAAGCCAATCATCGGCTTCCAGTGGCCTGTCGGTGTGAGCAAAAGTTGAGGGGCGAGTCTTCTGTAACTCAGATAACTTGGAATGTGGTTGATAGGGTTCACGGTGGTTTCCCATATTGATGACATGGTTCATCATCTCCTGGTGCTGTTGCTGGCTTCGCTCGAAGAGACGGCATACTTGAGATAGTGCCGCTTCGCTGTCCTGTTGGCTGGACTGACCCTGAGTGAAATTGTTGCTGGTCTGTGTTCCGTAAACCTCTTCTGGCTGATTGGGCATAGAGCGAGTCCAAGGGCGAGACATTTTTCCAGTCTGGGGTATCATTTGCAAAACCCATGAGAAAAACCGTGTAGCGCAGGAAAACCCTTGCAAAGGCAATAATCAAAAAGGCTTCAAGGTTTTCAAGAAACACAAATGATTTTCACGGAGAAGAAGTGCTTAACACAAATCTTACATGCGAAAGCAAACACAAGATACAGCACTCAGGTTGTGCGTACACAATCCTGACATGTTATTAAAAACTAGCGTACTACTCCGGAAGGCAGCAAACACACCAACACAAACTAGCGTACAGATAAAAACAACACATCAAACAAGCAGGCATAACACGCGGCTACTCGGTGCTCTCAGTCGGAGATGGTGAAGATCTCCTTCCCCTTGCCGAGGGCAAGGCTCAGCGGTCCAGGAGAATCAACCTCCTCCTCTCTAGCTGGCTCCTGGCGTGCGACGCTGCACTGCGGTGATGGTGCGGGGGCGACTGGCGGTAGAGCGCGTGCGGCAGGCGGTGTGGCTCTGACTGGAGTAGGAGCGATGACTCGGTCGAACTCCTCAGTGGTAGGCAGACGGCAAGCAGTGGCCAAAACGGCCGGTGCATACGAGGCTGAAGACGAGACGAATGTCAGAGGCGGCGCCGTGTGGAGAAGCTCCTTCCTGCTGGCAGGACCGCCCCGGACTAAGTCCATGCGGGCAGCCACAAGATCATCTACGAGGTTGTCGAAAGACTCCTCCAGGGCCTTGAGATACTCCACAACCATCTCGATGGCTTCATCTCGCTCTCCCCGATGGCAGGCGAACGCATAGTGGCTGGTGTAAGGCACATGGCATGGGAGGTAGCGGTAGCGACGAGTCTTCATCGTAGGAAGGATGTCCCGAAGGCGAGCTATCGCCTCCCGGGCAGCCATCTGCATGGCATGCCTCTCCGTAGGCATGGCCCTTCCCACAAAACGGAAGTGGCGTGCAGCTGAACGTCCTCCCTTGAACTGCACCACAGCCTGGTGCATAGACACGTCGTCACTGAGCTTGTGCTGATAGAGGGTGAACTCCGGGCGAGCTGCTGGCCCGATCGCGAGCTTGGTGATGGAGACGAGGAGCTTGACAAACCCCTCGGGCACGTTGGTGAACACTCGATTCTCACAGCTGTTGCCAGCCATCTACAAAAGTAGGCAAAAATTCTGAGTAGTCATGTCATAAATTTTATGATGACCAACAGAAAATAGCTACAATTGCAAAATGCTGAAGAAGCACAAAAGACGCTAATCACTGATTAGCGGTCGCACCTAGTGGCTTCCTACAGTCAGCCTGGCTCTGATACCAAGCTTGTCACGACCGGTTTTTCAATAAAATAATTATTGAGAAACCAATCCCTGTTACGGACCAGCGAGGAAGAATTCCTTCTCACTGATAGACAATACATTGGTCACAGAAGAAAAAAATACCAGGAGTACTAAATATAATACAAAGTTGAGCAGAGACTGCCCAACAATTTGTTACATGCACGCCGATAAAACAATACGGCGGATAGGGTGGCAGACTACTAACTCACGATAATGACGATGGTGGAGATATCACCGCGAGGCGAGTGATATGTCTCCAGAAGACTACAGCTCTTCGAGCGTCGGAGCGAGACTCGAGAAGACTTATTGCGGGTGGCGGAAGCGTATACAATACAAGTGACCAAAATCCGGGATCGCGCAGGACTGACTGGGACTCCTCTAGGCATCGGACGCGCTATCAAACTCTTCATCCAAGAGATCGCCTTCGTCAACATCTGGCCAAATCAACAAGCCAGGTGGGTACTATGAAAGTACTCGCAAGACAGTTCGGACATAAGGTATAACAAATGCAAACATGAAACACATGAATAAGTTAACCAGTGCGATCAGAAAAAAGAGATAATAAATACTGGGTGCCAAGCGAGGGTCTGAATGACGCCTCTAGCGGAAACTGCCGAATAGTAATACGGGTGCCAAACGAGTGTCTGAAAGACTCCTCGAGAGGAAAATGCGGAATAATAATACAGGTGCCAAACGAGTGTCTGAAAGACTCCTCGAGCGGAAAATGCGGAATAATAATACAGGTGCCAAACGAGTGTCTGAAAGACTCCTCGAGCGGAAAATGCGGAATGATAATGCAGGTGCCAAACGAGTGTCTGAAAGACTCCTCGAGCGAAAAATGCGGAATGATAATGCAGGTGCCAAACGAGTGTCTGAAAGACTCCTCGAGCAGAAAATGCAGAACGATAATGCCACAGTCGGGCGTCGGGGCGACACCACATAAAGGGCTTATAAAAGAAAGTAAAGGCAGTGCATGCCGCAGTCGGACGTCTGAGCGACATCACATAAAGGGCTTATATCGAAAGTGAGAAACGAGTACACGCCACAGTCGGACGTCTGCGCGACGTCACCTAAAGGGCTTATATCACATTTCATTATTACAACAGCTCGGAGACATAAATTATCACAAGCATGAGACACAAAATAAAGCTTGTCCATCCACTGGAATAACAATAAAGCCTGAGATTTTACCACTTGAGCTTGTTCACCGGGGACAAGTTTTTCACATGGATAGATATGGATATAATGTATACACTACTGATCATGGATACGATGATTTGGAAAGAATTGACTCTGAAGAGTTTGTACTTAACCACAGCCAACGGATTTCAGTAGTCACGGGGACTAGTTCCGTCTACGGTGTTCTGGAAGGAACACGTCTAACCAGTACACACCCAATTCAACCATCCGAAGCCAGGGATCACCCTCGGCAACATTCAAGAAAAACCTTGAGTCGGGGAGGCTACAACCTCGCGTAGCATGGGATCAAATTTCTATACGCGCGCTATAAGGGGGTGCCCCCCCTCTCGGTCCCAACCGGAAACACCCATGCCCCCTGACCGAATGACTGGCTTTAATCCTGGGCCAAGGTACCATCATCCCGGCCTCTCTGTTTGGTGTGTACACGGAAAGAGGTTACCAACTTACTAAACCGTATCCTGGCAATGAGACATGTGGTAGCACGGAAAGGGGAAGGGACGATAACACGGCTCCAACCATGTTAACGTCGGAAAAGTCGGATGACACAAGGCTGGCATGCTACAACAGTACCACCTTGCTGCCCTTCATGTCACCACATGATTAGGCCACCTCTCATCAGAGGTCATCGCAACTTTGGAACATGCGGGAAAAGATCGATAACGTGGCTCCAACCACGTTAACGTCGAAGAAAGTCGGATGACGCAAGGCTGGCATGCTACAACAGTACCACCTTGCTGCCCTTCATGTCACTACATGATTAGGCCACCTCTCATCAGAGGTCATCGCAACTTCGGAACAACCGGGTCGTTGCCTTACGAGCAACGAGATATTTACCGACACTCATATGCCACACACAAACTTTCACATGAACATGCAAAACTTCTGCCATATCAAATGTCCAAACATGCTTGCCTGGTTCGGAGAAGTCGGAATCTAGCTCGGCGAAGTTCGCGGCTCCGTCACCTCTCCCGGAACCTACGGC
Source organism: Aegilops tauschii subsp. strangulata (assembly GCF_002575655.3). Taxonomy (NCBI): domain Eukaryota; kingdom Viridiplantae; phylum Streptophyta; class Magnoliopsida; order Poales; family Poaceae; genus Aegilops; species Aegilops tauschii. The sequence goes on from NC_053038.3 coordinate 160,009,489, forward strand.
AATCACGAAACGGGTACTAACGTGAAAACCAACACATGCACAGAAACTTTGCCAAATATTTCCCAAATAAATCCCATAAAAAACTAGACAAAATTTTAAGAACGTCAGAAAAAGAATCACTCAAAAATACCTTTTTATTAAAAAGTTATAAAGGTTTCTGTCCAGGGACCTTTCTGTAATGAAACAGAAAAGTTCCAGGGTTTTAACTGAGAAAACAGAAAATGGTTCGTTTGGAAATGCGCAAGCGCAAGAGAGAAGACGTATTTTGCCCGAAGGCGTCAACAGAAAACGGTTCGGGGAAATAGAACAGAGGCTGACACGCGGGGCCCGCATGTCAGGTTTGTAAAGGCTCGCCGGCGCCCGAAGACGGCGGTGGACGCTGGCGTCGAACCACGGCGAGTTAGGAGAAACGGAGGGTACCAAGAGCTTCGGTGTCTTCTTCCGCGTCGGTGGGTGGTGGACTCGTCCAACGGGGAGCACCACGTCGACGGCGACACTATCTCCGGCGGACGGCGGCTTGGGTGAGGATGGGGAACTCCGGTGGAGGGCTGCAAGCTTCAAATTGAAGTGCGGGTCAGAACGAGAGATGCATGCTGAAGTTACTGGCAAGAGAATGGAGGCTGCGGAGCACACACGGGGGCGAATCGGGCTGGATCCCGTGGCGGGTCGCGGCGGCCGGAGTCGAGGAAGGAGACCTCCTCGGGGCTCTTCCAGTGGCTAGGCGTGCTCTAGAGGAAGTGCAGGGCTGGTGGGTGCTCGAGTTGAAGCTCGGGACCTCTATTTATAGGCAGATCGACGGGGTGGCCGTGAACGGAGGATCTCCGGTGAACGATTACGGCGGAGCAGTGGGTTGGCAGAGGGTTTGAGCGGTCGGGCAGCATCGGTGGATGTTACGGGACTCGTTTTGCAACTAAACGGAGCTGGCCCTGGCGTAATGGCGTCTGCCCACGGTGAGGTGACCGCACGGGCTCAATGGCGGCAGAGAGCGCGCTCCGCGCCCTGCGGTTCACGACGAGAGCGGCAGCGCATTCGGGGGAGTGGACGGCCACGCGGCGGGCTCCGGTGGTTTGGGCGGCGCTGGGTGGAGTCGTCGGCGCCGTGTCTCCCACTGGCGTCTGCAAAGCCGCCGCCGGCGTCGGTCACGGGGCGGCGCACCTCCTGCTGCCCGTCGCCGACGCCCGCAAGGTGCCAGGCGCTCGTGCGGTGCAGGAACAAGTGGGCGAGGACGAGGAGCAAGGCGACGCGGCGGTACTGGCGAGATCGATGCCCGTTTCTGAAGAAAACGACAGCAAGCACTGAACTGAAACTCTGAAGTTACTGAAACTTGACAGTGACCATGCATTGCAGGTGTTCGACAGTAGGTTTTGGTAAAGAGGTAAATTTTGTTGGAGCTGTAACTTGGTGAGATGACCACTCAAAGCACCCAGGGGCTGCATGAATTTATTTGGAATTTTTGGAGAAGGTTTTGAATGAATTTCACCAAATTTGCCAAATCTGGTCCAAACTTGCAGCTGATGTAGTTTGAAAATTTTGAACTGGAGACCAGTGGATCTTCATGGTTCTAGGTTGAGGGTTCAAAGGACTAGGAGGGGAAAGAAGTTTGGTTGTAAAAGTCCAAACAGAAAATGCAGTTCCTTTGTAAATCTCCAAGAGGTAGAATAGAAGGCAGAAAATATTTGAATAGAATTTGAATGGAAAATAAATACATGGGGAGGTTCAACTTGCTGGATTTGATGTAAATCATGATCCAGAGGTGAGGGAGTGTTTAGGAGAGAGGATTTGCACTTATGCCATGGCAAGAAGGAATAGTTGAAAGTGGCAAAGTACCTTCCAAAAGCCATAGTGCAAATTCAGAAAAAGGTTTTCAAAAGTTCTTTTCCCAAATGAAAAAAAATATTTTGTCTTGAGTCCAAATGAAGAGCAAGAACTCCCAAGGTCAAAGGCAGATCTTGGGTGAATCCAAATAAAATTTTTGCCATAAAGAAAATATATGAGAGGGAGAGTTCTCTTGAAGAAAATTTTTTAAATCACTCCCCTCAAGTCAAATAAAATCTTTTCAAAAAAATCCAAATAAAAACTTGGGTGCCACAACACTCCAATCTTCGGACCAGATGGTTTGCTCCGGATTTAAGGCCAGAGCCATGGTCGGGGCCGCGAACCCTTCGAGGATGAAGTCTCCTGGATATCAGTGACATAGTTTAGGTTCCCGAAACTGATCTAGTGACCAGGGGCGTAGCTGTCAATCTGTTCAAGGCGGCCAATCGAGTTGGCACGCAGTGCGAAGCCGCCGAATACGAAAATTTGGCTGTGGAGGAAAGTCTCCCCCATAACAATATCACTGTAGATGATCGGTCGAGCCATCGAAACTTCTGTCGACGGCACAGTGGAACTCTCAATGAAAGCACCAATGTCGGTGTCAAAACCGGCCAATCTCGGGTAGGTGGCCCGAACTATGCGTCTGTGGATCAAAGGTAAAATGAGACAAGGGACACGATGTTTACCCAGGTTCGGGCCCTCTTAATGGAAGTAATACCCTACTTCCTGCTTGATTGACTTCGATGAGTATAGGGGTTACAAGAGTTGATGTACCTCGACATCGTAATGGCTAAACCCTAGATGTCTAGGCTATATGATTATGATTGCCTCTACGGACTAACCCCTCCGGTTTATAAAGACACCGGAGGGGCCTAGGATTGTACAGAGTCGGTTTATGGAGAAAGGAATCTTCATATCCGAATGCCAAGCTTGCCATCCATGCAAAGGAGAGTCCCATCTGGACACGGGGGAAGGCCTTCTATCTTGTATATTTACGGCCCATCAGTCTGGCTCATGTCACATAGTCCGGACGCCCGGGGACCCCCTAATCCAGGACTCCCTCATCAGCCACGTACACTACATGCATCGTGTGGGGTAGGTAATGGAGATGTGTGGTGCGGGAGAGCATCAAGGAAGGGGCCCAGTCTTCTTGAGTTGGTGGAGGAGGGCGGCGATTACTCGATGAGGGATCGGCTCTCTTCCTCAATCCGCCTATAAAAGGTGGGGAGGGGAAGAGCGGAGGCATTCATCCTCGCATCCCCTCTCCCCCATCCTCTGCTTTCTGATGGTTATGTTGATGAGAACAGCCTGAGGCCAGGCACCAGTTAGTAGCTTGAGGTTGGCGACACCGAATGCTCGCGCTGATGCTTGGGGAGTGATTCTGGTCGAAGCCCAGAGAACACGCGGCGGACGAGTCATCCGTGGTGTGGGAGATATCAAGCTTCCCCATTGCGGGGAAATGCTTGTCTCTTTTGCCATGGTCGGTCGTTCGTTAGGTAATGCGGCATCTTGCCTTGAGCTGCTGCCGTTTGTTGGCCCGGCAACCAGGTTCTTGGCGCCCTCGACATCCACCTGGGATGCAGTGCTGGGGATCGTTGGTAATCCCAGCACTTCCCCTTCCGATGGACCTAGGGCTGATGTTGAGGGGAGGTGTCTCTTCCTACCCGCCAAGGTGGGGAGTGTGCGCCCTGAGCCCCCTTGCCGTCTTGGCCCTCTACTTCTTCTCTTGGGATGGCGTCGGGCTGGGGACCTGTCGTTTCTCTGGAGTGGTGGTGATGGAGAGAAAATGAGGGAAGACGGAGAAGGCGGGTGGTAGGGCATCAGGTTGGAGTACAATGGCGCTGACGCCTTCGCCTCCTTCTGGCGACCTGCTGCCTCGTCTTTCCGCTCTTCCCCTCCCTCCCCGGCACCATCTTCACCAGTCTCCTGGGGTGATAGCCGGGGAGGGATGTTCCCTTGGTGCCTTCGCCTCCCCTCTAGCAGTCTTCCAGCTGAGCTTTGGTGGATGACTCCACCGGTGCTCAAGCCGGGGCTTCTTGCTGGTCTTGGAGGCGGTGACCACGGCACCGCCGCGCTGCTCTTTGTGCCCCTCCTTCGCAGCCTCACCACTCCCGATCTTGTCAGGCCACGCCTGGCAGGCCGTGGCGGGACCGGGATGGGTTCCTGCTTGGGTGCTTCTTTAGTCCTGTCCTCTTCCCACCCAGTACCTGGCGGAGGGAAAACGAAAAGAGGAGATTATGGGGCACTTATGTCTTTTCAATCTTAAATCTGTAGGCACTTGCCAAATTCTAGTTCAAATAATCTAATCTCTTGAATCCACGTCTGTGTTGTGTAAGGTTTGTACTTGTTTGATCAGCATATTAATGAAAAAGATGAACCTTGTCGGGGACTCGTGCATGTATACGTCCATGCAGAGGTGGAATGCCTCTATATTTTTAAGTAAACGAGTTTCCCCCGGCAGGCTATCCTGTCGGTACCCTCTATTTTGTTACCGGGGAATTAAGCCAACCGGGCCTAAATTGTGATGAGGGAACAGCCCGCCGACAAACTTTTTTCATCAAAGGCCACTGCGACCATCCTGACCGAAGCAACGTTCGAGTCGAGGGATGGGTGTAACGCCCTGGACACACCCGCCGATGGTCGTTACTCCTGGCGGGATCCATACCTGCCCAACAGATCAATACTAGCCTTTTCTACGCACTTTGTCCTCACTCGTGCGCACCCAGGAGCAACTTCCCGGTCGGTCATCCACCCTGAAATTACTCCAAGCTGAGCACGCTTAACTTTGGAGTTCTTTCCGAATTGGCTCCCGAAAAAGAAGGAATTCCTTACTGATATGAGTAGTCTATCATCCCTAATAAGCCAGGCTATCACATACACCCCCACTCATAGGAACCGACGTCCTCGTCGGGCCACAGGAACGTTTCTTCTTGGCACATACGTCTATGCTTCCAGTCCATCACACGTGCCATGACGTGTGCCACGACGGGTCACAAACGTCATGCACAACATGACCGCGCACCTGTCCACAAATATCCGTGTAACCACAAGGGTCGGCTCTAATACCAACTTGTAACGCCCCGGACACACCAGTCAGTGGTCGTTACTCCTGGCGGGATCTAGACTGGCCCCATGGATCAATACTATTCTTTTATGCGCACTTTATCCTCACACATGCGCACCTGGGAGCAACTTCCCGGACGGTCACCCATCGTGAAATTACTCCAAGCTAAGCACGCTTAACTTTGGAGTTCCTTCTGAATGGGCTCCTGAAAAAGAAGGAATTCCTTATTGATATGAGTAGTCTATCATCCCTAATAAGCCAAGCTATCACAATGGGAGCACCTAAGTTTCAAAAAGTGGCGAGGTTCTCTTATGCACAAGTCTTTGCTTATAGAACACGTATGGACAAGACATATAACTTATTTGTTTGGCTCGCCAGAGATCGTAGTGTTGGTTCATCTTTCCAGCTTCCCTTAGAGGCCAAGCTCTCGGCAGGAACCTACAGTTTTATGCCGATGGAAATGATGCCAAATGCGATCTTATCTACATGAATGTGCGATGCTCATGAAATGCTTATGCATACATGCAACTTGTCGGGGGGCCCCCAGCGCTTCATTTATTTCTCTGTTGCTCAGGGTCTGCGCCTTGCTTTGTACAAGGGGTTACATGCAACTGAGGCAAGGCCTGTACAAAAGGGTGGCTGTCGGGCAGGGCCCGACAGCCGGGCCTTACGGGTAGAACTTGCGGAGATGCTAAATATTCCATAAGTTTTGCAATTGAGTGCTAACTCCGGTCTTTAGACGGACTGCGCCAGGTCTGGTGACTCAAACTACCCGGTAAGGGCCTTCCCACTCTGGCGTCAACCTGTTTGTACCCTTTGCGGAATGAATGCGCCTAAGGACAAGGTCGCCTTCCTCAAAACACCGGGCATGAACCATGCAGCTGTGATAGCGGCGCAGGGCTTGCTGATACCGTGCAACACGCGTTGTCGGATGTGGGGTTCTAGCAAACCCTTAAGGTTCGAACACTGGGGTGCGCGTGAAGTCTTTCCCTCCTACCGATCTACGCCCTAGCTCGCTAAGATCTCACGGACGAACTCGCTACACAGAAAGACACGAGATTTATACTGGTTCGGGCCACCATTGTGGTGTAATACCCTACTCCAGGGTGGTGGTGGTGGATTGCCTCTAGGGCTGATGATGAACAGTACAAAGGGAAGAACAGCCTCTTGAGGTTGAGGTGTTCTTGTGCCTGGCTAACTTGTGTGGGTGACAGCTGGGTGAATTGCTCGATCGGGTTGGATCAAGCTAAGATGAGATGCCTCTCCTATGGTGGCTAGCTCTACTTATATAGGCCCTGGTCCTCTTCCCAAATATCGAGCGGGAAGGGAGCCAACAACGGCGGGCAAATTTGAAGGGGGACAGCTAGTACAAGTTATCCTGACAAAAGCGGTCTTCGCGTGCGAAAAGCTCTGGTGGTGACGCTGCCTTGGGCTCCAAGATGACCTCCGCCTTGTCGTCCTCCTGGTCTTTGTCTCGCTGCACCAATATGGCAACCTTTGCCTGATGCCTCGGTACTCTTCGCCTGCGCTGGCCTCCTTAGCACCAAAGAGGAAATAAGGACGCTGCGCGTGCTGGCGCCCGCCTAGTGTCGTGCGTCATGGCTCACGTCACGAGGGCCTCGTGAGGTTTGCCCCGCCTTGATATCTCCGCTCCTCGTGAGCCTGCCTGGCTAGGCTACTCTAGAGGAGGTCTTGCATCGTCCGCCTCGCGAGGCTTGGACCCTCGCGAGGGTCTTGGATGCCTTGTTGATGAAGATGGGTCGTACGGCCTACTTGCTTTGCCACGCTGTGGGCCGCAGGCAGGCAAGTCTGGGGACACCCGTTCCCAGAATGCCGACAGTAGCCCCCGGGCCCAAGGTGCGCTCGGGCTTGGCTCCGCGGCAACGCCAAGGGTCAAGTTCGGAGCACCATGGGCCCCAAAAGCCTGCGGCCTCGGTTGACGCGTGGCGGTTGATTGGATGTGGGCGTCTCCGCTTCCCCATGTCGTCTCGGAAACTTCATGACTTGACAAGTCCCTGTGACATGCAGGGAAAACCATCATTACCTGCGTTCGTGGGAGACGCCGATTGGCCTTCTCTTGCTATAAATGGAGGGGGGCGGAGCCCCTGTCGCCCATCTCTTCCTCGCTTGCTTGATTCTTCTTCCTTGCTACACTGCAGACAACAATGGCGCCTATCAGAAGGTTTTCTGCCGAAGAGAAGGTCGACCCATCGCTGTGATCAAGCGGCGATGCAGGTGGTGACGAGGCCTTGGTGCGAGCGGCCTCCTCCGGGGTACCCGCTACCCTTGTACGCCCGAGCCGAGGGCTCGGGAGGTCGGAGCGACGAGCAGCGCCGCCCGTGCCGTGTCCGGGGTCGCCGCTTCGCGGCAACGCGTGCCGCTGCCCCTGGGATCCACGCCGCGGACTCCTTGGGCGAGTTGGTGCTGTGGGCGCCGATGACTCCATGCTCCTGGATCCACTTCCCGTGGTTCTTTTCTGACGTGATGCCGCCGAGGGGTCCTCTCGAGCTCTAGTTGCAGCACGCCGACTGCAGCGCTCCGGCGACCGGAGCGGAGATCGAAGCGGTTCCCACCAGCAAGATCTTCATGATCCGCGGCTGGGGGGAGATCGCACGGGCCTGCCGTGCGAGGGGCGCCCTCGCGATCCACTTCGAGTACGATGGCGCTTCCACGCTCTTCTTCAAGGTCTTTGACGCCGAGGGCCGCCGCCTGGAGTGCTGCCCCGGAGAGGAGCGCCAAACCGACACGCGCTCTGCTCGCAGCTACTCCGGCAGCAGTTGCCCTTGGGAGTCCAGCAGCTCTCCTGAGCTTTACGAGACTCCGGAGACGAGCGACGGCAGCTACGTGCCCCCGAGCTCTCGCCACGCTCGGAGCAGAGCTGCGGCGCCCGGCTGTCGACGCCGCTAATTTTGATGGGGTTGGTGCCGGCCCTCCGTGGCCCCCTGTTGATGATGGCGTCCGCCACGAAAGGGCGTAGATAGGATTCCCCTTAGTATCGGCTTTTGTTTCCTGCGAAGAATCATGAATCACCCTGTGGGGGCATGTAAGGATCTGCAATGTCTTTTGTACTTATCTTCCTTGTTATGAAAACTTAGCAAATGCGTGTCCCGTTAAGGCTCGGCCCCCCTTTCTTTCCCCACGACGGCTTATTGCTCTGCGCTGATAGGTCCCGGTCCCCAGGCGGCTATAGACGTCGCTGGTATGCCAGGTCGCGTGCCGTGGTCAAGGCCAGGAGGTGTGCGGCCAGAGGTCCAGTAAGAGCCCCTGAGACATGATGCTCAGGAGGTCCCCCTTAGCGCTCAAGTGGCCATGGTAAGGCAAGAGAGGGAGTTGACGTGGCCGCAATGGGGTCGCGGCAAGGCGAGGGTGATCATCAGGCCCCAATACTTGGCCGATCCGAGAGCGGGACTTATCTTGTCGACTTCGTGGTGACTCCTGATGCCGCACTGGAGCTGCGCGCCTACTCGTGCGGCATAGCTAGGCCGACCCGTATGAGTTTCCCTCCCCTAATGCTCTCCTTAGTGCTCTACGTCCTCAGGTCCCGGCCCTCGAGCGAGCTCAGCGGCTGCTGGTATGCCAGATCGCGATGCCGTGGTCAAGGCCGGGGGGTGAGGGCTGGAGAGCCAGTAAGAGCTCCTGAGTCGCGATGCTGAGGAGCCCCCCTTTTAATGCGCAAGCGAATCGCACGAGAGAAAAGGAGACTCGCGGTGCCGCCTGCTATCCTTCCCGCGGGATCCCTGTGAACAGGCACAAGAAGAAACACGGTTTGCCGTTACAGCTGTCACCCTGCCGCTGGTTGCTCTGGATGAGATGAAGGCACTAAAAGCCTGGTGAGGTGACGTGCGCGGGGCATGCCGCGAGCCAGAGCTCGACCGCTCAGGTTTGTCGACGTGACAGGGACGGACCCATGTACCAGCGCCGCGCCTATGTGGAGGCCCCGGGGGAGGCGATGATTAGGCAGGCGGTAGCAGTTGGCAGGTTAAGCATGGAGAGCAGATCAGCTTAGGTAAATGCAGGAAGATACATGCCACCGGGTCCGGCCAGAGCGGCTTGGGGTGATGCAGCCCGAGGGGCGCCCCCAACAAGGTAAGCTAAAGACGTAAGCAAAAGGGATACATGCCACAGGGAAGGACCCATGTGGCCTGGGAATAATGCAGCCCGAGGGGCGCTCCCGGCTAACGAGCTTGGAAGATGTCACTTGGTTCTGTAGATGAAGTAGAGTTGGTGCAGCTGAAGGCGTGCGTTGAAGAAACGACTCCTCATGAGCCACCGGGACACTGAGCCTCGGGAGGCTCTAGGGGCTCGGGAGGTTCCCTGAAGACCGTCTCCATCTCCTCCAGGACGGCGTGGTACCTGGCCTCCTGAGCCGCCAGGACACGCCGCAGGTCACGTTGATAGGCTGACGCCACGCTCGGCAAGCCGAAGGGCATGCGAACGTAGCTGTGTGGTGGGCCCTCGCAGCGGCCCACGCGCGATGGCCAGAAGCGCTCCTGAGATGCCGCCCTGTTGAGCTCTGGGACACCGGTGCAGACACGCAGCACAGCATCCTCGCCAGGATGCGGAGCTGCGCCTCGTGACCGGCTGTTGCCGCGCATGGCCCTTGCATCTTCCAGTTCCTGAGTGGTCTTGGTGATGAACTCCTGAGTGGTGAGCACTCCTTGCCTTGTGCTCTCCTGAGGGTCACGTGCCGCGAAGCACGCCTCCAAGTGGTGCCCAAGCGCCTCCCTCGTGAGGTTGGCAAGGTCTGAGGCCCTCCCGAAGAGAGCCCCTGAGCCCTGCCTGAGGAGGGCGCCGGGCGCACCTTCCTATGCGATGGAGGGAGGCGCCCCTGGAGCGGGCGCTGATCCTGACGAGGCTCCTACCGCGACGCCATCCTCCTGAGGTCCTGCACGGCGCGGCTGCTTCTTCTTGGGGATGGCCTCTGGAGGGCCTTCATTTCTGCTGTCGGGGTCGTCGATTGCTGCGGCTTGAATGGCGCGCTGGAGGGAGCACACCGCATCCCTCTCTTCACACGGGACTGTGATGATTCCTCCGCTTCCTGGCATCTTGAGAACGTTGTAGCCGTGATGAGTGACTGCCATGAACTTGGCCAGGGCTGGATACTCGAGGATGGCATTGTACGGCAGGCGGATGTGCACGACGTCGAAGTAGATGAGCTCGGTGCGGTAGTTCTTGCGCTCCCCGAAGGTGACAGGTAGGCAGACCTGCCCTATCGGTGTGGTGGAACCGTCGGTTACTCCTGAGAAAGGCTTGGTGGGCTGGAGCTGTTCATATGGCACTTGGACATTGTCGAACGTGTCGACAGACAGGACGTTGAGCCCTGCGCCGCCGTCGATGAGGGTCTTGGTGACCTGCACATTGCTGATGACTGGGGAACACAACATAGGGAGGGCGCCAGCGGTGGCTGCGCACTTGAGCTGATCTGCCGAGTTGAAAGTGATGGCACATTGGGACCACTTGAGCGGGCGCGTGGCTTCGAGCTTGGGGAGCACCGTGTTCACCTCGCGAGCGAACTGTTTGAAGATGCGCAGAGAGGCTGGGGCCTGGGTGCCGCCCAAGATGCAGGCGATCGCACGCGGCTCCTGGAAGCCCCCAGCCCCATCGTCCTGGTGGTGGTCGTCGTTTCTTCTTGGTGGCGGCAGCGGGGGAAGACCGGTGTTGCCCTGCGGGCGATCCTCATGAGGCGGGTCCCTCTAGGCGCCCTCGCGAGGTTGGTCCTGCCAGCGGTCCTCACAAGGCCGGTCGCGCCACTCCTGGCGCGGGCCACGGTTGTCCCAGCGTCCGCCTCCTAGTCGTCCTCTGCGGCCGTAGGCCCAGTCGCTGCGCTCGGGGCGTCGAGCGAAGCGTCCTTCTCGTATGGCTCTGAGCTCTTGGCAGTCACTGGTGTTGTGGGTGTTCAGGTTGTGGAAGGCGCAGAACGGTCCGCCGTTCTTGGATGACTCAGGCTGATCTCTACCCCGCTTGGTGTCGGGCTACGCTGCGAGCACAACTACCTCCTTGCATTTCACATCCTTGGCCTTGGCCTTCTTCTCCTCCACGCCCACGGCTGGCAGCTCAAGGAGAGAGAGGCTCCCCTCCTCAGCTCTTGCGCAGTTGGTCGCCAGGTTGAACAACTCCTGAGAGGTGCAGAGCTCCTCGTGGATGGCGAGATCTTCCTTCATCTTGACGTCACGGATGTCGTCGGAAAATGCGGAGATGATGGTCTCGTCCGTGACCTTGGGGATCTTGAGGCGAGTGTTGTTGAAGCGCTGGATGTACTTCTGGAGGGTCTCTCCTGGTTGTTGCTTGATGCGGCGCAGATCACCCGCGTCTGGTGGGCGGTCGCGCATCTCCTCCCAGGAGGAGATCGAGTCATGCTGCAGGTTCAGGAGCCAGGAGCGAGCTCCATCCTTGATAGCCATGGGAAACCAGTTCGCCATGACTTTTTCGTCGCCGTTGGCCTCTTCGATGCTCAGCTCATAGAGCTGCAGGAACTCCGCGGGGTCGGCGGTGCCGTCGTAGCGAGGAGGTAGATCCGGCTTGAACTTGCCTGGCCAGGCGATGCTACGCAGCTCGGGGGTGAAGGCGCGGCAGCTGGCCGTGGTTGCCGGGGCCCACTTCAGAGGTGGAGCTTGGTCTTTACAAGGTCCGCGTTGCGCCGCTGCGGGCGGTGCGCGGTCTTATCAAGGTGGCGCAGGGAGCGCAGGTGCAGCTTCTCGCGGCCGCGGGATTTCTTGGCAGCTTCTCTCTTCGCGCGCGGGCGCCGGGCGTGGCGGATAGCGCCGCGGAGCCGCGGGCCTTGGTGCCAAGGCGCCGTCCTGGGGCTGAGGTGGTGGAGGCACGCCATGAGCTCCGTCGCCCGCGGATGGTTGAGGGGGAGGCAGAGAGTGGGACGGCACCGGAGAGCCCCCTGCGGCGTCGACGAGCTCGGCGACACGGTCGAGCCACTCCTCATAGAGGTTGTTGACGGGGCGGTAGCGCAGGAGCTCGTTCGCTGCGAGGAGCGCGGCCCATGCCTCCATGGGAGAGTGGTGCGCGTGAGACGAAGAACCGACAGGGGTCAGTGATGGAGTAGCGGTGCGGCCGTCCTGCCGCACCGAAGGATGCAGCGAGGACGCCTGCTGCTCGTTCCCCGCCGGGCCGGTGGCAGCGTTGGCGGTGGGAAACGGAGAACGAGGAGGTGGCCCGCCAACGGGAGCCGTCTGAGCGACGCGGGCGGTGAGGGCAGCCCGACGCTTAGCTCGAGCACGGCGAGCGTCCGCCATGGAGACGACGGAGCGACGGAGCAACAAACTCATGGAAGGGAAGCTACGGCGCACCCCTACCAGGCGCACCAGATGTCGGATGTGGGGTTCCGGCAAACCCTTAAGGTTCGAACACTGGGGTGCGCGCGAAGTCTTTCCCTCCTAACGATCTACGCCCTAGCTCGCTAAGATCTCGCACACGAACTCGACGAACTCGCAACACAGAAAGACACGAGATTTATACTGGTTCGGGCCACCTTTGTGGTGTAATAACCTCCTCCGGTGTGGTGGTGGTGGATTGCCTCTAGGGCTGATGATGAACAGTACAAAGGGAAGAACAGCCTCCTGAGGTTGAGGTGTTCTTGTGCCTGGCTAACTTGTGTGGGTGAGAGCTGGATGAATTGCTCGATCGGGTTGGATCAAGCTAAGATGAGATGCCTCTACTATGGTGGCTAGCTCTACTTATATAGGCCCTGGTCCTCTTCCCAAATATCGAGCGGGAAGGGAGGCAACAACGGCGGGCAAATTTGAAGGGCGACAGCTAGTACAAGCTATCCTGACAAAAGCGGTCTTCGCCTGCGAAAAGCTCTGGTGGTGACGCTGCCCTGGGCTCCACGATGACCTCCGCCTTGCCGTCCTCCTGGTCTTGGTCTCGTTGCACCAATATAGCAACCTTTGCCTGATGCCTCGGTACTCTTCGCCTGCGCTGGCCTCCTTAGCACCAAAGAGGAAATAAGGACGCTGCGCGTGCTAGCACCCACCTGGCGCCCGCCTGGTGTCGTGCATCATGGCTCACGTCACGAGGGCCTCGTGAGGTTTGCCCTGCCTTGATATCTCCGCTCCTCATGAGCCTGCCTGGCTAGGCTACTCCAGAGGAGGTCTTGCGTCGTCTGCCTTGCGAGGCTTGGACCCTCGCGAGGGTCTTGGATGCCTTGTCGATAAAGATGGGACGTACGGCCTACTTGCTTAGCCACGCCGTGGGCCGCAGGCAGGCAAGTCTGGGGACCCCCATTCCCAGAACGCCGACACACGTAGCAGCCCGGAGACGGTTCTCCTCGAGAAGCACAACATCATCACACCGGTGCTGATCCTGCGCTACTTCATCATAGGCAAGCACTCGAGGCGACCCGCAAATGAGTTTCGTGGGGATAACAGCTTCTACCCCATAAACTAGGGAGTAGTGAGTCTGCCCAGTAGCTCGATTTGGTGTCATTCTGAGGGACCAGAGAACTACCGGCAGCTCATCGATCCATCGCCTGTCGCACTTCAGCAGCGTATCAAATGTTCTTGTCTTGAGTCTTCGCAACACTTCAGCGTTCTCCCTCTCAGCTTGTCCATTGCTTCTGGGATGTGCCACAGAGGCAAATTAGATCTTGCTTCCGAGGGCATGAACGTCTTGCATGAAGGCGCGGCTCGTGAACTGGGTGTCATTATCAGTGATGATCCGGACAGGGACCCCGAAGCGGCACACCAATCCTTTTAAGAACATGATAGCTGACTCAGCAGTCACCTTTCCCACGGCATCTACTTCCAGCCACTTTGTAAACTTGTCGATGGCAAAAAATAAGAATTCAAATCCCCCGGCAGCTCGGGGGAAAGGGTTGAGGATATCGAGCCCCAACACTGAAAACGACCATAACAAAGGGATTGTGTGAAGAGCTGTGGGCCAATAGAATCCTTGCCGGAATGCTTTCCCAAGTAATACCCTTGATCCAATGTGGGAGCAGCACATGCCTTTGTGTATTTCCGCCAGTAGTTCCTTTCCTTCTTTCCGGCAGATGCACTTCAATTTCACACCATTGGCCCATCTTCTGTATAGAGTGTCATCGACAAACTGATACATACTGGCCTTCTGGGCTACTCTTTCAGCTTCCTCCTGCTCATCGGGAAGTTCTCCAGTTTGGAGGAAATGGACTATGTCTCTTGCCGAAGTTGGAGCCTAGGGCTTGGCAACAAGGACTGCGGGAGTGCGTTCCTCGACCACGGGGACCAGTGGCCCGGCAGGAGAGCGCAGCCCAACAATCGATGGGGAGTCGTTTTCGGTAGGGTCCCTACCAGGAGCCCCCGGAGGCTCTACCAGGAGAGGCTTACCGGAGTCCAACTTCCTCCTCTTTCGGGCCATTGTTGCTGGGGATACAAAGGGCTGAGTAAGATGGAGAACAAAAGTTCCTGGTTCGACAGGAAGTTTTTGCGCAGCACACTTTGACAGATGATCAGCTATGTTGTTTTCTGCACGGGGTACATGCTCTGTTTGCAATATGTCAAAGCGCACCTCCAATCTTCTCACTTCCTCAACGTATGCCTCCATGAATGGACTTTGGTAATCCTTGTTGACTTGTCTCACCACAAGTTGTGAATCTCCTCGAATGACCAGCTTCTTGATTCCCAATTATGTGGCAATCCTGAGCCCGGCAAGGAGCCCTTCATACTTTGCTGTATTGTTGGTTGCCTCCTCCCAGGGAAAATGCATCTGGACGACATACTTCAAGTGCTCCCTTGTGGGAGCAATGAGAAGCACGCCAACCCCTACACCTTGCATGGAGAATGCACCATTGAAATACATGCTCCATTATTGTGGCGCTTCCTTGTCAGGTGTAACTATTTCCAGTACTTCCTCATCAGGGGTTGGCATCCATTCTGCAATAAACTCTGCAATTGCGTTGCTCTGAATTGTTGACGTGCTCTCAAATTTAAGCCAAAGCTAGATAAGTCCAAAGCCCATTCCACAATTCTGCCGGTAGCTATAGGGTTTCGGAGTATCCTTTGCAATGGAAAGTGGGTGACAACCGTCATCTCATGGGCTTCGAAGTAGTGGCGCAGTTTCCTTGAGGCCATGATGAGGCCAAAAATCAACTTTTGCACACCTGAGTACCTCAATCCAGCCCTCTGTAACAGGGAACTAACGAAGTATACTGGGCGCTGCACCACTTTCTTCCTTGCCACGTCCTTGGGGTTGCCCGTGCTGTCGTGCTCTTCTTTGTGCTGATCCTCATCCGGTCCAGCCACGCTTTCCTCACTCTCTGTTCCTCTACTTCCCGCTGTGCCACTAGGGCTGCACTAACCACTTGATTAGTTGCCACTAAGTACAGCAGCAATGGCTTTTGTAGTTTAGGGGTAACCAAAGTGGGCAGAGAGGACAAGTAGCTCTTCAAATCTTGTAAAATTGCGTCTCCTTCTAGGGTCCACTTCATGGGCCCCACCTTCTTTAAAATTTTGTAGAACGGCAGGGCGCACTCGATAGACTTGGAGATGAAGCTGCTAAGTGCGGCAACGCACCCTGCCAGACGCCTCACATCTTTGACTGTCTTGGATGCCTGGTTCTGCTCGATAGCCTTGATCTTGTTGGGTTCGCTTCGAACCCATGATGGTACACGAAGAACCAAAGTAGCTTGCCGGAGGGAACACCAAACACACCCTTCTCCAGATTTAGCTTCAAGTTGATCTTGCGCAGATTAGAAAATGTCTCCTCCAAATCCTGCATGAGGGTTGATCCGTCCTTGGTCTTGACCACAATATCATCCATATAAGCCTCAATGTTTCTATGCAACTGTGGTTCAAAACCAATTTGGACTGCTCTTGCAAAAGTGGATCCGGCACTCTTTAACCCAAAAGGCATGCGTACAAAGCAGTACGTACCGCATGGGGTGATGAACGAGGTCTTCTCTTCGTCTTCCTTGGACATGAAGATCTGATGATACCCAGAGTATGCATCCAGAAAGGAGAGCATATCACAAGCCAAAGTGGAGTCCACAATCTGGTCGATGTGCGGCAAGGGAAATGGGTTCTTGGGGCAAGCCTTGTTGAGATCTGTGAAATCTAGGCAAAGCCTCCATTTTTCCTTAGCCTTGTGTGCGACCACTGGGTTTGCTAACCATGTCGGATGCAGTACTCCTCTGACCAGACCAGCTGCCTCAAGCTTCTTAATCTCTTCGGCAATGAACTGCTGCCTCTCCAAGGCCTGCTTTCGAACCTTTTGCGTGACGGGTCGGGCATGTGGGCAGACAGCAAGGTGGTGCTCGATTAGCTCCCTGGGAACACCGAGGATATCAGATGGTTGCCAGGCAAACACATCGATATTTTCCCGCATGATGGCAACGAGCGTGCTTTCCTACTTGTCATCAAGGGTGGCACTGATAGTCAAGGTACCATCAACGCCAGCCAGCCCTGCCGAGACCTTCTTCACATGTGGTGCAGTGACCTTGGATCTCTTACTGTTGGAACTTTCCGGCAAGTCATCAATAGGCGCAGCGCACTCCGAAGAGGTACGTTTCCCGGATTCCTTGCTGGTGTCCCTGCTATCCTTCTTCTTTCCCCTGTTTTCCTTGGCGTGGACTGCTGCTGCTGCGGCATCTGCCGCGACTGCATCCTGGTACATCTTATCCACGCTAATGATTGCGTCTTTCTCGTCTGACGGAATGAAAATGACTCCTACCGGCCCTGGCATCTTCAAAGTGTTGTAGGCATAGTGGGATGCCGCCATGAATTTTGCCAGAGCTGGGCATCCAAGGATCCCATTGTACGACAAGGGGAGGACGACCACATCAAACACAACCTTCTCAGTCTGATAGTTCAATTCTCCCCCAAATGTCACTAGCAACGTGATCTTTCCCTTAGGATGACTCCTGCGGGGATTGACTCCTTGAAACATGCCTGTGGCCTTCAATTCTTCCTCTGCTATCTGAAGCTTGCTGATAACTTTTGGGGAAATCAGATTCAACGGCAAACACCCTACCGCGGTGGTGCGGTCAGTATGGTCCTCTTCTTCAAAGATGATGGGCATGCATGACCATTTGAGCGGCTTCCGAGAGTCTGCCACTGGCACCACGGCATTGACCTCACGCGCCGACCGTTTAAGTTGGCAGTGAGAGGAGTGGAATGATGCACCCCCATCAATGCATAGGGCGACAGTGGCCCTCTGGAATTCCTGCTCGTTGGTTTCCTCTTCATCCCCTCCATCACTCTCATCATTGCGAACTTCCTTCTCTTGGCCCCTGATGAGTTTTCCTTGGTTCTGAAAAGCCTTGCCAGGGTGATTTGCTTCACCACCTCGGCCCTTCCCGCCAGTGCCATTCTGACCTTTTTCCTTATCACGCTTCTCATATTCAGCCCTCTGCCTCTTGATGAGCTGCTCAACCTAATGACGCTCTTGGAGATCGTGGCCTTTGGTCTGATGGATCTTGCAGTACGGACCATCACCTTTCCCAGCCCTCTCGACAGTCGTAGCCTCCCGGCAGTCAGTTCACGTGGCAGCTTCCTTGCTGGGGGCTTCGGCCCTAGCATTCTTGCCGGTACTAAGCGTGCCCGATCCTTCGATGGTCATCACTGCCTTATCCTTGTGCCTCTTGTCGCGCTTCTTGCTCTTCTTCTTTTGACTAGAGGATTCACCGTCATCCTCTGAGTCGATGTCGATGCAATCTTCCTCTCCAGGGTGTTTCCTTCCCTCCTCCATCCGAGCGCATTTTTCCACCAAGGTGTAAAGCTCCTTCACAGTCTTGGGCAACCGCACATTCATCTTAGAACGTATCCTGCGGTTGTGCACATTGGATTGTGTCGGATTTTGGGTTCTGGCAAAACCCTTGAGGTTCGAACACTGGGGTGCGCACGAAGATCTCTCCCTACCTAATCACGCCCTCACCCTCACCGCGATCTCAAAGCCTAGCTCGACGAACTCGCAACACAGGAGACACAAGATTTATACTGGTTCGGGCCACCATTGTGGTGTAATACCCTACTCTAGTGTGGTGTGGTGGATTGCCTCTTGGGCTGAGGATGAACAGTGTAAGGGAAGAACAACCTACTGAGGAGAGGTGTTCTTGTGCTTGGAGATTGCCGGGATGGAATGGATCCAGTCCCCGATGAGATGAGATCAGTTTAGTTGCCTCCTACTCTGGTGGCTAGCCCTATTTATAGAGGCCCGGGTCCACTTCCCAAATATTGAGCGGGAAGGGATGCCACAACGGCCAATTTGAAGGGGGACAACTAATACAGGCTATCCTGACTAAAGGTGGTCTTCGCCTGCCAAAGGCTCTGGCGGTGACGCCGTCTTGGGCTCCATGGTGACATCTGTCCTGCCGTATTGCTGGTCTTGGTCTTGTTGCACCGATATGGAAACCTTTGCCTGATGCCTCGGGACTCCTCGCCTGTGCTTTCCTCTTTAGCACCAAAGAGGAAACGAGGACACTGTGCGCGCTGGCGCCCACCTGGTCTTGGTCGTCATGGCTGACGTCGTAGGCACCTCACGAGGTTCCCCTTTCCTAGATCTCTCCACCCCTCGCGAGCCAGCCTGGGGAGGCTGCCCCCGAGGAGGTCTTGCGTCATCCGCCTCGCGAGGGTCTTGGGTGTTTGCTCGTGAAGATGGGCTGTACAGGGCCGCTAGCGGAGCCACGCCGTGGGCCGCAGGCAGGCAAGTCTGGGGACCCCCTTTCCAGGACGCCGACAGATTGGAAGAAGCTATCACAGCCGCCCGGTGGATATTACAGATATTTCTGACTCTGCTGAATCTGTGCAAATACTTGCAGAGAGTCTCTCCTTCTTTCTGTTGGAGAAGCTGCAAGTTGTTGGGCCATCCTGGTTCTTGATGGCCGCCCATGAAGGTGCCAACGAACTCATGGCACAGGTGAGCCCATGATACAATGGATTTCTCTGGTAGGTGCATCAGCCAAGACCTCACATTGGACTTGAGTGCCAAAGGGAAGTAGTTGGCAAACACCTTCTCATCTCTTCCTCTAGCAGCTTGAACAGCGATGGTGTAATGCTCAAGAACTCTGCCAGGTACAGCCTCCCATCATACTTCTTGGGTATCTCTGGCTTGAACATGCGAGCGAAGGGCCAACGGACTTGCCACAGCTCACGAGTAAAGGTAGGGCACCCAACTTCGAAAGGCAGGCACCCGCTATCCTCGAGCGCAGGCTCGTCAACGTTGGGACCATCGCACCCACTGGTCCGACGGTGGTTGTCGTGG
The DNA here is from genome assembly GCF_002575655.3 of Aegilops tauschii subsp. strangulata. Classification (NCBI taxonomy): domain Eukaryota; kingdom Viridiplantae; phylum Streptophyta; class Magnoliopsida; order Poales; family Poaceae; genus Aegilops; species Aegilops tauschii. The sequence goes on from NC_053038.3 coordinate 160,028,552, forward strand.
CGTCGCTAAATGTTGACGCGCGCGCCTCCCCTCCGCATGTCCTCTGGGGCTCGCCGTTGGCCGGGATGTGCTCGAGGGTCGGAAGAGGCTATCGAGACGTCTTTGGGTTCTTAATTCCGCAGCTCCCATGCTGGTTGGCATGGTGGGGACTGCACCATGGGGGTGGCCCCTTCCGTGCGGCCAGTAGCGCGAGCCGTTGTCGTCGCTTAGGGAGGCCGCGGCAGGCCAGCTTGCTGTGAGCCCCCTGCCTTGGCGAAGCCAATCAGACTCTGAATGGTGTCTCTCCATTCATCCATCTGATCGGCCGTCAGCGGGAACCTCAACAGCTGCTGGGCCCGCGCCATGGCCTCCATAGCAGTGCTTGGCATTGGTGATGATGATGTAGATCGTGTCGTCACCCTGCTTTTGATGGTGCTGGTGGCGACTGTGTCGCGCCCTCACTGTTGCGAGCCAGGCACTTGGGGAGGCGCATGCCCTGCGGTCGCGCCTGTGGCGGGGGTGGCCGGAGGGTGGCTATTCACCCCTGACCAGGTGCCACCACTGTGGTTGTGCCCATCAGCGAGGGGAAGAGGTACAAACGGAATAAACCCTTCGTTCGTACCTCACGGAGCATGACCACTGGGAAGTTGCTAATGCTGCTTGCTACTTCTTGAGCTTGCATTGGTTTTTCCCTGGAAGAGGAAAGGTTGATGCAGCAAAGTAGAGTAAGTATTTTCCTCAGCTTCTGAGAACCATGGTATCAATCCAGTAGGAGACAATGCACAAGTCACCGAATACCAGCACAAACAAACACCAACCTGCACCCAACGCGACAAAGGGGTTGTCATTCCCTTACAGTTATTTACAAAGTGAGATCTGATAGAGATGATAAACGGTAAAGTAATATTTTTGGTATCTTGAAAGGAAAGTAAAAGATTGCAAAGTAAGTAAATAGGAAACTAAAATTGTAGATTGGAAACTTATATGATGGAAAATAGACCCGGGGGCCATAGGTTTCAGTAGAGGTTTCTCTCAAGATAGGAATTATTACGGTGGGTGAACAAATTACTGCCGAGCAATTGATAGAAAAGTACAAAGTTATGACGATATCTAAGGCAATGATCACGAATATAGGCATTACGTCCGTGTCAACTAGACTGAAACGATTCTGCATCTACTACTATTACTACACGCGTTGACCGCTATCCAGCATGCATCTAGAGTATTAAGTTCACAAAGAACAGAGTAACGCATTAAGCAAGATGACATGATGCATAGGAATTAACTCAAGAAATATGATGAAAACCCCATATTTTTATCCTCGATGGCAACAATACAATATATGCCTTGCTGCCCCTACTTCCATTGGGAAATGATACTGCAAGATTGAACCCAAAGCTAAGCACTTCTCCCATTGCAAGAAAAACCAATCTAGTTGGCCAAACCAAATCGATAGTTCAAAGAGACTAGCAAAGATATCAAATCATGCATATAAGAATTCAGAGAAGATTCAAATAATATTCATAGATAAGCTGATCACAAATCCACAATTCATCGGATCTCGACAAACACACCGCAAAAGAGTATTACATCGAATAGATCTCCAAGAACATCGAGGAGAACTTTGTATTGAGAATCAAAGAGAGAAGAATCCATCTAGATACTAGCTATGGACCTGTAGGTCTGTGGTAAACTATTCACGCTTCATCGGAGAGGCAATGGTGTTGATGTAGAAGCCCTCCATGATCGAATCCCCCTCCGGCAGGACGCCGGAAAAGGCCCCAAGATGGGATCTCATGGGTATAGAAGGTAGCGGCGGTGGATAATTGGTTTCGTTGCTCCCCTGGATGTTTCTGGGGTATAAGAGTATATATAGGAGGAAGATCTAGGTCAGGAGGTCAACGAGGGGCCACAAGGTTGGGGGCGCGCCCTACCCCCCTGGGCGCCCCTCCACCCTTGTGGCTGCCTCGAGGCTCTTCTGACTTGCACTCCAAGTCTCCTGGGTGTCTTATGGTCCAAGAAAAATCATCGCGAAAGGTTTATTCCGTTTGGACTCCATTTGCTACTCCTTTTCTGGGAAACTCTAAAACAAGGAAAAAACATAAACTGGCACTGGGCTCTAGGTTAATAGGTTAGTCCCAAAAATCATATAAAATAGCATATTAATGCATATAAAACATCCAAAATAGATAATATAATAGCATGGAACAATAAAAAATTATAGATACGTTGGAGACGTATCAAGCATCCCCAAGCTTAATTCCTGCTCGTCCTCGAGTAGGTAAATGATAAAAACTGAATTTTTGATGTGGAATGCTACCTAACATATTTATCCATGTAATTCTCTTTATTGTGGCATGAATGTTCAGACCCGTAAGATTCAAAACAAAAGTTCAATGTTTACATAAAAACAAGAATACTTCAAGCATACTAACAAAATAATTATGTCTTCGCCAAATAACATGGCCAGAGAAAGCTTATCCCTACAAAGTCATATAGTCTGGCTATGCTCCATCTTCATCACACAGAATATTTAAAATCATGCACAACCCTGATGACAAGGCAAGCAATTGTTTCATACTTTTGATGTTCTCAAACTTTGTCAACTTTCACGCAATACATGAGCGTGAGCCATGGACATAGCACTATAGGTGGAATAGACGGTGCTAGTGGAGAAGACAGAAAGAAGGAGCTATTTTCACATCAACTAGGCGTATCAATGGGCTGTGGAGATGCCCATTAATAGTTATCAATGTGAGTGAGTAGGGATTGCCATGCAACAGATGCACTAGAGCTATAAGTTTATGAAAGCTCAAAAAGAAAACTAAGTGGGTGTGCATCCAACTTGCTTGCTCACGAAGACCTAGGGCAATTTGAGGAAGCCCATCATTGGATTATACAAGCCAAGTTCTATAATGAAAAATTCCCACTATTATATGAAAGTGATATCATAGGAGACTCTCTATCATGAAGGTCATGGTGCTACTTTGAAGCACAAGTGTGGGAAAAAAGGATAGTAACATTGTCCCTTCTCTCTTTTCTCTCATCTTTTTATTGGGCCTTCTTTCATTTTTTTGCCTTTTTTTTCGTCCGGAGTCTCATCCCGACATGTGGGGGAATCATAGCCTCCATCATCCTTTCCTTACATGGGACAATGCTCTAATAATGAAGATCATCACACTTTTATTTACTTACAGCTCAAGAATTACAACTCAATGCTAGGATAACATATGACTCTATGTGAATGCCTCCGGCGGTGTACCGGGATGTGCAATGAATCAAGAGTGACATGTATAAAAACTATGATGAACGGTGGCATTGCCACAAATACGAGGTCAACTACATGATCATGCAAAGCAATATGACAATGATGATTGTCGGATCTCGGGTTCCGGGAAAACCCTCAAGGTTCGAACACTGGAGTGCACACGAAGATCTCCCCCTACCGAATCCCGCCCTTAGCCTCACTGGATCTTTAAGCTTAGCTCGACGAACTCGCAACACAAGGGACACAAGATTTATACTGGTTCGGGCCACCGATGTGGTGTAATACCCAACTACAGTGTGATGTGGTGGATTGCCTCTTGGGGTGAGGATGAACAGTACAATGGGAAGAACAACCTCCTGAGGTGAGGTGTTCTTGTGCTTGGTGGGTGATGATTACTCAAGATGATATCCCTCCTCTACTATGGTGGCTAGTCCTATTTATAGAGGCCCCGATCCTCTCCCCAAATATTGAGCAGGAAGGGATGCCACAACGGCCAATTTGAAAGGGGACAGCTAGTACAGCTTATCCTGACAAAAGTAGTCTTCGCCTGCTAAAGGCTCTGGTGGTGACGCCGCCTTGGGCTCCATGGTGACCTCCGTCTTGCCGTCCTGCTGGTCTTGGTCTCGTTGCACCGATATGGAAACCTTTGCCCGACGCCTCGGTACTCTTCGCCTGCGCTTGCCTCCTTAGCACCAAAGAGGAAACAAGGACACTGTGCGCGCTGGCGCCCGCCTGGCACCCGCCTGATCTCGATTGTCATGGCTCACGTCATGGGAACCTCGCGGGGTTTGCCTTGCCTTGATCTCTCTGCCCCTCACGAGCCAGCCTGGTGAGGCCGCTCCTGAGGAGGTCTTCTGCCATCCGCCTCGCGAGGCTTGGCCCCTCGCGAGGGTCTTGAAAGCTTGTTGCTGAGGATGAGCCGTACGGGCCCGCTCGTAGAGCCACGCCGTGGGCCGTAGGCAGGCAAGTCTGGGGACCCCCGTTCCCAGAACGCCAACAGTAGCCTCCGGGCCCAAGGCGCGCTCGGACTTGGCTTCGAGGCGAAGCCAAAGGGCAAGTGTGGAGCGCCGTGGGGCCCAACAGCCTGCGTCCTCGGTCAACGTGTGGCGGTTGATTGGACGTGGGCGCCTCCGCTTCCCCACGATGCCTCGGCAACTGCCCGACTTGACAAGTCCCTGCGACATGTAAGGAAAAACCATCATTACCTACGATCGTGGGGGGCGCTGGTTGGCCTTCTCCTGCTATAAATGGGGAGGGGGGTAGAGCCCCCATCGCCCATCTCTTCCCATTCCGCTCACTTCTCCCACTTTGCTCCATTGCCAATAGCGTTACCAATGGCGCCGTCGAAGAGGTTCTCCGCCGCGGAGAAGGGGCAGCCCCCCCCCCCCGCGAGGGGCCCGGTTCTCCGGCGCCCAAGCGTGGGCGCGGCCGTCCCCGCAACCGCACCGCGACCCCGCCGCAGCCCCCCGCAGCCGTGGTGGTGCCGCTTCACGTGGCCGGGGTCGCTCCGGTCGTGGCAGCATTGTCGATGAAGGGAGACGTGATGTGGTCGCGCGGCCTCCTCGGCCACGCTTCCACTCGGCGGAGGTGCTGCCGGAGTTCGTCGTCTAGTCGGAGAACCCGGTCGGCAACTGGCTTCACCTCCCGCGCTTCTTCACCGACGAGTTGCCGGCCTCAGGTCCGGGCGGGCTCTGGCTGCAGGTGAACGGTTGCTGCAGTAGGGCCTCCTGGGCCACGGTTGAGGTCTCTGTCGTGGGCAACATAGCCCTGGCCCGCGGTTGGCAGAGGTTTGCCCACGCGCGCGGCCTCGACAGGCGGTGCACACTCCATTTCAAGTACGACGGCGACGCGACCCTCTACATGAGGGTGTTTGGGGAAGATGGTCGCCGTGTCGGGTGCTGCCCCAAGGTCAATGACGGTGAGCAGGTGCTCGGCCTTGGCGATGGTCGCGACGAGGATGAGGGTGAACCCGTCCTTGGTGCCGACCACGCCTCCTCCAGCTACGACGGCTCATCCCCCGGCGACAGCTCCAGCAGTGGTGGTTACGATCAGCCGCTTTGAAGGCGGCAGCGGGTCGTCTTGTCACCGCGCCTCCGTGAAGTGCTAGGAGGGGTCAGGCTGAGCTCGGGGCGGCGCCAAGAGCCCGCGCGTGCAGACCGCTGTAGGGGCACGCGCCGCTTTTATTTCGTTCTTCCTTTCCTCCCTGTATCAAGAAAGAAACCAGTATGGGCCGCGGAGGGGCGTGCAACAAACTATGTTTTCTCAATTATTGTGCTATCTTTATCGTTCTTGTGCTGTCTCGCAGCATCGTCATTTTATGTGGAGATAACTTAGCTTGACTTGCTCGGAGTAGTCTCCTCCTCATGAGGCGCTTGTTTCCTGGTGCCTGTCGAGGCCTCCTTGGCCTGGTAGGCGCTGAGGAACTGGAAAAATTTTGTTAGGAGGCTTATTGTTCACCCGAGCCTTGGTCACAGGCGCTGCTGGCCTTGATCCAGCGCTTCGTATCATGAATCCCGAGGGGCACAGATTAGGAGAGGTGCGCCAGCTTGTGGGCTCGAACGAGGGTGCCTCGCGAAATGCAAACGAAAGGTAGGAATAGGAAAAATGCTCACGAGGGCACCTGTCCAGCCCCCTCGCGAGGTATGCGAGAGAGAGTACAGGTTGAACTAGAGACGGAAACAACGGCAAAAAGCGACGAAACCAAATCAGCAAAGAGCACCAGAAGTAAACTTCAATTAAAAGAGGGCAAGCCAACTACGGAAAGCAAATGAAAAGCCACGTCCAGCACCTAGTCTAGTCTTCATGTCTTTTCACCAGCGCGGAGCTAAGTGCTACCATTTGGACGCGGGAGGGAGCCCCAAGGCCCGAGGGCGGCACTCCTGAGACTCCGGGGCGTGTACAGACCCACTCATTATTACGTGAGAGTGTCCCGAGCGGAGACCTTCACAGGCACCGGGCCTTCTTCACAGGCGCTGGGCCTTTCTTCATGGGTAGAACTTCCGGAGGTGCTGGATGGTCCAAGCGTTCTGGATGGGTACCTCGTCTTGCGTCTCTAGGCGGGCAACGCCAGGCCTGGAGACATGGACGACCTTGAACGGGCCCTCCCACATGGGTGAGAGCTTATGCAGCCCCTTCCTGGAGAGCACCCGCCTCAGGACGAGGTCACCCACCTCGAGCGTCCTGGAGTGGAAGCTGCGACAGTGGTATCGCCGCAGCACCTGCTGGTATCTTGCCGCCCGTAGTGCAGCTTCGCAACAACGTTCCTCCCCCAGCACGAGGTCCATCCCCCGCGTGGCGTCCTGCTGTGTCTCATCAAATGCCAAGACCCGTGCGGGGCGATGCTTGACCTCGTGAGGGAGGACTACTTCTGCTCCGTAGACGGGGATGAACGGTGTATCGCCCGTTGGCTTGGTGGCGGTGGTGCGGATGGGCCACAGCACGGACTGCAGCTTGTCGTGCCAGCCCCTGCCGCAGGCTTCAAGCTTCTTCTTGAAGGTCCTGGTCTTGAGGCCTCTCAGGACCTCCGTGTTGGCGCGTTTAGCTTGACCATTGCTCCGGGGGTGTGCCACTGAAGCGTAGCAAATCTGTGTTCCAAGGTTAGTGTAGTACGTTTTCAAGAGATTACTGGTGAACTGTGAGCCATTGTCGGTGATGATGCGGTTGGGGACCACAAAACGGCTTACGAGACCCTTGATGAACTTGACCGCAGAGCCACCTGGGATGGTGCGGACGGCTTCCACCTCCACCCATTTGGTGAACTTGTCGGTGGCGACGTAGAGGTATCGGTAGCCCCCTGGCGCTCGTGGGAACGGGCCCAGGATGTCCAGCCCCCAGGCCACGAGAGTGGGATGGTCTGGAGGCCCTGAGCTGGCTGATGGATTTGCTTGGCATGGAATTGGCAGGCCTCGCAGGACCTCACCAGCTCAACTGCGTCGTTGAGTGCCATAGGCCAGTAGAATCCGCTGCGGAATGCCTTGCCGACGAGGGTTCGTGATGACGAGTGGTGCCCGTAGTCCCCGCCGTGTATGTCGGCTAGCAGCTCCTTCCACTATTCCCTGGAGATGCAACACAGTGAAACGTCATTCGGCCGCTTCCTGTATAATTCACCGTCCCGGATGCACCATGCCGTGGCTTGCTGGGCCACACGCTCCGCATCCTCCTCCTTCTCCGGCAGCGTCCCTTGCATCAGGTATTCCTTGAATTCCTTGGTCCAGCATCCCTCCTGGGGCTCGAGCGCCAAGAGTAGACGCGCTCCCGAAGTCGGGCTACAGGCTGGGGCTCCCGCGGCAGGTGGCTGCGGAGCTCCTCCCGAGGCTGCGCTGTCCTTGAAAGCGGTGGTGTCGCCGATGGCTTGAAGAGCTGCTCCTCGAAGACACCAGGCTCTTGGGGCTGTCACTTGGATTGCCTTCTGGCAATGTCGTCAGCTTCCTTGTTGGTGCCATGGGGCACGTGCTGCAATTCCAGGCCCAAGAACTGCTTCTCCATCTTGCGCACCTCCGCGAGGTATGCCTCCATGTGTTCGTCCTTCGGCTCGTATACCTTGTTGGAGAAGTTGACGAGGAGCTGTGAGTCGCCCCTGATGGTGAGACGCTTCACCCCCAGTGCAGCCGCAGCCTTCAGGCCGGCTATGAGGCCTTCGTACTCTACAATGTTGTTGGAGACCTTCTCACCCTACTGGAAGCAGAGCTGCACGACGCAAATAATGTAATGCGAGGGATGAGAGTTTGTGATGGGTACTTGGTATGTCTTGACTTGGCATAGATCTCCTCAACAACGGCGCCAGAAATTATTCCTGCTACTTCTTGAGCTTGTGTTGGTTTTTCCCTTGAAGAAATTGACACCTAACCGTCTAGAGAGTTTGCAGCTCTCAAGAGTAATAGGTGGAGCGTACTGGAATTAGATTAGAGTGATGCTCAACCACTATCTAATTCTTCGGCTCTAGGGGTTTTCTCTCGGTGGATTTTAAACTCAAATGGCTCAGAGAATGGGTTGCTCAACAATCTTCTCAAAATCAAATGGAGCAGCTACCGGACAAAGCCGAAGCAGGGTGGCTATTTATAGCCGCAGCCTTCCCGGATGGTAAATAACCATTTTGGACATGCGATCCAGCCAATGGCCAACCAACACGTTTACAACGGTCGGATTTTTTGATTAAAGGTAACATTACTTGAGGAACAAGTAATGCCGACTCCTCGGTCTAAGACAAATCTCTCGCAGCGAAGAAGATCATAGTCTCTTGCTGGCAAGTATTTGCTCGGAACACAAAGAGATTTCTCTCACAACTTTCATAGGGTTTGGGTTTAACATCAAAGAATCAAAGTTTCGAATGCTACTGTGGAGACCCCGACTCATAAGTCGTGATCACCGAATACACGTGTATAGTGATCCCAGATATCAATGCTCACTGAACACATAAAAGCTGAATAACAAGATTCTTACATCCATACATACCATCTTACACAAATTATGACCATTATGGTCAAGTCTTACATAGATAAGCATCAAGGGCTGAACACCAGATAAAACATAAGCAGCGGAAATCTTCGTTGATAAGTAGAACCCATGCCATCTGCCTTAACCCTACAGGCATTCTGACTGGGAAACATCCTAGTTCGCATGTCCGTCACCAAAGAACTCTTCCTTGAACTCCTGCTCTTCCATGCCTAGCCAATTAAATAACCAGTGGCAAGCCAATGAGTACTTTGAATGTACTCGCAAGCAACCCATGTTTTGGATCAAGGTAACAATGCATGGCATATAACTAAGTAACTTGCCAAAATGTTGGATTGAGTGAAATGACATGATCAAGCCTCTAGTAAAACATGCATCATAAGGATTCAGATATCCGTCTGAGCAGGTTACAAATATCAACATGAATAGAGTTTAGAACAACAATAGCTTAATCAACATGTCAATTCTTTACTTGACCCAAGTAGCTTACACATACCAAGTTTGCAAAATTCTGGACATAGTTTAAGTAGCACCACCCAACTGTCTTTGACCATGGACATGGCTATTCAAATAGTTTACCACTCTGCAGAGGTTGTACACTTTACCCACAAGATCCGGGAATCTTCCATGACATCCGTGACCCGTAGTACCTCAAGTACCCGGGGTAAGCTCCCAGTCACTATCTTTCCCTAGGTGAAACTAACATATTGTTCACTCGTTGGTACACGGCCCTCGTGCATAATCATAAAGATCCTGGGACTTGCCCTTTCATTTTCACAACTACTCGAAGGGACCAACGGTGTATCTGGTGCCCTGTAAAAATAGTCATGGCCGCCTATCCAAGCACGACCCCGTCCCGAGGGTGAACTCATGTAACCACCGTCACTAGTAATGTGGGCACCATGCTAGTATCAAACTAGGTAATTGTCGGCGTTCTGGAAACGGGGGTCCCCAGACTTGCCTGCATGCGGCCTACGGTGTGGCTCCTCTAGCGGCCTGGTACGGCCCATCTTCACCAGCAAACACTCAAGACCCTCGCGAGGGGCCAAGCCTCGCGAGGCGGACAACGCAAGCCCTCCTCAGTGGCAGCCTCACTAGGCTAGCTCGCGAGGAGCAGGGAGATCAAGGCGAGGGGCACCTCGTCAGGTTCCCGTGACGTGAGCAGTGACGACCAAGGCCAGGCGGGCGCTAGCGGGCGCAGAGTACTGGTTTCCTCTTTGGTGTTAAAGGAGCAGGCACAGCCGAAGAGTCCCGAGGCATCAGGCAAAGGTTTCCATATCGGTGCAACGAGACCAAGACCCGCAGGACGGCAGGACGGAGGTCACCGCGGAGCCCACGGCGGCGTCACCACCAGTGCCTTTGGTAGGCGAAGACCATCTTTTGTCAGGATAGCTTGTAGTAGCTGTCCCCCTTCAAATTGGCCGTTCTGGGATCCCTTCCCGCCTAATATTTGGGAACAGGACCGGGGCCTCTTTAAATAGGACTAGCCACCACCATAGGTAAGACGGACTTTGGATCAGATCCATTCCACCCTCACACGCACAAGCTCACCGAGCTCAAGAACAACTCTCCTCAGGAGGTTGTTCTTCCCTTGTACTTGTTCATCCTCAGCCTACAAGGCAATCCACCACACCACACTGGAGTAGGGTATTACACCACATTGGTGGCCCGAGCCAGTATAAACTCTTGTGTCCCTTTTTATCCGAGTTCGACGAGCTGAGATTTGACATCGTGGTGAGGTAGTGAGCTAGGGGGAGGGAGAGATCTTCGTGCGCACACCAGAGTTTGAACCTTAAGCGTTTTGCCGGAACCCGAAATCCGAAATTTGGCGCGCCAGGTAGGGGTGCGCCAAAGCTTTCCTTTCGTCGATCCACGCTCCTCCGGTCCACCATGTCCATGGCAGACGCGCTTAGAGCTCGCGCCGAGCGCCGGGCCGCCCGCGTCGCTCAGACAGGCCCTGTCAGCGGGCCTCCCCCTTGTTCTCCATCACCCGCCGCCAACGCCGCCACTGGCCTAGCGGGAAATGAGCAGCAAGCATCTTCGCTGCACCCCTCGGTGCGGCGGGATGACCGCACCGCCACCCCGTCGCTAACTCCGGCCGGCTCATCGTCCCACGCTCGCCGCGCGCCCACGGATGCGCAGGCCGCGCTGCTCATGGCGCGCGAGCTCCTGCTATACCCTCCGGTCGACAACCTCTACGAGGACTCGCTGGACCGCATCACCGAGCTCGTCAGCGCCGCAGGGGGCTCACCCGTACCGTCTCTCTCGCTACCTCGCCCTCCTCCAGCCGCAGGTGACGTAGCCCGGGGAGCGCCTCCGCCACCTCCGCACCAAGACGGCGCCCTGGCACCAAGAAGCGCGGCCCCTCGGCGCGACCCACTGCGCCGGGCGCCCGCACGCGAAGAAGGAAGCATGCAAGAAGTTCCCTAGCCGCAAGAAAACGCTCCTGCGCTCCCGGCGCCACCACGTCAAGACCGCGTGCCGCCCGCGGTGGCGGTGCGTGGGCATCGAGAGCAGGCTCCGCCTCTACAAAGGGCCCCGGTGGCCAAAGCAGGCTGTCGCGCCTTCACTCCGGAGATGTGTACCGTTGTCTGGCCAGGCGAGTTCAAGCCAGACCTGCCTCCTCGCTACGACGGCACCCCCGACCCTGTGGAGTTCTTGCAGCTCTACGAGCTGAGCATCCAGGCGGCCAACAACGATGAGAAAGTTATGGCGAACTAGTTCCCCATGGCTCTCAGGGATGGTGCTCGCTCGTGGCTCCTGAACTTGCCCCCGGGGTCAATCTCTTCCTGGGGTGAAATGCGCGACCACTTCATCACCAACTTATAGGGCACTCGCGACCGCCCTCCGGACATGGGTGACCTGCGCCGCATCAAGCAGCAGCCAGGAGAGACCCTCCAGAAGTACATCCAGCGCTTCAACAACGTTCGCCTCAAGATCCCCAAGGTGACGGACGAGGCCATCATCTCAGCATTTTCCGGTGGCGTCCGCGACGTCAAGATGAAGGAGGAGCTCGCCATCCACGAGGAGCAATGCACGCCTCTGGACATGTTCAACATGGCAATGAAGTGTGCGAGAGCTGAGGAAGGGCGCATTTCCCTCCTCAAGCTCCCTGCTGCCGACCAAAGGAGAAAAAAAGCCAAGGCCAAGGACGTGAAAGCGCAAGGGGTAGCCGTGCTCGCGGCGGAGCCGGACACAAAGCTCGACCGGTACCACCCCGAGTCGTCCAAGAGCAGTCGTCCGTTCTGCACCTTCCACAATGTACACAGCCACAACACCAATGATTATCAAGAGCTTAGGGCCATCCGAGATGGACGCTTCGGACGACGCCCCGAGCGGAACGACCGGGGCTACTTCCGAGGAGGAGGACGAGGTGGGGGACGCTTGGACGACCGTGGCCCCCGCCAGGAGTGGAGCGACCGGCCTCGTGAGGACCGCTGGCAGGACCAGCCTCGTGAGGGCGCCTGGAGGGACCAGCCGCGCGAGGAACGCCCCGAGGGCAATGCTGGTCTCCCTCCGCTGCCACCACCACCAAGAAGGAATGATGACCACCATCAGGACGAGGGGGCTGGGGGGCTTCCAGGAACAACGCGCTATCGCCTGCATCTTGGGCGGAGCTCAGGCCCCAGCATCCCAGCGCATCTTCAAGCAGTTTGCTCGCGAGGTGAACACAGCCCTTCCTAGGCACAAGGCCATGCGCCCGCTCAGGTGGTCCAAATGCGCCGTCACCTTAAGTTCATCGGACCAGCTCAAATGCGCGACGACTGCCGGCGCCCTCCCGATGCTTTGCTCGGCCGTCATCAGCAACATCCAAGTCACCAAGACCCTCATCGACGGCGGCGCAGGGCTCAATGTCCTGTCCGTCGAGACATTCGATAGCCTCCAAGTGCCATATGATCCGCTGCAGCCTACCAAACCCTTCTCAGGAGTGACCGACGGCTCTACCACCTCGATAGGGCAGGTCCGTCTCCCTGTCACCTTCGGCCAGCGCAACAACTACCGCACCGAGCTCATCGACTTCGACGTCGCCCACATCTGTCTGCCGTACAACGCCATCCTTGGGTATCCAGCATCGGCCAAGTTCATGGTAGTGACCCACCACGGCTACAACATCCTCAAAATGCCAGGAAGCGGCGGAATCATCACGGTCCCCTGCGAAGAAAGAGATGTGGTGTGCTCCCTGCAGCGCGCCTTCCAAGCCGCAGCAATCGAAGACCCCGACAGCGAGGGCGCCCTGTACCCTCCTGAGGCCATCCCCAAGAATAAGAAGAAGAAGCAACTGCTCCGCACAGGGCCTCCGGAGAACGACGTCTCCAGCGGCGCTGCCTCAGGATCAGCGCCCGCACCTGGGGTGCCTCCCTCCCTCGCATAGGAAGGCGCACCCAGCACCCTCCTATGGCGAGGCTCGGGGGCTCTCTTCTGGAGGGCCTCGGACCTAGCCAACATCATGAGAGAGGCGCTCGGGAACCATGTGGAGGCGTGCTTTGCTGCATGTTTCCCTCAAGAGGGCATTGGGCGAGGAGCGCCCGGTGCTCAAGAGTTCATCATCAAGGCCACCCAGGAGCTTCAAGAAGCAAGGACCATGCGCGGCGACCGCCGCCCACCACCTGGCACAGCTCCCCATCCTAGCGAGGACAGCAGGTTGTGCGTATGCATCGACATTCTAGGGCTCAACAGGGCCGCATCTCAGGAGCGCTTCTGGCCTTCGCGCGTCGGGCGATGCAAGGATCCACCTCACAGCTACGTCGCATGCCATTTGGCTTGTCGAGCGTGGCGGCTGCCTTCCAGCGCCACCCGCGGAGTGTCCCGTCGGCTCAGGAAGCCAGGCATCACGCAGTCCGGGTGGAGATGGCGACGGTCCTCGAAGACCCTCCCGGGCCCCCAGAGCCTCCCGAGGCTCAGGGTCCTGGCGGCTCATGAGGAGCGACTCCTTCATCGCGTGCCTTCGGCTACCCCAACTCTCTTTCGACAACGGTACCAGGTGACATTTTCCGAGTTCACTCAGCTGGGAGCGCCCCTCGGGCTCCACGATTCCTAGGTCGCACGGGCCTGTCCCTGCGGCATGAATCCTTTTGCATCTTTAGCTTACTCTGCCGGGGGCGCCCCTCGGGCTGCATCATCCCCAGGCCGCTCAGGTCCGTCCCAGTGGCATGTATCGTTCTTACATCTATCCGAACTAGCTTATCTCTATGCAAGGTTTTCTTACGGCTATCGCTTGTTTGATTACATCTTGCGACATCCCGTGTTGCTGACTGATCTCCTGTTTACCCCGTGGCGAAAACTGCGCATACTGGCACGGCGCTTGTGCTCGGGTCCGTCCCTGCAATGCTGATAAATCTGAGAGATCGAGCTCTGGCTCATGGCCCGCTCCGCACACGTCACCTCATTAGATCCTCAGTGCCTTTGTCTTCTTGTGGAACAATCGGCAGCCAGGTAACCAGCACGATCACGGGCTATGATCTCTCATCAACTAACCTGCAGGAACCTCCCAAGGATGACAGTGGGGGGTACCGCGGGCTCCTTCTTTTCCCATGCAATTCGCTTGCGCGCTAAAAGGGGGGCACCTAAGCATCGCGCCTCAGGAGCTCTTACTGGATCTCCAGCCCTCACCCCCTGGCCTTGACCACGCCATCGCAACCTGGCATACCAGCGGCAGCTGAGCTTGCTCGAGGGCCGGGCCGCGAGGACGTAGAGCACACGGAAGAGCATGGTAAAGAAGGGAAAGCTCGCACAGGCCTAACCTAGCTACACTATGGCCATTGATGCACAAGCCTGGCGCAGCACAAGGAATCGACTCTGGACCGCTAAGATAAGTTTCGCACTCGGGTCGGCCAAGCGCTGCGGCATAGGATTCCCATCTCTTGCAGCCTTGCAACGGCGACACCACCTCCTTTCCAACCCTTAGGTAGCTGCTTGCATGCTAAAGGGGACCTCTTGAGCATCGCACCTCAGGAGCTCTTACTGGACCTCGGGCCACTCACCTCCTGGCCTTGACCACGACATCGCGACCTGGCATACTAGCGATGGCTGCAGCCTGCCTGGGGACCGGGACCTGTCTGCATAGAGCACCAAGCTACCGCGAGGTCGGAAAGGGGGGACTGAGCCGAAGCAGGACATGCAGTCATAAATCTTCATAATAAGGACAATATTAACAAAAGTCACTATAGATCCTTTACACACCCCCACGGGGTTCGTCTCGATTCCTCGCAGGGAACAAAAAAGAAGGTTTCTAGGAGCCCTATCTACAAGCGTCAGTGCTGCCGACACCATCATCAACAGTGGGCCATGGGAGGCTGACGCCAACCCCATCTGTCGGTGTACAAAAGTAGGGGCTCTCCTTTTGACCCCTCTACTTGTGCACGGGCAGTCAAAGCCGCGACTGCGGCCACACTTAGCAGGGCTAAGGGAGGAAGCAGAAGCGCAAGAATACCAGAACAACACTCCAGCTAGGGGCACAAGACAAGCAGAGCAACGCCAACACCAAATACAAAAAGAGCGAGAGGGCGAGGTGGACTCCCCCGGCAAGACCCTTGCCGGGACGGCCTCCGCAGCCTCGGCAAGAGACTTGCCGGGGCAACTTGCCCAACGCCAGCAGAGCATGCCACCCTTGAGCCCAAGGTTTCCAAGACCATCAACCACATTGGAACCTAGGCTTGGGAGGGACCTTCGTGGTGGCATGCAGATCTTTGTGAAGATCATAAGCACACGAGATCAGATGAGGAACAGAAGATGACGATTCTCGACAAGATCCTTGCCGAGGAAATCCACGAGACCCCCGGCAAGATCCTTGCCGGGGACGACCGCGATGCCCCGGCAAGACCCTTGCCGAGGACACCTGCGGGGCCACAGCCAGACCCACGTCTGCCAAGACTCCACCGCCGTTCCCATACAGCTGCCAGCCCAACCAGTTGGGCAGGCACCTGCGTGGCAACGTGCGGCCTCCAGGCCAACTCAGCAAGCACCTGCGTGGTGGCATGTAGATCTTCGTGAAGGCCCTACCACCATGCCATCTCAGCAGCCAGCCAGCCTACGTGGCGCTGCATGCCTCATTGGCCTGGACGCGTGTTGGTGCGAGGCTGAGCGGCGACGGACGGGACGGGCCTCATTGTCGTCCCCAATAAAGCAACGGGACACCTAAGGAGTACATTTAATTTGCCTTGTCCCATAATGACACGCGATAAGCTTGTGCACTGTATACCTTTCCACCTCCTGTGTGCCACTCTGGCAACCCCCACTAGTAGAAAAAGGGTCTAATGTGAAACTCATTAGTCCCGGTTTGCTATTGAACCGACACTAATGTGACCATTAATGCCGGTTCCAACGGCCAGGCAGGCGGCGCTCATAGAGGTGGTGGCCTTTAGTACTGGTTGGTGGCTCCAACCGGTACTAAAGGGGGGTCTTTAGTACCGGTTGGAGCCACCAACCGGTACTAAAGGTGGTGGCCTTTAGTATGGGTTGGTGGCTCCAATTGGTACTAAAGGGGGGGGGGGTCTTTAGTACCGGTTGGAGCCACCAACCGGTACTAAAGGTGGTGGCCTTTAGTACGGGTTGGTGGCTCCAACCGGTACTAAAGACCCCCCCTTTAGTACCGGTTGGAGCCACCAACTGGTACTAAAGGTGGTGCGCTGCCACCCGCAGTGCACAATGTTTATCCCACCTCGCTAGTTGAGAGGAGCTCGCACCGGTTTATAAGCCCCGCCGCGGCTACCGTGTCGAGCTCCTCTCTAACAGGCCTTTGTGGGCTATTGCAAGTCTTCTGCCCTGTGGGGCCTACTGGGCCGTACGGGCCTGCATCCTGGCCCAACTAGAGATTGGGTTTCTAGTCGTATGCAGGCCGTGCCGGCCCAGTAGGCTGGCTGTTTTTGCTTTATTTCAAAAATAAAAATAAAAATAAATCCTTACCAACCGGGACTAAAGGTCCCCCAGACCACGGCACGCCTCGTGCCACGTGCTGGGCCTTTGGTCCCGGTTCGTGTTAAACCGGGACTAAAGGGGGGGACCTATAGTCCCCACTCTTTAGTACCGGTTCTAGAACCGGTACTAAAGGTCCTTCCGAACCGGTACTAAAAATCGTTTTTCTACTAGTGCCCTTTTGTCTATAAAAGGAGGCCCGAGGCGTACTGGAGAGGATTTGGATCTTTTGGACTACGCACGCACCACAACTAGTTCTAAAGCTCAAGAACACTCAAATATACACCAAAGCAGGACTAGGGTATTACGCACCCTCGCAGCCCGAACCTGGGTAAACGATCCCTGTCCTGACTACCAGACCCGCTCTTTGCACTACCCCGCGCCCGCCAACCGTAGAAGGGATCCCGGTGATTCCATAGGTGTCGTTTCCACCGACACCATCCAGATCAACGACGGCGGTGGGCGGACGCCGCCGCCGCGCTCCGGGCACGGCGAGAGCTCGGGGGCACGTAGCTGTCGTCACTCGTCTCCGGAGTCTCGTAGGGCTCGGGCGAGTCGCTGGACTCCCAAGTGCCATCGCTACTGCTGGAGGAACCGCTGGCGAGGCCAGCAGCTAGCCTGGCTCCTGCCGCTGTGTCGTCCGACCGACCCCCTCCGGGGCAGCACTCCAGGCGGTGGCCTTCCCCGTCCAAGACCTTGAAGAACATCGTGGAGGCGCCGTTGTATTCGAAGTAGATGGCGAGGGCGCCCTCCGCACGGCAAACTCGGGCGACCTCGCCCCATCCGCGAGTCATGAAGATCTTGCCCGGGGAGACGACCTCAACCTCCGCCCCCGTCACCGGGGCATCGCACTCGGCGTGCTACAGCCACAGCTCGTGGGGACCCCCCGGCGGCATCTCGGCGGAGAAGAACTGCGGGAAGTGAATCCAAGTGCGCGGTGGCATCACCGCCCACACCACCAGTTCACGCGAGGTGCCCTCGGTGTGGGTTCCTGGGGCGACGGCGCGTGCCACCGCGGCGTGGAGACCATGGCCGCGGCGTGGACGGCGTTGATTGCGGCCTCCTCCTCCGGAGCCCTCGGCCCGGGCGTAGAAAGGCAGCGGATATCCGCGGGGTGGCCGACTCCAGGAAGCCGGCCTCGAGGAAGCGCCGACTCCTAGAAGCCGGCCAAGACCGCAACCACCAAAGCAACGCCACATAACGGTGACAAGACGGGTGTGGCCACAGTGCGGCCCACTACCCCCGAAGCCCGAGGCAGGCATGGCCACAGGAGGCCGTATGGGACGGCCATCTCCCGTCCGGCTCGGCACTGTAGCCATGCTAGCCTCAACGTCATCCACGACAGACGCCCGTATGGCCCACGGGCGGCGGGTCCCTTCAGCTAGAGAGAGGCACGGAGGCGGCCCGGCCTCCCCTAGTCGGCCAAGGGCGTAGCCGGCCCCCAGAAGCCGGCTACCCCTCCCTCGAAGCATGCGCCACATTAAGGAGACAAGACGAGGTAAGGCTATAGTGAGAGCCCTCGAGGCGGCCCACTGTAGCCACGCTTACCTCAACAAAGCCCTCGTCATCAAGGGCGAGGCTACAGTAAGCAGCCGCCGACAAGATCCTAGGCGGTGGGGCCGGCCTGTCGACCAAGAGGCCGGCAGTCGGCGGGCCCCAACAGCCGGCGGAGAAGCAGGCGAGCGTAGACACTGACGGCTGGGACCGGAGCCTAGCCGGATTACAATTGTACACCCGGGGGGTAGGCCTATATAAACCCCCCGGGGCACCCATGCAAAGGGTTGGCTTCTGAGTATAGCACACACACCATTGAGAGAGAGAAGTGCGAGCTAGCCTTGTTCTCCTTCTCCCTTGAACCCAACAGCTCTAGGAGCAATTGTAGCTACTTTTCCTGATCTAGTGATCATGTGGAGACCCCGCAGAGCAGGACTAGGGGTGTTATCTCCTCGGAGAGCCCCGAACCTGGGTAAGATCTGCCGGCGTGTGTGTCTTCGCCTCATCCCGTTTCCAGGCACCGGCGACGTTTTATTGGCACCCACAATGATAAGCCACCCATTGGCATATGTCGCACCAACCACCCGACATTTGGCGCCCACCGTGGAGCCAGGTGCACCGTCGTGCGGAGACCTGTTTTGGACGGGAACCCTCTTCCTCCCCCGCGAGCGCAGCCAGCCTGCTGCGCCCGATGGCGTTTGCCTCGATGCGCTGCAAGGCGTCGACAACGCCTGCGCAGCGAGCTGCCTCGCCGATCTGCTCGGCGAGACTCGCATCTCGGACGAGCCTGCGTCCGACGCAGGCACGGACTACCCCGAGAGCCGCCTCGTCAGCCTCCTCGACCAGCTTCACGTCTCCAGCGAGCCTGCTGCAGATGTGGAGTCGGTCGGCTCCACCGACCCGATGCTCTTCGACTCCGACACGGCATCGCTCGACGCCTACCCCTCCGACGTGGTGGTCTTCGATGATCCCCTCCCTCGAGCTGACAGCGGCAACAGCGCTGTCACCGAAGTGTTGGTCATCAGCCACGTCGCCAACTCAGGCGAGAATGCCCATGATGCCCTGCAAGCGGCGATGCACGACCTCTCCGTCCCCATCCCGGCCGACGCCGACGCCGAGACCCTGGAGGCACGCCGCCTCGCCCTCATCGCGGAAGGCCAGAAGATAGCCTCCATGAGACGCCTCACCGAGGCCCACCAGCGCGAAGTCGACCGCGCCGCCTTCAGCACGGTGCCGCCTAGCGGCCCGAGCCGAGCCGGCTTCGTCCAGAAGCGCGGCGCGGCCGTCGCCAGCATGCTGGGGGAAGATCGCCCCGTCTATGCCACCCCGCTCGAGAATCTGCGAGCCGCTCAGGCGGCCGTAGAAGAGCTCAATGGGCTGGGAGTCGACGAGCTCCCCTACATGACAAGACGGATCCAGCAGCTGATCGACGCGGCTGCAGAATGGCACGAGGCCGGCGCACGTGCTGATAGTCATCCCCCGCGCCGGGAGCACGCCGCGACGTCCCGCTCGCCGACTGCGAGCGGCGCACGCCAGAAGAAAGACATGGAGCCAGCTGCCAGCCACAGCCGGACTCGCATCACCATCGAGCGCGACGCGGAAGGCCGCCCACGAGCGGTGGAGCACCAAGGAAATCTGCCTCCTCCCCCGCCTCGAAGAGAGCGACGTCTCACCCCGCCGCCTATCACCCCACCGACTCGGCCGCCGAGAAGGAGTCGGCGAGAACGACGCCCGCCACCGGATCGACCGCCTTGCTCGATCCTTGGCGTTAGAAGAAGAAGACGATGTCGGCCCGCCATGTTTTGGCCCCCGCATCCGCGACGAGCCCTTCCCCAAAGGGTTCTCGCTCCCCAGAGACACGCCCAAGTACAACGGCTCAGTGAAGCCGGAAGATTGGCTCATCGACTACTCCACGGCCGTCAGCATAGCCAACGGCAACCGGCGCGTCGCCGTGAAGTATGTCCCCCTCATGCTGCAAGGCACGGCGCGCACATGGCTCAACAGCCTCAAGCCCTACAGCATCAACAGCTGGCTGGACTTCACGGAAGTCTTCGTCCGCAACTTCACCAGCACCTACAAGCGGCCTCCCAAGCCTCGCCAGCTCTCCCTCTGCGTCCAAGGGCCCAACGAGTCGACCCGCGACTACCTCACGTGGTGGGCCGAGCTCCGCAACTCCTGCGAGGGGGTGCATGAGGTCCAGGCCATCGAGTACTTCACCGCTGAGTGCCGAGAGGGCACCCTCCTCAAGCACCGACTCCTCTGCGACGAGCCGGCTACCCTCGACGAGTTGCTGGTCATCGCGGACAAGTACGCCACGGCCGACTCCTCGATGAAGACCGAGCTCCGAGTAGACGCCTCGGGGAAGGTGATTGCTCCGGCTCCCAAGACGCCGGCCGGCGAGCCTAATCGGCGCCCCTACCAGAACGATCACAAGCGCAAGGCCCCCATGCCGACTTCCGCCAGTCGGCAGGTGGCCACCGTTGAAGATGAGCAGCCCGACGAACGGCCCCCTGCGGCTCCCAAGAAGAAGGGCGGCAGGCCGGCTTGGCAGCCGGCTTTCTCTTACGAGCAGACTCTTGATGCCCCCTGCAAGTTCCACAGTGGCGCGAAGCCATCTAACCACACGACCCGAAAATGCCACTGGCTCACGCGAATCACCAAGGGCGAGGGGATGTTGCCGCCTCCGCCTCCCGGTCCGCCGCCTCCAGCCCCCCAGCAGCCGGCGGCTCGGCCGGCAGTCGGCGCCATCCAAGACGAATTTCCCGAAGAGCACGCCGCCTACGTCGTCTTCACCAGTCAAGCCGACGACAAGCGCAGTCGGCGCCGACAGCATCAAGAAGTTAATGCAGTCGCCTCTAGCGCCCCCGAGTTCATGCACTGGTCAGAGAAGCCAATCAGCTGGAGCCAGGCCGACCACCCAGAGGTGATGCCTTCTCCTGGCTCCTATGCAATGGTCTTGGATGTCACCCTCGCGATGGAGAGGCGAGCTGCCCGATTCTCCCGTGTCCTGATAGATGGCGGAAGCAGTATCAACATACTGTACGGCGATACCATGGAGAAGCTAAACATCAAGGTGAAGCAGCTAATGCCGAGCCGCACCGTCTTCCATGGTATCGTCCCCGACTTGTCTTGCTCCCCAATCGGCAAGATTAAAATGGATGTTCTCTTCGGAGACAAAAATCATTTTCGCCGAGAAGCAATCTGGTTCGAGGTAGTGGATTTGGAGAGCCCCTATCATGCTCTGCTTGGCCGACCTGCTCTGGCCAAGTTCATGGCTGTGCCCCACTACGCCTACCTGAAGATGAAGATGCCGAGCTCGAAGGGGATCATCACGATAGCCGGCGACTACAAGAAGTCCATCGAGTGCGCCATGGCTAGCAGCCGGCTGGCCGAGTCCCTCGTGGTGGCAGAAGAGAAGAAGATGCTGGAACGGGTTGTGGCCATGGCCGGCAAGCAGCCGGCCCTGTCCCCCAACCCCAAAGATTGTGATGCGCAAGGCTCCTTCCAGCCTGCCAAAGAGACGAAGAAGATACCACTGGACCCGGAGAACCCGGAGAGGTTCGCTGTCATTGGGGCGAACTTGGACAGTAAATAGGAAGGCGAGCTCGTCGACTTCCTCCGTGAGAATCGAGACATTTTTGCATGGTCCCCAAAGGACATGCCGGGTGTCCCGAAGGATTTCGCTGAGCACAAATTACATGTCCGCGCTGACGCGAAGCCGGTCAAGAAACCCCTCCGCCGACTGTCAGAAGAGAAGCGAAGAATCGTGGGAGAAGAGATATCCCGGATCCTTGCCGCTGGCTTTATCATGGAAGTGTTCTTTCCAGAATGGCTTGCCAACCCAGTTCTGGTTCTGAAGAAGAATAACAACTGGCGTATGTGTATAGACTACACCAGCGTGAACAAGGCCTGCCCAAAGGATCCGTTTGCTCTGCCACGGATTGACCAAGTGATAGACTCCACAGCCAGATGTGAGCTGTTGAGTTTTTTGGATGCCTACTCAGGCTATCATCAGATCAAGTTGGACCCAGCTGACCGCCTGAAGACTGCCTTCATCACACCCTTTGGAGCTTTCTGCTACCTGACTATGACATTCGGCTTGAGGAATGCCGGTGCCACTTTTCAGCGTTGCATGCAGAAATGCCTCTTGAAACAACTCGGCAGAAATGCCCACGTCTATGTAGACGACATTGTGGTGAAGACAGAGAAGTGCGCCACTTTGCTGGAAGACCTGAAAGAAACATCCGCCAACTTGCGCCGATTCCAAATCAAGCTCAACCCCGAGAAGTGCGTGTTCGGAGTGCCAGCCGGCCAGCTGCTAGGCTTCCTGGTCTCCGAACGCGACATCGAGTGCAACACCGTCAAGATCAAGACCATCGAGAGGATGGAGATTCCCACCAAACTGCGAGATGTGCAGAAGTTCACTGGCTGCTTAGCCTCCCTGAATCGTTTTATCAGCCGACTAGGAGAGAAGGCTCTCCCCCTGTACCGACTCGTGAAGAAGTCCACTCACTTCGAGTGGAACGACCAAGCCGACCAAGCCTTCCATGAGTTGAAGAAAATGCTGACCACTCCGCCTGTCCTGGCAGCGCCGACTGAAAAGGAGCCCATGCTCCTCTACATCGCCGCGACTAGCCGAGTCGTCAGTACTATTGTTGTGGTCCAGCGCCCGGAAGAAGGCCGAGCCCAGCTAGTCCAGAGGCCGGTGTACTATCTCAGCGAAGTGCTATCCAGCTCAAAGCAAAACTACCCGCACTACCAGAAGATGTGGTATGGGGTGTACTTCGCTGCCAAGAAACTGAAGCCCTACTTCCAAGAGCACCCCATCACGGTCGTGTGCACTGCCCCGCTC
This sequence comes from Aegilops tauschii subsp. strangulata, assembly GCF_002575655.3. Taxonomy (NCBI): domain Eukaryota; kingdom Viridiplantae; phylum Streptophyta; class Magnoliopsida; order Poales; family Poaceae; genus Aegilops; species Aegilops tauschii. The sequence goes on from NC_053038.3 coordinate 160,051,507, forward strand.
GCCGAGATCATAGGCAGCCGGGATGCATCCGGCCGGGTGGCTAAATGGGCCATTGCACTGGCGCCCTACACGATCTTCTACCAACCCCGCACCGCCATCAAGTCCCAAGCATTGGCTGAGTTCCTCGTCGACTGGGCCGAGACCCAGTACCTACCGCCGGCTCCCGACTCTACCCATTGGCGGATGCACTTTGACGGGTCCAAGATGCGCACTGGCTTGGGAGCCGGCATCGTCCTCACCTCTCCCAAAGGCGACAAGCTCAAGTACACGCTGCAGATCCACTTCGCCGCCTCCAACAACGTGGCCGAGTACGAGGCGCTCGTACATGGGCTCCGGCTAGCCAAAGAGCTCGGCATACGCCGGATCCTGTGTTACGGCGACTCAGACTTGGTGGTCCCGCAGTCGTCTGGCGACTGGGACGCCAAGGACGCGAACATGGCGAGCTATCGATTCCTCGTCCAGCAGATTAGCGGATACTTCGAAGGGTGCGAGTTCCTTCACGTGCCAAGGGCCGACAACGACCAAGCAGATGCCCTAGCACGGATCGGCTCCACCCGACAAGCCATACCGACTGGCGTCTCCCTCCAGCGCCTCCTCAAGCCGTCTCCAGAGTCGGACTCTATCTTCGTACCGCCTGCGCCAGATGCAGCCGGATCCGACTGGAGAAAGCCCGCAGGCGGCACGGGGACTTTGACAACTGGCCCGGGGACTGCCGTAGTCGCACCCGGCACGGAGACTTCAGAACCCGGCCCGGGGACTGCAGCAGTCGGCCCGGGGACTGCAACGACACAAGAAGCGGTGGCCGACTCCAATTCCACGCCACCCAACCCACCCACCCGAGTCATGGTGGCTACACTAACAGAAGAAGAAGTCACAGCTCCGTCATGGACCCAGCCCATCCTCAAGTTCCTAGTCAGCAGAGAGCTACCGGCTGATGAGATCTCAGCAAGACTAGTGCAACGACGAGCCGCAGCATATGCAATAATCAACAGAGAGCTTGTGAAGCGCAGCGTCACTGGAGTCTTCCAGCGTTGTGTCGAGCCAGAAAAAGGAGTGGCAATCCTCAAGGACATCCACCAAGGCGAATGCGGCCACCACGCAGCCTCAAGATCACTTGTGGCCAAGGCTTTCCGCCATGGTTTCTTCTGGCCGACTGCCTTGGAGGATGCTAAAGAAATAGTCAAGAGCTGCAGAGGATGCCAAGTTTTTAGTTCCAAGCAACACCTGCCGGCTTCTGCCCTCAAGACCATTCCCCTCACCTGGCCCTTTGCCGTCTGGGGACTGGACATGGTGGGCCCTTTCAAGACAACCTGCGGCGGCTTGATGCATCTACTTGTCGCTGTGGACAAGTTCACAAAGTGGATCGAAGCAAAGCCGATTAAGAAGCTGAACGGGCCGACTGCCGTGACATTCATCACTGACATCACTACTCGGTACGACGTGCCGCACAGCATCATCACCGACAACGGCACGAACTTCGCCAAAGGAGCACTGGCACGTTTCTGCGCGATGCAGGGCATCCGACTGGACTTAGCGTCCGTTGCCCACCCGCAGTCAAACGGCCAGGTCGAGCGAGCAAATGGACTCATCCTCTCCGGCATCAAGCCCCGACTGGTTGTACCACTGGAGCGATCGGCCGGCTGCTGGCTCGATGAGCTGCCGGCTGTCCTCTGGAGTCTGCGCACTACACCCAACAAGTCAACCGGCTTTACTCCATTTTTCCTTGTGTACGGTGCCGAGGCTGTCATCCCAACAGACATCGAGTTCGACTCGCCTCGGATCACCATGTACACGGAGGAGGAGGCCAAAGAAGCAAGAGAAGAAGGCGTCGACCTACTGGAAGAAGGCCGGCTGTTAGCACTCAGCCGGTCCGCCATCTACCAGCAAGGACTGCGCCGCTACTACAACCGCAAGGTCAAGCCAAGATCCTTCCAAGAGGGCGACCTTGTGCTCCGGCTGATCCAGCGAACAGCCGGCCAGCACAAGCTCTCGGCCCCTTGGGAAGGCCCCTTCGTCGTCAGCAAGGCACTCGGCAACGACTCCTACTACTTGATCGATGCACAAAAACCAAGAGCACGCAAGAGAGATGACTCCGGCAAGGAGTCGGAGCGACCATGGAACGCGAACCTCCTGAGAAGATTTTACAGTTGAAAGCAGTATGTATCATGCTCCCCTTTTGTATTAAGCACAAACCAACAGGCCCCCCGAGCAGTACTCGGGGACTGCCTTTGTTTATCTATGAATGACAAGTGTCATATCCATGAATGTATTATTACATTTGATTTCTTGTTGGGCACCGGGCTCGACTAGTCGGCCCAGGGACTGGCCGCCTTGAGCTATATTAAAGGTTCTACCTAAAGTCAGACAAAGTAGTGTGCCGGCTCCGAGTCCTCTATTGTTGAAAGTCGCAGATCGAAGAACCGACTGTCCGACTAGCAAGAGGCAAGGCAGAAAGGATGCCCACACGAAAAACGACTAAGAAACAACGAACTTATATAGCAAAAAGACGGCCTCCAAACACGCCTGCCGGCTGTCAGAACAGCCGGCTGGCCGGCTTCCTAAACGCTTAGCTTTAGTCCAGCAAAGCTAGAGTACTTCCCCACCCCAATTGGCCAAGCACTCCTCCAGCTACAGATTGTAGAGCAACTGTCTGACTGGGGAGGCGGCAACCAAGGGAGGGCGGCAAAGGAAACAACAGAAGGATAAAAAGCAAAGTACAAGGAAAAGCCAAAATGCATGCATAAAATATATATACATATAAAGCCCCCAACAGGCCGGCAATCAACATGGTTCGAATACACCCCCAGTGGGTGGAATTGTGCAGACTTAACAGAGTATTGTTCCAAAAGTAACAGGACAGAAAAACAAAAGACGGCAGACTAGACTAAGGCGCGGTGCGGGGGCCGAGCTGGTCGGTGAAGGCGGCCTCGCCGGCTGAAGGAGTGGCCGCCTAGCGGGTCTCGGCTTGGTCACAACCAGCGGCAGGCGACGCACTCGCGCGCGACGTGGTGCTGGAGGCGCGGTCAGGCTGAGGCTGGTCGGTTACTCCACCAGCCGGCTCGGCGTCTTCACCCTCCTCCTCCTCCTCTTCACCCTCGTCGCTGGAGTCGATCTCCTTCGCCGAGTCTTCACCGTCTGCCGGGTTCAGCCTGAACCACTCCTCCGGCTGGGCGACACCGTTGTCGTCTACCTCGGGGGCGAAGACGCTGGTGTCGGTGTAGTCGGCGATCGCCGAAGCCCGCCGGATGATAGCCGGCCGCGCCGGCTCCAGCTCCGTGTCGGCTTGCTGCCGCCAGGTAGCCAGCTGATCCAGGCTCAGGCCGGGATACCAGGCCTTGACGAACTCCAGCGCCCGCCTGGCGCCGGACCGAGCCGCCGAGGCCTTCCAGGCTTCGAAGTGGCCGACTGCCACCTCCAGCCAATCGGCGGTCCGACTGGGGGTGCGAGGAACCACTTGGCCGGGCCAGAGGGCGGCCAACACTTGCGCCCCGGCACGCTGAAGCCGGCGGAGCAGTCGATGACCCGGCTGGATGCGGGCCTGGATCGCCAAGAGCTGCTCCTCCAGCGAACGGCCGGCGGTTGGCGAAATCTCAAAGCCAGCCTGCCTCCGCGCCTGGCGGCGGGCCTCAATGACCTGGTTGGCGGCGGTAGAATAGCCAGGGAAATACTCTGTGCAAGAAAGAAGAAGAAAAGAAGAAAAGAACACCAAGTCAGAAAACGAGCCAAAAGCGGCAGACGGCAAGAAAGGACGAAGAAGTAGGCGGCTTACCGTCAACCAGATCTTCGATCTGACCATAGGCAGAGATCAAAGTTTGCCTGGCCTCAGCCCAGCCAGCCGCCTCCGTCTCGTACTCGGCCTGGAGGGCGGCTTCGCGGTCCTGCACTGCCTTCAGAGCCGCCTTGTGGCCTTCCTCCTGGTCGGCCAACTTCTTGGCGAGGTGATCGCGTTCCTGCACCAAGGCGGCGAGCTCGGCATCCTTGGCACGAAGGGCAGTCTGAGACTCTCCCAGCTATGCCCTCAGACCGGCGTTGGCCGCTGCAGAGACGGCAGAAAAAGAAAGAACAATAAGAGGAAGTCATCAAGGAAGAGCCGAACCAACTGCTCAGCAGTCGGCCCGAATCTCGGGGACTCCACCCAGTGGGTGCGCTGACGCGCCCCCACATGAGATAAAGAACAAAGCACGTACCTCGGCTCTCAGTAAGGTCGGCGGTCTTCTGGGTCAGCTCCCGATCCTGGGAGTTGAAGGCGGCCGCACGAAGGTTGTGGTAGTCCTGCAAGATAGACAGAAGATTGAAGTAAGAACAAGAATAGCAAAGCCAAATCCACTAAGAAGTTCCAAGCCGCCTGCTCAGCAGCTGGCTCGGAACTCGGGGACTACACCCAGTGGGTGCGCTGACGCGCCCCCACGGAAGAAAGCAAGATCAAAAAGAAGCAAGATAAGAAGACTAACCTGGATGGCCTCCCGCATCGCGAGGAATTCGTCGATGAACTGCCTCAGCGCCGTAGCCTGAGCCTGGAGCCGGGTCCGGACGTCCTGCGCGGCCACGTTCATCACGGCCGTCCCTCCGCCCGGCATCCACCCCGAGGTAGCGCTGGCCACCTCCACATCCTGGGCCGACGAGCTGGAGCCCACGGCCGGCTGCGGCTCCGACGCGGCCTTCTGTGGCTCCGACGCAGCCTTCCCCGCACGACGACTCGGCGGCATCCGGACCGCCATCTCAGTCCTCGCGGCCGGCTCGCCCCCCGCCAACTGCGCAGGCAGCAGATCAGGCCGGCCGCCTTGAGCCACCCCAGTTGGCGGGGTCGGCACCGGCGCCCTCTCTAGGACGACGACGTCGTCGTCCCTCTCCAGCCCTGGCTGGTCTCCGCTGGCTCCTTCTGGCGAGGGCTCCATGGCCCCAGGCGCTACGACGCGCAGCGGGGTGACCATCAAGGCCTCCTCCGCCGCCGCCGCAGCTGCAGCCTCCGCTTGGCCTTGGCTGCGGCATCGGCGAGCGCCTTTGCCGCCTCCTCCTCCTGCGCCGCCTGGGCGGCGGTCGCCTTCCGCGCCTCCGCCTCTCGCGCCTCCCGTTCCTCCCGCGCCTCCCGCACGTTCCGTTCTGTCGCTTCCTGAAGGTCGGCACGGGGGTCCACGCGGCGAGTGGTGCTCCCAGACCCCCTCAGCGACTCGACAACGGAGGCGGCAACCGCCCTCTCAAGCGACAACGGAGCTCTGGTTGTTTGGGGAATAGACAAGGGTTCAGGAACCACCAGAGAAAAGAAAGAAAAAAGAGTATACGAAAGAATTCGAACTTACGCCGACACAGTCTGAGGTTGCTTCACCGTCTTGCGGAAGCGAGCCACCTTCGCGGCCGCCTCCTCCCGCCTGGTTGCTGCCGCCTCGCCCCTGGGTTTCTTCGTCCGACTGCCGAACAAACCCTGGGCGGCGCGACGCTTCTGCCCTCGGCCCCGAGCAGGCGGTGCAGCGGAGGAACCCGCGCCGCGTCCAGATGCCGGCCGGCGGCGCGGGGCGACTTCGGCCTCATCATCGTCCGGCCAATCGTCGAAGGTGACTCCATGCCCGGAGCCGCCTTCTTCGCCGCCGGCTTGGCCACCACCCGGCTCGATGTTGTCGTCCATAGCGGCCGCCCCCAAGTCGGGGTCCTCCAGATCGTGCTCCGTCCGGTCGGGGACGAATCGACGCTCCGCTTCTGACCCGCCAGCAGGCCGAAGAAGAGGGCTCTGTCGAAAACAAGCCGACTAAGTTAGAGTCGGCCAAGAGGAACTCGGCAACAAACTTAAGAGAAAAAGAAGAGACAAGGAGAGCATACCGTGGGCGGTGGATTGGCTCGGCTGTATGGCTCCTTGCCGAACTGCCACTCTTCGGAGAGTTTGCACATCCTTGGTGCACATCCGGCTCGGATCGAGCTGGCCGCTCATCTGACAGATCAGATGAGGACGGCTCTGGAGCAGAAGTACCCGGCGCGTGACGAAGGCGGCCAGCAGGTCGGGCCCCGTCAAGCCCTCTGACTGGGTCATCGCTCGCACTCGGGCGACGGCTGCGGACCCAACCGGCGTCAGAGTCACGGCCCGGAAGGACCACTGGGGCCGCCAGCCCACCGGTGGGCCGGCTACGTAAGCCGGCAGCTTGATGTAGTCGCCCCATGGGGCGATGTTCCGCACGTAGAAGTACGACTTTTGCCACTTCTTCACCGACTGGATCAGCGTGATGACGGGGAAGGGGTTGTCGGCGACCGACCTCCACGATGCGATGGAGGCGCCAGTCTAAGCCAGCACGCCCTGCATGCGCGTGCCCAGCTTGGACTGGAAGAACTCCCCCCAGAGCTCGAGGGTAGGGAGGACGCCGAGGTAGCCTTCGCACAGGGTGACGAAGGCAGACATCAGCACCACCGCGTTTGGGGTGAGGTGGTGTGGCTGGAGCTGGTAGAACTCGAGCGAGGAGCGGAAGAAGGCGCTCACTGGCAGGCCGATGCCGCGCAAGAAATGTGAGCGGAAGAACACCCGCTCGCCCTCCCGCGGCTCCGGCGTAATTTCCTTCGCCGGCGCAAGACGGACCTCCACCTTGTCCGCGCTGGGCAGCCACCGCGTATTGCGGAGGAACTCGACGTGATCCTCGTGGACGTTGGAGCCGTCCCAATCCCCGCCATACTGCTCCGTGGCGGGAGGCATGGCGAAACAAGCGCGGCGGCAGAGGAGCGTGTGGTGGAAGAGCGTGGCGGCGAGGCGCTGTCGCAAGAAACGGCAAGAGAAAGAAGATGGTGGAAGGAGGAGGAGCGTGCGAGAGCCTGCCGCTCTCCCTCCCCCCTACTTATAGCTTCGCGAGGTAAGGCTGGGGAGGCCGGACGTGGGGGGAGACGTGGGATTAACTGCACCCACTCCCCCACTCTTCGCGATTATTACGCCCTAAAGGCGAGCCGAAACTGCCGCAAGGAGACGTGCGGGCGGTTTCGGGCTGCAGAGAATCCGCGCCTGGGCCCGGGCGTGGATGTGGCGGGCCCCCGCCCTGCGGCGACGTCCCGTCGCGCGCGTGAGCTGGCAGGCTTTTTGGCCGAGAGAGGCCACGTGGTTCGCAGGCGGCAAGTGGCCGGCCCGCGGCCCGGTGCACGCACTAGCGAGCTCCCGCCCTCCGACTCCAGAGTTTTTCGACCAAGGCGGCGCACCTAACCAAAGCCGGCTCCCAGCTGCGGACTTGTCAAGATAGGAAGCTGATCGAGCTTCTCAACTCCTACCCAACCTCGAAGCCCAATCAGCTTTGGGGACTACTGTCGGAGTAAATGGCCACGGGTAGCCTAACCGACTGCCCCTGGTTCTTCTAAAAAAATATCAGGCCTTTGGGCCTTCAAGCACTCCAAGCATTGGACCACCTCCCCTGGCCGGCTACCTCTGAAGCCGACTCACGGAAGGCGGCCCAGCATCAGCAACCTCCCCTCCGAGATGACCGCGGGGTGGCCGAGTCCAGGAAGCCGGCCTCGAGGAAGCGCCGACTCCTAGAAGCCGGCCAAGACCGCAACCACCAAAGCAACGCCACATAACGGTGACAAGACGGGTGTGGCCACAGTGCGGCCCACTACCCCCGAAGCCCGAGGCAGGCATGGCCACAGGAGGCCGTACGGGACGGCCATCTCCCGTCCGGCTCGGCACTGTAGCCATGCTAGCCTCAACGTCATCCACGACAGACGCCCGTACGGCCCATGGGCGGCGGGTCCCTTCAACCAGAGAGAGGCACGGAGGCGGCCCGGCCTCCCCCAGTCGGCCAAGGGTGTAGCCGGCCCCTAGAAGCCGGCTACCCCCTCCCTTGAAGCATGTGCCACATTAAGGAGACAAGACGAGGTAAGGCTACAGTGAGATCCCTCGAGGCGGCCCACTGTAGCCAAGCTTACCTCAATGAAGCCCTCGTCATCAAGGGCGAGGCTACAATAAGCAGCCGCCGACAAGATCCTAGGCGGTGGGGCCGGCCTGTCGACCAAGAGGCCGGCAGCCGGCGGAACCCACTAGTCGGCGGGCCCCAACAGCCAGCGGAGAAGCCGGCGAGCGTAGACACTGACGGCTCGGACCAGAGCCCAGCCGGATTACAATTGTACCCCCGGGGGGTAGGCCTATGTAAACCCCCCGGGGCACCCATGCAAAGGGTTGGCTTCTGAGCATAGCACACACACCATAGAGAGAGAGAAGTGAGAGCTAGCCTTGTTCTTCTTCTCCCTTGAACCCAACAGCTCTAGGAGCGATTGTAGCTACTTTTCCTGATCTAGTGATCATGCGGAGACCCCGCAGAGCAGGACTAGGGGTGTTATCTCCTCGGAGAGCCCCGAACCTGGGTAAGATCCGCCGGCGTGCGTGTCTTCGCCTCATCCCGTTTCCAGGCACCGGCAACGTTTTATTGGCACCCACAATGATAAGCCACCCGTTCGCATATGTCGCACCAACCACCCGACAACAACCTATCTCATATCAATTACTAAACGTGGCATGATAAAAATTCAACTAAGCATGAACCAAATCATAACATCTACTAACATGGCAATGACATGGCATATCAGATCCTGCTTCTGACATGGCAATGGCAAAGCATATCATCTCAATCATGGCATAATTTAACATGTCAATCAAAGCATAGCATGGCATCAAGAAACTATGATGAAAATAAACTACCAATAATATCCAATGCAGACATAGCATGTTAACATTATGGAATCATCTTCTATTCAATCATGGTTCTTTAAATGCAAATAATGATATATTATTCCAGCAATGCAACCAAACTTGTGCACCGAGTCCCTCGGACTCTCTTATCAACTGTGATCATCTCTGGATCACAAACACACCACCAAAGTGGTCTTTCTCAAGAACAACTCGTGATCCTTACGGCGATCACAACCACGAACAACACTTGGTCTCCAACCGTGATCCTTACGGCGATCACAACCACGACCAATATTTGGCCCGTGATCCTTATGGCGATCACAACCACTTATCTCATCATCAAAATATCGTCGTGACTCCTCACGACTATCTCATAGTTCAAGTTACCATATTCTTGTTATCACATATTTATTTACCAACTTAATTATTTCGGTTTGTCCTCCATTGCGACCAAGACCTGATAGTGGGACCTACTACGAACTGTGTTGCTATCGATAGACTTTATATACACTCTGCAGAGGTAGCACACTGTACCCACACCATGGAACCCATGGCCTCGTCATCCCATTCGGGTGGACCAACGACATTCCGACGAAACCAACCTACTGCCATGACGCTCTCCTGGCCACTCCGACCCAATCCCCAACGGGCTGGTCCTGGGTGGCCCCGTGTCTACCAAAGACACCCGACCACCCTCGTGGTCAACTCCCACTCGGGGACTGGTACCAAAAATCTAAAAAACGAGCACACAAGGTTATGTCCGCTTACCTGATCAGGGTAAGCACGCCCATAACCTTCCCAAGTGGGAGGCACCGGCGAGAGGTCACGACAATAGATCGCATTAAGGCCTTCCCAAAAAGGCAAATGTGGCTGCACTGAAAAAGTTTGGTTTGGCGGCACTATGACTCGATCCCATCGATGACGGAGGAGGTTTGTTATTATTAAGTCATTTTATTTCCTTCTCCATCATCATGAACATATTTAACATGAGTGCAACATGCCGCATACAAATGCACGAACAAAATATTGAACTCCTTAAGTGCACAATTATAACATAAAGGACACGACAATAGTATATCAACGGTGCATTACAATCCTCATAACAATTTATAACGATGACATGCAAATAAAGTAGAGTAGTGACATGGCATTATCAATAACAACATTTTAATTAGCATGGCAAAAGATATCATGAAAACGCAAGCATGCATGACAGGCATAAAGGAATAACTGCAGATGAAAATGATATGAAACAACTGCAACTACACACACAAGGTGCAAGCAAAGTCAATATGCAAGTTCGGGGCTCATTATAAGAGGTTGGCTTGCCTAGGGGTCGGCAAATACTTCGGGAAGAAGTGTGAAACGATCGCGGAAAGATTTGCCGGAAACAGTTCTCTCTCGGAGGGGGCTGTTTACGTGCAAGGGCAAAATGGTCATTTTCACTGTGTCAAAACACAATGAAAATGATACGAGCGGAAAGAGCTTGACGAACAAAGAACATGAGTGCTGGAATCACCTTATTCGGAGTTACGCGTAAAAAGATACGGATGTTTAAAGCTCACGGACTAGTCTGTAAAAATACTTCTACAAACAGGTCCCTGGTAGTTTAAACAGAACGTGTCTTTTCTGAAAATACGTTTTCTAGAGAGGGAAACGTATTCCCGGCTGAAGGAGAGGAAAAATACGCTTTGTGAGATTGAAAGCGCACTTTCCAGAAATGTGCTTTCGCGCGGGGAAAATGACTTCGCGGCGTGGCGCCGCCACTTATTCGACGTGGCAAGCGGGGCCACGCCCTATGGTCACCGACAGGTGGGGCCGCGCAGGAAGGGGGCCCGCCTGGCCTGGCTTCTTCTTCCTCACGCTCGGGCACGCGCCTGGCCGAGGGAGGAGGAGACCCCGACGGCGACTGCCGGCGATTCGTGCCACGGCGGGGGTCGTGCGACCTACCCAGATGACCAGGGGAGGGAGGCACATCTAGAGGTGGTCTCCGTTGACGGCGAGAGGGGCTGCAGAGAGAGCAGCAAGGCTCGCGGCGGAGAGGAATTTCAGCCACCGGTGGAGCAAGGTGCTCTGGTAGGGGAGAGAAAGTGCCGAGGCTACGGGGAGACTTGGTGGGATCTATAGGTTGCAGTGGTGGTGGAGGAACGGCGAGGAGGGCTCGGGAGTGCCGGAATCGATGGAGGCTCGAGGCGGCGGCCATGGTGGTGATGGGGTCAGAGAGGGGCTCTGAGCTCGGGGAGAGGCTCGGGGAGGGGGTTGTGGACTGCGAGGATGCTCGGGGCATGCTTAAATAGCCACGGGAGGGCTCGAGGGGGAGGGGAGGAGGTGGCACGCGGCAGGCGACGTGTTCGTGCACCGGCGAGGGGCGCAGTGTCGGCAGGCGCGGCCAAGGCTCACGGGAAGCGGCGGGAAGGCGACGAGGAGGGTGCGGACGAGCGCCAGAGGCTCACGGAATCGAGGAAAGCTCGCAGACGAGAGGAGGAAATGGACAGGGGCGAGGAAGAAGACGATGGCCACAGTGGCGTACTGTTTGGTCCTTGGCATGGCTCGCCGGAGAAGAAAACGAAGGGGGCCAGAGGTCCAAAGTGAAGACGACGCCGAGGGGGAGCTGTAGGACATTAATGGCGAGGCCAGAGACAGTCGGAGCAGCGCTGCCGACGAGAACAATGGCTAGACCACCGTTTTGGCTGGCTGCCCTCCTAGTCACCACTGACATGGCACGCTCTGGAGTTTTTACTGAGGCCAGCTCATGTCTACCGCGTAGTCCTTCCAGAGTGGAGTATTACCATGGTAAAGAAACGGGCAGAGACAAATTGAGCTGAGTAAACCAAGCTGCACAAGTTTGTTGTTGCAAACTTGGCAACATCCTAGAGATAAAACCAGAGAGGTTAAATGGTAAAATGGTTGTCTGGGAGGCTTAGGGTAGAAAGGACTACGGTCCTGGGAGTTTTGAGGTAATTTGGACAACTATTTACCATAGTTGTTGTACAACTACCAAATCTGACCCAGAAACTGAATCATGATGAAGCACTCACTAGGAGTGATGGATTGAGCTAAAACTTGGCAAAGCCTGAAGATTTGGACATACCATGATGCTATAAAAAGTTCATACCAAATGGACTTACCAAAATGGTACTTCCTTCACAGCTATCATTTCTGTCCAAAAACTTTAGAAAAATCCTCATGGAAAATGATTAGATGAAATGAGACACAATCTTGTGGAGATAGGTTATATGAGTAAGAGAAGTCCTGGGAAAATTATCAGCCATAATGGAGCAAGATAAAATACACTTGCTTCACAAACTGAAAATTTGGACAGAAAACAAGAATTGCTCCTGTGCTCACATAGTTCAATGAAATGGACTGAATTTGGTTGGAGGACAATTAATTGAGATACTTGAGAGGATGGAAAAGTTTCATCCCATTTGGAAACACTATGAAGGTACTTCCTTCACAAACTTGTGTTCTGGTCAGAAACTTTGAAAAATTTCACAGGGAGCTAGGGTGAATGGATTGAGCTCATCTTTGGTATCCATGGGTTATTTAACAATGTGAAACACCCTGCCAAATTGCAGCTCAATTGGACTTAGCAATAAAGCACTTCCTTTGCAAAATTTCAGAGAAGGCAGAAACTTGCATTGGATCATGTGCCAAATTTTGAACTGTGGAATCATGATATTAGGATGGAACTAGTGATTATATAGCAAGGACAAGCTCCACAATTTATGTGGGAATTTTCTCTGCTATAAAAATAGTAGTTTTGGAAATTGGCAGAAATGCAATATTGGCATTAAATAGGAAAAGGCAATTTTCCTTATTTAATTATGGCCAATATACTTGCCAGAGCTTGGATTAGGCATCAGCATCAACTCCACCAATTCTCATGAATTTAGGAGAAGGCTAGATATGCCTTTGGATTTTATTCCTTAGAAAGGCAAGAAAAGGAATAAATCATAATTCAAAAATATTGCATTGGACTTAGCAATATTTTTGCATATCCAAGGTTAAGAAAGATAGGATGATCTCTGGGATCAATTGGGAGGATCAACAGAACAAGGAAAATGGTGGCTTCTTTGTAATCACAAGGGCATATCCAATTTCCAAAAATTTGGAATTAGGGTTTAAGAGGAATTGAGCTGATGCAAATGAGGTCTTGCCCACTGAAAAAGACATGAGTAGGATTTTGAAAGGTTGGAAATGAAAAAAAATTCTCAGGGTCATCCAGCAAACTCAGGAGAAAATTTTGAAAATGAGTGCCAGGAGAGAATAACAGCACAAAAATTGATAACCCAATTTTGGGGCTATTACAACTCTTCCCCCCTTAAAAAGAAATCTCGTCCTCGAGATTCCTAGGGTTACAGCACAAATGAAGGAATAACAACTCTGGAGAAAAACCTCGGGGTTAATTTTTAACCCTTTGGTTAAATTCAAAGGAGTTGGGGGCACCGAGAAAAAAAATCGTGGATTCCTCCACGAAACGTAGGTGTCGAGGTAGAATCAAGGGTGAAACCTGTATCGGGGTAGATGTACTGGATCGAGTGAAATAAAGTTGGCAGTGTTCCCCCGGAAAGGAAATCGGGAGAAAGAATTAGAGATGAGGAATTTCCAAGCGGAAATGCCTCTGCGGGGTTTCTAGAATTCTAAATCCGGCACACGGCGTATGCACAGATAGATAGGGATATGTGACTTTGCATTTCCCCGAGTACTGCCCGAATGTACTCGTGGGTGAACCGAGTATGCGTGCAGTATGCAGAAAAATCTAAACTAGCAAACAGACAGAGGCAATAAACATGTAATGAAAAACACACCAGACAAATCATACTAGTGTGTGTTCATGCTAGTGGGTATATGTACTCCTGGCATACATATACCTACACTAGCGCGCATTTTATTATAGACCCGAGACGAGTCAATGTTATTTTAGTGTATGTGATCTACTAATTAAAATCTTGTTAGCAACACAGTGTCAACCCTGTCAAACATTTCTGCTCGACAGAGAGACAAGCAAAAACAAGCACAGAAACAAAAGCACAAAAGCATGCATAGAACACAGCATACGGGTTACAACAGTACCGGCATACAACAAAACATGAACGCTCTACGCGCTAAACGAAACAGCTCATACCGGGATACATAGTTCTATCCTCATATCGGGGATGAACCGACAGACTGATCATCTTACTGCTTGACTGAGGTTATGCAGAGGACTTGCCTTGCTGGGGCTCTCCGGGAGGACGAAGACTGAGCCAATCTCCATCTTCATCGTCCGACAGCACTATGGGTTGGGGTTCGGCTGCTGGGGGTGTGGCTGAAATTGATCCGAGCAAATGCTGCTGGTGAATCTGTAAAAGAGCCTTGTCGACGGTGACGATGTTGGGTCTAGGCGACAACACCGGTTGAGAGGACAGCACTGGTTCGGATGGCGTTGGACAAATGACTTGAGATGCGAATTTACGAGCCTCACTGTAAGCTTCCTTGACGACTCGCACCGCATCGTTGTCCAGAGTTCGAAACTCGGCAAGCATCTGGGAAATCATCATCCCCTGGGCGGTAATATACTGCACCAGGCGAGCGATTGCGGGGTCATCTCCTTGGCTAGCGGGAGAAGGATGCATTCCTACCTCTGTCACAATGGGGTAGAAGCAGAAATCACGCCTTGCTGCCATATGCGGGTATCTGGTTCGGAGGTGAAGCATAGCCTCCACAGCAGTGGCCTGAATGGCTAAATCAGAGGTAGGCATAGATCTACCCTGAAAAACCAACGGCTGGCCATCCACTGCTAGGCTGATGCACACTCTTGCATCGAAGCGATGAAGGTGAGGGACGGGTGATGATTGGAACACCAGGTAATCGGGGCTAGCCTTACAGCCAAAGGCTTTGGTGAGCATCTCAGCAAGAAGGGGTGGAAAGCCGGTGTGGTTGACGGCATCGGTGCGGGTGTAAAACTTGGGAGGTTTGAAGGTGCCAGTCATGGCTGGAGTGCTACTAGCTAGGCTTCTCTGCAGGGACATGGCTGACTGAGGGGTGAGCGATATGGCGAGCGAAAAGGAGGCTTTTATAGGCAGCTATGCGAGACATGCCCGCATGGTGTGGCCCCTTTCCCTTAATGGCGAAGGATGAGTGATGCGGCCGACCAGAAAGGATATGGTTGCTATTCGTTCCAAGGATAACTAGGCCGGGACAGCGGGGTGAGGACGTGTCGGTCCCGACGGCGCCACCTGTTGATTAACAGTGGCCATGCCGTATGCAGGGATGGGTCAAATCCCTTAGGGCCATTACTGGTTAATGGTAGTGGTGATCTAATGCTAGGATAACCTATGCCAGCCTGGCTGCTCTGATACCATGCCCTGTGGCACTCCAATCTGCATGGAGCAGGGGGCCTTCGCACGTCAGCCCAGGATAACACCTGACGCACGACAGGTCCATAATACAGCATTCCAGGTACAAAAATATTCATCAAATACATGTATATGAGATTACATCATTGATGAATACAATTATCTGGCATAGCCCTAAGGCTATTAAATGACAGCGGAAGTCTTCGTTTGGTAGCATAACCACTCTGGCTGGGCTCCACAACTCACAGGACTGGCAAGGTTACGGCCTAGCACGACGGATCAAGCAAACAACTCGGGTACGACCTACAAAACCATCATGACACGCCAGGTCAGTACATTGAATGTACTTGCAAGACAACCAAATACATAGCATCCAAACAAGCTGCAGACAAAACAAGAACCAAGCGCATGCAACAATTTATCTCATATCAATTACTAAACGTGGCATGATAAAAATTCAACTAAGCATGAACCAAATCATAACATCTACTAACATGGCAATGACATGGCATATCAGATCCTGCTTCTGACATGGCAATGGCAAAGCATATCATTTCAATCATTGCATAATTTAACATGTCAATCAACGCATAGCATGGCATCAAGAAACTATGCTGAAAATAAACTACCAATAATATCCAATGCAGACATAGCATGGTAACATTATGCAATCATCTTCTGTTCTATCATGGTTCTTTAAATGCACATAATGATATATTATTCCAGCAATGCAACCAAACTTGTGCACCGAGTCCCTAAGACTCTCTTATCAACTGTGATCATCTCTGGATCACAAACACACCACCAAAGTGGTCTTTCTCAAGAACAACTCGTGATCCTTACGGCGATCACAACCACGACCAACACTTGGTCTCCAACCGTGATCCTTACGGCGATCACTACCACAACCAATATTTGGCCCGTGATCCTTACGGCGATCACAACCACTTATCTCATCATCAAAATATCGTCGTGACTCCTGATGACTATCTCATAGTTCAAGTTACCATATTCCTGTTATCACATATTTATTTACCAACTTAATTATTTCGGTTTGTCCTCCATTTCGACCAAGACCTGATAGTGGGACCTACTACGAACTGTGTTGCTATCGATAGACTTTATATACACTCTGCAGAGGTAGCACACTGTACCCACACCATGGAACCCATGGCCTCGTCATCCCATTCGGGTGGACCAACGGCATTCCGACGAAACAAACCTACTGCCATGACGCTCTCCCGGCCACTCCGACCCAATCCCCAAGGGGCTGGTCCTGGGTGGCCCCGTGTCTACCAAAGACACCCCAACCACCGTCGTGGTCAACTCCCACTCGGGGACACTCCCACTCGGGGACTGGTACCAAAAATCTCAAAAACGAGCACACAAGGTTATGTCCGCTTACCTGATCAGGGTAAGCACACCCATAACCTTCCCTAGTGGGAGGCACCAGCGAGAGGTCACGACAATAGCTCGCATTAAGGCCTTCCCAAAAAGGCAAATGTGGCTGCACTGAAAAAGTTCGGTTTGGCGGCACTATGACTCGATCCCATCGATGACGGAGGAGGTTTGTTATTATTAAGTCATTTTATTTCCTTCTCCATCATCATGAACATATTTAACATGAGTGCAACATGCCGCATACAAATGGACGAACAAAATATAGAACTCCTCAAGTGCACAATTATAACATAAAGGACACGACAATAGTATATCAACGGTGCATTACAATCCTCATAACAGTTTATAACGATGACATGCAAATAAAGTAGAGTAGTGACATGGCATTATCAATAACAACATTTTAATTAGCATGGCAAAAGATATCATGAAAATGCAAGCATGCATGACAGGCATAAAGGAATAGCTGCAGATGAAAACGATATGAAACAACTGCAACTACACACACACAAGGTGCAAGCAAAGTCAACATGCAAGTTCGGGGCTCATGATAAGAGGTTGGCTTGCCTGGGGGTCGGCAAATACTTCGGGAAAGTGTGAAACGATCGCGGAAAGATTTGCCGGAAACAGTTCTCTCTCGGAGGGGGCTGTTTACGTGCAAGGGAAAAATGGTCATTTCCCTGTGTTAAAACATAATGAAAATGATACCAACGGAAAGAGCTCGACGAACAGAGAACGTGAGCGCTGGAATCACCTTATTCGGAGTTACGGGTAAAAAGATACGGATATTTAAAGCTCAGGGACTAGTCTGTAAAAATACTTCTACAAACAGGTCCCTGGTAGTTTAAACAGAACGTGTATTTTCTGAAAATACGTTTTCAAGAGAGGGAAACATATTCCCAGCCGAAGGAGAGGAGAAATACGCTTTCTGAGATTGAAAGCGCACTTTCTAGAAATGCGCTTTCGCGCGGGGAAAACGACTTCGCGGCGTGGCGCCGCCACTTATCCGATGTGGCAAGCGGGGCCACGCCCTACGGTCGCCGACAGGTGGGGCCGCGCGGGAAGGGGGCCCAACTGGCCTGGCTTCTTCTTCCTCACGCTCGTGCACGCGCCTGGCCGAGGGAGGAGGACACCCCGACGGCGACTGCCGGCGATTCCGGCCACGGCGGGGGTCGTGCAACCAACCCAGATGACCAGGGGAGGGAGGCGCATCCAGAGGTGGTCTCCGTTGACGGCAAGAGGCGCTGCAGAGAGAGCAGCAAGGCCCGCGGCGGAGAGGCGTTTCGGCCACCGGTGGAGCAAGGTGCTCTGGTAGGGGAGAGAAAGGGCCGAGGCTACGGGGAGACTTGGTGGGATCTATAGGTTGCAGTGGTGGTGGGGGAATGGCGAGGAGGGCGCGGGAGTGCCGGAATCGATGGAGGCCCGAGGCGGCAGCCACGGTGGTGATGGGGTCAGAGAGGGGCTCTGAGCTCAGGGAGAGGCCCGGGGAGGGGGTTGTGGACTGCGAGGATGCTCGGGGCGTGCTTAAATAGCCGCGGAAGGGCTCGAGGGGGAGGGGAGGAGGTGGCACGCGGCAGGCGACGTGTCCGTGCGCCGGCGAGGGGCGCAGTATTGGCAGGCGCAACCAAGGCTCACGGGAAGCGGCGGGAAGGCGACGAGGAGGGTCCGGACGAGCACCAGAGACTCACGGAATCGAGCAAAGCTCGCGGACGAGAGGAGGAAATGGACAGGGGCGAGGAAGAAGACGATGGCCACAGTGGCGTACTGTTTGGTCCTTGGCATGGATCGCCGGAGAAGAAAACGAAGGGGGCCAGATGTCCAGAGGGAAGACGACACCGAGGGGGAGCTGTAGGACATTAATGGCGAGGCCAGAGACGGTCGGAGCAGCGCTGCCGACGAGAACAGTGGCTAGACCACCGTTTTGGCTGGCTGCCCTCGTAGTCACCACTGACATGGCGCGCTCTGGAGTTTTTACTGAGGCCAGCTCATGTCTACCGCGTAGTCCTTCTAGAGTGGAGTATTACCATGGTAAAGAAACGGGCAGAGACAAATTGAGCTGAGTAAACCAAGCTGCACAAGTTTGCTGTTGCAAACTTGGCAACATCCTAGAGATAAAACCAGAGAGGTTAAATGGTAAAATGGTTGTCTGGGAGTCTTAGGGTAGAAAGGACTACGGTCCTGGGAGTTTTGAGGTAATTTGGACAACTATTTACCATAGTTGTTGTACAACTCCCAAATCTAACCCAGAAACTGAATCATGATGAAGCACTCACTAGGAGTGATGGATTGAGCTAAAACTTGGCAAAGCCTGATGATTTGGACATACCATGATGCTGTAAAAAGTTCATAGCAAATGGACTTACCAAAATGGTACTTCCTTCACAGCTATCATTTCTGTCCAAAAACTTCAGAAAAATCCTCATGGAAAATGGCTAGATGAAATGAGACAAAATCTTGTGGAGATAGGTTATATGAGCAGTAGAAGGCCTGGGAAAATTATCAGCCATAATGGAGCAAGATAAAATACACTTGCTTCACAAACTGAAAATTTGGACAGAAAACAAGAATTGCTCCTGTGCTCACATAGTTCAAGGAAATGAACTGAATTTGGGTGGAGGATAATTATTTGAGATACTTGAGAGGATGAAAAAGTTTCGTCCCATTTGGATACACTATGAAGGTACTTCCTTCACAAACTTGTGTTCTGGTCAGAAACTTCGAAAAATTGCACAGGGAGCTAGGGTGAATGGATTGAGCTCATCTGTGGTATCCATGGGTTATTTAACAATGTTAAACACCCTGCCAAATTTCAGCTCAATTGGAGTTAGCAATAAAGCACTTCCTTTGCAAAATTTCAATGAAGGCAGAAACTTGCATTGGATCATGTGCCAAATTTTGAACTGTGGAATCATGATATTAGGATGGAACTAGTGATTATATAGCAAGGACAAGCTCCACAATTTATGTGGGAATTTTCTCCGCTATAAAAATAGTAGTTCCTTTGGAAATTGGCAGAAATGCAATATTGGCATTAAATAGGAAAAGGCAACTTTCCTTATTTAATTATGGCCAATATACTTGCCAGAGCTTGGATTAGGCATAAGCATCAACTCCACCAATTCTCATGAATTTAGGAGATGGCTAGATATGCCTTTGGATTTTATTCCTCGGAAAGGCAAGAAAAGGAATAAATCATAATTCAAAAATATTGCATTGGACTTAGCAATATTTTTGCATATCCAAGGTTAAGAAAGATAGGATGATCTCTGGGATCAATTGGGAGGATCAACAGAACAAGGAAAATGGTGGCTCCATTGTAATCACAAGGGCATATCCAATTTCCAAAAATTTGGAATTAGGGTTTAAGAGGAATTGAGCTGATGCAAATGAGGTCTTGCCCACTGAAAAAGACATGAGCAGGATTTTGAAAGGTTGGAAATGACAAAATTTTCTCAGGGTCATCCAGCAAACTCAGGAGAAAATTTTGAAAATGAGTGCCAGGAGAGAATAACAGCACAAAAATTGATAACCCAATTTTGGGGCTGTTACAAAGTGCAACAACAACTGGGAACTACGCTCACCGCCATTGTGCCTAGCTTGATTGAGGGGCTGCAGGCGTGGATTGCGGGCGGCCAACAGGGGCCGCCCCCGGTTCCCAGCTTCACGGCCAGCAACTCACACAATGCGTAGGCGGCGCCATTGGTGTCTCCGGCGGAGGCGGTATTGGTGTCTCCGGCGCCGGCACGGGCATTGGAGCTTAATGCACCCGGGTGTACGCCGGCCGGCACCTCGGCAGCAAGCGGCCCCTCCGTTAGTTGCACGCCCGCCGTTGGCGGTGCCTCGACATTAGCCGAGCTCGACGCCATCACGGTAACTAAGCCTCTCGGCCGATGACTTCATCTCCTTGCCTTTGACTGGGCATCCCTGACGCCCTACATATTTTCGCAAGGCGCCGCCGACGTTCCATGCACTCTCCTGCACTTCGTGTGCGGCGAGTTGATCGATGTCGCCAAGGGCAGAATCGTTCAACCGGGCAACCCCGTGTACCACGGTAATCCGATGCCACCCACCGTGTATAGGGTTGAACTGGTTCGGGTGCTGCCAGGCTGCGACGAGTTGTTACCTCCGATTCGACCCGCTGGGGCCGACGAAGATTATGTGATGACCCTCAGCGCCTGCGTAAGCTGGCCCCTGCTTTGGCCGAAGAGCCGGATTCGTTTTGGGGCGGGGGACACCACCCCACAGAGAACACCGCCAGTCGTGCCGGCGCCAAGCCATGGCAAGACCGCCGCAACGCTACCGGATATGCCGGACATCACTATGGCACAGGATCCGGACATGCATATGGCACAGAATCCGGACAACGATGACAACGACGACGGTACATTTACCAACGTTGATAAGTACTTTGCGGAACATGGGTACGGTGACGAATTCTTAGGGCCTCCTTCTCAAGAACCCAACCCTGAAAAAGACGACCGCGATCGAGCTGGTACCGCGGAGAAACCCAATTGCAACAGGCGTCGTCTGGCATTCAGTTCTCAGGAGACGCCTCCAGCTGCCGCCTTCATCGAGCCTTAGATAGCCGAGGTGCGGAATATTATCAGCCCCAACACACTCAAGAAGGCGGTCTCTGAGCAGAACTCGATCCCATTATAGGAGATGAGGAAGAAGGGACGAAAACAGAAGAATAACAAGGGCGGTGCGAGCCAGCCGGCACCGAGTACGATCCGTGCTCAGGACGGGCCACCTTCACCTAAGGATATCTCGAGGAGGGTGCATGTGGCGGGTAGGCCGATGCTACCGACTAATCTGCTCAATGCTGCAACCGGTGCTATGCGGAGTCTGCATGACAGTGTTCTTTCTTTGGAGAAGCAGCGTCTCTCCGATAATGATGTGGCATACCCGGTTTTCGTGGCCAAGGTGCCAGAGGGCAAGGGCTTTGTGGATAGCGCCATCGGGGGTACGATTGTCCTGCGGTTTGATGACATCTTCGCTATGTTTAACCTTCATCCCCTGCACTACACCTTCGTTTGCCTATTTTCGCTGAGTATGGAGATGCGGATCATTAGAGACAAGACCCCGTACATCGTGATAGTCGACCCCTTCTACATGCGTGCCAAGATCTTGGGCAGCGCTGGGGACTGGCAAGACGCGAGTTCATACCTCAAAGGCGTCATTCTGGCAAACCTAGATAAGGACAACTTCCTCGTGCCTTACTTTCCCGAGTAAGTCATCCCCTCACCGCCCCGTAACATATGATTTCTTAGATTTCGATCGTTCTTTTTTTTTAACATTCTGTGTTTTGTGCAGTGACACACATTGCACACTCATGCTCTTAAGCCCGAAATATTCCATGGCCACGTATTTCGACCCGGACCGTCAGTCGAAGATAGACTACACAAATATCAAGAAAGTTCTTGATGATGTTCTCCCCGGCTATGCCAGATCTGGAGGCACCTTCAGCAGGCCAGTTCGTAAGTACGGCAAGCACATCTTCAGCCACAATACGACGTTCTCCTGCGTCAAGCAGCAGCCTGACGATCAGAAGGATGCCTACTACGCCCTCCATCACATGCGGGCCGCACGCTTGTCGGCAATCCAGGACGCGGACATCAGACAAGAATTCTTTCGCATCCAGTGGGAGTTTGCGGAAATCATCCATCAAGATGTCCTTCATACCTCGGGGCAGTTCTATCTCAGACATCAACCGTCCAACAGTGAGATAGAAACAACGCTACAAATGCAGGCTGACAACGCCCGCGATTTCATGACCATCACGAAAGACGGCGGCTTCATCCACGCTCAGGTCCCTGAGTCGAGTCAAAAGTAGTGATGCTATGTAGTTCTGAAATGTCGATTGGCTCATGTTGTAATATTAAACTTTAATGAACTTGTATGTCTCTTTGTAGTTCAATTGGTCAGAGCACCACCCTGTCAAGGCGGAAGCTGCGGGTCCCAAAGTCGTATCTCTTTGGTTAATAAAATCCAAAAGGTTTATCGATCCCAAGGGGTACAGATCCATAATAGACGGTTTGGACAGTCGTTCAACTTATATGTAATCGATGCTATTTATTAGTAGGACCATGAATCGTGCTATTAATGTGTTGCTTTTCTCTTCCCATCCTTTTGTTGCATACTTATATATTGCTTATGTATTGTCTGTGAATTGCTACTAACGTTTTGTTTGGCTAGTGCATATCTAGAGATGCCGTCGTATGTCATGTACAAGGGTAAGGTTCCCGGAGTCTACGACGACTGGGAGGAGTGTCGGAGACAGGTTCACGATTTCAGCGGTAACAGTTACAAAGGGTACACCACTAGGGCGGAGGCGGAAGTTAGATATGTGCGCTGTTTCTAGCGGGAGAGAGGAGGGAGCAGAGGAGGAACCGGATGAAGACCAGTTTCATCGCGATGATGCTAATCGTGATTACCGCAGCTCTCTTCTATGTGATGGTAGTTTAGATGATCGATATCAACTTGTAATGTGAAGACAAACTCGCTACTCGCGGTTTCGAGACTTGTAATGTTATAACTTTGTTCGGTATTTGAAATTCGGAGACTAATATGATGAATTGTATTCGGAGACCAATCTTCTATTGTATTCGATAAATCTGCTGTTTATATGTTAGCTCTCTATATTATGTGCAGTAATATGTTTTGTAACCTGTGCAAATATCAGAAAAGAAAAAAATCCGTAATATTCATACTAATGGCGCACCACTCAGCACACTAATGGCGCACTACAGAAAGGACACTAATGGCGCATCACCACCTAGTGCGCCATTAGTATGCCAAGGTACATGGGTAAATATGGCCCCTGGGAGGCATACTAATGGCGCACGCTAGGCTATACTAATGGCGCACTGCGTGGTGCGCCATTAGTAATTCTAATGGTGTGGTGCTAGTGGCGCACCAGTAGTGCGCCATTAGTAGGCAAAACTGGTGTGCCACTAGCAGGCCTTTTCCTAGTAGTGTGAGGTTCCCGTGACATGAGCCGTGACGACCAAGGCCAGGCGGGTGCCAGGACGGCGCCAGCGGGCGCAGAGTACTGGTTTCCTCTTTGGTGCTAAAGGAGCAGGCACAGGCGAAGAGTCCCGAGGCATCAGGCAAAGGTTTCCATATCGGTGCAACGAGACCAAGACCCGCAGGTCGGAGGTCACCGCGGAGCCCACGACGGCGTCACCACCAGAGCCTTTCGCAGGCGAAGACCACCTTTTGTCAGGATAGCTTGTATTAGCTGTCCCCCTTGAAATTAGCCGTTGTGGGAGCCCTTCCAACGTAATATTTCGGAAGAGGACTGGGGCCTCTATAAATTGGACTAGCCACCACCATAGGAAGAATACGGACTATGGATCAGATCCATTCCACCCTCACACGCACAAGCTCACCGAGCTCAAGAACACCTCTCCTCAGGAGGCTGTTCTATCCCTTGTACTTCTTCATCCTCAGCCTACAAGGCAA
Organism: Aegilops tauschii subsp. strangulata; assembly: GCF_002575655.3. Lineage (NCBI taxonomy): Eukaryota > Viridiplantae > Streptophyta > Magnoliopsida > Poales > Poaceae > Aegilops > Aegilops tauschii. The sequence continues at coordinate 160,075,354 of NC_053038.3, forward strand.
TCCACCACACCACACTGGAGTAGGGTATTACACCACATCGATGGCCCGAACCAGTATAAACTCTTGTGTCCCTTGTTCTCCGAGTTCGACGAGCTGAGCTTGGAGATCATGGTGAGGGAGTGAGCTAGGTGGAGGGAGATATCTTCGCGCGCACCCAGAGTTTGAACCTTAAGGGTTTTGCCGGGACCCAAAATCCGACAGTAATCAATAATGCCCCGTCCCATAAGAGGTAGTGTGGTTGTTTGTGTTTGGTTCGGTCGGTAGTCACACCTTAAATCTAATCCATCTTTTACTCGCAAAACTGCTTTGACACACCACTTCTTCATCAAGCGGTGACCTTATACATCTCCAACCTACCTATAATTTTTTATTGTTCCATGCTATTATATTATCCATTTAGGATGTTTTATATGCTATTTTATATGATTTTTGGGACTAAGCTATTAACCTAGAGCCCAGTGCCAGTTTCTGTTTTTTCCTTGTTTTTGAGTTCTACACAAAAGGAATACCAAATGCAGTCCAATTGACATGCCAATTTTTGATGATTTTTTATGGACCAAAAGAAGCCCCCGTAGTAAAATAGTTGGGCCAGAAGAGTCCCGAGCCATCCACGAGGGTGGAGGGCGCGCCCCCCTGCCTCGTGGATTGCTCGGAGACCCCCCTGACGTGAGACCGATGCCAAAAATTCTTATAAATACAGGAACCCGCCGAAAAGAAACCTAGATCGGGAGTTCCGCCGCCGCAAGCCTCTGTAGCCACCAAAAACTAATCGAGACTCTGTTCCGGCACCCTGCCGGAGGGGGGAATCATCACCGGTGGCCATCTTCATTATCCCGGCGCTCGCCATGACGAGGGAGGGAGTAGTTCACCATCGGGGCTAAGGGTATGTACCAGTAGCTATGTGTTTGATCTCTCTCTCTCGTGTTCTTGATGTGGCACGATCTTGATGTATCACGAGCTTTGCTATTATAGTTGGATCTTATGATGTTTCTCCCCCTCTATCTCTTGTAATGGATTGAGTTTTCCCTTTGAAGTTATCTTATCGGATTGAGTCTTTAGGGATTTGAGAACACTTGATGTATATCTTGCGTGGGATACCCGTGGTGACAATGGGGTATTCTATTGATTCACTTGATGTATGTTTTGGTGATCAACTTGCAGGTTTCGTGACCTTGGGAATCTATGCGTAGGGGTTGGCACACGTTTTCGTCTTGACTCTCCGGTAGAAACTTTGGGGCACTCTTTGAAGTTCTTTGTGTTGGTTGAATAGATGAATCTGAGATTGTGTGATGAATATCGTATAATCATACCCGCGGATACTTCAGGTGACATTGGAGTATCTAGGTGACATTAGGGTTTTGGTTGATTTGTGTCTTAAGGTGTTATTTTACTACGAACTCTAGGGCTGTTTGTGACACTTACAGGAATGGCCCAATGGATTGATCAGAAAAAATAACTTTGAGGTGGTTTCATCCCCTACAATAATCTGTTCATTTCTTGTCCGCTATTAGTGAATTTGGAGTGACTCTTTGTTGCATGTCGAGGGATAGTTGTATGATCTAATTATGTTATCCTTGTTGAGAGAACTTGCACTAGTGAAAGTATGAAACCTAGGCCTTGTTTCAACGCATTGCAATACCGTTTTCGCTTACTTTTATCATTAGTTACCTTGCTGTTTCTATAATTTCAGATTATAAAAGCCTATATCTACCATCCATATTGCACTTGTATCACCATCTCTTCGCTGAACTAGTGCACCTATACAATTTACCATTGTATTGGGTGTGTTGGGGACACAAGAGACTCTTGGTTATTTGGTTGCAGGGTTGTTAGAGAGAGACCATCTTCATCCTACGGCTCCCACGGATTGATAAACCTTAGTGATGCGGAGCATCCCTCGTCCATCCGCATGGACACGCCATCACCATCGCAAGCACCGAGAGGACCGGTGACAAGAGCACGTGCACGCAACATCGACAACGAGGTCACTTCTTTCCTCTTCGAGTCTCGTTCGGAATCACATATGAATCGGGTCCTACCTCAAACGGAGACGTTATGCATTCTTAGGTACTTGGGAGATCGTCACGAGGAACACGGAAGGAAACACCAAGTTCACCCGGAGACACACGGTGGAAGGAGAAGGAAGATGGGCACGAAGGAGTGGTGCCACTGGACACCCCGGGTGCCTGGCCCCTGCGTCCCCAGGTGCCCGGCCACCGGCTGTGCGGGGCCTGGCCGCCCCAGGTGCCCGGCCAGGAGGCCCCAGGTGCCCGGCCGCCCCAGCCTGGGCGCTGCCCGCCGCCCCGGGTGCCCGGCCACCCCGCTGGGCGCTGGCCATTGCCTCCGGGTGCCTGGGCCGCAACCCCTGGGTGCCCGGCCTCGCTCCTGGGCTGCACCAACAGCCCCCCTGGGTGCCCGGGCTGCAAACCCCCGGGTGCCCGGACCCCTCCAGCCACCTCTCGGGCAGAGGCCCTGACCCGTCCGGGTGCCCGGCCGATCTCGCCCCGGGTGCCCGGACCCCTCCCTATGCCTGCGTGCATTCTGTGGTCTTTGACCATTGTACCCCTCTCTCCCTCATGTTTCACCCCTGGACTATAAATACCCCCCACCTAGCTCATTTAGAGGATAGAAAAGTATATGAGATGATTATGTGAGCTTTGCTCCTTGTACCCACTCCTCTAGGAGATCAAGACCTCCTAGGAGAAGATCCCTAGTGGATATCAAGCCCCCATCTTGGGAAGGATCCCCATCATAGGATCATCAAGACCTCTCTCCTCATAGGATTGGGATGAACTAGTTAGCTTGTGTCTTTCTTTTGTTGTCCTTGGATCATTGTGACCTCTTGTGTGTTCTTGGATCTAGCGTATGTGTGATTGGATCTAGTCAATTTGAGTGTTTTCCCTCTTGCGTTCTTCGTGTTCTTCGTGTTCTTGGGGATTTCCCCTCCAATTCGTGAAAGATCTTCATCTAGGGTTCCACCCTACAACATCTTGGTATCATGAGCCATGGTTTATCACGAAATTGGAGCCCCCTTCTTATTCTCTAGCCTAATTTTGTTGTGTTCTTCCCCAATTTCGAAAATTCCCAACCAAAAATAGCCCCAAATTTTTTTGTGATTTGTTGTTTTGATGAGGTTTTGTTGGATTTGATCCATGGTTTTGCTTGGTTTCAAGTGGATCTAGCTTTCCCCCCTTCCATCTCCACCTTTCCCTCCACGAAATCCACCAATTTCCCCCATTTTCCCACGAATTTCCTCCCAAATCCATCACCCCCGGGCACCCGGACCTCAAACCCCGGGCACCCGGACCACCGCGCATCTCCGTTAACCACCCCGGGTGCCCGCACCCCGAGCCCCCGGGCACCCGCACCCCGGGCTGTTTACCTCGGACCACCCCGGGTGCCCGCACCTCTTGCCCAAGGGCACCCGGACCCCCGAGCCTCTTCTTCTGCCCAACCTCGCTGACCACCCCGGGTGCCCGCACCACCAAACCTCGGGCACCCGCACCCCCCTGAATCAGCCCAACACCATCACCATTTCGGCCATAACTTTAATCTCCGGAGTCTGATATTCGCGTTCTTTAGTTCGTTGAGTAGCTATTAACATACCCCACCCATCTAGATAGGTTCCAACACCATTAGACTCCATTAAAATTTTGTCATTTTGGCATCTTTGCCTAAGCCATCCACCATATCATCCGCAAAACCACTATAGCTTTCCGCAACCTAACCCATTTTGATCCATATAGCATTTGTGGTTGCTTGAGGGGTGACTTGAGTCTCCTAAGGTGTTTCGGCTACTTAGGAACGGTCGCTTCGTCATCCACCACCACGACCACTTCCGCATTGCTAACTCCGGAACCACCTATGCATTCTGCTACCACCATTTGACATTTGCCTTTGGAGATTTTGAGCTTGCGGTTTTTACTGTTTCCGAAGGTGTTTCGGCTACTTAGGGACGGGTCTACATCATCTTGGTATCTACATCAAGAACACCGCCACTCATCATCGCCACGAGGTCGTCTTCGACATCGACCACTTCACTAATTTGACACCCTAACCGTAAGCAAGAACGGTAACCTCCATATCACATTGGTATCGTGGTATCCCATCATTGTACATTCTTGCCATTACTTTGTTAACCCCTTAGCCCATTTTGCGTCACTTGCCTATCGAGACTAGCCTTTGAGTATTGCCGGCAACGTTACTTGTGCACATTAGTGATCCGTACCTTCAATTGCATAGATACCATATCATATTGGTATCATCATATCATCACTTGTGTCACAAGATTGTTCCCGCATTTACAAAATTGCTATCTTGGTTTGTGCATTTCGCATAGTGTCCATATCAAAAAAAAAAGAGAATAAGCTTTTAAGCAAAAAGGAAAAGAGAGAAAAGAGCATGTAAGCAAGAGCCATAGCATTGCCACATTGCATACCATACTACCATATTGATCATATTGGATAATCTTTTGCGAAACACCAGAACATCATACATATATAGCATACATGAGATAGAAAGTTGATACATTTTGCATCTTATAGGTTGTGCTCATGCTAGCGTCTCTCTTGAGTTGTGCAACATGAGTGTTTTATGTGGATTCCACATTTTGTGCTCATTCCTTGGTTGCACGACCCCATTTATCTATCCGTGTGTGTGTTTCCGTGTGCCACCCATATTGCTATTGGTCTACTTGTTTCACTTGCGAATATGTGAATCTTTTCCAACATTATTGACTCTTGCTAACATTTTGCATCAAATTTTTGTGCCACTATCCTCACCGAGCTCCACCATAAGCCTTACTTGTGTAGGTGCAAGAATTGACAAGATCTGGTACCAATTGTGCTATTTCCTTTATACATTATTGAGTGATCATTGATCCATCTTCAACATTGGATAAGGTACATTGTTCTAGTTCTTTCCTTTCTTCCACTCACATTTGCTTGAGTCTTGTGATGGATAGGCAAAGCATTTCATCTCTAGTCTTCCACGACAATGACGAGTTCGATGTCATGAAGTACAATTTGGACGCCAAGACGGATGATCAAAGGAAGGAGCTCAAGGTCCTCATCAAGTCCTACAAGAGATCTTCCTCATATTCGAGAAGACGCTCTAGTGCATACCCTTCCAACCTACCATCTCCGGCAAGGTCACATCGGCATGGACACCATCACCAACAAGAACGTGAAGGTCAAGAGCTCAACACCAACAACCTCTCAATGACTTCACCATCTACCTTGGCATCTTCGCCAGGCGACTTCAAAGTATCTTCGCCTTTCGACATTCGGCATCTTCGCCTGCAAGCACCTCAAGACTATGCTCAAGAGAAGCTCCCCAAGCTCAAGTCCGCGACTTCCACGAGCTACTACGACCTAGAGGACACGCCATCACCATCACCATCGCATGGACACGCCATCACCATCGCAAGCACCGAGAGGACAGGTGACAAGAGCACGTGCACGCAACAGCGACAACGAGGTCACTTCTTTTCTCTTCGAGTCTCGTTCGGAATCGCATATGAATCGGGTCCTACCTCAAACAGAGACGTTATGCATACTTAGGTACTTGGGAGATCGTCACGAGGAACACGGAGGGAAACCCCAAGTTCACCCGGAGACACACGGTGGAAGGAGAAGGAAGATGGGCACGAAGTAGTGGTGCCACTGGACAACCCGGGTGCCCGGCCCCTGCGTCCCCGGGTGCCAGGCCACCGGCTGTGCTGGGCTTGGCCGCCACGGGTGCCCGGCCAGTAGGCCCCAGGTGCCCGGCCAGTAGGCCCCGGGTGCCCGGCCGCCCCATCCTGGGCGCTGCCCGCCGCCCCAGGTGCCCGTCCAACTAGCCCCGGGTGCCTGACCACCCCGCTGGGCGCTGGCCCTTGCCTCCGGGTGCCCAGGTGGCGACCCCCGGGTGCCCGGCCGCGCTCCTGGGCTACACCAACAGCCCCCTCGGGTGCCAGGGCTGCAAACCCCCGGGTGCCCGCCCCCCTACAGCCACCTCTCGGGCAGAGGCCCTGACCGGTCCGGGTGCCCGGCCGATCTTGCCACGGGTGCCCGGACCCCTCCGTATGCCTGCGTGCATTTTGTGGTCTTTGACCATTGTACACCTCTCTCCCTCATGTTTCGCCCCTAGACTATAAGTACCCCCCACCTAGCTCATTTAGAGGATAGAAAAGTATATGAGATGCTTATGTGAGCTTTTATCCTTGTACCCACTCCTCTAGGAGATCAAGACCTCCTAGGAGAAGATCCCTAGTGGATATCAAGCCCCCATCTTGGGAAGGATCCCCATCATAGGATCATCAAGACCTCTCTCCTCATAGGATTGGGATGAACTAGTTACCTTGTATCTTACTTTTGTTGTCCTTGGATAATTGTGACCTCTTGTGTGTTCTTGGATCTAGCATATGTGTGATTGGATCTCCTGAATTTTAGTGTTTTCCCTCTCTTGCGTTCTTCGTGTTCTTGGGGATTTCCCCTCCAATTCGTGAAAGATTTTCATCTAGGGTTCCACCCTACAACACTTAGGTCATCCACTTGTGGGAAATTTTCTACTGTCCTACAAACCTCTGCACTTGGAGGCCCAACAACGTCTACAAGAAGAAGGTTGTGTAGTAGACATCATGACCTAGTTCAACATCACCCATGTCGGTGCAACAAACCCTAGGCCTATTGCCCAACTATGCACAGGCACAAGATCAAGGTTGAAGCACCAGCTCAAGCCAGAGATTGAAGAACCAAGAGATTTGAAGAACCAATATGTAGCCCAGAGAGACCAAGATCAAGCCACAGAAGCAAGATATCGGCTAGAGAAGGACCTCCCTTGTCGAGCAGGCGAGCCCGGCAAGGGGCGAGGCCACCACCAGAAGCAAGCAACCAAGGCTCCCCAGCAGAGCCTGCCGGGGGACTCACGGGGGTTGAACCACCCCACCAACCACTCAAACATGAATCACGTCGTCAATCATTGCGGTGTCAAGCCGCAAGATGATTAAGTGGCAGCCATTCGCCACATGGCAGCCATTTCCTACAGAAGAAACCCACTGGTGACACCCATCCTGCGACGTGTCAAGGGGACAGGCGCGGAGCTGGCAAGATAGCTCGGCAGGCCTTGCCGGGCAACCAGTGATGTGACACTAAGTGGCACATTTAATGCACCCTGTCAGCCTGCAGAGTTAGGTATGATAGCACTGTTTGCTATCATATCAGTGGATAATGACCACTTTGCCATTGTGGTGGCCCCTTAATCTATAAAAGGAGGCCCATGGCACTCATAGGAGGGGTTAGTTGGTTTTAGAGTTGATGAACCCAGGCCACCATACGCGCGTAGTCGCTACGGCCCCAAGGCAAACCCTGCCGGGCAAGTGTACTATGCATCACCATGCTCATTCCACCATCAATCCACAAAAGCAGGAGTAGGGTCTTATGCCTCGCGACGGCCCGAACGTGGGTAAATTGCTTGTGTGCTCTCTGATGTGCTGCCATGCGTTGATCTGCTATTTGTGCAACGCTACGTCCCCCGCCGAACCAGCAAGGGACCACCCGTTGCCATAGGTGGCCACGGATATCCCGCAACATCTTTGGTGCACCAGGTAGGGGGCTCGCTTTGCGGAAACCTGAAAGCGTGCACAGCGCGTCATCTTCATTGCCATCTTCATCTTGGACGACGCCATTGACCATGGTGCCTAAGAAGAAGAAGTCCGGCCCTTCGGCCTATCCGTCCACCTCGAAGGCTCCGCCACCCATGGCCTCTAGTGCCTCAAAGGCTGTAGAGGCGAGCGAGGACGTGAACGCTGCTGTGGGCGTGACTGGAGCAGGTGGCGCCCTCACCGCTCCCCCCGCGGCCGACACGGGGACTGGAGATGTCGGAGGAGAACAGCGTCAGCAGCGTCTCGACGGTCACGCTCCGCAAGGTGCGGCCGAGGAGGTCACTCCGTTCGCACGCCCTCCTCCCACCAGCGGGGGCAGCCACAGTAACGGCGCTTCTCTGGGGTGAGCCATTGTCCTCCGGCCACTCCTTCTACGGGGGCGATCACGTCGCATGTGCCTCCTCCGGGATGAGCCGACCAGTCTGCTGCGCTCGACGGAGCCACTGACCCTCAAGCACCATCGCCGCGTGACCCCGCTGCCCAAGTGGTCGTCCCACAGCTGCGTGGACGTGACACTAACGCCGATGCCGCCCCTGGCACCATCAGGAGCCAGGCAACGATGTGGTCGACGACATCAACATATATGCCTAGCACAGCTACGGAGGCCATGGCGCGAGCTCAGCTACTACTGAGGTTTCTACCAGCAGCCGAGTAGATGGATGAATGGCGTGCCACCATCCAGAGCCTGGTCGGTTACGCTGAGGCTGGGGGCTCGCGACGAACTATCCCGCCACGACCTCCCCAAGCGACAGCAACCGCCCACACTGCTGGTCGAACGGAGGGGGCTGTCCCCATGGTGCAGTCCCCACCATGGCAGTCGACGTGAGCGCAGCATAATCAAGACCCCGACGACATCTCGATGGCCTCTTCTGACCCTCGAGCACGTCCAGGCCAATGTCGAGCCCCGGAGGATAGGTGGTCGGGAGACACGCTCGTCGTCATGGATCGGTACCCTGACAACCTCCACCAGACCGACGGGTGCGGCGGCCTCAACGTCGACGAGCATGCGCTCGGTGTTGGCGCATGCCTGCCCTTCGAGGTCGGTAGCCCTGCCTTTACACGGGAGTTGTGGCAAATCCGTTGGCTGTCTGTTCGCACGTTAAAGGCAGAGATACCTGAGAAGTACGATGGGGGGCTGAACCCGGCAGGGTTCCTGAGCATCGACGCCATCGTTGTTTAGCCTGCCGGGGGAAGGGACAAGAAGGTGTTCGCAAAGTACTTCCCTCTAGCCCTCAAGTCCAATGTGAGGTCTTGGCTGATGCACCAGCCGGAGAACTCCATATCGTCATGGGCAGATCTGTGCCATGAGTTCATCGGTACCTTCACTGGTGGCCACCAAGAGCCCGGCAGGCCCAGCGACATGCTGCTTCTAGAGCAGAAGGAATGAGAAACCCTCCGTAAGTATTTACAGAGATTCAGTAAAGTTCATAGAAATATTCCAAATATCTATCTGGCAGCTGTTATAGCAGCCTTCCAGTCCAATGTGCGCAACCATCACATTTGTTCTAAGATGAATGTGTGGTTGTCCACGACTGTGAAGGAGCTATACACACTGGTGGATAAGTGTGCTTGGATGGAGGAAGGAAGGAAGTTGTCCAGAGAGGAGGATTGCATCAATGTTGATTCAGAGGATGAGGATGAATCAACCAGTTGGAGAAAGGGCAAGAAGCGCAATAAGAAGCCAAGGGATAAGGCAGTAATGAATGTGGAAGGATTGGTCACACCTACTACCGGCAAGAAGGCCAAGGTTGAGGCCCCCGGCAAGGAAGTTGCCGCGTGCAGAAAATGTTGGGAAAGGTGATGTGCCATACTACAAGATCCACCAGATCAAGGGCCACGACCTTCAGGAGTGTTATCAAGTTGAGCAACTCGTCAAGAAACAGAGGGCAGAGTATGATAAGCGTGATAAGGAGAAAGGTGAGAACGCTGCTGGCGGTAAGGGCCGAGGCGGTGAAGCAAATCGCCCCGGGAAACCCTTTCGGAACCAAGGAAAACCCAGTAGGGGCCAAGAGAAGGAAACCTATGATGACGTGAGTGATGAAGGGAATGAAGAGGAAACTAGTGAGCAGGAATTTCAGAAGGCCACTCACGCCCTATGCATTGATGGAGGTGCATCTTTGCACACCTGTCATCGCCAACTCAAGCGATGGGCACGAGAGGTCAATGCTTTGGAACTAGCGCCAGAGGCCCGGAAGCCGCTCAAGTGGTCTCGCACATCCATCATCTTTGATGAGGAGGATCACCCTGGTCGCACCACAGTGGTAGGGTGTTTGCCATTGTTGGTCTCCAAACCAATTCGCAACCTCAAGGCCACAAAGATGTTGGTGGGCGGCGGGGGCCGGATTGAATTTGATTTCGCCGGCAGTCATCAACAAGCTTCAGATAGGAAAAGAAGAGCTAGAGGTTACCGACATGTTTCACGGAGTCAACCCTGCAGGAGCCATCCCAAGGGGAAGATTACGTTGCCGGTGACGTTTAGGGGAGAACTGAACTATCGGACTGAGAAGATTGTGTTTGATGTGGTTGATCTCCCCCTGCCGTACAATGGGATTCCGGGACGCCCGGCCCTGGCTAAGTTCATGGCAGCATCTCACTATGCTTATAACACTTTGAAGATGCCTGGGCCACTGGGAGTCATCACTGTCCCATCAGATGAGAAGGATGCAATTATCTGCGTGGACAAGATGTACCGGGATGCAGTCGTAGCAGAGGCTGCGGCAGCAGCAGCTGCTGCCAAGGAAAGCAAAGGAAAGAAGAAGAATTGTAGGGCCTCCGGCAAGGAGTCCAGGAAGCGTGCCCCCTTTGAGTGCACGGCACTCGTTGACGACATGCCGGAGTGTCCCAACAGCAAGAGATCCAATGTTTTTGCACCCCAAGTGAAGAAGGTCGCGGCAAGGCTGGCTAGCGTTGATGGTACATTCGCTATCAGCGCCACCCTTGATGACAAATAGGAAAGCGCGCTCGTTGCCTTCCTACCGGCGAATATCAATGTGTTTGCCTGGCAACCATCTGATATCCCCGGTGTTCCCAGGGAGCTAATCGAGCACCACCTTGTTGTCTGCCCACACACCCGACCTGCCAAGCAGAAAGTTCGGAAGCAGACCTTGGAGCGGCAGCAGTTCATTGCCGAGGAAATCAAGAAACTAGAGGCAGCTGGTTTGGTCAGAGGAGTACTGCACCTTACGTGGTTAGCAAACCCAGTGGTGGTCCGGAAGGCAAATGGGAAATGGAGGCTCTGCATTGATTTCACAGATCTCAACAAGGCTTGCCCGAAGGACCCATTTCCCTTACTGTGCATCGACCAGATCATGGATTCCACTTCGGGTTGTGATTTGCTCTCCTTTCTGGATGCATGCTCCGCATATCACTAGATCTTCATGTCCAAAGAAGATGAGGAGAAGACATCGTTCATCACTCCATGTGGTATGTACTGCTATGTCTGTATGCCTTCCGGATTAAAGAGTGTCGGGTCCACTTTTGCAAGAGCAGTCCAGATTGGTTTTGAGCCACAGTTACACAGAAATATAGAAGCCTATATGGATGACATCATGCTGAAAACCAAGGATAAAACCACCCTTATCCAGGATTTCGAAGAGACATTTACTAATGTGCGCAAGATTAACTTGAAGCTTAATCCGTAGAAGTGTGTTCGGTGTTCCCTCCTGCAAGCTACTTGGATTCTTCGTGTCCCATCGGGGGATTGAAGCCAACCCCGACAAGATCAAGGCCATTGAGCAGATCCAAGCACCAAGGAGAGTTAAGGATGTAAGGCGCATGACGGGATGCGTTGCCGCGCTAAGCAGATTCATTTCCAAGTCTGCCGAGCGTGCCTTGCTGTTCTTCAAAATTTTGAAGAAAGCAGGGCCCATGATGTGGACCCCGGAAGCAAATGCAGCTCTGCAAGAATTGAAGGCCTACCTATCGTCTGTGCCTACCTTGGTCGCACCCAAACCCCAAGAGCCGTTATTGCTTTACTTGGCGGCAACCAACCAAGTGGTCAGTGTGGCCTTGGTAGCACAACGAGAGGTGGATGAGGCAGAAAGTGGCCAGATCATGGCAGAGTCAGAAAAGGATCAAAGTAGCAGTGAGCACGGCAACGAGAGCAACCCCAAGGACGCGACAAGGCAGAAAGTGGAGCAGCGCCCAGTATACTTTGTCAGCTCCTTGTTACAAGGGGCTAGATCAAGGTATTCTGGCATGCAAAAGTTGATATTTGGCTTTGTCATGGCCTCAAGGAAACTGCGCCACTACTTCCAAGCCCAAGAGATTACGGTTGTCACTCGTTTTCCATTTCAAAGGATACTCCGAAACCCTGAGGCCACCGGTAGAATAGTGGAGTGTGCTTTGGAGTTATCCAGCTTTGGTTTGAAGTTTGAGAGCACGTCAACTATTCAGAGCATGGCACTGGCAGAGTTTATTGCAGAATGGATGCCAACCCCTGATGAGGAAGTGGCAGAAATAGCTCTCCCCAGCAAGGAATCACCCCAAGAATGGATTATGTTTTTTGATGGTGCTTTTTCCCTACAAGGTGCAGGGGCTAGCGTGCTTCTTGTTGCCCCCTCCCGGGAGCACTTAAAGTACGTCATCCAAATGCACTTTGCCCGGGAAGAAGCCACCAACAATACAGCTGAGTATGAAGGGCTCCTTGTCGGGCTCAAGATTGCAACAGAATTGGGAATTAAGGAGTTGATCATTCGAGGAGATTCACAGCCTGTGGTGAGACAAGTCAACAAGGATTATCAAAGTCCATTGATGGAAGCATACGTCGAGGAAGTGAGGAGATTGGAGGAGCACTATGATTGGTTGCAAACAGAGCACGTACCCCCTACGGAAAACAACATAGCTGATCACCTGTCAAAGTGTGCTGCACAAAAGCTTCCTGCGGAACCAGGAACTTTTCTTCTCCATCTCTCTCAGCCATTCGTATCACCAGCCGCAATGGCCCGGAAAAGGAGAAAGTTGGACTACGGTAAGCCTCTCCCAGTCGAGCCGTCCGCCCCCGGCAGAGACCCTACCGGAAACAACTCCTCACAACCTCGCAGACCACCCCCTCCAGCTGGGCCTATGGACCTCGCGAATGAGTCTGGTGCTCCCGCAGTAGAGGAGGTGCCGCTAGTCCTTGTTGCCGAGCCCCAGGCTCCCACTTGGGCAAGGCACATGGTTCGCTTCCTCCAAACCGGATAACTGGCCGACGACCAAGATGAAGCTGAGAAAGTAGCCCGGGGGACCAGTATGTATCAGTTTGTCGATGACACTCTTTACAGAAGAAGGCCCAACGGTGTGAAATTGAAGTGTGTCTGCCGGGAGGATGGAAAGGAATTGCTGGCTGAGATTCATAGAGGAATGTGCGGCTCAGACATTGGATCAAGGGAATTTGTTGGGAAAGCATTTCGGCAAGGCTTCTATTGGCCCACAGCCCTCCAAGATGCAGTTGATCTCGTCACAACATGTGAAGCCTACCAGTTCCATTCCAAGAAAACACACCCGCCTACCCAAGCCCTTCAGACAATCCCTCTATGATGGCCATTTTCGGACTGGGGGCTCGATATCCTCAGCCCTTCCCCCGAGCAATCGGGGGCTTTGAATTCTTGTTAGTTGCAATCAACAAGTTTAAAAGTGGCCGGAAGTGATTGCCGTGAGAAAGGTGACTGCTCAGTTAGCTATCATGTTCTTCAAAGAATTGGTGTGTCGTTCCGGAGTTCCGGCAAGGATCATCACTGACAACGGCACCCAGTTCACGAGCCACGCCTTCATGCAATACGTTCATGCCCTCGGATACAAGATCTCATTTGCTTCTATGGCACACCCCCGGAGCAATTGACAAGCTGAGAGGGCCAACGCTGAAGTACTTCGTGGACTCAAGACAACGACTTTCGATATGCCGCATCACCCAAAATGGGCATGCAACGCTACGTCGCCTCGGTGGACCGGAAGGCCCGCCCCTCATCGACAACAGCCTCATGACCTCCGGGAGGGGCGATGCTGGGATTACCAATGCTCTCCAACCCCGCCACCCGGCCGAGACTCAAAGAGACCAAGAGACTCACCACGCCAAGGACCAGGCTCACTCCCCAAGCGTCACCACCGGCATGGGGCAACGATTGCTCCAAGCAGGAGCCCGGGGGTGGGCCCCAGGCTCTACTCTTCAACATCAAGAGTAGAAGCCGAGAGCAAGAGAAGAAGAAGGAGAATGCAAAGATGGATGACTTCGCCCTCCTCCGCCCCTCCTTTTATAGGCCGGGCAGGGAAGCGCAGCTGCTCCATCAACGGGTGACCATCGCCCTCCTCCGCCAATTCAAGGCGGCGGACCCACCTCAAGATGCTCTCCTGCGCCGCGCGCCTCTGTTACCTACCCCGCGTGATGCATGCAGCATACGTGGCTAAGGATAAGGGTGTGGTGTGGGAAGATTAATTTGGTGGTTTCTACCCCGTGCGTTAAAGTCATTCACGGGCCATCACTGTCGCGGCCCCACAACTATTGGCTTTACACCACGCACGAGGAAATTGGAAACTGGCCCAAAATCAAGACTAATGAAGCAGCAATGAAAACCTCAAGGGGCCAGCCCCTTCAGCGATTCTGCCTGTGCATTTATTAGGCCCTACCCCGACGATGTTCAGCAGCGCGTTCGGGGCCTTGGGGCTTCTGTCCGTGCAACAAACCCTGGGTCTGTTGCCCAACTGTGCACAGGCACAAAATCAAGGTTGAAGCACCAATTCAAGCCAAAGAGTGAAGAACCAAGAGATTTGAAGAACCAACATGCAGCCCAGAGAGACCAAGATCAAGCCAGAGGATCAAGATATCGGCTAGAGAAGGGTCTCCCTTGCCGGGCAGGCGAGCCCGGCAAGGGGAGAGGCCACCACCAGAAGCAAGCAAGCAAGGCTCCCCGACAGAGCCTGCCGGGGGGCTCACGGGGGTTGAACCACCCCACCAACCACTCAAACACGACTCATGTTGTCAATCAGTGTGGTGTCAAGCCACAAGGTGATTAAGTGGAAACCATTCGCCACATGGTAGCCATTTCCTATAGAAGAAACCCACAGGTGACACCCGTCGTGCGACATGTCAAGGGGACAGGCGCGGAGCTGGCAAGATAGCCTGGGAGGCCTTGTCGTGCAACCAGTGATGTGACACTAAGCCGCGCATTTAATGCACCCTGTCAGCCCGCAGAGTTAGGTATGATAGATCTGTTTGCTATCATATCAGTGAATAATTACCACTTTGCCATTGTGGTGACCCCTTAATCAATAAAAGGAGGCCCATGGCACTCATAGGAGGGGATAGAGGGTTGGAAAGTTGATGAACCCAGGCCACCATACGTGCGTAGTCCCTACGGCCCCGAGGCAAACCCTGCCGGGCAAGTGTACCACACATCACCATGCTCATTCCACCATCAATCCACCAAAGCAGGAGTAGTGTCTTATGCCTCGCGACGGCCCGAACCTAGGTAAATTGCTTGTGTGCTCTCTACCGTGCTGCCGTGCGCTAATCTGCTCTTTGTGCAACACGACGTCCCCCCGCCGAACCAGCAAGGGACCACCCGGTCCCATAGGTGGCCGCGAATATCCCGCGACAACCCACGGGCATTAGGGGCACCCGATGGGGTTTTCAAAATATTGTAACCAAGATAGGATCATGACATAGATGCACCATCATATTACAACATCATGTGTTTATCGTATCTCTAAGCACAAGGTAGAGTTACGAACATTCAAGTTTCAATGGGTAGGAGTTATTGCAATGGTCATGACAAACTCATCATTAACATCATCATCATGCATACGGAAGGTTACCGATGAACAAGAGAGGGGTATCTTGGTCAAAGGGCTGCTTGCCTTGGTTGGCTTGGGCTTCAATGTCTTCAAGTCCTTCTCCTTCTTCTTCTCCAACTACTTCGTCGAACACGTGATCTATTCGTCGCAAAGTAACAACGAGAAAATAAGGTAATAGCAAAAAACAGAAAAATAAAAGTGCTCATAAAAATGTCCACCTATTTTTGTTAAATAGTAGGATGAAAATTAAGAATGCAAAAATTCGTAGTTTTGGATTTTGAGTTGTAGAATAGGAGAAATGGATTTTCAGAGGGGAATATAAATGCTCAAATTGGAATTTAAATTTGAACAGTCCAGAAAAGTTTGATGGATATTTATGAAAGTTACACCATTAAATAGGTGGGATTTTTACAAGAATTTCGGAGTTTGAATTATTGCATTTGGATAAATATTTTATCTTGTGGAATTATTGCTAGATGCATAGAAAAAGAAAGAAAAAGGGCACTGTGCTTACTTGGCCAGAACAGCCGCCGCGCAGCAGGCCGAGAGGGGAGAGGAGGCCCAGGCGAGCTAGCGCGCGTGCCAGATTTCTAAACCTGACGGGCGGGGCCCAACTGCCAGTGTGAGAGAGTGGGGCGAGAGAGAGGTGAGGATGACAGGCGGGGCCTGCCTGTCATCTTCAACCTCACGACCAGAGGGGTCGGCGAGCTCACCGACGATGTTATAGAACACAACAGGTCGAGCTGATGGCACGGCTGGACTCCTCGTCGTGACGCCGTTCGGGTGGTGGTGGTTGCGGTCGCCGGAGCAGCCTAGTTCACCGGTGATGAGGTCACGCGGCGGAGGAGATTCGGGCAGTGATGGTTCTTGCCATTTCTGGCTGTAAAAGGGGCGGGGAAGAGAGGGGAAATGATCAATGAGGTGAGGCAGTTCCAGATCGAGGCCAAGCAAGGGCTGGGGAGGCCTGTACCGCTCGGACGCCGACGAGCCGAGGCGGCGGAGCTCGAGCTCGATCTTGAGCTCGGGCGCTTCTGCAGAGGAGTGGGTGGTGCGGGGGGTTGATTGGGTGCTGCAGATGGCTAGTGGTGGTGAGGGAGAGGCTCGGGGAGGCCATTAAGTACACGGGCAATGGCTCACCTTGGTCCAGTGCACCTTCGAGGCCGTTGCCGTTGCTAGGGGTCACGGGGGCTCGCTTTTGCGTGTCTGGGGTGTTCGTGGAGGTGGTCTATGACCAGGGGAAGGAAAAGAGAGGGTGAATAGGGCCAGAGGCATCACGCATGTGAGCTCGTCCATTGGAGCTCTCGGGCGGCCAGCGCATGTGCGAAGGGTGGCGGCAGGAGGGAGAAGGAAGAGGGGGACATGCGCCTAGCGTGTTGCGGACGTCAATGCGCATCGTCAGGGGTGCGGGGGAGGGCCGAGGTGGCCGGAGGCATGGGGCAGAGGGTGGCCATAGTGCCTTGGCGCACTGTAGCGCGCTCTGGAGCGTGCAAATGGCTGGCATGGCCGTTTTTAAAAGTCCAGGGCATATCCTCTTCTGTCTTGGGGCTACCTTGGATGCCCTAGAGTGGATAGAAGCTAGGTGGGGTGCCGCATATTGAAATGGGAGAGAGAGAAGTTGTTGCCATGGGTGATCAGAGAGAGAAAGAGGTGGGTTTAACCCCCCCCCCCTAATAATTGAGTTCTTAAAGGAGGAGAGTTACTGGAGGTATTCATGGAGATTAGTGGAAGAGGTCAAAATGGTGATTTTGGAAATGTGGCAGAAGGTGTTTGATGCAATTTTGGGTCACTTGCACTCATCTCCTTCGTGTGCCACTTGATGGGGATGGTGCACATGACTATGGCAATGTGGTAGAAATTTGGGCTCATTTGGATAGACCTCACAATATAACTTTTGTAAGCCCTAGAAATCAACAAAAATGGGTTTGCTTAGATCTAGCTAAGATAATCTCTTCACCTTGATGCACCACTTAGTGTAGTGTCATTATTTGGGTATTTGAGCATGTCCACGAAGTTTGGGATCAAATGGACAAAGTTGGCAATGTAGACTTGTTCAAGTTTGGTTTTGGACAGAGAGGGTTTTGGGGCACTTTTGTGAAACAAAATGATTTTGATTGAGATGAAACTTTGCAAGATCATAACTTTATGAATATGTGACTTGCTAGACTTTTCCTGGATTTTTTTGAAAATATTTCTTATAGAAGTATTTAAAATACTTGAAATGAACAGAAATGGTTTTCGAGGGTTTTGTCCAACATTTTGAACATGACCATGTGTTGAAACTCATATATAAGGAAAATATATGTCCACTGAGTTTCCCTAAATTTTCTCAAATTTTTTGAAGCTTTTAAATAATTTTAACCTATTAAAGACTATTTCTGGCCTTAAGAAAAAGCCTGTAAATAAAATAGCAAAATAACTTTTAAAATTATTATTTTGTGGTTTTTGGGGGTCCTATATCTAATAGGAGTCAAATACATCTTTTGAAAGATTTTTACTACCATTAGTTAAGTATTAGCGGTGCAAACCTCAATTCAGGGGTTTTTGGAAAACCTAATTTTAAAAATCCTTTTTGACCAAATTATGTTTGTAAGAAAATTCTATTCTGTCCTATACACATGGCATGGTCAGTGGAAAAAACCTTGGGTCAAGAAGATGAAGTATAGGTTGTGAAGCTGTGATATGACTTTCATGAGCACTTGAAACCATAGGCAAAAATTCAAATCAAATAGAAAGCCAAATAATGCAAAAAAAATTGTTGGAACTAATTTTCATGCTTTATTAATGCAAGTGACATGTTACAAAACACTGGGTGTGACAGCTACACCCCTCTTAATAGTACGGCGCTCCTATGACTCAATAAAGAGAAGAAGACCAACAAAATAAATGCTACATCTTCATTTCGTCTTCAATCTCTTCAGACGCAGTAATTTTCCTTGGACAAACACCGCACCAATTGCTTCACTTCAGCAATTTTTGAGGGGTCACTCTTGTTATCATCATCTTTGGTGATAACCTTCGCTGCAACGCAGGGAGATTAACTTCGTTGTTTACATCAAACTCCTCGTGGTCTCAGGGACCTGTTACTCTGTGTGCACTAGCAAACACATAAGTCCCATACTGTCTACGTCAATAAACTCCAAAACACAAGGGGCCTCATTGCACTAACCATCTCCCCCTTTTTGGATAGTTGTTGACAAAATAGATAATCATCAAAGTGAACATAGATAAGTGAAAAGTAATTCGAACAAGAGTGAATTAGTGTTACTTGGCTCGATGATGAAATATACTCTCCCGAGATGTTGCCGGGTAACTGATATGAGCTAAAATTCTCCTACAATTCATTGAAGTATAAGGAGGAAATTTCAATCATTCA
Source organism: Aegilops tauschii subsp. strangulata (assembly GCF_002575655.3). Lineage (NCBI taxonomy): Eukaryota > Viridiplantae > Streptophyta > Magnoliopsida > Poales > Poaceae > Aegilops > Aegilops tauschii. Next base: position 160,094,139 of record NC_053038.3, read on the forward strand.
AGATAATGATTCGCACTGATGATATAATACATCAAGGTAGTAGTGCACTCATTCATAACTTATGATAATAATTCCACTTGCAAAACAAATGCTTCCAGAGACATGGTGCAGCAGGCGGGGTTATTAACATTACAACATAGAAGTTTTACATCATGGCACAAAATAGTCTTTAAGGCATAATTCCAAATCGCACGCGAAACCAAACCAACGGAACGGAAATAAGTAAATCTAGCAAAACTCGATGTAATTCTCCCCTTTTTGTCAACTAGTGTCAAAAAGGTGACGAAGAACATGAGTGCGGAGCTGGTGAACTTGATTCCTTATCAGGCATCACCTAAAGAACTGTCCGAGAAGGTTTATAATTTGGAAGTCACTGTAAGATCTTCATTGTTAACAGTGGTAGCTTTTCCTTTAGGAATGGCAGCTTGAAGCTCAGATGATGAAGGAACATTCGGATCAGCCACTTAAGTAATACGAGATAGCATGTTTCCTTCGGCTGGTTTCTCTGTTGGTGTGGTGGCTTCAGATTCTTCGATTAGCTTGCGAAGGTTAATATGCAGAAGATCAGTAGTTGGCTCTTGAGCAGGTAGGGGAGGAGTACTATGAGGTTGATCTTGAACTGAGAGGCCTTTGTCAATATACTAATATAGCTCTTTGAGATCAACATCTAAGAGTTATTTTTTGGTGAAGAACTTTCAAAGTAATTTCCAGAGCCGTTTCTTTTTCTCATGAGTAATCAGATGTGTAATTCTTGTTCGGTTGTTGATGGGACTCAGCTCGGCAGCAAGCTATTCTTTCTCTTGTCGATCATCAGCAATGCGTTTAAGCAGCAGTTGTTGCATGCGCAAACTGACTTCAAGCTCTGACAAAGGTTGATGAGTAATCATTCTATCGCGTTGTGGCACCCCGGCTCAGAGCAACCAGTTTAACTTGCATTGCCAGCCCAAAGACCATGTCTGCTAGCAATACACAACAACTTGGTGGAGAAACATAACCGCTTTATTGATATCATGCGGGAACATAGGTTCGGTGGTACATAAAGTGGCGAGGCCAAGTGGCACACACGGTGTTGTTGCACATATGTACTCCCTCCGTCCGGAAATACTTGTCACATTAAAATGGATGTATCTTGAACTAAAATATGTCTAGATACATCCATTCCTTCGACAAGTATTTCCAGACGGAGGGAGTACAATATTTAGTGAACATGATGGGGGCCTCGAAGATAACAACACAGCTACGCGGCAGCGGAAAGACGACATAGTAAAACTCCATCTCATAGGGACACTGATGTGGACAGGCCTAGACTGTGATGCACGATGCAACTCCAACTCTGGTAGGCTTCTCCTTAAACTGGCATCACATGCCAGATGAGTACTTTGAATGTACTCGCAAGCTCAGAACAAACAATACAACAATGACAAACAACAACATGGTATTTAAACCAGTTATATGCAACAACATGCACGCTACTCATGAAGTGAAAGTGCTTGAAATCAAGGTCCCTCGGACCCGCTTACCATCTTGGTCACCTCATAACTATGACCATCATCTTACCGCGGTGATCACCTCCGAATCACAAAGAGACCAACTCGATGGTTCCAACAGCTCATCCATCATATCCAGTGCCATAAGTGTATCATTAGTGTGCAAATTAATTATTTCTGTTGACCCACGGTGTGACCTATTATGAACTGTGTCCGTGATCGAGGACGCGACTATAGATAGATTAAACACACTCTGCAGAGGTTAGTACATGTACCCACACCACATAACCCATGGCCTCAAACTCCCATTCAGGTGGACCAATGACGTTTCGACAGAACCAATCTATTGCCATGACACTCTCCCGGTCACTCCGGCCAACTCCCCTTTGGGCTAAGTCATGGGTGGCCCCGATGCCACTCCAGACATCCAACGGCCACCATCGTGGCAAAACAAAACGATCCCAAACGGGGACAATGGTAGCAAAACAACTATGGACACACAAGACTATGCCTACCTACCGGGTCAGGGCAGCGCAAGTGCATAACCTTCCCTAGTTGGAGGCACCGACGAGAGGAATAACAACAGACCGAGTAAGGGCCTCCCCATCAAGGAAAATGTGGTTGCACTGGGAAGCTCGATTCGGTGGCACCATGACTCGATCAACATCATGTTCAAGTTGAATTTTAATCATATTTTAACTTCAAAGGAAATTTATTCGAGCCATAGTATGCCATAAACATGCACCAAGATATGCATATGCACCATTTCAACATAAGGCCAGTATTAACATAAACATGCTCATGACCATATTACTCTATTGCATAAACTTGACCAAGCAACTCGCATACCTCTGCAAAACATAGTAGGCATAGCATGAATATGAAACTAGCACAAGTGAAATTATTATAAATAACTATATGCATTATACGAGGTTATATTCAAGTAGAAATCATAGCAACTGAAATGTCACTCTTGCAAATATTTGTGGTGGCTTGCTTTAGTTCGGAGGAGGGTCACAATCCTCCTGGTTGTCCTCAAGGCAGCAAGATCCTTCTAAAAATAATTAAAATGGCATAAAGAGAATGTCACATAACGCATTGAAATGCACCAGAAATTCTAAACAGCAAGCAAAATCAAAAAAGATCCATGCTGATAGAGAATCTCAAGAGAAAACCAATGCAAAAAGAGTCAACTGATTTGAACTTATAGAATAAAACTTACAACTGGTCAAAGTTGGGTCAAATTTTTGATTTAAAATGAATTTTTAGAATTAAAAGAAAAGGTGACGCCGAAGGCGTATTTTGAGTTTACGCCTCGACTTATACCGCTCTGGGAGAGAGAGAGAGGATGACGGGTGGGTCCATCTATCAGGTTTAGAAGAGAAAGATACAGAGGACGGCGGCTTTGTCGCTGGTGGTTCTCCGGAGAGGAGGCCACGGCGGCCGCAGGCGAAGGGATGGATGGACGCGTCTTGGCACGGCAAACATGTACGTACCAGCAGCATGGGCAGAGGTGGATGGACGGCGTCGTAGTGTTCTTCTCCAGAGGCGGCGGCGGAGGGGGGGCTCGTCGGAGTTCGCATTTCCGGTGAGGTAGAAGAGCTCCAACAGCACCGTCTCGACCAGGAGGAAGCCACGAGCACGCCTGAGAGGTTGGGAGAGGTCAAAGAGCACAGGAAGGAGTGGAACGCCGAGGGGGATCTGCGGTGATCTTCGGCGAGGAACTGCGGCCAGAGACCCTCCCAGCCTTGCCGTGGAGCTAAGCTAGTCGATATGAGGCCAATGGAGAAGCTTGGGATGGCTGGTGAGGCTCGGGGAGTGCTCTATTTATAGGAGGGCGAGGAGGCCGAGCTCGGCTCCGCCTGGGAGGTTCTGGAGACGGCGAGAGGCGACGAGAGGAGCTCAAGGCGATGGGAGAGGTCACTGAAGATCATGGGACCATAGTGGAGCAATGACGCCAAGCACATGACGCGGGAGGGACACGGCACATTCACGCGGGTGCATTGTGCACTCTGCTCCGCCGTGGCCATGTCTGCAGTGGCTGTCACCGGTATCGGGGAGCTCCAAGGAGAGGTCAGCAGGGACGGGTCGAGGCAGGCGAGGGTGATTGACATGCTGGATTGGCCTGGGGTGGGCGCACGGGCTGAGCAGTGCTGCTGCCGACACGTCGAGCACGCCGAGCGCACGCCAGGGGCCTTGGACTCACGCAGTCACCGCATGCACTGGTGCAACATGGTCACCGCATGCACTGGTGCAGCGCAGTGCACCCGAGATGTGAAATCATGTCTGGTGTCTAGTCCTTGCAGTGTTAGGTCTCACTGAGGTGTTGGTTCATTGCCAGGTCGACAGGAGGTGACTAGAGCTTCCTGGCAAGTTTCTGGACAGGAAATGTGGCAGCTATTTGAGAGAAATCTAGAAGGAGTTAGGAGCTAAAACTTGGAGGTTAAGGGTTTGCTAGGAAGGTCATGAACCTATAAAAATCTCAGCTCAAAAAGGTCAGGGAAAAATACACTTCCTTCACAAAGTAACTTTCCTGACCAGAATAGAAATGATTTTCTACAGCCAAAATACTCCTCATAACCATGGTATATTTTTGCATAGGAAGATTAGGCACGATCCAAAGAATATGTGGGAGTTTTCTTAGATTTTTGGGGGCAACAAAAATAGGGGTTGCTTTGGAGAAGAAGTGAAAATCATTCATTTTCAAAGAGAAAATGAATACTATGCCTTTGAGAGAAATATTCCCATGGAATTATTTTGAGATATATGAGGGCAGGGATATTTTAGAGAGTGAGGGGAGTCACTTGGGTGAAAATCAAAATAATGCCCAAGTGCTAAGTCCAAATGAGTTAATTCAAAAACTCAAATTCGGACCAAATATGCAATAAACTCCTGAGAACAAAAAGTGGCAAAAAGTAGAGTGTCACAAATCTCCCCCTTAGGATGAATCTCATCCTTGAGATTTGGTTGCTCAGGAAACAATTCATGGTATGTTGTCCTAAAAAAGTCCTCTCTTTCCCAAGTAGCTTCATCCTCGGTATGGTGTTCCCACTTCACCTTGTAAAACACAGGGGTTGCTGCGGGCGACTCTTTCCATCTCATCAAGTATTCGGAAAGGTTTCTCCTCATAAGTCAGATCCTTAGCAAGCTCTATCTTTGTCATATTAGTCTGTATCTCAGACGGCGAGATACACCTTCATAACTGCGATACGTGGAAGACATCGTGTGCTTCTGACAACTCGGGTGGAAGTTCTAGTTGATATGCCACTGCACCAACCTTGGACATGATAGGAAATGGGCCAATGTATCCTGGTGCAAGCTTTCCTCGAGTCTGGAATCTTTTTAAGTCCTTTCATGGGTGTGACTCGAAGGTAGGCATATTCACCCGGTTCAAAACTGATATGTCGATGTTTGGAATCATAGTAACTCTTTTGTCAAGACTTGGCTACTTGAAGTATGTCGCGGATTTCCCTTACTTGTTTCTCAGCTTGCATCATTAGGTCAGTCCCGAAGATGTGGCTACCTCTGGTCTGAGACCAGTTTAATGGACTGCGCACTTACGTCCATACAAGGCTTCATATGGTGACATCTTGAGACTAGTCTGATAGCTATTGTTGTAAGAAAACTCTGCGTAAGGCAGATTGTCTTCTCATTTGGGTCCTTGAGCAAGGGCACAGGCTCGGAGCATGTCTTCGAGTATCTGATTTACTTGCTCTGAGTATCTGATTTACTCGCTCTGTCTGTCCGTCGGTCTGAGGGTGATAAGCCCTACTATACTTTAGAGTTGTTCCCAGGACTTGATGAAGACGTGACCAAAATGCCATGGTGAAAAGAGACCCTCGGTCGGAGGTGATAGTTATTGGTACTCGATGCAAACTGATGATCCTGGACACATAAAGTTGAGAAAGTTGATCTGCTCGGTAGGTGGTCCAAATAGGAATGAAGTGGGCTACCTTGGTCAGCATGTCCACCACGACCCATACTGCATAGTTGCCTCGAGGAGTTTTGGGGAGTCCGGTGATGAAATCCATGCAGATATCGTCCCATTTCCATTGAGGGGTGGGTAAAGGTTGAAGTAACCCAGCGGGTTTCTGATGTTCCGCCTTCACTATGTTCCATATGTCACAGCAGATGACAAAATATGCAATATCCTTCTTCATTCCATCCCACCAGAATAATTGCCTGAGGTCTTCATACATTTTGGTACTGCAGAGATGTATCAGGTATGATGAATCATGTGCTTCCTTTAATATGTTGTTCCTCACATCTTTGGTGTCTGGTATATAGATTTTCCCTCAAAATCTTCGGGTTCCTTGGTCATCCATCGGGAAATCTTCAGTCTTGTCGGCTTGCATTCGTGTGACATGGTGTTGTAGCAATGGTTCCTCTGCTTGGGCCTTGCGAATCTCGTCCACCAAAGTGGGAGTGACTTCCAGCATAGCAGTGTAGTCAGCCTCAACGATGGTGAGGTTGATCTTGACTATCTCTTCTTGTAGTTCGGGAGACAAAGATGCCATCAATGCATTCAATGTGGCTAGTTTGCGGCTGAGAGCATCAGCAACCATATTAGCATTTCCCGGGTGGTAATTTATACCGAGGTCATAATCTTTGACCAACTCCGGCCATCTTCTTTGTTAGAGATTTAGGTTGGTTTGAGTATGTACTTGAGGCTTTTGTGATCGGTGAATATATGGGACCGCTTGCCGATGAGATAATGCCTCCAGATTTTTAAGGCATGCACAACTGCCACTAACTCCAAGTCATGAGTAGGGTAATTTCCTTCATGTGGTCGTAAGTGCCTGGATGCATAGGCTACAACCTTGCCATATTGCATGAGCACACACCACACCTCTTCTAGATGCGTTGTAATTGAGCGAGTCCTGGATTAGGCGTCCTCGGACGGCCGGACTATATCCTTTGGCCGAACTGTTGGACTATGAAGATACAAGAGTAAAGACTTCGTCCCGTGTTCGGATGGGACTCTCCTTGGCGTGGAAGGCAAGCTTGGAAATACGGATATGTAGATCTCCTCCCTTGTAACCGACTCTGTGTAACCCTAGCCCCCTGCGGTGTCTATTTAAACTGGAGGGTTTAGTCCGTAGGACAAGAACAATCATACCATAAGCTAGCTTCTAGGGTTTAGCCTCTATGATCTCGTGGTAGATCAACTCTTGTAATACTCATATCATCAAGATCAGTCAAGCAGGAAGTAGGGTATTACCTCCATCAAGAGGGCCCGAACCTGGGTAAACATCGTGTCCCCCGCCTCCTGTTACCATCCGCCTTAGACACACAGTTCGGGACCCCCTACCGGAGATCCGCCGGTTTTGACACCGACATTGGTGCTTTCATTGAGAGTTCCACTGTGCCACCACCGTAAGGCTTGATGGATCCTTCAATCATTGGCAACTATGCGATCCAGTGTGAGGTTTTCCGCCCCGGACAGATCTTCGTATTCGGCGGCTTCGTACTACGGGCCAATTCGCTTGGCCATCTGGAGCAGATCGAAAGCTACGCCCCTGGCCATCAAGTCAGATTTGGAAACTTGAACTACACTGCCAACATTCGTGGAGACTTGATCTTCGGCGGATTCGAGCCCATGTCAGGTATGTCGCACGATCATGACGAGCATGATTTAGCTCTGCCGTCGGACAATGTTTGGGAGATCATGCCTGCAACTACTCTCGCCCTTTATCCAGAACAAATTGCGCCATCGGAGGACGGGTGGATAGACCCCGCCACGAAAGCCGCACTCTCAGTGGCGATAGAGCCGAATACTGACTTCACCTCCCACGAGTCCCGTGTTGCCGAATCATTGGATTCGTCCCCGGCCACGGACTCCGAGCCGCTTGTGTCCGTGACCATCGAATCTGATTGGGCGCCGATCATGGAGTTTACCTCCGCGAATATCTTTCAGCACTCACCTTTCGGCGACGTGCTAAATTCATTAAAGTCCCTCTCCTTGTCAGGAGAACCTTGGCCGAACTATGTCCGGCTAGAATGGGATGCGGACGACGAAGAAATTCGCTCCCCACCCACCACCCACTTAGTAGCCACTGTCGACGGTTTAACTGACATGCTCGATTTCGACTCCGAAGACATCGACGGCATGGACGACGATGCAGGAGAGGAACAAGAACCATCGCCCACAGGGCGCTGGACAGCCACTTCATCACATGACACATACATGGTGGATACACCCAAAGAAAACAATGACGAGGAATGGAAGGATGCAGCGAAGGATAGCTCCCTCGAGAAGCAAACAAAGCATCGGCGTAGGCGCCGCTCCAAATCCCGCCTCGGCAAAAACAGCGATAACAGCGCAAGAGAAAATAACACCCCAGTCGACTCCAGAGGAAACGACGACCACATTGACGCAGCGGCAGAGCAGGATGGACTAGCAAACAGCGAACATAGTACGGATCCGCTGTCCGAACACGGCGACGCGGAGAAGCAAAGGCTTAAGGCCGTGCAGAATACGCTCAACAGTAGATGGAACAAATTGCTCGACAATGAAGAAAAGTATGGTTGTAGTGACCACACAAAGAGCTATCCAAAGCGCAAGTTGTTGCCTGAATTTGATGATGAGGCCTTAGAGCCCACACAGCCGAAAAATAAGACAGCCAACCGGTCGGATCAACCACCTTGTGGCCGCGATAGAGCGGCTAACAAGGCCGCACATAAGTCAGCACATGATTCACGTGAGGACTTGCATCAGAAGACCAGCGCGACCAGATCCATCTACGGATCAAGGAAACGCGCTCCAGCGCACAACCAAAACCGAACACTACAACCGTTAGAACACCATGACACATCCAAATACAGGGGTGCCGCACACCCCCTATGTTTCACCAATGAGGTGCTGGACCACAAATTTCCAGAAGGATTCAAACCAGTGAACATAGAGGCGTACGACGGAACCACAAACCCTGGGGTCTGGATTGAGGACTTTATCCTCCATATCCATATGGCTTGCGGAGACGATCTCCACGCCATCAAGTACTTGCCCCTCAAGCTGAAAGGACTAGCTCGGCATTGGCTGAAAAGCCTCCCCGAAAACTCAATTGGAAGTTGGGAGGAGCTTGAGGATGCTTTTCGGGCTAATTTTCAAGGGATCTATGTCCGACCTCCGGATGCAGACGATTTAAGTCATATAATTCAACAGCCCGGAGAGTCAGGCCGAAAGCTTTGGAACATATTTCTCACTAAGAAGAACCAAATCGTCGACTGCCCGGACACCGAAGCCTTAGCAGCTTTCAAACACAGCGTTCGAGACGAATGGCTCGCCAGACACCTCGGCCAAGAAAAACCGAGAACAATGGCAGCCCTGACAAGCCTTATGACCCGCTTTTGCGCGGGCGAAGATAGCTGGCTAGCCCGTAGTAGCACCAGCGACCCAGGCACATCCGAAGTCAGGGATGGCAATGGAAAACCACGACGCAGTAAAAGCAAGCGTCGAAATAACGAAGACAGCCCAGATAACACGGCGGTAAACGCCAGATTCAGGGGCTCTCGACCGGGTCAGCGGAAAAAGCCTTTCAAAGGCAGCAGAGATGGACCGTCCAGCCTAAACAAGATTCTAGACAAACTATGTCAGATTCATGGCACCCCCGATAAACCTGCAAATCACACCCATAGAGAATGCTGGGTCTTCAAGCAGGCCAGTAAGCTAAACGCTGAACACAAGGGGAGGGAGACACCAAGTGAAGACGAGGACGAGCCTCGCCAGCAAGGCACTGGGGGGACAGAAAAAATTCCCACCAGAGGTTAAAACAGTGAACATGATCCACGTGACGAAGAGGAGAAGCAAACATGCACTCCGAGACACATGCACCGTAGAGCCCGTCACCCCTAAGTTCAACCGCTGGTTGGCCTACCCGATCACTTTTGATCACAGGGATCACCTGACAAGCATCCGGCATGAAGGATTGGCTGCCTTGATGTTAGACCCAATAATAAACGGATACCATCTCGCACGAGTCTTTATGGACGGCGGCAGTAGTCTTAATCTGATATATCAGGACACTGTCCGCGAAATGGGGATATACCCGACAAAAATCAGCCACAGTAATACACCTTCAAGGGAGTAATACCAGGCCTAGAGGCCCGCCGCACGGGCTCTTTAATACTAGAGGTTGTATTCGGTCCTCCCGATAACTTCCGAAGCGAAAAGTTAACCTTCGACATCGCTCCATCCCGAAGTGGCTATCAAGCACTACTCGGAAGAGCAGCTTTTGCTCGTTTTAATGCAGTACTGCATTATGCTTCTCTCAAGCTTAAGATGCCCGGTCCACGTGGCACCATCACAATTAGAGGAAATATTGAACGTTCCTTACGCATGGAAGAATGTGCGATGGCTTTAACAGCCGAACACTAAACGGCCCCTCCAACCAGAATAAATGATCGGTCGTCAAGACCGTGGACACGGCTAGACGAGTCCGGCGCATTACTAGCCATAACAGCTTAGATAAACCCGAGATTGGTTTGATGGTTATACCCGCATAGACGGTACCAGGGGCTTCCCGCGTGTAAACATGGCTAGTTCGGCTCAACTTTACTTATCTTGAATTTTAATGGTTTATTGAGAATAACCAATTTTTTCGCACGACAACTTTCACCTAAGTTCTTCTCTTTTACAGATGACAATTGTGCTACACCCTTCCAGGATACGGCACAATGTTGACACAGGCGCAGACGTGCAGCAGGGACCCGCTCGAAGGTTTCTTTTTAGATTAAGACCCGGCATAAACCTTTTTTACTATCTTTTGTTGCTTCACATCCTTCGGATACTCAGTATAACCGAGAAGGATGCTGACGTTATTGGCATTTTGCCACGTCAGAAAATTGCACGTACCTGGACACTTGGGGTTCATTATCAAGGGCATTGCTCAGCCCGGTATATGTTATAAAGAACGAATACCTTAGGGAGTGTTCGGCGTCGCGAGTTTGGCCTTACATCAGCTCCGAATCATGTCTTTGGTCAAATGTTGGGTTTGCCCGGCTCCCGTGTTTTGCTACCTTATGTCCCGCTCTATCAGCTAAGGTGGCACCGGGAGAACTACTGCGATTGTGCCCTAGTTCATCCGGACGAGCACCTCAGTAGAGAAAGCCGAAAACTGATTGTCATGATAAAGCGCGAGACTGGTCAACCACTCAATGACTTTGCGGAATCTTCGGGATTCCTCCGCATTAACGAAGGGCCGGTTTTCCCAGTCATGTACGTACGCGCGCCCGAATTCGGATGAGTGCGGAAATACCAGGGGCTATATAGTAGCCCCACTGTCAAACTCCTATGGTCAAGTGAAAGTGTTAAAGCAATATAGTCTGATTGCCTCGTTCGCCGCGCTAACACCTCCTTAATGGACCAAGACGTTGGATCAAGTGTGAAGACGCGTTTTTGCGAACACCCCCGCATTATATGCGTGGGGGCTGAAGCCGACGACTGCAAACTTTCAGGATATATATATATATATATATATATATATATATATATATATATATATATATATACATCCGAGCTATTCTGCAACCCATTCCTGAATAACCTATTTAGGAACCGTTCCTCACTGCACGAGAACAGACAGCTAACTATGCGAACTATACTAGTTAACTGCAGAGCGGACTTCTTCTAGCATCGTTTTTTCGCACTGGTTTTTGGGTCGTAATTATTTAACTTCTAATCGGATTGATGCAACTGATATACCTTTGGATAGCTATTGAGAAGGAGCAAAAAACTCATTTTGGTCGTTTTCCCAAAATCGATCCGGTTTTTAAACAAAATTCAAAAAACTGAAAATCCATCAAACGAGTTTTCAATGTTTTTGTGAAAGGAATTCTCAAAGCTTTTGTCGGACTGATGTGTATGATACACCATTTGAATGGTACCGATTAACCCGAACTTTTGCATGTATAACATGTTTTCGGATTTGCTACAGTTTAAAAACAGTTTTCAAAAAACAAACATCATTTTCGACATTTTTTGCCCGAAATGCTATAGAACACACTAACTGCTCACGCGGAATAGCTAACTGACATATGCTGACAAGCTAACTGCTGAGACTGAAGAAAATTGTTTTTTTTCTTCTATACTTTTATCATTAGGTGAAGTTAACTTCCGGGAGTGAAATAGCTAACTGCGAGGAATCGCAATAGTTAGGACCAAGTTAACTGCGGGACTGAAAATGTTGTTTTCTTTTTTGATTGGGTCACGCTAATTGCGGGTATGAAATACCTAAATGCACGCGATGAGCAAGCTAACTGCAATGCCTGACAATACTTTTTTTGCTTCTTTTGTTTTTAATTCTTTTTTCTATTTTTTCTTGTTCAAGTTAACCGTTGGGACTGGAATAGCTAACTGTCAAGACTGCGATAGTTAACTATCAGGATTGAAAATACTTTTTTTGTTTTTTGCCCAGTTCAAGCTAACGGCCGGGAGTAAAATAGCTAACTGCCAGGCATTGCGGCAGTTAACACCGAGTTAACTGCCGGGATTAAAAATATTTTTTGTACCTCACGCAAGCAGGGGCTTGGCAAACAAACTGAATCCTCTCATTAGAATGTTATTTTTTTGTACCCGAGCTAACTGCCGTGACTTAAGACACTTTTTTTTTGTTTTTTCCTGGTTTTTCCCGGACCAAGCTAACTGCCGGTATTCAAATAGCTAACTATCGGGGATTGCGGCAGTTAACAACAAGTTAACTGTAGGGACTGAAGGTACTAATTTTTTTTATCCCTGGGTCATTCCATCTGCGGGGCCTGAAATACCTAACTGCCGGGACTCTGGTAGTTTTAGACTAGTGAACTGCTTGACTGAAGATATCAACTTTTTTTCTTTCGTTCTTTTTTTTGCCAAGGTCACGCTAACTGCTCGAGTGCGCATGGCAGCTAAGTGTTCAAGTTAAGTCAACTGCTAATCTAAGCACAAGTCAACTGCTACAGTTTTAGTTCACTAACTGCATTGGAGGAGAGCACTGGTGGATAGCTGCGTTGGAGTAGATCCGGCCGTGCTTGCCATGAATCAGGTCACCCCGGCCGATGGCAAAGGAAGAGATGGGTGGAGCAGAGGAGGTGATGGAGTTTTCAGGTGGGAGAGCCGGCGCTAAGTCCCTAGCGATGATGGCTGCCAGTGCGCCACCCCGGCCCACCCCGTCGGTGTGCCGCCACCAGCAACCTCCCCTGTGTGTGCCACCCAACTGGCCCCTCCCGCCAACCTATCTGGTAACTGCTGCAACGGCCATGGCTAACCGCGACCAGCACCTACACGAGGAAAGGAGGGGGAACGACAAGTTCTTTTCTCGTCGGCCGGTGAAGAGGCACTGGAGATGTGGCCGTGGCCGTCGACTGGAAAGGAGGAGGTGTGCGGCAGGGCACAGGGCCTCCACTGGATCCATTCCTAAATAAGCTATTCAGGAACCGTTCCTAACTGCTCGAAAACAGATAAGCTAACTGTGCGTCATATACTAGTTAACTGCCGGGCGGACTTTTTCTGGTACCATTTTTCCGCACTATTTTTTTATCGTAATTTTTGAACCGTTTATTGCGGACCTGAGCTCGCTCGCTCCCTCGCGTCGCTACCGCGCCGCTTGCTCCCACACTAGCTCCCTTCGGGAAAAGAAATAGGTTAGGAGGGGGTGATTCCTAAATAAGCTTATTTAGGAACTCTAGAGGGGGGTTTCTAAATAGTCCCACCCTATACATATATATATATATATATATATATATATATATATAGACACACACATAAACGACCGCATAGGAGGCATAATAATACTTTCAGGCAAAAGTATAAACACAGCCTTTACAATTCAAATAACATTGTCCTTACAATGGAGATACATGTCACTAGAACATAACATTTTTCGAGCACGGAGCCTCTATTAAACGAGCGCCTTCGAGAACTTCTTCAAAGTAGTGCTCGGTCGATACTCGGCCTACGGCCGAATTTTGGGTTGCAATAGTAGTGGCCTCCATCTCTGCCCAGTATGTCTTGACACGGGCAAGGGCCATCCGCGCACCATCTATGCACGCCGACCTCTTCATAGCGTCGATATGCGGCACAGCACCAAGGAATCGTTGCACTAAGCCAAAATAACTATTCGGCCTTGGTCCTTCCGGCCAAAGATGGTCAACAACAGACCTCATGGCAAGCCCGGACAACCTATGGAGTTCGGCCCACTTGGTCATTCGCTCATTAAACAGCAGCGGCCGCACCGGAACATTAAACTGCGACCAGAACAGCTTTTCCATTTCACGATCTTTTTGATCTTTGAAAAACTCGGCCGCGTCAGTAGCACTCGCTGCCAAATCCACGTATGCGTCCGCAGAACTCCATAATTGATCGAGAAGGGCATACTTTGGATCTCCGAACTTCGTCCGCAACAAAAAGGGCTTCCCAGCCACGATATCTCCAGCTCGACGCAGCTCCTCCTTCGCCGCTCTGATTTTAGAGCGGGCTTCGTTGGCTTCTACCATGGCCTTCTCCAGGTCCGCCACCTTCGCTCGGCTTTCTTTTTCAAGCAGCTCGTAACGGTCGGTGGCATCTTTCAACTCAACGGCCATCTTGGCTATTTTATCCTTGCTTTGGCAATGCGCAGCCTATTCGGCTGTCAGCTCTTCGACCGCCTTTAGAGCGGCCGCATCACTATTCCTGGCTTGTTCCTTGGCTCGGGCAAGTTCCGCCCGAAGGGTCTCCACGGGGGCAGCTCCATCTGCAGTCACAACATATTAAAAATACTAGAATCATGCTCCTCTTACTATGTGTTGATCACCGGAGAACCACATACCCTGTGCCTCGTCGAGCCGCTTGTTGACAAGCACGATGTCGGCATCTGCCGCATCAAGTTGCCGCTTCAGCTCGGCAAACTCACCAGTCCGGCTAGCCACCGGACCTTCAGCCACCTGCACATGAAGGCGGCATGGTTATTATCTGGGACTATGATCCTCTGTTTGCCGCCGTTTTTGACAGCAACCAGAGTCTCAGGGGCTACTATCTGCATATGGCACACCTAGCATGTGCGGTACCATCAAAAACATATACTACTTTGCGTACCTCAAAGCGTCTCAGCAGGCTCATAAAAGCTTCATGCAACCCGCTTTCGGCGGATGAAATCCTCTCAACCACCGTACCCATTAGCGTACGATGCGCTTCTGAGATAGCCGCTTGCTCCAGAAGATCCTTCAGTGCGTCGGGTCGCGCACTGGACGGTCCCGGACTCTTTTTGTTGCTCTCCTTAGGAACCGAATACTCCGGAGTTCGGGTGGCCGAAGGATTACCCTCTGGCCTAGGCGGATCAGGAGAAATCCTCCTTGACGACACCTCAGGGTCACCCGCCTCATGAGGCAGGGAGGCATGGGGAGGTGTTTCACTCTCCATCATCTCCGGAATAAGATCCCCCGAAGACGAACTCTGTCGAGAAGGGCTACGATCCGAACTACAAGATATATGCTTCGGTTATTGTCCTCGGAAGTAAAGCAGGATATTTTTACTATTAATTACTTTTTGTTTACTTACAGCTCGGTGGAGGGCTGATCCCCTTGCGGGCACTGTGTGACAAGGGTACCCTCTGGGGCAGGACCCTCTAGCGAAGATTTCTTCCCTCGTTTGGAAACCATTGTTTCCAAGTCTTCAGAGGTGGTCCTCTTCCTTCCCTGGGGAGAGGGAATTTCAGATTCTTCTCCCCGGTTATCCTCCTTCGCAGAGGCGCTAATTCCCCCGGTTTGGATGAATAATGAGCGAGGCCCGCTTTCATCCTCTTTATTCCCCCCTTTATCTTCCCCTGAGGGCGCCTGATAAGGCGCCAGCTCAAGCATTCTCGCCAGTACTGGATCTGCTGAGCCTTCGGGAAGGGGGGCCGAACACCTGATCATCTTCGCCTTTTTTACCCAGTCCTGGTCAAAGAGCGACTTTTCAAAATGATGTTGTGATAAATAAAGAGACAACGTGTTCGGCCAAAGGACTACTTACTTGCGTATCTGAACGATTGCAGCTCAGACCCGCATCCTCGGTGGTGTCCGGACACCTTATTTGTGGTCCAAAGAACAATTTGTACATCTCTTCGAGCGTCATGCCGAGGAAGTGCTGAATAGCTCGCGGTCCTTCCGGGTTGAACCCCCACATACGGAGGGGTCGACGTTTGCAAGACGGGACTCGACGAACTAGCATGACTTGCATTACCGTGACCAGGCTGATATCTCTCTCGAGGAGACCTTAGATGTGACTCTGCAATATCGGCACATCATTTACTGGCCCCCAGTCCAGCCCCTTGTTGATCCATGACGTCAGTTGTGGCGGGGGGCCCGAGCGAAAGGCAGGGGCAGCCACCCACTTAGTACCGCGGGGGGCTGTGATGTAAAACCACTCCCGTTGCCATAAGATGGATACCTCCGGGAAGGAACCCTTTGGCCATGGAACATCGGCGCCTTTGCTTATTACGGCTCCTCCGCATTCTGTGTGTCGCCCATTAATCGTCTTCGGCTCTACATTAACGGTCTTAAGCCACAAGCCGAAGTGCGGGGTGACGTGGAGGAAGGCCTCACACACGACGATGAACGACGAAATGTGAAGGATGGAGTCCGGGGCCAGGTCATGGAAATCCAGCCCGTAATAGAACATGAGCCCCCTAACAAAGGGATCTAGAACAAGGCCTAGCCCTCGGAGGAAGTGAGAGATGAATACGACGCTCTCGCCGGGTTCGGGAGTGGGAATAACCTGCCCTCGAGCAGGTAGCCTGTGCGAGATTTCGGCGCTCAAATACCTAGCCTCTCTTAGCTTCTTGATGTCTTGCTCTGTGACAGAGGAGGGCATCCACCGACCTTGAAGGTTGGATCCGAACATGGTTGAAGGTCCGAAGCGCCCGACCTGAGCCTTGGGTGTTGGAACTCGAGGTGGGGGAAGGATTCGATTGAGTGCAAGAAGAAAAGGGACAGGCCTTGGCCTCTTTATAAAGAGGGCGAATATCAAGCGTCCTCCGCGTGACCGTTTGGGACTTGCCTAAAATCAAGGACTCGTACCAACGGGCACGATTGGGTTACCCACATCCGTATTGATGAGAATCCCGTAATAAGGGGGACACGATCTCTACTTCGACAAGACGTGCCAATAAAATCGCCCCGCAAAACATGGAGTGGCAGTCTGATTGAGAAAAAAAGTTCAAATAATGATGAGACCATGGTGTGATGTCACGTCATGAAAAGTTGTCAGCAGATTAGATTTGTGGAAATATAATTCTCTCTATGGTGGTATGTGGAGTTTGTTTTGCAGAGCCGGACACTATCCTTGTGTTCAAAATCTTCAATGTAGTATTCGGAGGAGGAACCCGCCTTGCAATGCCGAAGACAATCTGCGCGCCGGACTCATCGTCATTGAAGCCTGGTTCAGGGGCTACTGAGGGAGTCCTGGATTAGGGGGTCCTCGGACGGCCGGCCTATAACTTTGGCCGGACTGTTGGACTATGAAGATACAAGATTGAAGACTTTGCCCGGTGTCCGGATGGGACTCTCCTTGGCGTGGAAGGCAAGCTTGGCAATACGGATATGTAGATCTCCTCCCTTGTAACCGACTCTGTGTAACCCTAGCCCCCTCCGGTGTCTATATAAACTGGAGGGTTTAGTCCGTAGGACAAGAAAAATCATACCATAGGCTAGCTTCTAGGGTTTAGCCTCTACGATCTCGTGGTAGATCAACTCTTGTAATACTCATATCATCAAGATCAAGCAAGCAGGAAGTAGGGTATTACCTCCATCGAGAGGGCCCGAACCTGGGTAAACATCGTGTCCCCCGCCTGCTGTTACCATCCGCCTTGGACGCACAGTTCGGGACCCCCTACCCGAGATCCGCCGGTTTTGACACCGACAGCAATACACATCAAAGCTTCGGTAAATATCCGGAAGCGTCAATGCGGGTGCTGCGGTCAAATGAGTCTTTAATTCATTAAAGCACTTCTCACAGTCTTCAGAGCACACGAACTTTTGCTCCTTCTTGAGCAACTCTATCATTGGTTTAGCCATCTTGCAAAAGCCTTCAATGAATCGACGGTAATAACCAGCAAGCCCCAGAAAACTCCTGATCTCGGCCATAGTCGTTGGTCCTAGCCATTTTAGCACATCCTTGACTTCACTTGGATCCACCACTATTCCTTCTGTGGAGAGAATATGCCCCAAGAATCCTACTTGCTTAAGCAACAATTCACACTTGCTGAATTTTGCATATAACTGGTGATCATGGAGCCTTTGCAATACTGCTCGGTGGTGTTGTTTATGATCTTCTCCTTTAGAATATATAAGAATATTGTCGATGAAGACCACCATGAACTTGTCCAAGAAGTCCATGAACACTTTGTTCTCCATATGCATGAAGAAGGCAGGGGCATTTGTCAAACTGAAAGACATGATTGTATACTCATATAGACCGTAGTGAGTAGTGAATCGGTGTTGGGAATGTCTTCCTTCTTGATTTTGAGCTAATGATACCCGGTCCTGAAATCAATCTTGAAAAATATTTGGGCTCCATTTAGTTGATCGGACAAATCATCAATCCTGGGGAGTGTGTACTTATTCTTGATAGTGACATCACTGAGTTGGCGGTAGTCTACACCCATGCAAAGACTACCATCTTTCTTGTCCACAAATATGGCAGGTGATCCCCATGGTGAGGAACTAGGGTGGATGTACCTTTCTTGAGCATCTCATCCAGCTGCTTCCTTAGCTCAACTAGCTTGGATGAAGGCATCCGGTAATATTTCTTGTATATGGGTGATGTCCCTGGCACGAGATCAATAGCAAACTCAAGCTCATGATCTGGTGGCATTCCTGGCAATTCTTCTAGGAATACGTTTGGAAACTCGCTGACCATCGGGATTAATTCCATGCCTGAGGTTACTGCTGTGAATATCATATCCGTTTTAGGCATGGTTCTACGAGCCACAAACTGCACTATTTGTCCCGCCGGGTTTATTAATGTAACTTCTCTTGTTGCACAGTTAATGCAGACTTGATTCTTTGTCAGCCAATCCATTCTCAGTGGTACTTGTGGAAATTAACCATGAACTTATCCCAAGTGATTTCGTCGTCCACAGGCCACATGGTTTTAGTATTATCCCACCATATAGCAGTGGCTCTTTCAAGATAGTGAGTAGTGAATGGAACCTTGTCAATTTCTTCGGTGCGAGCAATCTCTAGTTTCTGCTTAGTGTTCCGCAGCCAATCGTCACCTTCCATAGGGTCGACAACTTGGTTAAAGCTGGGAGGCTTAGTCCTCTAAAAATTTGACAGCTTGGAGTAATTACCATTCTGATTGCCATGTTGCCCGACCATAGCTTGTACACTCTTTAGTAGTTCAAGCAAATCCTGGTTTCTCCTTTCCTCGAACATTCGCATAATCTGCTCTGTGGTAGGTGGATGAGGTGGAGGAGGTGGTGGTGGTTGATATGGTTCGGGGGACTGTCCTGCCTGTCTGGCAGTGTCGTCGCCCACATGGCTGCTGCTACCTCCTCTTGTCATCCTATTTTTGTTTCCCAATATGAAGCATTGATATGAGAAACATCCATAAATAGGGAAGAAAAGCAAGTGACAGATCCGAAAGAACAACAACGAAAAACCAAGGCAAATAAAAAGTTCCAACATAATTATACATAGACTCATACATAAAAAAGAAATAGCATGACAAGTACGACTACACTCATACAACCAAGCATCATGACAACCTCATCTACTCCTGAAGAACGTGACCACACTAGTGCTCCACGGATCCTGCGGGGTCTCCTCAGACTCGGTCTCTGATCCTGAACTGACGATGTTAATGGAAACCTCCGGATCACAGGAAACACAACGACTCTGCATCGAGGGCTCTCCCTCAGGTCTAGGTGTTGGGTGAGGCTGAAGCATAGGGGCGGTGGTTTTAGCGAGAATTAAAGCCCACTCGGGAGGAGACTCGTGGGGAGTCACTGTCGAGGTGTTTGAGTTACTCTGAGGGGTAACTGGAGTAGCTGGTGGAATAGTAGCTGGGGGAACAAGTGGGGTAAATCCGATGGAGGGTGGAGCGAGAGTAGATCTAGAGGCAGCCAAGGCTACACGAGTACGAGTCAGCTCCTGGGCCAAGTTGAAAACCAGAAGGTAAGTAGCAGTGCTGTAGCGAGAGAGGTGGCTGGATGAATGGTCGCACACCGGAGCAACGGATGGGAAGCGAATCCGTCCATCATTGAACATGGACGGGTAGAAGTGGAAACCTGGACGAGACTGCATCCGGACCTCGTTGTAGTGCAGTTCAGTGAGAGCTTGAAATGTGGCAAACTATACGGCCTGGTCTGGGGTAGAAGAGAAACCACTCCTAGAAGAACAAGTGTAGGTGCCGGCCAGAGAGCTGTTGTGCATGGTGACCTCCGCATGGTACATGTACACCGAGTGTTCCAGTCGCTCCTGGTACACCTGGTACACTGGGTCGTCGCTGTTGGGGTAGAGTCGATGCCACATGGTCCCCAGAAGGTGCGGAGAGGTGAAAGGTGCTGGCTCAGACTAGTCCGGGTACGGCACTGGAGCCATCTACACTCGCAAACATTAGTGTGTTAGTAAGAAAAATAAGCTAAATGCATGCAATGCAACAACCAGATGCAAACACACATTACCGATACTCAAGACTACTAACTAATGTTTAACTAGCGCATTGGCTGTCTAGGGCATTCTACAGTCAGCGCAGCTCTGATGCCAAGCATTGTGGCACCCCAGCTAAGAGCAACTGGTTTACCTTGCATTGCCAACCTAGAGATCATGTTTTCTGGCAACACACATCAACTTGGTGCAGAAAGATAACCGCTTTATTGATATCATGCAGGAACATAGGTTCGATGGTACATAAAGTGGCAAGGCCAAGCGGCACACATGGTGTTGCTGCACATATGTACATTATTTAGTGAACATGATGGGAGCCTTGTTGTGGGTTTGTCAAGGCAGATGTCCTAGTGTGAGGACTTATCGTGAGGCCAACGCAACTAGGTAGTAGCCTGAATGGGGTTGATCGAAATCGAGAGATGCGAGGTGGGTTAACACAGAAGACAAGGGTTTAGACAGCTTCGGGCCCTGGGAAACATCATTCGGTAATAGCCCTACATGCTGTTTATGGCTAGGTCTCATTATGCTCATGAGGGAGTCGCCGCATAAACCGGCTCTCCTGTAGTTGTGTCTAGCCCTCAAGATTATTTCCCCCCTCTTGGGGTGCCCTGCCCCTCCTTATATAAGTTGGAGGGGCGGGTTACATGTGGAGTCCTACCAGGATTGGGACTAGTTTATCTTCTAATACAAACCGGATACAAGTCTGTGTCTTTGATTCCTTTTAAGGAAAATATTCCTCACGCCTTTCCTCTTAAGTCGGCCCACCATAACATGAACTGGCCTACTGGGCCTTGGGCCTTATCATCCGTCCGACCCACCCGCCGGGTCACCAGTGAGTTGCAATGTTCAGGCGGGTTGCCCGTAAACCGCCAGGTCCGGGCGGGTCGTCAGTGAGTCGCCAAGCTCCAGCCGGATCATACATCCGGCGGGTTACACCACGGGGTATATCCCCGACATTAGCCCCCAGTTTAATTTGGAATTATCCATGTTAAAATGATCCTGCAACATAAATACAAGAACAAATTTGACAAGTTATGCTCTGGGTTAAATATTCTTGTAAACCGGCACCTGATCATCCTTAAGTCCTTGTCATTTCCTTCTTCTGGAAAGTCCGGGTCAATAAGCCAGCCTCATAATCAATTTGCTAACATTGGTTTCTCATACAAAATATATTGTGAAGAATAATTCGTTTGAGTCGGCCTTCAATGCTCTAATTTGACAAAAATATTGGTCTTGAAATATTCAACTGATATTCAACCGGCTTGAAGATGTAGTTCATGCCAGTTTATCATTGCAAAAATTGTCAGTTTTGTAAATATTGATGGCACCGGGTCATAATTGTTGCTAACATCCAGCTTTAAAGCGTACCTCCCTTATATGCATATCACTTGTAGCCCCCAAGTGTCGGGTATTCATGCTTGCAGCAACCTGGGACTTGTAATTGTCTTATGCTCCTAAAAACATCAACCAGTGTAGCCCCCATGGCCAGGTCATTATGCAATAATGAGCATGGACTTTGTAGATATGATCATGTAGACTTGAACAACAACGTGTAGCCCCCAAGGGCCGGCTCAGCAAGATAATACTGAGCTAGGACTTAATATATACTTCATTGAAAATAACATCATATGATGTAGCCTCCATCGTAGGGCTTGAACCGACCACAAGGTTAAGAGCCTTGTGCTCTACCAACTGAGAAATGGACCCTTCAATATAATGGATTAAGGCTTGTATACTTTGAATTTTTGACAGGAGCAATTAGTAGCCCCCAAGGGCCGGCTCATTACGATGTGATGAGTCGGGTCTTCAATAAGACGAACAAAAAATGACTTTGCATTAGCCCCTAAGTGCCATGGTGCATGCTGGTAGTGACATGGGACTTGCATATTTGATGTAATCTCAACATGAATAATGTGGCCCCCAAGTGCCGAGTCGTAAGCCTACAGCGACTCGGGACTATTCCTTCCATTGTAGAATAAATCATATCCATTGATAAAATAATAGGCATTGCGCTGAAGCGATTTTGAAAACCTCAATCATAATACAGGTTATTGATAACCATAGTAAAAATCCAGCCATGTTGGCTATTCAAGATTTGAATAATATAATCCGGTATGAAAACCTCAATCATTCAATATCATCATGACAATCTAGCCAAGTTCGGTTATTAATGATTTGAATACCTTATCGGTTGACAAGTAAATTCGGAGTTTAAATACTCAATGGCTCTAGGCCGATGACGACTTAATGTGCGTCCATTGTAATCCGGGATTTTCGTAACCCGGGGGCTTATAGACTTTGTGAAAAATCAATAATTTATAACCCTTTCGAAACACCAATTTCAACTTTTTATGATGGGCTTGAACTTAATCATTTATGTAAGTCATAGCTCTGCAAATCCTGCATAGAGTTTAAACAACATATGACCTGGCGACTTATCGTCAAAATCCAGGGCGGGTAACAACCCAAACATAATATAGTCTTATGCAATTACGGGAAAGACTATCAATAAGGCCATTTCAAGCCTAAACATACTGGCAACTTAAAGTTAAAAGTCGGGGCGGGTTATCAAACCTCGCATATTCATATAACCAGGAAAACATACCTGTAGGATTGATTTACACTGCTGGCTTACATTGCCATACCCAGTGAAGGTAACAATCCAACGATTTATAAGCGCATGATTCCAATGGCGCAATCCAAAATGTACTGGAGACTTAACGTCCAAAACCAGGGCGGGTTATCAAACCTCGCATATTCATCCAACAATTTAAAAGTATAACTGGAAGATTGGCTCAAATTGCCGGCTTACATTGCCACATCCAGTGAGGGTGTCAATCCCAACAATTTATAAGCACATAATTACAATGGCGCAATCCAAATATATACTGGCGACTTAACGTCCCAAACCAAGGCGGTTTATCAAACCCAAAATATTCATACCATTGTTGAAAAACATACTTGTAGATTAATACCATGGTGATGCTGGGATAATTATAATTCAGGGCCAGTATCAACCCAGAATCATGAAATATCATCATTTTGATTGCTCAAGGAAAAATATCCTGACGACTTAAAGTCTTCTATCAGGGCGGGTTATCAAACCCAAAGATTCTCAATGATGAGCCATACAATCAAGGCTACATGGCCTATGAAATCTGTTCATACTGTCGGCTTACAGTGCCATATGCAGTAGGGGTAATAGCCCAAAGACTTAGAGCTCAGCGCCCTGTTGACTTTATTCATACTGCCGGCTTATAACACCATACGCAGCAAGGGTAACATCCCAAATACTTAGAGTGAAAATCTCCAAGCACATAATCAAAGCACACTGGTGACTTATCATCCAAAACCAGGCCAGGTTATCAAAACTCCGGATATACTCAAATATGAGTCACGAGGACTAAGGTTACATGGCCTGAATCATTTTAAACCATATATCAAAAAAGATATGAACTCAAACAACGTTCAAAAACAAATAACAAAAAATCAAGGCTTTCATTGGCGGCCAGGCCTAAACATCAAGTGCTTTTCATGGGCTGCATAGCCACTAAGTTAGTCCTTCATTCAAACCTGTAAGCTAGGCCTCACATGACCAATCACTGTTTTAACTTTGACAAGTTCAGGGTCTTTATAAGATTGACTGTCAAGAGTATGGCAAGTCATTCCAGGATTACCTGGTCGGAGTGACAAGCATACAAAGGCAAGATAACCTGGATTTTTGGTGAATACACATGGCGTCCAAGCCTATTACAAGGGACAAACAAAGCTTTGTTCCATTAAACAAAAGCCCCCAAGTAATTTTTCAATCCAGGCGTATAAGCCGGACCAATAGGGTAGTCGTAGCTGTGCTCAATGAGTAGGAAGCCCCCAAGTAATTTTTAATAAGTCATCAAGGCAGGTTACCTATGTTTGAACTGCACATTATAGCAAGTTCTCTTCGGTAACAATTCACCTTGGGCAGAAAACCCCCAAGTTATTTCCAATCAAAGCGTACAAGCTGGAACAAAGGGTAATCATAGCTATGCTGAGTGAGTAGGAAGCCCCCAAGTTATTTGTAACAGGGCATGCAAGCCGGATCAAGAGGGTAAGCATGGCTATGCTCAGTGAACAGGAAGCCCCCAAGTGATCAATAATATGATAAGCCAATAAGGAAGGACACCCATGTTTGAACTGCGCACTGCAGCAAGTTCTCTTTGGCAACCTTTAATTTTTCCTGAAAACTCGAACTTGCGAGAGATGGATTCTTTTTGAACCGGATATTGAGAGCTTCAAAGCTTTGGGAGAGACAGATTTCCCTTGAGCCAGATTTTAAACCGGAATCTTCATTTTGAGCCAGAAATTTTTGACGGCCTTTAAATTTTCATCAATATAGCAACAACCTCCGAGACCGGGTTATTTTCCCTCCAATGACCTGGAGTTCTTGAATTTAATTAAACCGGCCAATTCTACCGAGTCATGTCATTGTAGCCCCCGAGTCTCAAGACGACTCGAGGAGTTGGCTTGAGATTCTCCATATTTGGCAGTGATATAAACCGGTATGAGTCATTCAATAGCTCAGTGATATATTAGTTCCTTTTGCCGTAGACAACTTGTCCTGCATTGGAGAACTTGCAAACCAGAGTAGTTTCTCTTTTAAAGAAAGCAATATGTAATATAAAAATATACTAGATGGATTTCACCTGATATGTCAGGCCAGAAATTATCCACCGCAGAGTTGATGATCACCACGGTGAAGCTGAAATCAATCACGGCCGACTCGGCCGCGGGAGCAGACAGACGAGCCGGCCGCGGCGTTGTAAGCCAGCGCGGAAGGGCGAGGTAATCGCAGGCGCAGTAAACCGCGCGTACGGGCGAATCAACTACGTCATATTGATGTAAATTGGGCCGTAAAAACGGCGCCTTGCACATACATTCGTCGAGCATCACGGCATGGTCAGATGCTAGCGCATGATAATGGTGGCGTGAGCTATACATCCATGACACGACCATCGCTCTCGCAATGAACAATTGTCCTACATAAACAATATTGCAGACCAAGGCAAAGATAAATTGTTCTTTGACAAAAGCAATTTGTGCTAATAAAACAAACTTGGATATCACCTGATTCGTCCGGACGACTGATGAGTCGTATATAACATCCAGGGATGACCTCCAGCAATTTCGATGGTGATTGAGCCAAAAAATAAGTCTCCAAGATGCCCTTTCTTAGTTGATTGGCGTTATGTGCACCAAGGAATCTACCGCGCCTTCTATGTGATGCCCGGGTAATTAAGCTACAGTAAGCCCCTCGTAATGATGCCACGTCACCTCGGTTACTAATGATAAACTCGCGTTGATTAGAAACCGATTCAAATTCAAATTCAAAATCAAGGCAAACAACAAAAAATTTCAAATGTTAAAACTAAAATGTTCTGGTTGTGACAACTATTGCATAGGCAGTTATGGTGAAGAAACCCTACT
Source organism: Aegilops tauschii subsp. strangulata (assembly GCF_002575655.3). Classification (NCBI taxonomy): domain Eukaryota; kingdom Viridiplantae; phylum Streptophyta; class Magnoliopsida; order Poales; family Poaceae; genus Aegilops; species Aegilops tauschii. Next base: position 160,119,689 of record NC_053038.3, read on the forward strand.
TTTATAAAACGTTTAGATGCTATAAGATAAATAAAGCAGTAGTGAAAACTATTATTTAAATACTGTTAAATAATAAATAATTACAAAACTATTTTAGTTTACGTAGCTAGTTAATGTGGCAGTGGCATATTTGGTAATGTCAAAGTAGGTACCATTTTGGTATTTTGCTAAATCAAAAATAAAAGGAAACTAACCTAAAACAGAATTAGTAATAAATAAAAGAAAAGGGGAAAACACAAAAACAGAAAACAAAACTAAAGAGAAAAGAGAGGAAGAAAACCCCGCTGGACCGTGGCCCAACTGGGCCAACCCACCAGGCCCAGCCGGCCACCCACCCCCACTCCGTATCCCCTCACCCCCCGTAACCCACTCCACCGACACCCCACTCCCCCCCACGAAAATATCTGCCCCCTCTCTCCCCGATTGGATCGGGATCGGGGGAGGAGGTCGCAACCCCCGCGCCAGGACGCCGCCGCCGCCCGGAGCGCTCCCCCGCCGGCCTGCTTCTCCTCTCCGCCGTCGTCCCCGTCATCCACCTCGCGCACCGCTGCCACGATCCCTACGCCCTCCGTGAGCCGCGCCCCTCCCTCTCCTCCTCTCTCCCTCAACACGCCGCATCGCCGCTGCCCCGCTGCGTGGCCGCTCCCTTCCCCCTTGGCACGCTCACCGCGCCCCGCTGCTGCGCACGCGCATCCCGCCTCCACCGCGGCCTCCCCCCGTTCGCGCCTGTTGCCAAGGCCGCGCGCGCCCTGCGCCGCGCGTGCCTGCCCCCGACGCCCCGGTCCCTCGGGCTCGCCTTCGTGCCTCCCGCGGCCGTCTGCTCTGCCATCGCTGCCGCCGCTGCGCCCGACCGCCGAACCGCGCCGGTTCCGCCCACCACTGCGGCCGCCGACGCGCCGTCCTGCTCCGCCCCACCTCCGGCTTGCTGGGCCGCCGCGGCCATCTCCGGCGCCCGGCGCCCGCGCTGCATCGGTACCCCTCCGCTCCCTGGGTCGGCGCCCGGGTCGAGCGCCTACAACGCCCGTGTGCCCGTTAGGCCCCGCTGGCCCTATGACAAGTGGGCCACTGCTCCAGAACGTTTTTTTAAATAAAATAAAATAATACTAATAAATAAAAAATAAGTAATTGAAATGATTGAAATATTGATTAATTAATTCATTAAATGATTAATTAAATTAATTAATCCTAATTAGATTGACTTACTCACAAATTAAACTAATTACCTGTTTAGTTAATCGCGGTCAATGATAGGTAGGTCCCGCACGTCAGTTTGACCCAGTCAACGCCCTGTTGACTGCTGACGTCAGCATGCACTGTTCTGGATAATGTTGTATTAAATTAATTAAATAAATGCTAAAATTAATTTAAATCTTTTAAAATTCATATAAAATAAACCGTAGCTCCGATGAAAATACTTTGTACATGAAAGTTGCTCAGAACGACGAGATGAATCCAGATACGCAACCCGTTCGTCTGCCACGCGTCCCTAGCATAGTGAACCTGTAACATTTCACCACCGGTTCATATGTCCGAAAACGTGAAACACCGGGGATACTTTCCCGGATGTTTTCCCCCCTTCGCCGGTATCACCTTCTACTGCGTTAGGGCACACCTGGCACCATTAGTTGTTATGTCATGCATCGTTATGCATCTGTTTGCATTGTATTCATTGTTTCTTCCCCCTCTTCTCTCCGGTAGACTACGAGACTGACGCCGCTGCTGGTGCCCCGATCGACTACGTTGATGACGACCCCTCCTTGCCAGAGCAACCAGGCAAGCCGCCCCCCTTGATCACCAGATATCGCCTATTCTTCTCTATACTGCTTGCATTAGAGTAGTGTAGCATGTTACTGTTTTCCGTTAATCCTATCCTGATGCATAGCCTGTCATTGTTGCTACAGTTGTTACCCTTACCTGCTATCCTACTTCTTAGTATAGGATGCTAGTGTTCCATCAGTGGCCCTACACTCTTGTCCGTCTGCCATGCTATACTACTGGGCCGTGATCACTTCGGGAGGTGATCACGGGTATATACTATATACTTTATATACATGACACATGTGGTGACAAAAGTCGGGTCAGCTCGTTGAGTACCCGCAAGTGATTCTGATGAGGGGGCTGAAAGGACAGGTGGCTCCATCCCGGTAGAGGTGGGCCTGGGTTCCTGGCGGCCCCCGACTGTTACTTTGTGGCGGGGCGACAGGGCAGGTTGAGACCACCTAGGAGAGAGGTGGGTCTGGCCCTGGTCGGCGTTCGCGGATACTTAACACGCTTAACAAGATCTTGGTATTTGATCTGAGTTTGGCCATTTGGTCTATACGCACTAACCAACTACGCGGGAACAGTTATGGGCACTCGACGTCGTGGTATAAGCCGAAGCCTTCTTGACGTCAGCGACGGAGCGGCGCGCGCCGGATTGGACTGGAACGCCTGCTAGGCTAGGTCTGCTTCCGGCCGCGTACGCAACATGCAGGTGTGCAATGGGCGATGGGCCCAGACCCCTGTGCGCATAGGATATAGACCGGCGTGCTGACCTCTCTGTTGTGCCTAGGTGGGGCTGCGACGTGTTGATCTTCCGAGGCTGGGCATGACCCAGAAAAATGTGTCCAGCCCTGCAGGGAAGTTTATCTATTCGAATAGCCGTGTCCCTTGGTAAAAGGACGTCCCGGAGTTGTACCTTGACCTTATGACAAGTAGAACCAGATACTTAATAAAACACACCATTCCAAGTGCCAGATATAACCCGGTGATCGCTCTCTAACAGGGCGACGAGGAGGGGATCGCCGGGTAGGATTATGCTATGCGATGCTACTTGGAGGACTTCAATCTACTCTCTTCTACATGCTGCAAGATGGAGGTGGCCAGAAGCGTAGTCTTCGACAGGATTCTGCATTCTGCAGTTCAGTCCACCGATATGGCCCTTTACACATATACCCATGCATATGTAGTGTAGCTCCTTGCTTGCGAGTACTTTGGATGAGTACTCACGGTTGCTTTCCTTCCTCTTTTCCCCCTTTTCTTTCTACCTGGTTGTCGCAACCAGATGCTGGAGCCTAGGAGCCAGACGCCACCGTCAACGACGACTCCTACTACACCGGAGGTGCCTACTACTACGTGCAGCCCGCTGACGACGACCAGGAGTAGTTAGGAGGTCCCAGGCAGGAGGCCTTGCCTTTTCGATCGTTGCTATTTTTGTGCTAGCCTTCTTAAGGCAAACCTGCTTAACTTATGTCTGTACTCAAATATTGTTGCTTCCGCTGACTCGTCTATGATCGAGCACTTGTATTCGAGCCCTCGAGGCCCCTGGCTTGTATTATGATGCTTGTATGACTTATTTATGTTGTAGAGTTGTGTTGTGATATCTTCCCGTGAGTCCCTGATCTTGATCGTACACATTTGCGTGCATGATTAGTGTACGATTGAATCGGGGGCGTCACATTCTAACATTGGTACATGGCCTCCACGCATCAGGGAGGAAGCGGCTTGACCGAACGGATCCAGCGGCTCGGCAACTCAGGGCTGCACCGGCGACGGGAAACTGCGGCAGCAAATGGCTCAGAGTCGAGCGCTCGGCAAGGGCGGCTTAGATGTGACAATGGCTGCCACGGCACGGCGGCTCAAACGCGGGTGCGGGCTGGTCACCCGCAGCCTGCGAGGCGGCTTAACACAGTGCAAATGGGTCGGCTTGAGGCCGTACAGAGGAAGTAGCTGCTCGCGGACGGGGCAGGGGTCGACACACAACAAGCGTGAGACCACAGCGGAGCATGGCGAGGACTGATGCGGAGACGGCTCGGAGGCAAGTCCATGGTAGCTCAGAACAACGCGAGGTCGCGGCCGCGAAGGTGGCGGCTCGAGGTAAGCTGCCGCGGCGGTCACCGATGTAGAGGCCTCGACGGCGGCCAGCGGCTAGCGTCTTAAAGCAAAACCGAGCGAGGGGCAGGTCAAGGCGGATTTGACCAATCCCCACGCAAGTCATCCTCCGGATCGTAGCGGGTTGCAGGCAGAAACGAGGTCACGTCGGTGATTGTGACGGAGTGAGACTGGCAATAGCTCAGAGGCGGGCAGCCTACAACCGCTCCTGCGAAGTGACGGTGGCTGCAGAAGGGTCGACGACGGCCGGCGGCGGAGACGGTGGCTTGAGGCCGAACAAGATGGAGGTGAGGTTTCTCTTGCATGCATGTTCCAATCGATCTTATCCGATCTGATGGATCTTTTTCTTTTCCTTGTTAATGATGTGATGTTTCTTCATAGGCATATGCTATGTACGTGTCCATCTCTTCAATTTTGTGGAGCAACAGCTTGTAGCTTTCTTTCTGAACAATAGCGATATGCCGTAAACGGGCGGCTCAGCGTGCGGTCGTAACCGCAGCAGCAGAGACGAGGTGGGTCACAGGTGGACAGCGGCGACGTGAAGCTGGGGCGGTGGCTTAGAGGCGATCCAAGGCAGAGGTGTGGTTCGATAGCAGAGACCGAGCGCGTGTTCCAATCCCGTTTCGGGTCGTGGCACTTTTTTCTTTTTTTTGTAATTTCCATGTTGTTATCAGGAACTCCGCATGCCGGCTCCCCTCGTTCTTTCTGTACACAAGTACTAGTACCAGTAGTAGTTGATCTGATCTACTCCAATTAATCTCGGACAAGTCCAATCCCGTGCCTGACTGCCTTTTTTGTGAACGGTGGTACCATCGCTGTTTGACGTGATGCCGACTTATACACTTTTTGCCATGGTCAGCACAAGTCCTCGGAGTCGCTTGCAGCAAGTAGAAAATCGATCCATTATTGGCTTCATGTAATGATGCCTTGACACACTGGTTGCTCCGCATTGATGTGACCTGCTGATTGATTCTCACGTGGGCTGCTGTCGCTGCTATGAAATTTATTGGGACTTGAGCACATATACAGTTGAACAAGTCTATGGTGGAAACCCTTCTATTGATCTCGGCGGCTTGCGGCGACAAACAAATCGCAACCCTAATTTTTCTTGAACCCTTTAACCTCACAAATCATAAATCTGGACCGATGAACTTGATGCTTATGTAGATCTTTTCAGACCGGCTCTTCTCCATCCAAATAATGGCGAACTCCTGGATCCCTGAGAGAGATCCCTCCAAGAACTCAACACCACCGTGCGCAGGCCCCACGGTGGGCACCAACTGTCGTGGATTTGTCACGGCAGATGTCCTAGTGTGAGGACTTGTCGTGAGGCCAACGCAACTAGGTAGTAGCCTGAACGGGGTTGATCGGAATCGAGAGACGCGAGGCAGGTTAACACACAAGACAAGGGTTTAGACAGCTTCGGGCCCCGGGAAACATCATCCGGTAATAGCCCTACATGCTGTTTGTGCCTAGGTCTCATTATGATCATGAGGGAGTCGCCGCATAAACCGACTCTCATGTAGTTGTGTCTAGCCCTCAAGATTATTTCCCCCCTCTTGGGGTGCCCTGCCCCTCCTTATATAAGTTGGAGGGACAGGTTACATGTGGAGTCCTTCCAGGATTAGGACTAGTTTATCTCTAATACAAACTGGATACAAGTCCGGCTCTTTGATTCCTTTTAAGGGAAATACTCCTCACGCCTCTCCTCTTAAGATGGCCCACCATAACATGAACCGGCCTACTGGGCCTTGGGCCTTGTCATCCGTCTGACCCAGCTGCCGGGTCACCAGTGAGTTGCAATGTTCAGGCAGGTTGCCCGTAAACCGCCAGGTCCGGGCGGGTCATTAGTGAGTCGCCAACCTCCAGCCGGGTCATACATCCGGCGGGTTACACCGCGGGGTATATCCCCGACAGGCCTCAAAGATAAAAACACAGCTACGCGGCAGCGGAAAGGCGACATAGTAAAACTCCATCTCACCCGTACACTGATGTGGACACGGCCTAGACTGTGATGCAGGATGCAACTCCAACTCCGGTAAGGCTTCTCCTGAAACTGGCATGACACGCCAGGTGAGTACTTTGAATGTACTCGCAAGCTCAGAACAAACAATACAAGAATGACAAAAAATAACATGATATTTATACCAGTTATATGCAAGAACATGGCATGCTACTCATGAAGTGAAAGTGCTTGAAATCAAGGTCCCTCGGACCCGCTTACCATCTTGGTCACCTCGTAACCATGAACATCATCTTACCACGGTGATCCCCTCTGGATCACAAAAAAACCAACTTGATGGTTCCAATAGGTCATCAATTACAAACTGTGTCCATGACCGAGGACGCGGCTATCGATAGATTAAACACACTCTGCACAGGTTAGTACATTGTACCCACACCACGGAACCCATGGCCTCGAACTCCCATGCATTCGGGTGAACCAACGGCGTTCCGACAGAACCAATCTATTTCCATGTCACAGCCCTAGAAATCTGCTTGTAATTAGTGGCATTGCATCCATGCATCATTTTCAATTTCAATTAATCTTGAAATGGGGATGTTCAAACCCTAGCATCACTTGAATCAAACTAGGTCCAACTAAAATTTGCATTCAATGAAACCAAAATGTTCTTTATTGATATCTGGTATTTTTGGCAAGGGCTTTGATCCAAACCAAAAATAATGAACATTTTTAAGGAATTATTTTGGGCATTGAATTTAAATCAATATTGTATTTGGATTTGGTTTTATATTCTTAATATATGGAATATAATTTCAGATAACTCTGAAATAATTTATGTGCCTTTGGATAATCCCATTGTGCAATATAAAAATATTCAGAGGAATGTTGTCACTGTTTTTACATTTGTTGGAGTTTAAAAAAACAGTGTCAAAAAGATTAAATAAAGGAAAACAGAACAAAAATTAAAATAGAGCAGAAGCCCACCTGGGCCACTTACCTGGTGCAGCCAGCTGGACGGCCCAACCCACTGGCCGAAGCGATTGTCTTCAACCTCTGCCAGTAGGCAGTGGCGTGTCGACGCCTGCGCGCCCGAGGCCTCCACCTCCTCCCTGCCTGCCTCACGCCTCCGAGACTCTCTCCCAGCGCCACGGAGACGGCCACGACCCCCCCTCTCTCTGGAACTCCTCCCCTTCTCTGCTCTCTCCGGCGACCACCTGAGCTTAGCCCGTCGCCGCCGCTCATTGCCAACGCACCCACCGAGCTCGCCTGACCTCCCTACCGTATCCCTAGGGTCCGCCGTGGCTCTGCACATCGACGAGGAGAACCAAAACAAGCCCGGGAGCCCCTCATCCTCGCCATCGCCATCGTCCTCGTCCTCGGGAGCCGACCACCGCCGTCGTCGATTCGCCAGCCACAGGACATCCCCGAGCAAGCCGAGCCCCTCTTCGTGATCACTGTGAGCTTCGCCGTCGTTTCCCCTTAACCCCGCGGCCTAGCGCTTGCTGTAGCCATCGTTTCCATCGGCGCCCGAACTCCGGCCGCCGCCTAGCTCGTTGCTGCCGTCACCACAGACCACCCCAGCCCCCTCTGCTTGCTCCATAAGATGCGCCGCACCGCCCGCTCGCCGTACCCGCAAACTACGCGTGAAGCGGTGATCTATAGCGCCGTGCCGAGCAACTCCGGCGAGTCCCCGCCGTTGCTGTGGTCGCCGGCGTCAACTGCTGACATGGCGCCGGTTTAATTAGCACTAATGACCATACTAAACACTACTAGAGCCACTGCCATGTGGGCCCTAGTGCCTATTTATGTTAATTTAATTTCTGTTTAGATTAGTTTATAATCCAACGGGACCCACACGTCAGAGCTGACCGTGCTGACGTGGCTGTTGACCTGACCCCACATGTCTGTGACCCAGACAGCTCTGTGTCACTGACCAGTGGACCCCACTGGTCAGGTTTGACCTGGACGAGGTCAGTTGACCTGCTGACGTCACCCTGACACAATGCTGACGCAGTATTTGATTTCTGGATTTAAAATAATTCAGAAAATTCCAGAAAATAGTATAAACTTCAAAAAATCATAGAAAATAATCTATAACTCAGAATGAAATAAATTATATATGAAAAATGATCAGAAAAATCCAAGGAATCTGAATATGGCATTTTCATGCATGTTTGAACAACTTAACCTCGCTGTTTAGTCCAAAACATGATAATGCACTATTTGAATTCATAGTTTGAATTTGAATTTGACCCTTGAGTTCAAATCAACCCAAACCTTTCTTTTACTAGTTGCATTAGCTCAAACCACAACATATTGCCATCTCATGATCATGCATCATATTGTTGCATTGCATTGATTGTGCCCTTCTCTGTTTGCCGGTAACCGTCCCCTCTCAATAGACGATGCTCCGACGACGTGGTCGATGACACCGATGAAGAACTATAATATCTTCAAAAGTGCCAGGGAAGCAAAACCCCCTTGTCCATTCCGATACAAACCCACTCTCTCGCTCCTGCTCTCTTTTACTGCATTAGGACAACAATGATTCATCTGTTACTTGCTGTGGTAGTTGAACCCCTTATCCTCTGCATGACCTATCATTGGCACAGTAAATAGATGAAACCCACTAGCATGAGTAGGAGTTGTTTGAGCCCTGATGTGCCTACTCATTCATGCTTGTTTGTCATGCCTGCTATTGCTTAGAGTTGTGTCAGGTCTGATTCATCGGGGATAAGTTGGAATGGTGATGAACATGTCCTACTGTGTGTGAGCTAAGTGTGTGAACACGATTTGGTAAAGGTAGCGGTGAGAGGCCATGTAGGAGTACATGGTGGGTTGTCTCATTGAAGCCGTCATCAGGAACTGAGTTCTGTGTTTGTGATCCATGATACAGTTACTACCACGCATTGGGCCCGAAACCAATGGACCCTCTCGGCTTCTTAATCACCCTTGTCCTCTGTCCAGGAGTTGCAAGTAGTTTCTGGTGTTTGTAGTATGCTGGAGGCCGTGGGCAGCGCTGACCCGAGGGGTGGGCTGTGATGCGGTAGGCACGTGGCCGGGCATGCCGGGCGCCCGTTTGGTGTCGCGGAACCCTGTACACATCGTTCGGGGCTGTATGTGGAAACCTCGGCCGGACTCCTTGCGGATGGAACCTGAATAGGCGATAAACCTGGACTAGAGACTTGAGCGTTTAGGTAGGCTGTGGCCGACACCCTCGATGGGCTTCCGCTTGAAGGTTGCCGAGTACATGCTGTGTAAACGGCGGTAAGTGGTGAGAGCGTGTATGACGAAGTACACCCCTGCAGGGTTAATATGATCTATTCGAATAGCCGTGTCCGCGGTAAAGGACTTCTGGGTTGCCTATAACAGTTCATAGACAAGTGAAAGTGGATACTCTAAAATGCGCAAGATAAGCGTGAGTGCTATGGATAGCGTTCTCGTAGGGAGACGGGAGCGGATCCATAGTGGAGTATTGATATGGTGAATATGTCGACTCGTGTGCGCCACCTCAAAAGAGTTACTTGCAGTCGTAGTTTAGGATAGCCACCGGGTCAAAGCTGGCTTGCTGCAGTTAAACTCCACCACCCCCTTTGTTGATACCGATGCATATGTAGATAGTTCTGATGTAAGTCTTGCTGGGTACATTTGTACTAACGTTTGCTTATTTTATGTTTTGCAGAGAGACGTCAATCTCGCTAGTAGTTCCGTCTGGAGTTCGACGTTTAGCTTGATACCTCAGCTACGATCTTGTGCCCTCCGCAAGATCTAGTAAATAGTCAGGCTTCTCAGCCTTTTTCATTTGTAGATGTCTGTACTCAGACATGTTAAGCTTCCGCATGTGTTTGACTTTTATGCTCTGAATGTTGGGTCATGAGACCTATGTTTGTAATATCTCGCTCCTCGGAGCCTAATGAATAAATACTTGAGTCGTAGAGTTATGTTGTGATGCCATGTTGTATTTACACATATCGAGCATATTGTGTGTATGATTGAAATGCTTGGTATGTGTGGGATCCGACAATCTAGTTGTTTATCCTTGGTAGCCTCTCTTATGGGGAAATGAAGTCTTGTGCTTCCATGAGCCATAGTAGTCCGCTACAGCCCGGTTCACTGTAGTCCTGCTAGCCCAGCACTACTGCTCCGGGACACTTGACTGGCCGGCATGTGATTCACTTCGTTCCTGTGTCTGTCCCTTCGGGGAAATGTCACGCAGTGACATCCGGAGTCCTGCCTAGCCTGCTATAGCCTGGGTTCCCGGAGTCCTGTTAGCCCAGTGCTACAGCCCGGATTCACACGTTGCTGACCGACATGCTCGATGTTGATTCATGTATGCCTGTCCCTGTAAGTTAGTGCCGCTTTGGGTTCACGACTAGCCATGTCGGCCCGGGTTCTCTGTCATATGGATGCTAGCGAAACTATCATATACGTGAGCCAAAAGGCGCAAACGGTCCTGGGCCATGGTAAGGCGACACCCGTGGGAATACCGTGCGTGAGGCCGCAAAGTGATATGAGGTGCTACAGGCTAGATCGGTGTGACTTAGAATCGGGGTCCTGACAACGTTGGTATCAAAGCCTGACTGCCTATAGGATTGCCAAGCCAAACCGGTCGAAGTTGAGTCTAGAAATGCTTTAGTTATATAAGGGAATTGATTGTGGAAGGGAACGTAAAGCTCTTTTTACTCCTTTACCTTATGCCCTTCTGATCTGAGTCACTCTCTTCTCTTCTACGAGGATTAAGAACTAGGCCTTCTCATCTATCTATCAGGATGACGTGTTACTAATCCATAGACTTATAGAATTGATAGTTTCAAGTCTCAACTCAGTTTCTACCACTTCCGTATGTTCATAGCTGGCCTCAGAACCTTGATATTGTAATGTTGAGTGGTCATGCCACTATTTTGCAGGATGTCTCAAGTATTTTTGAGCATTTACAGTCGTTATGCTAACCGAGTCATCCCAGGTTTCTAAACTATCTGATGCATTTGCAAAATCATCTACCTCTGGTTTCGATGTTCCTTTAGGCCAGGTTAATCACACTAATTGCTGAGTTGAGGTACTCTATTGCCTCGACATATATGTTGGAGTTATTATTATGACCCTAGGTGTCTTAGAGGACCACTTAGTAATCTAGCAATGCTTGCATCCCAAGTGTGATGATTCTGGCTATTATTCTCGAAAGCATCCTGTGATGCCATTTAGTTAGTAGGCATTCTATTTCTGGGTTCTTGAGCCCAAGATTCACTCCACTTACCTCCTGTTGATGGTGTTTGCTCGTTCCTTTAGGATATTAGTAACCTTTGCGATAGTCCTTGAGGTTCATGGTATATCCTTCTTCCAAATATCATGAACTGCTTATGGAAGAAGTTCCTCGCGGAACCGAAAGATCACAACTAGAGTGCTCTTGAGGAGTACTCCATTCATATTGTGACTCTGCCAGTCCTTCCTCCTCTGCATGGGTTATCCGGAAGAAATATGTTGAATTTGTTCGACATACTAATCCATGCATCCACAACTCAGAAAAACATATGTTCCTTTGGGTTGTCCCTCTTTAGTTATTTTCTGGCCCTCGTCTATCAATTGATAGTCAGGAGTAATTGTGCATTTGTGTTATCGATGCCTATTATTCTTGTGGTCTGTCAAGCCATTATAATCCGGAATGACTAGGAGAAACAAACTCCAGTACCTCGTCCATCTCTGGGATTGGGTCAAAGTAGTTGTATTCCACAAATCAAAATGCCAAACCAGTTTTTGTTCTGTTCTACCTTCGAGTATTACCCCCTTTATGTCAAGAATATCGTAGGAATTGCACCATCTCTCACGAATTCTTAACGCAGTGATACTCCTCGCCATCATCACTCATTTCTTAGTCCTGTGTTGTTGCAACCGAAATGCCGACAAGTGAACTATGATGTGTGAAATCAATACTCCTAGCAACTCCGTTGCTTGGTAGTTGAAGGACAATAATTTCATCATTAGCGTGTTGGTTACTGAATCACATCCTAAGGTTGATCGTGCTACCTAGTCCTTATTTCCGGTGCACTCTTCGATCAATGAGTTAGGATTATTCAATCCCTTGCTTATTGATCATATCGTCTTGCTCTGAAAGGCGAGATTGTTCTCGAGCCTAGTAACATATCGGTGGTTCGTGATTTCCTAAATATCTTCTCGGAAGTATCACCAGGTTGCTCCCTGACCGTTATGTTGAGCTCGTGATCAAGTTGGTTTCCTATAAACCACCCCTTCTCCAAGAATCTGTGTTGGATACCCCTGAGCTAGTTGGTTGAGCTAAACAACAACTTGGAGAGTTGGAAGATAAATGCTTTGTCTGACTTAGTTCATCATTAAGGGATATCTTGGTGTGTGTGTGTGTGTGTTAAAGAAAGATGATATCTTCATTGATTGACCCTCGTGATCAGTTGTTGGATCTATTATCTTACTAATCTTTTGATTTGAGTATGGGCTATCGTCAAGTCAAATCAGAACCAACGATGTTCGTAATGTTGTCTTACTCGTGGTTGATCCCTCGAGCATACACCATTACATCTTTAGGTCTGACCAATGCTATCACCTTGTTCACACGATGGTGGAAGTCCAGTGATATGGAAATTCCGATGAGTTGCTGTTGAGCCCATCAGCAGCATCTTGTTTTCCCCATGATTCGTGTTAAACATTAAGCTAGTGTTGGAAACTTTGTAAACAATGCCTTCATGTTCCGTTCATGAAGCATATGTTTGGATGAAAGTAGTGACTTCCTCTAATTCACGTGCATCTGATGCAAGTTGCCGTCATGGATTTGAGAAAGTCAATGTTTCTTCTTTTGGAATCATCCCAAAATCGGTCATGCATACGTGCGAAGTATTCTGTTGTTCGGAGACTTGCAACCTTCGTTCTATATGTGTTCCTAGCACACCAAGCCACTGATTGATTTGTTCAAGGAAAAGGAGTTGTTGTGCAAATCCTAGGTCATGCACAAGACTTCGTTACCCTAGATGATGGTTCCCCACCTGAACTCGGTAGTGTTTTATCATAAGACTACTATGTGGTCATGCTTGTCTGGGACAGCGTGTTCACATGTGTTTAGCAGAACTAGCTCATGTTTTGGAGCTTGCTATCTTAGTTCATTCCTCGAGAATCTCGCAAGGCCATCTCGTCGAATTGTGTTGCAAACTTTCTTTTCAGACATGCTGAGTCTGAAGTATCCTATCACCAATCGGATCTGAATCTCAGGCAGATATGATGGTTGGAACATACCCAACGGTTGCATTTTGTTCCCAGCTTGCACCCCATCGTGCCATTTTTCCATGGGCTGCCCTTCTCAGCAGTTGCTGTCCAGGTCCATCTTCAAAGGTGGACTTACCATGAGTCCCATTCATTTCCGATGATAAGCAAAAATCATTCCTTACGTTGTCTTCACCAAGGTAGTCCACATCATCCATTTTAATCCGGATATGCCATTCCTTTGTACTCCGCCAAACGATCCATTGTGATTGCCTTAGGCTGGTATAAAGAGTTTCAATGATCTTTGTATCAAAAGTAATTCTTTTTGCCACTTAAGGGAAGAATTCTACGAGTCACCTTTCCTAAGGTGCCCCGTTGTGGAATCATGGCAGTTAACTCCTCGCTACGTCGTGATCGAGCATGGATTTGTTGCCTACCTAGTGGATCTTCGTCATCTGTTACACCTCATTCCCCCCTGATTGTATGTTTCGTGTCTCAGCTCAAGAGATGTTTTATATCTCACCACAAGAGTTGATCTTGAGTTGCCCGATCTTCGAGAAGATCGATTCCTGTAGAGTTCCTATCCGTACTCATCGTGTTGGCTGAAGATCTTGAAAGCAAGGATGTCAAGTTCAAGATGATGCAATGGATCAACATCTTCGAGAAAGGCAGTTGGATCGAGAAGTTTCTGATAGTTTTGTGACCCCCTTTCTTCTTACTTCACGTCTTGAATATCGGGGCGAGATTCTTGTTTAGTGGGGCTGAGTTGTCATAGCCCTAGAAATCTGCTTGTAATTAGTGGCATTGCATCCATGCATCATTTTCAATTTCAATTAATCTTGAAATGGGGATGTTCAAACCCTAGCATCACTTGAATCAAACTAGGTCCAACTAAAATTTGCATTCAATGAAACCAAAATGTTCTTTATTGATATCTGGTATTTTTGGCAAGGGCTTTGATCCAAACCAAAAATAATGAACATTTTTAAGGAATTATTTTGGGCATTGAATTTAAATCAATATTGTATTTGGATTTGGTTTTATATTCTTAATATATGGAATATAATTTCAGATAACTCTGAAATAATTTATGTGCCTTTGGATAATCCCATTGTGCAATATAAAAATATTCAGAGGAATGTTGTCACTGTTTTTACATTTGTTGGAGTTTAAAAAAAGTGTCAAAAAGATTAAATAAAGGAAAACAGAACAAAAATTAAACTAGAGCAGAAGCCCACCTGGGCCACTTACCTGGTGCAGCCAGCTGGACGGCCCAGCCCACTGGCCGAAGCGGTTGTCTTCAACCTCTGCCAGTAGGCAGAGGCGTGTCGATGCCTGCGCGTGTTGGGTAACGTAGTAATTTCAAAAAAATTCCTACGCACACGCAAGATCATGGTGATGCATAGCAACGAGAGGGGAGAGTGTTGTCCACGTACCCTCGTAGACCGACAGCGGAAGCGTTATCACAACGCGGTTGATGTAGTCGTACGTCTTCACGATCCGACCGATCAAGTACCGAACGCACGGCACCTCCGAGTTCTACACACGTTCAGCTCAATGACGTCCCTCGAACTCCGATCCAGCCGAGTGTTGAGGGAGAGTTTCGTCAACACGACGGCGTGGTGACGATGATGATGTTCCACCGACGTAGGGCTTCGCCTAAACTCCGCAACGGTATTATCGAGGTGTAATTTGGTGGAGGGGGGCACCGCACACGGCTAAGAGATCACAAGGATCAATTGTTGTGTCTCTGCGGTGCCCCCTGCCCCATATATAAAGGAGCAAGGGGGAGGCAGCCGGCCAAGGGGAGAGGCGCGCCAAAGGGGGGAGTCCTACTCCCACCGGGAGTCCTACTCCCACCGGGAGTAGGACTCCTCCTTTCCTTGTGGGAGTAGGAGAAGGGAAGGGGGAAGGAGAAAGAAGGAAGGGGGCGCCCCCCCTCCCTAGTCGAATTAGGACTAGCCCATGGGGAGGGGTGCGGCCACCCTTTGGGGTCTTTCTCTCCTTTCCCGTATGGCCCATTAAGGCCCAATACGAATTCCCGTAACTCTCCGGTACTCCGAAAAATACCCGAATCAGTCGGAACCTTTCCGAAGTCCGAATATAGTCGTCCAATATATCGATCTTTACGTCTCGGCCATTTCGAGACTCCTCATCATGTCCCCGATCTCATCCGGGACTCCGAACTCCTTCGGTACATCAAAACTCAATAAAACTTTCATCGTAACGTTAAGCGTGCGGACTCTACGGGTTCGAGAACTATGTAGACATGACCGAGACACCTCTCCGGTCAATAACCAATAGCGGGACCTGGATGCCCATATTGGCTCCCACATATTCTACGAAGATCTTTATCGGTCAGACCGCATAACAAAATACGTTGTTCCCTTTGTCATCGGTATGTTACTTGCCCGAGATTCGATCTTCGGTATCTCGATACCTAGTTCAATCTCGTTACCGGCAAGTCTCTTTACTCATTCCGTAATACATCATCCCGCAACTAACTCATTAGTCACAATGCTTGCAAGGCTTATAGTGATGTGCATTACAGAGTGGGCCCAGAGATACCTCTCCGACAATCGGAGTGACAAATCCTAATCTCGAAATACGCTAACCCAACAAGTACCTTTGGAGACACCTGTAGAGCACCTTTATAATCACCCATTTACGTTGTGACGTTTGGTAGCACACAAAGTGTTCCTCCGGTAAACGGGAGTTGCATAATCTCATAGTCATAGGAACATGTATAAGTCATGAAGAAAGCAATAGCAACATACTAAATGATCGGGTGCTAAGCTAACGGAATGGGTCATGTCAATCACGTCATTCTCCTAATGAGGTGATCCCGTTAATCAAATGACAACTCATGTCTATGGCTAGGAAACATAACCATCTTTGATTAACGAGCAAGTCAAGTAGAGGCATACTAGTCACACTCTGTTTGTCTATGTATTCACACATGTATTATGTTTCCGGTTAATACAATTCTAGCATGAATAATAAACATTTATCATGATATAAGGAAATATATAATTCTTTATTATTGCCTCTAGGGCATATTTCCTTCAGTCTCCCACTTGCACTAGAGTCAATAATCTAGTTCACATCGCCATGTGATTTAACATCAATAATTCACATCACCATGTGATTAACACCCATAGTTCACATCTCTATGTGACTAACACTCAAAGGGTTTACTAGAGTCAATAATGTAGTTCACATCGCTATGTGATTAACACCCAAAGAGTACTAAGGTGTGATCATGTTTTGATTGTAAGATAATTTTAGTCAACGGGTCTGTCACATTCAGATCCGTAAGTATTTTGTAAATTTCTATGTTTACAATGCTCTGCTCGGAGCTACTCTAGCTAATTGCTCCCACTTTCAATATGTATCTAGACCGAGACTTAGAGTCATCTAGATTAGTGTCAAAACTTGCATCGACGTAACTCTTTACGATGAACCTTTTGTCACTTCCATAATCGAGAAACATATCCTTATTCCACTAAGGATAATTTTGACCGCTGTCCAGTGATCTACTCCTAGATCACTATTGTACTCGCTTGCCAAAATCAGTGTAGGGTATACAATAGATCTGGTACACAGCATGGCATACTTTATAGAACCTATGGCCAAGGCATAGGGAATGACTTTCATTCTCTTTCTATCTTTTGCCGTGGTCGGGCTTTGAGTATTACTCAATTTCACACCTTGTAACACAGGCAAGAACTCTTTCTTTGACTGTTCTATTTTGAACTACTTCAAAATCTTGTTAAGATATGTACTCATTGGAAAAACTTATCAAGCGTCTTGATCTATCTCTATAGATCTTGATGCTCAATATGTAAGCAGCTTCACCGAGCTCTTTCTTTGAAAAACTCCTTTCAAACACTCCTTTATGCTTTGCAGAATATTTCTACATTATTTCCGATCAACAATATGTCATTCACATATACTTATCATAAATGTTGTAGTGCTCCCACTCACTTTCTTGTAAATTCAGGCTTCACTGCAAGTCTGTATAAAACTATATCCTTTGATCAACTGATCAAAGCATATATTCCAACTCCGAGATACTTGCACCAGTCCATAGATGGATCGCTGGAGCTTTCATATTTTGTTAGCACCTTTAGGATTGACAAAACCTTCTGGTTGCATCATATACAACTCTTCTTTAATAAATCCATTAAGGAATGCAGTTTTGTTTATCCATTTGCCATATTTCATAAAATGCGGCAATTGCTAACATGATTCGGACAGACTTAAGCATAGATACGAGTGAGAAACTCTCATCGTAGTCAACACTTTGAACTTGTCGAAAACCTTTTTCCGACAATTCTAGCTTTGTAGATAGTAACACTACTATCACCGTCCGTCTTCCTCTTGAAGATCCATTTATTCTCAATTGCTTGCCGATCATCGGGCAAGTCAACCAAAGTCCACACTTTGTTCTCATACATGGATCTCATCTCAGATTTCATGGCCTCAAGCCATTTTGCGGAATCTGGGCTCACCATCGCTTCTTCATAGTTCGTAGGTTCGTCATGGTCTAGTAACATAACCTCCAGAACAGGATTACCGTACCACTCCGGTGCGGATCTTACTCTGCTTTACCTAGGAGGTTTGGTAGTAACTTGATCTGAAGTTACATGATCATCATCATTAACTTCCTCACTAATTGGTGTAGAAGTCACAGGAACAGATTTCTATGATGAACTACTTTCCAATAAGGGAGCAGGTACAGTTACCTCATCAAGTTCTACTTTCCTCCCACTCACTTCTTTCGAGAGAAAACTCCTTCTCTAGAAAGGATCCATACTTAGCAACGAATGTCTTGCCTTCGGATCTGTGATAGAAGGTGTACCCAAATGTCTCCTTTGGGTATCCTATGAAGACACATTTCTCCGATTTGGGTTTGAGCTTATCAGGATGAAACTTTTCACATAAGCATCGCAACCCCAAAAGTTTTAAGAAACGACAACTTTGGTTTCTTGCCAAACCACAGTTCATAAGACGTCGTCTCAACGGATTTAGATGATACCCTATTTAACGTGAATGTAGTTGTCTCTCATGCATAACCCCAAAACGATAGTGGTAGATCGGTAAGAGACATCATATATCTCACCATATCTAATATAGTACGGTTACGATGTTCGGACACACCATTACACCGTGGTGTTCCAGGTGGCGTGAGTAGTGAAACTATATCACATTGTTTTAACTGAAGGCCAAACTCGTAACTAAAATACTCTTCTCCACGATCAAATCGTAGAAACTTTATTTTCTGGTTACGATGATTTTCGCTTCACTCTGAAATTATTTGAACTTTTCAAATGTTTCAGACTTATGTTTCATCAAGTAGATATACCCATATCTGCTCAAATCATCTGTGAAGGTCAGAAAATAATGATACCTGCTACGAGCCTCAATATTCATCGGGCCACATACATCTGTATGTATGATTTCCAACAAATCTGTTGCTCTCTCCATAGTACTGGAGAACGGCGTTTTAGTCATCTTGCCCATGAGGCACGGTTCGCAAGCATCAAGTGATTCATAATCAAGTGATTCCAAAATCCCATCAGTATGGAGTTTCTTCATGCGCTTTACACCAATATGACCATAACGGCAGTGCCACAAATAAGTTGCACTATCATTATTAACTTTGCATCTTTTGGCTTCAATATTATGATTATGTGTATCACTACGATCGAGATCCAACAAACCATTTTCGTTGGTGTGTATGACCATAGAAGGTTTTTATTCATGTAAACAGAACAACAATTGTTCTCTAACTTAAATGAATAACCGAATTGCAAAAAACATGATCAAATCATATTCATGCTCAACGCAAACACCAAATAACACTTATTTAGTTTCAACACTAATCTCGAAAGTATAGGGAGTGTGCGATGATGATCATATCAATCTTGGAACTACTTCCAACATACATCGTCACCTCGCCTTTTACTAGTCTCTGTTTATTCTGCAACTCCCGTTTCAAGTTACTACTCTTTAGCAACTGAACCAGTATCAAATACTGAGGGGTTGCTATAAACACTAGTAAGTACACATCAATAACATGTATATCCAATATACCTTTGTTCACTTTGCCATCCTTCTTATCCACCAAATACTTGGGGTAGTTCCGCTTCCAGTGAACAGTCCCTTTGCAGTAGAAGCACTTAGTCTCAGGCTTAGGACCAGACTTAGGCTTCTTCACTTGAGTAGCAACTTGCTTGCCGTTCTTTTTGAAGTTCCCCTTCTTCCCTTTGCCCTTTTCTTGAAACTAGTGGTCTCGTCATCCATCAACACTTGATGTTTTTATTGATTTCTACCTTCGTCGATTTCAGCATCACGAAGAGCTCGGGAATTACTTTCGTCATCCCTTGCATACTATAGTTCATCACGAAGTTCTACTAACTTGGTGATGGTGACTAGAGAATTCTGTCAATCACTATTTTATCTGGAAGATTAACTCCCACTTGATTCAAGCGATTGTAGTACCCAGACAATCTGAGCACATGCTCACTAGTTGAGCGATTCTCCTCCATCTTTTAGCTATAGAACTTGTTGGAGACTTCATATCTCTCAACTCGGGTATTTGCTTGAAATATTAACTTCAAATCCTGGAACATCTTATATGGTCCATGACGTTCAAAACGTCTTTGAAGTCCCGATTCTAAGCCGTTAAGCATGGTGCACTAAACTATCAAGTAGTCATCATATTGAGCTAGCCAAATGTTCATAACGTCTGCATCTGCTCCTGCAATAGGTCTGTCACCTAGCGGTGCATCAAGGACATAATTTTTCTGTGCAGCAATGAGGATAATCCTCAGATCACGGATCCAATCTGCATCTTTGCTACTAACATCTTTCAACATAATTTTTCTCTAGGAACATATCAAAAATAAACAGGGAAGCAACAACGCGAGCTATTGATCTACAACATAATTTGCAAAATACTATCAGGACTAAGTTCATGATAAATTTAAGTTCAATTAATCATATTACTTAAGAACTCCCACTTAGATAGACATCCCTCTAATCATCTAAGTGATTACGTGATCCAAATCAACTAAACCATGTCCGATTAACACGTGAGATGGAGTAGTTTCAATGGTGAACATCACTATGTTGATCATATCTACTATATGATTCACGCTCGACCTTTCGGTCTCTGTGTTCCGAGGCCATATCTGTATATGCTAGGCTCGTCAAGTTTAACCTGAGTATTCCGCGTGTGCAACTGTTTTGCACCCGTTGTATTTGAACGTAGAGCCTATCACACCCGATTAACACGTGGTGTCTCAGCACGAAGAACTTTCGCAACGGTGCATACTCAGGGAGAACACTTTTATCTTGAAATTTTAGTGAGAGATCATCTTATAATGCTACCGTCAATCAAAGCAAGATAAGATGCATAAAGGATTAACATCACATGCAATCAATATAAGTGATATGATATGGCCATCATCATCTTGTGCTTGTGATCTCCATCTCCGAAGCATCGTGCTTGTGATCTTCATCTCCGAAGCACCGTCATAATCACCATCGTTACCGGCGCACCGTGTTCGTGATCTCCATCTCCGAAGCACCGTGTTCGTGATCTCCATCTCCGAAGCACCGTCATGATCACCATCGTTACCGGCGCGACACCTTGATCTCCATCGTAGTATCGTTGTCGTCTCGCCAACTAATTGCTTTTACGACTATCGCTACCTCTTAGTGATAAAGTAAAACTATTACATGGTGATTGCATCTCATACAATAAAGCGACAACCATATGGCTCCTGCCAGTTGCCGATAACTCGGTTACAAAACATGATCATCTCATACAACAAATTATATCACATCATGTCTTGACCATATCACATCACAACATGCCCTGCAAAAACAAGTTAGACGTCCTCTACTTTGTTGTTGCAAGTTTTACGTGGCTGCTACGGGCTTAGCAAGAACCGTTCTTACCTACGCATCAAAACCACAACGATAGTTTGTCAAGTTGGTGCTGTTTTAACCTTCGCAAGGACCGGGCGTAGCCACACTCGGTTCAACTAAAGTGCGAGAGGCAGACACCCGCCAGTCACCTTTAAGCAATGAGTGCTCGCAACGGTGAAACCAGTCTCGCGTAAGCGTACGCGTAATGTCGGTCCGGGCCACTTCATCTCACAATACCGCTGAACCAAAGTATGATATGCTGGTAAGCACTATGACTTATATTGCCCACAACTCACTTCTCTTCTACTCGTGCATAGCATCAACGCATAAAACCAGGCTCGGATGCCACTATTGGGTAACGTAGTAATTTCAAAAAAATTCCTACGCACACGCAAGATCATGGTGATGCATAGCAACGAGAGGGTAGAGTGTTGTCCACGTACCCTCATAGACCGACAGCGGAAGCGTTATCACAACGTGGTTGATGTAGTCGTACGTCTTCACGATCCGACCGATCAAGTACCGAACGCACGGCACCTCCGAGTTCTACACACGTTCAGCTCGATGACGTCCCTCGAACTCCGATCCAACCGAGTGTTGAGGGAGAGTTTCGTCAGCACGACGGCGTGGTGACGATGATGATGTTCCACCGACGTAGGGCTTCGCCTAAGCTCCGCAACGGTATTATTGAGGTGTAATTTGGTGGAGGGGGGCACCGCACACGGCTAAGAGATCACAAGGATCAATTGTTGTGTCTCTGGGGTGCCCCCCGCCCCCGTATATAAGGGAGCAAGGGGGAGGCAGCCGGCCAAGGGGAGAGGCGCGCCAAAGGGGGGAGTCCTACTCCCACCGGGAGTAGGACTCCTCCTTTCCTTGTGGGAGTAGGAGAAGGGAAGGGGGAAGGAGAAAGAAGGAAGGGGGCGCCCCCCCTCCCTAGTCCAATTCGGACTAGCCCATGGGGAGGGGTGCGGCCACCCTTTGGGGTCTTTCTCTCCTTTCCCGTATGGCCCATTAAGGCCCAATACGAATTCCCGTAACTCTCCGGTACTCCGAAAAATACCCGAATCACTCAGAACCTTTCTGCAGTCTGAATATAGTCGTCCAATATATCGATCTTTACGTCTCGGCCATTTCGAGACTCCTCGTCATGTCCCCGATCTCATCCGGGACTCCGAACTCCTTCGGTACATCAAAACTCAATAAAACTTTCATCGTAACGTTAAGCGTGCGGACCCTACGGGTTCGAGAACTATGTAGACATGACCGAGACACCTCTCCGGTCAATAACCAATAGCGGGACCTGGATGCCCATATTGGCTCCCACATATTCTACGAAGATCTTTATCGGTCAGACCGCATAACAACATACGTTGTTCCCTTTGTCATCGGTATGTTACTTGCCCGAGATTCGATCGTCGGTATCTCGATACCTAGTTCAATCTCGTTACCGGCAAGTCTCTTTACTCGTTCCGTAATACATCATCCCGCAACTAACTCATTAGTCACAATGCTTGCAAGGCTTATAGTGATGTGCATTACCGAGTGGGCCCAGAGATACCTCTCCGACAATCGGAGTGACAAATCCTAATCTCGAAATACGCCAACCCAACAAGTACCTTTGGAGACACCTGTAGAGCACCTTTATAATCACCCATTTACGTTGTGACGTTTGGTAGCACACAAAGTGTTCCTCCGGTAAATGGGAGTTGCATAATCTCATAGTCATAGGAACATGTATAAGTCATGAAGAAAGCAATAGCAACATACTAAACGATCGGGTGCTAAGCTAAGAGAATGGGTCATGTCAATCACGTCATTGTCCTAATGAGGTGATCTCGTTAATCAAATGACAACTCTTGTCTATGGCTAGGAAACATAACCATCTTTGATTAACGAGCTAGTCAAGTAGAGGCATACTAGTGACACTCTGTTTGTCTATGTATTCACACATGTATTATGTTTCCGGTTAATACAATTCTAGCATGAATAATAAACATTTATCATGATATAAGGAAATATATAATACTTTATTATTGCCTCTAGGGCATATTTCCTTCAGCGCGCCCGAGGCCTCCACCTCCTCCCTCCCTGCCTCACGCCTCCGAGACTCTCTCCCAGTGCCACGGAGACGGCCACGACCCCCCCTCTCTCTGGAACTCCTCCCCTTCTCTGCTCTCTCTCCCGCGACCACCTGAGCTTAGCCCGTCGCCGCCGCTCTCTGCCAACGCGCCCACCGAGCTCGCCTGACCTCCCTACCGTATCCCTAGGGTCCGCCGCGGCTCTGCACGTCGACGAGGAGAACCAAAACAAGCCCGGGAGCCCCTCATCCTCGCCATCGCCATCGTCCTCGTCCTCGGGAGCCGACCACCGCCGTCGTCGATTCGCCAGCCACAGGACATCCCCGAGCAAGCCGAGCCCCTCTTCATGATCACTGTGAGCTTCGCCGTCGTTTCCCCTTAACCCCGCGGCCTAGCGCTTGCTGTAGCCATCGTTTCCATCGGCGCCCGAACTCCGGCCGCCGCCTAGCTCGTTGCTGCCGTCACCACAGACCACCCAGCCCCCTCTGCTTGCTCCATAAGATGCGCCGCACCGCCAGCTCGCCGTAGCCGCAAACTATGCATGAAGCGGTGATCTGTAGCGCCGTGTCGAGCAACTCCGGCGAGTCCCCGTCGTTGTTGTGGTCGCCGGCGTCAACTGCTGACGTGGCGCCGGTTTAATTAGCACTAATGACCATACTAAACACCACTAGAGCCACTGCCATGTGGGCCCCAGTGCCTATTTATGTTAATTTAATTTCTGTTTAGATTAGTTTATAATCCAACGGGACCCACACGTCAGAGCTGACCGTGCTGACGTGGCTATTGACCTGACCCCACATGTCTGTGACCCAGACAGCTCTGTGTCACTGACCAGTGGACCCCACTGGTCAGGTTTGACCTGGACGAGGTCAGTTGACCTGCTGACGTCACCCTGACACAATGCTGACGCAGTATTTGATTTCTGGATTTAAAATAATTCAGAAAATTCCAGAAAATAGTATAAACTTCAAAAAATCATAGAAAATAATCTATAACTCAGAATGAAATAAATTATATATGAAAAATGATCAGAAAAATCCAAGGAATCTGAATACGGCATTTTCATGTATGTTTGAATAACTTAACCTCGCTGTTTAGTCCAAAACATGATAATGCACTATTTGAATTCATATTTTGAATTTGAACCTTGAGTTCAAATCAACCCAAACCTTTCTGTTACTAGTTGCATTAGCTCAAACCACAACATATTGCCATGTCATGATCATGCATCATATTGTTGCATTGCATTGATTGTGCCCTTCTCTGTTTGCCAGTAACCGTCCCCTCTCAGTAGACGATGCTCCGACGACGTGGTCGATGACACCGATGAAGAAATATAATATCTTCAGAAGTGCCAGGCAACCAAAACCCCCTTGTCCATTCTGATACAAACCCACTCTCTCGCTCCTGCTCTCTTTTACTGCATTAGGACAACAACGATTCATCTGTTACTTGTTGCGGTAGTTGAACCACTTATCCTCTGCATGACCTATCATTGGCACAGTAAATAGATGAAACCCACTAGCATGAGTAGGAGTTGTTTGAGCCCTGATGTGCCTACTCATTCATGCTTGTTTGTCATGCCTGCTATTGCTTAGAGTTGTGTCAGGTCTGATTCATCGGGGATGAGTTGGAATGGTGATGAACATGTCCTACTGTGTGTGAGCTAAGTGTGTGAACACGATTTGGTAAAGGTAGCGGTGAGAGGCCATGTAGGAGTACATGGTGGGTTGTCTCATTGAAGCCGTCCTCAGGAACTGAGTTCTGTGTTTGTGATCCATGATACAGTTACTACCACGCATTGGGCCCGAAACCAATGGACCCTCTCGGCTTCTTAATCACTTGTCCTCTGTCCAGGAGTTGCAAGTAGTTTCTAGTTTTTGTAGTATGCTGGAGGCCGTGGGCAGCGCTGACCCGAGGGGTGGGCTGTGATGCGGTAGGCACGTGGCCTGGCATGCCGGGCGCCCGTTTGGTGTCGCGGAACCCTGTACTCATCGTTCGGGGCCGTATGTGGAAACCTCGGCCGGACTCCCTGCGGATGGAACCTGAATAGGCGATAAACCTGGACTAGAGACTTGAGCATTTAGGTAGGCTGTGGCCGACACCCTCGATGGGCTTCCGCTTGAAGGTTGCCGAGTACATGCTATGTAAACGGCGGTAAGTGGTGAGAGCGTGTGTGACGAAGTACACCCCTGCAGGGTTAATATGATCTATTCGAATAGCCGTGTCCGCGGTAAAGGACTTCTGGGTTGCCTATAACAGTTCATAGACAAGTGAAAGTGGATACTCTAAAATGCGCAAGATAAGCGTGAGTGCTATGGATGGCGTTCTCGTAGGGAGACGGGAGCGGATCCATAGTGGAGTATTGATATGGTGAATATGTGGACTCGTGTGCGCCACCTCAAAAGAGCTACTTGCAGTCGTAGTTTAGGATAGCCACCGGGTCAAAGCTAGCTTGCTGCAGTTAAACTCCACCACCCCCTTTGTTGATACCGATGCATATGTAGATAGTTCTGATGTAAGTCTTGCTGGGTACATTTGTACTCACGTTTGCTTATTTTATGTTTTACAGAGAGACGTCAGTCTCGCTAGTAGTTCCGTGTGGACTTCGACGTTTAGCTTGATACCTCAGCTACGATCTTGTGCCCTCTACAGGATCTAGTAAATAGTCAGGATTCTCAGCCTTTTTCATTTGTAGATGTCTGTACTCAGACATGTTAAGCTTCCGCATGTGTTTGACTTGTATGCTCTGAATGTTGGGTCATGAGACCTATGTTTGTAATATCTCGCTCCTCGGAGCCTAATGAATAAATACTTGAGTTGTAGAGTTATGTTGTGATGCCATGCTGTATTTACACATATCGAGCATATTGTGTGTATGATTGAAATGCTTGGAATGTGTGGGATCCGACAATCTAGTTGTTTATCCTTGGTAGCCTCTCTTATGGGGAAATGTAGTCTTGTGCTTCCATGAGCCATAGTAGTCCGCTACAGCCCGGTTCACCGGAGTCCTGCTAGCCCAGCACTACTGCTCCGGGACACTTGACTGGCCGGCATGTGATTCACTTCGTTCCTGTGTCTGTCCCTTTGGGGAAATGTCACGCGGTGACATCCGGAGTCCTGCCTAGCCTGCTACAGCCCGGGTTCCCGGAGTCCTGTTAGCCCAGTGCTACAGCCCGGATTCACACGTTGCTGACCGACATGCTCGATGTTGATTCATGTATGCCTGTCCCCGTAAGTTAGTGCCGCTTTGGGTTCACAACTAGCCATGTCGGCCTGGGTTCTCTATCATATGGATGCTAGCGACACTATCATTTACGTGAGCCAAAAGGCGCAAACGGTCCCCGGCCATGGTAAGGCCACACCCATGGGAATACCGTGCGTGATGCTGCAAAGTGATATGAGGTGCTACAGGCTAGATCGGTGTGACTTAGAATCGGGGTCCTGACATTCCATGACACTCGCCCGGCCACTCCGACCAACTCCCCTTTGGGCTAAGTCATGGGTGGCCCCAATGCCAGTCCGGACATCCAACGGCCACCGTCGTGGCAAAACAAAACGGTCCCAAATGGTGAAATCCTTGTAGAAGTAGCAGATATTGCAAAGGATGCCACTGACGAAGCCGCCAAGATTGATGATGTAGGAAGTCTTGTGCATGTTGCCAAGGGGAACAGAGAAATCCCTAGAGAACCTGGGAAGTCCTCTAGCAACGCATTTGGCCCCACCAAAATGGATGTGGAGAAATTGCCCGTCAATACTGACACGCTAAACCCCGACAACCAACCACCAGCGTCAACCTTGCAAGTTCCATCAAGAAGCTTGGCGGTAGTCACTTCCCAGCATGAGTCTAGAACCCTAGTTCGTCTGGCACTGCAAGGCCGAATTTTGATGAAGAATTTGCTCAGATACTGCTCCCTCTCTCCCAAAGAACTACCAAAGCCACTGATGCTATTGATTATGCTGAGGATCTTTCCTTGCTAGAGATCATGGTCGTCAAATTCAAAGATCTCCAAGAATTTACAGTCGAATGTCGAACAAAGTCCAAGAAGAGCGCAAATCTGTAGATCTGGCTAACCAGAAATTGAAGGAGAAAGTGAACGAGCTGCATCCATGGTATAATGAGTACGCCCGCAATCTTATGAGGTAGGAGGAAAAGCTTATTGCTCCCAAATAACAGCGGCAACCCATGATGGCAAGTTGACAGAGCGCAAGGCGCTGCTCAACGTCAAAGAAAAAGACCTTGTCGCATGGGCAAGGCCCTTGGTGCCACTCTCTGCAATAAGGATGAGGAAATTGAAACGCTCCTTAAGCAACGGACCCAAGAGCTGGAGGATGAACACAAGAAATCCATCGAAACCCAAGCCTTGCAGAATGCCGCTATGCTTAAGGAGGTTACTGACGAAGTTGTTGGCGTTGCCACCGCCAAAGCAGGCCTTGAAATCTTGGTGGGCAAGTTGAAAGAGGAGCTTGCCGGTAGAAGTAAAGAGATCAAAATCCTCAAGAGCGAAGCGCAGAAAAAACCTCACTCTAGGAGAGCTATAGACACAGCATTCGTCCAAGGATCAAGATCTAAATACCGCCACTAATGTAGCCGAGGACCTAAAATACAAACTTGCCGGCCTAGAAACAAATCTTGAATCCACTAAGGAACGGGAAAAGCTCTTGACAAAAAAGCTTGTTGCGGAATAAAATCTCCAAAAATACACTGAGAACAATCTTGAACAACTACGTGAAATGCACCCCCTTTGGACGAGGCGGCTTGTTGATATAGCTGAGTGCCTCACTTGCCAACTTGCCATTATGGATATGAAGAGTTGGAGATTCACCATCAATCAACATGAGGCCACCAGTGTCAGATTGACCAAATTTATTGATGGCCTCATCAACGCACTAAAGACATATCATGACGACAGGTGTGCCTCATTTGCCGATGAATCCCAGCTGTTTGCGTGCAACGTCCTCTACCAAGTACTGCTCAAGCTTGCTCATTGCCATCCCAACCATGTTCTCTCTAGGATCTTCAAGAAGCTACCGCGGGACACTGATGTCACTACCACTAACAAGGTTCATGCTCCTCTTGCCGACAAGGTTCTCCAAGTTCCCAGGATCCAAGGTGATCGTCGGGATTAAGCTTGTCGCTACATCCTCCACTGTGCTATCATGTAAAAGATACATTTGATCTTATGTTATATCTACATTGATTTTGTGATGTAATATAACTTAAGTTGATGAATGAATGTATGCTATCCCCCTTGTTTTTGTATGTCTTTGTATTATTTGATTTTATACCCTATGCGTACCAGAAGCTTGCCGGTGCATGCACTTGCTACGAGCGCTTGAGGAACGGGTCCTTAGCAGCCTGCGGGTAGCGTTGCCGCCAACAAGTTTTCCTTTGGCATTTTCAATGCGACTACTTAAATTCTTGAGCGGACTCGAAACAAAGTAAGAGTGCGAATGATCACGACAAGGTTCCTTCACGTGCAGGTTTTTCATACAAACACATAATTGTTGACGGGAAATTGCAAAATGTAACAAGGAAATTGTTTCAAAGTTTTTCAACTTAGCTTTTCCTTGGACTGCCTTTCTTGTCGTACAAAATGATCACTTCAACGCCAATTAAATGGTATCCCCATTCTCCCCCCCGGGAAACTTGCATGCAAGGAATCCTTCTGTACTTTGAGGAAAAGAAAAAAGAGTGGTTTTGGAACCTTAGCGGTTCATCAACCATTTCATACAAACGAAAGCATTATTATCACAACATCACATGCATTTATTACATAAATGAATATGCACAAAGAGTTGCGAAACACTTAGCTTTATTCACATATGCATAGGATCTGCGCCTGGTTTTGTACAAAGGGTTACAAGTCTTGTCGACAAAGCTTGTGCAAAAGGGGATGCCGGGAACAAGACCTGGAAGTTGCGCCATATGGGTAGAATTTGCGAAGATGCTCAATATTCCATGAGTTCTGCACTTGAATTCCATCCCCAGTCTCCAGACGGACTACGCTAGGTCAGGTGACTCGCACTACCAGATAAGGGCCTTCCCACTTTGGTGTTAACTTGTTTGATCCCTTGGCAGACTGAATGCACCGAAGAACAAGGTCTCCTTCCTCAAAGCTTCGAGCATGAACTTTGCGGCTATGTTAGCGGCACAAAGCTTCCTGTTAGCGTGTAGCTCGCATAGCCACTTGAAGACGATCTTCCTCAAGGAGCATTGCATCATCTTGCCGCAACTGCTCTTGCTCCACTTCATCATAAGCAAGCACTCGAGGTGACCCGTATGTGAGTTTCGTGGGGAGCACCGCTTCTGCACCATAGACTAGGGAGAAGGGTGTTTGGCCGGTAGCTTGATTTGGTGTCGTCCTGAATGACCAAAGAACTGTCAGCAACTCATCATTCCAGTGTCTTCTATACTTGCATAGCCTGTCAAAGGTTCTTGTCTTGACACCATGCAGCACTTCAGCATTCATCCGTTCTGCTTGTATATTGCTTCTCGGGTGAGTGACAGAGGCAAAACAGATCATGCTACCAAGGTCGTGGATGTACTGCATGAAGGCGCAGCTCGTGAATTGGGTGCCGTTCTCGGTGTTGATTCTACTAGGAATCCCAAAACGGCAAACAAATCATTTGAAGAACTTGACGGCTGACTGTGCAGTCACCTTCCTCACTGGCTCCACTTCAGGCCACTTTGTGAACTTGTCGATGGCGACATACAAGAACTCAAAGCCCCCAGTAGCACGGGGGAAGGGGCCAACAATATCAAGCTCCCAGACCGAAGAAGATCAGAGGAGAGGGATTGTTTGAAGAGCTTGAGCTGGCTGATGTATGTTCTTCGAATGGAAATGGCATGCTTCACATTTGGTTACTAGCTTAGTTGCATCCCGGATGGCAGTGGGCCAATAGAAGCCTTGCTAGAAAGATTTGCCGACAAGGGCTCTTGATCCTATGTGAGAGCCACATATGCCCCCATGTATTTATGCCAACAACTTTAGTCCATCTTCCCGGCAAATGCACTTCAATTTCACTCTATTTGGTCTTTTTCTGTGCAGAGTATTATCCACAAACTGGTACATACTTGATTGATGGGCTACTTTCTCAGCTTCTTCTTGCTCATCGGGAAGTTCTCCTGTTTGAAGGAAATGAACTATGTGTTGTGCCCATGCCGGAGCCTATGGCTCGACGACAAGGATTAAAGGCATCTCTTCGGCCGTTGCAGCGCTTGCCTTAGTGGCAACAACCTGAGGTTCTACGCGAAGCCGCTGCTCACCGACGATCGTGTTGTTGTTCCATGCAACATTCTTGCTAGCAGCTTCTTGGAGTTCTGCCGGAAAATACTTGCCGACATTTAACTTTCATCTCTTACGGGCTTGCGCTGACGGAGTGACTAATGGTTGATTCAAATGGAGTACAAAAGTTCCTGGTTCCACAGGAAGCTTTTGAGCGGCAAACTTTGACAGGTGATCAGCAATGTTGTTTTCCGCATGGGGGATGAGCTCTATTTGTAATCCGTGAAAGTGTTCCTCCAATTTCCTCACTTCTTCCACATATGCTTCCATCGACAGGCTCTGATACTCTGTATTCTCTTGCTTCACAACAAGCTGCGAGTCTCCATGGATCATCAATTTTATGATTCCTAAATCCACTGCGATCCTAAGACCGGCAAGGAGCCCTTCATACTCTATAGTGTTGTTTGTTGCTTTCTCCATGGGATAGTGCATTTGTATCACATACTTGAGGTTCTCCCCAGTGGGTGCGACAAGCAGTACTCCGGCACTAACGCCTTGCAGCGAGAAAGCGCTGTCAAAGTACATGATCCATTCTTTAACTGTTTCTTTGCCGGGGAGAACTGATTCTTGAATTTCTTCATCTTGTGTTGGTGTCCATTCTGCAATGAACTCCGCCAAGGCGTACTTCGAATAGTTGAAGTGCTTTCAAATTTGAGTACAAAGATCGACAACTCCAACGCCCACTCCACTATTGTCGTGGCTTTATCACGGCAGATGACCTAGTGAAAGGACTTAGGTGTGGAGACATCTCACTAGGTTAGCTTAAAGGGGTTGAACGGGACAAAGGATACAAAGATTTTACCCAGTTCGGCCCCTCTCAATGAGGTAAAATCCCACGTCCTGCTTCTAGCTGTATTGCTTGAGTTTCGATTACAAGGGAGCGAATACGCTTTACCTAGTTCTCGATTGCCTGTTTCTTGAGTTAACCCGCCGTCGGATCACCCCTTTATATACAGGTTGATGCCCGGCAGCTTGCAGAGTCCCGGCCGGCTCACACAAACGTGACCAGCTTGGTTTCTAACTAAGCTTGCCTTACAGAATAAGTCATCGCCTGGCGGTTCACACCTCGGGGCCTTGAGTCGCCTCCGGGTCTTCGGCCTTCAATAAGCTTGTTCCATGAACCGCCATCTTCATGTTTTCCCAGACCTTATCGGGCCTCTTCATCTTTAAGTCGCCAATGGCATGACTCGGCCCCTCCTGGGCGGGCCATACCTAGTAGTTATATCCCCAACATTAGGCCCCAAGTTGATTTGAACTTGTTCGCATCAATGTTCACCACTTGACTTAGTAGAATCTTACATTAACAATTCCTTACCAATTCGTTGTAACCAGCCATGACGTCACATCACCTAACCATTGTAACCCACCATGACATCATGCGTATTAACTCCGCACAAGGCCCGGGATACCTCAATGGATCTTTATGTTAATGAACCTCCCGAAAATTGGGGCGTCCGCTTTAACAGCATAATCATTTTGCCTCCTCAGCTTTCGCGCATGCCTTCCTTTCATTTCCTTATAAATAGTGATGGGGGGCACTTCTTTCCACTTTTTACCCCTGCCCTCACATCTTCTTCTTTCTCCTCACGACTCCGCTGCAACCGAGCTCTGCCACCATCGTCCTTTGTCAACAGCACCAACTCCGACCGCTGCATCGACCTGAACAGACCAGAAAACTGCGGCGCACCTCTGTTGTTCATCAGCATTAGTAAGTACTCACCTTTCCCCATAGCAGATCTGCATTAGGGTTTTCGTCATTCGTTGATGTTCTTCACCATTCTTCATATTTCTCTTTAAAACGCGTAGTTTGATCTGAAAACGACACTGAAGTTATGCGGTAGTCGTTTTAGCATCCCTTTCCAATCACAGAAGGTACCCTTTCTGTACAAGATCCCATCTGAGTACATGAGTTCTTCCACTGTCGTAACCTTAGGTTTAAGATTTATTTTAGTTTTTGCACATCTGTAGATCCAAAATCGTAGAATTGATCTGTGGAACCTGTTTGTTCAGTACCTAGCAAAATTTCACTTATATGTCTACAGATACTTGTGAGCTGCGGCCATGCGGGCTGCTTATATGATAGGTCGTAACCCGCCAAACACCATTAGTCCCGCTTTAAGGTGCCAGTATAGGTTCAGAATCTGTATAACACGGCACTGTCTTCCGGTTTAATCATGCCAACCTTTATAGCACGTATTCTCTGCATACGAATTAGCCTTGCATAATGCCCTTGCTTTTTGATCACTGGACGGCTTAACAACATAACATTAATCTGGCAATATGATCCTTTCTAGGCTTTTCATCAACAAAATGACCAAATCTTCACCTCATGCAACTGGGTCGTCTCCATTGTGATGGAGCAATCTCTCAAAGAATATGTTCAAGTGGGCATCTTAGCCGCCAAATATACTATTCACCGGAGAGCTCCGGGGAATGAGGCTATACCCACCCCAAAGGAAGGCGATGTCATAGTCTTTGCTGATCATATGCTCCGGGGCTTTACCCCACCCGGCTCAAAAAAAATTCGTGATGTGTTGCATTTCTTTAACTCCACCCTCAAGACATTGGACCCAATTCCGTTTCCAATATCTGCAACTTCCATGTCTTTTGCGAAGTATACCTCCAAGAAGAACACACTATGGACTAGTTCAGAGAATTTTATTACCTGAACCACCAAACTGAGTTCACAGATGGCCCCAACTTAGAACTTGGTGGAATTTCCATTCATAGACAGAAAGAAGTTGTCTTCCCTACTGCCGCTCTTCCCAGTCATCCGAAGGACTGGAACCAAACTTGGTTTTACTGTAAAGACACATCTCCGGCTGATGAAAATCCTCTGCCGGGTTTCCGTGAGAACCGGCTTAGTTCAAGACATCCCCTCCCTTACCGGATCAACACCGAAGAACGGGCCAAATATATGCTCATCTTTTCAAAAACAAGGGACATAATGGCCAACGGGTTGACCAGAGTTGATCTAGTCCGGTGTTGGGTGTCTTGAGAATTTTGACCATAAGCCGCCGGCACGGCTTAATGTGCGAATATACCGGCGATGCCAAAGACCCACCGCGTCACAGCCAACTGCAATTAGACGATGATGTGATCAACAGGATGACCAAAACAGTGCTTAACGAGAGCTTCACGACTTGTAGCAAAACGGGGTTGAATCCCTTCTGTACCTTTAACAAGCCTCCAGGTGTAAGTATTGTTGAGCAATTTTAAACTTACTCATTATCTCTTAATCTGTCTTCTCATTATTATTTGATTTCTGCAGGTTGACTCCCCCTTTTGGAACAGAAAACTCGAGGACAAGCCGGCCAAGCAGGTCAGGACAAAGACCAAGGCTCCCAAAAAACCTGCCAAGAAGAAGGCAGATGCGATTGACCCGTTCACTCTGTATGATGAGTCAGAGGTAGAACTTGACTCCCTTGGCTCATTTTTTATATACCTTATTGACACTGATTGCTATCAGGATGACGCAGAGGCCAGCCACGTAGATGGGGAAGAGGTAACTATCCTTTCCTCCGACTCAGAACCTCTGCCAAGGCAGAAAGATCGACAAGCGAGCCGGAAAGTAAGGTTTTCTCACCCTTTAGCTTACCTGGATCCAACTTTATTTTGAAGAAACAACAGCATGAAGTTCGCCGCACAACCCAGAACAGCGGCGGCGGCAATCTCTCCTCTGGCTTTCCCAACACGCCGGCTCCTCGGAAATGCCGGAATGAGGTGCTACAAATTTCAACCCTCTCCATTCCTAAGGCGGGTCTTATCCGTCAACCACTTAATCCGTCCAACTCAAATTATCAGGGAATTTCTCATTCATCTTCTGGCGACTCTACTGGAATCTGAATACCTCCCTTCAAACTTGCTCTTTGGTGAGTATACTAAACTTTTCTGCTTCAACACTTGTATGATAATGTACTGATATCCTTATATGTCTTACTTTCGGTGGCATAGCCACACCCAACAAGAAGTTGAAGGTAAACAAACCGGCCGAGGAACCTAAGGCTACTGATCCGGCAAGACTACCCACCTCTGAAGCCTCTCAACAAACTCCAGTGGCTACTGCAGATGACCCGCCACCAGAAGCTCATGAAGCCGTGGTAGATCCCATGGGCGTTGACCCGCCCTGTACTGAACCGCCAATCACCATCAAGCCTACTGAATAGGCTGAAGATGTTATAATCACGAGGACTGGTTACACTGAACCGGGCCATCCCACTGTTCTATCAAAGCACAGTGCCAAAGAAGAATTTCCAGCTGCTGACAAAGGCAAATGGAAATTGGACTTGGAAAGCTACGTCAGCTTCAGCGCCAGTGAGATCTATTTAGGATACATAAACCGCCTTTATTCCAGCTGAGACATGGCGGCCTGTTTAGTCAATTTGATGAAAGAGCGATTTGAGGTAACCACCTAAACCCTTCTCATATAAACATGTATATGTCAGCCGCCAAGGCTATAGGATGCGAAAAACTTGAGAATGATGTAGACTTAAATGATATCCATCGTGAAATCCTTCGAAATTATTCTATCTACATTAGACCCAAATGAGTAGCCCCCGAGGGCCGGCTTAAATTGAATAGCTAAGCCAAGACTTATCATCATGCTTGTGAAGAAATCCAAATATATAGCCCCGATGAACCAGCTTAATTTGAAGAATCTAGCCGGGTCATTAAAAATTTGCCTTAAAAAAGAGCAATGTACATTAGCCCCCAAGTGCCAAGTAGATTTCTTGTAATGTTCTCGGGACTTCAATGGAATGAGCATTATAAACCCTGAATGCTGCTTGATATGTGCTTGCAGGCTGAGCTAAACATGAAGGAATCTTAGGTGGTAGATTTGCGGAAAACATCACCTTGCAACAATCAGAAACATCCAAGACTAAATCTGAACTGAAAACTGCCTTAGAGATCTCAGAAAGCTGAAGACAGACTTTGACACACAAAGAGCCGGCTGGGAGACTGAAAAAGCAGCTCTTCTGAAAAGAGCTGAAGATGCTGAAGCTGCCCTTAAACCGGTGACTGAAGAGTTATCCAGTTTAAAACGACATGTGAATCAAATGACAGCTGCCATCTTCGGTAAGTAACTTTGCACTGCAATTTTGTCTTAGTAATTTACTATAACCCGCCTGGTGACTTATCATGTGTTTCGCCTACAGGCCGCAGAAGTTCTAATCTTGGCAAAGACATGCTGGTGAAGCTGAAGGTGGTTTACACACTGGTGGAGCAGCTGTACACACGCACGCAGCGATCCTTAGCAGTTATCTCGCATAACAAACAGCCACCTTCACTTCTCCAGGATGTTTTGGATAAGCTACCTGTCATGCCCAAAAGGATTGAAGAAATCAAGCGATCCGCAGCACAAGACGGCGCCATCACTACTTTGAGCCGGGCCAAAGCATGGTAGGCGGAGTTAGAAAGAGGACGGGACTCCCTTTGATGCCAACGACTTTACCAAATGTGTAAAGGAGATGCGTCCGTCGGCGACCAAGTTGGCCGAAGAAACTGATTTATCAAAGTATCAGTCGGCTTACACCAAAGAGAATGCAAAAGTGAAAGCGTCGGCTTACGAGATCGTAGAGCTCGTTCCACCGATACGTAAGCACACCTTCGCTCCTGATGTTGATCCGTCTGATCTTATAGACGATGAGGCTGAATACAGAGATTTAACCGGCATCTTCTGGACATCGTCCGATTTACAGACATTGGAGGGAGGGGAAGAAGAATTGGTGCAGGATGACCCGGAAGCTTCAACTCGCCAAGACCAGGACATCTGATCCACAAGCCGGCTCTAAACTGCAGCACAGTGTTTCTTCTTCAAAAAACTCCTAATCATTTGGGCTTGAAAAGCCGTGTAATAGACTAGTGAAAAGAATGATTTGTCATACCATTGTGCATGTTTTAGCCTTAAAACTGTTGATGCATTTTCTTTGTGCCTTTGATAAGTTTGCAAGGAATATTATACTATTTTGCAATGTTCCTGGACACATAATGAACAACATATGCCCTGGCGGTTTACACCAGGGCGGGTCATAACATCCAATGTAATATGTTCTGGCGACTTAAAGTCTATAACCAGGGCGGGTTATCAAACCTCGCATATTCATATAACAAGTAAAAACATACCTGTGAAATTGGTTCATGCTGCCGGCTTACATCGCCATATCCAGTGAGGGTGACAGCCCAAAGACTTATAGTGCATAATTCCAATTGTGCAATCAAAGTATACTGGCGACTTACAATCCAAAGCTAGGACGGGTTATCAAACCCCAAATATGCTCAAATATGAGTCATAAAAATTAAGGCTACATGGCCTCGATTGTTTTAAACCATATGTTTAATATGGAGCAAGGATATGGATCCAAAAAAAGTGTTCAGAGAAAAGAACAAATCCAAAAAACAAGGCTTTCATAGGCCACTGTTGGATGTGGGGTTCCGGCAAACCCTTAAGGTTCGAACACTGGGGTGCGCGCGAAGTCTCTCCCTCCTACCGATCTATGCTCTAGCTCGCTAAGATCTCGCGGACAAACTCAACGAACTCGCAACATAGAAAGACACGAGGTTTATACTGGTTCGAGCCACCGTTGTGGTGTAATACCCTACTCCAGTGTGGTGGTGGTGGATTGCCTCTTGGGCTGATGATGAACAGTACAAGGGAAGAATAGCCTCCTGAGGTTGAGGTGTTCTTGTGCTTGTGTAGATGAGGATGATCTGAACCAGCTCGGGATCAGTTGCCTCCTACTATGGTGGCTAGTCCTATTTATAGAGGCCCTGGTCCTCTTCCCAAATATCGAGCGGGAAGGGAGCCAACAACGGCGGGCAAATTTGAAGGGGGACAGCTAGTACAAGCTATCCTGACAAAAGCGGTCTTCGCCTGCGAAAAGCTCTGGGGTGACGCCGTCTTGGGCTCCACGATGACCTCCGCCTTGTCGTCCTCCTGGTCTCGGTCTCGTTGCACCAATATGGCAACCTTTGCCCGATGCCTTGGTACTCTTCGCCTGCGCTGGCCTCCTTAGCACCAAAGAGGAAATAGGGACGCTGCGCGCACTGGCGCCCGCCTGGCACCCGCCTGGTACCGTTCGTCATGGCTCTTGTCACGAGCGCCTCGTGAGGTTTGCCTCGCCTTGATATCTCCGCTCCTCGTGAGCCTGCTAGGCTAGGCCACTCCAGAGGAGGTCTTGCGTCGTCCGCCTTGCGACGCTTGGGCCCTCACGAGGGTCTTGGGTGCCTCGTTGACGAAGATGGGCCGTATGGCCTGCTGCTTGGCCATGTTGTGGGCCGCAGGCAGGCAAGTCTGGGGACCCCCATTCCCAGAACGCCGACAGTAGCCGCCGGGCCCAAGGTGCGCTTGGGCTATGCCAAGGGTCAAGTTCGGAGCACCGCGGGCCCCAACAGGCCTGTGGCCTCGGTTGACGGGTGGCGGTTGATTGGACGTGGGCGTCTCCGCTTCCCCATGCTGCCTCGGCAATTGCTTGCCTTGACAAAGGCTGGCACGGGCAGTTCTTTCCTTCATTGCCTCTTCCTTGCCTCACTCCAGATCCCCTTTCTTGCTCTTTGCCGCGGCTATCTCCAGATCTGCACCATCCTTGCTCTGCATCTGCTGCCCATGGCGCCGTGCAAGGTCAAGACTTCCTCAGCACCGACTTGGTATGAGCCGGTCCTCGAGGCGCCCACCGTCACGGAGAAGAGCCTCGCCTCCGTGCACCTGCTGACAGTGGGCGACAGCAACAAGTGGGGGAAGACGGAGCTCCGGCTCGCGTCCGACGAGCCAGAGCCTGAGGGGAGCACCTTCTTCCCCTTCTTCTCGAGCAGCGTCGCCGTCGGGTTGGTTCCTCCCATCTCTGATTTCTTTTATGAAGTCCTCGACCACTATGGGCTGCAGGCGTTGCATTTCCATCCCTACTCTGTCCTCCTCCTCTCCATCTTTGCCTACTACTGTGAGGCGTACCTAGGCGTTATGCCGTCCGTGGCGCTCCTTCGCCATTTCTTCTTCCTCCGCGTCAGCGGCAAGCACAGCTCCGGGTGCGCTAATTCCATTGCATGCGGCAAGGCCAACTCGATCTCGAGCACCGGAAAGAGGGCCGACAACATCCGATCCAAATGGGTCATGATGGATCCCCAGCGCGCCGACCCGCGTCTAGCGTTGCCAACAGCAGCGCCCCTTCCAACGGGGGGTGGCCCAAGGCGGAGCTTGTCGACGAGCGGGCATCGTTGGTGTTGGGGCAGATGATGACCGACCTGAGGCCGGGCAACGCGAGGGCGGCCAAGGTAACGCGGGCGATGCTCCTGAGGGAGTTCTTGACGCTGCGGGTTGCCCCACTCCAGGCGCGCACGCGCCCCCTCTAGGAGCTTGAAGAAGAGGAGAACAAGACCCGCCTGAGGCCAGGGGACCTGCCTGGCGATGAATTGGACGCCGTCCTGCGCCTCATAGTCGGGGACACCCAGGAGTACCGGCCTAGCCCTTTCGTTCCCCTGTTCCAACGCAAGGACCGGGAGGAATTTGTCGCCTCCAGGCCGACCTTTGATGCGTGCAGGCTGGTGTCGCCAACGCTTCTGGGAGTTCCTACGGCACAGAAACCGGTGGAGGTGTCTTCTGGTGAGTCCCGGGGAGAGGGAGAAGAGGAGGAGGACTCGGAGAAGACCCTGGAAGAGGTGGGGGAGACTTCCCCCCTGAGCAAGGCCGAGATTCTCCGCGCCCTTCCTGATGATGCCGAGGCCGACGCTTTCCAAGGGGAGAGGGAGCAACCCCTCATCCCGACAATGGGTAGGTCGTCGCTGGTAGCCCATGGTGCCGCCCCCTCCCTGGCGCCTCCTGGGGCGGGCTCCGGTTCTGTCTCTACTCCTCCTGGCGCCGCCGGAGCCTGGACGCCTGCTCCTCAGGTCCCGAAGCTATCAGGCTTCAAGCTTCCCAAGCGGTCAGTGGAATAAATCGCAGTGGGATTGGTAGGTGTCTTAAGCTTCGCCTTGTCCTTGTTTGTACTCATTGTTTCCTTATACTCACCCCTGGTTGATCAGGCCGACAACTTCGGCGAAGAGGAGGAAGGAGACGCAGCGGCAGTGCCTCCCGCGGAGAAAGGAGGCAACAGCGCCCGCATCTCCCCGGCCCGATCGTCCTCGCGAGGCCAAGAGGAGCATCGCCGCGTGGAGTCAGCCCCATGGCCACGCTAGCTCCGGAGGTGCTGGTACTCGGCGCACCTGACGAGGTCCTAGCTGCTCCAGAACCTACGGTCTCCCAAGCCCTGGAGACGATGTCACTTCCTCCCACTGCTGCATCTCCACTCCGTGGTTCTTCTGCTCCTGCTGCCGTCTTGAAGCGTGCCCTTTCGGAGATGACCCAGCTGCAGGCGGATGTCCTGAGCATGGACCCGCGCCTGGTGGCCGGGCATTTGGAGTTGGCCTCTGGCTGGCTTCAGTCCGACCTGGCAGTTCGCGCAGCGCTGGGCCAGGCTGCTGCGGTTTTCGAGAAGGAGAAGCAAGGAGCCGCCAACACTTCAGCCGATCATGAGGCGGTGCTAAAAGACGCCAAGGCTGCCCGTGACCACTGCCATGTGCTGGAGGGTGAGCTGCAGAGCCTGCGCGACCAGCACGCCAAAGAGGTGCGCTGCCGCCAAGCGAAGGAGGAGGAGATGAAGGCCCGGGAGGAAGCCGTCAAGAACTGTGATGCTGAGTTAGCGAAACTGAGGAAGAAGCAGGCCGCCGAGTGCAACCGGTTGGAAGAGTTGGAGCGGAAGATGGGGACGAGGGAGGCCAATCTTGATGCCAAGGTGCGAGTCCTGGCTGAAGACCGCGTGGCCTTTGCCGATCACGAGAAGAGGTCTCGCAAGGCGCTGAAGACGCTCTACGAGCACGGCCTGGAGAAGCCTCTGGACACCAACGAGGACGGCCCCGCCCAGCTGCTTCCTCTCGTGGTGAAGGCGCTTGAGGAGGTCGTTGATGGTCTCGGTCCCATGGCGGAGGCAGAAGCTCGCGTCCTGTCTTCAGCCGCGCTGACTCGCGTCTTTAGCCACCTGCACCTTCGCGACCCCAACGCTTGCCTTGACCAGCTGCTGGAGCCTGTAGCTGAAGATCAATACGAGGTGGCTGCCGCGGCCGTGCAGGATCAGGTGG
The DNA here is from genome assembly GCF_002575655.3 of Aegilops tauschii subsp. strangulata. NCBI lineage: Eukaryota > Viridiplantae > Streptophyta > Magnoliopsida > Poales > Poaceae > Aegilops > Aegilops tauschii. The sequence continues at coordinate 160,160,158 of NC_053038.3, forward strand.
GGGCCTTGTTGAGGAAGTTTCGCGGCTTTGTCTCCGCTCCTCTGTCTAGCGTCGTCGACCTTGCGGCTGGTGGTGAAGACAAAACCGCTCACGAGGCAGCGCCTTCCGCAGGCGACGGCGACGTCTAGAGGTGACCCACGGCCATTCTTCCCGTTCCGTTCCTGCGATATGTATCAGGCCTTGTGGAGGCGTTTAGACTTTTTATTTGGTATTGTGAGGACAATATGCTTGTAATATTTGCTTCGCGATTTCCTTCCTATTTGCTTTGCGTTCTGCGTCGGCAAAGCCCAGCCCTGCGCATACCTCAACCGCCATTGGGCCGACCGGAGACCAGGACGGACCAAGGAGGGAGGGGCTACGTGACAAGTTAGGCTCCTGAGTCGCGATGCTCAGGAGTCCCACTTGACGCGCAAACAGCATATAGGGAGAGTTCGTGGGGGTAGATTAATGTTCTACGTCGGCAGGGCCCAGCCCCGCGCATACCTCAACCGCCAATGGGCCGACCGGAGACCAGGACGGACCAAGGAGTGAGGGGCTACGTGACCAGTTAGGCTCCTGAGTCGCGATGCTCAGGAGTCCCCCTTGACGTGCAAACAATTCCCATACCTGCCCTCGCCGAGGCCTCGGGAGGGGCACGCGATGCCCAGGTCCGGGGGACCTGGTTAGGTGGCGTGCGCTTGGGCGTGACCCGAGCGCAGCCCCCGTGCCTAGCCCCCATGCGCGGCTTTCCCGAGGGAAGGCGTTGCGGTAAGGCTGGGCACTGAGCTCTGGGCTCCCTGAGGTTGGCACGACTGTGGGGTCGCCCTCAGTTGTTTATCACCAGCGCGGAGCATAGTGCTTCCGCTTGTGCACGGGCATAGCCGTTCCTCGGCAGTGTTGACAGCCAGCGCAGAGCATGGTGCTTCCACTTGGGCGTGGGATGGGGGGCCCCTCCGGGAGGAGCCCCCGGGGCGTGTACAGCCCCGCACTGACACGTGGCTTGCACGGCAGGGCTGCGATGTGTATCTGGGCACTCGTGAGCCAGCGCGGGACTCATGAGGCCCTACCTCAAGGCGAGTTGCGCCTGGTCTTGAGTCTTGGTGACTGTGTGTTCCTGCAAGGCAGTTAGATGCAAGCACTCTACGTCCTCAGGTCCCGGCCCTTGAGCGAGCTTAGCCGCCGCTAGTATGCCAGGTCGTGATGCCGTGGACAAGGCCAGGGGGTGAGGGCTGGAGAGCCAGTAAGAGCTCCTGAGTCGCGATTCTCGGGAGCCCCCCTTTTAACGTGCAAGCAAATTGCATAGGATGAACAGACCCGTGGCGGGCGGCAATCGAGCAGGCGATAGCCGTTGGCAGGTTAAGCATGAAGAGCAGATCAACTTGGATAAATGCAGGAAGATACACGCCACCGGGTCTGGCCCGAGCGGCTTAGGGATGATGCAGCCCAAGGGGCGCCCCCAGCAAGGTAAGCTAAGGACTTAAGCAAAAGGGATACATGCCATAGGGACGGACCCATGTGGCCTAGGAATAATGCAGCCCGAGGGGTGCTCCCAGCTTAAACGAGCTTGGAAGATGTCACCTGGTTCTATAGACGAAGTAGAGTTGGTGCAGCCGAAGCCGCGCGTTGAAGGAATGGCTCCTCATGAGCCACCGAGACCCTGAGCCTCGGGAGGCTCTGGAGGTTCCCTGAAGACCGTCTCCATCTCCTCCAGGACGGCGTGGAACCTAGCCTCCTGAGCCGCCAGGACTTGCCGCATGTTGCGCTGATAGGCCGATGCCACGCTCGGCAAGCCGAAGGGCATGCGAACATAGCTGTGTGGTGGGCCCTCGCAGCGGCCCACACGCGATGGCTAGAAGTGCTCCTGAGATGTGGCCCTGTTGAGCTCTGGGACGTCGACGCAGACACGCAGTCTGGCATCCTCGCCTGGATGGGGAGCTGCGCCTTGTGAGCGGCTGTGGCCGCGCATGGCTCTTGCTTCTTGCAGTTCCTGGGTGGTCTTGGTGACGAACTCCTGGGTGGTGGGCACTCCTTGCCCTGTGCTCTCCTGAGGAAAGTGTGTCATGAGGCACGCTTCCAAGTGGTGCCCAAGTGCCTCCCACGTGAGGTTGGCAAGGTCTGAGGCTCTCCAGAAGAGAGCCCCCGAGCCCTGCCTAAGGAGGGCGCCGGGCGCGCCTTCCTATGTGGTGGAGGGAGGCACCCCTGGAGCGGGCGCTGGTCCTGATGAGGCTCCTGCCGCGACGCCATCCTCTTGGGGTCCTGCACGGCGTGACAACTTCTTCTTGGGGATGGACTCCGGAGGGCCTTCACTTCTACTGTCGGGGTCGCCGATTGCTACGGCTTGAAAGGCGCGCTCAAGGGAGCACACCGCATCCCTCTCTTCACACGGGACTGTGATGATTCCTCCGCTTCTTGCCATCTTGAGAACGTTGTAGCCGTGATGAGTGACTGCCATGAACTTGGCCAGGGCTGGATACCCGAGGATGGCATTGTACGGCAGGCAGATGTGCGCGACGTCGAAGTCGATGAGCTCGGTGTGATGGTTCTTGCGCTCCCCGAAGGTGACAGGCAGGCGGACCTGCCCTATCGGTGTGGTGGGACCATCGGTCACTCCTGAGAAAGGCTTGGTTGGCTGGAGCTGCTCATATGGCACTTGGAGGTTGTCGAACATGTCGACGGACAGGACGTTGAGCCCTGCGCCGCCGTCGATGAGAGTCTTGGTGACTTGCACATTGCTGATGATTGGGGAGCACAGCATAGGGAGGGCGCCAGCGGTGGCTGCGCACTTGAGCTGATCTGCCGAGTTGAAGGTGATGGCACATTGGGACCACCCGAGCGGGCGTGTGGCCTCGAGCATGGGGAGCACCGCGTTCACCTCGCGAGCGAAATGTTTGAAGATGCGCTGAGAGGCTGGGGCCTGGGCACCGCCAAAGATGTAGGCGATTGCACGATGCTCCTGGAAGCCCCCGGCCCCCTCGTCCTAGTGGTGGTCGTCGTTCCTTCTTGGTGGCGGCAGCGGGGGAAGACCGGTGTTGCCTTGGGGGCGATCCTCACGAGGCGGGTCCCTCCAGGCGCCCTCGCGAGGTTGGTCCTGCCAGCGGTCCTCACGAGACCGGTCGCGCCACTCCTGGCGCGGGCCACAGTCGTCGGAGCGTCCGCCTCCGCGTCCTCCTCCGCGGCCGTAGCTCGGGTCGTTGCGCTCGGGGCGTCGACCGTAGCGTCCTTCCCGTATGGCTCTGAGCTCTTGACAGTCGTTGGTGTTGTGGGTGTTCAGGTTGTGGAAGGCGCAGAACGGTCGGCCGTTCTTGGATGACTCGGGCTGATCTCTGCCTCGCTTGGTGTCGGGCTCCGCTACGAGCACTACTGCCTCTTTGCGCTTCGCATCTTTGGCCTTGGCCTTCTTCCTCCGCTCCTGCAGCTGGCAGCTCAAGGAGAGAGAGGCGCCCCTCCTCAGCTCTTGTGCACTTGGTCGTCAGGTTGAACAGCTCCTAAGATGTGCAGAGCTCCTCATGGATAGCGAGCTCTTCCTTCATCTTGACGTCACGGACGCCGTCCGAGAACGCGGAGATGATGGCTTCGTCTGTGACCTTGGGGATCTTGAGGCGGGTGTTGTTGAAGCGCTGGATGTACTTCTAGAGGGTCTCTCCTGGTTGTTGCTTGATGCGGCATAGATCACTCGCGGCCGGTGGGCGGTCGCGAGTGCCCTGGAAGTTGGCGACGAAGCGGTCGCGCATCTCGTCCCAGGAGGAGATCGAGCCGTGCTGCAGGTTCAGGAGCCAGGAGCGGGCCCCATCCTTGAGAGCCATGGGAAACCAGTTCGCCATGACTTTTTCGTCGCCGTTGGCCGCTTCGATGCTCAGCTCATAGAGCTGCAGGAACTCCGCAGGGTCGGCGGTGCCGTCGTAGCGAGGAGGCAGATCTGGCTTGAACTTGCCTGGCCAGGCGACGCTACGCAGCTCGGTGGTGAAGGCGCGGCAGCCAGCCGTGGTCGCCGGGGCCCGCTTCTGAGGTGGAGCTTGGTCTTGGCGAGGTCTGCACTGCACCAGTACAGGTGGCACGCGGTCTTCACGAGGTGGCGCGGGGAGCGCCGGCGCAGCTTCTCGCGGCCGCAGGATTTCTTGGCAGCTTCTTTTGTTGTGGAACGTAGTAATTTCAAAAAAATTCCTATGCACATGCAAGATCATGGTGATGCATAGCAACGAGAGGGGAGTGTGTTGTCCATGTACCCTCATAGACCGAAAGCAGAAGCATTATCACAACGCGGTTGATGTAGTCGTACGTCTTCACGATCCGACCGATCAAGTACCGAACGCACGGCACATCCGAGTTCAGCACACGTTCAGCTCGATGACGTCCCTCGAACTCTGATCCAGCCGAGTGTTGAGGGAGAGTTTCATCAGCACAATGGCGTGGTGACGATGATGATGTTCTACCGACGCAGGGCTTCGCCTAAGCTCCGCAACGATATTATCGAGGTGTAATATGGTGGAGGGGGGCACCGCACACGGCTAAAATATCGTATATCAATTGTGTGTCTAGAGGTGCCCCCCTGCCCCCGTATATAAGGGAGCAAGGGAGGAGGCCGGCTGCCCTTGGGGCGCGCCAAGGAGAGGGGGGAGTCCTCCTCCTAGTAGGAGTAGGACTCCCCTTTCCTAGTCCAACTAGGAAGAGAGGGGGGGAAGGAAAGAGAGGGAGAGGGAGAGGGAAAGAGGGGCCGCGGCCCCCTCCCCTAGTCCAATTCGGACTCCTCATGGGAGGGGGCGCGCCACCTCCTGGCTGCTGCCCTCTCTCTCCCCTCAGGCCCACTAAGGCCCAATACTTCCCCGGGGGGTTCCGGTAACCCCTCCGGCACTCCGGTTTTATCCGAAACTTCTCTGGAACACTGCTGGTGTCCGAATATAGTTGTCCAATATATCAATATTTCTGTCTCGACCATTTCGAGACTCCTTGTCATGTCCGTGATCACATCCGGGACTCCGAACAACCTTCAGTACATCAAAACATATAAACTCATAATATAACTGTCATCGTAATGTTAAGCGTGCGGACCCTACGGGTTCGAGAACTATGTAGACATGACCGAGACACCTCTTCGGTCAATAACCAATAGCGGAACCTGGATGCTCATATTGGTTCCTACATATTCTACGCAGATCTTTATCGGTCAGACCGCATAACAACATACGTTGTTCCCTTTGTCATCGGTATGTTACTTTCCCGAGATTCAATCGTCGGTATCTCGATACCTAGTTCAATCTCGTTACCGGCAAGTCTCTTTACTCGTTCCGCAATACATTATCCCGCAACTAACTCATTAGTCACAATGCTTGCAAGGCTTATAGTGATGTGCATTACTGAGTGGGCCCAGAGATACCTCTCCGACAATCGGAGTGACAAATCCTAATCTCGAAATACGCCAACCCAACAAGTACCTTTGGAGCCACCTGTATAGCACCTTTATAATCACCCGGTTACGTTGTGACGTTTGGTAGCACACAAAGTGTTCCTCCGGTAAACGGGGGTTGCATAATCTCATAGTCATAGGAACATGTATAAGTCATGAAGAAAGCACTAGCAACATACTAAACGATCGAGTGCTAAGCTAACGGAATGGGTCAAGTCAATCACGTCATTCTCCTAATGAGGTGACCCTGTTAATCAAATGACAACTCATGTCTATGGCTAGGAAACAAAACCATCTTTGATTAACGAGCTAGTCAAGTAGAGGCATACTAGTGACACACTGTTTGTCTCTAGGGCATATTTCCTCTAGTCTCCCACTTGCACTAGAGTCAATAATCTAGATTACACAGTAATGATTCTTACACCCATGGAGTCTTGGTGCTGATCATGTTTTGCTCGTGGAAGAGGCTTAGTCAACGGGTCTGCAACATTCAGATCCGTATGTATCTTGCAAATTTCTATGTCTCCCACCTAGACTAAATCCCGGATGGAATTGAAGCGTCTTTTGATGTGCTTGGTTCTCTTGTGAAATCTAGATTCTTTTGCTAAGGAAATTGCACCAGTATTGTCACAAAAGATTTTCATTGGTCCCTATGCACTAGGTATGACACCTAGATCGGATATGAACTCCTTCATCCAGACTCCTTCATTTGCTGCTTCCGAAGCAGCTATGTACTCCGCTTCACACGTAGATCCCGCCACGACACTTTGCTTAGAACTGCACCAACTGACAGCTCCACCGTTCAATGTAAATACGTATCCGGTTTGCGATTTAGAATCGTCCGGATAAGTGTCAAAGCTTGCATCAACGTAACCACTTACGATGAGCTCTTTGTCACCTCCATAAATGAGAAACATATCCTTAGTCCTTTTCAGGTATTTCAGGATGTTCTTGACCGCTGTCCAGTGATCCACTCCTGGATTACTTTGGTACCTCCCTGCTAAACTTATAGCAAGGCACACATCAGGTCTGTACACAGCATTGCATACATGATAGAGCCTATGGCTGAAGCATAGGGAACATCTTTCATCTTCTCTCTATCTTCTACAGTGGTCGGGCATTGAGTCTCACTCAATCTCACACCTTGTAGTACAGGCAAGAACCCTTTCTTTGCTTGATCCATTTTGAACTTCTTCAAAACTTTGTCAAGGTATGTGCTTTTGTGAAAGTCCAATTAAGCGTCTTGATCTATCTCTATAGATCTTAATGCCTAATATATATGCAGCTTCACCGAGGTCTTTCATTGAAAAACTCTTATTCAAGTATCCCTTTATGCTATCCAGAAATTCTATATCATTTCCAATCAGCAATATGTCATCCACATATAATACTAGAAATGCTACTGAGCTCCCACTCACTTTCTTGTAAATACAGGCTTCTCCAAAAGTCTGTATAAAACCAAATGCTTTGATCACACTATCAAAGCGTTTATTCCAACTCCGAGAGGCTTGCACCAGTCCATAAATGGATCGCTGGAGCTTGCACACTTTGTTAGCTCCCTTTGGATCGACCAAACCTTCCGGTTGCATCATATACAACTCTTCTTCCAGAAAACCATTCAGGAATGCAGTTTTGACATCCATTTGCCAAATTTCATAATCATAAAATGCGGCAATTGCTAACATGATTCGGAGAGACTTAAGCATCACTGCGGGTGATAAGGTCTCATCGTAGTCAATCCCTTGAACTTGTCGAAAACCTTTCGCAACAAGTCGAGCTTTATAGACAGTAACATTAACATTAGTGTCAGTCTTCTTCTTGAAGATCCATTTATTTTCAATGGCTTGCCGACCATCGGGCAAGTCAACCAAAGTCCATACTTTGTTCTCATACATGGATCCCATCTCGGATTTCATGGCTTCAAGCCATTTTGCGGAATCTGTGCTCACCATCGCTTCTTCATAGTTCATAGGTTCGTCATGGTCTAGTAAAATAACCTCCAGAACAGGATTACCCTACCACTCTGGTGCGGATCTTGATCTAGTTGACCTACGAGGTTCAGTAATAACTTGATCTGAAGTTTCATGATCATTATCATTAACTTCCTCACTAATTGGTGTAGGTGTCGCAGAAACTGATTTCTGTGATGATCTACTTTCCAATAAGGGAGCAGGTACAGTTACCTCATCAAGTTCTACTTTCCTCCCACTCACTTCTTTCGAGAGAAACTCCTTCTCTAGAAAGGATCCATTCTTAGCAACGAATATCTTGCCTTCGGATCTGTAATAGAAGGTGTACCCAACAGTCTCCTTTGGGAATCCTATGAAGACACATTTCTCCGATTTAGGTTCGAGCTTATCAGGTTGAAGTTTCTTCACATAAGCATCGCAACCCCAAACTTTAAGATACGACAACTTTGGTTTCTTGCCAAACCATAGTTCATAAGGCATCGTCTCAACGGATTTCGATGGTGTCCTATTTAGAGTGAATGCAGCCGTCTCTAAAGCATAACCCCAAAACGATAGTGGTAAATCAGTAAGAGACATCATAGATCGCACCATATCTAATAAAGTACGATTACGACATTCGAACACACCATTACGCTGTGGTGTTTCGGGTGGCATGAGTTGCGAAACTATTCCGCATTGTTTCAGATGTAAGCCAAACTCGTAACTTAAATATTCTCCTCCACGATCTGATCGTAGAAACTTTATTTTCTTGTTACGATGATTTTCAACTTCACTCTGAAATTCTTTGAACTTTTCAAATGTTTCAGACTTATGTTTCATTAAGTAGATATACCCATATCTGCTCAAATCATCTGTGAAGGTGTGAAAATAATGATATCCGCCACGGGCCACAATATTCATCGGACCACATACATCTGTATGTATGATTTCCAATAAATCTGTTGCTCTCTCCATAGTTCCGGAGAACGGTGTTTTAGTCATCTTGCCCATGAGGCATGGTTCGCAAGTACCAAGTGATTCGTAATCAAGTGATTCCAAAAGTCCATCAGTATGGAGTTTCTTCATGCGCTTTACACCGATATGACCTAAACGGCAGTGCCACAAATAAGTTGCACTGTCATTATCAACTCTGCATCTTTTGGCTTCAACATTATGAATATGTGTGTCACTACTATCGAGATTCATTAAAAATAGACCACTCTTCAAGGGTGCATGACCATAAAAGATATTATTCATATAAATAGAACAACCATTATTCTCTGATTTAAATGAATAACCGTCTCGCATCAAACAAGATCCAGATATAATGTTCATGCTCAACGCTGGCACAAAATAACAATTATTTAGGTCTAATACTAATCCCGAAGGTAGATGTAGAGGTTGCGTGCTGACGGCGATCACATCGACTTTGGAACCATTTCCCACGCACATCGTCACCTCGTCCTTAGCCAATCTTCCCTTAATCCGTAGCCCCTGTTTCGAGTTGCAAATATTAGCAACAGAACCAGTATCAAATACCCAGGTGCTACTGCGAGCATTAGTAAGATACACATCAATAACATGTATATCACATATACCTTTGTTAACCTTGCCATCCTTCTTATCCGCCAAATACTTGGGGCAGTTCCGCTTCCAGTGACCAGTCTGCTTGCAGTAGAAGCACTCAGTTTCAGGCTTAGGTCCAGACTTGGATTTCTTCTCCTGAACAACAACTTGCTTGCTGTTCTTCTTGAAGTTCACCTTCTTCTTCCCTTTGCCCTTTTTCTTGAAACTAGTGGTTTTACTGACCATCAACACTTGATGCTCCTTTTTGATTTCTACCTCCGCTGCCTTTAGCATTGCGAAGAGCTCGGGAATTGTCTTATCCATCCCATGCATGTTATAGTTCATCACAAAGCTCTTGTAGCTTGGTGGCAGTGATTGAAGAATTCTGTCAATGACGCTATCATCCGGAAGATTAACTCCCAGTTGAATCAAGTGATTATTATACCCAGACATTTTGAGTATATGCTCACTGACAGAACTATTCTCTTCCATCTTGCAGCTGTAGAACTTATTGGAGACTTCATATCTCTCAATCCGGGCATTTGCTTGAAATATTAACTTCAACACCTGGAACATCTCATATGCTCCATGACATTCAAAACGTCGTTGAAGACCCAGTTCTAAGCCGTAAAGCATGGCACACTGAACTATCGAGTAGTCATCAGCTTTGCTCTGCCAGACGTTCATAACTTCTGGTGTTGCTCTTGCAGGAGGCCTGGCACCTAGCGGTGCTTCTAGGACGTAATTCTTCTGTGCAGCAATGAGGATAATCCTCAAGTTACGGACCCAGTCCGTGTAATTGCTACCATCATCTTTCAACTTTGCTTTCTCAAGGAACGCATTAAAATTCAACGGAACAACAACACGGGCCATTTATCTACAATTAACATAGACAAGCAAGATACTATCAGGTACTAAGTTCATGATAAATTCAAGTTCAATTAATCATATTACTTAAGAACTCCCACTTAGATAGACATCCCTCTCATCATCTAAGTGATTACGTGATCCAAATCAACTAAACCATGTCCGATCATCACGTGAGATGGAGTAGTTTCAATGGTGAACATCACTATGTTGATCATATCTACTATATGATTCACGCTCGACCTTTCGGTCTCCGTGTTCCGAGGCCATATCTGCATATGCTAGGCTCGTCAAGTTTAACCTGAGTATTCCGCGTGTGCAACTATTTTGCACCCGTTGTATTTGAACGTAGAGCCTATCACACCCGATCATCACGTGGTGTCTCAGCACGAAGAACTTTCGCAACGGTGCATACTCAGGGAGAACGCTTTTATCTTGAAATTTTAGTGAGAGAGCATCTCATAATGCTACCATCAATCAAAGCAGGATAAGATGCATAAAAGATTAATCACATGCAATCAATATAAGTGATATGATATGGCCATCATCATCTTGTGCTTGTGATCTCCATCTCCGAAGCACCGTCATGATCACCATCGTCACCGGCTCGACACCTTGATCTCCATCGTAGTATCGTTGTCGTCTCGCCAACTTATTGCTTTTACGACTAAAGCTACCGCTTAGTGATAAAGTAAAACAATTACATGGCGATTGCATTTCATACAATAAAGCGACAACCATATGGCTCCTGCCAGTTGCCGATAACTCGGTTACAAAACATGATCATCTCATACAATAAAATATAGCATCATGTCTTGACCATATCACAACACAACATGCCCTGCAAAAACAAGTTAGACGTCCTCTACTTTGTTGTTGCAAGTTTTACGTGGCTGCTACGGGCTTAGCAAGAACCGTTCTTACCTACGCATCAAAACCACAACGATAGTTTGTCAAGTTGGTGCTGTTTTAACCTTCGCAAGGACCGGGCGTAGCCACACTCGGTTCAACTAAAGTGCGAGAGGCAGACACCCGCCAGTCACCTTTAAGCAACGAGTGCTTGCAACGGTGAAACAAGTCTCGCGTAAGCGTACGCGTAATGTCGGTCCGGGCCGCTTCATCTCACAACACCGCTGAATCAAAGTATGATATGCTGGTAAGCAGTATGACTTATATCGCCCACAACTCACTTGTGTTCTACTCGTGCATAGCATCAACGCATAAAACCAGGCTCGGATGCCACTGTTGGGGAACGTAGTAATTTCAAAAAAATTCCTACGCACATGCAAGATCATGGTGATGCATAGCAATGAGAGGGGAGAGTGTTGTCCACGTACCCTCGTAGACCGAAAGCGGAAGCGTTATCACAATGCGGTTGATGTAGTCGTACGTCTTCGCGATCCGACCGATCAAGTACCAAACGCACGGCACCTCCGAGTTCAGCACACGTTCAGCTCGATGACGTCCCTCGAACTCCGATCCAGCCGAGTGTTGAGGGAGAGTTTTGTCAGCACGACGGCGTGGTGACGATGATGATGTTCTACCGACGCAGGGCTTCGCCTAAGCTCCACAACGATGTTATCGAGGTGCAATATGGTGGAGGGGGGCACCGCACACGGCTAAAATATCGTATATCAATTGTGTGTCTAGAGGTGCCCCCTGCCCCCGTGTATAAAGGAGCAAGGGGGGAGGCCGTCTGCCCTTGGGGCGCGCCAAGGAGAGGGGGGGGAAGGAAAGAGAGGCAGAGGGAGAGGGAAAGAGGGGCCGCGCCCCCCTCCCCTAGTCCAATTCGGACTCCTCATGGGAGGGGGCGTGCCACCTCCTGGCTGCTGCCCTCTCTCTCCCCTCAGGCCTACTAAGGCCCAATACTTCCCCGGGGGGTTCCGGTAACCCCTCCGGCACTCCGGTTTTATCCGAAACTTCTCCGGAACACTTCCGGTGTCCGAATATAGTCGTCCAATATATCAATCTTTATGTCTCGACCATTTCGAGACTCCTTGTCATGTCCGTGATCACATCCGGGACTCCGAACAACCTTCGGTACATCAAAACATATAAACTCATAATATAACTGTCATCGTAACGTTAAGCGTGCGGACCCTACGGGTTCGAGAACTATGTAGACATGACCGAGACACCTCTCAGGTCAATAACCAATAGCGGAACCTGGATGCTCATATTGGTTCCTACATATTCTACGAAGATCTTTATCGGTCAGACCGCATAACAACATACGTTGTTCCCTTTGTCATCGGTATGTTACTTGCCCGAGATTCGATCGTCGGTATCTCGATACCTAGTTCAATCTCATTACCGGCAAGTCTCTTTACTCGTTCCGTAATACATCATCCCGCAAATAACTCATTAGTCACAATGCTTGCAAGGCTTATAGTGATGTGCATTACCGAGTGGGCCCAGAGATACCTCTCCGACAATCAGAGTGACAAATCCTAATCTTGAAATACGCCAACCCAACAAGTACCTTTGGAGCCACCTGTAGAGCACCTTTATAATCACCCAGTTACGTTGTGACGTTTGGTAGCACACAAAGTGTTCCTCCGGTAAACGGGAGTTGCAAAATCTCATAGTCATAGGAACATGTATAAGTCATGAAGAAAGCACTAGCAACATACTAAACGATCGAGTGCTAAGCTAACGGAATGGGTCAAGTCAATCACGTCATTCTCCTAATGAGGTGACCCCGTTAATCAAATGACAACTCATGTCTATGGCTAGGAAACATAACCATCTTTGATTAACGAGCTAGTCAAGTAGAGGCATACTAGTGACACACTGTTTGTCTATGTATTCACACATGTATTATGTTTCCGGTTAATACAGTTCTAGCATGAATAATAAACATTTATCATTATATAAGGAAATAAATAATACTTTATTATTGCCTCTAGGGCATATTTCCTTCATCTTTCTTCACGCGCGGGCGCCGGGCGCGGTGGATCGCGCCGCGGAGGCGCGCGCCTTGGTGCCAAGGCACCGTCTTGGGGTTGAGGTGGTGGAGGCATGCCATGAGCCCCGCCGCCCGCGGCTGGTTGAGGGGGAGGCAGAGAGTGGGGCGGTGCCAGAGAGCCCACTGCGGCGCGGACGAGCTCGGCGACGCGGTCGAGCCACTCCTCATAGAGGTCGTCGACGGGGCGATAACGCAGGAGCTCGTTCACCGTGATGAGCGCGGCCTGTTCCTCCACGGGAGCGCGGTGCACGTGAGACGAAGAACCGGCAGGGGTAAGTGATGGAGTAGCGGTACGGCCGTCTTGCCGCACCGAAGGATGCAGCGAGGACGCCTGCTGCTCGTTCCCCGCCGGGCCGGTGGCAGCGTTGGCGGCGGGAGACGGAGAACGACGAGGTGGCCCGCCTACGGGAGCCGTCTGAGCGACGCGGGCGGAGAGGGCAGCCCGGTGCTCAGCTCAAGCACGGCGAGCATCCGCCATGGAAACGATGGAGCGATGGAGCAACGAACTGATGGAAGGGAAACTACGGCGCACCCCTAGCTGGCGCACCAAATGTCGGATGTGGGGTTCCGGCAAAGCCTTAAGGTTCAAACACTGGGGTGCGCGCGAAGTCTCTCCCTCCTACCGATCTACGCTCTAGCTCGCTAAGATCTCGCGGACGAACTCGCAACACAGAAAGACACGAGGTTTATACTGGTTCGGGCCACCGTTGTGGTGTAATACCCTACTCCAGTGTGGTGGTGGTGGATTGCCTCTTAGGCTGATGATGAACAGTACAAGGGAAGAACAGCCTCCTGAGGTTGAGGTGTTCTTGTGCTTGTGTAGATGAGGATGATCTGAACCAGTTCGGGATCAGTTGCCTCCTACTGTGGTGGCTAGTCCTATTTATAGAGGCCCTGGTCCTCTTCCCAAATATCGAGCGGGAAGGGAGCAAACAACGGTGGGAAAATTTGAAGGGGGACAGCTAGTACAAGCTATCCTGACAAAAGCGGTCTTCGCCTGCGAAAAGCTCTGGGGTGACGCCGTCTTGGGCTCCACGATGAACTCCGCCTTGCCTTCCTCCTGGTCTCGGTCTCGTTGCACCAATATGGCAACCTTTTCCTGATGCCTCGGTACTCTTTGCCTGCGCTGGCATCCTTAGCACCAAAGAGGAAATAGGGATGCTGCGCGCACTAGCGCCCGCCTGGTACTGTTCGTCATGGCTCACGTCACGAGAGCCTCGTGAGCTTTGCCTCGCCTTGATATCTCCGCTCCTCGTGAGCCTGCTTGGCTAGGCCACTCTAGAGGAGGTCTTGCATCGTCCGCCTCGCGAGGCTTCGGTCCTCGCGAGGGTCTTGGGTGCCTTGTTGACGAAGATGGGCCGTACGGCCTGCTGCTTGGCCACGCTGTGGGCCGCAGGCACGCAAGTCTGGGGACCCCCGTTCCCAGAACGCCAACAGCCGCCAAGCCAAAATCTTGAAGTGCTTTCATGGGCCGCACAGCCACGGGGTTAATCCTTCATTCAAACCTGTAAGCTGACCCTCACATGACCAACTGCCGTTTTAACCTCGACAAGTTCAGGGTGTTTATTAAAAGATTGACTGTTAAGAGTACGGCGGGTCATTCAAGGATTACCTGGGCAGAGTGACAAGGATATACAGGCAGGATAACCCAGAATTTGGTGTTTACACCTGGCATACAAGCCGATCAAGAGGGTAAGTATAGCTATGTTAATTGAACAGGAAGCCCCCAAGTTACCAATAATGAGCCCTCAAGGCAGGATACCTATGTTTGTACTGCGCACTGCAACAAGTTCTCTTTGGTAACCTTTAATTTGGGCAGGAAGCTCCCAAGTGATTTGTAACATGGCGTGTAAGCGGGATCAAGAAGGTAAGCACAGCTGTGCTCATTAAGCAGGAAGCCCCCAAGTGATCTTATGAATTAATAAATAAAGACTCGGATACTCAGAAATGAAACGAGAGGCCCTGAATTATCAGGGATGCCGGCTTATTATACTGATCATAATATATACATTGACGAAAGTATGTACAACACAAGAGCCGGTGGCTCAAGTGTAATAAGGCCGAAGATGGGCAATGTTCCAAGGCCGATGGGTCTCCTCCTCCTATGTGTGTGAGTCCTTGTGGTCTCGAATATCAATGAAGTAGTATGACCCATTGTTCAGGTTTTTGCTGACCAGAAAAGGCCCTTCCCAAGGTGGGGATAACTTGTGCATCTCTGTTTGATCTCGGATGAGCCGGAGCACCAAGTCACCTTCTTGAAAGGTCCGGGTTTTAACCCGACGACTATGATAACGACGCAGATCTTGCTGGTAAATCGCCTAATGAGCCGCCGCATGGTCACGCTCCTCATCTAGGAGGTCGAGATCATCCTGCCGTGCTTTTTCGTTATCAGCTTCAACATAAGCCACCACACGGGGCGAGTCATGATGGATGTCACTGGGAAGAACCGCCTCTACTCCGTAAACCATGAAGAACGGCATATAACCCATGGATCTGTTGGGGGTAGTATTGATACTCCAAAGCACTAAGGGTAACTCCTCAACCCAACAACCGGTGTCCTTTGCAAAGGGACCATAAGTCGCGGCTTTATGCCTCTCAAGATTTCTTGATTGGCCCTTTCAGCTTGACCATTGGATCGGGGGTGAGCCATTGATGAAACGTCAAGACAAATATGCTCTCGTTGACAAAATTCTTTAATAGCACCCTTAGACAGATTAGTACCATTATTAGTTATGATGCTATGACGGTAGCCAAAACGGAAAATCACCTTTTTAATGAATTAAACTGTTGTTGCCGCAACACACTTGCTTACCGGCTCTGCCTCAACCCACTTTTTAAACTTGTCAACCGCCACCAAAAGGTGGGTCTTTTTGTCCTTGGATCTCTTGAAAGCTCCAACCAGACTGCAAACGGCCAAGTGATTGGAATCATCCACAATTCTTGAGCCGGCACATGAGCTTGTCTGGAAAATTTCTGACAGCCGTCGCACTTGCTAACCAGACCTTCTGCATCAGCATGAGTCGTTAGCCAATAAAACCCATGACGAAAAGCCTTAGCCATGAGATACTTAGAGCTGGCATGATGGCCACAATCTCCTTCATGAATCTCTCTTCGAATCTCACGACCCTCCTCACGAGAAATACAGCACTGAAACACCCCTGTGACACTGCATCGCTGTAACTCGCCATTGACAATGGTCATTGACTTAGACCGCCGGGTTATTTGCTTGGCCAAAGTTTCATCCTCAGGTAACGCACCGCGGGTCATATAAGCCAAATAAGGAACTGTCCAATCAGGAATAGCATGAAGAGCCGCCACCAACTGTGCCTCCAAGTCAGGGATAGCAAGATCCTCTTCAGTAGGCAATTTAACTGAAGGATTATTCAGTATATCAAGAAAAATACTAGGTGCCACTAGCTTACGCTGAGGCCCCGGACGGCTTAAAGCATCAGCCGCCTCATTTTTTCTGCGATCAACATGTTCACTTGATAACCTTTGAAATGACCAGCAATCACATCAACCGCCCGATGAGAAGCCGCCATGAGTGGGTCTTTAGAATCCCAAGTTCCTGATACTTGCTGAGCCACCAAATCTGAATCGCCAAAACACTATATCACCCATATATGCTTCCACATTCCTGTGTATCTGGGACTCAAACCCAATCAGGACTGCTCTTGCAAATGTTGAACCAGCACTCTATAATCCAAAAGTCATACACACAAAGCAGTATGTGCCACATGGAGTAATAAATGCGGTTTACTCCTCATCGTCCTTGGCCATGAATATATGATGGTATCCAGAATATGCATCAAGGAAAAAGAGTAAATCATAGCCGGCGGTAGAGTCTACAATTTTATCAATGCACAGCAAAGGGAAAGGATCCTTTGGACATCCTTTATTAAGATCAATGTAGTGAACACAAAGGCTCCACTTTCCATTTGCTTTGTGCACCACAACTAGATTTTCCAATCGAGTTGGATTTAGTACACCTCTATCCAAACTTGCTGCTTCAACATTCTTTATTTCCTTGACAATGAACTGTTGCTACTCCAAAGCCTGCTTCCTGACCTTCTGCTTGCTGGGCCAAGCGTGGGGACAAACAGCAAGGTGGTGCTCAGTTACCTCCCTGGGAACATCGGGGATGTCAGTTGGTTGCCATGCAAACACATCAACATTCGCCCACAATAAGGCAATGAGCATGCTTTCCTATTTGATGTCAACGGTGGAACTGATGGTGAAGGTACCGCCGGTGCCATGCTCCTTCGCTAGCACCCTCTTCGTTGCTGGTGGAGTGGCCTTGGATTTCTTGCCAGTAGAGCACTCTGGCAAGTATTCAATGGGTGCACAGCACTCCGAGGAGGCGCACTTCACGGAATTCTTGTCAGAGGTCTTACTGGACTTCTTGTTTTTCTTCTTCTTGGTGGGAGCTGGCGCCTAGGCAACCTCTGCAGCAACTGCTTCTCTATAACGCTTGTCAACACATATGATTGCATCATTCTTATCTGAATTGATGGAAATGACACCCATTGGCCCTGGCATCTTCAACATTTTCTAGGCATAGTGGGATGCTGCCATAAACTTAGCCAAAGCTGGGCGGCCAAGAATTCCATTAAACAACAAGGGAATCTTGACAACATCAAACACAATCTTCTCTGTTCTGTAATTTAATTCCCCACTGGACATCATGCTTCGGTCATAATTGGCTTGCCTTTGCACTTTCTGTCGTGATTCTGGCTTTTCTTATTTAGGGTGGCGGTGGTGTCATCCTCAGAATGAACTTTGGCGTCGGCATTATCCCCGGGAAGTCTTCTCCCCTCCTCAGCACGTGCACATTGTCCGCCAACGCATAGAGCTCGTTGATGGTCTTTGGCAACCGGACATTCATCTTTTCCCGCATCTTTCGATTGTGCACGTTCGTGTGAAACACAGCAATCACAAGTGTCGGGTGTACATATGGAATATTATGGTGTACACGGCTGAATCGCTGTATATATCTATGCATATTTTCACCTTCTCTCTGTGAAAGTGCAACTAATCCCCGGGTGGTTTTGGTAATTCATAACAACATATAGCTCATTGAACTAATATCCATTCAAGTTAAATATTTCAGAAAGTTCAACGATTGCCATGGCATGGACTAGAGATGTGGACCCCCCAAAATGCTAAGGACACATATTGGCAAAAGCTCAAGACTATTTATATTTTAGTGATCCAAGATCACATTGAGTCCATAGGAAAGCCAATACTATTAAAAGGGGATGAGGTGTTGCTTAATGGTCTACTTGCTCAAAGTGCTTAGTGAAAACGCACCAAAGCCCCCAACCACTTTCTCATTTCCACATATGACCAAAACTCAAAGTCAAACGCGGCCCCACTGATTTGATATATCTGGCGCCACCGAGTTCAATTGACCTAGCCACTACCAGAAACCCTAACTCCTCGGTCACACTGATACGGATCTCGGTCTCACCGAGATGGGCCTGCAAACTCTCTGTTGCCTATTGCAATTATTTCGGTCTCACCGAAATGTGCAATCGGTCCCACCGAGTTTGCTTGACCAACTCTCTATTTGCTCTTTGCTGAAATCGGTCTCACCGAGTTCAAGAAATCGGCTTCACCGAGATGTGGTTTTTCCCTAACCCTAGCAATTAGTTCCACCGAGTTGTTCCAGTCGGTCCCATCGAGATACCTAATTTTCACATTTTGAACTAAATCGGTCTCACCGAGTTCTTCTATTTGGTCTGACTAAGTTGGGTCAAACGTCTGTAACGGTTGGATTTTGTGTGGAGGCTATATATGCCCCTCAACCCCTTCTCCATTTGTGAGAGATCCATCAGAACGTGCCTACACTTCTAGCCTACATTTTCTGAGAAAGAACCACCTACGCATGTGTTGAGATCAAGACATTCAAGAATCTAGCCTTCCCCAAGTTGCTTTCCACTCAAATCATCTTTCCACCATATCCAAATCTATGAGAGAGAGTTGAGTGTCGGGGAGACAATCATTTGAAGCACAAGAGCAAGGAGTTCATCATCAACACACCATCTATTACCTTTTGGAGAGTGGTGTCTCCTAGATTGGTTAGGTGTCGCTTGGGAGCCTTCGACAAGATTGTGGAGTTGAACCAAAAAGTTTGTAAGGGCAAGGAGATCGCCTACTTCGTGAAGATCTACCCGAGTGTGGCAAGTCCTTCGTTGGCGATGGCCATGGTGGGATAGACAAGGTTGCTTCTTCGTGGACCCTTCGTGGGTGGAGCCCTCCGTGGACTAGCGCAACCGTTACCCTTCGTGGGTTGAAGTCTCCATCAACGTGGATGTACTATAGCACCACCTATCAGAACCACGCAAAAAATCTCTGTGTCATCTTTGTGTTTGCACTCTCCAAACCCTTCCCTTTACCTTCATAAGCAATGTTTTACTTTCTGCTGCTACACTCCTAGAATTGCATGTGTAGGTTGATTACTTGACTCGTGCTAAATTGCTAAAAGCTGCCCACAACTAAAATTGGGAAAAGGTTAGATTTTTGTTTGGTCAAGTAGTCTAATCACCCCCCCCCACTAGACCTACTTTCGATCCTATACTCTGCGGGATCACTTATAGGTCGCTGGGCTGTCCAAGGGCTTGTGGCCTCCGGTGAAAGCTTCAACAAACTCGTTGCACAAATATGACCATGAGGAAATGGAATTTTCTAGAAAATTCATCAACCAAGACCTCACATTGGCCTCGAGCACCAAAGGAAAGTAATTGGCGAGGACCTTTTCATCTCTTCCCCCGGTAGCTTGCAAGGCGATCATGTGGATGCCTAAGAATTCTATTGGGTTCATCTTGCAATCGTACTTCTCTGGTACTTATGGCCTGAAGGCCTGGACATACGGGCAGCAGACTTGCCGCAACTCACGAGTAAAAGTTGGGCATCCAACCTCGTAAGGTAGATACCTCCCAACATTCGGTGCGGGCTCATCAACAACTGGACCGTTGTGCACCTCAGATTGACGGTGCGCTTCTCGGCGTTGTTCGATGGTTTATGGATCTTGTCGTGCTTATGGATCTGAACAGCCGTCGATATCTCGTCGGGCTCCGCGGTTCTCTGTGTTTGCTGCGGCTTCTGAGGTTGCTGCTGTTGAAGCTGTTGCCGTGGAGGTGATTGTACCGTTGGTGCAGCTCCTTCAACATGGCCACTAGTTTGAGCTACTAGTGCTGTTCGCGAATGTCGTGAGGGCTCCACTTGTTGTGGCTTGCTCGACTCGGCATATCAAATTATGCTCTGGATGGTGGCTCTCAACTCATCTATCTTGTCTGCCGTCAGAGGAAAGTTCAGCAGCATCTGGGCTTGCACCATTGCCTCCGCTGCTGTTGTTGGTATGGTCAGAAGTGAAGAACGCGACGTCGCTCGACTTCTGGCAGAGCCAGCATGAGCGCCATTGCCGTCTTGCCGCCATGGATGAGGCGCAACCGTAGGTTGGCGTGGTGGAAGAGGTGCCCGGGGATCTTGGACTTGATCATTAGGCATCTTGTCATGCGGACACTGCTGTCTGTGATCAATAGCACCTCTCGGGGTCACATCCCACCCATGTCGCGATGGTCGTGGTGTGTGTCTTGATGTTGCATCTCTGGCCGCTGTAGTAGGAAGATCTTGGCTTGCGCAAGATCGGGCATTATCACTCTAGTGACTGCGCTCGCCTATGTGTCGAGGAGGTGGGAGTTGTCCGTATGCACCCCCCGCATTGTTGTGACTATTTTCACCAGAGGGTCGAGGAAGTTGACCGCCTCCAGTGCCTCCGCCTCCCGCTCTAGCCACGGTTAGCACAACGACTGCGCCGCCTGCACGGCCGCGCCAACCGTAGTGTTTGCACCGCCCGCATTGGCTGCGCCGCTTGCGGATACATGCAAAGGAACTCTGGAAGTGGAAGGATTTGTCATCATGACGCCCTTCTTGTTGGGGGCCATCAATGACGAAAAAGGTGATGAGGCTGATGAAATCGACGCGCAATCTGCTGATTTAGATTCATGTAAGTGATTCCCCCTACCTAGCGTGCCAAAGATGTCATGCGTACGACCATCTATGGGGCCATCTAGCCCCTTTTGCGGTTCGACTAGGGGAATGCACAAGCACAAAGAGTAGAATCAGCAGAGAACGCAAAGGTTTTTACCCAGGTTTGGGCCACCGTGAGGTATAAAACCCTACTCCTGATTTTATGTATTGGATGTGTATGAGCACAAGAACAAGGAGCGCTCCCCCGGGTAGAGAGAGAGAGAGAGAGAGAGCAGCTACGCATGCAAGTTGTGCAAAGGTTCGATCCCTGTAAACGTTGCCCTATCCCTCCTTTTATATCTCAAGGGGTCACCACACTAGAAAAAACAGTCATTACATATCGATTAGATAGCAAACAGTGCTATCATACCTAACTCTTCCAGTTTAGGACAAAGGTTTCTGCACCGCTCGCCCAGCTACCTCTTATTTGCTTGACACGCCTTCTGGATGGTTTTCATTAAAGGTAAATCTTCTTCCAACACGCTCACACATGACCGAAAAATCTCACCTAACTGCCTATGGGCTTGACACCTCACGGATTAGCGACTAGCTGCTAGATGAGGTGGAGCGGTGGTAGCTAGCGAGAGCTTGCCGGCACGGAGCTTGTCGGGCCTTCACCTTGCCGGCTCGACCTTGCCGGCAAGGGTCGTCTTTAGTGTTGAATTTGATGCTTCATCTTGATCTTTTCTCGAGTAGCTCCGCAACTGGGTCTTGGAATCTTGGTCTTGATAATTTCCAGCAAGGCTTGGCCAGCAAGGGAGTTGCTACTGTCTGTGCATAAGTTAGGGTATAAAATACCCATATTTTATACACCGATAATTGTCTAGAGTTTTACTAGCATAATGGATAACATTCAATCTCTTATCAACTCTTTATCCTAGAACGGCACCAACAGAATAGTCACTAGCATCACACATAATTTCAAAAGGCAAATTCAAATCAGGTGGTTGAACAATAGGCGCAGAGGTTAAGGCTTTCTTAATCATTTCAAAGGCTTCTACATAATCATCAACAAAAACAAATGGAACATCTTTTTGCAAAAGATTAGTAAGAGGCCTAGAAATTTTAGAGAAGTCTTTATAAACCTTGTATGGAAACCAACATGACCAAGAAAACTTCTTATACCTTTTATATCTTCAGGACATGGCATTTTCTCAATTGCATCAACTTTAGCTTTATCTACCTCAATACCTCATTCAGAAATTTTATGCCCAAGGACAATACCTTCATTTACCATAAAGTGGCACTTCTCCCAATTCAAAACAAGATTAGTTTCTTCACGTCTATGCAAAACTCGATCAAGGTTGCTTAAGCAATCATCAAAAGAAGTCCCATACACGGAAAAATCATCCATGAATACCTCAACAATCTTTTCACAATAATCAGATAATATACCAGTCATACATCTTTGAAAGGTAGCATGTGCATTGCATAAACCAAAAGGCATATTTCTATAAGCATAAGTTCCAAAAGGACAACTAAATGTAGTTTTCTATTGATCTTCTTTTGACATAGGTATTTCAGAAAAACCAGAATATCCATCAAGGAGACAAAAGTGTGTATGGTTAGACAATCTTTCTAAGATTTGATCAATAAAAGGCAAGGGGTAATGGTGTTTTCTAGTAGCTTTGTTTAATTTCCTGAAATAAATTACCATCCTATAACCAGTTGCAATTCTTTGTGGGATAAGTTCATTTTTATCATTTGGAACAACGGTGATGCCTCCTTTCTTAGGTACACAATGAACGGGACTTACCCATCTACTATCAGCTATGGGATAGATTCTACCTGCCTCTAGAAGCATTAATATTTTAGTTCTTACCACATCCTTCATCTTAGAACTCAATCATCATTGATGAGCAACATCGGACTTAGCATCAGGCTCCATATTAATCGTGTGCTTACATAGAGTGGGACTCATGCCCTTAAGATCATCAAGAGTATATCCAATAGCAACACGGTGCTTCTTCAGAATTTTTAGTAATCTCTTTTCTTCATGCTCTGAATTGTTAGCACTAACAATAACATGATATATCTTCTTCTCATCAAGATAAGCATATTTCAATGTATGAGGTAATTGTTTCAATTTGAACACAGAGGTGGAAGAGGGTCCCCAAGAGTTTCAATAGGCAAGTTATGTTTAAGGATAGGTACTTGTTTAAAAAATATGTCATCTATTTCATTCCTTTCATTCATATGCATATCATTTTCATGGTCTAGCGAATATTGTTACAAGGGATCGGTAGGAGGAACATAAATAGAAGCAAGACCAATAATTACATCTTTACTAGACAATTCTTTTTCATGTGGTTGTCTATTAAACTTAGAGAAATTGAAATCATGAGATACATCACCAAATTTAGCTCTAACCTTCTCTTTAACACAATACATTTCAGCATTAACGGTATTCAAGAAAGGTCCACCAAATATGATGGGACAAAAATTATCTTTTTCTGAACCAAGTACTAAGAAATCAGCATGGTATTTGATCTTACCACACAAAACTTTAACATCTCAAACAATCCCAAGCGGTGTAATAGTATCACTATTTGCTAGCTTAATAGTGACATCAATATGTTCAATCTCAGCACGTGCAATATCATTCATAATTTCTTGATATAGAGTAAACGGAATAGCACTGACACTAGCACCCATATCACATAAACCATGATAGAAATTATCTGCAATCTTAAAAGAAGCAATAGGCATGCCCACTATGGGTTTATTCTTATCTAGCTTATTGCTTTCATTTCTAACGGGTTTGGCAATTCTAGCAGCACCATTGAAAAAATAAATAACATGCCCATCAATATTATCAACCAAGAGATCTTTAACCATTGCAATATTAGGTTCAACATTAATTTGTTCAAAGGGTCTAGGTGCTCTAGTATTACTTTTATTAACCATGTTGTAGCTTTAGCATGTCCTTAATCCTAATGGGAAAAGGAGGTTTCTCAGTATAAGTGGTAGGCACAACTGGATCAACATGTAAATGATAGTTTCATCTTTAAGTATAACGGGTTCCTCTATATTTTATTTAATATGGGAATGATATTTAAACCCCTTCTCCTTAGGAGATCAACATGAGCAGCAAAAGGTTCACAAAATGTAGCTACTATCTGAGTGTCAAGTCCATTTTCAGCACTAATCTTATGAAAAGCACCAGTTCCCATAAAAGATTTAACACAATCAAACTCAAGATTTATACCTGACTATTTACCTTTGTCGAACTCCCAATCTTCAGAGTTGTATTTAATTTTTTTCCAAGAGATTCCACTTGAATTCAATAGTTTTCTTCATAAAAGAACTAGTAGAAGAAGAATCGAGCATGGATCAATCATTATGAGAAAGCTGAGCATAAAAATTCTAAATAATAATTTCTCTTGAGAGCTCATGATTGGGGCATCTATACATCATGTATTTAAGCCTCCCCCAAGCTTGAGCGATACTTTCTCCTTCACGAGGCCAAAAATTATATATATATATATATATATATATATAATTTCGATCATGATGAACCAGATGCATATAGGATAAAACTTATGATGAAATTCCAATTTCAATCGGTTACAATCCCACGTTCCAATATCATCGCATAGCCTATACCATGTCAATGCCTTTCCCTCCAAACATAAAGGGAATAAAATCTTCTTAACTCCATCTTCGGATAAACCAGCAAGCTTAAACAATCCACAAATTTCATCCACATAGATTAGCTGCATATCAGGATGTACCGTTCCATCTGCCGCATGAGGATTAGCTAGCAGTTTCTCTAACATACCCGAACGAATCTCATAATAAATATTTTTAGTAGGTGCAGTAGGTTGAGGAGCAACACTTTGTGCTTCCTGTCGAGGAGAAGATACCCCGAACAAACCCCTCAAAGGATTGTTTTCCATAGTAACAAGTGACAGTAAATTTCAACAAGTAATATAAATGTTTCCATACCAAAGGCGCTTCACTCCCCGGCAACGGTGCCAGAAAAGAGTCTTGATGACCCAGAAGTATAGTGGATCAATCGTAGACCTTTCGATAAGTAAGAGTTTCAAACCCAATGAGGAGCAGAAGGAAATGACAACTGGTTTTCAGCAAGGTAATTTATGCAAGCACTTAAATTATCGGTAACAAGTAGTTTGATAGCAAGGTAATTTGTAATGATCAAGAAGTAGCAATTGTAACAAAGGTGTAGCAAGGTAGCCCAATCCTTTTTATAGCAAAGGATAGGTCGGCACTTTCTCTTATAGCAAGCAAAGCGTTCTTGAGGACACACGGGAATTTCATCTAGTCACTTTCATCATGTTTGTTTGATTCACGTTCGCTACTTTGATAATTTGATATGAGGGTGGACTGGTGCTTGGGTGTTGTTCATACTTGAACAAGCCTCCTACTTATGATTACCCCCTGTCGCAAGCATCCATAACTATGAAAGAATAATTAAGATAAATCTAACCATAGCATGAAACATATGGATCCAAACCAGCCCCTTACTAAATAGCCCATAAACTAGGGTTTAAGCTTTTGCCACTCTAGCAACCCGTCATCGAATTACTACTCCACAATGCCTTCCCTTAGGCAAAAAGATGGTGAAGTGTCATGTAGTCGACGCTCACATGACACCACTAAAGGAAGCAACAACAAACATATCATCAAAATATTGAACGAATACCAAATTCACATGATTACTTATGACAAGACTTCTCCCATGTCCTCAAGAACAAAAGTAACTACTCACAAATCATATTGATATTCAAGATCAGAGGAGCGTTGAATATCATTAAGGATCTAAATATATAATCTTCCACCAAATAAACCAACTAGCATCAACTACAAGATGTAATAAACACTACTAGCAACCCACAGGTACCAATCTGCGGTTTTGAGACAAGAATTGGATACAAGAGATGAACTAGGGTTTGAGATGAGATGGTGCTGATGAAGATGTTGATGAAGATTGGTCCTCCCATGATGTGAGGATCGTTGGTGACGATGATGGCTTCGATTTCCACCTCCCGGAGGGAAGTTTCCCCAGCAGAATTGCTCTGACGGAGAGCAAAAGAGCTCCTGCCCAGGTTCCGCCTCGAGACGGCGGCGTTTCATACCGAAAACCTTCATTCTAATTTCTTTCTAGGTCAAATGACATCATATAGCAGAAGATGGGCTTCGAAGGCCTGCCATGGGCCCCACAAGCTCGGGAGGCATGCCCCCAGGCTTGTGGCTGCCTGATGGCCCCTGTCGGCGTTCTAGGAATGGGGGTACCCAGACTTGCCTGCCTACGGCCCACGGCGTGGCTCCATCGACGGCCTATTACGGCCCATCTTCAGCACCAACAACTCAAGACCCTCGCGAGGGTCCAAGCCTCGCGAGGCGGACAACACCAAGACCTCCAGAAGGAGTGGCCTCCTCTGGCTGGCTCCTGAGGAGCGGAGATCTCTATGCAAGCCTCACCTCACGAGGTTCGGATGACGTGAGCCATGACGACTAGGGCCAGGCGGGCGCCAGCGAGCGCAGGACAGCAGTTTCCTCTTTGGTGCTAAGGAGGCAAGCACAGGCGCGGAGTCCTGAGGAATCAGGCAAAGGTTTCCATTCCCATGTAACAAGACAAGGACTGCCAGGACGGCAGGATGGAGGTCATCGCCGAGCCCACCACGGCGTCACGACCAGAGGCTTTGCAGGAGAAGACTACTTTTGTTAGGATAAGATGTACTAGTTGTCTCCCATCGAATTTGGCCGTTGTGGGATCCCTTCCCGCCTCCATTTTGGGGGAAGAGGACCAAGACCATTATAAATAGGACCTAGCCACCACCGTAGAGGGGGGCGGATAATTCAGATCATCCTTCTCCCCCCCACCACCATCTCAAGAACTCCTCCTGAGGTCGTTCTTCCACTGTGCTAGTTCACCCTCAGCCCCTCGAGTCCAATCCACCACAAAGCAGGAATAGGGTTTTACACCGCAAGGTGGCCCGAACCTGGGTAAACTGCAGTGTCCCATTTCCTTCATGTTCATCGAGCTAGGCCATGAGATTGGCGAGTACGCAGACTGGGGAGGTTGAGTTCTTCGCACGCACCCAAGAGTTCGAATCTATCAAGGGTCTGTGGAGCCTGAAATCTGACATTTGGCGGGCCAAGTAGGGGTGCGTCGGAGCCTCCCTTCCGCCGGTCGATCAGCCACTGCCCCGCAGTTCTCATGGCCGACGCTCCGAGGGCTCATGTTGAGCACTGGGCTGCTCGGCCTGCCCGAGCAGTGCCGTCCACCCAAGAGGATCTCCACTCCGCGCTCCTCGCGGCCCGCACGCCGCCCAGTGTCATTGGTCACGGGCGGCGCGGGCTGCCGCCGCCCGCCCTCGCGTCGCGACGTAATCGCGCCACCACAGGATCTTTGAGCTATGTCGCGGCGATGGCGCCACACACTTGCCGGGAGCAAGTGAACATGTGAGCCGTGCTCATGGTGGCGCGAGAGCTGATGCGATGCAGGTGGGCGGAAGGCAGCCATGATGCCCTGCCGGAGCGGGTCGCCGAGCTGCTTGATGCCGCCTGAAGGGGCGCGGCAGCTTTCTGCACCTTGCCTACGTTGCAAACGGTGCCAGTGGCGCGTGCCGGCCCCCGCCATGCCTGCGCGCCCCTCCTTGGAGTACCTGGGGGACCCAACAAAGCTAACTCGGCCTGCAGCACCGCTCGTCCTACCCCAACTATGCTGCCTCTGGGCAAGGCAAGCTCGGGCGGTCCCTCTTGGGGCCGTGCCGAGATGCCACCCCATGGTCGTTGGAACCTGGCGCCGAGCCTGGTGGCCAGCGACGCGGGACGCCCAGGCGACAACCCTCGTGCGGCAATTTCAGATGCCTACGTACCTCCCATGATGGACCTGTTGTACACATCAAGAGAAGGTCTCTGCCCGTTCCCCTCACCAGGCTAGGTATCGGGGGCACGTGAAGCCGAGGCTCTCCGCGAGCCGCCCCGGAACTTCACCGACACATTCAACGACAATATCCATTGGGTACAGACGATATCTCAGGAGCAGGATTACGCTAACCATGGACCGCAGGTGAACCAAGCCACGGAAGCTGCCAGGGACCCCAGGATGATGGCCCCGCCGCAGGCGGACGGAGTGCACTAGGAGCTGTGCGGGGGGAGCCCGGTGCCAGGGCCTGCTCCACGTCGCGTGGAGCAAGGCGCTGCACGGATGTAGGTCCCTTGCCAGGGAAGGCCCCGGCGAGCCCTTCCCCCCGACAGAGGGCCTATAGTCACCGGGGGCACCGCCAGCGTCCCCCATGCCCCTTGGTCTCGTCCTAGTTTCCGGACGGCCCAACGGTGGTCGGGGGAGGCGCAGGGCAGGGCCCTCCTCAGGCGCCATGGAAAAATGTGAAGGTCTCCGCTCATGACACTCTCACGTAATAATGAGTTGGGGCTGCACACGCCCCGAAGTCTCCTGAGTCCCGCCCTCGGGCTTCATGGGGGCTCCCACCCACGTCCATGTGGAAGCACCATGCTCTGTGCTGGCCGTCGACACTGCCTCCCAATGACTATGCCCATGTGGCGGTGTCAAACCGGCGGATCTCGGGTAGGGGGTCCCGAACTATGCGTCTAAGGTCGACGGTAACAGGAGACGGGGGACACAATGTTTACCCAGGTTCGGGCCCTCTCTATGGAGGTAATACCCTACTTCCTACTTGATTGATCTTGATGAATATGAGTGTTACAAGAGTTGATCTACCACGAGATCGTAATGGCTAAAACCCTAGAAGTCTAGCCAGTATGACTATATCTGTTTCCGAACTAAGCCCTCCGGTTTATATAGACACCGGAGGGGACTAGGGTTGGACAAAGTTCGGTTACAAAGAAAGGAATCTTCATATTTGGTCGCCAAGCTTGCCTTCTACGCCAAGGAGAGTCCCATCCGGACACGGGAGAGAGTCTTCGGACTTGTATCTTCGCAGCTCATTAGTCCGGCCCATGTCCAACAGGCCGGACGCCCGAGGACCCCTTAGTCCGGGACTCCCTCAGAAGGTCCCTGCACGCAGTTTGTCTTCGGCATGGCAAGGCGGTTCCCCTTTCCAAATACTCCAAGATAGTCTTCGGACGAAATGAATGTGTCCGGATCTGCAACACAGGTACCGCACACACAGCCATAGAGAGTATAATATTTCACGAGTCCCATCCACTGACAACTTTTTGCAAGATGACATCACGTCTGCCCGGTTATTATTTCGAACCATTTTCGTCTGTCGTTCTGTGTTTCGAGATGTGGTTTCCATTGGCATGTCTTGTCAAAGCAGAGGTCGTGTCCCCTTATTGCGGGATTCTCATCAATACGTGCATGGGTAATCCAACTGTGCCCTTTGCACAAACCTTGGGAATAGGCGAGTTTTAAGGCGAGTGGGGAGGCGTTCGATATTCACTGCCTTTATAAGGGGATAAGGATTCCCTTTCTTCACCCACACCTTCTTTCTTCCTCGGCCCTTCCCTCCTCAAGCTCCAGCGCCCAAGTTCTCATCTTTTCCTCCTCAAGCAAGCACTCAACCATGTCCGTATCCGGAGGGCAAGGCAAATGGATGGCCTCCTCCGTTAAGGAGAAGGACATCGCCGAGCTTCGAGAGGCTGGGTATCCGGCGAAAGAGATCGTCCACCGGCTTCCGGCCAAGGGGCAAGTCGTCCTTACACTGAAGCCCAACGAGAGGGTGGTGTTCCTCCCTCATTTCGTCCGCGGGTTAGGGTTTCCACTCCACCCTTTCGTCCACGGACTTATGTTCTATTGTGGGCTATATTTCCATGATCTAGCCCCAAACTTTTTCCCCAACATCTCGGCATTTATTGTCGTGTGTTAGGCTTTCCTCTGCATCCAGCCCCACTTCGGACTGTGGCTCAAGATCTTCAACGTGAAGCCGAAGGTGGTGGATGGCCAGCACGCGGAGTGCGGATGAGCCATGGTGAGCAAGATGCCCAATGTCACATGGCACAAAGGCACGTTCGTGGAGACTGTCAAGGAGTGGCAGAAGTTGTGGTTCTACATCACAGAGCCCCGAGACGCCACCTGGGCCGCGGCTTTCAAATTCAAGTCCGGAGCTCCAATGCGGCTGACCTCCTGGATGGAGAAGGGCCCAAATTGGTCTTCGTCGGATGAGTTGATGGCGCTGCAAACACGCATCCAAAGCTGGGTGGACAAAAACATCAAGCTCATTGACGTGATCTAGGTGATGCTAGTTTGCCGGATCCTCCCCTGCCAAAGCCGAACCTCCCCTTTATGGAAATTCGATCCGGAGAAGCACCAAACCCTGGTGAGGCTCTTCGGAACCACCCACGAAGATGCCTGGAAGCTCTTCTTCAAGGGCGACGAGAAGCCGCCGGCCATAGACTCGGACCGTGGGCACGATCTTGCCCATCCCGCCAATGCGGTAAGTCCTTCACGTCTCAAGTCGTACCCTCTACTTGATTGCTCAAGGAGGGTAACTAAACTTTATTGATTTATTCTATCAGGTATGGACAGAGAAAGCAGAGCGGATTCAATGTTCGGCTCCGCTGCCAGAAGAACCAGTCATCCCGCTCCTAAGAAGATGCTGGTCCCGGCGCCCTATCAGCCACCGGAGAAGAAGGCCAAGGGGGGCTGAGGTGGCCCCCGCCGCAAGGGTGCTTCAGACGCGATGTCCGAAGACAAAACTCAGTCCTCTGCCACCGAAGACGATGACGAGGAGGAGGAAAGCAAATCTCCCCCTGATGGGGGGAGAAAGAAGAGGGCGGCCTCCACAAATCTGGAGGCGGAGGCGCCCAAGAGGGGGAAGGGCCCCCTCGCAGATAACTCCGCGTGGGACGTCGACAGCAGCCCAGAGTGACCCCCCGAAGCAAGCCCCTGGCCGCATCATAAGTACTAAAAAAGCCCAGATGCATCCCTGTATCCAGCCTCTCCTCTTTATGGTATTAATTTGGTTAATCGTGTTATTGCAGTCCGGCCCACGGCAGCTCCCAGCAATCCTCATCAAGAGGCCGTTGGATTCGAAGGCGATGGCCAGCGAATCACCAGCGGCCGCTCACTTTCCCAAGGCCAAGGGTGGAGATGAGGTACTGTCCCAAAGGACCTTCCCGGGCCAGGGAGAGGTTCAAGAGGCCGCCAGGGTGGCGCCGGAGGGCGAAACCTCGGTCCCCGAACACCTGGGGTGCGAGTCCCCATGGAGACTGGCGATGGGGGCCGAGTTCAGTTCGGACCCCAGCTGAACACGGATCCGGAGACCCATACGGCTCCGGAATCCGGCAGGCAGCCTCCTTCGAGAGAAGGGGGTGTGCCTATTCCGCCGGTGGCCTCTGTCCAACCGGAGGCACCGGATAATCTGCTGGAAACGCTACAAGGCGCTTCCATCGTGGATGAACACCGTATCCTTATGGGTACGGTGATTGAGAGGGTCCAGTCGGTCAGGAGCGGACTGGCCGAAGCCTGTGGCAGCCTGCTGACAGGTTTTGAGGTAAGTAACAGAAGAGAAAAGTCCCAATATAGACAGTAGACCCTGAGACACTGTCCAGTGTTCGGAAAGAGTAGCCGGACAGAGGATCAATTTTATTTTTGCAGGAAACTAACTAAATGTGTCTTATATGAATGAGCAGGCATCATTGCTGGCCGCGACCTCACACACTGCCGAAGTCTCCGGACTAAAGCAGAGACTGGAGCGGGCCGAGGAGGAGCTCGGCCAAGCGAGGAAGCAGCTAGAGGACCAGCAAGGTATGTAATGACTCGTTGTATATTCGGAAAGAATAAATTATGTGTTTTGACCGTAGCATCATGATATGTGTAGGAGTGACAACCGAGGTCGAGGCCCTTAAAAAGGCCCTGGCCGAAGCCGAGGAGAAAGCTGACAAAGAGCAAGCCGCCCGTAAGAAGCTGAAGGCCAGGCTTAACGAGGTCCAGCAAGAGTTCTAGGATGCTATGGAAAAATACGAGACCTTGGAGTGCGATGTTTCGGCTCGAGAGACCGAACTCGCCAAGGCTCGCCAAAGCGCGGAAGAGGCCCGGGTTGAAGCCCAGGGTGCCCTCCAGGAGATCCGGGAGGCCAAGAAGATCGCGGCGGGTAAGGCGTTTAGTATGCAAAGCAAGTATGTGAAGAAGAAGTATTTCTTACTAACCCGGATTCGGAGTTCTCCAGGGGAGTCTGTGGATCTGCCACGTAGTGTGTCTGACGCTGCGGAGTTCTTACAAGCCGTAGAAGGGAGCTCAACGGAGAAGCTGTTCTGGTAGCAATATCTTGTGCCAGAACATCCACTGCCCTTCAGTGATCAGCTGAAACAGCTGGTCGAGCTGCACAAGGTGGCCGAACTGACCATGAAGGATTTAATATTCCGGCTGTGGCCTGCCGAAGCTATACCCAGCAGCTACTTCGGCCTTGTGAAGTGGCTGGTGAACGCCTGTCCTCGGCTGGACGTCATCAAGCCGTCCGTCTGCATCGAGGGCGCGCGCATGGCCTTCGTCCGTGTCAAGGTCTGGTGGGTGAAGATGGACGCCGTCAAGCTTGTAACCGAAGGGCCGCCCGAAGGCAAGGAGCACCGCACACCCGAGCGGTATTTTGAAGACGTCCTGGAGGGGTCTCGCATTATGGCGACGCAATGTGCGCAAGACATTATTTTTAATGAAGACATTCATGTCGTCTCTGCCTTGTATGATGGAACAAAGTTGTTATCTAATATAATTTTTGTTATGTTTAAAAATTTTACCTCCTGTGCGCCTGTGTTGTATGAAATCTAAGAGTTGGCCAGTCGTCAGCTTCTTCCCCCACGTAGGTAGTACGGGGGTGTTCGCGATGGAATCTAAACACTCTTGATCCAATTGTTTGGTCCTTGAAGGAGGTGTTTAGCGCAACAAACCAGGCAATCAGACTATGCGGCTTTAGCACCCTCACTTAGCCATAGGAGTTTCACAATAAAAATGTGGGTGCAGCCCGTAGTATCCGAACTAGAATGCTGTAAGCACCTGATCGGGTAAGTACTGATCCCTCGCGTAATGCGGAAAAAATCTCTAACGATTTGAAACCTTCGAAGAGCTGACCGGCTCTCGCCGCATTATGATAGTCAGTTTTCGGCTTTCTCTACTGTGGTGCTCCTTTGGGCAAACCAGGGCACAATCGCAGTAGTGCTCCCTTTACTACCTTAGCCGATATAGTGGAATGTAAGGTAGCAAGCACAGGAGCCGGGCAACCCAACTATTGACCAAAACATGATTCGGAGCCAATGCATATAGTGCTAAATTGGGGGTTCCGAACTATACTGTAAAAAGTGTTCGGACTATGTTGCCATAGTGTGGGGTATCAAGAAGCCCCTGACAAAATTAAAACGTACCACCGTGTATGGGTGCTATCTGATAAGGTTATTAATACAAAAAAGAAAATAGAAAAAGGAGCAAAGGTAATGAGCAGGGGCCCTAAAAGTTGGGCCGCAAACTGTTTCCATTATAATTTGATTAATACGTCAAAGCGCATTGATACAAATAGTGCGATAAGCAACATGCTATTTAACATGCCACAACCAAGGGAGAGCTGCGTGTGGGCCCTGAAAACAGGTAGAGTGGTTGCTAAAGAAACCACCTAGAAATTCACCTCTACGTCCAGGCTGACTGCTGTCTTGGTGTATTTGTCCTTCGAAAGGAACTGCGATCAAGCCATCAGGGAAGGCCTGTGGAAAAGAAACCAGAAAAGGGAAAAAGAAACAGTGAAAGTATATGTGTCCGGGAGCGGTCGAGCTGTATTGTGGATCACAAGGTAGGTATGCCTCCGTCTATGCCCATGGTATTTTGAGTGCGTAGTTATGTACGCACGGTGCAACTGCTGCCACTTGATCGGGATTGGGACGGAGGCCAAATTGCTAGTCGAGCTCTCGACGAGCCGAGCTGTCCTGCTGCAGAATAGACCGAACCCTCTTGACAGTGTCCGAGAGTTCGGCCGCAGAATTGAGGTTCTGCTTGAGAAGGCCGCTCTGTACTTCACCTGCTAAGGCAGCGGTGTGCTCCTCGGTGTGGAGGGAGTGTTCCATGTTTCCATTAACTGTTATGACGCCGCGTGGTCCGGGCATCTTGAGCTTGAGATAAGCATAATGTGGCACTGCATTGAATCAAGCAAATGCGGTTCGTCCGAGCAGTGCGTGATAGCCGCTGTGAAAAGGGACGATATCGAAGATTAACTCTTCGCTTCGGAAGTTGTCCGGAGATCCGAAGACGACTTCTAGCGTGATTGAGCCTATACAGCGAGCCTTTACACCTGGTATGACTCCTTTAAAGGTGGTCTTTGTGGGCTTTATCCGTGATGGGTTAATGCCCATTTTGTGCACTGTATCCTGATAGAGCAGATTGAGGCTGCTGCCACCGTCCATGAGGACTCGCGTCAGGTGGAATCCATCAATGATTGGGTCGAGGACCAGTGCAGCTGAACCGCCATGACCGATATTGGTCAGATGATCTTGACGATAAAAAGTGATCGGGCATGACGACCATGGATTGAATTTTGGGGCGACTGGCTCTATCGCATAGACGTCCCTGAGCGCGCGCTTGCGCTCCCTCTTGGGGATGTGTGTAGCATATATCATGTTCATCGTTTTGACCTAAGGGGGAAACTTCTTCTGTCCCCCTGTGTTCGGTTTCCGGGGCTCCTCGTCGCCGTCCTCGCTTTGCGATCCCTTTTCCTTGTTCTCGGCATTTAACTTGCCGGCCTGTTTGAAAAAACAACAATCTCTGTTGGTATGATTGGCTGGTGTGTCTAGGGTGCCATGGATCTGGCACAGACGGTCGAGTATGCGGTCCAAGCAAGATTGCCCCGAGTTGTTCCTTTTGTATGGCTTCTTCTGTTGACCGGACTTGGAGCCACTGAATCCGGCATTGACTGTCGTGTCATCGGTGTTGTCACCATTGCTTCGGCATTTGTGCCTGCTGCATCGGAGCTTCTCGTTGCTATTTTTAACCTCGGAGGTGCCCGTTTCACTTACTGTGTTTTTGCTACGGGCCAACCAACTATCCTCACTCGCACAAAAGCGGGTCATGAGTGACGTGAGTGCTGCCATGGACTTCGGCTTTTCCTGGCTGAGGTCGCGGGCGAGCCATTCGTCACGGATGCCATGTTTAAAGGCCGCTAGGGCTTCGGCATCCGGACAGTCGACGATCTGGTTCTTTTTGGTTAGGAACCTATTCCAGAATTTCCTGGCTGACTCTCTAGGCTGTTGAATGATGTGACTTAAGTCATCGGCATCTGGTGGCCGGACATATGTACCTTGAAATTTGTGAAGGAAGGCTTCTTCCATGTCCTCCCAGCTGCTAATAGAATTTTCTGGCAGACTGTTTAACCAGTGACGAGCTGGCCCTTTGAGATTGAGTGGGAGGTATTTCATGGCGTGAAGGTCATCTCCGCGGGCCATATGGATGTGGAGAATGAAATGCTCGATCCAAACCGCGGGATCAGTTGTTCCATCGTATGATTCGATATTTACAGGTTTAAACCCTTCTGGGAATTCATGATCCATTACTTCGTCAGGGAAGCAAAGAGGGTGTGCAGCGCCTCTATATCAGGCCGCATCGCGACTCAGCTCGGATGGACTCCGTCTGCGGTATTCGGCCCGGGCGTGACTAGGTTTGTCACGTCCGAATAGGTAGCCATCGTCACGTGTCGTGGCACGTCCTCGCGATCCATAGATCGATCTAGTATGTCTTGCTCTACTGTCCAGGTCTTGCCGAAGGTCATATGTATAACCCCGGGCTGTTTTATCCCTGCCTTTACGCCGAGGTGGGGCGGTCTGGTGTTCGGCTTGAGTTGGCGCTTTATCTCGACCGCGTGGTTGTCTGTCAGCCGCATTGCACGATGATGGTACGGGCTCCAGCGCCTCGTCATCGAACTGAGGTAGCAATTTGCGCTTCGGGTAACTTTTGGCTGGGCGCTTAAGGTCGTATTCTTCGGCGGCCCGGACATCAGTCAATTTATCGTTGAGCAGATCTGGATCCGCTTGAAGCTACTGCTGCTTCTTTTTCAGGCTCCTTGTAGTGGCTATTAGCTGACGCTTAAAGCGCTCCTGCTCGAGAGGCTCCTCAGGCATGATGAAGTCCTTGTTGCCAAGGCTCACCTCATCCTCGGAGGGTGGAAGATAAGTGCTGCCCTCCGAGTCGTCGATTATGGCCTGTTCATCAGGGCTAACTTGCCCATCCTACCGATCGTCCTGTTCGGCCATTTGTTCGTCGGGATCTTCTCCGTCTTTGGCACCGTCTGGACTGTTATCGTCTCCTATGCCAGTGTTGCTGTCCTTGTTGCAGCGGGATTTAGAGCGGCGCCGCTGACGCCGGCACTTTGGTTGTGTCTTGGGAGGCTCATCCTTAGCTGGATTTTCCTTGTCCTCGTCGTTATTCTCTTTGGGTGTATCCACCATGTATACGTCGTACGAAGAGGTGGCCATCCAGCGCCCGGTAAACGGCGGGTTTTGGCCATGCTCCTCATCTGCATCGTCGTCCATACCGTCGATGTCTTCGGAGCCGTAATCGAGCATGTCGGTCAAGTCCTCGACAGTGGCTATGTAGTGGGTGGCGGGTGGGAAGCGAAATTCCCCGTCATCAGCCTGCAGTTCAAACCGGACATAGTTTAGCTATGAGACCTCCGCTAGATTTTTTTAATGAGTTTAACACGTCGCCTAAAGGCGAGTGTTGGAAGATGTCTGCGGCGCTGAATTCGACGATCGACGACCGATCCAGCTCGACATGCGCGGACACACATGGTTCGGAACTTATGGCCGGATACGAGTCCGAGGTTCTGGAGACACAGATATCACCCGTGGTAAGGTCTGTGTGCGGCTCCAATGCCGTGGAATCTGTGTCCTCCGTGGCGGGGTTGAGCTTCCCGTCCTCAGATGGCGTGATCTGCTCCAGATCTAAGGCCGGAGTAGTTACAGGTGCAATTTCCTGAGCATGGTCTGATGACAGATTTAGGTCATGTAAATGGTAGGGACAGGGAGCGGCTGCTGTGGTCTCAAAGCCGTTGAAGATCAAGTCTCCACGGATATCCGCGACGTAGTTCAAGCCCCCAAATCTAACCTGATGGCCAGGGGCGAAGCTGTCGATCTGCTCCAGATGACCAAGCGAGTTGGCCCGGAGTGCGAAGCCGCCGAACACGAAGATCTATGCGAGGAGGAAGGTTTCCCCTTGGACAACATCGTTGTTGATGACTGACGGAGCCATCAAACCTTTTGAGGACAGCAAAGTAGAACTCTCAATGAAAGAACCAATGTCGTTGTCAAAACCGGCGGATCTCGGATAGGGGGTCCCGAACTGTGCATCTAAGGTCGATGGTAACAGGGGACACAATGTTTACCCAGGTTCGGGCCCTCTCTATGGAGGTAATACCCTACTTCCTGCTTGATTGATCTTGATGAATATGAGTGTTACAAGAGTTGATCTACCACGAGATCGTAATGGCTAAAACCCTAGAAGTCTAGCATGTATGACTATATCTGTTTCTGGACTAAGCCCTCCGATTTATGTAGACACCGGAGGGGACTAGGGTTGTACAAAGTCGGTTACAAAGAAAGGAATCTTCATATTTGGTTGCCAAGCTTGCCTTCCACGCTAAGGAGAGTCCCATCCGGACACGGGAGAGAGTCTTCGGTCTTGTGTCTTCGCAGCCCATTAGTCCGGCCCATGTCCAACAGGCCGGACACCCGAGGACCCCTTAGTCCAGGACTCCCTCACCACGCCCAGTGGAAGCACTTAGCTCCGCGCTAGTGAGAAGACTAGCTAGGTGCCGGACGCGACTGTTTGCTTTTGCCCTCTTTTTGTAGCCCAATTTGCAATCTTCTGGAATGAGATTTGGACTTTCGTGTGCTTATCAAGAGAAAAATGGGGGGAATTTTTCTTGACTCGTGGCTGTTTCTTGCTTTCTGGCTTTGTGTTTAAGAGTAAGGGGCTGGGCGTGGTATGTGCGCATCGAGCATGCTTGGGCTAGCCCTAGAGAAGCCAAGGCCCCCTTTGGGGTCAGGAGTGCAACCGCCGCAGGATCGTCGCACGCACACCTTGTCGTAATCGGGCAATCGGCTCCTTGCAAGGCACTCTTGGGCGGGCCAACAGGCTCCTCGGGAGGCTTAAAACCTCGCGAGCCCCCGGAGGGCTCGTCTCAGGAGAAGGGCGCTTCCGCAACATCAGGACCCGCTCAAGACCTATGAAACCAAAGATAAGTCGCAACAACTACCCCGCTTGGGAGCCCACAGGCTCACGACGGCACATTCCAAACCCTGCCTCAAAAGCATGCCATCATTTCACACATTATACAGGGATCATTTCATACATTAAGGGGCCTCCCTTTAAAACATGCTTTCAGGCCCCACGAGGCCGCATCCGAGGGTTTTTGCATACAGGTCAGAACAGGAAGGGAAGTGCAGGCCTAGACGGAGGCACAGCCGCCAACGTCGTCCTCATCATCACCATCCACACCACCAGCACTGCTACTGGCGTCGTCCTTGTCGTCATGACCCGCACCACCTCCCTTGGTCACAATCACGACTGTGTTGTCTTCTAGAGCGAACTCCGCGACCAGGTCGTCCACCCAGGCCGCCAGATTGCCATGGATGACCCCGGGCATGAGGGATATCACAGCATTGAAGTCAAAGTGGGGGTCAAGGTTGAGGAGGTTGCTAAAGTAGTGTGAGAACGCACGCCCAAGAAGGCCTCGACTTCTCTCTTCAACGAGCTTGCGAGCCCTCGCGGCCCGATCCTCCAGATGGGTCACGATCTCGGTGAAGAAGCGGAGGTGGCTGGCGTCGTCATCCTCGTGTGGGTGAGAGATGCCCACCTCGCAGATGGCATACAGAGCTCGGTTGGCCCTGACCCTGAGGTCCTTGAGCATCGAGGAATGCTCGCGTTGCATTGACCAGCGGCGGCATGCCTCGTTCTCGGTCTTTTTCGTGAGGGACGTAACGGCCTGAACCTGCTGCTGAAGTGAGGACAGGTCGGTGCAAGGAGAGGCCAAGTCGGCTTGGGCGGAGGCCTGAGCTTCCTTGCCGTCCCCACACGCTGCTTTGCCGCATCTAGCTTCGTCCTGAGGGCGGTGGTCCTGCCCTGAAGCTCGACCTCCAGGAGCTCCAACTTCAGGCGGTACTCATCGGCAAGAATCATCCGAGTCGCTGCCACCCTTTGGTCGACCTCCTGCTAGGCCCTGGCCTTCCGAGCAGCAACGGCGTCGTCAGCCGCGGCTACCTGGCGCTCCCTTACCTCCAACTGCTCGAGCTCCAGGCTGCGCTCCAAGACCTCTAGCGCCAGCGCCTCCTCGTGTTCATGGACTTCCTTCTCATCGGCGGGGGCCTCGCTCGACGGTGCAGCCAGGGCAACCCTGCGCGCCTAGACCTGCCGCTAGAGGACAGCGTTCGAAGCTTGAAGCTCCCGCTCCTCGGCCACTTCCCAATGGCCATTCGTGGGCCCCTCGTAGCTCCACCGATGTACTTCTTTCGCCTATACTCTTATACGCTAGATCGTTCAGAGAGAGCCACGAAACCACTTCTCCACCACCGCAACCTTCTGTACCCGTGAGATCCCATCTTGGGGGCCTTTTCCGGCGATCTACCGGAGGGGCAATCGATCACGGAGGGCTTCTACATCAATACCATTGCCTCTCCGATGAAGCGTGAGTAGTTTACCACAGACCTTCGGGTCCATAGTTATTAGCTAGATGGCTTCTTCTCTCTCTTTGATTCTCAATACAAAGTTCTCCTGATGTTCTTGGAGATCTATTCGATGTAATACTCTTTTGCGGTGTGTTTGCCGAGCCGATGAATTGTGGATTTATGAACAAGATTATCTATGAATATTATTTGGTTCTTCTCTGAATTCTTATATGCATGATTTGATATCTTTGCAAGTCTCTTCGAATTATCGGTTTAGTTTGGCCTACTAGATT
Source organism: Aegilops tauschii subsp. strangulata (assembly GCF_002575655.3). Classification (NCBI taxonomy): domain Eukaryota; kingdom Viridiplantae; phylum Streptophyta; class Magnoliopsida; order Poales; family Poaceae; genus Aegilops; species Aegilops tauschii. The sequence goes on from NC_053038.3 coordinate 160,199,794, forward strand.
GATCTATCTTGCAATGGGAGAAGTGCTTATCTTTGGGTTCAATCTTGCGTTGTCCTTTCCCAGTGACAGTAGGGGCTGCAAGGCACATATTGTATTGTTGCCATCGAGGATAAAAAGATGGGGTTTCTATCATATTGCTTGAGTTTATCCCTCTACATCATGTCATCTTGCTTAATGCGTTACTCTGTTCTTATGAACTTAATACTCTAGATGCATGCTGGATAGCGGTCGATGTGTGGAGTAATAGTAGTAGATGCAGAATCATTTCGATCTACTTCACACGGACGTGATGCCTATATTCATGATCATTGCCTTAGATATCTTCATAGCTATGCGTTTTTCTATCAATTGCTCGGCAGTAATTTGTTCACCCACCGTAATACATGCTATCTTGAGAGAAGCCACTAGTGAAACCTATGGCCCCCGGGTATCTTTCTTATTATATTGCATCTCTTTTATTTACATCGCATCTCGTTTACTATTTTGCAATCTTTACTTTCCAATCTATACAACAAAAATACCAAAAATATTTACTTTACTATCATTATTAGATCTCACTTTTGCGAGTGACCATGAAAGGATTGACAACCCCTTTATCGCATTGGTTGCAAGGTTCTTGATTGTTTCTGCAGGTACTAGGTGACTTGTGCATTGTCTCCTACTGGATTGATATCTTGGTTCTCAAACTGAGGGAAATACTTATGCTACTTTGCTGCATCACCCTTTCCTCTTCAAAGGAAAACCAACGCATGCTCAAGAGGTAGCAAGAAGGATTTCTGGCGCCGTTGCCGGGGAAATCTACGCCAAGTCAAGACATACCAAGTACCCATCATAAACTGTTCTCCCTCGTATTACATAATTTCCCATTCGCCTCTCATTTTCCTCTTCCCCACTTATAAAATGATTTTCGAAAACCTTTGCATTTTCTTCGCCCCTCTTCCGTTCGTCTTTTTCGTTTGCTTGTGTTGCCATGTGCCTTCTATGTGCTTGCATCTTCGCTTGTTAAAAATCTATTTATATGGATCCTCATCCCCTTCCTAATCTTTTTAAGAGATCCAAGTATGATGAACCAGTTGCTAGTGAGTTGTGTGCACTAGATTATCTTTATGAGGTTTTGCTTGAAATCCGTGAATGTGGAAATTGTGATGAAGTACTTTATGAAGTGATACATGGTGGATCTTTGAATGAAAAGCATGATTGAAATGATGGTATTATAAATTCTATTAATGTCAGTTGTGCTAATAATATGCAAAAACCTAAGCTTGGGGATGCTAGTTTTGCTATATCCTCTACTTGTTGCAACGATCCTGATTGGGGTGATTCTTCTTATGATCTTGAAAATTTATGTAAGCACCATGATGAATATGAGATTGATAATAATGTTTGCAATACTATTGAAAGTGGGTTTGGAAGAGTTTCAACTTTAGATCCCACGTATTTGGAGAATGTTCAATCTTATGAAGTTTTTGATAAAAGTGGGTTTGGAGAGGTCATGACTTTAGTTAATGTTAATCCCACTATTTTGGAAGAGTGTCAACTTTGCATACATGTGGATCGTGCTAAGAATATGTTTTGTGATAGCTATATTGTTGAATTTTCTTATGATCCTACATGTAATTATTATGAGAGAGGAAAATATGGTTGTAAAAAATTTCATGTTACTAAATTACCTCTCGTTATGTTGAGATTGCTATTGTTTCTCTCCGCTTCCTTGCATATGCTAGTTTTTGCTTGTCTTGATAATTTGTTTGCCTATAAGATGCCTATGCATAGCAAGTATGTTAGACTTATATGTGTTTGTCACGTGTTTTAAGATGCTCTCTTTGTGCTTCAAATCTTGTCTTTCATGTGAGCATCATTGAAATTATCACTGCCTAGCTAGGGGCGTTAAACGATAGCGCTTGTTGGGAGGCAACCCAATTTTATTTTTGTTCTTTGATTTTTGTTCCTGTTTAGTAATAAATAATTCATCTATCTTCTGTTTAGATGTGGTTTTATGTTTTAATTAGTGTTTGTGCCAAGTAGAACCTTTGGGAAGACTTGGGTGAAGTCTTTGCGATCTTGCTGTAAAAAACAGATGCTTTTGCGCTCACGAGATTAGCTGCCATTTTCTACTGGACAGTGCTTTTAGGTTGATTCTTTTTGAAGATGATTAATAGACAAATTACTTACGTTCACCAGTTTATTTCAGAATTTTTGGAGTTCATAAGTATTCGAACACATCAGATTACTACAGATTGTTCTGTTTTTGACAGATTCTGTTTATCGTGTGTTGTTTGCTTATTTTGATGCATCTATGAGTAGTATCGGGGGGTATGAACCATAGAGAAGTTGGAATATAGTAGGTTTAACACCAATATAAATAAAGAATGAGTTCATTGCAGTACCTTAAAGTGTTGGTTTATTTTCTTATACTAACAAAGCTCATGAGATTTTCTGTTGAACTTTTGTGTTGTGAAGTTTTCAAGTTTTTGGGTAAAGATTTGATGGATTTTGAAATAAGGAGTGGCAAGAGACTAAGCTTGGGGATGCCCAAGGCACCCCAAGGTAAAATTCAAGGACAATCAAAAGCCTAAGCTTGGGGATTCCCCGGAAGGCATCCCCTCTTTCGTCTTCGTCTATCGGTAACTTTACTTGAGGCTATATTTTTATTCACCACATGATATGTGTTTTGCTTGGAGCGTCTTGTATGATTTGAGTCTTTGCTTTTTAATTTACAACAACCATCCTTGCTGTACACACCTTTTGGTAGAGACATGCATGAATCGGAATTTATTAGAATACTTTATGTGCTTCACTGTCGGATGTGGGGTTCCGGCAAACCCTTAAGGTTCGAACACTGGGGTGCGCGCGAAGTCTTTCCCTCCTACCGATCTACGCCCTAGCTCGCTAAGATCTTGCGGACAAACTCGACGAACTCGCAACACAAAGAGACACGAGATTTATACTGGTTCGGGCCACCGTTGTGGTGTAATACCCTACTCCAGTGTGGTGGTGGTGCATTGCCTCTAGGGCTGATGATGAACAGTACAAGGGAAGAACAGCCTCCTGAGGTTGAGGTGTTCTTGTGCTTGGTGTCTTAGCGGGTGAGAGCTGGGTGAATTGCTCGATCCGTTCCCCCCCTCTACTGTGGTGGCTAGCTCTACCTATATAGGCCTTGGTCCTCTTCCCAAATATCGAGCGAGAAGGGAGCCAACAACGGCGGGAAAAATTGAAGGGGGACAGCTAGTACAAGATATCCTGACAAAAGTGGTCTTCGCCTGCGAAAGGCTCTCGTGGTGACGCCGTCTTGGGCTCCACGATGACCTCCGCCTTGCCGTCCTCCTGGTCTTGGTCTCGTTGCACAAATATAGCAACCTTTGCCTGATGCCTCGGTACTCCTCGCCTGCGCTGGCCTCCTTAGCACCAAAGAGGAAACAAGGACGCTGCGCGCGCTGGCGCCCGCCTGGTGCCGATCGTCATGGCTCACGTCACGAGAGCCTCGTGAGGTTTGCCCCGCCTTGATATCTCCGATCCTCATGAGCCTGCCTGACTAGGCCACTCCTGAGGAGGTCCTGCGTCGTCCGCCTCGCGAGGCTTGGACCCTCGCGAGGGTCTTGGATGCCTTGTTGATGAAGATGGGCCGTATGGCCTGCTGGCTTAGCCACGCTGTGGGCAGCAGGCAGGCAAGTCAGGGGACCCCCATTCCCAGAACACCGACAGTAGCCCCCGGGCCCAAGGTGCGCTCGGGCTTGGCTTCGCGGTGAAGCCAAGGGTCAAGTTCGGAGCCCCGCGGGCCCCAAAAGCCTAAGGCCTCGGTTGACGCGTGGCGGTTGATTGGACGTGGGCGTCTCCACTTCCCCACGCTGCCTTTGAATCCGCCTGGCTATGCGGCCCCCGCGGCCTACACAGTTATTCTTCCTTCGCCCACGCCTGGCTCTTCCAATCTCCCCGCTTCCTCGAGGCCCTGCTCTGCCCTGCCAATCCGGCTTACGCTCCGCTTGCTTCATCGCCATGGCGCCGAAACAATCTGAAAAGGGGAAGAAGCCCCTTTCATTGCCAACTGCGTCTCCGTCTTTTGAGTCGGCGCTCGGCCGTCCTTGGGTGCTCAACGACGAGGCCATGGACAAGGTGCGCCCCATGCTTGCCTCTAGCTTCAACGTGTGGGGAGTGACGGTGGCTTGGCCCGCGTCCCGCACCACTGGGGTCCCGATCTTCATTGACGCCCTCTGGGCTAGCTTGATTCCTCCCTTCTCCGCCTTCTTCAACGCGGTGCTCGAGCATTACCAGATCCACATGCTTCGTCTCGACCCTCAATCTGTGACCCTTCTTGCCGTCTTCGCCTTCTTGTGGGAACCATGGTGGGCATCGCTCCTTTCGTGGCCCTGCTCCGCCATTTCTTCTCATTGCATCTGACGGATCCCCGGGAGAGCTCGGGGTGTGTGGGCTTCCAGGCCGTGGCCGCGACTGCAGGCGCGGGGATAGGCTTCGAGCTCCCTTCATCCACGAGCGAGTTTCATACGCGATGGGTGTTTGTTGATGCCGGCGTGCTCAGCCCTCTGCTCCAAGTTCCAGTGGGGCCTGCTGTTCCGAACTCCGGCTGGGGCCATCAGAAGCTCACGAGCCCCCGTCTCGCTCTCGTCTGGGCCAGGCTAAGGCTGCTGAAGGATCACGGCGTGACCGTGCCTATGGTGGTGAAGGAGTTTGTCAAACGCCGGGTTGCTCTGCTTCAGCGCCACTCTCGCCCAATGTGGACCTTGCTCAACAGTCAGGACCACATGAGGTTCCAGGAGTCTGTGCTCCTTCTCGGGATGTGGCAGACAGTGCTCAAGGTCTTGACGGGTGTCCCTTTGCCAGCTGAAATGCCTGGGAAGAATTTCTTATTGTATCGCTGCAAGAACAAGGATGAGTTTGCAGCGAGCATGCCTTCCTTCGACGAATGGGGGCTGCGGCCGATCGGACTGGTGGGGCCCCGCGAGAACCCCGTTGTCGTGGTTCCCTTCTTCGCCGCCGGTGCCGAGCTTTCCCCAGGTGAAGGTGCGGGAGGGCGAGCTCCGTCGGGGGCCGGTAACTCGAGTACTGAGGAGCACATGCTCAGTGGTGATCCTGGGGCGTCGTCCTCGGGGGCCTGCGACCCCCCTCCTGAGGCGCCGATTATTGAGGAGGCGCAGCATGCGGCTCCTGAGGCCAAGGCTCCAGGAGCCTCGGGAGGTTGTGGTGAGACGGTGCCCGACTGTTTGTCGCAACCGGGCACCCTGAAGACATCCTTCCAGGCTCTACTTTGGCCCCACCGTGCACAGGGCGTCACATCCAGCGTTTCGGTCATCTTTGTGTGGACTTCGAGGACCTCCACAAGAGGAAAGGATCCCCTAGCGCCAGCAATATCTTCGGGCCGTTAAAGCGGCGAAAGTACATCGCCATTGACGCATAAGTATCTTGTTGTCGTGGCTTCCTGCGTGTAGTTCCCTTATCCTGACATTGGTTCTCCCGGGCTCCTTCCATTGAAGCTGCTGCGTCTCCCGAGAAACGGCCTCCTCCTTGATCAACTCCCCCATCTGCCTTGAGCATTCCCGGTCTGCCTACTGCCCTTGGAGCAGGGTCGGTTGGGGGAGCATCTCCGCCTTCGTGGTGTGCTGAGCCCGCAGCTTGGCCACCCCTCCCCCACGGTCTCGCGTGGAGCTTGGCGGGTGTGCCCAAGACTCCCCCTTTGCTCATGGGCAGCAGCTGGTTGGCTTCGATCTTTGGTTCCTCTTCAAGCAGCGAGCCCCAATTGGCCGGGGCTCCTCGCGAGGGTGGGCTGATGTCAGGAGCGGCGCCAGCCCCCAGCCCCCTGCCGGGAGGTGGCACGCCACTTGGTGCCTCGCCCACTGCCCAGAGGTGGAGGACGAGGTGGGCCGAGCGTTCGAGCTCGAGCGCGGGTGGAGCGTAGTCCGTCACGAGCTCTTCCAGGAGGCGATGGGCGCGATGGGTCGACTTGGTGAAGAGCTCGCTGGTGTCGACTCGCGCCTGGAGGCTGAAGGTCTCCGGCTGGTGGAGGAACGGTGCAAGCTGAAGGTGGCCATCAACCTCGGCCGCTATCAGCGCGACCTTGAGAATGCGAAGGCTGAGGCGTCCCTCAAGAACGCCCATGAAGCCCGCTCGCGAGCCTTGGAAGAGGCTCGCGAAGCTGACCGCCGTCGCGAGGCTGCGGAGGAACGCGCGTGGGAGCTCCAGGCCTGGAGCGCGTCCCTTGAGCAACAGGTGGAGGCGCGTAGGGCTGCTCTTGCATCGCTGAGGGGGACGCCCACAGATGACGAGGAGGTTCGGAAGTGCGGTGAGGCACTAGCCCTGCAAGCCGTGGAGCGCAGCCTTGAGCTCGAGCAACTGGAGACGAGGGAATGTCAAGTTGCTCAAGCAGAGGATGCCATCGGGGATCGCAAGGCTGGGGTCGAGGAAGAGTTGAATTGCCGGGTGGCCGAGGTTCGCGCGGACCTGGAGGGTAGCTATGACCTGAAGCAGAAGCTCGCGGGTATGGAGGATGAGGCCAGAGCCGCTGCCCTCAGGCCCAGGTTGGATGAGGCTGAGAGGAGCGCGGAGGCCACGACCACCGCCCTGATTACGGCGCAGGCGGACTTGACCTCCGCCCGCGCCGAGCTGCGCTCCCTTCAGAGGCGGGTTGATGATGTTGAGGCCGTCACGCGGCAAAACACAGAGGAAGTGCTCCAACGACGAACGCTGGAGCGCGAGCATGCCCCTATGCTTCAGGATCTCCGGAACAGGGCCAATATCGCCCTGGGCCATATTTGCGATGTGGTGGCGCCGGCCCCTCACTCGAACGATTATACCAGCCACCTGACCTTCTTCACCGAGGTGGTGACGCGCCTGGAGGCTCGATCTACCAGAGCTCGCCAGCTTGTGGAGGAAAGGGGTCGCGGCCTGCTTGAACGCGCCTTCTCCCGTGTCTTCAGCCACCTCCTGAATGCCGACCCCAACTTTGATTTCGACGCTGCCATCGCCCCCGTACCCACGGCTGTCCGGGGCAACCTAGCGCGTTGGGTCGAGGACAATGTGGACGCGTTGGTCAGGGCCTTCACCTCGGAGGATGACGCGGTGGTGGTCGCCGCAGACGAAGGCGACGTGGTTGACGACGGCGATGGGGGCGTTGCCGATGGTGGCGACGATGCCGACGAAGACGATGACGACGCGAATGACGCGTCCGCGGGTGATGCAGCAAGCGACATTTCTGGCTGATCCCATGTTCTCCTGTCGTTTCATCCTGCACAAAAAGCTCGGGGCATGGCCCTTGGAAAACTTGTAACAGCATTTTGGGAGGGGGAGCCCCTCGTGTAAGCAAATTGCAGTTTTTACTTTCCTATGCGATGTGGGTTTGTGTCCTCGTGAACTCGTGAATCCGGGTGCGAGTTTTCAGTCATGGTTTACCTTAGTCAGCACCAGCTTTGAGCTGAGTTGCGAGGCATCGAGTTTCCGAGAACCCTGCGGAGCTTGTCGCTCCGTCAGAAGGGGGCCCACAAGAGGTGAGCACCAGTTGCAGTGCTAGCGCGCACTTGGTATGCGCGTGCTTCGCGCAGTCCCGCTCGCGAGGAGCTCGTGAGGGGAAGGCGACGGACATGAGTCCCAGACAAAACGAGATCCAGAAGGCAAGAAATTGCTCGAGCAAGAAAAGGCACCCCCCGCGCGCAACGATAAAAACTCGGTTTCAACTTAAATCCAGATCCAGAAAGCAAAGCTACGGAAAGAGAGATCCAAGGCAAAAGGCCGCGTCCGGCACCTAGTCTAGTCTTCTGGTCTTCAAGTCTTCTCACCAGGGCGGAGCTAAGTGCTGCCACTAGGCGTGGGAGGGAGCCCCAGGGGCCTGAGGCCAGCACCCTTGAGACTCCGGGGCATGTTCTGCCCCAACTCATTATTACGTGAGAGTGTCACGGGCGGCGAGCTTCATAGGCACTGGGCCTTCTTCATAGGTACCGGCCTTGCTTCAATATCGCCAGACGAGGGCCCCGCCTTGCGCCACCCTTGACCTCCTTTGAGCTGACCGGTCACCGAGACGACACAAAGGAGGGAAAGAGGACGCCAGCGGTGCCCTCGGCGACCACAGGTCCTCTGCCGGGGGAAGGGTTGTCGAGGCCTCCCCGGCAGAGGGCCTACCTCCGGGTGTCGGCAGGCGTCGCGCGACGCGGGGAGGGTCTTTGCTCCTGTCTCCCTCCTGGCGGCCCCCAGCGTGTCTCCCTTGTTGGAACGGGTGCTGCCGTGCCAGGATCGTCGATCGACGCTGCAACCTGATTTATCTACAGCCCATGGTTAGCATAAGCCTGTTCCTGAGAGATTAGCGGTACCCTGTAGTTGCCGTTGCCGGCGCGATCGTCGTGGTTCTCCATTGGTTCTTGGAAAGCTTCGGTTCCTAGCGCCCCCTCTCCCCAATCTTCTCCAATGAATGAGCCGGGGTCGTCCTCCGGTGCGTACTCTTGGTCCATCATACGGGGCACATAGGCCTCCGGGGCCGTCACCCCGAACACCTCGCCATGGGGCCCCACGCTCCATGTTGCTCGGCCCAGGGTGGCGTCCTGAGGATGGTAGCTTGGCATCTGGCTAGGACCATGGGAGGCGACGCTTGTGCTCGTGCTTGTCGCGGGCGGCATGGGGGCGGCGGAGCCCCCTACGCCGCTGGCCGTGCTGACGTTGATGAAGCCCCCAGGCGTAGTTGATGGCGCGCGGCTGTGGTGAGGTTCGCCGCATGGCCCTGAAGTGGCCCGAGGAGAAAGTCGATAGCAGAAGGGTGGTGCTCCCGACGCCACTGCATCCAGCAGCTCGGCAACACGCTCCAGCAGTGAATCCCGGCTGCTTTCCATCAGCCTGCATCGCAGCAGCTCCCTTGCCATGGTGAGCGCTGCCCGCATGTTTGCTTGCTCCCGCCGTGAGTGCGGCGCCATTGCTGCAGCATGGCTCGCTGCTCTTGCGGCGGCCCGTACTTGCTGCGGGGTTAGGGTGGATGACGCCTGGCCGCACTGCCCGTGCCCGGCGGAGTTTGGCGGCGCTCGCGCCGCCTGGAACATGGGGTCGAGGTCTTCATGAGCAGGCGGCGCCGCCCAGGCTGGCCAGGCTGCCCAGCAGTCGAAGCCGGCCATCGTGGCTGTGGAGCATCGGCGAGCTGGTCGGTGGAGAAGAAGCTCCGGTGCACCCCCACCTGGCGCGCCAAATGTCGGATGTGGGGTTCCGGCAAACCCTTAAGGTCCGAAAACTGGGGTGCGCGCGAAGTCTTTCCCTCCTACCGATCTACGCCCTAGCTCGCTAAGATCTTGCGAACGAACTCGACGAACTCGCAAAACAAAGAGACACGAGATTTATATTGGTTTGGGCCACCGTTGTGGTGTAATACCCTACTCCAGTGTGGTGGTGGTGGATTGCCTCTAGGACTGATGATGAAAAGTACAAGGGAAGAACAGCCTCCTGAGGTTGAGGTGTTCTTGTGCTTGGTGTCTTAGCGGGTGAGAGCTGGCTGAATTGCTCGATCTGTTCCCCCCTCTACTGTGGTGGCTAGCTCTACCTATATAGGGCCTGGTCCTCTTCCCAAATATCGAGCGGGAACGGAGCCAACAACAGCGGGCAAATTTGAAGGGGGGCAGCTAGTACCAGCTATCCTGACAAAAGTGGTCTTCGCCTGCGAAAGGCTCTGGTGGTGACGCCGTCTTGGGCTCCACGATGGCCTCCGCCTTGCCGTCCTCCTGGTCTTGGTCTTGTTGCACCAATATAGCAACCTTTGCCTCATGCCTCAGTACTCCTCGCCTGCGCTGGCCTCCTTAGCACCAAAGAGGAAACAAGGACACTGCGCACTGGCACCCGCCTGGTGCCGATCGTCATGGCTCATGTCACGAGAGCCTCGTGAGGTTTGCCCTGCCTTGATATCTCCGCTCCTTATGAGCCTGCCTGACTAGGCCACTCCTGAGGAGGTCCTGCGTCGTCCGCCTCGCGAGGCTTGGACCCTCGCGAGGGTCTTGGATGCCTTGTTGATGAAGATGGGCCGTACGGCCTGCTGGCTTAGCCACGCCGTGGGCCGCAGGCAGGCAAGTCCGGGGACCACCGTTCCCAAAACACCGACATTCACTATATCTTTTGAGCTAGATAATTTTGCTCTAGTGCTTCACTTACATCTCTTTAGAGCACGGTGGTGGTTTTATTTTATAGAAATTATTTATCTCTCAGGCTTCACTTGTATTATTTTGAGAGTCTTTTAGAACGGCATGGTAATTTGCTTTGGCTATAAAATTAGTCCTAATATGATGGGCATCCAAGATGGGTATAATAAAAACATCCATATAAAGTGCATTGAATACTATAAGAAGTTTGATTCCTTATGATTGTTTTGAGTTATGAAGATGCTGATATTAGAGTCATGCTAGTTGAGTAGTTGTGAATTTGAGAGATACTTGTGCTAAAGTTTGTGATTCCCGTAGCATGCACGTATGGTGAACCGTTATGTGATGAAGTTGGAGCATGATTTATTTTTTGATTGTCTTCCTTATGAGTGGCCGTCACACCCTGATTTTCATGCCACAACACCTAAGCTAATAAATCATGATAAATTGTGGTTTGACAAAAACTTTTGAGTGTTGGGTCTTTGCTTGATTTGATTTTCGTCTGCTGTTTGCAAGTGCTCTAAAAATCAAATAAATCCTCCAACTCTCATACTCCTTCTCCTTGATCCAAAACCTTGCCCAATGATCATGCCATGTGTGTAGCACATAAAAATAATTTCTTGCAAAAATATTTTGGCCAAAAAGGATTTTCTATATTAGGTTTTCCAAAAACCCCTGAATTGAGACTTGAACTACAAGTACTTAATTAAGGGTGTGGAAAATCTTACAAAAGGTATATTTGAAACCTAATAGGCATAGGACTCCCATAAACCACAAAAATATAATTTTAAAAGTTATTTTCCTATTTTATTTAAAGGCTTTTTCTTAAGGCCGCGAATGGTCTTTAATAGGTTAAAATTATTTTAAAGCTTCAAAAATATTTGAGAAAAATCAGGGAAACTCAGTGGACATATATTTTCCATATATAAGAGTTTCAACACATGGTAATGTTCAAATTATTGGTCAAATCCCTCAAAAACCCTTTCTGTATATTTCAAGCTTTTGAAATATTTACAAAGGAAATATTCCCCAAAAATTCCAAGAAAATTGTAGAATGTCACATATGACATGTTTGATGATCTTGCCAAGTCTCATGTCATGGAGAATAGTATAACCCCATGAAATCCCCTCAAAACCATTTCTGTCCATTTTGAATTTTGAGATCCTTTACATTGCCAAACATGCCGAAATGCTCTAAAACTTGGTGCACATGCTCAAATGGTATAATCATCTATACCAAATGGCACAAGTTTGAGAGAATGTTATCTTGATCAAAGTACCCCAAAACCCTCTCTGTCAAGAACCAAATTTGAACAACTTTACATTGGCAACTTTCTCGTTTTGATCTCAACTTTTGTGGACATGTTCAGAACCTCAAATGATGACACTACACTAAGTAGTGCATTAAGGAGAATAGATTTGCATGACTAAATCTTGGAAAGTCCATTTCTGCTGATTTCTAGGGTTTACAAAAGTTGCATTGGCAACTTTGCCCAAATGAACTCAATCTTGGTGGAACCTCTTATTTTCTTATGGCATTTGACCCTCTCAAGCCTCATGACAAGGGAAGTCCATTTGCTTGTCCAGACCTACATCAAACACCTTCTGCCAGAAATTTAAAATGCATGTTTTGTCCATTTCCACTAATCTGCATGAGCTCAACTTTTTCCCACAGCCTCATCTGGTCCTCCTCTAACTCCTAGATGCTTTGCTGCCCAAGGAGCAATGATTAAGGGGGGTAGAGACCCATTTTTCTTCTCTGGACAACCACTTTCCCCTCCCTTTCTCATCTCTCTCTCACTCCTAGCAAGTTCTAGAGCATCGAAAGCCTCCATCCCTCTTGTTTATTCCTCCTGCAGACGCCAGACACAAGTGGACGCGCGAGTGTGTGCAGAAAAACCGCGGATGCCGGCCAAAGACGCACTCTGGAGCGCGAGGCAGAGCAGGCGACCGTTGACGCCGCAACCCCCGACCACCTCGAGCCTCCCCCTTGCGCCAGTCGAGGTGCCTCGACGTCCACAACACGCCACCGCGCTGGCACCCTCCTTTCCCTCTCTGTCCTGCCCGTGCCGCGCGTGCCTAGAGCCGCCCGAGCCCGCCAATGCGCGTGCCAGCTCGTGGCTCCACCTGGAGCCCGCTCCGCTCCCTCTCTCTCTTCCTGGCGCCCTACTCCACCCCCAAGAGCACCGCAGACAACCCCTCGCTCTCCCCCCTTGCTGCCCGAGCCATTTCCACGGCCACCTGTGCGCCGGGTCCGCGGTGAGCCGCGGGTCAGCTACTTAAGGCCACCCTAGAGCCCCCTCTCTACTCCTTTGGCTCACTCTCCCTCCCGTGCATCGCCTGGACCAACCCACTCCCCTCCTCGCACCCTCCAACCTCGTCCATGGCCGGAGCCAAGCCGCCGACCACCGCCTAAATTCTCGTCGTCCGGGCCCCCTCCTCCCCACCTATGGGTTACTTTGCATCTCTACTGCCCCGCACTCCGGTTACTCCTCCCGACGGCCGAAGCGTCGTGCCCGCCATCGCCATCAGCCACGTCCGCCACGAACGGCGCTCTCCTTGACCAGGTCCTCCCCGGCATGCGTGTGACCAGTGGCTGGAAGCACCTCTCTACACTGGTCACGCCGGTGGGCAGAATGTCGACGGGGGCGCTCTGTAGCCCCGGCAACCGCCGGCGGGAGACGCACCTCCCCGCAGCCCGAGCGCGCGCGGGAGGAAGAATATGGCCTGTCGCTGGGCCCCGCACCTCAGCGACCCAGCGGGCTAGCCCGTCCGTTTAAGTGGAGATGGCTTCGGCCAGAATCGCTTCCCTTGCTCGAAGGCGCCCCACTGGTAATACGCCTTCGACGTCGCCCTGTCATCTGCATGGCCGAGCCGCTGGGCCGGCCCAGCGTGCTGCGGCGCTATGCTGCACCCAATGCGCAGTATAGGTATAAACCCCTGCCCTTCCTTTGTCTTTTTCTTTTTCAAGAAACTTGTAAAATCTCCCAAATATTCATATTACCCCCAAATTGGATGATTCAAATTTCTACTAGTTCATAAATTCATTCTCTATCACAGGGTGCAAATTTAACATTTTTCCAGAAACATTTCCTTCACAAATGTTTATGAAATCTTACTTTTCCATTTCTGTCATAAACTTTAGAAAATCACAGAGGGCTCAGATTTGATCCAAATGCCATGATTAAAATTCCTAGATGCTTCTAATTTCATAACTTAGCTTATGAACATTTCTCTAAATACTTTCTGTACCACACAAAATAATGAGCCATTTCTTCATATTTGTCAATTTTGCAAATTCATAGGAAATTCATTTGAACTCCAAATCCAGTGAAACCAACTCCTAGATGCTTCTAAAATCATTCCTTGTTAAATGGGTGCCTTTTCCCATTTTTCAAAGTAATATTTCTGTATACTTCTTGCCAACCCATAAAACCCTTGAATCCTTCATATTGAAATGCTCATAAGTATCCATGGATCCACTTCCAATGAAACCACTTTGGTCATTTTTAATATGACCGTAGGTATCCTAGAAAAGTCCAACTCCTATTTTTAGAGCACTTCTATTTTTGCCTTGTTGTGTTGCTTATTGTGTTTGTTTCTGATGTTAGTTGACGAAGTAGACGGAATACTTGGAGAAGGGCCAGAAGATTTCAAGACTATGATGAACCAGGCAAGCAGCCCTTTGACCATGAGGAACCATTTTACATCTTAATAGAATTTTCGTTGCTTCACTGAGTGCATGATATACCTTGAATGGCAACCTTGCTAGGCTTGCCTCCGTTGCATACTCCATTGATACTTGCATTGTTCATGACTCTACCCTTGCTTAGAGTTGTGTTGGTGGGTTATAGAAATATGCTATAGTAAATGGCTACACAAAGTGGGTCAGGGTGATGCATGGAAAGAAACAAGTGTGGTTTGACATACTTCCAACAGCCCCAGTGGGTGCCACTGATGCCCCTGGGAGATGATGATGACCGAGGTCACTACTTGGTGGAGAAGTAGTGTACCGAGGCTTGATAAAAGTGTTGTTTACAGAGACAGATTAGATTTAAGATTTGTCGACCGTCCCAACCAAACATGCGCGACCACTCTACCCTTATATGGGAAAGGGCATTACTGATTACCAAGGCTGATACTTGCTTGGAGCCCGCATTACTAGTGACGGGAGAGTCGTTGTTGCGCTCTCTCGGGACGGGGTCGTGCCAGGTAGGGCGGCCAAGAACATTTTTATGGGGCACCGGACACACTGTTGGTACCCCGTGCTTGTGATGTGAGATGATTATGGAGCGTGGCTCCACGAAAGTGTTATGTGACAATGATGCGCACGGGGGTTACTACAAATCGAGTGGACTCTATGTTAGTGTCGTCTAGGGAAAGATGGTGATCGGGTGCTTACCACGGGTACCTGAGGTACCGCGGGTCGTGGATGACACGGAAGTTCCCCGGATCTTGTGGGTAAAGTGTGCAACCTCTGCAAAGTGTAAAACTATTCGAATAGCCGTGTCCACAGTTAAGGACAGTTGGGTGGTGCTGCTTAGACTATGTCCTTATGTTTCTGACAAACAACACGGTTTGGTAAATCCGTTGACGTGATTCGTGAGGATGTGACGATGAGCTTGAGTATTAGTTGTTCACAACTCTATCCCGATGCTAATGTCTGTAACCTCCTGATACTTGTTGCAGACGCCTTAGGGGGTAGGTCTGTCACACCCTGATTTTCATGCCACAACAACTAAGCTAATAAATCATGATAAATTGTGGTTTGACAAAAACTTTTGAGTGTTGGGTCTTTGCTTGATTTGATTTTTGTCTGCTGTTTGCAAGTGCTCTAAAAATCAAATAAATCCTCCAACTCTCATACTCCTTCTCCTTGATCCAAAACCTTGCCCAATGATCATGCCATGTGTGTAGCACATAAAAATAATTTCTTGCAAAAATATTTTGGCCAAAAAGTATTTTCTAAATTAGGTTTTCCAAAAACCCCTGAATTGAGACTTGAACTACAAGTACTTAATTAAGGGTGTGGAAAATCTTACAAAAGGTATATTTGAAACCTATTGGGCATAGGACTCCCATAAACCACAAAAATATAATTTTAAAAGTTATTTTCCTATTTTATTTAAAGGCTTTTTCTTAAGGCCAGAAATGGTCTTTAATAGGTTAAAATTATTTTAAAGCTTCAAAAATATTTGAGAAAAATCAGGGAAATTCAGGGGACATATATTTTCCATATATAAGAGTTTCAACACATGGTCATGTTCGAATTATTGGTCAAATCCCTCAAAAACCCTCTTTGGATATTTCAAGCTTTTGAAATATTTACAAAGGAAATATTCCCCAAACATTCGAAGAAAATTCTAGAATGTCACGTATGACATGGTTGATGATCTTGCCAAGTCTCATGTCATGGAGAATAGTATAACCCCATGAAATCCCCTCAAGACCATTTCTGTCCATTTTGAAGTTTGAGCAACTTTACATGGCCAAACATGCCCAAATGTTCTAAAACTTGGTGCACATGCTCAAATGGTATAATTATTCATCTATACCAAATGGCACAAGTTGGAGAGAATTTTATCTTGATCAAAGTGCCCCAAAACCCTCTCTCTCCAGAACCAAATTTGAACAACTTTACATTGGCAACTTTCTCCTTTTGATCTCAACTTTTGTGGAAATGTTCAGAACCTCAAATGATGACACTACACTAAGTGGTGCATTAAGGAGAACAGATTTGCATGACTAAATCTTGGAAAGTCCATTTCTGCTGATTTCTAGGGTTTACAAAAGTTGCATTGGCAACTTTGCCCAAATGAACTCAATCTTGGTGGAACCTCTTATTTTCTCATGGCATTTGACCCTGTCAAGCCTCGTGACAAGGGAACTTCATTTGCTTGTCCAAACCTACATCAAACACCTTCTGGCAAAAATTTAAAATGCATGTTTTGTCCATTTCCACTAATCTCCATGAGCTCAACTTTTTCCCACAGCCTCATCTGGTCCTCCTCTAACTCCTACATGCTTTCCTGCCCAAGGAGCAATGATTAAGGGGGACAGAGACCCATTTTTCTTCTCTGGACAGCCACTTTCCCCTCCCTTTCTAATCTCTCTCTCACTCCTGGCAAGTTCCAGAGCATCCAAAGCCTCCATCCCTCTTGTTTATTCCTCCTGCAGACGCCAGACACAAGTGGACGTGCGAGTGCGCGCGGAAAAGCCGCGGATGCCGGCCAAAGACACGCTCTGGAGCACGAGGCAGAGCAGGCGACCGTTGACGCCGCAACCCCCGACCACCTCGAGCCTCCCCCTTGCGCCCGTCAAGGTGCCTCGATGTCCGCAACACGGCACCGCGCTGGCCCCCTCCTTTCCCTCTTTGTCCTGCCCGTGCCGCGCGTGCCCAGAGCCGCCCGAGCCCGCCAATGCGCGTGCGAGCTCGTGGCTCCACCTAGAGCTCGCCCCGCTCCCTCTCTCTCTTCCTGGCGCCCTACTCCACCGCCAAGAGCACCGCAGACAACCCCTCGCTCTCCCCCCTTGCCGCCCGAGCTGTTTCCACGGCCAACCGTGCGCCGCGTCCACGAAGAGCCGCGGGTCAGCTACTTAAGGCCAGCCCGAGCCCCCTCTCTACTCCTTTGGCTCTCTCTCCCTCCCGTGCATCCCCTGGACAAACCCACTCCCCTCCTCGCGCCCTCCAACCTCGTCCATGGCCGGAGCCAAGCCGCCGACCACTGCCTAAATTCTCGTCGTCCGGGCCCCCTCCTCCCCACCTATGGGTTACTTTGCATCTCTACTGCCCCCGCGGAGGTCCCCCGCACTCCGGTTACTCCTCCTGACGGCCGGAGCGCCGTGCCCGCCATCGCCATTAGCCACGTCCGCCACGGACGGCGCTCTCCTTGACCAGGTCCTTCCCGGCATGCGTGTGACCAGTGGCTGGAAGAGCCTCTCTGCGCTGGTCACGCCGGTGGGCAGAACGTCGCCGGGGGCGCTCTGTAGCCCCGGCAATCGCCGGCGGGAGCCGCTCCTCCCCGCAGCCCGAGCGCGCGCGGGAGGAAGAAGACAGCCTGTCGCTGGGCCTCGCACGTCAGCGACCTAGCGGGCGGGCCCGTCCGTTTAAGTGGAGGCGGCTTCGGTCAGATTCGCTTCCCACACTCGAAGGCGCCCCACCGGTAATACGCCTTCGACGTCGCCCTGTCATCCGCGTGGCCGAGCCGCTGGGCCGGCCCAGCGTGCTGCGGCGCTATGCTGCACCCAATGCGCAGTATAGGAATAAACCCCTGCCCTTCCTTTGTCTTTTTCTTTTTCCAGAAACTTGTAAAATCTCCCAAATATTCATATTACCCCCAAATTTGATTATTCAAATGTCTACTAGTTCATAAATTCATTCTCTATCACAGGGTGCAAATTTAACATTTTTTCATAAACATTTCCTTCACAAATGTTTATGAAATCTTACTTTTCCATTTCTGTCATAAACTTTAGAAAATCACAGAGGGCTCAGATTTGATCCAAATGCCATGATTAAAATTCCTAGATGCTTCTAAGTTCATAACTTAGCTTATGAACATTTTTCTTAATACTTTCTGTACCACACAAAATAATGAGCCATTTCTTCATGTTTGTCAACTTTGCAAATTCATAGGAAATTCATTTGAACTCCAAATCCAGTGAAACCAACTCCTAGATGCTTCTAAAATCATTCCTTGTTAAATGGGTGCCTTTTCCCATTTTTCAAAGTAATATTTCTGTATACTTGTTGCCAACCCATAAAACCCTTGAATCCTTCATATTGAAATGCTCATAAGTATCCATGGATCCACTTCCAATGAAACCACTTTGGTCATTTTTAATATGACCGTAGGTATCCTAGAAAAGTCCAACTCCTATTTTTAGAGCACTTCTATTTTTGCCTTGTTGTGTTGCTTATTGTGTTTGTTTCCGACGTTAGTTGACGAAGTAGACGGACTACTTGGAGAAGGACTGGAAAATTTCAAGACTCTGATGAACCAGGCAAGCAGCCCTTTGACCATGAGGAGCCATTTTACATCTTAATTGCATTTTCGTTGCTTCACTGAGTGCATGATATACCTTGAATGGCAACCTTGCTAGGCTTGCCTCCGTTGCATACTCTAGTGATACTTGCATTGTTCATGACTCTACCCTTGCTTAGAGTTGTGTTGGTGGGTTATAAAAATATGCTATAGTAAATGGCTA
This sequence comes from Aegilops tauschii subsp. strangulata, assembly GCF_002575655.3. Classification (NCBI taxonomy): domain Eukaryota; kingdom Viridiplantae; phylum Streptophyta; class Magnoliopsida; order Poales; family Poaceae; genus Aegilops; species Aegilops tauschii. Next base: position 160,218,108 of record NC_053038.3, read on the forward strand.
CGCTAAGTGGGTCAGGGTTATGCATGGAAAGAAACAAGTGTGGTTTGACATACTTCCAACAGCCCCAGTGGGTGCCACTGATGCCCCTGGGAGACGATGATGAACGAGGTCACTACTTGGTGGAGAAGTAGTGTACCGAGGCTTGATAAAAGTGTTGTTTACAGAGACGGATTATATTTAAGATTTGTCGACCGTCCCAACCAAACATGCGTGACCACTCTACCCTTATATGGGAAAGGGCATTATTGATTACCTAGGCCGATACTAGCTTGGAGCCCGCATTACTAGTGACGGGAGAGTCGCTGTTGCGCTCTCTCGGGACGGGGTCGTGCCAGGTAGGGGGCCAAGAACATTTTTATGGGGCACCGGACACACCGTTGGTACCCCGTGCTTGTGATGTGATATAATTATGGAGCGTGGCTCCAAGAAAGTGTTATGTGATAATGTTGGGCATGGGGGTTACTACCAATCGAGTGGACTCTATGTTAGTGTCGTCTAGGGAAAGATGGTGATCGGGTGCTTACCCCGGGTACCTGAGGTACCGCGGGTCGCGGATGACACGGAAGTTCCCCGGATCTTGTGGGTAAAGTGTGCAACCTCTGCAGAGTGTAAAACTATTCGAATAGCCGTGTCCACGGTCAAGGACAGTTAGGTGGTGCTGCTTAGACTATGTCCTTATGTTTCTGACAAACAACATGGTTTGGTAAATCTGTTGATGTGATTCGTGAGGAAGTCACGATGAGCTTGAGTATGAGTTGTTCACAACTCTATCCCGATGCTGATGTCTGTAACCTCCTGATACTTGTTGCAGACGCCTTCATATCCTTGCTAAAATGTTGATCATACTTGCATGAGAAAAACTAGCTTTCCGCAAAACTGCCAATTTAGCAGTAGAGCCGTGCATATTTATTCTATTATCACTCTTGGGTTGCTTGCGAGTACATTCAAAGTACTCATTGGCTTGCCACTGGTTATTTTATTGGCCAGGCTTGAAAGAACATGAATACGAGGAAGAGTTCTTTGGTGATGATCGTGCGAGCTAGGACGCTTCCCAGTCAGAATGCCTGTAGGGTTAAGGCAGATGGCATGGGTCCAAGTTATCGACGAAGATTTCCGCTGCGAAGTTATACTCCAGACTTGACCATAATGGTCATAATTTATGTAAGACGGCGTGTATGGATGTAAGACTCTTGTTATACAGCTTCTGTGTGTTTAGTGAGCATTGATCTCTGGGATCACTGTACACGTGCATTCGGTGATCACGACTTATGAGTCGGGGTCCCCACAGTGGCGGTCGGGGACGAGCGATGGTCTTTTCCTACCAATCTATCCCCCTAGGAGCATGCGCGTAGTAATTCGTTTCGATAACTAATAGATTTTTTCAATAAGTATGTGAGTTCTTTATGACTAATGTTGAGTCCATGGATTATACGCACTCTCACTCTTCCACCGTTGCTAGCCTTTCTAGTACCGCGCAACTTTCGTCGGCACCGTAAACCCACCATTTATCATCCTCAAAACAGCCACCATACCTACCTATTATGGCATTCCCATAGCAATTCTGAGATATATTTCCATGCAACTTTCCACTGTTTCGTTTATTATGACATGCTTCATCATTGTCATATTGCTTTGCATGATCATGTAGTTGACATCGTATTTGTGGCAAAGCCACCTTCATAATTCTTTCATACATGTCACTCTTGATTCATTGCACATCCCGGTACACCGCCGGAGGCATTCACATAGAGTCATATTAAGTATCGAGTTGTAATTCTTGAGTTGTAAGTAAATAAAAGTGTGATGGTCATCATTATTAGAGCATTGTCCCATGTGAGGAAATGATGATGGAGATTACGATTCCCCCACAAGTCGGGATGAGACTCCGGACGGAAAAAAAGAGAAAAATAAGAGGCCTTAAAAAATTAGAGAAGGGGCAATGCTACTATCCTTTTTTCCACACTTGTGCTTCAAAGTAGCACCATGATCTTCATGATAGAGAGTCTCCTATGTTGTCACTTTCATATACTAGTGGGAATCTTTAATTATAGAACTTGTCTTGTATATTCAAATGATGGGCTTCCTCAAAATGCCCTAGGTCTTTGTGAGCAAGCGAGTTGGATGCACACCCACTTAGTTTCTTTTTGAGCTTTCATACACTTATAGCTCTAGTGCATCCATTGCATGGCAATCCCTACTCACTCACATTGATATCTATTGATGGGCATCTCCATAGCCATCGATACTCCTAGTTTATGTGAGACTATCTTCTCCTTTTTGTCTTCTCCACAACCACCATTCTATTCCACCTATAGTGCTATGTCCATAGCTCACGCTCATGTATTGCGTGAAGATCGAAAAAGTTTGAGAACATCAAAAGTATGAAATAATTGCTTGGTTTGTCATCGGGGTTGTGCATGATTTAAATATTTTGTGTGATGAAGATAGAGCATAGCCAAACTATATGATTTTGTAGGGATAGCTTTATTTGGCCATATTATTTTGAGAAGACATGACTGCTCTATTAGTATGCTTGAAGTATTATTATTTTTATTTCAATATTAAACTTTTGTTTTGAATCTTTCGGATCTGAACATTCATGCCACAATAAAGACAATTACATTGATAATTATGATAGGTAGCATTCCACATAAAAAATTCTGTTTTTATCATTTACCTACTCGAGGACGAGCAGGAATTAAGCTTGGGGATGCTTGGTACGTCCCCAACATATCTATAATTTTTGATTGTTCCATGCTATTATATTATCTGTTTTCGATGTTTAATGGGCTTTAATATGCTCTTTTATATTATTTTTGGGACTAACCTATTAACCAGAGGCCCAGTGCCAGTTTCTATTTTTTTTGCCTATTTTAGAGTTCCGTAGAAAAGGAATACCAAACGGAGTCCAAAGGGAATGAAACCTTCGCGATGATCTTTCTTGGACCGAAAGCAATCTAGAAGACTTGGAGTCGAAGTCTGGAACTCCACGAGGCGGCCACGAGGCAGGAGGGCGCGCCCCCCACCCTCATGGGCCTCTCGTAGCTCCAGCGACGTACTTCTTTCGCTTATATATACTCTTATTCCCTAGATCGATCAGAGAGAGCCACGAAACCACTTTTCCACCGCCGCAATCTTCTGTACCCATGAGATCCCATCTTGGGGCCTTTTCCGGCGATCTGCCGGAGGGGGAATCGATCATGGAGGGCTTCTACATCAACACCATTGCCTCTCCGATGAAGCATGAGTAGTTTACCACAGGCCTTCGGGTCCATAGTTATTAGCTAGATGCACTGGTACGCGTCGGTCCTAAACAAACGGTTTTTAACCCCTTTCCGCGACGGCGTTCGGAACCGTTGCCAAGTGAGTGTGGGCGATAGGGGGTCCTTCCCACACGACCAAGAAACCGTTGGGGATATGCCCTCCTGGCACACACGCTCGGCAAAATGAGGTCGTGTGCAACCGGCAAGCACTCAAATAAAGAAATACGTACAGTAGTGCTCAAAAAATACAATTATACAGGCGAAATCATTTCCGGTCGTAAGTACATCCCACACAGTCAGTCACCACTAAACGTTTCCGTTCGTATATACATCCCACACAGTCACTACAAGGAAAACGTTTGTGCAAGGTGGCGTAACGCAAATAGTTTTGAAGAGAATGTCGTGTGTGATTGTTCATTGATCCAACATGGTTTATTCCTAGTGTCGGATTTTGGGTTCCGGCAAAACCCCTGAGGTTCGAACACTGGGGTGCGCACGAAGATCTCCCCCTACCTAATCACGCCTTCAGCCTCACCACGATCTCAAAGTCTAGCTCGACGAACCCGCAACACAAGAGACACGAGATTTATACTGGTTCGGGCCACCGTTGTGGTGTAATACCCTACTCCAGTGTGGTGTGGTGGATTGCCTCTTGGACTGAGGATGAACAGTACAAGGGAAGAACAGCCTCCTGAGGTGAGGTGTTCTTGTGCTTGGTGAGTGCGAGGATGGAATGGATCCAGTCGCAGGTGAGATGCCTCCTATGGTGGTGGCTAGTCCTATTTATAGGGGCCTGGTCCTCTCCCCAAATATTGAGCGGGAAGGGAGCCAACAACGGCCAAATTCGAAGGGAGACAACTAGTACAAGCTATCCTGACTAAAGGTGGTCTTCGCCTGCCAAAGGCTCTGGTGGTGACGCTGTCTTGGGCTCCACGGTGACCTCCGTCTTGCCGTCCTGCTGGTCTTGGTCTCGTTGCACCGATATGGAAACCTTTGCCTGATGCCTCGGGACTCCTCGCCTGCGCTTCCCCCTTTAGCACCAAAGAGGAAATGAGGACACTGTGCCTGCTGGCGCCCACCTGGACTTGGTCATCATGGCTGACGTCGCAGGAACCTCACGAGGTTCCCCTTGCCTTGATCTCTCTGCCCCTCACGAGCCAGCCTGGCGAGGCAGCTCCCGAGGAGGTCTTGTGTCATCCCCCTCGCGAGGCTTGGCCCCTAGCGAGGGTCTTGGGTGTTTGTTGGTGAAGATGGGCCATACAGGGCCGCTCGTGGAGCCACGCCGTGGGCCGCAGGCAGGCAAGTATGGGGACCCCCCTTCCCAAGACGCCGACAGTAGCCCCCGGGACCAAGGCGCACTCGAACTTGGCTTCGAGGCAAAGCCAAAGTGCAAGTGCGGAGGGCCGCAGGCCCCAACAGCCTGCGGCCCTGGTCTATGCGTGGCGATTAATTGGACGTGGGCGTCTTCGCTTCCCCATGCTACCTCGGCAACTGCCCGACTTGACGAGTCCCTGCTGCATGCAAGGAAAAACCATCATTACCTGTGATCGTGGGGATCGCCGGTTGGCCTTCTCCTGCTATAAATGAGGAGGGGGGCAGAGCCCCCGTTGCTCATCTCTTCTTGCTCCGCTCGCTTCTTCTTCCTCGCTCCATAGCGAGCAGCGACATCCATGGTGCCTATTCGAAGGTTATCGGCCGTAGAGAAGGGAAAAACCCCCCGCGACGAGCCCGGGCCACTTCCGCCGAAGAAGAGGTTGAGCCACCGCCGCGACATGGTCGTGAAGCCAGAGGTGTCGAGGCCTTGGTACGAGCGGCCTCCTCCCGGGTACCCGCTGCCTCTGTATGCCCAAGTTGGGGGCTCCGGAGGAGGAGGCGACGAGCGTCGCCGCCCGCGCCGAGGCCATGGTCGCCACGCCGCGGTGACGCACGCCGTCGCCCCAGGAGTCCACGCCGCGGACTCCTCGCGCGAACTCATGATGTGGGCGATGATGCCCCCGCGCACCTGGATCCGCTTCCCGCAGTTCTTCTCCACCGAGATCCCGCGATGGGGCCCTCCTGAGCTGTGGCTGCGGCACGCCGACTGCGACGCCCCGGCGACTGGAGCGGAGGTGGAAGCTGTCTCCCCGGGCAAGATCTTCATGACCCGCGGCTGGGGCGAGGTTGCCCGGGTTTGTCTTACGGAGGGCGCCCTCACAATCCACTTCGAGTACGACGGTGCCTCCACGATGTTCTTTAAGGTCTTTGACGCGGAAGGCCGCCGCTTGGAGTGCTGCCCCGGAGAGGGCCGCCTGGACGGCGCCGCGGCAGGAGTCGAGCACGCCGCTGGCTTCTCCAGCGGCTCCTTCAGCAGTAGCGGTGGCGCTTGGGAGTCCAGCGACTCTCCCGAGCCCTACGAGACCCCGGAGACGAGCGATGACAGCTACGTGCCCTAGAGCTCTCGCCGGGCCCGAAGCAAGGCCGTAGCGTCCGGTCGCCACTGTCGCTGATCTGGATAGGGTCGGCGCCGGCCTCCTGTGGCCCACTGTTGACGATGGCGTCGGCCGCGCTGGCGCATGTAGATAGAACTCCTAGGAACTCCCCTCTTTTGTTCCCTGCGAGGAATCGAAACGGACCTGTGGGGGTGTGTAAAGGATATGTAATGTCTTTTGTTCATATTATCCTTATTGTGAAAATTCGCGAGCGCATGTCCTGCTTCGGCTCGGTCTCCCCTTTCCAACCCCCCGACGGCTTAGTGCTCTACGCTGACAGGTCCCGGTCCCCAGGCAGGCTGCAGCCGTCGCTGGTATGCCAGGTTGCGATGCCGTGGTCAAGGCCAGGAGGTGAGCGGCCCGAGGTCCAGTAAGAGCTCCTGAGGCGCGATGCTCAGGAGGTCCCCTTTAGCACGCAAGCAGCTACCGAGAGGTTAGAAAGGGAGGCGACATTGCCGCAACAGGGTTGCAGCAAGTGAGAATCCTATGCCGTGGCAATTGATTGACCTGAGCGCGAGACTTATCTTGGTAATCCAGAGTTGGTTCTTCATGATGCGCCAGACTCGTGCATCGGCAGCGCAGTCAAGTCAGGCCCGTGCGAGCCTCCCCCTCTTCTCCACGCTTTTCTATGTGCCCTACGTCCTCAGGTCCCAGCCCCCGAGCGAGCTCAGCCGCCGCTGGTATGCCATGTCGCGATGCCATTGCAAGGCCAGGGGGTGAGGGCTGGAGAGCCAGTAAGACCTCCTGAGTCGCGATGCTCAGGAGCCCCCCTTTTAACGCGCAAGCGAATCGCGTGGGAGAAGAAGGAGCCTGTGGTACCGCCCGCTATCGTTCTCGGGAGGTTCCTGCAGGTCAGCACGAGGAGAAACACAAATTGCTGCGGTGATTGCCAGTCTGCCGCAGGTCGCTCTGCAGGAAGATGAAGGTACTGAGGGCCTGGTGAGGTGACGTGCGCGGGGCGTGCCGCGAGCCAGAGCTTGACCGCTTAGATTTGTTGACGCTGCTTGGACGGACCAAAACACAGGCGCCGTGCCAGAGTGTGTAGCTCCCGTGGTAGGTGGCAATCAAGCAGGTGATAACCATAGATAGATTATGCATGGAAAGCGAACTAGCTCAGAGAAATGCAAGAACGATACATGCCACTGGGCTGGACTCGAGCGGCTTGGGGATGATGCAGCCCGAGGGGCACTCCCAGTAGAGTAAGCTAAAGACATAAAAAGGGATGCATGCCGCGAGGACGGGCCCATGTGTCCTGGGAATGATGCGGCCCAGAGGCAGCTAAATAAACTTGGGAAATGTCACCTGGTTCCGTTGTCGAAGGGGTGTTGGGGTCGCTGAAGATGCGTGGTGAAGGGGTTGCTCCTCACGAGCCACTGGGGCCCTGAGCCTCGGGAGGCTCTGGGGGTCCAGGCGGTTCCTTGAGGACCATCTCCGCTAGTACTGCGTGATGCCTGGCCTCCTAAGCAGCCAGGATGCTCCGCAGGTTGCGCTGGAAGGCGTACGCCATGCTCGGCAGGCCAAACGGCATGCGAACATAGCTGTGTGGCGGGCCCTCGCAACATCCCACACACGAAGGCCAGAAGAGCTCCTGAGATGCGGCCCTGTTGAGCCCTGGGACGTCGATGCAGACGCGCAGCCTGCCATCCTTGCCTGGATGGGGGGCCACGCCAGGTGAGCGGCGATCACCGCGCATGGCTCTTGCATCCTGCAGTTCCTTAGTGGTCTTGGCAATGAACTCCTAAGCGCAGGGCGCCCCTCGCATGGTGTCCTCCTGAGGGAAACGTGCCGCAAAGCACGCCTCCATGTGGTGCCAAGCGCCTCCCTCATGATGTTGGCAAGGTCGGAGGCCCTCTAGAAGAGAGCCCCCGAACCCTGCCCGAGGAGGGCACCGGGCGCGCCTTCCTATGCGAGGGAGGGAGGCGCCCCAGGCGTGGGTGCCGATCCTGACGTGGCACCACTTGAGGCGCTGCTCCCCAGAGGCCCTGCGCGGAGTTGATGCTTCTTCTTCTTGGGGGCGACCTCAGGAGGGTGCTGCGCTGCATTGTTGTTGGGGTCTTCGATGGATGCAGCTTGGAAGGCGTGCTCGAGGGAGCACACCGCATCTTTTTCTTCGCAGGGGATGGTGATGATCCCGCCGCTTCCAGGCATCTTGAGGACGTTGTAGCCGCGGTGTGCCACTGCCATGAACTTGGCCAGGGCCGGATACCCGAGGATGGCGTTGTATGGAAGACGGATGTGGGCGACGTCGAAGTCGATGAGCTCGGTGCGGTAGTTGTCACGCTGCCCGAAGGTGACAGGGAGGCGGACCTGCCCTATCGGGGTGGTGGAGCCGTCGGTTACTCCTGAGAAAGGCTTGGTAGGCTGAAGCTGATCATATGGCACTTGGAGGATGTCGAACGTCTCGACGGCCGGACGTTAAGCCCTGCGCCGCCGTCGATGAGGTCTTGGTGATTTGCACGTTGCTAATGACGGGTGAGCAAAGCATCGGGAGGGCGCCAGCGGTGGCCGCGCACTTGAGCCGATCTGCCGAACTGAAGGTGATGGTGCATTTGGACCACCTAAGCGGGTGTGTGGCCTCGAGCCTAGGGAGGACTGCGTTCACCTCGCGAGCAAACTGCTTGAAGATGCGCTGAGATGCTGGGGCTTGAGCTCCGCCCAAGATGCAGGTGATAGCACGCGGCTCTTGGAAGCCTCCAGCCCCCTCGTCCTAATGATGGTCATCGTTCCTTCTTGGTGGTGGCGGCAGCGGAGGAAGTCCAGCATTGCCGTGAGGGCGGTCCTCGCAAGGTTGATCCCACCAGGCGCCCTCACGAGGCTGGTCCTGCCAGCGGTCCTCGCGAGGCCGGTCGCGCCATTCCTGGCGGGGGCCACGGTCGTCCCAGCATCCTCTGCCACGTCCTCCTCCTCAGCCATAGCCCCGGTCGTTGCGCTCGGGGCGTCGACCGAGGCGTCCATCTCGAATGGCCCTGAGCTCTTGACAGTCGTTCGTGTTGTGGTTGTGGACGTTGTGGAAGGCACAGAACGGACGGCTGCCTTTGGATGACTCAGGCTGGTCCCGACCACGCTTCGTGTCTGGCTTCGCCGTGAGTACGACCACTCCTTTGCACTTCATGTCCTTGGCCTTGGCTTTCTTTTCCTCCAGGTCGGCAGCCGGGAGCTCGAGGAGGGAAAGACGCCCTTCCTCACCTCTCGCGCACTTGGTCGCCAGGTTGAACAGCTCCAGAGCCGTGCATAGCTCCTTGTGGATGGCAAGCTCCTCCTTCATATTGATGTCGCGGACGCCATCAGAAAATGCCGAAATGGTGACCTCGTCCATCACCTTGGGGATCTTGAGGTGAACGTTGTTGAAGCGTTGGATGTACTTCTGGAGGGTCTCTCCTGGCTGCTGCTTGATGCGGCGCAGGTCACCCGCGGCCGGAGGGCGGTCGCGAGTGCCCCTGGAAGTTGGTGATGAAGCGGTCACGTATCTCGCCCCAGGAGGAGATCGAGCCCGGGGGCAGGTTCAGGAGCCACGGGCGAGCACCATCCTTGAGAGCCATGGGGAACCAGTTCGCCATGACTTTCTTGTTGCCGTTGGCCGCCTCGATGCTCAGCTCGTAGAGTTGCAAGAACTCCGCGGGGTCTGGGGTGTCGTCGTAGCGAGGAGGCAGGTGTGGCTTGAACTTGCCCGGCCAGGCAACGCAATGCAGCTCAGGAGTGAAGGCACGGCAGCCTGCGGTGGCCACCTGGACCCTTTGCTGATGTGGAGCCTGCCCTTCATGCCCGCGCACCACAGCCGCGGGCGGCGCATGGTCTTGCCGGAGTGGCGCCGGGAGCGCGGGCGCGTTCTTTTGCGGACGGAGAACTTCCTGGCAGCTTCTTTCTTCGTGCACGGGCGCCCGACACGGTGGGTCACGCCGGGGGGACGCGCGCCTTGGAGCCAGAACGTCGTCTTGGTGCGGAGGCGGCGGTGGTGGCGCTCCATGAGCCACGTCGCCCGCAACTGGCGGAGGGCAAGGTAGCGAGAGGGATGGCGTGGGGAGCCCCCTGCGGCGCTGACAAGCTCGGTGATGCGGTCCAGCTAGTCCTCGTAGAGGTCGTCGACGGGGCGGTAGCGCAGGAGCTCGCGTGCCATGAGCAGCGCGGCCTACACGTCCGTGGGAGCGCGACGAGCGTGAGACGACGAGCCGGCCGGAGTCAGCGACGGAGTGGCGGTGCGGCCGTCCCGCGGCATCGAGGGGTGCCGCGAGGATGCTTGCTACTCGTTTCCCGCCGGGCCGGTGGCGGCGTTGGCGGCAGGTGACGGAGAACAAAGGGGCGGCCCACCGACGGGAGCCGTCTGAGCAACGCGGGCAGCGAGGGCGGCCCGGCGCTCAGTGCGAGGTCGGCGAGCGTCCGCCATGGATGCGACAAAGCGAAGGGACGTGGATCAACGGAGGAAAGCTTCGGCGCACCCCTACCTGGCACGCCAAATGTTGGATTTCGGGTTCCGGCAAAACCCTTGAGGTTCGAACACTGGGGTGCGCATGAAGATCTCCCCCTACCTAATCACGCCTCAGCCTCACCGCGATCTCGAAGCCTAGCTCGACGAACCCGCAACACAAGAGACACGAGATTTATACTGGTTCAGGCCACCGTTGTGTTGTAATACCCCACTCCAGTGTGGTGTGGTGGATTGCCTCCTGGGCTGAGGATGAACAGTACAAGGGAAGAACAGCCTCCTGAGGTGAGGTGTTCTTGTGCTTGGTGAGTGCGAGGATGGAATGGATCCAGTCGCAGGTGAGATGCCTCCTATGGTGGTGGCTAGTCCTATTTTTAGGGGCCTGGTCCTCTCCCAAATATTGAGTGGGAAGGGAGCCAACAACGGCCAAATTCAAAGGGAGACAACTAGTACAAGCTATCCTGACTAAAGGTGGTCTTCGCCTGCCAAAGGCTCTAGTGGTGACGCTGTCTTGGGCTCCACGGTGACCTCCGTCCTGCCATCCTGCTGGTCTTGGTCTCTTGCACCGATATGGAAACCTTTGCTGATGCCTTAGACTCCTCGCCTGCGCTTGCCCCTTTAGCACCAAAGAGGAAACAAGGACACTGTGCGCGCTGGAGCCCGCCTGGCCTTGGTCGTCACGGCTGACGTTGCAGGAACCTCGCGAGGTTCCCCTTGCCTTGATCTCTCCACCCCTCATGAGCCAGCCTGGCGAGGTAGCTCCCGAGGAGGTCTTGTGTCATCCCCCTCATGAGGCTTGCTCCCTCGCGAGGGTCTTGGGAGTTTGTTGGTGAAGATGGGCCGTACAGGGCCGCTAGTGGAGCCACGCCGTGGGCCGCAAGTAGGCAAGTCTGGGACCCCCATTCCCAGGACGCCGACACCTAGAAACTGTGTGCGTTGCCTGAGGTCATCGCCCACGGTGTTTTCTCATTAACCGTTTGCAATAGGAAAAGCCAATTAACAAGCTAATTGGACAATTAGCGGGCTAATTGCTCTATTATTAATAATCCATTTACTAATCTAATTGGCATTCATATTAAGCACATAATATATTCCATTTCCATATTAAGGAAGCAGGATTTCATAATTGAAATACATCGGAGTACAACATGATATAGCTTCAGCACTCAGCTACCCCATTACACAACTGCACCAGCAGCAAGTTTCACATGCAATATCTAGAACCTTTCAAAATTAGCATCATAGACGGTACATAGAGAGATGCATCTCATCTGGAAAACTGCTGAAGCGGAAGGCGAATATTGAGCCTTCATTCATGTTGAAGGTCTTTGCAACTTTAGGCCAATGCCTGTGGATGATTGACCGTCCATCCTTTGACCTCTTCAGGAACCTTCAATATTGAACCATGTGTGTTGTATGAAAAATTTCCTCGCCTCCTGACCACAGAGGTGGTTTGAGAGGTAATCATTAGTGAACCCTGAAAACAAGGATGTGCATAAATATCTTCTCTACATTGGAAACGGGGCAAAGGAATAAAAAAGGCAAGGTAAAATAGTTAGTACCATGTTGTAAACCTCAGTGCTTCCCATTGTTTCCCAGCAACACATAGAAGGTAGTTAGTCATCAGGTTAAGTAAGGGTTTGCATGCTATCAATAAAATATGTTGATGAAAAATAAGCACATTGCAGATTCATCAGATTAATTCAAGCCACATGGAAAACCCATTTATCCAAACCGTGCATGATTAAGAACTAGGAAATATAGCACTTGTATATGTTTCTCATGTATTAAGTGCAGCCAAATTCGATTTATTCCTCACATGGTATACAATAACAGAATGCAGCCTTAGCAATTGAACATCGCATTGCAGAATTGAACCAAGCAGTTAACTAAACACCACAACAAATGAACCAAACGTTAACCGAGCACCACATTGCACAATAGAACATACTCCTAATAGAAGATCAGACAGTTCACCGAACCAAGCATGCTTAACAACTTGGAAATATAGCAATTGTATTTGTTTCTCATGTATTTAGTACAACCAAATTCGATTTATTCCTCACATGGTATACAATAACAGAATGCAGCCACAGCAATTAAACATCGCATTGCAGAATTGAACCAAGCAGTTAACTAAACACCACAACAAATGAACCAAACGTTAACTGAGCACCACATTGCACAATATGACATACTCCTAATAGAAGATCAGACAGTTAACCAAACCAAGCATGCTTAACAACTTGGAAATGTAGCAATTGTATTTGTTTCTCATGTATTTAGTACAGCCAAATTCGATTTATTCCTCACATGGTATACAATAACAGAATGCAGCCACAACAATTGAACATCGCATTGCAGAATTGAACCAAGCAGTTAACTAAACACCACAACAAGTGAACCAAGCAACAACAAATGAACCATGCAGTTAACTAAACACCAATTGAACAATATAACATATTCCTAATAGAAGATTAGACAGTTAACCAAACCAAGCATGCTTAACAACTTGGAAATATTGCACCCTGAAGAATTGAACATGACATTGCAGAATTGAACCAAGCAGTTAATTAAACACCACATTGGATGACATCTAGAACATATACACTATAGCAGAAGATTGCACGGTCAAAGTACATAGCACAATTCACTAGAATTTGTTAAGGAAAGGCAGTAGCTAGCAAACTGAACATGGGTCCTTATAGTGAGCTAATAAGACAAGCTACTCCTCATTGTCGGAGATATCGATAACGATTGGCTCCTTGGACATGGAAGAGGGCGAGGCCTCCGCATCGTGGGTGCCATCATTGTAGTGGTGAGTTCACTGAGCCGCTCCGGGCACCAACCTGCTGGCTCTCAAGATGAGGTAAGCACGTGCACGCTGAGAAAACACCTCGTAGTCTTCGTCGAAGGCACTGACGGTGGCCTCGAGAAAACGCCACCAACTATCGTTTAAAGCAGCCAACCGCATCACGGCATCAGCGCGCGAGGCATCAATGGTGGCCTCGACGGCGAGGTGCTCCTCCAAGATCTGGGGGTCGGCACGAATGGCAGCCATCGCGACCTCGTCCGCGCGTGCGACCGTGATTTGCTTCTCCACTACCAAATGCTCCTTGAGGTCCTGGCTATACTGCGTGCACCATGGCTTAGGTCGGCGCTTATTTGGTGGAGGGGTCAGTGATTTGGGTGGAAGGTGTCGCGCTCATGCCGGTGGTCGGGGCATGTGGGATGTGGAAGGAGGAGGAGGATGGGGGTCGGGTGTGGATTACCTGCCTGGATAGGCGAGGCCGAGTAGCGTGAAGGAGGGTCGCCGGCGAGGAGGCGGCGGCGCTGCAAGCAAGGAGTGAAGGTTTCAACTTGGAAAGGAAGGCGGAAAGGGGGGAAATGTGGGTTTTGGTAAGGAGGAGGGGGCGGGGAGGTAGATATTTCCGCATAAGCCAAAAATTTGGAATCGCTTCAGCCAAAAAACTGGCACGCAAAGTGTCATTAGACACGGTCCCTTATTCAGACACGGTCGAAAGATATTTTGTGCTGCATCTCACACGGTTGGTTATAATAAAATGTGTGCGATCTACTTGATTTTTCGTCTTGATTTAAATTACATAATGGGGTCACAACGGCCATGGACGGTGTTTGAATTGCTAGAACTTTTATCTGCAGTGATCATAAAAGAATTGGAATTATTCAGGGTTCGTTTGGACATTTTTATGCATTAAGTGAGTTTTCAATGCATTTATGTGCATAATTCAAATTTGAACTACATGCACATGCTCCAGTGCATATAAATTCGTTGAAAAATCAAATCTTTGTCGTCGGGTGCATGCTTAGGTCCCAGGCAAGAAATGGGAATAAATTTCAAACACCATGGCACCGTTGATTGCCGGCAAAACATTCAGATGCATGGTTTTTAAATTCTCCTAAATCCAAAACTCGTCTGAAATTCATGAAACTTGGCATGCTATCATGGAGCGGCATCAACATGCCGTGGTAAAAAAATTTGTCCTATTTGGGGCAGGTTTGGGTATATGCTTCTCACAAACCAGAGCTTCAGACAACAAGCATGATGGTTTTGGTAGGGAACGCCCCACCTTTGGGGACGAAACGATATCCATTGCCTCTTATTGCTTTCAAAACTTTTCTCGTGTCAACATAGAACAACAGGAGTGTTGTGTTATTTTTTGTGATTTTTCGGGGTTCGTTTGGACATTTTTATGCATTAAGTGAGTTTTCAATGCATTTATGTGCATAATTCAAATTTGAACTACATGCACATGCTCCAATGCATATAAATTGGTCGAAAAATCAAATCTATGTCCTTGGGTGCATGCTTAGGTCCCATGCAAGAAATGGGAATGAATTTCAAACACCAGGGCACCATTGATTGCCGGCAAAACATTGAGATGCCTGGTTTTTAAATTCTAGTAAATCCAGAACTCGTCTGAAATTCATGAAACTTGGCATGCTATCATGGAGCGGCATCAACATGCCGTGGTAAATTTTTTTGTCCCATTTGGGGCAGGTTTTGGTATGTGCTTCTCACAAACCGGAGCTTCTCACAACAAGCATGATGGTTTTGGTTGGGAACGCCCCACCTTTGGGGACGAAACGATATCCATTGCCTCTTATTGCTTTCAAAAAATTTCTCGTGTCAACATAGAACAACAGGAGTGTTGTGTTATTTTTTGCGATTTTTCGGGGTTCGTTTGGACATTTTATGCATTAAGTGAGTTTTCAATGCATTTATGTGCATAATTCAAATTTGAACTACATGCACATGCTCTATGAAGGAAATATGCCCTAGAGGCAATAATAAAGTTATTATTTATTTCCTTATATCATGATAAATGTTTATTATTCATGCTAGAATTGTATTAACCGAAAACATAATACTTGTGTGAATACATAGACAAACAGAGTGTCACTAGGATGCCTCTACTTGACTAACTCGTTGATCAGAGATGGTTATGTTTCCTAGCCATAGACATGAGTTGTCATTTGATTAACGGGATCACATCATTAGGAGAATGATGTGATTGACTTGACCCATTCCGTTAGCTTAGCACTCGATCGTTTAGTATGTTGCTATTGCTTTCTTCATGACTTATACATGTTCCTATGACTATGAGATTATGCAACTCCCGTTTACCGGGGGAACACTTTGTGTGCTGCCAAACGTCACAACGTAACTGGGTGATTATAAAGGTGCTCTACAGGTGTCTCAAAAGGTATTTGTTGGGTTGGCGTATTTCGAGATTAGGATTTGTCACTCCGATTGTCGGAGAGGTATCTCTGGGCCCACTCAGTAATACACATCACTATAAGCCTTGCACGCATTGTGACTAATGAGTTAGTTGCGGGATGATGTATTATGGAACAAGTAAAGAGACTTGCCGGTAACGAGATTGAACTAGGTATCGAGATACCGACGATCGAATCTCAGGCATTTAACATACCGATGACAAAGGGAATAACGCATGTTGTTATGCGGTCTGGCCGATAAAGATCTTCGTAGAATATGTGGGAACCAATATGAGCATCCAGGTTCCGCTATTGGTTATTGACCGGAGAGGTGTCTCGGTCATGTCTACATAGTTCTCGAACCCGTTGGGGCCGCACGCTTAACGTTACGATGACAATTATATTATGAGTTTATATGTTTTGATGTACCGAAGGTTGTTCGGAGTCCCGGATGTGATCACGGACATAACGAGGAGTCTCGAAATGGCCGAGACATAAAGATTGATATATTGGAAGCCTATGTTTGGATATCGGAAGTGTTCCGGGTGAAATCGGTATTTTTCTGGAGAACCGGGAGGTTACCGGAACCCCCCGGTAACTTAATGGGCCTTAGTGGGCCTAGGTGGAAGAGAGGAGAGGAGGCCAGGGCAGGGCCGCATGCCCTCCCCCCCCCCTCCCCCGTCCGAATAAGACAAGGAGAGGGGTGCGGCGCCCCCCCGTTCCTTCCTCCCCTCCACCTCTTCCCCCTCTCTCTCCTAGTCCAACATGGAAAAGGGGGGAGTCCTACTCCCGGTAGGAGTAGGACTCCTCCTGGCGCGCCTCTCCCCTTGGCCGGCCGAACCACCCCTTGCTCCTTTATATACGGGGGCAGGGGGCACCTCTATACACACAATTGATCATTGATCTCTTAGCCGTGTGCGGTGCCCCCCTCCACCATATTACACCTCGATAATATCGTAGCGGTGCTTAGGCGAAGCCCTGCGTCAGTAGAACATCATCATTGTCACCACGCCGTCGTGCTGACGAAACTCTCCCTTAACACTCGGCTGGATCGGAGTTCGAGGCACGCCATCGAGCTGAACGTGTGCTGAACTCGGAGGTGCCGTGCGTTCGGTACTTGATCGGTTGGATCGTGAAGACGTACAACTACATCAACCGCGTTGTGTTAATCGCTTCTGCTTTCGGTCTACGAGGGTACGTGGACAACACTCTCCCCTCTCGTTGCTATACATCACGATGATCTTGCGTGTGTGTAGGAATTTTTTTGAAATTACTACGTTCCCCAACAGTGGCATCCGAGCCTGGTTTTATGCGTTGATGTTATATGCACGAGTAGAACAAAAGTGAGTTGTGGGCGATATAATTCATACTACTTACCAGCATGTCATATTTTGGTTCAGCGGTATTGTGAGATGAAGCGGCCCGGACCGACATTACGCGTACGCTTACGCGAGACTGGTTTCACCGTTGCGAGCACTCGTTGCTTAAAGGTGACTGGCAAGTGTCTGTCTCTCTCACTTTAGTTGAACCGAGTGTTGCTACGCCCGGTCCTTGCGAAGGTTAAAACAGCACCAACTTGACAAACTATGATTGTGGTTTTAATGCGTAGGTAAGAACGGTTCTTGCTAAGCCCGTAGCAGCCACGTAAATCTTGCAACAACAAAGTAGAGGACATCTAACTTGTTTTTGCAGGGCATGTTGTGATGTGATATGGTCAAGACATGATGCTGAATTTTATTGTATGAGATGATCATGTTTTGTAACCGAGTTATCGGCAACTGGCAGGAGCCATATGGTTGTCTCTTTATTGTATGCAATGCAATCGCCATGTAATTGTTTTACTCTATCACTAAGCGGTAGCGATAGTCATAGAAGCAATAGTTGGCGAGACGACATGGATGCTACGATGGAGATCAAGGTGTCGCGCCGGTGACGATGGTGATCATGACGGTGCTTCGGAGATGGAGATCACAAGCACAAGATGATGATGGCCATATCATATCACTTGTATTGATTGCATGTGATGTTTATCTTTTATGCATCTTATCTTGCTTTGATTGATAGTAGCATTATAAGATGATCTCTCACTAAATTTCAAGATAAAAGTGTTCTCCCTGAGTATGCACCGTTGCCAAAGTTCGTCGTGCCCAGACACCACGTGATGATCGGGTGTGATAAGCTCTACGTCCATCTACAACGGGTGCAAGCCAGTTTTGCACACGCAGAATACTCAGGTTAAACTTGACAAGCCTAGCATATGCAGATATGGCCTCGGAACACTGAGACCGAAAGGGCGAGCGTGAATCATATAGTAGATATGATCAACATAGTGATGTTCACCATTGAAAACTACTCCATTTCACGTGATGATCGGTTATGGTTTAGTTGATTTGGATCACGTAATCACTTAGATGATTAGAGGGATGTCTATCTAAGTGGGAGTTCTTAAGTAATATGATTAATAAAACTTAAATTTATCATGAACTTAGTACCTGATAGTATCTTGCTTGCCTATGTTAATTGTAGATAGATGGCCCGTGCTGTTGTTCCGTTAAATTTAATGCGTTCCTTGAGAAAGCAAAGTTGAAAGATGATGGTAGCAATTATACGGACTGGGTCCGTAACTTGAGGATTATCCTCATTGCTGCACAGAAGAATTACGTCCTGGAAGCACCGCTGGGTGCCAGGCCTGCTGCAAGAGCAACAACAGAGGTTATGAACGTCTGGCAGAGCAAAGCTGATGACTACTCGATAGTTCAGTGTGCCATGCTTTACGGCTTAGAACCGGGTCTTCAACGACGTTTTGAACGTCATGGAGCATATGAGATGTTCCAGGAGTTGAAGTTAATATTTCAAGCAAATGCCCGGATTGAGAGATATGAAGTCTCCAATAAGTTCTACAACTGCAAGATGGAAGAGAATAGTTCTATCAGTGAGCATATACTCAAAATGTCTGGGTATAACAATCACTTGATTCAACTGGGAGTTAATGTTCCGGATGATAGCGTCATTGACAGAATTCTTCAATCACTGCCACCAAGCTACAAGAGCTTCGTGATGAACTATAACATGCAAGGGATGAATAAGACAATTCCCGAGCTCTTCGCAATGCTAAAGGCAGCGGAGGTAGAAATCAAAAAGGAGCATCAAGTGTTGTTGGTCAATAAGACCACTAGTTTCAAGAAAAAGGGCAAAGGGAAGAAGAAGGGGAACTTCAAGAAGAACAGCAAGCAAGTTGCTGTTCAGGAGAAGAAACCCAAATCTGGACCTAAGCCTAAAACTGAGTGCTTCTACTGCAAGCAGACTGGTCACTAGAAGCGGAACTGCCCCAAGTATTTGGCGGATAAGAAGGATGGCAAGGTGAACAAAGGTATATGTGATATACATGTTATTGATGTGTACCTTACCAGAGCTCGCAGTAGCACTTGGGTATTTGATACTGGTTCTGTTGCTAATATTTGCAACTCGAAACAGGGACTACGGATTTAGCGAACACTGGCCAAGGACGAGGTGACGATGCGCGTGGGAAACGGTTCCAAAGTCGATGTGATCGCCGTCGGCACGCTACCTCTACATCTACCTTCGGGATTAGTATTAGACCTAAATAATTGTTATTTGGTGCCAGTGTTAAGCATGAACATTATATCTGGATCTTGTTTGATCCGAGACGGTTATTCATTTAAGTCAGAGAATAATGGTTGTTCTATTTATATGAGTAATATCTTTTATGGTCATGCACCCTTGAAGAGTGGTCTATTTTTAATGAATCTCGGTAGTAGTGACACACATATTCATAATGTCGAAGCCAAAAGATGCAGAGTTGATAATGATAGTGCAACTTATTTGTGGCACTGCCGTTTAGGCCATATCGGTGTAAAGCGCATGAAGAAACTCCGTAATGATGGACTTTTGGAATCACTTGATTATGAATCACTTGGTACTTGCGAACCGTGTCTCATGGGCAAGATGACTAAAACACCATTCTCCGGAACTATGGAGAGAGCAACTAATTTGTTGGAAATCATACATATAGATGTATGTGGTTCGATGAATATTGAGGCTCGTGGCGGATATCGTTATTTTCTCACCTTCACAGATGATTTGAGCAGATATGGGTATATCTACATAATGAAACATAAGTCTGAAACATTTGAAAAGTTCAAAGAATTTCAGAGCGAAGTTGAAAATCATCGTAACAAGAAAATAAAGTGTCTACGATCAGATCGTGGAGGAGAATATTTGAGTTACGAGTTTGGCCTACATTTGAAACAATGCGGAATAGTTTCGCAACTCACGCCACCCGGAACACCACAACGTAATGGTGTGTCCGAACGTCGTAATCGTACTTTACTAGATATGGTGCGATCTATGATGTCTCTTACTGATTTACCGCTATCGTTTTGGGGTTATGCTTTAGAGACGGCTGCATTCACTCTAAATAGGGCACCATCGAAATCAGTTGAGACGACGCCTTATGAACTATGGTTTAGCAAGAAACCAAAGTTGTCGTTTCTTAAAGTTTGGGGTTCTGATGCTTATGTGAAGAAACTTCAACCTGATAAGCTCGAACCTAAATCGGAGAAATGTATCTTCATAGGATACCCAAAGGAGACTGTTGGGTACACCTTCTATCACAGATCCGAAGGCAAGACATTCGTTGCTAAAAATGGATCCTTTCTAGACAAGGAGTTTCTCTCGAAAGAAGTGAGTGGGAGGAAAGTACAACTTGATGAGGTAACTGTACCTGCTCCCTTACTGGAAAGTAGATCATCACAGAAACCAGTTTCTGCGACACCTACGCCAATTAGTGGGGAAGTTAATGATAATGATCATGAAACTTCAGATCAAGTTATTACTGAACCTCGTAGGTCAACCAGATTAAGATCCGCACCAGAGTGGTACGGTAATCCTGTTCTGGAGGTTATGTTACTATACCATGACGAACCTACGAACTATGAAGAAGCGATGGTGAGCCCAGATTCCGCAAAATGGCTTGAAGCCATGAAATCCGAGATGGGATCCATGTATGAGAACAAAGTATGGACTTTGGTTGACTTGCCTGATGATCGGCAAGCCATTGAAAATAAATGGATCTTCAAGAAGAAGACTGACACTGACAGTAATGTCACTGTCTATAAAGCTCGACTTGTTGCGAAAGGTTTCCGACAAGTTCAAGGGATTGACTACGATGAGACTTTCTCACCCGTAGCGCCGCTCAAGTCTGTCCGAATCATGTTAGCAATTGCCGCATTTTATGATTATGAAATTTGGCAAATGGATGTCAAAACTGCATTCCTGAATGGATTTCTGGAAGAAGAGTTGTATATGATGCAACCGGAAGGTTTTGTCGATCCAAATGGAGCTAACAAAGTGTGCAAGCTCCAGCGATCCATTTATGGACTGGTGCAAGCCTCTCGGAGTTGGAATAAACGCTTTGATAGTGTGATCAAAGCATTTGGTTTTATACAGACTTTTGGAGAAGCCTGTATTTACAAGAAAGTGAGTGGGAGCTCAGTAGCATTTCTGATATTATATGTGGATGACATATTGCTAATTGGAAATGATATAGAATTTCTGGATTGCATAAAGGGATACTTGAATAAGAGTTTTTCAATGAAAGACCTCGGTGAAGGTGCATATATATTGGGCATCAAGATCTATAGAGATAGATCAAGACGCTTAATTGGACTTTCACAAAACACATACCTTGACATAGTTTTGAAGAAGTTCAAAATGGATCAAGCAAAGAAAGGGTTCTTGCCTGTATTACAAGGTGTGAGATTGAGTAAGACTCAATGCCCGACCACTGCACAAGATAGAGAGAAGATGAAAGATGTTCCCTATGCTTCAGCCATAGGCTCTATCATGTATGCAATGCTGTGTACCAGACCTGATGTGTGCCTTGCTATAAGTTTAGCAGGGAGGTACCAAAGTAATCCAGGAGTGGATCACTGGACAGCGGTCAAGAACATCCTGAAATACCTGAAAAGGACTAAGGATATGTTTCTCGTTTATGGAGGTGACAAAGAGCTCATCGTAAATGGTTACGTTGATGCAAGCTTTGACACTAATCCGGACGATTCTAAATCGCAAACCGGATACGTGTTTACATTGAACGGTGGAGCTGTCAGTTGGTGCAGTTCTAAGCAAAGTGTCGTGGCGGGATCTACGTGTGAAGCGGAGTACATAGCTGCTTCGGAAGCAGCAAATGAAGGAGTCTGGATGAAGGAGTTCATATCCGATCTAGGTGTCATACCTAGTGCATCGGGTCCAATGAAAATCTTTTGTGACAATACTGGTGCAATTGCCTTAGCAAAGGAATCCAGATTTCACAAAAGAACCAAGCACATCAAAAGATGCTTCAATTCCATCCGGGATTTAGTCCAGGTGGGAGACATAGAAATTTGCAAGATACATACGGATCTGAATGTTGCAGACCCGTTGACTAAGTATCTTCCACGAGCAAAACATGATCAGCACCAAGACTCCATGTGTCTAAGAATCATTACTATGTAATCTAGATTATTGACTCTAGTGCAAGTGGGAGACTGAAGGAAATATGCCCTAGAGGCAATAATAAAGTTATTATTTATTTCCTTATATCATGATAAATGTTTATTATTCATGCTAGAATTGTATTAACCGGAAACATATTACTTGTGTGAATACATAGACAAACAGAGTGTCACTAGTATGCCTCTACTTGACTAGCTCATTGATCAAAGATGGTTATGTTTCCTAGCCATAGACATGAGTTGTCATTTGATTAACGGGATCACATCATTAGGAGAATGATGTGATTGACTTGACCCATTCCGTTAGCTTAGCACTCGATCGTTTAGTATGTTGCTATTGCTTTCTTCATGACTTATACATGTTCCTATGACTATGAGATTATGCAACTCCCGTTTACCGAAGGAACACTTTGTGTGCTACCAAACGTCACAACGTAACTGGGTGATTATAAAGGTGCTCTACAGGTGTCTCAAAAGGTATTTGATGGGTTGGCGTATTTCGAGATTAGGATTTGTCACTCCGATTGTCGGAGAGGTATCTCTGGGCCCACTCAGTAATACACATCACTATAAGCCTTGCAAGCATTGTGACTAATGAGTTAGTTGCAGGATGATGTGTTACGGAACGAGTAAAGAGACTTGCCGGTAACGAGATTGAACTAGGTATCGAGATACCGACGATCGAATCTCAGGCATTTAACATACCGATGACAAAGGGAATAACGTATGTTGTTATGTGGTCTGACCGATAAAGATCTTCGTAGAATATGTGGGAACCAATGTGAGCATCCAGGTTCCGCAGTTGGTTATTGACCGGAGAGGTGTCTCGGTCATGTCTACATAGTTCTCGAACCCGTAGGGTCCGCACGCTTAACGTTACGATGACAGTTATATTATGAGTTTATATGTTTTGATGTACGGAAGGTTGTTTGGAGTCCCGGATGTGATCACGGACATAACGAGGAGTCTCAAAATGGTCGAGACATAAAGATTGATATATTGGAAGCCTATGTTTGGATATCGGAAGTGTTCCGGGTGAAATCGGGATTTTTCCGGAGTACCGGGAGGTTACCGGAACCCCCCGGTAACTTAATGGGCCTTAGTGGGCCTAGGTGGAACGGAGGAGAGGAGGCTAGGGCAGGGCCGCACGCCCCTCCCCCCCAGTCCGAATAGGACAAGGAGAGGGGGGCGGCGCCCCCCTTTTCCTTCCTCCCCTCCACCTCTCCCCCCTCTCTCTCCTAGTCCAACATGGAAAAGGGGCGGGAGTCCTACTCCCGGTAGGAGTAGGACTCCTCCTAGCGCGCCTCTCCCCTTGGCCGGCCGAACCCCCCTTGCTCCTTTATATACGGGGGCAGGGGGCACCTCTATACACACAATTGATCATTGATCTCTTAGCCGTATGTGGTGCCCCCCTCCACCATATTACACCTCGATAATATCGTAGTGGTGCTTAGGCGAAGCCCTGCGTCGGTAGAACATCATCATTGTGACCACGCCGTCATGCTGACGAAACTCTCCCTCAACACTCGGCTGGATTGGAGTTCGAGGGACGTCATCGAGCTGAACGTGTGCTGAACTCGGAGGTGCCGTGCGTTCGGTACTTGATCGGTCGTATCATGAAGACGTACGACTACATCAACCGCGTTGTGTTAAACGCTTCCGCTTTCGGTCTATGAGGGTACGTGGACAACACTCTCCCCTCTCGTTGCTATACATCACGATGATCTTGCGTGTGCGTATGAATTTTTTTGAAATTACTACGTTCCCCAACACTCTAGTGCATATAGATTGGTTAAAAAATCAAATATGTTTCCTTGGGTGCATGCTTAGGTCCATGCAAGAAATGGGAATGAATTTCAAACACCATGGCACCGTTGATTGCCGGCAAAACACTGAGATGTCTGGTTTTTCAATTCTACTAAATCCAAATCTCGTCTGAAATTCATGAAACTTGGCATGTTATCATGGGGCGGCAGCAACATGTTGTGGTAAATTTTTTGTCCCATTTGGGGCTGGTTTGGGTATATGCTTCTCACAAACCAGAGCTTCTCACAACAAGCATGATGGTTTTGGAAGGGAATGCCCCACCTTTGGGGACGAAACGATATCCATCGCCTCTTATTGCTTTCAAAACTTCTCTCGTGTCAACATAGAACAACAGGAGTGTTGTGTTATTTTTTGTGATTTTTCGGGGTTCGTTTGGACATATTTATGCATTAAGTGAGTTTTCAATGCATTTATGTGCATAATTCAAATTTGAACTACATGCACATGCTCCAGTGCATATAAATTGGTTGAAAAATCAAATCTGTGTCCTTGGGTGCATGCTTATGTCCCATGCAAGAAATGGGAACGAATTTCAAACACCAGGGCACTGTTGATTGCCGGCAAAACATTGAGATGCCTGGTTTTTCAATTCTAGTAAATCCAGAACTCGTCTGAAATTCATGAAACTTGGCATGCTATCATGGAACGGCATCAACATGCCGTGGTAAATTTTTTGTCCCATTTGGGGCTGGTTTGGGTATATGCTTCTCACAAACCGGAGCTTCTCACAACAAGCATGATGGTTTTGGTTGGGAACGCCCCACCTTTGGGGACGAAACGATATCCATTGCCTCTTATTGCTTTCAAAAAAATTCTCGTGTCAACATAGAACAATAGGAGTGTTGTGTTATTTTTTGTCATTTTTCGGGGTTCGTTTGGACATTTTTACGCATTAAGTGAGTTTTCAATGCATTTATGTGCATAATTCAAATTTGAACTACATGCACATGCTCTAGTGCATATAGATTGGTTAAAAAATCAAATATGTTTCCTTGGGTGCATGCTTAGGTCCCATGCAAGAAATGGGAATGAATTTCAAACACCATGGCACCATTGATTGCCGGCAAAACATTGAGATGCCTGGTTTTTCAATTCTACTAAATCCAAATCTCGTCTGAAATTCATGAAACTTGGCATGTTATGATGGAGCGGCATCAACATGTCGTGGTAAATTTTTGTCCCATTTGGGGCAGGTTTGGGTATATGCTTCTCACAAACCGGAGCTTCTCACAACAAGCATGATGGTTTTGGTTGGGAACGCCCCACCTTTGGGGATGAAACGATATCCATTGCCTCTTATTGCTTTCAAAAAAATTCTCGTGTCAACATAGAACAATAGGAGTGTTGTGTTATTTTTTGTGATTTTTCGGGGTTCGTTTGGACATTTTTATGCATTAAGTGAGTTTTCAATGCATTTATGTGCATAATTCAAATTTGAACTACATGCACATGCTCTAGTGCATATAGATTGGTTAAAAAATCAAATATGTTTCCTTGGGTGCATGCTTAGGTCCCATGCAAGAAATGGGAATGAATTTCAAACACCATGGCACCATTGATTGCCGGCAAAACATTGAGATGCCTGGTTTTTCAATTCTACTAAATCCAAATCTCGTCTGAAATTCATGAAACTTGGCATGTTATGATGGAGCGGCATCAACATGTCATGGTAAATTTTTGTCCCATTTGGGGCAGGTTTGGGTATATGCTTATCACAAACCGGAGCTTCTCACAACAAGCATGATGGTTTCAGTACGGAACGCCCCACCTTTGGGGACGAAACGATATCCATTGCCTCTTATTGCTTTCAAAAAATTTCTCGTGCCAACATAGAACAACAGGAGTGTTGTGTTATTTTTTGTGATTTTCGGGGTTCGTTTGGACATTTTTATGCATTAACTGAGTTTTCAATGCATTTATGTGCATAATTCAAATTTGAACTACATGCACACGCTCCAGTGCATATAAATTGGTTGAAAAAACAAATCTGTGTCCTTGGGTGCATGCTTAGGTCCCATGCAAGAAATGGGAATGAATTTCAAACACCAGGGCACCGTTGATTGCCGGCAAAACATTGAGATGCATCGTTTTTAGATTCTAGTAAATCCAAAACTCGTCTGAAATTCATGAAACTTGGCATGCTATCATGGAGAGGAATCAACATGCCATGGTAAAAAAATTGTCCCATTTGGGGCAGGTTTGGGTATAAGCTCCTCACAAACCGGAGCTTCTCACAACAAGCATGATGGTTTTCGGTACGGAACGTCTCACCTTTGGGTACGAAACAATATCCATTGCCTCTTATTGCTTTCAAATTTTTTTCTCGTGTCAACATAGAACAACAGGAGTGTTGTGTGAATTTCTGTGATTTTTCGGGGTTCGTTTGGACATTTTCATGCATTAACCGAGTTTTCAATGCATTTCTGTGCATAATTCAAATTTGAACTACATGCACATGCTCCAGCGCATATAAATTGGTTGAAAAATCAAATCTGTGTCCTTGGGTGCATGCTTAGGTCCCATGCAAGAAATGTGAATGAATTTCAAACACCAGGGCAACGTTGATTGCCGGCAAAACATTGAGATCCCTGGTTTTTAAATTCTTGTAAATCCAAAACTCGTCTGAAATTCATCAAACTTGGCATGCTATCATGGAGCGGCATTAACATGCAGTGGTAAATTTTTTGTCCCATTTCGGGCTGGTTTGGGTATATGCTTCTCACAAACCAGAGCTTCTCACAACAAGCATGATGGTTTTGGTAGGGAACGCCCACCTTTGGGGACAAAACGATATCCATTGCCTCTTATTGCTTTCAAAAAATTTCTCGTGTCAACATAGAACAACAGGAGTGTTGTGTTATTTTTTGTGTTTTTTCGGGGTTCGTTTGGACATTTTTATGCATTAAGTGAGTTTTCAATGCATTTATGTGCATAATTCAAATTTGAACTACATGCACATGCTCCATTGCATATAAATTGGTTGAAAAATCAAATCTGTTTCCTTGGGTGCATGCTTAGGTCCCATGAAAGAAATGGGAATGAATTTCAAACACCATGGCACCGTTGATTGCCGGCAAAACATTGAGATGCCTGGTTTTTCAATTCTACTAAATCCAAATCTCGTCTGAAATTCATGAAACTTGGCATGTTATCATGGAGCGGCAGCAACAGGCCGTGGTAAATTTTTTGTCCCATTTGGGGCAGGTTTAGGTATATGCTTATCACAAACCGGAGCTTCTCACATCAAGCATGATGGTTTCGGTAGGGAATGCCCCACCTTTGGGGATGAAACAATATCCGTTGCCTCTTATTGCTTTCAAAAGTTTTCTCGTGTCAACATAGAACAACAGGAGTGTTGTGTTATTTTTTGTGATTTCTCGGGGTTCATTTGGACATTTTTATGCGATAACTGAATTTTCAATGTATTTATGTGCATAATTCAAATTTATACTACATGCACATGCTCCATTGCATATAAATTGGTTGAAAAATCAAAGATGTGTCCTTGGTTGCATGCAAGAAATGGGAATGAATTTCAAACACGAGGGCACCGTTGATTGCCGGCAAAATGTTGAGATACTTTGTTTTTAAATTCTAGTAAATCTAAAACTTGTCTGAAATTCATGAAACTTGGCATGCTATCATGGAATGGCACCCGACATGCTGTGGTATTTCAGTGTCCGTTTTGAGAGAAGGCGCACTCGAATAATGACAGCCAACAAAGGCATTTTGAAAAAAAAGCTGCCACTTTAATATCTCAAACGTTTGTATAATTCAAACCGTGTGCGTTCGGTTAACCATTCACATGACGCCACGTGTCTTGGTTTTAATGGCTATAGGAGGTGCCGTCTGGACAGCTGCTTGACTGAACAGGAGGCGTGCTAGCGCAGTCCGGTGCGCAGGCTCACCGGGAAGCGTACAAGCTGTTCAATGCAGGATATGTGCATCTCTTCAACGCAAACGGTTCAGATTACGGTATGCAAATTAAAGCCAGACTTCGGCGCTAAGCCAAGAGACACTACGATTTTTCAAAATATGCAGCTAAAAATCAATGGCACTATCTATTTTTTGCAACTAAAATTCAGTAATTAAGCATAGATTTCATTCATACTAGAGATTAATCAGTCGTTCTCACCGGGAAGCGAGACAACCTTGGACCGCCGCCCGCCTAGCTCCCACTGGTCTATATTAATGGCGCCGGCGAGCAGCCGCACCCCCCCATCCTCTCCACACACACAATTCATCTCTCTCCGCCCGCATCCTCGTCGCCGCTCTGAGTCCTTAAAGGCGCTAGTGTACGAGGATGCCGCTGAAGTGCCCCATCGGAGGGAGTGGCAACGCCGGGGCTGCTGAAGCACCAGAGCACGGCGTGAATATGGAGACAGAGGTTTCCGTCCCTGCTGATGAGGTGGAGAACGAGGCTGCCAACAAGCGGAGGCGGGTCGAGAAAGAACCGCAAGCGACTCCAGCAGGCCTAGACTTCATCAACAACCTCCCCGATGATATGTTGATAGTCATCATATCCCTCCTCCCAGTCAAATATCAGGCAAGGACAGCCGCCCTTTCCCGGAGGTGGCGCACCCTATGGCTCCGCACCCCTGTCGACCTCCTCGACACCCACAGGCTCTGCCATGGCTATCGCCAAAGCTTGGACGCGTTCTCCCAGATCCTCGGCAGTCATGATGGCCCAATCAAAGGCCTTATCGTGGGCAAGTTCCGTTCCAATGGCAAGGACCGAGCCAAGCTTGACGAGTGGTTCTGATCCCGTGCCTTAGATCAGCTCGAGAGGCTAAGTTATAATGATGGGCATATGCGCTTGCTGCCAACGTCCACGCTCTGCTTCGCGCCCACGCTGCGCCTCGCCAAGTTCATGAACTGCCATTCCCCCCCCCCCTCTTAATGATGCGCCCGCTCTTTTTCTACCACGACTGAAGCACCTCGAGCTCCGCGGCTGTACTGCACTCGAGTTCCTTCGTCTTCAGGCGATGAATTCGTCGAGTACCTTGCACATCACCTCCAGGACTCTCCGGACTATTTATGTGTGTTGTTGGTGCTGCAACGAGAAATCACAAAAGGTGGACCACAATATGGTCATCCAGGACACACCTTCACTTGAGAGATTACTTGTAGTTGATCAACAAGGTCCAACAAGAATCAATGTCATTTCTGCGCCAAAATTGAAAGTGATGGGCTACTCGTCTGTCAAATACTACAACTTTTAGGTACAACAGTCGCCTTATATACCACTCCTTCTTGATATCAACGTTATTTATAGTTTTGAAGATGTATGTTTGTCTGTCATCCAGCGAAGCTTCACCCAGACTCTGGGCACAGTGAAGGTCTTGGCACTAGAATCTGTCGTCCCCAACCTGGACCAAGTTGTCAGTTGCCTGAGATGCTTTCCGTGCCTGAAGAAGCTGTATATCGAGGTGATGTTCCTTTCCCGTTAAATGTTAACCATAAGGGAGTTCAATTTTTTGCACCTTTTCCCAAGTTTACAATGACAATGTACTACGATTTCTGAAGGAATTTTGGAGGATTTTAGGATATACACCCCCACCCCATATTGGTTGCTTCATTCATATGGTTACAATCGTCCAAAAGCATTTATCCTTTGGATTCATCTGTACTAGTTTTCTTAGGGAATTTTTCATCCAATCCAACCTCTTGTGAAGAAGGCTACATGTTTCTAGATTGTAATCAAATGCCCATGTTAATCATGCCAGATCGAAGATGGCACATTGGTGCATTTTACAAACCCTGCAAACCAAATGAGCGTGTAGCAGTGTTCAAAACTGCATGTAGGCACTAACACGTTCTCTTCTTTTGCAGTGCATATTAGGCCCGGAGGTGGATGATGTTTATAACGACAATCACATCGAATGCCTGGATCTGCATCTCTCAAATATTACTTTGAACTCCTACCGAGGGACCCCACCGGAGATTACAGTCACCAGGTTCTTTCTTGCCAGAGCAAAGGTGCTGAGTGTACTAAGGTTGAACACGCATTTAATTAGGAAATATCAATGGTATGATTATCAGAGCCGGCTGTAACTGTGGAATGGAAGTGCCTCCAAAAATGCCAAACTTCATATTGGAAGATCATATGGCAAAGCAATTGAAAGTTATTGTGACAAACCCATACATGACTTGTCAGCGGCTGATGCCTTTTCAGAAATGACGCAGCTTGCAATGTTTGAATTTGGGCATTGTAATCTTTGAATTTGAACCTTGCAATATTTATGGTATTTGTTATATTGAAACGTTTATGTTCTCTTGTCTCAATGCAAACAGTTCATCCGGGTGAACCGCATGTCGTCCATCGCACACACCTTGATCTGGCTGACCGTTTCTTTTGTGTTGCCTAATCACAAACAGTCCATCCGAGTGAACTGTATGTTGTACATCGAACACACCTTGATCTGGCTGACTGTTTCTTTTGTGTTGCCTAATCACAAATAGTTCATCCGAGTGAACCGTATGTTGTACATCGCACACACCTTCATCTTGCTGCCTATTTCTTTTCTTCCTACTCATCGAAAACGGTTAATTGAACTGAATTGTATGCCCTGAATCCCACACGCAACTAAAATCTGAACCGTGTTTGATGCATCCGTCATCGCAAACGTTTTGCACCTTTTTTGATGGGTTTTTTACACCACCGTTTGCGATTATTGCAACGCACACAGTTTCGTCGAAGGGTCTCTGATCGTAGTGTCACGTTAGCAGCATCCTGCAGTAGTGATGCTTCTTCTTCTCTCTTTGATTCTCAATACAAAGTTCTCCTCGATGTTCTTGGAGATCTATTCGATGTAATACTCTTTTGCGGTGTGTTTGCCGAGATCCGATGAATTGTGGATTTATGAACAAGATTATCTATGAATATTATTTCGTTCTTCTCTGGATCCTTATATGCATGACTTGATATCTTTGCAAGTCTCTTTGAATTATCGGTTTAATTTGGCCTACTAGATTGATCTTTCTTGCAATGGGAGAAGTGCTTAGCTTTGGGTTCAATCTTGCGGTGTCCTTTCCAAGTGGCAGTAGGGGCAGCAAGGCACGTATTGTATTGTTGCCATCGAGGATAAAAAGATGGGGTTTATATCATATTGCTTGAGTTTATCCCTCTACATCATGTCATCTTGCTTAATGTGTCGCTGTTCTTATGAACTTAATACTCTAGATGCATGTTGGATAGCAGTCAATGTGTGGAGTAATAGTAGTAGATGCAGAATTGTTTCGATCTACTTGACATGGACGTGATGCCTATATTCATGAGCATTGCCTTATATATTTTCATAACTATGCGCTTTTCTATGTTTGCTCGGCAGTAATTTGTTCACCCACCATAATACATGCTATCTTGAGAGAAGCCACTAGTGAAACTATGGCCCCCGGGTCTCTTTATTATTATATTGCATCTCTTTTATTTACATCGCATCTCGTTTACTATTTTGCAATCTTTACTTTCCAATATATACAACAAAAATACCAAAAATATTTACTTTACTATCTTTATTATGTCTCACTTTTGCGAGTGACCGTGAGGGGATTGACAACCCCTTTATCGTGTTGGTTGCAAGGTTCTTGATTGTTTGTGCGGGTACTAGGTGCCTTGTGCGTTGTCTCCTACTTGATTGATACCTTGGTTCTCAAAACTGAGGGAAATACTTACGCTACTTTGTTGCATCACCCTTTCCTCTTCAAGGGAAAACCAACACATGCTCAAGAGGTAGCAAGGGACACCGCGGTACTCGCACGGGCACGCTCGTGCTGAAGACGCCCAAGGTTGATGGCGACCTTCAACTGGCGACTCGTGTGCCAGTCGGAGGCCCTCCGTCTCGAGGCGAGAATCGACGTCGGAAAGCTCTCCTCCAAATCCACTAAGTGCGTCCATCGCTTCCCGGAAGAGGTGATTGCGGATGACGCTGCGCCCGCGTGCAAGCTCCAGCGCGCGCCGAGCCCGTCCTCCTCGCCGGGGGCTGTCGAAGAGGCACCAGGTGGCTCGCTCGTCCCCGGCAAGGAGCCGCTGGTCTGCGCTTCTCCAATTGCTCCCCAGGCCTCCGTGGAGGTGCCAGGTGGCATGACCTCGCCGCTCGAAGATGAAGCCAACGCCGGGGTTGCCAAGCCACCGGCGATGATCAATGGAGGAGGTCTCGGCACGCCTCCTGCGCCCCAAGGTTGACCGCGGGGGAAGGATGCTAGGGGCACAGACTCGTGGCCCCCAGTGGCCCATTGAAAGTGCAACTATCCCTGGGTGGTTTTGGTAATTCCTAACAATATAATGCTCATTGAGCTAATGCTATCTCAAGATAAATATTTCAGGAAATCTCAATGATTGGCATGGCATGGATTAGGAATGTGGACCCCTCAAAATGCTAAGGACAAAAGATTGGCTCAAGCTCAAGACTCTACATTTTACTTTTAGTGATCCAAGATCACATTGAGTCCATAGGAAAAGTCAATACTATTAAAAGGGGAAGAGGTGTTGCTTAATGAGTTACTTGCTCAAAATGCTTAGTGATATGCTCCAAAAAACCTCAACTACTTTCTCATATCCACATATGTCCCAAACCAAAAGTCAAATTCGGCCCCACCGAAATTTCCTATCCAGCACCACCGAGTTCACTTGACATAGCCACTGCCACAAACCCTAGTCATTTCGGTCTCACCGATAGGGATCTCCGTCTCACCGAGATGGGATTGCAACCTCTCTGTTTCCCTTCGTAACATTTCGGTCCAACCGAGATGAGCGATCGGTCCCACCGAGATTGCAATGCAAACTCTCTGTTTCCCCTTCGTAACGTTTTGGTCTAACCGAGATGAGCGAATCGGTCGCACCGAGTTTGCCTGACCAACTCCGTGTTTGCTTATTACCAAAATTGGTCCCAACAAGTTTGTGTAATCGGTCTCACCGAGATTATGTTATGCCCTAACCCTAATGAAATCGGTCCCACCGAGTTGACATGTCGGTCCCACCGAAAATCATAACGTTCACATTTTGAACTAAATCGGTCTGACCGAGTTTTTTGATTCGGTCCCACCGAGTTTGGTGATTTGTGTGTAACGGTTAGATTTTGTGTGGAGGCTATATATACGCCTCCACCCACTCTTCATTCATGGAGAGAGCCATCAGAACACGCCTACACTTCAAGCATACATTTTCTGAGAGAGAACCACCTACACTTGTGTTGAGGTCAAGACATTCCATTCCAACCACATAAATCTTGATCTCTAGCCTTCCCCAAGTTGCTTTCCACTCAAACCCTCTTTCCACCAAATCCAATCCTATGAGAGAGAGCTAAGTGTTGGGGAGACTATCATTTGAAGCACAAGAGCAAGGAGTTCATCATCAACACACCATCTATTACCTTTTGGAGAGTGGTGTCTCCTAGATTGGCTAGATGTCACTTGGGATCCTCCGTCAAGATTGTGGAGTTGAACCAAGGAGTTTGTACGGGCAAGAAGATCGCCTACTTCATGAAGATCTACCCTAGTGAGACAAGTCCTTCATGGGAAACGGCCATGGTGGGATAGACAAGGTTGCTTCTTCGTGGACCCTTCGTGGGTGGAGCCCTCAGTGGACTCGCGCAACCGTTACCCTTCATGGGTTGAAGTCTCCATCAACGTGGATGTACGATAGCACCACCTATCGGAACCACGGATAAAAAATCTCCGTGTCTACATTTCGTTTGCTCCCTCCAAACTCCTCCATTTACCTTCATATACAATTGTTTTACATTCCGCTGCTATACTCTTAGAATTGCATGTGTATGTTGATTACTTGAATTGTGCTAAGTTGTTAAAATCTTCCAAGACTTAAAACTGGGAAAAGGCTAAATTTTTATTTGGTCAAGTAGTCTAATCACCCCCCCTCTAGACATACTTTCGATCCTACAAAGTGGTATCAGAGCTTTGGTCTCCATTTGCTTTGATTTCCATAGCTTTTGGTGATCATAGCCTTGGATTCCCAACCTAGGAGAGTATGGCGTCTAGTGAGGGAAATTACCACCGTAGAGGTCCTTACTTTGATGGTACTAATTTTGCTAGTTGGAAGCCTAAGATGAAAATGCATATTCTTGGACATAACCCCGTCGTTTGGGCTATTGTGTGTATTGGCTTGCAAGGTGAATTCTTTGATGGGAGAGAACCGAACCGTGAAGCTACCGCGGAAGAGTTGAAGATGCTGCAATACAATGCTCAAGCTTGTGATATTCTCTTCAACAGATTGTGCCCTGAAGAATTCAACAAAATCAGCCATCTTGAGGATGCAAAGAAAATTTGGGATACTTTGATTGATATGCACGAAGGTACCGACTCCGTCAAGGAATCCAAATTGGATGTGCTTCAAAGTCAACTTGACAAGTTCAAAATGAAGGATGGTGAAGGTGTCGCTAAAATGTACTGTAGGCTTGCTCTCTTCACAAATGAGATTGCCGGCTTAGGAAGTGAAGAGATGACTGATAGATTCATCATCAAGAAGATCCTAAGAGCCTTGGATGGAAAATATGATACCGTGTGCACATTGATCCAAATGATGCCCAATTACAAAGATCTCAAGCCAACGGAAGTCACTGGAAGAATTGTTGCTCATGAGATGTCACTTAAGGATAAGGAAGAGCTCCACAACAAGTCAAGTGGTGCTTACAAAGCCTTATGTGAAGCTCCCACATCATCAAGTGAGAAACGAACCTTCAATGAAGAATTGAGCCTAATGGTGAAGAACTTCAACAAGTTCTACAGGAGTAGAAGCAAGGAAAGAAGCTCCAAGTTAAGGTCCTACAATGACAAGAGATCTTCAAGTCGTGAACGCAATTGCTACAATTGTGGAAGACCCGGACACTACTCTAATGAGTGTACGGCTCCCTACAAAAGAAGAGAACATTTTCCCAAAAGAAGAAGTAGAAGAGAAGAATCACCACCTAGAGAGAGAAGGAGTAGAGATGACCGTTATGAGCGAAGACCCTCTCGGAGAAGCAAGGATTCGGAAAGGAAGGACAAGTCATCAAAGAGCTACACAAAAATAAGACATCAAGCTCATGTTGGTGAATGGGTATCCGGCTCCGACTCCGACTCCGACCATCACTCCGAAAGAAGTTATCACTCCGACTCCGAATATACTCAAGATGAAGGTGTTGCCGGTCTAGCAATTGTGTCAACCAACTCCTATGACATATTTAACTCACAAAATGAAGGAATTGGAAGATGCTTCATGGCTAAAGGTCCAAAGGTAACAAACCCCAAGTATGTTGATTTTAATAGTGATGAAGATGATTTGCTAGGAGATGATGATTTACTTGTTGACAATTCTAGTTATGAAAACTATGATGAACTTGCTATTAATCATGTTAATTAAGATAAAACGAATGACGATGATAAGAAGGAGATTGAGAGTCTAACTAAAGAACTAAACACTCTTAAGTTAGCTCATGAAACTACCTTGGAAGATCATCAAGAACTTTTAAAGACTCATGAGAAGCTACGCTTTGAAAAGCTCAACCTTGAGCAAGAGCATGAGTTCTTAAAAGCAATCAATGATGATCTTCCCAAGAAAAGTTCTTCTTACATTGCCAAGTGTTTACTCTTGTCTACTTACATGCCACAACTTAAATCTAGCAAGAAGCACAAGAAAGATTCTGCCTCTAGTAGTAACAACAATCATGCTAAATCCAATGTTGTTGCTTCTAGTAGTTCTCTTGATTCCACTAATGATTCTTGTTGGGGATATTACCACTGGGCGTAAACCGGCCAGGAGACGCCGGGTTAACCCCATAAGTAGTTCATCTGTATCTGAAGTCCATGAAGACAGACGGTAACTCTTTATGAAGGCCCAGGGCCCAAAGCCGGTTTAAGGCTTGTAGACATAAACAAACATTGATATGTAAACTTGTGTTGTAAGATAGAAGTAGTAGAGACCGAGCCGGACACGATTATGAGCCGGCCTCGGGATTCTGTAAACCGACGGGCGTCAACCCATGTATATAAGGGGACGACCTGGCAGCGGTTCAAGTACAACAGACAACAACTCGAGACTCAAGCAAAGCGTATTCGCTCCCTGGTCATCGAAACCCCAGCAATTCCATCACAACTAGACGTAGGCTTTTACCTTCATCGTAAGGGACCGAACTTGTATAAAACTCCCTTGCATCCCTTGTCCGCTTTAACCCCTTTAAGTTAACCCGTAGCGATGGCTCCACGACTAAGTCCTTTCTCTAGGACACCTGCCGTGACAAAACCACGATAGTTGGCGCCCACCGTGGGGCTATCGCACGATGGTTTCAAGATCTTGGAGGGCAACTTCGGAGGACTCAAGGGTTACGCTGTGGGACGGATGACCAAGAGTCGTCGCGGCAAGCTCTACATCGATGATGCAGGCTGGGGCCCCGAGGCCGGCTCAATCGAGTACGAGTACCGGGTCCCCTTTGGTGGCATACACGTTTTCATTGGCAAGATCGGCGAACCGGGCCCTGAGCCGGACATCTGCATCGACCTCGTCGAAACGGCTCAGCGTGCGAGATCTGCCCGGGTCAAGCCTGTCATGAAGCGTGCCTTCGTGGGAGTTATCCATGGAGGGGAATCTGAGGATAGATCGGAATCTGGTGGTGAGACCGTCGTTTATTCCGGCGATGAGTCATCGACCGGAGAGACCGAGTCGTTATATCAGTTACAAGATGGCCGGATTGGGGGCTGTTCCGATGGCGACAGTATTCCGGACCCCTTTGATCTACCAAACCGGGTTGCGATCTTCATGGCCGGTACGCAACCGGCGCTCCACTCTCCGACCGCAGCAGCGATGATTTCCAGATCAGCAGCGGCAGCAGCGGCCGGGGCAGGAGGCCCTGTGCGACCGCCAACTCAGGTTCTATCTGATTTGTTTGACGCATCGGCAATGCTGATGGCGGAGGTTAACCCGGCAGATCAGGATGCACACAATGCGGAAATCGCGAAAGTGAAAGATCAGATCACCCAGTCCAAAGCCGACTTAGCAGCTGAGGATACCAGGATGGCTGCGGAGCAGGCCGCTTTGGATGCACAAGCTTACTGGATTATGCTGGATCAGAGTGCGTCGAACGAAGTCCTGAAGAGGAGGCACCGATCTCGCCTGCCGCCGGTTTATGACGCTAGAAATCTCTTTAACACCCCAGGAGCAGGGACCAGTAATCCGCTGGTGGTAAACCGGGCGGAGGCACCTGGAGCAGGGGCGCCGGTTCAGCCACGTTTGGCGGATCCGCCTCGTCAGAACAACATTGTAACACCGCATGTCCCCACACCACCGGGTCATTACTCTAACTCGATGGACAACATTGTCGCTGCCGCTTCACGGCTGGCGGCCATCCCGATCGAAGGCGATTCTCCGGCGGCGGTCGAGACGCGTCGGGTTAAGGAGCTTCTTCAGACAGCCTTGGTTCAACAGGAGGCTTATTCATATAGTCGCGATCGAATTCATTCCACTCCCCGTCCAAGCCGGAGTTATAGCAGGCGTATGGATGAACCAACAGTGTCAAGCAATGCGCGGAACCGTGATCCGCCCCGTGGCAACAACGCGGCGGGTGGTGCTGGTGATGCTCAGGAGGTGGTGGACCGGGCTCGGGCACGCAGAGAGGCCAAGTTAGCGGCGCAGCATGAAGCCCGTCAGCTTACTCCGGTTCATCCAACCACATCGGTGGAACCAGGAGTTACCTCTAGTTCTTTGGGAGTGACGTGTCTCGTCCCGGCGTTGCGCAATGTGCGCCTGCCCAAGGATTTCAAGGGCCCGCGCAAGGTGCCGAATTACACCACCGATTTATCCCCTGAAACATGGGTCGAAAACTATGAGATGGCCATGAGATGCTGGATGTGGATGATGCGGCATGTGCGAAATACTTCACCATGATGCTAGAAGGGACGGCCCGCACTTGGCTAAAGAGCTTACCGGCTAATTCTATCAGGTCATGGGCCGAGTTGAGAGCCCGGTTTGTTCAGAATTTCAAGGATACATGAAAGCAGCCCATGTCAATTGTAGACTTAGCTACCTGTGTCCAGGAGGAAGGAGAGTCAACAACCCATTGGGTGTGCCGGGTTTCAGAGATTTTGCATTCATCGGACCGCATCAATGCTGACACCGCAGTTTTAACATTAGAAGGTAATTGCCGATTTGAACCCCTGAAGTTCAAGTTGGGACGGCTCAAACGTCATTGTAATGACATGGGAACCCTCATGGCTGCACTGATGAAGTATGCCGACTCTGATAGTACCAAGGATCCCGAGTCTGACGGTGATAAGACAGGGAAGGGAAAAAAGAGCGGCAATGCTAAGGGGCAGCACCACAACCCGGCGGGTCATGGAAACGGCGGCAAGCGTAAGGCGGACCACGGTTTAGACTTTGTGGCTAATACTAATACACATGACAAGGGCCAGAGGCGTAAGGGTAAACCGCCCCAGCGCGGTGGAGGGCCAAGTCCTAATCCGGACCGTTTGTCTTATCTGTTGAACCAGCCCTGTCCAAAGCATGGGACGAAGGAGATCCCGTCCACGCACCTCTGGAAAGATTGTTACATCATGCAAGAGTTCAAAAATTCTGACTCTTTCCTGTATGATCATGGACCAGGAGGCGGTTCGGGCCCCGGGTGTCATGGGCCGGGTTATGGTGGAGGAAATTCCGGTTCAGGCTTCCACGGTAATCAGGGTGGACATAACAATCAAAGTAATCAGGGTAACCAAGGTGGCTATAATCATCAGGGCAATCAGCAGCAGCAGCAGTCGGGTTACCAGAGCAACCCGAAGCAGTTGAATAGCGGACAGTATCATGTCTTCACCACTAGCTTGGACAAGCGCGATCAGAAGCTTCATAAAAGGGCGGTGAATGCCGTTGAACCGGTGGTGCCTTGTTATTTGCGTTGGTCCAAGCAGTCGATTGTGTGGAGTAGAGAAGATCATCCACCCCGGGTTGACAATCCGGGCCATCTGGCTCTGGTGGTGGCACCTCAGGTGGGAGGTTATAAGTTCACTAAGGTACTGATGGATGGAGGGAGTAGTATCAATATCCTTTATTATGAAACTTTCCGTCGCATGGGGTTAACAGATAAAAATCTTAAACCGTCCAATACGGTGTTCCATGGTGTGGTGCCTGGTAAGTCGGCATATCCTGTTGGTAAGATAGCTCTGGAGGTGGCTTTTGGAGATGAGCATGACTTTTGAAGTTGTGAAAATCAGAAGCCCGTATCATGCCCTGTTTGGACGGCCAGCTTATGCTAAGTTTATGGCACTGCCTTGTTATGTCTATCTGCAGCTCAAGATGCCGAGTCACAAGGGAACTATAACCGTGCATGGGAGCCGCAAGATTGCTCTGGAGTGTGAAGAAGGTGATGCGGCTTATGCTGAGTCGGTTTGTGCAACAGAAGAGTTGAAGTTTTACAAGGACAATGTTGATCCGGCAGATATGACTTCATTGAAGAAACCAACTAGAGAGCATGATCCGGCCCTGAAGTTTAAATCGGCTGATGAGACTAAGCTTGTTGACTTCGTGCCTGGCGATTCGTCCAAGCAGTTTAGCATCAGTGCTAACTTGGATCCGAACTAGGAAAGCGCGCTCATCGAGTTCATCCGTGGGAATCGGGACATCTTTGCATGGAATCCTTCTGACATGCCAGGTGTACCGAGAGAACTCGCTGAGCACACTCTCAATGTTGATCCCAAGTATAAGCCGGTCAAGTAGTTCCTCGGCCGGTTCAATGAAGAAAGATGCAAAGCTATTGGAGAAGAAGTAGCCAGGCTCTTGGCGGCTAGGTTTATCGTTGAAGTATTCCATCCTGAGTGGTTGGCTAATCCGGTGTTGCTCCCTAAAAGAACGACACTTGGCGTATGTGTGTGGACTACACAGATCTTAACAAAGCTTGTCCAGCAGATCCTTTTGCCCTCCCTCGTATTGATCAAATTATTGATGCTACGGCGGGTTGCGAGCGTTTGAGCTTTTTGGATGCATATTCTGGTTATCATCAGATCAAAATGGCAATTAAGGACCAGGAGAAGACAACCTTCATAACTCCCTTTGGAGCCTTCTGCTATGTGTCCATGCCCTTTCGGCTCAAGAGTGCCCAGGCGACTTATCAACGGTGTGTGCAGAATTGTCTCCATAAACAGATCGGCCGCGATGTTCACTCCTATGTGGATGATATTGTGGTGAAATCAAGGAAGAAGGAGACATTGATTGATGACTTGAAGGAAACCTTTGATAACCTGCGGGTTTATAACATGATGCTTAATCCGGCCAAGTGTGTCTTTGGTGTACCTGCAGGCAAGCTCTTGGGCTTTTTGGTGTCTAACAGGGGCATTGAAGCTAATCCGGAAAAGATCAAAGCCATCACCTCCTTGGCTAAACTGAAGTGTATCAATGATGTTCAACGCCTGGCAGGCCGGATTGCCGCGTTGAGCCGGTTTGTCAGTCGCCTTGGCGAGAAGGCCATCCCTTTATATCAGATGCTGAAGAAAACGGATAACTTCGTCTGGAGTGATGCCGCTAATGAAGCATTTGAGGACTTGAAGCGGCAGCTGGCTAATCCGCCGATTCTCGCTGCTCAAGTGGACAAAGAACCATTGTTGCTATATGTGTCAGCTAATGCTCGGGCTGTTAGTGTGGCTATTGTGGTGGAGCGCAAGGAGGCAGGAAAGGAATATCCGGTTCAGCGGCCGGTTTACTATATTAGTGAGGTACTCATTGAGTCCAAGCAGAGGTACCCGCATTGACAAAAATTGGTGTATGGGGTTTTTATGGCAAGCCGGAAGCTTAAACAGTATTTCCAAGGTCATCCCATCACGGTGGTCAGCTCTGCTCCGTTGGGAGATATAATCCAGAATAGGGAGGCAACTGGCCGGATTGCTAAGTGGGCTATAGAGCTTGGGCCTTACGGGTTGAAATACATACCCCGAACGGCGATCAAATCTCAGGCACTTGTGGATTTCATCAATGATTGGACAGAGTTACAAGCGCCAGAGGAGAAGCCGGATCATACTTATTGGACTATTCATTTTGATGGGTCCAGGAAATTGGAGGGCTCGGGGGCTGGAGTCGTATTAACTTCCCCACGAGGTGATAAGTTTTGTTATGTTCTCCGTTTAATGTTCCCTTGCACTAACAATGCAGCTGAATATGAGGCTTTACTCCATGGTCTTCGGATGGCTAAGGCGGTGAACCTAAGCCGAGTTAAGTGCTTCAGTGACTTGGATCTGGTGGCTCAACAAGTGTCCGGCACTTGGGATTCCAAGGACCCATTAATGGCAGCATATCGTCGTGACGTGGATATTGTTGCAGGTCAGTTTAAAGGTTATCAGGTGGATCATGTGGACAGCGGAAGAATGAAGCGGCGGACGCTTTAAGCCGCCTGGGTTCCCAACGTAAACCGG
Source organism: Aegilops tauschii subsp. strangulata (assembly GCF_002575655.3). Lineage (NCBI taxonomy): Eukaryota > Viridiplantae > Streptophyta > Magnoliopsida > Poales > Poaceae > Aegilops > Aegilops tauschii. The sequence goes on from NC_053038.3 coordinate 160,259,221, forward strand.
TTCCACCTAATGTCTTCCTGGATGTTTTGCATAATCCGTCCATCAAGCTCCCTGGTGAAGAGGATTTGGCTGTTCCTGATCGGGAGGCTCGGTTGGTGGCGGTTCTTCATGTTATCTCGGATTGGACGGTTCCATATCTGGCGTATATGAACCGGGGCGAGTTACGAGAGGATGAAACTTTGGCCAGGCAGATAATCCGGCGGTCCAAGTCCATGACTATTATCAATGGAGAGTTACATCATTGTAGTGTGACAAGGGCGTTTCAACGATGTGTGTCCCCTGAGGAAGGACGTGAAATTTTGCGTGAGATCCACGAAGGAGATTGTGGTCACCACGCCCGTTCAAAATCTTTGGTGGCCAAGGCGTTTTGTCACGGTTTCTATTGGTTGACAGCTCATGCTGATGCCGAGGACTTGGTCAAAAGATGTGATGGCTGTCAGAAATTCTCAAGGCGCGCTCATGTACCGGCTCAAGAATTGAGGATGATTCCAATCACCTGGCCGTTTGCAACATGGGGGCTGGATATGGTTGGGCCTTTCAAGAGGTCCAAGGACAAGAAGACCCACCTTTTGGTGGCGGTTGATAAGTTCACGAAGTGGGTGGAGGCAGAGCCAGTTAGTAAGTGTGACGCAACTACGGCGGTTCAATTCATCAAAAAGGTGATCTTCCGGTTCGGCTTTCCACACAGCATTATAACAGACAATGGTACCAATCTGTCAAAGGGTGCCATGAAGGAGTTCTGTCAATGTGAGCACATCCGGCTTGACGTGTCATCAGTGGCTCACCCCCAGTCCAATGGTCAAGCGGAGAGGGCCAATCAAGAGATCTTGAGAGGCATCAAACCCCGGCTTATGGTTCCTTTGCAACGGACGCCGGGTTGTTGGGTTGAGGAGTTACCTTCTGTGTTGTGGAGCATCAATACCACACCCAACAGATCAACAGGATACACACCATTCTTCATGGTTTATGGAGCGGAAGCAGTTCTTCCTAGTGACATCCGTCATGACTCGCCTCGTGTAGCGGCATATGTTGAAGCTGACAACGAGAAGGCATGGCAGGAAGCTCTTGACCTGTTAGATGAGGAACGTGACATGGCAGCAGCCCATTCGGCGATTTATCAGCAAGATCTGCGTCGTTATCATAGCCGCCGGGTTAGAACCAGAACCTTTCAAGAAGGTGATTTGGTGCTTCGGCTCATCCAGGATCAGACGGATATGCATAAGCTATCCCCCCCTTGGGAAGGACCCTTTCTGGTCAGCAAGAATCTGCACAACGGGTCATACTACCTAATCGATGTTCGAGAGCGCAAAGACTCACGTAAATCGGAGGAGGAGACCAACCGGCCGTGGAATATTGCTCATCTTTGGCCCTACTATACTTGAAGCTATAGGCTCTGCTTATGTACATATTATGACATTGTATATATTATGATCAATACAATAAACCGGAACCTCAGCTAAAGCGGGGTATCCGTTGTTACATCATGTGTGGTTACATGGAGCTTACAAAGTGGCGTCCGGTTTAACCCTTGATTTAGCTTCTCAAAGCTTTATATTACATCACTTGGGGGCTTGGTCGTATCCGAACCATAGCTACACCTCTTGATCGGTGCAATGCCACAGCATCACTTGGGGGCTTGGTCGTATCCGAACCATAGCTACACCTCTTGATCGGCGCAATGCCACAGCATCACTTGGGGGCTTGGTCGTATCTGAACCATAGCTACACCTCTTGATCGGCGCAATGCCACAGCATCACTTGGGGGCTTGGTCATTTCCGAACCACAGTCACACCTCTTGATCGGCTCAAAGCCACATTTATCCGGGGCCAAAGAGAGTGTTGTAAAACAACAACTCAAACATAGGCACCCACTGAGCATAGCTCACAATGTTGCTTGGGGATTATTTGCTGTAGAAATGAACTAAGAATCTACACTTGTAACAGGCTATCAAGCCATGGCTTGGAAGCCTGGTGTATACACCTAAAACCCTGGGTTAACCTGCCTATTTAAGTAAGTCACTCCGCCCAGGTAAACCTGGTATGACCCTTCGAACTTTGACAAGTTAATCTAAAATGAAGACCCTGAACTTGTCAAGTTAAAACGATGATTGGTTAAGGATTGGGGACCATCTTAAAAGGCTTTGCAAAAATGGTTTAACTCGGTGGCCTGGGAGCCCATGAAAAGCCTTGAATTTGGGGCCTGGCAGCCCGTGAAAAGCCTCGACTACAATGGTTTTTATTTGCCTTTTGCTAAGTTTTCTTTGTTTCATAAGATTTGTGATGTTTTTAAAACCGGTGTTTATCAACCCGGTTAAGCTGTCAACTACAAGTTGTCAGTACACGATCAAATTATAATCCGGAGACTATCAGCCCGGTCTGGTTTTGACTCAAAGTCACCAGTATGGAATAAACCGGTGTTTATCACAGCCGAAACGGTTTTCTGATAAAGCGGGATCATATAACAGGAGTTACTTCTACTCCGGATTAGGGTTATTACCCTCATTACAAAGTTGGTCAGCCAACACCATGCCTAAAGGTCACAGGTATCATATATTTCCATATTTGGTTATATTTTACAACCTTGGTTATATATATATATATTTGGGTATCATGACCCGCCCGGTAGTAAACCGCCAGGGCGCTTTAAGCTTTGTATCTGCAGGAACAACTTGAATAAATAGCTATGGATTATGAACGTCATATCTTAAGCATGGCGGATTAGCACGCATCAGTTGCAGATAAATATGCACGAAGGCATAACAGACCAAGTGTTTTAACTAGCCTATTACAAGGCGTTTCAGTGCCCAAAGGGATAATTGTTTCTCAATAAGCATTGCAGTACGTGGAAGACTAAACCGGCCCCCGGATTATGATTGCTTATCAGCTTGACCTGACGGCTGCGGATCATCTTGCACCGGTTCATCTTCTTCGTCTCTACCCAGCGGCTGGAAGTCAACAGTTGTCCAGTTGATCCCAGTTAAAGCTTGGAACACAGCGTCGTCGCTTAGAAGGGTTGACGGTTCAATATCAGGGGCATAAGTGTGCTTATGGATTGGAGGGATCAGATTTTGCGCTTCCGGAATTGGTGCAGAAACACGTCTGTTCTTATCATCATAACTTGCCTGATAGTATAAGAGATCAGCTTCTTCAGCTAATTGACGAGCCAGTAGACGTACTTCCCGGTTTATGGCACGGAGATCCTCCTGGCCAAATTCTGATCCGTCTTCTTTTAAGCTTGGGAAGCCTTTAGCCACGTCCACCGGACCAAGATCAGGCACCCACGCCTTTGCACGGGTTAGAGCGGTCAGAGCTCCGGCCCTTGCCGCAGCTTTCTTTAGTTCTTCAACCCAGGCAGGCAGCATGGATAGCCTTTCTAAGGTGTCCTTGATCAATGTTGGAGGAGGTTTATTGTGTGAAGCGGTGCAGATGATCCGCTGCGCGCCGGTATACAGCTGCTCTATCAGAGTATAGGCCGCTTTCAATTTCTTCTGTACGTCAGAGCCTAGATGGCTAATACGAGTTCCTGCATCATTATAAGCATCAGTAAACCAGCAACACATGGGAAGATATGTTGAAAGTATAAAGCAAGGATGCTTACCAAACACAGCAGCGGTCATAGCATGTACTTGCCGCTTTACACCAGTTAGCTCGTCTACCACCGGTTTGAGAGCTGCTTCTGCGTCTTCAGCTCTTTTCTGCAAAGCGGATTTCTCTGTGTTCCAATCCGCCCGCTCCTTGTTGAAGCTCTCCTTTAGCTTTTCCATAGCGGCTAAGGCGCTCGTCAGCTCATCTTTTGCCTTGGAAGTTTCGACCTGTTGGGTTTTGAGGTTCTCTTGCAGATCAGCGGTTTGGCTTTCCTTCTTGCTTAGTTCAGCCTATAAAGAGACAGATATATAATGAGTTGACAGTACATATTTGAAGTACCAAGCACATAACAAGTTATGCCCTTAGTACTTGGGGGCTAATGCATATTTTCTCTTTATCAGAATTTTTTACAAGTCCCAAGCACAATACAAATATTAAGCTTGGCACTTGGGGGCTAATGTGTATTTGCTCATAAAATGCTGATATGGGAATTCTTCTACAAAGTCCCGGTTCATCTTTATAAAGTTAAACCGGCCCTTGGGGGCTACATCAGTGAAGTTAAGATGCATTGTTGCAAACATGAAATTGTTACTAAGTCCCGGTTTAAATTGGTATCTTAAACCATTACTTGGGGACTACTGGAGTTGATAAGTTGCAATTAAATATAAGAGAGAAACACTTATGAAGTTACCTCATATCGCTCCTTCATCATATTTACCTAACCGGCTTCATAGTCACGGCTGGTGTACAGACGGTTCAGGAAGCCAGAGTGAAGGTCTTGAGCATTCAGATGGGCATAATTTGACAACTCGGCGTTCCATTTGCTTTTGCCAATTGCAGAGAGTTCATCTTTGGCAGTATGCTTTAACAAAGCGATAGGATTGCCCGGAGTGGTATGGCCAGTACCAGTAATCATAATGTCATCATCTTTGTCATCAGCAGCCGTTACTGGGGTTGGCGGTTTGTCAGTATTTTTAACTGGACTTGCCGGTTTATTGTCATTCGGACAGGGCTGGTTGGCTGGTCAGCATGGCTTGTGGTGTCAATTTATGCCTGCTCAGCAACGAAGTCATGATCTTGAGGCAGTGGGTCATTCAGTATGGCATCAATGTTGGTATCTTCAGGATATGGATTTTTCTCCGGTTCAACAGCCACGTCTTCATCAGCCGGTTTATTCAACCGAGCTTTCTTGCTGGGTCTGGGCTTGGCGCTGAGAAAAGATAGACATGAGGATCAGTACAGTATGTAAAGATAACACATCAAGAATAAAGACATGTGCATAGCTCACCCAGGAACTGTTTTGAGGGGTGGAAGCTGTGTGGCCGATGACTCGCCAGAAGATGAGTGAGAAGTACCCTGATAATTTGAATCAGACGGGTTAAGAGGCTGGCGGAAACAACCCGCTTTGGGGCATGAAGTGTCAAGGGTATAAGAGACCTCTGATTGGCGTTTCAGAACCGGAGTGTTCGGTAAACCGGCGGAGGTAACTACCTGGCCGTTGTGCCGGGTTGTGCGGCGAGCCTTGTGCTGCTGTGTCTTCAAAAGAAATTTTGGGTCCAAGTAAGCAAGGGGGTGAGAAAATTTTACTTTCCGGTTTGCTCGACGGATTTTTGATGTCGGCAGCGGATCTGAATCGGAGGAAAGAATGATTACCTCTACATCATCAGCATGACTGCCTTCAGCGTCGTCCTGATAATAATCATTGTCAATGAGGTGTATGAAAAATGAACCAAGAGAGTCAAGTTCTACCTCTGGTTCCGGATTACCCACATCATCATCAGCTGGTAGATCGGAGGATGCAGTGGTCCTTTTCTTGGCAGGTTTTTTAACAACCTTGGTCTTTGGACGAACTGGCTTCGCCGGTTTGTCTTGCGGCTTCGCCGGTTTGTCTTGTGGTGGTTTCTTGTTCCAGAACGGATCATCACCCTGTCAGAAAATAATCACACTTTCAGAGATATTTGGACAGAAGCAACTTCAGATAAAAAGATTATATGATTCTTGCAGCTGGTGGTTTGTTGAAGGTGCAGAAAGGGAGTTGTCCGATTTGGGCACAGATAGCCTCCGGTTCGTTCAGTATCTTTTTTACAGCCTCAGTGACTTCTGCATCTGTAAGCTGAATGTCAATGTGCCGCTGAGCATCCTTCAAACTCCCCGTATACTCACACATCAAACCGGAGCGCCGACTTAAGGGCAGAATACTCCAGCTTATCCAACAGCGAGCAAGATCAACTCCTGTCAAACCGTTTGCCATGAAGGCTCTAAGCTTTGATAATTGAGGAGCATAGTTGGCCCTTTCTTTTGCAGTCAACCTCTGAGGAAAAGGATGTGTGTTGCTCAGGCGTTCAGGGCGGTAACCCGCCAGGGGGTTTTCATCAGGTGGAGATGTATCCTTGCAATAAAACCAGGTCTGGTTCCACTCTTTGGGGCGACTGTGGAGCTTGGGGTGAGGGAAAGTGACTTCCTTCCTTTTCTGAACCGCCATTCCGCCCAGTTCCGTATTGGGTCCATCCGAGAACAATGTGCGACGGTTTAAGTGAAAGAAATCCCTAAAAAGTTCGACTGTAGGTTCCTCTTGTAGATAAACCTCACAGAAGACTTGGAAGTGGCACATGTTGGTCACAGAATTGGGACCGATGTCTTGAGGGCGCAGCTGAAAATTGGCTAGTACATCTTGGAAAAATTTCGAACCGGGAGGGCTAAAACCTCGACTCAGATGGTCAGCAAACACAACTACCTCTCCGTCCTTGGGTGTAGGAGGATTTTCCGGGCCAGGGACCCTCTAGTGGATGACATCTTTCTTGGCTAAAGCACCCGTTTTAACAAGATTGTTTAACTGTTCTTCGGTTACTCGAGAAGGAGCCCAATTGCATTCATAGACTTGCTTGGCCATGGCAATGAAAGATCTGAAACATGATTATTGCCGGTTTAAGATTTACAATGGACAACTATACAGCGGTATATGGATGTAAGCATATTGGTAAACCGGAATTGGTTATTCGTAAACCGGAGTTTGACAATGGAAACAGTATAATGATGAATGCATTGGCGGTTGAACAGGGGACTAATGGTATCTACTAGGTCATCATTTTGTATATGAAGTTAAACCGCCCAATCTGGAATTAAAAGTGTATAAGTGAAGGAAGAAACAAGTTTCACATCTTGCCATGGTAATTTCAGATCTACCGCGCGTTGGAAAAACAAAATATATTCTGACCTAATATCAAGCGCTCAAAAAGTTCAGTGAGTTCAGAAGAGTTGGATATCAAGCGGGTGCCTTAACAATAAGAAAGGAGTCTAAACTACAAAAGGCGCTGAAAATAGTCAGATCTAACCGGCCATTGGTGCTACCGAAGGAAGAACAGCTTCAAGCTATGAAGAACACCGAACCCTAATGGCGGATCTAGGGCGAGAAGAAGAGGGATTTACCGATGCAGGAGGAAGCAGCGGAGGATCACCGCTTTTCTCTGATACGATCAGGTTGATGCAGCGGCCTTTGTCGAAGCAGAGGCAGCAAAGGACGACGGCGGCGGCAGAACTTGAGGGTTGGTCGGCGCGAGGAAGACGCGAAGAGGCACGAGGGGGAAATGGTAAGACCCCCTGGCCCTATTTATAAGGGCAGAAAGATAAGCGTCGGGTGCGAAAATCGAGGAGCCTAAATTTTGGATATGAGGTGGAGCTGTCGCCTCGATTGTCGGAGGCTCATTAATGAAGGTGGATTATACACAGTTTTAAAATAACAGGTGATGTCCCGGCGGTTTACCATGGTCCTAAAAGATGATGTCACGGCGGTTTACAAGATTATGTGAAGATGTTGAAGAAAAAATTCTCTTAAGTATTAACGATTGACATGAACCAGTTCAAATCAATCTGGGGCCTAATGTTGGGGATATTACCACTGGGCGTAAACCGGCCAGGAGAGGCCGGGTTAACCCCATAAGTAGTTCATCTGTATCTGAAGGTCATGAAGACACACGGTGACTCTTTATGAAGGACCAGGGGCCAAAGCCGGTTTAAGGCCTGTAGACAAAAACCGGCATTGATATGTAAAATTGTGTTGTAAGATAGAAGTAGTAGAGACTGAGCCGGACACGATTATGAGCCGGCCTCGGGATTCTGTAAACCGACGGGCGTCAACCCATGTATATAAGGGGACGACCCGGCGGCGGTTCAAGGACAACAGACAACAACTCGAGACTCAGGCAAAGCGTATTTGCTCCCTGGTCATCGAAACCCCAGCAATTCCATCACAACTAGACGTAAGGGGCCGAACTAGTATAAAACTCCCTTGTGTCCCTTGTCCGCTTTAACCCCTTTAAGTTAACCCCTAGCGATGGCTCCAGGACTAAGTCCTTTCTCTAGGACACCTGTCGTGACAAAACCACGACAATTCTCTTAGCCAAGTTACACTTGAGCAAGAAAATAGCTTATTGAAGGGAATTATAGAGAAAGGTGTTTACAAGAGTCTTGCCGAAAGTAGGCAATTTGAGGAAATTGTACGCAAGCAAGGAAGACACCGGAAGAATCAAGGTGTTGGTTTTGAACGAAAGTTCAATGCCAATGCAGTTGAGTGGGAAGAAGATCAATACCCCAAGACGAAGTTTGTTCCTCAACAAGAGAAGTATGATCCTACTTCTTTCCAAGGAACACAAGCTCAAGATGATCTTCCACCACAAGACCACAAGCTAAAGGGCAAGGACAAGCTTCAAGAGGAGATTGATGCATTTGAAGAAGCTCCTAAGGCCTTGGTCAAGTGGGTTTCCATGACTAAATCAAGTTCCACTTCATCAAGTACGACTACAACTCCAAGGATTCCCATCAAGATGGTGTGGATCCCAAAGAACAATAACTAGAGAGCTCTTAAGGGTGACTCCGCCAACATACTTCACTCTTATCATCTTGGCAAGGACAAGTGCAAACAACTTCCATATCTTGCACTATTTCAAGGAGTCACAAACCCTCTTGTTGGTAAGACAAGGGACAAGGTAACATAATGCATTCATGGACATCATCTCATGTGAATATCACTCTATGTCTATGGATATCCTTGTTTGTTCCTTGTGGGACTAACCCATGTAGGTATTGAAAGTGCAACTCACTCCAAAGGATTGCTCCGAATGATCTACATCAACATTGAGCATCTACATCTTCAACACCTACATGAAGTCATCATCGACAAAACCCAAGGTTAGTTCATCCCTCTTAGGGGGGATATCACATCTAGGGGGAGCTTTACTCTAATCAATTGAGATAAAGCAACTCTAATGATGTGAACACAACAATGCTTTATGTAAAAGTGGTAACCCCACTTGTGCTTAAACGATGAGTATGACCTATGATCAAATGTTCTCATTTGACTCCTAAGTCAATATACTCATATATAGATGACCATCACATGGCCAAATTGCTTGATAGCTGCTAGAGTGATTGTGCATGCTTTGTCACATATTTCATTTGTCATTTTATTGTGTGAGCACGTTGGATGCATATTTTACTCATTCGAGGACATCCGTTTGTTGCTTTGATTGTTTGGCTTTTTCTCGTTTGCCAAATGGATGGACAAGAATGCCTAAGAACTCCCTCTAGCTATCTATGCTTTTCTTGTCTGAAACTCCATTCATGCTACATCACAAAGTTTGATCAAGTCAAATTCGAACCACTCTGTGTGAGGAGCACTCGGAGTCCCCGATTCGTCATAGACTTAAACTTCCAAAACCTCTTTGTGCATTTCGGTATGACCGAGTCATCCATTTTGGTCACACCGAGATCACTAAGTTGATCTAGGTTTTCAATCTCGGTGCAACCGATTTGAACTTTTCGGTCACACCGAGTTGCAGTAACCACTTGCGATTCTGCATCTCGGTGCCACCAAGTTGTTCCACTCGGTCACACTGACAGGGTTGGGATATATAAACCCATGGGTGAGATTTTGGAAATTTCTTCGAAACCTCTCAGCCCGCACGTATCCTGCTCTGCCGCCTCGGGTCTCCGGATCGTCTCCCGTCGCTGGTTTCCATCCCTGTATCTGCTCCTCCATTGCCACCGTAGAGAACTCCGCCGAACTAGGGTACGAGTTCGCCTCTTTGTGCTATTCCTTTAACTCTGATTCGTAGCACATTGCTCTGCCATGATCATCACCATGTGTGCAAACACTCTATCCATTGAAAACATCCTTTAGGTTAGATTTCATTTGAAAATTTAGGGTTAGGTCTCCGCCGAACCCGTCTCGGACTGACCGAGTTGTAGAAATCGGTCTCACCGATTTGGCTTAGGCCATAGCACTTGCGATTTTCGGTCTGACCAAAAACTGCAAATCAGTGTGACCAAGTTCGATTCTCTGTGAAACCCTAGAAGTATCGGTGCCACCGAACTGTGACTCGGTTTGACCGAGTTCACTAGTTTAGGTTCCAAAAGATGCTTCGGTATCACTGAGTTTACATATCGGTAGCTCCGAAATGCTTTCTCTTGAGAAGTAAAGCTAAGTTTTTAAGTCATCTGTTTTGCAAAAACTCTGCACTTTGTGATGCTCATCCACTCTACCTCATCTACATCTATTCACAGGGTCTGCTGTTAGTAAGTTTGCAGAGATGTCTGATCAGAGTGACAGTCAGAACAGGTCTGAGGAACATGTGCAGATGAGTGAGGGTTCAGATCCCTCAAGCACTTCTGATGATGTCAGCAGGAGCACTCCAAGAAACTTGGCAAAGGCAGCCACCAGAACCAGGAAGAATAGAACCTCAGAATCTTAGGATGAGGATTATGTTGCCACTGAGGAGGAAGTAAGCTCCAAGAAGAAGGTGCTAAAAAATGAATATGGCACAGCTGCTGCAATTAAGACAGGGATGAATAAGAAGGCACCAGCAAGGAGAATTCCAATGTCTAAAGCCAGAGCATCCACCCAGAAACCCTCCAAGTCAACAGGAGGAGATGATGCTGCTGAGGAAAAGGAAAAGAAAGGGAGAAAAGGGGGAAGATGGTGCAAGAAAGTTGACCCCATGGCTGAGTTTGAAAAACACTCTTCTGATGAAGAAGAGGAAGAGGAAGAGGATTCTGCACCAGCACCCAAAGCTCAGAAGCTTATGGGAGATGCTATAAAGGCAGGGGCTGCTCCATCAAAGCCCAAGTCTGCTCCCAAAGCTCCAGCTCAAAAGCCCAGTAAGCCCAAGAGGAACACCAGAAGTATACCTGCTGAAGAGAAGAACAAGGCCCCAGTGCCTCAAGCTGAAGAAGAGGATGATGATTCACTTGTTTTGAGAAAGTTGAAGCCCAAGATTCCTGACCACAATTATGCTCATCCAGTAGCTGAAGACATGCATATCAGAAAGGATGTTGGACTGAGATTGTGGAGATAGTCTGATCCTTATGCTATGAGGAGGAGGACAGCATTTGATTACAGGTTTCACACAAAGGAACAACAAGACTTTTAGAAACTATTTTGCTTGACAAGAAGCCCATTGTCTGTGACATGAGATGGGTGGATTGGGAATACATCCAGGAGAATGAAGATCACTTCCCAGGAGTTTATGACAGCTTCAAGGCATGTGGAGTTGACAAATTTGTTGGGCAGAAGTTCACCAAATGGAATGATGAGCTGATCATGCAATTTTACTCCACTACCCACTTCTATCCAGATGGGAAGATAGTTTGGATGTCAGAAGGTACTAGGTACCAATCCACAGTTGAGGAGTGGGCCAAGCTGATAAATGCCCCTGAAGAACGTGAAGATGACTTGGGTGGTTGTCGAAGCTTCTATCTATATGATCATTTGTCAAAGCTTTAATCTATATGTTGTCATCAATTACCAAAAAGGGGGAGATTGAAAGTGCAACTATCCCTGGGTGGTTTTGGTAATTCCTAACAACATATAGCTCATTGAGCTAATGCTATCTCAATATAAATATTTCAGGAAAGCTCAATGATTGGCATGGCATGGATTAGGAATGTGGACCCCTCAAAATGCAAAGGACAAAAGATTGGCTCAAGCTCAAGACTCTACATTTTACTTTTAGTGATCCAAGATCACATTGAGTCCATAGGAAAAGCCAATACTATTAAAAGGGGATGAGGTGTTGCTTAATGAGTTACTTGCTCAAAATGCTTAGTGATATGCTCCAAAAACCCTCAACTACTTTCTCATATCCACATATGTCCCAAACCAAAAGTCAAACTCGGCCCCACCGAAATTTCCTATCCGGCGCCACCGAGTTCACTTGACATAGCCACTGCCACAAACCCTAGTCATTTCGGTCTCACAGATAGGGATCTCGGTCTCACTGAGATGGGATTGCAACCTCTCTATTTCCCTTCGTAACGTTTCGGTCCAACCGAGATGAGTGATCGGTCCCACTGAGATTGCAATGCAAACTCTCTATTTCCCCTTCGTAACGTTTCGGTCTAACCGAGATGAGCGAATCGGTCCCACCGAGTTTGCCTACCAACTCTCTGTTTGCTTATTACCAAAATCAGTCCAACCGAGTTTGTGTAATCGGTCTCACCGAGATTACGTTATGCCCTAACCCTAATGAAATCGGTCCCACCGAGTTGACAAAATCCTAACGTTCACATTTTGAACTAAATCGGTCTGACCGAGTTTTCTGATTCGGTCCCACCGAGTTTGGTGATTTGTGTATAATGGTTAGATTTTGTGTGGAGGCTATATATACCCCTCCACCCACTCTTCATTCGTGGAGAGAGCCATCAGAACATACCTACACTTCCAGCATACATTTTCTGAGAGAGAACCACCTACACTTGTGTTTAGGTCAAGATATTCCATTCCAACCACATAAATCTTGATCTCTAGCCTTCCCCATGTTGCTTTCCACTCAAACCCTCTTTCCACCAAATCCAATCCTATGAGAGAGAGCTGAGTGTTAGGGAGACTATCATTTGAAGCACAAGAGAAAGGAGTTCATCATCAACACACCATCTATTACCTTTTAGAGAGTGGTGTCTCCTAGATTGGCTAGGTGTCACTTGGGAGCCTCCGTCAAGATTGTGGAGTTGAACCAAGGAGTTTGTACGGGCAAGGAGATCGCCTACTTCGTGAAGATCTACTCTAGTGAAGCAAGTCCTTCGTGGGCGATGGCCATGGTGGGATAAAAAAGGTTGCTTCTTCATGGAACCTTCGTGGGTGGAGCCCACCGTGGACTCGCGCTACCGTTACCCTTCATGGTTTTAAGTCTCCATCAACGTGGATGTACGATAGCACCACCTATCGGAACCACGGATAAAAAATCTCCGTGTCTACATTGCATTTGCTCCCTCCAAACTCCTCCCTTTACCTTCATATGCAATTGTTTTACATTTCCCTCCTATACTCTTAGAATTGCATGTGTAGGTTGATTACTTGAATTGTGCTAAGTTGTTAAAATCTGCCAAGACTTAAATTGGGTAAATGCTAGATTTTTATTTGGTCAAGTAGTCTAATCACCCCCCTCTAGACATACTTTCGATCCTACACCCATCCGCCTCACGAACGGGCCCCGTGGCTCACGTGGGTGTCCGGCGTGGGGGGCTCGGGGCCGTGAGCGGACCGTAGACCTCCGGAGGCTTCATCGTCGCAGCCGGAGGCATTATGAAGAGCCAGGGTCAGGAGGGGAAGCGACACAAGGAAAACCACAAGGATAAGGCACTTACTCGTCTATGGCTATGTACTTCCTCCGTTTCAGGGGCCGGTAGGCGTTGCCACTACAGCTCGGGAGCTCTTTCCTCTTGCGGAGTGCTGCAAGGCCCAGATGAAGCAAGCCAAGGGTCGGGGCGTCACCCTTGGTGACTGTGCAGCATGCACCCACCTCCGGAGCACTAGCATGGGCTTCGGGGGCGGCGGCATCAAGAGCATCGGTCTGCTCCAATTCACCAGCCTCGGCCTCGGGAGCACCGGACTGCGCCAGTTCTCCAGCGGCCGCCTCGGGGGCCTTCGACAGAGCCTCAGGAGTGGCCATCTCGGGAGCACCAGACAATACCCGCTCACAGGGGTCGCCCCAGGAGTACCAGGCGACGCTCGCCCCCCTGCATCCTCGTCTAGGGCAGGCACCGCGGGGTTAACAAGCACGGGAGCCACGAAGATGGGTTTCTCACGGGGCCCATCAAGGCCCCCTGGGCGTAGCCCCCACTCGTCAAAGAGGGGCATCTGCTTCACAAAGTCCTCCTTGTTCGAGCAGAGCCACAAGAGGCATGTGTCCTCCGGAAGCGCGGCAGTCACCGGGTCGCCCGTCAGGAGCCCAAGCACCGCGTGCAGCGTCTTGGAAGGAAGCGAAGGAACCTGGAGCCTTATGGGATCCTTGGGGCCAGTGAAGGTCCACATTGGGCGAGAATGGCGCTGGAGTGGGGTGATGCGCCGCTGAACGAACTCCCTCACCACCATCGGTGCTGTCACCCTGACATTCTTCAACTTGGACAGCCTGGGCCAGACATGGGCAAGTCGATGGTCGACGAGCTTCGCGTGCCCTAGCCAGAGCTGGGCACCGCAGGTACTCCCAGGAGCACGAGCAGGGGGGCTGAGCGTGCCGGCATCCACATACACCCACTGCTTCCGGAATGCCCTCACATCTGGGCGGACCGTGAAGTCGATGCCCGAGCCAGCCACGGCCTGGAAGGCCACACATCCCGAGCGCTGGCGGGCGTCGACCAGGTGGAGCGAGAAGAAATGGTGAAACAAGGCAATGGAAGGAGCAACAGCGACCATAGCCTCGCAAAGGAAGGTGAAGACGACAAGGAGGATGATGGATTGGGGGTCCAGATGCAGCGCCTGGATCTTGTAATGCGAGATTATGGCATTGAAGAAATCGGAGAAAGGAGGATTAGGCCAGCCAAGAGAGCATGAAGATTGATGGGGATCTCGTTGGCCTCCATGTCGATCAAAGCCCGGGAGGCGGGCCAAGCCGTCATCGCCTTCCACTCGTTGGAATCGATGGCAAGGGATAGCTGGACCTTGGCCAACCCCTCCTGATTGATCACCATCGACCGCTTGGGTCCTGATACTCGGGTAAGACATTATGAATCTTGCGTTGTTGGAGATTTGCGCTACAACACCCTTGCACGAGACGAAGGCAGGAAGACACAAAACAGTGCCATCATGAGCACGGATGTATGACAAAGAGACAACTGAAATGTATGCTAACATAACAGACATTGTTCAGTTGCAGTATATCTCCAGTTTCGAGGATCATCGGTGTGTGGTTCTGTTGTGCTGTCGTTGGTATAACCTGTTTTCCAGGATCGCGAAACCCAGAGCTGATGATTATTTCAAATCCATCAATGTCAAGGCAGCGTACCCGACCAACGAGCCTTTTATTTTGGCAAATCAAGCAACACGGATATTTTTCTTGGAAGACACATTTGCACGTAGCGATGACTGGAGAGTATTGCAAAGGTTTGAGCAAAGGAATTTGTTTAATGAAGTTGCACAACAAGATGATGCTTACACTGCTCCTGATGTACAAGATAACACAGATGTTCCTAATATCTTTGAGAACCATCACGTCAATGACGTCGGCGAAAAGATTGCATGTCGTGCTGTGGACATACAAGAGTTGATCAAGAAGAAGCCAACGTTCGAGGACGTTGAGGACGAAGAAGAAGATGACACCGTGGGGAATTACAATTCAGACTGATACACATGGCGAAGATGTTGACGCTACTGCTGTGGATGATGATTACATTGCTTTTGTCGTATTTGCCTGTCAAAAGACGTTTTTTTATCTTCTATGTGAAATTGTGTTTGCTATGACAACTGAAACCTGATGAACATGTTGTATAGTATTTTGCTGTGAGAACATCATTTGTTATGTATGCTGATTTGTGTTTGGTGATTGTATGACAACTAAAACATGATGACATTGTTGTTTAGTTGTACTCATATTTGGCTGTGAAACTTGAATTTGATGACATAGTTTGCTGTTGGACTGCAATTTGCTCGACGTCTTCGAATGAGAACAAAGCTGACCCGACAGGGCCTCTGCTATTTATTTATTTATATGAGCAAAAGGGGATACCCCCTGATTTCCGTTAATAGAAATCATTAGATGTTCACAACACTACGCCCAGCCTGCTACACAGGTTTCATTCATTACTAGTTTCAGCAAAGTGCTCATGTCGTAGCCACTGAATACATCACGAGTGCTACATACACTGCAAATAAAGAGACAATCATCCTCATTATCTTCACAAGCTCTTTCATCTCCTCATTGCTGTCAAGGCCATTCAGCAGCTATTGCTTGGCCATGATCAGAGGAACTGCATCTTTAACCTTCTGCTCTGCATCTTCCTCTTCTGTCGTTCCTTCAGTTACTTGTCCAACACCCCAACCTGCTGGTATTGGGATTCCTCGGCTAACAAAATAATCAGCGTAGTTGCATTCCCCCACATAAGCAATTTCCCAGAAATACAAATCACACGAATCTTCCCTTTTCTGCACGAATCAAATTGGAAGATCATCAACCAAACTACTAAAAAATCAGCAACTGAAAGCAGCAGAACAACACTTAAACATATTATTACCCCATGATTTGGGCATTTGTAGAAGACTCGGCCAGGGTTGCGGATTGTGGTTGAGACGCGACGGATGACTCTGCGTGATTTGTAGCAGTGGCACCACACCAACGGCAGCGGGTTGCGATGAGCAATCGGCTGCGGTGCGCGTGCCGGCGGGGGTGTGATGGGACCCACAGGCGATGGTACGGGTGGCGACTTGGCGCATATCTGGTTGTTGCCTGCTGAAGAGCAGGTGGACGAGCAGCCAGCGGACATGGTTGCTGCGGCCAGAGCTTCTGATGCTAGGCAGAGTAAGTAGAGAAGAGGAGAAGCGAACGTTGGATATGTCAGTTTCATTACTTGCAGAGTAGCATAGCACCATATATAGTCATAGTCTAGGTTTGGATTCGAACCAGCTACAGGAGCACGTCTTTCTTTTTTCTAAAACTCGGCAACGTCTCTTTACTGGTACACTAGCTTGTTCTGTACGCCTTCCCAAGTCTTTGATTTTATTTCCCTTTTTTGCGAGGAAGGAAGGAGGACAAAATTGAGAGTTCCTGGGACTCGAACACAAGACCTCTCGGTTGAAAACCAAGGGTGCTAGTCACTTATGTGGCGAACGTTCCCTGTGAGGAGGATGGCAGACGAACGCATTTTCCTCGCAGTTTTCTTCCTATATATAAAAAAGTATGCTACTTGGTGTCCGCTTAGTCAACAAACGATTGTGCCAACCTTGACCGTTGGATTGACATTCAACGTCTGTCGCGTTTCTTCAGTCTCTTCTTCCTCGAGCCTCCAAAGCCAAACCAGCGCGGGCGGGACCGCCTGCTCCCGCCTCCCACGGCTGGCTGTGATCTTCCCCGGCTCCTATTCGTTCCCGTCCGAGGCCTCACCATCGTCCTCTGCCTTGGTTCGCTCGCCGCGGCGCCGCCCTTCGGTGTTGTCAACATGGTCAACAACCGAGAGGAATAAGGAGATGACTGTACATGGTGAGGATGACAGTAGGGACCCAGCAGCACGCGCAGTAATTTTGTTTTTTCGGGACGGAGAAGGGTATCAACTGGGTTGTGCGGGACCCGTGGCCCGTCTAGCCCAGGCTTTTATTTCATATGTTTAGCACATGACCAGCCCAGTTTGTTTTTTTCCTTTCTGAAAATGGCTAGCCAGCTATTTTGTTTTTTGCAGAATAACCAACGTAGGCCTACTTGCTTTTCTACACCCTACTGGGCCGGAAATCTTTCAAGACGAGGAGGGATGCATTTTGCCCAGAAAATGGGCTATAAGTAATAAGAAATGGGCTATAAGTAATAATAAATGGGCTGTAAAATGAAACAATACAGCAAACAGGCAATTAGTTCCAAAATACTGTTTTCTTTCGGATTTTGATATTTTAAATTTCATTGTTTTTGTGCGGGTAAATTTTCATTGAATTTAAATTAAGGTATATTTAGATTTAAAATTAATTTGAATCTGGCTAGAAATTTAGGGCTGTATGCTGTTTGGGACAGATTTGGAGGCTGACTTGTGGGTCTACTAGGTTGACGTGTACTTTGGCTTTGTCAACTTAGTCCACAAACGATTCAAGCAGCAGTGACCGTTGGATTTTAATCCAACGGCCGTGCTGCTTCTTCACTATCTGATCTTATTGCTCCAGCCGCCCAAACCAGCTCCGGTGGGACTGCCTGCTCCCGCCTCCCGTGGCCGGCTGTGCTGCGGCACAGGCCGCACCGCCCCACCCTACTTCATTGCTGGCCAGGCCATTCCTCTACTCACCCACACCTCCTGTTATTTTTCGGCGATGGCAGCCGGACCAGTAAACCCTCATACTCCCCACCGCGTGGGCAACCATTGCCGAGTCTTCCCCGGCTTCATGTCGTTCCCTTCCTAGGCCTCGCCGTCGTCCACCGCCATGGTGCTCTCGGCGCGGCCTGGTCAACATGGTCAACGAACGACATCCATCGGCCGTGGACTGTACGCGCAAAATAATGATTCCTCCACCTGATAGATGGGACCCACCGGAAGGGCCTCTGTATTTCGCGAAAAAAATGTTCCCCCCGCTGACATTTCGGACCCACCAGCTATATCTTCGCACGCAAGGAAGTACCTCCTTATTACGCACAAAAAAATGAATACCCCCTGCTAGCTGGGACCGACCATAGTGGGAGGATGACTTGTGGGCCAACTAAGTTGACGGGGACGGAGGGCTTTGTCAACTTAGTCAATATGAACAATTCTAGCTCCAGTGACCGTACGATGTCCATCCAACGGCCGTAGTGCTTCTTCAACCTCTGGTCTTCTTGCTCCAGCCGCCCAAAGCAGCGCCGGTCGTGCTGCATGCTCCTGCCTCCCGTGGCCGGCAGTGCTGCCGCGGAGGCCTCACCGCCCCCTACTATTCCCACCGCTGGCCAGGCCCTGCGGCGACGGCAGCCTCACACCACAGCCGAACCAGTGAACCCTCGTACTCCTCTCCGCGCGGGCTTCCACTGCCGCGTCTTCCCCGGCTCCGCGTCGTCCCCTTCCTTGGCTTCGCCGTCGTCCACCGCCGTGGTGCTCTCGGCGCGGCCTGGTCAACGTGGTCAAGGAACGACTTCCATCGGACGTGGACTGTACGTGGAGAGGCTGACAGCTGGGTCCACGGCCACAGCAAGGAAGTGCCTCCTTATTACACGGAAAATAATGATTCCTCCACCTGACAGCTGGGACCCACCGGATGGGCCACTGTATTTCATGGAAAAAACGTTTCGCCCTGACTGCTGGGACCCACCAGCTTCATCTTCGCACGCAAGGAAGTGCGTCCGGGCAAAAAAACGATTCGCCCCCCTGACTGCTGGGACCCACCAGCTACACCTTCGCACGCAAGGAAGTGCGTCCGGGCAAAAAAAAAACGATTCGCCCCCTGACTACTGGGACCCACCGGCTACATCTTCGCACGCAAGGAAGTGCGTCCGGGCAAAAAAATAAACGATTCGCCCCCAGACTGCTGGGACCCACCAGCTACATCTTTGCAGGCAAGGAAGTGCCTGACAGTCGGGACCCACTTGGTCGAAGCGTACGTAGCGTTGTCATTCTGGTCACGAACGTGTACGTACATACTGGTCGATGTAGAGGCGCACACGTGTCGTAGTAGAGGCGCGCACGTGTCGTAGTAGAGGCGCGCACGTAGCATGTACACGTACGTACAACGGCCAGGGTGCAAGAAAGAAAATACGGCCACGTATGTGTACATACGGGCGGGGTCTCGAACGCCTACTCGCGCATACGTACGGCCAGGGCTCGTGTACATGGCTGGGTTGGAACGGAGAAACAGCGTCGTCGTCGTGTTCATGGGGAGGCAACGGAATGCGTCGTGTTCATGGGGAGGCAACAGAATGCGTTGTGTTCATGGGGAGGCAACGGAATGCGTCGTGTTCATCGGGAGGCAACGGAACGCGTGGGAGCCAACCGGCTGGGTCGGAACGGAATGCGTGGTCGTGTTCATTGGGAGGGCTTGGACGGAACAGGCGATGGAAACGAGGCCTGGCGTACCGCAAAACGGAGGAAACGGACCTCCTACGTTCAGAATGGGGTCCTGTTGATCGGGAGGGGTGTGGCGTACCGCAAAACGGAGGAAACGGACCTCCTACGGTCGAAACGGGGGTCCTGTTGATCGGGAGGGGTGTGGCGTACCGCAAAATGGACGAAACGGACCTCCTACGGTCGAAACGGGGGTCCTGTTGATCGGGAGGGGTGTGGCGTACCGCAAAACGGATGAAACGGACCTCCTACGGTCGAAACGGGGGTCCTATTGGTCGGGAGGGGTGTGGCGTACCGCAAAACGGACGAAACGGACCTCCTACGGTCGAAACGGGGGTCCTGTTCATTGGGAGGGGTGTGGCGTACCGCAAAACGGGACTCCATGGGATACTGTTCATCTCCACCGTCGACCTCCTCCAGCCTCCACGGGCTAACGTCGACCTCCTCCAGCCTCCACAGGCTAACATCGACCTCCTCCAGCCTCCACGGGCTCTTGTTCATCCAGCCTCCACCGCGCGCTACTCCACCGGCTACTGTTCAACCACCCCTCCACGGGCACCCCTCCACCGTCTATTGTTCATCCAGCCCTCCACACCACAGGGTCCTGTTCAACCACCCCTCCACGGGCACCCCTCCACCGTCTATTGTTCCTCCAGCCCTCCACACCACGGGGTCCTGTTCATCCAGAGGCAATGCCACCGCTCACTGTTCATCCAACCCCCCTGCAACGCTCACTGTTCATCCAATCAATCAGCTTCAGTTAGCAGCAGGAGCGAAGGAATCGCTCGATCGGGTTCAGTTAACAGCCATCGATCGATGGCTCATGTTCAGTAACGTGTAGCCTGCAATGCAATCGCTCGGGTTCAGTTAGAGCCCAACGCCTCGCTCGGGTTCAGTTAGAGCCAACGCCTCGCACACACGCGCATACGTGTACGAGAGAAACGCGCATCGCTCGGCCCCCGACCTCCCACCGTAACTGGGAACTCCCCAAAATTTTCCTCCCCCTCGCTTCTACCACGGTTTTTCTGTCATGGACGGCCCAAAGAATGTCATGTAGCTGCGTCTCCGGCCCGCGCAGGAAGAAAAGCCCATTTTCTGTCATGATTTTTTGTCATAGAAGTAGGAGCCCACCACATCTATGATTATACCGGGTTTTGTCACAATTATCGTCATAGAAGTGTCATATGTATGAGAGAAAAAAAATTCGTTCGGCCCAAAATGTCACGGATGTGTCTTTTTTTTGTAGTGTCAACATCAACTAAAATATGGGTATACTCGTTAGAGGAAGGAAACGGTCCCATATAATCAAAGCCCCAAACATCAAATGGTTCAATAACAAGTGAATAGTTCATAGGCATTTCTTGATGTCTACTAATATTACCAATTCTTTGATATTCATCACAAGACAAGACAAACTTACGGGCATCTTTGAAAAGAGTATGCCAATAAAAACCAGATTGCAATACCTTATGTGCAGTTCTATCTCCAGCGTGGTGTCCTCCATAAGCCTCGGAGTGACACTTGCGTGGGATATGTTCCTATTCATGCTCGGGTACACAACATCTAATAACACCATCTACTCCTTCTTTATAAAGGTGTGGGTCATCCCAGAAGTAATGTCTTAAATCATAGAAAAACTTTTTGTTTTGCTGGTATGTGAAACTAGGTGGTATAAATTTAGCAACAATGTAATTAGCATAATCAGCATACCATGGAGCAGTACGAGAAGCATATATGACAGCTAATTGTTCATCAGGAAAGCTATCATCAATAGGTAGTGGGTCATCAAGAACATTCTTTAACCTAGATAAGTTGTCTGCAAGGGGGTTCTCAGCTCCCTTTCTATCAATAATATGCAAATCAAATTCTTGTAGCAAGAGAACCCATCTAATAAGTCTAGGTTTAGCATCTTTCTTTTCCATAAGATATTTAATAGCAGCATGATCAGTGTGAACAGTTACTTTAGAATCAATAATATAAGGTCTGAACTTATCACAAGCAAATACAACTGCTAAAAATTCCTTTTCAGTAGTAGCATAATTTCTCTGGGCACTGTCTAGAGTTTTACTAGCATATTGGATAACATTTAATTTCTTATCAAGTCTTTGTCCTAGAACAGCACCTACAACATAATCACTAGCATCACACATAATTTCAAAGGGTAAATTCCAATCAGGTGGCTGAACAATAGGTGCAGAAATCAAGGCTTTCTTAAGTATTTCAAATGCTTCTACACAATCATCATAAAAGACAAAAGGAACATCTTTTTGTAAGAGATTATTCAGAGGCCTAGAAATTTTTGAGAAGTCTTTAATGAACCTCCTATAAAAACCGGCATGACCAAGGAAACTTCCTATACCTTTAATGTCCTTAGGACACGGCATCTTTTCAATAGCATCAACTTTAGCTTTATCAACTTCAATACCTCTTTCAGAAATTTTATGCCCCAAGCCAATACCTTCATTAACCATAAACTGGCACTTCTCCCAATTCAAGACAAGATTAGTTTCTTGACATCTCTCCAAAACTCGATCAAGGTTGCTTAAGCAATCATCAAAAGAAGTTCCATACACAGAGAAATCATCCATGAAAACCTCAACAATCTTTTCACAAAAGTCAGAGAATATAGCAGTCATACATCTTTGAAATGTAGCGGGTGTATTACATAAACCAAAAGGCATACGTCTATAAGAAAAGGTACCGAAAGGGTAAGTAAAAGTGGTCTTTTCCTGATCCTCTTTTGACACAGGTATTTGAGAGAAACCAGAATAACCGTCTAGAAAGCAAAAATGTGTATGTTTGGATAATCTTTCTAGAATTTGATCAATAAAAGGTAAAGGGTAATCATCCTTTCTAGTAGCTTTATTTAATTTGCGGAAGTCAATCACCATTCTATAACCTATAACAATTCTTTGTGGGATCAATTCATCTTTATCATTAGGAACAACAGTAATATCTCCCTTCTTAGGGACACAATGCACAGGACTTATCCACTGACTATCAACAACGGGATAAATTATACCAACCTCCAGAAGCTTTATTATTTCATTTCTTACCACTTCTTTCATCTTAGGATTTAACCGTCCTTGGTGATCAACAACCGGTTTAGCGTCTTTCAACAATTTTATTTTGTGCTGGCATAGAGTGGGACTAATGCCCTTAAGATCATCAAGAGTATATCCAATAGCAGCACGGTGCTTCTTCAGAGTTTTCAATAATTTCTCTTCTTCCTGCTCTGAAAGGTTAGCACTAATAATAACAGGATATATCCTCTTTTCATCAAGATAAGCATATTTAAGAGTATCAGGTAATGGTTTAAGCTCAAACACGGGATCACCCTTGGGTGGAGGAGGATCCCCTAGAATTTCAATAGGCAAGTTGTGTTTCAAAATAGGTCCCTGTATAAAGAATACTTCATCTATTTCCCTTCTTTGATTCATAAACATATCATTTTCATGGTCTAGCAAGTATTGTTCTAAAGGATCATTAGGAGGCACGGCAATAGAAGCAAGACCAATAATTTCATCTTTACTAGGAAATTCTTTATCATGGGGTTGTCTACGAAATTTAGCAAAATTAAAATCATGAGACATATCCCCTAAACCAACAGTAACAATATCCTTTTCTCAGTCTATCTTAGCATTAACAGTATTCAAGAAGGGTTTACCAAATATAATGGGACAAAAGTCATCTTGTGGGGAACCAAGAACAAGAAAATCAGTAGGATATTTAACTTTGCCACACAAGACTTGAACATCTCTAACAATCCCAATTGGTGAAATAGTATCTATATTGGCAAGCTTAATTGTAACATCAATATCTTCTATCTCAGCAGGTGCAATATCATGCATAATTTCTTCGTGTAAGGAATGATGTATTGCACTTGCACTAGCACCCATATCACATAAGCCATGATAGCAATGATCTCCTATTTTAACAGAAACAACAGGCATGCCTACAACAGGTCTATGTTTATTTTTAGTATCAGGTCTAGCAATTCTAGCAGCTTCATCACAGAAGTGAATAGCATGCTCATCAATATTATCGACCAAGAGATCTTTTACCATAGCAATACTAGGTTCAACTTTAATTTGCTCAGGGGGTCTAGGTGTTCTAGCATTACTCTTACGAACCACAGTTGAAGCTTTAGCATGATCCTTTATTCTAACAGGGAAAGGTGGTTTATCAATATAAGTGGTAGGAACAATAGGATCAACATTATAAGTGATAGTCTTTTCTTCAACTTTAATAGGTTCAACTAATTTTACTTCAATGGGAGGATTATATTTAAACCACTTCTCCTTAGGGAGATCAACATTAGTAGCAAATGATTCACAGAAAGAAGCTACTATCTCAGAGTCAAGTCCATATTTATTGCTAAATTCATGA
The DNA here is from genome assembly GCF_002575655.3 of Aegilops tauschii subsp. strangulata. Lineage (NCBI taxonomy): Eukaryota > Viridiplantae > Streptophyta > Magnoliopsida > Poales > Poaceae > Aegilops > Aegilops tauschii. Next base: position 160,283,179 of record NC_053038.3, read on the forward strand.
AAAGCATCGGTATCCATAAAAGATTTAACACAATCAAACTTAGGTGTTATACCTGACTCCTTACCTTCGTCGAGTTCCCAATCTTCAGAGTTGCATTTAATTCTTTCCAATGAATCCCATTTGTTTTCAATAGTATTCATCATAAAAGAACCAGTACAAGAAGTATCAAGCATGGAGCGATTATTGAGAGAAAGTCGAGCATAAAAAATTTGAATAATAATTTCTCTTGAGAGCTCATGATTGGGGCATGAATATAGCATTGAATTAAGCCTCCCCCAAGCTTGAGCGATACTTTCTCCTTCGCGAGGCCAAAAATTATATATATAATTACGATCACGATGAACCAAATGCATAGGATAAAACTTCTGATGAAATGCCAATTTCAATCGGTTGTAGTTCCATGATCCAATATCATCACATAGCCTAAACCATGTCAATGCCTTTCCCTTCAAAGATAAAGGGAAGACCTTATTCTTGATAACATCCTCGGGCATACCTGCAAGCTTAAATAATCCACAAACTTCATCCACATAGATTAGGTGCATATCGGGATGTAATGTTCTATAAACATTTTCAGTAGGTTCAGTAGGTTGAGAAGCAACTCTTTGCTCTACTGGTCGGGGTGAAGATATCTCGAAAAAGCCCCTAAAAGGATTATTTTCCATAGTAACAAGTGACAGTAAATTTCAGCACACTATATAAATTTTTCCTTACCAAATTCCACATACCAAAGGCGCTTCACTCCCCGGCAACGGCGCCAGAAAAGAGTCTTGATGACCCACAAGTATAGGGGATATATCGTAGTCCTTTCGATAAAAGAGTGTCGAACCCAACGAGGAGCAGAAGGAAATGACAAGCATTTTTCAATAAGGTATTCTCTGCAAGCACTTAAATTATCGGTAACAGATAGTTTTGTGATAAGCTAATTCATAACGGGTAACAAGTAACAAAAGTAAACAAGGTGCATCAAGGTGGCCCAATCCTTTTTGTAGCAAAGGACAAGCCTGGACAAACTCTTATATAAAGGAAAGCGCTCCCGAGGACACATGGGAATTATCGTCAATCTAGTTTTTATCATGCTCATATGATTCGCGTTCGTTACTTTGATAATTTGATATGTGGGTGGACCGGTGCTTGGGTACTTCCCTTCCTTGGACAAGCATCCCACTTATGATTAACCCCCCTCGAAAGCATCCGCAACTACGAAAGAAGAATTAAGGTAAACCTAACCATAGCATGAACCATATGGATCCAAATCAGCCCCTCACTCTAGCAACCCATCATCTACTTATTCCTTCCCAATGCCTTCCCCTAGGCCCAAACAATGGTGAAGTGTCATGTAGTCGACGTTCACATAACACCACTAGGGGAATCACAGCATACATCTCATCAAAATATCAAACGAATACCAAATTCACATGACTACTTATAACAAGACTTCTCCCATGTCCTCAGGAACAAACGTAACTACTCGCAAATCATATTCATGTTCATAATCAGAGGGGTATTAATGTGCATAAAGGATCTGAACATATAATCTTCCACCGAATAAACCAACTAGCATCAACTACAAGGAGTAATCAACACTACTAGCAACCCACATGTACCAATCTGAGGTTTTGAGACAAAGATCAGATACAAGAGATGAACTAGGGTTTGAGAGGAGATGGTGCTGGTGAAGATGTTGATGGAGATTGACCCCCTCCCGATGAGAGGATCAATGGTGATGAGGATGGTGATGATTTCCCCCTCCCGGAGGGATGTTTCCCCGGCAAAACAGCTCCGCGGGAGCCCTAGATTGGTTCCGCCAAGGTTCCGCCTCGAGAAGGCGGCGCTTCGTCCCGAAAGCTTCCTTCTTATTTTTTTCCAGGGCAAAAGACACCTTATACCAGAAGATGGGCATCGGGGGGCTTCCAGGTGGCCCACGAGGCAGGGGGTGCGCCCAGGGGGGTAGGGCGCGCCCTCCACCCTCGTGGACAGTGGGTGGCCCCCCTCTAGTGCTTTCTTCGCCCAATATTTTTAATATATTCCAAAACTGACTTTCGTGGAGTTTCAGGACTTTTGGACTTGTGCAGAATAGGTCTCTAATATTTGCTCCTTTTCCAGCCCAGAATTCCAGCTGCCGGCATTCTCCCTCTTCATGTAACCTTGTAAGATAAGAGAGAAAAGGCATAAGTATTGTGACATAATTATTAATAACAGCCCATAATGCAATAAATATCGATATAAAAGCATGATGCAAAATGGACGTATCACCTACGGCCCACGGCGTGGCTCCATCGACGGCCTGTTACGGCCCATCTTCAGCACCAACAACTCAAGACCCTCGCGAGGGGCCAAGCCTCACAAGGCGGACGACACCAAGACCTCCCGAAGGAGCGTCCTCCTCTGGCTGGCTCCTAAGGAGCGGAGATCTCTATGCAAGCCTCACCTGGCGAGTTTTGGATGACGTGAGCCATGACGACCAAGGCCAAGCGGCCGCCAGCGCGCGCAGGACAATGGTTTCCTCTTTGGTGCTAAGGAGGCAAGCGCAGGCACGGAGTCCCGAGGAATCAACCAAAGGTTTCCACTCCCATGCAACAAGACCAAGATCGGCAGGACGGAGGTCATCGCCGATCCCACCACGGCGTCACGACCAGAGGCTTTGAGGCGAAGACTACTTTTGTCAGGATAAGATGTACTAGTTATCTTCCTTTGAATTTGGCCGCTATGGGATCCCTTCCCGCCTCCATTTTTGGGGAGGAGGACCAAGGCCACTATAAATAGGACCTAGCCACCACAGCAGAGGGGGCGGATCATTTAGATCATCCTCCCCCCCCCACCAGCTCAAGAACACTCCTCCTGAGGTCGTTCTTCCACTATACTAGTTCACCCTCAGCCCCTCGAGGCCACTCCACCACAAAGCAGGAGTAGGGTTTTACACCGCGAGGTGGCCCGAACCTGGGTAAACTGTAGTGTCCCATTTCCTTCCTATTCATCGAGCTAGGCTGTGAGATTGGCAAGTAGGCAGACTCGGGAGGTTGAGTTCTTCGCACGCACCCCGTAGTTCGAATCTATCAAGGGTCTGCGGAGCCCGAAATCCGACAGCCCCCCTTCCGTTGATTCTTTCGCCAACATTTTTTTTATATATTCAAAACTAAATCTCTGTCAATTTTCAGGTCATTTGGATTTGTGCAAAAAAGGTGTCTCCGATATAGCCCTTTCCGATCCACAATTCCAGCTGCCGGCAATCTCCCTCTTCATGTGAAACTTGCAAAATAAGAGAGATAAGGCATAAGAATTATATCATAAAGTGTAATAATAGTCCATAATGCAATAAATATCAATAGGAAAACATGATGGTAAATGGGTGGGTGTATCAAGTCCCCCAAGGTTATACCTCGCTTGTCCTGAAGCGAAAGCCGATTTCGATAATCATGACCACATGTTTAGAGAGAGAGAGAGAGAGGCGTCGATAAAAACAAAATACGGACATAGAAGCATCATGGTCATTATCATAACAGCAATATATCATCATAAAACTTCTCGTGCTAGAGTAACAATTCATGCACAAGCTAAAGTATGAAACATAAACTTTATTGAAAACTAACAAACTATGATTTCAGTCACTGAAATAATCACAATCCATCATATTTTAAGAAAGAGTCTATGTAAGAGCTTTGTTTAGCAAGTTCACATACCCAACCATCATTTAGTCTTATATGATTGCTGACACTCAAGGCATATTTATAGAGCAAAATTCTTGGTCAGACACATAGAAAGATAGGGGCTTATGGTTTCGCCTCCCAACTTATTTACCTCAAGGGTAATGTCAGCAATAATATTTCATGATCACCTACATTCAACTAGATCTATCCACCACATGATGATTGCCACTAAAGAGTACACACAGAGGAATAGGGATGAACACTATTGACTCTTGCATAAAAATAAATACATGAAAGTAAAAGATAGGCCCTTCACAGAGGGAAGCAGTGGTTGTCATGCCCTTTTTGGCTTTGGATGTGCAAGCTCTTAATGCAAAGGAACATCACTTTATACTGCCCCTTGTGATAGCAACATTTATTATGTGGTTTGTTGCTTTTATTTCTTTACCATCACAAGATTGTAACAAGCTTATTTTCCCTTACAATAAAAGATCATACATATTATAGGAGCAATTTTTATTGCCTTTTGAACCGATGACAACTTACTTGAAGGATCTTATTCAATCCATAGGTAGATACGGTGGACTCTCATGACATGGAACTGGGTTTAAGGATTTTGGATGCATAAGTAGTATTTCTACTTAGTGCGAATTTTTGGCTACCAAAAGATCCTAGACAAGCACCACATGTTAGAAGATCCATAACAATATAACTACTATGTGAATGCAAACAACCATAACTCATTACGTTGTCTTCCTTGTCCAACGTCAGCTAATTGATATAGTGAAAGTGCAGGTTTACGCCCAAAGTGGGGTGAATGGGAGATTTTTAGAAATTCGTCAAACTCTGAAGAATTTGATGAAGATCAGAGTGAAGAAATAGAAACTCAAAGGAAACTAAGTCATCACAGAATCAGAGTACATGCACATACGATACGTAAGAGTGAAGAACATGCAATCATACAATCATACAAGCATGAAGAATATGAACTAATGAAATGAAAGATAGCATGATGAAATTCTTCATTTCAAATACATCAGAAAATAGATCACGGATTATTCAGTAGCCGAATAATGTAAGAGAGGGTTGAGGAATTTGAAACCAGGTTGGCTCGGTGAAGACACAACAATTTGGTAGACCAGTTCTAGTGGTTGTATTAACTAAATGTCTGGTTGTGGCAGCTGAGTCGCAACTCAGAAGACACACACTCCTCACCGTATTCCTCTTGAGCTAAGGTCAGTTAGTCCTCGCCCAATCACTCGTGGTAAGTCTTCAAGATAGACTTCCAAAACCTTCACAGACTTGTTCATCGCCACACCACAATGACTCTTGGTGTACTCAGAACTTGACGCTTAACCGTCTGGAAGAATGAAAGTCTTTAAAGGTAATAGGTGTTGGATCAAATAGATCAATCTCTTCAGTGTTTCTCAATCACTTTGGCTCTGGGTTTTTCCTCACTTAGGATTCTCTCAAAGTCTTCAGAGGATGGGTTTCTCTCAAATGACAAGTGTCAAGTTCGCTTAGAGTAGCCAACCAACAAGTGGTTGTGGGGGCGGCTATTTATAGCCAGGGGCAACCCGACCTGAATTTTCATAAATTACCTTCTCTGATTCAACCATTATCATGATAAGGATCCACTCGACAGCTGGCCCTCGGTGCAGCAACGGTCAGAATTTGAACTCTCAAACTCATCAGGGCACTCAATTTCCTCATGATAGGCAGATCGCACTGGCAAAATCCTAACTCTTTAGTATGACCAAATTCGTCAGCGACCGGGTGAACTTCGCCACTATCACTAGCAAATTCATCATCTGTACTGGAGATTTCCAAAGGCTTCACTCAAAGCACCTTCTGTATGTATAGGTTTGAGCATCACTTTGGAAATGTGAAATATGTTTCACCTAGACCCCCTTTAACAGTACGATTTTTCCTATGACTCAAAATAAGAACAAAGGAACTAAGAAAACAAAAGTCTTCAAGCTTCAAAGTCTTCACATCAATTACTTCAAAGGTCGTAATTTCATCAGCAAATTCTTCACTTGAAGAAACCCATTTTTAGGGGTCGTCTTCCATGTGTTGAACCAAATCTTGAGGGACTCTACCTCCTGTGTATACTCACACATTAGTTCCTAAACCTATTTGTCTTCAATACTCCAAAACCACTAAGGGGGCACTTGATGCACTTACAATCTCCCCCTTTTTGGTGATTGATGACAAATTGGTTAGGCTTTCAATGGGAGTAAAATAATTGAAGTGTAAGTACAGAGTTTCAAGAAATTGGTTACAAGATATTGAGGAACTCCCCCTGAAGATGTGCATATGAGGAATTTGCTTTGGATTGCAAATGCACATGGCAGGTTGAGATTGTGGAGATCTCCCCCTATATCTTGGAATCCAATCATGCATGATAATAAGATATTTGAAGAATATGAATGCATGATGAACATTTGTGTCTGATGAAACTATGCATGCATGAGCAGATATATTCCATGTCAGAGCATGCGTATCAAGAGTAGCAAAAGAGTCATGCAACCAACATTTATGAAGTTACAACTCATCAAAGAGCAAATCTAGAAAAGTTCAAGAGCTACAACTTAAGCAAAAAAACGGCCCATATATGGACCCGCTTGAAGCCTAACTCAAACTTCTCCCCCTTTCTCATCAAATGACCAAAAGGAGACAAAGCTGAGGACTAAGACCCATGAAGAGTATCATGGAGAAGTCTATGGAGCCCCAGCGTTGTCGGGTCGCGTGATGCAGATCGACCAGCACCAGGGTCTTCAACAACTTCATTTTCATCAGTTGTGCGTGATGAAGATTCTGAACTTGGCATAAGAGGAGAAACTTGGGTTTTCTTGAACTTCTTCCTTGGTGGTTCAACCCAATCAAAGTTCATTTGAAAGTCCATAGCAGCAAGTTCTTCATCCGTTTTTAAGTGAGAGAGTATGGCCCAAGTGCGATTAAATATCTCATGGACATAATATCTGTTCTTGCGGACGGCGTTATGCGTCATAGTCATGTTGGCTTGAATAGCAGCAAACTGACGCTTAACCCATCTGCGATTTTTTTTCAACTTTCTGATGTAAAATTATGAGCAACTCACGGTTAGTCATGACACACGGTGCTTCAGGTGAAGAAGATGTCCGTGAAGTTTTGCAGATAATACCGCATTGTCACCACGGGTATTCATATGCAAGACATGCATCAAGTGTTCTCAAATCCATAAAAGTATTCAGTCCGATAATAGTGAAACTCAAAGGTAAAACACAATTCATCACAACAAGATAGAGAGGGGGAAACACCATATGATCCAACTATATTAACAAACCTCGCGGTACATCAAGATCGTGCCAAATCAAGAACATGAGAGAAAGGGGGAGATCAAACACATAGCTACTGGTACATACCCTCAGCCCCGAGGGTGAACTACTCCCTCTTCATCATGGTGACCGCTAGGATGATGAAGATGGCCTCCGGTGATGATTTCCCCCTCTGATAGGGTGCCGGAATAGGGTCCCGATTGAGTTTTCGTGGATACGGAGGCTTGCGGCAGCGGAACTTCTCATCTAGGGTTCTTTCGGGGTTTGGGTACTTATAGGATTTTTTTAGCATTGATTTCACGTTAGGGGGGCCGCGAGGGAGTGATAAGCTGGAGGGCATGCCCTAGGGGGGTTGTGCCCCCAGGCTTGTCGCTTCCTTGTGAAGCTTCTGGTCCTTCCTCTATGCTTCGGGGGTCTCTTTTGGTCCACAAAAAATCACCGTAAATTTTCATCCCATTCCGAGAACTTCTATTTCTGCACAAAAAACGACACCACGGTAGTTCTGCTGAAAATAGCGTCAATCGGGTTAGTTCTATCCAAATCATACCAAAACCATATAAAATTGTTGTAAACATGGCATAAATACTTCATAAATTATAGATACGTTGGAGACGTTTCAATCGTGTAAACATTTAGACAACTTGAGGGATGTTGATTTAAGTGGGAGTTCACTAGTATTTGATTAACTGAACCAATTATCATGAACATAGTCTAAATTGTCATTGCAAAATTATGTTGTAGATCAATGGCTCGCGTTGTAGCTCCCTTGAATTTTAATTCATTCCTAGAGAAAGAAAAGTTGAAAGATGATGGAAGAAACCATGCGGACTAGGTCCGTAATTTGAGGATTATCCTCACTGCAGCACACAAGGCTTATGTCCTTAATGCACCGCTTGGTGATGCAGCCCCTCAAGGCTCGCCTGTAGATGTTATGAACATCTGGCAGGCATGTTCTAATGACTACTCAAGTGCACCATGTTTTACGACTTAGAACTGGGGCTCCAAAGACGTTTTGAGCACCATGAAGCATATGAGATGTTCGAGGAGCTGAAATAGGTATTTCAGGCTCACGCCCGGGTTGAGAGGTATGACACCCCCGACAAGTTCTTTAGCTGCAAGAGGGAGGAGAATAGCTCCAATAGTGAGCATGTACTCAGAATGTCTGGGTGCCACAACCGCTTGAATAGTTGGGAGTTAATCTTCTGGATGAACTAGCGATTGACAGAGTTCTCCAGTCGCTGCCACCAAGCTACAAGGGCTTCATGATGAACTATAATATACAAAGAAAACGATCCCTGAGCTATTTGCAATGCTTAAGGCCGCAGAGGTAGAAATCAAGAAAGAGCATCAAGTGTTGATGGTCAACAAGACCAGTAGTTTCAAGAAAAAGGGCAAGGGAAAGAAAGGGAACTTCAAGAAGAATGGCAAGGCAGTTGCCGCTCACGTGAAGAAACCCAATCTTGGACCCAAACCCAAGACAAAGTGCTTCTATTGCAAGGGGAAGGGCCACTAGAAGCGGAACTGCCCCAAGTACTTGGCAGATAAGAAGGGTGGCAACGTCAACAAAGGTATATATGATGTATATTGATGTGTACATTACTAGTGCTCGAAGTAGCGCCTGGGTATTTGATACTGGTTCAGTTGCTAATATTTGTAACTCAAAACAGGAGCTGTGGAATAAAGGAAGACTAGCTAAGGACGAGGTGACGGTGCGCGTCGGAAATGGTTCCAAGGTTGATGTGATTGCCCTCGGGACGCTCTGTCTACAATTACCTTTGGGATTAGTTTTAAACCTAAATAATTGTTATTTGGTGCCTGTGTTGAGCATGAACATTATATCTGGATCTTGTTTATAGCGAGATGGTTATTCATTTAAGTCGGAGAATAATGGTCATTCTATTTATACGAGTAATATATTTTATGGTCATGCACCGTTGATTAATGGTCTATTCTTGTTGAATCTTGACCGTAGTGATACACATATTCATAATAGTGATGCCAAAAGATGCAAAGTTAATGATGATATATCCACATATTAGTGGCACTGTCGCTTAGGTCATATTGGTGTTAAACGCATGAATAAACTCCATGCTGATGGACTTTTGGAATCACTTGATTATGAATCATTTGATACATGTGAACCATGCCTTATGGGTAAGATGACTAAAACCCCGTTTTCCGGAACAATGGAGCAGGCAAATGACTTATTGGAAATAATACATATCGATGTATGTGGTCCGATGAGTGTTGAAGCACGCAGTGGATATCGTTATTTTCTTACCTTCGCGGATGATTTGAGTAGATATTTGTATATTTACTTAATGAAACATAAGTCTGAAACATTTCAAAAGTTCAAGGAATTTCATAATGAAGTGGAGAATCATCGTAATAAGAAAAGAAAGTTTCTACGGTCTGATCGAGGCTTCGGCCATGAACCCAGAGCGGAGAAGTGTGTCTTCATAGGATACCCTAAAGAAACCATTGGGTATACCTTCAATCACAGATCCGAGGGCAAGAATTTTGTTGCTAGGAATGTGTCCTTTTTAGAGAAGGAGTTTCTCTCGAAAGAAGTGAGTGGGAAGAAAGTAGAACTTGATGAGGTAATCATACCTTCTCTCGAATTGGAGAGTAGCACATCACATTAAACAGTTCTCGTGATGCCTACACCAACAAGAGAGGAAACTTATGATGATGATCATGAAACTTTAGATCAAGTTACTACCGAACTTCATAGGTCGACCACGACACGCTCCTCACCAGAGTGGTATGGTAATCCCGTCCTGGAAATAATGTTGTTAGACAATGGTGAACCTACGAACTGTGAAGAAGCAATGATGAGTCCGGATTCTGACAAATAGCTTGAGGCCATGAAATCCGAGATAGAATCCATGTATGAGAATAAAGTATGGACTTTGGTGGACCTTCCCGATGACCGGCAGGCCATTGAGAACAAATGGATCTTTAAGAAGTACACAGACGCGGATGGTAATGTCATCGGCTATAAAGCTCGACTTGTCGCAAAGGGTTCTCGACAAATTCAAGGAGTTGACTATGATGAGACTTTCTCATCCGTAGCGATGCTTAAGTCTATTAGAATCATGTTAGCAATTGCCGCATATTACGACTATGAAATCTGGTAGATGGACGTCAGAACATCGTTCCTTGACGGGTTCCTTAAGGAAGAGTTGTATATGATGCAACCAGAAGGTTTTGTCAATCCTAAAGATGCTAACAAAGTATGCAAGCTCCAGCGATCCATCTATGGACTGGTGCAAGCATCTCGGAGTTGGAATATACGCTTTGATGAGGTGATCAAAGCTTTTGGGTTTATTCAAAGTTTATGAAGAAACTTGTATTTACAAGAAAGTGAGTGGGAGCTCTATAGCATTTCTGGTAGTATATGTGGATGACATATTGTTGATTGGAAATGATGTAGAATTTCTGGAAAACATAAAGGGTTGTCTGAAAGGATTTTTTCAAAGGAAGATCTGGGTAAAGCTGCTTGCATATTGGGCATGAAGATCTATAGAGATAGATCAAGACACCTTATAAGACTTTCACAGAGCACATATCTTGACAAGTTTTTGAAGGAGTTCAAAATGGATCAGTCAAAGAAGGAGTTCTTTCTTGTATTGTATAGTGTGAAGTTGAGTAAGACTCAAAACTCGACCACGGTAGAAGAAAGAGAAAGGATGAAAGTCATCCCCTATGCCTCGGCCATAGGCTCTATAATATATGTCATGTTGTGTACCAGACCTAATGTGTACCTTGCCAGAAGTCTGGCAGGGAGCTACCAAAGTGATCTTGGAGTAGATCACTGGACAGCGGTCAAGAATATCCTTAGGTACCTAAAAAGGACTAAGGAAATGTTTCTCGGTTATGGAGGTGATAAAGGTTTCATCGTAAAGGGTTACGTCGATGCAAGCTTTGACACCAATCCGGATGAATCCGAGTCTCATTCCGGATACGTATTGAATGTGGTAGAAGTTAGCTAGAGTAGCTCCATACAGAGCTAGAGTAGCTCCATACAGAGCATTGTAGAAATAGATATTTGCAAAGTACAAACAGTTCTGAATGTTGTAGACCCGTTGACTAAAACCTCTCTCATAAGCTAAACATGATCAAACCCCAGAATTCATTGGGTGTTAATCACATGGTGATGTGAATGAGATTATTGACTCTAGTGCAAGTGGGAGACTGTTGGAAATATGCCCTAGAGGCAATAATAAAATGGTTATTTTCATATTTCTCGTTCATGATAAATGTTTACTATTCATTCTATAATGTATTGATCGGAAACTTAAATACATGTGTGAATATATAGACAACACTGTGTCTCTATTAAGCCTCTACTAGACTAGCTCGTTGATCAAAGATGGTTAAGGTTTTCTAACCATACACATGAGTTGTCATTTGATAACGAGATCACATCATTAGGAGAATGATGTGATGGACAGACCCAACTATAAGCTTAGCATCGGATCATTTAGTTATTTGCTACAACTTTCTTCATGTCAAGTATTAGTTCCTTAGACCATGAGATCATGTCACTCCTGGATATCGAAGGAATGCCTTGTGTGATATCAAACTTCACTTCATAACTAGGTGATCATAAAGGTGCTCTACAGGTATTTCCGAAGGTGTTTGTTGGGTTGCATGGATCCGGACTAGGATTTGTCACTCCGTATGACAGAGAGATATCTCTGGGCCCTCTCGGTAATACAACATCAGAAAGAGCTTGAAAGCAATGTGGCTAATTAGTTAGTCACGGGACCTTGTATTACGGAATGAATAAAGAGACTTGCCAGTAACGAGATTGAACAAGGTATGGAGATACCGACGATCGAATCTCGGGCAAGTAACATATCGCTGGACAAAGGGAATTGCATACGGGATTAGCCGAATCCTCGACATCGTGGTTCACTGATAAAGGATCTTTGCGGAATATGTGGGAACCAATATGGGAATCAGGTCTCGCTATCGGTTATTGACCAAGAGGTGTCTCGGTCATGTCTACATGATTCTCGAACCCGTAGGGTCCGCACGCTTATCGTTCGGTGACGCTAGAGTAGTATTGGGATATGTAGGTTGGTGACCAAATGTTGTTCGGAGTGTCGGATGAGATCCCGAACATCACGAGGAGCTCTGGAATGATCAGGAGGTAAAAATTTATACATAGGAAGTCATGTTTTGGTCGCCGGAAAAGTTTCAGGCATTATCACTATTGTACGAAAGTGCCGAAAAGGGGTCCGAGGTCCTCCGAGGGGGTCTACCTGCCCCCGGGGCCCACATGGGCTGTAGGGGATGCCCTAGCCTACATGGTCCTAGGGCACCAGCCCCAAGAGGCCCATACGGCAAGGAGAGGTGGAGGAGGAAGAGTCCTAAGGGGGGAAGGCACCCCCTAGGTGCCTTGGGGACTCCTCCCTTGGCCGCCTCCCCTCCTTGGACAAGGGGCTAGGGACGCAACCCAGCCCTCCCCCTTGCCTCCTATATATAGTGGGGAGAGGGAGGGGCTGGACACACCAATTCCCAAGCCTCGGTGGCTACCCTACCTCTCCCATAACTCCGTTTTCTCCTTAGATTTGTTTCGGCAGCGTTTGGCGATGCCCTGCTGGCACTACACCACCACCATCTCCACCACGACATCGTGTTGTTTGACATCACATCTACTTCCCCACCCTTGCTTTCTGGATCACGAAGGAGGGGACGTCATCAAGCCGCACTTGTGCTGAACCCGGAGGTGTTGTCCATTAAGTACTTCATCAAATTGAATCGCGACTGGATCATGAAGAGTACGACTACATGATACGTCTCCAACGTATCTATAGTTTTTGATTGTTCCATGCTATTATATTATCAATCTTGGATGTTTTATATGCATTTATATGCAATTTTATATGATTTTTGGGACTAACCTATTAACCTAGAGCCCAGTGCCAGTTTCTGTTTTTTCCTTGTTTTTGAGTTTTACAGAAAAGGAATGTCAAACGGAGTCCAAATGAGGTGAAAATTTACGGTGATTTTTCATGGACCAGAATAAGCCCCTGAAGAAAAAGAGTTGGGCCAGAAGAGCCACAAGGCCTCCACAAGGGTGGATGGCATGCCCTAGCCCCACGGGCGCGCCCTCCGACCTTGTGGTTGACTCATGGACCCCCTGACGTGAAACCGACGCCAAAAATTCCTATAAATACAGAAACCCCTAAAAAGAAACCTAGATCGGGAGTTCTGCCGCCGCAAGCCTCTGTAGCCATGAAAAACCAATCGGGGGCCTGTTCCGGCACCCTACCAGAGGGGGAAACCATCACCGGTGGCCATCTTCATCATCCCGGCGATCTCCATGACAAGGAGGGAGTAGTTTACCCTCGGGGCTGAGGGTATGTACCAGTAGCTATGTGTTTGATCTCTCTCTCTCTCTCATGTTCTTGATTTTGGCACGATCTTGATGTACGGCGAGCTTTTCTATTATAGTTGGATCTTATGATGTTTCTCCCCCTCTACCTTCTTGTAATGGATTGAGTTTTCCCTTTGAAGTTATCTTATCGGATTGAGTCTTTGAAATTTTGAGAACACTTTGATGTATGTCTTGCACGTGCTTATCTGTGGTGACAATGGGATATTCACATGATCTACTTGATGTATGTTTTGGTGATCAACTTGTGGGTTATGTGACCTTGTGAACCTATGCATTGGGGTTGGCACACGTTTTTGTCTTGACTCTTCGGTAGAAACTTTGGAGCACTCTTTGAAGTCCTTTGTGTTGGTTTGAATAGATGAATCTGAGATTGTGTGATGCATATCGTATAATCAAACCCGCGGATACTTGTGGTGACATTGGAGTATCTAGGTGACATTAGGATTTTGGTTGATGTGTATCTTAAGATGTTATTTTAGTACGAACTCTAGGGTTGTTTGTGACACTTACAAGAATAGCCCAATAGATTGATCAGAAAGAATAATTTTGAGGTGGTTTCGTACCCTGCACTACTAGGAAAAGGCTAATTAGTGGCGCACCTGTTTTGGCCATTAATGGCGCACTATAGGTGCGCCACTATCATCACGCCACTAGTAACAAGTACTAATGGCGCACCCCTGGTGCGCCATTAGTATACCAGACAATAGTGGCGCACCAGGTAGTGCACCATTAGTATGTCCCCTGGTGCGCCATTACTATGCCTCCCAGGGGGCCATATTTACCTTGTGCTCTGGGTTACTAATGGCGCACTTCTAGATAATGCGCCACTAGGGTGTTTATTGCGGTGCGCCTATAAAGTGCAGTGTGGTGCGCCACTAGTATGAATATTAGGAATTTTTTTTTCTTTTCTGATATTTGCACAGGTTACAAAATACATTACTGCACAGAATATAGACAGCACAACATATAAACAGTAGATTTGTCGAATACAATAGAAGATTAGTCTCTGAATACAATTCATCATATTAGTCTCTGAATTCAAAATACCGAACAAAGTTAGAACATTACAAGTCTCGAGACCGCAAGTAGCGAGTTTGTCTTCACATTACAAGTCGATATCGATCATCTAAACTACCATCACATAGAAGAGAGTTGCGGTCATCACGATGAGCATCATCGCGATGAAACTGGTCTTCATCCAGTTCCTCCAACGCTCCCTCCTCTCTCCCGCTAGATAGCGTGCGTATCTAGCTTCCGCCTCCGCCCTAGTGGTGTACCCTTTGTAACTGTTACCGCTGAAATGGTGAACCTGTCTCCGACACTCCTCCCAGTCGTCGTAGACTCCGGGAACCTTACCCTTGTACACGACATACGACGGCATCTCTATGCACTAGACAAACAAAACGTTAGTAGCAATTCATAGACAATACATAAGCAATATATAAGTATGCAACAAAAGGATCGGAAGAGAAAAGCAACACATTAATATCACGATTCATGGTCCTACTAATAAATAGCATCGATTACATATAAGTTGAACGACTGTCCAAACCAAAGAGACATACAAGTTCATTAAAGTTTAATTACAACATGAGCTAATCGATATTTCAGAACTACATAGCATCAATACTTTCGACTCGACTCAGGGACCGGAGCGTGGATGAAGCCGCCGTCTTTTGTGATGGTCATGAATGTGTGTTCGTTGTCAGCCTGCATTTGTAGCGTTGTTTCTATTTCACTGTTGGACGGTTGATATTTGAGGTAGAACTGCCCCGAGGTACGAAGGACATCTTGATGGATGATTTCCGCAAACTCCGACTGGATGCGAAAGAATTCTTGTCTGAGGTCCGCGTCCTGGATTGCCGACAAGTGTGCGGCCCAATCTTTGAGACTATTTGGTAGCAGAAGGTGATTATGGTCCTGTACGATCGCCCGCATGTGATGGAGGGCGTAGTAGGCATCCTTCTGACCGCCAGGCAGCTGCTTGACGTAGGGGAACGTCGTTACGTGGGTGAACACGTGCTTGTCATACCTAAAAATTGGCATCCTGAGGGTGCCTCCAGATTTGGCGTAGCCGGGGAGAACATCATCAAGAACTTTCTTGATATTTGTGTAGTCTTTCTTCGACTGACGGTCTGAGTCGAAATACGTGGCCATGGAATAGTTCGGGCTTAAGAGGATGAGTGTGCAATGTGTGTCACTGCACAAAACACGGAATGTTAGAAAAAAAAGAACGATCAAAATCTAAGAAATCATATGTTACGGGGCGGTGAGGGGATGACTTACTCGGGAAAGTAAGGCACGAGGAAGTTATCCTTATCTAGGTTCGCCAGAATGACGCCTTCGAGGTATGAACTCGCGACTTGCCGGTCCCCAGCGCTGCCCAAGATCTTGGCACGCATGTAGAAGGGGTCGACTATCACGATGTCCGGGGTCTTGTCTCTAATGATCCACATCTCCATACTCAGCGAAAATAGCCGAACGAAGGTGTAGTGCAGTGGATGAAGGTTAAACATAGCGAAGATGTCATCAAACCGCAGGACGATCATACCCCCGATGGCGCTATCGACAAAGCCCTTGCCCTCTGGCACCTTGGCCACTAAAACCGGGTATGCCACATCATTCTCGGAGAGACACCGCTTCTCCAAAGAAAGAACACTATCATGCAGACTCCACATAGCACCGGTTGCAGCATTGAGCAGATTAGTCGGTAGCATCGGCCTACCCGCCACATGCACCCTCCTCGAGATATCCTTAGGTGAAGGTGGCCCGTCCTGAGCACAGATCGTACTCGGTGCCGGCTGGCTCGCACCCTTGTTATTCTTTCTTTTTCGTCCCTTCTGCTTCTTCTACTGTAATGGGATCGAGTTCTGTTCAGAGACCACCTTCTTGAGTGTGTTGGGGCTGATAATATTTCGCACCTCGGCTATCAGAGGCTCGGTGAAGGCGGCAGCTAGAGGCGTCTCCTGAGAACTGAACGCCAGACAACGCCTGTTGCAATTGGGTTTCTCCGTGGTACCAGCTAGATCGCAATCGTCTTTTCCAGGGTTGGGTTCTTGACAAGGAGGCCCCAACAATACGTCATCGTACCCATGTTCGTTGAAGTACTTATCGACGTTGGTAAATGTACCGTCGTCGTCGTCCGGATCCTATGCCATATGCATGTCCGGATCAGCTGACGCCGGTAGCGTTGCGGCGGTCTTGCCATGGCTTGGCGCCGGCACGACTGGTGGTGTTGTCTGTGGGGTGGTGTCCCCCACCCCCAAACGAATCTGGCTCTTTGGCCAAAGCATGGGCTAGCTTATGCAGGTGCTGAGGGTCATCACATCATCTTCGTCGGCCCCAGGGGGTCGATACGGAGGTAACAAGTCGTTGAAGCCCTGCAACACCCGAACCAGTTGAACCCTATACACGGTGGGTGGCATTGGATTACCGTGGAACACGCGGCTGCCCGGTTGAACGATTCTGGCCTTGGCGACATCGATCAACTCGGCGTCCACGAAGTGCAGGAGAGTGCATGGAACGTCGGCGGCGCCCTGCGAAAACATGTAGGGCATCAGCGATGCCCAGTCAAAGGAAAGGAGATGAATTCATCGGCCGAGAGGCTCAATTAGTTACCGTGATGGCGTCGAGCTCGGCTAATGTCGAGGCACCGCCAACGGCGGGCGTGCAAGTGACGGAGGGGCCGCTTGCTGCCGAGGTGCCGGTCGGCGTATTCTTCCCACACCCGGGTGCATTAAGCTCCAATGCCGGCGCCGACGCCGGAGGCACCAATGCCGCCTCCGCCGGAAACACCAATGCCGCCTCCGTCGGAGACACCAATGGTGTCGCCGGCGCGTTGCGCGAGTTGCTGCCCGTGAAGCTGGGAATCGGGGGCGGCCCCTGTTGGCCGCCCGCCATCCACGCCTGCAGCCTCTCAATCAAGGTAGGCACAATGACGGTGATCGTCGCTCCCAGTTGGTCTCACACTTGCTCTTCGACTATCTCTGGAATCCGCGCCACTTGTGCCTTGAGTTCTTGAACCTCGTCCTCCTGGCTTTTTGAGCTGGTCTTTCTCTCCTTTCGCCCAGCGGTATAGTATTCTGGCCATTTCGTGGACAAGCCTTTGCCGGCCACACGACCAGCTGACGACGGCTTACTAAGCTTATCCTTGTTTTTCATTACGTTCAATGCCCTATTTAAAGTGGTGTCCCAAGGGGAGCTCTTAGACGACCCCACGCTATTGCTTTCAGTGTCCTGTGGAAGGAACGTGAACCATTTAGAAATTTTGCTTCATTAATTAGAATGCAACCATATGGAGCTGATTACGCGGGGGTGTATTCCTTACCAGAACAAGCTCAAGCGCCTTGGTCTTCGGATCCGTGGTAAGCTCCTTTGTTACCGAGTCAATCTTGTACCGGGCCCTGACATAGTTCCTTGTCTGCTTGTCACGGTATTTATCGAAGAGGGGCAGTAGGCCTTGTTTGGCACGCTCCGCGTCCTCCTTGTACCATATAGGTTCCGCCACTTTGTAACCGCCGGGACCGAGTTTGTGGACCCCTAAGTTCAAGTCCCGCATATCTTTCCCCCACTGACTTGATTCCGCAGATGCGTTGCTCTCGCACTTGATCTTGAACTCCAGGTAGTCAGCTTCGCTGATCGAAGGATTTGTCTCCTTGATCTTCTCATAACTATCACCTTCTTCAATCCTTCTCTTCACCGCGGCTCTCCAAGTAGCCAGGGTCGTGCTCATCTTCGTGAGGGTGGCACTGTTCACTTTATTCCCTGAGAGGCGTGTGTTTGCGAAGTCACCAAGGAACTTGTATCGTTCGTGCAGCTTCGTGAAGAGGAGGTTGCGCAAATTCCCTCGGTCACGATGCCGTAGGTTCTCGTTGTTGATCGAGATGGGGCTCCAGAGAATGCACCCGAGCTGTCCCGCGTACCCCTTGACTAATTCTTTGGGCACCATTGGATGCCCACCAGAGGACACTTCAGTAAATTCCTCCTTGACGGTGCCGAGCATGTTCGGGCGCCGGTCCTTCCGTTGCCTCTTCGGTTGGCTGCCATCTGTGCGTGCGCTGCCATCATCAGTGTGGCATCCTCGGCGACACCATCAGTGGTGTCATCCCCGACGCCACTAGGGGTTTTGTAGTCGGGATCGGTGTCTTCCGCGGCGTCCTCATAGCGGTGAGGTTCTTCCTCCATCTCCTGGGACAGCTCCCAGAATGCCTTGCCCAAACCTCCGGCATCATCGTTGTGGGCCATGTTTCACTCTAAATAGGAAAAAAGTTGGTTATTGTCAAGGAACAAGATCTCTAAGTTGACCAAATAACCTAATTCTCAAGGAATGTCGCCAAAAAGTTGGTTATTGTGAAGGAACAATTGAGAGATGTTTGTGATATTGCCTAGGTGTTTTGGGGTGGAACCTGTTAGTGTGTTGCTGCTACGGTCCAAGTCCCTTCTTGACCCCCTTCTTCTTGTCTCCTCTCACTATCTCTCTCACACACATGGCAAGCAAGGGTGTCTGAGTGTGTGAAAAAATACTATACTAATCCCAGGGCTGAAAATTGATCATCTGTTTCAGATTGCAGTTTTCTTTCTTGGGGCTTCGGTGTGCGATACAAAACTGAATTTTGGAAATCTACAGAATGAACAAGCTAAGGGCTGCAAATGCCCGCAAGGCTTCAAGGGTGACGGCATAATGGCTCAGTGTTATTTAAGGGTTGGTTTGTGAGGAATTATCATGGTCTCATCATTTAGGGTTTGTCGACATCGAGGCATCCTAAAAGCTAAGCTTTAATCATTTAGGGTTTGTCGACGCCGAGGCACCCTAAAAGCCTAAGCTTTCATCATTTAGGTTTTTATCGACACCGAGGCACCCTAAAAGCCAAGGTTTTATCATTTAGGGTTTGTCGACGCTGAGGCACCCTAAATGCTAAGTTAAGTTTTCATCATTTTGGGTTTATCGATGCCGAGGCTCCCTAAAAGCTAAGGTTTTATCATTTAGGGTTTGTCGACGCCGAGGCACCCTAAAATCCAAGGTTATATCATTTAGGGTTTGTCGACGCTGAGGCACCCCAAAAGCCTAAGTTTTCATCATTTAGGGTTTATTGATGCCGAGGCACCCTAAAAGCCAAGGCTATATCATTTAGGGTTTGTCATCATCATATCATCATAACATAGTGCATCACAGCCATAATCAGGTACATTACATAGTCCTTAGCTCGAGCTTCTGAACTAGTACTAGAAAACCTAGAATAATGGCTCAAATGTTGAACTGTTTGAGCTTCTCAAGTAATTTCTTATACACAATATCTCTCTTGCTTGGCACTTGAGTTATTGGATGAGATCAGGGTAGTATCTACTAGAGTTATTACAAATCAGCATGTTAGCACTGACTGTTTTTTTCTGCAACAGGTGAGTTAAGTAACCTTTCTGAAAATTCACAACAACAACAACAAAATCCTATAGAAAGTAATTTCACTCCTATTTCCTGTCATGTTATCATTAACCAAAGAAGAATTTACACTAATAGTACACTCCATATAGGTATAGATTATACCATTAGTAATAACTATGCATTTCTCATGTTGTAAAAAGGAACAGAAAGAGAGCAACTGACATTAGTAATAACTATGAGTACTACTTAATTAAGTGATGCTAAATAACTATGAGTACTCCATATAGGTATAGATTATACCAAAAAAGTCATGCTAAATACACATACATGTAGTTTATCGAGTGATGGACAAAAAAACAGTTGATCCTACTTAATAAAGTACTAAGACACCCCGCCCATGCATTAGTCGCAAGTACCCCATATGTCCTATTTCTAGCAAAGTCATGCTAAAATTCACGGAAAATTTCAGCATGACCTTTGCTGAAATAGGACATATGGAGTACCCGAATTTGCCGGAACGGAAGTTAATCGACATTCCGGCAAACTCAAGGGCCTCTCAGGGTACCTGCAAAATCATTATCCCACCCCGCCCCGCTGCAACCCCACAACACCCCAGAATATCATCACGACACGATGGTATTAGACAAAAACCCCCAATATCATCACGACACGATGGTCGGAGACAAAACCCAGCAATATATCTTCTAGCCAAGAAACCCTACCCTGATTCTCCTTTCTTCCTCTTTTTTCACATAAACCTGCAAACATGTAGGGAAAGAAATTAATACAAGGCACAAAAATGGCATGCTATGTAGCCTTAATGCTACAGAACATATGAAATGCATGCCAGCAATATATATGATATAAACTCCAATAATTTTTGAATAAAAACAGTAGCTAAAAAAGTAGCAAGCAAGCAATTCATTTGACTAACTATTTGGTAAAGGATATTCAAGCTCAGAACCATCATTCCCACATGTGAGTTTGAGTAGTACACCTAGCCTAGCTAGCATTATGTTGTTTTCTTTCTTTGTGTCTGCTGCTAAAAGCTAAATACATACATACACATGGTACAAGTCTGAATATCTATCTAATTCTGCAAGCACCGTCAGTAACTGTCATGAAACAACAGGGGCAAGAACACTATCCTCTAGTCTGACTTGTTAAGGACAAGTGAGTGCATCCAACCATATATTATTATCTCAAGTTTTGACTAGTAGTAGTACACTAACATTCGTCTTTACGGGAAAGACAAGAATAAGCAGGAGCAATAATAATAATAAACCAAGCAAGCATATTATGTCAAGATGAGGGAGGCATACAATCAACTGGACTAGGAAAAAAGAAAAAACATGGTATCATGATAATAATAATAAAGATTATTATAAGCAGAGAGAGCAGTTGAACAAGATTTGGGGTCCTAGTTTTGCCCTGTCTTCCATTCCATTACAAAATGCTTTGGGGTTTTGGCACTTTGCTGCGTGTGATGACGAGCTGCAGCCACAGGTTTTGGTGTTTCAAGATGAGGAGAGGCTCTCGAAGAGAAAAATAGTTTTATTTCTCTCTTTTTGAGAGTATAAATTCCGACCTAAAGAGTGCTCCTGTTTCTCAAGGATTTCCACCTTTTTCAAAAAAAGTCTAAGAATTTCCACTTGGAGATGTACCAGCAGCAAACTAAGCGTCAGGGAGCATCGCTTTTTTTATAACATAAAAATAATAGTACTACATGTATGGATAACACAGGTGACGATTTGCAGCAATGAGAATGTGAATATGCTCCCAGATATTCTGCAACCTAGTGAACGCATCTTACTGCTGCTAATCTGCATCCCCTAGCCAATGTTGCTCCACTGCCGGGCACCTGCAGTCTGCACATGTGCCCCCAGACAAGCATACCACACAAGAAGACAGTCTGTTTCGTAAATGACTGATGATACATTTGCTAGCACTAGTGGCAACAAAACACAAGTTCAGCTGATGGAAACTGGGACTAGAAGCATGAGCTTCTTCTGTTTGTTTGTTAGCTACAACCAAGCACAAGGTAACCAAACCTAGGTCATCACATCTAACAATGATATGTGCTCTTGTGTGCAGCAGATTCGACCGAACCTAACAAGATGGACACTTGCTAATTTGACCAAAATTAGCAATTTTTTGAACCTAATTTGACCTAAATTCGAGAGAGATTTGACCTAAACCTAGCAAAAGAGAGAAGAAGAGGGCATGGCCGGGAGGGAGGAGAGGAGGAAGAGAGGAGAAGAGAGGCAGAGGGAGGAGGGCAATGAAGATTACCTGACCATGATGAGGTGGTGGCCGGAGCAGAGACGACGGAGGAAGAAGACGGCGAGCTTGGGGGAGGCGGGGATAGACGACGGGGAGGTCGCGAGGTGCTCCTGGTGGAAGCGGGCCTCCTCTTCCTAGTGCTCCGGCGACGGAGCGGGCGCAGGGGTCATCGGGTGCGGGGGGTCGGCGGCGGCGGTGGAGAGCGGGTGCGGGGGGCGAGGGAGGGGGAGGGAGGGGGATCGATCTAGCGAGGGAGGGGGAGGGGGGGTCGATCTGGCGAGGGAGGGTTAGCGAGGGGGGAAGGTTAGCAATGGCGCACCATCTAGGGGTGCGCCATAAACACAGTGATAGCAATGGTGCGCCTTCCCCTGGTGCGCCATTACTAACTTTTTTTGGATTTTTAGTTGCATCTAATATATTTTTTAGAAAATGACGATCAAATTTGAAAACATTTATGAATGTGAAAAAATATCAACAAATTTGTTATTTGAAAATATTTATGAATATGAAAAAATATCATCAAATTTGTTATTTGAAAATATCATCAAATTTGTTATTTGAAAATATTTGAAAAAATATCATAAAAATTTGTATACCAATGGCGCACCTCCTAGGGGTGCGCCATAAGTACCTTGATAGCAATGGCGCACCTTCCCCTGGTGCGCCATTACTAACTTTTTTTTGGATTTTTAGTTGCATCTAATATTTTTTTAGAAAATGACAATCAAATTTGAAAACATTTATGAATGTGAAAAAATATCAACAAATTTGTTATTTGAAAATATTTATGAATATGAAAAAATATCATCAAATTTGTTATTTGAAAATATTTGAAAAATTATCATAAAAATTTGTATACCAATGGCGCACCTCCTAGGGGTGCTCCATAAGTAACTTGATAGCAATGGCGCACCCTTCCCCTGGTGCGCCATTACTAACTTTTTTTTGGATTTTTAGTTGCATCTAATATGTTTTTACAAAATGACGATCAAATTTGAAAATATTTATGAATGTGAAAAAATATCATCAAATTTGTTATCTGAAAATATTTATGAATATGAAAAAATATCATCAAATTTGTTATCTGAAAATATCATGAAATTGTTTCTTGGATTTTTAGTTGCATTCATTTGTGAATTGGTAAAACATTTATGAATATGAAAAAATATTCATGAATTCAAAAAGTGCCCATGAAATTCAAAAATATTCATGAGTTCAAAAAATATTAACAAATTCAATACTTGTTGTGAGTTAGAAATTCAATACCAGAATAAACATAAATAAATATTCATGAGGACTAGAACAACAGAAATATCATTTTAATATGTCGAAATACAATCGAGAAATGAAGACTACAATTTAAATACAATCGATCTTAGCTAGCTATCCTTTCACAATCTTCTTGCCCTTCTTTTTCGCAAATGGAGTTCTTCTATTGAACGGACGTCCTTTAGGTAGGGTGGTCCTGCTTCTTCTTGTGGTGTATGGCACTTCATCGTCGTCGTCATGTTCCATCTTCGGGTCGCCGTACTTGTCGAAGTCTTGCTCATTGGCAACTCCATCCATTCCGATGATCTTCCTTTTGCCTCTCCTCACGACAACACGACTGGGCTTTGACGGGTCGGTAATGAAGAAGCATTGGTCCACTTGGGAAGCCAGTACCCATGGGTCATTTTTCGCGGTGACGTTTGCGCCCGCGGTCTTGGATTTGGCTTCGGGTATAACCATGGTGGTGAAATACCGGTCTTCTTTTAGGACGCTCTTGACCCATCTGACACAGAACATCGGGACCTTCTCTCCAGCGTAGCTCAGCTCCCAGATCTCCTCGATCCTTTTGTAGTATCTGTCCTTGTCATTACCGGTGTAGGATTCCATCGTTACCCCGGAGTTCTGATAACCATCGTCTTCATGTCCTTGTCCTCGGTGTAGAATGTGTAGCCGTTGATATCGTACGCCTCATAGGTCATCAGGTTGTGCTCGGCGCCCTGTGACAAGGCGAATATGATTTTTTTCTTCCACGGAAGAATCCTCATGTAAAGGGTACGACAGAAGCTTCTCCTTGAACCAACGCGTGAAACATGAGTTGTGCTCTTTGATTATATCTCCGTCCGTCCTCTGTTGGCCTCTATCATTGTACGTCTTCTCAATAAAGGTTTTGTGCTCTACCACCCAAGGATCGACCGCGTCTATGTGTTGTAGCGTGACTAGGTTTGCTCTTTCAAAGTCGGCGAGTCGACCCTCGAAGTCGACATGCATTTCACGGTGACCATCGCGGTGACCCCATCTAGCGAGCCTGCCGAGGTGCCTGTTGACGGGCAGACCAACGGGGTTCTCCATGCCTAGATAATTCGTGCATTACGAGATGCACTCTTCAGTCAGAAAGCCCCTGGCTATGCTTCCCTCTGGACGTGACATGTTGCAAACGTATCCTTTGATGACACCATTCATCCTTTCGAACGGCATCATGCTGTGCAGGAACGTCGGCCCCAGTTGGATGATATCCTCCACGATATGGACCAGCAGCTGCACCATAACATCGAAGAATGCGGGCGGGAAGTACATCTCAAGCTCGCATAGTATCACCATGATCTCTTCCTGTAGCCTTCGGAGTTGCCTCACGCCAACCGACTTCCGAGAGATGACGTCGAAAAAGTTGCATAGGCCAAATAGCTTTTCACGGACGTGCGCGTCCATGATCCCACGGATTGCAACTCGAAGTATCTGCGTCATCAACATGTGATTGTCGTGAGACTTCATCCCGCTGAACTTCTGGTTCACTGAGTCTAGGTATCTGCTTATCTTCCCTGCATAACCGTAAGGAAGTTTTACTCCTACGAGGCAGGTGAAGAACTGCTCGATCTCCTCCTAACTTAGAGTGAAGCACGTGGGAGGGTAGTCATTTCCGATCTTCTTGGCCTTTTTGCCTTTGCGACGACTTTCCGTGTCCTGCTTCGCCTCATCATCCTCATCATTAGCGTGAAGCTCCTCCCTGATGCCCATTCATTTCAAGTCTGCCCTTGCTTTCGGCCCATCTTTGGTCCTCTCTGGCATGTTGAGCAGGGTACCAAGCAGACTCTCACACACGTTCTTCGTGATATGCATGACATCAAGGCGGTGAGGCACACGGAGGATCTTCCAGTACGACAAGTCCCAGAAAACATACCTCGTTTTCCATACCTTCAGCAGCGGCTCTGGCGCCTTTTGATTCTTTCCCGGCAGTGGGCAATCTTTCCAATTTTTCAACAGCTCATCTATTTCCTCGCCGCTCCTCATACGCGGGCGTCTTCGGGGTTCAGTTTCACCATCGAACAGATCCTTGCGTTTTCTCCATGAGTCATCGTCACAAAGCCACCTTTGTTGTCCCATGAACACGGTTTTCGAAGACCCGGGATCTCTATCTAGCTGGCGATACGTTGTGTCATCCATGCACCTGACGCATCCAGAAAATCCATGGACCACCTACCCCGCGACATATCCGTAACCGAGATAGTCGTGCACCGTCATGAGCAGTGCGGCTCTCATAGGGAAATATTCTTTCTCTGTGGCGTCCCACGTATTGGCTGGCGTTTTCCACAGCGTGTCTAGCTCCTCTTTCAGCAGCCCCAGATACAGATTGATGTCATTCCCTGGTTGTTTCGGCCCTTCAATTAGCATACTCATGTGAATGTACTTCCTCTTCATGCACAACCAGGGGGAAGGTTGTACATCCACACAAACACAGGCCAGGTGCTATGTGTGCTTCTCTGGCTGCCAAACGGATTGACTCCATCGGTGCTCGCGCCCAGCACGATGTTCCTTATCATCCCCAAATTTTGGGTGTTCGAAGTTCAACGCTTGCCACTGGCTCGCATCCTTAGGGTGACTCAGCATCTTGTCTTTTCTATTTATCTCCGGATCATTTCCCTCATCTTCTCACTTCTTCTCCTCCCTATCTGCGTGCCAACGCAGGAGCTTTGCTACCTTAGGGTCCGTGAAATACCGCTACAGACGAGGAGTGATCGGAAAGTACCACACCACTTTTCGAGGAGCTTTCTTCCTCTTCTTGTATCGAGTGCACCGGACATATGGTAGACTCCGCGTGCTCATCCCGATAAATGATGCAATTGTTCATGCACATATGGTATTTCACGTGCAGTAAATCCAGAGGACACACGATTTTCTTCGCCTCCTCGAAACTGGTCGGGCACTTGTTCCCCTTGGGAAGATGTTCGTGCCAGAATGACATGTTCTCGTCGAAGCATGCGTCGGTCATTTTGTGTTTTACCTTCATCTCCAGAGCCAGGAGCGTTACTTTCAGGCGGGTATCCTCGGGCCTGCATCCTTCATACAATGGAGTAACCGCGTCTATCTCCAGTTGATCCAGCTTGGCTTTCTCTCGGGCGGCAGCTCTTGCGTTATCCGTCTGCTTGAGAAGCAGCTCTTGAATATGAGGGTCCTGCACCCAGCCCATCGATGGTCCATCGTCGTCTGCTCTGGCATCTTCATCTTCATGATCATGCCCTTCGTCTTGACCTTCCTCATCATCATGTCTGTCATCTTCTACATGATGACCGTGTACTGCATCTACTTCGTGATCATGTCCTGGAGATTCTTCGTCTTCTCGCCTGCCCTCGTCGCGGCTGTCTTGCTGCCCTTCCTCATTTCTTGCCCGGCCCCCATGGACGACTTCATAGTCATCTTCATCACCTTGCCACTGATAGCCATCCATGAAACCACGCAAGAGCAGGTGGTCCCGCACATGTACGGAATCCGGGTCCATAAGGCTCTTCAGCCTGCATCTTCGACACGAACATCTTATCTCCGTCTCGTTCTTTTGAAGCATCTCGGCCTTCACGGAGCTCAAAAACCTATTCACGATGCCTTCGGTCATCGTGCGGACCATGGTCGCCTGCGGGGTAGAGCAAAACGATATTTTAGAACCAAAAAAAATTTGGCATGACTTTGCCTAAAAATAGGACCAAAAAGAATGCATAATGCCAAATTCTCGCCGAAACGGAAATGAATCAACATTCCGGAAAAATATTGGCAACTATCGCATTTTAAATACCGGTACCAGCTGCAAACACAAACATATGCAACACCACAAACATACGTAGATCTAGGCCATAAAAAGTGCATGTGCACGTTGTTGGAGGGAGAAAAAAGTAGATCTACAACATAAAGAAAGCTTTCCCCTTACTTACCTCTCAAAAAAGGAAATTTAACCACTTAATTTGGGTGAATCTATGGTGCAAATGAGATGAGGAGGAGGAGGCAGCCGAGACAAGCTTGGAGGAGGAGGTGGACAGAATGAAGTGGGGAAGTGAGTGTGGTAGGTGGTTGTCCAAAATATCTAGCTGCTCTCAGGTTACCAATGGCGCACCACCTAACAATGTGCCATTAGTAACCCTGGTTACTAATGGTGCACCTGTTACGTGGTGCGCCATTACTAGTTTGGCAAAAAAAATTAAAAAAAATTTGTTAATAGTGGCGCACCGTAGTTGTGGTGCGCCATTACTAGTTTGAACTAGTAATGGCGCACTATAACCTGGTGCGCCATTACTAGTTTTGAAAAAAATGTAAAAAAAGTTGTTAGTAGTGGCGCACAGAGTGTGTGGTGCGCCATTACTAGTTAAAACTAGTAATGGCGCACTATGCCCTGGTGCGCCATTACTAGTTTTCGAAAAATAAAAAAATTGTTAGTAGTGGCGCACCGTGGGTGTGGTGCGCCATTAGTGATATGGACACTAATGGCGTACCTACACATGGTGCACCACTGCTATATAGCAGTGGCGCACCACATATGAGGTGCGCCATTAATGTCCATATTAGCTATAGGAGTGGCGCACCACATATGAGGTGCGCCATTAATGTCCATATTAGCTATAGCCCTTTTCCTAGTAGTGCTACAATAATCTCTTCGTTTGTTGTCCGCTATTAGTGACTTTGGAGTGACTCTTTGTTGCATGTTGAGGGATTGTTATACGATCTAATTATGTTATCATTGTTGAGAGAACTTGCACTGGTGAAAGTATGGACCCTAGGCCTTGTTTCCAAGCATTGCAATGCTGTTTTCGCTCACTTTTGTTACTAGTTACCTTGCTGTTTTTTATATTTTCATATTACAAAAACTTATATCTACCATCCATACTACACTTGTATCACCATCTGTTCGCTGAACTAGTGCACCTAGACAATTTAGCATTGTGTTGGGTGTGTTGGGGACACAAGAGATTCTTTGTTATTTGGTTGCAGGGTTGTTTGAGAGAGACCATCTTCATCCTATGCCTCCCACGAATTGATAAACCTTAGGTCATCCACTTGAGGGAAATTTGCTACTATCCTACAAACCTCTGCACTTGGAGGCCCAACAACGTCTACAAGAAGAACTTTGCGTAGTAGACATCAAGCTCTTTTCTGGCGTTGTTGCCGGGGAGGTATATCTTTAGATCTTGCAATCGAATCTTTAAGTTTCTTGTTTTATCACTAGTTTAGTCTATAAAAGAAAACTACAAAAAAATGGAATTGAGGTTGCCTCATATGCTTCATCTTTTTAATGTCTTTCTTGAAAATAAGGATTACGATAATTGTGCCAAGGTGTTAGAAGAAGAATGCATTAAAAAATTTGTCATAAAATCTTTGAATGATGAGCATGATTGCAGTGTTATTAGTATGAATTCTTTTAATATCCATGATGCTAATGATATGCAAAGCTACAAACTTGGGGATGCTATGTTTGATGAAGATGATATTTTTGTCCCCCAAGTTTTGATGAGAAAATTTATTATGATGATAGAATGCCTCCTATCTATGATGATTATTGTGATGACATGTATGCCATAAATAATAATGATAATCATGAAACTTGGCATCATTATTTTAATTTTCAATTGGATTATGCGTCACATGATAGTTATTTTGTTGAATTTGCTCCCACTATTCCGAATAAGAATAAATTTTCTTATGCGGAGAGTAGTAAAAATTCTATGCTTGTAAATCATGAAAAGAATGATTTATGTGATGGTTGTATTGTTGAATTCATTCATGATGCTACTGAAAATTATTATGAGAGAGGAACATATGCTTTTACAAATTGCAATAGTATCAAGTTTCCTCTCTATGTGTTAAAAATCTTGAAGTTCTGCTTGTTTTACCTTCCTATGCTAGTTGATTCTTGTTCCCATAAGTTGTTTGCTCACAAAATCCCTATGCATAGGAAGTGGGTTATACTCATTAAAATCATCATGCCTAGCTAGAAAGGCATTAAAGAAAAGCGCTTGTTGGGAGATAACCCAACATTTACCCCTACTATTTTTGTGTGTCCACATGATTAAGCTACTGTAGTAATCATGTTTTATAGTTTTGTTTCAATAAAGTGCCAAGGAAAGCCATTGGGATAGTGTGGAAGATAGTTGACTTGATTCTGTGAAAAAACAGAAACATTTGCATCCAGTCACATAATTGTTTAAATTTACTAGAGCGCGATAAACTTATGAATTTTTTACATATGATTTATATACAAATTTTCTGCGTTGTCCTAATTTTTCAGAATTTTTAGAGTAACAAAAGTATGGTTGTTGTTCAGATCATTACAGACTATTCTATTTTTGACAGATTCTGTTTTCAATGCATAGTTTGCTTGTTTTAGTGTTTCCATAGCTTGTATTAAGTGATATAAATTGTGGAACTGATAATATACAGTAGGCATCATGTGAGAAAAATTATGAATCTTGTCTTGACAGTACCAAAGTGAATGATTTGTTTAATTATATTAACGGAGCTCATGATTTTTCTGTTGAGTTTTGTGTTGTGAAGTTTTCAAGTTTTGGGTAAAATTAAGATGGACTATGGAATAAGGAGTGGCAAGAGCCTAAGCCTGGGGATGCCCAAGGCACCCCAAGTTAATATTCAAGGAATACCCAAGCAACTAAGCTTGGGGATGCCCCGGATGGCATCCCCTCTTTCGTCTTCGTTCATCGGTAACCTTACTTGGAGGTATACTTTTATTCACCACATGATATGTGTTTTTGCTTGGAGCATCATTTTATTTTATTAGGATTTTCTTGCTGTTATTTAGAGTAATGTTTTGCATCTTTTAGTTCAGTAAAAAGTCAAGCATAGCCTTTACCATGCTTATTTTACAAGTCTGTACGTTGTTGTTTTGAAAACAGAAAGTTTTCTATCATTGTCTGAATTATTTAAAAATGTTAGACCGTGATAAAATCTTGAAATTTTTACACAATGAGTAACAACGAAATATCTACAGTGTGGTAATTTTTCAGAATTTTTGGAGTGAGGGAAGTATGATTACTCTTGCATTCTTTGGAGACTGTTCTGTTTAGACAGATTGCTATTGTGTTTGCATTGTTTGCATATGTTTGCTTGTTTAATGACTCTATTTGAGGATAGGACTATTAAATATGCAGAGGTATTTAGTATGCAATGTCAAATAATAATTTTAGTGATTTTCTACAGTAGAGAATGATAAGGTTTATGCGTTGATTTACACTAACTTATCTCACGAGTTCTTGTTGAGTTTTGTGTGGATGAAGCTTTTAAGATTTAGGGAAACCGCGATATGAATGGAATTAAGGAGACGCGAAAGCTCAAGCTTTGGGATGCCCAAGGCATTCCTAATTAATATTTCAAGAAGTCTCAAGTATCTAAGCTTGGGGATGCCCCGGTTGGCATCCCACTTTTCTTCTTCAACAACTATCGGTCAGTTTGGTTGAGCCTAAGTTTTTGCTTCTTCACATTATATATGTTATCCTTTCAATTTCATTTTATTTTGTTTTGCTTGCTGTTTGAATAAAGTACTTAAGATCTGAAATTTTCTTTATGAGAATGAGTCACATAGCTAACTACTTATTTGACTACTCATTGATCTTCACTTATATCTTTTTGGAGTAGTTTGTCATTTACTCTCATGCTTCACTTATATCCTATGAGTAAATGGTTGAATGAATTGAATATCATAAATCTGAAATTAGATATGATTCATATTCTTATCCCATGGGGAGTAATGACTTCACATCTAAGGAGTATAGGTGGTAAATTTATTGAAAGTTAGCAAACATAGTTTTGTTCACTTGAACAATTCATGAAAGAATATTGAAGAGAGATTTCACGTATAAATATACTATCTTGGACATCTTATATGATTGTGAGCCCCATTAATTATTTTCAAACTTTATCAAATTAGTTGAAGTTGGACAAGGAAGACAACATGATGAGTTATGCTTGGGTACATTTGTAGAGAAGTTATATTGTTATGGATCCTCCAACATGTGGTGCTTGCTATTTAGAATCTTTTGCTAGCCTAAATTTCTGTACTAAGTGGGAATACTGCTTGTGCATCCAAAATCCTTGAACCAAGTATCTCCCATGAGTGTCCACCATATCTACCTATATGCGGTATTTACCTGCCGTTCCAAGTAAATTTGCATGTGCCAAACTCTAAACCTTCAAATAATAATATGTTCTGTATGCCCAAATCGCTCATGTAGTGACTAGGGTGATGCAGAGCATCCCACGGTCATCCACATGGACACTACCTCAACTATCCAAACTCCAAGTGGACCCATGACAAGAGCAAGAGCTCGTGCTATTCAATCCGAGGTGACATCACTCCTACTTGAGTTTCCCTCTCCTTCAGTGAGAGATGGCTACTACCCAAGTCTGAGATGTTATGTGTTATCAGGTACAATGCACAAGCCATGAAGCCGAGGGCTGAAGAAGAAGAGACAGGCGTCAACTCTCTGGACAGCACGGAACTTACGGCCAGAGCCCGGAACTTCCGGCCTCTGACGACCCCCACCAGCCCGGGCGTGCCAACTCTCTGGTTAGCCCGAAACTAGCCCGGAACCCTCCCAGACCTTCCAGCCCCCGGAACCTCCAGTCCACCCGGACCTTCCGGCCCCCGGACGCCAGCCCAGCTCCTCCCGTGCCAACTCTCTGGTTAGGCTGGAGCCTCCCCGAAACCTGGTCCGGAATCTCCGGCGCCCGGAACTTCCGGCCCTTCCTGCGCGCAGTGACTTGGGCCGAGGCCCGTGTACCCTTTCGCCCCCGAGACTATATATACTCTTCTCCTACCTACGTTTTAGGGTTAGTGTTGTGATAGCGCATGTGTGAGATAGAGCCTCACTCATCCATCCTGATCTACTCCTCCGAGAGAGACCGTTACCTCTTTGGAGAAGATCCACTTGGATTCAAGACTCCTAACGGGAAGACCTTCAAGACCTCCTCATGGAGAAGATCGTGCCACTTGTATCGTCCCTTGTTGATCGTGGACCTTGTATCTCTTTTATGTTTCGAGAATCTAGCACATGTGTGACTGGATCTTGTTGATTTGAGTGTTACCCGTTTCCCCTCGTGATTTCTCTTGTGTTTTCCCCTTGTGTTCCTCATGTTCTTCGCGGGATCCGCTCCATTCGTGAAAGATCGGACGCCTAGGGTTCTACCTTACATCATCTTGGTATCATGAGCCACGTTGATCACGATTTTGGAGCCTCCCTTTTTGTTTTCTAGCCTAATTTTGTTGTCATTCGTCCCAATTTTGAAAATCCCCACAAAAATATCCCTCCCAAATTTTTTGTGATTTGTTGGTGTGATGAAGTTTTGTTGGATTTGATCCATGAATTTTGTGTGTGGCACGTAGATCTAGCTTCCCCACCCTTCCATCCACCTAAAAATTTTCTTTTCCCCTCGGATTTGGGTTTTTCCCGATGTTTTTCCACCCAAATCCACGATCCCCAATTCTCTGTTCTTGGCAGAATCGCGACCACCGGACCTTTCGGCCTCACCCGGAACTTCCGAACCCCGGACCTTCCGTCTTGCCCGGAACTTCTGGCCTAGACAGAAAGTTCGCGCATCTTCGACGACTTCCGATACTTCGACAACTCCGATTGTGGTGCAGCGGCATCGTCGCCAACGTACTGAAGACCGTGCACTACTACTACGACCACTTCATCATCATCATCCGTCCTTGCTTACACTCGACAAACCATTGATGGTAATTTTGAAGGTAACCGCGACGACACATTGTCTAGTTCTTGCCATTGCATTGATAACCCCATAGCCTTCCTTTTGCGTCACTTACCAATCGAGACTAGCCTTTGAGTATTGCCGGCAACGTCACTTGTGCACATTAGTGATCATATTTCCCATTGCATACATACCATATAATCTTGCTACTTATCTTGGTATCATCTTTTGTGTCACAAAGTTGTCATCGCATACACAATTGCTATCTTGGTTCGTGAAGTTTTGCATGAGAAAAGAGCTCAAAAGAGAAAGAGCCAAACAAGCTTTTAAGCAAAAGAGAAAAGATAAGCAAAGAGCTTTTAAGCAAGAACCATAGCATCATACAACATTCAGATTGTCATACTCGATCATCTTGGATCATATCATAGAAATACCATACATATAGCATACTTGGGATAGAAGTCGTTGCATTTTTTCTTAGTAGGTTGTGCACAAGTTTCGTATCCTCCTATTGTGCAATCGTGCTAGCATCTCTCTAGAGTTGTGCAACTAGAGCATTTTCGTGGATTCCACATTTTCGCTCATTCCTTGGTTGCACGACCCCATTTATCTATTTGTGTGTGTGTTTCCATGTACCATATCTTGCTATCGGTCTACTTGTTGCATTACAAATTTGTGAATCTTTTCCAACATTATTGAGTCTCACTAACAATTGTATCAATTTTGTGCCACCATCCTAACCGAGCTCCACTATAAACTTTTATTTGTGTAGGTGTGAGAAACCGACAAGAATTGGTACCAATTGTGTTATTTCCTTGTTCCACATTTTAGTGATCATTGATCCATCTTCAACATCGGTCAAGGTACATTTGGTATAAGTTCTTCTCTTTCTCCCACTCACATATTTGCTTGGAATGGTGGATAGGCCAAGTTCTTCTACCAACCCACTCTTCCTTGAGCAAGACGACGACCCGAACAACTACGTCACCAAGCTCCACCTATTTGGCACACAACGAGCTTTGCACCAAGAGCAACAAGCAATGCGCGACCGCATCGACCATCTCGCTACCGACTTGCGACTATCCAAGCAACGTACAAGAGACTAGTTCAACAACAAGCTCGACGAACAAAAGCAAGAAAGCAATGCAAGACTGGACGAGATTCGTGCTTTGTTGGTCAACCGCTCTTCTACCACTTCATCCTACTCAAGACGGAGCCGCTCGAGTCGACACTCCGACGACACCATCTCCAGCTCAAGTACACCGACATCAAACACTCTTCGATGAGCCGTGCACCAAGACCGTCAAGCGAACCGCAATCATCTACACGACAATGACTCTCACGAGCAAGTTCGCGCACAAGAACATCAACACCATCAAAACCAAGCTACTTTCACGAAAGCACACGAACGACAACGTCAACGCCAACAACAAGAGGAAGAGCGAGCATGACAACACCAACATGCACAAGATGCCGAGGCACAACGTCAAGAACAACAACTACAAGAAGCTCAAGCACTTGAGGCGCGACGTGCCCTCCGAGATTCAAGTCGAGATGTAGCCAAGCGCAACCGCCAAGCTCGTGAGCAACAAGAAGCACTTCACGAGGAAGTTCCAAGAACGAATATATCAAGCTCGCGTGCATCGTCAAGTTCCTCAATCTCCTCCACAAGCTCGACAAGAACCTCAAGTTCACCAAGAGCATGAAGACAATGGAAATCCTCCACGACAAGAACAATCTGAGGGAGACAATCCTCCTCGTCAAGGACGTCATCACCCTCGACCCCAACACAATGAAGAGCAACGCTACAGCAAGCTAAACTTCACCATGCCCAAGTTTTCCGGTAGCAATGATCCCGAAGAATATGTTTCATCGGCATTGAAGGTTGACAAAATCTTCCGTTTGCACAACTATGAGGAAGAGAAGAAGATCATGATGGCATCCCTTGAGTTTCAAGACTACATCCTTATTTGGTGGGAACAAGTCACTGAGAGTCGTGCGGCAAGAGGTGAACCACCCATCACTACTTGGGCGCAAATGGAGGATGTCATGAGAGCATGTTTTGTCCCAACCTACTACAACCGGGACCTCTTCAGGAAACTCCAACTCCTCAAGCAAGGAACGAAGAGCGTTGAAGAGTACTATAAGGAAATGGTGATTGCCATGATACGAGCCAATATCACGGAAGATGATGAGCAAACTATGGCACGTTTCTTGAACGGACTCAATCATCCTATCAAGAAGATCGCCGACTTCCAACCATACTCGAACCTCATTGAGCTCGTGCATCAAGCTACCAAAGCGGAACGTCAAGTGCAAGATGACTTCAAGTATGCCAAATTCTCCTCCAAGTCCTATAGCTTCAACGACTCCAACACCTTCTACCTCAACCAAGCCATCTACAAGCACCGGCGACAAGTCAAGTTACAAGAAAACTTCGACCACCTCAAGTCATCCTCCTACTACAGGAAACTTCAAGCCAAGAGCTTCATCATCATCTACTCCGACCGATGGGACCATCAAGACAAGTTCCTTCAAATGCTTCACATGCGGCGGTCAAGGCCACAAGTCCTTCGAGTGTACAAACAAGTGCACCATGATCCTCAACGACGATGGTACATATGACTCCATGAGTGAAGGAGAAATGGAAGCCCTTGAGAATGTGGCCATGCACCAGCAAGTTAACAAGGATGAAGATGATCAAGTCTTTTGTGATAAAGATTCTAGCCCCGCTCTTGTTGTCTCCAAGGTCTTGACTCTTCAACATCAACAATATGAGGACCAAAGATGCCATATCTTCCACACCAAGGCTGGCATCAATGGAAGGTCCGTCAAGGTCATCATCGATGGAGGTAGTTGTCATTACTTGGCAAGTGAAGAGCTATGCTCCAAGCTCCAATTGGTCAAGATCAAGCACCCACATCCCTACAAAGTTCAATGGCTTAGCGACTCCAGCACTATCCAAGTCGAGCATATGGTACAAGTTTCCTTCGAGATTGGCGCTTACAAAGACACTTTGGAGTGCGATGTCATTCCGATGTCTGTATACCACCTCCTTCTAGGACGACCATGGCAATTTGACTGAGGCTTCATCCACAACGGGCGTACAAATCACTATAGCTTCAAGATGAAAGGAAAGGAGTACGTGCTACGACCTATGTCTCCAAGCCAAGTGATCGCCAACAAGCAAGCAACCCATCGTGGAGAAAATAGTGAGAGAGCGAACCACCAAAAAGAGGGTGAGCGCCACAAGCCCAAATTGAGTGCCTCCACGATGACCGACAAGAAGAACTTAGTCCTATTTTCCACCAAACGTGAGATGAGAGAAGTGTGTGAGAACCCATCAAGTGTCATGCACTATGTCCTTTTGTGCAAGGACGAGGCACCAAAAACTAACAACTTTCACAATCTACCTTTAGTGTTATCTTCTCTATTGTAGGAATTCCAAGATGTTTTCCCCGACGAGCTACCTCCGGGTCTACCTCCTCTACGAGGCATCGAGCACCGAATCGACCTCATCCCCGGAGCACCCCTTCCCAACAAGGCTCCCTACTGTGTCAACCCCGAGGAAACCAAGGAGATCCAACGGCAAGTACAACAACTCATCGACAATGGCCATGTACGTGAAAGTTTGAGCCCTTGTGTCGTCCTAGTAATCCTTCTTCCCAAGAAATATGGTACATATCACATGTGTTCCGATTGCCGTCCTATCAATGCTATTGCCGTGCGTTATCGTTACCCCATTCCACGCCTAGGTGATATGCTAGGTGAGCTTAGCGGAGCCGCAATTTTCTCTAAAATTGATCATAAAAGTGGCTACTATCAAATACGCATCCAAGAAGGTGATGAATGGAAAACCACATTTAGGACCAAATTTGGCTTATATGAATGGCTTGTTATGCCAATGGGTTTATCCGAAGCACCCGGTACTTTCATGCGACTCATGCATTTTGTTCTTCGACCATATATTGGTGTATTTGTTGTGGTCTATTTTGACGATATCCTTGTTTTTAGCAAATCTCTTAAAGATCATGTCACCCATCTTAGAACCGTGTTGCAAACCCTTAGGAAAGAGCGCCTTTATGCTAATATGGACAAATGCCTTTTTGGTGTTGATAAGATTATTTTCTTGGGTTTCATTGTGTCCTCTAAGCGTGTTCATGTAGATGAATCTAAGATCAATGCTATTAAAACTTGGCCCCAACCAACCAACTTGCAATAAGTGCATAGTTTTCTTGGTTTAGCCGGTTTCTACCGTAGATTTCTGAAGGATTTTAGCACCATTGCTTTGCCTTTACATGCTTTGAGCAAGAAGAATGCACCTTTTGTTTGGGGACCATCTCAAGATGCCGCATTCAACGAGCTTAAGAATTTGCTTACACATGCTCCTTTGCTTGCTTTGCCCAACTTTGGTAAACCTTTTGAGATACATTGCGATGCTAGCGGTTATGGCATAGGAGGTGTGTTAATGCAACAGAAGCGCCCCATTGTTTACTTTAGTGAAAAACTTTTAGCAGCGCAACTCAATTATCCAATCTATGACAAAGAGCTATATGCTTTAGTAAGAGTCTTGCATGTTTGGGAGCATTATCTCCGTCCTCATGAGTTCATTCTTCACACCGATCATGAAACAGTTAAGTATCTTAAGGGTCAAACTAAGTTGAGCAAGCGTCATGCTAAGTGGAGTGAATTCATTGAGTCTTTTCCTTATGTCATCAAGTACATCAAAGGTAAGGAAAATATTGTGGTGGATGCTCTTTCCCGCATATGCATGCTTGTTACCCAACTTGAATTGAATGTCATTGGCTTTGAGCACATAAAAGACTTGTATGCGCATGATCCTACTTTTGCTATTCCTTATACCAAATGTTTGACGCATACATCTTGGGAACGATATTACATCAAAGATGATTATCTTATGAGAGCTAACAAACTTTGTATCCCTGAGTCTTCTCTTCGTTTGTTACTTTTCCAAGAATCTCATGGAGGAGGACTAATGGGACACTTTGGACGCAACAAGACATTTGCTACGCTCTCCAAGAACTATTTTTGGCCCAAGATGTTCCGTGATGTCTCATGCTTCACCCCCCCCCCCCCGATGCTCTACATGCCGCAAAGCTAGGTCTAAACACTACTAGGGAAAACCCTAGTAGTAGCGCGGGTTTTGAGGCTATCAGCAGCGCGGGTAGCTGCGCTACTACTACTGACTATATCAGCAGCGCTTTTCTAGAACACGCTACTATTAAGTAGTTGTAGCACTTTTCTATCCCCGCGCTACTGTTGTATCTTTCGTCATTTTTTCCTGCTTCCTACCCCGTTTCAATAAACTGCAATTTCACATATACCAGATAAACAATATCATTAACCACAATACCATATAGTCATACAGTAGTCATACAATATCATAAAACATTATAGGTACTAGGTAGTACTAGATAACAATTTCATATATAGTCAACATGCATCCTCACATGAATATAGCATATATGATAAGCAGTACTAGGTAGTCTTACAGCCACACATATATAGCAGATCTACTAGGTATATATAGTCATACAGCCACACACACATATGCAGTTCTAGATGATATCGACGATGATCATCATCCTCAAGCCTGGGCGATGGGTGTTCCTGATAGTAATTAGGATGGTCGTCCAACACAAAGATTCTTGCCAGCGAGGAATCTCTTCCACCCAACCGAGCTTAAGTGTGTGCGACCGTCCGTGTCCATGTTGTAAGTACAAGTGCTGACGGAGCCCCTTGCGCTAAGGCATAATCCAGCTGAGCCTTCTTCATCAGGCTCGATACCACAACTCACAGATAGGCTCTTTGGCAATTTCTAAATAAGAAAAACATATCATCTAATAAGTAGCCGCGCACATACTCTTGCAAATATATTTCTACTAAGTATAGATTTCTACACTATCAAAAGACATAGTACTACACATTTCTACTAAGCATGAATTCTACTAATAAGTATATATGGATTATCTACACTATTGATAGTTCCTTGGATTCTACACTAATAAGCATGTGATCAGACTCTACACTAAATCATATCACCGACTAGATTCCACATAGCATATCATTGGACTCTACACTAAGCATATCATCGGATTCACTAAGCATATCATCGGATAATTTGCATTTGTAAGTATAAAAATAAAGCATATATATATATATATCATCAAATTACTACAATTAGTATAACATACCATATCATGCCGATCGACCACGGTACTTGTCAGGCGGGTCACGAATGGCACCCCGACAAAGTCATCACGTGGTGGAATTATGTCCCATAGGTTGCACACCTCCTCCTTGCTCAGCCTCATTCTTTGAGCTACGATGGCTTCATGAAGTGGGTCCTCATCATCTTCATCATCTTCCACCTTGTTGATATAAATGACAGCCAGCTTGGGTCTTTCTGCTCTGAAGGAGAAGCTGATCAACTCACCACCAGTAACAAGCATGCGGGCGAGGAACAGGCTCATCCATCTCCTTCAATCTGCGACATATTGCGTCCTTTCTCGACCTCCATAGTGTAGGGCCCCCCATGAGCCTCAAAGGTCACAGTGTGTCATGTCAGCTTGTTGAATTTCAACCTCACATTGCATGGGACGATCTGTGTAAAAAAAGCAAAATGACACAATGCATTAATGCCAACACTAAAAACAAAATAGTTGTTACATTTCATATAATTTCTTACCACCGCATGACGAAAAATCGGCTGGAAGTAGATGCCGAACAGCTTGCCAGTTGCAAGGCTGCTGGCGCACCTTGACTTGCACAGTCGACATGGTGGTGGTGGTGGTCGCGCCATTTTCCTAAAGCAATATGAGCAAAGATGAATGATCCACTTCGCAGGAAAGAAAAACAATAACATAAAGTTCTCAATGCATCGATCTTAATCAAAAAATAGAATATTCAGGCTTAGTAACTAAAATTTACATATAAGATGATATGAGGTTAGCAACAGACATTACATATAACAAGAACTGCCATGCTACTGTTTTCAATCTTTGTTGTTTATCTTGTGCATATAAAAATATTCAGAAAACAGTGTTATATGTGATACTAACAATAGGATCTAGAGATGCTGGAATTAACCCAATCAAAAAACAGTGGTACACCAACCTCAATATAGCATAAAAAACAACTACTGTGAGGAACACAAAAACCACAACTAAAGCAGAGCATCGGTATGCTAGCAACTTAGCATGGGATGATCATCAAGCTCAACATGCAAACCAACATAGCAAACTAGCATTGACTATTCTAAACCCTAGAAACTATCCTATATCAAAGTGTTATATACGAAAAGAGGCTTATATCAACTAAAAACTATCAACTATGTCTAAATTTTTACTAATCAGTTAATCATATCAACTAAAAACTATCAACTATCATATATCTCTCTCTGTCTCTCTAAATGTTGCATGTCAACTAGCCTACTAAATCAACTAAATTAAAATGTTCTAAATCAACTAGCCTACTAAATCAACTAAATCAAAATGTTGCATATGAACTAGCCTACTAAATCAAAATGTAGCAGGGAGGAGGGGTTGTGGATGGAGGAGGGAGGAGGGAGAAGGAGGGGCGACTGGAGGAGGGAGGAGGAAGGAGGACGGAGGAGGAGGGCCGCCGGCGAAGGATTACCGAGTCCAGGGAGGAGGAGGAGGTGATGACGGTGTAGAGGGAGGAGGGGTAGGCGACGGCGGCCGGCGAGGGCGAGGGCGGGCGCGGGAGGATTGAGGGGGAGATCGAGTGAGTGTGAGTGTGAGTGTGAGTGTGAGTGGAGAGAGGAGAGTGAGGGGCAGCCGTTTGGGAAGATAGAATGGCTTAGCAGTAGCGCGCTATAGCGAAACGCGCTACTGCTAAACGACCTAGTAGTAGTGCCTTTCAGCCAAAACGCGCTACTGCTATGTGTAAGCATGTAAAAATATACATCAAAAATACATTGATCATCAATGATCTTTTTGTGTACAATCTGAATTGTCAATATGAGTCCTCATCGGTTTAGAAACCAGAGAAGACTCATATTGCAGCCACAAATTCTACACATAGAGTTCAATGAAGACCAAGTGGTTGTGATAGTTTGAGAAGTAACATATTTAAGGTGGTAAAAACCCTGTTTGCGGAGCGTGGTGGGACTAAATTTTTGTAGTAAACTTAGCAGTAGCGGGCATTGTGAGAAGGCACTACTGCTATGATCTGTATCAGTGGCGCTCTTTGTATTAACGCGCTGCTGCTATAACTAGCTTGGCGGTGGGGTCGTGGCAATTATAGCAGTAGCGCGGCTTATTGCGGGCGCCCTACTGATACATTTATTTCAATAGCGCGTTTTGTGGGCGCGCGCTACTGCTACGTAACAGCAGCGCCTTTTCTTAAAGCGCGTTGCTCGTAAGATTCTGTGTATAGGCTTTTCCCTAGTAGTGAAAGCTCAATCACATGGTCTTTATATGCCTCTTCCAATTCCGTATTACCCGTGGGAAGATATTAGCATGGATTTCGTGCTTGGTTTGCCTAGAACTAGAAACGGCAAAGATTCCGTGTTTGTTGTTGTGGATCGATTCTCTAAGATGGCTCATTTCATTCCTTGCAACAAGATAGACGATGCTTCACATGTTGCAAATCTTTTTTGTAGAGAAATCTTGCGCCTTTATGGAATCCCAAAGACTATTGTCTCGGATCGCGACGTCAAGTTCTTGAGCTACTTTTGGAAGACTCTATGCGCCAAGCTCGGAATCAAGCTTTTATTCTCCTCGGCATACCATCCTTAAACCGACGGCCAAACGGAGGTGACAAACCGAACAGTCTCCACTCTACTTCGTGTGTTTATCAAGAAGAACATCACGGGTGTCTACCCATTGCCGAGTACACCTACAACCGCGCAAGACATTCGACTACCGGCAAGTCCCCCTTCGAGGTCGTCTACAGTTTCAACCCGTTGTCTCCATTGGACATTCTTCCTCTACCACTACAAGAGTGCATCAACACGGACGCGAGTGCCCGAGTGAACTACCTCAAGAAGATGCATGAAGATACAAGGCACACCATCGAGCAACAAGTACAACGACTTGCGACAAGCTCAACGTCAACAAACAACCCATGATATTCAACATTGGAGATCTTGTGTGGCTACACCTTCGCAAGGAACGCTTCCCCAACGAACGCAACTCCAAACTTCTACCACAAGCCGATGGACCCTTCAAGGTGCTTGAACGCTACAACAGCAACGCCTACAAGATCGACATACCACGAGACAAGTACTCCGTGAGCGACATCTTCAACGTCAAAGATCTCTCGCCGTACCATGGTGATGAGGATTTTGATCCGAGGTCGGATCTTTCCCAATGGGGGGGATGATGCGGAGCATCCCACGGTCATCCCCATGGACACTACCTCAACTATCCAAGCTCCAAGTGGACCCATGACAAGAGCAAGAGCTCGTGCTATTCAATCCGAGGTGACATCACTCCTACTTGAGTTTCCCTCTCCTTAGAGTGAGACATGGCTACTGCCTAAGTCCGAGACGTTATGCGTTATCAGGTACCACGCACAAGCCACGAAGCCGAGAGCTGAAGAAGAAGAGATAGGCGTCAACTCTCTGGACAGCCCGGAACTTCGGGCGAGAGCCCAGAACTTCCGGCCCCCGGAACCTCCGGCCGACCCGGAGCTTCCGGCCTCCGACGACCACGACCAGCCCGGGCGTGCCAACTCTATGAATAGCCCAGAACCAGCCCGGAACCCGGCCCGGACCTTCCAGCCCCCGGAACCTCCGGCCCACCCGGACCTTCCGGCCCCCGGACGCGAGCCCAGATCCTCCCGTGCCAACTCTCTGGTTAGGCCAAACCCTCCCCGGAACCTGGTCCGATACCTCCGGCACCCGAAACTTCCGGCCTCGCCCGGAACTTCCGGCACTGCCTGGGCGCAGTGACTTGGGTCGAGGCCCGTGTACCCTTTCGCCCCCGAGACTATATATACTCTTCTCCTACCTACGTTTTAGGGTTAGCGTTGTGATAGCTCATATGTGAGATAGAGCCTTGCTCATCCATCCGGATCTACTCCTCCGAGAGAGACTGTTACCTCTTTGGAGAAGATCCACTTGGATTCAAGACCCTTAACAGGAAGACCTTCAAGACCTCCTCACAGAGAAGATCGTGCCACTTGTATCGTCCCTTGTTGATCGTGGACCTTATATCTCTTTTGTGTTTCGAGAATCTAGCACATGTGTGACTGGATCTTGTTGGTTTGAGTGTTACCCCTCGTTTCCCCTCGTGATTTCTCTTGTGCTTTCCCCTTGTGTTCCTTGTGTTCTTTGTGGGATCCACTCCTTTCGTGAAAGATCGAACGCCTAGGGTTCTACCCTACATCATAGGGGTTGTCAGTATCTTCCATGCTAGGTGGGTTATTCTCACGATGAGTGGACTCCGCTCATCATTCACGAGAAAATGGCTGGTAATTGGCATGCCCAGTCATATGATCAAACGATCAAAATAATTTAAACAAAACTCCCCCAGGATTGTTGATAGTTGGACGGCACCCGTTGTTTCGGACAAGCCGTGGAGTGTGATTGTTGGTGGAAGGGGAGTAAAAACTTTACCTTTCTGTTTGGGAACTGCCTATAATGTATCTAGTATCACTACAAAAAAATACACTTCCGTGATGATACGTGTTTGTCACAGTAGGTCACGTTTTCTGTCATGCATGTACATCCCTGACGATTTTATGACAGAATCAAGAAAGTCATACCTGTGCTGTCGTAGAAGTGTTCCATGACATTACCAAAATTATCATCACGGAAGTGTCCACTTCCATGACGATAAATGGCGCATCATGAAAGTGCTTTCGTCAAGGTGACCGACACGTGGCATCCACCGTAATAGGTCGCCGTTAAGCTATCGGGTCCGGTTTTGGATCCGATAACCCGTTGACAGCCCGGACCAATGAGGATTTTCCACGTGTAAAATTCTCATTGGCCGGAGGAAACACGTGTTTGCCCACCGTTGGGACAGATGTTATCTACTCATTGGACAGGAGGCGCCTATGATAGGTCAACACGTGGCACGGCCCAACAGTGGCCCATTTCGGTGAAAAAGGTCAGCCCAGTAAAAATTAGCAAGCCGGCCCATATAAGGCCTACTAGTGTCAGGTCCATTTAAGCCCACGGCCCATACGAGATGTTCCAGTTCGGCCCGTCAACGGCTTGTTAAAGATTTGACACCACTGCAGCCCA
The DNA here is from genome assembly GCF_002575655.3 of Aegilops tauschii subsp. strangulata. NCBI lineage: Eukaryota > Viridiplantae > Streptophyta > Magnoliopsida > Poales > Poaceae > Aegilops > Aegilops tauschii. The sequence goes on from NC_053038.3 coordinate 160,327,421, forward strand.
TCGTCAGTTCGAGCCCGTTAACAACCCGCTATATATTTTGGCTCAATATCGGCCTGATGTGATTTCGGCCTGTTAACGGCCCATTCAAGTAGGGATGAAAATGGAGTGAAACTTTCCGTTTTCCGGAGGAAAAATGGAAACGGAGAGGAAATATGAAAACGGAAACGAAAATTTGCAAAACGGAAGTGGAAATGGAATTTTATATGCGGAAAAGGAAACAAAAACGGGACGGTGTTTTCCGGTGGAACATGCATGGAAACGGAAATTTTCGTTTCCGTGGATATGGAATTTCTGTTTTTACTATAGACCTATAGCTGCTTTGTAGCCCAACCACCAAAGAGAACACAATGACACAATTAGTATAATGGATCTGAGGCCCAACTTCTACTACCACACATGTACTCAGCTTGACCCTATACGCAATTGTCCGGTACTACTACAATACTACGCTAAGTTGCTAACATAATGATATCATTTTGTAGCCATGTTAACAACTCATTAAATTTGTTTGTTTTTGTGTGTATTTCTCTATGATTCAAGGGGTTTTAAGTTCTGATCAATGCCTATTTCTGTTTCGGTATCCGTTTTGTATTCGCTCCGTGTCCTTTTCCGGTAGTATCTGTTTTCGTATTCATTTCCGGGGTTTCTTTATTTGTTTCCGCTTCTGCAAAAAAAATGTGAAAACAAATATGATAGCACTCAGTTCCGTCTGTTTCCGCTCCGTTTTCATGCCTACATTCAAGGGATGGGCCAATTTTCAGGATGTACATCTTTCGGTCTTTTAGCGACCCATTTAAGTGTTGGGCCAATTTCCGGCCCGGTGTGTCTTTCAGCCTGTTGACAGCCCATCAATGAGTTGGGCCATTTGTAGTCGGACCTGAGTTTTGGCCTTTTAGTGACCCATTTAAGTGTTGGGCCAATTCCTGGCCTGGTGTGTCTTTCAGCCTGTTGACGGCCCATAAATGAGTTGGGCCATTTGTATTCGGACCTGAGTTTTGGCCTTTTAAGGGCCCATGCTCTTCATAGTCCAATACCAGCCCGGTTTCTATTTCGGCCTGCTAAAGGCTCACAACATAGTTGGGCCATTTATAGTACGACCTGACTTTCGGCCTCTTAGCAGCCCATGCTCCTCATGGTCAGTACGAGCCCGCTGTCTCTTTTGGCCTGCTAAAGGCCCATAGTATAGTTGGGCCATATGTAGCCCGGCCTTAGTAACGGCCTGTTAACGGCCCGTGAAATCAAATTGGCCACCTGTTGCCCACTTCGATGTCAGACTCTTAACGACCCGGGAGGTCAGAGGGCCAACCATTAACTTTCGGCCTGGTAACGGCCCCCACTAAAGTCCGTACAAGTCTTTAGGCCCAATTAGATAATTTGAGCCCATTACGACGAGCAATTATGCACAGGACCAAAACCAATCAAGAAAAGGTATGACATACAGGGAAAAACGTTGCGCATCCAGCATATATTACAGGAAATTACATCCACTGGGCAATCAAAGATTGATGCCATTGCAAATAAATGAACAGAACCTAACGATCTACAATGTCACAATCTGCAACCTCAGCGCGGATGACGCCCATAAGCATGTGGGCAAATTCTTGCTGCTTTGCTACACTGTCTCTGAAAACATTGATTAGTTGTTGTTGCACACGAATGTGCAGCTCTGATTCCTCCACCATTTCCATCATTGCTTCAGCCATTAATTGGTTCACAAACATACATTTTTCCGTTGCATTCGAGACAGAGGAAACTGAACAGATTCACATGGCAATTTTGGCAGGCTTGTATTATTGATATGGAGAGTGTCTCGACTACTGCATCAAAACATAAATTAGGAGGGGAACCGAACAGATTAATCATGAGTTATTGCCATATTACCTGGCCTAGATTTATTGGAAAGAAACAATGGGGTTGCCTTGCTGTTTTCAGAGTTCGTCTGCTTATCTTCAGCAGCCTGCACCAAATTAACACACTAGCATTGCTATCATTGTCCATGTCAGATAATAGGAAAGCGACATTGACACAACGAACATTTGGGCAACCAGACCACACCAACCTACACCAAATTAACACAATATGGCACATGTATCATCAGCCAGGTAAGGTAATACGAAAGCAACATTCACACAATGAATGAATGGGCAACCAGAGCAGCACTACAATTCAGTAATGTGCATGATATGAGATAGTACACTCATGCAGCTCAGTATGCAAAACTACCAGGCAGTATTCCTTACAAAAATCAACATTGTCGCCTTTAACATTTTGCTACAACTGAATTTAGATCAGATAAAGGTTGGATTCACACCGATTAACAAAATAAATGCTGATGTAAAAATATAGTGATATACAGCAGGTACTTACATCAACATTGGAGCACAGAGAATTCCCGCAAGATACTTTCCTCGAATACGGTCCTAGTACAGGAAGTCTTCTATCCTTTAAGCTTATTTTCTAAAAGAGAGATGGGTAAGAAACATGTAGAAAATATGATCAGAATGCTATAAAATTTCATAATGCGAGGATATGCACACGCTTCTTAGAATGGAGTTGACATATTTTTGCTGGACTGGAGCGGACTAGTTCTTTGGTCACTGGAATCTGCTTATTATTAGTGGGAGTTGGGTTTCTCTATGCTGGAGCAGTATCTATGAAAACTGGAGTTGGTTTATTTTCTCCTGGCATTTGGATCTTTTGCAAAGACCTGGTTTGTAACCCTTCAGATTCTAACATAGCCGTCTTCCCCTTGCATGCCTTATATAGAAGAACGGTGCTTCAATTATAAAACATGCTACAGCAAAGATGGAATAGGTACTGAAGAATAGAAAGGCATGACATATTGACATGTATTCCCTCCATCCGAAAATAAATGGATGGGTCTAGGCGTATTTCAGTTCTAGATACATCCAGTTTTATCCATTTCTGCCACATGTAATCCGGACGGAGGGAGTACGATGTAAGAGCTAGGGATACGACAGGACAACAGTGTAAAAAACACTACTTGAATGTAAAATTGTATGCTAGCGGAATACATTACAGAAAAATACTAAGGCAACATATGCGTGTATGATTGGGAAACTAAGATGGCATTGCAAGAGACCACTAGAACAGCACTTTGATGTGAAATAATGAACATGGTATGGTAGACAGATGAAGTACATACTGATGAATAACAATGCATAAGATATTGAGAAGCATGATGTCCAAACTAAGCAGATGGCATTGTGATAGAGTAGAATGACAGTACTTGAATTTGAAAACATGTTATCATTAATGGAATAGGTACTGAAAAACCGGAAAACATGCCATATTTAAATGCATGATTAGCAAGCGAAGCATGTTGGATCACGGGTTCCGGCAAAACCCTCGAGGTTCGAACATTGGGGTGCGCACGAAGATCTCCTCCTACCAATCCACGTCCTAGCTTCGCTAAGATCTCAAAGGCAAACTCGACGAACTCGCAACACACGGGACACAAGATTTATACTGGTTCGGGCCACCGTTGTGGTGTAATACCCTACTCCAGTGTGGTGGTGGTGGATTGCCTCTTGGGCTGAGGGTGAACAGTACAAGGGGAAGAAGAGCCTCCTGAGGCGAGGTGTTCTTGTGCTTGCTGGATGAGGATTGCTCTGGATGAGACAAGATGCCTCCAAATGAGTTATCTCCTACGGTGGTGGCTAGTCCTATTTATATAGGCCCTGGTCCTCTCCCCAAATATTGAGCGGGAAGGGATCCAACAACGGCCAATTTGAAAGGGGACAGCTAGTACAGCTTTGTAATACCCCGCATGTAACTTGCCATATTTGTAACTCCGACTCTTGCCATTTCCGGCTATGTGATATGTTTTTCCCTCCGTTGTTGGGTTTTGTCTTTCGTTTTTTATTTTGTCATGTCATGCATTTTCATATCATATCATCATGTGCATTGCATTCGCATACGTGTTCGTCTCATGCATCCGAGCATTTTCCCCGTTGTCCGTTTTCCAATCCGGCGCTCCTATCTCCTCCGGTGCACCCCTCTAGTTTTCTTTCGTGTGCGTGTGTCAAACTTTCTCGGAGTGGACCGAGGCTTGTCAAGTGGCTTTAATATACCACCCGGAATCTACCGGTCAAGTTTCGTTCCATTCGGAGGTCGTTTGGTACTCCAACGGTTAACCGGGCCTCCGCAATGTCCATTTGATTGTCCAGCAAAAAACCCCTCCAAAACCAGCCCAAAACCCACCAAACTCTCTTCCATGCTCTAGGTCGTTCGATCACGATCGTGTGGGCGAAAACCGCACCTCATTTGGAGTCTCCTAGCTCCCTCTACCTATTTATAGGTGGACATCCCGATATACATTTGCAGACGAAACCCTAACCCTCTCCCTCCGCGTCGCGCCGGACGCGTCCGCCCGCGCCGGACACGTCCGCCGCGCCGCCCGGCCAACCCGCGAGCGCCGCGTGGCCCGCCTCCGTCTCGCCCCGCCGCCGGCCCGCAGGCCCGTCGCCGGCCCTCCGGGCCCGGGCCGTCCGCCGCCCGCGCGTCGCGCGCCCGCCGCCGCTCCGCCTCCCCGCCGCCGCGCGCCCCGGCCCCCGCCGCCCGCCGCCGGCCGGCCCCGCCATCTCCGCCGCCGGCACCCGTGCCCCGCCGCCCGGAGCCCGCCGACCCCGCCGTCCTCTCCTCCTCCGGCGACCGGCGCCGCCGCCCCGCTCCTCCTCCCTCCGGCCCTGTCTCGCCGTCGCCCTCCGGCGCCTCTTCCTCCCACCGGCGGCCCAGCCCCGATCGAGATCTGGATCGATCTCTCTGTGGTGAGGCGTTGACTTTTTCCCCCGAGATCCCGTTATTTTTTCCAAGTCCCAGAAACTTTTCAGTATATGCTCCTGTTTCCGATGCGATCACTTTGTGCATGTAGCTCCGATTCGTGCGTATAATATGTCAAATTGTTCGTCTCGTGATGCTCTTCATTTTGCTCAATTGCATCATTTTCATTAGAGGTCATCTTGATGCCCAAATCTTCGTTGGAAGAGGGCTAGTTGTTGTTATTCTCTGGTTCTTATCAGAACTTGGAGATTTGTCATTTTTGTATCATTTATTCTGTGTATCTTTTGAGCATGAGCTCTACATGTGTTTTGAAGTATGCCATGCCATCTTTCCAGTGGTATAGTCCATGTATTTTTTTGATCTATGTGGTGACTAGCACAAGCATGCAAAGTAGGCCCCGTAATATTTCTGATTTCAGGGACTTAGTGATTTCTCTAAGTCCTCGTCTGCTGTAATTTTATTGACATGAAAACTTGATGCTACAGAGAGATCCATGCATATTTTGGAGATGTTCAGTAAGGATGTTTTGTAGCTATAGTTGTAATTGATCCATTCCTGCAATTGTTTGCAATTTTAGAGTACTATAGCATGACTCAATCTTGCTCTACTTTTGCTATAAAATATTTCTGGCAGATTCTTAACATGACATGCATTTTTGCCAAGCTTATTGTAGTTGATCCATACATGCTATGCAATTGTTCTTGCCATGGATAGCTTCATAAACATGCCATCTTGCAGTAGGTATGCTTGGTTTGTCATGCATTGCTCTGTAGTGAGTGCTTCAAGCTCACAAAGAGGCCTACATATTAATATTTCTGCCATGCTCTGTTTTCTGCTAAGTCTGAAACCTGATAACGAAACTTGCTATGTTTACATGCTTGCCATCATATCTTCTGGTCCTTGTTGTCTTATGGTCAGTAAGGGACTTTTGTCATGTGCATTTAGTAGAATACTACTATGCCTTGTTTTGCAATGTTAAGTTGCTGTAGCATGTTGATTTCGTGCTCTGAACATTGCGACCTGATGCTGATTTCTGCCATGTCCAGTTTTTCACAAAGTCTGTGAACCTATAATCTTTTGCACTTTTGCCATGCTTGTTTGAGCTTGTTATGTTGTGAACTAGCCGTAGCTCAGTGTTCATCTTTTGTCAAGCATCTCCTGTAGATTACTGCCATGTGCTTTGTTGCTATGTTGGGGTGCTGTAGCATTGTTACTTGTTGCATTTGAAGTGCTATCTTGCTGTTTATCGCAGATTAGTGTCATTCTTGTTTTGCTTGCCATTTGCAAACCGTGCATCCGATTCCGGTGATCTTTATATCGATTTCGACCGAAATCATCTCATCTTTCCAGTGGCATGCTTGGTTTGCCAAGTTACTGCCATGTTCATCATTTTCCTTCCGGAGCACGCATATGCATCGCATATCATATCTTGCATATCATACATGTTTTGCATCATGTTGCTTGCGCATTTCTCGTGTTGATTGTGGTACCGTTTGCTTGTGTTCTTGTCTTGGGTAGAGCCGGGAGACGAGTTCGTGAACGAGGAACCTGTCGAGTACGCTTACGAGGATCAAGCTTTCGACAACTCTGAGAACCTTGCAGGCAAGATGACCACCCCTCGAAATCACTTCTATCTTTGCTATACTAGTTGTTCGCTCTATTGCCATGCTCGCTACCTATCACTTGCTATATCATGTCTCCTATTTCAGCCTTGTCAGCCCCTAACCATCCTTTCCTAGCAAACCGTTGTTTGGCTATGTACCGCTTTTGCTCAGCCCCTCTTATAGCGTTGCTAGCTGCAGGTGAAGTTGAAGTTGTTCCATATCGGAACATGGACATGTTGGGATATCACAATATCTCTTATTTAATTAATGCATCTATAATTTTGGTTAAGGGTGGAAGGCTCGGCCTTATGCCTGGTGTTTTGTTCCACTCTTGCCGCCCTAGTTACTGTTATACCGGGATGATGTTCCTTGAGTTTGCGTTCCTTACGCGGTCGGGTGATTTATGGGACCCCCTTGACAGTTCGCCTTGAATAAAACTCCTCCAACAAGGCCCAACCTTGGTTTTACCATTTGCGACCTATACCTTTTTCCCCGGGTTTTCTAGAGCCCGAGGGTCATCTTTATTTTAAACCCCCGGGCCAGTGCTCCTCTGAGTATTGGTCCAAACTGTCAGTCGCCGGTGGCCACCAGGGGCAACTTTGGTCTGGCCTATCGGAAGCTTGGACAATCCGGTGTGCCCTGAGAACGAGATATGTGCAGCTCCTATCGGGATTTGTCGGCACATTCTGGAGGCTTTGCTGGTCTTGTTTTACCATTGTCGAGATGTCTTGTAAACCGGGATTCCGAGACTGATCGGGTCTTTCCGGAAGAAGGTTTATCCTTCGTTGACCGTGAGAGCTTATGATGGGCTAAGTTGGGACACCCCTGCAGGGTATTATCTTTCGAAAGCCGTGCCCGCGGTTATGAGGCAGATGGGAATTTGTTAATGTCCGGTTGTAGATAACTTGTCACTTGACCCAATTAAAATACACCAAGTGCGTGTGTAGCCGTGATGGTCTCTTCTCGGCGGAGTCCGGGAAGTGAACACGGTCTGTGTTATGTATGACGTAAGTAGGTGTTCAGGACCTCTTCTAGGTCATTGTTAGATGACGCCCGTCCCATTGCTTCTCTTCTCGCTCTCATTTGCGCAAGTTAGCCACCATATATGCTTTTGCCGCTGCAGCTCCACCTCTTTGCACCTCCTTGTCCTATAAGCTTAAATAGTCTTGATCTCGCGGGTGTGAGATTGCTGAGTCCCCGTGACTCACAGATACTTCCAACACCAGTTGCAGGTGCCGACGATGCCAGTGCAGACGATGGCGTCGATCTCAAGTGGGAGTTCGACGAGGAACGTGGTCGTTACTATGTGTCTTTTCCTGATGATCAGTAGTGGAGCCAGTTGGGACGATCGGGGTTCTAGCACTTGGGGTTGTCTTATTTTCATCTGGATTTTGGCCGTAGTCGGTCTATATGATTGTATTTTGGATGATGTATGAATGATAATTATGTATTGTGTGAAGTGGCGATTGTAAGCCAACTCTTTATCCCATTCTTGTTCATTACATGGGATTTTGCGAAGATGACCCTTCTTGCGACAAAACCACTATGCGGTTATGCCTCTAAGTCGTGCCTCGACACGTGGGAGATATAGCCGCATCGTGGGCGTTACAAGCTTATCCTGACAAAAGTAGTCTTCGCCTGCAAAAGGCTCTGGTGCTGACGCCGCCTTGGGCTACATGGTGACCTCCGTCTTGCCGTCCTGCTGGTCTTGGTCTCATTGCACTGATATGGAAACCTTTGCTTGACGCCCCGGTACTCCGCGCTTGCACTTGCCTCCTTAGCACCAAAGGGGAAACAAGGACACTGTGCACGCTGGCGCCCGCCTGGTCTCGGTCGTCATGGCTCACGTCACGAGGACCTCACGAGGTTTTCCTTGCCTTGATCTCTCCGCCCCTCGCGAGCCTGCCTGGTGAGGCCGCTCCTGAGGAGGTCTTGCGCCGTCCACTTCGCGAGGCTTGGCCGCTCGCAAGGGTCTTGAGTGCTTGTTGGTGAAGATGGGCTGTACGGGGCCGCTCGCAGAGCCACGCCGTGGGCCGCAGGTAGCCAAGTCTGGGGACCCCCGTTACCAAAACACCGACGGTAGCCCCCGGGCCCAAGGCGCGCTCAGGCTTGGCTTCGAGGCGAAGCCAAAGGTCAAGTGCGGAGTGCCGCGGGCCCCAATAGCCTGCGGCCTTGGTCGACGCATGGCGGTTGATTGGACGTGGGCGTCTCCGCTTCCCCATGCTGCCTCGGCAACTGCCCGACTTGACAAGTCCCTTCGACATGCAAGGAAAAACCATCATTACCTGTGATCGTGGGGGCGCTGGTTGGCCTTCTCCTGCTATAAATGGGGAGGGGGCAGAGCCCTCGTCGCCCATCTCTTCCCATTCCGCTTGCTTCTCCTCCTCTGCTCCATTGCCGATACCAATGGCGCCCATCCAAAGGTTTTTCGCTGCGGAGAAAGGAAAGACTCCCCTCGACGGGCTGGTGCCGCTCCCGCCCAAGAAGAGGCCGGTCCACCGCCGCGACGCGGCGACGATGCAGGTGGTGACGAGGCCTTGGTGCGAGCAGCCTCCTCCTGGGTACCCGTTACCCCTTTATGCCCAAGCTGTGGGCTCAGGAGTAAGAGGCGACGAGCGTCGGTGCGCGCGCCATGGCCATGGTCGCCGTACCGTGGTGGCGAGCATCGCCACCCCTGGAGTCCACGCCATGGACTCTTCGCGTGAGCTTGTGCTATGGGCGGCAATGCCCCCGAGCACCTGGATCTGCTTCCCCTCTTTCTTCTCCGCCGAGATGCCGCCGAGAGGACCCCTCGAGGTTTGGCTGCAGTACGCCGACTGCGACACGCCAGCGACTGGAGCGGAGGTTGAGGCCATCTCCTCGGGGAAGATCTTCATGACCAGATGCTGGGGTGAGGTCGCCCGGGTGTGCCGCGCGGAGGGCGCCCTCGCGATCCATTTCGAGTTCGATGGCGCCTCCACGCTCTTCTTCAAGGTCTTCGACGCAGAAGGCCTCCGCCTGGAGTGTTGCTCAAGAAGGGGCCGTCAAGATGGCGCCGCAGCATGGGCAGAGCCTGCTATCCACGTCGCCAGCGGCTCCTCTGGTAGCAGCAGCGACACTTGGGAGTACAGCGATTCTCCCGAGCTCTATGAGACCTCGGAGACGAGCGACGACACCTACGTGCCCCCAAGCTCTCGCCGAGCCCGGAGCAAGGCTGCAGCGTCTGGTCGCTGGCGCCGCTGATCTGGATGGGGTTGGCGCCGGCCTCCGGTGGACCACTGTTGATGATGGTGTCATCCGCAGGGGCGTGTGTAGATAGGATTCCTAAGTTCTTGTCTTTTGTTCCCTGCGAGGAATCAAGAGGTGCCCCGTGGGGTGTGTAAAGGTTTTGTAATGTCTCTTTTCAATATTGTCCTTATTAAGGACTTGCGCGAGCGTGCGTCCTGCTTCAGCTCGGTCTCCCTTTCTGACCTCGCGACGACTTGGCGCTCTACGCTGACAGGTCCCGGTCCCCAGGCAGGCTGCAGCCGTCGCCGGTATGCCAGGTCGCGTGCCGTGGTCAAGGCCAGGAGGTGAGCCGCCCGAGGTCCAGTAAGAGTTCCTGAGGCGCGATGCTCAGGAGGTCCCCTTTTGCGCTCAAGCAGCCGTCGAGAGGTAAGAAAGGGGGGTGGCGTTGCTGCAGCAGGGCTGCGGTTAGTATGGCTCATAATCCTTAGCGGTTTAGCCAATCCGGGCTCGGGACTTATCTTGACGGTCCGGGGTCGATTCCTCATGATGCGCCAGATTCGTGCATAGGCGTCCGAAGCATGGCTAAGCCAGGTCCATGCGGGTCTCCCCCCTTCTCCACGCTCTCCTTCGTGCTCTACGTCCTCAGGTCCCGTCCCTCGAGCGAGCTCAGCCGCCGCTGGTATGCCAGGTCGCGTGCCGTGGTCAAGGCCAGGGGTGAGGGCTGGAGAGCCAGTAAGAGCTCCTGAGTTGCGATGCTCAGGAGCCCCCCTTTTAACGCGCAAGCAGATTGAATGGGAGAAGAGGGAGCTCGCAGTTCCACCTGCCAGCATCTCCGGGAGATTCCTGCGAGCCAGCACAAGGAGAGACACAGTTTGCCGTTATGGTTGCCGGGCTGCCGCCGGTTGCTCCGCGAAGGGACGAGGGCACTGAGGGCCTAGTGAGGTGACGTGCGCGGAGCGTGCGGTGAGTCAGAGCTCGACCGCTCAGGTTTGTCGACGCTGCAGGGACGGACCCGATCACTAGCGTCGCGCCAGCGTGAGTAGCCCCCGTGGCGGGTTAGAATCAAGCAGGTGATAGTCATAGGCAGATTAATCATGGAAAGCATACTAGCTTACGTAAATGCAGGGAAGATACATGCCACTGGGTCAGGCCCGAGCGGCTTGGGATGATGTAGCCCGAGGGGCGCCCCCAGCAAGGTAAGCTAAAGACATGAAAAGGGATACATGCCACAGGGGCAGACCCACGTGGCATGGGATTGATGCAGCCCCAGGGGTGCTCCCAGCTAAATAAACTTGGAAAATGTCACCTGATTCTGTCGATGAAGGGATGTTGGGGCAGCTGAAGGTACGCGGTGAAGGGGTTGCTCCTCACGAGCCACCGGGGCCCTGAGCCTCGGGAGGCTCTGGGGGTCCAGACGGTTCCTTGAGGACCGTCTTCATCTCCGTCAGGACGGCATGGTGCCTGGCCTCCTGAGCCGCCAGGGTGTGCCGCAAGTTGCACTGATAGGCGGATGCCACGCTCGGCAGGCCAAAGGGCATGCAAACGTAGCTGTGCGGTGGGCCCTCGCAGCGTCCCACACGCGATGGCCAGGATGGCTCCTGAGATGCGGCCCTGTTGAGCCCTGGAATGTCGATGCAAACGCGCAGCCCGGCATCCTCGCTTGGATGGGAGGCTGCGCCAGGTGAACGATGGTTGCCGCGCATGGCCCTCGCATCTTGCAACTCCTGGGTGGTCTTGGTGATGAACTCCTGAGCGGTGGGCGCCCCTCGCCCTGTGTCCTCCTGAGGAAGACGTGTCGCGAATCACGCCTCCAAGTGGTGCCCGAGCGCCTCCCTCGTGATGTTGGCAAGGTCTGAGGCCCTCCAGAAGAGAGCCCCCAAGCCCTGCCCGAGAAGGGCGCCGGGCGCGCTTTCCTATGCGATGGAGGGAGGCGCCCTAGGTGCGGGTGCCGATCCAGACGTGGCGCCGCTTGCCTGGGGCCCTGCGTGGAGCTGCTGCTTCATCTTCTTGGGGGTGGCCTCAGGAGGGCACTCGCCCTTGCTGTCGAGGTCGTCGATTGCTGCAGCTTGGAAGGCACGCTCGAGGGAGCACACCAGCATCTCTTTCTTCGCATGGGACCGTGATAATTCCGCTGCTTCCTGGCATCTTGAGGACATTGTAGCCGTGGTGGGTCACTACCATGAACTTGGCGAGGGCTGGATACCCAAGGACGGCGTTGTATGGTAGGCGAATGTGGGCGATGTCAAAGTCGATGAGCTCGGTACGGTGGTTGTCGCGCTGCCCGAAGGTGACTAGGAGGCGGACCTGCCCTATCGGGGTGGTGGAGCCGTTGTTCACTCCTGAGAAAGGCTTGGTAGGCTGAAGCTAGTCATATGGCACTTGGAGGTTGTCGAACGTGTCGACGGACAGGACGTTGAGCCCCGCGCCGCCATCAATGAGGGTCTTGGTGACTTGCACGTTGCTGATGACTGGTGAGCAGAGCATCGGGAGGGTGCCAGCTGTAGCCGCGCATTTGAGCTGGTCTGCCGAGCTGAACGTGATGGCGCACTTGGACCATCTGAGAGGGCGCGTGGCCTCGAGCTTGGGGAAGACTACTTTCACTTCACGAGCAAACTGTTTGAAGATACGCTGCGAGGCTGGGGCTTGAGCTCCGCCCAAGATGCAGGCGATAGCACGCGGCTCCTGGAAGCCCCCAGCCCCCTCGTCTTGATGGTGGTCGTCATTCCTTCTTGGTGGTGGCAGTAGTGGAGGAAGACCGGCGTTGCCCTGAGGCCGATCCTCACGAGGCTAATCCCTCCAGGCGCCCTCGCGAGGCTGATCCTGCCAGTGGTCCTCACGAGACCGGTCGCGCCACTCCTGGCGCGGGCCACGGTCATCCCAGCGTCCGCCACCTCATCCTTCTCCTCGGCCGTAGCCCCGGTTGTTGTGCTCGGGGCGTCGACCGAAGCGTCCTTCTCGAATGGCTCTGATCTCTTGACAGTCGCTGGTGTTGTGGCTATGCAGGTTATGGAAGGCGCAGAATGGTCAGCTGCTCTTGGATGACTCGGGCTGGTCTCTATCGCGCTTGATGTCTGGCTCCGCCGCGAGCACGGCTGCTCCCTTGCGCTTCACGTCCTTGGCCTTGGCTTTCTTCTCCTCCGGGTCCGCAGCCGGGAGCTCGAGGTGGGAGAGGCACCCCTCCTCAGCTCTTGCACACTTGGTCGCCAGGTTGAACAGCTCCAGAGACGTGCACAGCTCCTCGTGGATGGCGAGCTCCTCCTTCATCTTGATGTCGCAGACGCCATCAGAGAACGCGGAGATGATGGCCACATCCGTCACCTTGGAGATCTTGAGGCGAACGTTGTTGAAGCGCTGGATGTACTTCTGGAGGGTCTCTCCTGGTTGTTGCTTGACGTGGCGTAGGTCACCCGTGGCTGGGGGGCGGTCGCGAGTGCCCTGGAAGTTGGCGACGAAACGGTCGCGCATCTCGTCCCAGGAGGAGATCGAGCCTGCAGGTAGGTTCAGGAGCCAGGAGCGGGCACCATCCTTGAGAGCCATGGGGAACCAGTTCGCCATGACTTTCTCGTCGCTGTTGGCCGCCTCGATGCTCAGCTCGTAGAGCTGCAGGAACTCCGCGGGGTCGGCGGTGCCGTCATAGCGAGGAGGCGGATCCCGCTTGAACTTGCTCGGCCAGGCGACGCTACGCAGCTCAGGGGTGAAGGCGCGGCAGCCTGTCGTGGTCACCAGGGCTCTGTGCTGTTGGGGAACTTGTCCTTGAGGGGGTACGCGCACCGCCACCGCAGGCGGCACGCGGTCTTGCCGTGGTGGCGCAGGGAGCGTGGGGGCGTTTTCTCGTGGCCGAGGGACTTCTTGGCAGCTTCTCTCTTCTTGTGCGAGGTCGGACGCGGCAGGTCGCGCCGTAGGGCCACGCGCCTTGGCGCCAAGATTCCGTCTTGGGGCAGTGGTGGTGGAGGCACTCCATGGGTCGCGCCGCCCGCGGCATGCGGAAGGCGAGGCAGCGAGAGGGACGGAGCAGGGGGGCCCCCTGCGGCGCTGACAAGCTCGGCGATGCGGTCGAGCCAGTCCTCATAGAGGTCGTCGACGGGGCGGTAGCGCAGGAGCTCGCGTGCCATGCACAGCGCGGGTTGCGCGTCCACGGGAGCGCGGCGTGCGTGGGATGACGAACTGGCCGGGGTCAGCGATGGAGTGGCGGTGCGGCCGTCCCGCCGCACCAAGGGGTGCAGCGAGGATGCCTGTTGCTCGTTCCCCGCCGGGCCGGTGGTGGCGTTGGCGGCAGGCGACAGAGAATTTCGGGGTGGCCCACCAACGGGAGCCGTCTGAGCAACGCGGATCGCGAGGGCAGCCCGGCGCTCAGCGCGCGCGCGGCGTGCGTCCGCCATGGAGTCGATGAAGCAATGGGACATGGAGCGACGGAAGGGAAGCTTCAGCGCACCCCTACCTGGCGCGCCAAATGTCGGATCACGGGTTCCGGCAAAACCCTCGAGGTTCGAACACTGGGGTGCGCACGAAGATCTCCTCCTACCGATCCACGTCCTAGCTTCGCTAAGATCTCAAAGGCAAACTCGACGAACTCGCAACACACGGGACACAAGATTTATACTGGTTCGGGCCATCATTGTGGTGTAATACCCTACTCTAGTGTGGTGGTGGTGGATTGCCTCTTGGGCTGAGGGTGAACAGTACAACGGGAAGAACAGCCTCCTGAGGCGAGGTTTTGTTGTGCTTGGTGGATGAGGATTGCTATGGATGAGACGAGATGCCTGCGAATGAGTTATCTCCTACGGTGGTGGCTAGTCCTATTTATATAGGCCCTGGTCCTCTCGCCAAATATTGAGCGGGAAGGGAGCCAACAACGGCCAAATTGAAAGGGGACAGCTAGTACAGCTTATCCTGACAAAAGTAGTCTTCGCCTGCAAAAGGCTCTGGTGGTGACGCCGCCTTGGGCTCCATGGTGACCTCCGTCTTGCCGTCCTGCTGGTCCTGGTCTCGTTGCACTGATATGGAAACCTTTGCTTAACGCCTCGGTACTCCGCGCCTGCGCTTGCCTCCTTAGCACCAAAGAGGAAACAAGGACACTGTGCGCGCTGGCGCCCGCCTAGTCTCGGTCGTCATGGCTCACGTCACGAGGACCTCGCGAGGTTAGCCTTGCCTTGATCTCTCCGCCCCTCGCGAGCCTGCCTGGTGAGCCCGCTCCTGAGGAGGTCTTGCGCTGTCCACCTCACGAGGCTTGGCTCCTCGCGAGGGTCTTGAGTGCTTGTTGGTGAAGATGGGTCGTACGGGCCCGCTCGCAGAGCCACGCCGTGGGCCGCAGGCATGCAAGTCTGGGGACCCCCGTTCCCAGAACGCCGACAAAGCACAAGGCATTACAACAGAGTAGATGCACTCTAGGACATTATATGCATGTTGTACCCATATCAAGGGCCAAGTTAGAGCAAGGACCTTATGGGGTGAATAGGATTCAGCATTTTTCTGCAAGTCTTGTGAAGAACTGCCTTTACATGTTCCATCATATTGGGTATCATTGACATCAAGTTTGTTGGTCATTACATTGCTCCATGAGGTTCTTGTGGATCAATCAGTGTGTGCAATTATATCTGACATGCATGGAAGACAACTAGTAGTTAGATTTATGTAATGAGTGCCTGTAGGAGACGACATAAATAGTAGCACTGGGGTTAACTAGGAGCAACAGGTCTCAAAAACTAAAGGGAGAACACAGATGAAAGCTACAGAATACGTATCGTTTGTACTCGAGATTAACTAGATGGCACACAAAAGTATTAAATAACAACATAGGTTATACTAGAAGTGGTATAATACTATAATCACCATCCTGTGGGATAGCATTGGCTGATTAATGATAACTATGGAACAACGTTACCTAAAGAACAAGTCTCTTGGCTGAACTATGGAATAGCATTAACTCCTGAACAAGACCCGTAAGAGATCAGCATGAATATACAGTGAAATGTGATAATCTATTTTCCATGCTTAGATGAATAACAAAGCCATAAATGTTGCACACAAGTAAGATGAGGGTACAACCTATCTGGCCGCCGTCCATAGGGGTGAGCATCATGTGCTGACTTGTCGATGGCCCTGTAGTCGTTGTGCATGTCGGGCACGCGCATTCGATGCAGGGAACTGTTGAGTCGGGACTATAGCTCCCTTCTGGTGTATGCTTGCCTTGTTGGAGCAGCTGCGGTGAGTCGGAAGACGGTGTGGCTGAAGATGCAGAAAACGCATAATGTTAAGAACGACGCATCTCTCTGAACTGAAGAAATACCCTAAGAGATCAACAGCAGGGTACGAGAGTGTTCAGACGTCTGTTGACTGAAGACTAAATTGGGGTCACACGATTTTATTTTATTTTGGTATTGTCCGATCTATGTCGGATGGCTTGATGGCCATCTTGTGCCTCCCGGCTGACACTGTACGGAATCTTCCCCGAAGAGCCAGCGACCACCGGCAGAGCAGCCTGCCTCCGCCATCCGTGGCCCCGACCACAACCCCACTCCCCGCCCCACCGCACTGCCATGGTTGCATGGCCCCGGGGCCAATCCACAAAGACTCGCCATCATCCAGATCCGGCGGCGGCAGTACCTTCAACCCACGGAACTCTAAGATAGCCATCTAAGCGCTGCTTCCACGGCGAACTTGCGCCCCCGCACCCTTACATTAGACACCAGCCAACCGGCAGCCTAGGAGCTCCGCCGGCTCGAGGGGTGCTCTTCCCATTGGGAATCGATTGGCCCAGAATAAAAAATTCAGACAACTGACGCCTAAATAAAGTGATTTGAGATGAGGGTGCAACCTATCTGGCGGCCCGGTGAAGTAGGCAGCTCCGGCTGCCGAGTCGGTGAGGCCGGCGTGGTTGCGGTGGCTACCGGCGGTAGGGAAGCCGAGATGTCGCGATGGTCGACCTCTACGGGGAAGCAGCGTCGGCGCTCTGTACGGGTCCAAAGTTGGAGCCGCTCCGACGCCATGAACAACAGCGGGGGTGAATCAGCTCCGGTACGGTTCACGCGGTCGTCGTCGAGGCAGCTCCGGCAGCATGGAGTAAGAGGCACACGGCCCAATGCACGACGGCAAATGGACAGCGTCTTCGGGATTAGAGAGGAGGGCAGTTGTGAATTTGGTGCGGTGGGGGCGCCATGGAGGAGGGGTGAGGTTTCGCGGCTCGGGAGAAGGGAGCTTCCAGGGAAAATGTGATTTGGCGCCCACGAGGTATGAATGGGGAATTGGGAGGGGGAACCATGTCTTACGGACGCATTTGTCTGAAATGTGGGGGGGTTACAGTTCTACCCCTGCCTTTAGGCTTCTCGGCTTGGGTTTGTGTACTGAGGGTCGGGGATAGTAGAGTAACTTTGCTTCTCCCAAATAGTGGGCGCGAGCGATTTCGGGCGAGGAGGGCGTGTTTTGAAATATAGTGGGTGCGAGCGATTTCGGGCGAGGAAGGCGTGTTTTGAAATATAGTGGCCGCGAGCGATTTCGGGCGAGGAGAGCGTGTTCTGAAATAGTGGGCGCGAGCTATTTCGGGTGAGGAGAGAGTGTTTTGGCGACCATGGTTTATGAACTATTCGGCACATGTCATTTTGGCCGAGGAGAAGGCGCACTTGGATGAAGTTACGAACCAACCCTCGATGTACAACGGGCCAATTGATGCGTGTCCCACATAGGCCGGTAATTTCGCGTCTCCCATTTATTTGCTCGGGCGAATTCCACCGAGCAGAGGGTGTTTAACGGTTCGTTCAAATTTTGGGAGAACGAGCATCCACGTCTACCTTACCAAGTCGATTTGAATTAAATTTTGAAATATTAGCTTGCCACTTCTTTTTTAGATGGAGAGATGATGCTCAGGAATAATGTGTTTTTACATGCTCGTTGCTAGCGATTTACTATATGACAAATAGTTGACCCACACAAAAACGGGAATCAAACCCAAAAGGAAATATCTCGATTCAATGAAATAGCTCGTTCACCAGGTCAAAATAGTGAACTAAATCCAAAATTGAACACCTCAATCGAGTAGCATGTTGTACAGTATTATAGTACTCCATGAACATGTTGAAAGTCAAATTAATGAACTTGTTTGATATACGCATATCTCCGTTCATGTGTGGATTGCAGACAACATGTTCTCCAATTTAAATATTTGAATGCAAGTTTATATCGAAACATGGTTTATATCAGTCTTTGATGCATAAAATGCGACCTCCCCCTCTCCCGGACTCCTGCTCTCTCTCTCTCTCCCTCTCTCTCTCTCTCTCTCACCGACAATCTTCAATTCTGTCGCACGCATCCAACACACAAACCTTGTTGGTCCCTCTCCATCTCTCTCTCTCTCTCTCTCTCTCTCTCTCTCTCTCTCTCTCTTTGTGTGTGTGGGGGGGTCTTTCTAGTTCGCATGCATATATACTCCATCTATAGGTCTCTCTCGCACACTATGTATGATTCTCTAGTCCAAGCTAAATATCTTGGGTGCACTCATCGTACGCACACAAATTCCTTGGCTCGTTGCCCGTAACTCTCTTACGCACCACTCTGTCATCGTGGAGCTCTTCCCTCTCTCTCTCTCAAACTCTCCATCTCCCTAGGTCACACATACACATGCATATCTCACTCACACTCAATAGATCCACCTAAAACTCTATCTCTCTCCCTCGTTCTCTCTCCATCTCACACGCACACACACACAATCTCATGCCTATCCAAGTATGATGGTCTCTCACTCAAATGTAGGCACACGCAGCCCCCCTATATGTATATGACTAGCTAATCTTAGTCTCCATCACAAACATGTGCATGGTCTATCTCGATTTCTCTCGGGGCATCTTTCTATCGCGCACGCACCTCCCTCGATCTCCCACCCATATAGTCCCCTCACGATCTCGAGGGGATCTCTCTATCACAAACACACCCTCTCTCCCTCCCCATGCGTCCATGTTCTCCATGTGTCCCTCTCGACCTTTGTTCCTTGTTGGCCAGACCTCTATTGGACATGTGCTATAGGGGTGTCTCTCTCCGTTGCAAACAATCACGTACTAGCTATTTTCGTGTATCTCCTCACCCTACTTTTCTATCTCGGAGATGCATGTGTGATATGTTTGCATAAGAAAGAAAAAACACACTCTCTCTCTCTCTCTAATTTATCGTTTGTTGTCCCTTTTTCTTTCACACACATACTCTTTTTGCACACTCACTCATTCTCCTTCACACGCACTTGATCTCTCTCCACTTAGGCACTCTCTTCGGTCCATAGCATATAGATTTATTGAAAAATCAAACATCACAAAGTTTGACCATGTACGTGGAGAAAAACATTTACATCTAGAACGGCAAACATATACCATTAGATTCATCATGAGATGTAGTTTCGTATGATGTATCTTTGGTATTGTAGATATAAATAACATTTGCATAAATCTGATCAAAGTTTCCAAAGTTCGACTTCTAAAAAATTTACACGCACTGCATTATCAAGCGCATGGAATATCTCTTTCCCCCTCTCAGCTATCTGACGCACCACTCAGCCTTATCGGGGCTCCTCTATCTCCCTCAAACTTTATATCTCCCTGGTTCACACATACACATGTCTCGCTCGCGCTACATATAGACCCATCCAACACTCTCTGCCTTTGTTCTCTCTCTATATGACACGCACCCCCCTAAGTACCATAATCCCTAACTCCATCATAGGCGCACGCACTCCCCCCTAAGTATGATTATCTCTCACTAGCCATCAGGAACACACGTATTGTCTCCTTCCATCCATACGTCTATCTCGATATCTCTCGGGGTATCTTCTATCGTGCACACACCTTGTCACTCGATCAACCACCCATGTAGTCCCATCACGATCTCCAGGGGATCTCTCTATGACAAACATACAGTCTCTCCTCCCCATGTCTGCATTTTCTCCGTACGTCTCTCTCGACCTCTCTCCATTGTTTGTCAGACCCCTGTTGGCCACGTGCTAGGGGTCTTTCTCTCTCAGTTGCAAACAACCACACAGTATCTCCTCACCTTGCTTCCGTTGTCGAAGATGCATGTGTGGTATGTTTGCATAAGACACTTACGCCTTTTCTCTACTTTTATCGTGTGTTGTCCATGTCTCTTTCACACACGCACACACACTTTTTTCACTCACTCTTTCTATTTCACTCACTCTCTCTCTCTCTCTAGTTAGGGACTCTCTCACGTCCATAAGCATATGGATGTTTTGAAAAGTCAAACCTCAGAAAAGTTTGACTAGGTATATGTGGAGAAAAACATTTACATCTGGAAAGATCATTAGATTCATCACAACATGTACTTACTTAATACTATAATTTATCTTTGGTATTGTAGATATAAGTAATTTCTATATAAACTTGGTCAAAGATTCAAAAGTTTGACTTTAAAAAAAATGTTGGCACTACATTATCAAACGGAGGGAGTAGCTCTTTCTCTCTCTCTCTGCTATCTCTCATGGGCCTCCCCTCTCACTCGAACTCTCTATACCGACGGATTATACGCTCACTGTGTCAGCGTATAGGTCCGTATATTGTTTAGTTCAACGGTCAACCAGTCCACATGTTGCCTTGTCAACTCGTGTTCTCTCTTTTCGTGTGCTGGCCCATGTGGCAGTGGGTGAAAATAAGTAAACTAGAGGCCCATCCGACACGCGGTGAAGTAAACAAAGTTTAGACCACTCGGGGTAGCACCCCGCACGCTAGTAAATTGAGGGCGCATTGAGGACACACTTCTTCTTCGTGAAGGATGCACTCGCGGATAATTCACCACTGCGCGGCGGCATGCACAGAAGGACACACTCGCGCACACCCAGCAGGCCAGCACACAACACACACCAGCACACGTGTACACCGGCGTCACCGCCGGTTGAGATGGACGGCGAGGCAGCCAACAAGCGGAGGCGGCTCGAGCCAAAACCGCATCCGGCGAGCCTGGACTTCATCAGCAGCCTCCCCGACGACATGTTGCTCGTCATCATCGGCCTCCTCCCCACCAAATCTGTTGTGCGGACCGCCCTGCTCTC
The DNA here is from genome assembly GCF_002575655.3 of Aegilops tauschii subsp. strangulata. Taxonomy (NCBI): domain Eukaryota; kingdom Viridiplantae; phylum Streptophyta; class Magnoliopsida; order Poales; family Poaceae; genus Aegilops; species Aegilops tauschii. The sequence continues at coordinate 160,348,073 of NC_053038.3, forward strand.
CCGGCGGTGGCGCCCCCTATGGCGCCGCGTCCCCCTCAACCTCACCGCCGATAGCTGCCTCTGCGATGGGGATTGTAAACGCATGGCCGCAGTCTCCAAGATCCTTTCATCGCACCCTGGGCCAGCCAGACGCCTTGACATCCGCATGTTCAGTACCAACTGCAAGGTCCAAGCCAAGTTCGACGCGTGGTTCTTATCCCCCGCCCTAGATCAGCTCGAGGAGCTCAGCTTTGAAGCTGGACGATGTCGCTCTCTGCCGCCGTCCGCACTCTGCCTCACGGCAACGCTGCGTCGCGCCAACTTCAGCTCCTGCTATCTTCCCCAGATTAATGATGCGCCCACCCTTCTTCTCCCTCAACTCAAGCAGCTCGACCTCTTCGATGTTGTCATCTCGAAGCAGGCTATGGAGCACCTGCTCCGTAGCTGTACTGCGCTCGAGTACCTTCTTCTTGAGCAGATCACCGGTTCATTAGCCTCCACATCGCCTCGACGAATCTCCGATGGATTTATGTGTCTTGCTGGCCCCACAACAAGACATGAGATCACTCCAGTTGTTCCATGTTATGGTCATTGAGAATGCGCCTTTCCTTGAGAGATTGCTTGTATCTGATCTAGAAGGTCCAAAAAAATCAGGGTAATTGACGCGCCGAAATTGACAGCGTTGGTGTACTCGCCTGCCAAATTCCCTGAACTCTTTATTGGATCCATAATCGTTCAGGTACAGCACTCATCTTCTTCTCCGTCTTCTTGAAATTCACATTTTTTAATTTCTTCTTGATGTCTTTACGACCGTCTTCCAGAAAATGATTCCCATGATACGTCTCCAACGTATCTATAATTTTTGATTGTTCCATGCTATTATATTATCCTTCTAGGATGTTTTATATGCCTTTATATGCTATTTTATATGATTTTTGGGACTAACCTATTAACCTAGAGCCCAGTGCCAGTTTCTGTTTTTCCTTGTTTTTGAGTATCGCAGAAAGGAAAACCAAACGGAGTCCAATTGACCTAAAACTTCACGGAACTTATTTTTGGACCAGAAGAAGGCCATGGAGTAAAAGAGTTGGGCCAGAAGAGTCCCGGGCTGCCCACGAGGGTGGGGGGCGCGCCTCCCTACCCGTGGACAGCCCGGAGACCCCCCTGACTTGTTCTCGACACCAAAACCTCTTATATATACAGAAACTTCCAGAAAGAAACCGAGATCGGGAGTTCCGCTATCGCAAGCCTCTATAGCCACCGAAAACCAATCTAGACCCATTCCGGCACCCTGCTGGAGGGGGGGAATCCCTCTTCGGTGGCCATCTTCATCATCCCGGATCTCACCATGACGAGGAGGGAGTAGTTCACCCTCAGGGATGAGGGTATGTAACAGTAGCTATGTGTTTGATCTCTCTCTCTCTCGTGTTCTTGAGGTGGTACGATCTTGATGTATCGTGAGCTTTGCTATTATAGTTGGATCATATGATGTTTCTCTCCATCTACTCTCTTGTAATGGATTGAGTTTCCCTTTTAAGTTATCTTATCGCATTGAGTCTTTAAGGATTTGAGAACACTTGATGTATGTCTTGCATGTGCTTATCTGTGGTGACAATGGGATATTCACGTGATCTACTTGATGTATGTTTTGGTGATCAACTTGCGGGTTCCGTGACCTCGTGAACTTATGCATAGGGGTTGGCATACGTTTTTGTCTTGACTCTCCAGCAGAAACTTTGGGGCATTCTTTGAAGTACTTTGTGTTGGTTTGAATAGATGAATCTGAGATTGTGTGATGCATATCGTATAATCATACCCATGGATACTTGAGGTGACATTGGAGTATCTAGGTGACATTAGTGTTTTGGTTGATTTGTGTCTTAAGGTGTTATTCTAGTACGAACTCTATGATAGATCGAACGGAAAGAATAGCTTTGTGTTATTTTACTACGGACTCTTGAATAGATCGATCAGAAAGGATAACTTTGAGGTGGTTTCATACCCTACAATAATCTCTTCATTTGTTCTCCGCTATTAGTGACTTTGGAGTGACTCTTTGTTGCATGTTGAGGGATAGTTTTATGATCCAATTATGTTATTATTGTTGAGAGAACTTGCACTAGTGAAAGTATGAACCGTAGGCCTTGTTTCAACTCATTGCAATACCGTTTGTGCTCACTTTTATCGCTTGCTACCTTGCTGTTTTTATATTTTCATATTACAGAAACCTATATCTACCATCCATATTGCACTTGTATTACCATCTCTTCGCCGAACTAGTGCACCTATACAATTTACCATTGTATTGGGTGTGTTGGGGACACAAGAGACTCTTTGTTATTTGGTTGCATGGTTGTTTGAGAGAGACCACCTTCATCCTACGCCTCCCACGGATTGATAAACCTTAGGTCATCCACTTGAGGGAAATTTCCTACTGTCCTACAAACCTCTGCACTTGGAGGCCCAACAACGTCTACAAGAAGAAGGTTGTGTAGTAGACATCAAGCTGTTTCTGGTGCCGTTGCCGGGGAGGTTAGTGCTTGAAGGTATATCTTTAGATCTTGCAATCGAATCTTTTAGTTTCTTGTTTTATCACTAGTTTAGTTTATAAAAGAAAACTCCAAAAAAATGGAATTGAGGGTACCTCATATGCTTCATCTTTTTAATATCTTTCATGAAAATAAGGGTTCCGATAATTGTGCTCAATTGCTAGAGGAAGAATGCATTAGAATGTTTGGCACTAAATCTTTGAATGATGAGCCTGATGGCAATGTTGTTAGTATGAACTCTTTGAATATCCATAGTACTAATGATGATTGCACTAGTCATGATGAAAATATCTCTTATAAGCATGCCAACTTTTGTGGAATACATAGAGCTTGCCAGGACACACCAAATAGGGAAGATAGATTTTGCAAGAGGCATAAGTATTTGGAAACTAAATGGTTGCAAGAAAGGCTAGATGATTGTTCTGAAAGATTCAATATTTATCACCATCCTTGTGAACTTTGCAATGAACATGGTCATTTAAAGCTCCAATGCTATTTGTTTCAGGATCAAATCGTGTCCAAAAATTGTGATAACTTGATTACCCTTGAGCATCATAAAGAGCTTAGTCTTCTTTTGGGGTATGAAGAAATGAAAAGTATAACTAAGGGTATTCCAAAATTTAATGTTGATAGATTTCTTGATTTTGATCTAGAAGAAATTTTTATGTATTGTGCGGTGAATTGCATTGAAAATCCTTATATTGCCAATTACATAAAGAAAAGAAAAAAATAGAAGATGAAGAGAATACTAATGAAAGGGAAGAGACTTCCCAATATCCTCCTATTATTTCTTATGATGAATCAGGTAACGAGGAGGAGCCTTCTATTCAACCAATCGCATTATAAGGAGCTCCAAAAAGAGGATTAAACCCACACATGATGTGAAGAAGAAAAAGAAAAGACGGAGAAGCAAAGGTGAAAAGGTATCCCTCCCAAATGATGTTACTCCTATTACTCATTGTGATGATGATAATTGCTATACTATTGGTGCTATCCATACTATTAATGATGAGAGTGATTATGCTTATGATATGAAAAGGCCCAAGCTTGGGGATGCTATGTTTGATGAGAATGACATGTTTAAGAATATATTTGCTGCAATTAATGTTTGTCCCAAGCTTGGGGATGCTATGTTTAATGAAGATGATATTTTTAGCCTCCCAAGTTTTGATGAGCGAATTTATTTTGATAATAGCATGCCTCCTACTTATGATGATTATACTGATGAAAGTGGGTTTGGAAGAGTGTCAACTTTAGGAAGTAATGATCCCACTATTTTGGAGGATGTTGAATATTATTGTGATAATTATGAAAGTGGATTTGGAGAGGTCATGACTTTATTTAGTAATGATTCCACTATCTTGGAAGAGGTTTCAATTGATTATGATGAGAACAAAGTTGCTACCTATGATGATTATTGTGATGATACTTATGCTATAAAAAGTAGTGATGATTATACTTATGAAACTTGTCATGATTATGATTACCCTTTTTCTGAACACTACTCTTTTAATGTGGAAACAATTTATAGTATTTGAGTTTCTTATGATACTCCCATTATTCCGAATGAGAAGAAATTTGCTTATGTGGAGAGTAATAAAAATTCTATGCTTGTGCATCATGAGAATAATGCTTTAGGTGCTGGTTATATTGTTGAATTCATTCATGATGCTACTGAATATTATTATGAGGGAGGAACATATGCTTGTAGGAATTGCAATAATATCAAGTTTCCTCTCTATGTGCTTAAAGTTTTGAAGTTATGCTTGTTTTGCCTTCCTATGCTAGTTGATTATTGTTCCCATAAGTTGTTTGCTCACAAAATCCCTATGAATAGGAAGTGGGTTAGACTTAAATGTGCTAGTCATATTCTTCATGATGCTCTCTTTATGTTTCAATTCTTATCTTTTATGTGAGCATCATTGAAATCGTCATGCCTAGCTAGAGGCGTTAAACGTTAGTGCTTGTTGGGAGGTAACCCAATCTTACTTTTGTTCCTTGATTTTTGCTCCTTTTTAGCAACAAATAATTCATCTAGCCTCTGGTTAGATATGGTTTTATGTTTTAATTAGTGTTTGTTCCAAGTAGAACCTTTGGGAAGACTTGGGTGAAGTCTTTATGATCTTGCTGTAAAAAACAGAAACTTTAGCGCTCACGAGATTAGCTGCCATTATTTACTGGAGAGTGATTTTAGGTTGATTATTTTTGAAGATGATTAATAGATAAATTCCTCACGTCCACAAATTTATTTCATAATTTTTGGAGTTCCAGAAGTATACGTTTGATACAGATTACTACAGACTTTTCTGTTTTTGACAGATTCTGTTTTCTATGTGTTGTTTGCTTATTTTGATGAATCTATGAGTAGTATCGGAGGGTATGAACCATAGAGAAGTTGGAATACAGTATATATTACACCAATATGAATTTAGAATGAGTTCACAACAGTACCTAAGTGGTGATTTATTTTCTTATACTAACGGAGCTTACGAGTTTTCTGTTGAGTTTTGTGTTGTGAAGTTTTCAAGTTTTGGGTAAAGATTCAATGGACTATGGAATAAGGAGTGGCAAGAGCCTAAGCTTGGGGATTCCCAAGGCACCCCAAGGTAATATTCAAGGATAACCAAGAGCCTAAGCTTGGGGATGCCCCGGATGGCATCCCCTCTTTCGTCTTCGTTCATCGATAACTTTACTTGGAGCTATATTTTTATTCACCACATGATATGTGTTTTGCTTGGAGCGTAATTTCATTTTATTCTGTTTTGCTTGCTGTTTGAATAAAATACCAAGGTTTGAAATTCTTAAATGTTAGAGAATCTTCACATAGTTGCATGATTATTCGACTACTCATTGATCTTCACTTATATCTTTCGGAGTAGTTTGTCGTTTGCTCTAGTGCTTCACTTATATCTTTTAGAGCACGACGGTGGTTTTATTTTGAAAAAATAGATGAACTCTCATGCTTCACTTATATTATTTTGGGAGTCTTTAGAACACCATGGTAATTTGCTTTGGTTACGAATTTAGTCCTAATATGATGGGCATCCAAGAGGGATATAATAAAAACTTTCATATAAAGTCCATTGAATACTATGTGAAGTTTGATTCCTTATAATTGTTTTGAGATATGAGGATGGTAATATTAGAGTCATTCTAGGTGAGTAGTTGTGAATTTGAGAGATACTTGTGTTAAAGTTTGTGATTCCCGTAGCATGCACGTATGGTGAACCGTTATGTGATGAAGTCGGAGCATGATTTATTTCTTGATTGTCTTCCTTATGAGTGGCGGTCGGGGACGAGCGATGGTCTTTTCCTACCAATCTATCCCCCTAGGAGCATGCGTGTAGTACTTCATTTCGATAACTAATAGATTTTTGCAATAAGTATGTGAGTTCTTTATGACTAATGTTGAGTCCATGGATTATACGCACTCTCACCCTTCCACCATTGCTAGCCTCTCTTGTGCCGCACAACTTTCGCCGGTACCATACACCCACCATATATATTCCTCAAAACAGCCACCATACCTACCTATTATGGAATTTCCATAGCCATTCCGAGATATATTGCCATGCAACTTTCCACCTTTCCATTTATTATGACACGCTTCATCATTGTCATATTGCTTTGCATGATCATACAGTTGACATCGTATTTGTGGCAAAGCCACCATCCATAATTCTTTCATACATGTCACTCTTGATTCATTGCATATCCCGGTACCCCGCCGGAGGCATTCACATAGAGTCATATTTTGTTCTAAGTATTAAGTTGTAATTTTTGAGTTGTAAGTAAATAAAAGTGTGATGATCATCATTATTAGAGCATTGTCCCCAGTGAGGAAAGGATGATGGAGACTATGATTCCCCCACAAGTCGGGATGAGACTCCGGACTAAAAAAAGAGGCCATAAAAAAGGCGAAATAAAAAAAGAGGAGGCCCAAAAAAATGAGAGAAAAAGAGAGAAGGGACAATGTTACTATCCTTTTACCACACTTGTGCTTCAAAGTAGCACCATGATCTTCATGATAGAGAGTCTCCTATGTTGTCACTTTCATATACTAGTGGGAATTTTACATTATAGAACTTGGCTTGTATATTCCAATGATGGGCTTCCTCAAAATGCCCTAGGTCTTCGTGAGCAAGCGAGTTGGATGCACACCCACTTAGTTTCTTTTTGAGCTTTCATACACTTATTGCTCTAGTGCATCCATTGCATGGCAATCCCTACTCACTCACATTGATATCTATTGATGGGCATCTCCATAGCCCGTTGATACGCCTAGTTGATGTGAGACTATCTTCTCCTTTTTGTCTTCTCCGCAACCACCATTCTATGCCACCTATAGTGTTATGTCCATGGATCACGCTCATGTATTGCGTGAAAGTTGAAAAAGTTTGAGAACATCAAAAGTATGAAACAATTGCTTGGCTTGTCATCGGGGTTGTGCATGATTTAAATATTTTGTGTGATGAAGATAGAGCATAGCCAGACTATATGATTTTGTAGGGATAGCTTGCTTTGGCCATGTTATTTTGAGAAGACATGATTGATTTGTTAGTATGCTTGAAGTACTATTGTTTTCATGTCAATATTAAACTTTTGTTTTGAATCTTATGGATCTGAATATTCTTGCCACAATAAAGAAGATTACATTGATAAATATGTTAGGTAGCATTCCACATCAAAAATTCTATTTTTATCATTTACCTACTCGAGGACGAACAGGAATTAAGCTTGGGGATGCTTGATACGTCTCCAACGTATCTATAATTTTTGATTGTTCCATGCTATTATATTATCCTTCTAGGATGTTTTATATGCATTTATATGCTATTTTATATGATTTTTGGGACTAACCTATTAACCTAGAGCCCAGTGCCAATTTCTGTTTTTTCCTTGTTTTTGAGTACCGCAGAAAAGGAAAACCAAACGGAGTCCAATTGACCTGAAACTTCACAGAACTTATTTTTGGACCAGAAGAAGGCCATGGAGTAAAAGAGTTGGGCCAGAAGAGTCCCGGGCTGCCCACGAGGGTGGGGGCGCACCTCCCTACCTCGTGGACAGCCTAGAGACCCCCCTGACTTGTTCTCGATGCCAAAACCTCTTATATATACAGAAACTTCCAGAAAGAAACCGAAATCGGGAGTTCCGCCGCCGAAAGCCTCTATAGACACCGAAAACCAATCTAGACCCATTCCGGCACCCTGCCGGAGGGGGGAATCCCTCTCCGGTGGCCATCTTCATCATCCCGGCGCTCTCCATGACGAGGAGGGAGTAGTTCACCCTCGGGGCTGAGGGTATGTACCAGTAGCTATGTGTTTGATCTCTCTCTCTCTCTCGTGTTCTTGAGGTGGTACAATCTTGATGTATCGCGAGCTTTGCTATTATAGTTGGATCTTATGATGTTTCTCCCCCTCTACTCTCTTGTAATGGATTGAGTTTTCCCTTTGAAGTTATCTTATCGGATTGAGTCTTTAAGGATTTGAGAACACTTGATGTATGTCTTGCATGTGCTTATCTGTGGTGACAATGGGATATTCACGTGATCTACTTGATGTATGTTTTGGTGATCAACTAGCGGGTTCCGTGACCTCGTGAACCTATGCATAGGGGTTGGCACACGTTTTCGTCTTGACTCTCCGGTAGAAAATTTGGGGCACTCTTTGAAGTACTTTGTGTTGGTTTGAATAGATGAATCTGAGATTGTGTGATGCATATCGTATAATCATACCTGTCGGTGTCAAAACCGGCGGATCTCGGGTAGGGGGTCCCGAACTGTGCGTCTAAGGCGGATGGTAACAGGAGACAGGGAACACAATGTTTACCCAGGTTCGGGCCCTCTCGATGGAGGTAATACCCTACTTCCTGCTTGATTGATCTTGATGATATGAATATTACAAGAGTTGATCTACCACGAGACCGTAGAGGCTAAACCCTAGAAGCTAGCCTATGGTATGATTGTTGTTGTCCTACGGACTAAACCCTCCGGTTTATATAGACACCGGAGGGGGCTAGGGTTACACAGAGTCGGTTACAAGGGAGGAGATCTACATATCCGTATCGCCAAGCTTGCCTTCCACGCCAAAGAGAGTCCCATCCGGACACGGGACGAACTCTTCAATCTTGTATCTTCCTAGTTCAACAGTCCGGCTAAAGTATATAGTCCGGCCATCCGAGGACCCCCTAATCCAGGACTCCCTTAGTAGCCCCTAAACCAGGCTTCAATGACGATGAGTCCGGCGCGCAGATTTGTCTTCGGCATTGCAAGGCGGGTTCTTCCTCCGAATACTCCATAGAAGATCTTGAACACAAGGACAGTGTCCGGCTCTGCAAAACAAGTTCCACATACCACCGTAGAGAGAATAATATTTTCACCAATCTAATCTGCTGACACATTTGGCAGCATGACATCATACCACGGCCCGGTCATTATTCGAACCGTTTTTCTCAACCAGCTACTACACGTATTGCGAGGCGATTTTCTTGGCACGTCTTGTCGAAGCAGAGATCGTGTTCCCTTATCACGGGATTCTCATCAATACGGATGTGGGTAACCCAATCGCGCCATCAATTACGGCACTTGGGGAATAAGCGAGTTTTACTAGGCAGGTGGGGAGGCGTATAGTTTCCTCCGCCCCTATAAAGGGACAAGGATTCCTCTTTTTACCCACGCCTTCTTCCTCCTTGCTCATCCATTCTTGCGCACTCGAGCTCCAGCGCCCAAGTTCGCGTCTTTCCCCTCAAACCACTCCAAGCATGTCCGGAGCGGGAGGCAAGTGGATGGTCTCCTCCGTCACGGAGGAGAACATCACAAAGCTACGGGGAGCCGGATATCTGGCCGCGGACATCGCACACCGGCTACCAGATGCGGGGCAGATCATCCCTACACCCGAACCCCATGAGAGGGTGGTTTTCCTTACCCACTTTGTCCGCGGACTGGGATTTCCCCTCCACCCGTTTGTCCGCGGGCGCATGTTCTACTACGGGCTGGATTTTCACGATCTGGCCCCCAATTTCATCCTCAACATCTCGGCGTTTATCGTCGTGTGCGAGGCCTTCCTCCGCATCAGGCCCCACTTCGGCCTGTGGCTGTAGACCTTCAATGTTAAACCGAAGGTGGTGGTCGGCCAGCAAGTGGAGTGCGGAGGCGCCATGGTGGGCAAAATGCCTAATGTCACCTGGCTCGAAGGATCCTATGTGGATACCATAAAGGGGTGGCAATCGGGGTGGTTCTACATCACCGAGCCGCGCGACACCAACTGGGTGGCGGCCCCCGAATTCCGATCCGGAATCCCCACGTGGCTCACCTCCTGGAAGGAGAAGGGCCTGTCCTGGGGTTCATCGGTGGAGTTGACCGGACTCCAGAAATGCATCAGAAACATGATGAGTAAGAAAATCAAGCTTGTCAACGTGGTCCAGGTCATGCTCTTCCGCCGGATCCTCCCGTGTCAATGACGGGCATTCAATTTGTGGGAGTTCGACCCGGCCGAGCACCAGACGCTGCGAGAGCTCTTCGACACGACGCACAAGGACGTCTGGAAGGTGCTGCTCAAGGGCGCCGAGGTACCTCCTCCCCTTACAGAGGACCGCAGACTCAGCGCAAAGCGCCACGCCAATCCGGTAAGTTTTTTATATCTCACAGGATGTTTACTTTCCCCAGTTTAATCATGTGCGGGATCTAAGCCTCCATGCCATTAACAGGACTGGGTAGAGACAGTGGAGCAGATCGATTGCCCAGCCCCCCTGCCTGAGGATCCAGCAGATGCTCTCCTAACGGAGATGCTGGTTCCGGCGCCTTACGAGGTGCCGGTGAAGAAGGCCAAGAAGAAGGCCACAGGGACCCGGAAGGGTCTTCGGCGCAAGGTTATATCGGACTCATCGTCCGAAAACTCCGAGGCGCACTCCTCCCACGAAAATGAGGAGGAGGAAGAGGAAAGTTCTCCCCCCCCCCCCCTAGCTGGGGGAGACAAGAAAAGGAAGGCCGCCCCATCCGGGGAGGCCGAAGGGTCCAAGAAGGGAAGGACCCTCCTCCCGGACTGCTCCACGACGGCCGCCTACAGCGACGACGAGTGGTTGCCCAGGGACAAGCCCCTGGCGAAGTCGTAAGTATCCGGATACCATAGCAATTCATGGTATGTTTTATTGCACTGCTTCTCATCACGCCGAACATGATTATGCAGTCCGTCCCGAGCCCATATCGACGTATCTTCGTCGGATGGTTCTTTGGACCCGTCGGACATGAATAGCGATTCACTTCCGACCGCCTCCACCCCTCGCCCTACGGACAACATCGAGGTGTTGTCTCAAAGGGCACCGAAACGAGGGGAGGTAGTCCTGGAGGCGCCTCGAGGCGACATTCCGGACCCTGGGCGCAAAGGGAGCAAGACTCCCATGGGCTCCGAATACGGCCTCCATCCGAACACTGCGCCGGAACCTCCAGTAGTTCCGGACTCTGTTAGGCGACCCCCCGTTAAGAGGGGCAAGCCGCCCGTGCCGGTGACCTCTGTCCATCCAGAGGCACAGGACAACTTGCTGGAAGCGCTTCGCGGCGCTTCCATCGACGAAGAGCACCGCGCTATCATGAGTGCGGTGATCGAGAAGGCTCAGTCCGCCAAAAGCGGACTAACTGAAGCTTGTGCCAGCCTCCTAACAGGCTTTCAGGTAAGTAATCAAATTATAGGAAAATATTACCGCATAGACAGTAGCCCCTGATGCTCTGTTTGGCGTTCGCGAAGAAAGGCCGAATAGAGGATCAAATAATGACTCAGGAGTCTAATCAGAATATGTCTATGTGCATATGCAGGCTTCACTGCTGGCCGCTGCCGCACGTACTGCGGAGGTCGCTGCACTGAAGCAGGACCTTGAGCGGTCCAAGGAAGAGCTCGGCCTTACCAAGAGGCAGCTCGAAGAGAACAAAGGTAAGAGATACCCTGTCTATATATTAAAAAGAAATTTGGTTGTAAAATAATAGGATCATCATGAATTTGCCAGGGGCCACGACCGAAGTGGCGACCCTGAAGAAGGCGTTGTCCGAGGCCGAAGACAAAGCGGCCAAGGAGCGCATCGAGGGAGAAAAACAAGAAGCCCGGGTAGGCGAGGTGCAGCAAGAGCTCCAGGCTCTCGCCAAAAAACACGAGTCCTTGGAGCTTGACTCTAAGACGCGAGAGTCCGAGCTTGCGAAGGCCCTCGAAAGAGCACAAAACGCCAAGGCTGAAGCCCACAAGGCCCTCCAGGAGATTGAGGCGGTTAAGAAGATAGCAGCGGGTAACGCATTCATTATGCAAAGCAAGCATGTGAAGGAAACTTTCCTTTTACTTACCCGAGTTCGGAGCTCTCCAGGAGCGTTCGCAGATCTTCCCCACAGTGTGTTGGATGCCGCGGAGTTTTACCGGGCTGAGGAGGGGAGCTCGACAGAGAAGTTGTTCTGGTCTCAGTATACTGGGATCGAACACCCAATGCCCTTGAGCGACCAGCTGAAGCAACTGGTCGAGCTCCACAAGGCGGCCGAACAGGCCATGAAGGGTCTTATAGTCCGGATGTGGCCTGGCGATCCCCTGCCTGATAGCTACTTCGGTCTAGTGAGGCGGCTTGTGAATGCCTGCCCACGGCTTGAAGTCATAAAGCGGTCCGTCTGCATCGAGGGTGCACACAGGGCTTTTGCCCGGGCGAAGGTGCACTAGGCGATGCTGGACGCCGTAAAGCTGGTGAAGGAGGGGCCGCCGGAAGGCAAGGAGCATCGCCACCCCCAAAATGTATTATGACAGTGTCCTGAAGGGTTCCCGCCTTGTGGCGGAGGAATGTGCTATAGATGTAATATTTGAATGAACGTACTCATGTGATCCTGTAATGTGAAACGAGTTCATTTGCGCTATGCAATGCTTGTTGATTTAAAATATTACCTTCTGTGCGGCCATTTATGAAATCTGAGGGTTGGCCAGTCGTTGGCTTCTGCCCCCATGTAACTAGTACTGGGGTGTTCGGGATAAACCTGAACACTCTTTATCCCAATTTTGGGTCCTTCGAAGGAGGTGTTCAGCACAGCGAACCAGGCAATTGGACTATAAAGCTTTATCACCCTCACTTAGCCATAGAAGTCTACAATTTTAAATTTTGGCGAAGCCCCTAGTATTCGGAAGGCCAAATTTGGGGCACTATATATGCCTAAGTCGGGCAAGGCCGACTCCTCGCCCGAAGCGGAAAAAGTCTTTAAGGACTTGAGACCTCTCGAACAGCGACTAGCTCTCGCCTCATCATGACAGTCAGTTTTCGGCTTTCTCGACTGAGGTGCTCGTCCGGAAGAACCAGGACACAATCGCAGTAGTTCTCCCAGCGCTACCTTAGCCGATTTTGCGGAACGTAAGGTACCAAAACATGGGAGGCGGGCAAACCCAACTATTGACCCAAGACATGATTTGGAGCTGATGCATATAATGCTATAAGTTCGGGGTGCCGCACTGTCGAAAGTGTTCAGACTTCTCACGCCGTATTATGGGGTATACTGAAGCCCCTGGCGTACTAGTCATACTAGAATGTACGGGTGCCATCTGTCGTAATTAAGCAGACAAGAGAAAGAAAAAAGGAAGGGGTAATGCAATAAACGCTACGCATTGTTATTAAATAGTACGTCAAAGCGTACGAATACAAGTAGTGCAATAAGCAGAAAATAGGACTATTTGACTTGTCCTATCCAGGGGCATGCAGCGTATGGGTATTTAAAACAGGTATTTCGATCGTTATTAGAGACCACCTGGGGATTCCCTTGTACGTCTTAGCTTCTTGCCTCCTTTGTATTTCCTTCCCATAATGCGTCCAGCAATCAGACTGCCGAAAAGGGCTTCCAGAGAGTAAGGTCCTGAAAGAGAGAAAATTATTAAGGTATACAGCCCCTGGGGCGGTTGAGCCGCATTGTGGGACGTGTCCTGGGCATGCCTCCGCCTATGCCCATGGTATTTGTAGTGCGTAATTATGTACGCACGGCGTAAATTTCGTCGCTTGATTGGGACTAGGACGGAGGCCGAATTGCTAGGCGAGCTCTGAACGTGCCAGGCGATCCTGTCGCAGGTTACTCTGGACTCGCTTGAAGATGTCCGGGGGCTTTATCGCCGAATTGGCGGTTTGCCTTAAAAGGCTGCTTTGTGCTTTTGCGGCGAGGGTCGCGGTGTGCTCCTCCGTGCGGAGCGAGCGTTCTGTGTTTCCATTGATTGTTATAACCCCCCTAGGTCCTGGCATCTTGAGCTTGAGGTATGTGTAACGCGGTACCGCATTGAATCTTGCAAATGCGGTTCGCTCGAGCAGTGCGTGATAGCCACTGCGGAACAGGACGATATCGAAGATTAACTCCTCGCTTCGGAAGTTGTCCGGAGATCCGAAGACCACTTCCAGTGTGATTGAGCCCATGCAATGGGCCTCTACACCTGGGATGACGCCTTTAAAGGTGGTTTTGGTGGGTTTGATCCTCGAGGGGTCTATACCCATTTTGCGCACTGTATCCTGATAGAGCAGGTTCAGGCTGCTGCCGCCGTCCATAAGGACTCGAGTGAGGTGAAATCCATCAATGATGGGGTCTAGGACCAATGCGGCAGATCCGCCATGACGGATACTAGTGGGGTGGTCCCTGCGATCGAAGGTGATCGGACAAGAGGACCATGGGTTGAACTTTGGGGCGACAGGCTCCATCGCATAGACGTCCCTTAATGCACGCTTCCGTTCCCTCTTGGGAATGTGGGTTGCGTATATCATGTTCACCGTCTTCACTTGTGGGTGGAACCTCTTCTGTCCTCCCGTGTTCGGTGGCCGGGGCTCCTCCTTGTCATCGCTATGCATCCCCCTTGTCCTTGTTTTCAGCATTCAATTTGCCAGCCTGCTTGAACACCCAGCAGTCTCTGTTGGTGTGATTGGCTGGCTTATCGGGGGTGCCGTGGATTTGACATGAGCGATCGAGTATGCGATCCAAACTGGACGGGCCCGGAGTACTTCTTTTGAATGGCTTTTTCCGCTGACCGGGTTTAGAGCCACTGAATCCGGCATTGACTGCCGTATCTTCGGCGTTATCGCCCTTGTTGCGGCGCTTATGTCTGTTACGACGTGGTCTGCCGTTATTATCTTTGGTATCTGAAGTGCCCGGATTCCTTGATGTGTTGTTGCTGCGAGCCAGCCAGCTATCCTCGCCCGCGCAAAAGCGGGTCATGAGTGTAGTGAGGGCTGCCATAGACTTCGGCTTCTCCTGGCCGAGGTGCCGGGCGAGCCACTCATCACAGATGTTATGCTTGAATGCCGCTAAGGCCTCTGCATCCGGACAGTCAAAAATTTGGTTTTTCTTAGTTAGGAACCTGGTCCAGAATTTCCTGGCCGATTCCCCTGGCTGCTGAATTATATGGCTCAAGTCATCAGCATCTGGTGGCCGCACATACGTACCCTGGAAGTTATCAAGGAATGCATCTTCCAAATCCTCCCAACTGCCAATGGAGTCTGCTGGCAAGCTATTCAGCCAATGCCGAGCTGGTCCTTTGAGTTTTAGTGGGAGGTACTTGATGGCATGTAGATCATCACCGCGGGCCATGTGGATGTGGAGGAGGAAGTCCTCGATCCATACCGCGGGGTCTATTGTACCATCATATGATTCAATATTTATGGGTTTAAAACCCTCTGGGAATTCGTGATCCATTACTTCATCAGTGAAGCATAGGGGGTGTGCGGCGCCTCTGTGCCGGGCTATATCACGATGCAGTTCATACGAGTCTTGTCTGCTATATTCGGCCCGGCCGGATTTGCTTTTGGTATATCCGGCGTGACGATCATCGTCTCGCGTTGGGGCGCGACCCCGTGATCCGTAGATCGATCTTGTATGCCCTGCTTTGTTTTCCAATACGTCTCGCAGGTCCCGCGTGTTGCCCCGGGCCTTGGTGTTTTTGGTTGAACGGTGGCGGGATGCGGTCTGGACTTCGGGCTGATATGCCTCTCTGTCTCGGCCACGAGGTGGCCGATCAGCCGCATCATATGCTGGTGACGTTGGTTTTAATGCTTCCTCCTCGAGTCGGGGTAGCAACCTGCGCTTTGGGTAACTCTTGGAGGGGCGTTCGAGTTCGTATTCCTCGGCCGCAAGGACTTCGGTCCATCTGTCTGCTAGCAAATCTTGATTAGCTCGAAGCTGTTGTTGCTTTTTCTTCAGGCTATTTGCTGTGGCTATAAGCCGGCGCTTGAAGCGCTCCTGCTCGACAGGATCCTCAGGCATGATAAATTCTTTGTCGCCGAGGCTCACCTCGTCTTCGGAGAGAGGCATGTAATTGTCATCCTCCGTTTCTCCATCTGCTGCCTGTTCTGGAGGGCTAGCTTGTTCATCCTCCCACTCTAAATCTGGCTGGAGGGGATTGTCGTCGTCTTCAGCACTATCCGGAGTGTTATTGTCTCTTGCGCCGGTATCACTACTTTTGCTATGGCGGGACTTAGAGCGGCGCCGCTGACGTCGATGCTTGGGTTGCTTCTTGGACGGGTCATCCTCCGCTGTCTTATCGCCATCGCCTTCTTTGGGGGTATCCACCATGTATATATCCTATGATGAGGTGGCGGTCCAGCGCCCTATGGGTGGTGGTTCCTGTTCGTCTCCTGCATCGTCGTCCATACCGTCGATGTTTTCGGAGTCGAAGTCGAGCATGTCGGTTAAATCGTCGACAGTGGCTACTAAGTGGGTGGTGGGTGGGGAGCGAATTTCTTCGTCGTCCGCATCCCATTCTAGCCGGACATAGTTCGGCCAAGGTTCTCCTGACAAGGAGAGAGACCTTAATGAATTTAGCACATCACCAAAAGGCGAGTGCTGAAAGATATCCGCGGAGGTAAACTCCATGATCGGTGCCCAATCGGATTCGATAGGCACGGACGCAGGCGGCTCGGAGCCCGTGGCCGGGGACGAATCCAATGGTTCGGCAACATGGCTCTAGTAAGGGGTGAAGTCAGTATTCGGCTCTATCGCCACTAAGAGTGCGGCCTCCATGGCGGGGTCTATCCACCCGTCCTCGGATGGCGCAATTTGTTCCGGATTAAGGGCCGGAGTAGTTGCAGGTGTGATCTCCCGAACACTGTCCGATAGCAGAGCTAAATCATGCTCGTCGTGATCGTGCGGCGCACCTGACATGGGCTCGAATCCGTCGAAGATCAAGTCTCTGCGGATGTCAGCAGTGTAGTTCAGGTTTCCAAATCTGACCTGATGGCCAGGGGCGTAGCTTTCGATCTACTCTAGATGGCCAAGCGAATTGGCCCGCAGTACGAAGCCGCCGAATACGAAGATCTGTCCGGGGAGGAAAACCTCACCCTGGATCGCATCGTTGCCGATGATTGAAGGAGCCATCAAGCCTTACGGTGACGGCACAGTGGAACTCTCAATGAAAGCACCAATGTCGGTGTCAAAACCGGCGGATCTCGGGTAGGGGGTCCCAAACTGTGCGTCTAAGGCGGATGGTAACAGGAGACAGGGGACACAATGTTTACCCAGGTTCGAGCCCTCTCGATGGAGGTAATACCCTACTTCCTGCTTGATTGATCTTGATGATATGAGTATTACAAGAGTTGATCTACCACGAGACCGTAGAGGCTAAACCCTAGAAGCTAGCCTATGGTATGATTGTTGTTGTCCTATGGACTAAACCCTCCGGTTTATATAGACACCGGAAGGGGCTAGGTTTACACAGAGTCGGTTACAAGGGAGGAGATCTACATATCCATATCGCCAAGCTTGCCTTCCACGCCAAGGAGAGTCCCATCCGGACACGGGACGAAGTCTTCAATCTTGTATCTTCATAGTTCAACAGTCCGGCTAAAGTATATAGTCCGGCCATCCGAGGACCCCCTAATCCAGGACTCCCTCAATACCCATGGATACTTGAGGTGACATTGGAGTATCTAGGTGACATTAGGGTTTTGGTTGATTTGTGTCTTAAGGTGTTATTCTAGTAAGAACTCTATGATAGATCGAACGAAAAGAATAGCTTCGTGTTATTTTACTATGGACTCTTGAATAGATTGATCAGAAAGGATAACTTTGAGGTGGTTTCGTACCCTACAATTCATTTGTTCTCCGCTATTAGTGACTTTGGAGTGACTCTTTGTTGCATGTTCAGGGATAGTTTTATGATCCAATTATGTTATTATTGTTGAGAGAACTTGCACTATTGAAAGTATGAACCCTAGGCCTTGTTTCAACTCATTGCATACCGTTTGTGCTCACTTTTATCGCTTGCTACCTTGCTGTTTTTATATTTTCAGATTACAGAAACCTATATCTACCATCCATATTGCACTTGTATTACCATCTCTTCGCCGAACTAGTGCACCTATACAATTTACCATTGTATTGGGTGTGTTGGGGACACAAGAGACTCTTTGTTATTTGGTTGCAGGGTTGTTTGAGAGAGACCATCTTCATCCTACGCCTCCCACGGATTGATAAACCTTAGGTCATCCACTTGAGGGAAATTTGCTACTGTCCTACAAACCTCTGCACTTGGAGGCCCAACAACGTCTACAAGAACATGGTTGTGTAGTATACATCATCCCACAAGCTTGACCCAGTCTATGCGTATAGTGAAGATCTTGGAAATAAAATTTATCGGCCCCAATCTGGATCAAGTTGTTGGATTCCTTACATGCTTTCCGTGCACAGAGAAGCTACTCATCGAGGTGAAACTTCTTTCCTATTAGTAAACGGTAATCACAACGTAGCTCAATTTTTTCGTAATTTTCCCAAATTACGATGACAAGTGTAGTGTTCAAAACTGCATCTACGCACTGCACCGAAAGAAATGTTTTTAGTATTTTTTTTCTCACGTGATCACCTGCATCGTTTTTTTTGTTGTACTACTATAGTAGCCTAGGCTAGTCATAGTGTAAAGTAACTTAGACTAGTAACTCTATGGTTACCCTAAGAGCAAGTACTACCTCCGTCCTGGTTTACTCTTCCTATTTTGTAGTATCAAAATTTGACCATAGATTTAACTGACAAAATGTTAATGCATGTCACTAAAAATTATATCTTTGGATTCGTATTTTAACATAATTTCAAATGGTATAATTTTTTGTGACATGCATTGGCATTTTCTTAGGTAAATCTATGGTCAAAATTTTACACTAAATACGAGGTAGTACAAAAGTGGGCTATAACGGCCCTCCACTATGTAGGCCAAAACACGTGCCAAATTCACTTGTGATGCATTTGGCACCGATGCCCCTCCATTGCTCACCTGATGCCCCAATCTGGATCACCTACTTTGCTCCGGTGCCAAATTAACTCACGCAATGAAAAAACACTTGCGTGGGAGAGAGAGGACTGAGGCAATAAAAAACACTTATTTGGGAGAGTGAGAGGCTGGTGTAGTTGGTTTGATTGATTTGTTTATACATGTGGGTCTGTGTGCATAGCGGTGCCAACTCTCTCACATCGCGAGAGCGGTGCCAAAATCTTTTGATTTGACATCGATGCGTATTATGTGGCATACTTTTGAGAAATATGGCATCGGCCACATAGTGGAAGGCAACAAATGCCCAACCTCTTCACGTGCTCCTAGGTAAATGAGAGGAAAGAGAGAGAGAGAGAGAGAGAGAGAGAGAGAGAGAGAGAGAGAGTGAAAAAATAACACTAGCCAGCCAACCCTATCGTATGAGCGAATGATATTGGTACCTCTTGATGACACGGCAATCTTATATAGCCAGCTGCTCTAATATGTTCTCTTCTTTTGCAGATAAAAAAAGACCCGAAAGTGAAAAATGTGCAGCACTATAACAATCTCATCGAATGCCTTGATCTCCATCTTACAGAAATTGATTTGATCGACTACCGAGGCAGCACATCTGAGATTAAATTGGCCAGGTTCTTTGTTTTGGAGGCAAGTGTGCTCAAGGTAATGAGGTTTGGCATTCTCTGGCGCAACAACGAAAGGTGTGCTGATCACCGCAAGCGTCTAAGCCTAAATGACAAAGTCTCTGCAGAAGCTGAATTTGTTTTTGAAACATCAAGTGGCCAGAGACTCAAAAATTTATTTGCCCATTAGTGACTTGTCAAGGCGGTGGATTTTAGTTTGTACGATAATGCTGCATCCACCTAAAGTAATGAAAGTTCTTACGTAAGCTTCCTAGATTTCCTCTTCGTAGGTGCAGCATTACTCCTAACATTTGTAATATTAGTTTGGAACTTGTAATATTGTTGTGTCCTATTCCTGCGTTTTCAAAATCCTGCAAATCAAAGAGGTCCTGAGTTGGTGATGATGTTGTGCCTGCCATCTTTCACCAATAGCCGTCGGATCTAGATCTGACGCATACAAACCAAACTTCTCCAGTTTTGCAAAAAGGTGCCCGCACTTGTTCCCTATTTACAAACAACTCCTTGTCTCTCATAATCAGCCTTATCTCCTCCCCACCACATCTAGAAGGCCATGAAAAATCTGGCGCGATGGCCGCTGCCGGCGCCGTCCACCCCCAATCTTGGTGTTCCGTGCAATGCACGGGCATCTACGCACGGGAAATTATGTCGAACACGGCTAGTTGTAAGCAGGCTAGCTCTACAACCATGATGATAGTGACTGTAGACGGTGAGGCTGACTATGGTATGCCGAACACGGCGCCTATACTCAGGTGTCATCTCCGGCGCAGGGTCTTGTCACTTCACTGTGAGGAGCAGCACGTAATAATTTGACCAACGGGTAGTACAGTGCTACTACATTGGTAGTACTACTACTAGTACTAGCACCACCGTTTGGATTTAGTAGTACTACCACGTCCATCTGGATTTAATATTTGACTAGCAATATTTAGTAATGCATGTCACAAAAAATGTACTACTCCCTCTGTAATTAAATACATGGTGTATTGTTTTATTCCTTCTGGCAGATGGCTCAAATCTGAAGTCTCATCAATCAGACTACTATTGTACTCACGGAGCACTCAGCTTTGTAAGCTACCAACAAAAAATTGCAATCAAAGACTACTATTGTACTCCCTCCGTACTGGTGCATTAGTCACGTTACGAAAACCGAATAGTAATCCCAAAACTTTTAGGCGCGGTTCATTAACTACCCACCTCGTTCCCTGTTTTTTGCCACAAAAAAGAAATCACCAAATATGAGACATGGGGTGCGTATGCATCCAATGACTTGAGACTACTCCCTCCATCTAGGTGTTTAAGTCATCTTAGAGCAAGTGAAAAAGAGGAGTGGGCTCTCATGCAAGAGCCTATCTATATGCGGATTCCTAGGCCGATATACAATAAATATGAAGAGAGAGAGAAGATGAGAAAAACTAGTACTCTTATAGCCAGCCTTATAGCTAACCTTATTGTATGAGTGGCTACAAGTGATGGCTCTATATGACATGGCAACGTCATATAGCTAGCAGCTGGCTATACTATTAACCATGCTCTTAGGTTGTGCACCGTGACCAAGACGAAGGGGAAAGCAAGAGAACTTAATGTCTTTTTGCTAATTAATAGGATTACATGCAATGAACTAACCACTACATGTCATGTTTGGTAGTCTCAAGTCATTGAAAGCATGCACGGCCCACATCTCTCATTGGTTGATATGTCACGAAATAAGAAATGAGGAGGGAGTTAATGTACCGTGCCAAAGTGTTTTGGGTCGGAGGGGGACGCAGCTTCATTGAATTACTGTAGTTGTGTTTGGGTGAATGACACGTGGGCCCAACAGGTGGCTGGCCCACCTGTCATACAGCCAAAGGCAGGTGCAGTAGAGGGCCGGGGAGTAGATGGCCAACACACACGTGAATGCAACGCAGTCTGCACTTCTCATATAAAGGATCCCCGCCAGTCCAATCTACGAAATCCT
The DNA here is from genome assembly GCF_002575655.3 of Aegilops tauschii subsp. strangulata. NCBI lineage: Eukaryota > Viridiplantae > Streptophyta > Magnoliopsida > Poales > Poaceae > Aegilops > Aegilops tauschii. The sequence continues at coordinate 160,369,428 of NC_053038.3, forward strand.
ACGCACCTACGCACCCTAACCAAGGGCAAGAGTGATCACTCCAATCGCAAGTTTAGTTGACTAGAAGCTAGACCCATGGAGGCGATGAGCGCGAGCATCAGCCGCTGTGCCAGATGGTCCATGACGCCGGCCTGCGGCCCGGCACCGAAGAACGTCTCTAGGTCGTGCTTAAGGTCGCTTGGATGATAACTTCGTCTCCTTGTTCGACAAGGTCCTCGTCGGCTTCCTCGACAAGTTCACCATCGTCAAGAAGCTCGCAGACGACCTTGACGTATGCCTCCAGCCCACGTGCCCAGGCTCTGCGATGCCCACCACCCTCAACGGCCTCTATGGTGACAACCTCTTCGACGCACGGGTGGCCCTGCGACTGCCTGCCGTCGCGCTGGAGAATGTCCACCTCGAGGTCGCGCTCGCCGCGCAGCGGTGGGCGCAGCAAGACACCGTCGACATAATCATCCACGTCTACGCACAAATCATCCACAAGGACTACTACGTGCCAGAGGAGGACGATAGGTCGCTGGCCTTCTTGACCCGCAGGGCAACCATGGATGGCATTGTTCAGAAGCACGTTGAGCTCGCCGCCAACGCCGCAGCTCCTCACACGTCGGTTGGTGCCCCGGTGCACTAGGGCGTGAGGATGTCCTTGATGGATCTGTATGTATCTTTATCTTTCCGTCAAATCCATGTAGTAGTATATGGTACTACTAGTAATTATCTTACCTTTCGCATCAACTTCATAATTTTCGTATGTACTCCATGCATGAACCGCGCCAGAATCAAACTTCTCATTACTCTAGGGAAAATCATTATTTCTATCTATCGGTCACGCCATGGAGCAGAACCAAATTTTACAAGCACTACAAAAAAAGACACATCTGTGACATTTTGGGCCGAACGAAAAAAATTATGTCATACTTATGACACTTCTATGACGATAATTGTGACAAAACCCGGTATCATCATAGATGTGGTGGGGTCCTACTTCTATGACAAAAATCATGACAGAAAATGGGCTTTTCGTCTTGGGAGGGCCAAAAATGCAGCTTCATGACATTCTTTGGGCCGTCCATGACGGAAAAAACCGTGGTAGAAGCGAGGGCGAGGAAAATATCGGGGTGTTCCCGGTTACGGTGGGTGGTCGGGGCCGAGCGATGCGTGTTTCTCTCGTACACACACGCGCGTGGGTGCGAGGCGTTTGGCTCTAACTGAACCCGAGCGATTGCACTGCAGGCTACGCGTTACTGAACCCGAGCGATCGATTGATGGCTGTTAACTGAACCCGATCGAGCGATTCCTTCGCTACTGCTGCTAACTAAATCCGATCGATGCTGCCTCTAGATGAATAGTGAGCGTTGCTGGGGGGATTTGGATGAACAGTTCCCGGTGGGGGTGGATGAACAGGACCCTGTGGTGTTGCCTCTGGATGAACAGGACCCCGATCGATCGAGCCGGTTGGGGCTGGATGAACAGGACCTCGTGGAGGGCTGGATGAACGGGACCACCCCGTGGAGGGCTGGATGAATAGTAGACGGTGGAGGGCTGGATGAACAGTAGCCCGTGGAGGGGTGGTTAAACAGGAGCCCGTGGAGAGGTCTGGTTGAACAGTAGCCGGTGGAGTTGCGCACGGTGGAGGCTGGATGAACACGAGCCCGTGGATGAACAGTCACAAGTGGAAGCTGGAGGAGGTCGATGGTGGATGAATAGTAGCCCGTGGAGGCTGGAGGGGGTCGACGGTGGAGATGAACAGTATCTTGTGGAGTCATGTTTTGCGGTACGCCACACCCCTCCCGATGAACAGGACCCCCGTTTCGACCGTAGCGCTCCAACACAAGTCCGTTTCCTCCGTTTTGCGGTACGCCACACCCCTCCCGATCAACAGGACCCCCATTTTGACTGTAGGAGGTCCGTTTCCTCCGTTTTGCGGTACGCCAGACCCCTCCCGATGAACAGGATCCTGTTTCGAACGTGGCCGGTCAAACACAAGGCCGTTTCCTCCGTTCCGCGGTACGCCAGGCCTCATTTCCATCGGCTATTCCGTCCAAGCCGGTTGGCTCCCACGCGTTCCGTTGCCTCCCGATGAACACGACACATTCCGTTGCCTCCCCATGAACACGACGACGACGTAGTTTCTCCGTTCCGACCCAACCATGTACACGAGCCCTGGCCATACGTACGCGCGAGTAGGCGTTCGAGACCCCGCCCGTATGTACGTACGTGGCCGTATTTACTTTCTTGCACCCTGGCCGCTGTACGTACGTGTACATGCTACGTGCGCGCCTCTACTACGACACGTGCGCGCCTCTACATCGACCAGTATTTACGTACACGTTCGCGACCAGAATGACAACGCTACGTATGCTTCGACCAGGTGGGTCCCGACTGTCAGGCACTTCCTTGCGTGCGAAGATGTAGATGGTGGGTCCCATCAGTCAGGGGGTGAATCGTTTTTTTTTGCCCGGACGCACTTCCTTGCGTGCGAAGATTTAGCTGGTAGGTCCCAGCAGTCAGGGGGAAACGTTTTTTTCACGAAATACAGTGGCCCGTCCGGTGGGTCCCCACTGTCAGGCGCAGGAATAATTATTTTCCGCGTAATAAGGAGGCACTTCCTTGTGGCTGCCGTGGACCCAGCTGTCAGCCTCTCCACGTACAGTACTCTTCCGATGGAAGTCGGTCATTGACCACATTGACCACGCCGCGCCAAGAGCACCAAGGTGGTGGACGACGGCGAGGCCTAGGAAGGGGACGACGCGGAGCCAGGGAAGACGCGGCAGGGGATGCCCACGCGAAGAGGAGTACGAGGGTTCACTGGTTCGGCTGTGGTGTGAGGCTGCCGTCACCGCAGAATAACAGGGCTGTGGGTGAGTAGAGGGATGGCCTGGCCAGCGGTGGGAGTAGTAGGGGGTGAGGCCTTCGCGGCATCACAGCCGGCCACGGGAGGCAGGAGCATGCGGCCCGACCGGCGCTGCTTTGGGCGGCTAGAGCAAGAAGACCAGAGGTTGAAGAAGCACTACGGCCGTTGGATAGACATCGTACGGTCACTGGAGCTAGAATCGTTCATATTGACTAAGTTGACAAAGCACTCCGTCCCCGTCAACTTAGTAGGCCCACAAGTCAGCCTCCCACCAAGGTGGTTCCCAACTAGCAGGGGGAGTATTCATTTTTTGTGCGTAATAAGGAGGCACTTCCGGTGGGTTCGAGCTGACAGCGGGGGGAACGTTTTTTCGTGAAATACGGTGGCCCGTCCGGTGGGTCCCAGCAGTCAGGGGAAACTTTTTTTTCGCCAAATACGATGGCCCATCCGGTGGGTCCCTACTGTCAGGTGGAGGAATAATTATTTTCCGCGTAATAAGGAGGCACTTCCTTGCGGCTGTCGTGGACTCAGCTGTCAGCCTCTCCACGTACAGTACTCTTTCGATGGAAGTCGTTCCTTGACCACGTTGACCACACCACGCCGAGAGCACCAGGGCGGTGGATGACGGCGAGTGGCGAGGCCTAGGAAGGGGACGACGCGGAGCCGGGGAAGACGCGGCAGTGGAAGCCCGCGCGGAGAGGAGTACGAGGGTTCACTGGTTCAGCTGCGGTGTGAGGCTGCCGTCGCCGCATAATAACAGGGGATGTGGGTGAGTGGAGGGATGGCCTGGCCAGCGATGGGAGTAGTAGGGGCGGTGGGGCCTCCGCGGCAGCACAGCCGGCCACGGGAGGCAGGAGCAGGCGGCACGACTGGCGCTGCTTTGGGCGGCTGGAGCAAGAAGACCTGAGGTTGAAGAAGCACTATGGCTGTTGGATGGACATCGTACGGTCACTGCAGCTAGAATCGTTCATATTGACTAAGTTGACAAAGCCCTTGGTACGCGTCAACTTAGTAGGCCCATAGGTCAGCTTCTGAAACGGTGCGCCCCAGATGTCAGGGGGAGGAATCATTTTTTGGGCGGGTGAAGCTAGAATATCCGAGATTGAAGAAGAAGCACGGCATCCGTTGGATGGACATCCAACGGCCACTGCTGCTAGAACCGTGTGTTGACTATAATAAGTTGACAAAGCCTTGCATATGCGTCAACTTCATTTTTTTAGGGGACGCATCAACTTAGTAGGCCCACAAGTGTGTGGCAGAGAACTTATAACCCATTTGCTATTTGTAAGAATGTACACCCCATTTTTGAATTCTAATGGAATTTACTACAGCACATTTACAGTTCGTTAAAAGTACAGCCCATTTTCTAGCTAGGACAACGATTAATAATTTCAACCAACCGTTCAAGACAGAATTCAATAAAATTTCCCACATTTTTTATGGGATCCAAAATATTTTTATCCCAAAATTTCTAGTCAGATTAAATATAAATTTGTATTACGTAAAAATCTAACGAAACATTGCGCGCGCAAAGATTAAAAATTAAGATTTTCAAAATCCATAAATAATATTTTATAAACTAATTTCGTGCTTGGTGCATTTTTTATAGTTACTGCCCAGTTTTTATAATTACATCCCATTTATTATTTTTTAAAGCCCATTTTCCTGTTAAGCCTAATGCATCCCTCCTAGGAAAGATTTGCAGCCCAGCGGGCGGAGAATAACAAGTTGACCTTGCCTGGGTATTCCTCAAAAAAACGTATAGCTGGGCTAGCCATTTTCATCTTGAAAAAAATTAATATCTGGGCTGGATATCTGTCCTGGGCTAGACGGGCCACAGCCCGCCCAGTTAATACCCTGCTCTCCTCTGAACAACAACGAAAACATCGCCAAGAAAAACCCTGCAGTGCTCACACCTCAAAAACACAAATACTGCTCGAGCTGCTTGGTCCCAGCTGTCGGCCGCACCTTGTGCAATTCTCTCGTTTATATTGACTACATAGGTTGACAATGGTGTGGGACCGTGATGTCAGGAAATCAGGAGGAAGCAAAAAAATATAGTTGTACATAATAAGGAGGCACTTGCGTACGTACGGCTATGGCCCTAGTGGGTCCCTACTGTCATCCAGTCAAAATAAAGTCATCTCCTGAATACTCATGTTCATTGACCATGTTCAGAATGCTCGGTGCCACGGCGAGCGCAACAACTCGATGGACGACGAAGAGGGCCTCGTGGGCCCTACGGATCGTCTGAAACAGCGCCTGCTGCTCATTCAGGAAGCCAGGATCATTGGACACCTATGAGCACCTTCGAGAGACTGAGACGGCATGAAACGATAAGGCCGCGCTTGGGAGCTCTGGTTTATTTCACACCTGTATTAAGATACAAGTGTAATTTACTCGTCATCGGAAACAACGCGTAAAATATAGGCGTAATGAAACCGAGGGCCCGAGGTCTGTAAGTAAAACCGGCGGGTTACGTGTGTAATTTGAGAGACCGGTGTATATTTTACTAGTCGAAATCGACCAACCAAGCGCTTCTCCCGAGACCATCTGCTTTTATTTACAAGCGTCAGTTTTACAAGCGGTTTTGGTTGGAAAACGACGATCAAATCACGGCCTAAGATGATGAGTTGGTCGGAAGATCATATGGTTTCACGTCTAACCTACCCGACTTGTCGTATAGGCTATGAATGAAACATAAGACGATGAACTTCTTAAGCACGGAAACAACAGAAGAGGATGATCTTCCTAACAAGCAAATCACTGGCATTAGATCAACATGCAAAACAATACGAAGCATTATTCTCAGGAGGCACGATGAACAGCTCATGATGCCGCATGCCACAACATTCCAAGCTAAACTTTGCAATCAAACACAAGGCCTGGCATTACATAGACAATATTCAGAACAAACTCTTAAAATATCTTACGTAAGTCAACATTCATGTGACTATGCATCTCAGCAGAGTAAATATTTACTTCTGAACTGAAGACAGGAATAGGAAAAAACGATCGACGTTGCTCACAGCAAAGGGCGTCCCACTCAAAAATATCAAATGCATGTCTTCTAGCTAACATCAATGAGCAAAAATTGACAAGGTTTTCCAATTCCAATATATTAAACTAATGTCAACTTTGACAAGCTTTTCCCATTCAAATATGTAATGCCTATGATTGTGGAACGGGCAGGGTTTGTCATCAGTTTGTCATCTGATAGTCCTGTGGCTCAAGGTGACGACGGATGATTAGAGAACCATTCGATGTATTGCGCATGATGAAGTATTATGGAGGACACGAACCATCTGAACATTTTGTGCAGTTCCACTAAAATCAAGCTGAGCATCCCTGTGGATTTCGTATTTATATGCTGCCAGAAAACAAAGATACATCAGCACGCACATGAATATTGGCCCCAGTGTCAACCCACCAATCGGTGGACTAACAAACTGAAAGTACGGTAAACAGATTACCATACCCAGATGCCCCATCATTGTTGCTTAGAGTGACATTGACAGAATTGGAGTCCTGTCCTGGCTTCTTGGTACTTGTTTGGGCACTTGTTTGCCCAGTGTTCCTCCAAACCACAAGGAAAGCAGCCATCTCTCTTTTTGTCTTTCTTCTTCCCTTCTTAATGGCCGACACTGGCAGCACCATTCAAACATATAGTCCGGTGGCTCAAGGTGACGACGAATGATTAGAGAACCATTCGATGTACTGTGCATGATGAAGTATTATGGAGGACACAAACCATCTGGACATTTTGTGCAGTTCCACTAAAATCAAGATGAGCATCCCTGTGGATATTGTATTTATATGCTGCAAGAAGACAAAGACACAGCAGCACACACAAGGAATGAAGCAGTCACTATTCATTCTAACCAGCGTCTACTAAAACAATGCGACCGATTCATTTTAACAGGGACATTATCTTAACAATACCTTGGTTAAACATGTAGAAAGAACTACAAAGCAGGATAGTACCATTTGTAAAACACTGTAACTGATATATAATAACAGAGACATTATCTGAACAATACATTTCTTAAACATGTACTCCGGCCGATCCCTAACAGAAATGGTACTCCCGCCGATCCCTAACAAGTGTTGCAGTTTTGAACTAAGATTCAGTAGTTAATTCTGAGGAAAGTCGGTACTGACCTTTTAAGACCAAGATTTGAAACAACTCGTGAGGAAGACCTCAGAGAGATCTCAACACATATATGGAAATCCGGTCTCATTTTGTGCAGTTCCACCAAAATTAAGCGAAGTAAAATGTCGCAATAGCAACAAGTTGAATAGATATCCCTGTTTTAATGGAGGCAAAAAAGGAATCAATTACTGGCCAATAAAGGAGGATGAAACATGCGGCCACAAAAATGGTAATCCCACCAATCCCTAACAAGTGTTGAAGTTCTGAAATAAGATTCAGTAGTTAATTCTGAGAGTGGCATTGCTTAATTTTACCAGCGGCATTAGATTAACAAAAAGCATAAACAGTTCCAGGGGAGAGTGGGCGCAACAACATGTGCTTCCATCTACTTATAAAGGGGGTGATGCAGAGTTTGTTGTAACAAAGCAACAAGCATAATGTCTGCGTTGGTCCCATTTTTGTTCACTACTTAATGGGAAAAGACAGCAATACAATAGCTTCAATTCAACATTTCTTTAAAACAGTACCAATACAAGTAGCACAGCATCTCAAAACACACTGCACGATCATGTAGATGAAGGCAAGTACCACCCTGTCATGACGCACACAAGATCACGTACGAATCTTCCAACACGAATAGGAAATCCAATCTCGTTTTGTGCAGTTACTCTGAAATCAAGTAAAGTCGCCGGTGTGACATTTAAGTTTGCTATAACAACAAGTTGAATAGATATCCCTGATTTAACAAAGGCAAAAAAGGAAACAATTACTGCCAATAAAGGAGGATGAAACATGCGGCCACAAAAACAAGCATCTACCTTATCTTGATGGAAAACAAAGTATAGGACAGTAGCATTTCTAAAACGGTTGCATTGATTCATATTAACAGAGAAATTCTCTTAAAATAGTTCAGTAGCTAATTCTGAGAGTGGCATTGCTTAAAATACAATAGCTTCAATTCAACATTTATTTAAAACAGTACCAATACAAGTAGCACAACATCTCAAAACACACTGCACGATCATGTGGATGGGACATGGGACATGCCAGCACCATGTGCGTCCACACGTATAAATGGGTGATGCAGAGTATGTAGCCAAGCAGCATATCTGCGTTGGTCCCATATTTGTTCTCTTTGAAACTTTTTCTGATGTGAGGGCAGCAAATCTAGTCCTGCACAAACTACCCGACCCCCCAGTTTCTTTCCTTTTTCAACAAAGAGTTCGGTTCCTTACAGATGTGTGTACTGGGTTACTCCCTTTTTCCCTCTTCGACCAACAAAGCGGCTGGATAGCTAGTCTATACTACTTTCCCTCCCTCCTTTCCTCATTGAACCACCTCCTAGATTCATGCTCCACCCCACCGCACCCTTCTTTCCTCTTTGAACAAAGACCTAGATTCGACTATAGAATCGAAAAAGATCAGCATGCAGCTAGACCAATGACGGTTTCAAAGAAACTTATACCTTAGGGTCATCGGGATGTCGCAAGGCATGCGGCGGGAGGTCGGATCTTCCCACACTACGTAGGGCAGCGAGGAAGAAGGGGTCGGTGGCCCTCCCGCACAGGCGCTGGGTGAAAGAGAAAAGCGCAGCCGGCAGTGGATTACCTCCCTCGCCGAAGGCGATAGAGTGAACGCTGCACCTCCTCCCCTTCCCGGTGCGACGGGATCCGGACGCCTACTTCACCAGCTGTGAAGGGGGTGGGAGAGACAGAGGCCACAACACAATCTTGTTTAGATCTGGTGAAGAGGGTGAGAGACAGTGAATATAGCAAATCCTAGCAAACGAACGCTGAGCCTCCAGCGTGTATATATATATATATGTAGTGCGGCGAGAGTGTGGAGAGTGCAAACCATAGCGAACAAGCGTTGAGGCTCCAGCTTATATATATACTGTAGTACAGACTGAGCTCCGGTGCTTTAACTGCACTTGCTTTTGGCTGTATGACAGGTGGGCCAGCTACATTTTGGGCCCACCTGTCATAAACCCAAAGGCAGGTGCACTAAAGTCAATGAAGCTGCGTCCATATAGTACTCGTGTATACGACTAATATATAGTGGAGTGGTTTTCTTATTCTCTCCATAACAATCGTTTTAAATTGTGTAAGTACAAAACGAAACTCTTTATTTAACGTACCAGTGAAGAAAACTACTACTCCCTCTGTTCCTAAATATTTGTCTTTCTAGATATTTCAACAAATGACTACATGCGGAGCAAAATGAGTGAATCTACACTGTAAAAAATGTCTATATACATCTGTACGTGGTAGTCCATTGCAAACCACTTGAAAGACAAATATTTAGGAACGGAGGGAGTACTTCCGATGAACTAACGATCCATGCGTCCTGGTCGCACTTCCTGTCCTTCACGTGCGGTACACTACCCTCCCTTAAGTGAACAACCACACATGCGCCAAATTATCGGAAACGTGTGAGAGTGTGCACAAATAAAGAATTTTAATTTCAATTATCCGAAAGGTTTGAGAGTATGTACAGTTTGCCCTCTCTAATAATTATGGTTTGTTGTGTTCGGCCTAAACTTGGTCAAACTTTACAAAGTTTGACTTCAGTCAAATCTAATATGCAGAGTAAATAAAAATGGAGGGCTACTACGTCCATCCGGGTTTTTAGTCCACACCATTTTTTTAATCAAAGTTAATAGCTGGACAAATAAATTACAGGGGAGCTGGAGACAAAGTTGTGAGAAGGCTTAGAAATCAATACAAAACTTATGCTCTTAGTACCAACGTCGATCCTTCTTCGAGGAAACATTTGGTTCATAGCCAATTGTGTGATAAAATTGCACCAACGTGAAAGACGACTGCGTCTCCAACGCAACCAAGGTGAACTGACGAAGGATATCATCTTTGTGGGTAACAAGCAAAGAGCACTGGTGGAAGACAGCTTGTTTTTCATTGAAAATCGATCAACCTCACAAGCCGACGCAACCATGAGGCGCAACCATGAGCATCGATAGGTCATCGTGGTGATGCATCATCCATTTGGCATGAAGTTTGGGTGAGGCACCTATGAAGTTCGACAAATCCTCACTGTGGTCTGTTTCTTCTTAGTAGTCAAGCTCGAGGAAGGAAGAACCACGTGGCAGAGGACAGTGAGGCGGAACAACAATGGCCATCCAATTTTGTGCAGTTCCACTAAAATTGAGGTAGACATGCCCGGGTATGGACATACGCATCGCTGTTTCCAAAAATATAAAAAAGGGATATAGTGTTGTTACTTTGTTTTACAAGATTAACAACGACATCTCAATTGTCAATAAGAATTATGAAAAGTACACCAACAAATAGAAGCATCATGATTATCTTGATGGGAACTAAACCAGGATACCGGAGAAAAAAAGCATTTCTTCATTTAACCAGTGATAGTATTAGATTAGCAGCAGCAATAGGAGCATATGGACAATGACCGCACAACCACCATGTACTTTTTGTCGAAACAACATGTATACCTCCACCGAGGCATAAATTAGGACAACTTTTCGAGTGGCATTTCCTCTATAATAGTAGGTGATGTTGGACCAGCCGGCGAACCCTAGCTACTATACATGGGGAGCTGGGGAGTAGTCGCATAGAAGGAAACCCACATGCAGCGACCTGGGGAGCTAGACCAGTACAAGAAGTTATACCTCAGGTGGGCGAGATGTCGCTTAGGCGGGCGGGCGGGATCTGCCCACACGGCGGCGGCGAACAAGGGCGTGGAGGACCTTCGTCCGCGCCAGCGCCGGCTCCGAGAGGACGGTGCGCATCGGCTTTCTCCATCACCGACGGCGACAACGTCAACGCTGCACCTCCTCACCTCCCGCAGCGGACGGGATTCAGCCGGATCTGTGATCACCGGTGAGGAGAGAGACAGTGTGGACACTGTCATCTTGTTTTGATATGGAGAGGGTGAGAGAGCGAGACGCGAGAAACTCTATCAAACAAGAGGCTATAATGGAGTAAAACAATCTCTCCATAGCAGTGGTTTTAAATAGAATACGCGTGTTCCCGGAAAAAAGAAACGAAAACTGGCGGACAATTTTTTAACGTACCAAGAAAGAAAACTCGATCAAAAACACGCCCCCGCTTCCAGGTCGCGAGAGTCGTCGCGCACACACACATAGACATAGACATGCATATCCGTGTTTACGTAAAATTCCATTTCCATCTCCATCTCCAATCATATTTGTCCAACTGGCACATTATTTACGTTGTTAATTATATACGCGGCAATATTAACGTACATCATCTATTGTTTGCGGGCGTCCGGACCGCTGCCACGGCCGCTCCTGACCAACCCGAACCCTCTTCATCACCCGCGCGTGCTTCCCGCCCGAAACGGTCAGTGCCGCATTCATGCCCGGCCAGAGCGGACGCGACCTCTCACTGGCGTCGGCATTGAAGCGGCGCGTCGGCCGAGAGAGCGTCACCCGCGCCGCTTCCTGGTGCACGCGACTGCTCCGCGTTCAAAGGTCGCAATAGCCGGCCACAACATGCATGTAAAAAGTTCTTGGGAGTCCATGCTACAGCTAGTTGTCCTCCCCCAACTCGTCAATCTCTTCCAGTAGTACTAGTACTCCATGGCGTGATCCATCGACAAGCAGGCGGGAAAGTTATCGTATACTCTGTTTGCGGTGAGTGGCATGCCGAGCAACCGTGTGGGGTCGAGCCGTGGAGGAGGGTGAGACACGAACGCGACATACGTGATTTAAACGTTGGTTTTGCTCGATGGGTGATCCAACGAAAGGAAACGTTGGTTTCTCTCCGTTTCCATTTTTTCTCTGGAAAAACAGAAACTTTCCACTCCATTTTCATTCCTACTCCAAGGTTGCCCCGTTACAACATTCCATCAAATACAAAGGAAAACTAACACGCATGCTGATGCATATCAATGATTCACAAATCATAGCCAATATTTACTTCACAACTAAAGACAAAAGTTGTGAGAGCGTGTACGAAAGAAAAACTACTGATGGGATCACTACGACTTAAACCCTAAACCCTAAACAGGATTTAATTTCCTGGCCAGGTAGAACCTGTCGAAGGAAAGATGGCTGGCACCCTCGGATCATACGATGCTTTTGTGCAGTTCCACTGAAATCGAGGTGGCCATCCCTGATGGCAAAGATATTGAAGAAGTGTGATTAGAATAATAGTACTGGCACTACTTCATGAGACATAAACTCATCACAAGTAGAAGCCGGTAGAAGTAGAGAAAGATCGACATGGAGATGGAGCTACATGGGGAGCTGCGGTAGTGGAGCAAGCCGGCTCCAAAAGGAAGATGGACTACCTGGGACGTCGGGCTGTAGCTAGAAGGGCGGTTGGGACGCGGCATCGGCCCATACCATGGTGACCCCTGATTGGGACGCACCACCTGTGGATTTTCTCCCTCGCCGATGTCGACCGCGTCTACGCAGAACATTGTTCCCTTCCCCCAGCTGCGGGATCAGGCCGGATATGTGACCAGCGGTGTGGCCACCGTCGTTCTATGCTTGTGAAGAGAGCAACCCAAGCAAGCAGGCTTGTAGCTTAGGCTCTTGCTAGTGTATATATAGTGGTTTTCTTTTTCTCTCCATATCAACCATTTTATATTGCGTACGTGTCATTGAAGAGTGAAATGATGGTTGCTTCTTCCGACTAACTTACTGTGTGATTTGACTGCTCCTTTAGTGGCCCCTACACGTACTCCCCCTACGTGTATGCAACAGTCACACGTACACATGGACGCAAAAATGCGCATGACGCCCTAATGCATGCATGTCCGAGCACACGACGGAACACACACGGTCACGCTCAAGTGCTCAACATACATGTGCATGCACACACATACTCAGCCAGGGTGAGCTAGTGACCGTATAAACACCGAAAAATGTATATATTGAGCGCAATGAGCGTATTATGAAGTCCACTGACCATATTTTAAAAAATATACAGTGACAGACAGTGTATTTATCTCGTTTGAAATTAAGCCATATTAACCGGAGAGGAGGCAGTATGGACTAGCATTACTTTGTTGTGTCCCGTCAACTTGCCGAACGAGGAGAAGCTTGCAGGACGGGAGAAGCTTGTGCGCGGTGGCTCGCAGGACAGGGAGAAACTTTTGACTAATGCAATCTCTCCTTCGCTCAGGCGGTGGACGTGCAACAGTTAATTCGGTGTCAGACTGCCAGAAGCATACACTATACTAGTACTATTATTGTTGCACTTCCCGAACAGGCGAACAGCCAAGCGCAAAGTTTACTAGAACTAGTACTACTACTATAATCTATAGAGGTATGTACTATACTAGTACTAGGAACCGGATGGAGGAGCGTCTGCACTCTTATTATATTTTTAAAATGTGATAAAGCAATCTTCAACACATTTGGTTCTCTTCGAGGGTTCTCGCATGTGATAACGGAAGTTGATTGCATGGAACACTCACCACAGTTCTCGCTTAATTCTGGCTCATATCCTATTACAAATAGGAGCGCTCGGTAATATTTCCTCTTTTTTTGTTATTCAGCATGTAAACAGGTCAGCAAACCTTGCGGCGAATCTTTGTGCGAACCGTGCTTGCTGCACTTTGAATGTGGCCGAGAGCTGGCTTGATGAAACACCTCGCTTCCTACTTCTTTTTTTGCGGGGTACCTCGCTTCCTTGTGACCAGTGTCTTGGCTGATCGTCCTAAGAATGCTTATATATGAATAAAGCTCTCTCATTTACCCGCAAAAAAGATTAAGCCATATTAACCGGAAAGGAGGGAGTATGGACTAGCACTACTTGTTGGTGTGTCCCATCAACTCGTAGAACAAGGAGAAGCTTGCAGGACAAGGTGAAGCTCGCTTACGCCTTTTGACTAATGCAACGTACCCTCGCCCAGGCGGTGGACATGCATCAGTTCATTCGGTGTCAGATTGCCAAAGGCATACACTGTAGTACCGAACAAGCGGAGTACCATCATTGTTCGACTTCACGAAGAGGCGAAGAGCCAAGCGCAAGGTTTAGTAGTACGAGTAGTGCTACTACTAGAACCGCATGGTGGAGCCTCTGTACTCTTTTTTTTTAATCTCTGATAAAGTACACATTTATTCCGGAGAAGGGCGGAAAACGGCATCCCAACATGTAATGATGATATCGATCAACCATGCTCGAATATATCTTGGCCTCCGTGCGAGCCCGTCTGTGTGTTCTCGCTCCTCGTCTCTCTCAAGGAATGGCGGGTTGGCCATTTTGCCGTCAATTGAGATCGGTTTGCTCACACTCCGGTCCCACATGTCAGTGATATGCCAAGAGGAGGTGCGTTGACCGACTGGCCATACACGTACTTGGTTTTGCACCTTCATCCTACTCGTCCCTCCGTCATAGTTTACAAGGCACGCTTCATTATGATGCATTTCTCTCAATGCATTTCCACCACCAGAGAGACTTTAGACGCGTTTGGTTTAATGCTCAATTAATTAGGGCATGGTAACCGCAATTTTCTCTCGATGTAGTACTACGGAGTGGAGTAAGTGCATGCATGTGTGTACCCGGGGTGGAAGCACTGCATGCATGTGTGTACGCATTATTTCCTCTAGTAATAGACGTCGTGCTATAACTACTATTGCTATTTTTCAGGCCGATCGCTAGTCGCCTTAGTCCCAGAGATTTTCTCTTTTTCTGAAGCGCGCTCTATAAACAGTGACGGATGGAGTAGTATGAGCGGATTCAAAGAAGAGCGTATTGATGGTTGCTTCTTTCGAGCAACTTGTAATGGGAAAGGTGGGGCTTATGATTTGATTGCTCATTACTCACTATTAATGCGGCGCAACGAACGGTCTGAGTCTCCCATGCGACTGTGCACTACCCCCTCGGTTCTTAAATATACTCCAGAGTATTTGTCTTTCTAGAGATTTCAACGAGTGACTACTCAAATATTTGTTTTTTTAGAGATTCAAATGGACTACTACATACGGATGTATATAGACATATTTTAGAGTGTAGATTCACTCATTTTGCTCCGTATGTAGTCACTTGTTGAAATCTCTAGAAAGACAAATATTTAGGAACGGAGGGAGTACACATACGAAGCAAAATGAGTGAATCTACACTCTAAAATATGTCCATTTTAAATTTGTAAAAAGATAAATATTTAAGAACGAAGGAGTATAATTTTGTGCATGGCACATGGACCCGGATGCCGAAGAGGCTTCTGGCAATGCTATCAAGCTTCCAGCATTTGTTTACATAATTGACGTACTATACAAATAATTTTCCAGCGACATGAAATTGTACAATGGTGTGAGCTTTCAGCTTTTGTTTCGTGTGTCTTGCCATCGATGCTCTTTCGGAAACAATAAAAAACTAACTTCCTTGCTAATCAGAGCTAATATTTACATCACAACTGAATACAAAGTTGTGAGAAGGTGTTAAATTAAAATTGATCCATGCTTTCAGTGGCAGCAACGTCCCCCCAGCTCTGTCTAAATCAACAAGGCATGTTGGGAAAAAAAGTAGCTGTCTGGAGCATGCAACATTCCGATCATTTTGTGCAGTTCCACTAAAATAGAGCTGAGCGTCCCTGTTCCAAAGATATTAAGTGTGATTACGATAATAGAGGACTGCTGATGAAACAATAAACACACAAATAGAAGCCGGTCACCTTTGCAGTCTCTCTTAAGACTAACTAGTTGGAGAAGATTAGGCTCGGAGTTGGATGAGGAGGATAGAGGAAAACCAATCTCCCTTTGTGCAGTCGCACTGAAATGTAGAGACGTTGCCCGTGTGACATTTTGGTAGAACTGCACAAAACACTCTTAAGAAAAAAGTGATTTGTGCAGTTCACCAAAAGGTCGCAATAGCAACGAGGTGAAATGGATAGCCCTGTTTGCAAAAAAGAGGTAGAAAGGAAATAATTACTGGCCAATAACAGTTGATGACACATGCGACGACAAAAAAGAAGCATATTTCTTGTCCTAAGGGAAGATAACAACATGGTTGTGTTTGTCTAAAACAGTGTGAGGACGAGATTGCAATATGGAAAGTACGCCGGACGAGCTACGTTTTGGGCCAAGAACTATGGAAGATCCACATGCAGCGACGTGGGAAGACGGGCAGTGGAGCAAGGCCGGAGGGGATACCTGGAGGTCGTCGGGATGTAACTAGGTGAGCGGCGGCGGGCGGAATCTGCCCATATTACGGCAGTGAGCAAGTGGCGTAGGCCCTACCACGCCGGAGCTTGGTCAGAGAGAACGGCGTGTATCGTAGATCGGGACGTGCTGCCTCGGCGCCGTAGAACAGAGAAACGATGCACGTCCTCCCTTTTCGCCGGCGGACGGGATGCGGCCGGATCAGTGACCAACGGTGAGAGAGAGAGAGGCCATCACAGCCTTGTGTGAGATACTCTGAAGAGAGACAAACCAGGCAGGCAGGCTCCATTGTATATAGTGGAGCGGACTACCTTTTTCTCCATAAAAATCGTTTTATATTCTGTGTACGTGCCATTGAGCGATATAACTTTATTCAAAAATAACGCACCAACGCATCAAGTCAAACTTTGTTTCGTGCACGCGTGGTACACGACCTCCGTAGGTAAACAACCGCTACATGCGTTCAAATTAGCACGTGGGCTGCCATTTCGTACAGAAATTAGCTCCACCGTGTACCCGCGCAGGTGTGGCTGGGCACGAAACGTGAGCACGTGCACGGTGCACCTATTCTCTTCTTGTATACGTACACCACCTACGTGGGGTTTTGTGAGAGAGATACAAACGTAGAGAGATATAGTGTGTGGGTTCGTGAGAGTTTTTTTGGGGGGGGGGGGGTCAATCAAAAAATGTAACATATGCAATGTGTGTGAAATAGAGTCCTGGATATATCATATATATAGAGGGGGCGATCCACGAGAAGAGAGTGGAGGTATCATCGGCTTGAGGTGTCCATAGAATCAAAGAGAGGGATGATGTGTGTGTGTGTGCGCGCGCGATCGATAGAGTGCCATCGAATTTGTGTGTGCCCACATCAAAGATATAGAGTGGCTGGCCTACTGGAACATGAGAGGGGACAGGTGCAGTTTGTCTCTGTGGCATGGATACCTACCTACAGCGCTCGACTATCGGTGTGTGGTGGGGGGAGGTCTAATTAACTATAGAGGTACAATGGCTGGTATATGTGTGGAGGAGGAGAGAGGCCTACCTCATGTATTAAGGGAGATCGATCTACCTCATGTATTAAGGGAGATCGATCGGCATCCATGCATATGTGTACGAGAGGAATAAGGTTGGGAGAGAGACAGAGCTAGCGTGTTGGAGGGGGTGGTAGTGGAGTTGCTTCTAACAAATGGTGGGATAGGCTTTCTAGACAACCGGAGGGCACGCCTGCAATATCAATAAGAGAGGGGATGGATGCCTGTCTGTGCACGTGCGTGTGAGAGACGGGTCAAGAGGCATGCATGCACGAATGATGAGGGGGGCGATATGGTTGTGGTAAGCAGACATAACTACATAGGAAGATCAATCGTCCTTTGTCAGAGAAAGGAGAGACATAACTTGTGAGGTACGTCGATCGATGGGGGGGAATAGTTAAAGTCAACCTAGGTATATGTTGGGAGATCGATCAGTATACATGCATGTGTGTGTTAGAAGCAAATGAGGCACGGGGAGAAGGATAGAGAGAGAGGGATGCATCTAGGAGGTGGTGTGAGAGTCATACTATATCGAGGGGGGAGGAGTGTGCGAGTACGAGATCGATGAAAAGAGTGGTGGGAGTGAGGCATGGACAGTGATAAGAGAAGAGGGGAAGCTTGTGTTTTGTGCTATGCACACCTGGCTAGAGAGGCATATCGATCGATGTGTGCCGTAAAGAAGGAGCTGGGGGGCCTACACACACCGTGGGTGAACGACCAAAAGTGAAAAGACAAATTTGCGCGATGGAGCTAGAGAATGCTTAGGGAGGGTGAGAGGGATGCGGGCGTGTGCATGCACGAGAGAAGGTTAGCGCTAGCTAGCTACAAAGATAAGAGGATTGTGTGGGTGTAAAAGACGAATAGAGAACATACTTCATTATAAAAAGCGAATTCGGATATTTGAAGAATTTATCATAGTATTTTAAACCGACGCATGTGTGAATATATATAACGGTGATACACATGGTGTGGTTATGAACATGTTTACTACATGTAATATATTTTATCTCTACTCTTATAAAAAATGGAGTTGTTGATGATGGTGTGACTGCCATCCTGCAATATAGGCCGCCTGATTTATATCTGACGGATAGGAAGGAAACTATGGCAATTTTGAAAAAAGATACCCACACCCCTCTCCATATTTGCAAATTAGGCCTCCCCTTGATCATGTTGATGTTCTGTGGAACGCATGGGCATCTTGCTAGTACTACGTATAATATATAGAACATTGATCATAATTTGGGCTAATGTGTGGCTTTTGCAGCTCAGGTCTAAATACTTGTCATAATGTAGGGGGCGGGGCACTATACTATGTGTGATAAACACGGTGTACACGTGTGGAACATGGTTTAGATTATGAATATATAGTTAGTACATCAAATGTACTATTATTTGGAATCAACATCAAGTGTATTCAAAAAATAGAATTCGAGTTCATGTAGTACACATAGTTCATATCTATCTCTATAGTAATCATGTGGTGTGTTATTAAGGTAATACACGAATGATGGTTGAAGTTGGCAACAATCATGATTGAAGATCCTTATTGAAATAGAGAAACGAATTCAAATTCAGTTCGAATTGCAGCGGTAGTATAGACATTTGGAATGCACTAAAATGTTGGTATGAGTAGGTTACATGCATTATACAGCAAGCGAAAAAAATTAATTGGACATAACATGGATTCATACTCCCTCCTTCCATCTATATAGGGCGTAATGCGTTTTTTAAGACCGCCTTTGACTATTGACAAGATTAATAGTACATGACATGCACAGTGTGAAAATTATATCACTGAAAGAACCTTTCACAGATGAATTTAACGGTGTGCTTTGTGTAAGTTGCATGTCATATATTATTGCTCTAATATTTGCTCAAAGTTAGAATCGAAAAACGCATTAGGACCTATATAGATGGAAGGAGGGAGTAGCTTTGAATAGCATTTTTATAGTAAAACGGGGCAAGACTCTCTCTTTGTGTGGTGTGAATAGTTTTATTTTTTCGTTTTCTTTTTGGTTGAGGGAAGTGCGAATTGATTTGGTACGTACAAGTACAATATTACACATTAGGCTTGTCCCTAAAATTCAACCCGCGCCTTGTTATATCCCGAAAATTCAGATATCGTGCTCCCAAAACTGGCGCCTTCACAACCGGCGCCTTGCTATCCCGAAATTACAACGCGCGCGAAAACTCCCACCAGCTGCCAAATACCGACACGTGAAATCCCCCTTCTAACCCTGAGCCGAAAGGGCCGCTAGTTCAAATCGGTGGGGGGTACTTTTGTAACACACCCTACATTTTGGACAAGCGTGTCCCTAAGTCATGGTTCACCCCCTCCCATCGCCTCCTTTTTGCCATTCGAAATCCCAGGCCGCCATAACCTCTCCGCTCCAGCCGCGAAACCCTATCCTCCTCTGTCCACCACCTCACCGCTGCCCAGCCGGAGCCTCTTCCCCGACGACGTTGTCCACCGCAACAGCTCGACGTCCCTCGTCCACCTCCCCGGATGAGGATCCGTCGTCCATCTCGTCGTCCCACCGATTCAGCCGCCCCGTCCTCCACCTCCAAGGAGCTGCTTTGACGATCGCCTCGTCTATCGTGACTGCTCCATCCCCACAGCGCCGCCTTAACCTGCTCCACCGGAACCGCAGCATCCTCACCGACTCCTCAGACGAAGCCGAGGCCTACTCGGCGCCACCAAAGAGGTTGTACACTCATCGCATCGCACCTTCTCCTTAGCTCGACCTCCCGGCGCCGACGGTGCTCCATCCCGCACCCCCATGGAGCGGCTACCTTGAAGCCGGCGCCACGGGCGACATCTCCACGGCGGCTCTCCCCCCAGTGCGAGGCCCCTTCGGCGGCGGCGGCCATACCAGCCGGATCTGCAGCTGCTGCTCCGGCCCTTGCTCGCTCGCGCGCGCTGTTGCTGTTGCTTCGTCTCTCGCTCGATCTCCGTCCGCCACATCACCGCTACCTAGACGGAGCCTCTTCCCCGACGAAGTCGTCCACCGCAACAGCTTGACGTCCCTCGTCCACCTCCCCGGATGAGGATCCGTCGTCCATCTCGCCGTCCCGCCCGTTCAGCCGCCCCGTCCTCCACCTCCAAGGAGCTGCTCCGACGATCGCCTCGTCTATCATGGCTGCTCCATCCCCACAGCACCACCTGAACCTGCTCCACCGGAACCACAGCATCCTCACCGACTCCTTGGACGAAGCCGAGGCCTATTCGGCGCCACCAAAGAGGTTGTACACTCATCGCATCGCACCTTCTCCTTAACTCGACCTCCCGGCGCCGACGGTGCTCCATCCCGCACCCCCATGGAGTGGCGTCCATACCGGCCGGGTTTGCTGCTGCTGCTCCGGCTCTCGCTCGCTCGCGCTGCTGCTGCTGCTCCGGCTCTCACTCGATCGCTCGCTCGCCCAGCTGCTGCTGCTGCTCTCCCCCTCGCTCGTGCTGCTACTCTGCTCCGATTTAGCTACACTTCAGTCGACTGAATCGACTTTTGGGTCTGTCGATCTTCAGGGGGTGGGGGGTCTCGCCGGAGTTAAGGAAGAACCACCCGCAACGGGGACGGGGGCTCGCCGGAGAGGTACCCCACTATCTATCTTAGGGTTCAGGGTGGGGGCGGGGGGCCTATAGGGCTGGCCGGGGCGGCGGCGGACCGGCGGTGGGGAGTTGTTTCAGGGCGGCGAGGCGGCGCTGGGGCCGGCGGTTCGGCCAGCGGTGGCTGGCGGCTCAGTGGGGTGCAGGTTGAAGATGAACTGTAGGCCCTCCCTAAACTACATGTCAAGTGCCTATCTGCTATCATTGCGTTCAGTTTCGACAATAACATTCAGATTCCACGGTAAATTTCAGTTTCGACAGTTAAGTTCAGAGTCAACAGTTTTTACCTCAACTGTTGTAGTCAGGTAGTTTTTGGTGATGTAAATTTTACATCTATTTTACATCATCTATTGGAGATGCTATTAGAATCCCACTTGATATTGACGTTGTCTGTCTTGTGCTGCTTCAGCCTTGACGTCTTACGGCTCACCGGGGCTGCTCCAACGACAGAACGATCCATCACAACAGAGCAGTGCCCTGGACGCCGTCTACAGATTCCTCAGATCTTCCACCAGACCTCCGACAGCCACCTCTGCCTCAACTGCTTCAGCGACCAACCCAATGATCCTGAGGTCGACACGGCTACGGCAAAGAGGTTGTACTCTTGTTGCATCACTTATTACTATACATTCATGTCGATCCATTAGGGCTATTTTGGTTCAACGGAAAAACATAGCAATAGGGAATTTTCCAATGGCACTCTACCTTGCATTTTGTTGAAAGGAATGAAGCAAAACATCCACCTGGACCTACTTTTCAAAATCCTATGCATGAAAACAAGACCAAGTGCATTAGTGGCGGAATAACATTCTAACTGTAAACGCTTTCATATGGTTTCACTTTATTTTGGCCATGTTTCTTTGCATCCCTCTGCTCTTCCAATTCCTGTAAACCAAACACCCAAGTTGACAGAAATCCTGTGTTTACAAATGCTCTGTTTACCATGTGCATTCCTATCCTATTCCGGTGTTTTTCCTATCCCTGCGTTTTTAGAATCATGCAAGCCAAATGAGCCCTTACAGAATTACTTCAGTTACAGGTAGGTGTCGAAGGGAACTTTGTGTGGTTTTTCCTGCACCTGCCGTGACGTCGTCCACCTCACCTGAGCTGCTCCATCGACAGAAACATCCACCAAACCAGACAACACGACTCCTGGCCGTCTTTCGCCGCCTCAGATCTCCTTCCCTGCCGCCGGCACCCACCACAACGGCATCACCATCATCGACTCAGTAGATGAACCTGAGGAGTACATGGGTCGCACTCTTTTGATTCTGCTTATGTTATGCATTGCTTAAAATTACCTGCTACTTTATCGTCCTGTTCACCTCTTGGACTCCAAGTCAGGTCCAAATTAATGTTCAAACTTGAGTTCTAAATTAGTTGTGGGGCACATATCAAGGAAACAATGAATAGTATCTCTGTCTAATATCTGGTTCACCTAGGGTATGCCTATGTTGTTCATCTTGGGTGGGAAACAAATAGTAAAGCAATCATCATCTGTCTTTTTATTAAATTAAAGCAATCATCAGCCTGCTATCATTATTTTTGGATCCATCCACTGGTTGTTACCATCACTCTAAATTTCTGCATGCTCTCCTTACATAATCTCACCATATTTTTTGTATGCATGTCAGATATTGTACACAGTCATGCTGAACATGTAGAGAAAAAGAGAAGAGTTTTGCGCGGCAATACAATGTCATGCAGACATCGCTCCATGGTGGGTTCAATGGAAAACCCTCCCCACCCCTCTCCAGATTGTAATCCAGAGGAAGATATCTGTTCTGAGGCGGATTCAGACGCCGCTGACCACTCCTATTTACCCCCCAAGGTGTTTGCTCTACCTTGGCATGATGATGTTAGTCATATCATGCATATGTTGCCTTGCAGTGCCTACTTTTGACATCATATATGTCATCTGCTTAGTTTAGACATGTTCTGTCGCCACCTGTTTAGTTTCTATATCATATATGGGAATTATGCAGTCTCATGTCTTTTAGCCAGCCATAATATATGTGAAATGTGCAATGCCATCCTGTTTAACCAGGCATCATATATTTGAATGATATCTTGCCCATCCTTTTCTTCATTACATTTCCATTTGTCGACAATGTTTGTACATTAAACTTCTCTTCCTACGAATCAGCCATTTGGGTGGGAGATTGAAAAATCTCGAGTGAAAACAAGGCCTTCAGAGCAGACAGTGCTACCTGTCAAATCAGATCTCTTGTTGGGTCCCGATAGCTCCTTAGATATGGATTCAGAGACAGATGACCAGTCCTATTCCCCCACCGAGGTGTATGCTCTAACTTGGCACGGTTATACTGCTCATATCATGCATATGGTGTCTTGCATTGCATAGTTTAGACAGCATATACACAATATTCAACACCGTGTTCTTAGTTCAGACATCATATCTAATGCCCTCTGTTTAGCATATAAATCACATATGTGAATTAAATGATGCGATCCTGATTACTTAGATAACATGTAGGTGAATTATGTCATGCGAACCTGTTTAGTTATTCATCATATCTTTGAATTATGTTATGCTATGCTATCCAGTTTAGATAGACATCATATATGTGAAATTATGTCATGCTATCCATTTTAGTTAAACAATATACATGTCAACTATTTCATGCCCTCTTTTTTACACACTGTCTACTGCATCTGTCTCTCATACAATGTCTATACATTCAACTATGTTTCACGTTTATCAGCCATTTGAATTGGAGCGGGTGATGCCAGCATCTAGCAGACTAAAAACACGGTCTTCAAATAAAACAGTGCTACCTCTTGGTGGAGATAGCACCCCGGTTGTACATGCACGAGAACCAGCCCTACCACACATAACCCAAACTCTCGTAGATTGTACCCCTACTGCGATGGACAGAGAACCAGCTTCACCCAATCTAACCCCAACCCCAACAGATAGTAACCCAGTTCCTATTGACACAGCACCATCTCCACCACAGAGATCCCAAACAAGAGCAGTTAGTAAGGCAGCTCCAGTGCCCAAAGGGCCAGTACTACCACGGCGAACCCCAACTCCACCAGTTAGTACGCCTATTCCTGTGGAGGAAGCACAACCAGCTAGTCGTAGTTTAGCATCTATCGCATTTGATGTTGTTAAATCGTATGTGTGTATCTTCCCATTTTGGAAATATTATACTGAAGATGAAGGAAAATGCCAATTGCAGGTGTTTGTCCAGGAGTTATGTGTAAGTAATGTTATTCATGGCAATTACTTTGCTTTGTCCCATACATCCTACCTCAATGATGGTTATAATACAGCAAATTTTCCCATTTTTCTCTATAGAGAAGGACCGATTTGGAAACTCAGGATAAGGTAACCTGTGCTAATACCTCTGCTATCTTCAAGAATGCTTGGTGGCAGTATCGGAATTACCTAAAGAAAACGTACTTCATCGGCAAAGAAACTCATCAAATTCCCTTACGTTCTCCTGAGACACATTTACTGGACGATGACTGGGAACGCCTTGTTCTGTACTTGTCCCGAACCAAAAATGTGGTAAGGTCTATGAGCTCATTTTCTATTTTTAAGTACTATATTCTTGCGTCTTACTGTACTCTGTTCATGTAGAACAAGTGCCTAAACCTGAAGAACAATTGTTCTAATTTAAGATTCCATTGCTATCATAGTTCCAAAAAGCGCTAGGCGTTAATTGTGCGTTTTGCCACCGCCTTGCGCTTTACTGACCAAAGCGCATGCTTATGCGCAGTTATGCACAGATTAAGCGTAGTTATGCGCAATGCGTTTCGCCAACGGCTAGAGCCTAGGCGCGCTTAAGCGCTCTCTTAGGCGCGCCTTTTTTAACTATGATTGCTATCGTGCATACTGCTTTGCTCTTGTATCACTATATTTACTCATACAAACTTATTTTTAAATTGAAGGATCCAATCGAAACTCCAATGGCACAGCAGGTATGTTCACGCATGTTTCTTTAACAGGCTTGCTCTTATCAATAGCTCTGTTGATTTCAATTTCAATTATGTATACAGTTGACTTCTCATATCATGCACATTACTAGCATCACAACAGAGCAAATAGTGTTGTTGTACACGTAGACCCGTGGTACCCATCTGAAATCTTGTTGTGCCGTGTAGTTTCCCACGCTTTGTATTCTTTCACTGCTGCTTTGTCTTGAACTGATATGATTTGAACCGTGTCTCCATTTTGATTTGGCAAGACAATGCAGTGACCATAGGACACAAATATATGTTTGTTTGATGCTTTTATTATGTACTAGTACTTGGCAATAGAAGACTTGGTAGTTTAATCCTGCCCACCTTACTGAACTGGTTCACCGAAATGAGTTTCATATACTAGTACATGCTAAACCTGTTATGTGTTTGCTTGTTTCTTCTTTTAGAATGCTGACAGAATATTGGGGAAGAGTGCCTTATTAAGCAATGGTAAAGGAAGTAATGCAAATAAGGTTCAGGATAGTGACACATCCTTGTTGGTCTCCAACAAAGCTGATAAAACAGCTAAGGAAGACTATCTCGATGATAGTGAGACAACCCCAAAGTCCTGTCTTGGTTTAGTGTTCGAGTTACTGGCCACTACCGCTTGCACAAGCTATTCGAACTCACTGTTTGAATCAGTTCGGTTTCTTGAGTCTCAACTACAAGCTGAAAGACATCGATCAGCTGTGCTGTGACAAGAAGCGGAAGGACTGCGGAAGTCCCTGGAGCATTCAGATGCATACTTTCTGGTGCACCAGCAAGCTTTGGAGGATTTTAGCGCCAAACAGGACAAAGCTAATAAGCTTGCTAAGCTTATTGCCAGCATGGTGGATACCACGTTTCTTGAGCTCTTCTGAAGTTGTTTCAGTTATGCTCTTGTTTGCAGCCGCGTTTATTTGCACTGGTGGCCAATTTTGACGGCCAGTGTATGTAATATGCTGCTTTGTTCCCTATATTTGCACTGGTCGTGAACTTTGATGCCAAGTGGATGTAATATGTGTAATAGAGGTAATAGGCTAGCGTTAATTGCTTGCTTATTTATTTCCTTATTGTCTTGTTTAGTTGTTTGCTTGTAGTCACTGCAGTTCTTTTTCTGTGTTTTTCTAGTGGCCACAATAACCTATTTTTGGAAACTAGGCCAAAATAATCATGGCAACACATGGACTGTTGTAACCATGGGCCTCCTGTGGGCCGTATGATCCATGGGCCTTCTATGGGCCGTAGGATCCATTGGCCTTCTATACGGGTTGTAGGATCCATGGGCCTTCTACGGGCCGTATGATTCATGGGCCTTTTACGGGCCGTAGGATCCATGGGCCTTCTATGGGGCGTATCATCATTTCACCAATCATGGGCCGTACTATTCGTGGACAATAACGGGTCGTTAATAGGCCGTATTTGATAACTCTATGAAAATAGCCCAACGGGTTTTTTTGACATGAAAACGGCCCAATGTATTAACGGGCCACAAACGGGCCGACTGTAACACGAGCTGAATTTGGCCCACAAGCAGAAAATGACAGTAACGGGCCGTAAGTAACCGAATGCTGGAAATGAGCCCAAGAATAAATGGGCCCTGAGAAGGCCGAAAGATAACATGGGCTGGAAACGGCCCAACGGAATAATGGGCCGTTAATGGGTATAAAGTGATACACTGTTTGTTACGGGCCAGTTTTACCACGGGCCGTTAAGGGGCCGAGGGTTACTAAGGGCCTCATATGGGCCGAAAGACGTCATGGGCCATACATGGGCCAAAAGTTAAAACGGGCTGGAATTATATTGGACGGCCCAGATGACGCTACTGAGCCTAATTCGGATAGGCCGTAAACGGGCCCTGGGTTAGCGGGCTGTAAATGGGCTATATGCGGACAGGCCGTGAACAGGCTTGCCGTGGGCCGGCCCGCCACCTTTTGACCAAGTCAAACGGGCCGGCCTTTTCACAGGAATGGGCCTCTGTTGGGGCCGTGCCACGTGTCGACGTATCATAGGCGCTTTGGGTCCAATGAGTGGATGATATCTGTCCCAACGGTGAGCCGACACGTGTTTCCTCCAGCCAATGATGATTTTGCACGTGGAAAATCCCCATTGGTCAGGGCTGTTAATGGGTTATCGGATCCAAAATCGGACCCGATAGCTTAACGGTGTTCCGTTATGGTGGATGCCACATGTCGGTCACCCTTGACGAAAGCACTTCTGTGACGCGCGATTTATCGTCATGGAAGTGTACACTTCCGTGATGATAATTTTGGTAATGTCATGGAACACTTCTACGACAGCACAGGTATGACTATCTTGATTCTGTCATAAATTTGTCATGGATGTACATGCATGACAGAAAACGTGACCTACTGTGACAAAGACATATCATCACGGAAGTGTTTTTTTTCATAGTGAAGTTACAAGTTCAAAAGGAAAAGCCTTCCGTGTTCGTGTTGCACCCCCACATGGTTGGTCCGACACGCCGCTCAAGGGGGAATGCGTGTTGTGTTGCATTTTCACTTACAAGTGGGAATGCAGTTGAGCAAACCGACTATCGGCAAACCCCCACCCCGCCCACCGCACGATGGCTGAGAAAACAGGAGGGAGAAGAGATGGTTATAGCACGGACTCCAAGAAAATTGGTGTCGGATGGGACTTGTGTGGGTGGCGTGTGCCGTACTGCTAGACATGAATGCTAGTTATGGCCCATGCCACCCGATCCTATATCGAGGTGCTGGTTATGTAGAACAAATTTCCTGGAGTTCGTGCTCAGCCCTCCTCTATCTCTCTTCTTAGTCAGCGAGCAAACGCGCGGAGCCCATCGTTTGTTTGCTCACAAGCGGTCCCACATGTCAGTGAAAACGAAAAGGACCCACGGAACCTGCACATCTTTCACCTCGACGTGCTGGTGATGAAAAACAAATCCAATAAAGATCTTCGGTGGCCGCTTTTGGAGTTACTCAAGAGTAGTAAGATTCTATTTACAGTTTAACCCAAGATGCACATCACGTGGCTTCAACTACCACTCCATTTTCTTGCATGACATGACCTGGATGCTGGATGTCCCACATGTCGGCAAAAGGAGGAAGAACTCGACCAAATCATCTCCACATTTAGACCGGAGGAGTATGAAACACGGCAAGCCGTGTGCCTACGTCATACTACGTACAAGCCCACCTCACGCAGTCATGCTATCACCATATTTCTCGGCCTCCGTGCGACACCTAGCTCTAGTTGATCTAACTAGAACTAACTATTGGTTGGCTCTATGTGATGTGGCAACGTCATACTACTAAGGATGTTGGCTATACTACTACGGCACAAACACTCCAAGAACTGAGTCGAAAACCATTTATAAATTGAGTTTATGACATGCATATGCAAATGTACCATTCCTTACATACAACAAGTCATCAACACACAACGACAACGAGGATACATGTTGGATTATAGATTAGCTCCAACAAAACATTCTAATAAATACTAAAGTTTTCATCACACAATAAATAACAAGCAATGAAATGAACCAGCTCAACCACTCCTCGGCGTTGGAAACGCTTGCTTTGAAACAGAAGAGTTTGTCTCGGAAGGGCCAGCTACTGTCAATCTCGAGACCAACGCAGGACTGATCACCCGGGCTGAAGCGGCCTATTTCATGACCCATATTGTGATAGCCACAGTAGGGAAGCATAGCAATATCCGAGGTATAGATACAGTTGCTTCTCATAAATGGTAGTAACGTTGTGTCAACAGCAGCTGGATCGCCTTTCACCATGATTGGATAGTTTTGTCCAAAGAAGAGCGAGTTTTCTCCAAGAGTATCAATACTAAACCAGGAAGAAGGTGTTGGCCCTAGCACAGTAGTATCCATCCTGAATACCCTGCAACGGATGTTGGAATAGGTCCGGAGAGTGCGACCATGGGAGACAACACATGCTTCCTTAGTAACGTCAGTGGTGCCCTGTATATAGACAAGAAGAGGTGATCCATCGGAATATGTTGCCAGGCGCCACTAAGTATATGGGTCCTCATGCTCGTGATCATCATCATTGTCATCTCACCCTTGGTTATAAATTTTTTCAAGTATAGGTGGTGGAATGTTCACAGGACCTTGGAAACACAAGAAGGTTAATTGGTAAAGGAAAACTAGCTAACCCGCATGCATGTGGATGAAACAATTATAATTACGGTGGAAGACAAACGTACCGAAAGCATAAGGATTCCATGCAAAAACAGTGCCACGAGTGGTGGCAGCAAACACAAGACCCTCGTATTGAATTGCATCATAGTACACATCCATGTATAGAAACTGATTTTTGAGCAATATCCATCCAGTCGAACTATGAAGGAAGGAAACAAGCTTGTCGAAGATAGAAACAACTCCATAGTCCATTAAATCCCAAGAGCGGTCGGGAACTTGAAAAATTGCTATCTTCTGTAGACGATAGTCACCATGATCGTAGTTGAACGTATGTAGAAAACCGGTGTGCTCAACCTCTGGGCAGTTTGAGATTTTTGGAAGTGGAACCCGGTGACGAGTGTACACATTCACAATTTCCCACTCGAAGGTGTACCCAATATAAACAACCCAATCTCCACTTGCGCCTGCCCAAGCCTTACCCTCAAGCGATGGCATCTTAACATCACACGTATCATTATCAAGCGGCACCAACTTGCACAAGCCGAGGCCTTCGTCGTCCGCGCGCCAGTCAGCAGGGTCACGGTGAAGAAGATAGGGGAGATCAAACCGCTCCTGGACCCTTGGTTTCTTTGTAATGATATTATTAGTTCAGTCGAGAATGGTCTTGAATGAACCTGCCATGCTAGCCGAGGTGATGACGTTGCACCGATCAATGAGTTCCTCCACCACATCATCATTCAGATTGGGGCAAGAATAACGGGGTCGTTTCCTGCCTCTTCCCTCCATGGAGAAGACGGTCGAACAATGGCAGAAGGAAGGGTGGAGGCAAATGGAGGAGGGAGGAAGAGTGTGCGACAGCAGTTCCAAATCGAGAGGGAAAGACGAAGAGTCGTTGGACGGTTGCCACGGTACACGAAGAGGCGCCCCGGCCTACCTAGACGTCCGTTCGGAAATTGTACAAAACGACTCACTGTCGTCTCATTGATATGTTGGAACGGGACCACATGTCAACGAAGAGGCTAGTGGGGAGCGGATGGTTGCCACAAAGGTCACACACTGACGACAAGGCCATCTTGTCAGACCTAGCAACCACGCGGGATGGCTTCCATCCCCCACACGAGCGAAGCCACTTCGCACCCCCACATGGTTGGTCCGCCACGCCGCTAGGCCAACTCCAGTGCATGTAGCTCGAATGAGCGCTCCCTCAGCCCCCTTTCCCTAGACGCCCCGGAGCTACCCAACCACGGCTACGTGTTTTGCGCACCCGGCGGCCGGATTTAGAGCGGACCCGGTCGGGCTTGAGCTCGCCAGGCTATGGGAGGCCGCGCTGCGCCATGGACTGGCCGGGCACCGGGCCGGAAGGCCCCGGCAAGGCCGCAAGGCCGCATGCAGGTAGTGACTCCTCCTCTAGTCGCTCGGATCTACACCGTCGGCGGTCCGCCGGCAGATACATGAATGGCGGTCAGTCGGGCTCAGTGCTTGCCCAAAAGCTCGTCGGTGCACCGTTGCCACTCATTACGTGCGACGACTACCCAAAGAAGGTCTTGCGCCGCGTGTCTACAACGCCAGAACATCCCGGATGGGTGTTCATCAAGTGTTCAACTGATGGGGTATGTGCTACTTTAGCTTCGGTTGTGCTCTCAGATTATACTAGTTGTGCTAACTTAAAATTATATTGTGTAGAATGGATGCAAGTTTTTGTATTGGGAAGAAGAGTACATCGATATATTGGTAGAGCGCAATTTTGTAGATGTTCTAGCACTTTTAGCTAGCATAGAGGCTAGAGATGAGACTAGTGCACTTGTTGATAGAATAGAGGCTAGACATGAGACTAGATGTGAGGAAGCAACGTCTACTTCTTTACACTTGAAGAAGAAAGAAGCACGCAAGATCGAGCCTCCGTAGATCAACAATGATGCATCGAGAAGGCACTAATCCAACTTACAGGAGCAGTTATGGAAGATGGATATCTTCTAAAATGTATTCTTGTGGTTCTTGTTTTCTTTGGTCTTGCTTTTCTAGTCAAATTTTGGTGATGTATTTCCATGTACCAAAAATCAATGATGAAAAAAAGATAAGTGTTTGCAAAGAAAAATGTAAGCGGCCGGGATGCGTCCGCGCGTTGGGCGCACGGCCACCGCATCGGAGAAATGGCCCGGACACGACCACATTGCCCTACCCAAACGGACAGAATCCGGGCAAAACGGAGGTCCGTTTGGGGTCGTGCGTTGGAGTTGGCCTTACAAGTGGGACCGCAGTTGAGGAAACCGACTATCGGCAAACCCCCCACCTCTCCTGTCGCGTGATGGCTGAGTTAGAGAAACGATGAGGTTGAAGAGATAGCTGTAGCACGGACTCCAAGAAATATGGTGTCAGATGGAAGTCGTGCTGGTGGCGTGTGCCGTACTCCTGGACGTGAATGCTTGATCTGGCCCATGCCACCCTACTATATATCGAGGATTCGAGGTGTTGGTTACGTACAGCGAACACATTAACATATGGCCCACCTCACACTATGGCCAAATTTCCTAGAGTCTGTGCTAGGTTAAAAAGTGTACTTTGTGAGGGTGGGTGGCTGGTCTCAACTTTAAAACTTGTTGTATTACGTATACGTAGACGTAGAGATAGTGCAACAGTTTTGAAAGTTTGAACCCAAACATCATAATGCAATTTCTACTGGACTCATCTGAGGACCTAGGATGATGGGATTTGCAGCTACAGTAAAAACACCCGCCCGATGCGCGAAGCATGTGAAGCTAGTACAAATAGTAGTAGTACTATTGTTGATTGGACTCATCCGATAACCTGTTGCAATGCACGTACAATTATGTATTCGGAAAATATTTTTTTGCCTCGTCGCAGCACCCACTCAGAGAAGCGACTCGGAAGCCATTCATAAATTTAGTAAGTTTATCACACGCAGATCATTTTATTACATACAACAGGTCATCAACCCACAACGACAACGAGGATACATTATAAATACTAAAGTTTTCATCACACAACAAGTAACAAGCAATGAAATGAACTTCAGCTCAACCACTTGTCGGCGTTGGAAACACTTGCTTTGGACCGGAAGTGATTCTCTGGGAAGGGCCAACTACTGTCAATCTCAAGACCAACGCAGGACTGATCATCCAGGCTGAAGCGGCCTATGTAAGGACCCATATTAGGATGGTAGGGAAGCATAGCAATGTCCGAGGTATAGATACAATTGCTTCTCATAAATGGTAGTAACATTGTGTCAACAGCAGCTGGATCGCCTTTCACCATCATTGGATAGTTTTGTCCAAGGAAGAGCGAGTTTCCTCCAAGACTTTCAATACTGAACCAGGGAGAAGGTGTTGGCGCTAGTACACTAGTATCCATCCCGAATACCCTGCAACGGATGTTGGAATAGGTCCGGAGAGTGCGACCATGCGAGACAACACCTGCCTCCTTACTAACATCAGCAGTGCCCTGTATACAGACAAGAAAAGGTGATCCATGAGAATAAGTTGCCAGGCGCCACTTAGTATATGGGTCCTGCTCATCCTCATGCTCGTGATCATCAGCATCGTCATCTCCCCCTTGGTTATAAAAATTTTCAAGTATAGGTGGTGGAATGTTCACCGGACCTTGGAAACACAAGAATGTTAATTAGTAAAGGGAAACTAGCTAACCCCAATGCATGTGGATGAAGCAATTATAATTACGGTGGAAGACAAACGTACCGAAAGCATCAGGATTCCATGCAAAAACAGTGCCACGAGTGGTGGCAGCAAACACAAGACCCTCGTATTGAATTGCATCACAGTACTCATCCGTGTACAGAAATTGATTTTTGAGCAATATCCATCGAGGCGTGGAAGTAAGGACGGCAACAAGCTTGTTGAAGATAGCAACAACTTCATAGCTCGTGTAATCCCAAGAGCGGTTGGGAACTCGACAAATTGCTATCTTCCGTAGACGACAGTCACCATGATCATATTTGAACTCGCGTAGAATACCGGTGTACTCAACCTCTGGGTAGTCAGAGATTTTTGGAAGTGGAACCCGGTGACGAGTGTACACATTCACAAGTTCCCACTCGCAGTTGTACCCAATATAAACAACCAAATCTCCATTTGCGCCTGCCCAAGACTTACCCTCAAGCGATGGCATCTTAACATCACACATATCATTATCAAGTGGCATCAACTTGCACAAGGCGAGGCCTCTGTTGTCCGTGCGCGAGTCAGCAGGGTCATGGCGAAGAAGATAGGAGAGATCAAACCGCTCCTGGACCCTTGGGTTCCTTGTAATGATGTTATTAGTTGAGTCGAGAATGGTCTTGAACGAACCTGCCATGCTAGCCGAGGTGATGATGTCGCATCGATCAATGAGTTCCTCCACCGCATCATCATTTAGATCGGGGCAAGAATAACGGGGTCGTTTCCGGTCAGTTCCCTCCATGGAGATGACGATCAAACAATGGCAGGAGGAAGGGTGAAGGCAAATGGAGGAGGGAGGAAGATCATGCGACAACAGTTCCAAATCGAGAGGGAAAGGCAAAGAGTCAGTGGACGGTTGCCACGGTACATGAAGAGGCACCCCGGCCTACATAAACGTCCGTTCGGAAATTGTACAAAAGGACTCGTCGTCGTCTCACTGACATGTGGGAACGGGACCACATGTCAACGAAACATGGTGTGTAATTTCTCGTGCAAAATGCGATCTGGCCGCGTTGGTCCGAGGTGCCGCATTAGTTATCGACCTTTTATTTTTTTAATGGCGTGCCGTTCAGTTTTGAAGCACGACTAACTGGTACTGTATGCAGAGAAAATATAAACTACTCTACCACTACTCCACCTCTAGTACTAGTAGTATAAAAAAGATAATAGGCTGGAGCTTCAGCGCTTTCTTGCTAAGGGCTGCCCACTTGCTTCTCACACTATCACCCTCTCTCCAAATCTAAAAAATACGGCCTCTCTCTCCCTCCTCACCGGTGGTCACAGATCCGCCGGGGAAGAAAAGGACGTGCAGCATTGACGCACTCGTCGTCGGCTAGCGAGGTCACGCACTGACGACAAGGCCGTCCTCCCAGACCTAGCTCCAGCGCGGGATGGCCTCCTTCCCCAAGCTCGCTGCCGTAGTGTGTGCGAAGGACGACGGCCACGAGCGAAGCCACTTCCCGCCGACCCTCAGGTATGCTACCTCTTTTCGAACCATACCCTTGTTCTATTGCCCCATCTGCCATGTCGCTGCATGTGGATCTTTTTCCACTCCACCATCTTCCCAATTTGCTATCCTCTGCTCTGCTGGTCACGCAGACGAAAACCTTAACTTGCACTATTAAAGGAAACCCTACTTCATGCAGACTTATCCATGTCTGGGTTGAATAAGGAAAGGAAGGGAGACTGTAGTGTCCAAGAGACTAGGCATCGAACCCGCATCTAGGTTGAAAAGGGGAAAATCAGTAGCTAAAGGGAACAAAAATGGGATGTAATCCACATATGCTGCCTGGATATTTGTTGCTCTGGTCAACCATACCTCCCTCACCACTCTATGCGTCCGTGGAGGTACATCGTACTGGTGCGCCCACTGTCTGAATGGGCCTCCCATGCTCTTATTGCCACTTTTTTGTTGTTGGTATAACGCCAGCGGTCAAGTCTGTTACTGCTAAAGTGATGCCACATTTAACTAAT
Organism: Aegilops tauschii subsp. strangulata; assembly: GCF_002575655.3. Classification (NCBI taxonomy): domain Eukaryota; kingdom Viridiplantae; phylum Streptophyta; class Magnoliopsida; order Poales; family Poaceae; genus Aegilops; species Aegilops tauschii. The sequence continues at coordinate 160,403,964 of NC_053038.3, forward strand.
GCCACACTCAGTCTAATGCCACTGATAAATTTAAGCAATGCCATTTAATGTCACTGGATTATTTCAGGGTTAGCTGTTGATTGTGGATGTATTAAAGATTTTTCAGCTAAGGCATTCTAATGTTGTTGCACAGCCAGTATACCAACGATGAATCTTGCTACTACCTTCAGATTTTTGCACTGTTAATGCTTATAGATTACATAACTCACTTTCATGAGATAAGTCATTTTTTTTACATTGTCAAGAGGAAAGGTCAAGAGTGGGCACCTCCTCCTCCGGCTGTTCTCTTGATTCGTTCGATCAAGTTTTTATGTTTGATCGATTATCAAGATTGGGATAGCAATTTTTAGGTCCCCTCGGGTTCGAAATGATATTTACCTTGAAGGTACATGGTTTGCAATTTTTTTATACTGTCATTAGTTAATAATGCTAGTTACCTTTAGACTTTTGTATTTGGTTTAATGCTCTTGCACAGCTAGTATACCAATGCTGAAACTTGTTACCTTTACATTTTGTATTGTTAATTCTTATAGAAATCTTCCAATGCTAGAGCTTATGGAAATCTGTTCAGTAAAACCATTGTACTGTACCCTGTAATAAAATAACTACTCTACTGTTGCACTAGCCACTGGATTAGTGTATATTTGTACTATTCGAATGGTGTTGCATTAGCGTATGGACATATATAAAGTGTGGCAAGCTTTCCCAGATATGTGCTCAAGGAAACTACGACCTGTTTTTCTAAATACTAGACGTTTGGGTACTTTAAATTGAACTGCGAAAACATCTTATATTAAGGAACAGAGGGTGTAGAGTTCACTCAAATTAGAGCATCTCCAATAGCTTGTCTATATGGATGTCTATACTCATTTTGCACGACGTGAGCCCAAAACAGGCGTCCAATAGCTTGTCTATATGGTCGTCCAAATATACACATCCTCTAAATCGACCTCGAAAATGTCCACGCCTGGACATTGTGAAGGCGTCGTCTAAACTCAGATGTAGTCATGATTTCTTCCTCTCCCCAGCGACGTCCCACCTGTCATGGTCCCTGTATATAGACATTCTGATGCAAAACTAGACGTGTATATAAGGGAATCTTTTTAGACCATTGCCTATATGAATATATAGACATCCAAATATACACATGCTATTGGAGATGCTCTTATCCCGGTAAAGCTAGTCACACCTTTATTAAAATTAATGTGCATTATGTTATCGGAGGAGGTCTGTATGTTTGTCTCTAATGCCTGTCGACTACATACCTGACATCATGATGTAATGTTAAGTCATTTCCTTTTGTACAGTGTCACTGAATTGTCAAGGCGGTGATGGCATTTTATTTTAGTTGAACTGCACAAAATATGCTTAAAAGAGGAGGAAAGGTCAGGAATGGTTCAATTTTTCAGAAAAACTATGTATGCCTTCCTGACATCAGTCGTTGTTGCCTTATTTATTCCTTCAAACAGGTGGTTAGAAACAGTCTTGCTACCTTCTCCCATTAAGAAATTGAAATGCTTATATTTGTGAGTCTATGCTTCAACTAGTGCCACTTTTATAGTAATCACACTTTCAATATCTATGCAAACAGGGATGCTCAATTTTAGTGGAACTGCACAAAAAGTCCAAATGGTTCAACATTAGGAGCATGTTTTCTTCCAAACCTTTATATCCAATTGGTGGCACTATGAGCTATTCATTACGAAGGTACATGGTTTGCTACTATCTTGCTACTCTTTTTGTACTAACACTAGATACTAATACTAGTGGTTTGCATGTGAATTTATTGGCAGGGTGGACCTACATTGGAGGTGCAGGACAGGATTCAATGATTAGATGCTCAATTTCGGTTGTATCGATTTCACCTCTTCCATCACTGCGAACATGGATATCCTTGGTCTGATGAAGAATAGGAGCTATATTTCTGCGTTGAACCAGCAAATCAATTCAGTATGAAATTGTCCAGGGCAAAACATGACTGTATCAAATTGTCCAGTGCAAAACATGACAAATGCTAAGCGGAAGAGACGTGTTTAAACCGAAAATACAAGGTGGGGTATATGTTTACTAGCTGCTTGATATTTGTGCAGACAGAGATGTTTGCCCGTTGCTATTTGGCAAACAAACAAAGTGACCGCAATTTTGGTTGAACTGCACAAGAGAATAGTATAGTCACTGCATGCAGTGCCATTTGAAAATAGACACAGAAAGATTGGATAGTCACTTCATGGACTGCAGAAAAGTAGTATTGTACTATTTATTGGCCAACACTAGGTGCTTCATTGCTTTGGTCTGATTATACAATGGGCATCATTTTGCCTAAGTTAAAGTTTGTATTCCGAAAATAGTATCACCGTGTGATCGAGAGAAGACCAAATCATATTGCAGTGGATGTTCCTCCATCATGTGTGGTTCATTCTCATGGTTCCAGCTGTTGGTGAAACCACTTACGTTTGCAACAGGAATTGTAGACTTCACAAACAAATTTGTCTTTCACTCTGTACTGAATGTTGGCCAAGAGAAGCATCCATGTTAGTAGGAAGAACAGATGTTTTTTCTAGATCTTTGCTTTTGGAGCTACATATTTGTATATGATCTGTGAATCATTAAGATGCATTAACATGTTGATCTTATGTATGGGAATCGTACTAGTTGGTTTTGAATTTGGGCTACTAATGTGAACGTATTACAATGTCCGGCCTGTGAGTCTCGTGTGAACATTTCGAACGGATCGGCTTTAACTGTTGTGCACAACATGATCCTTATTTATGTGTTCTCAGTGTTTACAAGTTACTAACAGTTCCTTATTTCTGTTCGCTCAGTGTTTACAAGTTACTGGTCGATCACTAGCTAGCCTACTAATGCGCTCCTGGCAGTTTTAGTTGCGACGCAAGATCCGAAGTGGCAGTTTTTTGAATAAAAATGCCTACCTCTGAAGAAACTGACAAGCTGCTCTGCAGAAAATGCCAGGCGGATCTGAAGAAACTGCCAGCAAAAACGTTCGCAAATGCCTTATCTCCCAGCGAATGTTCATCAGCTAATGCGATCCTACACGTACACCATCCAACCTACTCGATCCTACACGTACACTATCTGACCTACTCGATCCTACACGGATAAATAGCGGATCACGCACGTACTACCTCCTTTCCGGTTTGCAGGGCTCAATTCAAAAAACGACCTACTCGATCCTACACGAATAAATAGCGGATCACGCACGTACTACCTCCTTTCCGGTTTGCAGGCCTTAATTCAAAAATCTCACCAACCAAGGTAGATGATGAGTGGTGGAATCATTTTTGACAAGGAGGGTGTGACGCCCGGATAATTAAGCTACAGTAATCCCACGTTAACGATGCCACGTCACGCCGTTTACTGTTGATAAACTCTCGATAGTTCAGAACCGAAACAAATTCAAAATTTAAATAAAAGCAAATAATAAAAGTTTACAAATATTAAAACTAAAATGTTCGGAGTGAGCCAAATAGTCCATATTAAATATTGATGAAGAAACCACACTTTTGTAAAGTACTTAACTGCACTATAGTAAGTAAAAACAGCAGCAAAACAATTATTTAAATGCTTTTAAATACTAAACAAATGTTAATCTAGTTTATATAATCACCAAACTTTTTGGAGTAGGTGGCCTATGTTATTATGCTAATTTAGGAGTAGGGGTTGTATTTTTGTAAAACTATTTTGCTAACTAAAATAAATAAAACAGAAAAGAAAATAAGAAAGAGATAAAAATAGAAAACAAAACAAAAGTGTAAAAAGATAAAAGAAAAAAGGAGAAAGAAAGAGAGAAAGCCCCCTGGCCAACTAGACCAGACGGCCCAGCTGGCCGACCCACCTAGCCCAACCGGCCAGCCCACCTATCCCCCCCACTACACCTACCCCCACTTCCCATAACCCTAACCCCCACGCGCTCCACTCCCTCCCCCGTTTCCCTAGATCGGGATCGAATCCCCGCCGCTGTCCTCACTCGCCCCGATCCCCTTCTCTCGCTCCCTCACCAGATCTGGAGCGTGCCCACGCCCGAGGACCGCCAGCTTCGCTCGCAACTCCTCTCTCCGTCCTTGCCTCGTCGTCCTCGCCCAGAGTCGCCCCGCCGCCCGTCCACGACCACGCTGTCGGGGCAACCCCACCGGAGCTCCTCTGCCTCGATGTCGCCGTCGCGCGGAGCCCCTCCCGTTGCCGGACCGCCCCACCGTCGTCGCCCCATCCTCAACCTCCCCCTCGACTTGGCTCCTACGAGCCTCGCCGCCCCGTGCATCGACGCCGCATGTGAGGCCCCCTCTGACCCTTCTTTCCTCCCGTCCGGTCACCACGCGTCGACCCCGCTCGCGCCGCTCGGTCCGCGCCGTAGCTCGTCGCACCTGCGACGGCCCTGCCCCTCGCGCCCGCACGCGCTCACCCAGTTGAGGCCGCGCCGCTGCGCCCCTTTGCCGCCCTCCACCACTGCTGCCGCGCCCCGGCGCCGCCCCGCCGTGGCCTCGCCACTGCCGCCTCCGGCGGCCGGCCTCGCCGTGCCCGTTGCCGGCGGCTTCCCCCCTTCGATCTGGGTGTAAGCCCAATCGGGCTAGGCGCCAGCGCCCGTAACCCACATGCTCGCTAGGCTCCCCCAGGGCCAATGACAAACGGGGCCCACGCCCCTGAGAACAAAAAAAAAGTTAAAAATGATAATGATAAATAAAAATATTAAATAGTTAATTAATTAATTAATTAATTAACTTAATTAATTCTGTTAGTTATCTAATTAAACCTAATTAACCTGTTAATAAAACTAACTACTTTTAATTAGTTAGCTGTCAATGACAAATGGACCCCACCTGTCAGTTGACTGGTCAACGGTCAACTTTGACCGCTGACGTCATGCTGTCGTCATGATGATGCAGTAATTCCATTTCAATTAATTAATTAATAATAATCCCAGTAAATGATTAAATATTTATAAAATATTATAAAATAAACCGTAACTCGGATGGAAAACCTTTGTACATGAAAGTTGCTCAGAACGACGAGACGAATCCGGATACTCAGCCCGTTCGTCCGCTACACATCCCTAGCATAGCAAACACGCAACTTTCCCCCTCCGGTTCATCTGCCCGAAAACGCGAAACACCGGGGATACTTTCCTGGATGTTTCCCCCCTTCGCTGGTATCACATATCCCTGCGTTACGTCACCCCTAGCACCGCGTATTGCCTTGTTATACTTTGTGATGCTTTGATTGCTCTGTTATTTATTGTGTTCCCCCTCCGTTACTTCTTTCCGGTAGACCCCGAGACTGCCGGCGACCCCCAGTTCGACTACGGTGTTGACGACCCCTCCTTCTTGCCAGGGCAACCACGCAAGCCCCCCCCCCTTGATCACCAGATATCGCCTATTCTTCTCTATACTGCTTGCATTAGAGTAGTGTAGCATGTTACTGATTTCGGTCAATCCTATTCTGTTGCATAGCCTGTCATTGTTGCTACAGTTGTTACCCTTACCTGCTATCCTACTGCTTAGTATAAGATGCTAGTGTTCCATCAGTGGCCCTACACTCTTGTCCGTCTGCCATGCTATACTACTGGGCCGTGATCACTTCGGGAGGTGATCACGGGTATATGCTATATACTTTATATACATGACACATGTGGTGACTAAAGACGGGTCGGCTCGTTGAGTACCCGCAAGTGATTCTGATGAGGGGGCTGAAAGGACAGGTGGCTCCATCCCGGTAGAGGTGGGCCTGGGTTCCTGACGGCCCCCGACTGTTACTTTGTGGCGGAGTGACAGGGCAGGTTGAGACCACCTAGGAGAGAGGTGGGCCTGGCCCTGGTCAGCGTTCGCGGATACTTAACATGCTTAACGAGATCTTGGTATTTGATCTGAGTCTGGCCATTTGGTCTATACGCACTAACCAACTACGCGGGAACAGTTATGGGCACTCGACGCCGTGGTATCAGCCGAAGCCTTCGTGACGTCAGTGACTGAGTGGCGCGCGCCGGATTGGACTGGAACGCCTACTAGGCTAGGTCTGCTTTCGGTCGCGTTCGCAACGTGCAGGTGTGCAATGGGCGATGGGCCCAGACCCCTGCGCCATCGGATTTAGACCGGCGTGTTGACCTCTCTGTTGTGCCTAGGTGGGGCTGCGACGTGTTGATCTTCCGAGCCCGGGCATGACCCAGAAAAGTGTCTCCGGCCAAATGGGATCGAGCGTGTTGGGTTATGTGGTGCACCCCTGCACGGAAGTTTATCTATTCGAATAGCTGTGTCCCTCGGTAAAAGGACGACCCGGAGTTGTACCTTGACCTTATGACAACTAGAACCGGATACTTAATAAAACACACCCTTCCAAGTGCCAGATACAACCCGGTGATCGCTCTCTAACAGGGCGACGAGGAGGGGATCGCCGGGTAGGTTTATGCTATGCGATGCTACTTGGAGGACTTCAATCTACTCTCTTCTACATGCTGCAAGATGGAGGTGGCCAGAAGCGTAGTCTTCGACAGGATTAGCTAACACCCTCTTATTCTGGCATTCTGCAGTTCAGTCCACAGATATGGCCCTTTACACATATACCCATGCATATGTAGTGTAGCTCCTTCCTTGCGAGTACTTTGGATGAGTACTCACGGTTGCTTTTCTCCCTCTTTTCCCCTTTCTATGCTTGGTTGTCGCAACCAGATGCTGGAGTCCAGGAGCTAGAGATCCCGAGGATGATTCTATGGAGTTCGGCTTCGAGGAGTAGTTAGGAGGTCCCAGGCAGGAGGCCTTGCCTCTTCGATCATTGCTACTTTTGTGCTAGCCTTCTTAAGGCAAACTTGTTTAACTTATGTCTGTACTCAGATATTGTTGCTTCCGCTGACTCGTCTATGATCGAGCACTTGTATTCGAGCCCTCGAGGCCCCTGGCTTGTATTATGATGCTTGTATGACTTATTTATGTTGTAGAGTTGTGTTGTGATATCTTCCCGTGAGTCCCTGATCTTGATCGTACACATTTGCGTGCATGATTAGTGTACGGTCAAATCGGGGGATCAGAGCCGATTGCCTGTAGGAATCCCCCTTTCCAACTCCTTGGCCGAAGTTGAGTCTAGTCATTGCTAAACTTTTACTCACATGGCTGTGTGGCTTACGGGCCCACGTCGCCATTGGGTGGTATTAGGATCTTTTACTCCTTGTCTATACTCTGGGACTCTGATCTCTCTTCTATTCGGGTTAAGTGAGTTTTGCTAAATCTAACATTAGGATCTTGTTATCACTTTCACCCGGAGAGCCCCTTATTACTGATGATCGTCTGCTGCACGTGAAGACCCTGAAGATACTCTCCGCTGATAACCCAAGAACTTGTGTTCATCGCTTTTGCAATTCCCTTTCATCGATAAACCCCTATGGATAACCACGTATACTCGCCATTCATACAATGTTTCCCAGTTGATCTTGTTATTACAAGATACCCCGAAATTCTCTCTGTTGTTCCGAGAATCCTTTGAGCTTACTGCCTTGCTGTTCTTTGTCACCTGAATACCCCTACGGATAATTCTCGCACTTACCGAGTATCCGCTCATCCCCAGTTGATTCAAGTATTTCACAAAAGTGTTCAAAATACCATTCGATCTTCCGAAAATCCTCAGGAGCCTTTTGCTCTTGAAATTCTTGCTTACTTGCATTATGATTAATCTTAAGTCTCGTAATCTTATTAGCATCTCTTGTCATTATCATTTTGAGTCCGTTGATTCAATCTGTTGCGAATGCTCACAATCCTCAATCAGAGCCTAGAATTCATCCTTCTGGCTCAGACGTCATTTGAAACATGAGCTGGTTCTCGCCAATCAAATTGTCGTCGATTTTGCCCCTATGTCTATTGAACTTATCCATCCTTGATCAGAGCGTCTGTTTCTAATCCTTCGCTTTGTAAATCATAATTCCTTTGCAATTGAGCTCTAAGTTACTTAGTTGTTTCTATAATCCAAGGTCTTTGCATTGATTCTACCTCTGGTTGTGTGCCGATACTCACATCAGATCCTTTATGGACCATCAGAACCTTGTTGGATTTTATCCGACAACGTCCTTCATATTCAATCACTTTGGAAGTTCTTTCCCTGATACATAATGCCTTTAGTAAATTGTATCCTCTCGTTTTGTCACCCATGCTCTACTATCGAGCTTGAGTTATTTACCCCTGAAGCTTGTGGTATATGTTTCCACGATGCCCCGATGGGTTGAACCTATGCCTTTCATAGTATGTGTGAACTCGAAAGTTTTCATGAGTCATACTCTTCTGGTATTTTGCCAGATAAAAATTTTCAACACTGCAACTTCATCAAACGCGAGAAGTGAATGAAAGGGTATGCATTGGAGAAGTGGGAGTCGACCTTGAACTTTGTGTTCATGCCCATGGACACGATGTAGATCCTATCATAGAAGCTTCTTGTAATAATAACTATTTCCTTGATATGATATCGTCTAGTATCTGTGTATTGATCCTTTTGCAATCGTGGTTCCGACCATGTTCTCCTTTAAATACCATTTCTCATGCAAGTTTAAGCACTTGTCCTCTGCAGAGCAATACCCCCGTCCAACCTCTACTTTGGTCTGTCGTTGAGTATTACCCACCTGGTATCTCGAGAATGCCAAAGAACTACTTAACTTCCTATGAGTTCTTCATCAACTAATATTCTTGCCGATTCCATTTTTCCAACGGGTTCTGAGTTGTTAGAACCCCTCAAAGACACCGATAAGTGAATCAATTCTGCACTCCGATTCAATAACTCTAAGTAATTTTTGTTGCTTACGAGTTTAATAATCCTTCAAGTCATTCCTAGCCTGCTCGGCTATGTCATTATCGTGCCGATTTTAACTGTGCTACCTGGACCTTCCCAGCGCACAAATTTCGATAGTGAGCTAATCTTGCGTCGATCTTCCTCGTCATATCACTTCTCCTTGAACAGCAAACTTGATTTCGAGTTTGTGTCCTACCCGTGGTTCCAATAACCTTTCGCTTTCATCATTCCTTTGACTTGATGTCATCATCGATCAATTACATCTTCTTGAAAACCTCTCGACAAATTTGTCGTGATCATTGTCAACAATTTGACTTCTTCCAAGTTGTGTGTCGAAATTCAGGATGAGAAATACCATCCTTGCCCCTCGATGAATTGTGTTATCATCGACAACATTCTTGCCTCCCCTCAACACAAACTTGTTCATATTTTGTGTTGTATCTTGATTTCCCTGCTATCCAACCTATGTTATGTTCTACCGTGGAGTATTACCATCTTTGATGTCAAGAATGTCGTGAGCATTACTCCACCTCTTAAGAATTCTTGGTACAGTGATACTTCTCACCATCACCATTCTTTCTTGGTCCCCGTGTTGTTTCTAAATGAAATACCGACAAATGGTCTGTGATGTGTACATTCTAAACTTCTAGCAACCCTATTGCTTTGAAGTTATTGGCCTATAGTTTCATTCTATGTCTATGGCTTAATGAATCATCATTCGAACATTGATCGTGCTACCTAGCCCATATTTCGGGTGCACATTTCAACCAATGTTTAACTGTGTATGTTTTCCTCGAGCATACATCATTAAGTCATTCGATCTAGCTAATGTTATCTCCTTGTTCACATAGTTGTGGAAATCCATCTTTTGGAAATCTCAATGGAATGTCGCTGAGTCCATCAGCCACCTCCTAACCCTCTCCTTGGTTTAATGATGAACTCTTGTTTCGGAACTTGCTTTCATAGTTCATTTCCCGAGAATCTTACAATGTTATCCCATCAATTTGTGTTGCACCTTTCTTCTCAGACATCCTGAGTCTGAGGTATCCTGACACCAATCAGATCTGAATCTCGGTCAGATATGATGGTTGGAACATATTTCCAAGAGTTATAACGTTGGTCTTTATATGACCCGGTAAGGTGGTGTCATACCTAGCCCTCTGGCCCTATTGTTATAGTTTTCATTTTTAGCAAGGTTATCCATTCTTTCCATGAGGAAATTGTAAGACTTACTCTATAAGTTGTTCCTGATGGATCATTTGTGTATCCATAGCCTGATCTTACCTAATGACCATGTCAATGCTATCTCGAAGCATGTCTATGGTACTCCGATTTTCAACAAGAACATTTGAACCCCAATGCTAAATGTTTCTTGCTCAATTATCCAAACACCGTTGTATGGGTAATGTCATGAAATTTCTCTCCCCTATCTAAAGAGTTTTCTACATTATATCCTAACATGGATATCATGCTCTGCTTGACCTTCGGAAGGATATACCCTTGAAATATGTGTTTAAACACATTTTCCTTTCCATTGATCTGATAATCATATTTTCCTTTCCATTGGTTGGTTTAACGTTTCTGGTGATCATTATGATCTAAGCAGTATTAATTCCCTGCTTGTGCAAACACCTCGGTGTACAACTCTGTCAGTAAGACCCTTTTACTATTGTTGGTGACATTCCGGTAACCACCGATGGATGAGAACTTTGCCTATTGGTCCGCCTCGTTCAACAAGCAGGAAAATGGTTCTCTTCGTCCCTCGCCCTTGGTACCGACAATGTTGCTGACATATAACTGACAGGCTACCCTCTGACATGCCTTGCTATCATGATCGTGCAAGATGTCACCGCCCTTCCTACTTTTAACCCACATGGTGGGCCCATAACCCACAGTTCCACAGGATCGAAACCTAACTCTCCTATACACCCTGTTGTCGAAGTTATTCCTCGAGCTTGACTTCGTATGTGATTCACGGGCCACCTGCCTAGTGATCTATTCTGGTACCAGACGCAATACTTTCCCATTTGCTCTAAACCCCTGTCACATCTCGTATCAGGCAACGAACGATTGTCTATGCGCTTGAAACTTCTATTTTGCACCTTCTTACTTGCTCTAGATAATGTCTTAAGTTTCAATTCGAGGGTTACCTCCCGCCACCTTCCCTGATGTTATCTACTAGATAAGCAAACATTGTAGCGGCCCGTTTTTCCGTAATGCCCCCTTATCCTTCCGTAAGTACGATGGAGTTCCCGAAGAAAGGACGACGACTTCATCATGATGCATTGGAATAAAGAATTGAAGACAGCAACCAAAGGATTAACTTCTTCGAGAAGATCCGTTAGAATATCGTAACCAGAACTTTCCCCCTTACTCCCCTCTTAAATCTCGGGACGAGATTTCTTGTAGTGGAGGAGAATTGTGACGCCCGGATAATTAAGTGCAGTAATCCCACGTTAACGATGCCACGTTACCCCGTTTACTGTTGATAAACTCTCGATAGTTCAGAACCGAAACAAATTCAAAATTTAAATAAAAGCAAATAATAAAAGTTTACAAATATTAAAACTAAAATGTTCGGAGTGAGCCAAATAGTCCATATTAAATATTGGTGAAGAAACCACACTTTTGCAAAGTATTTAACTTCACTATAGTAAGTAAAAAACAGTAGCAAAACAATTATTTAAATGCTTTTAAATACTAAACAAATGTTAATCTAGTTTATATAATCACCAAACTTTTTGGAGTAGGTGGCCTATGTTATTATGCTAATTTAGGAGTAGGGGTTGTATTTTTGTAAAACTGTTTTGCTAACTAAAATAAATAAAACAGAAAAGAAAATAAGAAAGAGATAAAAATAGAAAACAAAACAAAAGTGTAAAAAGAAAAAAAAAGGAGAAAGAAAGAGAGAAAGCCCCCTGGCCAACTGGACCAGATGGCCCGGCTGGCCGACCCACCTGGCCCAACCGGCCAGCCCACCTATCCCCCCCACTACACCTACCCCCACTTCACGTAACCCTAACCCCCACGCGCTCCACTCCCTCCCCCGTTTCCCTGGATCGGGATCGAATCCCCGCCGCTCTCCTCACTCGCCCCGATCCCCTTCTCTCGCTCCCTCACCAGATCTGGAGCGTGCCCGCGCCCGAGGACCGCCAGCTCCGCTCGCAACTCCTCTCTCCGTCCTTGCGTCGTCGTCCTCGCCCAGAGTCGCCCCGCCGCCCGTCCACGACCACGCTGTCGGAGCAACCCCACCGGAGCTCCTCTGCCTCGACGTCGCCATCGCGCGGAGCCCCTCCCGTTGCCGGACCGCCCCACCGTCGTCGCCCCGTCCTCAACCTCCCCCTCGACTTGGCTCCTACGAGCCTCGCCGCCCCGTGCATCGACGCCGCATGTGAGGCCCCCTCTGACCCTTCTTTCCTCCCGTCCGGTCACCACGCGTCGACCCCGCTCGCGCCGCTCGGTCCGCGCCATAGCTCGTCGCACCTGCGACGGCCCTGCCCCTCGCGCCCGCACGCGCTCACCTAGTTGAGGCCACGCCGCTGCGCCCCTTTGCCGCCCTCCATCGCTGCTGCCGCGCCCCGGCGCCGCCCCGTCGTGGCCCCGCCACTGCCGCCTCCGGCGGCCGGCCTCGCCGTGCCCGTTGCCGGCGGCTTCCCCCCTTCGATCTGGGTGTAAGCCCAATCGGGCTAGGCGCCAGCACCCGTAACCCACATGCCCGCTAGGCTTCCCCAGGGCCAATGACAAACGGGGCCCACGCCCCTGAGAACAAAAAAGGTTTAAAAAATGATAATAATAAATAAAAATATTAAATAGTTAATTAATTAACTTAATTAATTCTGTTAGTTATCTAATTAAACCTAATTAACCTGTTAATAAAACTAACTGTTGTTAATTAGTTAGCTGTCAATGACAAATGGACCCCACCTATCAATTGACTCGTCAACGGTCAACTTTGACCGCTGACGTCATGCTGTCGTCATGATGATGCAGTAATTCCTTTTCGAATTAATTAATAATAGTCCCAGTAAATGATTAAATCTTTATAAAATATTATAAAATAAACCGTAACTCGGATGGAAAAACTTTGTACATGAAAGTTGCTCAGAACGACGAGACGAATCCGGTTACGCAGCCCGTTCGTCCGCTACACATCCCTAGCATAGCAAACACGCAACTTTCTCCCTCCGGTTCATCTGCCCGAAAACGCGAAACACCGGGGATACTTTCCCGGATGTTTCCCCCCTTCGCTGGTATCACATATCCCTGCGTTACGTCACCTCTAGCACCGCGTATTGCCTTGTTATACTTTGTGATGCTTTGATTGCTCTGTTATTTATTGTGTTCCCCCTCCGTTACTTCTTTCCGGTAGACCCCGAGACTGCCGGCGACCCCCAGTTCGACTACGGTGTTGACGACCCCTCCTTCTTGCCAGGGCAACCAGGCAAGCCCCCCCTTTATCACCAGATATCGCCTATTCTTCTCTATACTGCTTGCATTAGAGTAGTGTAGCATGTTACTGATTTCGGTCAATCCTATTATGTTGCATAGCCTGTCATTGTTGCTACAGTTGTTACCCTTACCTGCTATCCTACTGCTTAGTATAGGATGCTAGTGTTCCATCAGTGGCCCTAAACTCTTGTCCGTCTGCCATGCTATACTACTGGGCCGTGATCACTTCGGGAGGTGATCACGGTTATACGCTATATACTTTATATACATGACACATGTGGTGACTAAAGTCGGGTTGGCTCGTTGAGTACCCGCAAGTGATTCTGATGAGGGGGCTGAAAGGACAGGTGGCTCCATCCCGGTAGAGGTGGGCCTGGGTTCCTGACGGCCCCCGACTGTTACTTTGTGGCGGAGCGACAGGGCAGGTTGAGACCACCTAGGAGAGAGGTGGACCTGGCCCTGGTCAGCGTTCGCGGATACTTAACACGCTTAATGAGATCTTGGTATTTGATCTGAGTCTGGCCATTTGGTCTATACGCACTAACCAACTACGCGGGAACAGTTATGGGCACTCGACGTCGTGGTATCAGCCGAAGCCTTCGTGACGTCAGCGACTGAGTGGCGCGCGCCGGATTGGACTGGAACGCCTACTAGGCTAGGTCTGCTTTCGGTCGCGTTCGCAACGTGCAGGTGTGCAATGGGCGATGGGCCCAGACCCCTGCGCCATAGGATTTAGACCGGCGTGCTGACCTCTCTGTTATGCCTAGGTGGGGCTGCGACGTGTTGATCTTCCGAGGCCGGGCATGACCCAGAAAAGTGTGTCCGGCCAAATGGGATCGAGCATGTTGGGTTATGTGGTGCACCCCTGCATGGAAGTTTATCTATTCGAATAGCTATGTCCCTCGGTAAAAGGACGACCCGGAGTTGTACCTTGACCTTATGACAACTAGAACCGGATACTTAATAAAACATACCCTTCCAAGTGCCAGATACAACCCGGTGATCGTTCTCTAACAGGGCGACGAGGAGGGGATCGCCGGGTAGGTTTATGCTATGCGATGCTACTTGGAGGACTTCAATCTACTCTCTTCTACATGCAGCAAGATGGAGGTGGCCAGAAGCGTAGTCTTCGACAGGATTAGCTATCCCCCTCTTATTCTGGCATTCTGCAGTTCAGTCCACCGATGGCCCTTTACACATATACCCATGCATATGTAGTGTAGCTCCTTGCTTGCGAGTACTTTGGATGAGTACTCACGGTTGCTTTTCTCCCTCTTTTCCCCTTCTATACTTGGTTGTCGCAACCAGATGCTGGAGTCCATGAGCTAGAGATCCCGAGGATGATTCTACATGGAGTTCGGCTTCGAGGAGTAGTTAGGAGGTCCCAGGCAGGAGGCCTTGCCTCTTCGATCGTTGCTACTTTTGTGCTAGCCTTCTTAAGGCAAACTTGTTTAACTTATGTCTGTACTCAGATATTGTTGCTTCCGCTGACTCGTCTATGATCGAGCACTTGTATTCGAGCCCTCGAGGCCCCTGGCTTGTATTATGATGCTTGTATGACTTATTTATGTTGTAGAGTTGTGTTGTGATATCTTCCCGTGAGTCCCTGATCTTGATCGTACACATTTGTGTGCATGATTAGTGTACGGTCAAATCGGGGGCGTCACAGAGGGAGTACCTCATATGGATGATTCGAGTGCACTCGTTTGACCGTCATGCTGGCGTGCGACCCAGCACGGACGGGACACACCACTGACGAGACGGGACGACACAGTCATATTTTCAGTTTTTCTAGTTTTCCACGGCACGCTGGCGCGCTAAGCCGTGCCGGCTTATGCATTGAATTCCGATGACCGCGATGACCGTCGCGTTTCCCGCGACACGCTGGTTCGCCTACCTTCCGCCTATAATTAATGTTTCCCGGGCTTCTCCGGTGGCACCATCACCCTACTCGCCCTATCCTCATAAGCCCCCACCGGCCCGACGTCGCTCGCCACTTATCCTCGCTCTCGCCACGTCCGCCATGCCCCCGCCCGTCCGTGATAGGCGACGCCGGAGGCCGTCACCGCCGGAACTAGTGTTCGGTTTTTCACCGGAAGGCAGACGGAGGGAGGAGGCATTCTATCGGTCTTTAGATGGCAATGCGGAGTATGAGGAGTTGTTGGAGCGCGAACGCCTGGCAGAGGAGCAGCGTATCGCCGATTTGCGCCGCCAGCGGGACATGGAGCAGCAGCGCACCGACGCCATGAGTCGCGAGCAGAGCGCCCGCAACTGGGCCGACTACGTGGAGGCCGGCGCGGCAAATGGCCCTGGAGGCTGTCAGGCACACACGCGTTCGCAATGTCGAATTTTACTACAAGCTCGTCAAGTGGGTTTCCCGCTTAGAAGCCGAAGCTTCGGTGGACCACGTCGTCATGGAAAGGGCCAACGCGCACGAGCAATGCGCCCTACCGCACCTCTGGCAAGTTCGAGGCGAGTCGGAGGACGCCGGTGCCGGCGTTTAGCGTGTACCCCAGATGGCGGCCGGCATCATCTAATTAGCTAAGAGTAAGTTAGTACTTGTACATTACTAGAGTATTACTGGGAGTAGATAGTTAACTTGGCTATGATGGTTGTCAACATGGAAGTTCAGTACTCTATATCTGGATCAGACCTATTACTTTGCTCTGAATGTTGAACTTTCCGTTTGAACGTATGGAATGGGCTGTTATTTTTCTAAATGGGTTGTATTTGTCCGCCACGGGTTTAGAGGCTGGCATGTGGGCCTACCAGGTTGACGCGTACACAACAGGAGATGATTGTACGTGGAGAGGATGACAGCAGGTACCCACTAAGGTCATGGTAGTACGCAAGCAAGTGCGTCCTTATTTTAAGCCAATAAAAAAAGGCTCCTCCTAATGGATTTCTGACATCTGGGTCCCATGCCATTGTCAACGTAGTCAATAAACGAGAGAATTGCACAACGAGCGGCTGACACCAGGGACCCAGCAGCTTGCCCAATTATTTTTGTTTTGGATTAATTTGATAAATGCCACTCCAAATCTGGTGATTCCGAGAAATGCCACTGCAATTTCCAAACTTTCAAAAATGTCATTTCCAGTGGCATTTTTCGAAGTCTGGAATGGCGTTTTTCAAAGTTTGCAAAAATTGCAATGGCGTTTTTCAAAGTTTGCAAAAATTGCAGTAGCATTTTATGAATCGCCATAATTGGAGTGGCATGTATCTAATTTGTTTTTGAGACGGAAGCAGAGTGTCAACTGGGCTGTGCGGGGCACTCTGGCCTGTCTAGACAGCCTTTTCTGTTATGTTTACCACAAACCAGCCCAGTAGTTTTTTTTTCTTTCTGAAAATGGCTAGCCCAGTTTTTTGTGATTTGTCAAGTAAGTCGTTTTGCCAAGCCTGTTTGACTGCAAATCTTTCAAGACAAGGAGAGTTTCATTCGGCTCGCCGAGAAAATGCCTATCAGCAATGAGAAATGGGTTGTACATTTTTAAAACACATCAAACCGGCAATTAGTTTCAAATTCCTTTTTTTTATTTCGAGATTTTAAATTGCATTGATTTTTATGCGTGGACAATTTGTTGGATTTTATATTGATATACATTTATTTTCTAAATCAGTTTGAATGTGACTCGAAATTTTGGGATTAAAAACAGTTCGGACCACACTGAAATATGCAAGATTTCGTATAATTTTTTAACTGTGGCCATAATATGGACTGTAATGCTAAAAAAAATATGGGCTTCAAAAAACCTTAAGAATTAGCAAATGGACTGTAAATTATCAATAATGCTACACGTACAGGAGATTACGGGCGTTTTACAGGCTGACTAGGAGTCCGTCCGAGGTGGCTGCGAGGGTGCGAGCGCGCGCTGAACTGAAAAGGAAAAGATAAAATAAAAAATAAAAATCCCGGCGGTTTCCTTTCTCTCCGAAGCGACGACCGGCTCGCCCAGATCGGCCAAGCTATCTGCTCTAGTTCCCCTCATGGCTGTGTGGATGCGATCTCTTTCGACGCGTCAGGATGTGCTACCTTCAGGCGGCGAGGCGACTTCCTCCTCGTTGGATGCCCCATGGCTGCCTCCTCCGATGCGTCGAGGCGATCCCCTGCTTGTCGGCAGTGTCACGACCGGTTCCTCCAGAGCGACCAGGCGATCCCCTGCTCGTCGGCAGCGTGACGGCCGGCTCCTTCAGAGAGGCAAGGCGGCCTCGTCGTATAGACGCTGGAAGCGCCGTGGGCGAGCCCCGTGGAGCCCTGGGCGGCGTACAGGCTAGTCGTGCGGCGGCTGACGATGCTGGTCGACCTGCTCCTGAGCGTGCAGGGCAGCGTTGACGTTCTCATCCCCCCGCAGCTGGACCAGATGGACAAGCTAAAGTGCCAAACTGGTAGCTCTGAATTTTGCTTTAGTTTTGCTTCCTGCTAATCTGAATTTAGGGGAAGCTCTGAATTTTGTGCAAGGACTGAATTTTGTTATGTTTTGCAGGGAGAGGAATATACACTCCAGCAGCAGTGGTATTCTCTATGCAATCAAACAAGAAGCATTTTGTGTTGATTCACCGAATCAAAAGAGACCAAAATCAGACCACATATGATTGCAGATTATGCGTGTGTATGTGGAGAAGATGACTGGAGTGTGCAAGTTCCGTACAGAATTGCTCGCGTAGTTGGTGTTGATTGTAACGTGTACTTTTCATTATATGATTTTGTGTGGTTGTAAAATCCGACCTTATGAATAAGAGCAATATACAAGGTTGTTTATTTCTTGAAAAATTGATGGATTGTAAATCCTGTGTGACGTATAAGTTGTGATCATAATGTTCCAACTAGAATTATGAATAAGAAATCTGTCCTGATGGAAACATCCTTGTTCTATTGCAAATGTGTGAGACAAAAAACTCTCATTCATGAGAGTTAGCTAGCGGCAATGCGCACGTACACATATCCAAGGAAAATTGCAAACGTATAACAATCTCATAAAGCAAATCTGGTACTTTAGGGAATAATCCTGATGACAAAATATAAATTTGGTGCCCTGGTGTCTTTCAGCTATTACATTAAAGTTGCCAAGTGCATAGAAAGTACTGCATCCAACCACTTGAAATGACATAAATCTTGTCTAACTCTGATCCACCATATTGTTCCGCCCTCCAATTCCATCAAAGTGCAACTCAGCAGAACTGGGCACTACAGTCGATCCTTGCTGAACTTGAAACAACATACTTGTATATTCTCCTAGGATTGGAGACATAACCATTGTCGATAAACCTCCAAATGATACCGTAGTCGATTCTTAGGGTACATTTATGTTGCCAGCGTTAATGCCCAAGTCAAATGATTCCTGTCCAAAGAAGGTGATAAAATGACATTGATGGTCAAGTGTTTACTAGAAATAAAAGGATGAGAAATAAAGATACCTGAACTGTGATAGTACAAGCCTGGCCATCCAAATAAACATCTTGTTGACTCTGTTTTAGATTGCAAGAAGTCAGTAAAATACATGAAAAAATATTGCTAAACAGCCGGGAGCAAGAATTAGATACCATATGTTCTATAGCATTTTGTTGTAGAATATCATCCTCTGAGGATTTTCTTTTTTTGCTGGACCTTTTATTTTTCAAATTCAAGGAGCGAGCCTGAAACAAATAAAATTTTACTGAGCACACAAGTGTGAATTTAGGTCTTCTTTTTCACAACTGAAAAACATAATATTCGAAATGATACCTCTTTTTCAGCTTCCTTCTTCTCCTTTATTGCAGCCTTTTTCTTCTCCATTTGTTCTTTTTTCTTCTTCTTTTCGTTTGCTTGGCGAATAAGCTTATCAACCTTAGATTCTTTTCTCACCGAAGGAGGGCGTCCAGCACATCTAACAGCTACTGGACTCAGTATAGTTTTACCTGTTGCCTTCCCATTGGAAGGTGAATCTTCCTGTGTACCAACCTTATCATTGTTATTTTCAGAACTTGAGTTGCTGTTGTACTTAATTTTCAAGGTGCGAAGATCTTCGATCAAGGAATTGTGTGCACCATCCGACATGGCACCTATCTCTGCAACTGGGTAGAAAGAATTGCACAAGCTATCAAAGCGTTTTACAACAGGAGTGTCTTCCATGCCGCCGTATGTGCATCTGATAAAGTTATGTTTTCTTTTCACATTTTTTTCCACCGAGCAAGGATGTATTGTGGAGGAACCTCCTTGATTTTCTTTTGAGTAAGCACACACAACACATGCCTACAGAGAATACCTCTGAACTCAAAGCGGCGACATGAACACTTAACTTAGAACTCTTCCTCATTGAAATATACATGGTACAGAATATCCTTTCTCCATCCTTTTTCTTTGTCAATTAGCACATCCTCGGTTATTTCATATGTTTCTATTGCCCCTTCTTTTTGTATAAACTTCCGATCACAATACATAATATCTGTTAGCTCTTCTTGAAATTCTTTGAACTTTGAATTTGTATAGATTGACTGAAATTGCTTCTCAATGTCAAAGCGTGTGATAGAAGGTATGGTTGAATTGAAAGAATTGAAATCAGCAATATTCTCCTTCTCAACTTTATCACGAAGAGCATTCTCATATTGGCTAACAAAATGCTTCAATGTAGTTTTTGCATTAATATATCCATCAAAGAAGGCATTCATACTCTCACTACGCTGTGTAGTAGACATACCTGCCCAAAAGGCATCTTTCACAAATGCTGGAACCCAACGGTGTCGATGGTTGTAAAGCCCTTTAAGCCATTCATTATCACCAAGATCATACTTCTCAATCATATGCATCCAAGCAACTTCAAACTCTGCAACTGTTAATGAATCATAGACCGCATTGCCAACAACAACCTTGTCGGTGTACAAAAAGAGGGGCGCACTTTTGTACCCCTCTACCTGTGCACGGGCAGTCGGAGCCGCGCCCACGGTCACACCAAGCAGAACAGGGGAGGTGAGCCAAGGTAAGACCGGAGCCCAAGATAATCAAAGCAACGCCAAGGCCAAGGCCACAAAGAGCAGAGGGACGAAGCAGGTTCCCCCGGCAAGACCCTTGCCGGGGCAGCTCGCCCCACACCAACAGAGCGAGCCACCCTTGAGCCCACGGTCTCCAACATCACGTTAGGCCAGGGCTCGGGAGGCACTTCCATGGTGGCATGCAGATCTTTGTGAAGACAAGGAACACTCAAGATCAGATGAGGATTAGAAGACAACGATCCTCGGCAAGATCCTTGCCGAGGAAGGCCACCAGACCCCCGGCAAGGCCCTTGCCGGGGACGACAGCGCGCCACGGCAAGACCCTTGCCGGGCCACACGGCAAGACCCTTGCCGGGCCACCCGGCAAGGCCCTCACCAAGGACGCCAGCGGGGCCACCGCCAGGCCCGTGCCAACCAAGCTTCCACCACCGTTCACATGCAGCTGCCAGCTCAACCAGCTGGGCGGGCACCTGCGTGGCAACATGCAGCTCCCAGGCCAACTCATCGAGCGCCTACGTGGCGGCATGTAGACCTTCGTGACGGCTCCACCACCGCGCCACCTCAGCTGCATGCCTGCCTACGTGGCACCGCATGCCTCACTAGCCAGGGCGCATGTCGAAGCGAGGAGGAGCGGCGACGGACGGGACGGGCCTCGCCCCCGTCCCCAGTAAAGTAAGGGGACACCTAAGCTACGCATTAAATGCGTCTTGTCCTGTAATACGAGCGATAAGCTCATAGCGCTGTGTGCCTTTCCACCTCCTGTGTGCCACTGTGGCAACCCCTTTTGGCTATAAAAGGAGGCCCATGGCATACTGGAGAAGGATTCGGCTCTTTCGAACCACGCACTCGACACAGCTAGTTCGAGAGCTCAAGAACTCTCTGAAATACACCCACCAAAGCAGGACTAGGGTTTTACGCATCCTCGCGGCCCGAACCTGGTAAACGATCCTTGTGCTGGTTACTAATCCTGCTCTTCTCGCAACCCCGCGCCCCGACAACCGTAGTAGGGATTCTTGTGATCCCATAGGTGCCATTTCCCCCGACATCTTTGGCGCGCCAGGTAGGGGGCGCGATTGTGAGAATCTGGTCTAGTAGCTAGCCTAGCAGTTCTTCGTCGCCATGGCTCCTAAGAAGAAGACGGCCACGGTGATCGGCTCGTGCCGGTGCGGACGAGCAGTGGACCGGTCGCGGACAGGACCCGGGCCGCGGTCCACGAGCACCAGCATAGCCCTGGCAGTCAGAGCCTGGTGAGCGGCGTCGTTCGCGCGCCAGACGACCGGCCGCACGTCGCCAGATCCAAAGACGGAGCTGGGCCCCCCGTAGGCGGCGCGGGGCCCTCCAGGGGTGTCGTTGTGCCACCTCCGAGCGGCGTAGTGACCTCCAAGACGCCCACACCGGCGACCACTGCGCGCTCTTCCCATGGTGTGCGCGCCGAGCACCGTCACCACGCTGGTGACCCTGGGCACCGCCGTGGGAAGAGCCCTGTGCGTCATCCGCGAGATGAAGGGGTTCAGCATGCCCGCCGCAGTGCTGGCGAAAATGGCACGCAGCCGTTGGGTCGTAACGGAGCTCCTTCTAACGTAGTTAGAAATCGAAGCGAGCCGCGATCCACGCAGTTGTCGCTGCCGCCCACGCCAGCAGAAGCTTTGGCGCGTGCGCAGCTGCTCCTCGACTTCCCTCCTGCTGTAGAGAAGCTCGACGAGTGGAGGGCCACCATCCGGAGCCTCGTCGCCATCGCCAACAAAGAGGATCCGCGGCCGGCGGGGCCCTCGGGCCGGCACTCCACCGAGCCACCACATGCTGGCACTGGGAGGACCAGGGGAGCTGCGGCCACGGTACACTCTCCCCCTCCTCGCCAGCCGTCGCGGGCGTTGGCCCGTCGTGACGACGCTTGTGATAATATCTCCATAGCTTCGTCCGACCCGCGGACCCTCCGCGACCAGCGCCAGGTTCTTCGGGAACGAGCTCACGAAGACGCTCGGACCACCGTCGAGCGCCGGCGCGAGACGCGCCGCCAGTCGGACAAGCGGGCGGGACCCGCTATGGACCACCCAGCACCGGGGGGCTCCGGCGGCCTACCTTACGAGGTGGGCTGCCCGGCCTTCACCCGTGAGCTGCGGCAGTTCCAGTGGCTGTCCCACCGCACGTTCAAGCCCGACGTCGGCGAGAAGTACACTGGCAAGACCCATCCGTCCGAGTTCCTCAGCATCTACACCATCGCGATGCAGGCTGCTGGAGCTCGCGACGACAAGGTGCTTGCCAACTATTTCCCGCTGGCGCTAAAGCCCAATGTTATGTCTTGGTTGATGCACTTGCCGGTGGATTCCATTTCTTCTTGGTCGGATCTGTGCCATGAGTTCGTTGGCGCCTTCACATGAGGCCACCAAGCTCATGGCCAGGCCAGTGATCTGCATATCATTCCCCAGAAGGAAGGGGAAACCCTGCGCAAGTACATCCAGAGATTCAGCCGGGTGCAGTACAACATCCCCGACGTTCATCCCGCCGCTGTGATCAGCACGTTCCACTAGAACATGCGCAACCGCAAGATGCGCGAAGAGCTGGCGATGACCAAGGTTAAGGATGTGGCCGAGCTCTACGTTCTGGCCGATAGGTGCGCCCGGGCTGAAGAGGGAAGGAAGTACCCTGGCGAAGACGCCGGTGCGGAAACCGACTCTACCGACGAAGACGCCGCCACCCCGACGAAGAAGGGCCGGCGTCGCAACAGGAAACGCAAAGGCAAGTCCGTGCTTGCCGTTGAAGGATCTGACGACACCGGCGCCGACAAGAAGGTCAAGGCAGACGCCCCCGGCAAGGAGATTGCCGGGTGCTCCGCCTGCCGGGCCTTGGCGGCTACCGACAAGCCAGGAAGCTCCGGCAAGCAATACTGCAAGATCCACCGCACCAAGGGCCACGACCTCCAGAACTGCCGACAAGTCGAGCTGCTTGCTGAGAAGCAAAAAGCTGAGTACGAGAGGCGGGACAAGGAGAAGGACCAGGACGGTGCTGAGGGATCCGGCAAGAAGCGTGGTGGCCAAGGAAGCCGCCCCGGCAAGGACAACCAGCAAGAGAGGCCCGCCCGGGGCCGTGACAAGAAACAAGAAGACGATGATCACGACGAGGACGACGAGTCCGGTGAGCAAGGGTTCCAGAAGGCTATGGAGGCCATGTGCGTCGATGGCGGCGCCTCGCTGCATACTTCTCACCGCCAGCTCAAGCAGTGGGCGCGTGAGATTACAGCAGCGGAGCCGTCGTTCGACGCTCAGAAGCCGCTGAAGTGGTCCAGCACGCCCCTCATCTTTGACGCCGAGGACCACCCTGACCGCACAACCGCGGTCGGGCGTTTGCCATTGTTGGTCTCACCAACGATACGCAACCTCAGGGTGAACAAGATGTTGGTTGACGGCGGGGCCGGCCTGAACCTGATCTCGCCTGTCGTGATCAAAAGATTGCAAATCCCTGATGGAGACCTCGAGGAAACGGGCACGTTTCAAGGGGTCAATCCGGGGAGGAGCCAGCCGAAGGGGAAGGTCACACTGCCCGTGACGTTTGGAGGGAGTTGAACTACAGAACGGAGAGGATCACCTGTCGGGACCCCGATTCCAAGTCACACCGATCTAGCCCGTAACACCTCATATCACTTTGCGGCCTCACGCACGGTACTCCCACGGGTGTCGCCTTACCATGGCCCGGGACCGTTTGCGCCTTTTGGCTCACGTATATGACAATGTCGCTAGCATCCATATGACATAGAACCCGGGCCGACATGGCTAGTCGTGAACCCAGAACGGCACTAACGTATGGGGACAGGCATACATGAATCAACATCGAACGTGTCGGTCAGCAGCGTGCGAATCCGGGCTGTAGCACTGGGCTAACAGGACTCCGGGAACCCGGGCTGTAGCAGGCTAGGCAGGACTCCGGATGTCACCGCGTGACATTTCCCCGAAGGGACAGACACAGGAACGATATGAAACACATGCCGGCCAGTCAAGTGTCCAGAGCAGTAGTGCTGGGCTAGCAGGACTCCGGTGAACCGGGCTGTAGCGGACTACTATGGCTCAAGGAGGCACTAGACTACATTTCCCCATAAGAGAGGCTGCTAAGGATAGACAACTAGATTGTCGGATCCCACACATACCAAGCATTTCAATCATACACACAATATGCTTGATATGTGCAAATACAACATGGCATCACAACAAGACTCTACGACTCAGAGTATTTATTCATTAGGCTCCGAAGAGCCAGATATTACAAACATGGGTCTCATGACCCAACATTCAGAGCATACAAGTCAAAGCACATGCGGAAGCTTAACATGTCTGAGTACAAACATCTACAAAAGAAAAAGGCTGTGAAGCCTGACTATCTCCCAGATCCTGCCGAGGGCACAAGATCGTAGCTGAGGTATCAAGCTAAACGTCGAAGTCCACACGGAACTACTAGCGAGACTGACGTCTCTCTGCAAAACATAAAATAGGCAAACGTGAGTACAAATGTACCCAGCAAGACTTACATCAGAACTATCTACATATGCATCGGTATCAACAAAGGGGGGTGGTGGAGTTTAACTGCAGCAAGCCAGCTTTGACTCGGTGGCTATCCTGAACTACGACTGCAAGCAACTCTTTTGAGGTGGCGCACACGAGTCCACATATTCGCCATCTCAATACACCACTATGGATTCGCTCCCGTCTCCCTACGAGAACGCCATCCATAGCACTCACGCTTATCTTGCGCATTTTAGAGTATCCATTTTCACTTGTCTATGAACTGTTATAGGCAACCCAGAAGTCCTTTACCGCGGACACGGCTATTCGAATAGATCATATTAACCCTGCAGGGGTGTACTTCGTCACACACGCTCTCGCCACTTACCACCATGTACACGTCGTGTACCTCGGCAACCTTCAAGCGGAAGCCTGGCGAGGGAGTCGGCCACGACCTGACTAACCACACAAGTCTCTAGTCCAGGTTTATCGCCTATTCGGGTTCCATCCGCAAGGAGATCCGGCCGGGGTGTCGCTCACGGCCCCAAACGATGTGTGCAGGGTTCCCGAGCCCACCATCCGGGTGCCACTCGGTACACCAGGCCACGTGTGCCTAGTCTGTCCCAAGCCCACCTGTACCGGGTGCCACTTGGTAGACTACTAACACTACCTACAAACACCAGAAACTAGTTGCAACTCCTGGACAGAGATCAGGTTGATTAATAAGTCGAGAGGGGCACTTAAGCATTCCAATGCGTGGTAGTAACTGTTCATGGATCACAAACACAGAACTCAGTTCCCGAGGACGGTTTCAATGAGACAACCCACCATGTACTCCTACATGGCCTCTCACAGCTACCTTTACCAAATCGTGTTCACACACTTAGCTCTCAACAGTAGGACATGTTCACTAAATCCCAATTCATTCCCGATGAATCAGACCTGACTCAACTCTAAGCAATAGCAGGCATGACAAACAAGCATGAATGAGTAGGCACATCAGGGCTCAAACAACTCCTACTCATGCTAGTGGGTTTCATCTATTTACTGTGGCAATGACAGGTCATGCAGAGGATAAAGGGGTTCAGCTACCGCAGCAAGTAACAGATGAATCGTTGTTGTCCTAATGCAGTAAAAGAGAGCAGGAGCGAGAGAGTGGGATTGTATCGGAATGAGCAAGGGGGTTTTGCTTGCCTGGCACTTCTGAAGATAGCATTGAGTCTTCATTAGTGTCAACGATCACAACGCCGGAACATCGTCTACCGAGAGGGGACAAATACCGGCAACAGAGAGGAAACACATTCAATGCAATGCAACAATATGATGCATGAATGTGACATGGCAATATGCTGTGAATTGAGCTAATGCAGCTAGCAACATGTTAAATGGAGTTGGTTTGAACCCTAGGTTCAATTCAAACTCCATATGTGAGGGTTTAAATGCCATTTATATGATTTGGCCTAAACAGCAGCCATAAGTTGTTCTAGCATGCATGAAAATGGTACAGATGGATAGATTGGATTTTTCTGATCATTTTTCATATATAACTTGTTTGATTTGGAGCTACGGTTGAATTTCTATGAATTTTAGAAGTTTGCACTATTTTCTGGAATTTCCTGAATTATTTTAAATCCAGAAAAGGATTAATTGCGTCAGCACTGCGTCATGCCTGTGTCAGCAGTCAACTGGGTTGACCCAGGTCAAACCTGACGTGTGGGGGCCACACGTCAGCGACACAGGGCTAATCCCGGTCAAACCCAGCGCTGACTGAGGTTTGACCAGGCCTGGGGCCCACTGTCAGTGGTTGTGGGCGGTTTAAGCAGCGGGGTTAGCGCCTAATGACGGTGCCACGTCATCGGTCACCGGAGCCTTGCCGGCGGCGACCAAAACGACGGCGGCTCGGCTCGGGTTTGAGCTACGGGGGGTGGTTTGGTGAGCTAAGGGCACCGGGGAGTAGCTCTTGCTCGTCCGCATCCAAAGGACCGGACGGGAGGCAGCGGGGTGGCCGGGAGCAGCGCCGGCGGCGAGCAAGGCGGCGGCCGGAGTTCGGACGGGGCTGGGTTCGGCGCTACGGTGCACGGGAGGAGGAGCTGGTGGTGTCTACGGGCTCCTGGTGCTGCGTTGAGCACAGCGGTGAGCTTGGCTTCGAGCCACTGTGGCTCTAGCCACGTCGGCGACGAGGCACGGCGGCGGCGAGCTTCGGCCGCGGTGGTTAGTGGGGCTAGAGGAAGAAATCGACGGCGGGGAGAGAGGGGTTGGGGTGAGGGGCTCACGGCGGTTGCAGCGGTGGCCTCTTCGAGCTCGGGGAAGGCCGGACGGCGACGAGTCAACGATGGGGATCCGCGGCGGCCGACGATGAAGAAGAGGTCGGGAACGGCGTTTTGAGGCATCTGGCGTCGAGTGGGTCGACGGGGAGGATGAGGGCGTCGAGGCGGAGGCCATGGACACGTCGGCGAGGCGAGGGAGGGCCTGAGGCCATGGCTACGGCGACAGCGAGCTCGCGGCTGTCTCGGCCATGGTGGAGAGGGCGAAAGGAAGGCGAGGGGGAGAATGGTGGGGCGGTCAGAGCGATCCAGACGGCTCTGGCGGGTCTGTCCGCGGCGCCACGCAAGCTAGCAGGCAGGAGGTGGCACAGGCGCGTGTGTGCGCACGGCGAGCACGCGCTCGGCGTCCTTCTGGCGCGGTGGAGACGACGACTGGCGTCGGCCAGCTGGTTTGGGCCGTGCTGGGCCAGGCCAGGTAAGCGCCGGGTGAGTTTGCTCTCTCTCTCTCTTTTATTTCTGTTTCTGTTTTTCTATTTTGTTATTTTGTTCTGGGCTTTATTAAAAATGCCAGGGCATTTCCAAAAATCATGAAACTAATCAGGGCTACTGTTTAGAATACATCCAACAGTAAACATTTTAGTTTATGATTATTTGAGCATTTAAAATATTTAATAGCATTTAAATGCCCGAATGCAAATACTGTATGATTTAATTCAGAGTCCAAATATGTCATGGAAAAATGTGCAGCACCTCTGGTTATTGTTTCCAACATTTTCCAGAAATGATGAACATTTTTGAAAGCCATTTGGAAACACTGAGAATATTTTAGTTGAGCCTAGTGAATTCCTTTGATGCTAGGGTTTATGCAATCCCCATTTCAATTTTCTGCAAAATTCAAACATGATGCACACCTGAAGCTAGCCTAGTGCAATACGAGAAGCTAGGGATGTGACATCACCTTCGACGTGGCCGAGATCCCCTTGCCCTACAACGGGATCCTCGGCCGCCCGGCACTAGCAGAGTTCATGGCAGCATCACACTACGCCTACAACATGCTAAAGATGCCCGGGCCGTTGACCATCATCTCCCTCCCCTCCGACAAGAAGGATGCGCTGATCTGCGCTGATCTGCGCCGACCAACTCTACCGGGAAGCAGTTGCAGCAGCTGCTGTCAAGGCGCCTGCTCCCGCCGCTGAAGGCCCGGGAGGGAAGAAGAAGGCCGACAAGACCTCTCGCACCCACTCCTGCAAGCGCACCTCCTCGGAGTGTTGTGCTCCCGTCGAGGACGTGCTAGAGAGCTCTACCGACAAGAGCAAGAAATCCAGAGCTGAGCCGCCGCAGACCAAGAGGGTGTCCGCCGGGGAGGATGGCACGGGAGGGGCCTTCACCATAGGCTCCACCCTCGACAGCAAATAGGAAGGCGCGCTCGTCACCTTCCTGCGGGCGAATGTCGACGTGTTTGCGTGGCAAGCATCCGAGATCCCCGGTGTTCCCAGGGAGGTGATCGAGCACCACCTAGCTGTCTGCCCTCATGCCCGGCCCGTCAAGCAGAAGGTCAGAAAGCAGGCTCTGGAGAGGCGGGAGTTCATCACAGAGTAGATCAGGAAGTTGGAAGCGGCAGGTTTGGTGAGAGGAGTGCTCCACCCGACGTGGTTGGCCAATCCGGTAGTGGTGGGCAAGGCGAATGGGAAGTGGAGGCTGTGTATTGATTACACAGATATCAATAAAGCTTGTTCCAAGGACCCCTTCCCGTTGCCGCGCATCGACCAGATTGTTGACTCCATGGCCGGGTGTGATCTGTTATCATTCCTCGACGCCTACTCGGGCTACCACCAAATCTTCATGACAAGAGAGGATGAAGAAAAGACTGTTGGGGAACGTAGTAATTTCAAAAAAATTCCTACGCACACGCAAGATCATCGTGATGTATAGCAACGAGAGGGGAGAGTGTTGTCCACGTACCCTCGTAGACCGAAAGCGGAAGCGTTTAACACAATGCGGTTGATGTAGTCGTACGTCTTCACGATCCGACCGATCAAGTACCGAACGCACGGCACCTCCGAGTTCAGCACACGTTCAGCTCGATGACGTCCCTCGAACTCCGATCCAGCCGAGTGTTGAGGGAGAGTTTCGTCAGCACGACGGCGTGGTGACAATGATGATGTTCTACCGACGCAGGGCTTCGCCTAAGCACCGCTACGATATTATCGAGGTGTAATATGGTGGAGGGGGGCACCGCACACGGCTAAGAGATCAATGATCAATTGTGTGTATAGAGGTGCCCCCCTGCCCCCGTATATAAAGGAGCAAGGGGGGGTTCGGCCGGCCAAGGGGAGAGGCGCGCCAGGAGGAGTCCTACTCCTACCGGGAGTAGGACTCCCCCCTTTTCCATGTTGGACTAGGAGAGAGAGGGGGAAGAGGTGGAGGGGAGGAAGGAAAGGGGGGGCGCCGCCCCCCTCTCCTTGTCCTATTCGGACTGGGGGGGAGGGGTGTGCGGCCCTGCCCTGGCCTCCTCTCCTCTCTTCCACCTAGGCCCATTAAGTTACCGGGGGGTTCCGGTAACCTCCCGGTACTCCGGAAAAATCCCGATTTCACCCGGAACACTTCCGATATCCAAACATAGGCTTCCAATATATCAATCTTTATGTCTCGACCATTTCGAGACTCCTCGTTATGTCCGTGATCACATCCGGGACTCCGAACAACCTTAGGTACATCAAAACATATAAACTCATAATATAACTGTCATCGTAACGTTAAGCGTGCGGACCCTACGGGTTCGAGAACTATGTAGACATGACCGAGACACCTCTCCGGTCAATAACCAATAGCGGAACCTGGATGCTCATATTGGTTCCCACATATTCTACGAAGATCTTTATCGGTCAGACCACATAACAACATACGTTATTCCCTTTGTCATCGGTATGTTACTTGCCCGAGATTCGATCGTCGGTATCTCGATACCTAGTTCAATCTCGTTACCGGCAAGTCTCTTTACTCGTTCCGTAATACATCATCCCGCAACTAACTCATTAGTCACAATGCTTGCAAGGCTTATAGTGATGTGTATTACTGAGTGGGCCCAGAGATACCTCTCCGACAATCGGAGTGACAAATCCTAATCTCGAAATATGCCAACCCAACAAATACCTTTGGAGACACCTGTAGAGCACCTTTATAATCACCCAGTTACGTTGTGATGTTTGGTAGCACACAAAGTGTTCCTCCGGTAAACGGGAGTTGCATAATCTCATAGTCATAGGAACATGTATAAGTCATGAAGAAAGCAATAGCAACATACTAAACGATCGAGTGCTAAGCTAACGGAATGGGTCAAGTCAATCACATCATTCTCCTAATGATGTGATCCCGTTAATCAAATGACAACTCATGTCTATGGCTAGGAAACATAACCATCTTTGATCAACGAGCTAGTCAAGTAGAGGCATACTAGTGACACTCTGTTTGTCTATGTATTCACACAAGTATTATGTTTCCGGTTAATACAATTCTAGCATGAATAATAAACATTTATCATGATATAAGGAAATAAATAATAACTTTATTATTGCCTCTAGGGCATATTTCCTTCAAAGACAACATTCATCACCCCATGTGGTACGTATTGCTTTTTATGGATGCCTTTCGGGTTGAAGAGTGCTGGCTCGACGTTTGCAAGAGCAGTCCAAATTGGTTTTGAACCCCAACCCCATAGAAATATGGAGGCATATATGGATGACATAGTGGTCAAAACCAAGGATGGGCCAACTCTTGTGCAAGATCTGGAAGAGACATTTGACAACCTGCGCAAGATCAATCTCAAACTGAACCCTGAGAAATGTGTCTTCGGTGTTCCGTCCGGCAAGCTTCTCGGGTTCTTTGTGTCACAGCGCGGGATCGAGGCAAACCCGGACAAAATCAAGGCTATCGAGCAGATTGAGGCGCCCAAGCGGATCAAGGATGTGCGTCGGCTCACCGGCTGCGTCGCCGCCATGAGCCGATTCATCTCCAAGTCCGCCGAGCGCATCCTTCCTTTCTTCAAAATCTTGAAGAAGGCAGGCCCAATGGAGTGGACCCCAGAAGCCGAGGCAGCATTGCAGGATCTGAAGAAATACCTTTCCTCCACGCCAATACTGGTTGCGCCTAAACCACAAGAGCCGTTGCTGTTGTATCTAGCGGCGACGAATCAAGTGGTCAGTGCCGCACTGGTGGCGCAGAGAGAGGTTGATGAAGAGGCAGTGGCGGCGGCAGAACCGGTGGATGGAAA
Organism: Aegilops tauschii subsp. strangulata; assembly: GCF_002575655.3. Lineage (NCBI taxonomy): Eukaryota > Viridiplantae > Streptophyta > Magnoliopsida > Poales > Poaceae > Aegilops > Aegilops tauschii. The sequence continues at coordinate 160,435,175 of NC_053038.3, forward strand.
GCCAAAGACCCCCCCGGCAGGGCCTGGTGCCGGCAAGGCAGGGCTCCCGACAGGATCTGGCGCCACCGAGGCAGTGCTCGCGCAGTCAGGCGAGGTGGTGCGGAAGAAGAAGATGATGCAGCACCCGGTTTACTTTGTCAGCTCCCTCTTGCAGGGGGCTATGTCGAGGTATTCCGGTGTGCAAAAATTGCTCTTCGGCCTCCTTATGGCCTCGAGGAAGCTGCGTCATTACTTCCAAGCCCACGAGATCACTGTCGTCACCCGCCTCCCATTGCAGCGGATACTGCATAACCCAGATGCAACCGGAAGGATTGTGGAATGGGCCTTGGAGTTATCAAGTTTTGGTTTGAAGTTTGAAAGTACCTCGACAATCCAGAGCAGAGTCTTGGTGGAGTTCATTGCAGAATGGACCTCGACGCCCGACGAAGAAATCCAGGAGACCACTCTCCCCGGCAAGGAAACAGACCGCGGCTGGATCATGTACTTTGACGGGGCTTTCTCGCTGCAAGGCGCCGGTGCCGGTGTGCTGCTCGTTGCACCCACCGGAGAGCACCTCAAGTACGTGATCCAGATGCACTTCCCCAGGGAGATGTCCACCAACAACACTACTGAGTACGAGGGATTGCTCGCCGGTCTCAGGATCGCGGCAGACCTCGGAGTTAAGAAACTCATCGTCAGGGGTGACTCGCAGCTTGTTGTTAGGCAGGTCAACAAGAATTACCAGAGCCCATTGATGGAGGCCTACGTAGATGAGGTGAGGAAGCTGGAGGGACGCTTTGACGGTATCCAAGCGGAGCACGTCCCCCGAATGGAGAACGACATCGCCGACTACCTGTCAAAGCGTGCTGCATTCAAGCTACCTGTGGAACCAGGTACCTTTTTGCTCCAGTTAACTCAACCATCCGCCGAACCATCAACGGGGCAGAACAAGCGGAGGAAGTCAGGTCCCGGCAAGTACTTTCCTACCAAGCCCCCTGGGGCTGCCGGCAAGGGTGCTGCCGCGGACGCTGAGCCTGCCCAAGAGCAACTGGCTCCGGCAGGGCGTCAAGCCCTGGCCGTAGAGACAGCCGCTCCCATGGCGGAAGAGACGCCTTTGGTCCTTGCCGTCGGCCCCAGGCTCCGGCATGGGCGCAGCATACCGTCCAATTCCTCCAAACAGGGGAGCTTCCTGAGGAGTAGGAAGAAGCGGAGAAAGTAGCCCGTCGGTCCGCCCTGTACCAGTTCGTCGACGACGTCCTGTACAGAAGAAGGCCGAACGACGTGAAATTGAAGTGCATCCCCCGGGAAGAAGGACTGGAGCTGTTGGCAGAGATACATGGAGGCATATGTGGCTCCCACATAGGGTCGAGGGCCCTTGCCGGAAAGGCGTTCCGGCAAGGTTTCTTCTGGCCCACCGCCCTCCAGGATGCGATGGCACTAGTAACCAAGTGTGAAACGTGTCAGTTCCATTCAAAGAAGCTTCATCAACCAGCTCAAGCCCTTCAAACAATCCCTCTCTCCTGGCCATTGATAACTACTCCCTCCGTCCCATAATTGTGAAATGTGATGTGCTACAGTCATGTACATGCAAACAGATGAAAGATTAATAACTACTCCCTCCGTCCCATAATGTAAGACGTTTTTTGACACTAGTGTAGTGTCAAAAAACGTCTTACATTATGTGACGGAGGGAGTAATCATTTGTAGCTAACTTCAGGGCTTCATCAAGGCGGACAACTCAGGTACACGGTTTTGATCTACAGATGGATAAATCAAGTATATATGCTGCAATATCACCAGTCAGCCTATCCGAATCGTAACATCATGGCCTTCATTATATATAGGATTACCTGCTAATGCCGATGTGACGGAGCATGCGACGCCGACGGCTTGAAAAGATCGGCCGAGCAAGCAGCAATGTGCCCTTGGCGGCGCGAGACGGCCGTGGTCGTTCGAGGCGAACGCGATCGGCAAATCGAGCCGCTATTCTGTTTTTCCAGTAGCGTAAACAGCGGCACCTCCTCTTTTTCATTATTTCCTGCCTTTCTGTTTTTTTACTTTGCGTAAACAGCGGCACGTTCTTCTTTTTCCTTTATTTTCCCCAGCCCAGCCACGTCAGACGGACCCAGCCTGTAAGGCCTTCCACTATATAGGCCAAAAGAGATGCCAAATCTACTTTTACATTATTTGGCACCGGTGCCCTCCATAGCTCATACGGTGCCATAAAAAGTTTTCTGGGAACTGGAGCAAGTTCCTGCTCCGATGCCTCATTCGAGCATTGCGATAGAATATACTACCATCTGTACTTGCTGCTCCAATGCCTCATTTTTCTGAAGGTGGACGAGAGGAATTGGCGTGAAGGATTGACCAGAGGTTGGCTTGCTTTGATTTTTCTATGTACATATGGGTCCCATCTTTCTACGGGCTGCACCCGCACGGTGTGAGGCCGGTGCCAAAGAAATTTACCAGGGCATCGATGCCCAGTCTATATTTTAACATGCCCGGCACCGGCTACGTAGTGGAAGGCCTAAAACGCCCGTAATCTCCTGTACGTGTAGCATTATTGGTGCTACAGTCTTATTCCCTCCACGTATACCCCGTACCGTTCACCCGTCGTCACCTCCACCTCTGCACACCCGCAGTCTCTCACCGCATCTCCGGCGACCACCGACCACCCCCGGCCGCCGCTACTCCTTCCCTCTCCTGTGATGGCGCCGCGCGCCGGCGGTCAGACCTACGGCTTCCCGATGTACTGCGCCTCCTGGCTCCCACTCGCACACATCATCAAGCCCTCCCCATCCGCCGACGTCGTCGTGGATGCGGACGCGTCCCCGGCCCCGTCCTCCCCACCTCCGCGCCCCATGGTGGTCCTTGGTGGAGGCGGAGGCGAGGGCCGGAGCGGCGTGCCCAACGCGCTGGTCGTCGCCGCCCTCGACCCCGCCGCTGCAGGGGCGCCTCCAGCGCTCTCCCCCGAGCCCGTGAACGACCCGTGCCCCCTCGCTCTCTGATTTCACTAGATCCATACGGATCATGGGAGAGATTTACATGCTGATTTGTTGCTGTTGTTTTGATGATGGTGGGGTGCAGGTGTTTAGGCTGGGGACAGAGGAGCAGGTACCATACAGGATGGCCGTACACCCCCGCGGCGATGGCGTCCTCTGCGCCTTCCCCAACGGCTGCAGGTACTTGAGTCCTTGGACATGCGACACTGATGCTCGCTAGTGCATTCGTCTGTTGTGAATTTTGATTAGCTCAAAATCAACACAATGTGTGCGATCTTTAGTGTTACCCTGTGGGTTAATTGTTGTTAACCTGTGGTTCACATGGTATGTATGCTTAGAATACTTCGTTGAGTCCGGTACTCCGTTCGATCAGGGGTGTTGTGGATGTGGGGTTATATGCTGTAAATTCTGATTAATTCGACCATAATATAATTAACCTATCATATCACAATATAGTGTTAAAGACTTCTAGTAACATACAATGATGCCTCTTGACAACCCCATAATATGCTTGAACTGTTGGTGTAAGCACTGTGCTGATTTGTTAGTATAGCTTATTTCCTGATTGTAGCTAAAACTCGGGGGCACCAGTATCTCTTCCATCTTGTGATGTTAAGTTCATTTCAGTTGTTGGGCCCATCTCATTGGCCTTATCAACGAGCATAACTGGGCTTGTTGGGGTGTTACTGTAGATGAACTGGTGGTTAATTAAGTTTTAACTGCAAAACATACAACTTTATACTTCTTCAATCTTATTTTATTCTATAATAAATATGCCGTTTGTCTTTTTTTTCCTGACTGATTTAAGCACAATTTAAGTCAGCCCGATGGTTCAGCAATTCTGAATTCTTACCATGTGCCACTTGCATAGGTTGGTGCGGTGGGAATCACCAGAAGGAGATAATCCACATAGCCTAGTTTTGAGATCGGACCAGGAGGCTCTAGTGAAGCTAAACGATGTTGGTTTACAGTTGGCTGTGTCATTCAGTGGAGAGGGTTCAATACTTGCCACTGGTGGCGAGGTAAATGGAAGTATTGTGTTATGCATGTAATGGAGGTGGCCACGCTTGACTCTCCAAAGCATGACATGTGGTAGCTTTGGCAGATCTGATAGCTGTAGGTGTTAATAGAAACAGTTTCTTTTATATCTGGTGACTTTGCGCAGAAAGCAATGTACCATATGGTCATTGTGGACAACAATTTGCATATTGACCATCGCACACTAGGAACCTAAAAAGCATTTTACAGCATTCACAACCATAATTAGTGCGAGCCATAGGATTAGGCAACTGAACTGACACAGATTGTTTATGTGTAATACGGAAATGTTTGGCAACAACATAAAATTAGCGTCTCTGTAATAAGTGAACAAATGGTTGCAGTTAAGCATACGGATAAACCAACTTAAAGTTAAGTATTCTCATGATGCTCTTGTTTGTACATTCTAGTGCTGTACATTATTTAGCTTAAAATAAATTGTCTATTGCTTCGTTGTCTTCTGGAAATTCTTACAAGCAAAGCAACCATTCAATGTTTTTTTACCTTCTCATTTTATCTGAAGCTATTCTAGGGTTTTCTGTCATTCAGTAAAATTCCATTATAGTCACGCGCTTATGCTTTGAGGACTAGTCAATAAGTTATATGGTTGTGCTGTTTTTTTTTACCCTTTTCATGGCAGTTAAAATTGTCCATATATTATTTTAAGCATGTTAAGGCCTTGTACAATGCTAGGTGCTTAGGGAGATGCTTAGAAAAATAAACCAGGTTTTTCTGAAGCACCGGTGCCTATTTTCATCGGAGAGACGCCTAACTAAGCGTCTACCCTGTACAAATAAGGACCGGTGCTTAGAGAAAGCCTGGTTTATTTCTCTAAGCACCTTGCATTGTACAAGGCCTAAATAGATCTCTGTGTGCTGTATAGGATGGACATTTGAGGGTCTTCAAATGGCCTGGCATGGAAACCGTTATTGAAGAACCTGATGCTGAAACATCTGTTAAGGATCTTAGTTTCAGGTGAAATAGTGTCACTTTAACTTTCTCTTTCCAAATGGATATTTATTATTTGATACTGATGGGTTGCCTCTGTTTTGGGACATGCTTTAGTTCCGATGAGATGTTTCTAGTTGTGAACAGGAGCAGCGGCCCATCTAGAGTTTGGGATTTAAAGTCATCTGAAGCTGTGGCTAATCTGCCAAGAGAACAAGTGAGTGATTTTTTTGTTTGCCAATTTGCATTAGTTTATTTTCTTTGTTTAAAGTGCACTTCTGACTCATACATTTCCAGGGAGAAATATTTGGCTTCTGCCGATTTTCTACTAAGTCTGACAATAGTCAGATTCTCTTTGTTACAGCAATGCAAGGTGACATCATGATTTGAATTCACCCTGTTATGAATGAAATATTTTGAAGTTCTCTCTAAAAATGAACGGAGTTGCCTGGTAAACCTCAGACCTGACAGTTACAATACCCTGCTTCTTAGGTGATTACGGCAAAATAATATCTTGGAATACCACCTCATGGACAAGAATTGGATCAAAGAAAGTAACTCGTGATGCGATTTCAGCTTTTTCAGTCTCGCCTGATGGCACACTTCTAGCAATGTGAGCAAGGAACTATGAATTTCACATTAACATTACTGTTTTTTTTTCAAGTCTAATTTACTTGCCTTTGCATATCCAGTGGAACTATTGAGGGAAGCATCAGTGTTCTAGGTTCAAGAGACATGCGAGTGGTTCTAACAGTTAAAAAGGCGCATCTTGGCATTGTTACTACGTTAGCGTTTTCTCAAGATTCAAGGTCAGTACCTGTGCTCTTGTTCTGCTTTAGTTGATGAATTCCACAAATGTAATCTCTCATTGTTGTTGTTCTATCATATAACAGGGCCTTGCTGTCGACTTCCTTTGACTCAACTGCAAGGGTGACATCGACTGAATCACCCAAGAGCGATGGTATGTTGGTTGCAGATCTTGAGTTCTCGACTTATTATGTACTCCCTCTGTAAACTAATATAAGAGCATTTAGATCACTACTTTAGTGATCTAAACGCTCTTATATTAGTTTACAGAGGGAGTACTTGCCAATTTTGTGAGTATTCTGAAAATGGCTGCATGTTTTCTGACAGGTATAAGCCTCTGGTCCATGGTACTAGCTATTATACTCGGAATTTTGGTATATTACTATATGCAGCACAAAGAGAACTTTTAGCAATGTTGCCACAATGAAATTTTTGTTCAGCCTCTACTGCTACCTCACCGCTTACCTCTGTGATTATCTGATCTTGTACTGGAGATAAATGCTGTATCGTGTCGGAGCTAGAGCAATTTTTGTACTCCCTCCGTTCCTAAATATTTGTCTTTTTAGAGATTTCAAATGGACTATCACATACGGATGTATATAGACATATTTTAGAGTGTAGATTCACTCATTTTGCCCCGTATGTAGTCACTTGTTGAAATTTCTAGAAAGACAAATATTTAGGAACGGAGGGAGTACTTATTTAGGTGAAAGAAAAACTACTCAAAAACGTCCAGATCCTTTTTATCATGTCACGCTGGTAGGGTGCGTGAAGTGGTGATGGTGGTGTGTGGCGCTGGATGGTGATGGAGGAAGTGGTGGCGCTGGATGGTGGTGGAGGTGCCGGTAGCGCGCCGCCACGCCGGCCTGGCCACGGCGGTGGCCGGAGGTGGAGAAGGAAGTAAGAGGGAGAAGTTTTTTTTTTTTTTGACAAATGAGAGGGGAAGGGGTTATTGCCAGGCCTGAGGAAAATTAGGCTGCCGCTAGGGATTTTGATCCCCAATCTGATCTGCCACTTTTGCTCTTTGGCCCTTTTCCTTTTCTTCTTTCTTCACAAGAAGGTCCCTCTCTTCTTTAACTTGCCCCTCTGGTTACTTCTTTTCATCACACACAAGTCCATTTTTCCTTCTATTCTTGACACTTGACTAGTTCTCTTAGCTACTTAGTCCGGATCTTGAAGTTTATAATGCCTTTGCGCACTTTTCTGCAAAAGAAACAAATGACTAGTAAATGATTCTTTATATGATTATCATGCAAATATGCAACAGTTTAGAGCAAATATTGATGGTCAGATCACAATAAACCACATATTTGAGTGCCAAAAGATGTATATGAATTGTGCTTATCACAAGGCGACCACAGGGAGGAAGAGGGCGCTGCCGACGGAGAGCCACAGCGACACAACGGTGACGGGTGTCATGTCTCTACGCGAGAGCGAGGTGGTAGTTGGGAACGAGAGGGAAGCGATAGTGGAAGGAGTGGCGAAGCCAGAGCAATTTCGGAAAGTTGAAAAAATGCGTAACGTGTTGAAAGTTGTACTAGAAATGCTTCCGCGACTTATATTTCGGTACAGAGGGAGTATATGACAACTTGTGCTATGTATATAGCTATGGTTTATGCTATCTAAGCCATCCATTGGCTCCGTGATCTGTGTAGAGAAACAAACTAATTCTACCCTTTGCATTTTGGTTTTCGCTTGATTTTCTGCACGGATCTTGACAGAAAAATTGTGTGGCATAGATACGATCAGCCAAAGAGTAGTATCAACCCAAGTGTAGTACGAAGAAAGCGTGGAATCTAATGGCCCCTATAAACCCATCTAACTATTGGCCTTAGAGCATCTTCACTCGTTCGCCCTCCCAGTGCACCCGGCGATTGTGGTTTGGCCCTTCGGCCGGCGCTTTTGGCCCTCGGGGCGATCCAGTTCCCAGCCACGTCCCTAGGTTTCGGCCCCAAGACGCGTATAAATTCAAACTTGACATTTCTTGCTAACTAAAAAAAAGCCACAAGTTCGGCGATCAACGGCTGCCACAAAGTTCGGCGATCACCATGCCACGGTTTGGCGATCAATCATACTCGACAGTTCGGCGTTTAAAAGGAAGGACGCGTAGGCAATGCATCAAACGGAGGCGTGCTCCTCCGGCGTCGGACTGGTGGGAGCCGGCGGCTGGTCGGCGTCGGTGCGGCTTCTGTGCTGGGCGTCGTGGAGGCACCATCACTCGGGCTTGGCGGCGGCGTGGGAGTTGGCGCGGTCGTCGACGGCATCTGATTCAAGATGAGGCCACGCTCCGCCAGGTACCACGCCTTAACCTGCTCGTCTATCGTTGACATGTCCGCCCCCATCAGGAATGCCAGGTCGGTGTTCCTCTTCTTCGCGGCGACGTTGGTCCGGAGCAGGTCGAGCTTGACGGCGCTGTTTGTCATCAGCGCCGACCACCGCGCCTCGGATTTCTCTTTCCCTCTGGGCGGCGTGGTTCTTGGGGTCGGCGATGCACTGCTCGATGGAGCATGCAGCCGCTCGGTAGCCAGTGCGGCGTCCTTCGCCGTCTTGGCTCGTTTGTTGCCATCAGGGCGCCCATCCGGTGCCCCCGGCGTGGGCGTGTCCGGCTTGTACGTCTCCTTGGCCTTGACGAGGAGTGCGCCGGACATCCACCCACTTCTCGATCTGGGAGAACACGTGAAGGTACCTGAACTCTTGGTCGGTGCTGCTATCCTGGCGGTACATGGCGAACATCCGAACCATCTGTGCCGAAGAACAAGTGTCGGCGACGCACGGCGAAAATAAGCGAGAGCTGGCGTATGTGCATACCTGACCCTCGATGTTGGCGCCGCTTTCCGGGCGGCGAGTAGATGTACGGGGGGTACTAGACGCCGGTGAACGCGGGCGAGGGCGTGCGCTAGTCGGGGTTCAGACCGGAGGGTGAGGCGCTGGCCATGCGGAAAGGTGATGTTGGGGTTGAATCCGCCGTGCGCGTCGCCGTCGGCGTAGCCAGGCGAGGGTGTGCACCCCCAGGGTTGTGGCGGCGGCAAGAAGCTGGCCGGTGACCCGACGCTCTGCTGGCTCCAGGCAGCTTGCGGGCCGTGGCCGCCGGGTGGATTCATCATCCCCGCGTGAGACGCCTCTGCCTGCTCTGCCGCCGCCCTGTCCCGGGCCCTCTTGGCGTTGAGCCTGTTCCACCGGTCGGTGGTGACAACCTCCCAGCGCTGAAACCCCGCCTTCCAGTCGACGTTCGACATGCCCGGTGGTTTTGCCGGCGGCGCCCTCGTCTTCCTTTGCCTCGGTTGGGTGGCATCGGCAATGACAGCGGTGCGAGGGGCCGAATACTTCTTCGGCTGCATGGCGGGATGGCGGCCGGATGGCGGGGAGAGGGGCAGAAGGGGGGGGGGGGTTGGAGGGAAATGGAGGGGAAAAGCGGGGGATCGGCGGGAAAAAGGGTCGTCTCTCGCCGACAGAGCGGACCCACGCGCCTTTTTGCTTCAGCCGGCGCCCCCAGGCGGACCCCGGGGGCTTGGGTTCGGCTTGGGTTCGCCGGCTATTATTTCGGTCCAAACCGGCGATAAACAAGGTCCTGGGGACGCGACTGGGCCGATTTTTCGACGCCGGAGCTAAAAAAAAGCCCTGGGGGCATGTTGGGGGGGGGGGGGGTGGAGATGCTCTTACCTAGCTGAGCATCTGAGCCTCCCACCCGAAATGACTTGGAGCATCTACAACCATGTTGTACTAATTAGGACCCTCAATCGCCTGCGGACAAGCCTGAACAGTGACCAGGTGTGTTTATTTTGAGTCCTCATATTTCCTCTCAAATAACCAAACACCTAAAATTGTGCTCCTCATTTTCGGAGCTTGAGCGCGTCAGCCCGCAAGCACGGCTGCGAGCACACACGAGCCCGGCAGCCAGCACGAGCGCAACAGCTCGCACGCACGGTTGCAGGCACACACGAGCACGACGGCTAGCACACACATTTGCGTGAGCATGCCAGCACAGTGGCCACGGCTTGGCGCGGGTACAACAGTGACGAGCACGCGGTGGCCACGGCATGGGCACAGCATGGGCGAACAAGCGGTGGCCGTGAACTCCGTCATGGGCGCCCGAGAGCTTCGGCTCGACCGTGGAGCACAAGAGCTCTGTCCCCGGCGAGTGCGAGCTCTGGCCTAGGCGCGCATGAGCTTCGGCCTGGGCACGCGCGAGCTCCATCCCCGGTGCGCCCGAGCTCCGGCCCGAGCGCAACACAGCAGCCGTGGCGTGCATGACCTCCGTCTCCAGCACGACACGAGTGAGCTCCGGTGGCCTTCCTGATGCGGGAGAGCTCCGGTGCCCTACCTCCCCGTAGCGTGGAGTTGTGGTCTTCTCGCAGAAGTGCCTGCAGGTGGGCTCGCAGCTCACGTGGAGCACTGCGCGGGCGGGCAGCCTCATATTGCCCCTAGATTTGAGACAGGTATGAGGTACACCAGTTAGTCTGGTTGGGTCACTTTTTTTGACCGGGCACTGACTAAGCGGACATTTCAGGAGTTTAGTGGGGAAATGGGAGGTCCGTCTATAGATACTCTTAGCCGCGCTTGGATTGCCGTTTTCCAGCGGGATACACACGTAAAATATATCCCCGTAAAGAAAACCAGGCGATCTACTTGGAAAGTCATTTTTGAGTTGTAAAGTTTACTCCTGGTTTCACATTATAGTTGTATTCTGCTGGTATTTCGCATGTTTCCAAAACACTGCTCCATCCGTCGTTTTCCCCCATATTCTGCTCGATTTTAATTGATCCAGATGGGAATTCCTACATCGTCGGACGGAGGACCGGAGCCGCAGGAGGGCTGAGGACGACCGACCAGGTGGAGCGTGTTGCTGCCTCACTGCTCCCTAGTGCCAACGCTATCGCACGGTTGGAGTTCCCACCGGCCTGCATGTTGAGGCGAGGACGACCATGGCCTATGGTGGTCGTCGGCGGCGTCTCACGTCAAGGCGGTATCCAGGCACGCTGCCTGCAGTGGGTGTTCGTATTGGTCAATCGTGTGTCGCCGCGATTTGTGCGCTCGGCCGCTCGCCGTAGAATACCCGTGGTGACCGATGGCCGCTGGTCTTCCTCTTCTTGGAGTTCAGAGAGTCTGTTGAGATGCCACCACCTCCGTTTTTCGGCGAGATGCCCCGCTCACCCATGATACATCCATTGATTGTGCCTAGTTTTCTGCTTGCGCTTTTTCTTGAGAACGTCAACATTATATTAATTAAGCCAAGATCTTACACAAGGCCTCTCGGATGCAATCCGGAGCAAAAGAAAAAACACAAGGAGCACTAGAGTTCATACAAGATTTAGCTAAAACATGAGAAGGGACATTAAACTGCCGACGAACATGCTTGAAGATAATAGAGTCAAAGTCGACAGCAGCATACTTGATGTCCTCCACCACAGCACCCACAGAAGATCGGTCATGGATAGCACAATTTAGGCGTTGCACCAGCGAAAGGCAGTCAGAAGCAAAGTTCACCGATCGGAAATGCATATCTCGTGCTAAATAGACTGCTCGGTGTAGAGCTGCTGCTTCAGCAAGTTCAGGATCCAGTGCACCGGGCATAGGTTCAGTACATGCTGCAACACAATTACCATTGCAATCCACAGCCACAACACCAACACCCGACTTATCAAGCTCAACAGAAATAGCAGCATCATACACTAAAAGGGCAGTACTAGGCAGCGGTGGAGACGGAGAAGAGCTTGAAGCAGACGTCTCACACATGTGCCCCAGATTAGGCTTGTACAAATGCTGCAGGATCAAATCAACATAGGCTTTGATCTTCGAGGCTATTCGGCGAGGGTGGTTGAATTCATCCGTATTTCTTGCCGAATTTCTTGCATCCTAGATATGCCAAAACGAGACAGCCAACACTGTTGCTTCAATGTCTAAAGCCCGCACAAGGAAATCAAATAATCATTGCTTGGAAGATAAGAATCCAGAACGACATAAGCTGACATAAAATGACATTTTGACCTCCATCCAAACATCCATCGCAAAGGGGCTTTCAGTTCGCCCACAAAAGATGCAAAGGTCTGATGTTGGGACATGACGGTTGCATAATTGCACACCTGATGGGAGACAATCATGTGCAAATCACCATAAGACCACCTTCATTTTCTCAGGTGCTTTGATAGCCCAACTAGCCTTCCATTGTTTCTATTGAGCAGAAATGTTTGAGGATAGTCCCATGTCATTCTGACTCTAAGCAATCATAAACCGATCTGACCTCACCAAATTATACGCAGATTTCACAGAATACTCTCCTAGTCTGGTGAAGGGCCTTCTTGGGAAGTCATCCCTACCATGATGGCTAATGGGAAGACGAAGGATCTCCACAGCGATTTCATCATGAAAGAAAGCTCTTACGGTTTCTTCATTCCAGGTACCACATTCCTCATCCATCAAGCAATGGACTGTGGCATTATCACGGATAGGTAGAAGCGTTTGTAGCCTATTTGGCGGAGTCGATGGTATCCAATGATCTGAAATGATGCAAATCTGTCGGCCCTCACCAATACCCCAAGTGACACCTTGTTTCAGCAAATCGCGACCAAACAGAATGCTTCGCCACGTAAAGGAAGCAGAACGCGGAGCTTCAACGTGCCAAAAATTGCGACCAAACATAATGCTTCTCCTGCTTGCGCTTGTGCAAGGGTGCGCGTTCTTTTTGCAACCGACGACATAGCGCATGGGATACTCCTTGAACCAAGCGAGAAATTGTTGGGTAACGTAGCAGAAATTCAAAATTTTCTACGCATCACCAAGATCAATCTATGGAGTTTACTAGCAACGAGAGGGAAGGAGAGTGCATCTACATACCATTGTAGATCGCGATGCGGAAGCGTTGCAAGAACGCGGATGAGGGAGTCGTACTCGTAGCGATTCAGATCGAAGTTGATTTCGATCTAAGCACCGAAGAACGGTGCCTCCGCGTTCACCACACGTGCAGCCCGGTGACGTCTCCCACGCCTTGATCCAGCAAGGAGAGAGGGAGAGGTTGGGGAAGACTCCATCCAGCAGCAACACGACGGCATGGTGGTGGTGGAGGAGCGTGGCAATCCCGCAGGGCTTCGCCAAGCACCACGGGAGAGGAGGAGGAGGAAGAGGGGTAGGGCTGCGCCAAAAAGGAGACGTTCTCATGTGTCTTGGGCAGCCCAAACCTCAACTATATATAGGGGGGGGAGGGGGCTGCGCCCCCCTTAGGGTTTCCACCCCCAAGAGGAGGCGGCAAGCCCTAGATCCCATCAAGGGGGGGCGGCCAAGGGGAGGAGAGGGGGGGCGCCCCACTAGATGGGCCCTAAGGCCCATCTGGACCTAGGGTTTGCCCCCTCCACTCTCCCATGCGCCTTGGGCCTTGGTGGGGGGGCGCACCAGCCCACCTGGGGCTGGTCCCCTCCCACACTTGGCCCACGCAGCCTTCTGATGCTGGTGGCCCCACTTGGTGGACCCCCGGGACCCTCCCGGTGGTCCCGGTACATTACCGATTTCACCCGAAACTTTTCCGGTGACCAAAACAGGACTTCCCATATATAAATCTTTACCTCCGGACCATTCCGGAACTCCTTGTGACATCCGGGATCTCATACGGGACTCCGAACAACATTCGGTAACCACGTACATACTTTCCCTATAACCCTAGCGTCATCGAACCTTAAGCGTGTAGACCCTACGGGTTCGGGAACCATGCAGACATGACCGAGACGTTCTCCGGTCAATAACCAACAGCGGGATCTGGATACCCATGTTGGCTCCCACATGTTCCACGATGATCTCATCGGATGAACCACGATGTCGGGGATTCAATCAATCCCGTATGCAATTCCCTTTGTCTAACGGTATGTTACTTGCCCGAGATTCGATCGTCGGTATCCCTATACCTTGTTCAATCTCGTTACCGGCAAGTCTCTTTACTCGTTCCGTAACTCACATCATCCCGTGATCAACTCCTTGGTCACACTGTGCACATTATGATGATGTCCTACCGAGTGGGCCCAGAGATACCTCTCCGTTTATACGGAGTGACAAATCCCAGTCTCGATTCGTGCCAACCCAACAGACACTTTCGGAGATACCTGTAGTGCACCTTTATAGCCACCCAGTTACGTTGTGACGTTTGGTACACCCAAAGCATTCCTACGGTATCCGGGAGTTGCGCAATCTCATGGTCTAAGGAAGTGATACTTGACATTAGAAAAGCTCCGAGCAAACGAACTACACGATCTTGTGCTAGGCTTAGGATTGGGTCTTGTCCATCACATCATTCTCCTAATGATGTGATCCCGTTATCAACGACATCCAATGTCCATGGTCAGGAAACCGTAACCATCTATTGATCAACGAGCTAGTCAACTAGAGGCTTACTAGGGACATGGTGTTGTCTATGTATCCACACATGTATCTGAGTTTCCTATCAATACAATTCTAGCATGGATAATAAACGATTATCATGAACAAGGAAATATAATAATAACCTATTTATTATTGCCTCTAGGGCATATTTCCAACAGTCTCCCACTTGCACTAGAGTCAATAATCTAGTCCACATCACCATGTGATTAACACTCATAGGTCACATCACCATGTGACCAACATCCAAAGAGTTCACTAGAGTCAACAATCTAGTTCACATCACTATGTGATTAACACTCAATGAGTTCTGGTTTGACCATGTTATGCTTGTGAGAGAGGTTATTAGTCAACGGGCCTGAACCTTTCAGATCCGTGTGCTTTACGAATATCTATGTCATCTTGTGGATGCTACCACACGCTACTTGGAGCCATTTCAAGTATCTGCTCTACTATACGAATCCGGTTTACTACTCAGAGTCATCCGGATTAGTGTCAAAGTTCGCATCGACGTAACCCTTTACGACGAACTCCCTTTCACCTCCATAATCGAGAAAATTCCTTAGTCCACTAGGTACTAAGGATAAGTTCGACCGCTGTCATGTGATCCATTCCCGGATCACTATTGTACCCCTTGACCAACTCATGGCAAGGCACACTTCATGTGCGGTACACAGCATAGCATACTGTAGAGCCTACGTCTAAAGCATAGGGGACGACCTTCGTCCTTTCTCTCTCTTCTGCTGTGGTCAGGTCTTGAGTCTTACTCAACACTCACACCTTGTAACACAGCCAAGAACTCCTTCTTTGTTGATCCATTTTGAACTCTTTCAAAATCATGTCAAGGTGTGCGTTCTTTGAAAGTATCATCGGGCGTCTTGATCTATCTCTATAGATCTTGATGCCCAATATGTAAGCAGCTTTTATCCAGGTCTTCCTTTGAAAAACTCCTTTCAAACAACCCTTTATGCTTTCCAGAAATTTTACATCATTTCGGATCAACAATATGTCATTCACATATACGTATCAGAAATGTTGTAGCGCTCCCACTCACTTTATTGGAAATACAAGTTTCTCATAAACTTTGTATAAATCCAAAATCTTTGATCATCTCATCAAAGCGTACATTCCAACTCCGAGATGCTTACTCCAGTCCTTAGAAGGATCGCTGGAGCTAGCATACCTTTTAGCATCCTTAGGATCGACAAAACCTTTCTGATTGTATCACATACAACCTTTCCTTACGAAAACTGGTAAGGAAACTTGTTTTGACATCCATCTGCCATATTTCATAAATGCAGCTAATGCCAACATGATTCCAACGGACCTAAGCATCGCTACGGATGAGCAAATCTCATCGTAGTCAACTCCTTGAACTTGTGGAAATACTCTTTGCCACAAGTCGAGCTTCACAGACGGTAACATTACCGTCCACGTCCGTCTTCTTCTCAAAGTTCCATTTATCTCGGATTTCATGGCTTCTAACCATTTGTCGGAATATGGGCCCACCATCGCTTCTCCATAGCTCATAGGTTCATCGTTGTCCAACAACATGACTTCCAAGACAGGATCACGTACTACTATGAAGTATTACGCATCCTCGTCGTCCTACGAGGTTTGGTAGTGACTTGATCCGAAGTTTCATGATCACCATCATAAGCTTCCACTTCAATTGGTGTAGGCGCCACAGGAACAACTTCCTGTGCCCTGCTACACACTAGTTGAAGTGGCGGTTCAATAACCTTATCAAGTCTCCACCATCCTCCCACTCAATTCTTTCGAGAGAAACTTTTCCTCGAGAAAGGACCTGTTCCTAGAAGCAATTACTTTTGCTTCCAGATCTGAAATAGGAGGTATACCCAACTGTTTTGGGTATTCTATGAAGATGCATTTATCCGCTTTGGGTTCGAGCTTATCAGCCTGAAACTTTTTCACATAAGTATCGCAGCCCCAAACTTTTAAGAAACGACAACTTAGGTTTCTCTAAACGGTGTCGTCTCAACGGAATTGCGTGGTGCCCCTTTTAAAGTGAATGCGGTTGTCTCTAATGCCTAACCCATAAACAATAGTGGTAATTCGATAAGAGACATCATGGCATGCACCATATCCAATAGGGTGCAGTTATGATGTTCGGACACACCATCACACTGTGGTGTTCCAGGCGGTATTAATTGTGAAACACTTTCCACAATGTCTTAATTGTGTGCCAAACTCGTAACTCAGATACTAATCTCTATGATCATATCACAGACATTTTATCCTCTTGTCACGACGATCTTCAACTTCACTCTGAAATTACTTGAACCTTTCAATAATTCAGACTTGTGTTTCATCAAGTAAATACACTCAGCATCTACTCAAATCATCTGTGAAGTTAGAACTTAATGATATCCACTGCATGCCTCAGCACTCATTGGACTGCACACATCAAAATGTATTACATCCAACAAGTTGCTCTCTTGTTCCATCTTACTGAAAATGAGGCTTTTCAGTCATCTTGCCCATGTGGTATGATTTGCATGTCTCAAGTGATTCAAAATCAAGTGAGTCCAAACGATCCATCTGCATGGAGTTTCTTCATGCATATATACCAATAGACATGGTTCGCATGTCTCAATCTTTTCAAAAATGAGTGAGTCCAAAGATCCATCTACATGGAGCTTCTTCATGCGTTTTATACCAATATGACTCAAATGGTAGTGCCACAAGTATGTGGTACTATCATTACTATTTTATATCTTTTGGCATGAACATGTGTATCACTACGATCGAGATTCATTTTAGGTGCAAGACCATTGAAGGTATTATTCAAATAAACAGAGTAACCATTATTCTCCTTAAATGAATAACCGTATTGCGATAAACATAATCCAATCATGCTCAACGCAAACACCAAATCTCGATGGTAGAGGGAGCATGCGATGCTTGATCACATCAACCTTGGAAACACTTCCAACACATATCGTCATCTCACCTTTAGCTAGTCTCCGTTTATTCCACAGCTTTTATTTCGAGTTACTAACACTTAGCAACCGAACCGGTATCTAATACCCTGGTGCCGCTAGGAGTACTAGTAAATTACACATTCATATAATGTATATCCAATATACTTCTGTCGACCTTGCCTGCCTTCTCATCTACCAAGTATCTAGGGTAGTACTGCTTCAGTGACCGTTCCTCTTATTACAGAAGCACTTAGTCTCGGGTTTGGGTTCAACCTTGGGATTCTTCACTAGAGCAGCAAACGATTTGTTGTTTCATGAAGTGTCCCTTTTGCCCTTGCCTTTCTAGAAACTAGTGGTTTTACTAACCATCAACAATTGATGCTCCTTCTTGATTTCTACTTTCGCGGTGTCAAACATCGCGAGTTGCTCAAGGATCATCATCTATCCTTGATATGTTATAGTTCATCACGAAGCTCTAATAGCTTGGTGGCAGTGACTATGGAGAACCATCACTATCTCATCTGGAAGATTAACTCCCACTCGATTCAAGCGATTGTGGCACTCAGACAATCTGAGCACATGCTCAACGATTGAGCTTTTCTCCCTTAGTCTGTAGGCTTAGAAACTTGTCAGAGGTCTCATACCTCTTGACGTGGGCACTAGTCTGAAATCCCAATTTCAGTCTTCGGAACATCTCATATGTTCTGCGACGTTTCAAAAACGTCTCTTGTGCCACAATTCTAAACCGTTAGCATTACGCACTGAACTATCACGTAGTCATCAAAACGTGTATGTCAGATGTTTCGCAACATCTACAGGCGACGCTGAGGTTCAGCACACCGAGCGGTGCATTAAGGACATAAGCCTTCTGTGCAGCAATGAGGACAATCCTCAGTTTACGGACCCAGTCCGCATAATTGCTACTACCAACTTTCAACTAAATTTTCTCTAGGAACATATCTTAAACAGTAGAACTAAAGCGTATGACATAATTTGCAAAGACCTTTTTGACTATGTTCATGATAATGAAGTTCATCTGATTATGAACTCCCACTCAGATAGACATCCCTCTAGTCATCTAAGTGATACATGATCCGAGTCAAACTAGGCCGTGTCCGATCATCACGTGAGACGGACTAGTCATCATCGGTGAACATCTCCATGTTGATCGTATCTACTATACGACTCATGTTCGACCTTTCGATCTCTTGTGTTCCGAGGCCATGTCTGTACATGCTAGGCTCGTCAAGTCAACCTAAGTGTTTCACATGTGTTCCGAGGCCATGTCTGTACATGCTAGGCTCGTCAACACCCGTTGTATTCGAACGTTAGAATCTATCACACCCGATCATCACGTGGTGCTTCGAAACAACGAACCTTCGCAACGGTGCACAGTTAGGGGGAACACTTCTCTTGAAATTTTAGTAAGGGATCATCTTATTTATGCTACCGTCGTTCTAAGCAAATAAGATGCATAACATGATAAACATCACATGCAATCAAATAGTGACATGATATGGCCAATATCATTTTGCTCCTTTGATCTCCATCTTCGGGGCACCATGATCATCTTTGTCACCGGCATGACACCATGATCTCCATCATCATGATCTCCATCATTGTGTCTTCATGAAGTTGTCACGCCAACGATTACTTCTACTTCTATGGCTAACGCGCTTAGCAATAAAGTAAAGTAATTTACATGGCGTTATTCAATGACACGTAGGTCATACAAAAAATAAAGACAACTCCTATGGCTCCTGCCGGTTGTCATACTCATCGACATGCAAGTCGTGATTCCTATTACAAGAACATGATCAATCTCATACATCACATATATCATTCATCACATCCTTTTGGCCATATCACATCACAAGGCACATGCTGCAAAAACAAGTTAGACGTCCTCTAATTGTTGTTGCAAGTTTTTACGTGGCTTGTATAGGTTTCTAGCAAGAACGTTTCTTACCTACGTAAGACCACAACGTGATATGCCAATTTCTATTTACCCTTCATAAGGACCCTTTTCATCGAATCCGTTCCGACTAAAGTGGGAGAGACAGACACCCGCTAGCCACCTTATGCAACTAGTGCATGTCAGTCGGTGGAACCTGTCTCACGTAAGCGTACGTGTAAGGTCGGTCCGGGCCGCTTCATCCCACAATGCCGCCGAAACAAGATAAGACTAGTAGCGGCAAGAAGAATTGGCAACATCTACGCCCACAACTACTTTGTGTTCTACTCGTGCATAGAAACTACGCATAGACCTAGCTCATGATGCCACTGTTGGGGAACGTAGCAGAAATTCAAAATTTTCTACGCATCACCAAGATCAATCTATGGAGTTTACTAGCAACGAGAGGGAAGGAGAGTGCATCTACATACCATTGTAGATCGCGATGCGGAAGCGTTGCAAGAACACGGATGAGGGAGTCGTACTCGTAGCAATTCAGATCGCAGTTGATTCCGATCTAAGCACCGAAGAAAGGTGCCTCCGCGTTCAACACACGTGCAGCCCGGTGACGTCTCCCACGCCTTGATCCAGCAAGGAGAGAGGGAGAGGTTGGGGAAGACTCCATCCAGCAGCAACACGACGGCATGGTGGTGGTGGAGGAGCGTGGCAATCCCGCAGGGCTTCGCCAAGCACCGCGGGAGAGGAGGAGGAGGAAGAGGGGTAGGGCTGCGCCAAAAAGGAGACGTTCTCATGTGTCTTGGGCAGCCCAAACCTCAACTATATATAGGGGGGGAGGGGGCTGCGCCCCCCTTAGGGTTTCCACCCCCAAGAGGAGGCGGCCAGCCCTAGATCCCATCAAGGGGGGGCGGCCAAGGGGAGGAGAGGGGGGCGCCCCACTAGATGGGCCCTAAGGCCCATCTGGACCTAGGGTTTGCCCCCTCCCACTCTCCCATGCGCCTTGGGCCTTGGTGGGGGGGCGCACCAGCCCACCTGGGGCTGGTCCCCTCCCACACTTGGCCCACGCAGCCTTCTGATGCTGGTGGCCCCACTTGGTGGACCCCCGGGACCCTCCCGGTGGTCCCGGTACATTACCGATTTCACCCGAAACTTTTCCGGTGACCAAAACAGGACTTCCCATATATAAATCTTTACCTCCGGACCATTCCGGAACTCCTCGTGACGTCCGTGATCTCATCCGGGACTCCGAACAACATTCGGTAACCACGTACATACTTTCCCAATAACCCTAGCGTCATCGAACCTTAAGCGTGTAGACCCTACGGGTTCGGGAACCATGCAGACATGACCGAGACGTTCTCCGGTCAATAACCAACAACGGGATCTGGATACCCATGTTGGCTCCCACATGTTCCACGATGATCTCATCGGATGAACCACGATGTCGGGGATTCAATCAATCCCGTATGCAATTCCCTTTGTCTAACGGTATGTTACTTGCCCGAGATTCGATCGTCGGTATCCCTATACCTTGTTCAATCTCGTTACCGGCAAGTCTCTTTACTCGTTCCGTAACTCACATCATCCCGTGATCAACTCCTTGGTCACACTGTGCACATTATGATGATGTCCTACCGAGTGGGCCCAGAGATACCTCTCCGTTTATACGGAGTGACAAATCCCAGTCTCGATTCGTGCCAACCCAACAGACACTTTCGGAGATACCTGTAGTGCACCTTTATAGCCACCCAGTTACGTTGTGACGTTTGGTACACCCAAAGCATTCCTACGGTATCCGGGAGTTGCGCAATCTCATGGTCTAAGGAAGTGATACTTGACATTAGAAAAGCTCCGAGCAAACGAACTACACGATCTTGTGCTAGGCTTAGGATTGGGTCTTGTCCATCACATCATTCTCCTAATGATGTGATCCCGTTATCAACGACATCCAATGTCCATGGTCAGGAAACCGTAACCATCTATTGATCAACGAGCTAGTCAACTAGAGGCTTACTAGGGACATGGTGTTGTCTATGTATCCACACATGTATCTGAGTTTCCTATCAATACAATTCTAGCATGGATAATAAACGATTATCATGAACAAGGAAATATAATAATAACCTATTTATTATTGCCTCTAGGGCATATTTCCAACAGTCTCCCACTTGCACTAGAGTCAATAATCTAGTCCACATCACCATGTGATTAACACTCATAGGTCACATCACCATGTGACCAACATCCAAAGAGTTCACTAGAGTCAACAATCTAGTTCACATCACTATGTGATTAACACTCAATGAGTTCTGGTTTGATCATGTTATGCTTGTGAGAGAGGTTATTAGTCAACGGGCCTGAACCTTTCAGATCCGTGTGCTTTACGAATATCTATGTCATCTTGTGGATGCTACCACACGCTACTTGGAGCCATTTCAAGTATCTGCTCTACTATACGAATCCGGTTTACTACTCAGAGTCATCCGGATTAGTGTCAAAGTTCGCATCGACGTAACCCTTTACGACGAACTCCCTTTCACCTCCATAATCGAGAAAATTCCTTAGTCCACTAGGTACTAAGGATAAGTTCGACCGCTGTCATGTGATCCATTCCCGGATCACTATTGTACCCCTTGACCAACTCATGGCAAGGCACACTTCATGTGCGGTACACATCATAGCATACTGTAGAGCCTACGTCTAAAGCATAGGGGACGACCTTCGTCCTTTCTCTCTCTTCTGCTGTGGTCAGGTCTTGAGTCTTACTCAACACTCACACCTTGTAACACAGCCAAGAACTCCTTCTTTGTTGATCCATTTTGAACTCTTTCAAAATCATGTCAAGGTGTGCGTTCTTTGAAAGTATCATCGGGCGTCTTGATCTATCTCTATAGATCTTGATGCCCAATATGTAAGCAGCTTTTATCCAGGTCTTCCTTTGAAAAACTCCTTTCAAACAACCCTTTATGCTTTCCAGAAATTTTACATCATTTTGGATCAACAATATGTCATTCACATATACGTATCAGAAATGTTGTAGCGCTCCCACTCACTTTATTGGAAATACAAGTTTCTCATAAACTTTGTATAAATCCAAAATCTTTGATCATCTCATCAAAGCGTACATTCCAACTCCGAGATGCTTACTCCAGTCCTTAGAAGGATCGCTGGAGCTAGCATACCTTTTAGCATCCTTAGGATCGACAAAACCTTTCTGATTGTATCACATACAACCTTTCCTTACGAAAACTGGTAAGGAAACTTGTTTTGACATCCATCTGCCAGATTTCATAAATGCAGCTAATGCCAACATGATTCCAACGGACCTAAGCATCGCTACGGATGAGCAAATCTCATCGTAGTCAACTCCTTGAACTTGTGGAAATACTCTTTGCCACAAGTCGAGCTTCACAGACGGTAACATTACCGTCCACGTCCGTCTTCTTCTCAAAGTTCCATTTATCTCGGATTTCATGGCTTCTAACCATTTGTCGGAATATGGGCCCACCATCGCTTCTCCATAGCTCATAGGTTCATCGTTGTCCAACAACATGACTTCCAAGACAGGATCACGTACTACTATGAAGTATTACGCATCCTCGTCGTCCTACGAGGTTTGGTAGTGACTTGATCCGAAGTTTCATGATCACCATCATAAGCTTCCACTTCAATTGGTGTAGGCGCCACAGGAACAACTTCCTGTGCCCTGCTACACACTAGTTGAAGTGGCGGTTCAATAACCTTATCAAGTCTCCACCATCCTCCCACTCAATTCTTTCGAGAGAAACTTTTCCTCGAGAAAGGACCTATTCCTAGAAGCAATTACTTTTGCTTCCAGATCTGAAATAGGAGGTATACCCAACTGTTTTGGGTATTCTATGAAGATGCATTTATCCGCTTTGGGTTCGAGCTTATCAGCCTGAAACTTTTTCACATAAGTATCGCAGCCCCAAACTTTTAAGAAACGACAACTTAGGTTTCTCTAAACGGTGTCGTCTCAACGGAATTGCGTGGTGCCCCTTTTAAAGTGAATGCGGTTGTCTCTAATGCCTAACCCATAAACAATAGTGGTAATTCGATAAGAGACATCATGGCATGCACCATATCCAATAGGGTGCAGTTATGATGTTCGGACACACCATCACACTGTGGTGTTCCAGGCGGTATTAATTGTGAAACACTTTCCACAATGTCTTAATTGTGTGCCAAACTCGTAACTCAGATACTAATCTCTATGATCATATCACAGACATTTTATCCTCTTGTCACGACGATCTTCAACTTCACTCTGAAATTACTTGAACCTTTCAATAATTCAGACTTGTGTTTCATCAAGTAAATACACTCAGCATCTACTCAAATCATCTGTGAAGTTAGAACTTAATGATATCCACTGCATGCCTCAGCACTCATTGGACTGCACACATCAAAATGTATTACATCCAACAAGTTGCTCTCTTGTTCCATCTTACTGAAAATGAGGCTTTTCAGTCATCTTGCCCATGTGGTATGATTTGCATGTCTCAAGTGATTCAAAATCAAGTGAGTCCAAACGATCCATCTGCATGGAGTTTCTTCATGCATATATACCAATAGACATGGTTCGCATGTCTCAATCTTTTCAAAAATGAGTGAGTCCAAAGATCCATCTACATGGAGCTTCTTCATGCGTTTTATACCAATATGACTCAAATGGTAGTGCCACAAGTATGTGGTACTATCATTACTATTTTATATCTTTTGGCATGAACATGTGTATCACTACGATCGAGATTCATTTTAGGTGCAAGACCATTGAAGGTATTATTCAAATAAACAGAGTAACCATTATTCTCCTTAAATGAATAACCGTATTGCGATAAACATAATCCAATCATGCTCAACGCAAACACCAAATCTCGATGGTAGAGGGAGCATGCGATGCTTGATCACATCAACCTTGGAAACACTTCCAACACATATCGTCATCTCACCTTTAGCTAGTCTCCGTTTATTCCACAGCTTTTATTTCGAGTTACTAACACTTAGCAACCGAACCGGTATCTAATACCCTGGTGCCGCTAGGAGTACTAGTAAATTACACATTCATATAATGTATATCCAATATACTTCTGTCGACCTTGCCTGCCTTCTCATCTACCAAGTATCTAGGGTAGTACTGCTTCAGTGACCGTTCCTCTTATTACAGAAGCACTTAGTCTCGGGTTTGGGTTCAACCTTGGGATTCTTCACTAGAGCAGCAAACGATTTGTTGTTTCATGAAGTGTCCCTTTTGCCCTTGCCTTTCTAGAAACTAGTGGTTTTACTAACCATCAACAATTGATGCTCCTTCTTGATTTCTACTTTCGCGGTGTCAAACATCGCGAGTTGCTCAAGGATCATCATCTATCCTTGATATGTTATAGTTCATCACGAAGCTCTAATAGCTTGGTGGCAGTGACTATGGAGAACCATCACTATCTCATCTGGAAGATTAACTCCCACTCGATTCAAGCGATTGTGGCACTCAGACAATCTGAGCACATGCTCAACGATTGAGCTTTTCTCCCTTAGTCTGTAGGCTTAGAAACTTGTCAGAGGTCTCATACCTCTTGACGTGGGCACTAGTCTGAAATCCCAATTTCAGTCTTCGGAACATCTCATATGTTCTGCGACGTTTCAAAAACGTCTCTTGTGCCACAATTCTAAACTGTTAGCATTACGCACTGAACTATCACGTAGTCATCAAAACGTGTATGTCAGATGTTTCGCAACATCTACAGGCGACGCTGAGGTTCAGCACACCGAGCGGTGCATTAAGGACATAAGCCTTCTGTGCAGCAATGAGGACAATCCTCAGTTTACGGACCCAGTCCGCATAATTGCTACTACCAACTTTCAACTAAATTTTCTCTAGGAACATATCTTAAACAGTAGAACTAAAGCGTATGACATAATTTGCAAAGACCTTTTTGACTATGTTCATGATAATGAAGTTCATCTGATTATGGAAAGGGTGATGCAGCAAAGTAGAGTAAGTATTTCTCTCAGCTTTTGAGAACCAAGGTATCAATCCAGTAGGAGACAACGCTCAAGCCACCGAATACCTCCACAAACAAACACTAACTTGCACCCAAGGCGACAAAGGGGTTGTTAATCCCTTCACTGTTATTTGCAAAGTGAGATCTAATAGAGATGGATGAACGGTAAAGTAATATTTTTGGTATTTTTGGTTTATGGAACGGAAAGTAAAAGATTAGGAAACTAAAACTGTAGATCGGAAACAAATATGATGGAAAATAGACCCGGGGCCATATGTTTCACTAGAGACTTCTCTCAAGATAGAAAATATTACGGTGGGTGAACGAATTACTGCCGATAAATTGATAGAAAAGCGCAAAGTTATGACGATATCTAAGGCAATGATCATGAATATAGGCATCGCGTCCGTATCAAGTAGACCGACTCCTGCCTGCATCTACTACTATTACTCCACACATCGACCGACTCCTGCCTGCATCTAGAGTATTAAGTTCATAGAACAGAGTGACGCATTAAGTAAGATGACATGATGTAGCGGGATAGACTCAAGCAATATGATGAAAACCCCATCTTGTTATCCTCAATGGCAATAATACAATACGTGTCGGTTCCCCTTCTGTCACTGGGATCTAGCACCGCAAGATTGAACCCAAAGCTAAGCACTTCTCCCATTGCAAGAAAAACCAATCTAGTTGGCCAAACCAAATCGATAGTTCGAAGAGACTTGCAAAGATATCAAATCATGCATATAAGAATTCAGAGAAGATTCAAATATTTTTCATAGATAAGCTGATCATAAATCCACAATTCATCGGATCTCGGCAAACACACCTCAAAAGAGTATTACATCGGATAGATCTCCAAGAACAACGGGGAGAACATCGTATTGAGAATTAAAGAGAGAGAAGAAGCCATCTAGCTACTAGCTATGGACCCGTAGGTCTGTGGTAAACTACTCACGCTTCATCGGAGAGGCAATGGTGTTGATGTAGAAGCCCTCCGTGATCGAATCCCCCTCTGGCAGGACGCTGAAAAAGGCCCGTAGATGGGATCTCACGGGTACAGAAGGTTGCGTTGGTGGAAAAGTGTTTTCGTGGCTCCCCTCATAGGTTTTGGAATATTTGAGAATATATAGGCGAAAGAAATAGGTCGGTGGAGTCACGAGGGACCCACAAGGGTGGGGGGCGCGCCCTCCGACCTTGTGGACACCTCGTGGCTTCCCTGACGTGTACTCCAAGTCCTCTCGATGTCTTCTGGTCCAAGAAAAATCATCGCGAAAGTTTCATTCCGTTTGGACTCCGTTTGGTAATTCTTTTCTACGAAACTCTAAAACAAGAAAAAAACAGAAACTGACACTAGCCTCTAGGTTAATAGGTTAGTCCCAAAAATAATATAAAATAGCATATTAATGCATATAAAACATCCAAGGCTCTAGGTTAATAGGTTAGTCCCCAAAATAGTATAAAATAGCATACTAATGCATATAAAATATCCAAAACAGATAATATAATAGCATGGAACAATAAAAAATTATAAATACGTTGGAGACGTATCAAGCATCCCCAAGCTTAATTCCTGCTCGTCCTCGAGTAGGTAAATGATAAAAACAACATTTTTTATATGGAATGCTACCTAACATATTTATCCATGTAATTTTCTTTATTGTGGCATGAATGTTCAGATCATATGATTGAAAACAAAAGTTTAATATTGACATAAAAACAATAATACTTCAAGCATATGTGACATCCCAAATTTTCAATTTGAAATGTTATACATTAGGTCATCTTTGCATATCATATTTTATTGCATTTTGGCTTTATCCTAGAAATTCTACGCAACTCAAGGACCCACGGAGAGAGTTGGGGATTTCGTTATTTTCATATTTGAGTTTTTTCAAATTTTGAAAAGAGGATCATTTGGTTTTGATTATTTTTCCTTCCTAATATTTCTAAAATAAAAATATATGAGAGGAGATAAAATGACTTCTCCAAAATAGATGAAATATTAGATGAAAAATATTAAAATCAAATAAATGTTTTATTTGGATTTTATTGCAATTTTATTTGCATTAGAAAAATTGCATGTTTTCAAAATTGCATTTTAGGGCCAAAAAAATGTTCATCTTGTTCTAAATATTTTATTTAGACGGTGAAAATTTGTTTTGGCATTTTTAGATTTTTATTTTATTTTTCTAGAATTTATTTAATTTTCGGCGAAATTATTAAAAAAAATCCGTTCGGACCGATCGGGCCGAAGGCCCAGCCGGCCCAGCCGCTCGCCGCCTCGCTCGCGCCCGCCGTGGCCGAGCCGGACTCCACCGGAGTCCGGGAGTCCGCCGCCGCCCCGGTGCCCCCTTCCCCAAGCCGACCCCGCCCCCTCCCCTTTAAATACCGCCCCACCCCGCCGCCACCACCCCGTCCCGCCCGCCGCCCGCAGCAGCAGCAGCCGCCCCCGCCGCCGCTTGCCGCGCCTGCCGCCGCCGTCGCCGCCTAGCGCCGCCGCCGCCATTCACCGCCGCCGGTTTTCCTTAGAAAACGATCCGTTTTTTAGAAAACCCTAGTTTTCGTTTTTTTGATTAGATCGGTTTTAGTTTTTTTTGGTTTATTTATTGAGCGGACGTTCGTCCGTATGTTCGTTTTAGCGAACGGTGTTCACTCGTTAGCCGCAGACAGCGAACATTCGTTCGTTAGCCTGTTCGTCAGTTTTTCTTTTTCTCGGATTTTTCCGCGATTATTTTCGATCGCGATTTCTGATCCAATTTTCGTTTTAGTATAACTTTTCACTCGTTTATCGGAATCAGGCGATTCAAGCGCCTAGAGTTTCGTCTCAAAACCCTCTTTTTGTTTAACCAACTTAAATAAGTTTTTGCTACTGTAAAATTTGACCTAAGTCCAGATTAGTAAATGAAGCTTGTTTCTTTCGCCGTTTGAGTTTTGTTGCTTCGTTTGATTTGATTCTTTTTGCAAACCGGAGTTCTAAAGTTGAACTTTCTGGTTAGATCTTTTATTTGAGTTTACCCGTGCCTTTGCTTGATTGCTTATTGTATGCTTGTTTGTTTGCGATAGAGTACCCGGAGTGTGAAGCGTGCTACTACGAGTCTCTAGGTTTCGCGGATCATCAGCAAGGAAAGTAAAACTTTGATCATACCTCTTTACTACCCAGTTTTATTGCATTAGACGAACCCTCAAAACAATTGCATGGTTAGGATCTGAATTAAATTGTGGATTTGGGAAGTAGACGAGGTAGTACCTATTCACCAGTTTATTATCAAACCTTTGGGAGTTACTTCTACGTTGCTTATATTGCCATGCTATGCTCGTAGACGTGGATTGGGTTTGAGTGAATCCATGACAGATGTGATATTGTTAATTAATGGTTCAACTTAAGGTGGCAACTTTAATACACATCTGGGTGGATTGAGGCACCTGGGGTATCCAGTGTTGCCTGTATTTTTGGAAATCCCGGGGTACCGTGTGATTCTCCTATGGACTGCCACCCAGGCTCAAAGGGATCATAAGATTATTCATGCTAGAAACTTCCGTGTGCAGCCACAAGCTATTATGGGCTCTAGCATAGTTGATTAAGTTGTGGGAAACCTTTCCATGATGGGCTAGCAGATGTAGGGGATTGTAGGTGTACCCGCCTATCTATCGGTTAAGGGGACCTCTTCGGAAAGACTGTGTCTCGGTCATCCGTTTCTCAAACATCATGCAGTGCGAGAAATTCAACGGAGAAGATCGAGTCTTGTGGGGAAAAGTGCACAAACCTCCGCAGAGTGTACAAACTAATCATGGTTAGCCGTGTCCCCGGTTATGGACATCCTGAGTATCTGGTTCTTGGATTATCATGTGGATCTCGTCACTCCTAATATAATTTGATTGGGTTTAATGATGATGCTTAATTGGGATTGAGTTGGGTGAACCTTCTCAATGTTTAACAACCACCATGATAGTTAAATAAAACTTATCCCTTTGCAGTAGGGAAAATTGGCTTTTTGCAAAACATATTAACCATACAGCCTCCACCAGCCATATATGCATATAGTGATAGCATTATTCTGTTCACTACTCTCTTGTGTTACATTACCAGCATATTCCATGTGCTGACCCGTTTTCGGGCTGCAACGTATCATGTTGCAGACTTTTCAGACGACGAGTAAGGAGCCTTAGGTCGTGATCTTTCACTCAGTGATGCCGTTGGAGTTGATGGACTCACTTTATCTTCTAAGCCTTCCGCTGTTATCGTATTAGATGGCCTTAAGCCATATTTATTATAATAAGTTCTCTTTTGAGACATTCGATGTAATAGGTGTGTGATTGCTAATCTATTATAAATCCTTCAAGTACTGTGTGTGTCAGCATTACCGATCCAGGGATGACACTTATGCACAGAGATCAGACTGTTTGAGGTCTGGTCGCTACAAAGATGGTATCAGAGCACACGCTGATTGTAGGACACGACCACTAAGCTAAAGACCTAGATCACTACTCTCTTCTCGTTTCTGACTCCTCTCCATTTTCTACTCTTTAGGATGGCGGATGCAAGGATCAAGTTCATGCAACCGGATGAAGACACCCCATTTGGACGCCACTTGAAGGAAGTCACTAGATACCTGAACATGGGAATACCAAGCTTCACCGGGACCTACAACGCCACTTTACCAGAAGAGGAGCACTGGATGATTCAAGTTCAAGTTCCAGGAAGGACGTTCACGCCAGTCACTGAGCCCATAGAGTTTTCCTTCGATGCACCAACCTGGAGTCTAGGAAAGAGTATGGCAGCTCACATTACCATGGGACGCATTGGAGAAGTTTACCACAATGATCTCAAGGACACTATCTACCAGATTTGTGGGCGCCGAGATGAGCAATGGGAGATGATCAGCACCAGGAAGGATAGATCGATTGCCTCTTTCATCCAGGAGTTAAACCAGCACATTCGACGCCAGGAGAACCAGATGTGTGCAGGCATGACAGATTTGAAGAAGGCAATGACAAGGATCACGGAGCTGGAGGAAGAACTCAAGGCCACACGCGAAGATTATGAGGAGGAAATCGTCGTACTAGTGGAGAAGAATGACGACCTGACAAGGAAGCTAGGAGTTTTCATGGGAGACCCCGCGCAAGGAGGAGGAGATGACGATTCCACTTGCCCGGAGAACTACATCATCATCGACGACACTGACTCGGACCCCGACGATAGCGATGATGATTATGTTAATGAAGCTGGAGCAGATATCATGGAGTCTTTGACCGAGCAATTTTTCTAGTAGACCACCATATCAGCAGTAGTATTCCACCATGTATATAGTATAGTCCAAGCACTTTTGTAACGATAGTTCTAGACCGATTGTATGCCATTGTTTGATTGATTGAGTGATATGTTTGTGTTTTGTCTCATGTGCATATGGGTAGTGTTTTCCCTCTAGACCTCATTCTATTCTGTTTTCTCATCTTTTCTAAACCCAGCAGATGCCTCCGAGACGTGACAATGGATTTGCTTTCCCACCGGAGCTCACTCAGTTGATCCAGCAGCAGAATGCTTTGATGCAGATACTAGTCCAGAATCAAAACCAGGGGAACAACAACAACAACAACAACCCACCCCCACCCCCACCAGTTGATCACTTAGCCCGTTTTCTTAGGCTGAATCCGCCGGTGTTCTCCAGTAGCACCGAGCCGATTGTTGCAGATGATTGGCTCCGCAAGATTGAGAGGGAGTTGACTACTGCAGGATGCACAGATGCGGAGAGAGTGCATTTTGCCGCACATCAACTTGATGGACCCGCAACATCATGGTGGGAGAATTTCATAGTCACTTACCCTATTGACACTGTGACATGGGACCAGTACCAGCAGGCTTTTCGCACTGCCCATGTATCAGCAGGAGCTATGGCCATGAAGAAGCATGAGTTTCGCAACTTACGCCAAGGAGGGCGCACTGTTGGCTAATATGTGGATGAGTTTAGTAAGTTAGCACGTTATGCCCCAGATGACGTTGCTACAGATGCAACTAAAAAGGAGAAGTTTTTGGAAGGACTAAATGATGAGTTGAGCATGCAGTTGATGGTGGCAAATTTCAATAACTATCAGGAGTTGGTGGATAGAGCTCTCATGCTTGAAGGGAAGCAGCAGCAGATTGACAGCCGCAAAAGGAAGTATGGACAAGGGAAGTACAATTCTGGAGCCCAGCAGAGACCCCGTTACACCCCGAACTCAGGAGGACTCGTTCATAACCATGGAGGCCACAGTCATAATGGAGGAAGTTCGCACAATCATAGTGGCCCCAAAAACGGAAATGGTAACGGGGGAAGTAGCGGACAGAACCGTTCCAACCCGACAACACCCGCCAAGAAGGATCTAAGCCACGTTACTTGCTACAAGTGCCAGAAGACTGGACATTACGCCAATGAATGTCCTGAAGCTAAGAATGGAAACAGAAATGGAAGCTCTGGAAAGAAGCCCAACCCTTTCAACAGGGGACAAGTGAACCACGTTAACGTGGAGGAGGTTGAAGCTCAGCCAGATGCAGTAATAGGTAAGTTTTTGGTTAAGTCATTTACTGCAGTCGTACTTTTTGATACTGGTGCATCGCATTCATACATATCAAGGGGATTTGTGGATAAGTATAAGTTGCCCACTAGAGTTCTTAAGACACCCATGCTAGTAACCTCACCCAGAGCAGAGTATATGGCAAGCCATGGATGTTTTCAGATGCCATTGACCATAGGTAGGCATGTTTTTCCCTTAGATATGATAATATTGGAGTCGCAAGGTTTGGATGTGATACTGGGTATGGATTGGCTATCGATGTATGGAGGGAACATTGATTGCGCCAGTAAGACGATTTTGCTTACCACCCCAGAAGGAAGAAGGATCAAGTATGTATCCCGGCATGTTTCGAATAGGACGCAAGTAAATTCCTTATCTGGAGTTGTACAGGAGGAAGTACCAGTGGTGAAGGATTTTCCGGATGTATTTCCAGAAGAGTTGCCAGGCATGCCACCAGATAGAGACATTGAGTTTTTGATTGAGCTTTCGCCAGGCACAGGGCCAATATCTAAGAGACCGTACAGAATGCCCGCAAAGGATTTGGAGGAAATTAAGAAGCAAATTAAGGAGTTACTAGATAAAGGTTATATTCGCCCAAGTTCGTCACCTTGGGGTTCACCAGTACTTCTAGTGGAGAAGAAGGATGGATCGTTAAGGATGGTTGTTGATTATCAAGGACTGAATGAGGTGACGATCAAGAATAAGTACCCACTGCCGATGATCAATGATTTGTTTGACCAGCTGCAAGGAGCTAAAGTGTTTTCCAAGATCGATTTGCGATCAGGATATCACCAGTTGAAGATTCGAGAGCGGGATATACCTAAGACAGCTTTGACCACAAGATATGGGCTGTATGAGTATACCCTTATGTCATTTGGCCTGACTAACGCACCTGCCTATTTTATGAACATGATGAACAAGGTGTTTATGGAGTTTTTGGATAAGTTCGTTGTGGTGTTCATTGATGACATTCTGGTCTACTCGAAGAACGAAGAGGAACATAGGGAGCACTTGCGTTTGGTACTTGGGAAGCTAAGAGAACATCAGTTATACGCCAAGCTTAGCAAGTGTGAGTTTTGGCTGAAGGAAGTTGGATTTCTTGGACATGTTATATCCGGAGAAGGAATAGCGGTAGACCCCACCAAGGTTGTCACTGTGACAAATTGGGAATCACCCACGACAGTTGGAGAGATCCAGAGTTTTCTTGGACTCGTAGGATACTACTGGAGGTTCATTGAGAATTTCTCAAAGATTGCAAAGACCATGATGGAGTTGTTGAAGAAGGACACCAAATTCAATTGGACGGAGGAATGTGAGGCCAGTTTTCAGGAGTTGAAGAGATGCCTGGTTACATCACCAGTGTTGATTCTGCCAGATCAATGCAAAGATTATGAAGTATACTGTGATGCTTCACGTCGAGGACTTGGAGCCGTACTTATGCAGGAGGGAAGAGTTGTTTCATATGCCTCACGACAGCTTAAACCCCATGAGTTAAACTATGCTACGCATGATTTGGAGTTAGCAGCCGTAGTGCATGCGTTGAAGACATGGAGACATTTTCTCATCGGAAACCATTGTGAGGTATACACGGATCACAAGAGTTTGAAGTATATCTTCACGCAGAAGGAGCTGAATCTCAGGCAGAGGAGATGGTTAGAGCTCATTAAGGATTATGATATGAGATTGCATTATCATCCAGGAAAGGCTAACGTAGTAGCCGATGCTTTGAGCCTCAAAAGTCATGTCAATACACTCATGACCGGAGAATTACCCAGGGAGTTGGCAGAAGACCTTCGTGAGCTATGTTTGGAGATAGTTCCGAGTGGCTATGTAGCAGCATTGGAGATTCAGTCTACTTTGATGGATAAGATCAGAGAAGCTCAGAAGACGGACAAGGAGATTGCCGAGATAAAGGAAAGGATGAGCAAAGGAAAGGCTAAAGGATTTCGTGAGGATGAGCACGATACCTTATGGTTTGAGGACCGCGTATATGTGCCCAATGATCAGGAGATCAGGAAGTTGATTCTGCAAGAGGCCCATGATTCGCCATATTCGATTCACCCAGGAAATACCAAGATGTATCTGGATTTGAAGGACAGTTTCTGGTGGACCAGAATGAAGAAGGATATTGCGGAGTATGTATGTGACGCCCGGATAATTAGACTACAGTAATTCCCTGCTATTGATGCCACGTCACCTCTGTCACTGTAGTTAATCCCGCGTTAGTTCAAAAACCAATTCAAATTCAAAATTGAATAAAAGGCAAACAACAAAAGTTTTCAAACTTTAAAACTAAAATGTTCGGGTTGTGCCAAATAATGCGTAGGTAATTATGGTGGAGAACCACACTTTTATAAAATGTTCAAATATTCAAATGGTAATAAAACAGTAGCAAAACTATTATTTAAATACTTTAAATACTCAACAATTACAAAATATTTTATTTTAGGTGCCAAGTTAATTGTGGCAGTGGACTAATTAGTAATACTAATTTAGGTGCTCATTTGGCATTTTACAAAACTAAAATAAAATGTAACTAAAATAAAACAGAAAAGAAACACAAACAAAAAAAAATGAAAAGGAACCCCCCTGGCCAACTGGGCCAAGCGGCCCAGCCGGCCAGCACCATCCCCCCCGGCCGAAAGGCCCACTCCGACCCACCTGGCCCAGGCCGCCCCCACTCAGTCCCTTATCCCCTTGCAACCGCTAACCCTAACCCACTCGCACCCACTCCCACTCCCTCCCCCTCGTCCCACTCCTCCCTCTCGCCCTTCCCCGATCTGGATCGGGGCAACCCCCCGATCCCATCGCCCCACCGCCGCCTCGACGTCGCCGCCACCCCCCTCGCGGAGCTGGCCCCTCCCGTCGCCCCACCGGCGCACCACACCGTCGCCCCTCGCCACCACCTCGACCCCAGGCCCCCTCTCCTTCCGCGTGGCGCTGCCCGACCCGAAGCCGCTAGTCGTCCCGACCCCTTCGCTCGCGCCGTCGCCGGATCGCTGGCGCCACCTTGCCCCGCCATCGCCGCCTCGAGCCCGCCGCTCGCCTCCTCGTCCTCACCCCTCTCCCCGATCCAGTCCTGGATCGGGGCACGACCTCAACGCCGCCCCAAATTGTCGTCGCCGATCGCTTCCCCGACGAGCTCCACCTCGCCAACATCGCCGGACCGCCGTCGTCCCCGTCCTCCTCCTCAAGCCCGCTGCCACTTCCCTACACCGCCCGTGAGCACCTCCCTCTCTCCCCGTCCCCGTCACCCGTGCTCCTGACCGGGGCCGCGGGCTCCGAGCGGTCACCGCGCCCGCGCCTGCGTCCCGTGCATCGTCGCCGCGCCCCTGCCCACCGGCCCGCGAGCTCGCTGTCTCGCCCTCCCCAGCTACAGCCGCGCTGACCGCGCCCGCCGTCGCTGTGCTGACCGCCTCCACCGCGCCCGCCCGTCTGCACGGCCCCACTCCAGCGTCGCCTCCTGCTGCCACCGCGGCCACCCCTCCGCCGCCTCCCCTTGCCCCGCGCTCCTCCCTGCTCCGGCCACGGCCTTGCCGTGGCCACCGGCCCCCTTGCTCCGGCGCCTTGCCGGGTTCGTCCGCTCCTGGGCATGCGCCCGCTCCGGCGGAGCCCCGGTTAGCCCAGCGCCCGTAACCCGCAATGGCCCCTGGGGCCTATGACACATGGGCCCGCCCAGAGAACGTTTCAATAAAAAAATGATTAAAATAAATAAATTAATAAAAATAAATAAATAAATAATAAATATAATTAATTAAGATAATTAATTAACTTAATTAATCCTGTTAATATTAACTAATTAAGATAAATTAACCTAATAACTAATTAACCTAATTAACTACTGTTAATTAGCTAACAGCCCCTGACAGGTGGGACCCACCTGTCAGGTTGACCAGGTCAACGGTCAATGTTGACTGCTGACGTCATGCTGATGCATTAATTAAATTTCAAATTAAATTAATTTATTCAATTCTAAAAATGATTTAAATCTTTAAAATTTAATATAAAATAAACCGTAGCTCGGATGGAAAAACTTTGTACATGAAAGTTGCTCAGAACGACGAGACGAATCCGAATACGTACTCCGTTTGTCAGCCACACGTTCCTAGCATAGCGAACATGGAACTTTTCCCCTCCGGTCCGTCTATCCGAAAAGGCGAAACATCGGGAATACTTTCCCCGGATGTTCCCCCCCTTCGCCGGTACCACCTACTGCCGCGTTAGGGCACACCTAGCACCGCTCATTGTCATGTCACGCATCGTCATGCTTATGTTTGCATTGTATTTACCGTTTCTTCCCCCTCTTCTCTCCGGTAGACTACGAGACCGACGCTGCTGCTGCCCAGTTCGACTACGGAGTTGACGACCCCTCCTTCTTGCCAGAGCAACCAGGCAAGCCCCCCCTTGATCACCAGATATCCCCTATTCTTCTCTATACTGCTTGCATTAGAGTAGTGTAGCATGTTACTGCTTTCCGTTAATCCTATCCTGATGCATAACTTGTCATTGTTGCTACAGTTGTTACCCTTACCTGCTATCCTACTGCTTAGTATAGGATGCTAGTGTTCCATCAGAGGCCCTACACTCTTGTCCGTCTTCCATGCTATACTACTGGGCCGTGATCACTTCGGGAGGTGATCACGGGTATATACTTATATACTCTATACATGACACATGTGGTGACTAAAGTCGGGTCGGCTCGTTGAGTACCCGCAAGTGATTCTGATTAGGGGGCTGAAAGGACAGGTGGCTCCATCCCGGTAGAGGTGGGCCTGGGTTCCTAACGGCCCCTGACTGTTACTTTGTGGCGGACCGACAGGGCAGGTTGAGACCACCTAGGAGAGAGGTGGGCCTGGCCCTAGTCGGCGTTCGCGGATACTTAACACGCTTAACGAGATCTTGGTATTTGATCTGAGTCTGGCCATTTGGTCTATACGCACTAACCAACTACGCGGGAACAGTTATGGGCACTCGACGTCGTGGTATCAGCCGAAGCTCTTCTTGACATCAGCGACGGAGCGACGCGCGCCGGATTGGACTGGAACGCCTGCTAGGCTAGGTCTGCTTCCGGCCGCGTACGCAACGTGCAGGTGTGCAATGGGCGATGGGCCCAGACCCCTGCGCGCATAGGATTTAGACCGGCGTGTTGACCTCTCTGTTGAGCCTAGGTGGGGCTGCGACGTGTTGATCTTCCGCGGCCGGGCATGACCCAGAAAAGTGTGTCCGGCCAAATGGGATCGAGCGTGTTGGGTTATGTGGTGCACCCCTGCAGGGAAGTTTATCTATTCGAATAGCCGTGTCCCTCGGTAAAAGGACGACCCGGAGTTGTACCTTGACCTTATGACAACTAGAACTGGATACTTAATAAAACACACCCTTCCAAGTGCCAGATACAACCCGGTGATCGCTCTCTAACAGGGCGACGAGGAGGGGATCGCCGGGTAGGATTATGCTATGCGATGCTACTTGGTGAACTTACCATTTACTCTCTTCTACATGCTGCAAGATGGAGGTGGCCAGAAGCGTAGTCTTCGACAGGACTAGCTATCCCCCCTTATTCTGGCATTCTGCAGTTCTGTCCACCAATATGGTCCTTTACACATATACCCATGCATATGTAGTGTAGCTCCTTCCTTGCGAGTACTTTGGATGAGTACTCACGGTTGCTTTTCTCCCTCTTTTCCCCTTTCTATACCTGGTTGTCGCAACCAGATGCTGGAGTCCAGGAGCTAGAGATCACGAGGATGATTCTACATGGAGTTCGGCTTCGAGGAGTAGTTAGGAGGTCCCAGGCAGGAGGCCTTGCCTTTTCGATCGTTGCTACTTTTGTGCTAGCCTTCTTAAGGCAAACTTGTTTAACTTATGTCTGTACTCAGATATTGTTGCTTCCGCTGACTCGTCTATGATCGAGCACTTGTATTCGAGCCCTCGAGGCCCCTGGCTTGTATTATGATGCTTGTATGACTTATTTATGTTGTAGAGTTGTGTTGTGATATCTTCCCGTGAGTCCCTGATCTTGATCGTACACATTTGCGTGCATGATTAGTGTACGGTCAACATGGGGGCGTCACAATGTAGCAGTTTGTGATGTATGTCAGAGAGTGAAGGCAGAACATCAGAAGCCAGCCGGATTGCTACAACCCTTGCCGATACCTGAATGGAAGTGGGATAAGCTAGGCATGGACTTTATCACGGGATTACCCAGGACTCGTTCAGGCTATGACTCGATATGGGTTGTAGTCGATCGTTTGACGAAAGTAGCTCATTTCATCCCAGTAAAGACCACTTACACCAGTGCTAAGTTGGCAAGGATATACATGACCAGGATCGTATGTCTGCATGGACTTCCGAGGACCATTGTATCAGATAGAGGAACCCAGTTTACTTCAAAGTTTTGGAATCAGTTGCATGAAACTTTGGGAACCAGACTAGAGTTCAGTACAGCTTTTCACCCGCAGATGGATGGACAGACTGAAAGAGTAAATCAGATTCTGGAGGACATGTTGAGAGCTTGTGCGCTAGACTATGGATCTAGTTGGGACTATAATTTGCCTTATGCAGAGTTCTCTTATAACAACAGTTATCAAGCCAGTTTGAAGATGGCCCCTTTCGAAGCCTTGTACGGAAGGAGGTGCAGAACACCGTTGTTGTGGGACAAAGTTGGAGACCGACAGTTGTTTGGACCAGATTTGATTAAAGAGTCTGAAGAGAAGGTTAAGCTGATTCACGATAGACTCAAGGTAGCCCAGTCCAGGCAGAAGAGTTATGCGGATTCTAATCGCAAGGAGACGGTTTACGAAGTTGGAGACAGAGTGTATCTTCGTGTATCCCCAATTCGAGGAGTGAAGCGCTTTGGAGTTAAGGGAAAGTCAGCGCCACGATTTGTGGGACCATACAGAGTTTTGGAACGTATGGGAGAAGTTGCTTACAAGTTGGAATTGCCCGAAGGATTGTCAGGAGTTCACGATGTGTTCCATGTTTCTCAGTTGAAGAAGTGCCACGCAGAGATGGCTGATATTCCTCTGAGAGATACAGTGCCGCTGGAAGCGATACAGTTGGATAGCGATACAGTTGGGTAGGTTTGTAACATCCCAAATTCTCAATTTGGAATGTTATACATTAGGTCATCTTTGCATATCATATTTTATTGCATTTTGGCTCGATCCTAGAAATTCTACGCAACTCAAGGACCCACGGAGAGAGTTGGGGATTTCGTTATTTTCATATTTGAGTTTTCTCAAATTTTGAAAAGAGGATCATTTGGTTTTGATTATTTTTCCTTCCTAATATTTCTAAAATAAAAATATATGAGAGGAGCTAAAATGACTTCTCGAAAATATATGAAATATTAGAGGAAAAATATTATAAATCAAATAAATGTTTTATTTGTATTTTATTCCAATTTTATTTGCATTAGAAAAATTGCACATTTTCAAAATTACATTTTAGGGCGAAGAAAATGTTCATCTTGTTCTAAATATTTTATTTAGACGGTGAAAATTTGTTTTGGAATTTTTAGATTTTTATTTTATTTTCTAGGATTTATTTAATTTTCGGTGAAATTATTTAAAAAAATCCGTTCGGACTGACCAGGCCGAAGGCCCAGCCGGCCCAGCCGCTCGCCGCCTCGCTCGCGCCCGCCGTGGCCGAGCTGGACTCCACCAGAGTCCGGGAGTCCGCCGCCGCCCCGGTGCCCCCTTCCCCAAGCCGACCCGCCCCCCCTTTAAATACCGCCCACCCCGCCGCCACCACCCCGTCCCGCCTGCCGCCCGCAGCCGCCGCCGCCGTCGCTTGCCACGCCTGCCACCGCCGTCACCGCCTCGCGCCGCCGCCGCCGTTCGCCGCCGTCGCCGCCTAGCGCCGCTGCAGCCTAGCGCCGCTGCCGCCTAGCGCCGCCGCCGACGCCACCCAGCCCCGCCGGAGCCCTGAGTCCCGCCGGATCCGACGAGGTAGCCGCCGCTGGTTTTCCTTAGAAAACCGATCCTGTTTTTTTAGAAAACCCTAGTTTTTATTTTTTTGATTAGATCGGTTTTAGTTTTTTTCGGTTTATTTATTTAGCGGACGTTCATCCATACGTTCGGTTTAGCGAACGGTGTTCACTCGTTAGCCGCAGACAGCGAACGTTCGTTCGTTAGCCTGTTCGTCAGTTTTTCTTTTTCTCGGATTTTTCCGCGATTATTTTCGATCGCGATTTCTGATCCGATTTTCATTTTAGTATAACTTTTCGCTCGTTTATCGGATATAGGCGCCTAGAGTTTCGTCTCGAAACCCTCTTTTTGTTTAACCAACTTAAACAAGTTTTTGCTAATGTAAAATTTGACTTAATTCCAGATTAGTAAACGAAGCTTGTTTTTTTCGCCGTTTGACTTTTGTTGCTTCGTTTGATTTGATTCTTTTTGCAAACCGGAGTTCTTAAGTTGAACTTTCTGGTTAGATATTTTATTTGAGTTTTACCCGTGCCCTTGCTCGATTGCTTATTGTATGCTTGTTTGTTTGCGATCGAGTACCCGGAGTGTGAAGCGTGCTACTACGAGTCTCTAGGTTTCGCGGATCATCAGCAAGGCAAGTAACACTTTGATCATACCTCTTTACTACCCAGTTTTATTGCATTAGACCAACCCTCAAAACAATTGCATGGTTAGGATCTAAATTAAATTGTGGGTTTGGGAAGTAGATGAGGTAGTACCTATTCACCTGTTTATTATCAAACCTTTGGGAGTTACTTCTACGTTGCTTATATTGCCATGCTATGCTCGTAGACGTGGATTGGGTTTGAGTGAATCTATGACAGATGTGAGATTGTTAATTAATGGTTCAACTTAAGGTGGCAACTTTAATACACATCTGGGTGGATTGAGGCACCTAGGGTATCCAGTGTTGCCTGTATTTTTGGAAATCCCGGGGTACCGTGTGATTCTCCTATGGACTGCCACCCAGGCTCAAAGGGATCATAAGATTATTCATGCTAGAAACTTCCGTGTGCAGCCACAAGCTATTATGGACTCTAGCATAGTTGATTAAGTTGTGGGAAACCTTTCCATGATGGGCTAGCAGATGTAGGGGATTGTAGGTGTACCGGCCTATCTATCGGTTAAGGGGACCTCTTCGGAAAGACTGTGTTTCGGTCATCCGTTTCTCAAACATCATGCAGTGTGAGAAATTCAACAGAGGAGATCGAGTCTTGTGGGGAAAAGTGCACAAACCTCTGCAGAGTGTACAAACTAATCATGGTTAGCCGTGTCCCTGGTTATGGACATCTTGAGTATCTGGTTCTCGGATTATCATGTGGATCTCATCACTCTTAATATAATTTGATTGGGTTTAATGATGATGCTTAATTGGGATTGAGTTGGGTGAACC
This sequence comes from Aegilops tauschii subsp. strangulata, assembly GCF_002575655.3. Lineage (NCBI taxonomy): Eukaryota > Viridiplantae > Streptophyta > Magnoliopsida > Poales > Poaceae > Aegilops > Aegilops tauschii. The sequence continues at coordinate 160,476,099 of NC_053038.3, forward strand.
TTCTCAATGTTTAACAACCACCATGATATTTAAATAAAACTTATTCCTTTGCAGTAGGGAAAAATTGGCTTTTCGCAAAACATATTAACCATACAACCTCCACCAGCCATATATGCATATAGTGATAGCATTATTCTGTTCACTACTCTCTTGTGTTACATTGCCAGCATATTCCATGTGATAACCCGTTTTCGGGCTGCAACGTATCATGTTGCAGACTTTTCAGACGACGAGTAAGGAGCCTTAGGTCGTGATCTTTCACTCAGTGATGCCGTTGGAGTTGATGGACTCACTTTATCTTCTAAGCCTTCCGCTGTTATCGTATTAGATGGCCTTAAGCCATATTTATTGTAATAAGTTCTCTTTTGAGACATTCGATGTAATAGGTGTGTGATTGCTACTCTGTTATAAATCCTTCAAGTACTGTGTGTGTCAGCATTACCGATCTAGAGATGATACTTATGCACAGAGATCAGACTGTTTGAGGTCTCGTCGCTACATCATACTAACAAAATAATTATGGCTTCTCAAAGTAACATGGCCAAAGAAAGCTTATCCCTACAATATCATATAGTCTGGCTATACTCTATCTTCATCAGACAAAATATTTAAATCATGCACAACCCCGATGACAAGCCAAGCAATTGTTTCATACTTTTGATGTTCTCAAACTTTTTCAACTTTCACGCAATACATGAGCGTGAGCCATGGACATAGCACTATAGGTGGAATAGACGGTGGTTGTGGAGAAGACAAAAGAAGGAGGTAGTCTCACATCAACTACGCGGATCAACGGGCTATGGATATGCCCATTAAAAGATATCAATGTGAGTGAGTAGGGATTGCCATGCAACGGATGCACTAGAGCTATAAGTTTATGAAATCTCAAAAAGGAAACTAAGTGGGTGTGCAACCAACTTGCTTGCTCACGAAGACCTAAGGCAATTTGAGGAAGCCCATCATTGGAATATACAAACCAAGTTCTATAATGAAAAATTCCCACTAGTATATGAAAATGATAACATAGGAGACTCTCTATCATGAAGATCATGGTGCTACTTTGAAGCACAAGTGTGGTAAAAGGATAGTAGCATTGCCCCTTCTCTATTTTCTCTCATTTTTTATTGGGCCTTCTCTCATTTTTTCAGCCTCTTTTTTTTTAGTCCGGAGTCTCATCCCGACTTGTGGGAGAATCATAGTGTCCATCATCCTTTTCTCACATGGGACAATCCTCTAATAATGAAGATCATCACACTTTTATTTACTTACAACTCAAGAATTACAACTCATTACTTAGAAAAAATATGACTCTATGTGAATGCCTCTGGCGGTGTACCGGGATGTGCAATGAATCAAGAGTGACATGTATGAAATAATTATTAATGGTGGCTTTGCCAGAAATACGATGTCAACTACATGATCATGCAAAGCAATATGACAATGATGGAGCGTGTCATAATAAACGAAACGGTGGAAGTTGCATGGCAATATATCTCGGAATGGCTATGGAAATGCCATAATTGGTCGGTATGGTGGCTGTTTTGAGGAAGGTATATGGTGGGTGTATGGTGCGGGCGAAAGTTGCGCGACACAAGAGAGGCTAGCAATGGTGGAAGGGTGAGAGTGCGTATAATCCATGGACTCAACATTAGTCATAAAGAACTCATATACTTATTGCAAAAATCTATTAGTTATTGAAACGAAGTACTACGCGCATGCTCCTAGGGGATAGATTGGTAGGAAAAGACCATCGCTCGTCCCCGACCGCCGCTCATAAGGAAGACAATCAATAAATAAATCATGCTCCGACTTAATCACATAATGGTTCACCATACGTGCATGCTATGGGAATCACAAACTTTAACACAAGTATTTCTCAAATTCACAACTACTCACTAGCATGACTCTAATATCACCATCTTCATATCTCAAAACAATCATAAGGAATCAAAATTCTCATAGTATTCAATGCACTTTATATGAAAGTTTTTATTATATCCATCTTGGATGCCTATCATATTAGGACATATTTATAACCAAAACAAATTACCATGCTGTTTAGAGACTCTCAAAATAATATAAGTGAAGCACGAGATTTCATCAATTTCTATAAAATAAAACCACCGCCGTGCTCTAAAAAGGTATAAGTGAAGCACTAGAGCAATATTGCCTAGATCAAAAGATATAAGTGAAGCACAACGAGCATTCTAGTAAATCACGATTCATGCGTGTCTCTCTCAAAAGATGTGTACAACAAGGATGATTGTGGCAAACTAAAAACAAAGACTCAAATCATACAAGACTTTCGAAGCAAACACATATCATGTGGTGAATAAAAATATAGCCTCAAGTAAAGTTACCGATAGACGAAGACGAAAGAGGGGATGCCTTCCGGGGCATCCCCAAGCTTTGGCTCTTGGTTATCCTTGACTATTACCTTGGGGTGCCTTGGGCATCCCCAAGCTTAGGCTCTTTCCACTCCTTATTCCATAGTCCATCAAATGCTTACCCAAAACTTGAAAACTTCACAACACAAAACTCAACAGAAAACCTCATAAGCTCCTTAGTATAAGAAAATAAATCACCACTTTAGGTACTGTTGTGAACTCATTCTTTATTTATATTGGTGTAATATCTACTGTATTCCAACATTTCCATGGTTCATACCCCCGATACTAGCCATTGGTTCATCAAAATAAGCAAACAACATATAGAAAATAGAATCTGTCAAAAACAAAATAGTCTGTAGCAATCTGGATATTTCGAATACTTCTGTAACTCCACAAATTCTGAAAAATTAGGAAGACCTAAGAAATTTGTTTATTAATCTTCTGCAAAAAGAATAAGTATTTTATCACGCTTTTGTGTTTTTTTAACAATTCTAGGACTGAGCGCAAAAGTTTATGTTTTCCAGCAAGATGAAATCAACTATCACCGTAAGCTATCCCAAAGGTCTTACTTGGCACAAACACTAATTAAAACACAAAACCACATCTAACCAGAGGCTAGATGGATTATTTAATGCAAAACAGAACCTAAAAAGCAAAAACATAAAAATAAAATTGGGTTGCCTCCCAACAAGCGCTATTGTTTAACGCCCTTAGCTAGGCGTAAAACACGAATAGATCTAGATATTATCATCTTTTGTATGCAATCCTTAGGTGGCTCTTATAATAGATTCATAAGGCAATTTAATTTTCTTTCTAGGAAAGTGTTCCATGACTTTCCTTAACGGAAATTGAAACCTAATGTTTCCTTCCTTCATATCAATAATTGCACCAATCGTTCTAAGGAAAGGTCTACCAAGAATAATAGGACATGTAGGATTGCAATCTATATCAAGAACAATGAAATCTAGGGGCACATAATTCCTATTTGCAACAATAATAACATCGTTAATTCTTCCCATAGGTTTCTTAATAGTGGAATCCGCAAGATGCAAATTTAAAGAACAATCATCAAATTCACGGAAACCTAACACATCAGATAAAGTTTTTGGAATCGTGGAAACACTCGCACCCAAATCACACAAAGCATGGCATTCATAATATTTAAACTTAATCTTAATAGTAGGCTCCCACTCATCACAAAGTTTTCTAGGGATAGAAACTTCCAACTCAAGCTTTTCTTCAAAAGATTGCATCATAGCATCAATGATATGTTTAGTGAAAGCTTTATTTTGATTATAAGCATGAGGATAATTCAACATGGATTGCAACAATGGAATACAATCTATTAAAGAGCAATTATCATAATTAAATTCCTTAAAATCCAAAAGAATGGGTTCATCGCTACTTAAAGTTTTGACCTCTGCAATCCCACTTTTATTAATTTTTGCATCAAGATCTAAAAACTCTGAATCATTGGGACGCCTTTTAACTAAAGTTGACTCATCTCCAGTCCCTTATTTATCAAGATTTATATTGGAAAACAAAGATTCAATAGGAGTCACATCAATCACTTACTTCATCATTATTCTCACGGGAACTAGAAGAACACGCTTTTATAAACCAATCTTTTTTAGCACGTATCTTAGCGGTTCTTTCTTTGCACTTATCAATGGAAATTATCATGGATTTGAGAGGCTCATTGATATCATGCTTGGGGGAAATAGATCTACGTTTCAAAGAATCAACATCAAGAGAAATTCTATACGCGTTCCTAGCCAAATCGTCAATCTTAAGCAATTTTTCTTCAATCAAAGCATTGCAATTCTTTTGCGAACTCATAAATTCTTTAACACTATTCTCAAATTAAGAGGTCTTCTTATTATAATTTCCATAAGAATTTTTGTAGGAATTACCATAATTATTAGAGGAATTACTAGGAAATGACCTAGGATTAAAATTACCTCTATACGTGTTATTACCAAAATTGTTCCTACCAACAAAATTCACATCCATAGACTCATTATTATTCTCAATCAACGTAGACAAAGGCATATCATTAGGATAAATAGGAGCACCCTTGCTAGCAAATAATTTCATAAGCTCATCCATCTTTCCACTCAAAACATTAATCTGTTCAATCGCATGCACTTTTTTTACTAGTGGAAGATCTTTCGGTGTGCCATTGAGAATAATTAACCATAGTATTATCTAGGAGTTTGATAGCTTCTCCTAACGTAATTTCCATAAAAGTACCTCCCGCGGCCGAATCTAAAAGATTTCTAGAAGCAAAATTCAATTCGGCATAATTTTTTTGTATAATCATCCACAAATTCAAACCATGAGTAGGGCAATTTCGTATCATCAATTTCATCCTCTCCCAAGATTGTGCAACATGTTCATGATCAAGTTGCTTAAAATTCATAATATCGTTCCTAAGGGAGATGATCTTAGCGGAAGGAAAATACTTGGAAATAAAAGCATCTTTACACTAATTCCATGAATCAATAGTATTTTTAGGCAAAGATGAAAACCAAGTTTTAGCACGATATCGGAGCGAGAACGGAAATAGCTTCAATTTAACAATATCATTATCCACATCTTTTTTCTTTTGCATATCACACAAATCAATGAAATTATTATGATGGGATGCGGCATCCTCATTGGGAAGACCAGAAAATTGATCTTTCATAACAAGATTTAGCAAAGCGGTGTTGATTTCACAAGATTCCGCATTAGTAGCGAGAGCAATCGGAGTACTAATAAAATCATTATTATTGGTGTTGGAAAAGTCACACAATTTGGTATTCTCTTGAGTTATCGTGAGAAAGCAAGCAATCAACACACGAGCACACAAAAAGCAAGCGAAGAAGACAAACAGAAGAAGGGTGAAGAAAAGCTGAATCTCGCCGGCAACAGTGCCAGAAATTCTTCCTGCTACTTCTTGAGCTTGCGTTGGTTTTTCCCTTGAAGAGGAAAGGGTGATGTAGCAAACTAGAGTAAGTATTTCCCTCAACTTTTGAGAACCAAGGTATCAATCCAATAGGATAGAATGCTCAAGCCACCGAATACCTGCACAAACAAACACCAACTTGGACCCAACGCGACAAAGGAGTTGTCAATCCCTTCACGGTTATTTGCAAAGTGAGATCTGATAGAGATGGATAAACGGTAAAGTAATATTTTTGGTATTTTTGGTTTATGGAACGGAAAGTAAAAGATTGCAAAGGAAGTAAATAGGAAACTAAAACTATAGATCGGAAACTTATATAATGGAAAATAGACCCGGGGCCATAGGTTTCACTACAGGCTTCTCTGAAGATAGAAAATATTACGGTGGGTGAACGAATTACTGCCGAGAAATTGATAGAAAAGCGCAAAGTTATGACGATATCTAAGGCAATGATCATGAATATAGGCATCGCGTCCGTATCAAGTAGACCGACTCCTGCCTGCATCTACTACTATTACTCCACACATCGACCGACTCCTGTCTGCATCTAGAGTATTAAGTTCATAGAACAGATTGACGCATTAAGTAAGATGACATGATGTGGCGGGATAGACTCAAGCAATATGATAAAAACCCCATCTTGTTATCCTCGATGGCAACAATGAAATACGTGTCGGTTCCCCTTCTGTCACTGGGATCGAGCACGGCAAGATTGAACCCAAAGCTAAGCACTTCTCCCATTGCAAGAAGAACCAATCTAGTTTGCCAAACCAAATCGATAGTTCGAAGAGACTTGCAAAGATATCAAATTATGCATATAAGAATTCAGAGAAGATTTAAATAATATTCATAGATAAGCTGATCATAATCCGCGATTCATCGGATCTCGGCAAACACACCAGAAAAGAGTATTACATCAGATTGATCTCCAAGAACATTGAGGAGAGCATGGTATTGAGAATCAAAGAGAGAGAAGAAGCCATCTAGCTACTAGCTATGGACCCGTAGGTCTGTGGTAAACTACTCATGCTTCATTGAAGAGGCAATGGTGTTGATGTAGAAGCCCTCCATGATCGAATCCCCCTCCGGCAGGACGCCGGAAAAGGCCCCTAGATGGGATCTCACGGGTACAGAAAGTTGCGGTGGCGGAAAAGTGTTTTCGTGGCTCCCCTCATAGGTTTGGAATATTTGAGAATATATAGGCGGAAGAAATAGGTCGGTGGAGTCACGAGGGGCCCACAAGGGTGGGATGCACGCCCTACCCTCTGGGCGCGCCCTCCGACCTTGTGGCCACTTCGTGGCTTCCCTGACGTGTACTCCAAGTCCAAGAAAAATCAGCGCGAAAGTTTCATTCCGTTTGGACTCTGTTTTGTATTTCTTTTCTGCAAAACTCTAAAACAAGGAAAAAACAGAAACTGGCACTGGGCTCTAGGTTAATAGGCTAGTCCCAAAAATAATATAAAATAGAATATTAATGCATATAAAACATCCAAAAACAGATAATATAATAGCATGGAACAATCAAAAATTATAGATACGTTGGAGACGTATCAACGAACAACTCCCAAGCACAAGGATGAAGAGGAACGACGGAAGGAACCGGAGAAGTCCCTAGGACCCGGACATCCAACCCCAAGCCCCGGACATCCAGCCCCTGGAGCTTCATCCACAGCCGCCGCCCACCAGCCGAGGCTACAGGGTCCGGACATCCGGCCCGACGCCCGAAAATCCGGCTCCTCCAATGCACAGAGCAACCAAAATCGGCCAATTTGGCCCGGACATCCGGCCACAGGCCCGGACATCCGGCACTTCGGGAGCCGCCGGACATCCAGCCCAGGCTCGGAAATCGGGCACGCCATCACAGAACCTCACCGAAGCCTACCTCCCAGGCCCCAGACATCCGGCCCCCATAGCCCGGACATCTGGTACCCCCTCGAAGGCCCGGACATCCGCCCCCTGTCTGCACTCAGTAAAGGGTCGAGGCCCATGTATCCCTCGCCCCTTAGACTATATATACTCCCTCTCCCTCACATTTTAGGGTTAGCAAAGGAATTTGAGAGATAGAGCTTTGCTCATCCACTTGATACCTTCTCCATCGGAGACCACGACCTCTACTGAGAAGATCCCCCAAGTGGATTCAAGACCCCTCACGGGTTAGATCCCATCTACCATGGCCTCTTCAAGCTCCTCCAAGGATAAGTTCTTCAAGAACGTCATCAGCCCATATCTGCGGGAGGTGGTGCAACACCCTTAAACCATCCAGATGCATGAGGGGGTGCTGTCATCTGCGATGAGCAAGGTCCCAAGGGCACGGGAACCGTGGAGGCCAGGCTTGAAGCCATGGAACTGGAAGTCTTCCGGTGCAAGGGGCTGGTGGAGCATGGGCTCAATGCCAATCACCTCATGATCACATACCTTTCCCGTGATCTCAAGGTGGATGGCAAGCCCATGAAGGACATCATCTTCACCCTCAACGAGCAAATCAACTTTCTCCAAAGCCAGATCTATGATCTTGAAAACCAAGTCTTCGAATATGAGGCGAGGTTTAAAGGTATGAGTTTGGCTGCTAGATGCAAGACCTGTGAGACTCACTCTTGTAACACCCACAATGCGGCTATATCTCCCACGTGTCGAGGCAAGAAGGGTCATCTTCACACAATCCCATGTAGTGAACAAGAATGGGATAACGAGAGTTGGCTTACAATTGCCACTTCACACAATACATAAATATAATTCATACATCATCCAAAATCCACACATAGACCGACTACGGTCAAATCCAAATGAAAATAAGATAACCCCAAATGCTTGACCCCCGATCGTCCCAACTGGGCTCCACTACTGATCATCAGGAAAAGAAACATAATAACGACCACGTTCCTCATCGAACTCCCACTTGAGCTCGGTTGCGTCATCTGCACTGGCATCGTCGGCACCTGCAACTGTTTGGTAGAATCCGTGAGTCACGAGGACTCAGCAATCTCACACCCGCGAGATCAAGACTATTTAAGCTTATAGGAAAGGATGGTGTAATGAGGTGGAGCTGCAGCAAGCACTAAGCATATATGGTGTCTAACATACGCAAATGAGAGCGAGAAGAGAAGCAACGCAACGGTCGCGAAGCTAGAAATGATCAAGAAGTGATCCTGAAACTACTTATGTTCAAGCATAACTCAAACCGTGTTCACTTCCCGGACTCCGCCGAGAAGAGACCATCACGGCTACACACACGGTTGATGTATTTTAATTAAGTCAAGTGACAAGTTCTCTACAACCGGACATTAACAAATTCCCATTTGCCTCATAACCGCGGGCACGGCTTTCAAAAGATAATACCCTGCAGGGGTGTCCCAACTTAGCCCATTATAAGCTCTCACGGTCAACGAAGGATAAACCTTCTCCCGAGAAGACCCGATCAGTCTCGGAATCCCGGTTTACAAGACATTTCGACAATGGTAAAACAAGACCAGCAAAGCCGCCCGAATGTGCCGACAAATCCCGATAGGAGCTGCACATATCTCGTTCTCAGGGCACACCGAATGAACACTACGTACAACTAAAACCAATCCTCGAGTTTCCCCAAGGTGGCGCTGCAAGTGGCTCTAGTTTGGACCAGCACTCAGAGGAACACTGGCCCGGGGGTTTAAATAAAGATGACCCTCGGGCTCGCGAAAACCCAAGGGAAAAAGGCTTAGGTGGCAAATGGTAAAACCAAGGTTGGGCCTTGCTGGAGGAGTTTTATTCAAGGCGAACTGTCAAGGGGGTCCCATAAATCACCCAACCGCGTAAGGAACGCAAAACTCAAGGAACATAATACCGGTATTGTCATGGAATTGTCACGGCAGATGTCCTCAAGCTAGGACTTAGTCGTGGAGCCATCGCCGCTAGGAAGCTTGAAGGGGTTAAACGGGACAAGGAACACGAAGGTTTATACTGGTTCGGCCCCTTACGGTGAAGTTAAAAGCCTACGTCCAGTTGAGGTGGTATTGATTAGGGTTTCGATGACCAGGAAGCTTAACTGCTATGCCTGGCTCTCGACCAGATCTTTCTTGTCCCTAAACCGCTGCCGGGTTGTCCCTTTATATAGAGAGGTTGACGCCCAGCAGCTTCTGAGAATCCCGGCCGGCTCATAAGAGTGTCCGGCTCGGACTCTCAACTACTCTTGCCTTATACTACAAGTTCTACCATAATGACGGTTGTAACTACGGGCCTTAAGCCATCTCCGGGTCTTAAGCCCATCTTTGGCCCACCGTCTTCAAGCTTGGCGCCGGGCTTCTGGTGATGATCCTTATGTGTAACCCGGCCCCACCGGCCGGGTGACTCTAAGGTTTATATCCTCAACATTAGGCTCCAGATTGATTTGAGCCGGCTCATGTCAATCTTCAATTCTTTCGACAGAAAATCTCCGGCTTACAATTGTGTGAAGGCCATAACCCGGCGTGACGTCATCCTCCGGATCCCGGGTAATCCGCCGTGACGTCATCTTCCATTAAATCCATTTTTTTACTCCACTATATCCGCAACGGATCTTTATCTTTACTGCCATCCTGAAAATCGAGGCGCCTCTCGGGCGAGATAATCATGCCGTGACCTCCTCGTTTCTCGCGCCCACTTATGAGTCTGGCCTTATAAATAACCCGCCCCTCGGGTCCTTTCCATTCTCCCCCTTCTGTCGTCTCCTTCCTCTCGCTCTCCTGTGCTGCTCGAGTTCCGCCGCCGCCGCCACCGCAACAGAGCTCCGCGTCCTCCTCGACCTTGGCCGCTGCATCACCCTGAACCGTCCAGAGAACCGCGGCGAACCCCCGCAGCACACCTGCATCTGTAAGTTCCTTCCTCTTCGTAGAATAGATTTGCATTAAGATTTTTGAGTTTGCCGATGTTCTTCGCTGTTCGTCATGAACTCTTCATAGATTTCACCACCGCCGCCCTTTCTTGATCTTAAGATAGCATAAAACCAACGCGGTAACTGTTTGGCACCCATTTCAAATGCAAATAGATCTCTTTTCACTGCATAAAGGCCCCGTTCGTCCCCAAGAACTTCTTTTGCGTCTGTTTTAGGTCTAGAAATTTTCCTTTTCAGTCGACCGTTTTGATCCAAATTAGTTACCACAATGTGTGAAACCTGTTTTCACCACACTTAGTAAAAAACTGCACCTGCTGAGTCATGGCGGTTTACATTTCCGGCTTAAAGAAGCCACGCGCCGTAAAATTTTCCGGCTCATCTGCGACAAGGTCGTAGATAATCGAATTACTCTCAATGCCTCCAGCGGCTTAGATAACCCAATGCACCTAGATATATGTCATTAGGCCCCTCCATAAGCCGCCACTTTAAACATTGAACTGCAAATTTCCTCCGGCTTATAATTAAACCGGACATTTTTCCTTTTATCATAGGCTTCCGACTTTCACCATGCCTCCCAAAGCTCCCAAAGCACCCATCACGTGAAATTGGATGAGGTCCAACGTCACCGACGAGACCTTAGCGGATTTCGTGAAGTCGGGTTACCTGCCCAAGAAGGACGTCATGTCCTACCGTGCCCCCGACCCATCAGAGGAAAGACCACAACCAAGGGACGGGGAGGTGGTAGTTTTTGCGGATCATATGAGCCGGGGCTTCGCACCGCCCGGCTCAAAGTTCTTCAGGGATGTACTGAATTTCTTTGACCTGCGGCCACAAGATATAGGACCCAATTCGGTGTCGAACAAATGCAACTTCCAAGTGTTCTGCGAGGTCTACCTTGGAGAGGAACCCAGCCTTCTGCTCTTTAGGGAGCTGTTCTATTTGAACCGCCAGAATGAGTGCGCCAACGGGCCGAGCTTAGAACTTGGAGGAATCTCCATTCAGCGACGGAGAGACTGCCTTTTTCCTTACGCCGAGCCGCCCAGCCACCCAAAGGACTGGAACCAGACATGGTTCTACTGCCAAGACACGTCGCCGGCTGACGAGAGCCCGCTGCCCGGCTTTCGCCCTTCACGTCTGGAACCAACTCACCCTCTGTCTGACAAGTTAACTCAGGCGGAGCGCCAACCTCTGATCCCCACCATCAACAAAATCAAGGCTCTCCTGGGAAATGGCCTTAATGGCATTGATCTGGTCCGAGTCTGGATCTCGTGGCAGATGATCCCCTTAAGCCGCCGCCCCGGCTTAACGTGTGAGTACACGGGCCGGAAAGATGACCCCCTGAGACACAGCCGCAACGATCTTCCTGAAGACGTTGCTGAAGATATGACCAAGGCTCTCTTGAACGAGAGTTTGGCAGACTGCGGGAGGACTGGCTTAAGCCCCTTCTGCAAGACCAACCCAGCCCCAGCGGTAAGCCGCTGATCTGAACATCTTATTTTCTTCTGTAGATAACTTCCATCCGAACCTTAAGAAATCGTCATTGTACTTTTCAGGCTGATGACAAATTCTGGAAGGTCAAATATGACCATGAGGCGGCCAAGAAGGCCAGGAAGGCTAAGAAAGCCGCCAAGAGAGCCGCTCCCCGCAAGAAGGGAAGTAGGCCTACTGCTTCAGAGCTGCTGCAACTAAGCGACAGCTCCGAGTCAGAGGTAACCCCTGAGCCTGTAAGCTCTTGTTATATTTGTTGTTTATTTCTGTCCACCTTATCAATACTGTTCATCAACAGGATGACACCGGAGCAAGTAACCCGGTGGTTGAAGAGGTAATGACACTTTCCTCCGACTCGGAGCCCTTGCCAAGGCTGAAAGTCCGAAGGGTAACCCGGAAAGTAAGATTTTCACATCCTTTAGCTTATCAAGATCCTCAATTTCTTTTGAAGCAACAGATTCATGAGAGCCGGCGGCACACCCGGACCAACAAGGACGCTGACCTCTCCTCCGGTTTACCTGACGCGTCGAGGAAACGCCGGACCGAGGTTATCTCCCACTTGTACCCTTTTCATCCTTTAGCGGGTGTTATACGTCAACTGCTCAATTCTTCTGATTCAAACTATCAGGAAACCTCACCCTCCTCTGGTGACTCGATGCAATCAAACCTGCCGGCCTTCAAGACCGTACCCGGGTAATGATGATCATCTCTTGTTGTGCTTATCTTTACTCATACTTTTGTACTAATCTTTTTGTCCTTTCAGTGCCCAGGCAAAGCTCAGCAAGAGGGCGAAAAAGAACAAGCCGGTCGAAGAGCCGGACTTGCCTGAACCGGAGGCTGCAGCTCAAGAACCGCCAGTTGCCTCTGCTCCTGCAGCCGCCGCTCCAACCGACAAGCCAATCGCAGAAATTTCTGCTAACCCGGAGACCTCCAGCCTGGCTCACCCGGCCGATGACCCAGACGTGGTAATCACCCGGACGGAGTTTGTTGAGCCGGGGAGACCCACTGCACTGGCCAAGTGCTCCGCCAAAGAAGAGCTGCTAGAGCGCCGCCGGGCCAATCTGGATCTCACCGACTATGCCAATCTGAGCATCGGAGAGATCGTCTCCGGCTATGTCAGTCAGGTGCACAAGAGCCGGGACTTAGAGATCGACATGGTGAATCAGATTCAGCAAAAGTCTGAGGTACCACTCTTCTTGCTTACTGCATAGTTATCTTTACCATACTAGCCCCCAAGTCGACGACTTATGATTGAATATGTTGTAGACTTAAGTTCCGGCTTACTTCCATGAACCGGTAATTTGTAGATAGAAACGTTCGATATGCATTAGCCCCCAAGTGCCAAGTGTCTTTGCTTGGAAAACGCTTGGGACTTTAAATTTGCATAGTAACTGTTCATACTATAACCCGGAAATTATGCAGGCTGCTTGCAAGAAGTTTGAGGCTGACATCTCCGATCTAAAGACCCGCCTGAGGACGCAAGAAACTGAGACCCGGAAGGCCAACGCCAAATTTGTGTCCAGTATTGCTGCTCAAGAGAAGCTGAAAAAGGACTTTGAAGCTGAACGGAAAGCTTGGGCCGAAGAGAAGGCTACTCTGGTGAGCCGGGCCGAACAGGCAGAGAAGACTCTGACAGAGAAAACCACCGAGCTCTCCGGCTTAAAGCGCCACGTGTCCCAGATGGTTGCCGCGATCTTCGGTAAGTCATGCCACCGGCTCTCGTCCAGTTTATAATCTTTATATCTCATAACCCACCATTGCCAGCGGCTTATCTTACTCTGTTAAACAGGTCCCAGAAGCGCCAACCTCAACCAAAGTGTGCTGACCAAGTTGAAGGCCGTGTACACCCTGGTGGAGCAACTCTACACCGGGTCACAATGCACCTTGGCCGTGGTGGCCCTATCCAATGAGGTGCCGACTCACCTGGCGGAAGTTCTTCGCCGGCTTGCCGTTCTTCCTCAACATGTCCAAGAGCTGCGACGGGCCTCTGCAAGAGCCGGCGCCATAGCTGCTCTGAGCCGGGCCAAGGCGTTCCTTCCAGAACTAGACCCGGCGGACATTGCCCTTGGCTACCCCAGCTTGAAGGAAGACGGCACCCCTTTGACCAAAAGGACTTTGCAGCCTGCATGAAGATCGTACGCCCGGTGGCCACTCTGATTGGAAATGACACGGATCTGACCAAGTACCAGCCGGGTCACGATGCGGAGAATCAGAGGATCCCCACTCCGCGTTATGAAGCCATCAGCTTAGTCCCGCCGACTCGTAAGCACACCTTTTCCCCGGAAATTGACCCGACCGGGTTAATTGACGAGGAAGCTCGATTTGAAGCTCTGAGCGGCATTGACTGGAAATAATCAACTTTCCAGGTCTTGGGAACAGCCGGAGGAGCGGAGAGGGATGAGCCAGAAGCTTCAACCCAGCTAGCATCTTAACTCTGTAGGCGGCTTATTTAAACAATGCTTCACCCTTTTGGACTCGATGAGTCTTGTAATAGAATAGGACCAACACTTTAACTTTGCCGTGCCATCGTGCACGCGTTGAATGCTGAATTGCATTGAAGTTGCTTCCTTATATTTCTCCGGGTCATAGTTGATCATTCATGTTCCTTAAGCTTAAATAGTTGTCTTTAACTATCCTGCATAGAAAGACAAATCACAAGTCTCTAGGCGGCTTACCGCACGGAGAATCATAGTCTTATGCATATAACCCGGAATATGATTCACAAAATACTGGTCCTCAATTATGTCCTTGATATAACCGTAACAACACACTTACCGGCCTGCAAGCACACTTCCGGCTTAGATAACCCGGGTAATAAGGTTGGTACCTCAATTCCGGTTTACCAGTCTTAATAATTCCGATTGTGTTCGACTAGTACTGTAAATCAAAGTTAAGCCGGCAATGTGAGACCCGCCGTGCATATTTGAAATAATCAGAAGAACTCGCTATAAATCAGAAAAACTTAGGGGCTTCCGGTTCGAATACGACCAGAGACCCGTCCCAAAGGGGTTATGCTAGGATTCGAATGCGATCATATAGCCCCCAGTGGGTGTGGCGATGCCAATCAAGAGGGTACCGACAGCTATGTTCTCTTTGGTTCGAATACGACCCATGTTTGAACAGGAAGCCCCCAAATGACCTTAAGAATTGTTTAACGACGCTGATTCGAATACGATCCACGTCGGTTCCCAAAGGGGGTTGAACTATGATTCAAATATGATCAAAGAAAACTCCTCAATGAGCTCGGCACTTTGCCAATCAAATGGGTATCGACAGCTATGTTCTCTTTGGTTCGAATACGACCTATGTTTGAATAGGAAGCCCCCAAGTGACCTTATCGCGAACGGCCAGATTCGAATACGATCCTAAGCCGGATCCTCCTTCAAGTTATCATGTGATCTTGCAGTGGAAACAACACGTCCACCTTTGGAGGAGAAAAAGGACAGAGGTCCTGCTTTATTGCTTATCATAATATATACATGGCTACAGAAATATATACATTATGAGAGCCGATGGCTCAAGTGTAGTAGGGTCGAAGCTGAGCTATGTTCCACGGCCGACGAGTCTCCTCCTCCGACGTGCGTGAATCTTTGTGCTCCCGAATTTCAGTGAGGTAATATGACCCGTTATGCAAGTTCTTGCTAACCACAAAGGGTCCTTCCCAAGGCGGGGATAACTTGTGCGCATCTGTTTGATCTTGGATGAGCCGGAGCACTAGATCACCTTCCTGGAAGACCCGGGACTTAACCCGGCGACTGTGATAACGGCGCAGGTCTTGTTGGTAAATCGCGGATCGAGCCGCTGCCACATCACGCTGCTCGTCCAACAAGTCAAGAGCATCTTGGCGCGCCTGTTCATTATCCGCCTCAACATAAGCCGCCACTCGAGGTGAGTCATGACAGATGTCACTGGGGAGGACTGCTTCCGCTCCATAAACCATGAAGAAAGGTGTGTAACCCGTAGACCTGTTAGGTGTAGTATTGATGCTCCATAACACGGAGGGCAACTCCTCCACCCAACAACCCGGTGTCCGTTGCAAAGTGACCAAAAGCCGGGGCTTGATGCCCTTCAGAATCTCCTGATTAGCTCTCTCAGCTTGACCATTGGATTGAGGATGAGCCACTGATGAAACATCAAGCCGAATATGCTCTCGTTGACAAAACTCCTCCATGGCGCCTTTGGATAGATTGGTACCATTGTCAGTTATAATGCTGTGTGGAAAGCCAAAGCGAAGATCACCTTTTTCATAAACTGAACCGCCGTGGCTGCGTCACACTTGCTAACTGGCTCTGCTTCAACCCACTTTGTAAATTTGTCAACTGCCACTAAGAGGTGGGTCTTCTTATCCTTGGACCTTTTAAAAGGCCCAACCATATCAAGCCCCCAGACCGCAAAGGGCCAAGTAATTGGGATCATCCTCAGCTCCTGAGCCGGCACATGAGCCCGTCGCGAGAACCTTTGGCAACCATCACATTTACTGACCAAGTCCTCCGCATCAGCATGAGCCGTCAGCCAATAAAAACCATGACGAAAAGCCTTGGCCACAAGGGACTTTGAGCCAGCATGATGGCCACAATCCCCTTCATGAATCTCACGCAAGATCTCTTGACCTTCCTCAGGGGAGACACAACGCTGGAACGCTCCCGTAACACTGCGGCGATGCAGCTCACCATTGATAACAACATTGACTTAGACCGCCGGGTTATTTGTCTGGCCAAAGTTTCATCCTCAGGCAAATCTCCGCGGGTCATGTAAGCCAGATAAGGCTCTGTCCAATTCGGTATGACGTGGAGAGCCGCCACCAGTCGTGCCTCCGGGTCAGGGACAGCCAAGTCTTCCTCTGTAGGCAACTTAACAGAAGGGTTATGCAGGACGTCCAGGAAAATATTAGGCGGCACCGGTTTTCGCTGAGAGCCCAGCCGGCTTAAAGCATCAGCCGCCTCGTTCTTCCTGCGATCGATGTGCTCTACTTGGTAACCCTGAAAGTGCCCAGCAATGGCATCAACTTCGCGGCGATAAGCCGCCATGAGAGGGTCCTTGGAGTCCCACTTTCCTGACACTTGTTGAGCCACCAAGTCTGAGTCGCCGAAGCACCTTACCCGGCTCAAGCTCATCTCCTTAGCCATCCGAAGACCGTGGAGCAAGGCCTCGTACTCAGCTGCATTGTTGGTGCAAGGAAACATCAATTGTAGCACATAATGGAACTTGTCACCTTTAGGGGCAGCCAATACGACTCCAGCCCCCGAGCCCTCCAATTGCCTGGACCCATCGAAGTGAATAGTCCAATATGTGTTATCCGGCTTTTGTTCGGGCACTTGTAGCTCTGTCCAATCATTGATGAAATCCACCAAGGCCTGAGATTTAACAACAGTGCGTGGCATGTATTTCAGACCATGAGGTCCGAGCTCTATAACCCACTTAGCCACTCTCCCTATGGCCTCTCTGTTTTGAATGATATCTCCAAGGGGGGCAGAACTGACCACAGTGATGGGGTGACCCTGGAAATAATGCTTAAGCTTCCAGCTTGCCATGAACACACCATAAACAAGCTTCTGCCAATGTGGATACCGCTGTTTGGACTCGATGAGCACTTGGCTGACATAATAAACCGGCCGCTGAACCGGATGCTCCTTACCCTCTTCTTTGCGCTCCACCACCACAGCCACATTGACGGCTCGTGTGTTAGCAGCCACATACAGCAATAAAGGCTCCTTGTCAACCGGAGCAGCAAGGACTGGGGGCTCCGCCAGCTGTCTCTTCAAATCCTCAAAAGCAGCATTAGCCGCATCATTCCAGACAAAGTTATCAGTTTTCTTCATCAACTGATATAATGGCATGGCCTTCTCCCCCAAACGGCTTAAAGCAGCGATTCGACCCGCCAAGCGCTGGACGTCGTTTATACACGCCGGCTTAGCCAGGGAGGTGATGGCCTTGATCTTCTCTGGGTTAGCTTCAATGCCTCTGTTAGAAACCAAGAAACCCAAGAGCTTGCCTGCAGGAACACCAAAAACACACTTGGCCGGGTTAAGCATCATCTTGTAGACCCGGAGATTATCAAAGGTTTCCCTCAGATCATCTATCAAGGTTTCCTCCTTCCTGGATTTAACCACAATATCATCCACATAAGCATGAACATTGCGCCCAATCTGGTTATGAAGACAGTTCTGCACGCAACGCTGATAAGTCGCCTGTGCACTCTTGAGTCCAAAGGGCATAGACACATAGCAGAAGGCTCCAAAGGGAGTGATGAACGCCGCCTTCTCCTGGTCCTTAACTGCCATTTTAATCCGATGATATCCAGAATAAGCATCCAAGAAACTTAAGCGCTCACAACCCGCCGTAGCATCAATGATTTGATCAATGCGGGGAAGGGCAAAAGGATCAGCCAGACACGCCTTGTTTAAGTCCGTGTAGTCCACACACATCCGCCAGGTGCCGTTCTTCTTAAGTACGAGCACCGGGTTAGCTAACCACTCTAGGTGAAAGACTTCAACAATAAAACCCGGCCGCCAAGTGCCGGGCCACCTCTTCACCAATAGCTTTCCGCCTCTCCTCATTAAACCGCCGAAGGAATTGCCTGACCGGCTTAAATTTCGGATCAACATTGAGAGTGTGCTCAGCGAGTTCTCTAGGTACACCTAGCATGTCAGAAGGTTTCCATGCAAAAATGTCCCTATTCTCACGGATGAACTCGATGAGCGCGCTTTCCTATTTTGGATCCAGATTGGCATTGATGCTAAACTGCTGAGATGAATCACCTGGAACGAAATCAACAAGTTTAGTCTCATCAGCCGACTTAAATTTCATTGCCGGCTCATGCTCCGTAGTCGGCTTTTTCAGAGAGGTCATATCTGTTGGGTCAACATTGTCCTTGTAGAATTTTAACTCCTCTGTTGCACAAACAGATTCTGCGTAAGGTGCATCGCCTTCCTCACACTCCAAGGCCACCTTTCGGCTGCCATGAACCGTAATGGTCCCATTGAGACCCGGCATCTTGAGCTGTAAATACACGTAACACGGCCGTGCCATGAACTTGGCGTAAGCCGGCCGCCCAAATATGGCATGATACGGGCTTCTTATCTTGATCACCTCAAAGGTCAATTTTTCCACCCTGTAGTTGTGCTCGTCTCCAAAGGCCACTTCCAACTCGATCTTGCCGACTGGATAAGCCGACTTACCAGGTACCACACCATGGAAAATAGTGTTTGACTGGCTGAGGTTCTTATCAATCAACCCCATACGACGTGAAGTCTCATAATATAGGATGTTGATGCTGCTGCGTCCATCCATGAGCACCTTAGTGAACTTATATCCTTCCACCTGAGGAGCCACCACCAAGGCCAAGTGACCCGGATTATCCACCCGGGGAGGGTGATCCTCCCTACTCCACACTATAGGCTGCTCAGACCACCGCAAGTAGCGTGGAACCGCCGGCTCAACAGCATTCACAGCCCTCTTATTAAGCTTCTGATCTCGCTTACACAGACTGGTGGTAAACACATGATACTGTCCACCGCTAAGCTGCTTTGGATTGGTCTGATAACCCCCCTGCTGCTGTTGATGACCCTGCCCAGACTGCTGATTAAAGCCCCCTTGACCGTTCTAAGGATTAGAATTTGAGCCGCAACTCGGGCCATGAAAACCGCCGGCGCCTGAGCCACCGCTCGGGCCATTGTTGCCGTTGAAGGCGTTGGAATTCTTAAAAGCCTTCATGATTGCACAATCCTTCCATAGATGAGTAGCTGGCCTCTCTCTAGAGCCATGCCTTGGACAGGGCTCATTCAACAGTTGCTCCAGCGTCGGGCCTGACCCGCCGGCTCGGGGAGGGGGCCTTCCTTTGCGTCTCTGGCTATTACCCTGTGAGCTGGCGTTGGCCACAAAATCTAGGCTGCCGTCGGCCTTACGCTTGCCACTTCCTTGGTTCCCCGGGTTATGCTGAGGACCCTTGCCATTGCCGTTCTTCTGTCCCTTCCCTGTCCTTTCATCGTCTGAAGCGGGGTCCTTGGTACTATCAGAATCGGCGTACTTGACGAGAGCCGCCATCAGCGTACCCATATCATTGCAGTCGCGCTTAAGTCGCCCGAGCTTAATTTTCAGGGGCAGAAAACGACAATTTTGCTCCAACATTAAGACTGCAGAACCGGCATCCATCTTATCCGATGAATGTATGATCTCTTTGACCCGGCGAACCCAATGTGTCGTAGACTCACCCTCCTGCTGTTTACAGTTAGTCAAATCCACTATTGACATAGACTGCCTACAGGTGTCTTTGAAGTTTTGTATGAACCGGGCCTTTAGCTCAGCCCAAGACCCGATGGAATTCGGCGGTAGCGCTTTCAGCCAAGTGCGGGCAGGCCCATCTAGCATCATGGTGAAGTATTTGGCCATCGCCGCTTCACTGACCTGCAGCAGTTCCATAGCCAGCTCGTAACTTTCGATCCAGGCCCTGGGTTGTAAGTCAGCTGTGTAATTAGGCACCTTCCTAGGGCCTTTGAAATCTTTGGGTAGACGTTCATTGCGGAGAGCTGGCACTAAGCAAGGGACACCTCCAGTCCTCGCAGGGATACCCACGTCGACGGAAGTCGTCGGATAAGCCGGGGGGGTCTGGTAAGCCGTCAACTGAGGCACCTGCTCCGCCTCTTGCCGCGCTCTATCTTGGTCTGCCGCGTGAAAGGCTCCGTTATGAGCCGGGCCATGGCCAGGGGGCGGGTCATGGCGTCGGACATTACTTGAGCCGGTCGCTGAGACCATGTGTCTGCTATAACTCGGGCTCCGGCCTGGACGAGGGGTCGAGTGGATCCTGTCCCGGCTGTAAGAGTACGCCTCTTGCTGTGCCAGCGCTGTCTGAAGGAGTTCCCTGACCCGGCGGGTTTCAATAGCCGTCGAAGAGTCACCGTCAATTGGGAGGGCCGCCAGCCGTGCTGCTGCAGCGACCATGTTCTCTAGCGGGTTAGCATAATGACCCGGTGGTATCGGCACATACTGAGGCGGGGCAGGGTTCGCCTGGGGAGGCCCCATCACTTGTGGCTGAACAGGGGTCCCAGACCCGGGCACTATGATCCCTGGCGGGTTACTAGACCCTGCACCTGGCGTGTTGAAGAGGTTTCGAGGATCGTAGACCGGAGGGAGTCGAGATTGGGCCTTTTGATGCCTCCTTCTCATGACCTCATTGGACGCGTTCTGATCCATCGTGAGCCGGAAGGACTGCGCCTGAATCAACTGAGTTTGGGCGTCGAGAGCCGCCCTCTCCGCAGCCATCCTGATCCCTTCCGCTGCCAGATCCTCCTTGGCTTTCACTAGATCTAGCTTTAACTGCGCCACCTCCGCGTCATGCTGAGCTTGATCCGCCGGGTCAACCGCGGCGGTCAATAGGGCCGTCATCTTGTCCGTGAGATCCATCAGCACCTGAGCCGGCGAGGGCACCGGGTTTCCTGCCCCAGCAGCAGGGTTCTGAACAGGCTGCGCACCGGCCATGAAGATTCCGACCCGGCTCGGCGGCTCAAACGGGTCCGGAATACTGTCACCATCGGAACAACCCATGAGCCTACCCTCTTGAAGTTGATACAACGAGTTTGACTCATCTGTGGACGACTCGCCGTCAGAGCTGGCGGCCGTCTCATCACCAGATCCAGATCTATCAGAGTGCCCTCCACGGACACATCCCACAAAAGCATGCCTCAAGGCAGGCAGGGCCCGGGCGGGTCATGCGCGCTGAGCCGTCTCGACGAGATCGGCGCAGAGATCCGGCTCAGGGCCCGGCTCACCAATCTTGCCAATGAAAACATGAATTCCGCCGAAGGGGACCCGGTATCCATACTCGATTGAGCTGGCGTCGGGGCCCCAGCTTGCATCGTTGATGTAGAGCTTGCCGCGACGCCTCTTGGTCATCTGGCCCACAGTGTATCCCTTGAGCCCTTCGAAGCTGCCCTTCAAGAACTCAAATCCACCGTGCGCTGGGCCCATGGTGGGCGCCAACTGTCGTGGAATTGTCACGGCAGATGTCCTCAAGCTAGGACTTAGTCGTGGAGCCATCACCGCTAGGAATCTTGAAGGGGTTAAACGGGACAAGGAACACGAAGGTTTATACTGGTTCGGCCCCTTACGGTGAAGGTAAAAGCCTACGTCCAGTTGAGGTGGTATTGATTAGGGTTTCGATGACCAGGAAGCTTAACTGCTATGCCTGGCTCTCGACCAGATCTTTATTGTCCCTAAACCGCCGCCGGGTCGTCCCTTATATAGAGAGGTTGACGCCCAGCAGCTTCTGAGAATCCCGGCCGGCTCATAAGAGTGTCCGGCTCGGACTCTCAACTACTCTTGCCTTATACTACAAGTTCTACCATAATGACGGTTGTAACTACGGGCCTTAAGCCATCTCCGGGTCTTAAGCCCATCTTTGGCCCACCGTCTTCAAGCTTGGCGCCGGGCTTCTGGTGATGATCCTTATGTGTTACCCGGCCCCACCGGGCGGGTGACTCTAAGGTTTATATCCTCAACAGGTATGACGGAAACTAGGGCGGCAAGAGTGGAACAAAACACCAGGCATAAGGCCGAGCCTTCCACCCTTTACCAAAATATATAGATGCATTAATTAAATAAGAGATATTGTGATATTCCAAAATATCCATGTTCCAACATGGAACCAACTTCAACTACCTGCAACTAGCAACGCTATAAGAAGGGCTGAGCAAAAGCGGTAACTTAGCCAAACAACGGTTTGCTAGGAAAGGATGGTTAGAGGCTTGGCATGGCAATATGGGAGGCATGATATAGCAAGTGGTAGGTAGCGCAGTATGGCAATAGAACGAACAACTAGCAAAGCAAAGATAGAAGTGATTTCGAGGGTATGGTCATCTTGCCTGCAAGGTTCTCAGAGTTGTCGAAAGCTTGATCCTCGCAAGCGTACTCAATAGGTTCCTCGTTCACGAACTCGTCTCCCGGCTCTATCCAAAGCAAGAGCACAAGCAACGGAACCAAGATCAAACACGGTGCAATGCGCAAACAACATGATGCAAAACATGCATGATATGCGGGATGTGATATGCAATGCATATGCGTGCTCCGGAAGAAAAATGGTGAACAAGGCAGTAACTTGTAAAACCAAGCATGCCACTGGAAATATGAGATGATTTCGGTCGAAATCGATATAAAGATCACCGGAAACGGATGCACGGTTTGCAAATGGCAAACAAAACAAGAATGACATGAATCTGCGATTAACAGCAGGATAGCGCTTAGAATGCAACAAGTAACTATGCTACAGCACTCCAACATAGCAATAAAGCATATGGAAGTAATCTAAAGGAGATGCTTGACAAAAGATGAACACTGAGCTATGGCTAGATCACACCGTAACAGGTTCAAACAAGCATGGCAAAAGTGCAAAAGATATCAGGTTCACAGACTTGGTGAAATTACTGGACATGGCATAAACAGCATCAGGTAGCAATGTTCAGAGCAAGAAATTAACATGCTATAGGAACTTAACATAGCAAAACAGAGCATGGCATGAATCTACTGAATGCATAGAACAAAAGTCCCTTACTGACCATAAGCCAAAAAGGATCATAAGATATGATGGCAACCATGTAAACATAGCAAGTTTCGTTAACAGGTTTCAGACTTAGCAGAAAACAGAGCATGGCAGAAACAGTATTATGAAGCATCTTGGTGAGCTTGATTCACTCACCACAAAGTAGTGCATGACAAAACAAGAATACCTACAGCAAGATGGCATGTTTATGAAGCTATCCATCGCAAGAGCAAGTTCATAGCATGAAAGGATCAACTACAACAAGCTTGGCAAAATTGAATATCATGTTATCAATCTGCCAGAAATATTTTATAGCAAAAGTAGAGCAAGATTAAGACATGCTATGGCACTCGATAATTGCAAACAGGGGCATGGATGGATAGAAAACAACTATATGTACAAAACATCATTAGTGAACATCACCAAAAGGAGCATGGATCTCTCTGTAGCCACATGGATACATAGCAACAAAATAACAGCAGTCACAGACTTAGCAAAATCCTAAGTCCCTGAAAACAGAAACATCACGAAGCCTGGTTTGCATGCTTGTGCTAGTCTTCACAGAGATCACAAAAATACATGGCATACACCTCTTCAAATATAGCATGGCATACATCAAAACACATGTAGAGCTCATGCCCATAAGATGCACAGATCAAATGCAACAAAAATAACAAATCCTCAAGTTCTGGTAAGTAACAGCAGTTAACAGCATATAGCACTCTTGCATCAGAGATTTGGGCATTAAGATGGACTCAAATGAACATGGTGCAATGGAACAAAATGAGGAGCATCTCGAGGCGAACATTTCGATATATTATTCGCACGAAACGGAGCTATATGCAGAGAGTTATGATGCGATGAACATGACCATATAATGTAAAAATCTCAGACTCGGAATATTTCAGGGAGAGGGGAGAGAAGTCAACCCTAGGCGATTTCAGATCGGATCGGGCCGGCCGAGCTCCAGCTCGCCGGAGAAGACGGAGGGGAAGGGCGACGCGGCGGCCGAAGGAGAGGAGGGCTCGGGGAGGCGCGGTCCGGGACCGCGAGGGGACGAGGCGGCGGGGACGGCGAGCGGGAACGGCGGCGGCAGAGGCGACGCGGGCGCCGGCGGGCACGGGCGCCGGCGGGCACATCGGACGACGGCAGCGACCGGCGTGGAGGAAGACGGCGGTGGGGCGCGGGGCTGGCGACACGGGAGGAGACGGGCGGCGGGCGACGGGCCGCGGGGGCGGCGTACGGGCCCGGCGGGCCGCGGGCGGCGCGGGCGCCATGTGGCAGCCCCTGGTTGGCCGGGCGCGGCGGCGGGGATGCGTCCGGCCGGCGGCGGACGTGTCCGGCGGCGCGGGGGCGATTTTTGCTAGGGTTAGGGTGGTTTGGAGGGGGGTTTTGCTGCAACACACAAAAGGAACTTGCGGTTACCCGGTTAACCGTTGGAGCACCAAACGACCTCCAAATGGAACGAAACTTGACAGGTGGTCTACCGGTGGTATACCAAGGCCACTTGGCAAGCCTCGGTCCATCCGAGAACGTTCAACACCCGCTCACGAAAAGAAAACAAGAGGGGTGCGCCGGAGGAGGTGGGAGTGCCGGATTGCAAAACGGACAACGGGGAAAATGCTCGGATGCAAAAAAAACAAACACGTATGCAAATGAGATGCACTTGATGACATGATATGAGATGCATGACACGAACAAAATGCAAAACGAAAAACAAAACCTGACCACGAAGGGAATATCATAACACATAGCCGAAAATGGCAAGAGTTGAAGTTACAAATATGGAAAGTTACATCCGGGGTGTTACCACTCTTCATCTTATGATGGTGGACCACTACCATGGAAATCCGAGGACACGATCTCTTCTTCATCACCACCATCATCTTCTTCACCACCAAAGGAGAACTGAGTATCGGGTATGGGCACTCCCCTTGGCTTCCGCCAAGCTTGGGGGAGGTGCCCCGGTATCGTATCATCCCACTATCTTTTTTGACTTTACTTATTTTAGTTCGATCTTTTGCATTAGATGAATAAAAGTTAGTTCGATCCTTTCTCCCTTGAGAGTTTGCTCAGTGATCTATCCTTGTAATCGTGTGCAAGTTATATAATAAAGTTTAGTTTGAGTTTTTGCTTTCTTTACTCTCATGTTGCTGATACGTCTCCAACGTATCTATAATTTTTGATTGCTCCATGCTATATTATCTTCTGTTTTGGACATTATTGGGCTTTATTATACACTTCTATATTATTTTTGGGACTAACCTATTAACCGGAGGCCCAGCCCAGAATTGCTGTTTTTTTTGCCTATTTCAGAGTTTCGCAGAAAAAGAATATCAAACGGCGTCCAAACGGAATGAAACCTTCGGGAACGTGATTTTCGGAACGAACATGATCCAGAGGACTTGGACCCTATGTCAAGAAAGCTACTAGGAATCCACGAGGTAGGGGGCGCGCCCTCCACCCTCATGGGCCCCATGTTGCTCCACCGACGTACTCCTTCCTCCTATATATACCTACGTACCCCCAAACTATTAGATACGGAGCCAAAAACCTAATTCCACCACCGCAACCTTCTGTACCTGTGAGATCCCATCTTGGGGCCTGTTCCGGAGCTCCGCCGGAGGGGGCATGGATCACGGAGGGCTTCTACATCAACACCATAGCCTATCCGATGAAGTGTGAGTAGTTTACCTCAGACCTTCGGGTCCATAGTTATTAGCTAGATGGCTTCTTCTCTCTTTTTGGATCTCAATACAATGTTCTACCCCTCTCTTGTGGAGATCTATTCGATGTAATCTTGTTTTGCAGTGTGTTTGTTGAGACCGATGAATTGTGGGTTTATGATCAAGTTTATCTATGAACAATATTTGAATCTTCTGAATTCTTTTATGTATGATTGGTTATCTTTGCAAGTCTCTTCGAATTATCAGTTTGGTTTGGCCTACTAGATTGATCTTTCTTGCAATGGGAGAAGTGCTTAGCTTTGGGTTAAATCTTGTGGTGTCCTTTCCCAGTGACAGTAGGGGCAGCAAGGCACGTATTGTATTGTTGCCATCGAGGATAACAAGATGGGGTTTATATCATATTGCATGAGTTTATCCCTCTACATCATGTCATCTTGCTTAAAGCGTTACTCTGTTCTTATGAACTTAATACTCTAGATGCATGCTGGATAGCGGTCGATGTGTGGAGTAATAGTAGTAGATGCAGGCAGGAGTCGGTCTACTTGTTTCGGACGTGATGCCTATATACATGATCATGCCTAGATATTCTCATAACTATGCTCAATTCTGTCAATTGCTTAACAGTAATTTGTTCACCCACCATAAATACTTATGCTCTCGAGAGAAGCCACTAGTGAAACCTATGGCCCCCGGGTCTATTTTCCATCATATTAATCTTCCAACACTTAGCTATTTCCGTTGCCCTTTTATTTTATTTTGCATCTTTATCACAAAAATACCAAAAATATTATCTTATCATATCTATCAGATCTCACTCTCGTAAGTGACCGTGTAGGGATTGACAACCCCTTATCGTGTTGGTTGCGAGGATTTATTTGTTTGTGTAGGTGCGAGGGACTCGTGTGTAGCCTCCTACTGGATTGATACCTTGGTTCTCAAAAACTGAGGGAAATACTTACGCTACTTTGCTGCATCACCCTTTCCTCTTCAAGGGAAAACCAACGCAATGCTCAAGAGGTAGCAAGAAGGATTTCTGGCGCCGTTGCCGGGGAGGTCTACGCAAAAGTCAACATACCAAGTACCCATCACAAACCCTTATCTCCCGCATTACATTATTTGCCATTTGCCTCTTGTTTTCCTCTCCCCAACTTCATCTTTGCCGTTTTATTCGCCCTCTCTTTTCCGTTCGCCTCTTTTTCATTTGTTTGCTTGTCGTTATGGCTAGTCCCTTATCAACTCCGTTGTCCCCTGAGTTTGAAGTCTTTCACTTCAAACAAAGACAAGGAGAAAACTTAAAAGATGCCTGGTTGAGAATAATGGAGTCTTACCATAATTGTACCTTTGAAGTGAACCTGAGAATTTTGCTTCGTAATTTTTATGTTGGATTAAATATGTCTCATAGACAACTCTTGGATTGCGTTGCCAAAGGCAATTTTATCGAAATTGATCCCCATATTGTGCATGAAGTTATAGAAGGTATAGTGGGAACACTACCTCAACAAAAGGGGCCTCATCATACCCAGGAAGAGACACAAGTTTTTGAAATTTTTTGCGAAGTAACTAAGATTTTACAGAAGTCTCTTGAACCTCTTAAGAACGTTAGCGGAAATATTTACCGCATGAATATGTTGATTACTCTTTGCAGTAAGCGGTTGGATTCTTTAGATCTAAAAATTTCAGAATATGAAGGGAAACGTAAAGAACCTCCCGGATTCGAGCTTGATTCCGCTAAAAAGTTGAAAGCCAAAGATGGCAATACCTAGATCTATCCTTGCTTTTATGCCTAGCTAGGGGCGTTAAACGATAGCGCTTGTTGGGAGGCAACCCAATTTTATTTTTAGTTATTGCTTTTTTGCTTCTGTTTAGGAATAAATATTTGTTCTAGCTTCTGGTTAGATGTCTTTTTATGTTTTAATTAGTGTTTGTGCCAAGTTAAACCTATAGGATCTTCTTGGATGATAGTTATTTGATCTTGCAGAAAATTCCAGAAACTTTCTGTTCACCAAAATAATTGTTAAAAATCACCAGAACGTGATAAAATATTTATTCCAATTTCTTCTGATCAATAAACAAATTTTGTAGGTCTTCCTATTTTGGCTGATTTTTTGGAGTTCCAGAAGTTTGTGTTAGTTACAGATTACTACAGACTGTTCTGTTTTTGACAGATTCTGTTTTTCGTGTGTTGTTTGCTTATTTTGATGAATCTATGGCTATTAAAAGAGTTTATAAACCATAGGGAAGTTGGAATACAGTAGGTTTAACACCAATATAAATAAAGAATGAGTTCATTACAGTACCTTGAAGTGGTCTTTTGTTTTCTTTCGCTAACGGAGCTCACGAGATTTTCTGCTGAGTTTTGTGTTGTGAAGTTTTCAAGTTTTGGGTGAAAGATTTGATGGATTATGGAACAAGGAGTGGAAAGAGCCTAAGCTTGGGGATGCCCATGGCACCCCCAAGATAATCTAAGGACACCTAAAAGCCAAAGCTTGGGGATGCCCCGGAAGGCATCCCCTCTTTTGTCTACTTCCATCGGTAACTTTACTTGGAGCTATATTTTTATTCACCACATGATATGTGTTTTGCTTGGAGCATCTTGTATGATTTGAGTCCTTGCTGTTTAGTTTACCACAATCATCTTTGCTGTACACACCTTTTAAGAGAGACACACATGATTTGGAAATTATTAGAATACTCTATGTGCTTCACTTATATCTTTTGAGTTATATAGTTTTTGCTCTAGTACTTCACTTATATCTTTTAGAGCACGGTGGTGGATTTGTTTTATAGAAACTATTGATCTCTCATGCTTCACTTAGATTATTTTGAGAGTCTTAAATAGCATGGTAATTTGCTTAAATAATCCTAATATGCTAGGTATTCAAGAATAGTAAAAACTTTCTTATGAGTGTTTTGAATACTAAGAGAAGTTTGATGCTTGATGATTGTTTTGAGACATGGAGGTAGTGATATTAAAGTTGTGCTAGTTGAGTAGTTGTGAATTTGAGAAATACTTGTGTTGAAGTTTGCAAGTCCCGTAGCATGCACGTATGGTAAACGTTATGTAACAAATTTGAAACATGAGGTGTTCTTTGATTGTCCTCCTTATGAGTGGCAGTCGGGGACGAGCGATGGTCTTTTCCTACCAATCTATCCCCCTAGGAGCATGCGCGTAGTGCTTGGTTTTTGATGACTTGTAGATTTTTGCAATAAGTATGTAAGTTCTTTATGACTAATGTTGAGTCCATGGATTATACGCACTCTCACCTTTCCATCATTGCTAGCCTCTTCGGTACTGTGCATTGCCCTTTCTCACATTGAGAGTTGGTGCAAACTTCGCCGGTGCATCCAAACCCCGTGATATGATACGCTCTTTCACACATTAAACTCCTTATATCTTCCTCAAAACAGCCACCATACCTACCTATTATGGCATTTCCATAGCCATTCCGAGATATATTGCCATGCAACTTTCCACCGTTCCGTTTATCATGACACGTTCATCATTGTCATATTGCTTTGCATGATCATGTAGTTGACATAGTATTTGTGGCAAAGCCACCGTTCATAATTCTTTCATACATGTCACTCTTGGTTCATTTCATATCCCGGTACACCACCGGAGGCATTCATATAGAGTCATACTTTGTTCTAGTATCGAGTTGTAATCATTAAGTTGTAAATAAATAGAAGTGTGATGATCATCATTTTCTAGAGCATTGTCCCAAGTGAGGAATAAAAAAAAGAGAGTGAAAGGCCATAAAAAAAGAGAAGGCCCAAAAAAATGAGAGAAAAAGAGAGAAGGGACAATGTTACTATCCTTTTACCACACTTGTGCTTCAAAGTAGCACCACAATCTTCATGATAGAGAGTCTCTTGTTTTGTCACTTTCATATACTAGTGGGAATTTTTCATTATAGAACTTGGCTTGTATATTCCAACAAGTGCCCTAGGTCTTCGTGAGCAAGCAAGTTGGATGCACACCCACTTAGTTTCTTTTGTTGAGCTTTCATATATTTATAGCTCTAGTGCATCCGTTGCATGGCAATCCCTACTCCTTGCATTAACATCAATCGATGGGCATCTCCATAGCTCATTGATTAGCCACGTTGATGTGAGACTTTCTCCTTTTTTGTCTTCTCCACATAACCCCCATCATTATATTCTATTCCACCCATAGTGCAATATCCATGGCTCACGCTCATGTATTGCGTGAAGGTTGAAAAAGTTTGAGATTACTGAAGTATGAAACAATTGCTTGGCTTGTCATCGGGGTTGTGCATGATGAGAGCATTCTTGTGTGACGAAAATGGAGCATGACTAAACTATATGATTTTGTAGGGATGAACTTTCTTCGGCCATGTTATTTTGAGAGGACATAATTGCTTAGTTAGTATGCTTGAAGTATTATTATTTTTATGTCAATATTGAACTTTTATCTTGAATCTTTCGGATCTGAATATTCATACCACAATTAAGAAGAATTACATTGAAATTATGCCAAGTAGCATTCCACATCAAAAATTCTGTTTTTATCATTTACCTACTCGAGGACGAGTAGGAATTAAGCTTGGGGATGCTTGATACGTCTCCAACGTATCTATAATTTTTGATTGCTCCATGCTATATTATCTTCTGTTTTGGACATTATTGGGCTTTATTATACACTTTTATATTATTTTTGGGACTAACCTATTAACCAGAGGCCCAGCCCAGAATTGTTGGTTTTTGCCTATTTCAGAGTTTCGCAGAAAAAGAATATCAAACAGAGTCCAAACGGAATGAAACCTTCGGGAACGTGATTTTCGGAACGAACATGATCCAGAGGACTTGGACCCTACGTCAAGAAAGCTACCAGGAATCCACGAGGTAGGGGGCGCGCCTACCCCCCTGGGTGCGCCCTCCACCCTCGTGGGCCCCACGTTGCTCCACCGACGTACTCCTTCCTCCTATATATACCTACGTACCCCCAAACGATCAGATACGGAGCCAAAAACCTAATTCCACCGCCGCAACCTTCTGTACCCGTGAGATCCCATCTTGGGGCCTATTCCGGAGCTCCGTCGGAGGGGGCATCGATCACGGAGGGCTTCTACATCAACACCATAGCCTCTCCGATGAAGTGTGAGTAGTTTACCTCAGACCTTCGGGTCCATAGTTATTAGGTAGATGGCTTCTTCTCTCTTTTTGGATCTCAATACAATGTTCTCCCCCTCTCTTGTGGAGATCTATTCGATGTAATCTTCTTTTGCGGTGTGTTTGTTGAGACCGATGAATTGTGGGTTTATGATCAAGTTTATCTATGAACAATATTTGAATCTTCTGAATTCTTTTATGTATGATTGGTTATCTTTGCAAGTCTCTTCGAACTATCAGTTTGGTTTGGCCTACTAGATTGATCTTTATTGCAATGGGAGAAGTGCTTAGCTTTGGGTTCAATCTTGCGGTGTCCTTTCCCAGTGACAGTAGGGGCAGCAAGGCATGTATTGTATTGTTGCCATCGAGGATAACAAGATGGGGTTTATATCATATTGCATGAGTTTATCCCTCTACATCATGTCATCTTGCTTAAAGCGTTACTCTGTTCTTGAACTTAATACTCTAGATGCATGCTGGATAGCGGTCGATGTGTGGAGTAATAGTAGTAGATGCAGGCAGGAGTCGGTCTACTTGTTTCGGACGTGATGCCTATATACATGATCATGCCTAGATATTCACATAACTATGCTCAATTCTGTCAATTGCTCAATAGTAATTTGTTCACCCACCGTAAATACTTATGCTCTCGAGAGAAGCCACTAGTGAAACCTATGGCCCCGGGTCTATTTTCCATCATATTAATCTTCCAATACTTAGCTATTTCCGTTGCCCTTTTATTTTATTTTGCATCTTTATCACAAAAATACCAAAAATATTATCTTATCATATCTATCAGATCTCACTCTCGTAAGTGACCGTGTAGGGATTGACAACCCCTTATCGCGTTGGTTGCGAGGATTTATTTGTTTGTGTAGGTGCGAGGGACTCGTGTGTAGCCTCCTACTGGATTGATACCTTGGTTCTCAAAAACTAAGGGAAATACTTACGCTACTTTGCTGCATCACCCTTTCCTCTTCAAGGGAAAACCAACACAGTGCTCAAGAGGTAGCAGTTGCAAATAAAGAAGGAAAAAGAGAATGGAAATAAATAAAAGAAAGGAAATAAATCAATAAAATCATATACTAATCCTATGGTAGGTGATGGCACCACATAAGGAAAAGTATAAGTAGAAAATTTTATTAGAGATTGACAAACATAGCATTAGTCAATGATGCAACTCATGAAAGAATTAATAAGGGAAAAGAAAATTCACATATAAATATACTATCCTAGAAATCTTTTGTGATTGTGAGCCCTCATCAAAATATTATATGCCAAAATTGTTGACGTTGGACAAGGAAGACAACTTAATGATTTATGTTTGTTTATATTCACATAGAAGTCATATTGTCATAGATCCTTTAACATGTGATGCTTGCCCCCTATCTTTGCTAGCCAAAAATTCCGCACTAAGTAGAGATACTACTTGTGCATCCAAAAACCCTTAAACCCAAATCTTATTTTCAAGAGTCCACCATGCCTACCTAGGGATTGAGCAAGTCCCTCAAGTAAGTTGTCATCGGTGCAAAAAGGTAATAAAAATTGCTTCTAAAAGTGTGAGATCATTTAGTTAAGAGAAAATTGAGTGCTGCACGAACTTGTGATGGTGAAGAATAAAAGCGACAAACTGCATAATAAAGGTCGCTATCACAAGGGGCAATGCAATGTGACATTCTTTTGCACTAAGGGGTAAAGCATACAAACAAGTAAGCACATGGCAACCTCTGCTTCCCTCTGCGAAGGGCCTATCTTTTACTTTTATGTATTTACCTTTATGGAAAGAGTCAAAGTTTTCCTTCTATTTGTTTTTATTTTTCTCCTTTGGCAAGCATCATGTGGTGAGGAAAGATCTAGGCACATATGTCCAGTTGAACGCATCATGCTTTCTGAATCATATCCAGGGATATGTCCAGTTGAACCCAGGGAACAAGCAAGTCTCCAGTCTATGCACCTGCACAAACTAACGAAAATTTGCACACAACGTGAAAAAGGGGTTGTGAATCCCTTCACAGCCACGAACAAGAGTGCGATCTAATAGAGATAGGTATAAAAGATAAATAAAAGAGCAAACTAAAGTAAATATAAATAAATTGTAGCAAGGTATTTTTGGGTTTTTTTATTTATAAATCTGAAAATATATGATGGAAAATAGACCCAGGGGCCATAGGTTTCACTAGAGGCTTCTCTCTTGAAAGAAACATACGGTGGGTAAGCAAATTACTGTCGAGCAATTGATAGGAAAGCGCAAAGTTATGACGATATCTGAGGCAATGATCATGAACATAGGCATCACGTCCGTGTCAAGTAGACCGACTCCTGCCTGCATCTACTACTATTACTCCACACATCGACCGCTATCTAGCATGCATCTAGAGTATTAAGTTCATAAGAACGGAGTAACGCCTTAAGTAAGATGACATGATGTAGAGGGATAAACTCAAGCAATATGATGAAAACCCCATCTTTTTATCGCTGATGGCAACAATACAATACATGCCTCACTACCCCTATTTTGTCACTGGGTGAGGACACCGTAAGATTGAACCCAAAACTAAGCACCTCTCCCATTGCAAGAAAAACCAATCTAGTTGGCCAAACCAAACTAATAGTTCAAAGAGAAATACAAAGATATTTATTCATGCATAAAAAGAGTTTAGAGAAGACTCAAATAATATTCATAGATAATCTAATCATAAATCCACAATTCATCGGATCTCGACAAACACACCCCAAAAGAATATTACATCGGATAGAACTCCAAGAACATCGTATAGAAGATCAAAGAGAGAGAAGAAGCCATCTAGGTACTATCTATCGACCCATAGGTCTATGGTAAACTATTCACGCTTCATCGGAAGGGCACCGAGGTTGATGTAGATACCCTCCGTGATCGAATCCCCCTCCAGCAGGGTGCCGGAAAAGGCCCCAAGATGGGATCTCACGGGAACAGAGGCTTGCGGCTGCGGAAAAGTATTTTTGTGGATGCCTCTGATGTTTTGGGATATTTGGGAATTTGTAGTGCAAAGATTAGGGTTGGAGGACTTCGAGGGGCCCACAAGCCCTCTGGTCATGCCCCCCTAGGGCGCGCCTAGGAGGCTTGTGGCATCCTCGGGAAGCTTATGGACCCCTCTCCAAGTCCTACGTGTGTCTTCTAGTCCAAGAAAAATCATCGCGAAAGTTCAATTCCGTTTGGACTCCGTTTGGTATTCCTTTTCTGTAAAACTCAAAAACAAGGAAAAAACAGAAATTGGCACTGGGCTCTAGGTTAATAGGTTAGTCCCAAAAATAATACTCCCTTCGTCCCAAAATTCTTGTCTTAGAATTGTCTAGATACAGATGTATCTAACACTAAAACGTAGCTACATATATCCGTATTTAGACAAATCTAAGACAAGAATTTTGGGATGGAGGGAGTATAAAATAGCATATTGATGCATATAAAACATCCAAAACATATAATATAATAGCATGGAACTGTCAAAATTATAGATATCACTACAAAAAAATACACTTCCGTGATTATACGTGTTTGTCACAGTAGGTCGCGTTTTTTGTCATGCATGTACATCCATGACAATTTTATGACAGAATCAAGATAGTCATACCTGTGCTGTCGTAGAAGTGTTCCATGGCATTACCAAAATTATCATCACGGAAGTGTCCACTTCCATGACGATAAATCGCGCGTCACAGAAGTGCTTTCGTCAAGGGTGACCGACACGTGGCATCCACCATAACGGAACGCCGTTAAGCTATCGGGTCCGGTTTTGGATCTGATAACCCGCTAACAGCCCCGACCAATGGGGATTTTCCACGTGTAAAATCATCATTGGCTGGAGGAAACACGTGTCGGCTAACCGTTCGGACATATGTCATCCACTCATTGGACCGAAGGCGCCTATGATACGTCGACACGTGGCACGGTCGAACAGAGGCACATTCCTGTGAAAAGGCCGGCCCGTTTAACTTGGTCAAAAGGTGGCGGGCTGGCCCACGGAAAGCCTGTTAACGGCCTATTCGCATATAGCCCATTTACAGCCCGCTAACCCAGGGCCCGTTACGACCTATCCGAATTAGGCCCAGTAGCGTCATCTGGGCCGTCCAATATGATTCCAGCCCATTTTATGTTCCGGCCCATGTATGGCCCATGACGTCTTTCGGCCCATATGAGGCCCTTTGTAACTCTTGGCCCATTAACGGCCCGTGGTGAAACTGGCCCGTAATGAACAGTGTATTACTTTATACCCATTAACGTCCCATTAATCCATTGGGCCGTTTGCAGCCCATGTTATCTTTCGGCCTTCTCAGGGCCCATTTATTCTTGGGCTCATTTCCAGCATTTGGTTACTTACGGCCCGTTACTGCCATTTTCTGCTTGTGGGCCAAATTCAGCCCGTGGTTACAGTCGGCCCGTTTGTGGCCCGTTAATACGTTGGGCCGTTTTCATAGCGTCATCAAATATGGCCTATTAACGACGGCCCGTAATGGTCGGCCCATGAACGGATGACTCCAACTCTAGCCCGTTTATGGCCATAATGCAGTCTGTTTTTGGCCCATGTTTGGCCAATCGATCATACGGCCCGTCTAAGGCCCATTGATGATACGACCAGTAGAAGGCCCATTGTTTCTACGGCCCGTAGAAGGCCCATTGTTTCTACGGACCGTAGAAGGCCCATTGTTTCTACGGCCCGTAGGAAGCCCAGTGTCCCCAGGGAACGTTCACCACATAAGTGACTAGCACCCTTGGTTTTCAACCGAGAGGTCTTGGGTTCGAGTCCCAGGAACCCTCAATTTTCTCCTCTTCCTTCCTCGCAAAAACAAAGAAAATCAAAGACTTGAGAAGGCGCACAGAACAAGCTAGTCTACTAGTAAAGAGACGTTGCTGAGTGTTAGAAAAAAGAGAGACGTGCTCCTGTAGCTGGTTCGAATCCAAACCTAGAATATGACTATATATGGTTCTATGCTACTCTACAAGTAATGAAACTGACATATCCAATGCTCACTTCTCCTCTTCTCTACTTACTCTGCCTAGCATCAGAAGCTCTCGCCGTAGCAACCATGTCCGCTGGTGGCTCGTCCACCTTCTCTTTAGCAGGCAACAACCAGATATGCGCCAAGTCACCACCCGTACCATCGCCCGTGGGTCTCATCACACCCCCGCCGGCACACGCATCATAGCCGGTTGCTCAAGCAACCCGCTGCCTTTGGTGTGGTGCCACTGCTGCAAATCACGCAGAGTCATCTGTCGCGTCTCAACCACAATCCTGAACCCTGGCCGAGTCTTCTACAAATGCCTGAATCATGGGGTAATAATATGTTCAAGTGTTGTTCCGCTGCTTTGAGTTGCTGATTTTCTTTAATAGTTTGGTTGACGATCTTCCAATTTGAATCATGCAGAAAAGGAAAGATTCATGTGATTTGTATTTCTGGGAAGTTGCTGATGTGGGGGAATGCAACTACGCTGATTGTTTGGTTAGCCGAGGAATCCCAATACCAGCAGGTTGGGGTGTTGGACAAGTAACTGAAGGAACGACAGAAGAGGAAGATGCAGAGCAGAAGGTTAAAATGCAGTTCCTGTGATCATGGCCAAGCAACAACTGCTGAACGACCTTGATAGCAATGAGGAGATGAAATAGCTTGTGAAGATAGTGGGCAAAATCGACGTGCTATGTAGGTTGATTTTCTCTTTATTTGAGTGTATGTAGCACTTGTGATGTATTCAGTGGCTATGACATGAGCACTTTGCTGAAACTAGTAATGGATGAAACCTGTTTAGTAGGCTGGGCTAGTGTTGTGAACATCTAATGATTTCTATTAACGGAAATTGGGGGGTATCCCCTTTTGCTCATAAATAAATAAATAAATAGCAGAGGCCCTTTTGCTAATAAATAAATAAATTAGCACAGGCCCTGTCGGGTCAGCATTGTTCCCATTTGAAGACGTCGAGAAAATTGCAGTCCAACAGCAAACTATGTCATCAAATACAAGTTTCACAGCCAAATATGAGTACAACTAAACAACAATGTCAACATGTTTTAGTCGTCATACAATCACCACACAACAACATACATAATAAGGGATGTTCTCATAGCAAACACAATTTCACATAGTAGATAAAAAAACGTCTTATGATAGGCAAATACGACAAAAGCAATCTAATCATCATCCGCAGCAGTAGCGTCAACATCTTCGCCATGTGTAACAGTCTGAATCATAATTCCCCCAGTGTCATCTTCTTCTTCATCCTCAATGTCCTCGAATGTTGGCTTCTTATTGATCAACTCTCGTATGCCCACAACCCGACAGGCAATCTTTTCGCCAGCGTCATTGACGTGATGGTTCTGGAAGATATTAGGAACATCTGTGGAATCTTCTACATCAGGAGCAGTGTAAGCATCATCTTGTTGTGCAACTTTATTAAACGAATTCCTCTGCTCAAACCTTTGCAATACTCTCCAGTCATCGCTACATGCAAATGTGTCTTCTAAGAAAAATATCTGTGTTGCCTGATTTGCCAAAATAAAAGGATCTTAGGTCTGGTACACCGCCTTGACATTGATGGATTTGAAATAATCATCGGCTTTGGGTTTTGCGATCCTGGAAATCAGGTTATACCATCGACAACGCAACAGAACCACACACCGACGAACCTCGAAACTGGAGATATACTGCAACCGAACAATGTCTGTTATGTTGGCATACATTTCAGTTGTCACTTCGCCGTACTTATCCGTGCTCATGATGGCACTATTTTTGTAACGCCCGGATAATTAGGCTACAGTAAAAATCTCCTAATGATGCCATGTAACCTGCGATTACTGTTGCTAATCTTTCATTAGTTCAAAACCGATTCAAAAATCAATTCAAAATATGGCAAACCACAAAAGTTTTCAAACCTTGAAACAAAAATGTTCGGTGGGTGCTAAATATTGCACTGGTAATTATTATGGAGAAAACAATTTTTTTGAAAGTGCCTAAATATTTTAAAATGAAATAAAACAGAAAGGAAAATAAATAAAAGAAAATACAAAAAACAGAAAACAAAACAAAAAGAAAAGAAGAGAAACCCTCCCCCCTGGGCCGAATGGCCCAGCTAGCCAACGGCCACCAGGCCGCCCGACCGGCCCACCTGGCCCAACCAACCATCAGGCCCACCCCCACTCCCCTTATCCCCTGGACCCCGAAACCCTAACCACTCCCCCCGTCGCCCCACATCCCCACTTTCACCCCCTCCCGATCCAGATCGGATCGGGATCGAGCTCGTTGTGCCAACCGCCGCCCCGCGCCAGGACGCCAGCGCCCGGAGCTTCCTCGCTGGCCTGCGTCCTCCTCCTCGCTGGACTGCCTCCTCCACGTCGCCGTCGTCTCCGACTTCCTCCCCTCGCCCCATTGCCCTGTTCCCTGCAACCCGCGGTGAGGCCCCCGGCCTCCTCCCCCTTCTCTTCGCCCCAGCTCGACCCAGTGCGTGCTCGTCGCGCACCCACTGCGTCCCTCGCCGCGGCATGCTGCCGTCGCTCTCCCCTGCGGTGCGACCCTGGCCAGGTTGCTCGCCGCCGCGGCCGTCCCCTACGGGCACCGCCGCTCCCCAAGGCCCCTTCTTGCTGGCCCGCGCGCGCCACCGTGGCTGCTTCGGCCACCGCACTCCGCCTTGCCTCGTCGGGCCTCTCCCCCTCGCCCAGGCTCGTCACCGCGCGCCTCTGCCCTGCACGCCCGCGCCGTCCGCGCCCGCCCGCATCTCCCCGCGACCGCTTCGCCGCACCAGGCCCCGTCCGCCGCTGCTCCCCGCCGCGCTCCGGCCAGGCTCCGGCCCGCACGCGTAGCCTCGTCCCCGCTAGCTGCTGCCGCTAGTCCCGCCGGTGCTCACCGACAGCAACCCACGCACGCCCGCGCCGCCTCCCGCTCATCACTAGAGCCGCCGCCGCTCGCACTGGCCTCCCCAAGCCACCTTCCGCTGACTGCAGCCCGGGCGCGCCCGTGCCAGCCGGCGCGCCACTCGGCCCCGTTACAACCGCGCCTCGCTACCGGGCGGGGTGCGGTTCGCCCACAAGCGCGCTCGCTCGCCCAGCGCCCGGCTCCCGCTAAGGCCCTAGGGCCTATGACATGTGGGGCCCCACCCCCAGAACGTTTTTATAAAAAGGAAATAAAATAATAATAATAATAATGTTAATTAATTAATTAACTAAATTAATCATAATTAGATTAATCTAATCACTAATTAACTGTTAGTTAATTAATCAGTCAATGACATGCGGGACCCACACGTCAGATTGACCCCTGTTGACTGCTGACGTCATGCTGCCATCATGCTGACGTCAGCATGCACTATTCTGGATAGTGTTGAATATTAATTAAATAATTCTAAAAATGATTTAAAACTTTAGAAAATCATATAAAATAAACCGTAACTCAGATGAAAATACTTTCTACATGAAAGTTGCTCAGAACGACGAGACGAATCCGGATACGCAGCCCGCTCGTCCGCCACACATCCCTAGCATAGCAAACTCGCAACTTTCCCCCTCCGGTTCATCTATCCGAAAACGTGAAACACCGGGAATACCTTCCCAGATCTTTCCCCCCTTCGTCGGTATCACCTACTACTGCGTTAGGGCACACCTAGCAACGCTCATTGTCATGTCATGCATCGTCATGCATTTGTTTGCATTGTATTTATTCTTTCTTCCCCATCTTCTCTCGCTAGACACCGAGACCGACGCCGCTGCTACCCAGTACGACTACGGTGTTGAGGACCCCTCCTTCTCGGC
The DNA here is from genome assembly GCF_002575655.3 of Aegilops tauschii subsp. strangulata. NCBI lineage: Eukaryota > Viridiplantae > Streptophyta > Magnoliopsida > Poales > Poaceae > Aegilops > Aegilops tauschii. The sequence goes on from NC_053038.3 coordinate 160,515,888, forward strand.
TGAGCTTCCAGGCAAGCCCCCCCCTTGATCACCAGATATCTCCTATTCTTCTCTATACTGCTTGCATTAGAGTAGTGTAGCATGTTACTGGTTTCCGTTAATCCTATACTGCTGCATAGACTGTCCTTGCTACTACTGTTGTTACCTTTAACTGCAATCCTACATGCTTAGTATAGGATGCTAGTATTCCATCTGTGGCCCTACATTCTTGTCCGTCGACCTTGCTATACTATCGGGCCATGATCACTCGGGAGGTGATCACGGGTATATACTTATATACTTTACATGATACCTGTGGTGACTAAAGTCGGGTTGGCTCGTAGGAGTACCCGCGAGTGGATCTTTGTGGCGGAGCGACAGGGCAGGTTGAGACCACTTAGGCGAGAGGTGGGCCTGGCCCTGGTCGGCGTTCGCGGATACGTCAATTAACACGCTTAACGAGATCTTGGTATTTGATCTGACTCTGGCCACTGGCCTATACGCACTAGCCAGCTACGCGGGAACAGTTATGGGCACTCGGCGTCGTGGTATCAGCAGAAGCCTTCTTGACGTCAGCGACTGAGCGGCGCGCGCTGGATTGGACCGTAAGCCTGCGCTTGTATTAAGGGGGCTAGGTCTGCTTTCGGACGCGTTCGCAACGTGCAGGTGTGCAAAGGGCGATGGGCCTAGACCCCTGCGTCATAGGATTTAGACCGGCGTGCTGACCTTTCTGTTGTGCCTAGGTAGGGTGCGATGTGTTGATCTTTCGAGGCCAGGCATGACCCAGGAAAGTGTGTCCGGCCAAATGGGATCGAGCGTGTTGGGTTATGTGGTGCACCCCTGCAGGGAAGTTTTTCTATTCAAATAGCCGCGATCTTCGGTAACAGGACGACTTGGAGTTGTACCTTGACCTTATGACAACTAGAACCGGATACTTAATAAAACACACCCTTCCAAGTGCCATATACAACCCAGTGATCACTCTCTCACACGTCGACGAGGAGAGGATCGCCGGGTAGGATTATGCTATGCGATGCCACTTGGTGAACTTACCATCTACTCTCTCCTACATGCTGCAAGATGGAGGTGGCCAGAAGCATAGTCTTCGACAGGATTAGATATCCCCCTCTTATTCTGGCATTCTGCAGTTTAGTCCATCGATATGGCCCTTTACACATATACCCATGCATATGTAGTGTAGCTCCTTGCTTGCGAGTACTTTGGATGAGTACTCACGGTTGCTTTTCTTCCTCTTTTCTCCCTTTCCCTTCTACCTGGTTGTCGCAACCAAATGCCGAAGCCCAGGAGCCAGATGCCACCATCGATGACGACTCCTACTACACCGGAGGTGCCTACTACTACGTGCAGCCCGCTGACAACGACCAGGAGTAGTTCAGGAGGATCCCAGGCAGGAGGCCTGCGCCTCTTTCGATCTGTATCCCAGTTTGTGCTAGCCTTCTCAAGGCAAACTTGTTTAACTTATGTCTGTACTCGAGATATTGTTGCTTCCGCTGACTCGTCTATGATTGAGCATTTGTATTCGAGCCCTCGAGGCCCCTGGCTTGTATTATGATGCTTGTATGACTTATTTATGTTTTTAGAGTTGTGTTGTGATATCTTCCCGTGAGTCCCTGATCTTGATCGTACACGTTTGCGTGCATGATTAGTGTACGATTGAATCGGGGGTGTCACAAGTTGGTATCAGAGCCGACTGCCTGTAGGAATCCCCCTTCCACACTCCTTGGCCGAAGTCGAGTCTAGACATTGCAAAAACTTTTACTAACATGGCTGTGTGTCTTACGGGCCCACGTTGCCATTGGGTGGTACTAGGATCTTTTACTCCTCGATCTTTACTCCAGGACTCTTAACTCTCTTCTACTCGGGTTAAACGAATTTACTAACTCTAACACTAGGATCCCGTGACCACATTCACCCCAAAGTTGGATAAGCCATAGTTATTCCTTAGAATAGTATTTTGAACAATTCCCACACTGTCATTTGACTCCTTTGAAACATCTTTGTTTTCATATGGAACCCACGAGGCAGGTCGTGCGCCACACGACGGCCATTGGTGCCTCGGGATCGCCTGCCGTGCTAGCCGAGATGATGACCTATCTGGGTTATCGCTGGCACCCTGAGTACACCGTCTACTAGGAGTACCAGGACTTTAACCAGGAGCAGTACCGTGCCATCGTCCACCTCTACTCTCGGGAGTATGACTCCACTACTGTGCTGCACACTGCTCATGGTGTGGGGGTGACCATCGATATGGCAGTTCACAATGCTGCTTATGCTGCTCTGACACGTCTTCGTGGAGAGTATCGGGAGTTGGACACCTCCCCTTTCAGGCACATTCCTATCGCATCCGATGTTGGTGCGGAGGGATACTACACTGCTGCCTACTCCACTATCACCCGAGAGCCCTTCTACCATGAGAACTTGGTTCTGCATGCTGATGGGCTGGATCGAGCTAACCGAGCTCTTCGCCACGAGTTGTACACCACCCATCAACACCTTTATCGTGCTCTAACGCTGTTTCACCCCTTGTCCGATCAGATGGTCTGCCGCGTTCTGCGATCTACCCAGCCAGGACTGTGATGCCCCAGGGTGTCGGCTGGCCAGATGTGGGAGGCTACTCTCCCGCACTTGGTCCTCTTCTGCCACTTGAGCGTCAGGTTCTGCACCAGAGTATCCACGGACCCCAGGTTGCTGACGTGGAGTTCCCGATGTGACACTACCAGCTTTCAGGCTACACCTACCTCCACAGTACCTCTTGAGACTGATGTAGTCTTGCTTATTAGTGTTAGACGCATTCACCGCGAGCCTGCGTGCCGCCTATGATGTCTTTAGTCTATGTACTGAACTCCGTGTACCGAACTCTATGCATGATCCCTTTGTAAGATATGCCGACTACTATGTAGTATCTATCGTGCTCCTTTCATTATGCATGTTTCATCATGAATGATTCTTGTCCTTGCAAATTTCTCAATGCTGAACTACCACTGTTAAATTTTAGCAGGATGGTTAGACCAGGTGGTCGTGATCATGGTGGCAATGCCCCACCACCGCCTGAGTACATGGCTGGTATGATCCAACAGTTCGAACTGAACCGCCAATTCATGGAGAATATGATGGCTCAGTTCCCTTGCCCCAATATGAACCAGCAGCCAGCCCAAGTGACTCTGCAGGATTTCATCCGCCTCAACCCAACTGTGTACCGCAGCTCAACTCAGCCGCTAGATGCTGATGACTGGCTCCGTGACATCACCTATGAGATGGAGTCTGCTGATGTAGCCCCTGCCAGCTATGTCACCTTTGCTTCCTTCTTCCTGAAGGGACCCGCGGCTCAATGGTGGGACAGCCACAGGCGTACTCTGCCAACTGGAACAATCATCACCTGGCCAGACTTCCAAGCCTGTTTCCGTGCCCGCTTCATTCCTCAGGGAGTCATGGACCGGAAGAAGCGTGAGTTCCACAACCTCACCCAAGGCAACAAAACTATTGAAGCTTATCAGCGGGAGTTTCTGGACTTGTCTCGCTATGCTGAAGAGGACATTGCAACTGATGCACGCAGACATGAGAAGTTCCGTGACGACCTTCAAGCTGACATCAAGCTCGCACTTCTAGTGCATGACTGTAGTGATTTCGCCACCTTGGTGAACAAGGCCATCAACGTCGAAACTGGTCTGCAGGAATACCAGAGCTCTCATAGGCGCAACCGTGACACGGGCTCATCTTCGGGCCCGCCCTCGCAGAAGCGTAAGATATGGATCCCGAATAGCATGTACCGTCCAAATGCACCTGCCCCAAGGCAGTCCTATGCTGCACCGCGTCTGCCTCCCCCACCATCTAGGCAGCCAAGACTTCCAGCTCCACCACCCCAAGCTCCTATTCCCACTCCCAATAATGGTCTGTGCTACAAGTGTGGTCAACCAGGTCACCGTGCCAGGGATTGCAATCAGAATCTGAATCAACTGGCCCTTCCCGCAGCTGGCCGTGGAAACAACCAGCCCCGCAACAACAATGCCAAGTCTTATGGTCGTGTTCATGCCAACCACGTTGATCTGAACGAAGCTCAAGACCAGCCTGCTACTGTGATGGGTACACTCCTCGTAAATTCAGTATCGGCATCCGTTTTATTTGATACAGGAGCATCGCATTCATTCATATCAGCAGAATTTGCATTCATGCATGGCATTAAATATGAAGAGATGAACACTCCGCTAGTGGTACACACCCCAGCAGGCCAATGTCAAACCTCTATGGTTAGTCACGACGTTCCTGTTGAAATTGAAGGATTGGAATTCCTTGTCTCTCCCATCGTACTGAAGTCCTGTAGCATTGATCTCATTCTGGGAATGAATTGGTTAAAAGCGCATACTGCTTCTATCGTTTGTGCCACCAAGACCGTCCATCTGCTACACCCTTCTGATGAAATAATAAGCTACAATGCTCGTCTGGTTCAGAATGCCGAGGCAAGGCTCTATGCATTGAATGCATTGAACGCTGCACCACTCGAGGGCATTGAAAACATTCGCGTCGTGCGTGAATTCCTCGACATCTTTCCTGAAGAACTTCCAGGGATTCCCCCTGCTAGAGCTGTCGAATTCATCATCGACTTGAAACCAGGCACCACTCCTATAGCCAAGCGACCCTACAAGATGCCGCCGCATGAACTCCTTGAGCTTAAGGAGGAAATCGACAAATCTCTTCGCAAAGGTTTCATTCGCCCAAGTTGCTCTCCTTGGGGAGCACCTTCTCTCTTTGTCAAGAAGAAGGATGGGACAAACCGATTAGTTCAAGACTACCGTCCTATAAACCAAGCTACCATTCAGAATAAATATCCTCTTCCTCGGATCAATGATCTGTATGATCAACTGGCTGGTTCATCAGTGTTATCTAAACTCGACTTGATGTTGGGTTACCACCGGATCTGTGTTCGTGAAGAAGATATCCCAAAGACCGCCTTCGTGACTCGATATGGTTCATACGAGTACACCGTCATGTCTTTCGGCTTAACCAATGCTCCAGCCACCTTTTCTCATCTGATGAACTATATATTCATGGATTACCTTGACAAGTTCGTCGTGGTTTATCTGGATGATATCCTGGTATTTTCCAAGAACGAAGAAGAGCATGCTGAACATCTTCGTCTTGTGCTAGAAAAGCTACGAGAGCATCAACTATATGCCAAGTTCTCCAAATGTGAATTCTGGCTACCCGAAGTAACCTATCTTGGGCATGTCATCTCTAAGGATGGTATTGCCGTCAACCCTGAACGAGTCCAGGCTATTCTTGATTGGACTCCTCAGAAGAACGTTAAGCAAGTCAGAAGTTTTCTCGGTCTCGCCAGCTATTGCCGTCGATTCGTCGAGAACTTCTCCAAGATCGCCAGGCCTCTGACTAACCTGTTGCATAAGGGCGTCAAGTTCCAATGGACAGACAAATGTCAGGAAAGTTTCCAGGCACTCAAAGACAAGTTGACTTCTGCCCCAGTGCTAGCTCCACCTGATACTAAGAAGGACTTCGTCATTTACTGCGACGCTTCCCGTCAAGGATTAGGCTGTGTCCTAATGCAAGACCGCAAAGTGATTGCTTATGCCTCTTGGCAATTGCGCCCTCATGAAGAGAACTACCTAGTTCACGACCTCGAGCTTGCTGCTGTCATTCATGCGCTAAAGCAGTGGCGACATTACCTTCTTGGTAATCATTGCGAGATCTTCACCGACCACCAAAGTCTGAAGTATCTGTTTACTCAGCCAGACCTGAACCTCCGCCAGCAGAGATGGATGGAGATTGTTGCAGACTTTGATTTCGGTATTTCCTATACACTAGGCAAGGCTAATGTAATGGCAGATGCCTTGAGCCGCAAGTCTTACTGCAACCACCTCCAGGTTCGCAAAGTTCAGCCCTCGCTTGTTGAAGAATTCAGAAAGCTGAACCTCCATATTGTTCCTCCGGGTGCACTCGCTCCCCCTCCTAAGGAGTTTTGCAAGATGAACCTCCGTGTTGTTACCCAGGGTTCCCTCAATACCCTGGCTGTCGAACCAGATCTCTTGGACTCCATCAAGAGAATACAGGGATATGACTCTGTATCAACTCCGAACAGCATGATGCTTGCCAAAAAAAAACAATTTGCACATATGTACATGAAGCCCACAAGATTAAGCGCTACCTCGCAGAAGGAAAGCCCTCATTCTTCACTATTGCTGATGATGGCACTTTGTACTTCAAGGGCCGCCTATCGGTGCCATGTGCAGAGAAAAACCTGGATATGACACAGGAGGTTATGAAAGAAGCTCATGATACGCCTTTGTCTATTCATGCTGGTAGTAGAAAGATGTACCAAGACATTCGTCAAAGATTCTGGTGGTCTAATATGAAGCAAGACATTGCTCGTTATGTTGCTGAGTGTGACGTTTGCCGTCGTATCAAAGCAGAACATCAAAGGCCTGCTGGAACTCTGCAACCTATCTCTATTCCTGAATGAAAATGGGACCATGTTGAAATGGACTTCGTCACTGGATTTCCCAAATCGCAGAAAGGTAATGATGCAATTCTTGTCGTCATTGACCGGTTTTCTAAAGTTGCACATTTTCTGGCGGTCAAAGAAACGATCACTGCTAGTCAGCTTGCAACTCTCTACATGTCTAGAATTGTTTCACTTCACGGTATTCCGCTGGTTATTAGTTCAGACCGTGGCAGCTTATTCACTTCAAGATTCTGGGCAAGTTTCCAAGAAGCTATGGGAACTCATCTGTCATTCAGTACTGCGTTTCATCCTCAGTCGCAAGGGCAAGTTGAACGTGTCAACCAAGTTCTCGAAGACATGCTTCGAGCTTGTGTTATTTCCTTCGACAAGAAATGGGAGGAATCTCTCCCGTATGCTGAGTTCTCTTATAATGATAGCTATCAAGCTAGTCTGAAGATGGCCCCCTTCGAAGTGTTATATGGACGAAAGTGCCCAACCCCTCTGAACTGGTCAGAAACTGGGGAACGTCCACTCTTTGGTCCGGATATTATCCAACATGCCGAAGAACAAGTCTGCATTATTCATGAGAATCTCAAGACTGCCCAGTCGCGTCAGAAGAGTCAGTATGACTGTAAACATAAAGACATGGTCTATCAACCTGGCAAAAAGGCTTATCTTCGAGTTACACCAATGAAGGGTGCTCACCACTTCGGGATCAAGGGCAAGCTAGCTCCTCGCTATATTTGCCCATTCACTATTGTGGAAAGGCGTGGAAAGGTGGCATATCAACTGGAGCTTCCGCCGAACCTTTCTCAGGTTCACGATGTGTTCCACGTGTCACAGCTCCGCCGATGCTTCAAGGACCCAATCCGAGTAGTGGATCATGAAGTGCTCGAATTGCAACAGGACCTCTCCTATAAAGAGCATCCGGTCCGCATTCTCGACCAAGCTGAACGCCGCACACGTCAGAAGGCGATCAAGTTCCTCAAAGTCCAATGGTCGCACCATTATGAAGATGAAGCCACTTGGGAACACGAGGATCGCCTGCATGATGAATACCCCGCGCTGTTTCCTTCTACCTATTAAATCTCGGGATGAGATTTCTTGTAGTGGAGGAGATTTGTAACGCCCGGATAATTAGGCTATAGTAAAACTCTCCTAATGATGCCATGTCATCTGCGATTACTGTTGCTAATCTTTTGTTAGTTCAAAACCGATTCAAAAATCAATTCAAAATATGGCAAACCACAAAAGTTTTCAAACCTTGAAACAAAAATGTTCGGTGGGTGCCAAATATTGCACTGGTAATTATTATGGAGAAAACAATTTGTTTGAAAGTGCCTAAATATTTTAAAATGAAATAAAACAGAAAGGAAAATAAATAAAAGAAAAGAAAAATACAAAAAACAGAAAACAAAAAAGAAAAGAAAAGAAAAGAAGAGAAACCCTCCTCCCCCTGGGCCGAATGGCCTAGCTAGCCAATGGCCACCAGGCCACCCGACCGGCCTACCTGGCCCAATCAACCATCAGGCCCACCCCCACTCCCCTTATCCCCTGGACCCCGAAACCCTAACCACTCCCCCTGTCGCCCCACTCCCGACGTGTTGATCTTCCGAGGCTGGGCATGCCCAGGAAAGTGTGTCCGACCAAATGGGATCGAGCATGTTGGGTTATGTGGTGCACCCCTGCAGGGAAGTTTATCTATTCGAATAGCCGTGATCTTCGGTAACAGGACGACTTGGAGTTGTACCTTGACCTTATGACAGCTAGAACCGGATACTTAATAAAACACACCCTTCCAAGTGCCAGATACAACCCAGTGATCACTCTCTCACACGTCGACGAGGAGAGGATTGCCGGGTAGGATTATGCTATGCGATGCCACTTGGTGAACTTACCATCTACTCTCTCCTACATGCTGCAAGATGGAGGTGGCCAGAAGCATAGTCTTCGACATGGTTAGATATCCCCCTCTTATTCTGGCATTCTACAGTTTAGTCCACCGATATGGCCCTTTACACATATACCCATGCATATGTAGTGTAGCTCCTTGCTTGCGAGTACTTTGGATGAGTACTCACGGTTGCTTTTCTTCCTCTTTTCTCCCTTTCCCTTCTACCTGGTTGTCGCAACCAGATGCCGGAGCCCAGGAGCCAGACGCCACCGTCGACGACGACTCCTACTAAACCGGAGGTGCCTACTACTATGTGCAGCCCGCTGACGACGAGCAGGAGTAGTTCCGGAGGATCCCAGGCAGGAGGCCTACGCCTCTTTAATAAAACACACCCTTCCAAGTGCCAGATACAACCCGGTGATCGCTCTCTCACAGGTCGACGAGGAGAGGATCGCCGGGTAGGATTATGCTATGCGATGCCACTTGTTTAACTTATGTCTGTACTTAGATATTATTGCTTCCACTGACTTGTCTATGATCGAGCATTTGTATTCGAGCCCTCGAGGCCCCTGGCTTGTATTATGATGCTTGTATGACTTATTTATGTTTTTAGAGTTGTGTTGTGATATCTTCCAGTGAGTCCCTGATCTTGATCGTACACGTTTGCATGCATGATTAGTGTACGATTGAATCGGGGGCGTCACAGTTTTGTGTCTTCCTACCTTCGTCACGTGCAAGGGTGTTGTAGCGCACATCTCAAACAACGCAAGATTCATAATGTCTTACCTGAGTATTAGGACCCATTACTAGTGAGTAAAGGGCATCATTAACTTCCTGCCCATCCTCCCGCATCGTCTTAACCTATGGTTAGAAAATAGACAAGTTGATCATCTTATGTACTCAATATATTAAAAAAACTGGTAGTGCAATTCAAAAGCTTACATGGCTCTTGAACCGTTTCGCAAATCCTGCCATAACCAGTTTGTCAATGTTTCTTTGATTTTGCGGCAGTAACTCCTTTTTGTAGATGCTGCACAACATAGTGATCGCGTCAAACATCTAAATATATAAGAATGTGCTACAAGTTTAGTAGATTACGATGTATAAGCTACAATACTTAGCACTTACTCGATATAAGGTAGAATCTCAGGACAGACACATACCAAACCATTTTGTCCAATTCTTTAGGTTTGTCGTCTTGTGGACTCTTCCCTGTAACTCGAACAGAACAATCGAAAACATTGAGCTCGGGATTGTCATCACCCACCTCTTTGCAAAGCTCATCAGCTATTTCAATGTATTTTGAGCAGAATGTCAACGCTGATGTAGCAATGTAGGCCTCGGCAATGGAACCCTCAGGTCTAGCTCTGTTCCTAACATAGCCCTTGAAAGTGCCTAGCAGCCTTTCAATAGGGTACATCCAGCCATACTGTATTGGACCTCTAAGTAGTGCCTCATCAGGTAGATGAACAACCAAATGCACCATCACATCAAAGAAGGCTGGAGGATATATCTTCTCAAGGTCGCATAGGATAATTGGTATCTTGTCTCTAAGATGCTCCAAAGGATCTATCCTGATATTTCTACTTCAGAGTTCCCTGAAGAATTATCCTAACTCTGCAACTGCTCTGTATAAGTTTGGGCGTCTAAGGATAACAGGTAAAACCCTTTGAAGTAGGACGTGGCAGTCATGAGTTTTCAACCATTGTACCTTGTTTCCATTTGCACTGACTCTCCTTTCAGGGTTGGAAGAAAATCCATGTGGGCATCTCACACGTGACAGGACCATGCATAATTCTTTTCTTTTTACCTTGTCCAAGACATACACAACTAGTGCCATATCTCGTGGTTTACCTTCATCTTCCACTTGCAAATCCTTTCTGATACCCAGGTGTGTCAAATCAATCCTATATTTTAAGGTATCATTCGTCTTTCCTTCAATAGTAAGAAGTGTGCCGATAATGCTGTCACATATATTTTTCTCGATGTGCATCACATCAAGATTATGCCGCAGATACAAATCTTTCCAATACTCCAAGTCCCACAAAGTGGACCTGCGGGTAAATAATAATCTCTCTTCTTCCCTGCCATGCTTCCTTTTCCTGCTACCATTATCAAGATGGTTTCCTGGTGTAATATGCCTGACCTTCTCTAATTCCACTTCAACTCATCGGCGGAGAGCCTCCTTGGCATGTCACGGTTTTCATGCTTTGCATTGAACACATGTCTTAGGTATTTTGTAGGACACGACTTGTCCTTGGCAAGGAAACGATGGTGTCCAACGTAACAGATCCTGCTAAGTATTACGTATGATAGCGGATTCTTGTCACCGCGAACACATACATTGTAACCTTGTGTCGTTCGCCCTAACATAGTGCCCAAAGCCGGATAATTATGGATGCACCAAATTATAACAGCACGCAAAAAGAAATCAGCTGGTGGGCTACTATATAGGTCTCGAGTGAGAACACCCCTCTGTAGCTGTTGAAGTTCCTCCACAAGAGGCTCCATGAAAAAATCAAAATCCTTTCCAGGACTTTTTGGACCTGGGATGAGCAAGGCCATCATGTAGTTTGATTCTTTGGTGCAGACATTTGGAGGCATGTTGTAAGGGATAACAAGCATTGGCCACATGCTATATGTGGCGCTCTGGTGGCCAAATGGGTTAAATCCATCTGAATCTAAGCCAAGTCTAATGTTTCTCTGGTCAGCAGCAAACTTTTCGTGTTTCTGATTGAAGCTTTTCTAGTCACTACCATGAGATGGATGGCTCATTACATTCTGATCTCTGTACTCCTGGTTCCTAGAATGCCACAATACATCCTCTCTTGTTTCAGCATCATGAAACAACTTGGTATAATTGGAAAATGTCTCAGAACATTATGAGGAATACTCTTCACAACATCACCATGTTTCCATCTTCATGATTTGCATTTTGGGCATTCACTTAAGTTGGCATAATCCTTGTGGAACAGAACACAATTATTCTTACAAACATAGATCATATCATATCCAATTCCACTTGCATGAAGGAAATTCTTCATTTTACTGTACGTGTGTGGCAGCTCAGACGCATCTGGGAAAGATTTGCGGAAATCAGCCAACATCGCATTGAATCATTTTTTGGTCATCCACTCAGATGTCTTCACCTGAAGAAAGGTGACCATACCTAGGAATACTGACATCTTATTTCTTGGGGTGATAGCCACGTTGCATTGTTCCAACATGCGGGCCCACCATTTTTCTTCTGCAGGTGAAAGTTCACAAAATGCGCGAGCATTTCGTAGCATTGTTTCAATGTTGGTCAAACTCACTGGCTCCGTCTCCACCACCACCACCTCCTCTTCCACCTGAGCATCAGGCAGATCATGATGCTGATCTGCTGCTTCCACATAGTCAGTAACATTGACGTTCAAAGCTTCACCATGATGAACCCACCTAGTATATGTGACCGACATCCCATACAAGTGTAGATGATTTTGCACAGTTGACTGGGGTTTTGTAACTGAATTCATACATTGCTACACGGGCAGAGCACATCTGATTTTGGACCACCGTACTCAGCTCTGATAAAGTTCATGAAGTTTTCAACCCCCTCGACATATGCAGCAGAGTATCTTCGAGCAGAAGTTATCCAAGTCATGTCCATCCGTTAGACATACAAATTAGTTCCTCTACTAGATATTACGAGAAAAACACATATGCTTTTTTATAAAGTCCAGAAAAAAAATACCTAGGTCGATGTCTAAAGCTATAGCAAGATATTTGGACAAGCAGATCTAAGTAACGAAATATATGTAAAGCTAATTCAGTAAACGGATTTGAGTGCTAAATTATGGCAGGCTGTTTCAGCAGTCAATGAGGTTGAGCACACAGCCATCAAAGGCCATCTCAGTAACAAAGATCGAGTATAAAACGGTGTAGAGCTAATTCACCTAACAGATTGGCTACTAGACCATGGCAATCTACGCCACAATAAATACATGGCAGGATATTTTAGCAACTAATCGGGCGTGGTATGCCATCTCAGCTAAGAAGACTGAGTGACGAACAAGGCAAGGAAGCTTCTTAACCAGAGAATATTGATTGTAAACTATTTCGGCAAACAGTGAGATTAAAAGCGTCTATCAGCTAACATTCATCGCTACTCTGACATGCATGGGGCCTCAGTCTAGAATGCGCGTACCGTGGGAGAAGTTGACCGCCATGCGTCTCCACAAGAACATCGCCAATGGTGGCGGCACAGCTAGATGACAGCAGTCTACGAGAGCGTACTGTGGGAGCGAGAGGATCGCCGTGCGTTCCCTCGACGAACCGCGGCACCTACGTTTTGGTGCGGCGGGGAGGGCGGTTTGGCAGAGTGAATGGAGTGGAGGGGCCGGGCAGGAGGGGGGTTTGGGGAATATTATTTGCTAGTTGGCCAAAGGGCGGTTGAATTTGGGATTTGGGGGGTATTTTTTGGGGGAATTTTTGTGTGGTGGGCATGGGAGTTTGGTGCATGGTCGGTTTCTCCAAGTGTGGTCCCACATGTCAGTGAAGAAGCAAGCCGAAGCGCGTTCCGTTTGCGTGAGCCGTGTGTAGGACTGACCGTGTGAGGGGTGCAATGCGACCGCGACAGGCGTGCTGTGAGTGTACCTCCTTTTTTCGTTTTAAACTTGGTGCTTCGCGTGATCCATCGATACTACTACTAGTAATCCGGTAATCCCGACTAAAACGGCACAACCGGGTCTTTTCCAACGCGATATGCTGGGAGGTTGGCTTAGTTGGTTGTTTTAGGACGAGTTATGCTACACCTACGTAATCCTAGCTACGTAATTAACGTAATGTGAAACGTGTGGGCTGTTAATTGGAGATTGGGGGAGGGAGGGGCCCACCACCCTGAAAATCAGGGGGGAGAGAGAGAGAGGCAATTTACGTTAGCCCTTCCGTAGGTTCTCGTAGATGTAGAAAGATGTGAAATGCGTGAATGTGTAGTGGACGTACTATTGGAGTGCCTAAGATAAATTGTGTATGTAGACCCTATGTGTTTATTTACTTTGCGTGTTAGCTTTGTCTCGGGTCAAACCTTCTATGTTTATACACACAAAAACGAATCATCTTTCCATATATTTTCATACTCCTACAATATATCTTACTATTATTGTCAAAGTTCATATACTCCGGATGAGATTCATGCAAACACGGCAGATTTTCATTACGTTTTGAACTTTTATAGGAGAAGAAAATAAAAGAAACCCGACCCTAAACCTATTCTACGGCGGTGACAGATGTCCTCCATCTGCCATCTCCATGTACAGGGGCGGGGTTCAAGACCCGTGATGTGAAGGTGTGGTCTCTGGCGAGGAAGAGTAGAACACGTGAGACGGACCAGCGAGTTGGCACACCATGCCCTGCCGCCTCCCATGCCCTACTCATCCTTGGAGAGGAGTTCCCGACCTCGGCGGTGCCGGTGGACATGAGGTCGATGATGATGGACGTGGACGGTCCGTCGCTTCACCTGCCACATGCGCCACCGAACATTGGACGGCGATGGACGTGTGGCTGACGATGCTCCCGTCGTCGGCCGCCAGCGTGGCCACCGCTTGTGCGGCCGCGTCCGTGTCCGGCTACGCCGCTATTGCATTGCGAGCGATGACTTGAGCGAGGGTGGCGACCTCGAGCTTCATCCCCGAAGACAAGCTCTCCCGCAGAGCGTTCGCGCTCGCGGTCATGGCGGATGTGGTGCCAGGTAGCAGGAGGATGCACTATGGTGTGGAGTTTAGCTTGGCGTTGCCACTTTAAGTAGCGCATTCCGGTGAGGCCAAGTGTCCGGGTGCGTCATTAAGTCACCGGATTTGGTTCCTCGGGCACCAAGCCTCTTAATGACGGCATACGGACGGACGCCATGAATGCGAGCAGCTGGCATCAGCTGGGAACGCACCGCGCGACGGCGCAAGGGACGAGGGTTTCTGGTGTGCCAGGGTAGTCAGCCGCAGTCGTGGAAACGTTGGAGATGCCCTTTGCTCACATGCGATCCCCACATGCCATTGAAAAAGCAAGACGACCCGGCATGGTCTCAGGTCCTAGGGATGCAGTTGGCCGCGCTAGAACACTCCATGGATGCGTCGTGGTGTGCGCGCACTTCGACACCCCGTGCACCCTCGACGAGCCGGGTGTTGACATGCTGGTCGTGCCACAACGCTAACGGCACCCTCAGCACCCTGAAGCCGAGCGTGTCCAGCAACGATGAGCGTGTCTCTCACTGCGGTCGCCATGTCCAGAGGCGGTGCGGGAGCTGCGCCACGTTGCTGCCCCCCACGACCCACATGAATGGTTGCCGGTGACGAGGAGGTCATGGGCCAGCTCCTTCATTGGACTAGTCTGCGCCACGTCATCCCGAAAGATGTGCCCCACATGTTGGTTTCCCTGTTTTCCCCGCCAAATTCGAGCGTTAGTGCTCCGCATTGCGCATTAGGCGCAAAACAGGTGGTTTTTGTGCCCTGGTTCAAATGTGGTATAGTACCAAGTTGTTACCCTAGCCCCAAGTGTGATGGTTTTGTGTACGGTGCCACCCTTTTCCTTTTCTACTAGTGAAGCGTAACACTTGATTAAGTAGCCGGATGGTGTGTTAATGTAGGTGTCCGACTATTTGAAGGAATAATTGAGGCGTGCCTGGTCCATGCCGGCATTTAGGGGTCCAACTTACCATGTTCCGGCAGTAGTAACTATACTAGTCCCTGCGTACTCCCTCTATTTTTATTTACTCCGCATTTTAGCTTCGCTCAAAGTCAAACTTTGTTAACTTTGACAAAGTTTATAGATAGAAATAATAAAATATACAATAACAAATCAATACCATTAGATTCATTATTGAATATACTTTAACATCATATAGATTTGCTATTTTGAATGTTCATATTTTTTCTATAAATTTGGTCAAATTTTATGAAGTTTGACTTCAGTCAAACCTAATATGCAGAGTAAATAAAAACGGAGGGAGTATCTTACTCCGTGAACAAGACAGAAGGGAAAACGAGACAACTTATTCTTTATTTGAGCCGTTCAAGTATAATCATGTGGCGTTGCTTATTTATCATTCCTCTCCAACCCTCTTCTCCATCGATCATGCCGCCCTCCGGTCGAGTCCATCCTCACGCATGCCTCATTTGAACATTCCGCCGAGTATCATTCGCATGTGGGCCTAGACCATGCTTGTATTTCCAATGTTGTAGTTTGTTCGACATGCATACAGACAAACGGTTCGTTTAAAATTTCACTTTGCCTCCACTACGTGTCGCTTCCCATCTTAGTTTTGACATCCCATTCGGTTCATGCCCCAACACATCTTGACGAGATTGATTGATGTTCAGAGATCAAGTGCGTGTCATGCAAGGAGATAAAGGTTTGGTGTGTTTCTATGATAGAAATGACCCCGGGCGGGGGGGGGGGGGGGGTCTGTGGGGATCGGAGGGAGTATATTGTACATTCAAAAGCAAAACGAACGTACTATACCCACCCTAGTCCTGTTTCAATCAATCTCTAGACCCCGAGATGAAACCGAGAGAGAACGAGTGGGTGCATGTGTGATACCTAAGGTGGATTCTAAATTTTGAACCGGTGATCATAGCATCAGCAAATCATATATAAAGGTTATTCAATGTTCGTTTCGCTTTTGAGCGTACAATATACTCCCTCTGATCCTTTCTAGTTTACATATAAGTTTTATGTGTAGTCAAAGTATCTCTACTTTGATCAAACTTACAGAAAAAGGTATCAACATTCAACAACGCCTAATAAATATTGTTAGATTCGTACGTACTCCTAGATTTGTATTCAAGCAGAGATGGTTTCCAATTTGTTTTCAAACACGTGAATGTGCATGTTCTCGCGTATGCTCTTCGTACTAGGATTTTGCCATGTATAGCCAGTCCAATAGTAACTCTTTTAAGCTCCCTGTCCAATAGTACTAGTGGAGTACTGACAACATCTGCAGTAGAGTATGCAATGCTCATAGTACTAGTAGTATACTCCCTCTGTTTTTATTTACTCCACATAAAACAGAGGGAGTACTAGTAACAATCGTCTGACCTCTCTCTCTTCTAGTAGTATAAATGAAGCGGGCGGGTGAGGGGTAGGGACATCGGTTTGCCCTCAATTGCGGTCCCACAAGCGAGCGAAAACGCAAGACGAAGCGCGTTCCGTTCAGTGAGAGACGTGGAGGGTCAAGCATGCTGGGGTGCAACGTGAATGCGACAAGAGTGATGTACAATCAAAATTGATTAACCGGTCATCACCGGAACCACTATTCACACCAGAACCTTCGCTGCTCGGGCTATGCTACCTCTTGAGCATGCATTGGTTTTCCCTTGAAGAGGAAACGGTGATGCAACAAAGTAGCGTAAGTATTTCCCTCAGTTTTGAGAACCAAGGTATCAATCTAGTAGGAGAGAACGCACAAGTCACCTAGTACCTGCACAAACAATCAAGAACCTTGCAACCAACGTGATAAAGGGGTTGTCAATCCCTTCACGGTCACCCGCAAAAGTGAGATCTAATAAAGATAGTAAAGTAAATATTTTTGGTATTTTTGTTGTATAGATTGGAAAGTAAAAATTGCAAAATTGTAAACGAGATGCGATGTAAATAAAAGAGATGCAATATAATAAGAAAGAGACCCGTGGGCCATAGGTTTCACTAGTGGCTTCTCTCAAGATAGCATGTATTATGGTGGGTGAACAAATTACTACCGAGCAATTGATAGAAAAGCGATAGTTATGATGATATCTAAGGCAATGATCATGAATATAGGCATCACGTCCGTGTCAAGTAGACCGAAATGATTCTGCATCTACTACTATTACTCCACACATCGACCGCTATCCAGCATGCATCTAGAGTATTACGTTCATAAGAACCGAGTAACACATTAAGCAAGATGACATGATGTAGATGGATAAACTCAAGCAATATGATATAAACCCCATCTTTTTATCCTCGATGGCAACAATACAATACGTGCCTTGCTGCCCCTACTGTCACTGGGAAAGGACACTGCAAGATTGAACCGAAAGCTAAGCACTTCTCCCATTGCAAGAAAGATCAATCTAGTAGGCCAAACTAAATCGATAATTCGAAGAGACTTGCAAAGATATCAAATCATGCATATAAGAATCCAGAGAAGAACCAAATAATATTCATAGATAATCTTGTTCATAAATCCACAATTCATCAGATCTCGGCAAACACACCGCAAAGGAGTATTACATCAAATAGATCTCCAAGAACATCGAGGAGAACTTTGTATTGAGAATCAAAGAGAGAGAAGAAGCCATCTAGCTAATAACTATGGACCCGAAGGTCTGTGGTAAACTACTCACGCTTCATCGGAGAGGCTATGGTGTTGATGTAGAAGCCCTCCGTGATCGATTCCCCCTCCGGCAGATCACCGGAAAAGGCCCCAAGATGGGATCTCACGGGTACAGAAGGTTGTGGCGGTGGAAAAGTGGTTTTGTGGCTCCCCTTGATGTTTCTAGGGTATAAGAGTATATATAGGCGAAAGAAGTACGTCAGTGGAGCTACGAGGGGCCCACGAGGGTGGGGGGCGTGCTTACCCCTGGGCGCGCCCTCCTGCCTCGTGGCTGCCTCGTGGCGTTCCAGACTTCAACCCCAAGTCTTCTGGATTGCTTTCGGTCCAAGAAAGATCATCACGAAGGTCTCATTCCGTTTGGACTCCGTTTGGTATTCCTTTTATGCGAAACACTAAAATAGGCAAAAAAAACTAGCACTGGGCCTCCGGTTAATAGGTTAGTCCCAAAAATAATACAAAAGAGCATATTAAAGCCCATTAAACATCCAAAACAGATAATATAATAGCATGGAACAATCAAAAATTATAGATACGTTGGAGACGTATCAAGCATCCCCAAGCTTAATTCCTGCTCGTCCTCGAGTAGGTAAATGATAAAAACAGAATTTTTGATGTGGAATGCTACCTAACATAATTATCAATGTAATTCTCTTTATTGTGGCATGAATGTTCTGATCCGAAAGATTCAAAACAAAAGTTTAACATTGACATAAAAATAATAATACTTCAAGCATACTAACAAAGTAATCATGTCTTCTCGAAATAACATGGCCAAAGAAAGCTATCCCTACAAAAACATATAGTCCGGCTATGCTCTATCTTCATCACACAAAATATTTAAATCATGCACAATCCCGATGACAAGCCAAGAAATTGTTTCATACTTTCGATGTTCTCAAACCTTTTCAATCTTCACGCAATACATGAGCGTGAGCCATGGACATAGCACTATAGGTAGAATAGAATGGTGGTTGTGGAGAAGACAAAAAGGAGAAGATAGTCTCACATTAACTAGGCGTATCAACGGGCTATGGATATGCCCATCAATAGATATTAATGTGAGTGAGTAGGGATTGCCATGCAACGGATGCACTAGAGCTATAAGTGTATGAAAGCTCAAAAAGAAACTAAGTGGGTGTGCATCCAACTCGCTTGCTCACGAAGACCTAGGGCATTTTGAGGAAGCCCATCATTGGAATATACAAGCCAAGTTCTTATAATGAAAATTCCCACTAGTATATGAAAGTGACAACATAGGAGACTCTCTATCATGAAGATCATGGTGCTACTTTGAAGCACAAGTGTGGAAAAAGGATAGTAGCATTGCCCCTTCTCTATTTTTCTCTTTTTTTATTTGGGCCTTTCTCTTTTTCTTATGGCCTTGTTTTTTTCATCCGGAGTCTCATCCCGACTTGTGGGGGAATCATAGTCTGCATCATCCTTTCCTCACTGGGACAATGCTCTAATAATGAAGATCATTACACTTTTATTTACTTACAACTCAAGAATTACAACTCAATACTTAGAACAAAATATGACTCTATGTGAATGCCTCTAGAGGTGTACCGGGATGTGAAATGGATCAAGAGTGACATGTATGAAAGAATTATGAACGGTGGCTTTGCCACTAATACGATGCCAACTACATGATCATGCAAAGTAATATGACAATGATGGAGCGTGTCATAATAAACGGAATGGTCGAAAGTTGCATGGCAATATATCTCGGAATGGCTACGGAAATGCCATAATAGGTAGGTTCGGTGGCTGTTTTGAGGAAGGTAAATGGTGGGTGTATGGTACCGGCGAAATTTGCGCGGTACTAGAGAGGCTAGCAATGGTGGAAGGGTGAGAGTGTGTATAATCCATGTACTCAACATTAGTCATAAAGAACTCACATACTTATTGCAAAAATCTATTAGTTATCAAAACGAAGTACTACGCGCATGCTCCTAGGGGGATAGATTGGTAGGAAAAGACCATCGCTCGTCCCCGACCGCCACTCAGAAGGAAGACAATCAAAAAATAAATCATGCTCCGACTTCATCACATAACGGTTCACCATACGTGCATGCTACGGGAATCACAAAATTTAACACAAGTATATCTCAAATTCACAACTACTCAACTAGCATGACTCTAATATCGCCATCTTCATATCTCAAAATAATCATAAGGAATCAAACTTCTCATAGTATTCAATGCACTTTATATGAAAGTTTTTATTATACCCATCTTGGATGCCCATCATATTAGGACTAATTTTATAGCCAAAGCAAATTACCATGCTGTTCTAAAGGAATCTCAAAATAATATAAGTGAAGCATGAGATATCAATAATTTCTATAAAATAAAACCACCACCGTGCTCTAAAAAGATAAAAGTGAAGCACTAGAGCAAAATTATCTAGGTCAAAAGATATAAGTGAAGCACATAGAGTATTCTAATAAATTCCGATTCATGCGTGTCTCTCCCAAAAGGTGTGTCCAGAAAGGATGATTGTGGTAAACTAAAAAGCAAAGACTCAAATCATACAAGACGCTCCAAGCAAAACACATATCATGTGGTGAATAAAAATATAGCCTCAAGTAAAGTTACCGATAGACGAAGACGAAAGAGGGGATGGCTTCCGGGGCATCCCCAAGATTAGGCTTTTGGTTGTCCTTGAATTTTATCTTGGGGTTCCTTGGGCATCCCCAAGCTTAGGCTCTTGCCACTCCTTATTCCAAAATCCATCAAATCTTTACCCAAAAACTTGAAAACTTCACAACACAAAACTCAAGAGAAAATCTCATGAGCTCCGTTAGTATAAGAAAATAAACCACCACTTTAAGGTACTGTAATGAACTCATTATTTATTTATATTGGTGTTAAACCTACTGTATTCCAACTTCTTTATGGTTCATACCCCCCGATACTACTCATAGATTCATCAAAATATGCAAACAACACACGAAAAACAGAATCTATCAAAACAGAACAGTCTGTAGCAATCTGTAATATTCGAATACTTCTGTAACTCCCAAAATTGTGAAATAAATTGGTGGGCGTGAGGAATTTTTCTATTAATCATATGAAAAAAAATCAACCTAAAAGCACTCTCCAGTAAAAAATGGCAGCTAATCTCGTGAGTGCAAAAGTTTCCGTTTTTTACGGCAAGATCGCAAAGACTTCACCCAAGTCTTCCCAAAGGTTCTACTCTGCACAAACACTAATTAAAACATAAAACCACATCTAAACAGAGGCTATATGAATAATTTATTACTAAACAGTGGCAAAAAGTAAAGAACAAAAATAAAATTGGGTTGCCTCCCAACAAGCGCTATCGTTTAACGCCCATAGCTAGGCATAAAAGCAAGAATAGATCTAGGTATTGTCATCTTTGGTATGCAATCCATAAGTGGCCCTCATATTTGATTCATAAGGCAATTTAATTTTCGCCTAGGAAAGTGTTCCATGCCTTTCCTTAACGGAAATTGGAATCTAATATTTCCTTCTTTCATATCAATAATTGCACAAATCGTTCTAAGGAAAGGTCTACCAAAAATAATAGGACATGTAGGATTGCAATCTATATCAAGACCAATGAAATCTACGGGCACATAATTCCTATTTGCAACAATAAGAACATCATTAATCCTTCCCATAGGTTTCTTAATGGTGGAATCCTGTCACACCCTGATTTTCATGCCACAACACTTAAGCTAATAAATCATGATAAAGTGTGGTTTGACAAAAACTTTTGCATTATTTGACTTTTATTTGGAGTTGGTTTTCTCTCTATGTTTTTCAAGTGCTCTTTAAAGTCAACACAACTCCACCTTCTATATTTCATCTCCTTGCCCCAAACTTCTGCCCAATGATCATGCCATGTGTATAGTGCAATATAGTATTTTCTTACAAAAATAATTTGGCCAAATAGTATTGTCAAAAATTAGTTTTCCAAAACCCCCTGAATTGAGGTTTGCACTAGAAGTACTTGATTTGGGGTATGAAAAATATTTCAAAGAGTATATTTGAAACCTATTAGATATAGGACACCCATAAACCACAAAAATATTATTTTAAAAGTTATTTTCCTATTTTATTTAAATGCTTTTTCTTAAGTCCAGAAATGGTCTTTAATAGGTTAAAATTATTTTAAAGCTTCAAAAATATTTGAGAAAAATCAGAGAAACTCAGTGGACATATAATTTCCATATATAAGAGTTTCAACACATGGTCATGTTCAAAATATTGGACAAAACCCTCCACAACCATTTCTGTCCATTTCAAGTATTTGCAATATTTCTACAAGAAATATTTTCAAATAAATCCAGGAAAAACCTAGCAAGTCACATATGCATAATAGGATGACCATGTAGAGTTTCTGCTCAATCCAAACTGTTTTGGTTCAGAAAAGTGCCCCAAAACCATCTCTGTCCAGATTCATATTTGAACAACTTTACATTGCCAACTTATTCCAAATGCCCCCAAACTTTGTGGACATGCTCAAAAGCCCAAATTATGACACTACACCAAGTTGTGCATCAAGGGGAATGGTTTTGCATGACTAGATCTTGGTAAATGCATTTCTGTTGATTTCTAGGGTTTACAAAAGTTGCATTGCCAACTTTGCCCAAATGAGCTCAAAATTGGTGGAAGGCCCTAACTATATGTGCCATTTCACCCTGTGGAGTATCATGCCAAATGGACTCCATTTCCTTGCCCTAACCAGCAACAAACACCTTCTGCAAAATTTCCAAAACCACCTTTTGACCACTTCCACTAATCTCCATGACACGATCTTTTTACCACAACTGTCCCAGGTCACCTCCTACCTCTAGTAACTCTCCCCTGGCCATTGACCAATGATTGAGGGGTAAAATACCCCCATTTACCTCCCTGGGAAACCCCCCTCTCCCTCTTCTTCTACCTCTCTCTTCTCCAACTGGCCACCCAAGGCATCCAAGGCCATCTCCCACTTCTTTACTTCCCCCTAGATCTACCAGACACTTTTGGCCGCGCCCACATTGCGTAGAAAATGGCCATGCCGGCCATTGGGGCGCTCTGGAGCGCGCTACAGTGCGCTCCTGCACTGTAGCTGCCCTCTGTCCAACGACCCCGGCCACCTTGGGCCTTCCCAGCGCGCCAGACGATGCATCTTGGCGTCCGCGGCACGCTACACTGTCGGCCCCCTCCTCTCTCTCCCTCTCCGGCTCTCCTCGCATGCGGACAGAGCGCTGCCCGAGCGCGCCAGTCGCTGCCCGCGATGGGGACCCGCTCTGCCGCGTTCCCCGCTCCCTCTCTTCTTCCCCTGGGCGTAGTCGACCCGCACGAACGCCCTAGACTCGGCGCAGCACCCTCCCGAGGCTCGTAGCAACGAGCACGAGCTCGCCGGCTCACGAGCCCACAGTGGACCGCCGCTCGCCTATATAAGGAATCCCCGAGCCCTCCTCTCGCCACCACTCATCCTCTACCACTCCAAATAGCCCCCCGAGCCTCCCGTTCATGCCAGAGCCACCCGAGCTCGAGATCGAGCTCGAGCTCCGCCGTTTCGGGTCGCCGTCGATCTCATACTACATGCCTCCTCTGCCCTCTCTCTCTCGATCTGGAACCGCCTCACCTCTCTTACCATTTCTCCTCTGTCTTCCCTCTCTATTGCAGCCGGAATCAACCGGGGCAAGCACCTCCCGAAGTCCTTCCGCCGGCTTCCTCGTCACCGGCGAACCCCTACACTCCGGCGACCGCCTCCACCTCCAACTGAACGGTGACTCCGCCCTGAGCACGACGGTGCCCTTGGATCGCCTCGCCGTCGACCACAGCGACGCCAGTGAGCTTGCCTCCCTCTCTGGCCCGAGGTTGAAGACGGCGGCCGTGGGGCCGGTCGGTCAGCCTCACATTCTGACGGGTGGGCACCACCCGTCAGGTTTAAACACACACGCGCGCGCGTACCGGTTCGCCCGCCGGCTGAAGGCGTATTTTGTATTTACGCCTTCGACGTGGCAACCTTGCGCGGGCTGGATCCTCTCTGGGCCTGCTGCACTGTGGTCCTTCTGGCCCAGTTGCACAGTGCTGCTTCTCCTTTTTCTTTTTCCATGAATTTGCCTAAATTCCTCAGGATTAAATATTAATCCAAATACAATAATTCCAGTTCCTAAATTCTTGTAAAAATCCTACCTATTTAGTGGTATAACTTTCACACATGTCCAAACAACTTTTATGTACTGTTCATATTCAAATTCAAATTTGAATATATTTAAACCTCTCTAAAAATCCATTCCTCATATTATACCACTCCAAATCCAAAACTAGGAATTTTATCCTTCTTAGTTTCCACCCTAGTATTTATTAAAAATAGGTTGACATTTTTCTGAGCACTTTGGTTTTTCTGTTTTGCTATTGCCTTATTTTCCCGTCATTTCTTTTGTGATGAATAGATCCCGTATTTGATGAAGTAGTTGGATAAGAAGAAGGAGAAGGACTTGAAGACTTTGTAGACCAAGGCAAGCAGCCCTTTGATCATGTCTAAGAAACCCTTTTTATGCATGTCATATTGCACTTTTATTGCTTGCATCGAAGTCATGATAAAATGGTGACCACTTGAGGTGGTTTGCCTCCGTTCTGTTTCTCGTTTACACTTGCATGATGCATGACCCTACCTTTCTATGAGGGTTATGCCGGTGGGAGTAGATAGGATGCTAAAGTAGTTGCTACGCAAAAGGGGATGGGTATATGCATGGTGATGGAAGCAAGATTGTTTTCAAAAACTTTTCGAAAACCCCATCGGGTGCCACTTATGCCCGAGGGAAATAATGAGTTGTGTAACCACTTGATGACGAAGTGGTGTACCGAGGCAAGTGTGTATGTTGTTTTCAAAACGGATTGGTTTAAGTTGCGACCGTTATTCCAACCTTACATGCGCAACCACTCTACCCTTATATGGGAAAGGGCATTATTGATTACCTAGGCCGATACTAGCATGGTGCCTGCATTACTAGTAACGGGGGAGTTGTTGCTCTCTCAGGACGGGGTCGTGCCAGGTAGGGCGGCCAAGAACATTTTTCTGGGGCACCGGACACACCGTTGGTACCCCGTGCCAGTGGTAAGTGATGAATATGTGTCACACCCTGATTTTAATGCCACAACACTTAAGCTAATAAATATGATAAATTGTGGTTTGACAAAAACTTTTGAGTGTTTTGGTCTTTGCTTGATTTGATTTTTGTCTGCTGTTTGCAAGTGCTCTAAAAATCAAATAAATCCTCCAACTCTTATACTCCTTCTCCTTGATCCAAAAACCTTGCCCAATGATCATGCCATGTGTGTAGGACATAAAAATGATTTCTTGCAAAAATAATTTGGCCAAATAGTATTTTCAAAAATTAGTTTTCCAAAAAACCCCTGAATTGAGATTTGCACTGCAAGTACTTAATTAAGGGCAGTAAAAATCTTTCCAAAAATATATTTGAGTCCTATTAGATATAGGACACCCAGAAACCACAAAAATATAATTTTAAAAGTTATTTTCCTATTTTATTTAAAGGCTTTTTCTTAAGTCCAGAAATGGTCTTTAATAGGTTAAAATTATTTTAATGCTTTAAAAATATTTTGGCAAAACCTAGGGAAACTCAGTGGACATATATTGTCCATATATAAGAGTTTCAACACATGGTCATGTTCAAAATATTGGTCAAATCCCTCAAAAACCGTTTCTGGATATTTCAATCTTTTGAAATATTTACAAAGGAAGTATTCCCCAAAAATTCCAAGAAAATTCTAGCATGTCAGATATGAAATGTTTGATGATCTTGCCAAGTCTTATGTCTTGGAGAACAATATAACATCATCAAATCCCCTCAAAACCATTTCTATCCATTTTGAAGTTTGAACAACTTTACATTGCCAAACATGTCCAAATGTTCTCAAACCTTGTGAACATGCTAAAATGGTCAATTTATTCATCTAGACCAAATAGCACAAGTTGGAGAGAACGTTATCTTGATCAAAGTGCCCCAAAACCCTTCCTGTCCAGAACCAAATTTGAACAACTCTACATTGGCAACTTTCTCCTTTTGATCTCAACTTTTGTGGACATGTTCAGAACCTCAAATGATGACACTACACCAAGTGGTGCATCAAGGAGAACAGATTTGCATGACTAAATCTTGGGAAGTCCATTTCCGTTGATTTCTAGAGTTTACAAAAGTTGCATTGGCAACTTTGCCCAAATGGACTCAATCTTGGTAGAACCACTTGTTTTCTCATGCCATTTGGCCCTGTCAAGCCTTATGACAAGAGGAGTTCATCTTCTTGCCGAAATCAACAACAAACACCTTCTGCCATTTTTCTAAAAACACGAATTTGACCACTTCCACTAATCTCCATGAGTTCTCCTCCTTACCACAACCCCTCCTAGTCCCCCTCTACTTCTGGTGTGCTTCCCTGCCCGAGAGGCAATGATGAAGGGGGGCAGGGATCCACTTTTCTTCGTTGGACAGCAGCAATTTTCACTCTCTCTCCACCCCTCCTCTACTCTATTGGCTCCCCTGGGCATCCCATGCCACTTTCCCATTGTTTACTTCCCCCTGCAGCCCCTAGACACAAGTGGACGCACAAGTGCGCGCGGAAAAGCCGCGGATGCCGGCCATTTGTGCGCTCTGGAGCGCCTGGCAGAGCACCCGACCGTTGAGGCCACGCTCCCCCACCTCGAGCCTCACCCAAGCGCCAGTCGGGGTGCCTCGACGTCCGCAAAACGCCACCATGCTGGCCCCCTCGTCTCTCCCTCACTCTCACCTCCTGCGGCGCGTGCCCAGAGCCGCCCTGCTCGGCCAATGCTCGCGCAGCTCCTGTGGCCGCGTGCAGCTCGCCCCGCTCCTCCTCTCTCTTCCTGGTGCCCCACCCAACTCCCACGAACGCCGTAGACAGCCCCTCGCCCTCTCTCCTGGCCTCCCGAGCCGTTGCCGCGGCCATCCGTAGGCCGCGTCCACGGTGAGTCGTTGCCTCACCATATAAGGCTGCCCCAGGCCTCCCTCTGGATCCCCTTCTCCCTCTCTCGCTCCCAGTGACCTCCTGGACCAAGCCAACTCCCTCCCCGTGCCCTCCATCCACTAGCATGGCCGGAGCCTTGCCGTCGGCCTCGGCTTAAATTCGTGCCACCCGAGCCCCTCCTCCTCGCCTCATCATTCCATCGCATCACCACGACCATCGTGGAACTCTCCCCTGCTACTTCCCCTCCTTCCCGTGGCCATGCGGTCGAGCTCCATCTCCACCGCCGGCCCCGCCCGCCACGGCCGACGAAGCGCCCGCATCCGAGCACCCCTGCGGTCGCAGCGCACCTTGGCGGATGCGGCGTTGTCTCCTGGACCCGCTGGTCTGCTGGGCGTTGCCGGAGATGGCCGGTGCCACCGGGGAGAGCGCCGGCACCGTCCGGCCTCGCCTCCTCTATCTTCTGACGCGCCCGCGCGGGTTAGGGATGAACCCGACTAGTGGGCCCCATGTGTCGGCGACCCTGAGGGCCGGGCCCGCGAGTTAAGTGGACACGACTTCTTCGGAAGCCGTCTCCCCGCGACCAAGGCGCACTCCTGGCGGGCGTTTTCGACGCCGCCACTCCCCCCTCTACGCGGCAAAGCGACTGGGCCAGGCCCAGTGCGCTCGGCACTATAACTCGCCCGCTGCACCATGTCGCCGCCCAGATCCAGCCCATTCGGGTAAAAATATTTCCCTTTTTCTTTTCTGTAAAACTTGTAAAATCTCCCAAATATTCAAATAAGACCCAAATTTGATGATTCAAAATCCTAGGGTCTTCTAAATTCCTGATCTACCTCATGGTACAACATTCACTGTTTTCCAGAAAAGTTTCCTTCACACATATTTAAATAAACCTATATTTCCTCTTCTGAGCCAAACTTTAGAAACTCACAGAGAGCACATATTTGATCAAAATTCCATTGTTCAAACTCCAAGATAATTCTAAGTTCATAACTTAGTTTATGAACATTTTTCTTAATACTTTCTGTACCACACAAAATAGTGAGCCATTTCTTCATATTTGTCAACTTTGCAAATGAATAGGAAAACCATTTGAACTCCAAATCCAGTGAAACCAACTCCTAAATGCTTCTAAAATCATGTTTTGTTAAATGGGTGCCTTTGCTCATTTTTCAAAAATATATTTCTATACACTTCTTGCAAGTCCATAAACCCCTTGATTCCATCATATCAAAATGTTTAGAAATATCCACTGACCCAATTCCAATGAAACCACTCTGGTTATTTTTCATATAACCAGAGATGTCCTAGAAAAGTCAAATTAATTTTTTAGAGCACTTTATTTTCTGACTTGTTGTGTTGCTTACTATGATTGTTTCCGACGTTAGATGGCGAAGTAGACGAAATACTCGGAGATGGACCCGAAGATTTGAAGACTCTGATGAACCAGGCAAGCAGCCCTTTGACCATGATGAACCATTTTACATCATAATAGCATTTTCGTTGCTTCACTGAGTGCATGATATACCTTAAATGGCAACCTTGCTAGGCTTGCC
Source organism: Aegilops tauschii subsp. strangulata (assembly GCF_002575655.3). Lineage (NCBI taxonomy): Eukaryota > Viridiplantae > Streptophyta > Magnoliopsida > Poales > Poaceae > Aegilops > Aegilops tauschii. Next base: position 160,544,105 of record NC_053038.3, read on the forward strand.
TCCGTTGCATACTCCATTGATACTTGCATTGTTCATGACTCTACCCTTGCTTAGAGTTGTGTTGGTGGGTTATAGGAATATGCTATAGTAAATGGCTACGCAAAGTGGGTCAGGGTTATGCATGGAAAGAAACAAGTGTGGTTTGACATTCTTGCAAACAGCCCAGTGGGTGCCACTAATGCCCCTGGGAGATGATGATGAACTAGGTCACTACTTGGTGGAGAAGTAGTGTACCGAGGCTCGATAAAAGTGTTGTTTACAGAGATGGATTAGATTTAAGATTTGTCGACCGTCCCAACCAAACATGCGCGACCACTCTACCCTTATATGGGAAAGGGCATTATTGATTATCTAGGCCAATACTAGCTGGGAGCCCGCATTACTAGTGACGGGGGAGTCGTTGTTGCGCTCTCTCGGGACGGGGTCGTGCCAGGTAGGGCGGCCATGACTGTTTTTACAGGGCACCAGACACACCGTTGGTACCCCGTGCTTGTGGTATGTGATGAATATGGGAGCTAGGTCCACAATTTTAAGATGTGAAATGTCGGGCACGGGGGTTACTACCAATCGAGTGGACTCCATGTTAGTGTCGTCTAGGGAAAGATAGTGATCGGGTGCTTACCCCGGGTACTTGAGGTACCGCGGGTCGTGGATGACAGGAAAGTTCCCCGGATCTTGTGGGTAAAGTGTGCACCCTCTGCAGAGTGTAAAACTATTCGAATAGCCGTGTCCACGGTCAAGGACAGTTGGGTGGTGCTGCTTAGACTACGTCCATATGTTTCTGGAAAACAACACAGTTTGGTAAATCTGTTGACGTGATTCGTGAGCAAGTCACGATGAGCTTGAGCATGAGTTGTTCACAACTCTCTCTCGATGTTGATGTCTGTAACCTCCTTATACTTGTTGCATACGCATTCATATCCTTGATAAATGTTGATCATACTTGCATGAGAAAAACTAGCTTTCCGCAAAAATGCCAATTTAGCAGTAGTGCCTTGCATAATTATTCTGTTATCACCCTTGGGTTGCTTGCGAGTACATTCAAAGTACTCATTGGCTTGCCACTGGTTATTTTATTTGCCAGGCATGAAAGAACATGATTTGATGAAGAATATTTTGGTGACGAATGCGCGAGCTAGGATGCTTCCTAGTCAGAATGCCTGTAGGGTTAAGGCAGATGGCATGGGTCCAAGTTACCGACGAAGATTTCCGCTGCAAAGTTATACTCAAGACTTGACCATAATGGTCATAATTTATGTAAGACAGTATGAATGGATGTAAGACTCTTGTTATACAGCTTCTGTGTGTTCAGTGAGCATTGATCTCTGGGATCACTGTACATGTGCATTCGGTAATCACGACTTATGAGTCGGGGTCCCCACAGAGCTAGTATCAGAGGCATCCTTACTGTAGGAAGCCTTAGTTAGCATGGTCGTTAGTTAGGGTAAAACTATTTCCAAAACTACTTATAGTTTTCAAAACTATCTATACTTCTGTTCCCTTCTCAATTTTTCAAAAACTAAGGTATATTTTCCTTATTGATCTCTTCCCCTTCAAAACTTTTGGTCGCTACTACCCTTATGCCCCTGACCACTGGATTCCTTGAAATCCTCGTTGATTATCTAGAAGGAGCATGCCTTGTCAGACATTCACCCACATCTTCCGAACACAAGATTGGCGACACCCCAACAAGACGATACCAACATAAGATACATCCTCAAGGAATGAGGACACGAATACCCAGAAGATGGTGACACCCTTGACACTGCCCCAAGATGATGCGACCCTAGCCTGCAATGACCAGGGCATAGGATATGCAAGATCATGATATACATCGGTAATAGAGTAACCCTATCACTACCGTTGTTCTATCGGCAACCACCGGTGGATGAGAACCTAGCCATTTGGTCCGCCTCACTATAGTGAGCAGGAAAACGGTTCTCTTTGTCCCCCGCTCTTGGTATCGATGTTGTCATCAACGTAACTGATAGGTTGGACCTCTACTATGCCTTGTTAATATCATTGCATAAATGATTGCTTATCCGAAACCCTTGACGACTTAAAAGGCAAAAGGGATCGTCATGACTAAGAAAACAACAGAAGACCGAGTCAATGCCAGCTACGAGGAGCCACCTTCATCCCGTCACTTCAATAGGCGAGAAGTTGTTGAAGACTCTTCAGGTTCAACCCAGATCGTTTCATCGAACAACTACAAGAGATGTAGCAACACCTGAGGAAAACTCAGAAGACTGCACGAGGCACAAGGCACGACTACTGAGTCCGAGAACCCCTAGGGTAGGATGAGTCGTGTACCCCCTATGCGCAGTCGAGTCCGTATGATGGTTCGAATAGAACCACGATTGTGTGTTGCTTGTTTTTATTGTGTTTTGATATCAGTCGCCCTTTTTGCCCTAGGCAACAAGTATGCGACTATATCACCTTCCTTGTTTTCGTTTGTTTGGCCCTTTTTGCACCTGTTTGTTGCACTGGCACTATAGAACCCCCTTTAGGCATTCCCCTCCTCTATGCTACTTCTCCCTCTCATCTCTCTCATCAACTGAAGATAAGCAAGACAAGATGCACCAAGGATTCCACCTCAGCGACCAACTAGCACTGAAGACTTTTGCTACAACCTCCTTGACCAAGTACAACCCCGTAGAGATTATGGTTGCCCCTCAAGATTAGAAACCCATTCCTAGACCCTTCGAGACTTCACAAGATACCCCATAACAAATCCTTAACCATGAGCTTAACCTACGGAATCACAAGAGAACTAGTTAAGCGACAGTAGCCTTGCTCATCACTGGGTTCATTATGGAACTAGTGGGCATAGTGAACGAGCACGTTATCATCTTAAGATAGCACCAAACTAACGATGCCATAGGGAAGACCAATTTGAGGATATAGGAATAGAGGACAAATGACTTGATGAGTTTATATCAATGACTTTGAGAAATTATATGAGGCTATTTGGTGGATTATGAGGCTTTCATGTTGGTAGATGAACTTGGTGGGATCAGTTAATAGAGTAGCATGACTCTCATTGCCCCTGAGTAAATTTGATTCAGTAGGACAATTATGATCGCAAGCTAAAAATTCTTGGAAGTATAAGGATTTGACTTATCTAGGGGATATTGATAGGAGATAGTTGTTACGATAATGACTTGGGGTAAACATATAGGAATTCTCGTTGGACATGAGATTTGGATTAAGTAGGTGATCCTAGTTTAGTATAGATGCTGAGTAAGTCTACATGGTTCGGAGTAAATTGGATTTAGACTGAAGATCTCTATCATGATACCATGTTCCTCGGTGGATGATAAACTAGGAGATTGGGTTAATTGTTGGAGTTGATTTAGGATTCTATATAAGCCTGACCTTGGAGTTTACTCGACCCCGATAATGGGAATCGGTGGACTGACTATAGCAAAGATAGACCTTTCAAGTATCTGGGGATTATAGGACATTAGGAGATCGTGTGGAACACCATAAACATTGGATTTGTAGAATTAATGGATCGTGTGATGATTGATGGTAGATAATGGGCTGTTAAAGAGTATCCATAGGAAGGAAACAAGATCTTGGAGTGGCATACAACGTGTTTCCTTAGGGTAGAAATGCCTTAGACCTTGGAAGAATAGACTGAGCACTTGGATTGTGGTGATTAAATTCAAGCTTAGCAGCTTATATGCTCTACCCATGGATTTTTAGGGGTAGCCATACATATGAGTTCGGGGATCGTAGACATATATGATTTTGTTAGACCTCCTCTCGGGAGCCATGAGGTTATGAATCACATGAGTTTTGATTGGAGTTGACCTATACGGAATGATGCTTTCAGTGGTATAAGGTGATCTGTTTGGAGGACTAGATAGAACAATTGGCATCTCAGGAATTGTGCTCAAGGATAAGATGATAAATGTTCACTCGCACCCTAGAATCCTTGAAACCCTTAAGCCCTACCAAGCCATAACACGGTCAGATTATGACCATGGGCTTTGGCTCTAGGTCAAGTAGACCCTGGCCAACACTCAACCGTGACCACCACCAATGCCCCAGCCTACTTTATGTACCTCGTGAACAAGTCATCACGGAGTACTTGGACAATTTGGGTGTCTTCATTATATGATGACATACTTGTCTACCCGAAGATGGAAGAAGAATCGTTCAACTGGTTAAGGAACATCTGAAGACCGCCATGTCAAGGAGGAAGAACTAAACCAACCACCATCGTGAAGAAGTAAACTCCTACATCGAAGACCATGTGTACCAACGGGTCACTCCTCTCAGAAGAACCAAGCATCTCCGTGTCAAGGGAAAACCCACACCAAGATTTAACAACCCTCTCCGAGATCGCTACGAGACGAAGGGAAGACAGTTACCAGCTGGAGATGCCACATGAGTTACCTGATGTGCACAATGTTTTCCATGCATCACAACCCTGGAAGTGTTTCCAACTTCCTGATAAGCCCGATCTCTACAAGGACATCGATCGTCAAGCCACCGACCTCCAGCCCAACCTGACCTACATGAGAAACCCCTTGGCAACCTGGATCAAGCAGAACGTCATACACGAAGCCACACCATCAAGTACTTCAAGGTTCAAGGGAGCACCACTCGAAAGCAGAAGCAGTATGAGGGCATGAAGACTACCCCAGATCCAAGTTTACATACTCCTTTCCGCGCCTAGTCTGGGAATCTCGAGGACGAGATTCTTGTAAGGGGGGTAGGTCTGTCACACCCTGATTTTCATGCTACAACACTTAAGCTAATAAATCATGAAAAATTGTGGTTTGACAAAAACTTTTGAGTGTTTTGGTCTTTGCTTGATTTGATTTTTGTCTGCTGTTTGCAAGTGCTCTAAAAATCAAATAAATCCTCCAACTCTTATACTCCTTCTCCTTGATCCAAAAACCTTGCCCAATGATCATGCCATGTGTGTAGGACATAAAAATGATTTCTTGCAAAAATATTTTGGCCAAATAGTATTTTCAAAAATTAGTTTTCCAAAAAACCCCTGAATTGTGATTTGCACTGCAAGTACTTAATTAAGGGCAGTAAAAATCTTTCCAAAAATATATTTGACTCCTATTAGATATAGGACACCCAGAAACCACAAAAATATAATTTTAAAAGTTATTTTCCTATTTTATTTAAAGGCTTTTTCTTAAGTCTAGAAATGGTCTTTAATAGGTTAAAATTATTTTAATGCTTTAAAAATATTTGGGAAAAACCTAGGGAAACTCAGTGGACATATATTGTCCATATATAAGAGTTTCAACACATGGTCATGTTCAAAATATTGGTCAAATCCCTCAAAAACCCTTTCTGGATATTTCAAGCTTTTGAAATATTTACAAAGGAAATATTACCCACAAATTACAAGAAAATTCTAGCATGTCACATATGAAATGTTTGATGATCTTGCCAAGTCTTATGTCTTGGAGAACAATATAACATCATCAAGTCCCCTCAAAACCATTTCTGTCCATTTTGAAGTTTGAGCAACTTTACATTGCCAAACATGTCCAAATGTTCTCAAACCTTGTGAACATGCTCAAATGGTCTATTTATTCATCTAGACCAAACAACACAAGTTGGATAGAATGTTATCTTGATCAAAGTGCCCCAAAACCCTTCTTGTCCAGAACCAAATTTGAACAACTCTACATTGGCAACTTTCTCCTTTTGATCTCAACTTTTGTGGACATGTTCAGAACCTCAAATGATGACACTACACAAAGTGGTGCATCAAGGAGAACAGATTTGCATGACTAAATCTTGGGAAGTCCATTTCCGTTGATTTCTAGAGTTTACAAAAGTTGCATTGGCAACTTTGCCCAAATGGACTCAATCTTGGTAGAACCACTTGTTTTCTCATGCCATTTGGCCCTGTCAAGCCTTATGACAAGAGGAGTTCATCTTCTTGCCCAAATCAACAACAAACACCTTCTGCCATTTTTCTAAAAACACCAATTTGACCACTTCCACTAATCTCCATGAGTTCTCCTCCTTACCACAACCCCTCCTAGTCCCCCTCTACTTCTGGTGTGCTTCCTTGCCCGAGAGGCAATGATGAAGGGGGACAGGGATCCACTTTTCTTCTTTGGACAACAGCAATTTTCACTCTCTCTCCACCCCTCCTCTACTCTACTGGCTCCCCTGGGCATCCCATGCCACTTTCCCATTGTTTACTTCCCCCTGCAGCCCCTAGACACAAGTGGACGCGCGAGTGCGCGCGGAAAAGCCGCGGATGCCGGCCATTTGCGTGCTCTGGAGCGCCTGGCAGAGCACCCGACCGTTGACGTCGCGCTGCCCCCACCTCGAGCCTCACCCTCGCGCCAGTCGGGGTGCCTCGACGTCCGCAACACGCCACCATGCTGGCCCCTTGTCTCTCCCTCTCTCTCACCTCCTGCGGCGTGTGCCCACAGCCGTCCGACTCGGCCAATGCTCGCGCAGCTCCTGTGGCCGCGTGCAGCTCGCCCCGCTCCTCCTCTCTCTTCCTGGTGCCCCACCCAACTCCCACGAACGCCGTAGACAGCCCCTCGCCCTCTCTCCTGGCCTCCCGAGCCGTTGCCGCGGCCACCCGTAGGCTGCGTCCACGGTGAGCCGTTGCCTCACCATATAAGGCTGCCCCAAGCCTCCCTCTGGATCCCCTTCGCCCTCTCTCGCTCCCAGTGACCCCCTGGACCAAGCCAACTCTCTCCCCGTGCCCTCCATCCACCAGCATGGCCGGAGCCTTGCCGTCGGCCTCGGCTTAAATTCACGCCACCCGAGCCCCTCCTCCTCGCCTCATCATTCCATGGCATCACCACGACCATCGTGGAACTCTCCCCTGCTACTTCCCCTCCTTCCTGTGGCCATGCGGTCGAGCTCCATCTCCACCGCCGGCCCCGCCAGCCACGGACGACGAAGCGCACGCGTCCGACCACCCCTGCGGTCGCAGCGCACCTTGGCGGATGCGGCGTTGTCTCCTGGACCCGCTGGTCTGCTGGGCGTCGCCGGAGATGGCCGGTGCCGCCGGGGAGAGCACCGGCACCGTCCGGCCTCGCCTCCTCTGTCTTCCGACGCGCCCGCACGGGAGGTTGGGGATGAACCCGACTAGTGGGCCCCATGTGTCGCCGACCCTGAGGGCCGGGCCCGCGAGTTAAGTGGACACGACTTCTTCAGAAGCCGTCTCCCCGCGGCCAAGGCGCACTCCTGGCGGGCGTTTTCGACGCCGCCACTCCCCCTCTGCGCGGCTGAGCGACTGGGCCAGGCCCAGTGCGCTCGGCACTATATATCGCCCGCTGCACGCTGTCGCCGCCCAGATCCAGCCCATTCGGGTAAAAATATTTCCCTTTTTCTTTTCTGTAAAACTTGTAAAATCTCCCAAATATTCAAATAAGATCCAAATTTGATGATTGAAAATCCTACGGTCTTCTAAATTCCTGATCTACCTCATGGTACAACATTCACTGTTTTCCAGAAAAGTTTCCTTCACACATATTTAAATAAACCTATATTTCCTCTTCTGAGCCAAACTTTAGAAAATCAGAGAGAGCACATATTTGATCAAAATTCCATTGTTCAAACTCAAAGATAATTCTAAGTTAATAACTTAGTTTATGAACATTTTTCTTAATACTTTCTGTACCACACAAAATAATGAGCTATTTCTTCATATTTGTCAAATTTGCAAATTCATAAGAAAGTCATTTGAACTCCAAGTCCAGTGAAACCAACTCCTAAATGCTTCTAAAATCATATTTTGTTAAATGGGTGCCTTTGCTCATTTTTCAAAAATATATTTCTGTACACTTCTTGCAAATCCATAAACCCCTTGATTCCATCATATCAAAATGTTTAGAAATATCCACTGACCCAATTCCAATGAAACCACTCTGGTTATTTTTCATATAACCAGAGATGTCCTAGAAAAGTCAAATTAATTTTTTAGAGCACTTTTATTTTCTGACTTGTTGTGTTGCTTACTATGATTGTTTCCGACGTTAGATGGTGAAGTAGACGAAATACTCGGAGATGCACCCGAAGATTTGAAGACTCTGATGAACCAGGCAAGCAGTCCTTTGACCATGATGAACCATTTTACATCATAATAGCATTTTCGTTGCTTCACTGAGTGCATGATATACCTTAAATGGCAACCTTGCTAGGCTTGCCTCCGTTGCATACTCCATTGATACTTGCATTGTTCATGACTCTACCCTTGCTTAGAGTTGTGTTGGTGGGTTATCGGAATATGCTATAGTAAGTGGCTACGCAAAGTGGGTCAGGGTTATGCATGGAAAGAAACAAGTGTGGTTTGACATACTTGCAAACAGCCCAGTGGGTGCCACTAATGCCCCTGGGAGGTGATGATGAACTAGGTCACTACTTGGTGGAGAAGTAGTGTACCGAGGCTCGATAAAAGTGTTGTTTACAGAGATGGATTAGATTTAAGATTTGTCGACCGTCCCAACCAAACATGCGCGACCACTCTACCCTTATATGGGAAAGGGCATTATTGATTACCTAGGCCGATACTAGCTGGGAGCCCGCATTACTAGTGAAAGGGGAGTCGTTGTTGCGCTCTCTCGGGACGGGGTCGTGCCAGGTAGGGCGGCCATGACTGTTTTTACAGGGCACCGGACACACCGTTGGTACCCCGTGCTTGTGGTATGTGATGAATATGGGAGCTAGGCTCCACAATTTTAACATGTGAAATGTCAGGCACGGGGGTTACTACCAATCGAGTGGACTCCATGTTAGTGTCGTCTAGGGAAAGATAGTGATCGGGTGCTTACCCCGGGTACTTGAGGTACCGCGGGTCGTGGATGACACGAAAGTTCCCCGGATCTTGTGGGTAAAGTGTGCACCCTCTACAGAGTGTAAAACTATTCGAATAGCCGTGTCCACGGTCAAGGACAGTTGGGTGGTGCTGCTTAGACTACGTCCATATGTTTCTGGAAAACAACACAGTTTGGTAAATCTGTTGACGTGATTCGTGAGCAAGTCACGATGAGCTTGAGCATGAGTTGTTCACAACTCTCTCTCGATGTTGATGTCTGTAACCTCCTGATACTTGTTGCAGACGCATTCATATCCTTGATAAATGTTGATCATACTTGCATGAGAAAAACTAGCTTTCCGCAAAAATGCCAATTTAGCAGTAGTGCCTTGCATAATTATTCTGTTATCACCCTTGGGTTGCTTGCGAGTACATTCAAAGTACTCATTGGCTTGCCACTGGTTATTTTATTGGCCAGGCATGAAAGAACATGATTTGATGAAGAATATTTCGGTGACGAATGCGCGAGCTAGGACGCGTCCCAGTCAGAATGCCTATAGGGTTAAGGCAGATGGCATGGTTCCAAGTTACCGACGAAGATTTCCGCTGCAAAGTTATACTCAAGACTTGACCATAATGGTCATAATTTATGTAAGACGGTATGAATGGATGTAAGACTCTTGTTATACAACTTCTGTGAGTTCAGTGAGCATTGATCTCTGGGATCACTGTACATGTGCATTCGGTGATCACGACTTATGAGTCAGGGTCCCCACAATATGGGAGCGAGGCTCCACAGTTTTAAGTTGTGAAATGTTGGGCACGGGGGTTACTACCAATCGAGTGGACTCTATGTTAGTGTCGTCTAGGGAAAGATAGTGATCGGGTGATTACCCCGGGTACTTGAGGTACCACGGGTCGTGGATGACACGGAACTTCCCCGGATCTTGTGGGTAAAGTGTGCAACCTCTGCAGAGTGTAAAACTATTCGAATAGCCGTGTCCACGGTCAAGGACAGTTGGGTAACCGCTCTTGGGCTACGTCCATATGTTTCTGACAAACAACACGGTTTGGTAAATATGCTGATGTGATTCGTGAGGAAGTCACGATGAGCTTGAGCACGAGTTGTTCACAACTCCTTTTCAATGTTAATGTCTGTAACCTCCTGATACTTGTTGCAGATGCATTCATGTCCTTGATAAATGTTGATCATACTTGCATGAGAAAAACTAGCTTTCTGCAAAAATGCCAAATTAGCAGTAGTGCCTTGCATAATTATTCTGTTATCACCCTTGGGTTGCTTGCAAGTACATTCAAAGTACTCATTGGCTTGCCACTGGTTATTTTATTGGCCAGGCATGAAAGAACAGGATATGATGAAGAATACTTCGGTGATGAACAGCGAGCTAGGACGCTTCCCAGTCAGAATGCCTGTAGGGTTAAGGCAGATGGTATGGGTTCTACTTTTTGACGAAGATTTCTGCTGCTTAAGTTTATTTGGTATTCAACCCTGGTGGCTTTATCTATGTAAGACTTGACCATAATGGTCATAATTTGTGTAAGACGGTATGTATGGATGTAAGGCTCTTGTTATTCGGTTTCTGTGTGTTCAATGAGCATTGATCTCTGGGATCACTGTACACGTGCATTCGGTGATCACGACTTATGAGTCGGGGTCCCCACAGAGCTGGTATCAGAGCCATCCTGACTGTAGGAAGCCTTAGTTAGCATGGTCGTTAGTTAGGTTAAAACTATTTTCAAATCTATTACTAACCTTGAAAAACTATCTACACTTCTCTTCCCTTCTGAGTTTTTCAAAAACTAAGATATATTTTCCTTATTGATCTCTTCCCCTTCAAAACTTTTGCAAATGGTCGCTAGTACCTTTAAGCTCCTGACCACTGGATTCCCTGTAATCCTCGTGGGTAACCGAGAAGAATACGTCTTGCCAGACATTCACCCACACCTTCTGAACACAAGCTTGGCGACACCACAACAAGATGGAAAATGCCTTCTCAATGATTGAGGAAACCAAGACTCGGAAGATGGTGACACCTTTGAATATGCCCCAGGATGATGCAATCTTGTCGTATGAAGATTAGGGTTTAAGATATGTAGGATCATGATATACATCGCTAATGAGCAATCCTGTCCTTACCGTTGTCGTATCGGCAACCACCGGTGGATGAGAACCTCGCCATTTGGTCCTCCTCACTATAGTGAGCAGGAAAACGGTTCTCCTCATCCCCCGCTCTTGGTGTCGATGTTGTCATCAACTTAACCGACATGTTGGACCTCTACTATGCCTTGTTAAGGACATTGCATAAAGGATTACCTACTTGGTACCATCGACGCCTTAGAAAACAAAAAGGGATCGTCATGATTAAGACGACGACAGAAGACTGAGTCAATGCCTGCTACGAGGAGCCACCTTCACCCCATCACTTCAATAGGCAAGAAGTTGTTGAAGAATCTTCAGGCTCAACCCGAATTATTTCATCGAACAACTACAAGAGACGTAGCAACACCTGAGGAAATCCCAGAAGACTGCACAAGGCACGGAGCAAAGCACGACTACTGAATCCGAGAACCCCTAGGGTAGGATGAGTTGTGTACCCCCTATGTGCAGTCGAGTCCATATGATGGTTCAAATAGAACCAGGATTGTGTGTTGCTTGTTTTTATTTGTTTGTGTTTTGATATAAGTCGCACTTTTGCCCTAGACAACAAGTACACGACTATATCACCTGCCTTATTTTGTTGTTTGTGCTTGGCCCTTTCGGCACTTGTTTGTTTGCACTTGCATTATAGAACCCTGTTTAGGCATTCCCCTCCTCTATGATACTTCTCCCTCTCTCCTCAACTGAAGACCGGCAAGACAATAAATTCCAAGGATTCCACCTCGGCAACCAACCAGTACTAAATAATTTTGCTACCGCCTCCTCGTCCAAGTACAACCCTGTATGTTCAAACCTCAAGACTAGAAACCTATCCCTAGACCCTACGATACTTCGTGAGCTGCCCCAGCTCAAAACCTTGACCATGAGCTTAACCTACGGAATTGCAAGAGAACCAGTTAAACATCCGTAACCTTGCTCAGCACTGGGTTCATTATGGAACTAGTGGACATAGTGAACAAGCACATTATCATCCTAATATAGCACAAGAACTGACCATGCTATAGGGAAGACCGATTTGAGGATATAGGAATAGAGGAAAAATGGCTTGATGAGTTTATATCAGTGACCTTGAGGAATTATCCGAGACTCTTTGGAGGATTATGAGGCTTTCATGTTGGTAGATTAACTTGGTGGATCGTGTTAATAAAGTGGCATGACTTTCTTTTCCCCTGAGTAAATTGGATTTAGTAGGACAATTAAGATCGCAAGCTGAATTCTTGGAAGTATGAGGATTTGACTTAGCCAGGGGATAGGAGATAGTTGACATTACGATAATGACTTTGGGGAAGCAGGTAGGAATTCTCATTGGACATGAGGTTTGGATTTAAGTAGGTGATCCTAGTTGAGTATAGATACTGAGTATGTCTACGTGGTTTGGAGAAAAATTGGATTTAGATTGATGATCTCAATAATGATACCATGTTTCTCGATGGACAATAAACTAGGAGATTCTATTAATTGTCAGAGCTGATATAAGCTTGACCTTGGAGTTTACTTGACCATGATAATGGAAATTGGTGGACTTACTATAGTAGACACAGCCCTTTCAAGTGTTTGGGCATTATAGGGACTTTAGGAGATCATGTGGAACACCATAGACATTGGATTTGTAGAATTAATGGATTATGTAGTGATTAATGGAAGTTAACGGGTTGTTGGAGTTGATTCATAGGAAGGAAACAAGATTTTGCAGTGTCATACGACGTGTTTCCTTAGAATAGAGATGCACTAATATGGACCTTGGAAGAATAGGATGAGCACTTGGATTGTCCTGTTTCATTCTAGCTTGGAAGCTTGTATGCTCTACCCATGGATTTTTAGGGGTAGCCATACATATGAGTTTGAGGATCGCAGACATATAGGATTTTATTAGACCTCCCCTTGGGAGTCACGAGCATATGGATAACATGAGTGGTGATTGGAGTTGACCTATATGAGATGATGCTTTCGGTGGTATAAGTTTATTTGTTTGAAGGACTAGGTAGAACTATTAGCATCTCAGAAACCGTGCTTAAAAATAAAATGATAAATGTTCACTCGCACACTACAATCCTTGAAACCCTTAAGCCCTACCAAGCCACAACATGGTCGGATCATGACCATGGGCTTTGGCTCTAGGTCAAGTAGACCCTGGCCAACACTTAACCGTGACCACCGCCAATCCCCCAGCCTACTTTATGTACCCCGTCAACAAAGTCTTCATGGAGTACTTAGACAAGATAGTTGTCATCATTATTTGGCGACCTACTTGTCTACCCGAAGACGGAAGAACAGCCGTTCAGCCGGTCAAGGAACATTTGAAGACCGCCATGCCAAGGAGAAAGAACTATACCAACCACCATCGTCAAGGAGTGAACTTTCTCGTCGAAGACCAGGTGTATCTGCAAGCCACTTCTCTCAAAGGAACCAAGCATTTTAATGTCAAGAGAAACTCACACCAAGATTTATCGGCCTTCCCCAAGATCACTTCAGGACGAAGAATAGGCGGCTACCAGCTAGAGTTACCACCGGAGTCACCCACTGTGCACAACATTGTTTTTCCACACAACACCACTCCAAAAAAGGCTTCTAACTCCCTAACTAGCCCGATCTCTACAAGGACATCGATCACCGAGCCATTGACCTCCAGCCCAATATGACTTACGCGAGAGACCCCAATTGAAATCTGGATCAAGCAGGATGTCATACACGAAGCCACGCCATCGAGTACTTCAAGGTTCAATAGAGCACCACTCGGAAGCACAAGCAGTATGAGGACGTGAAGACTACCCCCAGATCCAGTTTTCGTATTCCTTTCCACGCCTAGTTTGGGAATCTCGAGGACGAGATTCTTGTAAGGGGGGTAGGTCTGTCACACCCTGATTTTCATGCCACAACACTTAAGCTAATAAATCATGATAAAGTGTGGTTTGACAAAAACTTTTGCATTATTTGACTTTTATTTGGAGTTGGTTTTCTCTCTATGTTTTTCAAGTGCTCTTTAAAGTCAACACAACTCCACCTTCTATACTTCATCTCCTTGCCCCAAACATCTGCCCAATGCATGCCATGTGTATAGTGCAATATAGTATTTTCTTACAAAAATAATTTGGCCAAATAGTATTTTCAAAAATTAGTTTTCCAAAACCCCCTCAATTGAGGTTTGCACTACAAGTACTTGATTTGGGCTATGAAAAATATTTCAAAGAGTATATTTGAAACCTATTAGATATAGGACTCCCATAAACCACAAAAATATTATTTTAAAACTTATTTTCCTATTTTATTTAAATGCTTTTTCTTAAGGCTAGAAATGGTCTTTAATAGGTTAAAATTATTTTAAAGCTTCAAAAATATTTGAGAAAAATCAGGGAAACTTAGTGGACATATAATTTACATATATAAGAGTTTCAACACATGGTCATGTTCAAAATATTGGACAAACCCCTCCACAACCATTTCTGTCCATTTCAAGTATTTGAAATATTTCTACAAGAAATATTTTCAAATAAATCGAAGAAAATTCTAGCAAGTCACATATGCATAATAGGATGACCGTGCAGAGTTTCAGCTCATTCCGAACTGTTTTGGTTCAGAAAAGTGCCCCAAAACCATCTCTGTCCAGATTCAAATTTGAACAACTTTACATTGCCAACTTATTCCAAATGCCCCCAAACTTTGTGGTCATGCTCAAAAGCCCAAATATTTACACTACACCAAGTGGTGCATCAAGGGGAATGGTTTTGCATGACTAGATCTTGGTAAATGCATTTCTGTTGATTTCTAGGGTTTACAAAAGTTGCATTGCCAACTTTGCCCAAATGAGCTCAAAATTGGTGGAAGGCCCTAACTATATGTGCCATTTCACCCTGTGGAGTCTCATGCCAAATGGACTCCATTTCCTTGCCCTAACCAGCAACAAACACCTTCTGCAAAATTTCCAAAACCACCTTTTTGACCACTTCCACTAATCTCCATGACCCTATCTTTTTACCACAGCTGCCCCAGGTCACCTCCTACCTCCAGTAACTCTCCCCTGGCCATTGCTCAATGATTGAGGGGTAAAATACCCCCATTTACCTCCCTGGACAACCCCTCTCTCCCTCTTCTTCTACCTCTCTCTTCTCCTACTGGCCACCTAGGGCATCCAAGGCCATCTCCCACTTCTTTACTTCCCCCTAGAGCTACCAGACACTTTTGGCCGCGCCCACATTGCATAGAAAATGGCCATGCCGGCCATTGGGGCGCTCTGGAGCGCGTTACAGTGCACTCCCGCACTGTAGCCGCCCTCTGCCCGACGACCCCGGCCACCTCGGGCCTTCCCAGCACGCCAGACGATGCATCTCGACGTCCGCGGCACGCTACACTGTCGGCCCCCTCCTCTCTCTCCCTCTCCGGCTCTCCTCGCATGCGGACAGAGCGCCGCCCGAGAGTGCCAGTCGCTGCCCGCGATGGGGACCCGCTCTGCCGCGTTCCCCGCTCCCTCTCTTCTCCCCCTGGGCGTAGTCGACCCCCACGAACGCCCTAGACTCGGCGCAGGACCCTCCCAAGGCCCGTAGCGACGAGCACGAGCTCGCCGGCGCACGAGCCCACGGTGGACCACCACTCGCCTATATAAGGAATCCCCGAGCCCTCCTCTCGCCACCATTCGTCCTCTACCACTCCAAATAGCCCCCCTGAGCCTCCCGTTCATCCCCAGAGCCGCCCGAGCTCGAGATCGAGCTCGAGCTCTGCCGCTTCGGG
Organism: Aegilops tauschii subsp. strangulata; assembly: GCF_002575655.3. Lineage (NCBI taxonomy): Eukaryota > Viridiplantae > Streptophyta > Magnoliopsida > Poales > Poaceae > Aegilops > Aegilops tauschii. The sequence goes on from NC_053038.3 coordinate 160,559,776, forward strand.
TCGCCGTCGATCTCGTGGTACATGCGTCCTTTGCCCTCTCTCTCTATTTGGAACCGCCTCACCTCTCTTACCATTTCCCCTCTGTCTCCCCTCTCTATTGCAGCCGGAATCGACCGGGGCAAGCAGCTCCCGAAGCCCTTCTCCTGGCTTCCTCATAGCTGGCGAACCCCTACACTCCGGCGACCGCCTCCACCTCCACCTGAACGGCGACTCCGCCCTGAGCACGCCGGTGCCCTTGGATCGCCTCGCCGTCGACCACAGCGACGCCGGTGAGCTCGCCTCCCTCTCTGGCCCGAGGTTGAAGATGATGGCCGTGGAGCCCGTCGGTCAGCTTCACATTCTGACGGGTGGGCCCCACCCATCAGGTTTAAACACACACGCACGCTCGTACCGGTTCGCCCGCCGGCTGAAGGCGTATTTTGTATTTACGCCTTCGACGTGGCAGCCTCGCGCGGGCTGGATCCTCTCTGGGCCTGCTACACTGTGGTCCTTCTGGCCTAGTTGCATAATGCTGCTTCTCCTTTTTCTTTTTCCATAAATTTGCAAAAATTCCTCAGGATTAAATGTTAATCCACATGCAATAATTCCAGTTCCTAAATTCTTGTAAAATCCTACCCATTTAGTGGTATAACTTTCACACATGTCCAAACAACTTTTATGTAGTGTTCATATTCAAATTCAAATTTGAATATATTTAAACCTCTCTAAAAATCCATTCCTCATATTATACCACTCCAAATCCAAAACTAGGAATTTTATCCTTCTTAGTTTCCACCCTAGTATTTATTAAAAATAGGTTGACATTTTTCTGAGCACTTTGGTTTTTCTGTTTTGCTATTGCCTTATTTCCCCGTCATTTCTTTTGCGATGAATAGATCCCGTATTTGATGAAGTAGTTGGATAAGAAGAAGGAGAAGGACTTGAAGACTTTGAAGACCAAGGCAAGCAGCCCTTTGACCATGTCTAAGAAACCCTTTTTATGCATGTCATATGGCACTTTTATTGCTTGCATCGAAGTCATGATAAAATGATGACCACTTGAGGTGGTTTTCCTCCATTGCTTTTCTCGTTGACACTTGCATGATGCATGACCCTACCTTTCTATCAGGGTTATGCCAGTGGGAGTAGATAGGATGCTAAAGTAGTTGCTACGCAAAAGGGGATGGGTATATGCATGGTGATGGAAGCAAGATTGTTTTCAGAAACTTTTCGAAAACCCCATCGGGTGCCACTTATGCCCGAGGGAGATAATGAGTTGTGTAACCACTTGATGACGAAGTGGTGTACCGAGGCAAGTGTGTGTGTTGTTTTCAAAACGGATTGCTTTAAGTTGCGACCGTTATTCCAACCTTAGATGCGCAACCACTCTACCCTTATATGGGAAAGGGCATTATTGATTACCTAGGCCGATACTAGCATGGTGCCCGCATTACTAGTGACGGCAGAGTTGTTGCTCTCTCGGGACGGGGTCGTGCCAGGTAGGGCGGCCAAGAACATTTTTATGGGGCACCGGACACACCGTTGGTACCCCGTGCCAGTGGTAAGTGATGAATATGGGAGCGAGGCTCCACAGTTTTAAGTTTTGAAATGTTGGGCATGGAGGTTACTACCAATCGAGTGGACTCTATGTTAGTGTCGTCTAGGGAAAGATAGTGATCGGGTGCTTACCCCCGGTACTTGAGGTATCGTGGGTCGTGGATGACACGGAAGTTCCCCGGATCTTGTGGTTAAAGTGTGCAACCTCTGCAGAGTGTAAAACTATTCGAATAGCCGTGTCCACGGTCAAGGACAGTTGGGTAACCGCTCTTGGGCTACGTCCATATGTTTCTAACAAACAACACGGTTTGGTAAATATGTTGATGTGATTCGTGAGGAAGTCACGATGAGCTTGAGCACGAGTTGTTCACAACTCCTTTTCAATGTTAATGTCTGTAACCTCCTGATACTTGTTGCAGATGCATTCATGTCCTTGATAAATGTTGATCATACTTGCATGTGAAAAACTAGCTTTCCACAAAAATGCCAAATTAGCAGTAGTGCCTTGCATAATTATTCTGTTATCATCCTTGGGTTGCTTGAAAGTACATTCAAAGTACTCATTGGCTTGCCACTGGTTATTTTATTGGCCAGGCATGAAAAACAGGATATGATGAAGAATACTTCGGTGACGAACATGCGAGCTAGGACGCTTCCCAGTCAGAATGCCTGTAGGGTTAAGGCAGATGGCGTGGGTTCTACTTTTCGACGAAGATTTCCGCTGCTTAAGTTTATTTGGTATTCAGCCCTGGTGGCTTTATCTATGTAAGACTTGACCATAATGGTCATAATTTGTGTAAGACGGTATGTATGGATGTAAGACTCTTGTTATTCGGCTTCTATGTGTTCAGTGAGCATTGATCTCTGGGATCACTGTACACGTGCATTCGGTGGTCACGACTTATGAGTCGGGGTCCCCACAAATCCGCAAGATGCAAACTTAAAGAAAAATCATCGAATTCACGGAAACCTAGCACATCACACAAAGTTTTTAGAATCGTGGAAACACTAGCACCCAAATCACCTAAAGCATAACATTCATAATCTTTAATCTTAATTTTAGTAGTAGGTTCCCACTCATCATAAAGTTTTCTAGGGATAGAAACTTCTACTTCAAGCTTGTCTTCATAGGATTGCATTACAGCATCAACGATATGTTTGGTAAAAGCTTTATTTTGATTATAAGCATGAGGAGAATTTAACACGGATTGCAACAAGGAAATACAATCTATCAAAGAGCAATTATCATAATTAAATTCCTTGAAATCCAAAATAGTGGGTTCATTGCTATGTAAAGTTTTGACCTCTTCAATCCCACTTTTATCAATTTTTGCATCAAGATCTAAAAACTCCGAATCACTGGGACGCCTTTTAACTAAAGTTGACTCATCTCCAGTCCCATATTTATCAAGATTCATATTGGAAAACAAGGATTTAATAGGAGTCACATCAATCACTTTTAGATCTTCATCATTATTATCATAAAAACTAGAAGAACACGCTTTCACAAAGCAATCTTTTCTAGCATGCATCCTAGCGGTTCTTTCTTTGCACTCATCAATGGAAATTCTCATGGCTTTGAGAGACTCATTGATGTCATGCTTAGGTAGAATAGATCTAAGTTTTAAAGAATCAACATCAAGAGAAATTCTATCCATGTTCCTAGCCAACTCATCAATCTTAGGCAATTCTTCTTCAAGCAAAGCATTGAAATTCTTTTGCGAATTCATAAATTCTTTAACACTAGTCTCAAAATCAGAGGGCATCTTATTAAAATTTCCATAAGAGTTGTTACCAAAATTGTTCCTACCAACTAAATTCACATCCATAGATTCATTATTATTCTCAATCAAAGTGGACAAAGGCATATCATTAAGATCCGAATAAACACTTTTATTAGCAAACAATTTCATAAGTTCATCCATCTTTCCACTCAAAACATTAATCTCTTCAATTGCATGAACTTTTTTACTAGTGGAACTTTTTGTGTGCCATTGAGAATAATTAACCATAATATTGTCTAGGAGTTTAGTAGCTTCTCCTAAAGTGATTTCCATAAAAGTGCCTCCCGCGGCCGAATCTAAAAGATTTCTAGAAGCAAAATTCTATCCGGTATAAATTTTTTGTATAATCATCCACAAATTCAAACCATTTGTAGGGCAATTACGTATCATTAATTTCATCCACTCCCAAGCTTGTGCAACATGCTCATGATCAAGTTGCTTAAAATTCATAATATCGTTTCTAAGAGAGATGATCTTAGCGGGAGGAAAATACTTAGAGATAAAAGCATCTTTGCACTTATTCCATGAATCAATACTATTTTTAGGCAAAGACGAGAAGCAAATTTTAGCACGATCTCCAAGCGAAAACTGAAATAGCTTCAATTTAACAATATCATTATCCACATCTTTCTTCTTTTGCATATCACACAAATCAACAAATTTGTTTAGATGGGTAGGGGCATCTTCACTAGGAAGGCCAGAAAATTGATCTTTTATAACAAGATTTAGCAAAGCGGTATTAATTTCACAAGATTCAGCATCGGTAGTAGGAGCAATCGGAGTGCTAATAAAGTCATTGTTGTTGGTACTGGAAAAGTCACACAATTTAGTATTATCTTGAGCCATCATGACAAACAATCAATCCAACACACAAACACACAAGAAGCAAGCGAAAAGAGATGAACGGAAAAGGGGTGAAGAAAAGGCAAAGGTTTTCGAAATCGTTTAAGAAGTGGGGGAGAGGAAAACAAGAGACGAATGGCAATAATGTAATGCGAGGGGGAAGAGTTTATGATGGGTACTTGGTATGTCTTGACTTGGCATAGATCTCCCCGGCAACGGCGCCAGAAATCCTTCTTGCTACCTCTCGACCATGCGTTGGTTTTCCCTTGAAGAGGAAAGGGTGATGCAGCAAAGTAGCGTAAGTATTTCCCTCAGTTTTGAGAACCAAGGTATCAATCCAGTAGGAGAGAACGCACAAGTCACCTAGTACCTGCACAAAATATCGAGAACCTTGCAACCAACACGATAAAGGGGTTGTCAATCCCTTCACGGTCACTCGCAAAAGTGAGATATAATAAAGATAGTAAAGTAAATATTTTCGGTATTTTTGTTGTATAGATTGGAAAGTAAATATTGCAAAATAGTAAACGGGATGCGATGTAAATAAAAGAGATGCAATATAATAAGAAAGAGACCCGGGGGCCATAGGTTTCACTAGTGGCTTCTCTCAAGATAGCATGTATTACGGTGGGTGAACAAATTACTGCTGAGCAATTGATAGAAAAGCGCATAGTTATGAAGATATCTAAGGAAATGATCATGAATATAGGCATCACGTCCGTGTCAAGTAGACCGAAACGATTCTGCATCTACTACTACTACTCCACACATCGACCGCTATCCAGCATGCATCTAGAGTATTAAGTTTATAAGAACAAAGTAACACATTAAGCAAGATGACATGATGTAGAGGGATAAACTCAAACAATATGATATAACCACCATCTTTTTATCCTCGATGGCAACAATACAATACGTGCCTTGCTGCCCCTACTGTCACTGGGAAAGGATACCTCAAGATTGAACCCAAAGCTAAGCACTTCGCCCATTGCAAGAAAGATCAATCTAGTAGGCCAAACTAGACCGATAATTCGAAGAGACTTGCAAAGATATCAAATCATGCATATAAGAATTTAGAGAAGAACCAAATAATATTCATAGATAATATTGTTCATAAATCCACAATTCATCGGATCTCAGCGAACACACCGCAAAGGAGTATTACATCGAATAGATCTCCAAAAAATCAAGGAGAACTTTGTATTGAGAATCAAAGACAGAGAAGAAGCCATCTAGCTAATAATTATGGACCCGAAGGTCTGTGGTAAACTACTCACGCTTCATCGGAGAGGCTATGGTGTTGATGTAGAAGCCCTCCGTGATCGATTCCCCCTCCGGCAGATTGCCGGAAAAGGCCCCAAGATGGGATCTCACGGGTACAGAAGGTTGAGGCGGTGGAAAAGTGGTTTTGTGGATCCCCTTGATGTCTCTAGGGTATAAGAGTATATATAGGCGAAATAAGTACGTCGGTGGAGCTACGAGGGGCCCACGAGGGTGGGGGCGCGCCCTCTTGCCTTGTGGCCGCCTTGTGGCATTCCAGACTTCAAGTCCAAGTATTCTGGATTGCTTTCGGTCGAAGAAAGATCATCGCGAAGGTTTCATCCCGTTTGGTATTCCTTTTCTGCGAAACACTAAAATAGGCAAAAAAACAGAAACTAGCACTAGGCCTCCGGTTAAAAGGTTAGTCCCAAAAATAATATAAAAGAGCATATTAAAGCCCATTAAACATCCAAAACAGATAATATAATAGCATGGAACATTAAAAAATTATAGATACGTTGGAGACGTATCAGGCTACGCCAACTACTTGCTAGCCGGTCACCACTGACCCAAAATGACACCTCCTCTACAGCCCATTTCCCCACCTTTCGATCCCCTAGCCTGCATCAACCGTCCCCTAGTTCCCCGGAAAGCCATGGTGCGCCGCAAGATCATGTACTACAAGATGCTGACGCGGGAGTGCTGCGCAGAAATCTCGGCGGCGGTCGGCGCCACAGACTTCCGTTCACAAGCTCGCTTTGCGGCGGGCCAATCCCCGTGTTCTCTAGAGCTTAGCTCCGAGGAGGAGGAAGCCGATCCAATATTCATGGCGGAGGTCATGACACAAAAGGCCCCTGATGCGTATGAGACGATGGATGTCAACTTCGTGCCGCCGTCCGGCCCCCCTGGTGTAGGCGGACAGCGATTCAACCTAGCAATCCTAAAGGAGGACCGGGAGGCGGAGGCTGAACTCGACGCGGAGCGCGCGGATGCCGCTGCCTTCTAGACCCTCCTACAGGCGGAACCAGATGTCGTGGATGTGAATCGGGTGGCGGAGGCTCAACTTGACGCGGAGCGTGCGGATGCCGCTGTCATCGAGGCCCTCCTGCAGGCGGAACCGGACGTCCTGGACTTGAACCGGGCGGTGCTCGCGTCCGTGCAGAGCGCCTGCACGCTCCGCGTGAACGAGTAGGTGGAGGCCGAGGACAACCACGGTGCAGACACACACGTCGGCAGCTACGGCTGGTTCGTGTTGGCAGCCAAAGAAGACGAGGCCGTCTTGTTCCGCGAGCAGTGGTAGTTTTTCTTTATGTTGTTGTTTTTAGGGATCTTTTGCTATGTAAAAAAAATTATGCAAGTCGCCTGACTTTCATCATTTGGGTTAGTCGACCATTTTAGGCGGTTGGATGAATATCCTACGTCTCCTAATCCTTCTACTTCCTCACCTCTTCTTCTTCCCAAACAGACCATCGCACGGGCCGTACAGATCTTCCCCAACATGCGGTTGGATAAACATACTGTATGAACAAAAATTATGAGTCAGCGGTAGGATGGCTGAGTTTGGTTTGATCACATGCGGTAGCACGTGTGAGTGAGGGTGCATTCCCTTGGTTGGGTTTGCGGCGTGCAGGAGCGACCGTGTGAGGGTGCGGTGCGGCCGCGACAGCCGTGCGCAAGTGTACCTCCTTTTCATCTTGAAAACTTTAGGAAAGCTTGGAAAAAATGTGTGGCGAAGTATGGCAATGCAAGGCCTAGACCCAAACAGGATACAAGTACGTACGTACTACTTGTGTTAAAAAAGAAAGGCGGGGTTTTCCTTCTCGGGATTGATCGATACAAATCCTCGTTTGACGTGTCAATTAATGCCTATTTGTTTCTCCAACGCCCAAAGAGCTAACCATCTCACTCCTCATCGCTTGATTAATGCAGTGCCATGCGAACCAACCTTCTCACTTCCGCATGCATGCAAGGGTATATTAATGTCCTTGGTTGCTAGTACGAGGCAAACCCCATCAATTTTGCCTCGATTAGTGTTAGTGGCCTTCTGCGAATTGTAATTTTAATACTAGCCTTCTGTACAAAAAATGGAGGTAGTAACTATTTGACTTCCTTCCCCATTGCGATGATGTCGACGATATGTCGAACGTTATGGTTTGGCGAAGTGCGTTCGACGGAGAACACCATTGAGGGAGACCACGGTAAGTCATTCGCAAGTGCCGCCTGTAAGCCGAGACAACCGCCTTATTTGCATCCAGGAAGTCCTTTGAACCAAAGGACGCGTAAATGTACTAGTACTACACAATAGCGTCGTCCGTCCAGCTTAGTGCGGTAAGGTGGTTTGTCGAAGAAGACGATGGAGAAGCAGAGTCAGCGAAGAGTGAAATGATGGTTGCTTCGTCTATGCTTTGGGATTTGACGCCTCATTGCTTTGTGATTTGTGATAGAAGGGACAAGGGAGTAGACTCTGTGCTCTATACTGTACATGTGTCCAATCATGGGAGAGAGAGGAGAGAGGTTGCATTTTTCTATTCCTTCAATCAATCAATTAGGGAGCTTCGGTTCCATCTTTTTTGCTTTGGCAACACCGTCCACAATGGTTCCCATCGATGCCAAAAGCTAGTTTCACATTTGGCTACACATTGTGGATGCCCTTAACCATACCACTTGGTTTTGCTCCTGTGTGCTATCTACACAAATCTCGATTATATTGATCTAAAAAATTATAGTCTCAAGATTAGTAAAAAGGAGGTGATTTTGCCGCGCGGAAGGCGGGGGGTGTTTCTTATTTTTAGAGGATGTTGGCCTGGCAGTTTGCTAACATGCGGTCCCATGTGTCAGTGCTTTACCAAGCCGACCCGCGTCCCACATGAGGCAGAACAACGGCAGAAGCAACACGTGGTTAACTTGAAGAAGACGAGGGAGAAGCGGATCCAGCAACGAGTGAAATGATGGTTGCTTCGTCCCTCCAACTTCTTTTTTTAGCATTACTTTGTCCCTCCAACCTAACTGCGGGAAAGGTGCAGCTTTGTGATTTGACGCTCATTGCTCATTACTATGCCGGCGCCATGACTGGGGTGCTTCGCCCCTACTGCTCTGCACTGTTATTTTGGTATGGCACGTGGACCCGGTTGCTTGATGTCCCAGTTGTCGGCTAAAGGGACTAGAAAATTTATGAAAGCGAGTGCTCCACTCTTACAACGGAGGAGTACACGACACGGCGGCCAGTGAACTGTTACTTGTATTGTAGTACTACTATAGTCTTGCTGTTTCGCATGATCCATCGATACAAACCAGATTAAATAGGCAAGGGCGGGATTTTTCCTGCGCGGTAGATGATACTGGCCATACATTTCAAAGGAAATTTTAATGTATGCAAACTGAATAATTAAGTAACAATATGAGATCTAGTAAAACTAAAAACACATATGATTTATTGTGTTAGAGTGTAGTAGTGCTGTATTGCATAGTTGTTAGATGTAACATGCGAGAATGTGTAGAGATGTACTTTTGGAGGGCCTACAGAGAGAAATTAGGCATAAAGTGGATTCAAATATTTGTATTGGTCTTCATAGCATTTGTAACTCATATCTACATTTTGTACAGTAGACGTGAATGCTTGTTCGCTCTTACGAAACCAGTACATCAATAATGGGGTGGCGTGCGCCTATTTAGGCACTGGCACGTTGGCCTACTCGGCTCCACAGAGAGAGCGAGAGAAGAGATAAATACATGGGCGGTCAGTGTATTTCAAGCGAAAAGTGTAATACGGTCACCGGACTTCAGAATACGTTATGGTCAGTATATACATTTTGCGGTGATTATACGGTCACTTGCTCACCGTTCAACATCGGATTGCACTATGTTGACCGGCCAAATAGTCTGTGTGGCACTATGTTGACTAGTCAAATTGACCACGTTCCTTGTGGGTCCCACCTGTCAGTTCGTATAGGAAAAAGGTAAGATAAACACAAATTTACGCAGGCACGACAAGACTCCAACCCGTGCGCAGTAGCCACCTGGTTGTGTATGTGTCTGTCAGGGCCTGATGTGTGTGCATGCACGTGTTGGTTGAGCACTTGAGCGTGAGAGTGTGTGTTGGTCGTGTGGTGGGTGCATGAATGCGTGCGTGTGTGCATGTGAGTGTTGCGTGCGTGCGTGGCTGTGTGTTGTATGTGTGAGTGTTGCGTGTGTGCGTGGCTGCATGTGTTCGTGTGAGGGTTGCGTGCATGTAGTTCGTGTGCATGCGTGCGTGTGTGTATAATCACCACACCAGCTCGTGTGTGTTCAAACAGACGGCTCAGCATACCAATACAAGGCCACCTTGTCCACTGTGCCCGCAGTCATGACTGCGAACCACTGTCCAATATTTTTTTATCGTTTGTTTTCATTCTTATACACGCCGACAGGTGGGCCCAATGGTAGTGAGATAATGTGATGCAACACTAGAGGTGCCACGTGGAGCATTTAACTGGTCAACTAGTCGTGTCTTGAGCAAATATAGAGCTGTACGGTGAGCTCGTGACTGTATAATAACCACGAAACATAAATGGTGACCGTAGTGAGTGGATTCTGAAGTCCAATGTACGTATCTTGCTTTTCGCTTCAAATACAATGATCGTCACTGTATATATCGCCAGAGAAAGATGAAACATGCGTGAATGTGATGGGGGCATACTATTAGAGGTCCTGGAGATAGTTTGTATGCATACGTGAAAGGGGCGTACAGGGGGTGTATGCGATGGAGAGAGAGATGCTCTTCGTTTCTCTTTATTATGACTAACTCTATATATATAGTATAAAAATATAAAAATTGATAGTGCGGAATAGATATCATTGGGTGTACCATGCAATGCAAATTAACGTTCATGCTGCTCCATACAACTTTGTAATGTTGTATATATGTAGAAATTCTAAAATACTTTTTTGGCCACACTTTGTGTGGTTTTATTCAAAGGGATGTTGTATGCGAAATAAACATGAAGAGAGGGCTTTTTAGATCAATGGGGTACGTGATGTAACATGTGTGAATGTGTAGTTGACATATTTGGCAGGGCCTAGAGAGGTACGTATTCAAGAGAGGCATGGATAGAGGGGTCGGCGGGGGGGGGGGGGGGGGGACGTAGGAGAGATAGCACAAGAAATGAGAGAGGTCTAGAGAGAGAGAGAGGAATAGGATGTCACGACGAGCGATGCCCTTGAGTGTGTATATGCAAGGGGTGAGGGGATAGAGGCACGAGGAGAAAATATTTTGTGTGGTGTTTGTGTTGGTATGTGTGGGTGTGAGAAGATAACGATACCTGGGGGCAGAGGGTGTGTCACCGCGTGGGGTCCGGTGGGACGTGTTAGGCCCTTGGTTTGGTTCCGTCCTACGCCACATTGGTCGGCCCATGAAGCATTTAGGGAGACCCATGGAGGACTAGTCGTACAAGACAAAGATAGCAAAGTCGTGAAACACTCTTTGTCCAATGACAAAGTCGGCTAGGATTTGTAACCCTAGGTCCCCGGACTAAGGTAACCCCTCATCTATGATATTACCATTCATCCAACCTAACTTTAAGGGGCATCCTACAGAATGCTCTGCTAGAAGCATACTCATAAATTATGAAGAGAGGTTGAGACAATGCGTGAGAGACAGGCCTAAAGATAATGTGCATGCGGGAGACCTACTGGCCCGATGTCCAAAGGTCTAAACCGGGGTAGGTTTGTAGCTTCCTCTAGACGCCACGTAACTGCCTCCAAAAAACCTTCATAACCATGGATGCCTAAGCACACATGCGCTCGGCCAAAATCGCTCCCGCCGACTATTTGGGAGACCTGGGATTACCGTCCTACCGCCGACCTGCAGTAGGTTTGAAATTTAAGAGGGTGGCAAAGTTTGTACTTTCCCAAATTTCAAACAAGCTTGTCCCATCTGTTCAAGAAAGCAAAAAACAAGCGTGTCCCAGACCGAAACATGGTTCCCCCTTCGCTCCCCCCGCCTCCCCGTCCGATTCCCCATTCATACTCTGTGGGTGCCAAAACTACCTCTCCACCAGCCGCAAACCCCCCGTCCTCCATCCGCCACCCCATCCCACCCATCAACCGCCGGCCTCCTCCATTACGCCGGAGCTAATACCCCGATGTCGTCGTGCACCGCAACCACAACCGCAATGCCCTCCATGGCTAGTAGTTGAAGCCGAGGCTGAGCTGCCTCCAGGATGCCGATGTGCACTGTACCCGAGCCAGTTCAACCACGCCGTCCTGCGCCTCACCGCTGCCGCTCCAACATCGCCACCGTCCATCGCACCGGATCTGTTCCCCCTACGCCATCCTTCGCCACCTTAGATCTGTTTCCCCTCCGCCGACAGATGGCCACTGCAACCCAACCAACAATTTGTCCATGACTTCGTCCAAGGCTCCACCCTCCCCCAAAACATCGGTTCCCCCGCTAAAAAGAAGAAAATCGCCGCGACATCAGGAGTACACAACACTGGCCACCAGAAATGGTACTCCTCTGCCCATATTCGTGCAAATCTTACGTGTCTGCTTGCACGGTATTCATCCCATAGAAGACACTAGTTGACCGCTTCTTCCTGATACTAGATGTTCCTAGTAACTCGCGATGCACAAGGTTTCTCCTCATATACTATTTCACCTTAGCTAGAGGTCCATCGCCCCCTGGATTTCAATTCCTGGTCAGTTGATTCCCAATTAAAGGAAGCATTCCCTAGCGTAACAGGCGCTAGTTCGCCTATTACACCGGGGAAGCAGCGCCTCGGTGTTTATCTTAGGGGTGTGTGGGGCCTAGGAGCTACTGGCACCCGATCTGGAGGTCGGCCGGGCTTAAAGGGATGGCCAGGGGGCGCTGCCAAGCACGGCGGTGGTGTGAGGTCGAGGGGAGGGCGGGGCGGCGGAGGCAGGGGTCTGGGCCGTTGGTCGCTGGCGGTTCGAGAAAGATCGTCAACGGTGACTGGCGGGAGGTAGACGAATGTGTAAGTGCATCTAGTGCCACCCCTAGTTGGCTTTGGAGTATTGATGACAAACTTGGTTGAGGGACTAATGTGTTTGTGAGAATTGCAGGATAACACAGGTAGTAGTCCCTCATTGATTCGGTTTACCTACCGGAGATGACCCCTAAAAACGTGTGAAGACAATGAAGACAATTGTGGTATGTGAAGATATTCACAACGAAGACTATGACTCGAGAAGACATTCATGTGAAGACTATGGAGTGCGAAGACATAGTTGTTTCGTAGTTTCCTTTTCTTCTTTGTTGAGTCATAGGAACCACCGTACTGTTAAGTGGGGTCCAAGTGAACAAAGTCAGAGTGACTGAAGTGATGCTCAACCAAATCCTAAGTCTTCAAGCGAAGACAATGAGACCAAATCTTATCCAGAGCCGGATGAGTTAGCTTTACTTGTAGCCCAAGTTAAGCTGCCGTGTGTGTTTGAAATCTGACCGTTGGAACACGTGTCAGTTCCTTAGTGACCCAGGGTCATTTCGGACAAATCAGGTCGGGTTGCTGAGTGGCTATAAATAGCCCACCCCCTACACCATAAATTGGTGGCTGCTCAGAGTTAGTGCTCGGCTTTTGTCGTTTGAGAGCAACCCACCTCGAAGCTTTTGAGAGAGAGAGAGATCCTTGCGAGGACAAAGCCCAAAACACGCAGAGTCAAAGAGTGTTAGTCATCACTGAAGTCTTTCTGTCCGCGTGACCGGAATACTTGTTACACTTGAGGACTGTGAATCCTCCAGTCGGTTGGGCGTCGCGTTCTGAGCATCCAAGAGTCATTGTGGATTGCTGGTGAACGAAGTCTGTGAAGGTTTGGAAGTCTACCTTGAAGACTTACCAGAGTGGTTGGGCGAGGACTAAGTGTCCTTAGCTCAAGGGGAATAAGGTGAAGACGCGGTTTTCTGAGTTGAATCTCAGCCTCCCTAACCAGACATACAATTGTCACAACAGCTGGAACTGGTCGAACAAATCCCTGTCCTCACCAAGCATCTGGTTCTATCTCTTCCCTCACTTATTTACAGTTTGTCTTCATGAAGTCATTTGCATGCTTGCCTTATCTGTTTAACTTCACTGTGTGACGACTATTGTTGATTAGCTTCATACTATCTTCCATCTTGATCCAACTACCTAGCTGCTAATCGTGTTCGTGCTTTAGCTTCATTACTTGCTTGACTATGGCTTGTCTAGTGTAGTCTACCTTACGCCGCATGTCAATTGGTTCATTTCTATTGTTTGTCTTCGAAACTCTCATGTTTTGTAGACTTCCATAAAAATTGCCTATTCACCCCCTCTAGTCGATAACTAGCACTTTCAATTGGTATCAGAGCAAGGTACTCCCTTGTTCTGTGTGATTCGGTTTAACCACCTAGAGTTTTAGCTATGTCGACTGCAGGGATAATCAAAGTGTCCGCCGCGTGCCCTGTCTTTGATGTCACTAATTACCCCTACTGGAAGAATAAGATGCGTATGCATCTTGAAGCTATTGATGTCAACCTCTGGTATGTCGTCAAGAACGGCGTTCCCAAGGGCGGTGAAGGTGTCACCCCTGCTGATGTCAAGAAGTTCATTCAACTAGATTCCACTGCCAAGAACATCATCTGCGGTCATCTGACCAAAGGACAGTATGGCCATGTGAGTGATCTAGAAACTTCGAAGCTGGTCTGGGACTGGCTCTCCAAGGTCAACGAAGGTGTCTCAACCTAGAGAGATCGAAGGATCAGTGTCCTTCGCAACCTCTTCAACTGCTTCAAGAGAAGTGACAATGAGAATGTCCAGCTCACGTTTGATCGCCTCACTGATATCACCAATGAGCTTCATGCACTCAGCGCTACTGAGATCACCAAGCATGAAATCGTCAAGACACTCTTGAGATCACTTGACAGCTCATTTGACACCCTAGCCTTGATGATCGAAGAACGCCCTGACTTCAAGACTCTCGATCCATCTGACATACTTGAGAGGCTCAACACACATGAGTTCCAGTTATCTGAGAAAAGAGATATCTATGGTCCTAACTATGGACGTACTCGCGCTTTGAAGGCAAAAGCTGCTTCCTCATCTGAAGAAGAATCTAACTGCAGTTCTGGGGATCCTGAAGACATCGGAAAGGAGCTTGCTATGCTTGTGAAGAAGTTCCAGAAATTCACCAAGAAGAAAGGCTTCAGAAAGTCTTCAAGATCCAGCTCGAGAAATGATGAAGCTTCTACTCATGACCACAAGAAGAGAACATGCCACAAGTGCAAGAAACCTGGTCAGTGGGACAATGAGAACAACAAGAAGGAGAAGAGCAAGGAATATGATTCTGATGACAAGAGGAAGAAGAAATCCTCAAAGTCTTCTTCCAAGTCTTCATCACATAAGAAGAGCTCATCTGGCATGGCTCGTGCTTTTGTTGGCAAGGACATGGATTCAGAGGAGGAGTCTGCTTCTGAGGAGGCAGAGGTGGAGTCTGAGGAGGAGTCCGTCTCTGGCGTTGCAAGTCTGGCTTTAGCCACAACCTACGTTGCCAAGTCCATCTTCAACACTGAAGACAATGGCTCCCTCACCAACGCTGATGATAATGACAAGGACGACTCTGCCCCCACCTACTGCTTCATGGCACGTGGTGCCAAGGTAAACTCACGCGATGCTTACTTTTAAACATCAAGTGAAGATGACTCTGATTGTGAATCCAAACCTAGCTATAAAACACTTGCTAAAATTGCAACTGAACAACAGAAAGCTATGGAACATATTCAAAAACTGTTAGACAAAAGCAATGACCTATTGGACGCGGAAATGACCCGATCTCAGTCCTTAATTGAAGACATTAAAAATCTTCATGTTAAGTACGAGGAACTTGAAAGTCGTCATGAAACGCTCTCAACAACTCATGAAAAGCTTTCCTACGATTATCTTCAAAGGAAGCAGGAACTTGAGAAATTGAGAGCGGCTCATGAAGATCTTCAAAAAGAGAACGAGTCACTTCGCGCTCAACAGATCAGTCCCGCTCAGGAAGGATTTGAACCACCATGTCTAAAATGCCTTGAGGGTGATAACGCTACTTCTATTGCTGAATGTTCTACTGCTGCTACTGTCACAGTATCTTCAACTGCTGATGTGGTAACTAACCCCTCTGCTGAGGATACCGCTACTATTGCTGATGAAAATGCTAGGTTGAAGACATTGCTTGAGACAGGGATGTTCAAAAGTCTCAAAGGGCATCAAACACTATGTGATGTCCTCAAAAAGCAGATTCTGAACCGAAACCCTAGGAAAGAGGGTGTTGGGTTCGAGAGGAAAATGAATGTTGATGGTTCTTACTGGAAGCCTGAGCAGTACCCTAAAACCACATGGGTTGCTGCAAAGGGACCTTCAGTGGACCCATCCACCTTATCTGGCTTCACTTGTGCTAACCCGATTATCATTGATGAATCCTTTGATGCAAACTATAAACTGTTTAAGAATCAGAATGGTGAAGTGTTTGCCAGGTATATTGGTACTAACTGCAGGAATGGACCACCCTTGAAGAAGATCTGGGTGCCCAAAAGGTGTCTTGAGAATCTTCGTGTGAATGTCACCATGACACCACAAGGGAAGAAGACAAACCCCAGACCAAAGGCTTCATACAGACAGAGGACTCACAAGAGTCACCCTAACGCCAATGTTTTGCAGGGAAATCATACTCATACTTATGAATATGAGCGTGTTTCTTCAAACCGTTATGTTCATAAGACTAAGAACTATTCTGCTTATTCATATGAGTATTATTCACCTCCAGCAAGGCTATTTGCTAGGGCTCCAAAGCCGATGTTCTCAGATGCTGCACTTAGACTCATTGCTTCTAAGCCACCCCTGAAGATGTGGGTGGTTAAGAAAAAATAACTTTCTTTTGCAGGGAAAGGTCTCCAGCCGGAAATCAAAGGCGTCCTATGCTTATGCTGGGGACCTAAAACATGTTGTGGGGCGCAAGATAAAATGCCCAAATGGCCTCATTATGTATTTTGTTCCTGAATCGCTTGCCAATCATCCTATCAGTCCTAACCTTGATCTGAGCTTTCATAATCCGCTTGTCCGTCAAATGTTTATGCTTCACAATACCCTTGGTGAAGCCTATCCCCCTAACTGCACTGTAGGGTATGACACCTCATGCTTCAGAATGGATAATGGACAGTGGATGCACGAATCATATGACTGGTGATCGAAGTCTTCTCATGGACTCAACCTTACGTCCATCTGACAAGAGTCACTTCACATTTGCTGACACTGGTAAAAGCAAGGTATTGGGTCTAGGTAGAGTTGCAATCTCAAAGGATCAACACATGGATAAAGTGATGCTTGTTGAATCCCTTGGTTTCAACTTAATGTCTGTCTCAATGCTTTGTGATTTGAACATGATTGTGATATTTGGAAAATATCGTTGTCTGGTTCTAATGGAATCTGACAAGTCTCTAGTATTTCAAGGGTACCGGAAAGATGATCTATATATGGTAGATTTCTTAGCAGGACCACAGTTAGCTGTATGTCTTCTAGCAAAAGCTTCAGAGTGCTGGCTCTGGCATCGGAGGCTAGGGCATGCTGGCATGAGGAACCTGTACACTCTCGCGAAGAAGAAACACGTCGTAGGCATCGAGGGCGTCAAGTTCAAGAAAGATCACCTGTGTGGTGCCTGCGAAGCTGGAAAGATGACTAGGGCCAAGCACCCCTCGAAGACAATCATGACGACATCTCAACCCTTCGAGCTGCTACACATGGACCTATTTGGCCCTACTCACTACTCTACTCTTACTACCACTACTTGCCTCTATGGCTTCGTCATTGTTGATGATTATTCAAGATATACTTGGGTGCACATAATCCTCTACAAGAATGCGTGCAGGATGTCTTCAGACGCTTCGCAAATCGTGCCATGACAAACTATGGGATCAAGATCAAGCACATCAGAAGTGACAATGGCACAGAGTTCAAGAACACCGGCCTCGATCTTTACCTTGATACATTAGGCATCAGTCATGAGTTCTCTGCTCCATACACACCTCAGCAGAATGGCATCGTGGAGCGCAAGAACAGGATACTCATTGAGATGGCTCGGACGATGCTTGGTGAATAAAAGACTCCAAGGAAGTTTTGGCCCGAAGCCATTGATACTGCATGCCATGTCATCAACCGTGTTTATCTTCACAAGCTTGTGAAGAAGACATCCTATGAGCTCCTGACTGGTAAGAAGCCAAACGTCAGTTACTTCAGAGTATTTGGTGCTAGGTGCTGGATCAAGGATCCACATCACACTTCAAAATTTGCACCGAAAGCACATGAAGGTTTTATGCTTGGTTACGGAAAGGATTCACACTCCTGTAGAGTCTTCAACCTCTTTCACTATAAAGTGGTTGAAACTGTAGATGTGCGGTTCGATGAGACTAACGGCTCGCAAAGAGAGCACCTGCCAAATGTGCTAGATGAAGTTCCACCTAGTGAATCCATCAAGTTTGTGGGAACTGGAGAAATCATACCTTCTGAGGCACAGGCTGAAGAGGAACTCATCATTTCTGCACCTAATCAACCTGAAGACAATGGTCAGCCTGAAGTCAATGCTCAAAACGAAGACAGTGATCAGCAAGAGCAAAATCTTCGTCCAGTTCATCCTTGTATTGCAAATGAAGTACAAATTGAGAAGACAATTGATAGCATCAATGCACGTGGTCCACTCACTCGTTCAAGAGCAACACAGGTAGCTAATTTCTGTGGGCACTTTGCATTTGTCTCAATATCTGAACCCAAGAAAGTTGCTGAAGCCTTCATGGAACCTGAGTGGATTCAAGCTATCCAAGAAGAGCTTCAACAGTTCAAGCTAAACAATGTGTGGGAATTGGGCAAGCGTCCTGACCCTCACAAGCACAACATCATAGGCACCAAATGGATATATCGCAACAAGCAAGATGAGCATGGTCAAGTGGTTAGAAACAAGGCCCGACTCGTTGCCCAAGGGTGCACTTAAGTTGAAGGGATTGACTTCGATGAAAAATTTGCTCCCGTGGCTAGGCTTGATGCCATTCGCATACTGCTAGCCTATGCCAACCATCACAACATCCTTCTGTACCAAATGGATGCAAGGAGTGCTTTTCTCAATGGCAAGATTGAAGAAGAAGTGTATGTTGCACAACCACCTGGCTTTGAAGATCCAAAACATCCTTACATGGTATACAAGCTCAACAAGGCACTGTATGGCCTCGAACAAGCCCCTCATGCTTGGTATGACACACTCAAGGACTTCCTGAAGAGCAAAGGCTTCAAACCTGGTTCTCTAGATCCTACACTCTTCACGAAGACATATGATGGAGAACTATTTGTGTGCCAAATCTATGTAGATGACATTATCTTCGGCTGCACTAATCAGAAATACAGTGATGAGTTTGGACACATGATGCAAGAGCAATATCAGATGCCCATGATGGGTGAGCTGAAGTTCTTCCTAGGTCTTCAAGTTCGTCAGCAAAGCAACAACATCTTCATATCTCAAGAGAAATACCTCAAAGACTGCCTGAAGAAGTCTGGAATGCAAGATTGCAAAGGTTACATGACGCCAATGCCAACCAAAAGTCATCTGGGTCCTGACGCCAGTGGTAAAGAGTTCGATCAAAAGGTATACCGCTCCATGATTGGTTCTCTACTTTATTTATGTGCATCTAGGCCAGATATCATGCTTAGTGTTTGCATGTGTGCCTGATTCCAAGCGGCACCCAAGGAATCGCATCACTTAGCTGTGAAGCGAATTCTTCGATATTTGGCTTACACCCGAACGCTAGGATTATGGTATCCAAAGGGCTCAGAGTTTGATCTAGTTGGATTCTCGGATGCTGATTATGCTGGTGACAAGGTGGATCGCAAGTCTACATTAGGCACATGTCACTTTCTGGGACGATCACTCGTCTGTTGGTCTTCAAAGAAGCAAAACTGTGTGTCTCTCTCCACTGCTGAATCTGAATACATTGTTGCTGGATCTTGTTGCGCTCAGCTTCTATGGATGAAGCAAACTCTCAAAGACTATGGCATCCATCTGAAGCAAGTACCACTCTACTGCGACAATGAAAGTGCCATCAAGGTTGCCAACAAACCAGTTCAGCACTCGAAGACAAAGCACATTGAAATTCGTCATCACTTCCTCAGAGATCATGTCATGAAGGAAGATATTGATATCATTCACATCAACACTGAAGAGTAATTGGCAGATATCTTCACAAAGCCCTTTGATGAGAAAAGGTTTTGCAAGTTGCGGTGTGAGCTAAATATCTTAGAATCCTCAAATGTCCTGTAATTGGACACACATCCTGACACTTATGCATATTGATGACTTAGATGTGCAACACACGAAGTAAAGTATATCTTCAATCAATGAAGACATACACTCTAAGTGTGAATACATTATGTAGAATTTGACTTCGGAGCGCCACGATAATTGTGCGCCTTGTCTGGGTCTAATACTTCCTATACGGTGGGTAACGCCACCACCAAACCTTTGTTTGAAGTGTTTCATTGGGCGTCTCATTTGTAAAGTCTTCGCGTTTGAATTGTCTTCATCAGTGTTTTTGACTTCTGTTTTATCTTCACTATGTTGATTTGGTCTTACTTGGATATATACATATATTTGTGTTCTGTCCTCTACAGCATTCACTTATAGCTATGTCTTCCTGCTTGAATCTTTTGATCTAAGTGAATGTGATCGGACCCTAATATCTTCTATGCTTCTTCCTCAAATTCTATCTATCCAAATCATATGCATTCAATTGAAACTGTCAAATGTCTTCTCTGCATCCTTGTCAGCAGAAGACACATAGACAAGAGTTATATCTGTTTTAAATGCTATATCCTTATTGCCTGAAACCTGGAGAAGCCGGAACGACCACCCGACAGTCCAGGCGTGCGTGGGAACATGGAACAACTTCCAATGTGTTGCATGTTTGCCATGTGTCCATCAGATGTGAACCGCCAGGGGCACCTGCGTAATTGCGCTGTGCTGTCTCTTTCCTTATAAATACACATCACATCACGGTCAAAATCCTTCTCCCACCTCTCCACCTCGCACAAACCCTAGCGCCACCGCTAGCTCTCGACGACGCCGGTGACGAAGCGCTTAGCTGTCGCGACCTCACCAACGCCGTCCTCAAGCCGGCTGCGGACCTCGTCTCCTCCGCTGCCGCCGTAGGTGTCTTTTGTCGGCAAGTTAGGGCACGAAAGATTCAACTGCCCGGCCTCCTATTCCACTCCATCTAGCAGTTCTTCGTGTGGTAAATAAAACCTTCTTTTTACTGTCTTTTTGATCTGATAGATTCATCCTTCCTCACCAAAAGTAGTTTATATGCCTACAAAATTGGATCTATCCTGTTCTGCATCTCATATCATGCCTAGTATATTCACTTATGCTTCACAAGTAGTTAGATTCCTCACTTGTACCTATTCTTGGATTCATACAAATCTGGAACCAACTCTCAACATATAAGTGAATGTCTTCGCGCTATGCGGTTAATGTCTTCAAACTGATTTATCTTCAAAATCTTCTAAGAATGCATATGACCTCTTCCCCTTCCCTCGCATCCCTAATGCTGTCACAGGTACATGTCCGTGCGAGAATCCCTTGGTTCTCATAGTCTGCATTCATTTGCAGAGTTCCTACAGCATCACATTCATTCACCATCTGCAAGTTCCTGTTTGACCAGCAAGCGGAGGCCACTCACTGTACTGAAGCCATTCTGCTTGAATACAATGGCCACAGAAAAGTCAGCAACAAAGGGCGGCAGGAAGCGCCGGGGGGATACATCAAAGGATTTGCCTGAAGATCTCTATGAGCTGTACAAGACTGATGCCGAAGAGGATTACAATCAGCGCAAAACACGAATCCAATGGATTCGAAGATATTGGGCCGAGCAATGGTTCAAATACAAGTTCGTGACCAAGGAGTATGCTGAGAACAATGCCATCAAGTGTCTGGGGTGATATTCTCTTTCGAAATCTTCAACCCAAGAACAGATCTGAAGCTATTGCTCAGGGTTTCTACCCTTGTATGGTCCGTGGACCATAGCCTGCTAATGCCGACCCATCATCACTGCTATGTTGTTGTGACGATAATCTGTTCAAGCGCAACTTTCAGACAGCAAATCGCTTGGATTAGACTTCAACCCCGGTCCATCTGCTCCTCGGGCTAATGGCACCCGTGATGCTGAACCCAATATTGTCGGACCCTTCTACAACCTCGAAGGTCTCATCACACACATTGCTGTTCAGGAGGCAGCTGTAGAGCACTCTGCAGACAACGCTGATTCTGATGAAGTGCCTGCTCCACCTAAGCCACAGAAGCAGAAGAAATCTAAGGCTTCAAAGCCCTCTGTTGCTCCAAAAGCTTCACGAGCGAAGCCACGAGCCACTGCACCTCTTGAAGCAAGTGTGCAGTCTAAAGATGTTTCTCGCATCTCCAAGACCGAGAAGAAGAAGAAGCCCATCCAGAGTTCTGGGCAAGCACTGACCCCAGCTGCCGTTCTAAGGAACGAGACTGAGGCCATTGATCTGTCAAGTGACGAAGATCTTGGCGATGATGCTCTTGAGCTGTTGATAAAGAGCAAGCAAGAGGCAGAGATCTTCAATGATCTGCCGCTCTTCGATGTGGACATCTTGAATAACTTCATTGATGAGTGGTTTGACAATCCAAGCCTCAGTATCGATGATCTTCAGCTCCCAATTGGCATCAGTGTCTCCTTCCACGGAGCCATTGCTCATGAGTTGGCTCTGGCTCAAAAGATTGTTGAACTGAAAATTTTTTTGACTATGAGAAGGCTCAGTTCAAGAAGCACATGGCAAGCTCAGCGTGGATGATGTTCAAAAATTTCAGCAGATGATGCATGACCTCAAGGAGGCATTTCACAAGAAACGTGAAGAAGCAAAAGGTTCAAGAGAGCGTATGAAACACCTCGCTGCAAAATGTATTCAAGCTCACAATGAAGCAGAAAAGCGCAAAGCTCTTGGGCATCCAGGCATCGATCCCAAGATGGCTGCCAAGAAGAAGAAGCATGCTATGGCCCAAGCTGAAGCATCAGGGAGGGAAGTACCTCGCATTGTCTTCCCTGCCAGTATGACAGGCACGAAGCCTAAGGTCCCCACAGCTGTGTCTGAAGTGAAGAAGACAAGGGCAGCTGAGGCTGAAGCTAGAAAGCGCAAGAGCAAGAATGCCACCGACGATGCTCCACAGACCAAGAAGAGAAAGACAAAGAAGAAAGATCGGGCTGCTCCCACAGAGCCCCTTGTCGTCGAGCCGATCTCTTTTGCTCGTCCTGCATCCGAACTCCAAGAGCGTCAATTAGTAGTTCACAAGCCTGCTTTCACAGAGGCTCATGAAGCTGAAGACATTCCAGCTGTTGACCCCACTGCAGCTGAAGACATTGGTCCCCAAGACAATGTAGATGATGATGAAGTCCATCCTCAGTTAGAGCACCAAATGGTATCATCGCCTGTTCGCACGAACATCAAACTCATCAGCATTGGTCGTCCTCTGACGCCAATTGCTAAGGATGCATCATGGGCTGATCGCCCTCAAGACTCCCCCCGTCAAGAAGAATCACTAAGTACTCCCCCACCTCAAGTCACCACTCCGGTGCTTGAAGACGACGACTATGTGGTCCGGCCAACTCCCTCTCCAAAAGCGTCGCCCGCATTCCGTAGTGGGCTTGAAGACGACGACTATGTGGTCCGGCCAACTCTATCGAGCGTTCCAGAAGGAGAAGAGCAACACAACTCAGTGGCACGACAAGTGTTTCCTGACGCCACTCCAACTGTGAACGTCTCTGGGTCTGAAGCCAAAGCTACTGCAGACATTCCGGCTGCATCAGCCGGTGACCAAGAAGAACCCCGTCAAGAAGAAGAGCGTGTTGCCTCACCCCCTACCATCCAAGAAGCTGTTCTCAAGGAGAACGTGTCTGTGTCCGACCCTCCAGCTACACAAGTGGAGGCTGACAATACTGAGGCGGCCACCAACAACACTACTAAAGCTAATGACGTTGTCATGGCTGAAGCTAATGTGGCGCTTGAAGTAAATACGGTGCCTGAAGCTACTGCTGCACCTAAAGCCATTTTGCAGCTCGAAGCCCATGTCAATGCCGATGCTCCTGTACCGCCTCCAAGACCTCACACAATTGAGCTGGCATTTGATCGCGGTCAACCTGTCATGGTTCGATGGCCTATTCTGGTTCCTCCTCCTGCTCCCGGACCACAATTTGATTATCATGTGGAGCACAGGCCTCAGGTCCAGAAGCCAAAACCCAGGCTGCCAAGGTTTCCAGGTATGGCAACTTCACCAGAACCGTTTAACGTGAATGGCTTCATTGCACACAACACCTTCTTTGATAGCGCCAAGAACCCATATTCGAAGCCAAGGATTTCATCAGATCGGTTCTAGAGCTATCAGCAGTGCAATTACTATTCTTATGTCCTATACAATCAAGGGCGCATTTTTCCTCATATGCGTCTAGACTGCGAAGCCATTGCTGGCCTGCCCTGCTTGGAAGAAGCCCTTGACTGCTTCAGAGATGCTGGCCTTCTGCAGTTTGTGACCGACAAGGAAAATTGGAACAAAGAGCTTCTATTGCAATTCTGTGCAACTCTTCACATTCGCGGCTACAACAGGGATCCGAAGACTTGGGTTCTTGAGTGGATGACAGGCAATGTACACCACGAAGCCAAAGCACTTGATATTATTGAGCTTGCTGCCCTACTCACTCCAGGTGAACTTTATGAACCTGGTTGTCAGCTTGGAGAGCATATTCCAGAAGCCTGAGCCAAACATGAGCCAAATGTTGAGCATGATGAAGCCACTGCCACAGGACACCGAATATCCAAAGGAATTCTTTGTTGAAGACCTAGAGTATCTGCCCTGCACTATTTATCATATCATCAGGCGAACTCTATGGCCCGTCAAAGGACATTCTCCTGCAGCGAAGCTTGAAGGAGCAATGAAGACATTGGTTTTCTATATCTTCAATGGCATCAGCTTCAATGCTCAGGACTTATTCATCAGGCAACTGGCTGCATCTAACACTGATCTCTTTGGTCTGAAATTTTACGCTCCGTGGGTTATGCGCCTCATCAAGCTTCACTCTGCTATCAACTATCAGCCCTCTACGCGCATCCATCTCATATTCTTACCAGAGGTTGATATGTCTGTCGAAGCCATATACCCAGAGCCTGCCAAGGAGCCAATTTATCTTCACAACGCCGACCACCAAAGCTTCACTCAACCCATTGAAGGAGTTCTTGCTGCAACTTGTGTTTATCCTCTGGCTGGAAATACATGTACACCTCATCGTGCCCATATTGAAGCCACTGAGAGTACTATCGCTCAAAGGCCTGGTAAGCGATCTCGTGTTCTCAACGACCGGGAGCTTCTCGTCGCCCTGCATCAAAAACAGGATAAGCATCATGACTGGCTGAAGCGTCAGATGCAAAGCCTCTTGGTGGATGTTAATCGCATTCGCAACCTTGCCACCAAGAATGCATTTGTCACTCATGAAACCTATCGGCGGTCATGGAAGAGTCTGACATTGCTGAGCTCTGAAGATGATCTTCAACAAGATGGCTTCATAGAGAGATTCAAGTTTGATTCCACTCCTCCCAAGAATGCTGTCTTGCGTCAGACTCCCTCACTCGAAGACCCAGAGTACTCCTCCTCAGCGGCAACTGTCAATGCCAGAGTCATTGATGACGAAGATGATGCTACTTCACCGACTACAACTTTGCCACGTATCGACACTGCGCCAAGTTCTTCTGCACCACCGGACTCCAATGTCGACCCTACTCCTTCTCCTACTCCTCATGCGGATGAGTAGACGCTCTATGTCTTCAAACCTTTTTGGCCCTTCCTGACAAAAGGGGGAGAAGCATATGAGTTGATAGTCTTCAGGCGGGTCCTTATGGGTGGTTGCTATATTTTTTGCCAAGTGCTTACAACTCTCGCTTTTGATACATTTGGTTCTTTGAGTTGTAACACTTAAACTTGATGGTCGTCTGCTATTTTTTCTGTCAACTATGTGATGCGATGATAAATTCCGCATGTGCGACGATAAATTCCACATGAAGTCTTTTCGCAGACGTCCATTTTTCATTATGCATGTCATTATCTTCATTATATCTGTTCATGCATGATGAATTGTCTTCATAAGTTGAAGAGGATCTCCACAAGTACAACCTGCCATGTGCATTTGCATTCAAAAGCAAAACACTTATATGCACATCTTCAGGGGGAGCCTTTTGCTACCTACGAAGACAATATCTCAATCCTTTACAATTTCACATATCTTTATCCCCATTGAAAACTTCAACCAGTTTGTCATCAATCAACAAAAAGGGGGAGATTGTAAGTGCATCTAGTGCCACCCCTAGTTGGTTTTGGAGTATTGACGACAAACCTGGTTGAGGGACTAATGTGTTTGTGAGAATTGCAGGATAACACAGGTAGTAGTCCCTCATTGATTCGGTTTACCTACCGGAGATGACCCCTAAAAACGTGTGAAGACAATGAAGACAACTGTGATATGTGAAGATATTCACAACGAAGACTATGACTCACGAAGACATTCATGTGAAGACTATGGAGCGCGAAGACATAGTTGTTTCGTAGTTTCCTTTTCTTCTTTGTTGAGTCATAGGAACCACCGTACTGTTAAGTGGGGTCCAAGTGAACAAAGTCAGAGTGACTGAAGTGATGCTCAACCAAATCCTAAGTCTTCGAGCGAAGACAATGAGAGCAAATCTTATCCAGAGCCGGATGAGTCAGCTTTACTTGTAGCCCAAGTTAAGCTGTCGCGTGTGTTTGAAATCTGACCATTGGAACACGTGTCAGTTCCTTAGTGACCCAGCGTCATTTCGGACAAATCAGGTCGGGTTACCGAGTGGCTATAAATAGCCCACCCCCTACACCATAATTTGGTGGCTGCTGAGAGTTAGTGCACGGCTTTTGTCGTTTGAGAGCAACCCACCTTGAAGCTTTTTAGACAGAGATCCTTGCGAGGACAAAGCCCAAAACACCCAGAGCCAAAGAGTGTTAGGCATCACTGAAGTCTTTCCGTCCGCGTGACCGGAAGACTTGTTACACTTGAGGACTATGAATCCTCCAGCCGGTTAGGCATCGCGTTCTGAGCATCCAAGAGTCATTGTGGATTGCTGGTGAACGAAGTCTGTGAAGGTTTGGAAGTCTACCTTGAAGACTTACCGGAGTGATTGGGTGAGGACTAAGTGTCCTTAGCTCAAGGGGAATAAGGTGAAGACGCAGTCCTCTGAGTTGAATCTCAGCCTCCCTAACCAGACGTACAGTTGTCACAGCAACTGGAACTGCTTGAACAAATCCTTGTCCTCACCAAGCAACTGGTTCTATCTCTTCCCTCACTTATTTACAGTTTGTCTTCATGAAGTCATTTACATGCTTGCCTTACCTGTTTGACTTCACTGTGTGACGACTATTGTTGATTGGCTTCATACTATCTTCCATCTTGATCCATACTACCTAGCTGCTAATAGTCTTCATGCTTTAGCTTCATTACTTGCTTGACTATGGCTTGTCTAGTGTAGTCTACCTTCCGCTGCATGTCAATAGGTTCATTTCTATTGTTTGTCTTCGAAACTCTCATGTTTTGAAGACTTTCATAACAATCGCCTATTCACCTTCCCTCTAGTCGATAACTAGCACTTTCAGAATGCCATCTGCTCGTTCCTTGTAGATTGAACGGTTCATAAAAAAAATTGACTGGCCTATTTATTTTCAGTGGACTGTTATTTTGATAGGACCACATGTGGTGGTGTGCTGGAGTAGTACCTGCATTTCCAGCCATCCCTGTGCTCATATATTACAAAATCATATGAAGTAGAATCTAATTTTGTTTGCCATGCAATGTTGTAGAGATATCATATGTCTCATGTCACTTATTTTTTAGCCACAAGCTATCTGCTACTTTTATAGTGCACTAGTTCTGCACACACTTCACCCGTACTCTCACTATTGTTTTTTTATGCATGGTTATTTCAGACTCTGCCAAACTGTTGATAGAAGCATGAAATAAAAGAGAGAAGTCGCTCATGTTTTCTTCGTTGGCAGGCAAGACACGTTTCACGCTTTGAAGGTTGCATGTTCAACAGATGGAGACGGTAAACGTAGCTCTGGAGTTGATAATCTTGCTCTCCACGAACCACCATCCCATGTGCTTGCTTTAATTTCGCGGTGTCATATGTGGTTGCATGTTGCATATGATGTCTAGCTGGTATTCGAAAGGCCAAAGTCGGTCTTCATTAATATAAGGAAAGATATTTTTTACATGAACCACCATCCCGGGAGCACCGAAGACAAATAGCTAGTCAGGGCACTGGCCGAGTTAGTGACAAGCCCAACACAAACATGCATCACCTGGAAGCCAACTAAAAAGCCACGATGGTGGCGAAGCAACCTTCCTCCCACCAGGCTCTCAAGTACTCGATGATCATGCTCACCACTCCAGCCGGATGTCTAGCTTGTATTGCTTCCAATTTGGTTAATTTGCATCTGCTTAGCTTACACATTATACCTTTGAATACGACATGCCTTCCTCTTTTTGGTACATACTAGTACATCTGTCTATTAACCATGTTCTTACATCAAACTAATGTTCTTGTGTATCCCTCATCAATCACTTATGATGAGACAGTCAAGCCCGCGGATTACCACTACTGCAGGATGCTCCTAACGCGACACTACAATCAGAGACCCTTCGAGAAACTGTGTGCGATGCCATAATCGCAAACGGTGCTGTATGAAAACCGTCAGAAATGTGTAAAACATTTGCGATGATGGATGCATCAAACACGGTTTTGGTTTTAGTTGCATGTGCGATGAAGGGCATACGGTTCAGTTCAATGAACTGTTTGCGATGAGGAGGAACAAAAGAAACGGGCAGCCAGATGGAGGCGTGTGCGATACACAGCATACGGTTCACTCGGATGAACTGTTTGTGATTAGGCAACACAAAAGAAACAGTCAGCCAGATCAAAGGTGTATGCGATGTACAACATACGGTTCACTCAGATGAACTGTTTGTGATTGCAAGGGAACAGAAACGGTTCAGTATAACAAGATGTGTGTGATACACGTCAAACATGTCTGTAGTTAGAAATGCGTATGAAGACCGATAATAACACAGACGATTACTTCTAATAAGATGTATGTGATATGCTCTGTCTACACAACATCTATTGGCCATTGTGGGACGGGCGGTCATCCGGATACGCCATAAGGATGCGAAGAGGCATTCCTATCAGCAAGGACTAGCTGTTCCACCAGTAGCTTATGTAAGAAAACTATCAAGTTAAGTGTGCTCAGGCTAGAGCAGCCATCGGATGGGTGACTGGATGGGAAGTTGTGTCGATGTTAAATTAGGTGATGGGATGGGTCATTGTTTTTAACCTCGAGGTCCTTGTTTTTTATTTTTTTATTTTTTAACACATGTTAAAGAAGGTCTACCGCATTACTACAATGTGTGATACGTGGCATACTATTGATCCATCCGACCTATTTGTGATGGAATAGGCCGTGTGTGTTGTGGGCAAAAGCTTGCTAGTATTCAACCGTTTGGGATTGATGAATTCACCACCGACGGGATCCCTAGTGTGGTCCGTGTTCATCTGATCATCATCTACTTCTTGTGCTAGCTTGATGCTAAGTTTCCAATAATTGATGGCGTTTCATGAAGACGCCACCGTTTCCTGCCATTTCCTCACCTGTTTCTCTCCACCCTGCTACATTACGCATCGGGGGCACGCGACGCACGGAGGCGACAAGCGCAGCCTGTAGCACATCCACCTTTTCCAAGCATGCCAACCCACCAAAGCGCCGCCTCTGCCATAAACCTCGTCGACAAGGAAAACGAGCAGGCGCCACGGCCCGTCGAGGCCGAGGCGCTTCCCAGCAACGCGATGGATGAAGCTGTGATGCGCGTCATCGCCAGGGTTGAGCAGACCTTTGGCGCATGGCACTTGAGCGCCGCGGATCAAGATAGGCATGTCAACACCAACAGGCTACAGCTCGCCGCACAACATGATCGATGGCGCGCCGCAGAGTAAGCTAGGCGCATCCGCGCCGATAGGCTGCGGCTCGCCGCACGACGAGACCGTTGGAGCGCCATAGAGCGAGAGGCACGGTGCGCCGCACAGCAAGAGCAGATCCATCGGCGCTTGCCTGCTGTCGACACGGTGTCGCAGCTGGGTACACGTCCCGTCAGTACCCCCATTCCTCGCCAGGATTGGTAGAGGCCCTCAGCGCCGTACTTGCACCAGATGCCGGCCACACCGTACTTGCACCGGACGCCTGCCGCGCCGTTCACATGGGTGCCACCGTTCGCCTTGTCCGCGGCCCGCTGGATGCCAACGCGCTGGTCCGTAGGCTCGATTGCCTCCTTGGCCCAGGTGTCCACCTGGGCGCAGTAGAGGAACATGGCCGTCGCATCCTCGAGCTGGTGATCTCCGATGAAATAGACAACTTTGAGCTCGAGATCGCGCTCCAGATGTATCGCGAGCGTGTCGACCGCTTGGACGAACGCCTGCACAAGTTCAGGCACAGCCAAGAGCTACCCTAGGCAAGGGCTGCTGGTCATGGTCTCATGGACGCGTTTTATTTTCAAACGACGTGGATAGCTTTTTATTCACAGCAATCATAGTATTGCTCTGTTTATTGCTCCGTTTCAATGTGTGTACTCTATTTTCCATTCTTATATGTTCTGTTTCAATGTGTGTATATGCGCTTTCCATTTTGTATATGTGGATGATAACAACTAGATTCAAATTAGTATACAAAAACAGATAGAAAATGGAATTCATAATATATATTTATTAATTGTTCATTAGATCATCACAGAAGATATATATATATATATATATATATATATATATATATATATATATAATATCATCACATATACGTGATGATACTTAACTACTAGGTACAATGCATAAAATTGAAAACGAACAATACTAAAACTAATAATCCCTCCTGGGGCCAGTATTCTGGCAGCCCCTCGCCAGCAGCTCCCTGGTGCGCGGCGTCTTCCCAGTGCGGAGGCAGTACTCCGACTCCTCCCCCTTGCAGCGCGTGACGTACCGATCTGCCTCTTGCTGGCGGACGTGCGCGACCGACCTTGCCATTTCGTTGGGCGCCCACCGGAGCTCCTCGTCCGTGGCACACTGGAGCTTATCGGCCCATCTCCACGGAGCGACGAGGCGCCCAACGCCTATGACCTTCCTTGCGAAGTAGCCTTCTTTGTACACCTCCTCGGCACGACGACGCGCCCGCCCCCAAAGCTCCACCACCTCCTTTTTCCAGGCGGCATCACGGGGTTCACAGGCCGCCTTGTACCTGGCTTCCTCCTCCGCCATCTCCTTCTTGAACGCCACTTGCCTGGCTTTCTTAGCCGGCGGCAGCGACTTCCACAGACAAAGATTGTACTGGCCCCAAAACCAATCCAAAGTTGGGGGGTCCGGCGCAACCTCGTCAGGCGGCGCGTAGGGGTCCTCGTTGCTGCTAATCGAGTGAGCGTCCTCGGGGGTCGATAACTCCTCATCGGCGCGTGGGCAGACCGGCGGCGCCATTGCAGAGATTTGAGAGAGAGAGAGAGAGAGAGAGAGAAAGAGGGCGAGCGAGGGGAGGATGTAGATGAGAATGCAGGCGGGACGACATGAGCAAGGTATTATTTATTAGCGGCCGGAATCTAGATCAACGGGGACAGTACACACGCTGGTCGCCGGAATTTACGAGTTCTGTAGTTTGAATTACACACAATTCCCGCAGCAAATCCGTGTGTGAACATAATAGCTGACGGTTTCCAATACAGAACCTTGTCTGATTAATGACCCCCGCCAATCACCTACCAAATCTCGAGCCGCGATATAGAGTGCGAATCGTGTGGGGGCCGGCTATCTTACCAGATCTTTACATTTTGTTTTTTGAACACCAGATATTTACATCGTCTGATGATTTTTTAACTCGCACACAAGTACACAAAAATATTATATTTCAAACCATTTTGGTTAGGCGTTGCATGTAGATGTAGTTCAAATTTGAGTAACGGTCATTAAATGGTTAGAAAATCACTTAAATGTCTTTAAAAGGTCAAATGACTCCTGAAAATTTCCAAATTTTCACATGACAGTTGTATTAGTGCATGTTAAACGTAGGAAAAAATTTCAAGGCCGTAAGAGGAAGCTATCTCCCGTCCGTCAGCAAACATGCATTGTTCCCTCTGGGAACCACGAACCTTCTAGTGAGTTGCTCCGGTTTGTGAGGGGTGCGTGTCCAAACTTTCGTCAAACAGGCCAATTTTTTTACCACATCATCTTGGTGGCATGACATTAAATCAAGCAAGTTTTCATGTTTTTCTGATCATTTTTTAATTTTTTGGAATTTAAATGCCATGGCATGCACTCCATGCATGTGCCCATGTCTTGACACCAATATGTTTGAAAATTCATTCGAATTTACTGCACATGGAATTAACTCGCACACATGTACACAAAAATATGATTTTTCAAACCGTTTTGGTTAGGCGTTGCATGTAGATGTAGTTCAAACTTGAATTACGGTCATTAAATGGTTAGAAAATCACTTAAATGTCTTTAGAAGGTCAAATGACCCTTGAAATTTAACAAAATTTCACATGACAATTGTATTAGTGCACGTTAAACGTAGGAAAAAATTTGAAGGCCGTAAGAGGAAGCTATCTCCCGTTCGTCATCAAACATGCATTGTTCCCTCTCGGAACCACGAACCTTCTAGCGAGTTGCTCCGGTTTGTGAGGGGCGTGTGTCCAAACGTTCGTCAGACATGCCAATTTCTATACCACATCATCTTGGTGGCATGACATTACATTAACCAAGGTTTCATGTGCTTCTGGTCATTTTTCTATTTTTTTGAATTAAAATGCCATGTCACTCCATGCATACGTATTCATGTGTCCATGTCGTGAGACCAATATGTTTGAAAATTCCTTCTAATTTACTGCACATGGAATTAACTCGCACACAAGTACACAAAAATATGATTTTTCAAACCATTATGGTTAGGCGTTGCATGTAGATGGAGTTCAAATTTGAATTACGGTCATTAAATGGTTAGAAAATCACTTAAATGTCTTTAAAAGGTCAAATGACCCCTGAAATTTACCAAATTTTCACATGACAGTTGTATTAGTGCACGTTAAACGTATAGGAAAAAATTTAAAGGCGGTAAGAGGAAGCTATCTCCCGTTCGTCATCAAACATGCATTGTTCCCTCTCGGAACCACGAACCTTCTAGCGAGTTGCTCCGGTTTGTGAGGGGTGCGTGTCCAAACGTTCGTCGAACATGCCAATTTCTTTACCACATCATCTTGGTGGCATGACATTACATTAACCAAGGTTTCATGTGTTTCTCATCATTTTTCTATTTTTTGAATTAAAATGCCATGTCACTCCATGCATACGTATGCATGTGCCCATGTCGTGAGACCAATATGTTTGAAAATTCCTTATAATTTACTGCACATGGAATTAACTCGCACACACATACACATATAAGATTTTTCAAAACGTTTTGGTTAGGCGTTGCATGTAGATGTAGTTCAAATTTGAATTACGGTCTTTAAATGGTTAGAAAATCACTTAAATGTCTTTAAAAGGTCAAATGACCCCTAGAATTTTCCAAAATTTCACATTACAGTTGTAGTAGTGCATGTTAGACGTAGAAAAAATTTGAAGGCCGTAAGAGGAAGCTATCTCCCGTTCGGCATCAAACATGCATTGTTCCCTCTCGGAACCACGAACCTTCTAGCGAGTTGCACCAGTTTGTGAGGGGTGTGTGTCCAAACTTTCGTCAAACATGCCAATTTCTTTACCACATCATCTTGGTGGCATGGCATTACATCAACCAAGGTTTCATGTGTTTCTGATTTTTTTGGAATTAAAATGCCATGCCACTCCATGCATACGTATTCATGCATATGTGTCCATGTCGTGATACAAATATGTTTGAAAATTCCTTCTAGTTTACTGCAAATGGAATTAACTCGCACACAAGTACACAAATATGATTTTTCAAACCGTTTTGGTTACGCGTTGCATGTAGATGAAGTTCAAATTTGAATTACGGTCACTAAATGGCTAGAAAATCACTTCAATGTCTTTAAAAGGTCAAATGACCCCTAGAATTTTCAAAATTTTCACATTCGATTGTAGTAGTGCACGTTAGACGTAGAATTTTTTTGAAGGCCGTAAAAGGAAGCTATCTCATGTTCGTCATCAAACATGCATTGTTCCCTCTCGGAACCACGAGCCTTCTAGTGAGTTGCTCCGGTTTGTGAGGGGTGTGTGTCCAAACTTTGGTCAAACGTGCCAATTATTTTACCACATCATCTTGGCGGCATGACATTACATCAACCAAGATTTCATGTGTTTCTGATTTTTTTTAAATTTTTTGGAATTAAAATGCCATGTCACTCCATTCTTAATTGTGTCATAGCCGTTGGACCAATATGTTTGAAAATTCCTTCCAATTTACTGCACATGGAATTAAATCGCACACAAGTACACGAAATATGAGTTTTCAAACCGTTATGGTTAGCTATTGCATGTACATGTAGTTCAAATTTCAATTACGTTCATTAAATGGCTAGAAAATCACTTAAATGTCTTAGAAGGTCAAATGACCCCTGAAATTTTCCAAAATTTGACATGACAGTTGTATTAGTACTACACAATTTCTCGTTCATTTAAAACACCATCCGTTGGCACTTTATTCCAAATTCGTCTTTCACAGCTAATAAAAAATATCGACAACATCACACACAGTTGTTTTCTAGGAACCGTTTGCGATGAAAATATCTGGGTCTATTTAAGTCTCCCTCCTTAAGCTTCGCCGGCTCGTCTGCTCCAGTGCCGGCAACCCCCGAATCCACAAATCCCGATCCCCATTCCCGTACCCCCTTCTTGCAAAGATGAGGCCGTGGAAACGTTTCATGAAGGCCCGTACGATGGCCGCGTCCCCCTCGAGCGCCGCCGCCTGCGCCGAGAGCGCGGCCGCCTACGCCGAGAGTGCCGCCGCATCCGCATTGAGCGCGGCCGCTTCCTTCGAGAGGGCATCTGCGATAGCCGACAGGGAAGCTTCAGCAGCCGAGACATCAGCAGCTGCTGCTGCGACGACAGCTGCAAACGCCGAGAGCGCTCGAGCTGCCGTCCGTGCCGCTGATGTCGCCCTGGCCCGGGTCGAGGCCATCCACGCCAAGATCTAGGATGCACACGCCAAGATATTCCATGCCACCTCAGACTCTAGCATGCAACCCACGTCTGAAAAGGCGGCGGTGGCCATGGAGCACGTGCTTCCTCATGAGGTCGCCGAGCGGGAGCTGGAGATGCAGGAGGCGGCGGAGATCGAGGAGCGCCGAGAGGAGGAGTTGCGCGTGGCCGAGGTCGAGGTAGAGAAGAGTCTGTCCATCGAGGAATCGGCGGTGGAGTACTAACGCGAGCTGTGGCGCAGCCACTACTATGAGTACTACAACCTTGAGGGCGGCGCCAAGGACGAGGACGAGGACGCGGTCGACTTCAGCAGGGGGGACGCGGAGTCCACCGACGTCGGCATGTTTCCAGGACAAGTCATCGACGTCTCATCTCACACCGGCAATGCATAGGCCGGCGCGGTGATGGATTTTTAATTATGCGTACTTCAGCTTTGTTTTTAATGCTGGTCTTTTGTTAGAGCAATGTTTAGGTCAACTGGCTCTGTGTAATTACTAAAATTGCTCGATTCGGTAAGTGTGGTCTGTCTGCTGTACGCTCTTTTGTGTGCCCAAATTAGCAAGCGATGTTAAATTATGCAATGACATACCCAGGGAAATTTCCACCAAAATTTAAATTAGCAAACTCATCCCATGCGCGTAAAGTAGAAGAATCGTTTGTGATGCACACAATCGTTCAAGGTGAATGGTCCGGCGGCACCGCGCGCGTTCAAAGTGAATGTGCCCATGCCTTGAGACCAAAATTTGAATTATCAAACTCATCCCATGCGCAGGAAGCAGAAGAATCGTTTGCGATGCACATAATCGTTCAAAGTGAATGGTCCGGCGGCACCGCGCGCAAAGTTTCCCTCCACATTTCCAAAATTTTGGCCTACCACCAAAATATCTACCCGTGCCCCCTTCCCCCCTTCCCCACCCCCTTTTCTCCCCGACCACAAGTCACATTTCCCCTGTTTCCTCATTCCTTCCTTCGTTGCTAAGCTATAGCCGCTTCCTCATTCTCGCCGTCTCGCATCCTACCGCCGAGGTCGCCATGGTCTTCTTCAAAGACATCTCCAGCGGTTCCTCCCCCGACGACTACTACTTCAACACCCAGGTATGCCTCTCTTCTCTCTCTCGGGCTATGACTTGGAATGAAGGATTTTTACCCGGAGGTCGATTTGATTCATTTCTTCCTCTTGTAGCTCCCTAAGACCATCAGTGGCAACGAATGGAGCGGGGTGGCTGAAGATCTATCTGCTCGTTGTGGCCATCAATCTCCATGCGTGAAGCTACTTGCATTTGATTCTGTGGACACTGGGAGGAAGTTTCTCGCATGTGCAGAGAAGGTTAGACCCTCTTCCATTGTTACAAATCATTTGTTAGATGTGATTCATACACTGTCACGGTCCCAACCCATTCATACCACACCTTCAACCAAACGCATCTTAAGACAGTGTCACAGTTTGTACCTAGTATCTTAAATTGTTGCCATCTCATCAGTGGTGCCATTAGAAAATAATTTGGCACCGCTTCAGGAGTTTGTGCAGCCAACTTTGGTCCACACATATGAGCAGACAAGCAGTAAAATACTAAATCTTTATGGCACGAAGGAACTGGGCATCGGAGCAACTACGTGCTCCGGAGTCTGGGTCCCTGATTTTTTTCCGCTGCATCGGCTCGCCAGTTCAGGGCACCGGTGCGAGATGTAGAAACAGTTGCCTTTACACCAGTTTTGGCATACATAGTGGACGGCCTTAGTTCTATTAGTTCTAGGTTACTAAATTTGTGCATGTACACACCTGTTAGTATTAATTTGCTGTCATCCAAACACTATCGCCATGCTGTTGCAGATATATTTTCCTTCCTTATAAAATGTTCAATTTGTTATTTATTGTACACGAGTAAGAACTTGTAGCTTCATTGTAGTTAATTATAGCTTCTGATGTTCCAGAATTTGGTTGTTGTCTCAGTACCAATTATTTCATTTGCACATTCATCTTTTTGAGAGGATATGTCTGAAGGAAATATGCCCTAGAGACAATAATAAACTTATTCTTTATTTCCTTATATCATGATAAATGTTTATTATTCATGCTAGAATTGTATTAACTGGAAACATAATACTTGTGTGAATACATAGACAGAGAGAGTGTCACTAGTATGCCTCTACTTGACTAGCTCGTTGATCAAACATGGTTATGTTTCCTAGCCATAGACATGAGTTGTCATTTGATTAACGAGATCACATCATTAGGAGAATGATGTGATTGACTTGACCCATTTCGTTAGCTTAGCACTCGATCGTTTAGTATGTTGCTATTGCTTTCTTCATGACTTATACATGTTCCTATGACTATGAGATTATGCAACTCCTGTTTACCGGAGGAACACTTTGTGTGCTACCAAACGTCACAACGTAACTGGGTGATTATAAAGGTGCTCTACAGGTGTCTCCAAAGGTATTTGTTGGGCTGGCGTATTTCGAGATTAGGATTTGTCACTCCGATTGTCGGAGAGGTATCTCTGGGCCCACTCAGTAATACACATCACTATAAGCCTTGCAAGCATTGTGACTAATGAGTTAGTTGCGGGATGATGTATTACGGAACGAGTAAAGAGACTTGCCGGTAACGAGATTGAACTAGGTATCGAGATACCGACGATCGAATCTCGGGCAAGTAACATACCGATGACAAAGGGAATAACGTATGTTGTTATGCGGTCTGACCGATAAAGATCTTCGTAGAATATGTGGGAACCAATATGAGCATCCAGGTTCCGCTATTGGTTATTGACCAGAGAGGTGTCTCGGTCATGTCTACATAGTTCTCGAACCCGTAGGGTCCGCACGCTTAACGTTACGATGACAGTTATATTATGAGTTTATATGTTTTGATGTACCGAAGGTTGTTCGGAGTCCCGGATGTGATCACAGACATAACGAGGAGTCTCGAAATGGTCGAGACATAAAGATTGATATATTGGAAGCCTATGTTTGGATATCGGAAATATTCCGGGTGAAATCGGGATTTTTCAGGAGTACCGGGAGGTTACCGGAACCCCCCGGTAACTTAATGGGCCTTAGTGGGCCTAGGTGGAAGAGAGGAGAGGAGGCCAGGGCAGGGCCGCATGCCCCTCCCCCCCAGTCCGAATAGGACAAGGAGAGGGGGGCGGCGCCCCCCCTTTCCTTCCTCCCCTCCACCTCTTCCCCCTCTCTCTCCTAGTCCAACATGGAAAAGGGGGGGGGGAGTCCTACTCCCGGTAGGAGTAGGACTCCTCCTGGCGCACCTCTCCCCTTGGCCGGCCGAACCCCCCCTTGCTCCTTTATATACGGGGGCAGGGGCACCTCTATACACACAATTGATCATTGATCTCTTAGCCGTGTGCGGTGCCCCCCTCCACCATATTACACCTCGATAATATTGTAGCGGTGCTTAGGCGAAGCCCTGCGTCGGTAGAACATCATCATTGTCACCACGCCGTCGTGCTGATGAAACTCTCCCTCAACACTCGGCTGGATCGGAGTTCGAGGGACGTCATCGAGCTGAACGTGTGCTAAACTCGGAGGTGCCGTGCGTTCGGTACTTGATCGGTCGGATCGTGAAGACGTACGACTACATCAACCGCGTTGTGTTAAACGCTTCCGCTTTCGGTCTACGAGGGTACGTGGACAACACTCTGCCCTCTCGTTGCTATACATCACGATGATCTTGCGTGTGCGTAGGAAGTTTTTCGAAATTACTACGTTCCCCAACAGTGGCATCCGAGCCTGGTTTTATGCGTTGATGTTATATGCACGAGTAGTACACAAGTGAGTTGTGGGCGATATAAGTCATACTGCTTACCAGCATGTCATATTTTGGTTCAGCGGTATTGTGAGATGAAGCGGCCCGGACCGACATTACGCGTACGCTTACATTACGCGTACGCTTACGCGAGACTGGTTTCACTGTTGCGAGCACTCGTTGCTTAAAGGTTACTGGCGGGTGTCTCTCTCACTTTAGTTGAACCGAGTGTGGCTACGCCCGGTCCATGTGAAGGTTAAAACAGCACCAACTTGACAAACTATCGTTGTGGTTTTGATGCGTAGGTAAGAACGGTTCTTGCTAAGCCCGTAGCAGCCACGTAAAACTTGCAACAACAAAGTAGAGGACGTCTAACTTGTTTTTGCAGGGCATGTTGTGATGTGATATGGTCAAGACATGATGCTGAATTTTATTGTATGAGATGATCATGTTTTGTAACCGAGTTATCGGCAACTGGCAGGAGCCATATGGTTGTCGCTTTATTGTATGCAATGCAATCGCCATGTAATTGTTTTACTCTATCACTAAGCGGTAGCGATAGTCGTAGAAGCAATAGTTGGCGAGACGACAATGATGCTACGATGGAGATCAAGGTGTCACGCCGGTGACGATGGTGATCATGACGGTGCTTCGGAGATGGAGATCATAAGCACAAGATGATGATGGCCATATCGTATCACTTATATTGATTGCATGTGATGTTTATCTTTTATGCATCTTATCTTGCTTTGATTGACGGTAGCATTATAAGATGATCTCTCAATAAATTTCAAGATAAAAGTGTTCTCCCTGAGTATGCACCATTGCCAAAGTTCGTCGTGCCCAGACACCACGTGATGATCGGGTGTGATAAGCGCTACGTCCATCTACAACGGGTGCAAGCCAGTTTTGCACACGCAGAATACTCAGGTTAAACTTGAGGAGCCTAGCATATGCAGACATGGCCTCGGAACACTGAGACCGAAAGGTCGAGCGTGAATCATATAGTAGATATGATCAACATAGTGATGTTCACCACTGAAAACTACTCCATTTCACGTGATGATCAGTTATGGTTTAGTTGATTTGGATCACGTAATCACTTAGATGATTAGAGGGATGTCTATCTAAGTGGGAGTTCTTAAGTAATATGATTAATAGAACTTAAAATTATCATGAACTAAGTACCTAATAGTATCTTGCTTGTCTATGTTAATTGTGGATAGATGGCCCGTGCTGTTGTTCCGTTGAATTTTAATGCGTTCCTTGAGAAAGCAAAGTTGAAAGATGATGGTAGCAATTATACGGACTGGGTCCGTAACTTGAGGATTATCCTCATTGCTGCACAGAAGAATTACGTCCTGGAAGCACCGCTGGGTGCCAGGCCTGCTGCAAGAGCAACACCAGAGGTTATGAACGTCTGGCAGAGCAAAGCTGATGACTACTCGATAGTTCAGTGTGCCATGATTTACGGCTTAGAACCGGGTCTTCAACGACGTTTTGAACGTCATGGAGCATATGAGATGTTCCAGGAGTTGAAGTTAATATTTCAAGCAAATGCCCGGATTGAGAGATATGAAGTCTCCAATAAGTTCTACAGCTGCAAGATGGAAGAGAATAGTTCTGTCAGTGAGCATATAGTCAAAATGTCTGGGTATAACAATCACTTGATTCAACTGGGAGTTAATCTTCCGGATGATAGCGTCATTGACAGAATTCTTCAATCACTGCCACCAAGCTACAAGAGCTTCGTGATGAACTATAACATGCAAGGGATGAATAAGACAATTCCCGAGCTCTTCGCAATGCTAAAGGCAGCGGAGGTAGAAATCAAAAAGGAGCATCAAGTGTTGATGGTCAATAAGACCACTAGTTTCAAGAAAAAGGGCAAAGGGAAGAAGAAGGGGAACTTCAAGAAGAACAGCAAGCAAGTTGCTGTTGAGGAGAAGAAACCCAAATCTGGACCTAAGCCTAAAACTGAGTGCTTCTACTGCAAGCAGACTGGTCACTGGAAGCGGAACTGCCCCAAGTATTTGGCCGATAAGAAGGATGGCAAGTTGAACAAAGGTATATGTGATATACATGTTATTGATGTGTACCTTACCAGAGCTCGCAGTAGCACCTGGGTATTTGATACTGGTTCTGTTGCTAATATTTGCAACTCGAAACAGGGACTACGGATTAAGCGAACACTGGCCAAGGATGAGGTGACGATGCGCGTGGGAAACGGTTCCAAAGTCGATGTGATCGCCGTCGGCACGCTACCTCTACATCTTCCTTCGGGATTAGTATTAGACCTAAATAATTGTTATTTGGTGCCAGCGTTAAGCATGAACATTATATCTGGATCTTGTTTGATGCGAGACGGTTATTCATTTAAATCAGAGAATAATGGTTGTTCTATTTATATGAGTAATATCTTTTATGGTCATGCACCCTTGAAGAGTGGTCTATTTTTAATGAATCTCGGTAGTAGTGACACACATATTCATAATGTCGAAGCCAA
Source organism: Aegilops tauschii subsp. strangulata (assembly GCF_002575655.3). Taxonomy (NCBI): domain Eukaryota; kingdom Viridiplantae; phylum Streptophyta; class Magnoliopsida; order Poales; family Poaceae; genus Aegilops; species Aegilops tauschii. The sequence continues at coordinate 160,600,756 of NC_053038.3, forward strand.
AAGATGCAGAGTTGATAATGATAATGCAACTTATTTGTGGCACTGCCGTTTAGGTCATATCGGTGTAAAGCGCATGAAGAAACTCCATAATGATGGACTTTTGGAATCACTTGATTATGAATCACTTGGTACTTGCGAACCGTGTCTCATGGGCAAGATGACTAAAACACCGTTCTCCGGAACTATGGAGAGAGCAACTAATTTGTTGGAAATCATACATATAGATGTATGTGGTCCGATGAATATTGAGGCTCGTGGCGGATATCGTTATTTTCTCACCTTCACAGATGATTTGAGCAAATATGGGTATATCTACTTAATGAAACATAAGTCTGAAACATTTGAAAAGTTCAAAGAATTTCAGAGCGAAGTTGAAAATCATCGTAACAAGAAAATAAAGTTTCTACGATCAGATCGTGGAGGAGAATATTTGAGTTACGAGTTTGGGCTACATTTGAAATAATGCGGAATAGTTTCGCAACTCACGCCACCCGGAACACCACAACGTAATGGTGTGTCCGAACGTCGTAATCGTACTTTACTAGATATGGTGCGATCTATGATGTCTCTTACTGATTTACCGCTATCGTTTTGGGGTTATGCTTTAGAGACGGCTGCATTCACTCTAAATAGGGCACCATCGAAATCCGTTGAGACGACGCCTTATGAACTATGGTTTGGCAAGAAATCAAAGTTGTCATTTCTTAAAGTTTGGGGTTGCGATGCTTATGTGAAGAAACTTCAACCTGATAAGCTTGAACCTAAATCGGAGAAATGTGTCTTCATAGGATACCCAAAGGAGACTGTTGGGTACACCTTCTATCACAGATCCGAAGGCAAGACATTTGTTGCTAAGAATGGATCCTTTCTAGAGAAGGAGTTTCTCTCGAAAGAAGTGAGTGGGAGGAAAGTAGAACTTGATGAGGTAACTGTACCTGCTCCCTTATTGGGAAGTAGATCATCACAGAAACCAGTTTCTGCGACACCTACGCCAATTAGTGGGGGAATTTAATGATAATGATCATGAAACTTCAGATCAAGTTATTACTGAACCTCGTAGGTCAACCAGATTAAGATCCGCACCAGAGTGGTACGGTAATCCTGTTCTGGAGGTTATGTTACTAGACCATGACAAACCTACGAACTATGAAGAAGCCATGGTGAGCCCAGATTCCGCAAAATGGCTTGAAGCCATGAAATCCGAGATGGGATCCATGTATGAGAACAAAGTATGGACTTTGGTTGACTTGCCTGATGATCAGCAAGCCATTGAAAATAAATGGATCTTCAAGAAGAAGGCTGACGCTGACGGTAATGTTACTGTCTATAAAGCTCGACTTGTTGCGAAAGGTTTTCGACAAGTTCAAGGGATTGACTACGATGAGACTTTCTCACTCGTAGCGATGCTCAAGTCTGTCCGAATCATGTTAGCAATTGCAGCATTTTATGATTATGAAATTTGGCAAATGGATGTCAAAACTGCATTCCTGAATGGATTTCTGGAAGAAGAGTTGTATATGATGCAACCGGAAGGTTTTGTCGATCCAAAGGGAGCTAACAAAGTGTGCAAGCTCCAGCTATCCATTTATGGACTGGTGCAAGCCTCTCAGAGTTGGAATAAACGCTTTGATAGTGTGATCAAAGCATTTGGTTTTATATAGACTTTTGGAGAAGCCTGTATTTACAAGAAAGTGAGTGGGAGCTCGGTCGCATTTCTGATATTATATGTGGATGACATATTGCTAATTGGAAATGATATAGAATTTCTGGATAGCATAAAGGGATACTTGAATAAGAGTTTTTCAATGAAAGACCTCGGTGAAGCTGCATATATATTGGGCATCAAGATCTATAGAGATAGATCAAGATGCTTAATTGGACTTTCACAAAACACATACCTTGACAAAGTTTTGAAGAAGTTCAAAATGGATCAAGCAAAGAAAGGGTTCTTGCCTGTATTACAAGGTGTGAGATTGAGTAAGACTCAATGCCCGACCACTACAGAAGATAGAGAGAAGATGAAAGATGTTCCCTATGCTTCAGCCATAGGCTCTATCATGTATGCAATGCTGTGTACCAGACCTAATGTGTGCCTTGTTATAAGTTTAGCAGGGAGGTACCAAAGTAATCCAGGAGTGGATCACTTGACAGCGGTCAAGAACATCCTGAAATACCTGAAAAGGACTAAGGATATGTTTCTCGTTTATGGAGGTGACAAAGAGCTCAACGTAAATGGTTACGTTGATGCAAGCTTTGACACTGATCCGGACGATTCTAAATCGCAAACCGGATACGTGTTTACATTAAACGGTGGAGCTGTCAGTTAGTGCAGTTCTAAGCAAAGTGTCGTGGCGGGATCTACGTGTGAAGCGGAGTACATAGCTGCTTCGGAAGCAGCAAATGAAGGAGTCTGGATGAAGGAGTTCATATCCGATCTAGGTGTCATACCTAGTGCATCGGGTCCAATGAAAATCTTTTGTGACAATACTGGTGCAATTGCCTTAGCAAAGGAATCCAGATTTCACAAAAGAACCAAGCACATCAAAAGACGCTTCAATTCCATCCGAGATTTAGTCCAGGTGGGAGACATAGAAATTTGCAAGATACATACGGATCTGAATGTTGCAGACCCGTTGACTAAGCCTCTTCCACGAGCAAAACATGATCATCACCAAGACTCCATGGGTGTAAGAATCATTACTATGTAATCTAGATTATTGACTCTAGTGCAAGTGGGAGACTGAAGGAAATATGCCCTAGAGGCAATAATAAAGCTATTATTTATTTCCTTATATCATGATAAATGTTGATTATTCATGCTAGAATTGTATTAACCAGAAACTTAATACTTGGGTGAATACATAGACAAACAGAGTGTCACTAGTATGCCTCTACTTGACTAGCTCGTTGATCAAACATGGTTATGTTTCCTAGCCATAGACATGAGTTGTCATTTGATTAACGAGATCACATCATTAGGAGAATGATGTGATTGACTTGACCCATTCCGTTAGCTTAGCACTCGAGCGTTTAGTATGTTGCTATTGCTTTCTTCGTGACTTATACATGTTCCTATGACTATGAGATTATGCAACTCCCGTTTACCGGAGGAACACTTTGTGTGCTACCAAACGTCACAACGTAACTGGGTGATTATAAAGGTGCTCTACAGGTGTCTCCAAAGGTATTTGTTGGGTTGGCGTATTTCGAGATTAGGATTTGTCACTCCGATTGTCGGAGAGGTATCTCTGGGCCCACTCAGTAATACACATCACTATAAGCCTTGCAAGCATTGTGACTAATGAGTTAGTTGCGGGATGATGTATTACGGAACGAGTAAAGAGACTTGCCGGTAATGAGATTGAACGAGATATCGAGATACCGACGATCGAATCTCGGGCAAGTAACATACGATGACAAAGGGAATAACGTATGTTGTTATGCGGTCTGACCGATAAAGATCTTCATAGAATATGTGGGAACCAATATGAGCATCCAGGTTCCGCTATTGGTTATGGACCGGAGAGGTGTCTCGGTCATGTCTACATAGTTCTCGAACCCGTAGGGTCCGCACGCTTAACGTTACGATGACAATTATATTATGAGTTTATATGTTTTGATGTACCGAAGGTTGTTCGGAGTCCCGGATGTGATCACGGACATAACGAGGAGTCTCGAAATGGTCGAGACATAAAGATTGATATATTGGAAGCCTATGTTTGGATATCGGAAGTGTTCCGGGTGAAATCGATATTTTTCCGGAGTACCGGGAGGTTACCGGAACCCCCCGGTAACTTAATGGGCCTTAGTGGGCCTAGGTGGAAGAGAGGAGAGGAGGCCAGGGCAGGGCCGCATGGCCCTCCCCCAGTCCGAATAGGACAAGGAGAGGGGGGCGGCGCCCCCCTTTCCTTCCTCCCCTCCACCTCTTCCCCCTCTCTCTCCTAGTCCAACATGGAAAAGGGGGGGAGTCCTACTCCCGGTAGGAGTAGGACTCCTCCTGGCGTACCTCTCCCCTTGGCCGGCCGAACCCCCCCTTGCTCCTTTATATATGGGGGCAGGGGGCACCTCTAGACACACAATTGATCATTGATCTCTTAGTCGTGTGCGGTGCCCCCTCCACCATATTACACCTCGATAATATCGTAGCGGTGCTTAGGCGAAGCCCTGCGTCGGTAGAACATCATCATTGTCACCACGCCGTCGTGCTGACGGAACTCTCCCTCAACACTCGGCTGGATCGGAGTTCGAGGGACGTCATCGAGCTGAACGTGTGCTGAACTCGGAGGTGCCGTGCGTTCGGTACTTGATCGGTCGGATCGTGAAGACGTGCGACTACATCAACCGCGTTGTGTTAAACGCTTCCGCTTTCGGTCTACGAGGGTACGTGGACAACACTCTGCCCTCTCGATGCTATACATCACGATGATCTTGCGTGTGCGTAGGAAGTTTTTTGAAATTACTACGTTCCCCAACAGTGGCATCTGAGCCTGGTTTTATGCGTTGATGTTATATGCACGAGTAGTACACAAGTGAGTTGTGGGCGATATAAGTCATACTACTTACCAGCATGTCATATTTTGGTTCAGCAGTATTGTGAGATGAAGCGGCCCGGACCGACATTACGCGTACGCTTACATTACGCGTACGCTTACGCGAGACTGGTTTCACTGTTGCGAGCACTCGTTGCTTAAAGGTTACTGGCGGGTGTCTGTCTCTCTCACTTTAGTTGAACCGAGTGTGCCTACGCCCGGTCCTTGCGAAGGTTAAAACAGCACCAACTTGACAAACTATCGTTGTGGTTTTGATGCGTAGGTAAGAACGGTTCTTGCTAAGCCCGTAGCAGCCACGTAAAACTTGCAACAACAAAGTAGAGGACGTCTAACTTGTTTTTGTGATGTGATATGGTCAAGACATGATGCTGAATTTTATTGTATGAGATGATCATGTTTTGTAACCGAGTTATCGGCAACTGGCAGGAGCCATATGGTTGTCGCTTTATTGTATGCAATACAATTGTTACTGATCTAGTTTTAAACATTATAGGATGAACGGAAGTGTTCTTACTTGGAGTGGGTTAATCAAGAGTGGCCACAGTCTTTGAAGATGTGCATAACGAAGCTCTGGAGCATGTATGAGGAAGTGAACACAGCTAGGCTTAGAGTTAGTCTTGTCAACGTTGACGCACATTTCAAGATGCGGGATAAAAAGTTGAAGCTGGAGAATGAGCTCAGATTTCTTAAAAAAGAATTTGCTAAGATGGTGTTGGCGAAGGAGGAGGCACTTTCCCAGTTGGCCCGTGCAAAACTGGTTCTTAATTTGAACTGAAATTAGAGGTGGATAAGATGAGTCTGGATGATCTCAATTAGGGAAATTAATATATTGTTCTTATGAAGTTGAACTAGTGCCGGTGTACAAAAAGAGGGGCACGCATTTGTACCCCTTTACCTGTGCACAGGCAGTCGGAGCCGCGCCCACGGTCACACCAAACAGAACAGGGGAGGTGAGCCAAGGTAAGACCGAAGCCCAAGATAATCAGAGCAACGCCAAGGCCGAGACCACAAGGAGCAGAGGGACGAAGCAGGCTCCCCCGGCAAGACCCTTGCCGCGGCAGCCTCAGCAGCCCCGGCAAGACCCTTGCCGGGGCAGCTCGCCCCACACCAACAGAGCAAGCCAGCCTTGAGCCCATGGTCCCCAACGCCATCATCCACATGGGGCCAGGGCTCGGGAAGGCACCTCTGCGGTGGCATGCATATCTTTGTGAAGACATATTCGAGATCAGATGAGGATCAGAAGACGACGATCCTCGGCAAGATCCTTGCCGGGGAAGGCCACCAGACCCCCGGCAAGGTCCTTGCCGGGGACGACAGCATGCCACGGCAAGACCCTTGCCGGGCCACCCGGCAAGGCCCTCACCAAGGACGCCAACGGGGCCACCGCCAGGCCCACGCCAACCAAGCTTCCACCGCCATTCACATGCAGCTGCCAGCCCAACCAGCTGGGCGGGCACCTGCGTGGCAACATGCAGCTCCCAGGCCAACTCATCGAGCGCCTGCGTGGCGGCATGCAGATCTTCGTGTAGGCTCCCCACCGCGCCACCTCAGCTGCCTGCCTGCCTACATGGCGCCGCACACATCGCTGTCCAAGGTGCGTGTCGAAGCAAGGAGGAGCGGCGACGGACGGGACGGGCCTCGCCCCATCCCCGATAAAGCAGAGGGACACCTAAGCTACGCATTAAATGCGTCTTGTCCTGTAATACGAACGATAAGCTCAGGGCACTGTGCGCCTTTCCACTTCCTGTGTGCCACTGTGGCAGCCCCTTTCGACTATAAAAGGAGGCCCATGGCATACTGGAGGAGGATTCGGCTCGTTGGAACTAGGCACTCACCACAGCTAGTTTGAGAGCTCAAGAACTCTCTGAAATACACCCACCAAAGCAGGACTAGGGTTTTACACATCCTCGCGGCCCGAACCTGGGTAAATGCTCCTTGTGCTGGCTACTGATCCTGCTCTTCTTGCAACCCTACGCCCCGGCAACCGTAGTAGGGATTCTTGTGATCCCATAGGTGTCGTTTCCCCCGACATCTTTGGCGCGCCAGGTAGGGGGCGCAATTGTGAGAATCAGCTCTAGTAGTTAGCCTGGCAGTTCTTCGTCACCATGGCTCCTAAGAAGAAGACGGCCACGATGATCGGCTCGTTGGGAGCCGAACGGCCGGTGCCGGTGCGGACAAGCAGTGGACCGGTCGCGGACAGGACCCGGGCCGTGGTCCGTGAGCACCAGCATCGCCCAGGCAGTCAGACCCTGGCGAGCGGCGTCGTTTGCATGCCAGACGACCGGCCGCACGTCGCCAGATCCAAACACGGAGCTGGGCCCCCCGCAGGTGGCGCGGGGCCCTCTAGGGGTGTCGTTGTGCCACCTCCGGGCGTCCCAGCGACCTCCAAGACGCCCACACCGGTGACCACCGCGCGTTCTTCCCATGGTGTGCGCGCCAAGCAGCGTCACCACGTTGGTGACCCTGGGCACCGTCATGGGAAGAGCCCTGTGCGTCATCCGCAAGATGAAGGGGTTCAGCACGCTCGCCGAAGCGCTAGCGAAAATGGCACGCAGCCGCTGGGTCGTAACGGAGCTCCTTCTAACGTAGTTAGAAGTCGAAGCTCGCCACGATCCACGCAGCTGTCGCCGCCGCCCACGCCAGTGGAAGCTTTGGCACGCGCGCAGCTGCTCCTCGACTTCCTTCCTGCTGCGGATAAGATCGACAAGTGGAGGGCCACCATCCGGAGCCTCGTTGCCATCGCCAACAAAGACGATCCGCGACCGGCGGGGCCCTCGGGTCGGCGCTCCACCGAGCCACCACATGCTGGCGCTGGGAGGACCGGGGGAGCTGCGGCCACACTGCACTCTCCTCCTCCTCGCCAGCCACCGCGGGCGTCGGCCTGTCGTGACGATGCTTGTGATAACATCTCCATAGCGTCGTCCGACCCGCGGACCCTCCGCGACCAGCGCCAGGTCCTTCGGGAACGAGCTCACGAAGACGCTCGAACCACCGTCGAGCGCCGACGCGAAACGCGCCGCCAGTCGGACAAGCGGGCGGGACCCGCTATGGACCACCCGGCACCGGGGGCCCCGGCGGCCTACCTTACGAGGTGGGCTTCCCGGCCTTTACCTGTGAGCTGCGGCAGTTCCAGTGGCCGTTCCACCGCACGTTCAAGCCCGACGTCGGCGAGAAGTACACTCGCAAGACCCATCCGTCCGAGTTCCTCAGCATCTACACCACCGTGATGCAGGCTGCTGGAGCTCGCGACGACAAGGTGCTTGCCAACTATTTCCCGCTGGCGCTGAAGCCCAATGTGATGTCTTGGTTGATGCACCTGCCGATGGATTCCATTTCTTCTTGGTCGGATCTGTGTCATGAGTTCATGGGCGCCTTCAGAGGAGGCCACTAAGCTCATGGCAAGGCCAGTGATCTGCATATCATTCCCCAGAAGGAAGGGGAAACCCTACGCAAGTACATCCAGAGATTCAGCCGGGTGCAGTACAACATCCCCGACGTTCATCCCGCCGCTGTGATCAGCGCGTTCCACCAGAACGTGCGCAACCGCAAGATGCGCGAAGAGCTGGCGATGACCAAAGTTAAGGATGTGGCCGAGCTCTACGTTCTAGCCGATAGGTGCGCCCGGCCTGAAGAGGGAAGGAAGTACCCCGGCGAAGACGCCGGCACGGAAACCGACTCTACCGATGAAGACGTCGCTACCCCGACGAAGAAGGGCCGGCGTCGCAACAGGAAACGCAAAGGCAAGGCCGTGCTTGCCGTTGAGGGATCTGACGACACCGGTGCTGGCAAGAAGGTCAAGGCAGACGCCCCCGACAAGGAAATTGCCGGGTGCGCCGCCTACCGGGCTTTGGCGGCTACCGACAAGCCAGGAAGCTCCGGCAAGCAATACTGCAAGATCCACTGCACCAAGGGCCACGACCTCCAGAACTGCCGGCAAGTCGAGCTGCTTGCTGAGAAGCAAAAAGCTGAGTACGAGAGGCGGGACAAGGAGAAGGACCAGGACGATGCTGAGGGATCCGGCAAGAAGCGTGGCGGCCAAGGAAGCCGCCCCGGCAAGGACAACCAGCAAGAGAGGCCCGCCCGGGGCCGTGACAAGAAACAAGAAGACGATGACCACAACGAGGACGACGAGTCTGGTGAGCAAGGGTTCCATAAGGCTACGGAGGCCATGTGCATCGATGGCGGCGCCTCGCTGCATACCTCTCACCGCCAGCTCAAGCAGTGGGCGCGTGAGATTACAACAGCGGAGCCGTCGTTCGACGCTCAGAAGCCGCTGAAGTGGACCAGCACACCCCTCATCTTTGACACCGAGGACCACCCTGACCGCATTACCGCAGTCGGGTGTTTGCCATTGTTGGTCTCACAACCGATACGCAACCTCAGGGTGAACAAGATGTTGGTTGACGGTGGGGCCGGCCTGAACCTGATCTCTCCTGTCGTGATTAAAAGATTGCAAATCCCTGATGGAGACCTCGAGGAAACGGGCACGTTTCAAGGGGTCAATCCGGGGAGGAGCCAACCGAAGGGGAAGGTCACACTGCCCGTGACGTTTGGAGGAGAGTTGAACTACAGGACGGAGAGGATCATCTTTGACGTGGCCGAGATCCCCTTGCCCTACAATGGGATCCTCGACCGCCCGGCACTAGCCAAGTTCATGGCGGCATCACACTACGCCTACAACATGCTAAAGATGCCCGGGCCGTTGACCATCATCTCCGTCCCCTCCGACAAGAAGGACGCGCTGATCTGCGCCGACCAACTCTACCGGGAAGCAGTTGCAGCAGCTGCCATCAAGGCACCTGCTCCTGCCGCTGAAGGCCCGGGAGGGAAGAAGAAGCCCGACAAGACCTCTTGCACGCACTCCGGCAAGCGCACCTCCTCGGAGTGTTGTGCTACCGTCGAGGACATGCTAGAGAGCTCTACCGACAAGAGCAAGAGATCCAGAGCTAAGCCGCCGCAGACCAAGAAGGTGCCCGTTAGGGAGGATGGCACGGGAGGGGCCTTCACCATAGGCTCCACCCTCGACAGCAAATAGGAAGGCGTGCTCATCACCTTCCTGCGGGCGAATGTCGACGTGTTTGCGTGGCAAGCATCCGACATCCCCGGTGTTCCCAGGGAGGTGATTGAGCACCACCTAGTTGTCTGCCCCCACGCGCGGCCCGTCAAGCAGAAGGTTAGAAAGCAGGCTCTGGAGAGGCAGGAGTTCATCACATAGGAGATCAGGAAGTTGGAAGCGGCAGGTTTGGTGAGAGGAGTGCTCCACCCGACGTGGTTGGCCAATCCGGTAGTGGTGCGCAAGGCGAATGGGAAGTGGAGACTGTGTATTGATTACAGAGACATCAATAAGGCTTGTCCTAAGGACCACTTCCTGTTGCCGCGCATCGACCAGATTGTTGACTCCACAGCCGGGTGTGATATGTTATCATTCCTCGACGCATACTCGGGCTACCACCAGATCTTCATGACACGAGAGGATGAAGAAAAGACATCATTCATCGCCCCATGTGGTACGTATTTCTTTTTACGGATGCCTTTCGGGTTGAAGAGTGCTGGCTCAACGTTCGCAAGAGCAGTCCAAATTGGTTTTGAACCTCAGCTCCATAGAAATATGGAGGCATACATACATGACATAGTGGTCAAAACCAAGGATGGGCCAACTCTTGTGCGAGATCTGGAAGAGACATTTGCCAACCTGCGCAAGATCAACCTCAAGCTGAACCTTGAGAAGTGTGTCTTCGGCGTTCCATCCGGCAAGTTTCTCGGGTTCTTTGTGTCGCAACGCGGGATCGAGGCAAACCCAGACAAGATCAAGGCTATTGAGCAGATTGAGGCGCCCAAGCGGATCAAGGATGTGCGTCGGCTCACCGGCTGCATTGCCGCCATGAGCCGATTCATCTCCAAGTCCGCCGAGCGCGCCCTTCCCTTCTTCAAAATCTTGAAGAAGGTAGGCCGAATGGAGTGGACCCCAGAAGCCGAGGCAGCATTGCAGGATCTGAAGAAATACCTTTCCTCCACGCCAATACTGGTTGCGCCTAAATCACAAGAGCCGTTGCTGCTGTATCTGGCGGCAACGAATCAAGTGGTCAGCGCCGTGCTGTTGGCATAGAGGGAGGTCAACGAGGAGGTAGTGACGGCGGTAGAACCAGCGGATGGCGAGCCCAAAATTCCCCCGGTAGGGCCTGGTGCCGGCAAGGCGAGGCCCCCGACAGAGTCTAATGCTGCCGAGGCAGTGCCCGCGCAGTCAAGTGAGGTGGTGCAGAAGAAGAAGATGATGCAGCACCCGGTTTACTTTCTCAGCTCCCTCTTGCAGGGAGCTCGATCGAGGTACTCCGGTGTGCAGAAATTGCTCTTCGGCGTCCTTATGGCCTCGAGGAAGCTGCGTCATTACTTCCAAGCCCACGAGATCACTGTCGTCACCCGCCTCCCATTGCAACGGATACTTTATAACCCAGATGCGACTGGAAGGATTGTGGAATGGGCCTTGGAGTTGTCAAGCTTAGGTTTGAAGTTTGAAAGTACCTCGACAATTCAGAGCAGAGTCTTGGTGGAGTTCATTGCAGAATGGACCTCGACGCCTGACGAAGAAATCCAGGAGACCACTCTCCCCGGCAAGGAAGCAGACCGCGACTGGATCATGTACTTTGATGGGGCTTTCTCGCTGCAAGGCGCCGGTGCCGGTGTGCTGCTCGTCGCACCCACCGGAGAGCACCTCAAGTACATGATCCAGATGCACTTCCCCAGGGCGATGTCCACCAACAACACTGCTGAGTACGAGGGATTGCTTGCCGGTCTCAGGATCGCGACAGACCTCGGGGTTAAGAAGCTCATCGTCAGGGGTGACTCGCAGCTCGTTGTCAGACAGGTCAACAAGGATTATCAGAGCCCATTGATGGAAGCTTACGTAGATGAGGTGAGGAAGCTGGAGAAACGCTTTGACGGTATCCAAGCGGAGCACGTCCCCCGAGCGGAGAACGACACCGCCGATTACCTCTCAAAGCATGCCACATTCAAGCTACCTGTGGAACCTGGTACCTTTTTCCTCCGATTAACTCAACCATCCGTCGAACCATCAGCGGGGCAGAACAGGCGGAGGAAGTCAGGTCCCGGCAAGTACTTTCCTACCGAGCCCCCTGGGGCTGCCGGCAAGGGTGCTGCCGCGGACGCTGAGCCTGCCCAAGAGCAACTGGCTCCGGCAGGGCGTCAAGCCCTGGCCGTAGAGACAGCCGCTCCCATGGCGGAAGAAATGCCTTTGGTCCTCGCCGTCGAGCCCCAGGCTCCGGCATGGGCGCAGCATACCGTCCAATTCCTCCAAATAGGGGAGCTTCCTGAGGAGCAGGAAGAAGCGGAAAAAGTAGCCCGTCGGTCCGCCCTGTACCAGTTCGTCGATGACGTCCTGTACAGGAGAAGGCCAAACGGTGTGAAATTGAAGTGCATCCCCCGGGAGGAAGGACTGGAGTTGTTGGCGGAGATACATGGAGGCATATGTGGCTCCCACATAGGGCCGAGGGCCCTTGCCGGGAAGGCGTTCCGGCAAGGTTTCTTCTAGCCCACCGCCCTCCAGGATGCGACAACACTAGTAACCAAGTGTGAAGTGTGTCAGTTCCATTCAAAGAAGCTTCATCAACCAGCTCAAGCCCTTCAAACAATCCCTCTCTCCTGGCCATTCTCGGGCTGGGGGCTTGATATACTGGGCCGTTTCCCCTGCGCTGTCGGGGGCTTTGCGTACTTGTACATTGCAATTGACAAGTTCACAAAGTGGCCGGAGGTGGAAGCAGTGAGAAAGGTGACTGCTCAATCAGCTATCAAGATTTTCAAGGGACTGGTCTGCTGTTTTGGTGTGCCAAACCGAGTCATCACCGACAATGGCACGCAATTCACGAGCCACACCTTCATGCAATACATTCAAGACCTCGGCAACAAGGTCTGTTTTGCTTCCGTAGCACACCCACGGAGCAACGGCCAAGCGGAGAGGGCAAATGCTGAAATATTGCGAGGCCTAAGGACAAAGACTTTTGACAAGCTGTGCAAGAGCGGAAGGCGCTGGATTGATGAATTGCCGACGGTTCTTTGGTCGATCAGGACGACGCCAAATCGAGCCACCAGCCAGACACCTTTTGCCCTGGTATATGGGGCAGAAGCAGTTCTCCCCATGGAACTCATATACGGGTCACCTCGATTGCTCGCTTATGATGAGCTTGAGCAAGAGCAGTTGCGCCAAGATGACGCAACGCTCCTTGAGGAAGATTGTCTTCGGGCGGCTGTGAGAGAAGCGCGCTACCAGCAAGCCTTGCGCCGCTATCATAGCCGCAAGGTTCATGCCCGAAGCTTTGAGGAAGGCAGCCTTGTTCTTCGGCGCGTTCAGTCGGCCAAGAATTCCAACAAGTTGACGCCAAAGTGGGAAGGCCCTTATCGGGTAATACGAGTCACCAGGCCCGGTGCAGTCCGCTTGGAGACCGAAGATGCTGTCCCAATGAGCAACTCCTGGAACATCGAGCATCTTCGCAAGTTTTACCCATAAGGCGCGGCTTGCCGGGCCTCCCGGCAAGCCACCTTTTGTACAAGCTTTGCCGACAAGGCAGGTAACCCTTTGTACAAAGCCAGGCGCAAACCCTGAGCATAAATAAATGAAGCGCTGGCGCTCTAAGTTATAGCATGCATGCTAGGTCGAGTCTCTTCCTTGGTTAGGGTTGATAGTGCTTAGCGGCGAGTAACCCCTAGCCTAGAGGTCGAGTGCGCATCTATCTGTTTCTTTTTTGTCCTCCTTTGGTTCGCAGGGCACATGAGCACTTCTACTGAGCTACTTGGAAGAAGGGAAATGGATCGGCTTCCCGACCCCAGCAAACCAGAGTTGCCGGGGGCTGCAAGCACAAGGATCCAACCGCGGCAAGACTAGGTTGCCGGGGGCTGCAGATCCAGATAAGTCTTTCATCCTCTATCATGCATTTCGGAACGGGACTGGGATATGTGAAACCTCATTTTTTTTCTAGGCCACTGTGCTCCCCTTTTCTATACCCAAGGATTATCTCCTGGGCCCGGATTTGGTTGTAGCCGCGATGGCAAGGAAGTAGAACAAGGAGCCTAAGCCCGCTTAATCCCTGCCTCCGCCAAGGGCGCGAGAATGGTCGAGCGAAGTAGGGGGACGACAAGGCCTGTTGCCGGGTGAAAACGTTTATCTTAAATTATAACAAGGATTCGTTCCTTGTCGCGGGGTCTGCCCACGGACGAAAAACCCGGCAAACATCCCTTTTTCATTAAAAGCATCCCACACAGGTACAGTCCGTACGGAATGAAAAACATGAACAAAGGGGATTACAAGCTTTAAATTTAACAAGACCCAAAGGCTTACAGATTAAAAAAGAGATAAGGTGCCCGTGATCCCTTTCTTGTCCCTCTCCTCAGGAGGCAGGTCAAGGAGTCAAGAGGACGAAAGGGGCGCCTAGGCAAGCTACGAGCAGCAGAAAGCACCAAGAGAACACCTCGGTGGCCGCCCACGGGTAGGCCGGTGATGACGGTGCCAGGAAAGGAGCTGGAAGACGAGGCGGCAGGACTGGCAGTACGTGATGAAGGCGTCGGTGCCCGCATACTCCGAGTTGGCGGCCTTGCCGCCCGCCCTCTTCCTCTTCCGCAGCCTCCCGATGCTAGCTGCCCAGGGAGACGGCCCCGAGAAGTTCAAGGAGCTGGCCCCACCCTCGGCAAAACCCTCCCGGAGGAGCGGCCAGGTGCAAATGCAGCTGTTGCCACACCCGCCCAGGCACGAGGCGTCTGACGCCTAGTCGGACTCATCCTCGTCATCTGCCCCGTTGTCCTCCTCATCACTTTCGCTCGAGGAAGAGCTTCCATCGTCAGAATCTCCATCGGAGGAGCTCTCCACGCAGCACTTCAGGCGATTCCCGAAGTCTCTGAAGACCTTGACGGAGAGCAGGCCGTCCTCCATCAATTTGAAGTAGAGGACGAGCCCCGCCGTCAGGCTGTGGATCCGAGCGAACGTCTTCCACCCACGACGGAGGTACATGACCCGATGAGCCGGAAAGTCGACGTCGACCCGCGTGCCCCCATTCCCACAACCCCTCATGTGCAATCTGAGGGATTGGGGCCGGTCACGCTCCATCTCCCGAGCGAACGGGGTGGGAAGACGGAGACGGCGACGCGGAGGCCGGCGCAGCCTAATGAAGAACTCGCGGGGCTAGTCTCCAACATGGCCTTCCATCGGGAAAGGCACCATTGGCGGGGGCGAAGCCGGCGCGCCGCCCCGTCCTCCTCTTCCCCGAGCACTACGACCTCTGCCCCGGCCTCGCCCACGGCCTCGCCCCTCCCCCTTCCCCTCGCGGCGGGTTCCACCACCGCGGGCTCAGGAGGAGGAGGGACGCGTTGTCGGGCGACGACCCTCGCCGCCACCGTCGAGGGACCCGGATTCCCTTTCTCCATGGCGAGTGAAAGGAAGAAGCAGAAGCAAGAGGAGATAGATGACAGAAGAGTGCGGGACGCCATCCCCCTTCCCCCTCTTTATAAAGGGGTGGGGTCGGGGCTCGGCCGCTCCGCTCGGCCAATCCAGCCACCGGAAGCGCAGGAAATCAGGATCGACCAGCTGCCCAAACCAGCGATGGCCCGGTTTCCCGCCTCCACCGCTTGCCACCCCAGGCGCATGAAGGACGCGTGGCGGACGTGCAGAACTGAGGGGACGGGTGAAGCGACCTCTCCCCACCCCGTGATCTTGGGGAGTGGACGCCTTGAAGACCGTGACCCGGCCCCGTTCAGTAAATGAGCCGCGCCTCCACATCTCCCTCTTTTTACGGGGAAGGCGCGAGCCACCTCTTTACTGCGATATGACGCATGCGTGTGGAAACCGCCCCGTGCATGCCGCCCACGTCACGCACACCCCTCCACGCCGCGCCGTGCGCGCGGGTCGTGGGAAGCGCAGCGCGCGAAAAGTCTTACCGTGGTAAAAACCGCCCCGCCTGCCCGCGCACCGTTTTGGGCCTGTCCCAACAACGTGTCGCGCTTATGTGTGGCCCAGGCCCGGGGGCTCCTGTCGATGTACAAAAGGAGGGGCACGCATTTGTACCCCTTTACCTGTGCACGGGCAGTCGGAGCCGCGCCCACGGTCACACCAAACAGAACAAGGGAGGTGAGCCAAGGTAAGACCGAAGCCCAAGATAATCAGAGCAATGCCAAGGCCGAGACCACAAGGAGCAGAGGGACGAAGCAGGCTCCCCCGGCAAGACCCTTGCCGGGGCAGCCTCAGCAGCCCCGGCAAGACCCTTGCCGGGGCAGCTCGCCCCACACCCACAGAGCAAGCCACCCTTGAGCCCATGGTCCCCAACGCCATCATCCACGTGGGGCCAGGGCTCGGGAAGGCACCTCTGCGGTGGCATGCAGATGTTTATGAAGACATATTCGAGATCAGATGAGGATCAGAAGACGACGATCCTCGGCAAGATCCTTGCCGAGGAAGGCCACCAGACCCCCGGCAAGGTCCTTGTCGGGGACGACAGCACGCCACGGCAAGACCCTTGCCGGGCCACCCGGCAAGGCCCTCACCAAGGACGCCAACGGGGCCACCGCCAGGCCCACGCCAACCAAGCTTCCATCACCGTTCACATGCAGCCGCCAGCCCAACCAGCTGGGCGGGCACCTGCGTGGCAACATGCAGCTCCCCGGTCAACTCATCGAGCGCCTGCGTGGCGGCATGCAGATCTTCGTGAAGGCTCCACCACCGCGCCACCTCAGCTGCCTGCCTGCCTAAATGGTGCCGCACGCATCGCCGGCCAAGGCGCGTGTCGAAGGAAGGAGGAGCAGCGACGGACGGGACGGGCCTCGCCCCCGTCCCCGATAAAGCAGAGGGACACCTAAGCTACACATTAAATGCATCTTGTCCTGTAAGACGCGCGATAAGCTCAGGGCACTGTGCGCCTTTCCACCTACTGTGTGCCACTGTGGCAGCCCCTTTCGACTATAAAAGGAGGCCCATGGCATACCGCAGGACGATTCGGCTCTTTGGAACCAGGCACTCACCATAGCTAGTTCGAGAGCTCAAGAACTCTCTGAGATACACCCACCAAAGCAGGACTAGGGTTTTACGCATCCTCGCGGCCCGAACCTGGGTAAACGCTCCTTGTGCTGGCTATTGATCCTGCTCTTCTTGCAACCCTGCGCCCTGGCAACCGTAGTAGGGATTCTTGTGATCCCATAGGTGTCGTTTGCCCCGACAACTAGCTATGTGTTGTACTGTGCTGTTTTCATGTAGCTACCGTACTGTGATGTTATAATATATTTATGTGCCTGATATGAAATTGGCAAACAACTGTTCGATATGAACTGTGAATTTGCGTAATACTGGAATTATTAATTGTAAACTAATAAACCTGCTAAATGTGTCATGGACCTTTGCAAACGGTTCTAGCAGTAAAAGCGGTTGCGATGGATAGCCCAATGCCACACAGTTTTCTTCATCAAATCGTGTGTGATATAGTTGATAAAAGCAAACAGTTAACCAAGGAAGACCGTGTGTGATAGTTACACCTTTCACACACGAGCCTACACATAAAACCGTGTGGGATGTACGTCTGAACGGAAACATTTTCCCTGGATTGACTGTGTGGGATGTACATAAGAACGGAAACGTATTCCTGGATTGACTGTGTGTAATATACATACGAATGGAAATGTTTTTCTGGGATTCACCATGTGGGATGTACATACCTACGGAAATGATTTTCTCGGATTACCGTGTGGGATGTACATACCTATGGAAATGATTTCTAGGATTCACCGTGTGGGATGTACATACCTACGAAAATGATTTTTGCGATTCACCGTGTGGGATGTACATACCTACGGAAATGATTGGTTTTCGATGCCTCGCCCGATCGCACACGGCCACAGCCTGGGTCCCAGGAGGGCCTATCCCCGACGATTCCTGGGTCATGTGGGAAGGACACCCTATCGCACACACTCACTTGGCGACGGTTCCAAATGCCGTCGCGGAAAGGGGTAAAAAACCGTTTGTTTAGGACCGACACGCACCAGTGTACTGTGAGAAAAGATGCTCTTTTAAATAATGCAGTGTCAGCCTCCCCACATGATTCTCAAGAAACAACAAGGCTATATGAAGATAGTGAGCGTAGCTCTGTAGTTGATGACCTCATTTCCCCTACACCAGCATCGCAGGTGCTCGCTCTAACCTGGCAGCGTGATATGTGGTTGCATGTTGCATATGGTGTCTAGATTGTAATTCTTCCAATGTGGTTAAATTTCATGTGCTATTCTGCTTAGTTTATACATTATACGTGTTAATGTGACATGCCTTCCTGTTTTTAGTACATAGTACATCTATCTATTAAGGATGTCCTTACATAAAACTACTGTTTTTTGTATCTCACACCAATCAATATGACGAGACACCTTTAGTATGTGCAGTGTGATATTGGTTGCATCTTTCATATGATCTATAGCATGCACTGCTTCTAATTTGTTGAAACGCCATTTATGATGGGACGCTTTTAACTTGGCAGAGTCATATTGGTTGCATCTTTCATATGGTCTCTAGCTTATATAGCTTCTTATTTGTTGAAATGGCTTCTGCTTAGTTTACACAAATAGTTGTGAATATGCCATGCCGTCGTGTGTTCGTACATATTGCATCCTGGTATCATGTGTTTGCCTTACATCAAAGTAGTGACTGTCAGTATCATGCATGAATGAGTTCTGAAGAGTGAATTTTATTGCTTTTTCTTGTCGGTTTTACTTGACAATTCAAAATCAATAAAGTGGAAGGAAATTAGCAAGGCAGTGGATAAAGGTGCTCCTTCCAAATGGAGGGCCTCTACAGATACTACTCTGCCCCCCCCCCCCAAGAAGATTTGCAAGACAACACATGCAGAAACACTCAACGTAGTTGTGTTGATGATGAGCACGTCTCCCCTAGTGCACCATCACAGGTGCTCCCTCTAACTTGGCACTGTTATATGTGGTTGCATGTTATGTATGATGTCTAGCTTGTATTGCTTATAATTTTGTTGAATTCCATCTGCTTACTTTACACATTATACATGTGAATAATACACGTGTTCCTGTTTCTAGAACACACAGTATCTGTCTATCACACCATGTTCTTACATCAAAGTACTACTGTTGTGTAACCTGAAACAATCACTTATCATAAGACACATTTGACTTGGGAGTGTGATATAGGTCACATCTCGCATTCTTTTCTAGCTTGTACTACTTCTAATTTGTTGAAATGACACTTATGACGAGACAATATTAACTTGGTAGACTAATATTCATTGCATCTTTCATATGGTGTCTAGCTTTCATTGCTTCTAATTTGTTGAAATGCCTTCTGCTTAGTTTACAAATCATAGCTGTGAATATGCAATTCTGTCATTTTTTCTTACACATTCAATCATACTATCATACGTTTGCCTTACATTAAAGTAGTGCTCGTCAGCATCCTGCATCAATGAGTTCTGAAAAGCGATTTTTTATTCATTTTTCTTGGGGGTTTGACTTGACAAGGCAATACAATTAAGAAATAGGAAGAAAAAAAAGGCAGGGACTGATGGCGGTCTTCCGGCGAAACCGGCATCCCAGGTGCTTTCTCTAGCTTGGCAGTGTGATATTGTCTTGCATGTTGCATACGGTGTCTCGCTTGTATTGCTTGTAATTTGATTAAATTACTTCTGCTGAGTTTACACAAATAGTTGTGAATATTCCATGCCGTCCTATTTTTCGTACATATTCCATCCTCGTATCATGTGTTTCCCTTACATCAAGGTAGTGATTGTCAGTATCATGCATGACTGAGTTCTGAAGAGTGAATTTTATTGTTTTTTCTTGTCAGTTTTACTTGACAATGCAAAATCAATAAAGCAAAAGGAAATTAGCAAGGCAGTGGATAAAGGTGCTTCTTCCAAACGGAGCACGTCCCCCTTGTCCACCATCACAGGTGCTTCCTCTAACATGGCACTGTTATATGCGGTTGCATGTTATGTATGATGTCTAGCTTGTATTGCTTCTAATTTTGTTGAATTCCATCTACTTACTTTACACATTATACTTGTGAATAAGACACGTGTTCCTGTTTTCTAGAATATACAATATCTATCTACCACACCATGTTCTCACATCAAAGTACTACTGTTGTGTAGCCTACAACAATCACTTTTCACAAGACACGTTTAAATTGGGAGTCTGATATAGTTTACATCTCGCATTATTTTCTAGCTTGTACTACTAATTTGTGGAAATGGTACTAATGAGGAGACAATTTTAACTTGGTAGAGTGATATTTCGTTGTGTCTTACATATGGTGTCTAGCTTTCATTGCTTCTAATTTGTTGAAATGCCTTTTTCTTAGTTTACACATCATACGCTGTGAATATGCAATGGCACTAATGACGAGAGACCTTTCACTTGGTAGTGTGATGTTGTTTGCATCTTGCATATGATTTATTTCTAGTACTACTTTATATTTGTTTAAATGTCAGGTATGACGAGACACTGTTATGACGAGACACTGTTAACTTGGGAGAGCGATATTGGTAGCATCTTCCATATGGTGTCTACCTTCCATTGTATTGCTTCTAATTCATTGAAATGCCTTCTACTTAGTTTACACATCATAGTTCTGATTATCTCATGTTGTCCTATTTTTCGTACATATTACATCCTCCTATCATGTGGTTGTCAAACATCAAAGTTCATTTCGTCAGCTTGACTTAACATGGCACAGAGAAAGAGGAAGGAACACAGAATTACAGGGTATGGTGTTAGTACTAAGGACACACACAAACAGAAGCGGAAGAATTATGCAGATTCTACTGGTACTGATGGTACAATAGCAGGTCAAAGTCCATCGGGAAATTGTACAAACGCGGTATCCCATGCTACACGAGCTGCAAAACAAGCCAAATAAAAAACTAATAGCTACCACCAAACAAGCAGCGACAACCCTAGTTGTTGCAACACCTTCCATACTACCACCACCTGCACGAGTTACTCGTTTGTCAACTCAGCTAGCAGCATGTTCCCAAGCTCCCTTGCCACTACTTCCAAAGCACTCTTGACGAAAGACGAGTTGGCAAGATCAGATGAACCTTGTGAGATTCAATAGCAAGAAGGTTAGTTGTTGGAGTCAAGTTACAGTTGCATGCTTC
Organism: Aegilops tauschii subsp. strangulata; assembly: GCF_002575655.3. NCBI lineage: Eukaryota > Viridiplantae > Streptophyta > Magnoliopsida > Poales > Poaceae > Aegilops > Aegilops tauschii. The sequence goes on from NC_053038.3 coordinate 160,621,463, forward strand.
TTTATATGTAGTCCCACAGTTTGATGTACACTAACACTTCCTATGTTCGTTGTTGGACTAGCACCTAGGCGCAAGAGGAAACAAACATCAGGGATAATGCTCGATAGGTTAACTAAATCTAGAGGAGGAATAATGGAGATCCGTTTTGAGGCAGGTTTAAAAAGGCCACGTGATGCTACAGAGTCAGCCAAGTTAGTATCAGAGGCAGCAGTTATCGTTAGGTGTCATGCACGTATCCTCCCAACATGGATTTAGTACAGGAATGACAAAGATGAAACCCAGTTCAACACCTTCCTCAACCATTTATCTGTAAGTATGGTTATGTATGGAAACTAGTAATATCGTCTTGCTTTGTCCCATACTTTCTAGGTTGCTAATAATGAGACTCCCATAATTTTCAACAGATGAGGTTTAAGTTGGATAGCCAAAATGATGCAACCAAACAAGCTTGCACCCATGTTTTCAAGTCAGCTCTGCGACAGTATTGGTATAACTTGAGGAAAACTAACTTTGAAGGCAAGGCTAACAGCGAACTTGCCCAAACATCTCAAGTGGAAAATATATCGACTGAAGACTGGAGAGGCCTCGTTAAACACTGGTCTGATCCAAAGTATCAAGTACGTTATCTATATATGTGATCAGATCACATGTTGAACTCCAATTTACGCATGTGCCTCACAAATCTATCTTCTTGTAGGTGAACTGTTCAAAGAACAAGGCCAACCGTACGAAAGTGAAATTGCAACAGACGACAGGTTCTCGTAGCTATATTGCACACTGCGAGGCTCTTGTAATTAGCTGTTGTTTCACACTTTTCGATGTGCCATATTATCAAATCTTTATTGACTTGTTCCAAATGCAGAGGAAAGCCCGCAAGGACCAAAAAGTACCTGAACCAAATGCTGTGGAAATCTTCAAGGATTGTCACACCAGCAAGACGAAGGGCATGACTACACCAGTCAAAGCCGCTGTTGTAAGTCCTTAATCCTCATGCCTTTTAATAACTACTTACTTTGACTTGTGCATTGAACTGCACAGTTTGTAACCAATGTCTGTTACTCTTTTCAATTTTATACACAATTGTCTTAGTGTAACATTGCACCTTACAAGGTTTAAAAGAGAGGAGTAATGTTGCTTTGATCTTGATCTATAATCTTGTTCCGTGCTGGACTTCACCACACAATGTTACGTTTGCCTATTTGTGTTTTCTCAGTTGTTTTGTGATATGAATGATGTCATACTATGCTTACCGTATTATAAACTTTGTCTCTTTATCCTTAGTTGTCAATACAATGTGAAGAAATAGACAATACATTAGCCATGGTACATGGTCATATGTTTGGAACCTGGTTTTATTATGTACTTTGCAGTAAAATACAACTAATATTTTAAATGGGTTCACCAGAATAAGTTCTGTATATAGACCAAAGCTATTTGGTTTGGTTTTGCTGCCTCCTTAGTATCTTCTGTTCTGGTACTATTAATGTAAAAAACTCAACTTTTCAGCAAGCTATGGAAAAAATGGTGGAACTGCCACCTTCTGAAGGTGATGAGGCAACTATAATCGCAATATTACCTCTTGCTGCAGTGGGTCAGTACCTGCCCACTAACATTGCTAAAAGCACGTTCCTACGTAATACTCGGTTGGTTGTTAAGGCAATCTCGTCCAAACTGCCTCATGATCAAGATATGCAAGCTCAATACAATGTTATATCTGCGCTCCAGACACAAGTCCATTCCCTAACTGAGACCCTTTGTGAAACAAGGACAAACATTGTTCGATGTCGTCAAGATATGCATGGTTTTGAAACCAGACTATCAGACATTTGCTATATTGTTCAGGAGCCTAGGAGAAATGAAGGCGAAGGTTATGGTGCTCCATCAGACAGTACAACATGAAAACGTAATAGTCAGGTCAAATGAACTGATCTTCTGAACTTCTGGTGGTGCATTTATCTGTCGGACTGTTAACTTTTATGCCAACCTTCCTTTTGTTTTATGGTTGTAATTTGTTTTGTTGCGATACAAAATTTGTTCTTAACGTGCAGCCACCGGCTGAAGAAAACATCAAGCCATTTCTGTATAGTGTAGCGCGTTCTCTATATTTGCACTGGTGGCAAACTTTGATGCCCACTGGATGCAATCTATGCAATCGCCTTAATAGCCTAGCATTATTTTCTGGCTTATATATTTCCTAGTCTTCTTTTTGCTTGGTTTGCTAGTGGTCGCAACAACCATGAGTCATATACGGACCGTGGTAACCTTGAGCCTGCTTCAGGCCGTAGGATCCATCGGCCTCCTACGGGCCGTCGGATAAATGGGCCTCTAACGGGCCGTAGAATTGGTGGGCCACGGGCCGTCAGATAAATGGGTCCACATGGGCCTTAAACGGGCATAATTGGTATCGAGCCAACACGATCACGTGCCGTTAACAGGCCGGAAGATAGCAAAGGCTTAATTCTGTCACAGGCATAACAGGTCGTTAATGGTCCAGAATATAGGACAGGCTGGAGACGGCGCAATGGGTTAACAGGCCACAAAAGGGCTGATTCTAACCACGAGCCGAATTTGGCCGATTAGGGGAACAGGCCAGTAATGGGCCGGAACTAATCAAGGGTCAGAAAGGAGCCCTAGAACGTATGGTCGTCAATAGGCCGAAAGCTAACACGGGCTGGAAACGGCCCATGTGAATCATGGGCCGATAATGCGTACAAATAAATTTACTGTTCATTATGGGCCAGAGTCGCCGTGGGCCACTAAAGGGCCTAAAGATACGAAAGGCCTCATATGGGCCAAAATGCGTCGTGGGCCATACATGGGCCAAAAGTGAAAGGGGTTGCTGTTATATTCGACGGCCCACATGACGCTGTTGGGCTAATTTTCAGGAAGGCCCTAACGGGCCATGAGTTACCGGGCCGTAAAATGGGCTATATGTGAACAGACCATTAACAGGCTTTTCATGGGCCGGCCCACTAACTTTTGACCAAGTCAAACGGGCCGGCCTGTGTAAGCTTAATGGGCCAGTGTTGGACCGTCGCACGTGTCGATATATCATAAGCGCCTATCTGACCCAATGACGAGCAGACACGTGTTTCCTTCGGCCAATGAGAATTTTACACGTGGAAAATCCCCATTGGTCTGGGCTGTTAACGAGTTATCGGATCCGAAACCGGACCGGATACCTTAACGGCGATCCGTTACGGTGGATGTCACGTGTCGGTTACCCTTGACGAAAGCACTTCCATGACGCGTCATTTACCTTCATGGAAGTGAACACTTCCGTGATGATAATTTTGGTATTGTCATGGAACACTTCTAAAATTGGCGTTACGCGACGCACAGGAAAACCGAAAACTGTTTCAAGCTCAGATTAATGAAGAAGCAAAGAAGATCTGAAAGGACAAGCTACTACCACTCTCTTGCCTGTGTACTAACAGGGCCTACCCCGATGATGCTCGGTAGCGCGTTTTGGCCAGGCCCGGGGGCTCCTGTCGGTGCAACAAACCCTGGGTGTGTTGCCCAGACTGTACACAGGATCAAGAGCAAGGTTGCAACGTCCAAGACCAGACCAAGCAGAAGATATCAGCACTTTGAGAACTTAAGGAGCAGATCAAGAAGACCAAGACCAAGCTAAAAGAGCAAGATACCACCAAGGAAAAACCTCCCTTGCCGGGCAGGCGAGGCTGGCGAGGTCGAGGTTGCCCCGAAGACAAGTCTCAAGACTATCCCGACAGGCCTGCCAGGCACGATGAGGGCGGTGTGTAGATCAAGTTTGAATTGTCATGTGTGAATGCTCATGTGGCGCAGGGTAGATCACCAACGAGCCGGTCGACGACGCCCAGAAGATGGCCGACGACACCCACGCCCGGTCGACAACCATTGTCTATAGTGAGTAAACATGGTCTATGTGGTCTATGTGGTTTCATAGATGTTTTTATACATGTATTAGTAGTAGATGAGTAGTTGTGACAATGTGTATGGACATCTTTGTATCTCAGGGAAAATCCGAGTGGCCTATGTTTTGCCAGAGTGCTGATTCATTTCTCTTCCGGCAAATTTTAGGCGCTCGATATGTCCTATTTTAGCAAAGGTCATGCCGGATTTTTCCGTGAATTTTAGCATTACTTGGGCTATAAAGTAAGAAATATCGACTGCCCGTGATTTGCCGGAACATGAATTAAATGACATTCTGGAAAATCATTGGTAATTTTTCTATGTCATGACTCGATATATGTAACGAGTTGACTGTCATTTTGTCAGGGATGCTTGTGTGGCTTTCAATCTGTTCTTGAAGAAAGGATGCCGACTGTTGTCATGGGGGTCAGTTCTCTTCCTTCTTCTTCTGATATACCTTGGTAATGCATGAGAGAAGGAGGGGAAGCGACCATCACCGATGGTCGAATTATCTGTGAGGGAGTGTCCACCATATACTATCGAAATATGAGAGAGGAAGAATCCCAAATGTTGTCGCGGGGGTCGCTTTGAAGGTGCTAGATATTTTGGTGTAATGAACTTTCAAATGAACGGAGGAGCGACCATCACCGATGGTCACAAATTTCAGAGAGGAAGAATCCCGACTTTTATCGTGGGGGTCGCTTCTCCTTCGTCCCCATGTGCTAGAAATTTTGGTGTAATGCACTCAGGAACAAAGGGAGGAGTGAGCATCACCGACGGTCGAAGATATCAGAGGGAGTGCCCACCATATACACCATGTGAGATGAGAGTTTTCAAGGAAACTCTTGACAGACCGAGAGTTAACTCGTGGTGAATAGTGATCTGTTTGTTGAGTTCCCGGTAATAGCCGTCAATTTATAATCTTTGAATTTTGAACACAAGAAATGTCTGATGATGATAGGATCCCGGAGTGCGAATACTACTGGGACGACTGGGTGTGTGCGACAGGATGCCTCACCAGCAAAATGGTAGGTACTTCACCATCAAGCTGGAAGAGACGTTCGATGTTTTACGGTATGCAACGATGACAAGTATTTCTTCACAATTAATCACGACTTGTGATTATTTGCTTCAACGTGTAGTTTCCATTTTTTCAATTCGAGTAGTACATCCCCTGCCATGCAGGACCTTATGTCTTGGAGAAGCTTGGTTTCGAAGACTTTGAGAATATGGAGACGAAGAGAGCTTACCTCAGGACTAAACATGGTTATGCTTTTCAAGTTAAGCTCTACAATGCGCTTAATCACTCCCATTTCGGTTGCTAAAATAGGGGAGCTCTTTGCAAGGCCTATGGATTTGCGGAGAATATGCAAATAAACTTTGATATTCGTCCCGAAGATGAAGATATTGAAGATAATATCGACATTTCGGTTGATGTGGATAGGCTTCCTGTTTTGCCTAAATGCGAGTTTGTCAAACTAATTTGTTAAGTAATTTATATTTTTTATTTAAAAATATTAAGTGTTTCATCACTACTAAACTTGATTATTTATAATTGTCAGCTTATTTCTTATCTTCAAAAAATACTCGGAAAGTTGTGGACACGATGCACTACAGCTATGGCTCCGAGCTTAATTGTGAGGAGAAAGGATATCTTATCTCATTTATAGATGATGTTGATACTTGTAGGACCAATCAGTTTATCAGCCCAAATTGTACTGGATACATGCCAGTAGTCCATCAGTTGCTTGATGGTAACTTCATTGCCAAAAACTTGGTATGATTTTGTTAATGACTGTAACTTCTTTGCATACATTTTTCTTAAGTAAACTGCATTGCTAACTATATATGTTACTCTGTTTTTCAATAGAAGCTCTCGAGCGAGGTTAAGCCTCACATGATGCTTACCGAAGGGAGTATGTACATGGTTAGCTTACAATCGTTTCCATTGATGGCTTACCAAAGTGCATATTATATTTCTTTGAAAGATGGAAGGCTCAACATCAAAAAATGGAGCAAACTAATGAAGGCGCGCATGCAACCGGTTGGAGACAACATGCGTGTGCGCAAGCCAGAAGTTGGCGATAGGTGGATCTCCATTCTCCATTTTGGAGATGGACCGGTTTACTTGTTTTATGATATTTTACCTAGGAGAGAGGAGTATGTCCTAGGTAGTAAGACAATTATCTAGTGTTGATTATGACTATGATGATGATGATTAGTTTTTATTATGATGATGATGAGTTATGCGCTACAATGTTTTAGCTAGAATGATGAGTTGTTATATGAGTCATAGATGATGATCATGTGGAGTTGTTATGATGATGAGGAGTTGTTATGACTATGATGATGATGACGAGTTGTTGTTGTTGTTGTTGTTGTTATTATTATTATTATTATGGTGATTTGTTATTATGATCATGATGCTGCTAATCCAACTTGGTCACTTTGTATCCATCCACTTTAACTTTTTTTGAAAGATCCAGCGTTGCTGGCATATCATTGATTTAGAGTTGAAAATATCAAGAGAATGCTCTAGCAGCAAGAGCACGCTCGAAGGCAAGAACTAAGATACTCTCTCCCAACCGGGGCCCCCAAGGGGTATGCTAAACTTTTTGGCCCTGCAACATTCCAGAGCTCTAAATTTTTTGTTACACATCTGAGAACATCTTCCAATGACATAGCCTTTCCCCTGAAAATACAGGCCCCTCTCCCTCCAAATCTCCCAGCAGATGAGCATAATGATCGAACACATGGCCTTCCGGACCTTTGCATTGGCAATTTTCTGCAAGCAGTGCTGCAATCGTTGGGTGGTACTGCCACTGTTGCTCCAGAGCGTAGGATTCAGAGAGCTGCAGCCACTCCATGTTGCTGCCTTCCTCCAGATCTCCAAAACCAGAGGGCACTCCCACAACAAGTGAACTAATCTATGTTTCTTTTACCCATTGATATAATAACTCATCATGATCATAAAATCATATGATGAGACTACTTTATAAAACCTACATAACTACAACGCAAATACAAAGAAGAAAAATAAAAATACAGGAAATTGTAGCAGTAGTGCTGGTTGTACCCATGCTACTGCTAGGTAGGGTACCAATAGCGCAGGTCGGACCCACGATACTTCTATGTAGGGTAGTAGTAGCGCTGGTTGAACCAAAGCTACTACTAAGCAATAGCTATAGTGTCATACCAGTAGCGCGGGACCCAACACTACTGGTAGGCTTTCATCCCGTGCTACTACTAGGATTTTCCCTAGTAGTGTATGCATGTGGTTCATCGTGATCAGAATTATATATAATTTTTGGCCTTGTGAAGGATAAAGTATCGCTCAAGATTGGGGGAGTCTTAAGTACATGATGCACACATGCCCCAATCATGAGCTCTCAAGAGAAATTATTATTCAAAATTTTTATGCTCAACTTTCTCATAATGATCGATCCCTGCTCGATTCTTCTTCTACTGGTTCTTTTATGAAGAAAAATATTGAATCCAAGTGGGATCTTTCAGAAAGAATTAAATGCAACTTTGAAGATTGGAAGTTCAATAAAGGTAAAGAGTGAGGTATAAATCTTGAGTTTGATTGTGTTAAATCTTTTATGGAAACTGTGATTTTCATAAGTTTAGTACTAAATATGGACATGACTCTGAGATAGTAACTACATTTTGTGAATCTTTTGCTGCTCATGTTGATATCCCTAAGCATAAGTGGTTTTAAATATCATCCCCTGAAAGTGCAACTAATCCCCGGGTGGTTTTTGTAATTCATGACAACATATATCTCATTGAACTAACGTCCATTCAAGTTAAAGATTTCAGGATGTTCGATGATTGGCATGGCAAGGACTAGTGATTGTGCACCCCTCAAAATGCTAAGGATATGGATTGGCAAGAGCTCAAGACTCTACATCTTTGGTTAAGTGATCCAAGATCACATTGAGTCCATAGGAAAGCCAATACTATTAAAAGGGGACGAGGTTTTAATTATGATCTATTTGCTCAAGTGCTTAGTGATATTGCTCGAAAATCCTCAACCACTTTCTCTATCCAAATATGTCAAAAACCCTGCATTCCAACCCAGCCCCACCAAAATTTCCCTATCCTGACCCACCGAGTTCATCTGGACATAGCCACAGCCAAATCCTAACAAATTGGATCCACCGATATGGTTCTCGGTCCCACCGGTTTTGCCTGCCCAACCTTTTATAGCCAGTTGCAATAATTTTGGTTCCACCAAGTTTTGCAGTTGCTCCCACTGAGATGGCTTAGCAAACCTTCTGTAACTTGTTGCAATAATTTCGGTCTCACCGAGTCTTGCAATCGGTCCCACCGAGACGGCATGCCAACCTTTGTATTGCCTTATTGCTTCACTTCAGTCCGACTGAGTTGATGCAATCAGTGCCAATGAAACGAGGCTTTCCCTAACCATTGCACATTGGTTCATCCGAGTTGTTACAGTTAGTCCCACAAGGACCACCAACATTCATATCTTTTACACAGGTTGCTGCCACTGAGATTTCTAATCGGTGCCACCGAGTTGGGTCAAAAGTGTGTAACATTTGGATTTCGTGTGGAGGCTATTCATACTCCTCCACACCTCTTACTCAGTAAGAGAGCCATCAGAACGTGCCTACACTTCCACTACTCATTTTCTGAGAGAGAACCACCAAATCATGTGTTGAGATCAAGAGATTCCACTCCTACCATTTGAGCCTTGATTTCTAGCCTTCCCCAAGTTGCTTTCAACTCAAATCCTTCTTCCACCATTGCCAAATCTATGAGAGAGAGTAGAGTGTTGGGGAGACTATCATTTGAAGCACAAGAGCAAGGAGTTCATCATCAAGACACCGTCTATTACCTTTTGGAGGGTGGTGTATCCTAGATTGGTTAGGTGTCGCTTGGGAGCCTCCGACATGATGTGGAGTTGAACCAAGAAGTTTGTAAGGGCAATGAGATCACCTACTTCATGAAAATCTACCCGAGTGAGGTGAGTTCTTCGTGGACAATGGCCTGTTGGAAATATGCCCTAGAGGCAATAATAAATGGTTATTATTATATTTCTTTGTTCATGATAATTGTCTATTGTTCATGCTATAATTGTGTTATCCGGAAATCGTAATACATGTGTGAATACATAGACCACAACGTGTCCCTAGTAAGCCTCTAGTTGACTAGCTTGTTGATCAACAGATAGTCATGGTTTCCTGACTATGGACATTGGATGTCGTTGATAACGGGATCACATCATTAGGAGAATGATGTGATGGACAAGACCCAATCCTAAGCATAGCATAAAAGATCGTGTAGTTTTGTTTGCTAGAGCTTTTCCAATGTCAAGTATCTTTTCCTTAGACCATGAGATCGTGCAACTCCCGGATACCGTAGGAGTGCTTTGGGTGTGCCAAACGTCACAACGTAACTGGGTGACAATAAAGGTGCACTACGGGTATCTCCGAAAGTGTCTGTTGGGTTGGCATGGATCGAGACTGGGATTTGTCACTCCGTGTGACGGAGAGGTATCTCTGGGCTCACTCAGTAATGCATCGTCATAATGAGCTCAATGTGACTAAGGCGTTAGTCACGGGATCATGCATTGCCGTACGAGTAAAGAGACTTGCCGGTAACGAGATTGAACAAGGTATTGGGATACCGACGATCGAATCTCGGGCAAGTAACATACCGATTGACAAAGGGAATCGTATACGGGATTGATTGAATCCTCGACATCGTGGTTCATCCAATGAGATCATCGTGGAACATGTGGGAGCCAACATGGGTATCCAGATCCCGCTGTTGGTTATTGACCGGAGAGGCGTCTCGGTCATGTATGCATGTCTCCCGAACCCGTAGGGTCTACACACTTAAGGTTCGGTGACGCTAGGGTTGTAGAGATATGAGTATGCAGAAACCCGAAAGTTGTTCGGAGTCCCGGATGAGATCCCGGACGTCACGAGGAGTTCCGGAATGGTCCGGAGGTGAAGAATTATATATAGGAAGTCAAGTTTCGGCCACCGGGGAAGTTTCGGGGGTTATCGGTATTGTACCGGGACCACCGGAAGGGTCCCGGGGGTCCACCGGGTGGGGCCACCTATCCCGGATGGTCCCATGGGCTGAAGTGAGAAGGGAACCAGCCCCTAGTGGGCTGGGGCGCCCCCCATGGGCCTTCCCCCTGTGCCTAGGGTTGGAAACCCTAGGGTGGGGGGGCGCCCCACTTGCCTTGGGGGGCAAGTCTCCCCCCTTGGCCGCCGCCCCCTCCCTTGATGGGATCTTGGCCGGCGCTCCCCCTCCCAGGGGGCCTATATAAAGGGGGGGAGGGAGGGCAGCAACATTACAGCCTTGGGCGTCTCCCTCCTCCCCTGCTACACCTCTATCTCTCGTAGAAGCTCGGCGAAGCCCTGCCGACATCCCGCTACATCCACCACCACGCCATCGTGCTGCTGGATCTCCATCAACCTCTCCTTCCCCCTTGCTGGATCAAGAAGGAGGAGACGTAGCTGCACCGTACGTGTGTTGAACGCGGAGGTGCCGTCCGTTCGGCACTCGGTCATCGGTGATTTGAATCACGGCGAGTACGACTCCGTCAACAACGTTCATTGGAACGCTTCCGCTCGCGATCTACAAGGGTATGTAGATGCACTCCTTTCCCTTCTTAGCTAGTATACTCCATAGATGGATCTTGGTGAGCGTAGGAAAATTTTAAAATTATGCTACGATTCCCAACAGTGGCATCATGAGCCAGGCCTATGCGTAGTTACTATGCACGAGTAGAACACAAAGCAGTTGTGGGCGTTGATGTTGCCAATTCTTCTTGCCGCTACTAGTCGTATCTTGTTTCGGCGGTATTGTAGGATGAAGCGGCCCGGACCGACCTTACACGTACGCTTTACGTGAGACAAGTTCCACCGACTGACATGCACTGGTTGCATAAGGTGGCTAGTGGGTGTCTGTCTCTCCTACTTTAGTCAGAACGGATTCGATGAAAAGGGTCCTTATGAAGGGTAAATATAAATTGGCAAATCACGTTGTGGTTTTACGTAGGTAAGAAACGTTCTTGCTAGAAACCTATACAAGCCACGTAAAAACTTGCAACAACAATTAGAGGACGTCTAACTTGTTTTTGCAGTAAGTGCTATGTGATGTGATATGGCCAGAAGATGTGATGAATGATATATGTGATGTATGAGATTGATCATATTCTTGTAATGGGAATCACGACTTGCATGTCGATGAGTATGACAACCGGCAGGAGCCATAGGAGTTGTCTTTATTATTTTGTATGACCTGCGTGTCATTGAATAACGCCATGTAAATTACTTTACTTTGTTGCTAAACGCGTTAGCCATAGAAGGATAAGTAATCATTGGCGTGACGACTTCATGAAGACACAATGATGGAGATCATGGTGTCATGCCGGTGACGAAGATGATCATTGTGCCCCGAAGATGGAGATCAAAGGAGCATAATGATATTGGCCATATCATGTCACTATTTGATTGCATGTGATGTTTATCATGTTTTGCATCTTATTTGCTTAGAACGACCGTAGTAAGTAAGATGATCCCTTATGATAATTTCAAGAAAAGTGTTCCCCCTAACTGTGCACCGTTGAGAAGGTTCGTTGTTTCGAAGCACCACGTGATGATCGGGTGTGATAGATTCTAACGTTCGAATACAACGGGTGTTGACGAGCCTAGCATGTACAGACATGGCCTTGGAACACACGCAATACACTTAGGTTGACTTGACGAGCCTAGCATGTACAGACATGGCCTCGGAACACGGAGGACCGAAAGGTCGAGCATGAGTCGTATAGAAGATACGATCAACATGGAGAGGTTCACCGATCTTGACTAGTCCGTCTCACGTGATGATCGGACACGGCCTAGTTAACTCGGATCATGTTTCACTTAGATGACTAGAGGGATGTCTATCTGAGTGGGAGTTCATTGAGTAATTTGATTAGATGAACTTAATTATCATGAACTTAGTCTAAAATCTTTACACTATGTCTTGTAGATCAAATGGCCCACGTTGTCCTCAATTTCAACGCGTTCCTAGAGAAAACCAAGCTGAAAGATGATGGCAGCAACTATACGGACTGGGTCCGGAACCTGAGGATCATCCTCATAGCAGCCAAGAAAGATTATGTCTTAGAAGCACCGCTAGGTGAGGCACCAATCCCAGAGAACCAAGACGTTATGAACGCTTGGCAGCAGCGTGATGATGATTACTCCCTCGTTCAATGCGGCATGCTTTACAGCTTAGAACCGGGTCTCCAAAAGCGTTTTGAGAAACATGGAGCATATGAGATGTTCGAGGAGCTAAAAATGGTTTTCCAAGCTCATGCCCGGGTCGAGAGATATGAAGTCTCCGACAAGTTCTTCAGCTGTAAAATGGAGGAGAATAGTTCTGTTAGTGAGCACATACTCAGAATGTCTGGGTTGCACAACCGCTTGTCTCAGCTGGGAGTTAATCTCCCGGATGATGCGGTCATTGACAGAATCCTTCAGTCGCTTCCACCAAGCTACAAGAGCTTTGTGATGAACTTCAATATGCAAGGGATGGAAAAGACCATTCGCGAGGTATATTCAATGCTGAAATCAGCGGAGGTGGAGATCAGAAAAGAACATCAAGTGTTGATGGTGAATAAAACCACTAAGTTCAAGAAGGGCAAGGGTAAGAAGAACTTCAAGAAGGACGGCAAGGGAGTTGCCGCGCCCGGTAAGCCAGTTACTGGGAAGAAGTCAAAGAATGGACCCAAGCCTGAAACTGAGTGCTTTTATTGCAAGGGAAGTGGTCACTGGAAGCGGAACTACCCCAAATACTTAGCGGACAAGAAGGCCGGCAACACCAAAGGTATATGTGATATACATGTAATTGATGTGTACCTTACCAGTACTCGTAGTAGTTCCTGGGTATTTGATACCGGTGCGGTTGCTCATATTTGTAACTCAAAACAGGAACTGCGGAATAAACGGAGACTGGCAAAGGACGAGGTGACGATGCGCGTCGGGAATGGTTCCAAGGTCGATGTGATCGCCGTCGGCACGCTACCTCTGCATCTACCTACGGGATTAGTTTTAAACCTCAATAATTGTTATTTAGTGCCAGCTTTGAGCATGAACACTGTATCTGGATCTCGTTTAATTCGAGATGGCTACTCATTTAAATCCGAGAATAATGGTTGTTCTATTTATTTGAGAGATATGTTTTATGGTCATGCCCCGCTCGTCAATGGTTTATTCTTGATGAATCTCGAACGTGATGTTACACATATTCATAGTGTGAATACCAAAAGATGCAAAGTTGATAACGATAGTCCCACATACTTGTGGCACTGCCGCCTTGGTCATATTGGTGTCAAGCGCATGAAGAAGCTCCATGCAGATGCACTTTTGGAGTCTCTTGATTACGAATCATTTGACACGTGCGAACCATGCCTCATGGGTAAGATGACCAAGACTCCGTTCTCCGGAACAATGGAGCGAGCAACCAACTTATTGGAAATCATACATACCGATGTGTGCGGTCCAATGAGTGTGGAGGCTCGCGGAGGATATCGTTATGTTCTCACTCTCACTGATGACTTAAGTAGATATGGGTATGTCTACCTAATGAAACACAAGTCTGAAACCTTTGAAAAGTTCAAGGAATTTCAAAGTGAGGTTGAGAATCAACGTGATAGAAAAATAAAATTCTTACGATCAGATCGTGGTGGAGAATATTTAACTCACGAGTTTGGTGCACACTTAAGGAAATGTGGAATAGTTTCACAACTCACGCCGCCTGGAACACCTCAGAGAAACGATGTGTCCGAACGTCGTAATCGCACTCTATTGGATATGGTGCGATCTATGATGTCTCTTACCGATTTACCGCTCTCATTTTGGGGCTATGCTTCAGAGACCGCCGCATTCACTTTAAATAGGGCTCCGTCGAAATCCGTTGAGACGACACCGTATGAATTATGGTTTGGGAAGAAACCTAAGCTGTCGTTTCTAAAAGTTTGGGGATACGATGCTTATGTCAAGAAACTTCAACCTGAAAAGCTTGAACCCAAGTCGGAAAAATGCGTCTTCATAGGATACCCTAAGGAAACTATTGGGTATACCTTCTACCTCAGATTCGAAGGCAAGATCTTCGTTGCCAAGAACGGGTCCTTTCTGGAGAAGGAGTTTCTCTCGAAAGAATTCAGTGGGAGGAAAGTGGAACTTGATGAGGTGATAGTCACCCCTTCCGTGCCAGTAAGTAGCGCAGCGCGGGAAGATGTTCCTGTGGTGCCTACACCGACTGGGGAGGAAGTTAATGATGATGATCATGAAGCTTCGGATCAAGTTGCCACTGAACTTCATAGGTCCACAAGGACACGTTCCGCACCAGAGTGGTACGGCAACCCTGTCCTGGAAATCATGTTGTTAGACAACGGTGAACCTTCGAACTATGAAGAAGCGATGGCGGGCCCGGATTCCGACAAATGGCTAGAAGCCATGAAATCCGAGATAGGATCCATGTATGAAAACGAAGTATGGACTTTGACTGACTTGCCCGATGATCGGCGAGCCATAGAAAACAAATGGATCTTTAAGAAGAAGACAGACGCGGATGGTAATGTGACCATCTATAAGGCTCGACTTGTCGCTAAGGGTTATCGACAAGTTCAAGGGGTTGACTACGATGAGACTTTCTCACCCGTAGCGAAGCTGAAGTCCGTCCGAATCATGTTAGCAATTGCCGCATACTATGATTATGAGATATGGCAGATGGACGTCAAAACAGCATTCCTTAATGGCTTCCTTAAGGAAGAGTTGTATATGATGCAGCCGGAAGGTTTTTTCGATCCTAAGAATGCTAACAAAGTATGTAAGCTCCAGCGCTCAATCTATGGGCTGGTGCAAGCATCTCGGAGTTGGAACATTCGCTTTGATGAGATGATCAAAGCGTTTGGGTTTACACAGACTTATGGAGAAGCCTGTGTTTACAAGAAAGTGAGTGGGTGCTCTGTAGCATTTCTCTTATTATATGTGGATGACATATTATTGATGGGAAATGATATAGAATTCTTGGAAAGTATAAAGGCCTATTTGAATAAGTGTTTTTCAATGAAGGACCTTGGAGAAGCTGCTTATATATTAGGCATCAAGATCTATAGAGATAGATCAAGACGCCTCATTGGTCTTTCACAGAGTACATACCTTGACAAGATATTGAAGAAGTTCAATATGGATCAGTCCAAGAAGGGGTTCTTGCCTGTATTGCAAGGTGTGCAATTGAGCACGGCTCAATGCCCGACCACGGCAGAAGATAGAGAAAAGATGAGTGTCATCCCCTATGCCTCGGCCATAGGGTCTATTATGTATGCCATGCTGTGTACCAGACCTGATGTAAACCTTGCCGTAAGTTTGGTAGGAAGGTACCAAAGTAATCCCGGCATGGAACACTGGACAGCGGTCAAGAATATCCCGAAGTACCTGAAGAGGACTAAGGATATATTTCTCGTTTATGGAGGTGACGAAGAGCTTGTCGTAAAGGGTTACGTCGACGCTAGCTTTGACACAGATCTGGATGACTCGAAGTCACAAACCGGATACGTGTATATTTTGAATGGAGGCGCAGTAAGTTGGTGCAGCTGCAAGCAAAGCGTCGTGGCGGGATCTACATGTGAAGCGGAGTACATGGCAGCCTCGAAGGCAGCATAGGAAGCAGTCTGGATGAAGGAGTTCATTACCGACCTAGGGGTGATTCCCAATGCGTCGGGCCCGATGACTCTCTTCTGTGACAACACTGGAGCTATTGCCCTTGCGAAGGAGCCCAGGTTTCACAGGAAGACCAGGCATATCAAGCGTCGCTTCAACTCCATTCGTGAAAGTGTTCAAAATGGAGACATAGATATTTGTAAAGTACATACGGACCTGAATGTAGCAGATCCGTTGACTAAACCTCTCCCTAGGGCAAAACATGAGCAACACCAGGACGCAATGGGTGTTCGCTTCATCACTATGTAACTAGATTATTGACTCTAGTGCAAGTGGGAGACTGTTCGAAATATGCCCTAGAGGCAATAATAAATGGTTATTATTATATTTCTTTGTTCATGATAATTGTCTATTGTTCATGCTATAATTGTGTTATCCGGAAATCGTAATACATGTGTGAATACATAGACCACAACGTGTCCCTAGTAAGCCTCTAGTTGACTAGCTTGTTGATCAACAGATAGTCATGGTTTCCTGACTATGGACATTGGATGTCGTTGATAACGGGATCACATCATTAGGAGAATGATGTGATGGACAAGACCCAATCCTAAGCATAGCATAAAAGATCGTGTAGTTTCGTGTAGCTTTTCCAATGTCAAGTATCTTTTCCTCAGACCATGAGATCGTGCAACTCCTGGATACCGTAGGAGTGCTTTGGGTGTGCCAAACGTCACAACGTAACTGGGTGACTATAAAGGTGCACTACGGGTATCTCCGAAAGTGTCTGTTGGGTTGGCACGGATCGAGACTGGGATTTGTCACTCCGTGTGACGGAGAGGTATCTCTGGGCCCACTCGGTAATGCATCATCATAATGAGCTCAATGTGACTAAGGCGTTAGTCACGGGATCATGCATTGCCGTACGAGTAAAGAGACTTGCCGGTAACGAGATTGAACAAGGTATTGGGATACCGACGATCGAATCTCGGGCAAGTAACATACCGATTGACAAAGGGAATTGTATACGGGATTGATTGAATCCTCGACATCGTGGTTCATCCGATGAGATCATCGTGGAACATGTGGGAGCCAACATGGGTATCCAGATCCCGCTGTTGGTTATTGACCGGAGAGGCGTCTCGGTCATGTATGCATGCCTCCCGAACCCGTAGGGTCTACACACTTAAGGTTCGGTGACGCTAGGGTTGTAGAGATATGAGTATGCGGAAACCCGAAAGTTGTTCGGAGTCCCGGATGAGATCCCGGACATCACGAGGAGTTCCGGAATGGTTCGGAGGTGAAGAATTATATATAGGAAGTCATGTTTCGGCCACCGGGGAAGTTTCGGGGGTTATCGGTATTGTACCGGGACCACCGGAAGGGTCCCGGGGGCCCACCGGGTGGGGCCACCTATCCCGGAGGGCCCCATGGGCTGAAGTGGGAAGGGAACCAGCCCCTAGTGGGCTGGGACGCCCCCCATGGGCCTTCCCCCTGCGCCTAGGGTTGGAAACCCTAGGGTGGGGGGCGCCCCACTTGCCTTGGGGGGCAAGTCTCCCCCCTTGGCCGCCGCCCCCTCCCTTGATGGGATCATGGCCGGCGCTCCCCCTCCCAGGGGGCCTATATAAAGGGGGGGAGGGAGGGCAGCAACATTACAGCCTTGGGCGCCTCCCTCCTCCCCTGCTACACCTCTATCTCTCGTAGAAGCTCGGCGAAGCCCTGCCGACATCCCGCTACATCCACCACCACGCCATCGTGCTGCTGGATCTCCATCAACCTCTCCTTCCCCCTTGCTGGATCAAGAAGGAGGAGACATCGCTGCACCGTACGTGTGTTGAACGCGGAGGTGCCGTCCGTTCGGCACTCGTTCATCGGTGATTTGAATCACGGCGAGTACGACTCCGTCAACAACGTTCATTGGAACGCTTCCGCTCGCGATCTACAAGGGTATGTAGATGCACTCCTTTCCCTTCGTAGCTTGTATACTCCATAGATGGATCTTGGTGAGCGTAGGAAAATTTTAAAATTATGCTACGATTCCCAACAGTGGCATCATGAGCCAGGCCTATGCGTAGTTACTATGCACGAGTAGAACACAAAGCAGTTGTGGGCGTTGATGTTGCCAATTCTTCTTGCCGCTACTAGTCGTATCTTGTTTCGGCGGTATTGTAGGATGAAGCGGCCCGGACCGACCTTACACGTACGCTTACGTGAGACAAGTTCCACCGACTGACATGCACTGGTTGCATAAGGTGGCTAGCGGGTGTCTGTCTCTCCTACTTTAGTCGGAACAGATTCGATGAAAAGGGTCCTTATGAAGGGTAAATATAAATTGGCAAATCACGTTGTGGTTTTACGTAGGTAAGAAACGTTCTTGCTAGAAACCTATACAAGCCACGTAAAAACTTGCAACAACAATTAGAGGACGTCTAACTTGTTTTTGCAGCAAGTGCTATGTGATGTGATATGGCCAGAAGATGTGATGAATGATATATGTGATGTATGAGATTGATCATATTCTTGTAATGGGAATCACGACTTGCATGTCGATGAGTATGACAACCGGCAGGAGCCATAGGAGTTGTCTTTATTATTTTGTATGACCTGCGTGTCATTGAATAACGCCATGTAAATTACTTTACTTTGTTGCTAAACGCGTTAGCCATAGAAGTAGAAGTAATCGTTGGCGTGACGACTTCATGAAGACACAATGATGGAGATCATGATGATGGAGATCATGGTGTCATGCCGGTGACGAAGATGATCATGGTGCTTCCCCCTTGCTGGATCAAGAAGGAGGAGACGTCGCTGCACCGTACGTGTGTTGAACGCGGAGGTGCCGTCCGTTCGGCACTCGGTCATCGGTGATTTGAATCACAGCGAGTACGACTCCGTCATCAACGTTCATTGGAACGCTTCCGCTCGCGATCTACAAGGGTATGTAGATGCACTCCTTTCCCTTCGTTGCTAGTATACTCCATAGATGGATCTTGGCAAGCGTAGAAAATTTTAAAATTATGCTACGATTCCCAACATGGCCATGGTGGGACAGACAAGGTTGCTTCTTCATGGACCCTTCGTGGGTGGAGCCCTTCGTGGACTCGCAACCATTACCCTTCGTGGGCTGAAGTCTCCATCAACGTGGACATACGATAACACCACCTATCAGAACCACATCAAAAATCACCGTGTCCCCATTGTGTTTGCTTTCTCCAAACCCTTCCCTTTAATTACATGTGCAATGTCTTACTTTCCGCTGCTACACTCTTAGAATTGCATGTGTAGGGTGTTGCTTGACTTGTCAGGATTGCTAAAATCTGCCTACAACTCAAAATTGGGAAAAGGTTAGTTTTTATTTGGTCAAGTAGTCTAATCACCCCCCTCTAGTCATACTTTCGACCCTACATCCCCCTATTACAGAAAAGATACATGAACCCATTATAGTTAAAGATGAAACTATCATTTACAATGTTGATCCCGTTGTGCCTACTTCTTATATTGAGAAACCTCCTTTCCCTGTTAGGATTAAGGAACAAGCTAAAGCTACAGTTAATAAAAGTAATATTAAAACACCTAGACCCTCTGAACAAATTATGTTTGAACCTAATATTGCAATGGTTAAGGATCTCTTGGTTGATAATATTGGTGGGCAAGTTATTTATTTTTGCAATGATGCTGCTAGAATTGCTAAACCAGTTAGAAATGAACGCGATAAGCTAGATAAGAATAAACCCGTAGTGGGCATGCGTGTTGTTTCTATTAAAATTGGAGATCATTGCTATCATGGTTTATGTGACATGGATGCTAGTGTTTGTGCTATTCCGTCTACTCTATATCAAGAAATTATGAATGATATTGCACCTGCTGAGATTGAGGATTGTCGGTGCAACAAACCCTGGGTCTGTTGCCCAGACTGTGCACAGGCACGGGGACAAGATTGAAGCACCAACCCAAGCAAGAGTACAAGGAACCAAGAACTCCAAAGGACCAACATGAAGATCAGAGCAACCAAGATCAAGCCAGGGGAGCCAGATACCATCAAGAGAAGGGCCTCCTTTACCGGGCAGGCGAGCTCGGCAAGGGGTGAGGCTACCCCCGGAAGAAGACGTCCGAGACGTCCCGGCAGGGCCTTCCAGGACACACGGAGGCAAAACCGCCTCACCAACCACTCCGCCATGACCCACGTCGTCAATCAGTACGGTGTCAAGCCGCAAAGTGACTAAGTGGCAGCCATTGACCACATGGCAGCCTCCCCTACAGGAAATTCCTGCAGGTGACACCCGTCCTGCGACGTGTCAAGCGAGCAGGCGTGGAGCTGGTGAGATAGCCTGGCAAGCCTTACCGGGAAACCAACAACGTGATGTTGAGCGGTGCATTTAATGCGCCCTGTCAGCCCATAGAGTTAGGTATGATAGCACTGTTTGCTATCTTATCAGTGCATAATGACTACTTTGCCATTGTGGTAACCCCTTGATCTATAAAAGGAGGCCCATGGCAACGCTAGAAAGGGTTAGAAGATCGGATAACTCACACCCCTATACGCGCGTAGCCACTGCTTCCCTGAGGCAACCCTTGCCGGGCAAGTGTACTACGCTCCACCACCGTCTTTCCACCATCAATCCACCAAAAGTGGGAGTAGGGTTTTACGCCTCACAGCGGCCCGGACCTGGGTAAAAATGCCTGCGTGATCTCTGTCGTGCTGCCCCACTCTCGTCTGCTCTTTGTGCAACGTGATGCCCCTTTCGAACCAGCGAGGGGCCTCCTCGTCCCATAGGTGGTCGTGGTTTCCCATGACATCTTTGGTGCGCCAGGTAGGGGGATCGCTTGCGCGAACTTGAAGGCGTGTGCAGCGCGTCCCCTTCATCACCATCTGCATCTTCGATGACGCCATCGACCCTGGTGCCCAAGAAGAAACCCGGTTCGTCGGCTCATCCATCCACCTCGAAGGCTCTGCCGCCCGCGGCCTCTAACGCTGCGGGGGGTGCAGAGACACGCAAGGACGCGGATGCTGCTGGGGATGTGGTCGGGGCAGGCGGCACCGTCACCACTTCCCGTGCGGCTGACGTGGCAGGAGGAGACGTCAGAGGAGAGTAGTATCAGCAAGGCTCCGACAGCCATGCTCCACGAGGTCCGGGTGAAGGGGCTACGTCATCTGCGCCCCTTTCTCCCACCGACGGGCACAACCACAGCAACGGCGCTCCGACCCGGGCGAATCGCCGCCCTCCGACCGCTCCCACCACGGGTCCGGCTGCAGCGCGTGCACCTCCCCCAGGACGGGTCAACCAAGCTGCAGCGCCCGACGGAGCCACTGGCCCTCGAGCGCCTTTGCAGCACCACCCTTCCATCCAGGTGGTCGCCCCGCAACTGCGGGGGCGCAGTGCTGTTTCCGCTGGCACCATCAGGAGCCAAGTGACGGTGCGATCGACTTCATCATCACCCATGCCAAGTACAGCCTCGGAGGCCATGGAGTGGGCTCAGCTGCTACTGAGGTTTCCACCAGCGGCCGAACAGATGGATGATACGTCTCCAACGTATCTATAATTTTTGATTGCTTCATGCTATATTATATTCTGTTTTGGATGTTTAACGGGCTTTATTATACACTTCTATATTATTTTTGGGACTAACCTATTAACCGGAGGCCTAGCCTAGAATTGCTGTTTTTTGCCTATTTCAGTGTTTCGCAGAAAAAGAATATCAAATGGAGTCCAAACGGAATGAAACCTTCGGGAACGTGATTTTCGGAACGAACGTGATCCAGAGGACTTGGACCCTACGTCAAGAAAGCTACCATGAAGGCACGAAGTAGGGGGGCGCGCCAACCCCCCAGGCGCGCCCTCCACCCTCGTGGGGCCCACGTTGCTCCACCGACGTACTTCTTCCTCCTATATATACCTACGTACCCCCAAACCAACAGAAGCCTCCATGAAAACCTAATTCCACCGCCACAACCTTCTGTACCCGTGAGATCCTATCTTGGGGCCTTTTCCGGCATCCTGCCGGAGGGGGCATTGATCACGGAGGGCTTCTACATCAACACCATAGCCTCTCCGATGATGTGTGAGTAGTTTACCTCAGACCTTCGGTTCCATAGTTATTAGCTAGATGTCTTCTTCTCTCTCTTTGGATCTCAATACAAAGTTCTCCACGATTCTCGTGGAGATCTATTCGATGTAATCTTCTTTTGCGGTGTGTTTGTTGAGACCGATGAATTGTGGGTTTATGATCAAGTTTATCTATGAAGAATCTCCTCTGAATTCTTTTATGTATGATTGGTTATCTTTGCAAGTCTCTTTGAATTATCAGTTTGGTTTGGCCTACTAGATAGATCTTTCTTGCAATGGGAGAAGTGCTTAGCTTTGGGTTCAATCTTGCGGTGCCCTTTCCCAGTGACAATAGGGGCAGCAAGGCACGTATTGTATTGTTTCCATCGAGGATAACAAGATGGGGTTTATATCATATTGCATGAGTTTATCCCTCTACATCATGTCATCTTACTTAAAGCGTTACTCTGTTCTTTTGAACTTAATACTCTAGATGCATACCGGATAGTGGTCGATGTGTGGAGTAATAGTAGTAGATGCAGGCAGGAGTCGGTCTACTTGTCTCGGACGTGATGCCTATATATATGATCATACCTAGATATTCTCATAACTATCCTCAGTTCTGTCAATTGCTCAACAGTAATTTGTTCACCCACCGTAATACTTATGCTCTCGAGAGAAGCCACTAGTGAAACCTATGGCCCCCGGGTCTATTTTCCATCATATTAATCTTCCAACACTTAGCTATTTTTATTGCCTTTTATTTTACTTTGCATCTTTATCATAAAAATACCAAAAATATTATCTTATCATATCTATCAGATCTCACTCCCGTAAGTGACCGTTGAGGGATTGACAACCCCTTTATCTCGTTGGTTGCGAGGTTCTTGTTTGTTTGTGTAGGTGCGAGGACTCGTGCGTGGTCTCCTACTGGATTGATACCTTGGTTCTGAAAAACTGAGGGAAATACTTATGCTACTTTACTGCATCACCCTTTCCTCTTCAAGGGAAAACCAACGCAGTGCTCAAGAGATAGCAAGAAGGATTTCTGGCGCCGTTGCCGGGGAGATCTACGCCAAGTCAAGTCATGTCAAGACATACCAAGTACCCATCACAAACTCATCTCCCTCGCATTTCATTATTTGCCATTTGCCTCTCGTTTTCCTCTCCCCCACTTCATCCTTGCCGTTTTATTCGCCCTATCTTTTTCGTTTGCCTCTTTTCGCTCGCTTTTCCCTCACCATGTCGGAACCAAAAAGAGTTGGGAGTTCTCTCCCGAGCTTGGACGATCCTTCTATTCTATCTAAACTCATAAATAAAGCTATGGAAAAACCTGCCGGAGTTGTCACTGAGAGTCTTAATAATTTTGATGAAGATGATTCTGGAATTTTTCGTTATTTACTCGATGAATCTTTGAAAGATGCTTGGGATAGGCTGTTAAGGATCCGGGCTAGCTATGTACCCCAATATCAAATTGAGGTTTACCTAAAAAGCTTTTATGTTGGGTTGCCCGCTTCGTTCAAACAAGTTTTAGATTCTATTTTTGAAGAGGGCTTTCTTGAACGTGACCCCATAGATACCTATGAAAAGATGAAAACTATATTTGGGCACCCCATGAATGAGAAAGTTGAATCCACATCTCTGTTGCTCTCCTACCAAAACGAATCTATCAAAGAAATAAAAGCAAGCCTAGATGCCAATTTCCGCAACGTGCTTAATCTTTCTTCTACCATTAATAGCCACATGCTTTATCTAAATAGAAAGATTAATTCCATAGATAACAAGTTTGCTCTTTTCTTCCCTAAAACCAAAGATGGCAATACCTAGATCTATCCTTACTTTTATGCCTAGCTAGGGGCGTTAAACGATAGCGCTTGTTGGGAGGCAACCCAATTTTATTTTTAGTTTTTTTACTTTTTGCTTCTGTTTAGGAATAAATATTTGATCTAGCCTCTGGTTAGATGCATTTCAATGTTTTAATTAGTGTTTGTGCCAAGTTAAACCTATAGGATCTTCTTGGATAATAGTTATTTGATCTTGCTGAAAATTCCAGAAACTTTCTGTTCACGAAAACAATTGTTAAAAATCACCAGAACGTGATAAAATATTGATTCCAATTGCTGATGATCAATAAACAAATTTTATAGGTCGTCCTATTTTGGCTGAATTTTTTGAGTTCGAGAAGTTTGCGTTAGTTACAGATTACTACAGACTGTCTGTTTTTGACAGATTTTGTATTTCGTGTGTTGTTTGCTTATTTTGATGAATCTATGGCTAATAAAATAGTTTATAAACCATAGAGAAGTTAGAATACAGTAGGTTTAACACCAATATAAATAAAGAATGAGTTCATTACAGTACCTTGAAGTGGTGTTTTGTTTTCTTTCGCTGACAGAGCTCACGAGATTTTCTGTTAAGTTTTGTGTTGTGAAGTTTTCAAGTTTTGGGTAAAAAGATTTAATGGATTATGGAATAAGGAGTGGCAAGAGCCTAAGCTTGGGGATGCCCATGGCACCCCAAGATAATCTAAGGATACCAAAAATCCAAAGCTTGGGGATGCCCCGGAAGGCATCCCCTCTTTCGTCTACTTCCATCGGTAACTTTACTTGGAGCTATATTTTTATTCACCACATGATATGTGTTTTGCTTGGAGCGTCTTGTATTATTTGAGTCTTTATTTTTTAGTTTGGCACAATCATGCTTGCTGTACACACCTTTTGATAGAGACACACATGATTCGGAATTTATTAGAATAGTCTATGTGCTTCACTTATATCTTTTGAGCTATATAGTTTTTGCTCTAGTGCTTCACTTATATCTTTTAGAGCACGGTGGTGGATTTGTTTTATAGAAACTATTGTTCTCTCATGCTTCACTTATATTATTTTGAGAGTCCTACAAAACAGCATGGTAATTTGCTTTAATTATAATAGGCATCCAATTAAAAAAAATCTTATGAGTGTGTTGAATACTATGAGAAGTTTGATGCTTGATAATTGTTTTGAGATATGAAGATGGTGATATTAGAGTCATGCTAGTTGAGTAGTTTTGAATTTGAGAAATACTTGTGTTAAAGTTTGTGATTCCCGCAGCATGCACGTATGGTGAACCGTTCCTCAAAAAAGCCACCATACCTACCTATCATGGCATTTCCATAGCCATTCCGAGATATATTGCCATGCAACTTACCACCGTTCCGTTTACTATGACACGCTCCATCATTGTCATATTGCTTTGCATGATCATGTAGTTGACATCGTATTTGTGGCAAAGCCACCGTTCATAATTCTTTCATACATGTCACTCTTGATTCATTGCATATCCCGGTACACCGCTGGAGGCATGCACATAGAGTCATATTTTGTTCTAAGTATTGAGTTGTAATTGTTGAGTTGTAAGTAAATAAAAGTGTGATGATCATCATTTTTAGAGCATTGTCCCAAGTGAGGAAAGGATGATGGAGACTATGATTCCCCCACAAGTCGGGATGAGACTCCGGATGAAAAAAAGGCCAAAAAAAGAAAAGTCCCAAATAAAAACTGAGAGAAAAAGAGAGAAGGGACAATGTTACTATCCTTTTACCACACTTGTGCTTCAAAGTAGCACTATGATCTTCATGATAGAGAGTCTCCTATGTTGTCACTTTCATATACTAGTGGGAATTTTCATTATAAGAACTTGGCTTGTATATTCCAATGATGGGCTTCCTCAAAATGCCCTAGGTCTTCGTGAGCTTTCATATACTTATAGCTCTAGTGCATCCGTTGCATGGGAATCCCTACTCACTCACATTGATATCTATTAATGGGCATCTCTGTAGCCCGTTATTACGCCTAGTTGATGTGAGATTATCTTCTCCCTCTTTTTGTCTTCTCCACAACCACCATTCTATTCCACATATAGTGCTATGTCCATGGCTCACGCTCATGTATTGCGTGAAGATTGAAAAAGTTTGAGAACACCAAAAGTATGAAACAATTGCCTGGCTTGTCATCGGGGTTGTGCATGATTTAAATACTTTGTGTGGTGAAGATAGAGCATAGCCAGACTATATGATTTTGTAGGGATAACTTTCTTTGGCCATGTTGTTTTGAGAAGACATAATTGCTTAGTTAGTATGCTTGAAGTATTATTATTTTTATGTCAATATTAAACTTTTGTCTTGAATCATTCGGTTCTGAATATTCATACCACAATTAAGAGAATTACATTGAAATTATGCCAAGTAGCATTCCGCATCAAAAATTCTATTTTTATCATTTACCTACTTGAGGACGAGCAGGAATTAAGCTTGGGGGTGCTTGATACGTCTCCAACGTATCTATAATTTTTGATTGCTTCATGCTATATTATATTCTGTTTTGGATGATTAACGAGCTTTATTATACACCTTTATATTTTTTTGGGACTAACCTATTAACCGGAGGCCCAGCCCAGAATTGCTGTTTTTTTGCCTATTTCAGTGTTTCACAGAAAAAGAATATCAAACAGAGTCCAAACGGAATGAGACCTTCGGGAACGTGATTTTTGAACGAACATGATCCAGAGGACTTGGACCCTACGTCAAGAAAGCTACTAGGAAGGCACGAGGTAGGGGGCGCGCCTACCCCCCAGGCGCGCCCTCCACCCTCGTGGGGCCCACGTTGCTCCACCGACGTACTTCTTCCTCCTATACATACCTATGTACCCCCAAACCAACAGAAGCATCCACGAAAACCTAATTCCACCGCCGCAACCTTCTGTACCCGTGAGATCCCATCTTGGGGCCTTTTCCGGCGTCCTGCCGGAGGGGGCATTGATCACGGAGGGCTTCTACATCAACACCATAGCCTCTCCGATGATGTGTGAGTAGTTTACCTCAGACCTTCGGGTCCATAGTTATAAGCTAGATGGCTTCTTCTCTCTCTCTGGATCTCAATACAAAGTTCTCCACGATTCTCGTGGAGATCTATTCGATGTAATCTTCTTTTGCGTTGTGTTTGTTGAGACCGATGAATTGTGGGTTTATGATCAAGTTATCTATGAACAATATTTGAATCTCCTCTGAATTCTTTTATGTATGATTGGTTATCTTTGCAAGTCTCTTCGAATTATCAGCTTGGTTTGGCCTACTGGATTGATCTTTCTTGTAATGGGAGAAGTTCTTAGCTTTGGGTTCAATCTTGCGGTGTCCTTTCCCAGTGACAGTAGGGGCAGCAAGGCACGTATTGTATTGTTGCCATCGAGGGTAACAAGATGGGGTTTATATCATATTGCATGAGTTTATCCCTCTACATCATGGCATCTTACTTAAAACGTTACTCTGTTCTTTTGAACTTAATACTCTAGATGCATGCTGGATAGCGGTCGATGTGTGGAGTAATAGTAGTAGATGCAGGCAGGAGTCGGTCTACTTGTCTCGGACGTGATGCCTATATACATGATCATACCTAGATATTCTCATAACTATGCTCAATTTTGTCAATTGCTCAACAGTAATTTGTTCACCCATCGTAATACTTATGCTCTCGAGAGAAGCCACCGGGTCTATTTTCCATCATATTAATCTTCCAACACTTAGCTATTTTTATTGCCTTTTATTTTACTTTGCATCTTTATCATAAAAATACCAAAAATATCATCTTATCATATCTATCAGATCTCACTCTCGTAAGTGACCGTTGAGGGATTGACAACCCCTTTATCATGTTGGTTGCGAGGTTCTTGTTTGTTTGTGTAGGTGCGAGGGACTCGTGCGTGGTCTCCTACTGGATATCACCTTGGTTCTCAAAAACTGAGGGAAATACTTACGATACTTTACTGCATCACCCTTTCCTCTTCAAGGGAAAACCAACGCAGTGCTCAAGAGGTAGCAATGGACGAGTGGCGTGCCACCATCCAGAGTCTGCTCGGTTTTGCCAGAGCTGGGGGATCACGGCGAGCTGGCCCGCCACGGCCTCCCCAAGCGACAGCAATGGCTCGTGCCGCTGACCGTATGGAGGGGTCCATCCCCACAATGCAGTCCCCGCCATGGTAGCCCGCACGAGCGCAATAGAATCAAGACCCCGACGACGTCTCGATGGCCTCTTCTGACCCTCGAGCGCGTCCAGGCCAACGACGAGCCCCGGATGACAGGCGGAGAGGAGACATGCGCGTCGTTGTCGAGCGACACCGCGACGACCTCCGCCGGACCGATGGATACGACGGCCCCGATGTCGACAAGCCCATGCTCTGTATTGGCGGGTGCCTGCCTTTCGAGGTTGGCTGCCGCGCCTTTACTTGTGAGTTGCGGCAAGTCTGTTGGCCGTCCGTTCGCATGTTCAAGCCAGAGATACCTGAGAAGTACAATGCGAGACTGAACCCGGTAGAGTTCCTGAGCATCTACACCATCGCTGTTCAGGCTGCCGGGGGAAGAGATGAGAAGGTGTTTGCCAACTACTTCCCTTTGGCCCTCAAGTCCAATGTCAGGTCTTGGCTGATGCACCTGCCGAAGAACTCCATTTCGTCGTGGGCAGGCCTATGCCATGAGTTCATCGGGGCCTTCACCGGTGGCCACCAAGAGCCGGGCCGACCCAGCGACTTGCAGCTTCTCCAACAGAAGGAAGGAGAAAACCTCCGTAAGTATTACAGAGATTTAGCAAAGTTCATACAAACATCCCAAATATCCATCTGGCAGCCATGATAGCCGCCTTCCAGTCATATGTGCACAATCGCCGGATTCGTTCCAAGATGAACGTGCGGTTGCCCAAGGCTGTGAAGGAGCTCTACACGTTGGATAAGTGTGCTCGGATGGACGAGGGAAGAAAGTTGCCCGGAGAGGAAGATTGCACCAATGTTGATTCAGAGGATGATGATGAATCAATCGGTCATAAGAAGAGCAAGAAGCACAGTAAGAAGCGGAGGGATAAGGCAGTGATGAATGTTGAAGGATCGAGTACGCCTCGTACCGGCAAGAAGGCCAAAGTTGTGGCCCCGACAAGGAAGTTGCTGTGTGAACTGACTGCCGAGAAAGCCAGGAAAGGTGATGGACCGTATTGCAAGAATCATCGGACCAAGGGCCACGACCTTCAAGAGTGCTATCAGGTTGAGCAGCTTGTCAAAATACAGAGAGCAGAGTATGAGAAGCGTGACAAGGAAAAGGGTCAGAATGTTGCTGGCGGTAAGGGCCGAGGTGGTGAAGTAAATTGCCCCGGCAAACCCTTTTGCAACCAAGGAAAGCCCACCAGAGGTCGAGAGAAGGAAGCCTGTGATGATGAAAGTGATGGAGGGGATGAAGAGGAAACCAGTGAGCAAGAGTTTCAAAAGGCCACTGACGCCCCGTGCATTGGCGGGGATGCATCTCTGCACACCTCTCACTGCCAACTCAAGCGGTGGGCGCGAGAAGTCAATGCCGTGGAACCAGCGCCCGGGGCCAGGAAGCATCTCAAATAGTCTCGTACGCCCATCATCTTTGACGAGGAGGATCATCCTAGCCGTACCACTTCAGTAGGGTGTTTGCCGTTGTTGGTTTTCCCAACAATTCGCAACCTTAAGGTCACAAAGATGTTGTTGGACGTCGGGGCCGGGTTGAATCTGATTTCCCCAGTAGTTATTAACAAGCTTCAGATAGTAGAGGAAGAGCTAGAGGTTACCGCCATGTTTCAAGGAGTTAATCCTGGCAGGAGCCATCCTAAGGGAAAGATCACGTTGCCGGTAACGTTTGGGGGAGAAATAAACTACCAGACTGAGAGGATTGTGTTTGATGTGGTCAATCTTCCCCTGCCTTACAATGGGATTCTTGGACGCCCGGCCCTGGCTAAATTCATGGCGGCATCCCACTATGCCTCCAACACCTTGAAGATGCCTGGACCACAAGGAGTCTGATACGTCTCCAACGTATCTATAATTTTTTATTGTTCCATGCTATTATATTATCTGTTTTGGATGTTTAATGGGCTTTAATATGCTCTTTTATAATATTTTTGGGACTAACCTATTAACTAGAGGCCCAGTGCCAGTTTCTGTTCTTTTGCCTATTTTAGTGTTTCGCAGGAAAGGAATACCATACGGAGTCCAATCGGAATGAAACCTTCGCGATGATCTTTCTTGGACCGAAAGCAATCCATAAGACTTGGAGTTGAAGTCTGGAACGCCACGAGGCGGCCACGAGGTAGGAGGGCGCGCCTAGGGGGGTAGGCGCGCCCTCCACCCTCGTGGGCCCCTCGTAGCTCGACCGACGTACTTGTTTCGCCTATATATACTCTTATACCCTAGAAACATCAGGGAGAGCCACGAAACAACTTTTCCACCGCAGCAACGTTCTATACCCGTGAGATCCCATCTCGGGGCCTTTTCCGGTGATCTGCCGGAGGGGGAATCGATCACGGAGGGCTTCCATATCAACACCATAGCCTCTCCGTTGAAGCGTGAGTAGTTTACCACAGATCTTCAGGTCCATAGTTATTAGCTAGATGGCTTCTTCTCTCTCTTTGATTCTCAATACAAAGTTCTCCTCGATGTTCTTGGAGATCTATTTGATGTAATACACTTTTGCGGCGTGTTCGCCGAGATCCGATGAATTGTGGATTTATGAATTTGATTATCTATGGATATTATTTGGTTCTTCTCTAGATTCTTATATGCATGATTTGATATCTTTGCAAGTCTCTTCGAATTATCGGTTTAGTTTGGCCTACTAGATTAATCTTTCTTGCAATGGGAGAAGTGCTTAGCTTTGGGTTCAGTCTTGCGGTGTCCTTTCCCAGTGACAGTAGGGGCAGCAATGCACATACTGTATTTTTGCCATCGAGGATAAAAAGATGGGGGTTATATCATATTGCTTGAGTTTATCCCTCTACACCATGTCATCTTGCTTAATGCGTTACTATGTTCTTATGAACTTAATACTCTAGATGCATGCGGGATAGCGGTCGATGTGTGGAGTAATAGTAGTAGATGCAGAATCGTTTCTATCTACTTGACACGGACGTGATGCCTATATTCATGATCATTTCCTTAGATATCTTCATAACTATGCCCTTTTCTATCAATTGCTCGACAGTAATTTGTTCACCCACCGTAATACATGCTATCTTGAGAGAAGCCACTAGTGAAACCTATGGCCCCCGGGTCTCTTTCTTATTATATTGCATCTCTTTTATTTACATCGCATCTCGTTTACTATTTTGCAATGTTTACTTTCCAATCTACACATAAAAAATACCAAAAATATTTACGTTACTATCTCTATTAGATCTCACATTTGCGAGTGACCATGAAGGGATTGACAACCCCTTTATCGCGTTGGTTGCAAGGTTCTTGATTGTTTGTGCGGGTACTAGGTGACTTGTGCGTTGTCTCCTACTGGATTGATACCTTGGTTCTCGAAAACTGAGGGAAATACTTACACTACTTTGCTGCATCATCCTTTCCTCTTCAAACCAACGCATGCTCAAGAGGTAGCAAGAAGGATTTCTAGCGCCGTTGCCGCGGAGGTTTACGCCAAGTCAAGTCAAGATTTGATCTCCCGTCAACTTGCCGATTTCTGGCGGCGTTGCCGGGGAGACCTACGCCAAGTCAAGACATAGCAAGTACCCATCATAAACTCTTCTCCCTCGCATTACATTATTTTCCATTCACCTCTTGTTTTCCTCTCCCCCACTTCTTAAATGTTTTTTGAAAACCTTTGCCTTTTCTTCGCCCCTTTTCCGTTCGTCTCTTTTTGCTTGCTTCTTGTGTGCTTGTGTGTTGGATTGATTGTTTGTCATGATGGCTCAAGATAATACTAAATTGTGTGACTTTTCCAATACCAACAACAATGATTTTATTAGCACTCCGATTGCTCCTACTACCGGTGCTGAATCTTGTGAAATTAATACCGCTTTGCTGAATCTTGTTATGAAAGATCAATTTTCTGGCCTTCCTAGTGAAGATGCCGCTACCCATCTAAACAACTTTGTTGATTTGTGTGATATGCAAAAGAAGAAAGATGTGGATAATGATACTGTTAAATTGAAGCTATTGCCGTTTTTTCTTAGAGATCGTGCTAAAACTTGGTTCTCGTCTTTGCCTAAAAATAATATTGATTCAGTGAATAAGTGCAAAGATGCTTTTATCTCTAAGTATTTTCGTCCCGCCAAGATCATCTCTCTTAGGAACGATATTATGAATTTTAAGCAACTTGATCATGAGCATGTTGCACAATCTTGGGAGAGGATGAAATTAATGATACGCAATTTCCCTACACATGATTTGAATTTGAGGATAATTATACAATTTTTTTATGCCAGATTGAATTTTGCCTCTAGAAATCTTTTAGATTCGGCCGCGGGAGGCACTTTTATGGAAATCACTTTAGGAGAAGCTACTAAACTCCTAGACAATATTATGGTTAATTATTCTCCATGGCACACCGAAAGATCCGCTAGTAAAAAAGTGCATGCAGTTGAAGAGATTAATGTTTTGAGAGGAAAGATGGATGAACTTATGAAATTGTTTGCTAATACAAGTGTTTATTCTGATCCTAATGATATGCCTTTGTCCACTTTGATTGAGAATAAGAATGAATCTATGGATGTGAATTTTGTTGGTAGGAACAATTTTGGTAACAATGCGTATAGAGTAAACTTTAATTCTAGGTCGTTTCCTAGTAATTCCCCTAATAATTATGGTAGTTCCTACAACAACTCTTATGGAAATTTTTAATAAGATGCCCTCTGATTTTGAGACTAGTGTTAAAGAATTTATGAATTCGCAAAAGAATTTCAATGCTTTGATTGAAGAAAAATTGCTTAAGATTGATGAGTTGGCTAGGAACGTGGATAGAATTTCTCTTGATGTTGATTCTTTGAAACTTAGATCTATTCCACCTAAGCATGAGATCAATGAGTCTCTCAAAGCCATGAGAATTTCCATTGATGAGTGCAAAGAAAGAACCGCTAGGATGCGTGCTAGAAAAGATTGCTTTGTGAAAGCGTGTTCTTCTAGTTTTCATGATAATAATGATGAAGATCTAAAAGTGATTTATGTGTCTCCTATTAAATCTTTGTTTTCCAATATGAATCTTGATAAAGATGGGACCGGAGATGAGTCAACTTTAGTTAAAAGGCGTCCCAATGATTCGGAGTTTTTAGATCTTGATGCAAAAATTAATAAAAGTGGGATTGAACAGGTCAAAACTTTACATAGCAATGAACCCACTATTTTGGATATCAAGTAATTTAATTATGATAATTACTCTTTGATAGATTGTATTTCCTTGTTGCAATCCGTGTTAAATTCTACTCATGCTTATAATCAAAATAAAGCTTTTACCAAACATATCGTTGATGCTTTAATGCAATCCTATGAAGAAAAGCTTGAACTAGAAGTTTCTATACCTAGAAAAATTTATGATGAGTGGGAACCTACTATTAAAATTAAGATTAAAGATTATGAATGCTATGATTTATGTGATTTGGGTGCTAGTGTTTCCACGATTCCAAAAACTTTGTGTGATGTGCTAGGTTTCCGTGAATTTGATGATTGTTCTTTAAATTTGCATCTTGCGGACTCCACCATTAAGAAACATATGGGAAGGATTAATGATGTTCTTATTGTTGCAAATAGGCATTATGTGCCTGTAGATTTCATTGTTCTTGATATAGATTGCAATCATACATGTCCTATTATTCTTGGTAGACCTTTCCTTAGAACGATTGGTGCAATTATTAATATGAAAGAAGGAAATATTAGATCCCAATTTCCGTGAAGGAAAGGCATGAAACACTTTCCTAGGAAGAAAATTAAGTTGCCTTATGAATCTATTATGAGAGCCACTTATGGATTGCCTACCAAAGATGACAATACCTAGATCTATTCTTGCTTTTATGCCTAGCTAGGGGCGTTAAACGATAGCGCTTGTTGGGAGGCAACCCAATTTTATTTTTGTTTCTTGCTTTTTGTTCCTGTTTAGTAATAAATAATACATCTAGCCTCTGTTTAGATGTGGTTTTATGTTTTAATTAGTATTTGTGCCAAGTAGAACCTTTGGGAAGACTTGGGTGAAGTCTTTGCGATCTTGCTGTAAAAAACAGAAACTTTTGCGCTCACGAGATTAGCTGCCATTTTTTACTGGAGAGAGATTTTAGGTTGATTCTTTTTTCAGATGATTAATAGACAAATTCTTCACGTCCACATACTTATTTAAGAATTTTTGGAGTTCTATTAGTATTCTAACAAATCAGATTACTACAGACTGTTCTGTTTTGACAGATTCTGTTTTTCGTGTGTTGTTTGCTTATTTTGATGAATCTATGAATAGTATCGGGGGGTATGAACCATAGAGAAGTTGGAATAAAGTAGGTTTAACACCAATATATATAAAGAATGAGTTCATTACAGTACCTTAAAGTGGTGATTTATTTTCTTATACTAACGGAGCTCATGAGATTTTCTGTTGAGTTTTGTGTTGTGAAGTTTTCAAGTTTTTGGGTAAAGATTTGATGGATTTTGGCATAAGGAGTGGCAAGAGCCTAAGCTTGAGGATGGCCATGGCACCCCAAGTTAAAATTCAAGGACAACCAAAAGCCTAAGCTTGGGGATGCCCCGGAAGGCATCCCCTCTTTCGTCTTCGTCTATCGGTAACTTACTTGAGGATATATTTTTATTCACCACATGATATGTGTTTTGCTTGGAGCGTCTTGTATGATTTGAGTCTTTGCTTTTTAGTTTACCACAATCATCCTTGCTGTACACAACTTTTGGGATAGCCACGCATGAATCGGAATTTGTTAGAATACTCTATGTGCTTCACTTATATCTTTTGAGCTAGATAATTTTGCTCTAGTGCCTCACTTATATCTTTCTAGAGCACGGTGGTGGTTTATTTTATAGAAATTATTGATCTCTCATGCTTCACTTATATTATTTTGAGAGTCTTTTAGAACAGCATGGTAATTTCCTTTGGCTATAAAATTAGTCCTAATATGATGGGCATCCAAGATGGGTATAATAAAAACTTTCATATAAAGTGCATTGAATACTATGAGAAGTTTGATTCCTTATGATTGTTTTGAGATATGAAGATGGTGATATTAGAGTCATGCTCGTTGAGTAGTTGTGAATTTGAGAGATACTTGTGTTAAATTTTGTGATTCCCGTAGCATGCACGTATGGTGAGCCATTATGTGATGAAGTCGGAGCATGATATATTTTTTGATTGTCTTCCTTATGAGTGGCGGTTGAGGACGAGTGATAGTCTTTTCCTACCAATCTATCCCCCTAGGAGCATGCACGTAGTACTTCGTTTAGATAACTAATAGATTTTTTCAATAAGTATGTGAGTTATTTATGACTAATGTTGAGTCCATGGATTATACGCACTCTCACCCTTCCACCATTGCCAGCCTCTCTAGTACCACGCAACTTTCGCCGGTACCATACACCCACCATTACCTTCCTCAAAACAGCCACCATACCCTCGGTCTTCGTGAGCAAGCGAGTTGGATGCACACCCACTTAGTTTCTTGTTGAGCTTTCATACACTTATAGCTCTAGTGCATCTGTTGCATGGCAATCCCTACTCACTCACATTAATATCTATTGATGGGCATCTCCATAGCCTGTTGATACACCTAGTTCATGTGACCTACCTTCTCCTTTTTTTCTTCTCCAAAACCACCATTCTATTCCACCTATAGTGCTATGTCCATGGCTCATGCTAATGTATTGCGTGAAGATTGAAAAAGTTTGAGAACATCAAAAGTATGAAACAATTGTTTGCCTTATCATCGGGGTTGTGCATGATTTAAATATTTTGTGTGATGGAGATAGAGCATAGCCAGACAATATGATTTTGTAGGGATAGCTTTCTTTGGCCATGTTATTTTGAGAACACATGATTACTTTGTTAGTATGCTTGAAGTACTATTATTTTTATGTCAATATTAAACTTTTGTTTTGAATCATTCGGATCTGAACATTCATGCCACAATAAAGAAAATTACATTGATCATTATGTTAGGTAGCATTCCACATAAAAAAATCTGTTTTTATCATTTACCCTCTCGAGGACGAGCAGGAATTAAGCTTGGGGATGCTTGTTACGTCTCCAACGTATCTATAATTTTTGATTGTTCCATGCTATTATATTATCTGTTTTGGATGTTTAATGGGCTTTAATATGCTCTTTTATATTATTTTTGGGACTAACCTATTAACCGGAGGCCCAGTGCCAGTTTATGTTTTTTTGCGTGTTTTAGTGTTTCGTAGAAAAGGAATACCAAACGGAGTCCAAACGGAATGAAACCTTCGTGATGATCTTTCTTGGACCGAAAGCAATCCAGAAGAGTTGGAGTTGAAGTCTGGAATGCCACGAGGCGGCCACGAGGCAGGAGGGCACGCCCAGGGGGTAGGCGCACCCCCACCCTCGTGGGCCCCTCGTAGCTCCACCGACGTACTTCTTTCGCCTATATATACTCTTATACCCTAGAAACATCAGGGAGAGCCACAAAACCACTTTTCCACCACCGCAACCTTCTGTAACCGTGAGATCCCATCTTGGGCCTTTTCCGGCGATCTGCCGGAGGGGGAATCGAACGGAGGGCTTCTACGT
This sequence comes from Aegilops tauschii subsp. strangulata, assembly GCF_002575655.3. Lineage (NCBI taxonomy): Eukaryota > Viridiplantae > Streptophyta > Magnoliopsida > Poales > Poaceae > Aegilops > Aegilops tauschii. Next base: position 160,657,648 of record NC_053038.3, read on the forward strand.
CAACACCATAGCCTCTCCGATGAAGCGTGAGTAGTTTACCACAGACCTTTGGGTTCATAGTTATTAGCTAGATGGCTTCTTCTCTCTCTTTGATTCTCAATACAAAGTTCTCCTCGATGTTCTTCGAGATCTATTCAATGTAATACTCTTTTGCGGTGTGTTTGCCGAGATCCGATGAATTGTGGGTTTATGAACTTGATTATCTACGTATATTATTTGGTTCTTCTTTGAATTCTTATATGCATGATTTTATATCTTTGCAAGTCTCTTCGAATTATCAGTTTAGTTTGGCCTACTAGATTGATCTTTCTTGTAATGGGAGAAGTGCTTAGCTTTGGGTTCAATCTTGCGGTGTCCTTTCCCAGTGACAGTAGGGGCAGCAAGGCACCTATTGTATTGTTGCCATCGAGGATAAAAAGATGGGGTTTATATCATATTTCTTGAGTTTATCCCTCTACATCATGTCATCTTGCTTAATGCGTTACTCTGTTCTTATGAACTTAATACTCTAGATGCATGCTGGATAGCGGTCGATGTGTGGAGTAATAGTAGTAGATGCAGAATCATTTCGATCTACTTGACACGGGCGTGATGCCTATATTCATGATCATTGCCTTAGATATCTTCATAACTATGCGCTTTTCTATCAATTTGTCGGCAGTAATTTGTTCACCCACTATAATACATGCTATCTTGAGAGAAGCCACTAGTGAAACCTATGCCACTCGGGTCTCTGTCTTATTATATTGCATCTCTTTTATTTACATCGCATCTTATTTACTATTTTGCAATTTTTACTTTCCAATCTATACAACAAAAATACCAAAACTATTTACTTTACTATCTCTATTAGATCTCACTTTTGTGAGTGACCGTGAAGGGATTGACAACCCCTTTATCGCGTTGGTTGCAAGGTTCTTGATTGTTTGTGCAGGTACTAGGTGACTTGTGTGTTGTCTTCTACTGGATTGATACCTTGGTTCTCAAAACTGAGGGAAATACTTACGCTACTTTGCTGCATCACCCTTTCCTCTTCAAGGGGAAAACAACACATGCTCAAGAGGTAGCAGAGTCATCACCATCCCATCAGATGAGAAGGATGTAATCATTTGTGTGTACAGGATGTACCGGGATGCGGTCGCCGCAGAGGCAGTGGCAGCAACAGTTCCCGCTAAGGAAAGCAAAGGAAAGAAAAGGGATAGTAGGAACTCCGGCAAGGAGTCCGGGACGCATACCCCCACCGAGTGCACGGCACCCATTGACGATGTGCCGGAGTGTTCCAACAACAAGAGATCCAAGGTCGCTGCACCCAAGTGAAGAAGGTCCCGACAGGGCTGGCTGGTGTTGATGGTACCTTCACTATCAGCGCCACCCTTGATGACCAATAGGAAAGCGCGCTCATTGCCTTCCTGTGGGCAAATATCGATCTGTTTGCCTGCCAACCATCTGATATCCCCAGTGTTCCCAGGGAGGTAATCGACCACCACCTTGTTGTCTGCCTACATGCCTGACCTGTCAAGCAGAAAGTCCGGAAGCAGGCCTTGGAGAAGCAGTAGTTCATTGCAGAAGAGATCAAGAGACTTGAGGCTACTGGATTGGTCAGAGGAGTACTACATCGCATGTGGTTGGCAAATCCAATGGTAGTCCGGAAGGCTAACGGGAAGTGGAGGCTTTGCATATATTTCACATACCTCAACAAGGCTTACCCGAAGGACCCGTTTCCCTTGCCGCGTATCGATCAGATTGTGGATTCCACTTCAGGTTGTGATTTGCTCTCCTTTCTGTATGCATATTCTGGGTATCACCAGATCTTTATGTCCAAGGAAGATGAATAGAAGACGTCATTCATCACTCCATGTGGTACGTACTACTTTGTCTGCATGCCATTCGGATTAAAGAGTGTCGAGTCCACTTTTGCAAGGGCAATCCAAATTGGTTTTGAGCCATAGCTGCAGTGAAACATAGACGCCTATATGGATGATACTGTGGTCAAGACCAAGGATAGGGCCACCCTTATTCAAGATTTGGAGGAGACATTTGCTAATATGTGCAAGATCAATTTGAAGCTCAACCGGAGAAGTGTGTATTTGGTGTTCCCTCCGGCAAGTTGCTCGGGTTCCTTGTGTCCCATCGCGGGACCGAAGCTAATCCTGACAAGATCAAGGCTATCGAGTAGATCCAAGCACCAAGGACAGTTAAGGATGTGAGGCGTCTGACAGGATGCGTTGCTGCACTAAGCAGATTCATCTCCACGTCTGCCGAGCGCGCCCTGCTGTTCTTCAAAATTTTAAAGAAGGCAGGGCCCATGAAGTGGACCCCGAAATCAGATGCAGCTTTGCAAGAGTTGAAGGCCTACTTGTCCTCCGTGCCTACCTTGGTTGCTCCCAAACCCCAGGAGCCGTTGCTGTTGTACTTGGCTACAACCACAAATGGTGACTGCAGCCTTGGTAGCACAGCGGGAAGTAGATAAGGCAGAGAGTGAGCAGAGGCCGGCAGAGTCAGAAAAGGATTAGGACAGCAATGAGCACGGCAACGAGAGCGACCCTATGGAAGCAGCAAGGAAGAAAGTGGTGCAACACCCAGTGTACTTCGTCAGCTCCTTATTACAAGGGGCTAGATCGAGGTACTCTGGCGTGGAAAAGTTGATTTTTGGTTTCATCATGGCCTCAAGGAAACTGCGCCACTACTTCCAAGCCCATGAGATTACGGTTGTCACCCGTTTCCCGTTGCAAAGGATACTTCGAAACCCTGAGGCTACCGGCAGAATAGTGGAGTGGGCTTTGGAGTTATCCAGTTTTGGTTTGAAGTTTGAGAGTACGTCAACTATCCAGAGCAGGGCATTGGCAGGGTTTATTGCAGAATGCACGCCAACCCCTGATGAGGAAGTGACAGAGACAGTTATCCCCGCAAGGAATCGCCCCATGAATGGATTATGTATTTTGATGGTGCTTTTTCCCTACAAGGTGCGGGAGCTGGTGTGCTTGTTGTCGCCCCCTTCGGGGAGCACTTGAAGTATGTAGTACAAATTCATTTTGCCCGGGAAGAAGCAACCAACAATACAGTAGAGTATGAAGGGCTCCTTGCCGGGCTCAGGATTGCACCTGAATTGGGAATTAAGAATCTAATCATTCGAGGAGATTCACAACTTGTGGTGAGACAAGTCAACAGGGATTAGCATAGTCCATTGATGGAGGCATACGTTGAGGAAGTGAGGAGATTTGAGGAGCGCTTTGACGGATTGCAAACCGAGCACGTACCCCGTGCGGAGAACAGCATAGTTGATCATCTGTCAAATTGTGCTACACAGAAGCTCCCTGTGGAACCAGAGACTTTTGTTATCCATCTCACTCAGCCCTCCGTATCCCCAGCAACAATGGCCCGGAAAAGGAGAAAGTTGGACTCCGTTAAGCCTCTCCCGGTAGAGCCGTCCGCTCCTGGCAGAGACCCTGCCGCAAACAACTCCTCATAGCCTGTCGGATCACACCCTCTAGCCGGGCCCATGGACCCGGCAAACGAGGCATGTGCTCCCGCAGCAGAGGAGGTGCCGCTAGTCCTCGTTGCCAAGCCCCAGGCTCCAACTTGGGCAAGGCACATTGTCCACTTCCTCCAAACCGGAGAGTTTCCCGGCGACCACGATGAAGCTGAAAAAGTAGCCCGGAGAGCCAGTATGTACCAGTTTGTCGATGACACTCTGTATAGAAGGAGGCCCAATAGTGTGAAATTGAAGTGTGTCTGCCGGGAAGAAGGAAAGGAACTACTGGCTGAGATACACAAAGGCATGTGCGGCTCCCACATTGGATCAAGGGCATTAGTTGGGAAAGCATTCCGGCAAGGATTCTATTGGCCCACAACCCTCCAAGATGCGGTCGAGCTAGTCACCAAATGTGAAGCCTGCCAGTTCCATTCCAAGAAAACCCACCTGCATGCCCAAGCTCTTCAAACAATTCCTCTATCATGGCCATTTTCGATCTAGGGGCTCGATATCCCCGGCCCCTTCCCCCGAGCAATCCGGGGCTTTCAATTCTTGTTCGTTGCTATCGACAAGTTTACAAAGTGGCTGGAAGTGACTACCGTGAGAAAGGTGACTGCTCAATCAGCTATCAAGGATCATTACCGACAACGATACCCAGTTCACGAGCCGCGCCTTCATGCAATATGTTCATGCCCTCAGTTGCAAGATCTCATTTGCCTCTCCCAGTTCACAAGCTGAGAGGGCGAACGCTGAAGTGTTGCGTGGACTCAAGACGAGAACCTTTGATACGCTATAGAAGCACGACAGGCGGTGGATCGAGGAGCTCTCGGTAGTTCTCTGGTCCCTCAGAACGACACCAAACCGAGCTACCAGGCAGACTCCCTTCTCCCTGGTCTACGGGGCAGAAGCAGTTATCCCCATGGAACACATTTACGGGTCCCCTCGAGTGCTTGGCTACGATGAAGTAGCGCAAGATCAGCACAAGCGTGACGATGTTGTGCTACTCGAGGAGAATCGTCTCTGGGCTGCTACGCGTGCTACACACTATCAGCAAGCCCCGTGTCGCTATCATAGCCGCAGGTTTCACGCCCGGTGTTTTGAGGAAGGTGTCCTTGTGCGCGTTCTGTCCGCCAAGGGTACGAACAAGTTGTCACCAAAGTGGGAATGCCCTTACCGGGTAGTATGAGTCACCAGACCTGGCGTAGTCCGTCTGGAGACCAGAGATGGCATTCAGTTGCAAAACTCATGGAATATTGAGCATCTCCGCTAGTTCTACCCGTAAGGTGCGGCTGTCGGGCCCTGCCCGGCAGCCACCCCTTTCTACAGGCCTTGCCTCAGCTGCATGTAATCCCTTGTACAAAGCCAGGGCGATGACCCTGTGCAAGAGAAAATAAAGAAGCGCTATGGGAGGGGGGCGACCAAGACTGCATGCATGCATGAGCATTCCAAGATCACTGCATAAGCATTTCATGAGCATTTGCATATGCATATAGATAGGATCGCATCCTGCATTCATTCTCATCTACATGGAGCTGCAGGTTCCTACCATGAACTTGGCTTTGAGAAGGTGTTGAGAAGATTGCCTGGCACCGCGATCCCCGACAAGCTAAACATATAAGTTCTACCTCATGTCCATTAGTGTTCTGTAAGCTATAACTTATGCATAAGAAAACCTCGCCACCCTTTTGAGACTTAGGTGCTCCCATCCTTGACTCGAACGTTGCTTCGGACAGGATGGTCGTAGTGGCCTTTGGTAAAAAGAAGTTGGTGGGGGCTGGTCCCTTTGCCTGTTGCCCGATAGACACAACTCTCCGGCAGACAGAAAGGGTACCGGCAGGATAGCCTGCCGGGGAAAACTCATTTACTTACACTAAAGAGGCATCTCGCCTCTGCATGGACATACACACGCATGAGTTCCCGGCAAGGTTCATCTTTTTCATTGATATGCAGATACGAGTACAAGCATTACAGAACACAAACACGAACTCGAGAGATTACATAATTTAAATTAAAATTTGGCAAGTGCCGGTAGGTTTATGATTGAAAAAAGATAAGTGCCCCGTAATGCCTTTGCCCCTATCCATCTCCTGCAGGAAGAGGTCGGAGGCGGGAACAGCTGGGATTCAACGCCTCCCAGGATCAGGACGGTGCCGCTCCCCAGCAAGGAGGAAGAAACCGGAGGGTAGGCGTGGATGGTGACGCTGCCGGAGGACTGGATGGGGGGCACGGAGTCACCGGCAAACATGACTCGACGAAATGGTCATCCCCGTTCTTGACGCGTCGTGGGTTGCCGCTGTCGTCCGCATCATTACCCCCCGAAGACCTCGGCGCGACCGTCACGCCGGAGACCATGCTCTCTTAGTCTTCCCACAGAGAGCATGGTCGTCCCCAGGAGCCCTGGCGTTAGAAGTCACTGCACGTCCCGGGGACGTATATGAGAGTAAGAAGCCCTCCTGCACGGCAAGAAGACGACGCCTGGGAGGAGTCAGATTCGCCTCTACTAACGACGAATCTCTTCCGTGACTCCTTTTCAGCGCCGCGAAGGTAAGGAGAATGGGGAGCGACCGACTACCATGCACCATCCCCGCCTCGGCCTCGATGTGGTGTCGTTCGCGTCCCCTCCCATTGAATTCAAGGCCACGGGCGGCCCGGCGGCGAGCACACCGGAGTTGCCACCCCCGGCGTTGTCGCTGCGCCGCCCGAGTCCCTCTTTCGAACCCAGGAAGAGGCTTCAAGATGGAGCCCGGGGCCCCAAACTCTTTTTTCCTAACATAACCAGCAGAAGCACAAGACAGGAAAGGAAGAATGCGAGGGTGGGTGACTCCGCCCTACTCCACCCCTCCTTTTATAGGCGGACCGGGGAGGGGAGCCGCTCCCTCAACGGGCGGCGACCATCCTCCTCCGCCAATTCAGGACGACCAGTCCCTCGCCTTGATGCTCTCCCATGCCACGCGCCTCCGTTACCTACCCCGCATGATGCATGAAGCATACGTGGCTAAGGATAGGGGCGTGGTGGGAAGAGTGAATTGGCAGTTTCTACCCTGTGCATTAAAGTCATTCACGGGCCATTATTGGAGCGGTCCCACCACAATTGGCTTTACACGACGCGTGGAGGAACCAGAAACTAGCCCGGAATCAAGGCTAATGAAGAAGAAAAGAAGACATCAAGAGACCAGCTCTCTTCAGCAACCCTGCCTATGCGCTTGTTAGGCCATACCCCGACGACGCTCGGCAGCGCATTCGGGGCAGGCCCGGGGGCTTCTGTCGGTGCAACAAACACTGCGTCTGTTGACCAGACTGGGCACAGTAACGGGGACAAGATTGAAGCACCAACCCAAGCTAGAGTACAAGGAACCAAGATCTCCAAAGGACCAACATGCAGATCAGAGGGACCAAGATCAAGCCAGGGGAGCCAGATACCATCAGGAGAAGGGCCTCCTTTGCCGGGCAGGCGAGCTCGACAAGGGGCGAGGCCACCCCCGGAAGAAGACATTCGAGACGTCCCGGCAGGGCCTGCCGGGACACACAAAGGCAAAACCTCCACACCAACCACACCGCCATGACCCACGTCGTCAGTCAGTGAGGTGTCAAGCCGTGAAGTGACTAAGTGGCAGCCATTCACCACATGGCAGCCTCTCCCTACAGGAAATACCTGCAGGTGACACCCGTCCCGCGACATGTCAAGCGAGCAGGCGTGGAGCTGGCGAGATAGCCCGGCAAGCCTTGTCGGGCAACCAACGATGTGACGTTGACCGGTGCATGAGGGAGTCCTGGACTAAGGGGTCCTCGGGCGTCCGGCCTGTTGGACATGGGCCGGACTAATGGGTTGTGAAGATACAAGACCGAAGACTCACTCCCGTGTCCGGACGGGACTCTCCTTGGTGTGGAAGGCTAGCTTGGCGTCCAAATATGAAGATTCCTTTCTCTGTAACCGACTTTGTACAACCCTAATCCCCTCCGGTGTCTATATAAACCGGAGGGCTTAGTCCGAAGGACATATATAGTCATACAGGCTAGACTTCTAGGGTTTTAGCCATCACGATCTCGTGGTAGATCAACTCTTGTAATACTCATATTCATCAAGATCAATCAAGCAGGAAGTAGGGTATTGCCTCCATAGAGAGGGCCCAAACCTGGGTAAACATTGTGTCCCCTGTCTCCTGTTATCATCGACCTTAGACGCATAGTTCGGGACCCACTACCCGAGATCCACCGGTTTTGACACCGACATTGGTGCTTTCATTGAGAGTTCCACTGTGCCCTCCTCAAAAGGTTTGATGGCTCCTTCAATCATTTACAACAATGTTGTCCAAGGGGAAGTTTTCCTCCCCGGACATATCTTTGTGTTTGGCGGCTTCGCACTGCGCGCCAATTCGTTGGCCATCTGGAGCAGATCGATAGCTACGCCCCTAGCCATTAGGTCAGATTCGGAAGCTTGAACCACGTCGCGGATATCCGCGGGGACTTGATCTCCAATGGATTCGAGACCACGACAGATGCTCCCTGTCGCCGCGATGAACATGACTTAAATCTGTCATCGTACCATACCCAGGAGATTGCACCTGTAACTGCTCTTGCCTTAGATCCGGAGCAGATCGCGCCATCCGAGGACGGGAAGCTCAACCCCGCCACGGATGCCGCAGTCCCAGCGGCGTCAGAGCCACACACAGACCCAACCTCGAGTGAGATCTGTGTCACCGGAGCCTCAGACTCATTTCTGGCTACAGGTTCCGAACCATGTACGTCCACGTGCGTCGAGCTTGATCAGTCATCGATCATCGAATTCAGCTTCGCGGAAATTTTTTGGCACTCGCCTTTGGGCGACGTGTTAAACTCGTTAAAAGCACTATCCTTAGCGGGGGGCTCACAACCGAATTATATCCGGTTCGAACTGGAGGCTGATGACGGAGAAATTCGCTTCCCACACACCGCCCACTTGATAGCCACCGTCGAAGACTTAACCGACATCCGAAGACATCGACGGTATGGACGACGATGCCGATGAGGAGCAAGGCCAAAACCCGCCATTTACTGGACACTGGACGGCACACCTCTTCTTACGACGTGTACATAGTGGATACACCTGAAAGAATTAACGACGATGAAAAAGAAGATCTAGTTGAGGATGAACCTCCTGAGATACAGCCAAAACAGCTGCGTCAGCGGCGCCACTCTAAGTCACGTCGTGGAGAAGACAGAAATACCGGCACGGGAGAAAAGAATACTCCAGGCGATGCCGAAGATAATGAAGACCTTGTTGAGGTAGCTTCCGAACAGGAGGAACGGGAAAACGGGCAAGTTAGCCCTGATGAACAGGCCATACACAATGACTCGGAGGACAGTAATTATCTTCCGCTCTCCGAGGATGAGGTGAGCCTCGACAACGAGGATTATATCGTGCCTGAGGAACCTCTCGAGCAGGAGCGCTTTAAACGCCCGCTAATAGCCACTACAAGGAGCCTAAAAAAGAAGCAGCAGCAGCTTCAAGCTGACCAAGATCTGCTCAACGATAGATGGACTGATGTCCTAGCAACCGAAGAGTACGGCCTCAAGCGCCCAGCCAAAAGTTACCCGAAGCGCAAATTGCTACCTCAGTTCAATGATGAGGCGCCGGAGCCCGTACCATCAACGCGCAATGCGGCTGACCGACCACGTGGCGGCAACTCAAGCCGAACACCAGCCCCCCACCTCACCGTAAAGGCAGAGATAAAACAGCTCGGGGTTATACATATGAGCTTCGGCAGGACCTAGACAGTAGAGCAGGAGATACCAGATCGATCTACGGATCGTGAGGACGCGCCCCGACACGTGACGACGGCTACCTATTTGGACGTGACAAGCCTAGTCATGCCCGGGCCGAAAACCGCAGACGGACTCCATCTGAGCTATGTCGCGATGTGGCCCGATATAGAGGCGCCGCACACCCTCTTTGCTTCACTGACGAAGTAATGGAACATGAATTCCCAGAAGGGTTTAAACCCATGAATATTGAATCATATGATGGAACAACCAAACCCGCGGTATGGATCGAGGATTTTCTTCTCCATATCCATATGGCCCGCGGAGATGACCTCCACGCCATCAAATACCTCCCGCTAAAACTCAAAGGGCCAGCTCGGCACTGGTTAAACACTCTGCCTGAAAACTCTATTGGCAGCTGGGAGGAATTGGAAGATGCCTTCCGCGACAACTTCAAAGGCACATACGTACGACCTCCATATGCGGATGACTTAAGTCACATAGTTCAACAGCCCGGAGAGTCGGCCAGGATTCTGGACTAGGTTCTTAACTAAAAAGAATCAGGTCGTCCACTGTCCAGATGCCGAAGCCCTAGCGGCCTTTAAACATAGCATCTGCGATGAATGGCTCGCCCGCCACCTCGTCCAAGAAAAGCCGAAGTCCATGGCAGCCCTCTCGGCACTCATGACCCACTTTTGTGTGGGTGAGGATAGTTGGCTGGCCCATAGCAAAAACATGGCAAGCGAAGCGGGCACCTCCGAGGTCAAAAACAGCAATGGCAAGCTCCAACGCAACAGGAACAAAACGTCGAAGCAATGGTGACAATACAGATGACACGACAGTCAACGCCGGATTCAGTGGCTCCAAGTTGTGACACCCAAAATTTCATTTGGATTTTTCAAAATTTTTACTTGACTTGAGGGAGGTGATTTAAAAAATTTCTTCAAAAGAACCCTCCCTTTCAAAATATTTTTTTATGGCAAGAGTTTTATTTGGATTCACCCAAGACTTGTTTTTGGTCTTGGAGGTTCTTCCTTTTTATTTTGGACTCAAGCCAAAATGCTTTTCACTTGGGAAAAATGTCTTTTGAAAATTTCTTTGAAAATGCCCTATAGCTTTTGGAATGATCCTTTACCACTTTCAACAAATCTCTCTTGCCATGACCTTAGTACAAATCCGCTCTCATAAACCTTCCTCATCTTTGGATCATGTTTTACTTCAAATCCAGCAAGTTGAACCTCACCATATAAATTTTCCCATTTATTTCTTATCAATAACAATTTCTGCCATATATCTTGATCCTTGGAGGTTTACAAAGGAACTACTCCTTCTGCTTGATTTTTTCCCCCAAAACCTTTTTCCCTTCCTAGTCCTTTGAACCCTCCACCAAGATCCATGAAGATCCACTGGTCTCCAGTTCAAAATTTTCAAACTATACTTGCTGCAAGTTTGGACCAGATTTGCCAAATTTGATGAAATTCATTCAAATCCTTCTCCAAAAATTCTGAGTAAAATCAGGAAGCCTCTGGGTGCATTGAGTGGTCACCTCACCAAGCCCCAGCTCCAGGAAAAATTTTCTTCATACCTAATCATTTCATCGAACACCTTTAGAGCACTGTCAATATCAGGTTCAGTCAAATTCAATTAACAGTGTCTGAACCACTGTCGTTTCTTCAGTGTCTGTTGTCGATCACACCAGTGCCCCGACGTCGCCGTGTTTCCTGTCTCCTCCCCCTTGTCCTCTGCACCACACGAGCACCTGGAAGCTTGTGGACGTCGGCGACGAGCAGCAGAAGGTGCGCCGCCCCGTGACCGACGCCAGCGGCGGCTTTGCGGCCGTCAGAAGAGTGGCGCAGCGCAGACGGCGCCGTCCGGCGCCGCCCAATCCACCGGAGGTCGCCGCGTGGTCTTCCACTCCCCAGTGCGCGCTGCCACCCTCGTCGTGAACCGCTGGGCGCGGAGCGCGCTCTCTGCCGCCATCGTGCCAGTACGGCGACCGCGACGAGGACTGGCGCCATTACACCATGCCCGACCGAGTTTAGCAGGGGAACGGGACCAGTAACTCCCACTGATGCTGCCTGGCCACCTAAAACCCCTGCCAATCCACTGCCTCGCTGTAATTGCTCGCCGGAGATTCTCCGTTCACGGCCACCCCCTCGAGCAACCTATAAATAGGGGCCTCGAGCTCCACCTAGTATCCACACCACCTCTACACTCCACCAAGACCCCGCCTAGCCACTGGAAGAGCCCCGAGGGAGTCTCCTTCCTCAACTCCGGCCGCCGCGACCCGCCACGGGATCCAGCTCGATTCACTCCCATGCGTGCACCTCTACCTCCCATCTCTTGCCAGAAGCTCTCTAGTGCATCCCTCCTTCTGACCCGCGCTTCAATTCGAAGTTTGCAGCACACCACCGGAGTTCCCCACCATCGCCCGAGCCGCCGTCCGCCGGAGAAAGTGTCGCCGTCGACGTGGTGCTCCCCGACGCCCAAGTCCACCACCCACCGATGCGGAAGGACACGCTGATACTCTTGGTACACTCCGATCTCCCTGACTCGCCGTGGTTCGACGCCGGCGACCACCGCAGCCTTCAGGCGCCGGCGAGGTTTTTCAAACCTGACATGTGGACCCCCCACGTCAGCCTCTCTTTCTTTCCCCGCGAACCGTTTTCTGTTGGCACCTTCGGGCAGAGTACGTTTTCTCTTCAGGCTGACGTCTTTTACTCCGAACCGTTTTCTGCTTTCTCAGTTAAGTCCCTGGATACTTTCTGTTTCATCACAGAATAGTCCCTGGATAAAAACCCTTATAACTTTTTAATAAAAAGTGATTTTTGAGTGATTCTTTTTCTGACAGACTTATATTTTTGTCTAGTTTTTTATAGGATTTATTTGGAAAAATTTTGAGACAACTTTTATGCACGCATTGGTTTTCACGTTAGTATGCATTTTCGCTATACCGTAGGTTCCGGAAGAGGTGACGGAGCCGCGAACTTCGCCGAGCTAGACTCCGACTTCTCCGAACCACGCAAGCATGTTTGAACCTTTGATATGATGGATGTTTTGCATGATTGCGTGAAAGGTTGTGCAAGGCATATGAGTATCGGTGAGTGTCTAGTTGCATGTGAGGCAACTACCCAGGGTGTTCCTAAGTACTGTGATTTCTGTTGAGAGATGGCCTAGTCATGTGGTGACATGAAGGGCAGTAAGGTGGTACTGTTGTAGCATGCCAGCCTTACGTCATCTGATAAATTCCGACGTTAACGTGGACGGAGTCACGGTATCGTTCTTCCCCTTCCGTGCTACCACTTGTTTTCTGCCAGAATGCGGTTTAGTAAGTTGGTAACCTCTTTCCGTGTACACACCAAACAGAGGGGCCGGGATGATGGTTCCATGGCCCTGGATTAAAGCCAGTCATCCGGTCAGGGGGCATGGGTGTTTCCGGTTGTGACCGAGAGGGGGGCACCCCTTAGAGCGCGCGTATAGAAATTTTGATCCCATGCTACGCGAGGTTGTAGCCTCCCCGTCTCAAGGTTTTCTTGAACGTTGCCGAGGGTGATTCCTGGCTTCGGAATGTTGAATGGGTGTGTACTGGTTAGACGTGTTTCTTCCAAAACACCGTAAACGGAACTAGTCCCCGTGACTACTGAAATCCGTTGGCTGTGGTTAAAGTACAAACTCTGCAGAGTCAAATCCTTCCGAGTCATCGTATCCATGGTCAAGTATAGTGATCAGTGTATCCTTATCTACGTCAAGCCCTCGTGGTTTATTCTTCTTTCCGGTAAGCGAGCATGAGTAGTAAACTAGGCTGAACGTTACTCCTGTGGATGGACTAACCTTGTTGTTTATCTCATGCCTGATTATCCTCTGGATATGATTTAAATTCTTGAGCTACTAAGATGTTAAGTTATGAAGCCCTTTACGTGATGTCGCTCAGACGTCCGACTGTGGCATGTTTGTTATTTACTTTCGTATAAGCCCTTTATGTGATGTCGCTCAGACGTCTGACTGTGGCATGTTGGTTATTTACTTTTGATATAAGCCCTTTCTGCGATGTCGCTCAGACGTCCGACTGTGGCACGCACTATCTTTTATTTTCTATTATAAGCCCTTTATGTGGTGTCGCCCGACTGCGGCATTGTTATTCTTGCATTTTCCTCTCGAGGAGTCATTCAGACCCTCTTTTGGCACCCAGTATTTAATTTGGGATTTCGGGAGGACTACCGCCCGACTTCTCTTTTATTCCCCATGCATTATTGTCTCTATGTCTGAATGCACTTGTTAATCTGTTCATATGCCTCATGTTTACTTTTGTTATATCTTATGTCCGAACTGTCTTGCGAGTACTTTCATAGTACTCACCTGGCTTGTTGATTTGGCCAGATGTTGACGAAGGCGATCTCTTGGATGAAGAGTTTGATAGTGCGTCCGACGCCTAGAGGAGTCCCAGTCAGTCCCGTGCGATCCTGCATATTGGTCACTTGTATTATATACGCTTCCGCCACCCGCAATAAGTTTCCTCGAGCCTCACTCCGACGCTCGAAGAGCTGTAGTTTTCAGGAGTCATATCACCCACTTCGCGGTGATATTTCCACCACCGTTGTTATCTTGAGTTAGTAGTTATGCCACCCTATCCGCCGTTATGTTTTATCGGCATTCATGTAATAAATTGTTGAGCAGTCTCTGCTCAACCTTGTATTATATTCAGTACTCCTGGTAATTTTCTTCTGTGACCAAGAATTGTCTGCCAGTGAGAAGGAATTCTTCTTTACTGCTCCGTAAAAGGGATTGGTCTCTCAATAAATATTTTATTGAAAAACCGGTCGTGACACCAGTCCGGTTAGCGGAAGAAGCCATATAAAAGAAACAACCTGGGACCATCCAGCTTGGACCGCATACTCGATCGTCCGTGCCAGATCCATGGCACCCCAGACAAACCAGCCAATCATACCAACAGAGATTGTTGGGTTTTTAAATAGGCCGGCAAGTTAAATGCCGAGAACAATGAGAAAGGATCGCAAAGCAAGGACGATGACGAGGAGCCCCGGCCACCGAACACAGGGGGACAGAAGAAGTTTCCCCCTCAGGTTAAAACAGTAAACATGATATTCACCACCCACATCCCCAAGAGGGAGCGCAAGCGCGCGCTTAGGGACGTCTATGCGATAGAGCCAGCCGCCCCAAAATTTAATCCATGGTCGTCATGCACGATCACCTTCGATCGTCGGGATCATCCGACCAGTATCCGTCATGGAGGTTCAGCCGCACTGGTCCTCGACCCAATCATTGATGGATTCCATCTCACGAGAGTCCTCATGGATGGGGCAGCAGTCTGAACCTACTCATCAGGATACGGTGCGCAAAATGGGCATTAATCCATCACGGATCAAGCCCACAAAGACTACCTTTAAAGGAGTCATACCAGGTGTAGAGGCCCGTTGTACGGGCTCAATCACACTAGAGGTTGTCTTCAGATCTCCGGACAATTTCCGAAACGAAGAGTTAATCTTCGATATCGTCCCATTTCGCAGCGGCTATCACGCACTGCTTGGACGAACCGCATTTGCTCGATTCAACGCGGTGCCACACTAAGCTTATCTCAAGCTCAAAATGCCCAGACCACGCGGCGTCATAACAGTTAATGGAAACACGGAATGCTCCCTCCGTACCGAGAGCACACCGCTGCCTTAGCAGTAGAAGTACATAGCGGCCCTTTCAAGCAGAACCTTAATTCGGCTGCCGAGCTCCCGGACACTGTCAAGAGAGTCCGGACTATATTGCAGCAGGACAGCTCAGCTAGTTAGGAGCTCGACTAGCAATTTGGCCTCCGTCCCAGTCTCGACCAAGTGGCGGCATTCGTACCGCGCGTACGTAACTACGCACTCAAAAGTGCATGGGCATAGACGGAGGCATAACTAGCTTGTGATCCACAATACGGCGCGTACGTAACAGTTCACCCAGCTATCTCGTTATGCCTACGACGAGCACATGACAGAGAACAAGAAGATGGAAAATTTCCTGGACGGCCTGGCACCGGCACTAAAATGCCAACTGGTTGTACACACTTTCCCGGATTTTAAAACTCTGGTTGACAAGGCCATTACCTTGGAGAATGAGCGCCGTAGTCTGGAAGATATCCGTAAGCGAAAGAGGGACAA
Organism: Aegilops tauschii subsp. strangulata; assembly: GCF_002575655.3. Taxonomy (NCBI): domain Eukaryota; kingdom Viridiplantae; phylum Streptophyta; class Magnoliopsida; order Poales; family Poaceae; genus Aegilops; species Aegilops tauschii. The sequence continues at coordinate 160,673,011 of NC_053038.3, forward strand.
GACGACTCCTACTCGCAACAACCGAAGCAAGACTGAGGTTCCAAGGATAGAAGCAAGGAAATGCACGACTACTGATCTAAGGCCATTCAGACAATTTCATGCCAGGGACAAGGAGTTCACATACCGTCAAGGGGTCACATGCTATGCCTGTGGTGAAGAAGGGCACTATGCTAAACAGTGCCCAAAGCCGAGGAACTCGGCCCCCAAGCCAAACAATGGTGGGAATAATCCAGCCCCCAAGCGCAACAATTTCAATCCCAACAACAACCACAGGAAGGGTCACCTAAACCATGTGACCAGGGAAGAAGCGCAGAATGCCCCAGACATCGTGCTCGGTACGTTCCCTGTCAACACAGTACCTGCCACGATTTTGTTTGATTCTGGAGCTTCCCATTCATTCGTTTCGAAGAATTTTGTTTTGCAACATGGTTTTCTGATACTTCCCTTGGAAAAATCTATGATCATCAAGTCCCCCGGAAATAAGCAGACCGCTCAGAGTTACTGCCAAGGAGTGATCATTGAGTTCAAAGGACTAAAATTCCAAGCAAATCTCATCGTGTTGGAAAATAAGGGACTGGATGTCATTTTAGGGATGGACTGGTTGACCACCAACAAAGGATTCATTGATTGTTTCAATCGGACCGTGATACTCACACACCATCACGGCAAGACAATAAAGGTTACAGCTCAAGAAAGGCCACGGTCACGGCAACCAAAGCTGAACAAAGTGGACATGTCAGAACTGAGAAAAGTTCCAGTGATATTCGAGTTTCCTGACGTATTTCCTGAAGAACTACCAGGCATGCCACCAGACCGAGAGATAGAATTCAGCATCGAACTAGCACCTGGCACCGCTCCCATCTATAAGAAACCTTATAGAATGGCACCCTCAGAATTGGTGGAGTTGAAGAAGCAGATAAAGGAATTATTGGACAAAGGATTTATTCGAGCCAGCTCCTCACCATGGGGATCGCCAGTATTATTCGCCAAGAAAAAGGATGGGACACTGAGAGTGTGTATAGACTATCGAGCTCTCAATATGGTCACCATCAAAAACAAATATCCGATGCCATGGATAAATGATTTGTTTGACCAGCTCGCACAAGCCAAGGTGTTTTCAAAAATTGATTTGAGATCGGGATATCATCAATTGAAAGTACGGACAGAAGATATCCCTAAAACAGCATTCACCTCCAGATACGGATTATATGAGTTCACAGTGATGCCTTTTGGTCTAACAAACGCCCCCGCATATTTCGTCCACCTCATGAACAAAGTGTTCATGAAATTCATGGACAAATTTGTTGTGGTGTTCATCGACGATATTCTGGTATATTCAAAGACACCAGAAGAGCCTGCTGAGCATCTCAGAATTGTTTTGGGAGAATTAAGGAAACATCAGTTGTACGCCAAATTTAGCAAGTGTGAGTTTTGGCTAAGACAGGTTGGTTTCCTAGGCCACATATTAAACCAAGAGGGCGTGGCCGTAGACCCAGAAAAAGTCACAGCCATACTTGACTAGAAGCCACCCGCCAACGTTACTGATGTGCGGAGTATCCTGGGAATGGCCGGATATTACAGAAGATTTATTGAAGGATTCTCCACTGTGTCGAAACCAATAACCCAGTTGCTCAAGAAAGACAAGAAGTTTGTATGGACGGAAGCATGCGAGAGAAGCTTCCAAGAGCTTAAGAAGAAGCTAACAACCGCACCGGTATTAACCGTGCCAGACATACACAAGAGTTTTGAAGTATATTGTGACGCGTCCCGAAAGGGCCTCGGATGTGTACTAATGCAGGATGGCAAAGTTGTCGCGTATGCCTCCAGGCAGCTGCGAAAACATGAGGAAAATTACCCAACACATGACTTGGAGCTAGCAGCAGTCATACATGCACTCAAGGAGTGGAGGCACTTTCTGTTGGGAAATCGCTGTGAAATATATACGGACCATAAGAGCCTTAAATATATTTTCACACAACCAGAGCTAAATTTACGCCAACGACGCTGGTTGGAATTGGTCAAGGACTATGATGTCAGCATTCACTACCATCCAGGAAAAGCAAATGTAGTGGCTGATGCCCTTAGTCGAAACCCCAGCCCGGACAACGACGGTCCGCAAAACTTGAGGCCTGAGTTTCAGCAAGAGTTCACTAGGCTCAACATGGTGTTAGTCTCTGAGGGCACCATATCAAACCTGGAAATACAACCCACCCTAGTGGAACAAATTAAGAAGGCTCAACAGGGACATCCCAGCATCGAAGGAATAAAGAAGAAAATGAACTTGGGTAAGACTTCAGAGTTCGTCACAGACAGTGAAGGAATATTATGGTACGGAGACAGACTTTGCGTACCTAACATTGAGGAACTCAAGCAACAAATCCTAACCGAAATCCACACCGCTCCATACTCGATCCATCCTGGAGGAACCAAAATGTACAAAGACATTCAGGAAAGATTTTGGTGGCACGGTATGAAAAGGGATATAGCCTCATTTATTGCTTGTTGCGATTCATGTCAGCGCATCAAGGCCGAGCATCAAAAGCCAGCAGGGCTACTCCAGCCAAACAGGATACCGGAGTGGAAATGGGATGAAATAGGAATGGACTTCATCGTCAGATTACCACGATCACAACACGGAAATGACGCCATATGGGTCATCACAGACCGACTAACCAAGGTTGCTCATTTCATTCCCGTGAAGACTACCTACTCCACACAAAGACTGGCCAAACTTTATCTCTCCCGTATAGTTTGTTTGCATGGAGTCCCAAAGACTATAATATCCGACCGAGGCACACAATTTGTCTCCAAATTTTGGGATCACCTGCAACAAGCTCTGGGCACGCAGCTAGCTTTCAGTACAGCATACCATCCTCAGACTGATGGACAAACGGAACGTGTGAACCAAATCCTAGAGGATATGCTAAGAGCCTGTGTGCTCACCTATGGATCCAGTTGGGAAGAGAGTTTGCCGTATGCCGAGTTTGCTTACAACAACAGTTACCAAGCCAGCTTGCAAATGGCACCCTTTGAAGCATTGTACGGACGGAGGTGTCGTACCCCACTGAATTGGTCAGAAACAGGTGACAGCCGTATCTTCGGCCCAGACATGCTTAAAGAGGCCGAGGAGAAAGTTAAGCATATCAGGGACAGACTCAAGACAGCGCAGAGCCGACAAAAGAGCTACTACGATCAAAAACATCGTGAGGTCAGCTTTGAACCCGGTGATTCCGTATACCTACGAGTGTCTCCTATGAGGGGCCTGCAACGGTTCAAAATTAAGGGGAAGCTAGCCCCGAGATTTATCGGACCATTCTGTATAGAGGCACGAAGAGGCACAGTGGCCTACAAACTAGACTTACCCAAGGAGCTGTCAGACGTCCATGACGTGTTCCATGTCTCACAATTGAGAAAATGTGTAAGTAACCCGGAGAAGCATGTATCTCATGAAAGCATTGATATACAACCAGACCTCACCTACAGAGAGAGGCCAGTAAAGATTTTGGAAGAGTCTGAAAGGAGGACCCGTCAGAAAACAATAAATTTTTTCAAAGTTCAGTGGAGCAACCACACTGAAGATGAAGCTACATGGGAAAGGGAAGATTTTCTCCAGGCAGAGTATCCATATCTATTCGAGGATCAGCTGAAATCTCGAGGACGAGATTTTTCCTAAGGGGGTAGGTGTTGTGACACCCAAAATTTCATTTGGATTTTTCAAAAATTTTACTTGACTTGAGGGAGGTGATTTAAAATTTTTCTTCAAAAGAACCCTCCCTTTCAAAATATTTTTTTTATGGCAAGATTTTATTTGGATTCACCCAAGACTTGTTTTTGGTCTTGGAGGTTCTTGCCTTTTATTTTGGACTCAAGCCAAAATGCTTTTCACTTGGGAAAAATGTCTTTTGAAAATTTCTTTGAAAATGCCCTATAGCTTTTGGAATGATCCTTTACCACTTTCAACAAATCTATCTTGCCATGGCCTTAGTACAAATACACTCTCATAAACCTTCCTCATCTTTGGATCATGTTTTACTTCAAATCCAGCAAGTTGAACCTCACCATATAAATTTTCCCATTTATTTCTTATCAATAACAATTTTTGCCATATATCTTGATCCTTGGAGGTTTACAAAGGAACTACTCCTTCTGCTTGATTTTTGCCCCCAAAACCTTTTTCCCTTCCTAGTCCTTTGAACCCTCAACCAAGATCCATGAAGATCCACTGGTCTCCATTTCAAAATTTTCAAACTATACTTGCTGCAAGTTTGGACTAGATTTGCCAAATTTGATGAAATTCATTCAAATCCTTCTCCAAAAATTCTGAGTAAAATCAGGCAGCCTCTGGGTGCATTGAGTGGTCACCTCACCAAGCCCCAGCTCCAGGAAAAATTTTCTTCATACCTAATCATTTCATCGAACACCTTTAGAGCACTGTCAATATCAGGTTTAGTCAAATTCAGTTAACAGTGTCTGAACCACTGTCGTTTCTTCAGTGTCTGTTGTCGATCACAAAAGTGCCCCGGCGTCGCCGTGTTTCCTGTCTCCTCCCCCTTGTCCTCTGCACCGCACGAGCACCTGGAAGCTTGCGGACGTCGGCGACGAGCAGCAGAAGGTGCGCCGCCCCGTGACCGACGCCAGCGGCGGCTTTGCGGCCGTCAGAAGAGTGGCGCAGCGCAGACGGCGCCGTCCGGCGCCGCCCAATCCACCAGAGGTCGCCGCGTGGTCTTCCACTCCCCAGTGCGCGCTGCCACCCTCGTCGTGAACCGCTGGGCGCGGAGCGCGCTCTCTGCCGCCGTCGTGCCAGTACGGCGACCCCGACAAGGACCGGCGCCATTACGCCATGCCCGACCGAGTTTAGCAGGGGAACGGGACCAGTAACTCCCACTGATGCTGCCTGGCTACCTAAAACCTCTGCCAATCCACTGCGTCGCCGTAATTGCTCGCCGGAGATTCTCCGTTCACGGCCACCCCCTCGAGCCGCCTATAAATAGGGGCCCCGAGCTCCAGCTAGTACCCACACCACCTCTACACTCCACCAAGACCCCGCCTAGCCACCGGAAGAGCCCCGAGCGAGTCTCCTTCCTCAACTCCGGCCGCCGCGACCCGCCACGGGATCCAGCTCGATTCACTCCCGTGCGTGCACCTCTACCTCCCATCTCTTGCCAGAAGCTCTCTAGTGCATCCCTCCTTCTGACCCGCGCTTCAATTCGAAGTTTGCAGCACACCACCGGAGTTCCCCACCATCGCCCGAGCCGCCGTCCGCCGGAGAAAGTGTCGCCGTCGACGTGGTGCTCCCCGACGCCCAAGTCCACCACCCACCGATGCGGAAGGACACGCTGATACTCTTGGTACACTCCGATCTCCCTGACTCGTTGTGGTTCAATGCCGGCGACCACCGCAGCCTTCGGGGGCCGGCGAGGTTTTTCAAACCTGACATGTGGACCCCCCACGTCAGCCTCTCTTTCTTTCCCCGCGAACCGTTTTCTGTTGGCGCCTTCGGGCAGAGTACGTTTTCTCTTCGGGCTGACGTCTTTTACTCCGAACCGTTTTCTACTTTCTCAGTTAAGTCCCTGGATACTTTCTGTTTCATCCCGGAATAGTCCCTGGACAAAAACCCTTATAGCTTTTTAATAAAAAGCGATTTTTGAGTGATTCTTTTTCTGACAGTCTTATATTTTTGTCTAGTTTTTTATAGGATTTATTTGGAAAAATTTTGAGACATCTTTTATGCACGCGTTGGTTTTCACGTTAGTATGCATTTTCTCTATACCGTAGGTTCCGGAAGAGGTGACGGAGCCGCGAACTTCGCCGAGCTAGACTCTGACTTCTCCGAACCAGGCAAGCATGTATGAACCTTTGATATGATGGATGTTTTGCATGATTGCGTGAAAGGTTGTGCAAGGCATATGAGTATCGGTGAGTGTCTAGTTGCATGTGAGGCAACTACCCAGGGTGTTCCTAAGTACTGTGATTTCTGTTGAGAGATGGCCTAGTCATGTGGTGACATGAAGGGCAGTAAGGTGGTACTGTTGTAGCATGCCAGCCTTACGTCATCCGATAAATTCCGACGTTAACGTGGACGGAGTCACGTTATCGTTCTTCCCCTTCCGTGCTACCACTTGTTTTCTGCCAGAATGCGGTTTAGTAAGTTGGTAACCTCTTTCCGTGTACACACCAAACAGAGGGGTCGGGATGATGGTTCCATGGCCCTGGATTAAAGCCAGTCATCCGGTCAGGGGGCATGGGTGTTTCCGGTTGTGACCGAGAGGGGGGCACCCCTTAGAGCGCGCGTATAGAAATTTTGATCCCATGCTACGCGAGGTTGTAGCCTCCCCGTCTCAAGGTTTTCTTGAACGTTGCCGAGGGTGATTCCTGGCTTCGGAATGTTGAATGGGTGTGTACTGGTTAGACGTGTTTCTTCCAAAACACCGTAAACGGAACTAGTCCCCGTGACTACTGAAATCCGTTGGCTGTGGTTAAAGTACAAACTCTGCAGAGTCAAATCCTTCTGAGTCATCGTATCCATGGTCAAGTATAGTGATCAGTGTATCCTTATCTACGTCAAGCCCTCGTGGTTTATTCTTCTTTCCGGTAAGCGAGCATGAGTAGTAAACTGGGCTGAACGTTACTCCTGTGGATGGACTAACCCTGTTGTTTATCTCATGCCTGATTATCCTCTGGATATGATTTAAATTCTTGAGCAACTAAGATGTTAAGTTATGAAGCCCTTTACGTGATGTCGCTCAGACGTCCGACTGTGGCATGTTTGTTATTTACTTTCGTATAAGCCCTTTATGTGATGTCGCTCAGACGTCCGACTGTGGCATGTTGGTTATTTACTTTTGATATAAGCCCTTTCTGTGATGTCGCTCAGACGTCCGACTGTGGCACGCACTATCTTTTATTTTCTATTATAAGCCCTTTATGTGGTGTCGCCCGAGTGCGGCATTGTTATTCTTGCATTTTCCTCTCGAGGAGTCATTCAGACCCTCGTTTGGCACCCAGTATTTAATTTGGGATTTCGGGAGGACTACCGCCCGACTTCTCTTTTATTCCCCATGCATTATTGTCTCTATGTCTGAATGCACTTGTTAATCTGTTCATATGCCTCATGTTTACTTTTGTTATATCTTATGTCCGAACTGTCTTGCGAGTACTTTCATAGTACTCACCTGGCTTGTTAATTTGGCCAGATGTTGACGAAGGCGATCTCTTGCATGAAGAGTTTGATAGTGCGTCCGACGCCTAGAGGAGTCCCAGTCAGTCCCGTGCGATCCTGGATATTGGTCACTTGTATTATATACGCTTCCGCCACCCGCAATAAGTTTCCTCGAGCCTCACTCCGACGCTCGAAGAGCTGTAGTTTTCAGGAGTCATATCACCCACTTTGCGGTGATATTTCCACCACCGTTGTTATCTTGAGTTAGTAGTTATGCCACCCTATCCGCCGTTATGTTTTATCGGCGTTCATGTAATAAATTGTTGAGCAGTCTCCGCTCAACCTTGTATTATATTCAGTACTCCTGGTAATTTTCTTCTGTGACCAAGAATTGTCTGCCAGTGAGAAGGAATTCTTCTTTACTGGTCCGTAAAAGGGATTGGTCTCTCAATAAATATTTTATTGAAAAACCGGTCGTGACACAAGTCCGGTTAGCGGAAGAAGCCATATAAAAGAAACAACCTGGGACCATCCAGCTTGGACCGCATACTCGATCGTCCGTGCCAGATCCATGGCACCCCAGACAAACCAGCCAATCATACCAACAGAGATTGTTGGGTTTTTAAATAGGCCGGCAAGTTAAATGCCGAGAACAATGAGAAAGGATCGCAAAGCGAGGACGATGACGAGGAGCCCCGGCCACCGAACACAGGGGGACAGAAGAAGTTTCCCCCTCAGGTTAAAACGGTAAACATGATATTCGCCACCCACATACCCAAGAGAGAGCGCAAGCGCGCGCTTAGGGACGTCTATGCGATAGAGCCAGCCGCCCCAAAATTTAATCCATGGTCGTCATGCACGATCACCTTCGATCGTCGGGATCATCCGACCAGTATCCGTCATGGAGGTTCAGCCGCACTGGTCCTCGACCCAATCATTGATGGATTCCATCTCACGAGAGTCCTCATGGATGGGGCAGCAGTCTGAACCTACTCATCAGGATACGGTGCGCAAAATGGGCATTAATCCATCACGGATCAAGCCCACAAAGACTACCTTTAAAGGAGTCATACCAGGTGTAGAGGCCCGTTGTACGGGCTCAATCACACTAGAGGTTGTCTTCAGATCTCCGGACAATTTCCGAAACGAAGAGTTAATCTTCGATATCGTCCCATTTCGCAGCGGCTATCACGCACTGCTTGGACGAACCGCATTTGCTCGATTCAACGCGGTGCCACACTAAGCTTATCTCAAGCTCAAAATGCCCAGACCACGCGGCGTCATAACAGTTAATGGAAACACGGAATGCTCCCTCCGTACCGAGAGCACACCGCTGCCTTAGCAGTAGAAGTACATAGCGGCCTTTTCAAGCAGAACCTTAATTCGGCTGCCGAGCTCCTGGACACTGTCAAGAGAGTCCGGACTATATTGCAGCAGGACAGCTCAGCTAGTTAGGAGCTCGACTAGCAATTTGGCCTCCGTCCCAGTCCCGACCAAGTGGCGGCATTCGTACCGCGCGTACGTAACTACGCACTCAAAAGTGCATGGGCATAGACGGAGGCATAACTAGCTTGTGATCCACAATACGGCTCGACCGTCCCCGGACACACATACTTTCACTGTTTCCTTTTTCTCCCTTTCAGGTTACTTTTTCACAGGCCTTCTCTGACGGCCTGATCACTGGTCCTTTCGAAGGATAAATACACCAAGACGGCAAGAAGCACGGATGTATAGGGGAACTTCTAGGTGATCTCTTTAACGATCACTCTACCTATTTTCAGGACCCACACGTAGCTCTCCCTAGGTTGTGGCATATTAAATAGCCTGTTGCTTATTGCACTACTTGTACGAATGCGCTTTGACATATTAATCAAATTATAATGGAAAATGTTTGCAGCCCAAATTCTGTGGCTCTAGCTTACTACCATTTCTTCTTTCCCCTTTTCTTTTTTTGATAACCTTATCAAATAGCACCCGTACACTTCGGTACATTTTCAATCTGCCAGGGGCTACATAGCGCCCCGCAATACGGCAACAAAATCCGAACACTTTTTACAGTATATTTCGACAACCCGAATTTAGCACTATATGCATTGGCTCCGAATCATGTCTTTGGTCAATAGTTGGGTTGCCCGGATCCTGTACTTGCTACCCTATGTTCCGTTATATCGGCTAGGGTAGTGAAGGGAGAACTACTGCGATTGTGCCCTGGTTTACCCAAAATGAGCACCTTAGTAGAGAAAGCCGAAAACTGACTGTCATGATGCGGTGATAGCCGGTCAGCTCTTCAGAGGTTTCAAATCTTTAGCGATTTTTTCTGCATTACGCGAGGGATTGGTAGTTGCCCGAGCAGGTGTTTACAACATCCTAGTTCGGATACTACGGGCTGCGCCTAAATTTTTATTGTCAAACTCCTATGGCTAAGTGAGGGTGCTAAAGCCGCATAGTCCGATTGCCTGGTTCGTTGTGCTAAACACCTCCTTCACGGACCAAATAATTGGATCAAGAGTGTTTAGATTCCATCCCGAACACCCCCGTACTACCTACGTGGGGGCAGAAGCCGACGACTGGCCAACTCTCAGATTTCACAAAACATGGCTGCACAGGAGGTAATTTTTTTAGAACAAACATTATATTACATAACGACTTTGTTTCATCATACAAGGCAGAGACAACGGGAATGTATTCATTCAAATATAATGTCTTGCGCACATTGTGTCGCCACAATGCGAGACCCCTCCAGGGCGTCTTCAAAATACCGCTCGGGCGTGCAGTGCTCCTTGCCCTTAGGCGGTCCCTCAGTCGCAAGCTTGACGGCGTTCATCTTCGCCCACTTCACCTTGACGCGGGCGAAGGCCATGCGCGCGCCCTCGATGCAGACTAGTCTGTTGATGATGTCCAACTGAGGACTGGCATTCACCATCCGCTTCATGAGCCCGAAGTAGTTGCTGGGTATAGCTTCGGCAGGCCACAGCCGGATTATCAAATCCTTCATGGCCAGTTCGGCCACCCTATGTAGCTCGACCAGCTGTTTTAGCTGATCGCTAAAGGGCATTGGATGTTCTGGCGCAAGATATTGCGTCCAGAACAGCTTGTCCATTGAGCTCCCTTCTTCAGCTCGGAAGAACTCCGTAGCATCAGAAACACTGCACGGCAGATCCGCAAACGCCCCTGGAGAACTCCAAATCCGGGTTAGTAAGAGATACCTCTTCTTCACATACTTGCTTTGCATATTAAACGCCTTACCCGCCGCGATTTTCTTGGCCTCCTGGATCTCCTAGAGGGCGCCTTGGGCTTCAACCCGGGCCTCTTCTGCGCATTGGCGAGCCTTGGCGAGTTCGGTCTCTTGAGCTGAAACATCGCGCTCCAGGGCCTCGCATTTCTTCACGGCATCCTGGAGCTCTTGCTGGACCTCATCACGCCTGGCCTCGTGCTTCTCATGGGCGGCAAGTTCCTTGGCAGCCTTCTCCTCGGTCTCTGCCAAGGCCTTTTTAAGGACCTCGACCTCGGTCGCCGCTCCTACAAATATCATGACACTACGGTCAATACACATAATTCATTCTTTCCAAATATGTAGCAAGTCACCACATACCTTGCTTGTCCTCCAGCTGCCTTTTTACAAGGCCGAGCTCTTCTTCAGCCCGGTCCAGACTTTGCTTTAGTCTGGAGATCTCAGCAGCATGAGAGGTCGTGGCCAGCAGTGACGCCTGCTTATTCACATAAGACATATTTAGTTAGTTCCCTGCGAAAATTACTTGATCCTTTGTCCGGTTTTTCTTTCCGAATACCGGACAGTGTCTCAGGGGATACTGTCTATACCAGGATTTTCTCTTTCGCGTCGCTTACCTCAAAACCTATCAGTAGGCTGCTGCAGGCTTTGGTCAGTACGCTCTTGACAGACTGAACCCTCTCAACCACCGTACCCATAAGGATACGGTGTTCATCCACAATGGAAGCACCTCATAGCGCTTCCAGCAGATTATCCGGTGCCTCTGGTTCGACAGAGGTCACCGGCGGAATAGGCACACCTCCTTCTTTCGATGGAGGCTGCTCGCCGAATTCCAGAGCCGTATAGGTCTCTGAGACCGTATTTGGCTAGGGGCCGAATTGAACATGGCCCCCATCGCGAGTCTCCATGGGGATTTGCTCCCCCATGTGTCCGGTGGCTGACGTTTTGCCCTCCGGCGCCTCCCTGACGGCCTCCTGAACCTCCCCCTAGCATGGGAAGATCCTTTGGGACAACACCTCGGCGTCGCCCTTGGCCTTGGGAGAGTGAGCGGCCGGCAGCGACTCGCTGGCCATCGCCTTTGAATCCAGCGAACCTCCTGATGAGGATCACGGGGAGCTATCATGGGCCGGACTGCAATAGCATAATTTAAACATGTTAATACCATGAAGTGGAGTGGCTGGATACATGGACGTATACGAGTTTTTAGTACTCACGAGTCGGCCAGGGGCTTGCTTCTAGGGCGTCGCTCTGGGCTGCTGTCGATGTCCCACGTAGAGTTATCTGCGAGGGGGCCCTTCCCCCTCTTGGATGCCTCTGCCTCCAGATTTGTGGAGGCCGCCCTCTTCTTCTTTCCCCCTACTCTCCCCCTCCTCCTCGCCATCATCCTCGGCGGGGGAGGAGTGAGTCTCGTCGTCTTCGGACGTCACGTCCGAAGTGCCCTTGCGGCGAGGGCCACTTTTGGCCCCCTTGGCCTTCTTGTCAGATGGCTGGTTCCTCGGGCAGCGGAGCCGAACACCGAATCTGCTCCGCCTTCTTCGTCTAGCCCTGAAAAATGAATGGTGAAGCTTAAGTATCTCCACTGAACAAGCAAGTAAAGGATGCATCTTGAAACAGGAAAAACTTACCGGACTGGCGGGATGGGCTAGGGCATGCCCATGGTCCTCGTCGTCGCCGGCGGTGTCTCCTTGCCCGTGAAGAGCACCTTCCAGATGTCCTCGTACATAGTTCTGAAGAACTGTTGCAGAGTCTGGTGCTTGGCCGGATCGAACTCCCATAATGGCAAGTCCGGCTCTAGCATGGAAGGATCTGGCGAACTAGCATCACCTGGATCACGTTGATGAGCTTGATGTTCTTGTCCATCATGCTCTGAATGCGCGTTTGCAGCGCTATCAACTCGTCTGACGAAGACCAATTCAGGCCCTTCTCTAGCCAGGAGGTGAGCTGCATTGGGGTACCGGACTTGAATTCGGGAGCCGCGGCCCATGTGGCGTCGCGAGGCTATGTGATATATAACCACAGTTTGTTCCACTCCTTGACAGTCTCCACGAAGGTACCTTTGAGCCATCTAACATTGGGCATCTTGCTCACCATGGCGCCTCCGCACTCTTTGTGTTGACCGTCCACCACCTTCGGCTTCACGTTGAATATCTTGAGCCATAGTACGAAGTGGGGAGGAATGCGGAGGAAGGCCTCGCACACGACAATAAATGCCAAGATGTTGAGGAAGGAGTTTGGGGCTAGATCATGGAAATCTAGCCCGTAATAGAACATGAGTCCGCGGACGAAAGGATGGAGAGGAAACCCTAACCCGCGGACGAAGTGGGGGATGAACACCACCCTCTCATTGGGCTTCGGGGTGGGGATGGTCTGCCCCTTGACCGGGAGCCGGTGGGTGATTTCTTTGGCCAGGTACCCGGCCTCCCGAAGCTTAGTGATGTCCTTCTCCTTGACAGAGGAGGCCATCCACTTGCCTTGCGCTCCACATCCGGACATGGTTGAGTGCTTTCTTGAGGCGAAAAAGATGAGGACTTGGGCGCAGGAGCTCGAGAATGGGAACACAGAGAAAGAGAGAAGGCGTGGGTGAAACAAAGGAATCCTTATCTCATTATAAAGGCCGTGAATTGCAGTTGCCTCCCCCCTCGCCTTAAAACTCTCCTGTTCCCAAGGGCTGTGCAAACGGCACGGTTGGATTACCCACGCCCGTATTGATGAGAATCCCGCAATAAGGGGACACAATCTCTGCTTCGACAAGACGTGCCAATGAAAACCGCGTCTTGAAACATGGAACGGCAGACAAAAACGGTTTGAAATAATGACCAGGTAGACATGATGTCACATTACAAAAATTTGTTAGTGGATTGGACTCGTGAAATATTATACTCTCTGCGGTTGTGTGTGGTACTTGTGTTCAGATCCGAACACGTTCGTTGCGTCCGAAGACTATTTTGGAGTATTCCGAAAGGGGAACCCGCCTTGTAATGCCGAAGACAATCTGCGCGCCAGACACCTCGTCATTGAAGCCTGGTTCAGGGGCTACTGAGGGAGTCCTGGACGAAGGGGTCCTTGGGCGTCCGGCCTGTTGGACATGGGCCGGACTAATGGGCTGTGAAGATACAAGACCGAAGACTCTCTCCGTGTCCGGATGGGACTCTCCTTGGCATGGAAGGCAAGCTTGGCGTCAAAATATGAAGATTCCTTTCTCTGTAACCGACTTTGTACAACCCTAATCCCCTTCGGTGTCTATATAAACCGGAGGGCTTAGTCCGAAGGACAGATATAGTCGTACAGGCTAGACTTCTAGGGTTTTAGCCATCACGATCTCGTGGTAGATCAACTCTTGTAACACTCATATTCATCAAGATCAATCAAGCAGGAAGTAGGGTATTACCTCCATAGAGAGGGCCCGAACCTGGGTAAACATTGTGTCCCCTGTCTCCTGTTACCATCAACCTTAGACGCACAGTTCGGGACCCCCTACCCAAGATCCGCCGGTTTTGACACCGACAGTGCATTTAATGCGCCCTGTCAGCCCGTAGACTTAGGTATGATAGCACTGTTTGCTATCTTATCAGTGCATAATGACTACTTTGCCATTGTGGTAACCACTTGATCTATAAAAGGAGGCCTATGGCAACGCTTGAAAGGGTTAGAAGATCGGATAACACACACCCCCATACGCGCGTAGCCACTACTGCCCTGAGGCAACCCCTGCCGGGCAAGTGTACTATGCTGCACCATCGTCTTTCCACCATCAATCCACCAAAAGCAGGCAGTAGGGTTTTATGCCCCATAGCGGCCGGAACATGGGTAAAAATGCATGCGTGATCTCTGCCGTGCTGCCCCATGCTCGTCTGCTCTTTGTGCAATGCGACGCCCGCCTGCCGAACCAGCAAGAGGCCTCCTGGTCCCATAGGTGGTCGTGGTTTCCCGCGACAAGGATATTGATGTCGCTATTAAGCTAGCAAATAGAGACACTATTACACCACTTGGGATTGTTCAAGATGCTGAAGTCTTGTGTGGTAACATCAAATAGCCTACTGATTTCTTAGTACTTGGTTCACAAAAAGATAATTTTTGTCCCTTTATATTTGGTAACCATTCTTGAATACAATTAATGATTAAATTGATTGTCTTAAAGAAATGGTTAGAGTTAAAATTGGTAATGTATCTCATGAGTTAAATTTCTCTAAGTTAGTAGACAATCACATGAAAAGGAATTGTCTAGTGAGGATGAAATTATTGGTCTTGCTTCTATTATTGTTCCTCCTACTGATCCTTTAGAACAAACCATGAAAGTGATATGCATAAGAATGAAAGGAATGAAATAGATGATATATTCTTCAAACAAGTACCTATCCTTAAACATAACTTGCCCGTTGAAACTCTTGGGGACCCTCTTCCACCTAAGAGTGATCTCGTGTTTGAATTAAAGGAATTACCAGACACATTGAAATATGCTTATCTTGATGAAAAGAAGATATATCATATTATTATTAGTGCTAACGTTCCAGAGCATGAAGAAAAGGGATTATTAAAAACTCTGAAGACGCACCGTTCTGCTATTGGATATACTCTTGATGATCTTAAGGGCTTTAGTCCCACTCTATGTCAGCACAAGATTAATATGGAGCCCCATCCAAAGCCAGTTGTTGATCATCAATGACAATTGAATCCTAAGATGAAGGATGTGGTAAAACTAAAATATTAAAGCTTCTGTAAGTAGGTGTAATTTATCCCATAGCTGATAGTAGATGGTTAAGTCATGTTCATTGTGTACCTAGCTAAGAAAGGAGGCATTACCATTATTCCTAACGATAAAAATGAACTTATCCCACAAAGAATTGTAAGTGGTTATAGGATGGTAATTGATTTTAGAAAATTAAATAAAGCTACTAGAAAAGATCATTACCCCTTGACTTTTATTGATCAAATGTTAGGAATATTGTCTATGCATACACACTTCTACTTTCTAGTTGGTTATTCTGGTTTTTCTCAAATACCTGTATCACAAGAACATCAAGAGAAAACCACTTTTACTTGTCCTTTTGGAACTTATGCTTATAGACATATGCCTTTTTGTTTATGCAATGCACCTGCTACCTTTCAAAGATGTATGACTACTATATTCTTTGACTTTTGTGAAAAGATTGTTGAGGTATTCGTGGATGATATTTTCACTTATGGGACTTCTTTTGATGATTGCTTAAGCAAGCTTGATCAAGTTTGGCATTGATGTGAAGAAACTAATCTTGTCTTGAATTGGGAGAAGTGCCACTTTATGGTGAACGAAGGTATTGTCCTTTGGTGTAAAATTTCTGAAAGAGGTATTGGGGTAGATAAAGCTAAGGTTGGTGCAATTGAGAAAATGCCATGTCCTAAAGATATAAAAGGCATAGGAAGTTTTCTTGGTCATGCTGGTTTCTGTAGAAGATTACTAAAGACTTCTCTAAAATTTATAGGCCTCTTACTAATCTTTTGCAAAAAGATGTTCAGTTTTTTTATGATGATTGTGTAGAAGCCTTTGAAATACTTAAGAAAGCCTTAACCTCTGCACCTATTGTTCAACCACCTAATTGCAAATTGCCTTTTGAAATTATCTGTGATGGTAGTGACTATGTTGTTGGTGCTCTTCTAGGACAAAGAGTTGATAAGAAATTGAATGTTATCCATTATGCTAGTAAAACTCTGGACATTGCCCAAAGAAATTATGCTACTACTGAGAAATGTCTTTTTAGAAGTTGTGTTTGCATGTGACAAATTCATATCATATGTTGTTGATCCTAAAGTAATTGTTCACACTGGTCATGCTGCTATTAAATACCATATGGAAAAGAAAGATGCTAAACCTAGGTTGATTAGGTGGGTCCTTTCGCTACAAGAATTTGACTTGCGTATCATTGATAGAAAGGGAGCCAAGAATCCCGTAGCTAATAATTTGTCTAGAATGGAATATGTTCTTGATGACCCACTGCCTATTGATGATAGCTTTCTCGTAATACTCCTTGGTATGTAGACTTTGCTAATTACATTTTTGCTAAGCACATACCACCTAGTTTCACATACCAACAAAGTAAAAGTTCTTCTTTGATTTAATACATTACTTTTGGGATGACCTAAATCTATATAAAGAAGGAGTAGATGGCGTTATTAGACGTTGTGTACCTGAGCATGAACATGAATAAATCATATGGAAGTGTCACTCTGAGTCATATGGAGGACACCATGCTAGAGGTAGAACTGCACATAAGGTATTACAGTCTGGTTTTTATTGGCTAACTCTCTTCAAGGATGCACGTAAGTTTGTCCTTTCTTGTGATCAATGTTAAAGAATTGGTAATATTAGTATACATCAGGGAATGCCTATGAATTATTCACTTGTTATTGAACAATTTCTTGTTTGGGAATTTGATTATATGGGACCTTTTTCTTCCTCTAATGAGTATACACATATTTAGTTGTTGTTGATTATGTTACTGAGTAGAAGCTATTCCAACTAGTAGTGCTGATCATAACATGTCTATTAAAATGCTTAAAGAAGTTATTTTCCCGAGGTTTGGAGTCCCTAGAAATTTAATGACTGATGGTGGTTCACATTTTATTCATCGTGCATTCCGTAAACTTCTTGCGAAATATGATGTCAACCATAGAGTTGCATCACCATATCACCCTCAGTCTAGTTGTCAAGTTAAATTGAGCAATAGAGAAAAAAAGTTGATTTTGCAAAATACCATTAATAGATCTATAAAGAATTGGTCTAAGAAACTTGATGATGCATTGTGGGCAAAGATAACTGCTTATAAAAATGCTATGGTTATGTCTCCTTATAAAATGATGTATGGGAAAGCATGTCATTTACCTCTTGAGTTAGAACATAAAGATTATTGGGCAATTCAAGAACTCATTTATGATTTCAAACTTGCCGATGAAAAGAGGTTATCTGATATTAATTATCTATATGAATGGAGGACACAAGCTTATGAAAATACCAAGTTATTAAAGAAAAAGTTATAAGATGGCATGATAAAAGAATTAAAAACGAAAATTCAAGGTAGGTGTGGCAGTTATTCTCTGCCATGCGTGCCTATTCATTGCTTTGGGCCTGGCCTAATGACGAACGGTGCGGGGGTTGTCTCTTTACTATTTGAACTGACCGCACCTTGTAAGGTGCACTACTCAAGCAACCGCCCCGTTTCCCCAATCCCACGTCTTGCATGCAATACGCGTGGCGGGAGGGCGCAGTAACAGAGAAGATCATGACAGATTATGGCAGTTGTTCTCTGCCACGCGTGCCTGTGCATTGTTTTGCGACCATCCCAACAACGCCTCACATGCGTGTGTGGCCCAGGTCTGGGGGCTCCTGTCGGTGTACTAAGATTTGGTTCCTTAGTACCCCAGACTTATGACTTATACACATGCAGGAGTAGTATTCCTGACGGCAAGGTTTGCCGTAGGATAACTAAAGGTAAACTCAAGATCAGATTACAGGGATACAAAGAATATCTTCGAAGATAGAGGTCAGAAGTATTGAAGATCTAGCTTGAAGACCCAGCCAGATCCTTGCCGGAGGAGAGCTGGCGAAGCCGGCCAAGTTCCAAGCTTGGCAACCTGTAACACCCCGAGACCGATGCTCTAGAAGCCATCCATGTATTTTGTTGTCGCCGTGTATTTTAATTGTTTGTTGCATTTCAGCATCGCATCATTTGCATTGCATTGGCACTCCGTTGTCGTCATGTTTTTAAAACTTACATCCACTCGTAGTTGCCGCTTCTTCCTTGTCTCCGCTGACCTCTCAGATCAACCAGACCGCTCTCCTCTCTCTCTTCTTTGAGCCCATCAAAACCCCCTTTCCTCCATGGCCTTTTGTTAAACCCCTCGCGCGCGTCTGAAAGCTGTCCCAAACCCAAATCGGGTTGTGTCAGTGTACTAAAGTCTGGGCCTTTAGCACCCCATACTTGTGCATGGGTAGTCGTAGCCACACGTGGGGCAAGGCCAGGAGAGGGCGATCAAGGATAACAACAAGACCACTAGAGAAGCAGTCAAGCCAAGTGATTAGAGAAAAGGAGACCATAAAGCAGATGACAAGCTAGAACACCGGCAAGATCCTTGCCGGGATGGCTTGCGAGACCCCGGCAAGATCCTTGTTGGGACGACTTGTAGAGCACTAACAAAACCACCACCCTTGAGGTTGGGAGCTTTGACACCATCGACAATGTCAAGGCCAAGACCCAGGTGCGCGTGTGTAGTGGCGTGCAGATCTTTGTGAAGGCTAAAAGACAAAGCTCCCGGCAAGACTCTCGCCGGGGACGGTTGCAAGGCCACAACAAGACTCGGCTGCCAGTCACCCCTCTAGCGTGGTGGCCAGCCTGCCAGCCTAGCAAGCACCTGTGTGGTGGCATGCAGATCTTCGTGAAGATCCTGCCACCTCTCCAGTGCAGCAGCTGGCCAGCCAACTTGGCATTGCGTGCCTCGTCGGCCTGGACACGTGTCGAGACAGGGCGGGGCAGCGACAGACAAGACGAGCTCTATTTCCATCACCGATAAAGCTAGAAGACATGAAACGAGTGCATTTAATGCGTTTGTCCTAAGATGACTAGTGATAAACATAGACACTGTAGCTACTTCACACCTCATGTGTGCCACTGTGGCGACCCCTTGGACATATAAAAGGAGGCCCAGGGCGTACTGGAGAAGGATCCAGACTTTTGAACCTCTCGGCCCAACTTGCATGGATAGCAGCTAGCCAAAGCTCAATAACATAGTAAATACACTCAAGCAGGATTAGGGTTTTACGCTTCTCAGCGGCCCAAACCTAGGTAAAAACCAATCGTGTTGATTGTTACACCTGCTCTTTGCGCACCCCTCTTCCCCGCCAGACGGTAGAAGGGATCCACGAGATCCCGTAGGTGTCATTTCCACCGACATCTTTGGCACGCCAGGCAGGGGCGTGAGCAGGTTGTGCAAACCTGGTCTAGCAGTTAGCACGTCGTTTACTTGATCACCATGGCTCCCAAGAAGAAGGGGATCACAGCAATCGGTTCCTCTGTAGCCGAACCGCCCATGCCAGCGCAGACGGGTGACGGGGTAGTCATTGACGGTGGCGGAGGTGCGGATCACGACCATCCACGACACTCCGGCAACCGAAGCCAGGCGAGCGGCATCGCTCTTCCCTGAGATGACGAGCCGCGCGCCAAAGGGGTCCAAGGGCGGGGCCGTGCTGCCTACGGGCGGCGCGACGACCTCCAAGACACCCTCGCCGGCGCCCACGCCACGGTCCTCCTAGGCCGTGCGCGACGAGCAGCGCCACGACGTTGGTGACCCCGGGCGTCGCCACGGGAAGATCCCTCTGCATCAATCTCGAGATGTGCAGGGCCGACATGCACGCCAAGATGCTAGGCAAGACGACGCACAGCCGCGGAACTGTGACAGCGCTCCTTCTAACATGGTTAGAAGTCCGAGCACCTCCTGTTCCTCGCGCTTGTCACTGCCACCAACGCCAGCAGAAGCATTAGCGCGAGTGCAGCTACTCCTCGACTTCCCTCTTGCTGCGGAGAAGAAAGAAGAGTGGAGGGCTTCTATCTAGAGTCTTATTGGCCACGCCAATAAAGATCAATGCAAGGAGGCAGGCCTCTCGCGGCGCCCGTCCACCGAGCCGGCGCGTGCCAACGGCGGAAGGGCCAGAAGCTCCACAACCACGGTGCACTCTCCTCCACCGTGATAGCAACGGTTGCCAGCTCAGCGAGTCGATGCCCGTGATGATGGATCCACGGCTTCGTCTGATCCACGAGCTCGTCGCGACCAACGTCAAGTTCTTCCGGAGCGGGTTGAAGAGGACGCTCGAACTACCATCGAGGAGCGACGGGAAGCACACCACCAATCTGATAAGCGTGCAGGGCCCACTACGTACACGCCCGAGCCGGGGCATTCTGGTGACCTGCCTTACGAGGTAGGTTGTCCAGCTTTTACCCATGAGCTGCGGCAATTCCAGTGGCCCACTACCCGCACGTGCAAACCAGAGGTCCCGGAGAAGTACGACGGCAAGACTCATCCGTCCGATTTCCCGAGTGTTTACACCATTGCGATGCAAGCTGCCGGGGCTCGGGATGGCAGGTGCTCGCCAACTACTTCCCGTTGGTGCTCAAACCCAAGTTCAGGTCATGGTTGACGGACCCGCCAGTAGATTACATCTCCTCTTGGTCGGACCTGTGCCACGAGTTTGTTGGCGCCTTTACCGGAGGCCATCAAGCTCCTGGCCAGGCAAGTCATTTGCATCTCATCCCCCAGAAGGATGGCGAATCCTTGCGCAAGTACATACAAGGATTCAGCCATGTGCAGTACAACATCCCAGATGTTCATCCTGCCGCTGTCATCAACGTGTTTCAGCAGAATGTGCGCAACCGCAAGATGCATGAAGAGCTGGCCATGAACAAGGTTAGGGACGTTGCCGAACTATATGTTTTGGCTGACAGATGTGCTCGGGCTGAAGAAGGAAGGAAGTACCCCGGCAAAGATGCCGGCACGAGAAGCAATTCTGGAGACGAAGATGCCGTTCCCCCGGCAAAGAAGGGCCGACGGCACAATAGGAAGCGCAGGGGAAAGAACGTGCTTGCCGTCGAGGAATCCGGTGACCCCAGAACTGCCAAGAAGACCAAGGTTGACAACCCCGGCAAGGAAGTTGCCAGGTGTGCCACCTGCCAGGACTTGGCAGCTGCCGACAAGCCGGAGGGCTCCGACAAGCGATATTGCAAGATCCATCGCACCAAGGGCCATGACCTCCAAAACTGCCGGCAAGTTGAGCAGCTTGTGGAGAGGCAGAAAGTTGAGTATGAAAGATGGGACAAGGAGAAGGACAAGGATGGTGCTGTGGGGTCCAGCAAGAAGCGCGGTGGCCGAGGGGGCGCTGCGGCAAGGAAAAGCAACAAGAGAGGCCTGCTCGAGGTCGCGACAAGAAAGAGGGGGATGATGACCACGAAGAGGACGACGAGTCCAGTTACCAAGAATTTCAATAGGCCACATAACCCATATGCATCCATGGTGGCGCCTCGTTGCATTCTTCACACCGCCAGCTTAAACAGTGGGCACGCGAGATCAATGCGACCGAGCCATCGATCGATGCCCAGAAGCCACAGAAATGGTCCAACACACCTATCATTTTCGGTGTCGAGGATCACCCTGATCGCACAACCGCGGTCGGGTGCTTGCCGTTGTTGGTTTCGCCAACAATTCACAACCTTAAGGTGACGAAAATGCTAGTGGACGGTGGGGCCAGTCTGAACTTGATCTCGCCCCAGGTGTTTAAGAGGTTGCAAATCACCAAGGGAGATCTCGAGGAGACGAGCACGTTTCATGGGATCAATCCCGGGAGGAGCCACCCCACGGGTAAGATCACACTACCAGTCACATTTGGTGGTGAGCTTAACTACAGGACAGACCAGATCGTTTTTTATGTAGCCAAGATCCCGTTGCCGTATAACGGGATCCTTGGCCGTCCAGCACTGGCCAAGTTTATGGCAGCATCACACTACGCCTACAACACGCTGAAGATGCCCGACCCGATGAGCATCATCACTGTCGGCTCCGACAAGAAGGATGCACTCATCTGTGCCGACCAACTCTACCGGGAGGCGGTGGTAGCACCTACCGCCAAGGCGCTTGCTCCTGCCACTGGAGCCCCCGAGGGGAAGAAGACCGGCAAGACCTCAGTCGCCGGCAAGGCTTCTGGCCCCGACCAAGCCTCTTGCACCCACTCCGGCAAACGCGCCTCCTCGGAGTGCTGCGTTCCCGTTGAGGACACGCCAGAGAGCTCCACCGACAAGAGCAAGAAATCCAAGGCTACACCACCAGAGACCAAGAAGGTGCCCGTCAAGGAGAACAGCACGGGCGGAGCTTTCACTATAAGCTCCACCCTCGACAGCAAATAGGAAAGCGCGCTCGTCGCCTTCCTGCGGGTCAATGTTGATGTGTTTGCATGGAAAGCATCTGACATGCCCGGTGTTCCCAGGGAGGTGATTGAGCACCACCTTGTTGTCTGTGCTCATGCGTGGCCCATCAAGCAAAAGGTCAGGAAGCGAGCTTTGGAGCGGCAAGAGTTCATCATCAAGGAGATTAGGAAGTTGGAAGCGGCAGGCTTGGTCAGAGGAGTGCTCCACCCAACATGAGCCAATCTAGTGGTGGTGCGCAAGGCAAATGGGAAATGGAGGCTGTGCATTGATTATAGAGATATCAATAAAGCCTTCCCAAAGGATCCTTTCCCTTTGTTGTGCATTGACCAGATCATGGACTCCACTGTCGCGTGCGACCTGCTGTCGTTCCTTGATGCCTATTCAGGATACCACCAAATCTTTGTGACGAATGAAGACGAAGAGGAGAGCGCCTTTATCACCCCATGTGGTACGTATTGGTTTATATGAATGCCTTTCGGATTGAAAAGTGCTGGTTCGACATTTGCAAGAGCGGTTCAGATTGGTTTTGAACCCCAACTCCATAGAAATATGGAAGCTTACATGGATGACATAGTGGTCAAAACCAAGGATAGGGCAACACTCGTGCAAGACTTGGAAGAAACATTTGCAAATTTGCGCAAGATCAACCTCAAGCTCAACCATAAGAAGTGTGTGTTCGGTGTCCCATTCGGCAAACTTCTCAGGTTCTTTGTGTATGAATGAGGGATCGAGGCGAACCCTGACAAGATCAAGGCAATTGAGCAGACTGAGGCACCAAGGTGACTCAAACATGTGCGGCGGCTTGCTGGCTGCGTTGCTGCTTTGAGTAGGTTCATCTCCAAATCTGCTGAGCCCACCCTCCCCTTTTTCAAGATTTTGAAAATGGCAAGGCCAATGAAATGGACCCTCGAGGCCGAGGCAGCGCTGCAGGATTTGAAGAGGTACCTCTCATCTATGCCAATACTAGTTGCGCCTAAACCGCATGAGCCGTTGCTGCTATATCTAGCGGCAATGAATCAAGTGGTCAGTGTTGCGCTAGTGGCACAGAGGGAAGCTAACGAAGAGGCTATAGCAGTGGCAAGACTTTCGGATGACGAGCCAGAGCTCCCCCCGGCAGGGTCTGGTACCGGCAAGGCAGGACCCCCGGCGAGTCTGGCACTGGCAAGGCAGGATCTGCACAAGCAAACGAAGTGATATAGAGGAAGAAGATGATGCAACACCCAGTTTACTTTGTCAGCTCCCTCTTGCAGGGGGCTAGATCAAGATACTCTAGTGTGCAGAAGTTGCTCTTCGGCCTCCTTATGGCCTCGAGGAAGCTGCGTCCTTATTTTCAAGCACATGAGATCACCGTCATCACTCGCTTCCCATTGCAATGGCTCTTGCACAACGCATACGCAGCCGGGAGGATTGTGGAATGGGCGTTGGAACTGTCAAGCTTTGGTCTCAGGTTTGAAAGCACTTCGACAATCCAGAGCCGGATCTTTGTGGAGTTCATTGGAGAATGGAGCTCAACGCCTAACGAAGAAATTCAAGAGACCACTCTCCCCAGCAAGGAAACAAGCCGCAACTGGATTATGTACATTGATGGGGCTTTCTCGCTGCAAGGCGCCGGTGCCGGTGTGCTGCTTGTCGCGCCCACCGGAGAGCACCTCAAGTACGTAGTCCAAATGCACTTTCCCCGGGAGAGATCAACGAACAACACCGCAGAGTATGAGGGGCTGCTTGCTGGTCTCAGGGTCGTGACATACCTTGGGATCAGAAAGTTGATCGTCCGTGGGGATTCACAACTCGTAGTGAAGCAAGTGAACAAGGATTATCAGAGCCCGCTGATGGAAGCTTATGTAGATGAAGTGAGGAAGTTGGAAGAGCGTTTTGACGGTCTACAAGCACAGCATGTTCCTCGAGCAGAGAACAACATTGCTGACGACCTGTCAAAACATGCTGTACTCAAGTTACCTGTGGAATTGGGGACCTTTGTGCTCCAATTGACTCAGCCATTCGTTGAACCATCGGCAGGGCAGAATAAGCGTAGAAAATCAGGCCCCGGCAAGTACTTTCCTGCCGAGCACCCAGGAGCCGCCGACATGGGTGTTGCCGGGGACATCAAGCTTGCCGGGGAGCGACAGGCTCCGGCAGGGCCTCAAGCCCTTGCCGTAGGGACAACTGCTCCCATGGCAGAAGACATGCCTCTAGTCCTTGCCGTCGAGCCTCAGGCTCCGGCATGGGCGTAGCATGCCGTTCAGTTCCTCCAAACAGGGGAACTCCCTGAGGAACAGGAAGAAGCGGAGAAAGTAGCCCGTTAGTCTAGCATGTACCAGTTTTGTGGACGATGTCCTATACAGGAAAACACCGAACGACGTGAAATTGAAGTGCATTCCCCGGGAGGATGGACTGGAGCTGTTGGTAGAGATAGATGGAGGCATGCGTGGCTCTCACATAGGATCAAGAGCCCTTGCCGTCAAAGCATTCCGGCAAGGTTTCTTTGGGCCCACTGCTCTCCAGGATGCAACTGCACTAGTAACCCAGTGTGAAGCGTGCTAATTCCATTTGAAGAAACTCCATCAACCCGCCCAAGCTCTTCAGACGGTCCCTCTTTCCTGGCCATTTTCGGTCTGGGGGCTCGACATACTGGGCCCCTTTCCTCGTGCTGTCGGGGGCTCTGAGTACTTGTACGTTGCGATCGACAAGTTCACAAAGTGGCCAGAAGTGGAAGAAGTGAGAAAGGTGACAGCACAATCAGCCGTCAAGTTCTTCAAGGGACTAGTTTGCCGTTTTGGTGTGCCAAAGAGAGTCATCACCGACAAAGGCACGTAGTTCACAAGCCGCACCTTCATGCAATACATCCAGGACCTCGGCAGCAAAATCTGTTTTGCTTCTGTTGCACATCCACGAAGCAATGGCCAGGCAGAAAGGGCAAATGCTGAAGTGTTGTGGGGCCTCAGGACGAGTACTTTTGAAAGGCTACACAAGTGCGGAAGATGCTGGATACGAGTTGCCGGCAGTTCTTTGGTCAGTCAGGACAATGCCAAACCGAGCCACCGGCCAAACGCCCTTCTCCCTCGTTTATGGGGCAGAAGCAGTTCTCCCCGCAGAAATCACATACGGATCACCTTCAGTGCTCGCTTACGATGAGCTTGAGCAAGAGCAGTTGCGGCAAGATGACGCTACGCTCCTTGAGGAAGATCGTCTTCAGGCTGCTGTGCAAGCTGCGCGCTACCAGCAAGCCTTGCGCCGCTACCATAGCCGCAAGGTTCATGCCCGAAGCTTTGAGGAAGGCGACCTTGTTTTTCGGCGCGTTCAGTCAATCAAGAATTCCAACAAGTTAACGCCAAAGTGGGTAGGCCCTTATCGGGTAATACGAGTCACCAGGCCCAGCGCAGTCCGCCTGGAGACCGAAGATGGTATCCCAGTGAGCAACTCCTGGAACATCGAACATCTTCGCAAGTTTTACCCGTAAGGTATCGCAGGATATCCACAGCCACCTATGGGACCAGGGGGCCCTTGCTGGTTCGGCAGAGGGACGACGCGTTGCACACAGAGCAGACCAGCACACGGCAGCATGACAGAGAGCACACAAGCAATTTACCCAGGTTCGAGCAACCGTGAGGCGTAAGACCCGACTCCTGCCTTAGTGGATTGATGGTGAAATGGGAATGGTGGAACGCAGTACACTTTGCCCAACAGGGTTGCCGTAGGGCAGCAGCGACTACGCGTGTATGGTGGTGTGGGTTCCTCAACTTTCCAACCCCTCCTACAGGTGCCATGGGCCTCCTTTTATAGATTTAGTGGTCACCACAATGGCAAAGTGGTCATTATCCACTGATATGATAGCAAACAGTGCTATCATACCTAACTCCGCGGGCTGACAGAGTGCATTAAATGCACCGCTTAGTGTCACATCACTTGTTGCCCGACAAGACTTGTCGGGCTGTCTCGCCAGCTCCGCGCCTATTCCCTTGACACGTCGCAGAACGGGTGTCATTTGTAGGCTTCTTCTGTAGGAAATTGCTGCCATGTGGGGAATGGCTGCCACTTAATCACCTGGCGTCTTGACACCGCACCAATCGATGACCTGGGTTGTGCTTGAGTTGGTTTAGCCCCCGTGAGCCCCGGCAGACCTTGCCGTGGTGCTCTGGTGGCCTGCTTCTGGTGGTGGCCTCGCCCCTTGCCGGGCTCGCCTGCCCGGCAAGGGAGGCCCTTCTCTTGCCGATATCTTGCTCCTCTAGCTTGATCTTGGTCCGTCTGAGCTGCATATTGGCTCTTCAAATCTCTTGGTTCTTCAATCTCAGACTTAAGCTGGTGCTTCAATCTTGACCTTGTTCCTGTGCACAATCTGGCCAACGGACCCAGGGTTTGTTGCACCGACATAAGCCCCCTGGCCTGCCCCGAACGCGCTGCTGAGCGTCGTCGGGGTAGGGCCTAACAAGTGCATAGGCAGGATCGCTAAAGGGGTTGGCCCATTGAGGTTTCCCTTTCTGCTCCATTAGTCTTGATTTTGGGACGGTTTCCGGTTTTCCCGCATGTGGTGTAAAGCCAATAGTGGTGGGGTCGCTCCAGTGATGGCCCATGAAGGACTTTAACGCACGGGGTAGAAACCGCCAATTTACTCTTCCCACAGCGCGCCCTTATCCTTAGCCACGTATGCTGCATGCATCGCGCGGGGTAGGTAACGGAGGCGTGTGGCGCCGGAGAGCATCTTGAGGTCCATTCGCCCGCCTTGAGTTGGCGGAGGAGGGCGGTGGTCGCCCATTGATGGAGCAGCCCCCCTCCTCGTCCCGTCTATAAAAGGAGGGGCGGAGGAGGGCAGAGTTATCCATCTTTGCATTTCTCTTCTTCTTTCCTTGTTCTCTGCATCCACTGGTGATGCCGAAGAGAGGAGCCTGGGGTCAGCCCCCGGGCCCCTGCTTGGGGCCGTTGTTGCCCAATGCCGGTGTTGGCACTCGAGGAGTGAGTCTGGACCTTGCCGTGGTGAATCTCTTGGTCTCTTCGAGGCTCGAACGGGAGGCGGGGCTGGAGGTCATTGGTAATCCCACCATTGCTCCTCCCGGAAGTCTTGGGGCCGGTGTCGACGAGAGGCGCCCCTTCCTGCCCACCAAGGAGGATAGTGGCGCGCCTCAAGCCCTCCGGCCGTTCTTGCTGCTTGCTATTTCTCCGCTGGAGGCGTCGGACTAGGATCTTGGCGCTTCCCGGGAGCAGCGGTGGTGAGGAGAAAGCGAGGGAAGACGGAGAAGGCATGTGGCAGGGGGTCAGGTCAGAGTACGATGGTGTGGATGCCTTCGCCTCCGACCATCGACCTGTCGCCTCGTCTTTCCGCTCTTTTCGTCCCTTCCCGGCACCGTCATCACCGGCCTCTTTGGGTGATAGCCGGGGAGGGATGTTCTCTTGGTGCCTTCTCCTCGCCTCCAGCAGTCTTCCAGCTGAGCTTTGGGGGATGACTCCACTGGCGCTCAAGCCGGGGATTCTTGCTGGCTCTGGAGGTGGCGACCAGAATGTGCCGCCTCGTCCCCTGCACTCCTCCTTCGCAGCCTCGCCACTCCCGATCTTGTTAGGCCGTGCCGGACGGGCCCTGACGGGACCGGGGTGGGCTCCTGCTTGGGTGCTCCTTCTATCGTCTTTCCCTCCTTCCGCCGTAGTTCCTGAAGGAGGGAAAACGAAAAGAGGCGATCACGGGGCACTTATCTTTTTTCAATCTTAAACTTTTAGGCAATTGCCAAATTTTAATTCAAATAATGTAATCTCTCGAGTCCATCTTTGTGTTATGTAATGCTTGTACTTGTAACAGCATATGATTGAAAAAGATGAACCTTGCCGGGAACCCGTGCATGTGTATGTCCATGCAAAGGTGGAGTGCCTCTTTAATAAAAATAAATGAGTTTTCCCGGCAGGATATCTTGCCGGCACCCTCTTAGTCTGCCGGAGAGCTACGTCTGCCGGGGAACACACAGAGGGGCCAGCCCCTCGCCAACTCGTTTTTACCAAAGGTTACTGCAACCAAGCTGACTGAAGCAAAGTTTGAGTCATGGATGGGAGCACCTAAGTTTCAAAAGAGAGGCGAGGTTTTCTCATGCAAAGTCATAGCCTTACAGAACAGTAATGGATGAGAGGTAAAACTTATCTGTTTGGCTTTGCCAGGGATCACTGTGCCGTGCAATCTTCTCATCCTTTGTCGAAGCCAAGTTCACGGAAGGAACCTGCAACTCCATGTAGATGAGACTGAATGCAGGATGCAATCCTATCTATATGCATATGCAAATGCTCATGAAATGCTTATGCAGTGATCTTGGTGTGCTCATGCATCCATGCAATCTTTGTTGGGGCCCCCCTATAGCGCTTCTTTATTTTCTCTTGCACGGGGTCATCGCCCTGACTTTGTTCAAGGGGTTACATGCACCTGAGGCAAGGCCTGTACAAAAGGGTGGCTGTCGGGCACTCGCGCCTTACGGGTAGTACTTACGGAGATGCTCAATATTCCATGAGTTTTGCAGCTAAGTGCCATCTCCGGTCTCCAGATGGACTGCGCTGGGTCTGGTGACTCGTGCCACCCGGTAAGGGCCTTCCCACTTCGGTGACAACTTGTTTGTACCCTTGGCGGATTGAAGGCGCCTAAGGACAAGGTCACCTTTTTCAAAACACCGGGCATGAACCCTACGGCTGTGATAGCGACGCAGGGCTTGCTGGTAGCATGCAGCACGCGTAGCAGCCCCGGAGACGGTTCTCCTCGAGTAGCACAGCGTCGTAACGCCGGTGCTGATCTTGCACAACTTCATCGTAGGCAAGCACTTGAGGGGACACATAAATGAGTTCCATGGGGATAACATCTTCTGCCCCATAGACCAGGGAGAAAGGAGTATGCCCGGTAGCTCGGTTTTGTGTCGTTCTGAGGGAACAGAGAACTACCGACGGCTTCTCAATCCACCGCCTGTCGTGCTTCTGCAGCATATCAAAAGTTCTTGTCTTGAGTCCACGTGGCACTTCAGCATTCGCCCTCTTAGTTTGTCCATTGCTCTGGGGGTGTGCCACAGAGGCGAATGAGATCTTGCATCCGAGGGTGCGAACATATTGTATGAAGGCATGGATCGTGAATTGGTTGCCGTTCTCGGTGATGATCCCTGCCGGAACTCCAAAACGACACACTAACTCTTTCAAGAACTTGATAGCCGACTGAGCAGTCACCTTTCCCACGGCAGTCACTTCCGACCACTTTGTAAACTTGTCGATGGCAATGAACAAGAATTCAAAGCCCCCGATTGCTCAGGGGAAGGGGCCGAGGATATCGAGCCCCCATACCGAAAATGGCCAGGATAAAGGGATTGTCTGAAGGGGTTGGGCGGGCAGGTATGTTCTCTTGGAAAGGAAATGGCAGGCTTCACATAACATGACGAGCTCGACCGCATCTTGGAGGGCTGTGGCCTAATAGAATCCTCGTCGGAATGCTTTCCCAACTAATGCCCTTGATCCAATGTGTGAGCCGCACATTCCTCTGTGAATCTCAGCCAGCAGTTCCTATCCATCCTCCCGGTAGACACACTTCTATTTCACACCGTTGGGCCTCCTTCAATACAGAGTGTCATCGACAAACTGATACATACTGGCTCTTCGGGCTACTTTCTCATCTTCATCTTGGTCGCCGGGAAGTTCTCCGGTTTGGAGGAAGCGGACGATGTGCCTTGCCCAAGTTGGAGTGTGGGGCTCGGCAATGAGAACTAGCGGCACCTCCTCTGTTGCGGGAGCACTAGCATCATTCGCAGGGTCCATAGGCCCGGCTGGAGGGGGTGGTCGGACAAGCTGTGAGGAGTTGTTTCCGACAGGGTCTCTGCCAGGAGCGGACAACTCGACCGGGAGAGGCTTACCGTTGTCCAACTTTCTCCTTTTTCGGGACATTGTGGCTCATGATACGGAGGGTTGACAGAGACGGAGAACAACAGTTCCTAGTTACATAGGACGCTTCTGTGTAGCACACTTTGACAGGTGATCAGCTATGCTATTTTCCGCACGTGGTACGTGCGCTGTTTGTGATACGTCTCCAACGTATCTATAATTTTTGATTGTTCCATGCTATTATATTATCAACCTTGGATGTTTTATATGCTATTTTATATGATTTTTGGGACAAACCTATTAACCTAGAGCCTAGTGCCAGTTTATGTTTTTTCCTTGTTTTTGAGTATCGCAGACAAGTAATACCAAACGAAGTCCAATTGACATGAAATTTCACGGATATTGTTTTTGGACCAGAAGAAGCCCACAGAGTATCGGGGATGGACCAGAAGAGTCCCGAGGCCACCACGAGGGTGGAGGGCGTGCCCTACCGCCCTGGGCGCCCCCCTACCTCATGGCCGGCTCATGGACCCCCCTGACTTGTTTCGACGCCAACACCTCTTATATATCCCCAACCTTCCAGAATATAGCCTAGATCAGGAGTTCCGCCGCCGCAAGCCTTAGTAGCCACAAAAAGCCAATTGGGACCCTGTTCCGGCACCCTGCCGGAGGGGGATCCCTCATCGGTGGCCATCTTCATCATCCCGGCGCTCTCCATGACGAGGAGGGAGTAGTTCACCCTCGGGACTGAGGGTATGTACCAGTAGCTATGCGTTTGATCTCTCTCTCTCTCTCGTGTTCTTGATTTGGCACGATCTTGATGTATCGTGAGCTTTGCTATTATAGTTGGATCTTATGATGTTTCTCCCCCTCTACTCTCTTATAATGGATTGAGTTTTCCCTTGGAAGTTATCTTATCAGATTGAGGCTTTAAGGATTTGAGAACACATGATGTATGTCTTGCATGTGCTTATCTGTGGTTACAATGGGATATTCACGTGATCTACTTGATGTATGTTTTGGTGATAAACTTGCGGGTTCAGTGACCTTGTGATCTTATGCATAGGGGTTGGCACACGTTTTCGTCTTGACTCTCCAGTAGAAACTTTGGGGCACTCTTTGAAGTACTTTGTGTTGGTATGAATAGAGGAATCTGAGATTGTGTGATGCATATCGTATAATCATACCCACAAATACTTGAGGTGACATTGGAGTATCTAGGTGACATTAGGGTTTTGGTTGATTTGTGTCTTAAAGTGTTATTCTAGTACAAACTCTAGGATAGATCGAACGGAAAGAATAGCTTCATGTTATTTTACTACGGACTCTTGAATAGATCGATCAGAAAGGATAACTTTGAGGTGGTTTCATACCCTACAATAATCTCTTCGTTTGTTCTCCGCTATTTGTGACTTTGGAGTGATTCTTTGTTGCATGTTGAGGGATAGTTATATGATCCAATTATGTTATTATTGTTGAGAGAACTTGCACTAGTGAAAGTATGAACCCTAGGCCTTGTTTCGAAGCATTGCAATACCGTTTGTGCTCACTTTTATCGTTAGTTACCTTGCTGTTTTTATATTTTCAGATACAAAAACCTATATCTACCATCCATATTGCACTTGTATCACCATCTCTTCGCTGAACTAGTGCACCTATACAATTTACCATTGTATTGGGTGTGTTGGGGACACAAGAGACTCTTTGTTATATGGTTGTAGGGTTGCTTGAGGGAGACCATCTTCATCCTACGCCTCCCATGGATTGATAAACCTTAGGTCATCCACTTGAGGGAAATTTGCTACTGTCCTACAAACCTCTGCACTTGGAGGCCCAACAACGTCTACAAGAAGAAGGTTGCGTAGTAGACATCAAGCAATTTCTGGCGCCATTGCCGGGGAGGTGAGTGCTTGAAGGTATATCTTTAGATCTTGCAATCAAATCTTTTAGTTTCTTGTTTTATCCTAGTTTAGTTTATAAAAGAAAACTACAAAAAATTGAATTGAGGGTGCCTCATATGCTTCATCTTTTTAATATCTTTCGTGAAAATAAGGATTCCGATAATTGTGCCAAAATGCTAGAAGAACAATGCATTAAAATTTTTGGCACTAAATCTTTGAATGATGAGCATGATTGCAATGTTGTTAGTACGAACTCTTTGAATATCCATAGTACTAATGATGATTGCACTAGTCATGATGAAAATGTCTCTAATAAGCATGTCAATTTTTGTGGAGTGCATAGAGTTTGCAAGTACACACCAAATAGGAAAGATAGATTTTGCAAGAGGCATAAGTATTTAGAAACCAAATGGTTGCAAGAAAGGCTAGATGTTTGTGCTGAAAATTTAAATTTTTCTTAGTCATCCTTGTGAACTTTGCAATGAACGTGGTCATTTAAATACCCAGTGCAAATTGTTTCATGATCATATCGTGTCCAAAAATTGTGATGACTTGGTTTCCCTTGCGCATCATACTGAACTTAGTTTGCTTGTGGGTTATGAAGAAATGAAACGTATAACTAAGGATATGCCAGAATTTGTCCTTGATAAAGTTCTTGATTTTGATCTAGAGGAAATTTATATGTATTGTGCGGTGAATTGCATTGAAAATCCGTATATTACCAATTACATAAAGACAAGAAAACAAATAGAAGATGAAGAGAACACTAATGAAAGGGAAGAGATTTCCCAATATCCTCCTATTCTTTCTTATGATGAATCAGGTAACGAGGATGAGCCTTCTATTCAAACAATCTCATTAATAAGGAGCTCCAAAAAGAGCATTAAACCCATACTTAATGTGAAGAAGAAAAAGAAAAGACGGAGAAGCAAAGGTAAAAAGGTATCCCTCCCAAATGATGTTGTTCCTATTACTCATTGTGATGATGATAATTGCTATACTATTGGTGCTATCCATACTATTAATGATGAGAGTGATTATGCTTATGATATGAAAAGGCCCAAGATTGGGGATGCTATGTTTGATGAGAATGACATGTTTGAGAATTTATTTGCTGCAATTAATGTTTGTACCAAGCTTGGGGATGCTATGTTTAATGAAGATGATATTTTTAGTCCCCCAAGTTTTGATATGCAAATTTATTATGATGATAGCATGCCTCCTACTTATGATGATTATATTAATGAAAGTGGGTTTGGAAGAGTGTCAACTTTATGAAGTAATGATCCCACTATTTTGGAGGGTGTTGAATCTTATTGTGACAATTATAAAACTGGATTTGGAGATTTCATGACTTTATTTAGTAATGATTACACTATCTTGGAAGAGGTTTTAATTATGATGAGAACAAAGTTGCTACTTATGATGATTATTGTGATGATACTTATGTTATAAAAAGTAGTGATGATTATATTTACAAAACTTGTCATGATTATGATTACCCTTTTTCTGAACATTACTCTTTTAATGTGGAAACAATATATAGTATTCGAGTTTCTGATGATACTCCCACTACTCCGAATGAGAAGAATTTTGCTTATGTTGAGAGTAATAAAATTTCTATGCTTATGCATCATGAGAATAATGATTTATGTGATAGTTATATTGTTGAATTCATTCATGATGCTACTGAAAATTATTATGAGGGAGGAATATATGCTTGTAGGAATTGCAATAATATCAAGTTTCCTCTCTATGTGTTGAAAATCTTGAAGTTATGCTTGTTTTGCCTTCCTATGCTAGTTGATTATTGTTCCCATAAATTGTTTGCTCACAAAATCCCTATGCATAGGAAGTGGGTTAGACTTAAATGTGCTAGTAATATTCTTCATGATGCTCTCTTTATGTTTCAATTCTTATCTTTTATGTGAGCATCATTGAAATCATCATGCCTAGCTAGGGGCGTTAAACGTTAGCGCTTTTTGGGAGGCAACCCAATTTTATTTTGTCCTTTGCATTTTGCTCCTGTTTAGTAATAAATAATTCATCTATCCTGTGTTTATATGTGGTTTTATGCTTTAATTAGTGTTTGTGCCATGTAGAACCTTTGGGAAGACTTGGGTGAAGTCTATGAGATCTTGCTGTAAAGAACAGAAACTTTTGCGCTCACGAGATTAGCTGCCATTTTTTACTGGAGAGTGCTTTTAGGTTGATTCTTTTTTCAGATGATTAATAGACAAATTCCTCACGCCCACCAGTTTATTTCAGAATTTTTGGAGTTACAGAAGTATTCGAATGATACAGATTAGTACAGACTGTCCTGTTTTTTTACAGATTCTGTTTTCATTGTGTTGTTTGCTTATTTTGATGAATCTATGAGTAGTATCAGAGGGTATGAACCATAGAGAAGTTGTAATACAGTAGACATTACACCAATATGAATTTATAATGAGTTCACAACAGTACCAAAAGTGGTGATTTATTTTCTTATACTAACGGAGCTTACGAGTTTTCTGTTAAGTTTTTGTTGTGAAGTTTTCAAGTTTTTGGTAAAGATTTGATGGACTATGGAATAAGGAGTGGCAAGAGCCTAAGCTTGGGGATGCCCCGGATGGCATCCCCTCTTTCTTCTTCGTTCATCGGTAACTTTACTTGGAGCTATATTTTTATTCACCGCATGATATGTTTTTTGCTTGGAGCGTCATTTTATTTTATTTTTCTTGCTGCATGAATAAAATAGCAAGATCTGAAATTCTTAAATGTTAGAGATTCTTCACATAGTTACATAATTATTCAACTACTCATTGATCTTCACTTATATTTTTCGGAGTAGTTTGTCGTTTGCTCTAGTGCTTCACTTATATCTTTTTAGAGCACGGTGGTGGTTTTATTTTATAGAAATTATTGATCTCTCATGCTTCACTTATATTATTTTGAGAGTCTTTTAGAACAGCATGGTAATTTGCTTTGGTTATAAAATTAGTCCTTATATGATGGGCATTCAAGATGGGTATAATAAAAACTTTCATATAGAGTGCATTAAATACTATGAGAAGTTTGATAATTGATAATTGTTTTTAGATATAAAGATGGTGATATTAGAGTCGTGCTCGTTGAGTAATTGTGAAATTGAGAAATACTTGTGTTGAGGTTTGCAAGTCCCGTAGCATGCACGTATGGTAACCGTTGTGTGAAAAATTTGAAGCATCAGGTGTTCTTTGATTGCCTTCCTTATGAGTGGCGGTCGGGGACGAGCGATGGTCTTTTCCTACCAACCTATCCCCCAAGGAGCATGCACGTAGTGCTTGGTTTTGATGACTTGCAGATTTTTGCAATAAGTATGTGAGTTATTTATGACTAATGTTGAGTCCATGGATTATACACACTCTCACCCTTCCATCATTGCTAGCCTCTTCGGTACTGTGCATTGCCCTTTCTCACCTCGAGAGTTGGTGCAAACTTCGCCGTGCATCCAAACCCCGTGATATGATACACTCTATGTCAGGACCCCAATTCTAAGTCACAGCCGAGAAGCCTGACTATCTACAAGACCCTCCCAAGGGTACAAGATCGTAGCTGAGGTAACAAGCAAGTAGTCGAAGTCCATGCAGAACTACTACTGAGACAGAAGTCTCATCTGCAAAAACATAAATTAAGCAACGTGAGTACAAAGTTACTCAGCAAGACTTACATCAGATCCTATCATACATGCATTTGTATCAAGAAGGTAATGTGTTCTACGACTACGAGAAACATCTTTGAGGTGAGGCAGCGCACTAGAGTCCACTAATCACCACATCAATACACTACTATGGATTCATCCCCGTCTCTCTACGAGAAGGCCATGCATAGCACTCACACTTGTCTTGAGCATTTTAGAGTATCCACTTTAAGTTGTCTATGTACCACGTAAGCATCCAAGAAGTCCATAACCGAGGACACGGCTATTCGAATAGATCATGATAACCCTGCAGGGGTGTACTTCTTCACACACTCTCTCACCACTTATCACCATGTACACGTCATGTATCTCGGCAACCTTCAAGCGGAAGCCTGGCGAGGGTGTCGGCCACGACCTGACTAACCACACAAGACTCTAGTCCAGGTTTATCGCCTATTCGGGTTCCATCCGCAAGGAGATCCGGCCGGGGTTTCACTCACGGCCCCAAACTATGTGTGCAGGGTTCCCGAGCCCACCATCCGGGTACCACTCGGTACACCGGGCCATGGTGCCTAGTCCGTCCGAAGTCCACCCTGCCGGGTGCCACTCGGTAGAAAAATAGCACTACCTACAAACACCAGAAACTAGTTGCGACTCCTGGACAGAGATCAAGTTGGTTAATAAGTCGAGAGAGCTTGGAGCGCCCGGAGCCCAATGTGTGGTAGTAGCTAGTCATTGGACAACTTACACAGAACTCGGTTCTTAAGGACGTTCCCAATGAGACAACCCACCATGTACTCCTACATGACCTTTACCAAATCGTGTTCACACGCTTAACTCTCAGCATCAGAACATAGCATAACACTCCAATCCATTCCCAATGAATCAGACCTGACACAACTCTAAGCAATAGCAGGCATGGCATGGTAGGAACACAACATGGCTCAATCAATTCCTACACATGCTAGTGGGTTTCAACTATTTACTGTGGAAATGACAGGTCATGCAGAGGAATGTGTTCATCTACCGCAGCATAAAGTAGCAGTTGAATCGTTGTTGTACTAATGCAATAAAAGAGAGTGGGAGCGAGAGAGTGGGATTGTATCGGAATGAACAAGGTGGTTTTGCCTGCCTGGTAGATCAACAGAGGGGCACTGCTCCTTGGACAGTGTAACGCCGCAAGACTGATGCTCCAGACGCCTTCCATGTTCTTCGTGATCGTCGTGTGTTTTATTTGTTCGTTGCATTCATCACGGGATCATCCGCATTGCATCGGCACTCGTTCCCGTCATTGTTTTTAAAACTTGCATCCGCTCGTAGTTGCCGTGTCCCCCCTTGCTTTCGTTGACCGTTCCGAGACCAACCTTGTTATTCGTTTGCCCTCTTTCCTAAACCGGAGTCTCTCTGTACAGTGCACGAACCCCCTTGTGTGCGTGTCCGAAGCTGTCCCAAACCAGACCCGCTCAGTCATCACCGATGGGTCCGAATCATCCCCTAACATCTATAATAACATCTCCGTTTTCTTAATTTGGTCCCCTAACCTATTTATCCGAGACCGTCCGATTTTAATCGGAGGGTCCAAACCTAATCCTATTGTTCCTATATATAGACCAGCCCCTACCCTAAAAATTAGGAGCATTGTCCCATCCTCCCAGCCGCCGCCGCCAGTCCTCTTCCACCTCGGGATCCTCCCGATCCAAATCCACCCACAGATAATCATCCTTCCCTGCCTCGAGCCGAGCCAGGAGCACATCCACGACCCCGAGTCACTTCTCCCGCCGACAATCGAAGCCACCGACCAGGACCCCGTCGTCCTCCAGCAGCAACCAGCAGCTCAAGCTCCCTCCTCTCTGTCCAGGGCGCCCCCACCCCGAGCACGCAGGACCGCGCCCTTCCTCCCTGCTCTTCCTTCCCTCCTCATGCTGCTCCTCCCTGACCATGCCTCCCCGTCCCGTCGTTCCTCGCAGGGAACCATGGCTGCCGCCTGGAGCAGCAGCAGCGCCCGAGCGCTCCTCCACCAGTGATCCGCGAACCGGGCCGCTCCCGCACCCCACCTCCTTCCTCTCCCTTCCCTGTCTTTCTCCCTCACCTCACATCTCTCCCTCTCTATTTGCTCGAACAGGAGACAGCGACGCTA
Source organism: Aegilops tauschii subsp. strangulata (assembly GCF_002575655.3). Classification (NCBI taxonomy): domain Eukaryota; kingdom Viridiplantae; phylum Streptophyta; class Magnoliopsida; order Poales; family Poaceae; genus Aegilops; species Aegilops tauschii. Next base: position 160,710,855 of record NC_053038.3, read on the forward strand.
CCTGGAGCTTCTCCACTGCCGACTCCCTCCGTCTCTGGTTCCGCCCGGCTCCGCTGCCTCGCCACGGCGGACCTCGCCAGCAGGTCCCATCGATGAGCCCCTACTCCTTTCCTCCCCTCCCGCTTGCCTTTCTCTGAGCTTCTCTGACCCGCCGCGACGCCCTCTGCATGTAGACATCGCCGCCTTGGATCCGCGCCAAGCTCCGCAGTCCCCGCGCCCCTACCATCTCGCCAAATCCGGCAGGTCCTCGTCGCCGCGCCGCGCCCCCTGCATCGCGCTGCCGCTCCCTGCTTCACCTGCTTGAGCCGCCGCTGCTCTGCTTCCTGACGAGCAGAGGAGCTTGTTCGCCTGTGCGTTGCCGCCCAGATGGGCCACATCGTCTGCCTCTAGCGCCCCCCGTGGGTCGCTTCCTCTCGAGATCCGGCCAAGTGGCCCATGGTGAGCCGCCCCCAGCGCCTGCCCTGTTCGGCCCCTGTTCCAGATTCAGCTTGCCTATGTTTTTTTCCGAGCCCTGTGAATTTGTCTAATAATCCAAAGAATGCCAGTTTTCAGAAAACCCCTTGTTGTTCATGCATTTAATAACTGAATAATCATGCATCATATGTAAAAACTTCATATATGTTAAATGCTTAGTTTTTCAAGTACTTTCATAATATGCAGCAATCATCCATGTTAAAATGTTAAAAATGTTGTTTGATTAAATTTGCGTAAATGCCATGTTAGAATGATTTATTTCATAACTAATTGACCGTAACTCCGAATTTAATTAACTTTATATGTAAATGGGGTAGAAAAATGCATAGATTAACATGATGCACTTTACTTTGCTGTTTAATAACTCTAAAATTGTGTTTAGTGCAGAACAGTAGCAAATTCGAAATATGCATATGAGGATTTTCCGGAATTGTTATTTGTTGTTCCGGCCTCACTTAAACTTGCCTAAATAGTTAGTTTATTTATGCTTCACCTCTTGCCATGTTAATCAACATTTAACTTTGTTGGGTACATAAATGAGAGCAAACTAAATAACTCGAATGTGGTGTTTCGTCAATATGCAACTCGTTGCATATTGAGCTCCACTTAATTTGTAGTATTGTTTGTTGCACTTTGCCATGCCATGAATCATTAAACCGGACATGCATCATACTTGATTGTGCATCATGCCATGGTCATGTGATGGTTGTTTACCATGTTGTTTGTTTCTTTCCAGGTTGCTTCTCTCGTTAGCTTTGGTTTCGTTCCGGAGTTGTGAGGATTCATTCGACTACGTCCGTTTGTCTTCTTCATGGACTCGCTCTTCTTCCTTGCGGGATCTCAGGCAAGATGACCATACCCTCGAAATCACTTCTATCTTTGCTTGCTAGTTGTTCGCTCTATTGCTATGCCGCGCTACCTACCACTTGCTATATCATGCCTCCCATATTGCCATGCCAAGCCTCTAACCCACCTTTCCTAGCAAACCGTTGTTTGGCTATGTTATCGCTTTTGCTCAGCCCCTCTTATAGTGTTGCTAGTTGCAGGTGAAGATGAAGTTTGCTCCATGTTGGAACATGGATATGTTGGGATATCACAATATCTCTTATTTAATTAATGCATCTATATACTTGGTAAAGGGTGGAAGGCTCGGCCTTATGCCTGGTGTTTTGTTCCACTCTTGCCGCCCTAGTTTCCGTCATATCGGTGTTATGTTCCTTGATTTTGCATCCCTTATGCGGTTGGGTGATTTGTGGGACCCCCTTGACAGTTCACCTTGAATAAAACTCCTCCAGCAAGGCCCAACATTGGTTTTACCATTTGCCTAACAACCTATTACCTTTCCCTTGGGAGTAATTAACCCGAGGGTCATCTTTATTTTAGCCCCCCCGGGCCAATGCTTCTCTAAGTGTTGGTCCGAACTAGAGCACCGTGCGGGACCGTCCCTTGGCAACTTGGGTTACGTTGGTACCTGTACGCTTCGCTCATCCGGTGTGCCCTGAGAACGAGATATGTGCAGCTCCTATCGGGATTTGTCGGCACAGTCGCGTAGTCTTGCTGGTCTTGTTTTACCATTGTCGAAATGTCTTGTAACCGGGATTCCGAGCCTGATCGGGTCTTCCTGGGAGAAGGAATATCCTTCGTTGACCGTGAGAGCTTGTGATGGGCTAAGTTGGGACACCCCTGCAGGGTATTATCTTTCGAAAGCCGTGCCCATGGTTATGTGGCAGATGGGAATTTGTTAATGTACGGTTGTAGAGAACTTGACCCTTGACTTAATTAAAATACATCAACCGTGTGTGTAACCGTGATGGTCTCTTCTCGGCAGAGTCTGGGAAGTGAACACGGTTCTTGTGTTATGGTTGTGCGTAAGTAGTTTCAGGATCAATTCTTGATCACTTCTAGATTCACGACCATTGCGTTGCTTCTCTTCTCGCGGGTGTATGTTAGCCACCATATATGCTTAGTGCTTGTTGCAGCTCCACCTCACTACCCCTTTCCTACCCATAAGCTTAAATAGTCTTTATCTCGCGGGTGTGAGATTGCTGAGTCCTCGTGACTCACAGATTCTACCAAAACAGTTGCAGGTGCCGATGGTCCCAGTGCAGATGACGCAACCGAGCTCAAGTGGGAGCTCGATGAAGATCGTGTCCATTGTGTTGTTTCTTTTCCAGTTGATCAGTAGTGGAGCCCAGTTAGGACGATCGGGGATCTAGCATTTGGGGTTGTCTTCTTTTATTTCGGTTCCGTACTCGGACCTTGATTGTACTCTGAATGATGTATGTTTAATTTATGTATTGTGTGAGGTGGCGATTGTAAGCCAACTCTTTATCCCATTCTTGTTCATTACATGGGATTGTGTGAAGATGACCCTTCTTGCGACAAAACCACCATGCGGTTATGCCTCCAAGTCGTGCCTCGACACGTGGGAGATATAGCCGCATCGTGGGCGTTACAAGTTGGTATCAGAGCCATCCCTGACTTAGGAGCCCCCTGCTTGATCGAATCGCTGGCATTGTTGAGTCTAAAAAAATAACGTTTTGAGTCTTAGGATTATATATATCGGAGAGTAGGATTCTTTTACTCCTCAGTCCCTTCGTCGCTCTGGTGAGGCCCCCTGACGTAGAAATTTTGACTCTCCTCTCCTCAAATTTCACTAAAATAATTTTTAGGATCACGCGAGTATCTTGGAATCGTTCCGATGGTTTTGTGACGAGAACATTGTTCTTGGTGCCTCCTGACATTTAGGTGTTGTGGCATTGTCCCGGGGAGTTGAGCTCCGAGGTGTTGTCATCACAATTTTATCGTTGCAGTTCTGGAATACCTGAGTTTCTTCGCTGACATCGAAAATCTCTTTTATGCAGTTGTTGGTGAGATTACCTCGACGCCACCCAGTACTGGGGCGGGAGTTCGGGAGTATTGCCATAACTCGTATAACGGATGCTTTTCGAAGGTTGAGGTAAACGTTTTCCGAAGGTTTCCTGGTTATGTGTTGGCGGATGGATACAGCTGGATCTAGGTATTGTTAGCTTGGGTGAGATATATTGCGTCCCCTGTATCCCCAACTCCAGATTGCATAACCAGAAAGTTTCGGGAGTTTTATAGGTGGGAATTCAAGTAGCTCCTAGGATATCTTTTCGACGGATGTATGATTTGAGATTGGGGTCCAACGTCTAGTGGTTCGCTTTTCACGGTCGATTTACAGTGGTCGCGAGGCGTCTTAAAGAATCCTTGGCTATGCCGATTCGTGGACGTTTTGTTTGTCATTCGTGACGTCCGCTGTACGTCGTGCCCGTGGGGCCTCATCAGGAACACTTTGGGCGAAATCTCTATCATATGTTTGTTTCCGTCTTATTCTGCAAGCCAAATCCTTTGTTTTTGTTTTGTTTTGTGGTATTCGAGTTGCTTTAATGCCAAGTGTTGATTCCATACCTTATTCTAAGCGGTGTCCTCATATTTCTATGTGAATACTAATCCATCATGATAATCGAGAATGTCATGTCAATTCTATTTTCCAACCGGCGTGCATCTCTTCAACTGGATCAAATCATTTCAACATTCCTAAGATCAATTATAAGCTTTTTCTCAATGGTGTTCGTTTCATCCGTCCCAAGTTGCCTTTGTTTCTCCCACCCTCCCACCCTTTTTCTTCAAGGACTCAGATTTCTAATCAAGTATCCATCTTATTGATGTGCAGTCTATTCATTCTTTTCTTTCAATGTTCTTATCCGGTGATTCTCAGGAAGATGCTAAGAAAGTTTCAACTTCATCATTCTTCACTCTCTTTTTTTTCTCCGGTGGTCTAAAAGTCAAGCTTCATTGTTGATCATATCTCTTCCTCTTGTTTCACATGATTTCCATGTTGGAAGTTCTTATCTAAGCATCTCATAATCGTGCTCTTCTCTCTATTCATGTGTTCCGGAGTACGGAAGATATCTCAGCAGATTCGCGTTTCCATTCTTAATCCGTTCAAGCTATTTCGAGGATGCTATCTCATTCAAGCCATTTAATTCAACCAGTGCAATCTCTCTTTTCAAGCAATTGTTCCATGGTGGTTCTTTTGAGTGGGCCCTAACCCAAAGGTCTTTTCCAGGATCTTACCTGACTCTTCTAATTTATCAGGAGCGATTCCCAAATTCTTTCAAAGTTTGACATAAGAATGATTTCTCATCAGTCAAATGTATCCTCCAAGTTCGTTTTCAAATTCTTTTCATCGTTGGTTCAACCTTTATATTTTTCATCCCGGAGTATCTCAACAATTGTTAGGGTGGTTCTCATCATCATTCTCAATATGTGAAGACCGAAGAAGAATTGCTCTTGAATCTTGGTCTATTCTCTTGAAGATTCATGGTTCTAGCTTCATGCCATCCTCTCATAATTGTTTTCGATTGCGAGAATTCTTTTCACCCATCCGGAGCATTTTAGGAGTCTTTTCAGTTTGATTCTTCGGAAGCATCACCTCAGAATTATTCATTCTCAGCTTTCAGATCTCATTCTCCAAATCTTACCGGTGCATCATTCAAGTATTCTCTAATCAGCTCGTGATCTATTCGTTCACATGTATCTAAATCCCATCAAGTATCTTCATTCGTTTTCCATTTTTTTCCCGGTGTATTGTGCTTTTGCCACTTTCATTTTCAATTCTTACGGCGGTTTGTTCAAGATTCCTCGTCCTATATTCCCATATTTAATTTGTTCGTGTTTCAATCCTACCGGTGGTTCATTGAAGACCTTCTCAAGTTTACGCCATATCTCTCTTAATCCTTTCTACGAGAATAAGTAGTATGCCAAATCAGTTGCTTGTCTTCAATTTATATTGGTGAAGGATACGCATAACATAATTCTTGTTCTTGTTTCATCCAAGTGATTAATTCCTTCTTCCGGAGTTCCAAGTTTTTCCGCTTTATCTCGTCACGAAGCTCCATCTAAATCATTGCAAGGCTTCACCTTGTGTTTTCAACTTCTCTCTCTTTCTATCATCCTTGTTTTACCGGAGTTCTTCATGGAAGGTTCACATGGTGGTTCATCAAGGATTTTTTTTTCATTCTTCAATTGTTCTTCAAGATTTCTCTCGAAGTCATGATCCGTCAAACCATACTTCAAAATAAACATGGTGCTCAACACATGTTTTGTTTTGAGGAGTTCAAGTATTCTTCATCTTGCATTCCAAAGTGCATTCTTTCTACAATATCTTTTGAGGTGGTGTTATGTCATTTTGACAATTTCCTTTCCTGTTTCATGATTCACAAGTTGTTAAGAATGAGATATTTAAATCCATCATTTTTCTCTTCGTTCAAGAGATCTTTTCGACCAGTCAATCTCTTTGTTGGAGTTACCTTGGGTTATATTTCACCTAAAGCCTTCCATTGGGAATGTTGCTATTCTTGGTGTCTATCAATGATCCAAGTTTTCTCCTATCCTCTCGGCGAGAGAAGTTTTCATTTCTTCGTTGATCTCAAGCAAGCAATTGTTTTCGTTAATGGCAGAATTTCACCTCAAGTTTTGAGATGTCTCCATAAGCCCACGAATATCATATCCTTTCTTTGTTGATTTTTCAACAACTCCGTTCTATCCTTCTTTTAAGGATGCTCTCTCAAATTCACTTAAGGTAGAACATGTTGTTTTCTTCTCCGTTCTTTTCATTGCATTCTTTCATTTCTACCGGAGGCATTGTGATATTGCTCTCTTCGACCCATCTTCTTGTTTTGTCAAGATCATCTTCTTTCCTTGCTTATCCATTTAACCGGAGTGTTGTGTCATCTCTTATATTTCTTTTCATCTTATCAAGTTTTCCTTCTGTTTTTCAACCGGAGTGCTATCAAAATTATGTCATTCTTGTTCCTTGGCTATCTCGCTATACCGGCGTGGTTTCATATTCTTTTGGTTTGTTAAGCCCTTGTTTCATGTCTTTCAACCCACAAGGTTCTCATAATGTTCCTTGTTCCCCTTTTCTAACGGAGTGTTTGTAATCTCGTTCATCTCCGTTGTATTCCTTTCTCAAAATTGTTTAACCTCTCAAGGTTCTTTGGTTTCACTCGTTTGTACAAGAAGCAACTTAGATTTACCTCTTCTCTTTCTTTTCTGCTTCTCTCCGGTGCCATCCTAGATCTCGGGACGAGATCCTCTTGTAGTGGTGGAGTGTTGTAACGCCCCAAGACCGATGCTCCAGACGCCTTCCATGTTCTTTGTGATCGCCGTGTGTTTTATTTGTTGGTTGCATTTCATCATGGTATCATCCGCATTGCATCGGCACTCGTTGCCGTCATTGTTTTTAAAACTTGCATCCGCTCGAAGTTGCCGTGTCCCCCTTGCTTTCGTTGACCGTTCCGAGACCAACCTTGTTATTCGTTTGCCCTCTTTCCTAAACCGGAGTCTCTCTGTACAGTGCACGAACCCCGTTGAGTGCGTGTCTGAAGCTGTCCCGAACCCGACCCGCTCAGTCATCACCGATGGGTCCGGATCATCCCCTAACATCTATAATAACATCTCCATTTTCTTAATTTGGTCCCCTAACCTATTTATCCGAGACCGTCCGATTTTAATCGGAGGGTCCAAACCTAATCCTATTGTTCCTATATATAGACCAACCCCTACCCTAAAAATTAGGAGCATTGTCCCATCCTCCCAGCCGCCGCCGCCAGTCCTCTTCCACCTCGGGATCCTCCCGATCCAAATCCACCCACAGATAATCATCCTTCCCTGCCTCGAGCCGAGCCAGGAGCACGTCCACGACCCCGAGTCACTTCTCCCGCCGACAATCGAAGCCACCGACCAGGACCCCGTCGTCCTCCAGCAGCAACCAGGAGCTCAAGCTCCCTCCTCTCTGTCCAGGGCGCCCCCACCCCGAGCACGCAGGACCGTGCCCTTCCTCCCTGCTCTTCCTTCCCTCCTCACGCTGCTCCTCCCTGACCATGCCTCCCCGTCCCGTCGTTCCTCGCAGGGAACCATGGCTGCCGCCTGGAGCAGCAGCAGCGCCCGAGCGCTCCTCCACCAGCGATCCGCGAACCGGGCCGCTCCCGCACCCCACCTCCTTCCTCTCCCTTCCCTACCTTTCTCCCTCACCTCACATCTCTCCCTCTCTATTTGCTCGAACAGGAGACAGCGACGCTACCTGCAGCTTCTCCACCGCCGACTCCCTCCGTCTCTGGTTCCGCCCGGCTCCGCTGCCTCGCCACGGCGGACCTCGCCAGCAGGTCCCGTCGACGAGCCCCTACTCCTTTCCTCCCCTCCCGCTTGCCTTTCTCTGAGCTTCTCTGACCCGCCGCGACGCCCTCTGCATGTAGACATCGCCGCCTTGGATCCGCGCCAAGCTCCGCCGTCCCCGCGCCCCTACCGTCTCGCCAAATCCGGCAGGTCCTCGTCGCCGCGCCGCGCCCCCTGCATCGCGCTGCCGCTCACCTCCTTCACCTGCTTGAGCCGCCGCTTCTCTGCTTCCTGACGAGCAGAGGAGCTCGCTCGCCCGCTCGTTCGCCTGTGCGTGGCCGCCCGGATGGGCCACATCGTCTGCCTCTAGCGCCCCCCGTGGGTCGCTTCCTCTCGAGATCCGGCCCAGTGGCCCATGGTGAGCCGCCCCCAGCGCCTGCCCTGTTCGGCCCCTGTTCCAGATTCAGCCTGCCTATGTTTTTTTCCAAGCCTGTGAATTTGTCTAATAATCCAGAGAACGCCAGTTTTCAAAAAACTTCATATACGTTAAATGCTTAGTTTTTCAAGTACTTTCATAATATGCAGCAATCATCCATGTTAAAAATGTTGTTTGAATAAATTTGCGTAAATGCCATGTTAAAATGATTTATTTCATAACTAATTGGCCGTAACTCCGAATTTAATAAACTTTATATGTAAATTGGGTAGAAAATGCATAGATTAACATGATGCACTTTACTTTGCTGTTTAATAACTCTAAAATTGTGTTTAGTGCAGAACAGTAGCAAATTCGAAATATGCGTATGAGGATTTTTCGGAATTGTTATTTGTTGTTCCGGCCTCACTTAAACTTGCATAAATAGTTAGTTTATTTATGCTTCACCTCTTTCCATGTTAATCAACATTTAACTTTGTTGGGTACATAAACGAGAGCAAACTAAATAACTCGAATGTGGTGTTTCGTCAATCTGCAACTAGTTGCATATTGAGCTCCACTTAATTTGTAGTATTGTTTGTTGCACTTTGCCATGCCATGAATCATTAAATCGGACATGCATCATACTTGATTGTGCATCATGCCATGGTCATGTGTTGGTTGTTTACCATGTTGTTTGTTCCTTTCCGGGTTGCTTCTCACGTTAGCTTCAGTTTCGTTCCGGAGTTGTGAGGATTCGTTCGAGTACGTCCGTTTGTCTTCTTCATGGACTCGTTCTTCTTCCTTGCGGGATTTCAGGCAAGATGACCATACCCTCGAAATCACTTCTATCTTTGCTTGCTAGTTGTTCGCTCTATTGCTATGCCGCACTACCTACGAATTGCTATATCATGCCTCCCATATTGCCATGCCAAGCCTCTAACCCACCTTTCCTAGCTGTGACGTCCCCGATTTGACCGTACACTAATCATGCACGCAAATGTGTACGATCAAGATCAGGGACTCACGGGAAGATATCACAACACAACTCTACAACATAAATAAGTCATACAAGCATCATAATACAAGCCAGGGGCCTCGAGGGCTCGAATACAAGTGCTCGATCATAGACGAGTTAGCGGAAGCAACAATATCTGAGTACAGACATAAGTTAAACAAGTTTGCCTTAAGAAGGCTAGCACAAAAGTAGCAACGATCGAAAAGGCAAGGCCTCCTGCCTGGGACCTCCTAACTACTCCTCGAAGCCGAACTCCATGTAGAATCATCCTCGGGATCTCTAGCTCCTGGACTCCAGCATCTGGTTGCGACAACCAGGTACAGATAGGGGAAAAGAGGGAGAAAAACAACCGTGAGTACTCATCCAAAGTACTCGCAAGCAAGGAGCTACACTACATATGCATGGGTATATGTGTAAAGGGCCATATCGATGGGCTGAACTGCAGAATGCCAGAATAAGAGGGGGATAGCTAATCCTGTCGAAGACTACGCTTCTGGCCACCTCCATCTTTCAGCATGTAGAAGAGAGTAGATGGTAAGTTCACCAAGTAGCATCGTATAGCATAATCCTACCCGGCGATCCCCTCCTCGTCGCCCTGTTAGAGAGCGATCACCGGGTTATATCTGGCACTTGGAAGGGTGTGTTTTATTAAGTATCCAGTTCTAGTTGTCATAAGGTCAAGGTACAACTCCGGGTCGTCCTTTTACCGAGGGACACGGCTATTCGAATAGATAAACTTCCCTGCAGGGGTGCACCACATAACCCAACACGCTCGATCCCATTTGGCCGGACACACTTTTCTGGGTCATGCCCGGCCTTGTAAGATCAACACGTCGCAGCCCTACCTAGGCACAACAGAGAGGTCAGCATGCCGGTCTAAACCCTATGAGCGCAGGGGTCTGGGCCAATCGCCCATTGCACACCTGCACGTTGCGTACGCGGCCGGAAGCAGACCTAGCCCCCTTAATACAAGCGCGAGCTTACGGTCCAATGCGGCGTGCGCCACTCAGTCGCTGACGTCACAAAGGCTTCGGCTGATACCACGACGCCGGGATGCCCATAACTACTCCCGCGTAGATGGTTAGTGCGTATAGACCAAATGGCCAGACTCAGATCAAATACCCAGAACTCGTTAAGCGTGTTATTTGAAGTAACCGCGAACGCCGACCAGGGCCAGGCCCACCTCTCTCCTGGGTGGTCTCAACCTGCCCTGTCGCTCCGCCATAAAGCAACAGTCGGGGGCCGTCAGGAACCCAGGCCCACCTCTACCGGGATGGAGCCACCTGTCCTTTCAGCCCCCTCATCAGCATCACTTGCGGGTACTCCTCGAGCCGACCCGACTTTAGTCACCACATGTGTCATGTATATAAAGTATATAGTATATACCCATGATCACCTCCTGAAGTGATCACGGCCCAGTAGTATAGCATGGCAGACGGACAAGAGTGTAGGGCCACTGATGGAACACTAGCAACCTATACTAAGCAGTAGGATAGCAGGTAAGGGTAACAACCGTAGCAACAATGACAGGCTATGCATCAGTATAGGATTAACCGAAAGCAGTAACATGCTACACTACTCTAATGCAAGCAGTATAGATAAGGAATAGGCGATATCTGGTGATCAAGGGGGGGGGGCTTGCCTGGTTGCTCTGGCAAAAAGGGTTCGTCGTCCATGTAGTCGATCACAGGGGTACCGGCATCGGTCTCAGGATCTACCGGAAAGAAGTAACGAAGGGGGAACACAATAAATAACAGAGCAATCAAAGCATCACAAAGCATAACATGACAAACGCGGTGCTAGATGTGCCCTAACGCGGTAGTAGGTGATATCGGCAAAGGGGGGAAACATTCGGGAAAGTATTATCGGCGTTTCGCGTTTTGGACAGATGAACCGGAGGGGGAAAGTTGCGTGTTTGCTATGCTAGGGATGTGTGGCGGGCGAACGGGCTGCGTATCCGGATTCGTCTCATCGTTCTGAGCAACTTTCATGTACAAAGTTTTTCCATCCGAGCTAAGGTTTGTTTTATATTAATTTTAAAAGATTTAATCAATTTTCTAAAATTAAATTAATTCGAAAATTATATTAAATGAAAATGCTAAGTGCACCTACTAGAGTGTACACATCAATGCACACACAGGCTGACGTGTGGGGCCAGTGGGGTGTTGAGTCAGCACGGTCAACAGTCAACATTGACTGGGTTGACTGGTCAAAACTGGGCAGTGGGGCCCAGATGTCATTGGGCCATTATATTAAACTTATTGTTTATTTTCCCTAGTTAGTGGTGGGGGCCATTAGTAGTGTGTAAGGTGCTAGGTTAGTGGCCTTTAATTAGATTAGCATCTAATCTAATCCTAGCAGGGCCCAGGTGGCAATGGCACTAGCCGGCCACTGTGTGGCTGTGCCTCACGCACGAGCGCACACATGGGGCGCTCGCGGCCAGCGCCAGCCGCAACACTGGTGGCCGAGCAAGCAGACGGCTGGGCGAGCGGACAGCGCAGGCGTGCGTCGGGGCAATCGGACGGCTGCGGGATGCGGCGAGGAGCAGGGGAAAGCAGAGGCAGCAGCAGTAAGTAGCGGTAGCAGAAAGCAGTAGTGCCAGTTGCAGCAAGAAGCAGAAGCAGCAACGGCAATAGCCAGCAGCAGCGCGGGCGGGCACGGCCAAGGCGCGATGGATGCACGCTCGGGCGGCGCAGGGGCACGGCCAGGGGCGCGCGTGAGCACGGCCACGCGGCGGTGAGCACGGGCGGCGGCCGGAGCGTGAGCAGCAGGAGGGCGGAGTGGGCGACAGAAGCACACACGCAGCGGGCATGGCAATGGCCAGAGGCAAGTGCAGGCTCGCGCGAGCGGCTGTGGACGTGCGCGCTGGCGAGGCACAAGTGCTTGGGCGCGGTTGGGCGTCCACGTGCGGTCAAGGGCTTAGGCTGGAGTAGCACGGGCATACGGGCGTGACCACGGGCACGGACGGGCCAAACTCCGGCCATGGCGACTGGTCCTCATGGGGCGACATCTACGGCGTCAGATTGAGGGGGAAAAGCGGGGGAATCGAGAGATGAGCTCACCGTGGAGGCACAAGTAGGCCCGGTGGGAGCTCAGGAGCGCAGGGTTGGACGAATTTGGAGATGAAAGTCAGCGGCGACCGGGGAAGAAGAAGGTCGATCCGCACTATGTAGAGGCGTCGAACTCGAACGGATGGTTGTAGATGGCATAGACGAACACTACGGAGCTCCTGAACTTGTTGCATCGACGAGGGGAGTCCGGTGGCCGCGGGATCGGCGCAGCGACGGCGGCGACCACATCGGGTGCGTCTCCAGATCAGGGAGGAGAGCGAGGGGTAAGTGGGGGGTAGTGGCTAGGGTTTGACCAGGGTCACGGGGTCGAGGGGGAGGGGCGAAGGGGGTCTTGTAGTCGAGGGGGAGGCGTGGATGGCCGGCACCTGGCCGAGGCGCCATGGATGGCCTCCACGCCCTCCTGTGAACAGGAGGTGGGAGAAGAGCGGCTGGGCTAAGCCTCCCCAGCCACATGGGCCTAAGCGCCCAGTAGTTTAGGTTTTCTTCTTTTTTTTTGTTTACTATTTTTCTTTTATCTACTATTTTATGTAAAGTTAATCCGCCAAATTGATTTTGTAAAATTATGAAACTTGGCTCATAATTTGTATTGCAATTTTGGACACTGCCACAAAAAGTTTGGAGTTATTTTGAATTTTTTAAATCATGTTTAAAACTTAAATGGTTCATTAAGATGATAAGGGACCACTTCAGAAATTACTAGGGATTAACTGGTGAGTCAAGTAATGTTGGTTTAATCATGACAATTAGTTAGCGAATACTTGTAACCCAATGAACAGTTTTAATTTACCTTTTGAAAGAACTAATAATTTGACTCGTATTTTGAATTTGAATTTGAGTTTGATTTGGAACAAAGTGATCATTAGCAAGAAAAATGTGATGACATGGCACCATTAGTGAGTGGTTACTGTAGCTTAACTGCCGGGGTGTTACAAATCTCCTCCACTACAAGAAATCTCGTCCCGAGATATAAGAGGTGGGGGAAAGGGTGGAAAGTGCTGGTTACAAGATTCTAATGGATCTTCTCGGTCTCGGTTGCTCTTCCCGAAGTAGTTGATCCTTTGAGATGATGTATTTAGTTCTCCACTTCAGGCTATTGTGACAAAGTTGTCATCCTTTTCTTCACGATCTCCATCGTACTTACGGAAAAGGATAAGGGGTATCTTCAGAAGAACTGACCTCTTCAAGGTTGCTTATCTGCTAGCCAACCTCGGGGAAGGTGGTGGAAAGTAACTCTCGAACTGAAACTTAAGAAAATATCAAGAGCAAAGTAAGGAGGTATCGTGGGAAGTTTCGGGCATGCGGGCAGGCAATCATTCGATGCCTGAAACAGCGCATGAAAGGGTTCAGAGTAATGGGAATAAGTATTGTGTCTGATACTAAAATCAATGATCTTTTGAAAGGTGGCTTATGATCTACATACGAAGCCAAGCATGAGGATTCACTTTAGAAACATGGGTGTACAGGAGAGTTAGGTTTCGATCCTGTGGAACTGTGGGTTATGGGCCCACCATGGGGGTTAAAGGTAGAAAGAGCGGTGACATCTTGCACGGTTATGATAGCAAGGCTTGTTAGAGGATAGTCTGTCAGTTATATCGGCAACAACGTCGGTACCAAGGGCGAGGCACGAAGAGAACCATTTTCCTGCTTGTTGAACAAGGCGGGCCAATAGGCTAAGTTCCCGTCCATCAGTGGTTACCGGAATGTCATCAACAATAGTAACAGGGTCTGGCTGACAAGGTTGCACACCGAGGTGTTTACATAAGCAGGGAAATATTACTGCTTATTTTATATAGATCACAAGAAAGGATAAACAAAACAATGGAAAGGAAAACATGATTCTCAGATTAAACAGGACAAAGGAAAGGAAAAATGTGTATAAACACATATTTCAGGGGTATATCCTTCCCAAGGACAAGCAAAGCATGATATCCACGACATGATAGAAAGTAGGAAACCATTTAGGCAAGGGGAGAGGAATTTCATGACATTACCCAAACAATGGTGTTTGGATAACTGATAAAGAAAATTTAGCATTGTGCTTCAAATGCTCTTATTAATGATCGAAGTACCTCAGACATGCTTCGAGATAGCATTGACATGGTCAGCAAGCAAAGGTCAGACTCTGGATACGCGAAGGATCCATCAGGAATGACTTACAGAATAAGTCTTACATTTTCCTTATGGAAGAATGGATAACCTCGCTAAAAAGGAAACTATAACAATAGGTCCTCCGGCCAGGTGTGCTAGGCATGACATCACCTTACCAGGTCACATGAAGACCAATGTTATAAATCTTGGAAAATGTTCCAACCATCATATCTGACCGAGACTCAGATCTGATTGTTGTCAGGACATCTCAGACTCAGAATGGCAGAGAGAAAAAGGTGCAACACAAATTGACGAGATGACATTGCAAGATTATCGGGAAATGAACTATGGAAGCGAGTTCCAAAACAAGAGTTCAACATTAAACCAACGAGAGCATGAGGAGGTAGCTAATGAACTCAGCGACAATTCATTGAGACTTCCAAAAGATGAGTTTCCACATTTATGTGAACAAGGAGATAACATTAGTCAAATCAAATGATATAATGATGTGTGCTCGAGGGAAACATACATAGTTAAACATTGGTTGAAAGGTGCACCCGAAATATGGGCTGGGTTGGACGACCAATGTCAGAAAGGTGATTCAATAATCAATAGTCTAAGAATGAACGGCCGACCATTAACTTCAAAGCAATAGGTGTGAAATCCTGGCTTATTAGGGATGATAGACTACTCATATCAATAAGGAATTCCTTCTTTTCCGGGAGCCCATTCGGAAAGAACTCCAAAGTTAAGCGTGCTCAGCTTGGAGTAGTTTCAGGATGGGTGACCGACCGGGAAGTTGCTCCCGGGTGTGCACGAGTGAGGACAAAGTGCGCAGAAAAGACTAGTATTGATCTGTGAGGCCAGTCTAGATCCCGCCAGGAGTAACGACCACCGGCGGGTGTGTCCGGGGCGTTACAAGTTGGTATCAGAGCCGACCCTCTTGGTTACACGGATGTTTGCGGACAGGTGTGCGGTCATGTTGTGCATGACGTTTGTGACCCGTCGTGGCACACGGCATGGCACACGTGCCGGACTGGAAGCACAGACGCATGTGCCAAGAGGGAACGTTCCTGTGGCCCGACGAGGACGTCGGTTCCTCTGAGTGGGGGTGTATGTGAAATCCTGGCTTATTAGGGATGATAGACTACTCATATCAATAAGGAATTCCTTCTTTTCCGGGAGCACATTCGGAAAGAACTCCAAAGTTAAGCGTGCTCAGCTTGGAGTAGTGTCAGGATGGGTGACCGACCGGGAAGTTGCTCCCGGGTGTGCACGAGTGAGGACAAAGTGCGCAGAAAAGACTAGTATTGATCTGTGAGGCCAGTCTAGATCCCGCCAGGATTAACGACCACCGGCGGGTGTGTCCGGGGCGTTACAATAGGATTGCTAGAAGTTTTGAATTCACGAATCATAGTTCAATTGTCGGTATTCAGGTTAGAAACAACACGGGGATCAGAAAACAAATGGAAATGGCGAGAAGTATTACTATATCAAGAATTCTCAAGAGGTGGAGAAATTCTCACAATATCCTTGACCTAAAAGATGGTAATACTCCAAGGTAGAACATAACATAAGCTGGTTAGCAAGGAGCTCCATAACATGATCAAGTTTGTGATGAAAGGAATGTAAGGATGTTGTCGATGGTAACTCAAATTAGCAAGGAACGAGGATGGCACTTATCATCAAGAATTACATTGATATCCTGGAAGGAGTCAAAATGTTGATGATGATCACGACCTTTTGTTGTCGAGGGGATCCACGAAGAAGCAATTGATCAGCGACTGCATCAAGCAAAAGGACTGATGCAACAAAAGATTATTGGAGCCACGAATACTACACAAACTCGGGGTCAAGTTTGTTGTTCGAGGTGAAACGATATGATGGGGAATATCGACGTAAGCTTAGCTCATCGTCGAAAGTGGTGCTCCGGGAATAAGGACAGGTAGCACAGTTAAAATCATCAATTTAATGATATAGCCAAACAGGCTAGTAATGGCGTGATCGGGTACAAACTCGTACTTAAAGAAGATTACTAAGAGTTGTTGAACCGTAGTGCGGACTCGGTTCAGTTATCGGTGTCTTTGCGTGATTAATAACTCAGAGCCCGTGGAAAATTGGAATCAGTGAGAATGTAGCACTTGATGAAGAACTCATAAGAAGTTATGCAGTTCCATGATAATCTCGAGATACCAGGGGGAAATACTCGACGATAGATCAAGGTAGAGGTTGGACTAGGGTATTGCTTTGCAGAAGACAAGTGCTCAAACTTGCACGAGAAACGGAATCAAGGAGAAACTTGGTCGAAACCACGATTGCAAAGGATCAATTCACCGATACCAGATGATATTATACCAGGGAAATAGCTATTATTATAAGAAGCTTCCATGATAGGATCTACATCGTGTCCATGAGCATGAACACAAAGGTTCAAGGTCGACTCCCACTTCTTCAATGTATAACCTTCCATTCACTTCTCGCGTTCGATGAAGTTGTAGTGTTGAAATTTTATATGGCAAAATACCAGAAGAGTATGACTCGTGAAAACTTTTGAGTTCACACATATTAAGGAAGGCATAGGTTCAAGCCATCAGGGCTTCTTAGAACATATACCATGAACTTCAGAAGTAAATAACACAAGCTCAAAAGTAGAGCATGGTTGACAAAGCAGAAGATACAATTTACCAAAGGCATTATATACCCGTGGAAAGGCTCACAAGGTTATTCAATATGAAGGACACTGTCGGATAAAATCCAACAAAGGAACCGATGGTCCACAAGGGATCTGATGTGAGCATCGGTACTCAACCAGAGGAAGAAGTATGCAAGGAGATCTGATTATAGAAACAACTGACTAACTCAAAGTTCAAATGCAAAAGAATTATGATTTCCAAATCAGGGGGTCAGAAGCTACGCTCTGATCAAGGATGGATAAGTTGAGTAGGCTTAGGGGTACAATCGATGGCAATTTGATAGGTCGAGATCCAGCTCACGTTTAAAATGACGTCTGAGCCGGAAGGATGAATTCTAGGATCTGATTGAGGATTGCGAGCATTCGCAACAAATTGAATCAACGGACTCAAAATGATAATGACAAGAGATGCCAATAAGATTACGAGACTTATGGGATTAACCATAATGCAACCAAACAAGAATTTCAAGAGCAATAGGCTCCTGAGGATTTTCGGAAGATCTAATAGTATTTTGAAGACTATTGTGAAATACATGAATCAACTAGGGATGAGTCGATACTCGGTAGGTGCGAGTAATTATCCGTATGGGTATTTCTGCGGCAAGGAACTACAAGGCAGTGGTACAAGGGATTCTTAAAAGCCGGAGAGTAATTCGATGTATCTGGTAATAACAAGAGAAACTCAGAGTAATTGTATGAACAACAAGTGTATGTTGTTATCCATATGGATATATCGGTAGTAGGGAATTGAAAAGGCAGAGGGCACAAGGGTCTCGGGAATGATCGAAGAGTATCCTCAACATCTTCTGGTGCAGTCGGCGACCATCTGTGATAAAGGGCTCTCTGGGAGAAAGTATTTACGAGAACCTACAGTTAGTCCTTTTAGAAAAATCATTTAACCCGAATAGGAAAGAGTTCAGAGTCCCAGAGTATAGACAAGGAGTAAAAGATCATAATACCACCCAATGGCGACGTGGGCCCGTAAGCCACACAGCCATGTTAGTAAAACAGTTTTCACTGACTAGACTCAACTTCGGCCAAGGAGTTGGAAAGGGGGATTCCTAGAGGCAGTCGGCTCTGATACCAACTTGTGACGCCCCCGATTTGACCGTACACTAATCATGCACGCAAATGTGTACGATCAAGATCAGGGACTCACGGGAAGATATCACAACACAACTCTACAACATAAATAAGTCATACAAGCATCATAATACAAGCCAGGGGCCTCGAGGGCTCGAATACAAGTGCTCGATCATAGACGAGTTAGCGGAAGCAACAATATCTGAGTACAGACATAAGTTAAACAAGTTTGCCTTAAGAAGGCTAGCACAAAAGTAGCAACGATCGAAAAGGCAAGGCCTCCTGCCTGGGACCTCCTAACTATTCCTCGAAGCCGAACTCCATGTAGAATCATCCTCGGGATCTCTAGCTCCTGGACTCCAGCATCTGGTTGTGACAACCAGGTACAGATAGGGGAAAAGAGGGAGAAAAGCAACCGTGAGTACTCATCCAAAGTACTCGCAAGCAAGGAGCTACACTACATATGCATGGGTATATGTGTAAAGGGCCATATCGATGGGCTGAACTGCAGAATGCCAGAATAAGAGGGGGATAGCTAATCCTGTCGAAGACTACGCTTCTGGCCACCTCCATCTTTCAGCATGTAGAAGAGAGTAGATGGTAAGTTCACCAAGTAGCATCGTATAGCATAATCCTACCCGGCGATCCCCTCCTCGTCGCCCTGTTAGAGAGCGATCACCGGGTTATATCTGGCACTTGGAAGGGTGTGTTTTATTAAGTATCCAGTTCTAGTTGTCATAAGGTCAAGGTACAACTCCGGGTCGTCCTTTTACCGAGGGACACGGCTATTCGAATAGATAAACTTCCCTGCAGGGGTGCACCACATAACCCAACACGCTCGATCCCATTTGGCCGGACACACTTTTCTGGGTCATGCCCGGCCTTGTAAGATCAACACGTCGCAGCCCTACCTAGGCACCACAGAGAGGTCAGCATGCCGGTCTAAACCCTATGAGCGCAGGGGTCTGGGCCCATCGCCCATTGCACACCTGCACGTTGCGTACGCGGCCGGAAGCAGACCTAGCCCCCTTAATACAAGCGCGAGCTTACGGTCCAATGCGGCGCGCGCCACTCAGTCGCTGACGTCACGAAGGCTTCGGCTGATACCACGACGCCGGGATGCCCATAACTACTCCCGGATAGATGGTTAGTGCGTATAGACCAAATGGCCAGACTCAGATGAAATACCCAGAACTCGTTAAGCGTGTTATTTGAAGTAACCGCGAACGCCGACCAGGGCCAGGCCCACCTCTCTCCTGGGTGGTCTCAACCTTCCCTGTCGCTCCGCCATAAAGCAACAGTCGGGGGCCGTCAGGAACCCAGGCCCACCTCTACCGGGATGGAGCCACCTGTCCTTTCAGCCCCCTCATCAGCATCACTTGCGGGTACTCCTCGAGCCGACCCGACTTTAGTCACCACATGTGTCATGTATATAAAGTATATAGTATATACCCATGATCACCTCCCGAAGTGATCACGGCCCAGTAGTATAGCATGGCAGACGGAGAAGAGTGTAGGGCCACTGATGGAACACTAGCAACCTATACTAAGCAGTAGGATAGCAGGTAAGGGTAACAACCGTAGCAACAATGACAGGCTATGCATCAGTATAGGATTAACCGAAAGCAGTAACATGCTACACTACTCTAATGCAAGCAGTATAGATAAGGAATAGGCGATATCTGGTGATCAAGGGGGGGGCTTGCCTGGTTGCTCTGGCAAAAAGGGTTCGTCGTCCATGTAGTCGATCACAGGGGTACCGGCATCGGTCTCAGGATCTACCGAAAAGAAGTAACGAAGGGGGAACACAATAAATAACAGAGCAATCAAAGCATCACAAAGCATAACATGACAAACGCGGTGCTAGATGTGCCCTAACGCGGTAGTAGGTGATATCGGCAAAGGGGGGAAACATCCGGGAAAGTATTACCGGCGTTTCGCGTTTTGGACAGATGAACCGGAGGGGGAAAGTTGCGTGTTTGCTATGCTAGGGATGTGTGGCGGGTGAACGGGCTGCGTATCCGGATTCGTCTCATCGTTCTGAGCAACTTTCATGTACAAAGTTTTTCCATCCGAGCTAAGGTTTGTTTTATATTAATTTTAAAAAATTTAATCAATTTTCTAAAATTAAATTAATTCGAAAATTATATTAAATGAAAATGCTAAGTGCACCTACTAGAGTGTACGCATCAATGCACACACAGGCTGACGTGTGGGGCCAGTGGGGTGTTGAGTCAGCAGGGTCAACAGTCAACATTGACTGGGTTGATTGGTCAAAACTGGGCAGTGGGGCCCAGATGTCATTGGGCCATTATATTAAACATATTGTTTATTTTGCCTAGTTAGTGGTGGGGGCCATTAGTAGTGTGTAAGGTGCTGGGTTAGTGGCCTGTAATTAGATTAGCATCTAATCTAATCCTAGCAGGGCCCAGGTGGCAATGGCACTAGCTGGCCACTGGGTGGCTGTGCCTCACGCACGAGCGCACGCATGGGGCGCTCGCGGCCAGCGCCAGCCGCAACACTGGTGGCCGAGCAAGCAGACGGCTGGGCGAGCGGACAGCGCAGGCGTGCGTCGGGGCAATCGGACGGCTGCGGGATGCGGCGAGGAGCAGGGGAAAGCAGAGGCAGCAGCAGGAAGTAGCGGCAGCAGAAAGCAGTAGTGCCAGTTGAAGCAAGAATTAGAAGCGGCAACGGCAATAGCCAGCAGCAGCGCGGGCGGGCACGGCCAAGCCGCGATGGATGCACGCTCGGGCGGCGCAGGGGCACGGCCAGGGGCGCGCGTGAGCACGGCCACGCGGCGGTGAGCACGAGCGGCGGCCGGAGCGTGAGCAGCAGGAGGGCGGAGCGGGCGATAGCAGCACACACGCAGCGGGCATGGCAATGGCCAGAGGCAAGTGCGGGCTCGCGCGAGCGGCTGTGGACGTGCGCGCCGGCGAGGCACAAGTGCGTGGGGCGCGGTTGGGCGCCCACGTGCGGTCAGGGGCTTAGGCTGGAGCAGCACGGGCATACGGGCGTGACCACGGGCACGGACGGGCCAAACTCCGGCCATGGCGACTGGTCCTCATGGGGCGACATCTACGGCGTCAGATTGAGGGGGAAAAGCAGGGGAATCGAGAGATGAGCTCACCGTGGAGGCACAAGTAGGCCCGGTGGGAGCTCAGGAGCGCAAGGTTGGACGAATTTGGAGATGAAAGTCGGCGGCGACCGGGGAAGAAGAAGCTCGATCCGCACGATGTAGAGGCGCCGAACTCGAACGGATGGTTGTAGATGGCGTAGACGAACACTACGGAGCTCCTGAACTTGTTGCATCGACGAGGGGAGTCCGGTGGCCGCGGGATCGGCGCAGCGACGGCGACGACCACGTCGGGTGCCTCTCCAGATCGGGGAGGAGAGCGAGGGTAAGAGGGGGGTAGTGGCTAGGGTTTGACCAGGGTCACGGGGTCGAGGGAGAGGGGCGAAGGGGGTCTTGTAGTCGATGGGGAGGCGTGGATGGCCGGCACCTGGCCGAGGCGCCATGGATGGCCTCCACGCCCTCCTGTTCACAGGAGGTGGGAGAAGGGCGGCTGGGCTAAGCCTCCCCAGCCACATGGGCCTAAGCGCCCAGTAGTTTAGGTTTTCTTCTTTTTTTTGTTTACTATTTTTATTTTTATCTACTATTTTATGTAAAGTTAATCCGCCAAATTGATTTTGTAAAATTATGAAACTTGGCTCATAATTTGTATTGCAATTTTGGACACTACCACAAAAAGTTTGGAGTTATTTTGAATTTTTTAAATCATGTTTAAAACTTAAATGGTTCATTAAGATGATAAGGGACCACTTCAGAAATTACTAGGGATTAACTGGTGAGTCATGTAATGTTGGTTTAATCATGACAATTAGTTAGCGAATACTTGTAACCCAATGAACATTTTTAATTTACCTTTTGAAAGAACTAATAATTTGACTCGTATTTTGAATTTGAATTTGAGTTTGATTTGGAACAAAGTGATCATTAGCAAGAAAAATGTGATGACATGGCACCATTAGTGAGTGGTTACTGTAGCTTAACTGCCGGGGTGTTACACTAGCAAACCGTTGTTTGGCTATGTTACCGCTTTTGCTCAGCCCCTCTTATAGCGTTGCTAGTTGCAGGTGAAGATGAAGTTTGCTCCATGTTGGAACATGGATATGTTGGGATATCACAATATCTCTTATTTAATTAATGCATCTATATACTTGGTAAAGGGTGGAAGGCTCGGCCTTATGCCTGGTGTTTTGTTCCACTCTTGCCGCCCTAGTTTCCGTCATACCGGTGTTATGTTCCTTGATTTTGCGTCCCTTACGCGGTTGGGTGATTTATGGGACCCCCTTGACAGTTTGCCTTGAATAAAACTCCTCCAGCAAGGCCCAACATTGGTTTTACCATTTGCCTAACAACCTATTACCTTTCCCTTAGGAGTAATTAACCCGAGGGTCATCTTTATTTTAGCCCCCCCGGGCCAATGCTTCTCTAAGTGTTGGTCCGAACTAGAGCACCGTGCGGGACCGTCCCTTGGCAACTTGGATTACGTCGGTACCTGTACGCTTCGCTCATCCGGTGTGCCCTGAGAACGAGATATGTGCAGCTCCTATCGGGATTTGTCGGCACAGTCGGGTGGTCTTGCTGGTCTTGTTTTACCATTGTCGAATTGTCTTATAACCGGGATTCCGAGCCTGATCGGGTCTTCCCGGGAGAAGGAATATCCTTCGTTGACCGTGAGAGCTTGTGATGGGCTAAGTTGGGACACCCCTGCAGGGTATTATCTTTCAAAAGCCGTGCCCGCGGTTATGTGGCAGATGGGAATTTGTTAATGTCCGGTTGTAGAGAAATTGACCCTTGACTTAATTAAAATACATCAACCGTGTGTGTAGCCGTGACTGTCTCTTCTCGGCGGAGTCCGGGAAGTGAACACGGTTCTTGTGTTATGGTTGTGCGTAAGTAGTTTCAGGATCACTTCTTGATCACTTCTAGATTCACGACCATTGCGTTGCTTCTCTTCTCGCTCTCATTTGCGTATGTTAGCCCCCATATATGCTTAGTGCTTGCTGCAGCTCCACCTCACTACCCCTTTCCAACCCATAAGCTTAAATAGTCTTGATCTCACGGGTGTAAGATTTCTGAGTCCTCGTGACTCACAGATTCTACCAAAGCAGTTACAGGTGTCGATGGTCCCAGTGCAAATGACGCAACCGAGCTCAAGTGGGAGCTCGATGAAGATCGTGTCCGTTGTGTTGTTTCTTTTCCTGTTGATCAGCAGTGGAGCCCAGTTTGGACGATCGGGGATCTAGCATTTGGGGTTGTCTTCTTTTATTTCGGTTCCGTACTCGGACCTTGATTGTAATCTGAATGATGTATGTTTAATTTATGTATTGTGTGAAGTGGCGATTGTAAGCCAACTCTTTATCCCGTTCTTGTTCATTACATGGGATTGTGTGAAGATGACCCTTCTTGCGACAAAACCACCATGCGGTTATGCCTCCAAGTCGTGCCTCGACACGTGGGAGATATAGTCGCATCGTGGGCGTTACAAGTTGGTATCAGAGCCATCCCCGACTTAGGAGCCCCCTGCTTGATCGAATCGCTGGCGTTGTTGAGTCTAAAAAAATAATGTTTTGAGTCTTAGGATTATATATATCGGAGAGTAGGATTATATATATCGGAGAGTAGGATTCTTTTCACTAAAATATTTTTTTAGGATCACGCGGTTATCTTGGAATCGTTTCGATGGTTTTGTGACGTGAACATTGTTCTTGGTGCCTCCTAACATTTAGGGGTTGTGGCAGTGTCCCGGGGAGTTGATCTCTGAGATGTTGTCGTCGCAATTTTATCGTTGCAGTTCTGGAATATCGTCACAATTTAGGGGTTTTTTCGCCGACATCGAAAATCTCTTTTATGCAGTTGTTGGTGAGATTACATCGATGCCACCTAGTACTGGGGCGCGAGTTCGGGAGTATTGCCATAATTCGTATAACGGATGCTTTTCGAAGGTTGAGGTAAACGATTTCCCAAGGTTTCTTGGTTATGTGTTGATGGATGGATACAGCTGGATCTAGGTATTGTTAGCTTGGGTGAGATATATTGCGTCCCCTGTATCCCCAACACCAGATTGCATAACCAGAAAGTTTTGGGGGTTTTATAGGTGGGAATTCAAGTAGCTCCAAGGATATCTTTTCGACGGATGTATGATTTGAGATTGGGGTCCAACGTCTAGTGGCTCGCTTTTCACGGTCGATTTACAGTGGTCGCGAGGCATCTTAAAGTAATCTTGTCTATGCCGATTCGGGGACGTCTTGTTTGTCATTCATGACGTCCGCTGTACGTCGTGCCCGTGGGGCCTCATCACGAACACTTTGAGCGAAATCTCTATGATATGTTTGTTTCCGTCTTATTCTGCAAGCCAAATCCTTTTTTTTTGTTTTGTTTTGTGGTATTCGATTTGCTTTAATGCCAAGTGTTGATTCCATACCTTATTCTAAGCGGTGTCGTCATATTTCTATGTGAATACTAATCCTTCATGATAACCGAGAATGTCATGTCAATTCTATTTTCCAACCGGCGTGCTTCTCTTCAAGTGGATCCAATCATTTCAACATTCGTAAGATCAATTATAAGCTTTTTTTCTCAATGGTGTTCGTTTCATCCGTCCCAAGTTGCCTTTGTTTCTCCCACCCTCCCACCCTTTTTCTTCAAGGACTCAGATTTCTAATCAAGTATCCACCTTATTGATGTGCAGTCTATTCATTCTTTTCTTTCAATGTTCTTATCCGGTGATTCTCAGGAAGATGCTAAGGAAGTTTCAACTTCATCATTCTTCACTCTCTTTTTTTTCTCCGGTGGTCTAAAAGTCAAGCTTCATTCTTGATCATATCTCTTCCTCTTGTTTCACATGATTTCCATGTTGGAAGTTCTTATCTAAGCATCTCATAATCGTGCTCTTCTCTCTATTCATGTGTTCCGGAGTACGGAAGATATCTCAGAAGATTCGCATTTCCATTCTTAATCCGTTCAAGCTATTTCGAGGATGCTATCTCATTCAAGCCATTTAATTCAACCAGTGCAATCTCTCTTTTCAAGCAATCGTTCCACGGTGGTTCTTTTGAGTGGGCCCTAACCCAAAGGTCTTTTCCAGGATCTTACCTGACTCTTCTAATTTATCAGGAGCAATTCCCAAATTCTTTCAAAGTTTGACATAAGAATGATTTCTCATCAGTCAAATGTATCCTCCAAGTTCGTTTTCAAATTCTTTTCATCGTTGGTTCAACCTTTATATTTTTCATCCCGGAGTATCTCAACAATTGTTAGGGTGGTTCTCATCATCATTATCAATATGTGAAGACCGAAGAAGAATTGCTCTTGAATCTTGGTCCGTTCTCTTGAAGATTCATGGTTCTAGCTTCATGCCATCCTCTCATAATTGTTTTCGATTGCGAGAATTCTTTTCACCCATCCGGAGCATTTTAGGAGTCTTTTTAGTTTGATTCTCTGGAGCCATCATCTCAGAATTATTCATTCTCAGCTTTCAGATCTCATTCTCCAAATTTTACCGGTGCATCATTCAAGTATTCTCTAATCAGCTCGTGATCTATTGTTCACATGTATCTAAATCCCCTCAAGTATCTTCATTCATTTTCCATTTGTTCCCAGTGTATTGTGCTTTTGCCACTTTCATTTTCAATTCTTACGGCAATTGTTCAAGATTCCTCGTCCTATATTCCCATATTTAATTTGTTCATGTTTCAATCCTACCGGTGGTTCGTTGAAGACCTTCTCAAGTTTACGCCATATCTCTCTTAATCCTTTCTACGAGAATAAGTAGTATGCCAAATCAGTTGCTTTTCTTCAATTTATATTGGTGAAGGATACGCATAACATAATTCTTGTTCTTGTTTCATCCAAGTGATTAATTCCTTCTTCCGGAGTTCCAAGTTTTTCCGCTTTATCTCGTCGCGAAGCTCCATCTAAATCATTGCAAGGCTTCACCTTGTGTTTTCAACTTCTCTCTCTTTCTATCATCCTTGTTTTACCGGAGTTCTTCATGGAAGGTTCACATGGTGGTTCGTCAAGGATTTTTTTTCATTCTTCAATTGTTCTTCAAGATTTCTCTCGAAGTTATGATCCGTCAAACCATACTTCAAAATAAACATGGTGCTCAACACATGTTTTGTTTTGAGGAGTTCAAGTATTCTTCATCTTGCATTCCAAAGTGCATTCTTTCTACAATATCTTTTGAGGTGGTGTTATGTCATTTTGACAATTTCCTTTCCTGTTTCATGATTCACAAGTTGTTAAGAATGAGATATTTAAATCCATCATTTTTCTCTTCGTTCAAGAGATCTTTTCGACCAGTCAATCTCTTTGTTGGAGTTACCTTGGGTTATATTTCACCTAAAGCCTTCCATTGGGAATGTTGCTTTTCGTGGTTTCTATCAATGATCCAAGTTTTCTCCTATCCTCTCGGCAAGAGAAGTTTTCATCTCTTTGTTGATCTCAAGCAAGCAATTGTTTTCGATAGTGGCAGAATTTCACCTCAAGTTTTGAGATGTCTCCATAAGCCCACGAAGATCATATCTTTTCTTTGTTGATTTTTCAACAACTCCGTTCTATCCTTCTTTTAAGGATGCTCTCTCAAATTCACTTAAGGTAGAACATGCTGTTTTCTTCTCCGTTCTTTTCATTGCATTCTTTCATTTCTACCGGAGGCATTGTGATAGTGCTCTCTTCAACCCATCTTCTTGTTTTGTCAAGATCATCTTCTTTCCTTGCTTATCCATTTAACCGGAGTGTTGTGTCATCTCTTCAATTTCTTTTCATCTTATCAAGTTTTCCTTCTCTTGTCCAACCGGAGTGCTGTCAAAATTATTTCATTCTTGTTCCTTGGCTATCTCGTTATACCGGTGTGGTTTCA
This sequence comes from Aegilops tauschii subsp. strangulata, assembly GCF_002575655.3. Classification (NCBI taxonomy): domain Eukaryota; kingdom Viridiplantae; phylum Streptophyta; class Magnoliopsida; order Poales; family Poaceae; genus Aegilops; species Aegilops tauschii. The sequence goes on from NC_053038.3 coordinate 160,737,766, forward strand.
TATTCTTTTGGTTCGTTAAGCCCTTGTTTCATGTCTTTCAACCCACAAGGTTCTCATAATCTTCCTTGTTACCCTTTTCTAACGGAGTGTTTGTAATCTCGTTCATCTCCGTTGTATTCTTTTCTCAAAATTGTTTAACCTCTCAAGGTTCTTTGGTTTGACTCGTTTGTACAAGAAGCAACTTAGATTTACCTCTTCTCTTTCTTTTCTGCTTCTCTCCGGTGCCATCCTAGATCTCGGGACGAGATCCTCTTGTAGTGGTGGAGTGTTGTAACGCCCCAAGACCGATGCTCCAGACGCCTTCCATGTTCTTCGTGATCGCCGTGTGTTTTATTTGTTGGTTGCATTTCATCATGGTATCATCCGCATTGCATCGGCACTCGTTGCCGTCATTGTTTTTAAAACTTGCATCCGATCGTAGTTGCCGTGTCCCCCCTTGCTTTCGTTGACCGTTCCGAGACCAACCTTGTTATTCGTTTTCCCTCTTGCCTAAACTGGAGTCTCTCTCTACAGTGCACGAACCCCCTTGTGTGTGTGTTCGAAGCTGTCCCGAACCCGACCCGCTCAGTCATCACCGATGGGTCCGGATCATCCCCTAACATCTATAATAACATCTCTGTTTTCTTAATTTGGTCCCCTAACCTATTTATCCGAGACCGTCCGATTTTAATCGGAGGGTCCAAACCTAATCCTATTGTTCCTATATATAGACTAACCCCTACCCTAAAAATTAGGAGCATTGTCCCATCCTCCCAGCCGCCGCCGCCAGTCCTTTTCCACCTCAGGATCCTCCCGATCCAAATCCACCCGCAGCTAATCATCCTTCCCTGCCTCGAGCTGAGCCAGGAGCTCGTCCATGACCCCGAGTCACTTCTCCCGCCGGCAATCGAAGCCACCGACCAGGACCCCGTCGTCCTCCAGCAACAACCAGGAGCTCAAGCTCCCTCCTCTCTGTCCATGGCACCCCCGCCCCGAGCACGCTGGACCACGCCCTTCCTCCCTGCTCTTCCTTCCCTCCTCACGCTGTTCCTCCCTGACCGTGCCTCCCCGTCTCGTTGTTCCTCGCAGGGAACCATGTCTGTCGCCTGGAGCAGCAGCAGCGCCCGAGCGCTCCTCCACCGGCGGTCTGCGAACCGGGCCGCTCCCGCACCCCACCTCCTTCCTCTCCCTTCCCTGTCTTTCTCCCTCACCTCACATCTCTCCCTCTCTGTTTGCTCGAACAGGAGACAGCGACGCTGCCTGGAGCTTCTCCACCGCCGACTCCCTCCGTCTCTGGTTCCTCCCGGCTCCGCTGCCTCGCCACGGCGGACCTCGCCAGCAGGTCCCATCGATGAGCCCCTACTCCTTTCCTCACCTCCCGCTTGCCTTTCTCTAAGCTTTTCTGACCCCGCCACGACGCCCTCTGCAGGTAGACATCGCCGCCTTGGATCCGCGCCAAGCTCCACCGTCCCCGCGCCCCTACCGTCTCGCCAGATCCGGCAGGTCCTCGTCGCCGCGCCGCGCCCCCCTGCATTGCGCTGCCGCTCCCCTGCTTGAGCCGCCGCTGCTCTGCTTCCTGACGAGCAGAGGAACTCGCCCCCCCGCTCGTTCGCCTGTGCGTGGCCGCCCGGATGGGCCACATTGTCTGCCTCTAGCGCCCCCCGTGGGTCGCTTCCTCTCCAGATCCGGCCCAGTGGCCCATTGTGAGCCGCCCCCAGCGCCTGCCATGTTCGGCCCCTGTTCCAGATTCAGCCTGCCTATGTTTTTTTCCGAGCCCTGTGAATTTGTCTAATAATCCAGAGAATGCCAGTTTTCAGAAAACCCCTTGTTGTTCATGCATTTAATAACTGAATAATCATGCATCATATGTAAATACTTCATATATGTTAAATGCTTAGTTTTTCAAGTACTTTCATAATATGCAGCAATCATCCATGTTAAAAATGTTGTTTGATTAAATTTGCGTAAATGCCATGTTAAAATGATTTATTTCATAACTAATTGACCGTAACTCCGAATTTAATAAACTTTATATGTAAATGGGGTAGAAAAATGCATAGATTAACATGATGCACTTTACTTTGCTGTGTAATAACTCTAAAATTGTGTATAGTGGAGAACAGTAGCAAATTCGAAATATGCATATGAGGATTTTCCGGAATTGTTATTTGTTGTTCCGGCCTCACTTAAACTTGCCTAAATAGTTAGTTTATTTATGCTTCACCTCTTGCCATGTTAATCAACATTTAACTTTGTTGGGTACATAAACGAGAGCAAACTAAATAACTCGAGTGGTGTTTCATCAATATGCAACTCGTTGCATATTGAGCTCCACTTAATTTGTAGTATTGTTTGTTGCACTTTGCCATGCCATGAGTCATTAAACCGGACATGCATCATACATGATTGTGCATCATGCCATGGTCATGTGATGGTTGTTTACCATGTTGTTTGTTTCTTTCCGGGTTGCTTCTCTCGTTAGCTTCGGTATCGTTCCGGAGTTGTGAGGATTCGTTCGACTACGTCCGTTTGTCTTCTTCATGGACTCGTTCTTCTTCCTTGCGGGATTTCAGGCAAGATGACCATACTCTCGAAATCACTTCTATCTTTGCTTGCTAGTTGTTCACTCTATTGCTATGCCATGCTACCTACCACTTGCTATATCATGCCTCCCATATTGCCATGCCAAGCCTCTAACCCACCTTTCCTAGCAAACCGTTGTTTGGCTATGTTACCGCTTTTGCTCAGCGCCTCTTATAGCGTTGCTAGTTGTAGGTGAAGATGAAGTTTGCTCCATTTTGGAACATGGATATGTTGGGATATCACAATATCTCTTATTTAATTAATGCATCTATATACTTGGTAAAGGGTGGAAGGCTCGACCTTATGCCTGGTGTTTTGTTCCACTCCTGCCGCCCTAGTTTCCGTCATACCGGTGTTATGTTCCTTGATTTGGCATCCCTTACGCGGTTGGGTGATTTATGGGACCCCCTTGACAGTTCGCCTTGAATAAAACTCCTCCAGCAGGGCCCAACATTGGTTTTACCATTTGCCTAACAACCTATTACCTTTCCCTTGGGAGTAATTAACCCGAGGGTCATCTTTATTTTAGCCCCCCCGGGCCAATACTTCTCTAAGTGTTGGTCTGAATTAGAGCACCGTGCGGGACCGTCCCTTGGCAACTTGGGTTACGTTGGTACCGGTACGCTTCGCTCATCCGGTGTGCCCTGAGAACGAGATATGTGCAGCTCCTATCGGGATTTGTCGGCATAGTTGGGTGGTCTTTCTGGTCTTGTTTTACCATTGTCGAAATGTCTTGTAACCGGGATTCCGAGCCTGATCGGGTCTTCCCGAGAGAAGGAATATCCTTCGTTGACCATGAGAGCTTGTGATGGGCTAAGTTGGGACACCCCTGCAGGTTATTATCTTTCGAAAGCCGTGCCCGCGGTTATGTGGCAGATGGGAATTTGTTAATGTCTGGTTGGAGAGAACTTGACCCTTGACTTAATTAAAATACATCAACCACGTGTGTAGCCGTGATGGTCTCTTCCCGGCAGAGTCCAGGAAGTGAACACGGTTCTTGTGTTATGGTTGTGCGTAAGTAGTTTTAGGATCACTTCTTGATCACTTCTAGATTCACGACCGTTGCGTTCCTTCACTTCTCGCTCTCATTTGCGTATGTCAGCCACCATATATGCTTAGTGTTTGCTGCAGCTCCACCTCACTACCCCTTTCCTACCCATAAGCTTAAATAGTCTTGATCTCGCGGGTGTGAGATTGCTGAGTCCTCGTGACTCACAGATTCTATCAAAACAGTTGCAGGTGCCGATGGTCCCAGTGCAGATGACGCAACCGAGCTCAAGTGGGAGCTCGATGAAGATCGTGTCTGTTGTGTTGTTTCTTTTCCTGTTGATCAGTAGTGGAGCCCAGTTGGGACGATCGGGGATCTAGCATTTGGGGTTGTCTTCTTTTATTTCGGTTCCGTACTCGGACCTTGATTGTACTCTGAATGGTGTATGTTTAATTTATGTATTGTGTGAAGTGGCGATTGTAAGCCAACTCTTTATCCCATTCTTGCTCATTACATGGGATTGTGTGAAGATGACCCTTCTTGCGACAAAACCACCATGCGGTTATGCCTCCAAGTCGTGCCTTGACACGTGGGAGATATAGCCGCACGGCGTTACTGACAAGTACTCAGGAACACTCTCTGGAGCAGGACCTATCGAGAAGGAACGGTCTCGAAAATAAAAACACAAACATATGCAAATAAATAATGCATGAACATGGCATGTAGATGTGATTTTGTTTGTGCTAATGCATCCAGCATTCTATTTGAATGAAGTCCATTTGAACCAAGGGTTCAAATGCAACTCCAAATTTAACTTTTATAAATGCCATTTATGTGTTTTCACATATACAGCAGGTATAATTTTATTTGTCATGCATAAAACTGGTACAGATGGATAGATTGGATTTTTCTGATAATTTTTCATATATAACTTATTTCAATCTGAGCTACGGTTGAATTTTTGTGAATTTTAGAAGTTTTACTAATTTTTTGGAATTTCCTGATTTATTTTAATACCAGAAAATGAATAACTGCGTCAGCATTATAGAGGCATGACGTCAGCGAGTCAACCGTGGCTGACCAGGTCAAACCTGACGTGTGGGGGTCCACACGTCAGTGTCATAGTTAATTATAGAGTTAATTAATCCTAACTCCAAAACTACCTAAAAAGGATTAGTGGGCGCTGGGGCCCAGTGTCAGTGTCTCTAGGGGGTAATTAGTGCCTAACTAAGAAGGCCACGTCAGCCCGTCGGAGTTCTGGCCGGCGGTGTCCAATACCGCGGCCGCGACTCGCCGGACTTGCGCTCCGAGCGGCGGCTGGACGCGCGGAGACCACCGGGGCGTAGCCCGTCGTCGTCCGCATCCAGGGGAGCAGGTGGGAGGCTGCGGGGGCACCGGAGCTCGTCGGAAACAAGCTCGAGGCGGCGGCCAGAGTTCGGCCGGGTGCGCGCGGGTGCTGCAGGGCACGGCAGGAGCTGCGGGTGGCGGCGTTGGCCATCTGGGAGGTTGCTGAGCGCGATGGCAGGTGCATGCGCGGGCTACGGTGGCTCTAGCCACGACGGGGAGGTACCACTGCGGCGCGACCGCTCAGGTCCGGCGGCTAGCATGGCTACGGCACGAAATCGAGCGCGGGGAAGGAGGGGAAGCGGAGGAGAGCTCACAGCGGTCTCGATGGCGTCGTGCGCGAGCTCGGGGAAGCACTGGCGTGGCCGGAATGTCGTCGGCGATCTCAGGCGGCCGAAGGTGAAGACGACGTTGGTGGCGGTGATGCAGGCCGTCCGGAGGTGCGTGGCTCGACGGAGAGGACGAGGGAGACGCGGCGAAGCTTCTGAGCTTGTCGGAGACGCGAGGCCGTGGCGGTGGGCGCGGCAACGGCGAGCGGCGGCGACGGTGGCACTCGGGCGGTGAGAGAGAGAGAGCGGTAGAGGAGGAGATGCCCACGGGAGAGAGTGAGAGAGGTGCGGGGCGGCGCGTGGCGTCGTCCAGGGCATCCAGTGCAACGAGGGGGGTGAGGTAGGCAGGTAGGTGGCGTGGCGGCACGGCGGTGCGCGCGCGTCGGCCACGCGCCCGGCCAACTAGCATGAGGACAAGGACGACTGGCACTGTGCCAGTGGGCCGGCTAGGCTGCACAGTGCCAGGCCGTAGCTAAGCACAGTTAAGCGTTTTTCCACTTTTGTTTTCTTTTCTATTTTCTGACATTTGTTTTGACTTAATAATAATACTAAATCATTTTATTTTCTTCTAACAATTTTTGCAGGGACCTAAAGGGTTATTCCAAAGCCCCTCAGTAAAATTCAGAATTTTTGGACATATATAAAATATATAACATATATATATCCAATGCAAATAATTATTGCATTTATTCCAAAAGGCCAAAATAAATATTTATGAGCTCCTAAAAATATTCGTTTGAATTTTACCTCTGACCAATATTTTCAGAGAGCAACATGAACATTTTCTTGGACCCTTTTGGAGCACTTTTTATCTAGGTCATTTCCAGAAATGATTTCTGAGGGTTTCACAAATCCCCATTTCAAATTTAAATGAAAATTAAACATGATGCAAACGTGAAGGCTAGCCTAGGTCATACCAGAACTAGGGATGTGACAACTCGCCCCCACTCGAAAGAATCTCGTCCCGAGATTCAGGGGTCGATGGTAAAAAGGTGGGGTACTCCAGTCGAAGACGATCTTCTTGCTCCCAAGTAGCTTCTCCCTCGGAATGATGAGACCACTGAACCTTGAGAAACATGATGTTCTGATGTCAGGTGACACGCTCTGCTTGATCAAGAATGCGAATAGGGTACTCTCGATATGTGAGGTTATCTTGGAGATCAAGCGTTTCGTGGTTCACTCCGCGGATGGGATCCGAGAAGCAATGCCTGAGTTGAGAGACGTGGAAGACATCATGGACTCGAGAAAGATGTGGGGGTAGTTCCAACTGGTAGGCAACCTCTCCTCGTTTAGCGAGAATGAGAAAGGGACCAATATAACAAGGAGCCAACTTGCCCTTGATACCGAATTGATGGGTACCCTTCAAAGGGGTAACCCGAAGGTAAGCATTGTCGCCAACCTCATAAGTCATTTCCTTATGACGACGGTCATATTGACTCTTTTGATGAGATTGGGCTGTTTTCAAATTCTCACGTATAATGCGAACTTGCTCTTCTGCTTCCTAGATCATATTCGGTCCAAAGAATTGTCTTTCCCCGGTTTCTGACCAGTTCAAAGGTGTTCGACATCTTCATCCATACAGAATCTCGAAAGGAGCTTTCTTGAGACTGGATTGGTAGCTATTGTTATAAGAAAACTCGGCGAAAGGAAGACACTTCTCCTAATCCATACCGAATGAGATAACACAAGCTCTAAGCATGTCTTCGAGAATTTGATTGACCCGTTCCACCTGACCACTTGACTGAGGGTGGAAAGCGGTACTGAAAGAAAGATGGGTTCCCATGGCAGTCTGGAAACTCTCGCATAAATGAGAAGTGAAAAGACTACCACGGTCTGAATTGATCTCTAGTGGAACACCATGAAGTGACACTATTCGAGAAATGTATAAGTCAGCAAGCTGGCTAGCAATGATACTCTCTCGAACAGGAAGGAAGTGAGCCACTTTGGAAAGACGATCAACGACTACGAAGATAGCGTTATTCCCTTTCTTGGTCCTGGGATGAAGTCCGTACCAACTTTATCCCATTTCCACTCAGGAATGGCTAAAGGCTGAAGGGTGCCAGCAGGCCTTTGATGCTCTGCCTTAACGCGACGACCAACGTCATAGTTATCAATGAACCGAGCGATTTCTCTCTTCATCCTAGTCCACCAGAACCTCTGGCGTAGGTCCTGATACATTTTAGTACTACCGGGATGAATCGTGAAAGGTGATTCATGCGCCTCCTTAAGGATTAATTGTCAAAGATGTTGATTCTTGGGAACCACCAAGCGATTCTCGAAGAAAACAACACCTCGATCATCTATAGAGAAACTTCCAACAACCCCCTTATTAATGTTTCTCTTGATCCGGGAAATTCCCGTATCATGCTTCTGAGTAGAGATGATCTGATCCACAAGAGTAGGTTTCGCCACCAAGGTAGAAAGGAATCCATGAGGAGCAATGTGAAGGTTAAGCTTACAGAATTCCTCATGAAGAAGTGGTTGGCCCTGCTGCAACATAAGATTGTTGCAATAGGACTTACGACTTAGCGCATCAGCCATGACATTGCCCTTGCCTGGGGTGTAGGTAATCCCTAAGTCGTAATCTGAGATCAACTCCAACCAACGTCTTTGCCTAAGGTTTAAATCAGGTTGGGTGAAGATATACTTGAGACTCTGGTGATCGGTGTAAATCTCGCAACGTTTACCAAGAAGGTAATGTGGCCATGTCTTAAGTGCATAGACTACGGCTGCAAGCTCTAGATCATGTGTAGGATAATTATCCTCTTGTGGATGCAACTGTCGAGATGCATAGGCAATCACATGACGATCCTGCATAAGAATGCAACCTAGTCCCTGTCGTGAGGCATCACAATAGATAACAAAGTCCTTAGTGAAATCCGGTGGCACCAGTATGGGAGCAGAAGTCAGGCATCTTTTCAGCTCCTGGAAACTGGGCTCACACTGTGGGGACCACTCAAACTTTTTATCTTTCTTGAGAAGTTCCGTGAGAGGTTTGCCACTTTAGAGAAGTTCTCAATGAAGCGGCGACAATAACTGGATGGACCAAGAAAACACCTAACTTGTTTAACTGTTTCAGGTGGAGTCCAATCAAGGACGGCCTGAACTCTCTCGGGATTGACGGCAATGCCCTTACCAAAGATCACGTGCCCTAGGTAGGTCACTTCTGGCAACCAAAATTCGCACTTGGAGAACTTGGCATAAAGGCGATGCTCTCTGAGTTCTTTCGACACAAGTCTAAGATGTTCGGCATGCTCTTCCTCGTTCTTCGAGTAAATAAGAATATCATCGAGGTAAACCACAACGAACTTGTCTAAGTACTCCATGAAGATCGAGTTCATCAAGCGGAAGAAGGTAGCTGGAGCATTGGTTAGACCAAAGGACATGACGGTGTACTCGTACTGGCCATAACGAGTGACAAAAGCCATCTTAGGAATGTCCCCTTTCTAATCTTGATTTGGTGGTAACCTAACCTCAAATCCATCTTGGAAAAGACTGAGGATCCAGCGAGCTGATCATACAGGTCGTTGATCCTAGGGAGCGGATACTTGTTCTTTATCGTGACCAAATTAACGGGACGATAATCTACAACCATGTACCATCCTTCTTCTTGACGAAGAGGACGGGGCAAGCCCAGGGAGAAGAGCTAGGACGGATGAAACCCTTTTGCAAGGATTCATCGAGTTGTTTCTTAAGCTCAGCTAGTTCTAAGGGTGCCATCTTGTAAGGTCTCCTAGAAATTGGAGCGGTTCCTGGGATAATATCTATGACAAACTCTACATCTCTGTCAGGTGGAATGCCTGGCAGTTCCTCTGGAAAGACATACGGAAAGTCACGGACTACCGGGATATCTTCAAGGTCTGGGAGAGGGCTGGCATTAAGAGAATAGAGTTGGCGCTTTGCAACTCTGGTGGAGACAGTGACTATCTTGCCAGATGGGTGTGTAAGCTGAACAGACCTAGTGTAACAATCAATCTTGGCATGATGAGCTATCATCCATTCCATACCCAAGAAGATGTTAATATCTGTAGACTTGAGGGCTATAATTGAGGCAAGGAATACAAGTTTGTCAACAAGGATTTCATTACCATGGCTTATTCTGGTAGTTTGCCATCTAGACCCTGGAGTTTGGATTTCAAGTGGAGTTGGCATATCACAAAATGACATGTCGTGCAAACGAGCATAGCCTTCAGAGATGAAGGAGTGAGATGCTCCGGTATCGAATAGAACCAAAGCTGGATGGCAATTGACAAGGAGTGTACCAAGAACAACATCCGGATCATCATGAGCATCTTTAGCTGAGACGTGATGCACACATCCATGTTCAGTGGGAGCTAACTTGACACTAATCATCTTGCGTGATGGCTTACCACGGCCAACAGACTTCTCAGGCGGGGGTGGAGCATAGTTGGTTTGAGGCAGTCACGTGCATAGTGTCCTCGCTTTCTGCATGTGAAGCAAGTACCTGAAGTAGGACGTGGACCCGCATTGACAAGCGGTCTACCAATAGGCCTGGGTGGAGCATACTACTGAACTGGGTGAGTGCCACATAAGATGGCCTCGGTGAATATCCGGGTGGAAGAGCGGAGTTCGGAACCCAAATCCGGCCTTTCTGAGAACTAGAACCGGAGGAAGAACCCATATGATGGTTGTGCTTACGAGACTCCTCGTAGGTGAGCTGAGCTGTCTCTGCATTAATGGACTTGTTCACAAGAGCTTGGAATGTATTGCAATGGTGCAAGTGGAGATCACGACGCAACTTGGGGTTGAGACCCTTTCAGAACCTAGCCTGCTTCTTGGCATCCGTGGACTCCTCTTCTGTAGCATAGCGGGCGAGGTTCTCAAACTCTCTACTGTAAGCATCAACAGCCATCTTACTCTGGGTGAAACTATAGAACTCTTCTCTCTTGCGGTCAATGAGAACCTGAGGAATGTGATGCTCATGAAAAGCCTCAGTGAAATCTCTCCAGGTAGGTATCTGGCCAGCTGGAAGCATAGCCTCATAGTTCTGCCACCAAAGACTAGCAGGACCTTCCAGGTGATATGCAGCATAGGTGACCTTGTCACCTTCAGCGTTCGCAGAACGCAGCTTGAGTGACACTACGGAGACAGTCATCTGCATCGAGTGGCTCAATGGAATGATGGAAGGTAGGTGGTTTTATACCAATGAAATCATAGATGGTCGCTGACTCTTTGCACTGAGGTGCGGTGTTCTCCTCGATACGTGCTAACAAGCGGTTAGACTCACACTTGTTCCTCTCCATCTCTAACATGAACTTTGCCAACGAAGACTGGTCGGGAGGATCCTCAACCCTACCATCTCCGTGGTTCCGGCTACGAGCAACAGAACTTCGGTTAACCGGCAACATCCTAAAACGAAACCATGGAAAACAAGGATGGATTCAGCATCAACTATAGGATGCAGAAGGTAGCACAAGAAATTAGTATCTCTCAAACTCCTAGGACAATTCCGGCGGCATAACGGCAGTAAAATGCTCAAAATGGGACATTCTGCAAAAGACGGGGTAGCACCATACTCAACATCATCACAGAAGGTTCTGAGATATTACTAAACAGGCTACACTCGAGGTACTCGAACTGGGATATGACTCTGATCAACCAATCCTAAGAGACTACAGAGTAGTAACACGTGATCCTGATAGACAAAAGAGAAAGCCTAGTTCCTTAACCCCGTAGGAAAGATGGAATGACTCAGATAAGAAGGGCATGAGGTATAAGGAGTAAAAAGAGCCTTACGTTCCCTTCCACAATGAATTCCCTTATGTAACTAAAGAATTTCTAGACTCAACTTCGACCAGTTTGGCTTGGTAATCCTACAGGCAGTCAGGCTCTGATACCAAAGCTGTCAGGACCCCGATTCTAAGTCACACCGATCTATCATGTAACACCTCATATCACTTTGCGGCCTCACGCACGGTATTCCCACGGGTATCGCCTTACCATGGCCCGGGACCGTTTGCGCCTTTTGGCTCACGTATATGACAGTGTCGCTAGCATCCATATGACAGAGAACCCGGGCCGACATCACTAGTCGTGAACCCAAAGTGGCACTAACTTACATGGACAGGCATACATGAAACAACATCGAGCATGTCGGTCAGCAGCATGTGAATCCGGGCTGTAGCAGCTGGGCTAATAGGACTCCGGGAACCCGGGCTGTAGCAAGCTAACAGGACTCCGGATGTCACCGCGTGACATTTCCATGAAGGGACAGACACAGGAACGAAGTGAATCACATGTCGGCCAGTCTAAGTGTTCCGGAGCAGTAGTGCTGGGCTAGCAGGACTCTGGTAAACCGGGCTGTAGCGGACTACCATGGCTCAGTGGAAGCACCAGACTACATTTCCCCATAAGAGAGGCTACCAAGGATAGACAACTAGGTTGTCGGATCCCACACATAGCAATACACGTTACACGTACGCATAACATGCAAGTATGTGATGTACAACATGGCATCACAACATAACTCAACAACTCATATAGATAAAGGTCTAGAAGAGCCACATAGCATTTAATACAAACAGGGGTCTCATGACCCATCATTCAGAGCATACAAGCAACGGAAGCATTACATGTCTGGGTACAGACAACTACAAAAGAAAAAAGGCCGAGAAGCCTGACTATCTACAAGACCCTCCCAAGGGTACAAGATCGTAGCTGAGGTAACAAGGTAGTCGTCGAAGTCCATGCAGAACTACTACTGAGACAGAAGTCTCATCTGCAAAAACATAAATTAAGCAACGTGAGTACAAAGGTACTCAGCAAGACTTACATCAGATCCTATCATACATGCATTTGTATCAAGAAGGTCATGTGGGGTTTAGTTGCAGCAAGCCAGCTTTGACTCAGTGGCTATCCTGTTCTACGACTATGAGAAACATCTTTGAGGTAAGGCAGCGCACACGAGTCCACTAATCACCACATCAATACACTAATATGGATTCATCCCCGTCTCTCTGCGAGAAGGCCATGCATAGCACTCACACTTGTCTTGAGCATTTTAGAGTATCCACTTTAAGTTGTCTATGTACCACGTAAGCATCCAAGAAGTCCATAACCGAGGACAGGGCTATTCGAATAGATCAGGATAACCCTGCAAGGGTGTACTTCTTCACACACGCTCTCACCACTTATCACCGTGTACACGTCATGTATCTCGGCAACCTTCAAGCGGAAGCCTAGCGAGGGTGTCGGCCACGACCTAACTAACCACACAAGACTCTAGTCCAGGTTTATCGCCTATTCGGGTTCCATCTGCAAGGAGATCCGGCCGGGGTTTCACTCACAGCCCCAAACTATGTTTGTAGGGTTCCCGAGCCCACCATCCGGATGCCACTCGGTACACCGGGCCACGGTGCCTAGTCTGTCCCAAGTCCACCCTGCCGGGTGCCACTCGGTAGAAAAATAGCACTACCTACAAACACCAGAAACTAGTTGCGACTCCTGGACAGAGATCAAGTTGGTTAATAAGTCGAGAGAGCTTGGATTGCCCGGAGCCCAATGTGTGGTAGTAGCTAGTCATTGGACAACTTACACAGAACTCGGTTCTTAAGGACGGTCCCAATGAGACAACCCACCATGTACTCCTACATGACCTTTACCAAATCGTGTTCACACGCTTAACTCTCAGCATCAGAACATAGCATAACACTCCAATCCATTCCCAATGAATCAGACCTGACACAACTCTAAGCAATAGCAGGCATGGCATGGTAGGAACACAACATGGCTCAATCAATTCCTACACATGCTAGTGGGTTTCAACTATTTACTGTGGCAATGACAGGTCATGCAGAGGAATGGGTTCATCTACCACAGCATAAAGTGGCAGTTGAATCGTTGTTGTCCTAATGCAATAAAAGAGAGCAGGAGCGAGAGAGTGGGATTGTATCGGAATGAACAAGGGGGTTTTGCTTGCCTGGTAGATCAGCAGAGGGGCACTGCTCGTTGGACAGGTACACTGGAACACTCTCCGGAGCAGGACCTATCGAGAAGGAACGGTGTCGAAAATCAAAACACAAACATATCCAACAAAATGATGCATGAACATGTCATGTAGACGTGATGTTGTTTGTGCTAATGCATCTAGCATTCTATTTTAATGAAGTCCATTTGAACCAAGGGTTCAAATGCAACTCCAAATTTAACTTTTATAAATGCCATTTATGTGTTTTCACCTATACAGCAGGTATAAGTTGGGTTATAATTCATGAAACTGGTACAGATGGATAGATTCAATTTTTCTGATAATTTTTCCTATATAACTTATTTCAATCTGAGCTACGGTTGAATTTCTGTGAATTTTAGAAGTTTTACTAATTTTCTAGAATTTCCTGATTTATTTGAATACCAAAAAATGAATAACTGCGTCAGCATTACAGAGGCATGATGTCAGCGAGTCAACCGTGGCTGACCAGGTCAAACCTGATGTGTGGGGTCCACACGTCAGTGTCATAGTTAATTAACAGAGTAAATTAATCCTAACTCCAAACCTAACTAAAAAGGATTAGTGGGCGCTGGGGCCCAGTGTCGGTGTCTCTAGGGGGTAATTAGTGCCTAACTAAGAAGGCCACGTCAGCTCGCCGGAGTTCTGGCCGGCGGCGACCAATACCACGGCGGCGACTCGCCGGACTTGCACTCTGAGCGGCGGCTGGACGCGCGGAGACCACCAGGGCGTAGCCCGTTGTCATCCGCATCCAGGGGAGCGGGTGGGAGGCTGCAGGGGCGCCGGAGCTCGTCGGAAACGAGCTCGAGGTGGTGGCCGGAGTTCGGCCGGGTGCGCGCGGGTGCTGCAGGGCACGGTAGGAGCTGCGGGCGGCGGCGTTGGCCTTCTGGGAGGCTGCTGAGCACGGTGGCAGGTGCATGCGCGGGTTGCGGCGGCTCTAGCCATGACGGGGAGGTACCACGGCAGCGCGACCGCTCGGGTCCGGTGGCTAGCGTGGCTACGACACGAAATCGAGCTCGGGGAAGGAGGGGAAGCGGAGGAGAGCTCACGGCGGTCTCGATGGCGCCATGCGCGAGCTTGGGGAAGCACTGGTGTGGCCGGAATGTCGTCGGCGATCTCGGGCTGCTAGAGGTGAAGACGACGTTGGTGGCGGCGATGCAGGCCGTCCAGAGGTGCGTGGCTCGACGGAGAGGATGAGGGAGACGCGGCGAAGCTTCTGAGCTTGTCGGAGAGGCGAGGCCGTGGCGGTGGGCGCGGCAACGGCGAGCGGCGGCGACGGTGGCGCTCGGGCGGTCAGAGAGAGAGCGGCAGAGAAGGGGATGCCCACGGGAGAGAGTGAGAGAGGTGCGGGGTGGCGCGTGGCGTCGTCCAGGGTGTCCAGGGCGACGAGGGGGGTGAGGCAGGCAGGCAAGTGGCGTGGCGGCACGGCGGTGCGCGCGCGTCGGCCACGCGCCCGGCCCACTGGCGCGAGGACAAGGACGACTGGCACTATGCCAGTGGGCCGGCTGGGCTGCATAGTGCCAGGCCGCAGGTAAGCACAGGTAAGCGTTTTTCCACTTTTGTTTTCTTTTCTATTTTCTGATATTTGTTTTGACTTATTAATAATACTAAATCATTTTATTTTCTTCTGACAATTTTTGCAGGGACCTAGAGGGTTATTCCAAAGCCCCTCAGCAAAATTCAGAATTTTTGGACATATATAAAATATATAACATATATATATCCAATGCAAATAATTATTGCATTAATTCCAAATGGCCAAAATAAATATTTATGAGCTCCTAAAAATATTGGTTTGAATTTTACCTCTGACCAATATTTTCAGAGAGCAATATGAACATTTTCTTGGACCCTTTTGGAGCACTTTTTATCTGGGTCATTTCCAGAAATGATTTCTGAGGGTTTCACAAATCCCCATTTCAAATTTAAATGAAAATTAAACATGATGCAAACATGAAGGCTAGCCTAGGTCATACCAGAACTAGGGATGTGACACTCTATCGCACATAAGCGTCCTTATATTTTCCTCAAAACAGCCACCATACCTACCTATTATGGCATTTCCATAGCCATTCCGAGATATATTGCCATGCAACTTTCCACCGTTCCATTTATTATGACACGCTTCATCATTGCCATATTGCCTTGCATGATCATGTAGTTGACATCATATTTGTGGCAAAGCCACCATTCATAATTTTTCATACATGTCACTCTTGAGTCATTGCCCATCCCGATACACCGCCGGAGGCACTCATATAGAGTCATATTTTGTTCTAAGTATCGAGTTGTAATCCTTGAGTTGTAAATAAATAGAAGTGTGATGATCATCATTATTAGAGCATTGTCCCGTGTGAGGAAAAAAAAAGAAAGGCCGAATAAAAAAAGAGAAGGCCCCCCAAAAAAGAGAAAGGCCAAACAAAAAAGAGAAGGCCCAAAAAAATGAGAGAAAAAGAGAGAAGGGACAATGTTACTATCCTTTTTCCACACTTGTGCTTCAAAGTAGCACCATGATCTTCATGATAGAGAGTCTCCTATGTTGCCACTTTCATATACTAGTGGGAATTTTTCATTATAGAACTTGGCTTGTATATTCCAACAATGGGCTTCCTCAAAATGCCCTAGGTCTTCATGAGCAAGCAAGTTGGATGCACACCCACTTAGTTTCTTTTGTTGAGCTTTCATACATTTATAGCTCTAGTGCATCCGTTGCATGGCAATCCCTACTCGCATTGACATCAATTGATGGGCATGTCCATAGCCCGTTGATTAGCCGCGTCGATGTGAAACTTTCTCCCTTTTTGTCTTCTCCACACAACCTCCATCATCATATTCTATTCCACCTATAGTGCTATGTCCATGGCTCGCGCTCATATATTGCGTGAAATTTGAAAATGTTTGAGAATACTGAAGTATGAAACAATTTCTTGGCTTGTCATCGGGATTGTGCATGATGGGAGCATTTTGTTTGACGAAAATGAAGCATGGACAAACTATATGATTTTGTAGGTATGAGCTTTCTTTGGCTATGTTATTTTGAGAAGACATAACTGCTTGGTTAGTATGCTTGAAGTATTATTATTTTTATGTCAATATTAAACTTTTGTCTTGAATCTTATGGATCTGAATATTCTTGCCACAATAAAGAAGATTACATTGATAAATATGTTAGGTAGCATTCCACATCAAAGATTCTGTTTTTATCTTTTACCTACTCGAGGACGAGCAGGAATGAAGCTTGGGGATGCTTGATACGTCTCCAACGTATCTATAATTTTTGATTGTTCCATGCTATTAAATTATCAATCTTGGATGTTTTATATGCAATTTATGTGCTATTTTATATGATTTTTGGGACTAGCCTATTAACCTAGAGCCTAGTGCCAGTGCCAGTTTCTGTTTTTCCTTGTTTTTGAGTACCGCAGAAAAGGAATACCAAACGAAGTCCAATTGACCTGAAATTTCACGGAGATTGTTTTTGGACCAGAAGAAGCCCACGGAGTACTGGAGATGGACCAGAAGAGTCCAGAGGCCACCACGAGGGTGGAGGGCGCGCCCCCTACCTCGTGGCCGCCTCGTGGACCCCCTGACTTGTTCCCGACGCTAACACCTCTTATATAACCCCAAACTTCCAGAACATAACCTAGATCGGGGGTTCCGCCACCGCAAGCCTCAGTAGCCACCAAAAACCAATCAGGACCCTGTTCCGGCACCCTGCCGGAGGGGGGATCCCTCACCGAAGGCCATCTTCATCATGCCGGCGCTCTCCATGACGATGAGGGAGTAGTTCACCCTATGTGTTTGATCTCTCTCTCTCTCTCTCTCTCGTGTTCTTGATTTGGCACGATCTTGATGTATCGCGAGCTTTGCTATTACAGTTGGATCTTATGATGTTTCTCCCCCTATACTCTCTTGTAATGGATAGAGTTTTCCCTTTCAAGTTATCTTATCGTATTGAGTCTTTAAGGATTTGAGAACACTTGATGTATGTCTTGCATGTGCTTATCTATGGTGACAATGGGATATTCACGTGATCTACTTGATGTATGTTTTGGTGATCAACTTGCGGGTTCAGTGACCTTGTGAACTTATGCATTAGGGTTGGCACACATTTTCGTCTTGACTCTCCGGTAGAAACTTTGGGGCACTCTTTGAACTACTTTGTGTTGGTTTGAATAGATGAATCTGAGATTGTGTGATGCATATCATATAATCATACCCACGGATACTTGAGGTGACATTGGAGTATCTAGCAGACATTAGGGTTTTGGTTGATTTGTGTCTTAAGGTGTTATTCTAGTATGAACTCTAGGATAGATCAAACGGAAAGAATAGCTTCGTGTTATTTTACTACGGACTCTTGAATAGATCAATCAAAAAGGATAACTTTGAGGTGGTTTCGTACCCTACAATAATCTCTTCGTTTGTTCTTGGCTATTAGTGACTTTGGAGTGACTCTTTGCTGCATGTTGAGGGATAGTTATATGATCCAATTATGTTATTATTGTTGAGAGAACTTGCACTAGTGAAAGTATGAACCCTAGGCCTTGTTTCGAAGCATTGCAATACCATTTGTGCTCACTTTTATCATTAGTTACCTTGCTGTTTTTATATTTTCAGATTAGAAAAACCTATATCTACCATCAATATTGCACTTGTATCACCATCTCTTTGCCAGACTAGTGCACCTATACAATTTACCATTGTATTGGGTGTGTTGGGGACACAAGAGACTCTTTGTTAGTTAGTTGCAAGGTTGCCTGAGAGAGACCATCTTCATCCTATGCCTCCCACGGATTGATAAACCTTGGGTCATCCACTTGAGGGAAATTTGCTACTGTCCTACAAACATGTGCACTTGGAGGCCCAACAACGTCTACAAGAAGAAGGTTGCGTAGTAGACATCAGTTTGCAGCCCGTCAAAGTGCTCCTCCAATCTCCTCACTTCCTCGACGTATGCTTCCATCAATGGGCTTTGATAATCTATGTTGATTTGTCTCACCACAAGCTATGAATCTCCTCGTATGATCAGCTTCTTGATTCCCAATTCTGCTGAGCCCGGCAAGGAGCCCCTCATACTTAGTTGTATTGTTGGTGGCTTCTTCCCGGGCAAAGTGCATTTGGACGACGTACTTCAAGTGGTCCCCGGAGGGGGTAACGAGAAGCATGCCAGCCCCTGCTCCTTCCAGGGAAAAAACACCATCAAAATACATAATCCATTCTTGGGGTGATTCCTTGCCGGGGAGAGTTGTTTCTGCCACTTCCTCGTCAGGGGTTGGCGTCCATTCTGCAATAAACTCTGCCAGCGCCCTGCTCTGGATTGTTGATGTGCTCTCAAAATTCAAACCAAAGTTGGATAACTCCAAAGCCCACTCCAGTATTCTGCCAGAGCCTCAGGGTTTCGCAGTATCCTTTGCAGCAGAAAGCGAGTGAAAACCGTGATCTCATGGGCTTGGAAGTAGTGGCACAGTTTCCTTGAGGCCATGATTAGAACAAAGATCAACTTTTGCACACCAGAGTACCTCGATCTAGCCCCTTGTAACAATGAGCTAACGAAGTACACTAGGCGCTGCACCACTTTCTTCCTTGCTGCATCCCTGGGGTTGCTCTCATTGCCGTGCTCATTGCTGGTCTGATCCTTTTCTGACTCTGCCGTGACCTGTCCACTTTTTGCCTCATTCACTTCTCGCTGTGCTACCAAGGCCGCACTGACCACTTGGCTGGTTGCCTCCAAGTAAAGAAACAACGGCTCCTGGGGTTTGGGTGCATTCAAGTTAAGCACAAATGATAGGTAAGCCTTCAACTCCTGCAGAGCTGCATCTGCTTCCGGGGTCCACTTCATAGTCCCTGCTTTGTTCAAAATTTTAAAGAACGGCAGGGCACGCTTGGCAGACTTGGAAATGAATCTGCTTAGTGCGGGAACACGTCCCATCAAGCGCCTCACATCCTTGACTGTCCTTGGTGCTTGGATCTGCTCGATGGCCTTGATCCTGTCAGGGTTAGCTTCGATCCCCTGATGGGACACGAAGAAACCAAGTAGCATGCCGGAGGGGACACCAAACACACACTTCTCCGGATTAAGCTTCAAGTTGATCTAGCGCAGGTTAGCAAATGTCTCCTCCAAATCTTGGATAAGAGTGGTCTTATTCTTGGTTTTGACCACTATATCATCCATATAGGCTTCTATGTTTTTGTGCAACTGTGGCTCAAAACCAATCTGAACTGCCCTTGCAAAGGTGGACCTGACACTCTTTAATCCGAATGGCATGCGGACAAAGCAGTACGTACCACATGGAGTGATGAATGATGTCTTCTCATCATCTTCTTTGGACATGAAGATCTGGTGATATCCGAAGTATGCATCCAGAAAGGAGAGAAAATCACAACCCGAAGTGGAATGAACAATCTGGTCGATGTGCGGCAAGGGAAATGGGTCCTTCAGGCAAGCCTTGTTGAGATTTGTGAAATCAATGGAAAGCCTCCATTTCCCATTCGCCTTCCGGACTACCACTGGATTTGCTAACCATGTAGGATGCAGTACTCCTCTGACCAAACCAGCTGCCTCTAGTTTCTTGATTTCCTCGGCAATGAACTACTGCCGCTCCAAGCCCTGCTTCCGAACTTTCTGCTTGACATGTCGGGCATGTGGGACAGCCAGGTGGTGATTGATTACCTCCCTGGGAACACCGGGGATATCAGATGGTTGCGAGGCAAACGCATCGATATTTGCCCGCAGGAAGGCAATGAGCACGCTTTCCTATTTGTCATCAAGGGTGGCGCTCATGGTGAAGGCACCATCAACGCCAGCTAGCCCTGCTGGGACCTTCTTCACTTGGGGTGCAGCAACCTTGGATCTCTTGTTGTTGGAACACTCCGGCACGTCGTCAACGGGTGCCCTGCACTCGGAGGGGGCATGCTTCCCGGACTCCTTCCCGGAGGTCCTACAATCCCTTTCCTTTCCCTTGCTTTTCTTGGCGGGAGCTGTTGCTGCCGCTGCCTTTGCTGCGTCGTCAACGGGTGCCCTGCACTCGGAGGGGGCATGCTTCCCGGATTCCTTGCCGGAGGTCCTACAATCCCTTTCCTTTCCCTTGCTTTTCTTGGCGGGAGCTGTTGCTGCCGCTGCCTTTGCTGCGACTTGATCCCGGCACATCTTTTCTACGCAGATAATTGCATCCTTCTCATCTGATGGGATGGTGAAGACTCCCGGTGGCCCTGGCATCTTCAATGTGTTGTATGCATAGTGGGACGCTGCCATGAATTTGGCCAGGGCCGGGCGCCCAAGAATCCCATTGTACGGCGGGGGGTTCAACCACATCAAACACAACCTTCTCAGTCTGATAGTTCAGCTCTCCCCCAAACGTCACCGACAACGTAATCTTCCCCTGGGACGGCTCCTGCCGGGCTTAACCCCTTGAAACATGCCGATAACCTCCAGCTCTTCTTCTCCAATCTGAAGCTTGTTGATAACTGCTGGGGAAATCAGATTTAACCCGGCCCCGCCATCCACTAACATCTTTGTGACCTTGAGGTTGCGGATTGTTGGGGAGACCAACAATGGCAAGCACCCTACCGCAGTGCTGCAGCTAGGGTGATCCTCCTCGCCAAAGTTGATTGGCGTGCGAGACCATTTGAGTGGTTTCCGGGCCTCTGGCGCTGGCTCCACAGCATTGATCTCTCGTGCCATTGCTTGAGCTGGCGGTGAGAGGCGTGGAAGGACCCCATCAATGCATAGGGTGTCAGTGGCCTTCTGAAACTCCTGCTCACTAGTTTCCTCTTCATTCCCTCCATCACTCACATCATTACATATTTTCTTCTCTTGGCCCCTCCAACATCTTCACCTCCCGCGTCGGCCGCGGGGGAAGCGGTGATGGCGCCACCTGCCCCAACTACGCCCCCAGCAGCACTCACGTCCTCGCTATTCTTCGCATCCCCCGCGGCATTAGAGTCTGCGGGCGGCGGAGCCTTCGAGGTGGAAGGGCGGGACGAAGAGCCGGACTTCTTCTTCTTAGGCGCCATGGTCGATGGCGTCGTCGAAGATGAACATGGTGATGAAGATGACGCGCTGCGCATGCTCTCATGTTCACACAAGCCCTCCCCCTACCTGGCGCGCCAAAGATGTCACGGGATATCCACGGCCACCTATGGGACCAGGAGGCCCCTTGCTGGTTCGGCAGGGGGACGGCGCGTTGCACAAAGAGCAGACGAGTGCAAGACAGCATGGCAGAGAGCACACAAACAATTTACCCAGGTTCGGGCCATCGCGAGGCGTAAGACCCTACTCCTGCTTTAGTGGATTGATGGTGAAATGGGAATGTTGGAACGCAGTACACTTTGCCCGGCAGGGTTGCCGTAGGGCAGCAGCGACTATGCGCGTATGGTGTGTGGGTTCCTCAACTTTCCAACCCCTCCTATAGGTGCCATGGGCATCCATTTATTGATTAAGGGGTCACCACAATGGCAAAGTGGTCATTATCCACTGATATGCAGGCAAAAAGTGCTATCATACCTAACTCTGCGGGCTGACAGGGTGCATTAAATGCACCACTTAGTGACACATCACTGGTTGCCCGTCAAGGCTTGCCGGGCTGTCTCGCCGGCTCCGCGCCTGTTCCCTTGACACATCGCAGGACGGGTGTTATTTGTAGGCTTCTTCTGTAGGAAATGGCTGCCATGTGGCCAATGGCTGCCACTTAATCACCTTGCATCTTGACACCGCACTCATCGATGACGTGGGTTGTCCTTGAGTGGTTGGTGGGGTGGTTCAGCCCCCACGAGCCCCAGCAGACCTTGCCAGGGTGCTCTGGTTGCCTGCTTCTGGTGGTGGCCTCGCCCCTTGCCGGGCTCGCCTGCCCGACAAGGGAGGCCTTCTCTTGTCGATATCTTGCTCCTCTCGCTTCATCTTGGTCCTTCTGAGCTGCATATTGGCTCTTCAAATCTCTTGGTTGTTCAATCTCAGACTTAAGCTGGTGCTTCAATCTTGACCTTGTGCCTGTGCACAGTCTAGGCAATGGACCCACTGTATCTTGCGCCGACATAAGGCACAATTGCCGGGCCCCCCGGCAGACCACCTTTTGTACAAGCATTGCCAGCAAGGCATGTAACCCTTTGTACAAAGCCACGCGCAGACCCTGAGCAACAGATGAATAAACGAAGCGCTGGCGCCCTAAGAATTAGCATGCATGTTAGGTTGAGCTTCCCTCTGGTAGGGTTGATAGTGCGTAGCGGCAACTAACCCGTAGCATAGAGATCGAGTGTGTGTCTTTTTGTCCCTTCCAGTCCTTTTTCGTTTGCATGCTGCACGGGCGCTTCAGCGGAACTTTTTGGTGGAAAGGAGACGCACTGACACCCCGACCCCAGCAATCCAAGGCTGCCGGCGGTAGCAGATTCAGATAAGTCCTCCCCCCCCCCCCCCCCCCGCTGCAGATTTCCGTATGAAACTTGAACGTACGAAACTTTGCTCGATCCCATGCCACCTTGCTCCCTCCTTCCTATGCCCAAAATCCCTTTTGGGCTGGAATTTGGTTGTAGTTGCGGTGGAAGGGGGTCAGACAAAGGGCCTAAACCTACGTTGCCCCTACCTCCGCAAAGGGCGTGAGCGTAGTCGTGGTATCAAACGGGAGGATGGCAAGGCCTGTTGCTGGAAAAATTAGAAGAGTCAGGTAAGATCCTGGGAAAAGACATGTGGGTTAGGGCCCACTCAAAACAAGACACCATTGAAACGAGTTTAAAGAGAGACAGCACCGGTTGAATTAAATGGCTCGAATGAGATAAAAACCTCGAAATAGCTTGAACGGATTAAGAATGGAATCATGAATCTTATGAGATATCTTCTACACTCTGGATATGAATAGAGGTGAATAAATAAGAGAGACTTGGATAAGAAATTGCCACACGGGAAAGCATGTGAAATAAAATGAAGAGATATGATTAACACCAAAGCTTGAATTGACTCCACCAGAAAAGAAAAGAGAACGAAGAATGATAAACTTGAAGCTCCTGAGCATCTTCACGAGGAAACACCGGATAAGAACATTGAAGGGGAAAAACTGGATATACTTACTTCATTAAGATATATGAGTCCTTGAAGTAAAGGGTGGGATGGTGGGAAACAAAGGCAACTTGGGACGAATGAAACAAACACCGTTTCAAAGAACTAAGAAATGATCTAGCAAATACTGAAAGGATAGGATTAACTTGACGAGAAGCACATCAGTTGGAAAAGAATTGACATGACAATCTTGATGATCAGGAAGAATTAGCACTCCCATACAAACATGAGAACACCACTTAGGAGAAGGTATGGAATCAACACTTGACTTTGAAGCAACTCAAATACCACAATCAAAACAAAACAAAGGATTTGGCTTGCGGAAATAAGCCGGAGCAAATACATAACCCTCATGCATTTGTTGGAAGGATGATCCTAGGTAACTACTTGAATTCCACCTAAGAACTCCTGACACTTTCTGGTCATGCAATCTGGTGTTGGGGATACAAGGAGGCACAAATATCTCACACAAATAACAAATCCTACACTCCAACGGTATCCATCCATCAACACATAACCAAGAAAACCTCGAAAATCATGTAATTCAGACCTTCGAAAACATCTGATATACTAGATGTGGCAATACATCTGATTGCTCTCCCCAGTACCGGGTGTCGTCAAACTACTCTCACCAAAAAGAGTATAGAAGTGTTTTCGATGTCGGCTTCCTTTGGTATTCTGAAACTGAAATGATAAGCACTGTGACAAAAACACCTTGGAGCTCAACTCCCCGGGACACTGCCAGAACCCCTAAATGCCAGGAGGCACCAAGACAGAATTCCGTTCACAATGATATCGCAATGATCCAACAATACCCGCGTGATCCTAAAAAAAATTTGAGTGAAAAAGAGGAGAGTGAAGTCAAAACATCTACGTCTAGAGTCCTCACTGATAACCCACAAGTATTGGGGATCGCAACAATTTTCCAGGGTAAAGTATTTAACCCAAATTTATAGATTCGACACAAGGGGAGCCAAAGAATATTTGAAGGTATTAGCAGATGAGTTGTCAATTCAACCACACCTCGAGATTAATTATCTACAACAAAGTAGTTTGATAGTTTTGATAGTAGTGACAGCAGCAAGAGTAACAGCAACAGTGATAGTAGTAATTTTGTAGCAAGAGTAACCGTGATGATAGCAGTAGTAACTTAGCAGAAACAATATAAGATAAATTCGTAGGCATTGGATCGGTGACTTGTTGGATGATATTCATCATGAGACAGTTATAACCTAGGGCGATACAGCACTAGCTCCAGTTCGTCAATATAACGTAGCCATGAATTCCGTATATAGTCATCCATGCTTATGGAAAGAACTTGCATGACATCTTTTGTCCTACCCTCCCGTGGCAGCGGGGTCCATATTGGAAACTAAGGGATATTAAGGCCTTCATTTAATAGAGAATCGGAAAAAAGCATTAACACATAGTGAATACATGAACTCATCAAACTACGGTAATCACCGGAAGAAGTCCCGGTTATTGTCACTCCAGGCTTAGCGGATCGTAACACGTAGTAGGTGACTATAACTTGCAAGATTGGATCTAACACATGGATATAATGATGAATTCATAAACGGTTCAGATCTGACCTCATGGCACCCGGGCCCAAAGTGACAAGCATTAAGCATGGCAAAGTCATAGCGACATCAATCTAAGAACACAGTGGATACTAGGGATCAAGCCCTAACAAAACTAACTCGATTACATGATGAATCTCATCCAACTCCTCACCGACCAGCGAGCCTACGAAGGAATTACTAACTCCCGCTGGGGAGCATCATGGAATTGGCGATGGAGATGGGTTGGTGATGACGGAGAACGAAGATCCCCCTCTCCGGAGCCCAAACGGACTCCAGATCTGCCCTCCCGAAGAAGAACAGGGCTTGGCGGCGGCTCCAGCTCGTGGATCGCGATAATTGTTTCTCCCTAAGTTTTTTCTCCGAAAATAGGAATTTATAGTGTCAGGGTTGAGGTCTGCGGGGCCACCAGGTGGGTACGACCCACCTGGGCGTGCCAGGAGAGGGGGCGCGCCCTGGTGGGTTGTGCCCACCCGGGTGCCCCTTTCCGGCATGTCTTGGCTCCAGAAAATCTTATTATTGATATAAAAAATCCTTGCAAAGTTTCGTTCCATTCCGAGAACTTTTATTTCTGCACAAAAACAACACCATGGTAGTTCTGCTGAAAACAACGTCAGTCCGGGGTTAGCTTCATTCAAATCATGCAAATTAGAGTCCAAAACAAGAGGAAAAGCGTTAGGAAAAGTAGATACGTTGGAGACGTATCAACTACCCCAAGCTTAAACTTTTGCTTGTCCTCAAGCAATTCAGTTGATAAACTAAAAGTGAAAAAGAAAAACTTTTATGAACTCTTTTGCTCTTGTTTGCATAAATAAGCTTAAACAGCACCCAGGTTTTCAGTCAACATTATAACTAACCATGCCGACAATAACTCTTAAGGATTATAATGACTCATATCAATGACATAACCAGCTAGCGAGCAATAATAAGGTATCTCAAACGGCAACACGTTGTCAAAACAACCATGATATAATATGACAATAGTGGTATCTCGCTAGCCCTTTCTAAGACCGCAAAACATAAATGCAGAGCACCTCCAAAGTTCGAGCAGCGACTGAACATTGTAATTCATGGTAGAAAAGATCCAGTCATGATGCACCCAACATTAGCTACACACAATGCATAAATCATGATAGCTTTGCTCTACTCAGTTTCTGGCGCTTGTTTTAGAAGGCGGTGACACAACATCAAAGTAAATAGATAGTCCCTTCGTAGAGGGAGGCAGTGATTTGTAGAGGTGCCACAGCTCAGTTTTTAAAAATAGAGATAAATGATACTTTGAGACATGCACCCTTCTTATTCACTTCACGACCATCAGTTATCAATATCTCCCATGCTAAACAGGCTAGTGGCGGTTCCCAAGAGATAAAAGTAAAGGTTTTGACTCCACTGGGAGTTTTTGTTTGATTATTCGAGCGATTAACTCTTTTTGTATTTTGCAGTTTGGGACTGGGCATCTCTATTACCGCCCTTTTCTCGTGCGATGGCGAGTGAATAAACACTCAACCTGAGAATAACCCGCTTAGCATGGAAGATACCGACCACCTCCTGTCGATCCATGAACGATCCAAGCACACAAAACGAATAATTTTTAGAAGTTTTTAGAGGTGGCACATGCAAATTTACTTAGGACGGCAAGGTAATACCGTATATAGGTAGGTATGGTGGACTCATCTGGAATAACTTTGGTTTCAAGGTTTTTGATGTACAAGTAGAATTCCCACTTAGTACAGGCGAAGGCTAGCAATTAGACTGAGAAGCGGCCAGCTAGAGAGCAACAACGATCATAACCATGCATTATGCATAATTAACATTGGACACTAGCATGATTAGGATATGGTCACCATGAACATAAATATCATAGAGGCTATGTTGGTTTTGATTCAACTACATTCATAAACATGTGCCAAGTCAAGCCACTCGAGCATTCAGAGGAGGATACCGTATCATCATACTACATCACAATCATTTTAACGCTATGTTGATATCCAAGATAAATCATTATCAATTCCCAGCTAATTATGCATGGCATGAGAAACTATAATCTCTAATTGTCATTGCAAACATGTTTAATCATAATGGGCTGAATCATGGATACTAGGTTAAACATATTTACACAAACAGAACAAGTCAAGTTCATACCAGTTTCTCCCTGCCACGGCCAGCTCATCGGATGTCGTCCTTATTGCCTTTCTCTTGCATGATCGAACGATATGAAAATAATAATAGTGCAAGAGTGCCATGGACTAAGCTGGAATCTGCAAACATTTTATTCAACAGGAGAAGACAAGGTAAAATGGACTCTTTATTAGTTCAACAGTTATTCATGTGAGAACCACTCAACATTTTCATCGTTGTCTTCTCCTCGGTACAACTCGAATAAAAAGAAAATGAAATTCATAGAAACACACTGAAATGTTTTTGCAGTTTTTAGTTTTCTTCAACAAGCAAATGAAAAGCAAAAACGAGAAGAACTATTTACATGGGAAAGCTCCCAACAAGCAAAAGAAGAACAAGGAAATCTTTTTGGACTTCCTTTTAATACTACTAGTAAGCATGCATAGAAAGTAAACGATCTACAACTAATTTTTTTGGTTTTTTCTAAAGTTTCTCAAACACACAAGAAGAAAGCAAGAAAATAAATCTAAGCATGGATGATACAATGAGAAAGTGTGAACACCGACAAATAGAATGATATGTATACATGAATGTAATGTTGGTGAAAAACACGTACTCCCCCAAGCTTACGCTTTTGGCCGAAGTTGGTAGTCGATCAGTAGCCTGGAGGGTAGTAGGGGTGCTGAGGAGCAGGCATCCACTCATCCCACTGCTGAGGCTCCTCCTTTGCTGCCTCCGCAGCAGCCTGAGCATTCCGGTAGGCGATGATGTCTGCATGCATAATCCGTTATCTGCCCCTGGCAGCAGAATCAAACAAAGCAGGTGCAGGCAATGGAATAACATCACGAGTTTTAACGCTAAAGACCAGGTTATAAGGAATGGCAATATTAGGACAATCATGTGCAAGAAAGTGGTGGTGTTCCATGGCTGCACGGTCTAGGTAAACCTTGGTCAGAGGGTAATCATGAGGGCGTATCTCAACATTGAAGTGAGCCGCCAAATGAGTAGCAAAAATCCCACCATGTATTTCACCCTGAGATTTATTAAGATGCAGGCGACGGGCCACAATATCTCCCAAGCTATAAGTGTTGTCACCCTCCAGTGCCCGGCGTAAAACAGCAAAGTTTGGTGTGCTGAGCGCACCTACTTTATTTCTAGCAAGCAGACACTTAGCAACAAATAAAGCAAAATAATGGACAGCAGGAAAGTGTAATCTAACAGCCGTGGTGGCTGACACCCCTCTCTCATCTCCCACTGTCAAAGTGCGATAAAAGGCCTCAAACCCAGCCGGTCTAGGCTCACTAAACTCCCATCATAAGGGATCATCCATATGTCAAAAAATTCAGTAAGTGGTATCTGATGGTTTTCAGCATATAAATCAAAGCCCACTTTAGGAGGATTATTTCTAGGCAAGAAAGTAAAGCTCTGAACAAAGAAGTTTATGAGGATTTGGTGCTGGTCACACTCATCTGCGATGAAGTCAGTGAGGCCGACATTGGCAATATATCGCGTGAACTCCTCAAGAATTCCAGCCTCCTGCAGGAACGGGGTGTGCTGCCATTCGCACGGCCGTACCTCCGCCAAACTCCGAGGGTGGAGATCACTGTTAGAAGACTCCCCAATAACACCCTTGGAGTTCTTCTTCGAGCCAAACTTCCTGAAGATATTCATGTTCGCGTACAATTTTCTGAAAATAAAATTTTTCGGGTGACAAAAATTTGTCAACAAAACTTTATAAGATTGATAGCAACTACTCATAGGGACACATAGAGGCCATAGGAAGCATTCAAACTACTTAGAACACTAAGAATTCAACATGCAAGCACATCTATAGCAGCACTAAGAGTAGTTAATTATTCAAAGTATAAACCACTAAAACAAAAAGCTAATTGGACAAATGGTGGAGTCACATACCAAGCAACAATCCCCTGAATCAGTTTCGGAAACGGAGCTTCGAGCAAAGAGATCGAAATCCATGGGTTTGTGCTCAAGAACACGCGAGAGAGAGCAATGGAGATTTTTTTTCTGGAGGTAAGTGATGATGTGGGTAAAGAGATAAGTGAGGGGGCCCGCGTGGGGACCACAACCCACCAGGGCACGCCTGGGGGTCCTGGCGCACCCAGGTAGGTTGTGCCCACCTGGTGCACCTCCCTCTGGTATTATTTGCACCAAAAATTCAGAAATCTTCAGAAAAAAATCATGTCCAATTTTCAGAGCATTCTGAGAACTTCTATTTTTGGGTCATTTTTTAATTGCATGGGAAAATCAGAAAACGGACAAAACATGGCATTTTATTTTATTTAACTAATAAAAACAGAAACAAAAGATAGGGACAGAAGGTTGTGCTTACTAAATTCATCAACTTCATACCGTTCAAAAATGATTCATTAATAAGGTTGATCAGGTCTTATTAACAACCACTTTCGATTAGCATGAAACCGAAGAACTTCCGTAAATCACTAAGTTACGTCAATGGGCATATGCATTTCCCCAACAATAAGCATTTCATATTTCTTTTTGATAGTAGGTGGAGGTATTTGAAAACTTCCAATAGTGATTGTCGGAGATTTTTCAATAACATTAATACCATTCACTTGGAATTGTTTCTTCGGAAAGTGCACCGTATGCTCATTACCATTGATATGAAAAGTGACCTTGCTTTTATTGCAATCAATAACAGCACCTGCAGTATTCAAGAAGGGTCTACCAAGGATAATCGACATGTTGTCGTCCTCGGGCATCTCAAGTATAACAAAGTCAGTCAAAATAGTAACATTAGCAACAACAACGGGCACATCCTCACAGATACCGATAGGTATGGCCATTTATTTACCAGCCATTTGCAAATATATTGTAGTAGGTGTGAGTTTATTCAAGTCAAGTTTTTTATATAAAGAGAGAGGCATAACACAAACACCAGCTCCTAAATCACACAAAGCAGATTTCACATAATTCTTTTTCATGGAGCAAGGTATAGTTTGTATTCCCGGATGACCAAGTTTTTAGGTACTCCATCTTTGAGCGTATAATTAGCAAGCATAGTGGAGATTTTAGCTTCCGGTATTTTTCTCTTATTTGTGATGATGTCTTTCATATACTTTGCATAAGGAGGCATTTTCAAGATATCAGTCAAGTGAGTACGCAAAAAGACTGGCCTCGGCATTTCAGCAAAGCGTTCAAATTCTTCATCATCTTTCTTTTTAGTTGACTTGGGTGGAAAAGGCATAGGTTTTTGAACGCACGGTTCTCTTTCTGTACCATGTTTTCTAGCCACAAAGTCTCTTCTATCATACCTTTTATTCTTAGTTTGTGGGTTATCAAGATCAACAGGTGGTTCTATCTCATTATCATTATCTGGTTCTTTATCATTTGGTTGAGTGTCTTCATGAACCTCATCATTATTATTTTCATTATCACTAGGTGAGTGTTCATTACCAGACTGAGTTTCAGCATCTGAGGTAGAAGTTTCATTTTCATTACTAGGAGGTTTTTCTATTTCACGTTCAAGGTCCTATCATTTTTCTTTTTCTTTTTTTTTTCTAGAAGGACTTGGTGCACTAGTGTTAGATCTTTGTGAATCTTGTTCAATTCTTTTTGGGTGTCCCTCATGATAAAGTGGTTCCTGAGTCATTTTACTTCCTCTAGTTGCAACTCTAACAGCAAAGTCAGGCATATTGTGATTCATTTCATCAAGCAATTCTCTTTGAGATTTAGCAACTTGTTCTAGTTGAGTTTGAACCATAGAAGCATGTTTTCCAACACCTCTAACATCATTTGATATTGTAAATAACAAGTCACTCAAGCGAGCAATCATATCAGAATTATATTTCAGTTGTTTCATAACATTTGCATTGAAGTGATCTTGCTTTCTAATATAGTTTTCAAACTCATAGAGGCATTGGCTAGGATGCATATTGTGAGGATTATCATTTTCATTAAACTTCATAAGAGAATTTACCTCTACCAGCTTACGCATTGGTGGTGTATTAAGCCCATGTATTTCTTCAATAGGAGGTAAATTTTTAACATCCTCAGCTTTAATACCTTTTTCCTTCATAGATTTCTTTGCCTCTTGCATATCTACAGGACTGAGATATAATATACCCCTCTTCTTCGGAGTGGGTTTAGGCGGTGGTTCAGGAATATTCCAATCATCATAATTTTTCAATATATTATTCAATAATTCTTCAGCTTGTCCAATAGTTTGTTACCTGAAAACACAACCAGCACAACTATCTAGGAAGTCCCTAGAAGCATCGGTTAGTCCATTATAGAAGATATCAAGTATTTCATTTTTCTTAAGAGGATGATCAGGCAAAGCATTAAGTAACTGACAAAGCCTCCCCCAAGCTTGTGGGAGACTCTCTTCTTTACTTTGCACAAAGTTAAATATTTCCTGTAAGGCAGCTTGTTTCTTATGAGCACGAAAATATTTTTCAGAGAAGTAATAAATCATATCCTGGGGACTACGCACACAACCAGGAGCAAGAGTATTGTACCAAGCTTTAGCATCACCCTTTAATGAGAAAGGAAATAATTTGAGAATAAAGTAATAGCGAGTTTTTTTTCTCATGATGAGTAAAAAGGGTGGCTATATCATTCAACTTAGTAAGATGTGCCACAACAGTTTTAGTTTCATAACCACGGAAAGGATCGGATTCAACCATAGTAATTAACTCTGGGTCGACAGAGAATTCATAATCCTTATCATCAATAAAGATAGGTGAAGTAGCAAACTTAGGATCACACTTCATTCTAGCATTCAAAGATTTTTCTTTATACACTACAAAAAAAAGACACATCCGTGACATTTTGGGCCGAACGAATTTTTTTCCTGTCATGCTTATGACACTTCTATGACGACAATTATCACAATACCCGGTATCATCATAGATGTGGTGGGCTCCTACTTCTATGACAAAAAATCATGACCAAAAATGGGCTTTTCATCTTGGGCGGGCCGGAGACGCAGCTGCATGACATTCTTTGGGCAGTCCATGACGGAAAAAACCGTTGTAGAAGCGAGGGTGAGGAAAATATCGGGGGAGTTCCCGGTTACGGTGGGTGGTTCAGGGCTAAGCGATGCGTATTTCTCTCGTACGTACGCGCGTCTGTGCGAAGCGTTGTGCTCTAACTGAACCCGAGTGAGGCGTTGGGCTCTAACTGAACCCGAGCGATTGCACTGCAGGCTACGCGTTACTAAACCCGAGCGATCGATCGATCCCTTGTTGTTAACTAAACCCGAGTGATTCCTTCGCAACTGCTGCTAACTGAAGCCGATCGATGCTGCCTCTGGATGAACAGTGAGCGTTGTTGGGAGGGTTTGGATGAACAGTTCCCGGCGGGGGGTTGGATGAACAGGACCCCGTGGTAGTAGAGGCCGTTGCCCCTGGATGAACAGGACCCCGATCGATCGAGCTGGTGGATGAACAGGACCCCGTGGAGGGCTGGATGAACATGACCCCATGGAGGGCTGGTTGAACAGTAGCCGGTGGAGGGCTGGTTGAACAGTAGCCGGTGGAGGGCTGGATGAACAGTAGCCCGTGGAGGGGTGGTTCAACAGGACCCCGTGGAGAGGGCTGGTTGAACAATAGCCGGTGGAGGAGCACGCGGTGGAGGATGGATGAACAGGAGCCCGTGGATGAACAGTCGCAGGTGGAGGCTGGAGGAGGTCGACGGTGGATGAGCAGTAGCCCGTGGAGGCAGTCGATGGTGGAGATGAACACTATCCCGTCGAGTCCCGTTTTGCGGTACGCCACACCCCTCCCGATGAATAGGACCCCCATTTCGATCGTAGCGCTCCAATACAAGTCCATTTCCTCCGCTTTGCGGTACACCACACCCCTCCCGATCAACAGGAGCCCGTTTTGACATAGGAGGTCCGTTTCCTTCGTTCTGCGGTACGCCAGACCCCTCCCGATGAACAGGGTCCCGTTTCGACTGTGGCTGGTCGAACACAAGGCCGTTTCCTCCGTTCTGCGGTACGCCAGGCCTCGTTTCCATCGGCTATTCCGTCAAAGCCGATTGGCTCCCGATGAACAGCACGCGTTCCGTTGCCTCCCGATGAACACGACGCAGTCCGTTGCCTCCCCATGAACACGAGAATGACACAGTTTCTCCGTTCCGACCCAGCCATGTACACGAGACCTGGTCGTACGTATGCGCGAGTAGGTGTTCGAGACCACAGCTGCATGTACGTACGTGGGCGTATTTACTTTCTTGCAGCCTGGCCGCTGTATGTACGTGTACATGCTACGTGCACGCCTCTATTATGACACGTGCCCTTCCTTACACAGCCACGGTTCATCGCTGCAGCCTGCAGACAGACCGATTGTATGTACGTACACGTTCGCGACCAGAATGACAATGCTACGTACCCTTCGACCAGGTGGGTCCCAACTGTCAGGAACTTCCTTGCGTGCCAAGATGTAACTGGTGGGTCCCAGCAGTCAGGGGGAATCATTTTTTTCCCGTAATACGGACGCACTTCCTTGCGTGCGAAGATGTTGCTGGTGGGTCCCAGCAGTTAGGGGGAAATGTTTTTTGTGAAATACGGTGGCCGTCCAGTGGGTCCCTGCTGTCAGGTGGAGAAATCATTATTTTGTGCGTAATAAGGAGGCATTTCCTTGTGTGCGGCCGTGGACCCAGCTGTCAGCCTCTCCAGGTACAGTACTCTTCCGATGGAAGTCGGTCGTTGACCAAATTGACCACGCCGTGCCGAGAGCACCAAGGCAGTGGACGATGGCGAGGCCTATGAAGGGGACGACACGGAGCCGGGGAAGACGCGACAGTGGATGCCCACGCAGAGAGAAGTACGAGGGTTCACTGGTTCGGCTGCAGTGTGAGGCTGCCATCGCCGTAGGGCCTGGCCAACGATGGGAGTAGTAGGGGGCGGTGAGGCCTCTACGGCAGCACAACCGGCCACGGGAGGCAGGAGCAGGCGGCACGACTGGCACTGCTTTGGGCGGCTGGAGCAAGAAGACCAGAGGTTGAAGAAGCACTATGGCCGTTGGATGGACATCGTACGGTCATTGGAGCTAGAATCGTTCATATTGACTAAGTTGGCAAAGCTCTCCGTCCCTGTCAACTTAGTAGGCCCACATGTCAGCCTCCCACTATGCTGGGTCCCAGCTAGCAGGGGAGTATTCATTTTTTTGTGCGTAATAAGGAGGCACTTCCTTGCGTGCGAAGATATAGCTGGTGGGTCCGACCTGTCAGCGGGGGGAATGTTTTTTTTTCGTGAAATATAGAGGCCCTTCTGGTGGGTCCCAGATGTCAGGTGGAGAATCATTGTTTTGTGCGTAATAAGGAGGCACTTCCTTGTGTGCGGCCGTGGACCCAGCTGTCAGCCTCTCCACGTACAATCCACGTCCGATGGATGTCATTCGTTGACCACGTTGACCATGGCGCACCGAGAGCACCAGGCTGGTGGACGATGGCGAGGCCTAGGAAGGGAACGACACGGAGCCGGGGAAGACTCGGCAATGGTTGGTCACGCGGTGGGGAGTATGAGGGTTTACTGGTCCGGCTGCCGTCGCTGGAAAATAACTGGAGGTGTGGGTGAGTAGAGGAATGGCCTGGCCAGCAATGGAGTAGAGTGGGGCGGTGCGGCCTGTGCGGTAGCACAGCCGGCCACGGGAGGCGGGAGCAGGAAGCCCCACCGGCGCTGGTTTGGGCGGCCGGAGCAAGAAGATCAGATATTGAAGAAGCAGCACGGCCGTTGGATCAATATCCAATGGTCACTGCTGCTAGAATCGTTTGTGGACTAAGCTGACAAAGCCTTTCCTATACGTCAACCTAGTAGACCCACAAGTCAGCCTCCAAATCTGTCCCAAACAGCATACAACCCGAAATTTCTACCAGATTCAAATTAATTTAAAAACTAAACATACCTTAATTTAAATGCAATGAAATTTTACCCGCACAAAAACAATGAAATTTAAAATATAAAAATCCAAAAGAAAAAAGTATTTTGGAACTAATTGTCTATTTGCTGTATTTTTCATTTTACAGCCCATTTAATATTACTAAAAGCCCATTTCTTATTACTTATAGCCCATTTTATGGGCAAAATGCATTCCTCCTCGTCTTGAAAGATTTCCGGCCCAGCAGGGCGTAGAAAAGCAAGTAGGCCTACGTTGGTTATTCTGCAAAAAACAAAATAGCTGGGCTAGCCATTTTCAGAAAGGAAACAAATAAACTGGGCTAGTCATGTGCTAGACGGGCCACAACTCCCGAACAACAGAGTTGATACCCTTCTCCGTCCCGAAAAAACTAAATTACTTCGTGCGCTGCAGGGTCCCTACTGTCATCCTCACCATGTACAGTCATCTCCTTATTCCTCTCGGTTGTTGGCCATGTTGACAACACCGGAGGGCGGTGCCGCGGCGAGCGAACCAAGGCGGAGGACGATGGTGAGGCCTCGGACGGGAACGGACAGGAGCCGGGTAAGATGCGCAGAGTTTTATGGTGCAATGTGGCTATGATGCGTGCGCGGCAGCACAGCCAGCCGTGGGAGGCGGGAGCAGGCGGTCCTGCCGGTGTTGGTTTGGCTTCGGCGGCTGGAGGAAGAAGAGACTAAAGAAACACGAGAGACGTTGAATGTCAATCCAACGGTCAAGGTTGGCACAATCGTTTATTGACTAAGTGGAAACTAAGCAGCATTCTTTTTTATATATAGGAAGAATGAAAAACTGGGCTCATTCACCTGATAACATTCCCGAAACTGCGACCGTTCGATCTTGCGTTGCAACTAAAACTGCGAGGAAAATGCGTTCATCTGCCATCCTCCTCCCAGGGAACGTTCGCCACATAAGTGACTAGCACCCTTGGTTTTCAACCGAGAGGTCTTGGGTTCGAGTCCCAGGAACTCTCAATTTTGTCCTCCTTCCTTCCTCGCAAAAAAAAGAAAGAAAATCAAAGACTTGAGAAGGCGTACAGAACAAGCTAGTGTACCAGTAAAGACACGTTGCTGAGTTTTAGAAAAAAAGAGACGTGCTCCTGTAGCTGGTTCGAATCCAAACCTAGACTATGACTATATATGGTGCTATGCTACTCTGCAAGTAATGAAACTGACATATCCAATGTTCGCTTCTCCTCTTCTCTACTTACTCTGCCTAGCATCAGAAGCTCTAGCCGCAGCAACCATGTCCGCTGGCTACTCGTCCACCTGCTCTTCAGCAGGCAACAACTAGATATGCGCCAAGTCTCCACCCGTACCATCGCCTGTGGGTCTCATCACACCCCCGCCGACACACGCACCGCAGCCGGTTGCTCATCGCAACCCGCTACCGTTGGTGTGGTGCCACTGCTGCAAATCATGCAGCGTCATCCGTCGCATCTGAACCACAATCCTCAACCCTGGCCGAGTCTTCAACAAATACCCGAATCATGGGGTAATAATACGTTTAAGTGTTGTTCTGCTACTTTCAGTTGCTGTTTTTTTAATAGTTTAGTTGATGATCTTCCAATTTGATTCGTGTAGAAAAGGGAAGATTCGTGTGATTTGTATTTCTGGGAAGTTGCTGAGGTGGGGGAATGCAACTACGCTGATTATTTGGTTAGCCGAGGAATCACAATACCAGCAGGTTGGGATGTTGGACAAGTAACTGAAGGAACGGCAGAAGAGGAAGGTGCAGAGCAGAAGGTTAAAGATGCAGTTCCTCTGATCATGGCCAAGCGACAGCTGCTGAACGACGTTGACAGCAATGAGGAGATGAAAGAGCTTGTGAAGATAATGGGCAAAATCGATGTGCTCTGTTGGATGATTGTCTCTTTATTTGCAGTGTATGTAACACTCGTGATGTATTCAGTGGCTATGACATGAGCACTTTGCTGAAAGTACTAATGAATGAAACCTGTGTAGCAGGCTGGGCATAATGTTGTGAACATCTATTGATTTCTATTAACAGAAATCGGGGGGTATCCCCTTTTGCTCATAAATAAATAAATAGCATAGGCCCTTTTGATAATAAATAAATAAATTAGCAAAGGCCCTATCGGGTCAGCTTTGTTCCCATTCAAAGATGTCGAGCAAATTGCAGTCCGGCAGCAAACTATGTCATCAAATTCAAGTTTCACATCCAAATATGAGTACAACTAAACAACAATGTCATCATGTTTTAGTCGTCATACAATCACCAAACACAAATGAACATACATAACAAGTGATGTTCTCATAGCAAAGTACTAAACAACACGTTCATCAGGTTTCAGTTGTCATAGCAAACACAATTTCACATGGTAGATAAAAAAAACGTCTTCTGACAGGAAAATAGGACAAAAGAAATCTAATCATCATCCGTAGCAGCAGCGTCAACATCTTCGCCATGTGGACCAGTCTGAATCGTAATTCCCCAGAGGGTCATCTTCTTCTTCATCCTCAGTGTCCTCGAACATTGGCTTCTTCTCGATCAACTCTTGTATGTCCACAGCACGACATGCAATCTTTTTGCCAGCGTCATTGACGTGATGGTTCTCAAAGATATTAGGAACATCTGTGGAATCTTGTACATCAGGAGCAGTGTAAGCATCATCTTGTTGTGCAACTTCATTAAATGAATTCCTCTGCTCAAACCTTTGCAATACTCTCCAATCATCGCTACGTGCGAATGTGTCTTCCAAGAAAAATATCTGTGTTGCTTGATTTGCCAAAATAAAAGGCTCGTTGGTCTCGTATGCCGCCTTGACATTGATGGATTTGAAATAATCATCAGCTCTCGGTTTTGCGATCCTGGAAAACCGGTTATACCAACGACAGCACAACAGAACCACACACCGATGATCCTCGAAACTGGAGATATACTGCAACAGAACAATGTCTGTTATGTTAGCATACATTTCAGTTGTCTCTCTATCGTACGTATCCGTGCTCATGATGGCACTGTTTTGTGTCTTCCTGCCTTCGTCGTGTGCAAGGGTGTTATAGCGCACATCTCCAACAACGCAAGATTCATAATGTCTTACCCGATTATCAGGACCCATTGCTAGTGAGTAAAGGGAATCATCAACTGCCTGCCCATCCTCCCGCATGTTCTTAACCTATGGTTAGAAAATAGACAAGATGATCATCTTATGTACTCAATATTTTAAAAAACTGACAGTGCAATTCAAAAGCTTACATGGCTCTTGAAACATTTCCCAAATCCCGCCATAACCAGTTTGTTGAGGATATAGACCTTAGAGTCACCCGCCAGGATGGGTCGGGTTACTCATATGGTCGTTGCCAGAAGCCCGGAGCCAAGCTTGAAGACGATGGGCCAGAGATGGGCTTAAGACCCGGATATGGCTTAAGGCCCGTAGTTACAATCATTATTATGGTAGAAGTTGTAGTGTAAGGCAAGAATAGTTAAGAGTCCGAGTCGGACACTCTTATGAGCCGGCCGGGACTCTGAGAGCTGCTGGGCGCCAGCCTCCCTATATAAAGGGACGACCCGGCAGCGGTTTAGGGACAAGAACAACCTCGACGAAAGCAAGGCATAGCAGTGAAGCTCCCAGGTCATCGAAACCCTAATCAATAACACCGCAAACTGGACGTAGGCTTTTACCTTCACCGTAAGGGGCCGAACCAGTATAAACCCTCGTATTCCTTGGCCCGCTTAACCCCTTCAAGCTTCCTGGTAGCGATGGCTCCACGACTAAGTCCTAGCTCGAGGACATCTGCCGTGACAATTCCACGACAGATGGCGCCCACCGTGGGGCCAGCGCACGGTGGATTTGAGTTCTTGAAGGGCAGCTTCGAAGGGCTAAAGGGATACGCTGTGGGCCGGATGACCAAGAGTCATCGCGGCAAACTTTACATCAACGATGCAGACTGGGGCCCCGACG
The DNA here is from genome assembly GCF_002575655.3 of Aegilops tauschii subsp. strangulata. Taxonomy (NCBI): domain Eukaryota; kingdom Viridiplantae; phylum Streptophyta; class Magnoliopsida; order Poales; family Poaceae; genus Aegilops; species Aegilops tauschii. The sequence continues at coordinate 160,776,527 of NC_053038.3, forward strand.
CCGGCTCAATTGAGTACGGGTACCGGGTCCCCTTCGGTGGAATTCATGTTTTCATCGGCAAGGTTGGTGAGCCGGGCCCTGAGCCGGATCTCTGCACCGATCTCATCGAGGTGGCTCAGCGCGCACGACCCGCCCGTGCCCGACCTTCTTTAAGGCATGCTTTTGTGGGGTGTATCCACGGAGGACTCTCTGATCGATCTGGATCTGGTGATGAGACGGCCGCCGGCTCCGACGGCGAGTCGGCCGCCGGTGAGTCAAACTCGTTGTATCAACTTCAAGATGGCAGGCTCATGGGTTGTTCCGATGGTGACAGTATTCCGGACCTATTTGAACCGCCAAGCCGGGTGGGAATCTTTATGGCCGGTGCACAGCCTGTTCAGAACCCCGCGGCTGGAGTAGGAAACCCGGTGCCTTCTCCGGCTCAGGTACTGATGGATGTCATGGACAAGATGACGTCCTTGTTAACCGCCACGGTTGACCCGGTGGATCAAGCTCAGCATGATGCGGAGATGGCACAGTTAAAATTGGATCTAGTGAAAGCTAAGGAGGACCTTGCAGCGGAAGGGATCAGGATGGCTGCGGAGAGGGCGGCCCTCGATGCCCAAACTCAGTTGATCCAGGCGCAGTCCTTCCAACTCACGATGGATCAGAACGCGTCCAATGAGGTCATGAGAAGGAGGTATCAAAAGACCCAATCTCGGCTCCCGCCGGTTTACGATCCACGCAACCTCTTCAGCACGCCAGGTGCAGGGTCTAGTAGCCCGCCAGGGGTCATAGCACCCGGGTCTGGGCCCCCTATTCAGCCACGAGTGATGGAGCCTCCCCAGGTGCCCCCTACCACACCTCAGTATGTGCCAACACCCCCGGGTCATTATAATAACCCGCTGGAGAACATGGTTGCTGCGGCAGCACGGCTGGCGGCTCTCCCAGTTGACGGCGACTCTCCGACGGCTATTGAAACCCGGCGGGTCAGGGAACTCCTTCAGACAGCACTGGCGCAGCAAGAGGCGTACTCCTACAGCCGGGATAGGATCCACTCGACCCCTCGTCTGGGCTGGAGCCCGAGTTACAGCAGGCACATGGTCTCAGCGACCGGCTCAAGCAACGTCCGACGCCATGACCCGCCCCCTGGCCACGGCCCGGTTTATAACGGAGCCTATCACGCAGCGGACCAAGACAGAGCGCGGCAAGAGGTGGAGCAGGTGCCTCAATTGACGGCTTACCAGACCCCCCCGGCTTATCCGACGACTTCCGTCGACGTGGGTATCCCTACCAGGACGGGAGGTGTCCCCTGTTTAGTGCCGGCTATCCGCAATGAACGTTTACCCAAGGACTTCAAAGGTCCTAGGAAGGTGCCCAACTATACGGCTGACTTACAACCCGCAGCCTGGATCGAGAGTTATGAGATGGCCATGGAGCTACTGGAGGTTAGTGAGGCGGCAATGGCCAAGTACTTCACCATGATGTTGGATGGGACTGCCCGCACTTGGTTAAAGGGGCTACCACCAAATTCCATTGGGTCCTGGGCTGAGCTGAAAGCCCGTTTCATCCAAAACTTCAAAGATACCTGTAGGCAGTCCATGTTAATTGTGGATTTGACTAACTGTAAGCAGCAGGAGGGTGAGTCTACGACACATTGGGTTCGCCGGGTTAAAGAGATCATACACTCGTCAGACAAGATGGATGCCGGCTCAGCAGTCTTAATGCTGGAGCAAAATTGTCGTTTTGTGCCCCTGAAGATGAAACTCGGGCGGCTTAAGCGCGACTGCAGTGACATGGGTACACTAATGGCGGCTCTTGTCAAGTACGCCGATTCTGATGGTACCAAGGATCCCCCTTCAGACGATGAAAGGACAGGGAAGGGAAAGAAGAATGGCAATGGAAAGGGTCCTCAGCATAACCCGGGGAACCAAGGAGGAGGCAAGCGCAAGGCAGATGGCAGCCTAGAGTTTGTAGCCAATGCCAGCGCACAAGGCAATAACCAGCGACGCAAGGGGAGGCCCCCTCCCCAAGGCGGCGGGTCAGGACCGACACTGGAGCAGCTGTTGAATGAGCCTTGTCCAAGGCATGGCTCTAGAGAGAAGCCGGCGACTCATCTATGGAAGCATTGTGCAATCATGAAGGCCTTTAAGAACTACAATGGCCCGGGCGGCGGCTCGGGCGCCGGCGGTTTTCATGGCCTGGGCGGCGGCTCAAATTCTAATCCTCAGAACGGTCAAGGGGGCTTTAATCAGCAGTCTGGCCAGGGTCATCAGCAGCAGCAGGGAGGTTATCAGACCAATCCAAAGCAGCTTAGCGGTGGACAGTATCATGTGTTTACCACCAGTCTGTGTAAACGAGATCAGAAGCTTCATAAGAGGGCAGTAAATGCCGTCGAGCCGGCTGTTCCGCGCTACTTGCGGTGGTCTGAACAGCCCATAGTGTGGAGTAGGGAGGATCACCCTCCCCGGGTGGATAATCCGGGTCACTTGGCCTTGGTAGTGGCTCCTCAGGTAGGAGGATATAAGTTCACTAAAGTGCTCATGGATGGAGGCAGCAGCATCAACATCCTCTATTATGAGACTTTCCGTCGTATGGGGTTGATTGATAAAAACCTCAGCCAGTCCAACACTGTTTTCCACGGTGTGGTACCGGGTAAGTCGGCTTATCTAGTCGGCAAGATTGAATTGGAAGTGGCCTTTGGAGATGAGAGCAACTACAGGGTGGAGAAATTGACCTTTGAGGTGGTCAAGATAAGGAGCCCGTACCATGCTATATTTGGACGGCCGGCTTACGCCAAGTTCATGGCACGGCCGTGTTATGTGTACTTACAGCTCAAGATGCCAGGTCACAATGGGACCATTACGGTTCACGGCAGCCGGAAGGTGGCCTTGGAATGTGAGGAAGGCGATGTAGCTTATGCAGAATCTATTTGTGCAACGGAGGAGTTGAAGTTTTACAAAGACAATGTTGACCCAACAGATATGACCTCTCTGAAAAAGCCAACTACGGAAAATGAGCCGGCGATGAAATTTAAGTCGGCTGATGAAACTAAGCTCGTTGATTTTGTCCCAGGAGATTCATCTCAGCAGTTTAGCATCAGTGCAAATCTGGATCCAAAATAGGAAGGCGCGCTCATCGAGTTCATCCGTGAGAATAGGGTCATCTTCGCATGGAAACCTTCTGACATGCCAGGTGTACCTAGGGAACTCGCTGAGCACACTCTCGATGTTGATCCGAAATTTAAGCCGGTTAGACAGTTCCTTTGGCGGTTTAATGAAGAGAGGCGGAAAGCCATTGGTGAAGAGGTGGCCCGGCTCTTGGCGGCCGGGTTTATTGTTGAAGTCTTCCACCCAGAGTGGTTAGCTAACCCGGTGCTCGTACTCAAGAAGAACAACACTTGGCGGATGTGTGTAGACTACACGGACATGAACAAGGCGTGTCCGGCTGATCCTTTTGCCCTTCCCCGTATTGATCAAATTATTGATGCTACAGCCGGTTGTGCCCGTTTAAGTTTTCTGGACGCTTATTCTGGATATCATCAGATTAAAATGGCGGTTAAGGACGAGGAGAAGACGGCATTCATCACTCCCTTTGGAGCCTTCTGCTATGTGTCCATGCCCTTTGGACTCAAGTGTGCACAGGCGACTTATCAGCGTTGCGTGCAGAACTGTCTTCATAAACAGATTGGGCGCAATGTTCACGCCTATGTGGACGATATTGTGGTTAAGTCCATAAAGGAGGAAACCCTGATAGATGATTTGAGAGAAACCTTTGATAATCTCCGGGTCTACAAGATGATGCTTAACCCGGCCAAGTGTGTCTTTGGTGCTCCTGCAGGCAAACTCTTGGGTTTTTTGGTTTCTGACAGAGGCATTGAAGCTAACCCAGAGAAGATCAAGGCCATCACCTCCCTGGCTAAGCCGGCATGTATAAATGACGTTCAGCCCTTGGCGGGTCGCATCGCTACATTAAGCCGGTTTATAAGCCGTCTGGGTGAGAAGGCCATGCCATTATATCAGTTGATGAAAAAGACTGAGAACTTTGTCTGGAATGATGCAGCTAATACTGCCTTCGAGGATTTGAAGAAGCAGCTGGCAGAGCCTCCAGTCCTTGCTGCTCCGGTTGATAAGGAGCCCTTATTATTATATGTAGCGGCGAACACACGAGCCGTCAGTGTGGCTATTGTGGTGGAGCGCAAGGAGGAGGGTAAGGAGCATCCGGTTCAGCGGCCGGTTTATTATGTCAGCGAGGTGCTCATTGAGTCCAAGCAGCGGTACCCGCATTGGCAGAAGTTTGTGTATGGTGTGTTCATGGCGAGCCGGAAACTTAAGCATTATTTTCAGGGTCATCCCATCACTATCGTCAGTTCTGCCCCTCTTGGTGATATCATTCAAAACAGAGAGGCCATAGGGAGAATTGCTAAGTGGGCAATAGAACTTGGACCTCATGGTCTCAAATACGTGCCACGCACTGCTGTTAAATGTCAGGCCTTGGTGGATTTCATCAATGATTGGACAGAGTCACAGGTGCCCGAGCAGAAGCCGGATAACACATATTGGACTATTTACTTTGATGGGTCCAGGCAGTTGCAGGGCTCGGGGGCCGGAGTCGTGTTAGCTTCTCCTAAAGGTGACAAGTTCCATTATGTGCTACAGTTGCTGTTTCCTGGTACTAACAACGCGGCTGAGTACGAGGCCTTGCTCCATGGTCTTCGGATGGCTAAAGAGATGAGCTTAAGCCGGGTAAGGTGCTTCGGCGACTCAGACTTGGTGGCTCAACAAGTATCAGGGAAGTGGGATTCCAAGGACCCTCTCATGGCAGCTTATCGCCGTGAGGTTGATGCCATTGCTGGGCATTTTCAGGGTTACCAAGTGGAACACATCGACCGCAGGAAGAACGAGGCGGTGGATGCTTTAAGCCGGCTGGGCTCTCAGCGAAAGCCGGTGCCGCCTAACACTTTCCTGGACGTCCTGTATAGCCCTTCTGTTAAGTTGCCTACAGAGGAAGACTTGGCTGTCCCTTACCCGGAGGCACGACTGGTGGCGGCTCTCCATATCATACCAGACTGGACAATGCCGTATCTGGCTTACATGACCCGGGGCGAGTTGCCCGAGGATGAAACCTTGGCCAGGCAAATAACCCGGCGGGCTAAGTCAATGATTGTTATCAATGGGGAATTGCATCACCGCAGTGTGACGGGAGCGTTTCAGCGTTGTGTTTCCCCTGAGGAAGGTCAAGAAATCTTGCGTGAGATTCATGAAGGGGATTGTGGCCATCACGCCGGCTCAAAGTCTCTTGTGGCCAAGGCTTTTCGTCATGGTTTCTATTGGTTGACGGCTCATGCTGATGCAGAGGACTTGGTCAGTAAGTGTGATGGTTGCCAAAGGTTCTCGCCACGGGCTCACATACCGGCTCAAGAGCTGAGGATGATCCCAATTACTTGGCCCTTTGCGGTCTGGGGGCTTGATATGGTTGGGCCTTTCAAAAGGTCCAAGGATAAGAAGACCCACCTTTTGGTGGCAGTTGACAAGTTTACCAAGTGGGTCGAAGCGGAGCCCGTTAGCAAGTGTGATGCAGCCACGGCGGTTCAGTTTTATGAAAAGGTGATCTTTCGCTTTGGTTTTCCGCACAGTATTATCACTGACAATGGCACCAATCTCTCCAAAGGCGCCATGGAAGAATTTTGTCAACGAGAGCATATCCGACTTGATGTTTCCTCAGTAGCTCATCCTCAATCCAATGGTCAAGCCGAGAGAGCTAATCAGGAGATTCTGAAGGGCATCAAGCCCCGGCTTTTGGTCCCTTTGCAATGGACGCCGGGTTGTTGGGTGGAGGAGTTGCCCTCCGTGTTATGGAGCATCAACACTACTCCTAACAGGTCTACAGGTTTTACACCTTTCTTCATGGTTTACGGGGCAGAAGCAGTCCTCCCCAGTGACATCCGTCATGACTCACCGCGAGTGGCGGCTTATGTTGAGGCGGATAATGAGCAGGCGCGCCAAGATGCTCTTGACTTGCTGGACGAACAGCGTGATGTGGCAGCAGCCTGTTCAGCGATTTACCAACAAGACCTGCGTCGTTATCATAGCCGCCAGGTTAAATCCCGGGTCTTTCAGGAAGGGGATCTCGTGCTCCGGCTTATCCAAGATCAAACTGATACGCACATACTATCCCCGCCTTGGGAAGGGCCCTTTGTGGTCAACAAGAACTTGCACAACGGGTCGTATTACCTCATTGACGTCCGGGAGCACAAAGATTCACGTAAGTCGGAGGAAGAGACCCGTCGGCCATGGAACATAGCTCAGCTTCGGCCTTACTACACTTGAGCCACCGGCTTTCATAATGTACATATTTCTCTCAGCCATGTATATATTATGATAAAGCAATAAAGCAGGACCGCTGTCCTTTTTCTCCTCCAAATGTGCATGTGTTTTCTTTGCAAGATCAACATGGTAACTTGAAGGAGGATCCGGCTCATGATCGTATTCGAATCTAGCCGCAGGTAATAAGGTCACTTGGGGGCTTCCTGTTCAAACATGGGTCGTATTCGAACCAAACAGAACATAGCTGTCGATACCCATTTGATTGGCAAAGTGTCGAGCTCATTGGGAGGTTTTCTCTGATCATATTTGAATCATAGTTTAACCCCTTTGAGAACCGACGTGGATCGTATTCGAATCAGCGTCGTTAAACAATTCTTAAAATCACTTGGGGGCTTCCTGTTCAAACATGTGTCGTATTCGAACCAAAGAGAACATAGCTGTCGGTACCCTCTTGATTGGCATCGCCACACCCACTGGGGGCTATATGATCGTATCCGAATCTTAGCTTAACCCCTTTGGGCCGGGTCTCTGGTCGAATTCGAACCGGAAGCCCCCAAGTTCTTCTGCTTTATCACAAGATTTCTCTGATTATGTCAAAGTGTGTAAAGCCAGGTCTCGCTTGGCCGGGTTAAATTTTGATTTCTAGTGTTGGTTCAGCACAATAGGTGTCATTAAAATAGATACACCGGAGTTAAGGTACCACCCTTATTACCCGGGTTATCTAAACCGGAAATGCGCTGGCAGGCCGCTAAGTGTGTTGTCACGGCTATATTAAAGACATGACTAAGGGTCAATCTTTTTGATTCATATCCGGGTTATATGTCTAAAACCGATGATTCTCAGCGCGGTAAGCCGCCCAGAGACTTGTGATTTGTCCTTGTATGCAGGATAGTTCAAGGCAATTATTGGAGACTAAGGAGAATGAATGACCCGGAGAAATATCAAAGAGACAACTTCAATAGACTTCAGCATTCAATATGTGCACGATGGCACGGCAAAGATAAACTGTTGCACCTACTCTATTACAAGACTCATCGAGTCCAAAAGGGTGGAGCATTGTTTGGTAAACCGGCTGCAGAAGTTAAGATGCTTGTTGGGTGGAAGTCTCCGGCTCATCTCTTCCTTCTCCTCCGGCTGTCCCCAAGGTCTGGAAGGTCGACGACTTCTAGTCGATGCCGCTCAGCGCTTCGAATTGGGCTTCCTCGTCAATTAACCCGGCCGGGTCAATCTCCGGGGCAAAGGTGTGCTGACGGGCCGGCGGAATTAAACTCAGAGCTTCATAGCGAGGGGTTGGAATCCTCTGATTTTCCGCATTATAACCCGGCTGGTACTTGGTCAGATCCGTGTCGTTTCCAATAAGAGTCACCACCGGGCGCACGATCTTCACGCAGGCGGCGAAGTCTTTTTGGTCGAAAGCCGTGCCATCCTCCTTCAGACTTGGATAGCCGTGGGCGATGTCTGCCGGGTCCAGCTCTGGCAGGAAAGCCTTAGCCCGGCTCAGCGCGGCGATCGCTCCGGATCTCGCAGAGGCCCGTCGCAGCTCTTGGATACGTTGCAGGAGGACGGCGAGCCGGCGAAGAACCTCTACCAAGTGAGTCGGCACCTCGTTGGATAAGGCTACCACAGCTAAGGCACGTTGTGACCCGGTGTAGAGTTGCTCCACCAGGGTGTACACGGCCTTTAGCTTGGTTACCACACTCTGGTTGAGGTTGGCACTTCTAGAACCTGTTTCATAGAGCAGGACAAGCCGCCGACCAGGGTGAGTTATGAGGCATTAAAATTTTAAACTGAATAAAAGCCGGCGGATGACATACCAAAGATTGCAGCAACCATTTGAGACACTTGGCGCTTTAAGCCGGAGAGTTTGGCCGTCTTCTCTGACAGGGCCCTCTCCGCCTGATCAGCCCGGTTCACCAATGCAGCCTTTTCTTCGGCCCACGCTTTTCGTTCAGCGTCAAACTCTGTCTTCAGCTTCTCTTGTGAGGCGATGCTGGACACGAACTTGGCATTTGCCTTCCGGGTCTCCATCTCTTGCATCTTCAGCCGGTTCTTGAGGTCAGCGAGGTCAGCCTCAAGTTTCTTGCCAGCAGCCTGTATAAATGTCCGAGTTATGACATGCACAGTTGCTATACAAATTTAAAGTCCCAAGTGTTTTCCAAGCAAAGACACTTGGCACTTGGGGGCTAATGCATGTTCAACGTTTCTATTTACCAATTTCTGGTTCATGGAAGCAAGCCGGAAGATAAGTCCCAAGTGTTTTCTAAAGCCAAGACACCTGGCACTTGGGGGCTAATGTGTATCGAAGGCTCTTATCTACAAATTACCGGTTTAATTGGTAAAACCGGAACTTCAGTTTACAACATATTCAATCATAAGTTGTTGACTTAAGGGCTAGCATGGTAAAAGTAACTAGGCAGTAAGTAAGAGGACAGGAGATAATACCTCAGATTTCTGCACTTGTTTGATGTAGCCGGAGACAAGCTCTCCGATGCTCAGGTTGGCATAGTCAGTTAGATCCAGACTGACCCGGTGGGGCTGCAGTACTTCCCCCTTGGCAGAGCACTTGGCCAGTGCCGTAGGCCTCCCCGGCTCAACGAATTCTGTCCGGGTGATTTCCACGTCCGGGTCATTTGTTGGCTGAGCCGAGCCGGAGGCCACCGGGTCAGCAGAAGCTTCTACAGGTGCCTTGTCGATTGGAGCGGTGGCTTCGGGGGCGGAGGCAGCTGGCGGTTCTTGAACCGTCACCTCTGGTTTAGGCAAATCCGGCTCTTCGGCCGACTTGGTTTTCTTCGCCCTCTTGGTGAGCTTTGCCTGGGCACGGAAAGAATAACAAAGGTTAGTACAAAAAGTATGAGCAAAGATCAGAACAACATGAGATGGTTATCATTACTCGGGCACGGTCTTGAAAGTTGGCAGATTCGACTGCATAGAATCGCCGGAAGAAGGGGAAGTCTCCTGATAATTTGAATCAGAGGAATTAAGCGGTTTGCGTATAACACCCGCAAAAGGATGAAAAGGGTACAATTTTGTGGTTACCTCGGTCCGGCGTTTCCTTGATGCATCAGGTAACCCGGAGGAGAGGTCAGCGTCCTTGTTGGTCCGGGTATGCCGCCGGCTTTCATGAACCTGTCGCTTCAAAATAAATTGAGGATCTTGGTAAGCTAAAGGATGGGAAAATCTTACTTTCCGGGTTACTCTTGGGGTTTTCAGCCGTGGCAAGGGCTCCGAGTCGGAGGAAAGTATTGTTACCTCTTCAACCATCGGGTTACTGGCTCCGGTGTCCTCCTATTGATAAACAGGATTGATAAGGCGGACAGAACTAAAGCAACAAGTATAACAAGAGCTTACAGGTTTAGGAATTACCTCAGACTCGGAGCTGTCACTCAGCTGCAACAGCTCCGAAGCAGTGGGCCTACTTCCCTTCTTACGGGGAGCGGCTTTCTTGGCGGCTTTCTTCGCCTTTCTGGCCTTTTTGGCGGCGTCATGGTCATACTTGACCCACCAGAACTTGTCATCAGCCTGAAAATACAATGATGAATTCTTAAAACGGTTCAGATGAAAGTTATATGCAGAAGAAGGTAAAATGTTAAAGTCAGCGGCTTACCGCTGGGGCTGGGTTGGTCTTGCAGAAGGGGGCTAACCCGGTCCTCCCGCAGTCTGCCAGGCTCTCGTTCAGAAGAGCCTTGGTCATATCTTCCGCAACGTCTTCAGGAAGATCGTTGCGGCTGTGTCTCTGAGGGTCATCCTTTCGGCCCGTGTACTCGCACATTAAGCCGGGGCGGCGGCTCAATGGGATCACCCGCCACGATATCCAGACCCGGACCAGATCGATTCCATTCAGACCATTGCCCAGGAGAGCCTTGATCTTGTTGATGGTGGGGAGCAGAGGTTGGGGCTCCGCTTGAGTCAGCTTATCTGACAGTGGGTGAGTCGGCTCCAGGCGCGAGGGGCGAAAGCCGGGCAACGGACTCTCGTCAGCCGGCGACGTGTCTTGGCAGTAAAACCACGTCAGATTCCAGTCCTTGGGATGGCTGGGCGGCTCTGCGTAAGGGAAGAGGCAGTCCCTACGCCGCTGGATGGAGATGCCACCTAACTCCAGACTTGGCCCATTGGCGCACTCATTCTGACGGTTTAAGTAAAAAAGCTCCCTGAAGAGCAGCAGACTAGGTTCTTCTCCAAGGTAAACCTCGCAGAATACTTGGAAGTTGCAGATGTTGGACACTGAGTTGGGTCCTATGTCCTGAGGCCGCAAGTCGAAGAAGTTTAGAACGTCTCTAAAAAACTTTGAGCCGGGCGGTGCGAAGCCCCGGCTCATGTGATCCGCAAAAATCACTACCTCCCCGTCCTTTGGCTGTGGTCTCTCTTCTGACGGGTCGGGGGCACGGTAGGACATGACGTCCTTCTTGGGCAGATATCCAGACCTAACAAAATCTGCTAGTGTCTCACTGGTGACATTGGACCTCATCCAGTTGCAAGTGATGGAGGCTTTGGGAGCTTTGGGAGGCATGGTGAAAGTCGGCAGTCTATGACAAAAAGGAAAACGTCCGGATTAATTATAAGCCGGAGGAAATCTACAGCTCAAAGTCAAGGTGGCGGCTTATGAAGGGGACTAATGGTATATACCTAAGTACAGCGGGTTATTTAAGCCGCAGGGGTATTCAGAATAATTTGATTGTCTACGGCCTTATCACAGCTAAGCCGGAGGATTCTACAGAGCATGATTTTCTTTAACCTGGAAGGTTCTATGGCATGTGGTTTCTTTAAGCCGGAAATGTAAACCGCCGTGACTCAATGGTTGCAGTTTTTTACTAAGTGTGGTAAAACAGGTTTCACACTTTGCAGTAACTATTTCGGATCAAAATGGTCGGGCGAAAGAAACGTTTCTAGACCTAGAAACAGAAGCGAGGGAGTTCTTGGGCTCGAACAAGGCTCTTATGCAGTAAAAAGAGGGCTGCTTGCATGTAAAATGGGTGCTAAACAGTCACCGCAATAGTTCGATGCAGGTCTAAGATCAAAAGGAGGCAGTAAAAATCAAATCTACTGAGGCCCGCGATGAACTACGAGGAACACGGATGAACTACTCGAACCCTACTGCAGATCTGTTCTACAGGGCAGAAGAAACTTACAGGGGCTGGTGAGTCACGGAGGTCATCGCGTTTCTCTGGTCAAATCAGGGTGATGCAGCGGCCTGAGTTGGTGACGACGAGAAGACCCGTGGCGGCGGCAGCAGCAGAGCTTGAGCAGGGGAGCAGTGGCGCGAGGAAGAAGACGAAGAAGAGAGAAGTGGCTGAAAGCCCGTCAGACCGGCCTATTTATAAGGGAGAGCTCATAAGTGGGCGCGAGAATCAAGGAGACCACAGCGTGGTTATCTCCTCACGAGACGCCTCGATTTTCGGGATGACAGTAAATGTAAAGATCCGTTGCGGATCTGGCGGAGTAAAAAACGGGCTTAATGGAAGATGACGTCACGGCGGATTATCCGGAGTCCAGAGGATGACGTCACGCCGGGTTATGATCTTCACACAATTGTAAGCCGGCGATTTTCTGTCGAAGGGATTGAAGATTGACATGAGCCAGCTCAAATCAATCTGGGGCCTAATGTTGAGGATATAGACCTTAGAGTCACCCGCCAGGATGGGCCGCGTTACTCATATGGTCGTTGCCAGAAGCCCGGAGCCAAGCTTGAAGACGATGGGCCAAAGATGGGCTTAAGACCCGGATATGGCTTAAGGCCCGTAGTTACAATCATTATTATGGTAGAACTTGTAGTGTAAGGCAAGAATAGTTAAGAGTCCGAGCCGGACACTCTTATGAGCCGGCCGGGACTCTGAGAGCTGCTGGGCGCCAGCCTCCCTATATAAAGGGACGACCCGGCAGCGGTTTAGGGACAAGAACAACCTCGACGAAAGCCAGGCATAGCAGTTAAGCTCCCTGGTCATCGAAACCCTAATCAATACCACCGCAAACTGGACGTAGGCTTTTACTTTCACCGTAAGGGGCCGAACCAGTATAAACCCTCGTATTGCTTGTCCCGCTTAACCCCTTCAAGCTTCCTAGTAGCGATGGCTCCACGACTAAGTCCTAGCTCGAGGACATCTGCCGTGACAATTCCACGACACAGTTTGTCAATGTTTCTTGGATTTTGCGGCAGTAACTCCTTTTTGTAGATGCTGCACAACATAGTGATCGCGTCAAACATCTAAATATATAAGAATGTGCTACAAGTTTAGTAGATTAGATGTATAAGCTGCAGTACTTGGCACTTACTTGATATAAGGTAGCATCTCAGGACAGTTATTCAACACATACCAAACCATTTTGTCCAAATCTTTAGGTTTGTCCTCTCGTCGACTCTTCCCTGTAACTCGAACAGAATAATCGAAAACATTCAGCTCGGGATTGTCTTCACCCACCTCTTTGCTAAGCGGATCAGCTGTTTCAATGTATTTAGAGCATAATGTTAACGCTTCTGTAGCAATGTAGGTCTCTGCAATGGAACCCTCGGGTCTAGCTCTGTTCCTAACATAGCCCTTGAAAGTGCCTAGCTGCCTTTCAATAGGGTACATCCAGCAATACTTTACTGGACCTCTAAGTAGTGCCTTTGAAGGAAATATGCCCTAGAGGCAATAATAAAGTTGTTATTTATATTTCCTTATATCATGATAAATGTTTATTATTCATGCTAGAATTGTATTAAACTGGAAACTTAGTACATGTGTGAATACATAGACAAACAGAGTGTCACTAGTATGCCTCTACTTGACTAGCTCGTTGAATCAAAGATGGTTATGTTTCCTAGCCATAGACATGAGTTGTCATTTGATTAACGGGATCACATCATTAGAGAATGATGTGATTGACTTGACCCATTCCATTAGCCTAGCATTTGATCGTTTAGTATATTGCTATTGCTTTCTTCATGACTTATACATGTTCCTATGACTATGAGATTATGCAACTCCCGAATACTGGAGGAACACTTTCTGTGCTACCAAACGTCACAACGTAACTGGGTGATTATAAAGGTACTCTATAGGTGTCTCCGATGGTACTTGTTGAGTTGGCATAGATCAAGATTAGGATTTGTCACTCCGATTGTCGGAGAGGTATCTCTGGGCCCTCTCGGTAATGCACATCACTATAAGCCTTGCAAGCAATGCAACTAATGAGTTAGTAGCAGGATGATGTATTATGGAACAAGTAAAGAGACTTGCCGGTAACGAGATTGAACTAGGTATTGGATACCGATGATTGAATCTCAGGCAAGTAACATACCGATGACAAGGGGAACAACGTATGTTGTTATGCGGTTTGACCGATAAAGATCTTCGTAGAATATGTAGGAGCCAATATGAGCATCCAGTTTCCGCTATTGGTTATTGACCGGAGACGTGTCTCGGTCATGTCTACATAGTTCTCGAACTCGTAGGGTTCGGACGCTTAACGTTCGGTGACGATCGGTATTATGAGTTTACGTGTTTTGATGTACCGGTGGGAGGGTTGGAGTCCTACTCCCGGTGGGACTAGGACTCCCCTTGGGGCGCACCTAGGAGGGCCGGCCCCTCCCCCACCTCCACTTCTTTATATACGGAGGAGGGTGGCACCCCATAGATACACAAGTTGATCAGTTGATCTTTTAGCCGTGTGCGGTGCCCCCCTCCACCATAATCCACCTCGGTCATATCGTAGCGGTGCTTAGGCGAAGCCCTGCGTCGGTAGCATCATCATCACCGTCATCACATCGTCGTGCTGATAGAAATCTCCCTCGAAGCTCTGCTGGATCATGAGTTCGAGGGACGTCATCGAGCTGAACGTGTGCTGAACTCGGAGATGCCGTGCGTTCGGTACTTGGATCGATCGGATCGTGAAGACGTACGACTACATCAACCGCATTGTCATAACGCTTCCACTTTCGGTCTACGAGGGTACATGGACAACACTCTCCCCTCTCGTTGTTGTGCATCACCATGATCTTGCATGTGCGTAGGAAAATTTTGAAATTACTATGTTCCCCAACAGTGGTATCAGAGCCAGGTTTATGCATAGATGTTATATGCACGAGTAGAACACAAGTGAGTTGTGGGCGATACAAGTCATACTGCTTACCAGCATGTCCTACTTTGATTCGGCGGTATTGTTGGATGAAGCGACCCGGACCGACATTACGCGTATGCTTATGCGAGACTGGTTCTAACGACGTGCTTCGCACACAGGTGGCTGGCGGGTGTCAGTTTCTCCAACTTTAGTTGAATCGAGTGTGGCTATGCCTGGTCCTTGAGAAGGTTAAAACAACACATACTTGACGAAATATCATTGTGGTTTTGATGTGTAGGTAAGAACGGTTCTTGATCAGCCCGTAGCAGCCACGTAAAACTTGCAACAACAAAGTAGAGGACGTCTAACTTGTTTTTGCAGGGCATGTTGTGATGTGGTATGTGATACGTCTCCAACGTATCTATAATTTTTTATTGTTCCATGCTATTATATTACCCGTTTTGGATGTTTATGGGCTTTATTATACACTTTTATATTATTTTTGGGACTAATCTATTAACCGGAGGCCCAACCCAAAATGCTATTTTCTTGCCTATTTCAGTGTTTCGAAGAAAAGGGATATCTAATGGAGTCCAAACGGAATGAAACCTTCGGGAGAGTTATTTTTGGAACGGAAGCAATCCAGGAGACTTGGAGTAGACGTTAGGGAAGCTTCGAGGAAGCCACGAGGCAGGGAGGCATGCCCTACCCCCCTGGGCGTGCCCCGCACCCTCGTGGGCCCCTCGTGGCTCCCCTGACCGACTTCTTTGCCTATATATATCCATATACCCTAAAAACATTAGAGAACACAATAGATCGGGAGTTCCGCCGCCGCAAGCCTCTGTAGCCACCAAAAACCAATCGGGACGCTGTTCCGGCACCCTGCCGGAGGGGGGATCCATCACCGGTGGCCCTCTTCATCATCTCGGCGCTCTCCATGATGAGGAGGGAGTAGTTCACCCTCGGGGCTGAGGGTATGTACTAGTAGCTATGTGTTTGATCTCTCTCTCTCTCTCTCTCTCTCTCTCTCGTGTTCTTGATTTGGCACGATCTTGATGTATCGCGAGCTTTGCTATTATAGTTGGATCTTATGATGTTTCTCCCCCTCTACTCTCTTGTAATGGATCGAGTTTTCCCTTTGAAGTTATCTTATCGGATTGAGTCTTTAAGGATTTGAGAACACTTGATGTATGTCTTGCATGTGCTTATCTGTGGTGACAATGGGATATCACGTGATCTATTTGATGTATGTTTTGGTGATCAACTTGCGGGTTCGGTGACCTTGTGAACTTATGCATAGGGGTTGGCACACGTTTTCGTCTTGACTCTCCGGTAGAAACTTTGGGGCACTCTTTGAAGTTCTTTCTGTTGGTTGAATAGATGAATCTGAGATTGTGTGATGCATATCGTATAATCATACCCGCGGATACTTGGGGTGACTTGGATTATCTAGGTGACATTAGGGTTTTGGTTGATTTGTGTCTTAAGGTGTTATTCTAGTACGAACTCTAGATAGATCAAACGGAAATAATAGCTTCGTGTTATTTTACTACTGACTCTTAAATAGATCGATCAGAAAGAATAACTTTGAGGTGGTTTCGTACCCTACCATAATCTCTTCGTTCGTTCTCCGCTATTAGTGACTTTGGAGTGACTCTTTGTTGCATGTTGAGGGATAGTGATATGATCCAATTATGTTATTATTGTTGAGAGAATTTGCACTAGTGAAAGTATGAACCCTAGGCCTTGTTTCAACGCATTGCAATACCGTTTACGCTCACTTTTATCATTAGTTACCTTGCTGTTTTTATATTTTCAGATACAAAAACCTATATCTACCATCCATATTGCACTTGTATCACCATCTCTTCTCCGAACTAGTGCACCTATACAATTTACCATTGTATTGGGTGTGTTGGGGACACAAGAGACTCTTTGTTATTTGGTTGCAGGATTGTTGGAGAGACCATCTTCATCCAATGCCTCTCACGGATTGATAAACCTTAGGTCATCCACTTAAGGGAAATTTGCTACTGTCCTACAAACCTCTGCACTTGGAGGCCCAACAACTTCTACAAGGAGAAGGTTGTGTAGTAGACATCAAGCAATTTCTAGCGCCGTTGCCGGGGAGGTGAGTGCTTGAAGGTATATCTTTAGATCTTGCAATCGAATCTTTTAGTTTCTTGTTTTATCACTAGTTTAGTTAATAAAAGAAAACTACAAAAATGGAATTAAGGTTGCCTCATATGCTTCATCTTTTTAATGTCTTTCGTGAAAATGATGGGAAGGAAAATTGTGCTCAAGTATTAGAAGAAGAATTACATAGAATGTGTGACACCCTCAATTCAGTCGTATGCTAATCATACACGCAAATGTGTACGATCAAGATCAAGGACTCACGGGAAGATATCACAACACAAGTGTAGACACAAATTAAAATAATACAAGCTTTATATTACAAGCCAGGGGCCTCGAGGGCTCGAAATACATATGCTCGAATACACAAGAGTCAGCGGAAGCAACAATATCTGAGTACAGACATGAGTTATACAAGTTTGCCTTAAGAAGGCTAGCACAAAAGCAACAACAATCAAAAAGGCTAGGCCTCCTGCCTGGGAGCCTCCTAACTACTCCTGGTCGTCGGCGGCCTCCACGTAGTAGTAGGCACCCTCGGGGTAGTAGTAGTCGTCAGTGGTGTCGTCTGGATCCTGGTCTCCACCATCTGGTTGCGACATCCGAGAAAAATGGAAAAGGGGGGAAAAGAGGAAGCAAAGCAACCGTGAGTACTCATCTGAAGTACTCAGCAAGCAAGTATCTACACTACATATGCGACATTATCAAAGGAAGGCTGTATATGTGGACTGGGCTGCAGAAATGCCAGAATAAGAGGGGGAGAAGCTAGTCCTATCAAAGACTAGCATCTTCTGGAAACCACCATCTTGCAGCAACAGGAGGGAGTAGAGTAGTATAACATAAGTCATATTTATGTTGTTGTATCAACGCTCCGGGATCCTTTCTCGACTCCCAAAGCAACATATCCAAAACATGCCTCAGCATCCAGTTCTAGTTGTATCGACCGGGATACAACTCCGAGTGTCCGCTACTGTAGGACAGGCTATCGATATATGTTTTCTGCAGGGGTGCACCAACTTACCCACCACGCTCAATTAACTCCGGCCGGACACACTTTCATGGGTCATGCCCGGCCTCGGCCAAACAATACGCCGCAACCCGACCTAGGCTTAATAGAGAGGTCAGCACGCTGGACTAAACCTGTGCCCCAGGGGTCATGGGCCATCTCCCCGGGAACTCCTGCACGTTGCGTACGCGGCTAGTGAGCCGACCTAGCTACCTCCTTTAACAAGGCAGGTGCTTACCAGTCCAACCCGGTGCGCGCCGCTTAGTCGTTGACGTCTATTGAGCTTCGGCTGATGCATACGACGCAGAACGTCCATACTATGCCGACGTGATGGTTAGTGCTATCAGGCCAGAGGCCCCTCAGATCAAATATCCAAATCGTAGTGGATTAGGAATGCGCGGTTACAAGCAGAGACTCACGAAAGATGTGACCCCGTCACCACGTCTCGAGGACTTGCGACAAGGGCTAAGAATGCCCGGCCACGCCTCGTAATTATCTCATGGGCACCCTCCAGGTCAACCGACTCCTCATCACTCGCAAAAATGCTTGCGCGGGTACCCCTCAGGGCCGACCCGTCTTTAGTAACATGGTTGAGTGTAAAGTCATGGTAACCATAGTAACCGTCTGTCTAACACCAAGGGTTCCACTCAATGTAATCATCAAGGTGAACATAAGAGGATCCACCCTCGAGGTTCACACTTGAGGGGTTGCACGACAGAGTCGTATCGGAAGTGGTTAAGGCGGAATCACCCTCGATGACCACGACCGAATAGCTACACTACAGGGTTAACATCAGAAGTGCTGATGAGGTCTCACCCTCGGCACTCCATAGTAACCTAGTAGTGTCGAGAAACTAAGGGGAAAGTGATGTGCGATGCCGGGGCCTGGTCTTCCACCCCATTGATCGGGTCTTCGATGATGAAGCAGGGGCAACAAGGACAAGCTGGGGGTCACTAATGGATCACTAACCAACCTATACTAAGCAGTTTAGGATAAGAAGGTAGGTAACAACAAGCAGGCTACAAAAATAGGCTATGCATCAGAATAGGAGCAAACAATTACAGTAGCAAAATCTAATGCAAGCATGAGAGAAAGGAATGGGCGATATCGGGATGGTCAAAGGGGGGGCTTGCTTGGAGGCTCCGCTGAAAGGGAAGAAGGGTCGTCGGTGACGTAGTCGATCACAGCGGCATAAACATCGGTCTCGGAGTCTACCGGAGAGAAGAGGGGGAAGAAACAATAAATACAGAGAAACAAGTACAATACTATGCATGTCAACACAATAAGAAGCGCTAGGGGTGAACTAACGAAAGGCTACATGGTACCGGGGAAGGGGAAAAACATCCGGGAAAGTTTCCCCGAAGTTTGGCATTTTCGGACAGATGAAACAGAGGGGAAATGTTGCATGTTCGCAATGGTAGGTACGTGTGGCGGACGAATGGAGAACGTATTAGGATTCGTCTTGTCGTTCTGAGCAACTTTCATGTACAAAGTATTTTCATCGGAGTTACGGTTTATTTTCTATTAATTTTCTAAGTTTAAAACATTTTCTGGAATTTCTTGGTTTATTTATTAATTCGAAAAATAATAGTAAATTACATTTTAAACCCACGGTGGGCTAGCCAAAGTGGCTTACAGGTGGGACCAGAGGGCTGGGTTGACCAAGTCAACATGTGACTAGTCAGCACTGGGTACTGTTCAGTGGGGCCCAGATGTCATTGTTTGTAGTTGAATTGATTTTGACAATTTAGTATAATCATCGAGGGACCCACATGTCATAGGGTAGCCACTAATTAACCTAACTACTAATTAGCTCCTAAAGTAATTAGCATAGGGCCGGCCACACACACAGAGAACACACATGTACACACACGCAGGCACACCCGGCCATGGCCTTGGCCATGGCCAGCCGCAAGCAACAACAGTTGTGGCCAAGCAGCGACAACAACAAGCAAAAGCAGCAGCGCATCGGCCTGAGCAGCATCAGCTAGCAGCAATATGCAGCGGCAGCAGCAGAATGGAGCGCAACATCGAGCGGGGGCAGCAGAAGGAGCAGCAGCGGCAGCACAACTGCAGTACGGCGGTAGCGGCAACGCGCAACAGAGCAGCGAGCAGCAGCGCGCGGGAGGAGGTGCGCGGGCGCGGCCGGGGCGGCGGCAACAGCAGTAGACAACGGCAACGGAGCAAAGTAGCAGCAAGAGCAGAGCAACAGAAGCAGTGGCAGTGAGCGGAGCAGGGGGCGGCGCCGGTAAGGGCGGGGGCCGAGGCGCGCGGCCACGGGTGCAGTAGGGACCAGGGTTCGGCGGACGCGGGGCTGAGCTTGGTCAGGGGGCGCGAGCGCGAAGCACTGGACGTTGCGATGACGAGGATGGGTTTGATCGGGCGCAGCACTATAGCACAAGATCGAGTTAACCTAGAGGCTAGTCAACATCTACATGGGCACGAGAGCACTCCCATGTGCCTAGCTGGCCCCGGGACGGCCGGTAGCCATGGCGGGGAGCACCACAGCGGCGGCGCGTTTTGGCTGAAGCAAAACAAAGACGACGACGGGACTATGGCTATGGATCGATAGCGTTTAGGAACGAGAAACGTAGCACAGCTCACCGCGAGTCGGAAGAGGAGCTCGAGGAGGTCGGGGATGTAGTGAAGGTGAAGAATTCGTCGATGGAGCCGCGGTGGCCGGAGATAGAAGACGACGTCGATCCTAGCGTTGTGGTGATCTCCTGCTCGATCTGCTCCTCGGAGTCGATGTAGAGAAGCACACACAGCTCCTGCTGAGGCCTCCGCCGATGAGGTGGATGATGGACACGAGGACGATGATGGACATGGCGGGTGGAGCTCGGGCGTGTGCGGGAGAGGAAGAAAACGGCGTGGGGGAAAGGGGCGGACAGCTAGGGTTTGTCCAGGGCGTTGGGGTGGTCTTATAGACAGCGGGGAGGTAGTGGATGGCCGGCGCGTGCACCATGCCGGCTATGGCGCCGGTGGATGGCCGCCACGCCTCTGCTAAATGAATAGAGGAAGGGGATAAGGAGAAGCTGGGCTGGGCCTCAACTGTAGTTCAATTAGGCCTAGTAGCAAAGTAGGATTTAGGTCTTTCCTCTTTCTTTCTGCTTTTCTTTTATTTAATAAACAGAGATGGGTAAGAAAAATATTAGGCATGATATTTACTTAGGAAAAATATGGGAAGTGCCCCTTTTATTAACTGTTGATCTTAGAAGTGCCACAAATATTTTGGAGACCAGAAGAATTCATTTGGTATTTTTCATAAATAGGATAGCATTTAAAATGCTGAATTGGTGCTGTTATAATTGCTAATGCTCATCTCTGCACAAAAGTTATGTTGTGTTCCTTAACAAATAATTGTTATGGAATTTTTGACAAATGATGAACATTTTGCAAGCAACTTTTGATCAACTTCAAACTTCACTTGAATTTGAATTGATTGGAATTTCAAATGGGATATTGAACAAAGGTGATTAAGCACTGTTTGGAAAAATGGTTAGCTTAATCACAGAGGGTTACTGTAGCATGACACTGGGGGTGTTACAAATCTCCTCCACTACAAGAAATCTCGTCCTGAGATTTAAGAGGTGGAGTAAGGGGAAAGACTCGGGAAGGACGAAGCTTAACACAAGATAGGTACGTGGGGACTATGTCAGTGAACGTGGCATAGATGCTTCTCTCGAGTTGAAATTCAAGAAAGTCATCGAGAGCAAGGTGAGGTGCAATAAGAAGCTTCAACCTAGTAGACAATCATTTGTTGCCTGAAACAAGGGGTGAGAGGGGTTCAGAGCAATCGGAATGAGTATGGCGTCTTATACCAGAATCGATCGCTTCTCGGAAGGCGGCTCGGGATCTTCATATGAAGCCAAGCATGAGAAATAACCTTAGAAACAAGGGTGTACAGGAGAGTCAGGTTTCGAGCCTGGGACCTGTGGGTTATGGGCCCACCATGTGGGTTAAAAGTAGGAAGGCGCTAACATCTTGAACGGTCATGATAGCAAGGCAGGTCAGAGGATAGCCTGTCAGTTATGTTAGCAACAAAGTTTGGTACCAAGGGCGTGGGGCAAAGAGAACCATTTTCCTGCTCGTAAGACGAGGCAGACCAATAGGCAAAGTTCTCGTCCATCGGTGGTTACCGGAATGTCAACAACAATAGTAACAGGGTTTTACTGTAAGAGTTGTACACCAAGATGTTTATTTAGGCAGAAGAATATTACTGCTTAGGTCATCAGAACCATGGAAAGGAAAATGTGTTAAACACAAATATCAGGAGTATATTATTCCGAAGGACAAGCAGAGGATGACATCCATGAAAAGGTAGTAGATTACCTTTTAGGTAAAGAGGAGAGGAAATTCATGATGTTACCCATACAACAGTGTTGGAATAGTGATCAAGAAACATTTAGCATTGCGCCCCTAAATGGTTTTAAAGAGGTTCGGAGTACCACAATCATGCTTTGGTATAACATTGACATGGTCATCAGGTAAAGGTCGGACCTTGGGAACACAAAGGATCCATCGGAATTTTTAGAACATATCATGCTATTTTATCACGGAAAAGATGAGGAGGTGGCCGATGGGTTCAGTAGCAATCCATTGACATGTCAAAAAGGATGTATTCCAAAATTGTATGAACATGTTTGTGTTGGGGGGGAAGGCAAGAATCTGTTCGATGATAACACAAATCATCGAGGGGCAAGGATGGTATTTCTCATCATGAATTTGATTGATATCCTGGAAGTGCTCAGAATATTGATGATGATCACGGCAATTTATCAAGAGGTTTCATGAAGATGTAATCGATCAGCGATGACATTAAGTCAAAGGAATTTTGAAGCGAAAGGTTATTGGAACCACGAATATGACACAAACTCGGAATCAGGCTTGCTGTTCAAGGTGAAATGATATTACGAGGAAGATCGACATAAGCTTAGCTCATCGTCAAAAATTGTGCTCCGGGAAGGACCAGGTAGCACAGTAAAAATTTAGCACGACAATGATATAGTTGATCAGGCTAGGAATGACTCGAAGGATTATTAAACTCATAAGCAACGAAAATTACTTAGTGTTATTGAATCAGAGTGTAGGATCGATTCACTTATCAGTGTGATCGATTGACAAACAACCCAGAACCCATGAAGTGACAATGACAGGGAATGGTAATCTTCATCAAAAGTTCATAAGATGTGGTGCAATGGCATGATATCCTCGAGATACCAGGGGTAATACTCAAAGGTAGATCATATTAGAGGTTGGGCATGTGTATTGATATGCAGAAGGCAAGCACTTCAACTTGTCCAAGAAATGGAATCAAAGAAGAACAATCTTGGTTGGAACCACGATTGCAAAGGATCAAATCCTAGATATAAGATGATCTTATACCGAGGGGGTAATTAATTTTAAGAGAAGCTTCCATGATAAGATCTACATCGTGTCCATGGGCATGAACACAAATTTCAAGGTCGACTCCCACTTCTTCAATGTATATCATTTCATTTACTTCTTGCTTTCGATGAATTTGTAGTGCGAAAGATTTATCTGGTGAAGCACCAGAAGAGTATGACTCACATAACTTACGAGTTCACACGGATTAGAAAAAGCATAGGTTCAACCCATCGGAACAACTTAGGAACCTATACTCTTAAGGAGTAAATAACACAAACTCGAAAGTAAAGAGAGGATACAATTTACCTAAGGCGTCATGTATCAGGGGAAGAACTCTCGAAGTTTTTGAATGCAATGGACACTGTCGGATACAATCCAACAATGGATCTGGCGATTCACGACGGAGTTGATGTGAGTATCAGTATTCAACCAGAAGAAGAAGAAATGCAAGGGCATCAGTTTATGGAAACATCTGAATAATTCAATGCTTAAATACAAGGAGATTTGATTTCTAGATCGGTGTATCAGAATCAGATCATCCGATCGTAGATGGATAGGTTGAACAGACTTAGAGGCACAACGATCGAATCTTGATTGGGCAAGAACCAGCTCATATCCGGAATGATGTCTGAGCCAGAAAGAAAATTCACATGGATCAATAGATGATTGCGAGTAGTCGCACATACGTTGAATTCATAGGAACAGAATGACAATCACAAAGGATTTTAATAAATATCGCTGGACATATGGAATTAACCATAATACAAGCAGGCAAGGTGAATCAAAAGTAAAAGGCTGCAGAGGATTTTCGGGACATCAGATAGCATTTCAAAGTATTTTGGAAAGCACGCGAACAACTGAGGAGGAACGGACCCCGGGTAAGTGAATTATCCATAGTGCGAAAAGAAGCTGCAAAGCATAAGGCACAAAGGATTCTCAGAACAACGGAAAGTGTTAGGGGTAACTTGTAACAACAAGAGCAACTGGGGATGAAGGTACAAACGGCAAGGATGTTATCCATGGGGACTTATCGGTGGTAAGGAACTGCAAAGCAGTGGGCACAGGGTCTCAGGAAACATCGAGGAGTATCCGCAGAATCTTCTGGCGAAGCAAGCGATCATCGCTAATGTCGGGGCTCTCCGGGAGGAAGTGGGTACGAGAACCTAATGTCAGAGTTAGTAAAATGTTTAACCCGAATAGACGAGAGATCAGAGTCCTAGAGTATAGACGAGGAATAAAAGATCCTAATACCACCCAATGGCGACGTGCGCCCGTAAGCCACAGAGCCAAGTTAGTAAAACAGTTTTGGACGACTAGACTCAACTTCGGCCAAGCAGTTGGAAAGGGGGCTACCTACAGGCAGTCGGCTCTGATACCAACTTGTGACGCCCTCGATTCAATCGTACACTAATCATACACACAAATGTGTACGATCAAGATCAAGGATTCACGGGAAGATATCACAACACAACTCTAGACACAAATTAAAATAATACAAGCTTTATGTTACAAGCCAGGGGCCTTGAGGGCTCGAAATACATAAGCTCGAATACACAAGAGTCAGCGGAAGCAACAATATCTGAGTACAGACATGAGTCAGACAAGTTTGCCTTAATAAGGCTAGCACAAAAGCAACAACGATCGAAAAGGCTAGGCCTCCTGCCTGGGAGCCTCCTAACTACTCCTGGTCATCGGGGGCCTCCACGTAGTAGTAGGCACCCTCGGGGTAGTTGTAGTCATCGGTGGTGTCGTCTGGATCGTGGGCTCCACCATCTAGTTGCGACTTCCGAGAAAAATGGAAAAGGGGGGAAAAGAGGAAGCAAAGCAACTGTGGGTACTCATCCGAAGTACTCAGCAAGCAAGGATCTACACTACATATGCAACATTATCAAAGGAAGGCTGTGTATGTGGACTGGGCTGCAGAAATGCCAGAATAAGAGGGGGAGAAGGTAGTCCTATCGAAGACTAGCATCTTCTGGAAACCACCATCTTGCAGCAACAGGAGGGAGTAGAGTAGTATAACATAAGTCATATTTATGTTGTTGTATCAACGCTCCGGGATCCTTTCTGGACTCCCAAAGCAACATATCCAAAACATGCCTCAACATCCAGTTCTAGTTGTATCGATCGGGATACAACTCCGAGTGTCCGTTACCGTAGGACATGCTATCGATAGATGTTTTCTTCCCTGCAGGGGTGCACCAATTTACCCACCACGCTCGATTAACTCCGGCCGGACACACTCTCCTGGGTCATGCCCGGCCTCAGCCAAACAATACGCCGCAACCCGACCTAGGCTTAATAGAGAGGTCAGCACGCGCGTAATAAACCTATGCCCCCAGGGGTCATGGGCCATCTCCCCGGGAACTCCTGCATGTTGCGTACGCGGCCGGTGAGCAGACCTAGCTGTTTGGGAACGTAGTAATTTCAAAACAATTCCTAGGCACACGCAAGATCATGGTGATGCATAGCAACGACAGGGGAGAGTGTTGTCTACGTACCCTCGTAGACCGTAAGCGGAAGCGTTATATCAACGCGGTTGATGTAGTCGTACGTCTTCACGATCCGACCGATCCAAGTACCGAAAGCACGGCACCTCCGAGTTCTGCACACGTTCAGCTCGATGACGTCCCCGCCTTCTCGATCCTGCAAGAGGGGCGAAGTAGTAGATGAGTTCCGGCAGCACGACGGCGTGGTGACGGTGTTGGTGAAGAACAATCTCCGCAGGGCTTCGCCTAAGCACTACGAAAACTATGACGGAGGATAAACTAGAGGGGACGGGGTTGCCGGCACACGGCTTGTTGTTTCTTGATGTGTCTTGGGTGCTAGCCCTACCCCTCTATTTATATGTTGAGCCTTGGGGTCGAAACTTGGAGTAACAGCCTCCACAAAGTCGGTTTCACCCGAAAGGCAAGAGTCCTTCTCGGACTCCAGGGCCAGACGCCAGGGTTCCCAGCGTCTGGACCCGGACACCAGGGACCCTAGCGTCTGGCCCCTGGACTCTGTAAAACTTCCTTTTGCGCTTTCCAAAAACCTCGTGGGCTTTCCCCTTTGGCCCAGATAAAGTGTTCTCGTGCCCAAACATTTCGGGAAACATCCGGAACCCCTTCCGATGGATTCCAGAACCTTTCCAGAGATCAAACGCTACTATCCACATATCAATCTTTACTTCCGGACCATTCGGGAGTTCCTCGTCATATGCGTGATCTCATCCAAAACTCCGAACAACATTCGGTCACCAACATACATAACTCATAGTACTATATCGTCAACGAACGTTAAGCATGCGGACCCTACGGGTTCGAGAACTATGTAGACATGATCGAGACACCTCTCTGGTCAATAACCAATAGCGGGACGTGGATGCCCATATTGGCTCCTACATATTCTACAAAGATCTTTATCGGTCAGACCGCATAACAACATACGTTGTTCCCTTTGTCATCGGTATGTTACTTGCCCGAGATTCGATCGTCGGTATCTCAATACCTAGTTCAATATCGTTACCGGCAAGTCTCTTTACTCGTTCTATAATACATCATCCCGCAACTAACTCATTAGTTGCAATGCTTGTAAGGCTTATAGTGATGTGCATTACCGAGTGGGCCCAAAGATACCTCTCCGACAATCGGAGTGACAAATCCTAATCTCGAAATACGCCAACCCAACAAGTACCTTCGGAGACACCTGTAGAGCACCTTTATAATCACCCAGTTACGTTGTGACGTTTGATAGCACACAAAGTGTTCCTCCGGTAAACGGGAGTTGCATAATCTCATAGTCATAGGAACATGTATAAGTCATCAAGAAAGCAATAGCAACATACTAAATGATCAAGTGCTAAGCTAACGGAATGGGTCAAGTCAATCACATCATTCTCCTAATGATGTGATCCCGTTAATAAAATGACAACTCTTTGTCTATGGCTAGGAAACTCAACCATCTTCGATTAACGAGCTAGTCAAGTAGAGGCATACTAGTGGCACTATGTTTGTCTATGTATTCACACATGTACTAAGTTTCCGGTTAATACATACAATTCTAGCATGAATAATAAACATTTATCATGATATAAGGAAATAAATAATAACTTTATTATTGCCTCTAGGGCATATTTCCTTCAGTCTCCCACTTGCACTAGAGTCAATAATCTAGTTCACATCACCATGTGATTTAACACCAATAGTTCACATCACCATGTGATTGACACCCATAGTTCACATCGTCATGTGACCAACACCCAAAGTGTTTACTAGAGTCAATAATCTAGTTCACATTGCTATTTGATTAACAGCCAAAGAGTACTAAGGTCTGATCATGTTTTGCTTGTGAGATAATTTTAGTCAACGGGTCTGCCACATTCAGATCCGTATGTATTTTGGAAATTTCTATGTCAACAATGCTCTGCATGGAGCTACTCTAGCTAATAGCTCCCACTTTCAATATGTATCCAGATTGAGACTTAGAGTCATCTGGATCAGTATCAAAACTTGCATCGATGTAACCCTTTACGACGAACCTTTTTGTCACCTCCATAATCGAGAAACATATCCTTATTCCCCTAAGGATAATTTTGACCGCTGTCCAGTGATCTACTCCTTGATCACTATTGTACTCCCTTGCCAAAATCAGTGTAGGGTATACAATAGATCTGGTACACAGCATGGCATACTTTATAGAACCTATGGCTGAGGCATAGGGAATGACTTTCATTCTCTTTCTATCTTCTGCCGTAGTCGGGCTTTGAGTCTTACTCAATTTCACACCTTGTAACACAAGCAAGAACTCTTTCTTTGACTGTTCCATTTTGAACTACTTCAAAATCTTGTCGAGGTATGTACTCATTGAAAAATTTATCAAGCGTCTTGATCTATCTCTATAGATCTTGATGCTCAATATGTAAGCAGCTTCACCGAGGTATTTTTTTTTTGAAAAAACTCCTTTCAAACACTCCTTTATGCTTTGCAGAATAATTCTACATTATTTCTGATCAACAATATGTCATTCACATATACTTATCAGAAATGTTGTAGTGCTCCCACTCACTTTCTTGTAAATACAGGCTTCACCGCAAGGCTGTATAAAACTATATGCTTTGATCAACTTATCAAAGCGTATATTCCAACTCCGAGATGCTTGCACCAGTCCATAGATGGATTGCTGGAGCTTGCATATTTTGTTAGCACCTTTAGGATTGACAAAACCTTCTCGTTGCATCATATACAACTCTTCTTCAATAAATCCATTAAGGAATGCAGTTTTGTTTATCCATTTGCCAGATTTCATAAAATGTGGCAATTTGCTAACATGATTCGGACAGACTTAAGCATCGCTGCGAGTGAGAAAATCTCATCGTAGTCAACACCTTGAACTTTGTCAAAAACCTTTTTCGACAAGTCTAGCTTTGTAGATAGTGACACTACTATAAGCGTCCGTCTTCCTCTTGAAGATCCATTTATTTTCTATGGCTTGCCGATCATCGGGCAAGTCAACCAAAGTCCACACTTTGTTCTCATACATGGATCCCATCTCAGGTTTCATGGACTTAAACCATTTTGCGGAATCTGGGCTCATCATCGCTTCCTCATAGTTTGTAGGTTCGTCATGGTCAAGTAACATGACCTCCAGAACAGGACTACCATACCACTCTGGTGTGGATCTTACTCTGGTTGACCTACGAGGTTCGGTAACAACTTGATCTCAAGTTTCATGATCATCATCATTAACTTCCTCACTAATTGGTATAGACGTCAAAGGAACCGGTTTCTGTGATGAACTACTTTCCAATTCGGGAGAAGGTACAGTTACCTCATCAAGTTCTACTTTCCTCCCACTCACTTCTTTCGAGAGAAACTCCTTCTCTAGAAAGGATCCATTCTTAGCAATGATTATCTTGCCTTAGGATCTGTGATAGAAGGTGTACCCAACAGTCTCCTTTGGGTATCCTATGAAGACACATTTCTCCGATTTGGGTTTGAGCTTATCAGGTCGAAGGTTTTTCACATAAGCATCGCAGCCCCAAACATTAAGAAACGACAGCTTAGGTTTCTTGCCAAACCATAGTTCATACGGTGTCGTCTCAACAGATTAGATGGTGCCCTATTTAATGTGAATGCAACTGTCTCTAATGCATAACCCCAGAACTGTAGTGGTAAATCGGTAAGAAACATCATAGATTGTACTATATCCAATAAAGTACGGTTATGACGTTCGGACACACCATTATGCTGTGGTGTTCCAGGTGGCATGAGTTTGTGAAACTATTCCACATTGTTTTAATTGAAGGCCAAACTAGTAACTCAAATATTTTATCTCTGCGGTCATATCGTAGAAACTTTTATTTTTGTTACGATGATTCTCCACTTCACTCTGAAATTCTTTGAACTTTTCAAATGTTTCAGACTTGTGTTTCATCAAGTAGATATACCCATATCTGCTCAAATCATCTGTGAAGGTAAAAAAATAATGATACTTGCCGTGAGCCTCAACACTCATCAGATTGTATACATCAGTATGTATTATCTCCAATAAGTCAGTTGCTCGCTCCAATGTTCCGGAGAATGGAGTTTTTAGTCATCTTGCCCATAAGGCATGGTTCGCAAGCATCAAGTGATTGACAATCAATTGATTCCAAAATCCCATCAGCGTGGAGTTTCTTCATGCGCTTTACACCAATATGACCTAAACGGCAGTGCCACAAATAAGTTGAACTATCATTATTAACTTTGCATCTTTTGGCTTCAATATTATGAACATGTGTATTACTATGATCGAGATCCAACAAACAATTTTCATTGGGTGCATGACCATAGAAGGTTTTATTCATGTAACCAGAACAACAATTATTCTCTAACTTAAATGAATAACCATATTGCAATAAACATGATCAAATCATATTCATGCTCAACGCAAACACCAAATAATACTTATTTAGGTTCAACACTAATCCCGAAAGTATAGGGAGTGTGCGATGATGATCATATCAATCTTGGAACTACTTCCAACACACATCGTCACCTCGCCTTTAACTAGTTTCTGTTCATTCTGCAACTCCCGTTTTGAGTTACTACTCTTAGCAACTGAACTAGTATCAAATACTGAGGGGTTGCTATAAACACTAGTAAAGTACACATTAATAACATGTATATCAAATATACCTATGTTCACTTTGCCATCCTTCTTATCCGCCAATTACTTGGGGTAGTTCCGCTTCCAGTGACCAGTCCCTTTGAAGTAGAAGCACTTAGTCTCAGGCTTAGGTCCAGACTTGGGTTTCTTCACTTGAGCAGCAACTTGCTTGCCGTTCTTCTTGAAGTTCCCCTTCTTCTCTTTGCCCTTTCTCTTGAAACTAGTGGTCTTGTCAACCATCAACACTTGATGTTTTTCTTGATTTCTACCTTCGCCGATTTTAGTATCGCGAAGAGCTTGGGAATTGTTTTCGTCATCCCTTGCATATTATAGTTCATCACGAAGTTCTACTAACTTGGTGATGGTGACTAGAGAATTTGGTCAATCACTATTTTATCTGGAAGATTAACTCCCACTTGATTCAAGCAATTGTAGTACCCAGACAATCTGAGCACATGCTCACTGCTTGAGCTATTCTCCTCCATCTTTTAGCTATAGAACTTGTTGGAGACTTCATATCTCTCAACTCGGGTATTTGCTTGAAATATTAACTTCAACTCCTGGAACATCTCATATGGTCTATGATGTTCAAAACGTCTTTGAAGTCCCGATTCTAAGCTGTTAAGCATGGTGCACTAAACTATCAAGTAGTCATCATATTGAGCTAGCCAAACGTTCATAACGTCTGCATCTGCTCCTGCAATAGGTCTGTCACCTAGCGGTGCATCAAGGACATAATTCTTCTGTGCAGCAATGAGGATAATCCTCAGATAACGGATCCAATCCGCATCATTGCTACTAACATTTTTCAACCTAGTTTTCTCTAGCAACATATCAAAAAATAAAACAGGGGAGCTAAACGCGAGCTATTGATCTACAACATAGATATTCTAATACTACCAGGACTAAGTTCATGATAAATTAAAGTTCAATTAATCATATTACTTAAAAACTCCCACTTAGATAGGCATCCCTCTAATCATCTAAGTGATCACGTGATCCAAATCAACTAAACCATAACCGATCATCACGTGAATTGGAGTAGTTTTGAATGGTGAACATCACTATGTTGATCATATCTTCTATATGATTCATGCTCGACCTTTCGGTCTAAGTGTTTCGAGGCCATATCTGCATATGCTAGGCTCGTCAAGTTTAACCTGAGTATTCTGCGTGTGCAAAAACTGGCTTGCACCCGTTGTAGATGGACGTAGAGCTTATCACACCCGATCATCACGTGGTGTCTGGGCACGACGAACTTTGGCAACGGTGCATACTCAGGGAGAACACTTTTA
The DNA here is from genome assembly GCF_002575655.3 of Aegilops tauschii subsp. strangulata. Lineage (NCBI taxonomy): Eukaryota > Viridiplantae > Streptophyta > Magnoliopsida > Poales > Poaceae > Aegilops > Aegilops tauschii. Next base: position 160,807,816 of record NC_053038.3, read on the forward strand.
TCTTGAAATTTAGTGAGAGATCATCTTATAATGCTACCGTCAATCAAAGCAAAATAAGATGTATAAAAGATAAACATCATCTTGTGTTGTGATCTCCATCTCCGAAGCACACCGTCATGATCACCATCGTCACCGGCGCGACACCTTGATCTCCATCGTAGCATCGTTGTCGTCTCGCCAATCTTATGCTTCTACGACTATCGCTACCACTTAGTGATAAAGTAAAGCATTACAGGGCGATTGCATTGCATACAATAAAGCGACAACCATATGGCTCCTGCCAGTTGCCGATAACTCGGTTAAAAAACATGATCATCTCATACAATAAAATTTAGCATCATGCTTTGACCATATCACATGACAACATGCCGTGCAAAAATAAATAAGTTAGACGTCCTCTACTTTGTTGTTGCAAGTTTTACGTGGCTGCAACGGGCTGAGCAAGAACCGTTCTTACCTACGCATCAAAACCACAATGATAGTTCATCAAGTTAGTGTTGTTTTAACCTTCTCAAGGACCGGGCGTAGCCACACTCGGTTCAACTAAGTTGGAGAAACTGACACCCGCTAGTCACCTGTGTGCATAGCACGGCGGTAAAACCAGTCTCGCGTAAGTGTACGCGTAATGTCGGTCCGGGCCGCTTCATCCAACAATACCACCGAACCAAAGTATGACATGCTGGTAAGCAGTATGACTTGTATCGCCCACAACTCACTTGTGTTCTACTCGTGCATATGACATCTACGCATAAAACCAGGCTCGGATGCCACTGTTGGGGAACGTAGTAATTTCAAAAAAATTCCTACGCACACGCAAGATCATGGTGATGCATAGCAACGAGAGGGGAGAGTGTTGTCTACGTACCCTCGTAGACCGTAAGCGGAAGCGTTATATCAACGCGGTTGATGTAGTCGTACGTCTTCACGATCCGACCGATCCAAGTACCGAAAGCACGGCACCTCCGAGTTCTGCACACGTTCAGCTCGATGACGTCCCTGCCTTCTCGATCCATCAAGAGGGGCGAAGTAGTAGATGAGTTCCGGCAGCACGACGGCGTGGTGACGGTGTTGGTGAAGAACAATCTCCGCAGGGCTTCGCCTAAGCACTATGAAAACTATGACGGAGGATAAACTAGAGGGGACGGGGTTGCCGGCACACGGCTTGGTGTTTCTTGATGTGTCTTGGGTGCTAGCCCTACCCCTCTATTTATATGTTGAGCCTTGGGGTCAAAACTTGGAGTAAAAGCCTCCACAAAGTCGGTTTCACCCGAAAGGCAAGAGTCCTTCTCGGACTCCAGGGCGAGACGCCAGGGTTCCCGGTGTCTGGACCCAGATGCCAGGGACCCTGGCGTCTGGCCCCTAGACTACGCAAAACTTCCTTTTGCGCTTTCCAAAAACCTCATGGGCTTTCCCCTTTGGCCTAGATAAAGTGTTCTCGTGCCCAAACATTTCGGGAAACATCCGGAACCCCTTCCGATGGATTCCGGAACCTTTCCAGAGATCAAACACTACTATCCACATATCAATCTTTACTTTCGGAGTTCCTCGTCATATCCGTGATCTCATCCAAAACTCCGAACAACATTCGTTCACCAACATACATAACTCATAGTACTATATCGTCAATGAACGTTAAGCGTGCGGACCCTACGGGTTCTAGAACTATGTAGACATGACCGAGACACCTCTCTGGTCAATAACCAATAGCGGGACGTGGATGCCCATATTGGCTCCTACATATTCTACAAAGATCTTTATCGGTCAGACCGCATAACAACATACGTTGTTCCCTTTGTCATCGGTATGTTACTTGCCCGAGATTCGATCGTCGGTATCTCAATACCTAGTTCAATCTCGTTACCGGCAAGTCTCTTTACTCGTTCTGTAATACATCTTCCCGCAACTAACTCATTAGTTGCAATGCTTGCAAGGCTTATAGTGATGTGCATTACCGAGTGGTCCCAGAGATACCTCTCTGACAATCGGAGTGACAAATCCTAATCTCGAAATACGCCAACCCAACAAGTACCTTCGAAGAGACCTGTAGAGCACCTTTATAATCACCCAGTTACGTTGTGATGTTTGGTATCACACAAAGTGTTCCTCCGGTAAACAGGAGTTGCATAATCTCATAGTCATAGGAACATGTATAAGTCATGAAGAAAGCAATAGCAACATCCTAAACGATCAAGTGCTAAGCTAACGGAATGGGTCAAGTCAATCACATCATTCTCCTTATGATGTGATCCTGTTAATCAAATGACAACTCTTTGTCTATGGCTAGGAAACTCAACCATCTTCGATTAACGAGCTAGTCAAGTAGAGGCATACTAGTGACACTATGTTTGTCTATGTATTCACACATGTACTAAGTTTCCGGTTAATACAATTCTAGCATGAATAATAAACATTTATCATGATATAAGGAAATAAATAATAATTTTATTATTGCCTCTAGGGCATATTTCCTTCACTAGCTACCTCCTTTAACAAGGCAGGTGCTTACCAGTCCAACCCGGCACGCGCCGCTCAGTCGCTGACATCTATTAAGCTTTGGCTGATGCATACGACGCAGAACGCCCATACTATGCTCACGTGATGGTTAGTGCTATCAGGCCAGAGGCCCCTCGGATCAAATATCCAAATCGTAGTGGATTAGGAACGTGTGGTAACAAGCAGAGACTCATGAAAGATGTGACCCCGTCGCCCCGTCTCGAGGACTTGCAACAAGGGCTAAGAATGCCCGGCCACGCCTCATAGTTATCTCGCGGGCACCCTCCAGGTCAACCCGACTCCTCATCACTCGCAAAAATGCTCGCGCGGGTACCCCTCAGGGCCGACCCGTCTTTAGTAACATGGTTCAGTGTAAAGTCATAGTAACCATAGTAACCGTGTGTCTAACACCAAGGGGAAAACCTGAGGAATCACCCTTGACGGATTCCACTCGATGTAATCATCAAGGTGAACATAAGAGGATCCACCCTCGAGGTTCACACTTGAGGGGTTGCACGACAGAGTCGTATCAGAAGTGGTTAAGGCGGAATCACCCTCGATGACCACGACCGAATAGCTACACTACAGGGTTAACATCAGAAGTGCTGATGGGGTCTCACCCTCGGCACTCGATAGTAACCCAGTAGTGTCAAGCAACTAAGGCAAAAGTGATGTGCGGTGCCGGGGCCTGGTCTTTGATCCCGTTGATCGGGTCTTCGATGATGAAGCAGAGGAAAGAAGGACAAGGTGGGGTGTAATGCCCACGATGCGGCTATATCTCTCACATGTCGAGGCACGACTTAGAGGCATAACCGCATTGTAGGTTTTGTCGCAAGAAGGGTCATCTTCACACAATCCCATGTAATGAACAAGAATGGGATAAAGAGAGTTGGCTTACAATCGCCACTTCACACAAATAACAACAAGTTAAACATACATCATCCAGAGTACAATCAAGGTCCAACTACGGCACAAAAAATAAGAGAAGACAACCCCAAATGCTAGATCCCCGATCGTCCCAACTGGGCTCCACTACTGATCATCAGGAAACGAAACATAGTAACGACCAAGGTCCTCGTCGAACTCCCACTTGAACTTGTGTCACACGCACTGGTATCATTGGCACCTGCAACTGTTTGGAAGTATCTGTGAGTCACGAGGACTCAGCAATCTCACACCCGCGATGTAAGACCCACGATGCGGCTATATCTCCCACGTGTCGAGGCACGACTTAGAGGCATAACCGCATTGTGGTTTTGTCGCAAGAAGGGTCATCTTCACACAATCCCATGTAATGAACAAGAATGGGATAAAGAGTTGGCTTACAATCGCCACTTCACACAATACATAATTAAATCATACATCTTTCAAGATACTCACATAGGTCCGACTACGGAACCAAAAGAAAAGAAGACAACCCAACTGCCAGATACCCGATCGTCCCAACTGGGCACCACTACTGATCAATATGAAAAGAAACAACACAATGAACAAGATCTTCATCGAGCTCCCACTTGAGCTCAGTTACGTCACCTGCACTGGCATCGTCGGCACCTGCAACTGTTTCGAAGTATCTGTGAGTCACGAGGACTCTGCAATCTCACACCCGCGAGATCAAGACTATTTAAGCTTATAGGAAAGGATGGTGTAGTGAGGTGGAGCTGCAGCAAGCACTAGCATATATGGTGGCTAACATACGCAAATGGGAGCGAGAAGAGAAGCAATGGAACGGTCGTGAACTAGCAATGATCAAGAAGTGATCATGAACTCCTACTTACGTCAAACATAACCCAGAAACTGTGTTCACTTCCCGGACTCTGCCGAGAAGAGACCATCACGGCTACACACGCGGTTGATGCGTTTTAATTAAGGTCAAGTGTCAAGTTCTCTACAACCGGATATTAACAAATTCCCATCTGCCACATAACCGCGGGCACGGCTTTTGAAAGATAATACCCTGCAGGGGTGTCCCAACTTAGCCCATCATAAGCTCTCACAGTCAACGAAGGATAAACCTTCTCCCAGGAAGACCCGATCAGTCTCGGAATCCCGGTTTACAAGACATTTCGACATTGGTAAAACAAGACCAGCAAAGCCGCCCGAATGTGCCGACAAATCCTGATAGGAGCTGCACATATCTCGTTCTCAGGGCACACCGGATGAACACTACGTACAACTAAAACCAGACCTCGAGTTTCCCCAAGGTGGCGCTGCAAGTGGCTCTAGTTTGGACCAGCACTCAGAGGAACACTGCCCCGGGGGTTAAAATAAAGATGACCCTTGAGTCTGCAGAACCCAAGGGAAAAGGCTTAGGTAGGCAAATGGTAAAACCAAGGTTGGGCCTTGCTGGAGGAGTTTTATTCAAAGCGAACTGTCAAGGGGGTCCCATAAATCACCCAACCGCATAAGGAACGCAAAATCAAGGAACATAACACCGGTAAGACGGAAACTAGGGCGGCAAGAGTGGAACAAAACACCAGGCATAAGGCCGAGCCTTCCACCCTTTACCAAGTATATAGATGCATTAATAATATAAGAGATATTGTGATATCCCAACATAAACATAATCCAACATGGAGCAATCTTCAACTTCACCTGCAACTAGCAACGTTATAAGAGGGGCTGAGCAAAAGCGGTAACATAGCCAAGCAACGGTTTGCTAGGAAGGGTGAAAAGGTTAGGGGCTGACATGGCAATAAGGGAAGCATGATATAGCAAGTGGTAGGTAGCGCGGCATGGCAATAAAACGGACAACTAGCAAGCAAAGATAGAAGTGATTTCGAGGGTATGGTCATCTTGCCTGAAATCCCGCTAGGAATAAGAACGAGTCCATGAAGAAGACAAACGGATGTAGACGAACGAATCCTCACAACTCCGGAACGAAACCGAAGCTAACGAGAGAAGCAACCCGGAAAGAAACAAACAACATAGTAAACAACAACACGTACACATGGCATGATGCACAAACTAGTATGATGCATGTCCGGTTTAATGAGGCATGGCATGGCAAAGTGCAACAAACAACACTACAAATTAAGTGGAGCTCAATATGCAACGAGTTGCATATTGACGAAACACCACATTTAATTATTTAGTTCTCGCTCATTTATGGACCCAACAATATTAAATGTTGTTAAACATGGCAAAAGGTGAAGCATAACAAAACTAACTATTTAGGCAAGTTTAAATGAGGCCGGAACAACGAACAACAATTCCGGAAAATCCTCATGTGCATATTTTTGATTTGGTACTGTTCTGCCATAAACGCAATTTTAATGTTGTCAACCAGCAAAACGAAGTGCACCATGTTAAACTAGGCATTTTTCTACCCCATTTACATATAAAGTTTATCAAAATCCGAGCTACGGTTATTTAGTTATGAAATAAATCATTTTAACATGGCATTTGAGCAAATTTAAACAAACAGCATTTTAAACATTTTTAACATGGTTGAAAATGGCATATTATGAAAATAGACAAAATTCTAAGCATTTTACATATATAAATTATTTTAATCCGATGCACGGTTGATGAGTTATTATAAGCATGAAGACTAGGGACTTTTCTGCAAAACAGTAAATCCTTGGGTAATAGCTAAATTCGCAGATCCTGAAAAAAACATCACATGGGCCGAATGTGAATAGGAAGCCCAACAGAGGAAAAAAACAAGAGGAGGGGCGCTGGGGTGTGGCCTCACCCAGGGGGCCTTGGCCCGCTCGGCTTGGAGAGGGAGGCTGGAAGGGGGCGCTGGGCCTGCTTGCTGGTGAAGGGCGACGAAGGAGCCGGATCCAGGGGCGAGGCCGGGGTGCAGGGAGCGCTGGGGCATTGCGGGAACGGCGAGGTCGCCAGGGAGGTCTCGGGCATGAGGATGGGTCGAGCGCGGGGAACTCTCCGATGTGTGCTCCTGTCACAGCCCCAGATCAGCCCTTGTCTGACTTTGCTTGTTCCTCATGCATCATGTTTAAATTTTGCTTAAACTTGAAATAGGGGTGATCAATCCCTAGCACCCAAAAGAACTCAACTAGGTTCAACTTAAAAACATTTTCAATGAACCCAAATGCCCTTTAGAAAAGTTCATGATTTTTGATAAAGGTAAAAACCTCTGCCAAAAATGATAAACACATTTCTAGGTCATTTTTGGATTTTTGAATTAACTCATATTGTATTTGAATTGGGGCATTTAAATCCTATAAATATTTTAAATGCTATAATAATTCTGAAACTAGTTGAGGGCTGTTGGAAATATTTTCAAAAGTGCCCACAATTTTTATCAGGATTTTACAAAATGAGTTAGTATTTTTACTAATTCAAAACAGATCAAAATAAATACAAAACAGAAACAATTAAAGAAAAGAGGGAGAAAGGAGTATTACCTGGCGCTTACCTGGACTGGGCCGGCCCACCTGGCCCATGCCAGTCACCACCTACCTTTGCCAGTAGGCAGAGGAGGGGGACAGCGCACCGCCGCCGAGCACGCGCCCGCGCCACCTCCTGCTTCCCCGGCCCCTCCTGGCGATGCCACGACGACGCCCCGAAGCTCCTCGCTCCTCTCCCTCACTCTCTGCTCTCTCCCTCGCCCTCTGCTCCCTCTCCCGAGCACAGCCGAGCGGAGCTCGTCGACGCCGCTCGCCGTAGCCATGGCCACCGGCCACCCCTCGCCCCGCCGATGAGTCCACGAGCTCCGCCTTGACGCCTTGAAGCTCCCCCTCAACGCGAGCATCGCCGGACGCCCTGTCGCCTCGCCATCGACCCATCGTCTCCGCGCACGGCCGTGCATCGCCGCCGCCAAATTCCGACGCCGTCCGTGCCTCCCCGAGCTCGCCGAGAACCTCTTCGTGACCGCGGTGAGCCCCCGGTCATTTCCCCCTAACCCTGTCCCCGTTTGGTTGCCGTAGCACCATTCCCCACGAGCACCGAAGCTCGCCGCCGCCATTGCCAACGAGCTCCGTGCTCCTGAGCTCGGCCGCTCGCCCGAGCATCACCAGCGTGCTCGCCGCGCTCCTGTGAACCTGAAGCACCCACGGGTTCGCTCTGCCGTGCCCCGTAGCGCCATCTCCGCCGTTGCCCGAGCTCCGGCCGCCGCCCAAGTGGTCGCCACCGTAGTTCCCGACCTCCCCTCGCCCAACCGCCTGCTCCGTTGGATGCGGTGCACGTCCAACAGCCCGTAGGGCCAAACCCCGAGCCCAATGGTCGCCGGAGGGCGTTTCCCGAGCCCCTCCGCCGCGTCTGTCGCCGCCGGCGTCAAGCCGCCGGCGCGTTTGACCTTTTGACTAGGGGTTTGACTTCCCCTAGGTCACTGACATGTGGGCCCAGGCCTTAACTAATCTAGATTAGGTTTAGTTTAATTCTAATTAACTCTGCTAGTTAACCTTGTCACTGACGTGTGGACCCCACTGTCAGGATTGACTTGGCCAGCCCTTTGACCTGCTGATGTCATGCTTACACATTGCTGGCGCAGTAAATAGTTTCTGTATTTAAAATAATTCAGGAATTCCAGAAAATAGTATAAACTTCTAAAATTCATAGAAAATCAACCGTAGCTCATAATGAAATATTTTATATATGAAAAATTATCAGAAAAATCCAATCTATCCATTTATGCTACTTTCATGCACGAAAAACTAACTTATACCTGCTGTATAAGTGAAAACATTCAAATGGCATTTTAAATGCTCAAACTAGAGTTTGCATTTGAACCTTCGGTTCAAATGGGCTCCCTTGCACTTGTTGCTAGCTACATTAGCTCAATTCACAGCATATTGCCATGTCACATTCATGCATCATATTGTTGCATTGCATTGATTGTGTTTCCTCTCTGTTGCCGGTGTTGTCCCCTCTCGGTAGACGTTGTTCCGGCGTTGTGATCGTTGACACTAATGAAGACTCAATGCTATCTTCAGAAGTGCCAGGAAAGCATAACCCCCTTGTTCATTCCGATACAATCCCACTCTCTCGCTCCTGCTCTCTTTACTGCATTAGGACAACAACGATTCAACTGTTACTTGTTGCGGTAGTTGAACCCCTTATCCTCTGCATGACCTGTCATTGCCACAGTAAATAGATGAAACCCACTAGCATGAGTAGGAGTTGTTTGAGCCCTGATGTGCCTACTCATTCATGCTTGTTTGTCATGCCTGCTACTGCTTAGAGTTGAGTCGGGTCTGATTCATCAGGGATGAGTTGGAATGGTGATGAACATGTCCTACTGTGTGTGAGCTAAGTGTGTGAACACGTTTTGGTAAAGGTAGCGGTGAGAGGCCATGTAGGAGTACATGGTGGGTTGTCTCATTGCAGCCGTCCTCAGGAACTGAGTTCTGTGTTTGTGATCCATGATACAGTTACTACCACGCATTGGGCCCGAAACCAATGGACCCTATTGGCTTCTTAATCACCCTTGTCCTCTGTCCAGGAGTTGCAAGTAGTTTCTGGTGTTTGTAGTATGCTGGAGGCCGTGGGCAGCGCTAACCGGAGGGGTGGGCTGTGATGCGGTAGGCACGTGGCCGGGTATGCCGGGCGCCCGTTTGGTGTCTCGGAACCCTGCACACATCGTTCGGGGCCGTATGTGGAAACCTCGGCCGGACTCCCTGCGGATGGAACCTGAATAGGCGATAAACCTGGACTAGAGACTTGAGTGTTTAGGTAGGCTGTGGCCGACTCCCTCGCCAGGCTTCCGCTTGAAGGTTGCCGAGGTACACGACGTGTACATGGTGGTAAGTGGCGAGAGCGTGTGTGACGAAGTACACCCCTGCAGGGTTAACATCATCTATTCGAATAGTCGTGTCCGCGGAAATGGACTTCTGGGTTGCCTATAACAGTTCATAGACAAGTGAAAGTGGATACTCTAAAATGCGCAAGATAAGCGTGAGTGCTATGGATGGCGTTCTCGTAGGGAGACGGGAGCGGATCCATAGTGGAGTATTGATATGATGAATATGTGGACTCGTGTGCGCCACCTCAAAAGAGTTACTTGCAGTCGTAGTTTAGGATAGCCACCGAGTCAAAGCTGGCTTGCTGCAGTTAAACTCCACCACCCCTTTTGTTGATACCGATGCATATGTAGATAGTTCTGATGTAAGTCTTGCTGGGTACATTTGTACTCACGTTTGCCTATTTTATGTTTTGCAGAGAGACGTCAGTCTCGCTAGTAGTTCCGTGTGGACTTCGACGTTTAGCTTGATACCTCAGCTACGATCTTGTGCCCTCGGCAGGATCTAGTAAATAGTCAGGCTTCTCAGCCTTTTTCATTTGTAGATGTCTGTACTCTGACATGTTGAGCTTCCGCATGTGCTTTGACTTGTATGCTCTGAATGTTGGGTCATGAGACCCATGTTTGTAATATCTGGCTCTTCGGGGCCTAATGAATAAATACTCTGAGTCGTAGAGTCTTGTTGTGATGCCATGTTGTATCTGCACATATCGAGCATATTGTGTGTATGATTGAAATGCTTGGTATGTGTGGGATCCGACAATCTAGTTGTCTATCCTTAGCAGCCTCTCTTATGGGGAAATGTAGTCTAGTGCCTCCTTGAGCCATAGTAGTCCGCTACAGCCCGGTTCACCGGAGTCCTGCTAGCCCAGCACTACTGCTCTGGACACTTGACTGGCCGGCATGTGTTTCATATCGTTCCTGTGTCTGTCCCTTAGGGGAAATGTCACGCGGTGACATCCGGAGTCCTGCCTAGCCTGCTACAGCCCGGGTTCCCGGAGTCCTGTTAGCCCAGTGCTACAGCCCGGATTCGCACGCTGCTGACCGACACGTTCGATGTTGATTCATGTATGCCTGTCCCCATACGTTAGTGCCGCTTTGGGTTCACGACTAGCCATGTCGGCCCGGGTTCTCTGTCATATGGATGCTAGCGACATTATCATATACGTGAGCCAAAAGGCGCAAACGGTCCCGGGCCATGGTAAGGCGACACCCGTGGGAATACCGTGCGTGAGGCCGCAAAGTGATATGAGGTGTTACAGGCTAGATCGGTGTGACTTAGAATTGGGGTCCCGACAGCGTTGGTATCAGAGCCTGACTGCCTGTAGGATTACCAAGGCAAACTGGTCGAAGTTGAGTCTAGAAATGCTTTAGTTATGTAAGGGAATTGATTGTGGAAGGGAACGTAAGGCTCTTTTGCTTCTTTACCTTATGCCCTCTAATCCGAGTCACCCTCTTCTCATTCTACGGGGATTAAGAACTAGGCTTCCCATCTTTCTATCAGGATCACGTGTTACTAATCCGTAGACTCGTAGGATTGTTGGTCTCAAGCCTCAGTTCAGTTTCTACCACTACAGTGTGTTGTTAGTTGGACTTGGAACCTTGATATGATGTTGTTGAGCGGTTATGCCACCATTTTTGCAGGATGTCTCAATTCTTTTGAGCATTTACAGCCGTTACGCTGTCCGAGTCATCCCAGGTTCCTAAATGGTTTGATGCATTTGCAAATCCTTTCTTTCCGTTCTCGATGTTCCTTTGGGCCAGATTAACCACACTAATCGTTGAGTTGAGGTACTCTGTTGCCTTGACATATATGTTGGAGTTATTATTATGACCCTAGGTGTCTTAGAGGACCACTTAGTAATCTAGCAATGCTTGCATCCCCAGTGTGATGATTCTGGCCATTATTCTTGAAAGCATCCCGTGATGCCATTTAGTTAGTAGGCATTCTATTCTGGGTTCTTGAACCCAAGATTCACTCTACTTAACTCGTGTAGCTAGTGTTTGTTTGTTCCTTTAGGTTATTAGTAACCTTTGCATTAGTCCACGAGGTCCGTGGTATATCGTTCTTCCAAATACCATGAACCATTGTTGGCAGGAGTTCTTTTGAAACCAAAAGGTCACGACCAGAGTGCTCTTAATGAGTTCTCCAATCTACATTGTGACTCTGCCAGTCCTACCTTTCTGCATGGGTTATCTAGAAGAAACTTGTTGGACTTGGTTCGACATACTAATCTATGCATCCACAACTCAGAAAAACATATGTTTCCTTGAGTTGTCCCTCTTTAGTTGTTTTCTGGCCCTCGTCTATCAATTGATAGTCAGGAGTAATTGTGCATTTGAGTTATCAATGCCTATTATTCTTGTGGTCCGTCAAGCCATTCTATTCCAGAATGACTAGGAGAAATAAACTCCAGTACCTTATCCATTTCTTGGATTGGTCAAAGTAGTTGTATTCCGCAGATCAAAATGCCTAACCAGCTTTTGTTCTGTTCTACCTACGAGTATTACCCTCTTTATGTCAGGAATCCCACGAGGATTGCACCAACCCTTATGAATTCTTATTGCAGTGATAGTTCTGGCCATCGTTATTCATTCCTCGGTCTCCGTGTTATTGTACCGGAATACTGACAAGTGAATCGTGGTGTGTGAAATCTATACTCCTAGCAACTCCGTTGCTTGGTAGTTAAAGGACAATAATTTCATCCTTAGCATGTTGGTTATTGAATCACCATCCTGAGGTTGATCGTGCTACCTAGTCCATATTCCCGGTGTACTTTTCGATCAATGAGTTGGGATAGTGTCAGCCCTTGCTTATTCGGTCATATCGTCTTGCCCTGAAAAGCAAGATTGATCTCGATCTTACTAACATGTCGGTGGATCGTGATTTTCCAAATATCTTCTTGGAAGTACCACCAGGTTGTCCCCTGACCGATATGTTGAGTTTGTGAACAAGTTGGTTTTCCAATAAACCACCCCTTCTCCAAGAATCTGTGTTGGAGACACCTGAGCTAGTTGGTCAAGCTAAACAACAACTTGGAGAGTTGGAAGATAAAAGGTTGTCTAACTTAGTTCATTCCAAAGGGATATCTTGTGTCTGTGTGTGTTGAAGAAAGATGATATCTTCATTGATTGATCCTCGTGATCAATTGTTGGATCTATTGTCTTACCCAAATCTTTGATTTGCGTATGGGCTATCATCAAATCAAGTCAGAACCAACGATATGCATAATGTTGTCTTACTCGTGGTTGATCCCTCGAGCATACACCATTACATCCTTTGGTATGACCAGTGCTATCACCATGTTCACATAGCTATGGAAATACATTTATATGGAAACCTGGATGAATTGTTGTTAAGCCCATTGAAACCGTTTTCATCTTGTCCATGATTCATGTTGAACATCTAAGTTAGTGTTGGAAACTTTTGAAAGCATTTTTCTTTGTGCTAGTTCATGAAGCCTATGTTTGGATGAAAGGAGTGACTTCCTCTAATTCATGTGCACTTGGTGTAAGTTGCCGCCGTGAATTCCAGAAAGTCAATGTTGTTTCCTCTGGAATCATCCCAAGTCAATCATGCACGTGCAAAGTATCCTGTGGTATGATAGACTGATCATCTTCATTCCATATGCATCCCTAGCACCCCAAGCCACTGATTGATTTGTTCAAGATAAAGGAGTCTGTTCTAAGGTGAATTCTTTGGACTTCCACGCGTGGAGACTTCGATGTCATTAATGATGGTTCCCCACCTGAACTCGGTAGCGTTTTGTTGTAAGACTACTATGTGGTCATGCTTGTCTTGGACAGTGTGTTCACAGGTTTGTAGCAGAACCAGCTCGTGTTTTGGAGCTTGCTATCGTAGTTCATCCCCTGAGAATCTCGCAACGTCATCTCGTCGATTTGTGTTGCAAACCTTCATTCTTCTTCCTAGACTTGACGAGTCTGGAATATTCTGACACCAACCAGATCTGAATCTCAGGCAGATATGATGGTTGGAACATCTCCCAAGAATTATAATATTGCCCTCTCGATAACCGGTAAAGTGGATGTCGTGGCCAACACATCCAGCCGGAAGGCCTATTATTGTAGTATCTTGATTGAGGAAGTTGGCCACCTCCCCATAAGGATTTCGTAGGATTTACTTTCGTAGTTATTCCTTATGGATTCTCGTGCTCCTGAAGTCCGACCTTTTACTTGATGTTCTAGATACCAAACCATATCAATAAATGGGTTACGCTAGCACATCAAGGAGAACATTAGAAGCGGAGTGCTAAATGTCTCTCGGTCGGTCATCCAGATTTTGCTCCCTTGGCTTCGCTAAGGTGAAATCTGAGAAAGTGTTGTCCTCCTTTGCACCTGCATCCTCCATCACCATTCATCATGGTAGTATGATGTGTTGCCAGGATCCTCGACACGGATGTTGGTAAAACCTTGATGAATATGGAAATGCTCAAGTTCCTGAGAGCACGCACAAGCACTAGGTGTTATCATCGGCACTAACTGGAATTGCTCCCAGTTTCCTTCGGTTATGCTAAACCCTTCAAACAGTGGATTCACTCTCTACTGTTGAGCTTCTCCCCTGTTACTAAAATCATTCCAGCATTTGCATTATGTTCCCAGTTTGCACCGCCATTGTGCCGTCCTACCTTGGATTACCCTTCCCAGTAATTACTGATAAGGACCATCTTCAAAAGTGGTCCCACCAGGGGTTCCGACCATTTCCGGTGATAAGCAAATCACCCCTTGTGTTGTCTTCAACAAGGTAGTCCACATCGTCCATCCTAGCCCGAGTGTGTCGTTCTCCCGAACTCCCTCGAACGATCGTTTGTGATTGCCTTAGGCTGGCATAAAGAGTTTCAATGATCTTAGGATCAAAAGTAATTCTTTTTGCCACTTAAGGAATAGTTCTACGAGTCAACTTCCCCAAGGTGCCCCGTTATGGAATCGTGGGAATTATCTCCTCGCTACTTTGAAACCATGCACCATCTTATTCAGCGTGGAATTGTGCTTATCAACTTGAATCTTCGTTCTCCGTTTCACTTCATCCCTCTCTCGATGTATGTGTTGTGCCTCAACTCGAGATGTTTCAACATCTCATTCCGTGAGTTGCTCGATCTTTAAAGAGATCGATTTCTATAGAGTTTTCCCTTGTCGTCATCGTGTCGAATGAAGATCTCGAAAGCAAAGACGTCAACGTTAATTGAAGCAACGGATCAACATCTTCGCGAAGAGCAATTGGATAATGAAGATCGTGTTAGCTTTGTGTACCCTCTGTCTTCTTACCTCACGTCTTGAATCTCGGGACGAGATTCTTGTTTAGTGGGGGTGAGCTGTCACAGCCCCAGATCAGCCCTTGTCTGACTTTGCTTGTTCCTCATGCATCATGTTTAAATTTTGCTTAAACTTGAAATAGGGGTGATCAATCCCTAGCACCCAAAAGAACTCAACTAGGTTCAACTTAAAAACATTTTCAATGAACCCAAATGCCCTTTAGAAAAGTTCATGATTTTTGATAAAGGTAAAAACCTCTGCCAAAAATGATAAACATATTTCTAGGTCATTTTTGGATTTTTGAATTAACTCATATTGTATTTGAATTGGGGCATTTAAATCCTATAAATATTTTAAATGCTCTAATAATTCTGAAACTAGTTGAGGGCTGTTGGAAATATTTTCAAAAGTGCCCACAATTTTTATCAGGATTTTACAAAATGAGTTAGTATTTTTACTAATTCAAAAAAGATCAAAATAAATAGAAAACAGAAACAATTAAAGAAAAGAGAGAGAAAGGAGTATTACCTGGCGCTTACCTGGACTGGGCCGGCCCACCTGGCCCATGCCAGTCACCACCTACCTTTGCCAGTAGGCAGAGGAGGGGGACAGCGCACCGCCGCCGAGCACGCGCCCGCGCCACCTCCTGCTTCCCCGGCCCCTCCTGGCGATGCCACGACGACGCCCCGAAGCTCCTCGCTCCTCTCCCTCACTCTCTGCTCTCTCCCTCGCCCTCTGCTCCCTCTCCCGAGCACAGCCGAGCGGAGCTCGTCGACGCCGCTCGCCGTAGCCATGGCCACCGGCCACCCCTCGCCCCGCCGATGAGTCCACGAGCTCCGCCTCGACGCCTTGAAGCTCCCCCTCAACGCGAGCATCGCCGGACGCCCTGTCGCCTCGCCATCGACCCATCGTCTCCGCGCACGGCCGTGCATCGCCGCCGCCAAATTCCGACGCCGTCCGTGCCTCCCCGAGCTCGCCGAGAACCTCTTCGTGACCGCGGTGAGCCCCCGGTCATTTCCCCCTAACCCTGTCCCCGTTTGGTTGCCGTAGCACCATTCCCCACAAGCACCGAAGCTCGCCGCCGCCATTGCCAACGAGCTCCGTGCTCCTGAGCTCGGCCGCTCGCCCGAGCATCACCAGCGTGCTCGCCGCGCTCCTGTGAACCTGAAGCACCCACGGGTTCGCTCTGCCGTGCCCCGTAGCGCCATCTCCGCCGTTGCCCGAGCTCCGGCCGCCGCCCAAGTGGTCGCCACCGTAGTTCCCGACCTCCCCTCGCCCAGCCGCCTGCTCCGTTGGATGCGGTGCACGTCCAGCAGCCCGTAGGGCCAAACCCCGAGCCCAATGGTCGCCGCAGGGCGTTTCCCGAGCCCCTCCACCGCGTCTGTCGCCGCCGGCGTCAAGCCGCCGGCGCGTTTGACCTTTTGACCAGGGGTTTGACTTCCCCTTGGTCACTGACATGTGGGCCCAGGCCTTAACTAATCTAGATTAGGTTTAGTTTAATTCTAATTAACTCTGCTAGTTAACCTTGTCACTGACGTGTGGACCCCACTGTCAGGTTTGACTTGGCCAGCCCTTTGACCTGCTGACGTCATGCTTACACATTGCTGACGCAGTAAATAGTTTCTGTATTTAAAATAATTCAGGAATTCCAGAAAATAGTATAAACTTCTAAAATTCATAGAAAATCAACCGTAGCTCATAATGAAATATTTCATATATGAAAAATTATCAGAAAAATCCAATATATCCATTTATGCTACTTTCATGCATGAAAAACCAACTTATACCTGCTGTATAAGTGAAAACATTCAAATGGAATTTTAAATGCTCAAACTAGAGTTTGCATTTGAACCTTCGGTTCAAATGGGCTCCCTTGCACTTGTTGCTAGCTACATTAGCTCAATTCACAGCATATTGCCATGTCAGATTCATGCATCATATTGTTGCATTGCATTGATTGTGTTTCCTCTCTGTTGCCGGTGTTGTCCCCTCTCGGTAGACGTTGTTCCGGCGTTGTGATCGTTGACACTAATGAAGACTCAATGCTATCTTCAGAAGTGCCAGGCAAGCATAACCCCCTTGTTCATTCCGATACAATCCCACTCTCTCGCTCCTGCTCTCTTTACTGCATTAGGACAACAACGATTCAACTGTTACTTGTTGCGGTAGTTGAACCCCTTATCCTCTGCATGACCTGTCATTGCCACAGTAAATAGATGAAACCCACTAGCATGAGTAGGAGTTGTTTGAGCCCTGATGTGCCTACCACGCATTGGTCCCGAAACGAATGGACCCTCTTGGCTTCTTAATCACCCTTGTCCTCTGTCCAGGAGTTGCAAGTAGTTTTTGGTGTTTGTAGTATGCTGGAGGCCGTGGGCAGCGCTGACCGGAGGGGTGGGCTGTGATGCAGTAGGCACGTGGCCGGGCATGCCGGGCGCCCGTTTGGTGTCTCGGAACCCTGCACACATCGTTCGGGGCCGTATGTGGAAACCTCGGCCGGACTCCCTGCGGATGGAACCTAAATAGGCGATAAACCTAGACTAGAGACTTGAGTGTTTAGGTAGGCTGTGGCCGACTCCCTCGCCAGGCTTCCGCTTGAAGGTTGCCGAGGTACACGATGTGTACATGGTGGTAAGTGGCGAGAGCGTGTGTGACGAAGTACACCCCTGCAGGGTTAACATCATCTATTCGAATAGCCGTGTCCGCGGAAATGGACTTCTGGGTTGCCTATAACAGTTCATAGACAAGTGAAAGTGGATACACTAAAATGCGCAAGATAAGCGTGAGTGCTATGGATGGCGTTCTCGTAGGGAGACGGGAGCGGATCCATAGTGGAGTATTGATATGATGAATATGTGGACTCGTGTGCGCCACCTCAAAAGAGTTACTTGCAGTCGTAGTTTAGGATAGCCACCGAGTCAAAGCTGGCTTGCTGCAGTTAAACTCCACCACCCCTTTTGTTGATACCGATGCATATGTAGATAGTTCTGATGTAAGTCTTGCTGGGTACATTTGTACTCACGTTTGCCTATTTTATGTTTTGCAGAGAGACGTCAGTCTCGCTAGTAGTTCCGTGTGGACTTCGACGTTTAGCTTGATACCTCAGCTACGATCTTGTGCCCTCGGCAGGATCTAGTAAATAGTCAGGCTTCTCAGCCTTTTTCATTTGTAGATGTCTGTACTCTGACATGTTGAGCTTCCGCATGTGCTTTGACTTGTATGCTCTGAATGTTGGGTCATGAGACCCATGTTTGTAATATCTGGCTCTTCGGGGCCTAATGAATAAATACTCTGAGTCGTAGAGTCTTGTTGTGATGCCATGTTGTATCTGCACATATCGAGCATATTGTGTGTATGATTGAAATGCTTGGTATGTGTGGGATCCGACAATCTAGTTGTCTATCCTTAGCAGCCTCTCTTATGGGGAAATGTAGTCTAGTGCCTCCTTGAGCCATAGTAGTCCGCTACAGCCCGGTTCACCGGAGTCCTGCTAGCCCAGCACTACTGCTCTGGACACTTGACTGGCCGGCATGTGTTTCATATCGTTCCTGTGTCTGTCCCTTAGGGGAAATGTCACGCGGTGACATCCGGAGTCCTGCCTAGCCTGCTACAGCCCGGGTTCCCGGAGTCCTGTTAGCCCAGTGCTACAGCCCGGATTTGCACGCTGCTGACCGACACGTTCGATGTTGATTCATGTATGCCTGTCCCCATACGTTAGTGCCGCTTTGGGTTCACGACTAGCCATGTCGGCCCGGGTTCTCTGTCATATGGATGCTAGCGACATTATCATATACGTGAGCCAAAAGGCGCAAACGGTCCCGGGCCATGGTAAGGCGACACCCGTGGGAATACCGTGCGTGAGGCCGCAAAGTGATATGAGGTGTTACAGGCTAGATCGGTGTGACTTAGAATTGGGGTCCCGACAGCTCCCCTCCATGGCGTCGGGGAAGAGCTTGGGGCGGCGCCATGCCTCGATCTGTTGCAAGCAGAGAGAGAGAGGGAGGTGAGGAACGAGGGAAGACGAGGAAGGGAGGAGGGAGATGGCAGGGGAAGAGGCCTGGACCATGCAGGTCAGTCGCCGGCGGCGAGGCAAGGAGAGGCAGCACGGGCGCTGGAGGCGTGGACGAACGGCGGCGCGGGGAAGGGGCTCCGGGCGAGCACCTGCTCGGGAGAGGATCGAGGAAGCCTCTCCTTTGGTGTTGGACACGCACGGGAGCCGGTAGGGGAGGCGGCTGCGAGCAGTGGT
Organism: Aegilops tauschii subsp. strangulata; assembly: GCF_002575655.3. Classification (NCBI taxonomy): domain Eukaryota; kingdom Viridiplantae; phylum Streptophyta; class Magnoliopsida; order Poales; family Poaceae; genus Aegilops; species Aegilops tauschii. Next base: position 160,826,532 of record NC_053038.3, read on the forward strand.
TGGCCTGGTGCTGAAAGCGAGGGGGAATTTTGGATCGAGGAGAGGGTGGCTAGTTCGGTGGATCTGGAGGATCCCGAGGAAGATGCTGAGTGGGTGGCGGCGCGGCTAGGGAGGATCCCTAGAAATTAGGGATTTGGTCTCGGTTTAGACTAGAATATATAGCGGGTGGGTTAGGCTAGGGGCTATTCGGGCCCTCCGATTATAATCGGGCGGTCGAGAATAAGTAGGCTAGAGCGTCCAACAAAGAAAAGGTGATGTTTTGTAGATGTTAGGGGATGAACCGGACCCAATGGTCACAACAGTCCGGGTCGGGTTCGGGGAAGTTTTCGGACGCACGCCAGAGGTGGTGAGTGGTTAACGAGAGAGGTTAGGTGGTTTGACAAGAGGGAACCGAAAACACGGTTGGTCTCGGAACGGTCAACGAAGACAAGGGGGGAACGCGGCAACTACGAACGAATGCAAATTTTCAAAACATGACGGCAACGAAGTGCCGATGCAATGTAAATGATGCGATGATGAATGCAACACACAGATAAAACACAGCTGACTCGCAAAACAAGGAAGGCAATCGGAGCGTCGGTCTCGGGGCGTTACAACACTCCACCACTACAAGAGGATCTCGTCCCGAGATCTAGGATGGCACCAGAGAGAAACGGAAGGGGAAGAGGTAAAACAAATTGTTTCTTGACAAACGAGTGAAACCAAAGAACCTTGGAAGTTGAACAATTTTGAGAAAATAATACAACGGAGAGGAACAAAGTAGAAAACAATCCGTTAGGAAAGAGGAACAAGGAACAATACAAGAACCTTGTAGGTTGAAAGACAAACAAAAATGGTTACGATGGACAAGAAGTACATGCAAGCACTCCGGTTGAAACGAGATGTATAAGGAATGATAAAGATCAATTACGACAACACTCCGGTTAAAACAAGATAGAGAAGGAATAAGAGTGATATAATTTGGGCAGCACTCCGACTGTAAATGGAAGGAATTGAACATGATCTTGACAAGATGAGAGGATACTCGATGAAATTAACAACACATTGCCTCCGGTACTAATGAAAGAATGGCACAAGGGTAAGAAAGATTTCAGACAGCACTCCGGTTGAGGGAGGAGACAAAACTTGATAAGAAGAGAGAACTCGAATGAAAACACGACACTCCGGCTAAACGGATAAGAAAGGAAAAAACTTACATGATCTTGACAAAACAAGATGATTGGTCGAAGAGAGCAACATCACAACGCCTCCGGAAACAACGCATGATAGTTAGATAGTTGGAGTGAATAGAACGAAGAATGAAACCAACATCTCCTACCATAAATGAATTTTAAGGAGCATCCTTATGAAGTAGGATTGAACGGAGTTGTTGGAAAACCAACAACGAAAAGAATAAGCTTGTGTGGGCTTATGGAAACATCTCAACATTATGAGGTGACAACCCGCCACTAACGGAAACAATTGCTTGCTTGAGATCAACGAAGAGATGAAAACTTCTTCCACCAAGAGGAGAAAGAGAAAAACTTGATCATTGATAAACTCCACAAATAGCTACATTCCTTAGGGAAGGCTATAGGTGAAATATAACCCAATACAACTCCAACAAAAAGATTGATTGGTTGAAAAGATCTTTTGAACGAAGATAAAATGATGGATTTAAATATGTCATTCCTCACAACTTGTGAATCATGAAACGCGAACTCAAATTGTCAAGAATGACATAACACCACCTCAAAAGAAAAGAGAGAAAGAATTGCACTTCGGAATGCAAGATGAAGAATGCTTGAACTTCTCAAAACAAACATGTGTTGAACACCATGTTAATTTAAGAGTATAGCTTAGCGGATCTTAACTTCGAGAAAATCTTGAAGAACAATTGAGGAATGAAAAGAATCCTTGATGAACCACCATGTAGAGCCTCCATGAAGAACTCTCCGGTAATAAAAGAATGATCAAACGAAAGGGAAAGTTGAAAAGAACTCCGGGAGAAGCCTTGCAATGATTAGATGAAGCTTTGAAATGATATAATTGAAATAACTTGAAGCTCCGGAAAGAAAAGATGAACAACTTGGAGCCGTGAATTTGATATCGTGAACGAACTCCGAAAGAAGGAATAAATCACTTGGAGGAAACAAGGATAAGAATTGTGTTATGCGTATCCTTCACCAATATAAATTGATGACAAGCAACGGATTTTTTGCATACTACTTATTCTCGTAGAAAGGATTAAGATAGATATTGCGCAAACTTGGGAAGGTCTTCATCAAACCATCGGTAGAATAGAAACAACGAATAAATTGATATGATAACGAAGGAAGAGAAATCTTGAACGAACCACCGTAAGAATTGAAAATGAAAGTAGCAAAGGCACAATTCACCGAGAAGATTTTGAAAAATGGATAAAGATACTTGACGGAATATAAATATATGAGAACGAAGAGATCACGAACTGACTAGAGAATACTTGAATGATGCACCGGTAAGATTTGGAGAACGAGAGCTGAAAACTTAGAACGAAGAAATCTTCTGAAATGATGGCCTTTGGATGAACAAGAAATGAAAACAACTCTGAAATGCTCCGGATGGGTAAGAAAAGAATTGCGCGATTGGAAACAATTTGAGAGGATGGCAACAAGTTAGAACCATGAATCTTCAAGAGAACGGACCAAGATTTAAGAGAAACTCTTCTTCGGTCTTCAAATGTTGAGAATCATGATGAGAAACACCACCATGAATTGTTGAGGCACTCCGGATGAAAATTAGAAAGATTGAACCAACAATGAAAAGAGTTTGAAAGATCTTGGAGAAAGACATATGACTGATGATAATTCATTCTTACGTCAAACTTTGCAAAGAATTTGAGAATAACTCCAGAAAGAATTAGAAGAGTCGGGTAAGATCCTGGAAAAAGACCTGTGGGTTAGGGCCCACTCAAAAGATACACCGTTAAAATGATTACTTGAAAAGGAGATAGCACCGGTTGAACGATTTAAAAGAAAGATTGCGCCGGTTGAATTAAATGGCTTGAATGAGATAGCAACCTCGAAATAGCTTGAACGGATCTTGAATGAAAACACGAATCTCCTGAGATATCTTCAACACTCCGGAACACATGGAAAGCGAGAGGTGAGTGATTAAGAGATACACCGGCATGAGAAAACATTTGAAACAGGGAAAGGAATGTGACCAACATTGAAGGCTTGAAATTAGTCCACCGGAGAAGAAAAAGCATGAAGAATGATAAACTTGAAGAACATCTTCATGAGAACCACCGGCTAAGAACATTGATTGAAAAGAATGAAGGGACTTCACATGAATAAATGGATACTTGGTTAAGAAATCTGAGTCCTTGAAAAAAGAGGGTGGGAGGGCGGGAAAACAAAGGCAATTTGGGGCAGATGAAACAAACAACGTTGAGAAAACTCATTATTGATCTTCCGAATGGGGAGAATGATGGGATCCACTTGAAGAGAAGCACACCGGTTGAAAAGAATTAATATGACAACCTCGATGATCGGAAGGATTAGCAACCACATAGAAATATGAGAACACCGTTTAGGAAAGGTATGGATTCAACATTTGACTTCAAAGCAACTCGAATACCACAAATAAAACAAAACAAAGGATTGGCTCGCAGAATAAGCCGGAACAAACATATGATAGAGATTTCGTCCGAAGTTTTCATGGTGGGGCCCACACGGGCTCGATCGTACAGCACCATCATGTACAAGGCAGTGCACATGACATATGAAGCGTCCCCGAGTCGGCATAGCCAAGGACTCTTTAAGACACTACGAGACCACTGTAAAACCAACCGTGGAAAGGCGGACCACTAGACGTCGAACCCCAATCTCATATCATGCATCTGTCGGAAAGATATCCTAAGAGCTACTTGAATTCCCACTTATAAACTACCGAAACTTTCTGGTTATGCAATCTGGTGTTGGGGATACAGGGGACACAAAAATATATCACCCAAACTAACAATACCTAGATCCAGTTCTATCCATCCGTCAACACATAACCAAGAAAACTCCGGAAATCGTTTACCTCAACCTTCGAAAAGCATCCGCTATACAAGTTATGGCAATACTCCTGAACTCCCGCCCCAGTACTGGGTGGCGTTGAGGTGATCTCACCAACAACTGCATAAAAGAGATTTCGATGTCGGCGAAACTCAGGTATTCCAGAACTGCAACGATAAAATTGTGACGACAACACCTCGGAGCTCAACTCCCCGGGACACTGCCACAACCCCTAAATGTCAGGAGGCACCAAGAACAATGTTCTCGTCACAAAACCATCGGAACGATTCTAAGATACCCGCGTGATCCTAAATTTTTTTTTAGTGAAATTTGAGTAGAGGAAAGTCAAAACTTCTACATCAGGAGACCTCACTAGAGCGACGAAGGGACTGAGGAGTAAAAAGAATCCTACTCTCCGATATATATAATCCTAAGACTCAAAACATTTTTGTTCTAGACTCAACAACGCCAGCGATTTGATCAAGCAGGGGGCTCCTAAGTCGGGGATGGCTCTGATTACCAACTTGTAACACCCACGATGCGGCTATATCTCCCACGTGTCGAGGCACGACTTAGAGGCATAACCGCATTGTGGTTTTGTCGCAAGAAGGGTCATCTTCACACAATCCCATGTAATGAACAAGAATGGGATAAAGAGTTGGCTTACAATCGCCACTTCACACAATACATAATTAAATCATACATCTTTCAAGATACACACATAGGTCCGACTACGGAACCAAAAGAAAAGAAGACAACCCAACTGCCAGATCCCCGATCGTCCCAACTGGGCACCACTACTGATCAATATGAAAAGAAACAACACAACGAACAAGATCTTCATCGAGCTCCCACTTGAGCTCAGTTACGTCACCTGCACTGGCATCGTCGGCACCTGCAACTGTTTGGAAGTATCTGTGAGTCACGAGGACTCAGCAATCTCACACCCGCGAGATCAAGACTATTTAAGCTTATAGGAAAGGATGGTGTAGTGAGGTGGAGCTGCAGCAAGCACTAGCATATATGGTGGCTAACATACACAAATGGGAGCGAGAAGAGAAGCAACGGAACGGTCGTGAACTAGCAATGATCAAGAAGTGATCCTGAACTCCTACTTACGTCAAACATAACCCAGAAACCGTGTTCACTTCCCGGACTCCACCGAGAAGAGACCATCATGGCTACACACGCGAATATTAAAAACTTCCCATCTGCCACATAACCGCGGGCACGGCTTTCGATAGATAATACCCTGCAGGGGTGTCCCAACTTAGCCCATCATAAGCTCTCACGGTCAACGAAGGATAAACCTTCTCCCAGGAAGACCCGATCAGTCTCGGAATCCCGGTTTACAGGACATCTCGACAATGGTAAAACAAGACCAGCAAAGCCGCCCGAATGTGCCGACAAATCCTTATAGGAGCTGCACATATCTCGTTCTCAGGGCACACCGGATGAACACTACGTACAACTAAAACCAGACCTCGAGTTTCCCCGAGGTGGCGCTGCAAGTGGCTCTAGTTTGGACCAGCACTCAGAGGAACACTGGCCCGGGGGTTAAAATAAAGATGACCCTTGAGTTTGCAGAACCCAAGGGAAAAAGGCTGAGGTAGGCAAATGGTAAAATCAAGGTTGGGCCTTGCTGGAGGAGTTTTATTCAAAGTGAACTGTCAAGGGGGTCCCATAAATCACCCAACCGCGTAAGGAACACAAAATCAAGGAACATAACACCGGTATGACGGAAACTAGGGCGGCAAGAGTGGAACAAAACACCAGGCATAAGGCCGAGCCTTCCACCCTTTACCAAGTATATAGATGCATTAATAATATAAGAGATATTGTGATATCCCAACATAAACATAATCCAACATGGAGCAATCTTCAACTTCACCTGCAACTAGCAACACTATAAGAGGGGCTGAGCAAAAGCGGTAACATAGCCAAGCAACGGTTTGCTAGGAAGGGTGAAAAGGTTAGGGGCTGACATGGCAATAAGGGAGGCATGATATAGCAAGTGGTAGGTAGCGCGGCATGGCAATAAAACGGACAACTAGCAAGCAAAGATAGAAGTGATTTCGAGGGTATGGTCATCTTGCCTGAAATCTCGCTAGGAAGAAGAATGAGTCCATGAAGAAGACAAACGGATGTAGACGAATGAATCCTCACAACTCTGGAACGAAACCGAAGCTAACGAGAGAAGCAACCCGGAAAGAAACAAACAACATAGTAAACAACCACCACATACACATGGCATGATGCACAAACAAGTATGATGCATGTCCGGTTTAATGAGGCATGGCATGGCAAAGTGCAACAAACAACACTACAAATTAAGTGGAGCTCAATATGCAACGAGTTGCATATTGATGAAACACCACATTTAATTATTTAGTTCTCTCTCGTTTATGGACCCAACAATATTAAATGTTTTTAAACATGGCAAAAGGTGAAGCATAACAAAACTAACTATTTAGGCAAGTTTAAATGAGGCCGGAACAACGAACAACAATTCCGGAAAATCCTCATGTGCATATTTTTGATTTGGTACTGTTCTGCCATAAACGCAATTTTAATGTTGTTAACCAGCAAAATGAAGTGCACCATGTTAAACTAGGCATTTTTCTACCCCATTTACATATAAAGTTTATCAAAATCCGAGCTACGTTTATTTAGTTATGAAATAAATCATTTTAACATGGCTTCTGAGCAAAATTTAAAAAACAGCATTTTAAACATTTTTAACATGGTTGAAAGTGGCATATTATGAAACTAGACAAAATTCTAAGCATTTTACATATATAAATTATTTTAATCCGATGCACGGTTGATGAGTTATTATAAGCATGAAGACTAGGGACTTTTCTGCAAAACAGTAAATCCTTGGGTAATAGCTAAATTCGCAGATCCTGAAAAAAACATCACATGGGCCGAATGTGAATAGGAAGCCCAACAGAGGAAAAAAACAAGAGGAGGGGCGCTGGGGTGTGGCCTCACCCAGTGGGCCTTGGCCCGCTCGGCTTGGAGAGGGAGGCTGGAAGGGGGCGCTGGGCCTGCTTGCTGGTGAAGGGCAACGAAGGAGCCGGATCCAGGGGCGAGGCCGGGGTGCAGGGAGCGCTGGGGCGTTGCGGGAACGGCGAGGTCGCCAGGGAGGTCTCGGGCACGAGGATGGGTCGAGAGCGGGGAACTCTCCGATGTGTGCGCCCCTCCATGGCGTCGGGGAAGAGCTTGGGGCGGCGCCATGCCTCGATCTGTTGCAAGCAGAGAGAGAGGGAGGTGAGGAACAAGGGAAGACGAGGAAGGGAGGAGGGAGATGGCAGGGGAAGAGGCCTGGACCATGCGGGTCAGTCGCCGGCGGCGAGGCAAGGAGAGGCAGCACGGGCGCTGGAGGCGTGGACGAACGGCGGTGCGGGGAAGGGGCTCCGGGCGAGCACCTGCTCGGGAGAGGATCGAGGAAGCCTCTCCTTTGGTGCTAGACACGCACGGGAGCCGGGAGGGGAGGCGGCTGCGAGCAGTGGTTGGCCTGGTGCTGAAAGCGAGGGGGAATTTTGGATCGAGGAGAGGGTGGCTAGTTCGGTGGATCTGGAGGATCCCGAGGAAGATGCTGAGTGGGTGGCGGCGCGGCTAGGGAGGATCCCTAGAAATTAGGGATTTGGTCTCGGTTTAGACTAGAATATATAGCGGGTGGGTTAGGCTAGGGGCTATTCGGGCCCTCCGATTATAAACGGGCGGTCGAGAATAAGTAGGCTAGAGCGTCCAACAAAGAAAACGGTGATGTTTTGTAGATGTTAGGGGATGATCCGGACCCAACGGTCACAACAGTCCGGTTCGGGTTCGGCGAAGTTTTCGGACGCACGCCAGAGGGGGTGGGTGGTTAACGAGAGAGGTTAGGTGGTTTGACAAGAGGGAACAGAAAACACGGTTGGTCTCGGAACGGTCAACGAAGACAAGGGGGAACGCGGCAACTATGAACGAATGCAAAATTTTAAAACATGACGGCAACGAAGTGCCGATGCAATGTAAATGATGCGGTGATGAATGCAACACACAAATAAAACACAGCTGACTCGCAAAACAAGGAAGGCAATCGGAGCGTCGGTCTCGGGGCGTTACACGCGAGATCAAGACTATTTAAGCTTTGGGTAGGATAGGGTAATGAGCTGGAGCTGCAGCAAGCACTAAGCATATATGGTGGCTAACATATGCAAATAAGAGCGAGAAGAGAAGCAACGCAACGGTCGAGAAGCTAGAAGTGATCAAGAAGTGATCCTAAAGCTACTTACGTTCATACATAACCCAAACCGTGTTCACTTCCCGGACTCCGCCGAAAAGAGACCATCATGGCTACACACGCGGTTGATGTATTTTAATTAAGTCAAGTGTCAAGTTCTCTACAACCGGACATTAACAAATTCCCATCTGCCACATAACCGCGGGCACGGCTCTCGAAAGTTTATACCCTGCAGGGGTGTCCCAACTTAGCCCATCACAAGCGCTCACGATCAACGAAGGATATTCCTTCTCCCGGGAAGACCCGATCAGTCTCGGAATCCCGGTTACAAGACATTTCGACAATGGTAAAACAAGACCAGCAAAGCCACCTGATGTGCCGACAATCCCGATAGGAGCTGCACATATCTCGTTCTCAGGGCAACACTTGATGAGACATCCTACGAGTAAAACCAGGCCCCAAGTTTCCCCAAGGTGGCCCCGCTTCTACTCAGTTCGGACCAACACTTAGAGAAGCACTGGCCCGGGGGGGTTAAAATAAAGATGACCCTCGGGAGCGCGACTCCCAAGGGAAAAAAGGCTTCGGTGGCAAATGTTAATACCAAGGTTGGGCCTTGCCGGAGGAGTTTTATTCAAAGCGAACTTTCAAGGGATTCCCATAACACCCAACCGCGTAAGGAATGCAAAATCAAGGAACATAACACCAGTATGACGGAAACTAGGGCGGCAAGAGTGGAAAAAAACAACAGGCATAAGGCCGAGCCTTCCACCCTTTACCAAGTATATAAGTACATTAATTAAAATAAGAGATATTGTGATATCCCAACATATCAATGTTCCAACATGGAAAAAACGTCAGCTTCACCTGCAACTAGCAACGCTATACGAAGGGCTGAGCAAAAGCGGTAACTTAGCCAAACAATAGTTTGCTAGGAAAGGATGGTTAGAGGCTTGACATGGCAATATGGCAGGCATGATATAGCAAGTGGTAGGTAGTGCGGCATAGCAATAGAGCGAACAACTAGCAAGCAAAGATAGAAGTGATTTCGAGGGTGAAACATATGAAAACTACCTATCTAGGCAAATTTAAATGAGGCCGGAACAACAAACAACAATTCCGGAAAATCCTCATGTCCATATTTTAGATTTGGTACTGTTCTGTCCTAAAGCATATTTTCTTGTTGTCAAACAGTAAAACAAAGTGCACCAAGTTAATCTATGCATTTTTCTACCCTATTTACATATAAAGTTTATTTAAATCCGAGCTACAGTTATTGAGTTATGAAATAATTCATTTTAACATGCTATTTAAGCAAATTAATGCAAACAACAAGTTAAAAAATTTAAACATGGATGAGAGCAGCATATTATGAAACTAGAAGCAATTTTGAGCATTTTACACATATATATATATTATGTACATATGATGCATGGTTAATTAGTTATGAGATGCATGAACACTAGGGGTTTTTCTGTAAAACTGGCATTCTCTGGATTAATGGGCAAATTCGCAGACATGAAAAAAAATTACGCGGGCCAAAACTGCTGGGCGGACTGGGCTGCTCACCATGGGCCAAGCCCAGTCGGTGGAGAGGAGCATTGGCTGGAAGGGGGGCGCTGGGCCTGGGGTGGCTGTGACCCAGCCGGATCGGTCAACGGGAGAGGGGTCGGGCGAGCTGCTCTGCTCGTTTCTGAAGAACAGAAACAGCAGCACACCCATGGCGATGCAGAAGACGGCAGCAGCGGGACTTGTCGCGGGGACTTGGGGCTCCGGCGAGCTGAGGGGGTCCAGCAAGGACGGGGATGGCCGGGACCCGACGGATCCGTGGAGATGCGGTGGTGGCCCTATTGCGGTGACGGACGCGAGCTCGGGCTGCAGCCATCCATGGCGACATCGTGGGGCTCCTGCTCGAACAGAGAGACAGAGGGGGTCGGGTGAGAGAGATCGATAGGAAGGAGGCGACATAGGAGAGGTGCGGCGACCTGCTGGTGGTGGGGAGCTCCGGCGACGAAACTGCACAAGACGGCCTTGGAGCATTGGTGCTTGAGGCGAGGGGCATCTCCTCGAGGAGGAAGTAGAAGCAGGGTGCGGTGGTGGTCTTGGAAGTCGCCGTCAAGGTGGCTGGCCACGCGAGAAGACGAGGCCGAGCGCTCCTGCTCGGGCCTCGGGAAGAGAGGGGGTGGCGGCTGCTGTACGAAGGCTCGGCGAGGGGTGGATCGGGAAGGAAGCTGGTGATTGGCTCGGTGGGGAATGGGAGGATCCCGAGGTGGATGCGGGAGAGTGGCGGTGGCGGGTGAGGGAACGATGGGACATCTCTCCTCAAATTTAGGGTTAGGGGTCTATATATACTAGGAGGTCCAAAATGAGGGCTAGATTGGATGCTTCAATCGTAATTGGACGATCAAGATAAATAGGTTAGGGAGCCGAAATAATAAACCGAAGATACTTTAGACATATTTGGGGATGATCCGGACCCAACGACCCAATGGTAACGACAACCCAGTTTGGGTTCGGGGCAGCTTTCGGACACGCGAGGGGGCCGAGAGAGGTCAACGAAGACAAGAGGGTTTGAAGGGCTCAGACAAGAGAGAGAAGAGAGCGGTCCGGTTGATCTAAGAGGAGGTCAACAGAGACAAGGAAGAAGCGGCGACTACAACGGATGCAAACTTTATGAAAACATGCAAATGCAATATGCATGATGACATGATGAAATGCAACAACAACAACAAAATAAAACACACGACGACAACGAAGAACATGGAAGCCGTCTGGAGCGTCGGTCTCGGGGCGTCACAACACTCCTCCACTTACAAGAGATCTCGTCCTGAGATCTAAGGATGGCGCCGGAGAGAAACGGAAGAGGAAGAGGTAAAACAAAGTTGCTTCTTTGACAAACGAGTGAAACCCACAAACCTTGAGAGGTTGAACAAATCGAAAGAAAAAATACAATGGAGGTGAACGAGATTGCAAACACTGCGTTAGCAGAGAAGAACAAAGAACATGATGAGAACCAAGAGCTTAGGGGACAAGATAGATTTTGAAGCCACTCCGGTTAAAACAAGATAGGGTAGGATTAAAAATGATGTAATTTGGACATCACTCCGACTGAAAATGGAAGTAATTAACATGAACTTGAGAAGATGGGATGATACTTGATGAAATCAACAACACACTGCCTCTGGAACTATTGAAAAATGGCACAAGGGGTAAGAAAGATTTCAGACCACACTCTAGTTGAGGAAGGAGGCAAAACTTGATAAGATGAGAGAGCTCGAATGAAAACACGACACTCCGGTTAAATGGATAAGCAAGGAAAAGAACATGATCTCCAAAATGAGATGATGGGTCGAAGAAAACATCACAATGCCTTCAGGACAAATGAAAGAGTGGAATCAAGAGAACAGAGAAGAGAACAACAACTTCTATCACAATTGAATTTGAAAGAGCCTCCTTAAAAAGAAGGATTGAACGGAGTTGTTGGAAAACAAACAACGAAAAGAATAAGCTTGTAGTGGACTTATGGAAACATCTCAACATTATGAGGTGACAAACGGCCACTAAAGGAAGCCATTGATTTGAGTGAGAGCACCAAGGCGATGAAAAACTTCTTTCACCAAGAGGATAGGAGAAAACTTGGATCATTGATAAGCACCATAATAGCAACATTCCTTAGGGAAGGCTTTAGGTGAAACATGACACAAGATAATCCAACGAAGAGATTGGTGGATTTAAAATATCTCATTCTTGACAACATGTGAATCATGAAACGCGAACTGAAATTGTCAAGAATGACATAACACCACCTCAAATGATAAGGTAGAACGAATTGCACTTTGGAATGCAGGAAGAAGAATATTTGAGCTCTTCCAACAAGAATCTTGAGAACACTTCGAGAATGAATTAAATCCTTGATGAACCACCATGAAGAACTCCCGTAAAAAAAGGATGATAGAAAGAAAGAGAAGTTGAAAACACAAGGTGAAGCCTTGCAGTGATAAGATGAAGCTTTGAAATGATATAACCGAGAAAACTTGGAACTCCGGAAAGAAAGATGTACAAATGAAATCAAGAATTTTGATGAATCTCCGGAATAAGGAATTGAATTTACTCGATGAAACAAGAATAAGAATTACATTATGATCATCCTTCACCAATTAAATTGATGACAAGCAATGGATTTGGCATACTACTTATTCTCGTAGAAAGGATTAAGATAGATATGGCGCAAACTAGGGAAGGTCTTCAATGAACCACCGGTAGGATTGGAAAGAACGAATGAACCTATATGATAACGAAGGAAGAGAACTCTTGAACGAACCACTGTAAGAATTGAAAAAGAACGAAGAAAAGAAAAAGAAACACCGGGAAGAATTAGAAAATGAACGAAGATACTTGAGAGAATTTAGATACAAGTGAACGCAGAGATCCCGAGCTGATTAGATAATACTTGAATGATGCACCGGTATGATTTGGAAAACGAGAGCTGAAAGCTTGAATGAATAATTCTGAGATGATGGGCTCCAGAGAATCAAACTGAAATGACTCCTGAAATGCTCTAGATGGGTGAAAAGACTTCTCACAATCGAAAACAATTATGAGAGGATGGCATCAAGCTAGAACCATGAATCTTGAAGAGAATGGAGCAAGATTTAAGAGAAACTCTTCTTCGGTCTTCAAATGTTGAGAATGACGATGAGAAACACCACCATGAATTGTTGAGGCACTCCGGAATGAAAATTGGAAAGGTTTAACAAACGATGAAAAGAATTTGAAAGATCTTGGAGAAAGACATATGACTGATGATAACCCATTCTTACGTCAAACTTTGAAAAGAATTTTAGAAGCTCCGGGAAAATTAGAAGAGTCGGGTAAGATCCTGGGAAAAGACCTGTGGGTTAGGGCCCACTCAAAAGAACCACCGTTGAACGATTGCTTGAAAAGAGAGATTGCACCAGTTGAATTAAATGGCTTGAATGAGATAGCATCCTCAAAAGAACTTGAGTGAATTGAGAATGGAAACTTGAATCTTCTGAGATATCTTCATCACTCCGGAACAATTGAATAGCGAGAAGTGGATGATTAAGAGGTGCACCGGTACGAGAAAAACATTTGAAACGAGGAAAAGATATGATCGACAAAGCTTGAATTTAATCCACTGGAGAAGAAAGAGAACGAATAATGATGAAGTTAAGGCTGCGTTAGTATCTTCCTGAGAATCACTGGATAAGAACATTGACGGAAAAGAATGGAGAGACTTCCCATCTATAAGATGGATACTTGATTAAGAAATCTGAGTCCTTGAAGAAAAAGGGTGGGAGGGCGGGGAGAACAAAGACAACTTGGGACGGATGAAGGAAACACCGTTGCAAGGAACTGAGAATTGATCTCACGAATGTTGAAATGATCGGATCCACTTGAAAAAGAGCACGTCGGTTGGAAAAGAATTGGCATGACAATCTCGATGATCAAGAAGGATTGGTATTCACATACAAGTATTAGAACACCGCTTAGGAAAGGTAAGGAATCAACACTTGACTTTGAAGCAACTCGAATACCACAACTCAAAACAAAACAAAGGATTGGCTTGGAAAATAAGCCGGAGACAAACATATGATAGATCCCATATCGTATCATGTGTCTGTTGGAAAGATATTCTAGGAGCTACTTGAATTCCCACTTATAAACTCTCGAAACTTTCTGGTTATGCAATCAGGTGTTGGGGATACAGGGGACGCAATATATCTCACCCAAACTAACAATCCCTAGATCCAGCTGTATCCATCCGTCAACACAAAACCAAGAAAACTCCGGAAATCGTGTACCTCAACCTTCGAAAAGCATCCATTATACAGGTTATGGCAATACTCCCGAACTCCTGCCCCAGTACTGGGTGGCGTCGAGGTGATCTCACCAACAACTGCATAAAAGAGATTTTCGATGTCGGCGAAACTCAGGTATTCCAGAACTGCAACAATAAAATTGTGACGACAACACCTCGGAGCTCAACTCCCCGGGACACTGCCACAACCCCTAAATGTCAGGAGGCACCAAGAACAATTTTGTCGTCACAAAACCATCGAAATAATTCCAAGATACCCGCGTGATCCTAAAAAGAATTTAGTGAAATTTGAGGAGAGGAAAGTCAAAACACCTACGGCAGGAGGCCTCACCAGATCGACGAAGGGACTGAGGAGTAAAAAGAATCCTACTCTCCGATATATATAATCCTAAGACTCAAAACATTTTTTTTCTAGACTCAACAACGTCAGCGATTTGATGAAGCAGGGGGCTCCTAAGTCGGGGATGGCTCTGATACCAACTTATAACGCCCACGATGCGGCTATATCTCTTACGTGTCGAGGCACGACTTAGAGGCATAACCGCATTGTAGGTTTTGTCGCAAGAAGGGTCATCTTCACACAATCCCATGTAATGAACAAGAATGGGATAAAGAGAGTTGGCTTACAATCGCCACTTCACACAAATAACAACAAGTTAAACATACATCATCCAGAGTACAATCAAGGTCTGACTACGGCACCAAAAATAAGAGAAGACAACCCCAAATGCTAGATCCCCGATCGTCCCAACTGGGCTCCACTACTGATCATCAGGAAACGAAACATAGTAACGACCAAGGTCCTTGTCGAACTCCCACTTGAGCCCGGTTGTGTCACACGCACTGGTATCATCGGCACCTGCAACTGTTTGGAAGTATCTGTGAGTCACGAGGACTCAGCAATATCACACCCGCGAGATCAAGACTATTTAAGCTTTGGGTAGGATAGGGTAATGAGGTGGAGCTGCAGCAAGCACTAAGCATATATGGTGGCTAACATATGCAAATAAGAGCGAGAAGAGGAGCAACACAACGGTCGAGAAGATAGAAGTGATCAAGAAGTGATCCTGAAGCTACTTACGTTCATACATAACCCAAACCGTGTTCACTTCCCGGACTCCGCCGAAAAGAGACCATCATGGCTACACACGCGGTTGATGTATTTTAATTAAGTCAAGTGTCAAGTTCTCTACAACCGGACATTAACAAATTCCCATCTGCCACATAACCGCGAGCACGGCTCTCGAAAGTTTATACCCTGCAGGGGTGTCCCAACTTAGCCCATCACAAGCTCTCACGGTCAACGAAGGATATTCCTTCTCCCGGGAAGACCCGATCATTCTCGGAATCCCGGTTACAAGACATTTCGACAATGGTAAAACAAGACCAGCAAAGCTGCCCGATGTGCCGACAATCCAGATAGGAGCTGCACATATCTTGTTTTTAGGGCAACACCGGATGAGACATCCTACGAGTAAAACCAGGCCCCAAGTTTCCCCAAGGTGGCCCCGCAGTCTACTTAGTTCAGACCAACACTTAGAGAAGCACTGGCCCCGGGGGGTTAAAATAAAGATGACCCTCGGGAGCGCGACTCCCAAGGGAAAAAAGGCTTAGGTGGCAAATGTTAAAACCAAGGTTGGGCCTTGCTGGAGGAGTTTTATTCAAAGCGAACTGTCAAGGGGTTCCCATAACACCCAACCGCATAAGGAACGCAAAATCAAGGAACATAACACCGGTATGACGGAAACTAGGGCTGCAAGAGTGGAAAAAACACTAGACATACGGCCGAGCCTTCCACCCTTTACCAAGTATATAGGTGCATTAATTAAAATAAGAGATATTGTGATATCCCAACATATCAATGTTCCAACATGGAACAAACTTCAGCTTCACCTGCAACTAGCAACGCTATAAGAAGGGCTGAGCAAAAGAGGTAACTTAGCCAAACAACGGTTTGCAAGGAAAGGATGGTTAGAGGCTTGACATGGCAATATGGGAGGCATGATATAGCAAGTGGTAGGTAGCGCGGCATAGCAATAGAGCGAACAACTAGCAAGCAAAGATAGAAGTGATTTCGAGGGTGAAACATTTGAAAACTACCTATCTAGGCAAATTTAAATGAGGCCGGAACAACAAACAACAATTCCGGAAATCCTCATGTCCATATTTTAGATTTGGTACTGTTCTGTCCTAAAGCATATTTTGTTGTTGTCAAACAGTAAAACAAAGTGCACCAAGTTAATCTATGCATTTTTCTACCCTATTTACATATAAAGTTTATTTAAATCCGAGCTACGGTTATTTAGTTATGAAATAATTCATTTTAACATGCTATTTAAGCAAATTACTGCAAACAACAAGTTAAACATTTTAAACATGGATGAGAGCAGCATATTATGAAACTAGAAGAAATTCTGAGCATTTTACATATATAAATTATGTACATATGTGTCAGGACCCCGATTCTAAGTCACACCGATCTAGCCTGTAACACCTCATATCACTTTGCGGCCTCACGCACGGTATTCCCACGGGTGTCGCCTTACCATGGCCCGGGACCGTTTGCGCCTTTTGGCTCACGTATATGATAATGTCGCTAGCATCCATATGACAGAGAACCCGGGCCGACATGACTAGTCGTGAACCCAAAGTGGCACTAACTTACGGGGACAGGCATACATGAATCAACATCGAGCATGTCGGTCAGCAACGTGTGTTGGCCACGACATCCACTTCCTTAATCAAGATACTACAATAATAGGTCTTCCAGCTGGGTGTGTTGGCCACGACATCCACTTTACCGATTAACGAGAGACCAATATTGTAGTTCTTGGGAATGTTCCAACCATCATGTCTGCCTGAGATTTAGATCTGGTTGGTGTCAGAATATTCCAGACTCGTCAAGTCTAGAAAGAAAATTAAGGTTTGCAACACAAATCGACGAGAAGACGTTGCAAGATTCTCGGGAGATGGATTACGGTAGTAAGCTCCAAAACATGAGCTGGTTCTGCTACAAACATTTGAGCACGTTGTCCCAGACAAGCATGATCATATGGTAGTCTTATAATAAAACACTACCGAGTTCTGGTTGGGAACCATCAACGAGGATATCGAAGTTCTTTCATAAGTCCGGATTAGCTCTTATGAAGGAACTCCTTCTCCTTGAACAAATCAATCAGTGGCTTGGTGTGCTAGAGAACTCATATGGAATGAAGATGATCAGTCTAACAGACCACGGAATACTTCGCACGTGCATAACTGACTTGGGACGATTCCAGAGGAGGTAGAAACATGCTTTCTCAGATTCACGGCGGCAACTTGCATCAAATGCACATGAATTAGAGGAAGTCACTCCTTTCATCCAAACATAGGCTTCATGAACGGATCACGAAGATAATGCTTATAAAGTTTCCAATACTAGCTGGATGTTCAACACGAGTCATGGAGAAGGTAGCAGTGTTGCTGATGGGCTCAACAACAATTCATCCAGGTTTCCATGGAGATGGAATTCCATAATTATGTGAACAAGTGATAGCATTGGTCAGACCCAAAAGATATATTGGTGTATGCTCGAGGGATCAACCACGAGTAAGACAACATTATGAACATCGTTGGTTCTGATTTGACTTGATGATAGCCCATACTCAAATCAAAGATTTGGGTAAGACAATAGATCCAACAATTGATCACGAGGATCAATCAATGAAGATATCATCTTTCTTCAACACACACACATACACAAGATATCCCTTTGGAAATGAACTAAGTTAGACAACCTTTTATCTTCCAACTCTCCAAGTTGTTGTTTAGCTTGACCAACTAGCTCAGGGGTATCCAACACAGATTCTTGGAGAAGGGGTGGTTTATTGGAAAACCAACTTGTTCACAAACTCAACATATCGGTCAGGGACAACCTGGTGGTACTTCCAAGAAGATATTTGGAAAATCATGATCCACCGACTTGTTATTAAGATCGAGAACAATCTTGCTTTTCAGGGCAAGACGATATGATCAACTGAGCAAGGGTTGACAAAAATCCTAACTCATTGATTGAAGAGTGCACCAAAAATAAGGACTAGGTAGCACGATCAACCTCAGAATGGTGATTCGATAACCAACACGCTAAGGATGAAATTATTGTTCTTTAACTACCAAGCAACGGAGTTGCTAGGAGTATAGATTTCACACACCACGATTCACTTGTCAGTATTCCGGTTACAATAACACGGAGACCGAGGAATGAATAACGATGGCCAGAAGTATCACTGCAACAAGAATTCATAAGGGTTGGTGCAATCCTCATGAGATTCCTGACATAAAGAGGGTAATACTCGTAGGTAGAACAGAACAAAAGCTGGTTAGGCATTTGATCTGCGGAAAACAACTACTTTGACCCAATCCCAGAGATGGACGAGGTACTGGAGTTTGTTTCTCCTAGTCATTCCGGATTAGAATGGCTTGACAGACCACAAGAATAATAGGCATCGATAACACAAATGCACAATTACTCCTGACTATCAATTGATAGACGAGGGCCAGAAAATAACTAAAGAGAGACAACTCAAAGGAACATATGTTTTTCTGAGTTGTGGATGCATAGATTAGTATGTCGAACCAAGTCCAACAAGTTTCTTCTAGATAACCCATGCAGAAAGGTAGGACTGGCAGAGTCACAATATGAATGGAGTACTCCCCAAGAGCGCCCTGGTTGTGATCTTTTGGTTAAAAGAACTTCTGCCATGATGGTTCATGGTATTGGAAGAATGAAATACCACGGACCTCGAGGACTAATGCAAAGGTTACTAATATCTTAAGGGAACTAGCAAACACTAGCTACACGAGTTAAGTAGAGTGAATCTTGGGTTCAAGAACCCAGAAATAGAATGCCTACTAACTAAATGGCATCACGGGATGCTTTCAAGAATAGTGGCCAGAATCATCACACTGGGGATGCAAGCATTGCTAGATTACTAAGTGGTCCTCTAAGACACCTAGGGTCATAATAATAACTACAACATATATGTCAAGGCAGCAGAGTACCTCAACTCAACGATTAGTGTGGTTAATCTGGCCCAAAGGGAACATCGAGAACGGAAAGAAGGGATTTGCAACTGCGTCAGATTATTTAGAAGCCTGGGATGCTCGGACAGCATAACGGCTGTAAATGCTCAAAGGATTTGAGACATCCTACAAAATGGTGGCATAACCACTCAACAACATCATATCAAGGTTCCAAGTCCAACTAACAACACACTGTAGTGGTAGAAACTGAACTGAGGCTTGAGACCAACAATCCTACGAGTCTACGGATTAGTAACACGTGATCCTGATAGAAAGATGAGAAGCCTAGTTCTTAATCCCCGTAGAATGAGAAGAGGGTGACTCAGATTAGAGGGCATAAGGTAAAGGAGTAAAAAAGAGCCTTACGTTCCCTTCCACAATCAATTCCCTTACATAACTAAAGCATTTCTAGACTCAACTTCGACCAGTTTGGCTTGGTAATCCTACAGGCAGTCAGGCTCTGATACCAACGCTGTCGGGACCCCGATTCTAAGTCACACCGATCTAGCCTGTAACACCTCATATCACTTTGCGGCCTCACGCACGGTATTCCCACGGGTGTCGCCTTACCATGGCCCGGGACCGTTTGCGCCTTTTGGCTCACGTATATGATAATGTCGCTAGCATCCATATGACAGAGAACCCGGGCCGACATGACTAGTCGTGAACCCAAAGTGGCACTAACTTACGGGGACAAGCATACATGAATCAACATCGAGCATGTCGGTCAGCAACGTGTGAATCCGGGCTGTAGCACTGGGCTAACAGGACTCCGGGAACCCGGGCTGTAGCAGGCTAGGCAGGACTCCGGATGTCACCGCGTGACATTTCCCCGGAGGGACAGACACAGGAACGAAGTGAATCACATGCCGGCCAGTCAAGTGTTCCGGAGCAGTAGTGCTGGGCTAGCAGGACTCCGGTGAACCGGGCTGTAGCGGACTACTATGGCTCATGGAAGCACAAGACTACATCTCCCCATAAGAGAGGCTACCAAGGATAAACAACTAGGTTGTCGGATCCCACACATACCAAGCATTTCAATCATACACACAATATGCTCGATATGTGCAAATACAACATGGCATCACAAAAGGACTCTACGACTCAGAGTATTTATTCATTAGGCTCCGAAGAGCCAGATATTAGAAACATGGGTCTCATGACCCAACATTCAGAGCATACAAGTCAAACACATGCGGAAGCTTAACATGTCTGAGTACAGACATCTACAAATGAAAAAGGCTGAGAAGCCTGACTATCTACCAGATCCTACCGAGGGCACAAGATCGTAGCTGAGGTAACAAGCTAAACGTCGAAGTCCACACGGAACTACTAGCGAGACTGGCGTCTCTCTGCAAAACATAAAATAGGCAAACGTGAGTACAAATGTACCCAGCAAGACTTACATCAGAACTAGCTACATATGCATCGGTATCAACAAAGGGGGGTGGTGGAGTTTGACTGCAGCAAGCCAGCTTTGACTCGGTGGCTATTCTGAACTACGACTGCAAGTAACTCTTTTGAGGTGGCGCACACGAGTCCACAAATTCACCATATCAATACACCACTATGGATTCGCTCCCGTCTCCCTACGAGAACGCCATCCATAGCACTCACGCTTATCTTGCGCATTTTAGAGTATCCACTTTCACTTGTCTATGAACTGTTATAGGCAACCCAGAAGTCCATTTCCGCGGACACGGCTATTCGAATAGATGATGTTAACCCTGCAGGGGTGTACTTCGACACACACGCTCTCACCACTTACCGCCGTTTACACGACATGTACTCGGCAACCTTCAAGCGGAAGCCCAGCGAGGGTGTCGGCCACAGCCTACCTAAACACTCAAGTCTCTAGTCCAGGTTTATCGCCTATTCAGGTTCCATCCGCAGGGAGTCCGGCCGAGGTTTCCACATACGGCCCCGAACGATGTGTGCGGGGTTCCGGGACACCAAACGGGCGCCCGGCATGCCCGGCCACGTGCCTACCGCATCACAGCCCACCCCTCGGTCAGCGCTGCCCATGGCCTCCAGCATACTACAAACACCAGAAACTACTTGCAACTCCTGGACAGAGGACAAGGGTGATTAAGAAGCCGAGAGGGTCCATTGGTTTCGGGCCCAATGCGTGGTAGTAAGTGTATCATGGATCACAAACACAGAACTCAGTTCTTGAGGACTGCTGCAATGAGACAACCCACCATGTACTCCTACATGGCCTCTCACCGCTACCTTTACCAAATCGTGTTCACACACTTAGCTCACACACAGTAGGACATGTTCACAACTTTCCAATTCATCCCCGATGAATCAGACCTGACACAACTCTAAGCAATAGCAGGCATGACAAACAAGCATGAATGAGTAGGCACATCAGGGCTCAAACAACTCCTACTCATGCTAGTGGGTTTCATCTATTTACTGTGGCAATGACAGGTCATGCAGAGGATAAGGGGTTCAACTACCGCAACAAGTAACAGTTGAATCGTTGTTGTCCTAATGTAGTAAAAGAGAGCAGGAGCGAGAGAGTGGGATTGTATCGGAATGAACAAGGGGGTTATGCTTGCCTGGCACTTCTGAAGATATTATAGTTCTTCATCGGTGTCATCGATCACGTCATCGGAGCATCGGCTACTGAGAGGGGACGGTTACCGGCAAACAAAGAAGGGCACGATCAATGCAATGCACAATATGATGCATGCTATGACATGGCAATATGAATGTGTTTTGGGCTAATGCCAGCTAGAACAGAATGGTTTGAGTTGATTTGAACCAAAGATTCAAATTCAAATTCAAACTATGAATTCAAATAGTGCATTATCATGTTTTCACCTATACAGCAGGTATAACTTAGTTTGACATGCATGAAAATGATACAGATGGATAGATTGCATTTTTCTGATAATTTTTCATATATAAATTATTTCATTCTGAGCTACGGTTGATTTTATATGATTTTTAGAAGTTTATACTATTTTCTGGAATTTTCTGAATAAACTTAAATCCAGATAATGCTTTACTGCGTCAGCCTGACGTCATCACTGCGTCAGCGAGTCAACGGGCTGGCCAGGGTCAAACTGACCCGTGGGACCTGCCTGTCAGTGACTAACCTAACTAATCCAGATTAATTAGCGCTAAACTAATACTAATCTAGTTTAGTTAGGAGCATGGGCCCACACGTCAGTGACTCAGGGGGGAAGTCAAACCCCGGTCAAGCAGGGTCAAACCCGCCGGACTTGGTCCATGGCTCGTCGCCGGTGAAACCCGGGACGGCGGAGGGGCTCGGGATTTGCCCACGGTCGACCAAATCGACCGCAAACCCCGGTCAAGCAGGGTCAAACCCGCCGGACTTGGTCCACGGCTCGTCGCCGGTGAAACCCGGGACGGCGGAGGGGCTCGGGATTTGCCCACGGTCGACCAAATCGACCGCGGTTTGGTCCTACGCGTAGCTGGGGCTCGCGCGCATCTAGTAGGCCAAGCGGGAGGAGCTGGGGTGGTCTAAGTCGACGGCGGCGAGCACGAATGCGGCGGCCGGAGTTCGGGCGTCGGTGGTTTTGCTGCTGTAGCGTGCTAGTGGGTGAATGGATGCACTAGCGAGGCGCTACGAGGTGCGGTGAGTGTGTTAGGCACCGCGGGTGACCAAATGGTCACCGGAGTGATGCTGGCGTCGAGCTCGCGCGGCGGCGTGCTACGGTGAGCAAGGGGGCGGCGTCTACAATGAGCAAACGGAGCAGAGAGGAGGGGGGTTCGATGCAGGGGCTCATAGTGAGTGCAGAGGTGGCCTCGGCGTGCTCGGGGAAGCACTGGAGCGAGCGGGGCGGCGAGAGGGATCTCCGGCGTTGGGAGGTTGAAGACGACGACGTGGAGGCACTCGGGGGCGTCCGGCGTTGCACAGCTCGATGAGGAGGAAGAGGGATACTAGGCGGAGCTCTTGGGCATCTCAGGGCGTCGCCGAGATGGCGGTGTCCGCGGTGGCGGCGAGCGGCGGCGACGGAGGCGTTCGGCGGGAAGAACAGAGGAGGGGGAGAGCGTTCGGGGGAGAGGTCGAGGCGTCGAGGGGGTGTCGTGGCGCCGTCTAGGTGCAACGGGGAGGAGCCAGGCAGGCTGGGAGGGAGGAGGTGGCCGCGGCGTGTAGCTGCGCGCGTCGGGCACGTGCCCTCTCCTACTGGCGCGAGGAGGAAGGCGACAGGAGAGCGCCTGGTGGGCTGGGCCGCCAGCTGGGCCGGCCAGGTGGCTGTGGTGGGTGCCATGTAGGTATCTCCTCTCTCTGCTTTCTGTTTTTCTAATTTGTTTCTGTTTTCTAATTATTTGCCTCTGTTTTGGGCTTAGGAAAAATACCAAGGCATTTCCTAAAATCCTGAAAATATTCATCGACAGTTGCTGAATTATTTCAGTGGCCCAGAAATAGTTCCAACATTATTTGAACATTTAAATTATTTATAGTATTTAAATGCCCAAAAGTCAAATACAATAAGACTTAATTCAAAAATCCAGAATGGCCTAGAAATATGTTTATCATTTTTGGCAGAGGTTTTTACCTTTATCAAAAATCATGAACTTTTCTAAAGGGCATTTGGGTTCATTGAAAATGTTTTTAAGTTGAACCTAGTTGAGTTCTTTTGGGTGCTAGGGATTGATCACCCCTATTTCAAGTTTAAGCAAAATTTAAACATGATGCATGAGGAACAAGCAAAGTCAGACAAGGTCTGATCTGGGGCTGTGACAATATGATGCATGGTTAATTAGTAATTAGATGCATGAACACTAGGGGTTTTTCTGTAAAACTGGCGTTCTCTAGATTAATGGGCAAATTCGCAGACATGAAAAAAACACTATGCGCGCCAAAACTGCTGGGCGGACTGGGCTGCTGACCATGGGCCAAGCCCAGTCGGTGGAGAGGAGCGTTGGCTGGAAGGGGGGCGCTGGGCCTGGGGTGGCTGTGACCCAGCCGCATTGGTCAACGGGAGAGGGGTCGGGCAAGCTGCTCTGCTCGTTTCTAAAGAACAGAAAAACAGCACACCCATGGCGATGCAAAAGACGGCGGCAGCGGGACTTGGCGCGGGGACTTGGGGCTCCGGCGAGCTGAAGGTGTCCAGCAAGGACGGGGATGGCCGGGACCGACGGATCCATGGAGATGCGGTGGTGGCCCTGTTGCGGTGACGGACGCGAGCTCGGGCTGCTGCCATCCATGGTGACGTCGTGGGGCTCCTGCTCGAACAGAGAGACAGAGGGGGGTCGGGTGAGGGAGATCGATAGGAAGGAGGCGTTGCAGGAGTGGTGCGGCGACCTGCTGGTGGTGGGGAGCTCCGGCGACGAAACTGCACAAGACGGCCTTGGAGCGTTGGTGCTCGAGGCGAGGGGCATCTCCTCGAGGAGGAAGAAGAAGCAGGGCACGGCAGTGGTCCTGGAAGTCGCCGTCGAGGCGGCTGGCCGCGCGAGAAGACGAGGGCGAGCGCTCCTGCTCGGGCCGTGGGAAGAGAGGGGGTGGCGGCTGCTGTACGAAGGCTCGGCGAGGGCTGGATCAGGAAGGAGGCTAGTGATTGGCTCGGTGGGGAATGGGAGGATCCCGAGGTGGATGCGGGAGAGTGGCGGCGGCGGGTGAGGGAACGATGGGACAACTCTCCTCAAATTTAGGGTTAGGAGTCTATATATACTAGGAGGTCCAATATGAGGGCTAGATTGGATGCTTCAATCGTAATTGGACGATCAAGATAAATAGGTTAGGGAGCCCAAATAATAAACCGAAGATACTTTAGACATGTTTGGGGATGATCCGGACCCAACGACCCAATGGTAACGACAGCCCGGTTCGGGTTCGGGGCAGCTTTCGGACACGCGAGGGGGCCGAGAGAGGTTGACGAAGACAAGAGGGTTTGAAGGGCTCAGACAAGAGAGAGAAGAGAGCGGTCCGGTTGATCTAAGAGGAGGTCAACAGACACAAGGAAGAAGCGGCGACTACGACAGATGCAAACTTTATGAAAACATGCAAATGCAATATGCATGATGACATGATGAAATGCAACAACAACAAAATAAAACACACGACGACAACGAAGAACATGGAAGGCGTATGGAGCGCCGGTCTCGGGGCGTCACATGGGGGTCACTGATGGATCACTAACCAACCTATACTAAGCAGTTTAGGATAAGCAGATAGGTAACAATAAGCAGGTTACGAAAACAGGCTATGCATCAGAATAGGAGCAAACAATTACAGTAGCAAAATCTAATGCAAGCATGAGAGAAAGGAATGGGCGATGTCGGGATGATCAAAGGGGGGGCTTGCCTGGAAGCTCCGCTGAAAGGGAAGAAGGGTCGTCGGTGACGTAGTCGATCACAGCGGCATCAACATCGGTCTCGGAGTCTACCGGAGAGAAGAGGGGGAAGAAACAATAAATACAAAGCAAACACGTACAATACTATTCATGACAGCACAATAAGCAGCGCTAGGGGTGAACTAGCGAAAGGCTACGCGGTACCGGGGAAGGGGAAAAACATCCGGGAAAGTTTCCCCGAAATATGGCATCTTCGGATATATGAAACGGAGGGGAAATGTTGCATGTTCGCTATTCTAGGGACGGTGGGCGGATGAACGGAGAGCGCATTCGGATTCTTCTCGTCGTTCTGAGCAACTTTCATGTACAAAGTATTTTCATCGGAGTTACGGTTTATTTTCTATTAATTTTCTAAGTTTAAAACATTTTCTATAATTTCTTAGTTTATTTATTAATTCGAAAAATAACAGTAAATTAAATTTTAAACCCATGGTGGGCTAGCCAAAGTGGCTTACAGGTGGGACCAGAGGGCTGGGTTGACCAAGTCAACATGTGACAAGTCAGCACTGGGTAGTGTTCAGCGGGGCCTAGATGTCACTGACTGTAGTTGAATTGATTTTGACAATTTAGTATAATCATCGGGGGACCCACATGTCATAGGGTAGCCACTAATTAACCTAACTACTAATTAGCTCCTAAATTAATTGGCACAGGGCCGGCCACACACACAGAGAACACACACGTACACACACGCAGGCACACCCGGCCATGGCGAGCCATCGAGCCTTTAAGGACAAGGCGAGCCATCGAGCCTTTCATCGACGGCACAGAGGAACTCTCAATGAATGCACCAATGTTAGTGTCAAAACCGGTGGATCTCGGGTAGGGGGTCCCAAACTGTGCGTCTAGGGTCGATGGTAACAGGAGACGGGGGCCACGATGTTTACCCAGGTTCGGGCCCTTGCTACCTCTTGAGCACTGCGTTGGTTTTCCCTTGAAGAGGAAAGGGTGATGCAGCAAAGTAGCGTAAGTATTTCCCTCAGTTTTCGAGAACCAAGGTATCAATCCAGTAGGAGGCTACGCGCCAGTCCCTCGCACCTACACAAAACAAATAAATCCTCGCAACCAACGCGACAAGGGGTTGTCAATCCCTACACGGTCACTTACGAGAGTGAGATCTGATAGATATGATAGGATAATATTTTTAGTATTTTTATGATAAAGATGCAAAGTAAAGAAAGTAAAATAAAAACGGCGCAAGAAATAACCAAGTGTTGGAAGATTAATATGATGGAAAATAGACCCGGGGGCCATAGGTTTCACTAGTGGCTTCTCTCAACAGCATAAGTATTTTACGGTGGGTGAACAAATTACTGTTGAGCAATTGACAGAATGGAGCATAGTTATGAGAATATCTAGGTATGATCATGTATATAGGCATCACGTCCGAGACAAGTAGACCGACTCCTGCCTGCATCTACTACTATTACTCCACACATCGACCGCTATCCAGCATGCATCTAGAGTATTAAGTTCATAAGAACAGAGTAACGCCTTAAGCAAGATGACATGATGCAGAGGGATAAATTCATGCAATATGATAAAAAAAACCATCTTGTTATCCTCGATGGCAACAATACAATACGTGCCTTGCTGCCCCTAATGTCACTGGGAAAGGACACCGCAAGATTGAACCCAAAGCTAAGCACTTCTCCCATTTCAAGAAAGATCAATATAGTAGGCCAAACCAAACTGGTAATTCGAAGAGACTTGCAAAGATAACCAATCATACATAAAAGAATTCAGAAGATTCAAATATTGTTCATAGATAAACTTGATCATAAACCCACAATTCATCGATCTCAACAAACACACCGCAAAAGAACATTACATCGATTAGATCTCCACGAGAGAGGGGGAGAACATTGTATTGAGATCCAAAAAGAGAGAAGAAGCAATCTAGCTAATAACTATTGACCCGAAGGTCTGAGGTAAACTACTGACACTTCATCGAAGAGGCTATGGTGTTGATGTAGAAGCCCTCCGTGATCGATGCCCCCTCCGGCAGAGCTCCGGAACAGGCCCCAAGATGGGATCTCGTGGGTACAGAAGGTTGCGGCGATGGAATTAGGTTTTTGGCTCCGCATCTGATCGTTTGGGGGTACGTAGGTATATATAGGAGGAAGGAGTACGTCGGTGGAGCAATGTGGGCCCATGAGGGTGGAGGGCGCGCCTGGGGGGGGGGGAGGCGCGCCCCCCTACCTCATGGCTTCCTCTTTGATTTCTTGACGTAGGGTCCAAGTCCTCTGGATCATGTTCATTCCGAAAATCACGTTCTCGAAGGTTTCATTCCGTTTGGACTCCGTTTGATATTCTTTTTCTGTGAAACTCTGAAATAGGCAAAAAAACAACAATTCTGGGCTGGGCCTCCGGTTAATGGGTTAGTCCCAAAAATAATATAAAAGTGAATAATAAAGCCCAATAATGTCCAAAACAGAAGATAATATAGCATGGTGCAATCAAAAATTATAGATACGTTGGAGACGTATCACCCCTCTCTATGGAGGTAATACCCTACTTCCTGCTTGATTGATCTTGATGAATATGAGTATTACAAGAGTTGATCTACCACGAGATCGTAATGGCTAAACCCTAGAAGTCTAGCCTATATGACTATGGTAATGTGTTTATCCTTTCGGACTAACCCCTCCGGTTTATATAGACAAAGGGGGATCTAGGGTTTACATAGAGTCGGTTACATAAGAAGGAATCTTCATAATCGGTCGCCAAGCTTGCCTTCCACGCCAAGTAGATTCCAATCCGGACACGGGTACAGTCTTCGGTCTTCATGTCTTCACAGCTTATCAGTCCGGCCCATGGATATCAGGTCGGACTCCCGAGGACCCCTTAGTCCAGGACTCCCTCAGTAGCCCCCGAACCAGTCTTCAATAACGAAGTGTTCGGCACACAAATTGTCTTTGGCATTGTAAGGCGGGTTCCTCCTCCGATGACCTCCAAGTAATGTATTCGACCGTTGATCAATGTCGTTCTCCTCGGCTTCTGCGCGTTAGATAACTTCGTCTTCCACGTGTCGAGCGAATGCGGAAGGTCAGGGTATGTTTGCAAATAGCACCCCGTCCAGGCAAGGAAGAGCGCCTATTTAAAGAGATTGCATCCTAGATCCATTCGGTACCACGCAGAGAAAAATCCCCGGAGACTGCTAGGAGAAAACATTCTAGATGGCTAGCGTCCCCCGCTCCTCCACCCGTTCCGGCCCAGAGAGAGGCGAGTGCGAGAGGTGTTCAGTGTCCCACATCCAATTGACGAAGCTGCAAATGTAGGGATTTCTTCCTCCGGCAGATCTAGTCCCTGTCAGAGCAGGGCTAGACTTCTTCAACGGTGAGACTCAGGCACAGGACTTCCCTAATCCATCCGGGAAGAGCGAGTATGTTTCATCCCCTACCTACTAAGAGGTATTGGATTTCCCATCCATCTGTTCCTCCGAGGGCTTCTGGAATACTATGGCCTCCAGCTGCACAACTTCACCCCTGCCTCCATTCTGCACATTGTGGTTTATGTCGCTTTATGTGAATTATTCCTGGGTATTGAAGCCCATTTTGAGCTGTGGAGGAAATTGTTCTCTCTTGTCCCGCGCAGTCATGAGGGGTCAATATTTGAAGTGGGCGGAGCCAAAGTGTGGCGTATCGCCGATACCGGATATCCATCCGGCACAGCAAGGAAGGCACCTGAAGAATGGTCTTTTGAATGGTTTTATATTGAGGACGTCGCACTCCCTAACCCGGTTCGAACGGGTCTTCCTGAATTCGCTAGCGTTCCGCTGAAGAAACGCCACAGTTGGCGTCCCCGGAGTCTTGAAGAGGATGACAGCGCTGAAGTTCGTCAGCTCCTGAGCAAGGTAAAGACGCTCGCTCAGTCCGGACTTACAATAGTCGAAGTTATGGCGATTTCCATAGTTCGAGGGGTTCAACCGCTTCAATACAGAGGGCTGCCAATGTGGCACTATAACAGAGAGGATGACACCTCCCGCTGCAGGCGGAAAGGGCCGGACACCTACGCCGCTCTGGCCAAGATATTGGCCGATCTGTTTAAAGAGAAGAAGAGGAATTTCTTCGCGTCAAGCGCAGAGATGGGTATTCTATGTATAATCCTCCCAGTTGGGTAAGCCTTAACCCCTCTGTATCACTCATTTCACTTCCAGATTATTTTTGATAAATTTCAAATCCGTCTGTTATGACAGCATTGGCGGAAGGTCACCGAAGGACTTTATAGTCCCGCCCCACAGCCGGAGAACCACAACCGGGAGCTTGACCCCGGGTTTGAAGAGGATCTGGACATATTCGTGATACTCACAGAGGGGGTATTTTACCAGGCGAGCTATGACGGCACAGAAGTGGCCATCACCGCCGACTACCCTGGCCTTCTCCCTGCTTCACATGTACGTGATCCAGAAACGCCTTCTCTAAAATGGTGCTTTCATCCTGCCTCACCCAACGCACTGTATCGTGCTCCACAGGGGAGGCGTTCGGCGATTCCAAAGAGATCGGTTCCTGCGTCGGGCAAGCCTTCGAAGAGGAAGGCCCGTAAAAACACAGTCGGGCCTTCATTGAGGAGGTATGGAAAAAATATGTTTTTCAGCGACCGTACCCGACTGTGACTTGTGCGTTTGTTTGGATACAGGAAAAAGGTTCGCCGAACTATGTCCAGGGGCCCGGCCGGCCGCACTCCCAACAACTAGGATTTAGGTCCAGTCGGGGAGACGGGGGCCGATGTAGGAACAACACCGGACTGCCCTTTGGCCGAGGGTTCGGACAATATGTCCGTCACCAACTTGGAGGTAGAGAGCGCCATGAATCATGAGTGCTGCAGGGCTGTTTTACGAGACCCGAAGTTCTCGGACGAGGCATTCAATGCCTTTAGCATGGGCGACGCATACATCCAGGCTGCTCGAGATGGGCTTAGAAAGGCCACAAGGCAATATCTGACAGATGTGCAGGTAAGTTTTGTTTGTTAAAAAAGGATAGCCTTATGCCCGTAGCCCCCGAGACTGAAAGCAGTTGGCACAACTGATTTAAGGATTGTTGAACAACCAGGTCCTCGCAGAGAAGAATAGCCTGCTAGCCCAAGAGGTGGAGCAGTGTCGGGTGCAGCTAAAAGCTGCTACCGCCAAACTGGAAAACGTCAAGAAGTCGTCTTCTGGTAATGTTCCCCTCCACCGAGGAACAATAATTATGTACCAACTATGCTAACGCTACTGCTGATCGCATAATAGGGTCGTCTGATCAACTTGAAGAGAAGTTGAAGATCGCCCAAGAGGGAGAAAAAGAGGCGAAAAGGCAACATGCGCAGGCGAGCGTGTGCTGACCCGTGTCAGAGACGAGAAGAACAAGCTACAGGATTCCAACACTACATTGGGTGAAGAGTTGAAAGATGTTCGAGCCCAGCTAGCCAATTCCGTGAAGGAGAACAATAAGCTGCGGGGCGGTATCTTCAGCATGTGTCCGAACTATTTGTGAAGTAGCTCAGAGATAATTGGGACTGATATAGTCATGTTTGCAAGTGTACTGACGGGTCGTCCTGAAGAGGAGGTGTCCGGATCATCAAGTAATCTGCTGCAGAGGCTGTCACAAGTGCACAAGCATGCTCGGCTAGCCATGCGGAGCATGGCCAAGGCCTTATGGCCGTCCGACTCCCCTCCAGGAAGTATGGAGGAGCTTGTAGAGTTTTTCAAGGGAGCGCGACGGCGTATCCAACTATGGAAGATATCGGCCTGCCGAGAGGGTGCGCGAGAAGCCTGGGCCATGGTGAAAACGCGATATACCAAGCTGGACCCAAATCACATGGCCCGGGTTGGACCACTAGGGTCAAATGGGGAAGAAATTCCCGTTAGTTTAGTATATGACCAAGTATAGGTGGCCGCCAAATATTCCCAACAGTATTGTAAGTTGGACCGCCTGTTGGGCGGTATAGAGGGGGAAGTGTTTGAGTCCAAGTGACTGTGTACTTTCCTTGTCCTATGTAGTTCTAGCTGAATTGTATAGCATTTGTCATGGCAGACCTTTTCGCTTCAACCTCCGGACCCGAGGGTGCGGAGTGTTTCCGAATACCCTCGCGACCGAATAGGCCGGGGTATGCCTGGAAAACTAGGCGTAGGGGTCGTAGTTGCTTGAACAGACAAGTTGTATTCTGCTAGTTATGTTATATTACATTGAGATTGTAAGGAACATCTTCCAAAGAGAATAGTTCCGTTAAGGGTTCCTTTCCCGGGGTGTGCATGTATTGATGTACATGTCCGAATTGTGATGGAAAAATCACAGTGTATGTAACTTCTGGGGGTTACCAATGGAATAATTGCAAAAACGTCTTTAATTCACCGACCGAATATTCCCTTAAGAACGCTAGCTTTCGGCTTCACCCAGTCTGAGGTACACATCCGGATGACCCGACAGTAACAATCGCAGAGGTGCTCCCTTTATGCCCTAGCCGAACTAACGGGAACGTAGGGCATAAGCACAGGAGCTAGGCAACCCAGCTTGGCCAAAACTTAAGTTATATCGATGCATATAGTGGCGAAGAAAGGGTACATATGGAAGAACTCATATGTGAAGAGCTTGATGGTCGAGGAATAATGATAAAAAGCTTCTATCCAAGAAGCCCCCAAGTATAATAGACATACATATTTTAAATATGTATGTGTTAGTGGTGTGTGGTCTAGCCGTACCAAAACTTTAAAGTGCAGAATGAAAAAGTAATCGGAAAAGAGACAAAAAGTAATGGAAACTACAGGGGAGAAGGAAACGAACAAGGAGTTCGGCGCTAGGCATAGAATCTTCGGAGTATGGCCGCGTTCCAGGGGTTCGGCTCGAGGCGATTGTCTGATGCATCTCAAAGACGGTACGATCCTCCAGTGAGAACTTCGTCAATTATGAAGGGACCCTCCCATTTGTGCTTGAGTTTGTCCTTTTTCTTCTCCGGCAGGCGTAGAACGAGTTTGCCAACATTGTAAGTCTTGGCCCGTACTTCTCTGCTTTGGTATCTTCGAGCCTGCTGTTGGTAGAATGCTGAACGGGCTTTTGCGACATCGCGTTCCTCCTCCAGGGCATCTAGGCTGTCCTGCCGATCAAGCTCGGCTTCTCTCTCTTCGTACATACGCACTCGAGGTGAGTCGTGAATAATATCGCAGGGCAATACAGCCTCTGCGCCATACACCACAAAGAAAGGTGTGTATCTGGTAGTACGGTTGAGCGTGGTCCGCAGCCCCCAGAGTACGGAGTCGAGCTCCTCAACCCAGTGCTTGTCTGATTATTTCAAAGACCGCACTAGTCTGGGCTTGATGCAGCTCATAATAGGACCGTTGGCTCGTTCGACTTGACCGTTGGTTTGTGGGTGGTAGACGGAGGCGTAATCGAGTTTAATACCTAGATTAGTACACCAGGTTTTTACCTCGTCGGCTGTGAAATTAGAGCCGCTGTCGGTGATGATGCTGTGTGGGACACCATAACGGTGCACAACACCGGATATGAAGTCAATCACCGGGCCGGACTCAGCCGTTTTGACCGGTTTAGCCTCTATCCACTTAGTGAATTTGTCCACCATAACCAGCAGATATTTGTTCTTATGGCTTCCTCCTTTAAGGGGTCCAACCATATCCAGGCCCCAGACTGCAAAACGCCAAGTAATGTGGATAGTTTGCAAGGCAGTTGGGGGCATGTGGCTTTGGTTGGCGAAGGGCTGGAATCCGATGCAGCATTGGACAAGGTCCTGTGCGTCCACTCGGGCTGTCAGCCAATAAAACCCAGTGTGGAAGGCTTTGCTAACGAGGGCCCGAGCTGTGGCATGGTGTCCGCCGAGGCCAGCGTGAATTTCCGCTAAAAGCCGCCGCCCCTCTTCTTCGGAGATACATCTTTGAAGTACTCCGGTAGTGCTTTTCTTGTAGAGCTGTCCGTCGTGAACCTTGTAGGCCTTCGAACGCCTGACAATGCGGCGAGCCTCATTCTGGTCATCGGGAAGCTCCTTCCTATTAATATAGGCCAAGAAGGGTTCGGTCCATGGGGCAATGACTGCCATAATGAGATGGGTCGACGTTGTTATTTTGGTGGCTGAGCCCCCAGCACTGTCTGTATGTTCGGGATTTGAGGTTGTGTTAGGATCTGAACTGTGATCTGAACCATGGATGGCTTGAAGAGCCTTTCCAGGAAGATGTTAGGTGGGACGGGGTCGCGCTTAGCGCCGATGCGAGCCAAGACGTCTGCTGCTTGATTGCTTTCTCGGGCAACGTGAGGAAATTCAAGCCCCTCGAACCGAGCCGACATTTTTAGTACGACATTGCGATAAGCTGCCATCTTTGGATCTTTGGCGTCAAAGACACCGTTTATCTGAGATATCGTGAGGTTCGAGTCCCCGCGCACCTCCAGGCGTTGTATGCCCATGGATGTGGCCATCCGGAGACCATGCAGTAGGGCCTCGTATTCGGCAGCGTTGTTGGAGTCTATGTATAATATCTGGAGTACATACTGGATGACGTCTCCAGTGGGGGATGTTAATACGACTCCCGCTCCTAGTCCTGCCAACATTTTGGAGCCGTCAAAATACATGACCCAGTTGGAGTATGCGCCATACTCTTTAGGGAGTTCGGCCTCTGTCCATTCGGCGACGAAGTCGGCCAGTACTTGAGATTTGATGGCTCGACGTGGCTTGTATGTTATGTCGAATGGAAGTAGCTCTATGGCCCATTTGGCGATACGTCCCGTGGCATCGCGGTTGTTTATCATGTCATTGAGTGGGACCTCAGAAGCCACCGTGATTGAACACTCCCGGAAGTAGTGTCATAGCTTGCGGGATGCCATGAATACCGCGTATGCTATCTTTTGGTAGTGGGGGTACTGAGATTTGCATGGTGTGAGGACAGTAGATACGTAGTATACTGGTTTTTGAAGTGGGAATTAGTGTCCGTCCTGTTCTCGTTCGACGACGAGCACGGCGCTCACCACCTGATGTGTTGCCGATATGTATAGCAACATGGGTTCACCCGCGTTTGGTGCGGCCAGGATTGGATTGCTTGCTAGGAGGGTCTTTATTTCCTCTAGTCCGGCAGTCGCCGCGTTTGTCCATTCGAAGTTATCAGTACGCCGTAAGAGGCGATAGAGTGGTAGTGCCTTTTCTCCTAGTCTGGAGATAAAGCGGCTTAGTGCTGCCACGCATCCCGCCAGTTTTTGGACCTGTTTGAGGTCTGTTGGTGTAGCCAACAGTGACAGAGCTCGGATTTTAGCCGGATTTTCTTCGATTCCTCTATTGGAAATGATGAAGCCCAGCAGTTTTCCAGCGGGGATGCCGAAGACACACTTTTCTGGGTTGAGCTTAATGTCATATGTCCGGAGGTTGTTGAACGTAAGACGTAAGTCGTCTATTAGTGTTTCGACATGCCTAGTTTTGATGACAACGTCATCGACGTAAGCTTCTACCGTTTTGCCGATCTGTTTCTCCAGGCATGTTTGAATCATGCGTTGGTATGTCGCGCCGGCGTTCTTGTCGGTGGGAAACGACACCTATGGGATCACGGGAATCCCTACTACGGTTGCCGGGGCGCAGGGTTGTGAGAAGAGCAGGGATAATAGTCAGCACGAGGATCGCTTACCCAGGTTCGGGCTACGAGGATGCGTAAAACCCTAGTCCTGCTTTGGTGGATGTATTGAGTGTTCTTGAGCTCTCCAACTAGCTATGCTAGCTGTGTAGTTCAAGAGAGCCGAATCCCTCTCCAGTACGCCATGGGCCGCCTTTTATAGTCGAAAGGGGCTGCCACAGTGTCACACAGGAGGTGGAAAGGCCTACAGTACTACAAGCTTATCATCCGTATTACAGGACAAGACGCATTTAATGCGCCGCTGAGGTGTCCCCTGGCTTTATCGGGGATAGGAGCGAGGCCCGTCCCGTCTGTCGTTGCTACTCCTCACTTCGACACGCGCCCTGGCCAGCGATGCATGCGGCGCCATGTAGGCAGGCAGGCAGCTGAGGTGGCGCGGTGGTAAGGTCTTCACGAAGATCTGCATGCCGCCATGCAGGCGCCTACTGATCTGGCCTGGAAGCTGCGTGTTGCCACGCAGGTGCCAGCCTAGCTGTTTGGCTGGCAGCTGCATGCGAACGGCTGTGGAAAACTTGGCTGGCACGGGCCTGGTAATGGCCCCGCTGATGCCCTCGGCAAGGGCCTTGCCGGGGGCCGGCAAGGGTCTTGCCGTGGTGCGCAGTCGTCCCCGGCAAGGATCTTGCCGGGGGTTTTGTGGCTTTCCTCGGCAAGGATTTCGCCGAGGGTCGCCGTCTTCTGGTCCTCATCTGATCTCATCTGTCCGTGATCTTGACAAAGATCTGCATGCCATCACAGAGGTGCCTCCCGAGCCCTGGTCCAACCGTAGTTAGTTGGGTTGGAACCCGTGGGCTCAAGGGTGGCTCGCTGTGTTGGTGTTTGGGCAAGTTGCCCCGGCAAGGTTCTTGCCGGGGCCGCGGAGGCCTGCCCCGGCAAGGGCCTTGCCGGGGGACTCCACCCCGCCCCTTTGCTGTCTTGTGTTTCTGGTCTTGGCGTTGGCTCGATCGTCTTGTGTTGGGCTTCGGCTTCTCTCCGGCTTCCCTGCTTTGCCCTGCTACGCGTGGCCGCGACGCGTGGCTCTAACTGCCCGTGCACAAGTAAAGGGGTCGAAAGGAGAGCCCCTACTTTTGTACACCGACAGGAGCCCCTGGGCCTGAGCCACACATAAGCGCGACACATTTTTGGGCCAGGCCCAAAACGGTGCACGGGCAGGCGGGGCGGATTTTACCGTAGTAATTTTTTGTCTGATGCGTTTCCCCACGACCCGCGTTGAACGCGCAACGTGGGGGGGGGCGTGTGTGACGTGGGCGGCATGCGTGGGGTGGTTCCCGCACGCATGCGTCACCTCGCAGTTAATGGGAAAGGAGGCGGCCCGCGCCTTCCCCGTAAAAAGAAATAACTGCGGGTGCGCTGCTCACTTTACCCCCTCCCCCGCGTCTTCTCCAGTCCCAGAGCCGCCGCCCCCTTTCTTCCTCCTTCTCGGTTCTTGCCTTTGCTCGCTGCCACTGCGTCTCCGCCGTCCTCTGTCTCTTGCTCCCCCCAGCCGCCATGGCGCCCAAATCCACCAAGGGCAAGGGAGTGGCCAATGACGCCGGAGTGTCGGAGCCGCCGGAGAGTGCGTTGGCGGCTCAGCGGACACAGCTCGCCTACTTCCCCTCGACGGTCGACGTGATCGAACTGCAGGATTACTTCAAGCCTCTGTGGGGGGTGAAGACGGGGGAAGAGACAACAGGGCATCCAGCCACGCGCGTCATCCCTGCCAACTGCGCCGAGGCCGCCCCAAATCGGTACCCTTTCTTTGTCGACTACTTCTCCTGTGGCCTCTGCCCCCCCTTCTCCAATTTCTTCAGCAACGTTATGCACACCTACGGCTTCCATCTTTTGGACTTTACTCCAAATGCCGTGGTGTGCATGCCTATTTTCGCGCACCTCTGCGAGGGCTTCGCCAGGGTGCATCCCAACACAACGCTCTTCCGCCACTACTTCTCCCCTCGGATCCAACTGGGGGGCGCCATTTCCGGTTGCGTCACCTGGATCCCAAGGTCCAAGGGGGTGTACCCGGAGGGTGCCATGAAGGAGAGGTGGGAAGAATGGTGGAGCTGGTGGTGCTGGATTGAGGAGAAGGACCCGCCGGCCTTTTGCCGGGTTCGGAAGGCGGCGCCGGCCCGCAGAAGCGACTGGAGCGATGTTGTTGCTGACTACGCGAAGCTTACGGTCACCAACACCAGGATTCTCCGCCTCACCGAGGCCGGGCTCACCCTCGAGATGATCGGGGTGGATTTCATCCGCCGCCGAATCGCTCCGCTGCATAACAAGGGGAGGCCGGCCTGGCTCTTCACGAACGCCGCCGACATCATGAGGCTCCGCCCCAGCCTCGACCACAACCTCATGGTGATGAGGCACACCCATCTCTGGCAGTGACTCTTCCAGCTCGACGTCCACCGTGACGGCGAGGTCGAGCGGACCGGCAAGGCTGCGAGGGCCACTGTGAAGGCCGGCAAGGTCGCCAAGGGGCCTCTGTTCAGGTTGCCGGCGGGAGTGGTCCCGCTGAGCAACAACTCTCGCCGGACCGACATCATCGCCATGATGCCAGATTGCAATGCGCTTGGCCTTGACCCGAACTGGGTCGAGCTGGAGGACATCCAAGTGCAGGAGTTCTTCGACACCTTGCACGAGGGGTACGTCACTGCCGAGCCGCGGCTCGTCCAGGACACCTCCCAGGTGGAGCTGGACTACATCGCCGCTAGGGCGGCGGAGGCGAAGCTCGCCGAGGAGGCCAGCAGCGCCGGCGGCGTGGACGACAAGGCCGCAGCAGAGGCAGAGGAGAAGGAGCTCGCCCAGTGGGCGGAGGCCGCCGGGGAGGCCAACATCGCCGGCACCGGGGCTCCTCTCGTCGAAGACGTGGTCGGTGAGTCGTCGTAGGAAGAGGCCGAGGAGGAGGAGGCCGTGGCCGTCGACCCTCCAGCCGCGGGGAGAGGACGGGTCCTGCGGCGGGCCACCTCCGGCGAGCTGGTCCGGTTTGGCAGGGCCGCGCAGCTGCGGCAGGCCCAGGAGATGTCTGCACGCTAGACGAGGGCCGCAGCAGCGAAGAAAGTGGTGACGGTCGCGGTGGCGAAGGAGAAGGCATCCGCTTCTTCCTCGGCAAAGCGCGTTCGGATGCCACCTCCTTCCCCTCCCCCGGCAGATGTTGACGCGGGGGTCACCTTTGACTTTGGGTCCCTCAGCCCAAGGAGGAAGAGGAAAGCAACAGAGGAGGAGGTGGACGACGAGTAAGTATCTTGCTCTTTTCGCCATCTCCGTCTCCTCAACCTATACTGCTTGTTTTGACCTGTTTGTATTTCTACAGGGACGCGGAGATGCTGGCCCAGAGGACGAAGAGGGCCAATGCCTCGGCGGGCGGCTAGCCCCCGGTTGGTACTTCAAGGGCGCCGCTGGTGGTGTTGAGCAGCCCGGACAGCAGCCCCCGCCGCAGCCCCCAGCGTAAGTTCATCACTCGCCCCGCGTCGACATGTGTAAGGGGTATGATACTTTGGTGCTGACCTTGCCGTGTATGCAAGAGGAGAGCAGCAGCAGGACGAGCCACAGAGGGCTACTCTTAGCACGCCGCCCCGAGGGGCGTCCCCGGCAAGGGCGCCAAGCACCGAGCCCACGCACATGGAGGAGGAGGAGAACGTGGGCACCGGTGGCTTCGCCTCGGTGCCAAATGTTGGCGGGGAGGGGACCTCTACTTCCCAGCCCAGCGCTGGTAAGTTTTCGGCCTTTCGTCTCTACTCTTTTTCTTTTCTTGCTGATTCTTGATCTTGGCTTTATCTCATTCTCTTCCCGGTGTCTAGATCGTCCATCGGCGAACCAGGAGGATCTAGACGCCATCATCGAGGACTTCACCAAGGACGCCATGGCAGAAGCCGAGAAGGTCGCCGCCGAGGAGTCCGCCAAGGGCGCTGCCAAAGACGCCGCCGAGGGGCCTGCCGGGGAGCCCGGCAAGGGGCCTGCCAGAGGGGCCGGCAAGGCCACCACCGAGGAAGAGGTGGTCGATGACCAGCCTTCCTCCTCTGCTGCCTCCGGCTCCAGCAGGTATCTGAGGGTGACTGACGACCTCTTCGTCCACCTCCCAGGGGCGTCCAGCTCCAGGGCGCCCGTCGAGGGAGAAGTATTTGACGAAGAGGTGCTTGCCGCCGCCGGGCTCGAGGTAGTCGACGAGCCGAGCGCTGGCGGCGATGGCTCTCAGGAGGAGCGGCTTCTCCAGCCCATGGGCGCCCACTTCCGGAAGCTCCAAGCGCTCCACTACGCCTGCCTGGACAAGGCCAAGTCTAGGATGGCAACGGTGGACCAAGCGGAGGCGGACCTCAAGGTGCGCATCGCCGAGGCGCAGGCTTGGTTCTGCCAAGCTAGCGAAGAGCTAAAAACCGCCCAGAGCGAGCTGGCCAAGCGCGACGTGCAGCTCACCATGAAGCTGGCCGACATCGAGAAGGCCCAGGAGACGGCGGAGGGCTTGGGCGTCAGCCGAGGCCGCCCGGACCCAGCACCAGGCCGCGCTGAACTCCCAGGAGGAGGACCTCACCAAGCGCGAGGCGGACCTCGACGCCAAACTCCGCGCCAAGGACAAGGAGGTGGAGAAGCTTGCCGCACAGTGGATCCAAGAGCTGGAGCAGAGGCACAAAGAGACACTCGATGCCCAGGCTCTAGTTCACGCCGGCAAGGTAAAGGAGCTGGAGGTGGAGCGGGACGGGCTGAAGGCGCAGGCCCTGAAGTTGTCCCAGGAGAAGGACACGCTCAACAGTGCCCTGACGGAGGCGCGCCGTCAGCCGGGCTGGGGAGCCCTCCGAGGCCAACAACTCCATCAAAGACCTCAAGCTGAAGCTGGAGGGTCTCAAGAAGATGCTGTCGGAGGCCGGGGCCCGGGAGGGGACCCTGACCAAAAACCTGGAGACCGAGAAGCAGCTGCGGAAGAACGAGGCCCTCAACTTCAAGGAGCACGTGGAGGGCGAGAACCGCTGGCTCGATCGCCTCACCACCATCGCTAACCAGGCCGCCGCGCAGCTGGCCACCATGGGGATGCCGGACGTGAGGTATGCCTCGGAGCGGAGTGTGAGCGCCAACTGCAGCCTGACCCTGTTATTTGAGAAGGCCGTCGGTGCTTTGGAGCGGCTTCACGCCAACCGGGCGGCCTCGCGGGCCGACGAGGCCCAGAGGCTTTGCCAGGGCGCCATGACCAAGGTTCTCACCAAGGTGGCGTACTTGTACCCCAACCTCGACTTTGACGCCGCGCTAGAGAACTAGCCGGAGGATACTGACCTCGCGCCGCTCAGGGAGCGCATCAAGCCCGTCATCAGCGGTGTCGGCGGAATTCAGAGGGTGGAGGGCTAGCGCCGGGGTTAGGCACCCCGTTTCTTATCACCGCTGCAGTTTCATGGCCAAGACAATTTCTATCTTTAGTTAGAACCGCGGCGGCAATTGATGTAATATAACTCT
Organism: Aegilops tauschii subsp. strangulata; assembly: GCF_002575655.3. Taxonomy (NCBI): domain Eukaryota; kingdom Viridiplantae; phylum Streptophyta; class Magnoliopsida; order Poales; family Poaceae; genus Aegilops; species Aegilops tauschii. The sequence continues at coordinate 160,867,027 of NC_053038.3, forward strand.
GCAGTACGTTCGATGTGATGCATGTTATTTCCTTGTTCAACCTCTCTTTGTATGTCCACCCTACGTTTATCGGGTAGGCTTGCCGGCGCGTAAACCTAGGGCGGCGTCTTGAGGACGGGTCCCCAATGGCCTGCCGGGTGCGCTTGCTGCCGGGCAAACCGCCTCACCGCCCCCGACGCGGCCGCTCGAACTGTCGAGCTTAACTCGAGTCAGGGTCGAGAGCGTTGCCGGTTGCGGAAGGCTACCCTACCACTCTCGACGCGGCCGTTTGAGCTGTTGAGCGGACTCGAAATAGAACAAAGGCGTTGCCAATAGCGGGAGGGCCCCTTTGCGTGCAGGTTTTCCATGCATAGGCAGGATCTCTGAGGACAATAACCTTATGTGTAAAAGGAAATAGCTGAAGGCTCGAAATGACTTAGCTTAGCTTCTTTTGGTTGCCGCGCTGGCATCCTTCGCGCTTGCAGGCGGCCCATTCTCTCCTGCCATCTTCCTCTTTAGAAACCACGGCGATACAGAACATGCTAGGCTTACTACCAGACCAGATTCTCACAATAGCGCCCCCTACCTGGCGCGCCAAAGATGTCGGTGGGAAACGACACCTATGGGATCACGGGAATCCCTAATACGGTTGCCGGGGTGCAGGGTTGTGAGAAGAGCAGGGATAATAGTCAGCATGAGGATCGTTTACCCAGGTTCGGGCCGCGAGGATGCGTAAAACCCTAGTCCCGCTTTGGTGGATGTATTGAGTGTTCTTGAGCTCTCCAACTAGCTATGGTGGCTGTGTAGTTCAAAAGAGCCGAATCCCTCTCCAGTACGCCATGGGCCTCCTTTTATAGTCGAAAGGGGCTGCCACAATGGCACAGGAGGTGGAAAGGCCTACAGTACTACGAGCTTATCACCCGTATTACAGGACAAGACGCATTTAATGTGCCGCTGAGGTGTCCCCTGGCTTTATCGGGGACGGGAGCGAGGCACGTCCCGTCTGTCGCCGCTCCTCCTTGCTTCGACACGCGCCCTGGCCAGCGATGCATGTGGCGCCATGTAGGCAGGCAGGCAGCTTAGGTGGCGGTGGTAGGGTCTTCACGAAGATCTGCATGCCGCCATGCAGGCGCCTGCCGATCTGGCCTGGAAGCAGCGTGTTGCCACGCAGGTGCCAGCCCAGCTGGTTGGGCTGGCAGCTGGATGCAAACGACGGTGGAAAACTTGGCTGGCGCAGGCCTGGTAGTAGCCCCGCTGATGCCCTCGGCAAGGGCCTTGCTGAGGGCCCAGCAAGGGTCTTTCCGTGGCGTGCAGTCGTCCCCGGCAAGGATCTTGCCGGGTGTCTGGTGGCTTTCCTGGGCAAGGATTTCACCGAGGGTCGCCGTCTTCTGGTCCTCATATGATCTCATGTGTCCGTGATCTTGACAAAGATCTGCATGCCATCACAGAGGTGCCTCCCGAGCCCTGGTCCAACCATAGTTAGTTGGCTTGGAACCCGTGGGCTCAAAGGTGGCTCGCTCTGTTGGTGTTTGGGCAAGTTGCCCCGGCAAGGTTCTTGCCGGGGCCGCGGAGGCCTACCCCGGCAAGGGCCTTGCCGGGGGACTCCACCCCACCCCTTTGCTGTCTTGTGTTTCTGGTCTTGGTGTTGCCTTGATCGTCTTGTGTTGGTCTTCGGCTTCTCTCCGGCTTCCCTCCTTTGCCCTACTACGCGTGGCCGCGACGCGTGGCTCTGACTGCCTGTGCACAAGTAAAGGGGTCGAAAGGAGAGCCCATACTTTTGTACACTGACAGTTCTTGAGCCCAAAGGGCATAGTGCTGAAGTAGAATGGCCCGTATGGGGTAATAAATGCTATTGCAGCTTGATCGGATTCCTTCATTTTGATTGGATGGTATCCGGAATATGCATCGAGGAAACACAGTGAGTCATGTCCTGCGGTGGCGTCAATGATTTGATCAATGCGGGGAAGGGGAAAAGGATCCTTGGGGCAAGCCTTGTTGAGATCCTTGAAATCGACACATAGGCGCTAGGATTTATCCTTCTTTGGTACCATCACCAGGTTTGCCAGCTAGTCCGGATGCTTGATTTCTCTAATGAATCCAGCCTCGATAAGCTTGGCCAGCTCCTCCCCCATGGCTTGTCGCTTGGGTTCGGAAAAGCGTCGTAGTGTTTGCTTGACTGGTTTAAATCCCTTTAATATGTTGAGGCTATGTTCGGCCAACTTGCGTGGGATCCCTGGCATATCCAAAGGGTGCCAGGCAAATATGTCCCAGTTTTCGCGCAGGAATTCTCGTAGTGCAGCATCAACTGTTGGGTTTAGTTGAGCTCCGATAGATGCTGTCTTCTTGGGGTCTGTTGGGTGGACCTGGAATTTGACTATTTCCTCTGCTGGTTTGAATGAGGTGGATTTGGGGCGTTTGTCGAGGATCACATCGTCCCTGTCCACCGTGGAGCATAGTGCGGTTAATTCTTCGGCCGCGAGGGCTTCGGATAGCGCCTCCAGGGCCAGGAATGTGATTTTTTAGCGCGGAGTGCTATGTCCGGATCACTTACGAGAGTGATTATACCGTTTGGTCCAGGCATTTTGAGCTTCATATACATGTAATGAGGTATAGCCTGGAAGCGTGTAAAAGCATCCCGCCCCAACAGGGCGTGATATCCGGTGCTGAAAGGGGCCACTTGGAAAGTTATTTCTTCGGACCGATAGTTCTCCGGCGTGCCGAATATCACGTCAAGTGTGATTTTGCCCGCGCATCGCGCCTCCCGACTGGGAATAATTCCCCGAAAGATTTTTTTACTTTGCTTGATGCGGCTCTTGTTTATTTCCACTTTATGGAGTGTATCCTCATAAATGAGATTTAGTCCGCTGCCGCCGTCCATGAGGACCTTGGTGAGTCGAAACCCATCCACGATGGTACTGAGGACTAACGCGGCTGGCGCTCGTACTGCTCTATACTTTGGTTCGTCACCGGCGTTGAATGTTATAGTCGTGTCATTCCATGGGTTTATTACAGCAATTTGGCAGACTTCGTCGAGCTCGCGAAGTGCCCTTTTGCGCTTGTTGTTTGAAGTGAATGTCTCAAAGACCGTCAGTACTCTTGGGCCGTCGTCTTCTGGGGGATGCTATTCTGGGGCGTCCTTGATAAGGATGTCCTCGCCGCTCTTGGCTACCTGTCGTAGTATCCAACATGCTCTAAGGTTGTGGGTTGCCACGGTATCTGTTGTTGTATGTATTTTGCATGGGCCATCGAGCCACCCCTCCAGAACAGTGTCGTGCCGTATAGCGGCTTTGTGTTTCTTGACTGTTGGACTGGGCGTGCCACGAGGGTGCGCCCTTTTCGCCTGTAGGGGAGGTGGGTTGGGACTGACGGTTCCCAACGAGCTGCCCGAGTTTCCCAGGCGCTCTCCATCGCGCTGTACTTTTGTACGATGGTTGCTAAGTCAGCGAATTTCAGTATGCGGCGGCGATTGATGGCGTTGAGAATTCCTTCGTGCGCGCAATTTCTGCAGAACGCTGATATTGCGCCCTCGTCACGGCAATCTTTTACCTTGTCCTTGACAAGGAGGAATCTGGCCCAGAAGTGGTGGACCTTTTCCTGAGACTGTTGTTTTATGCTCATGAGAGCGTCTATATCCAGGTGGGTGGGTGGAATTAAATCCGAACCCGACCTGACCGATTATCCGGAGTCTGACGACCTTCCGAGCTTGACAGTCCGGGTCCCGGAATATCTTCTAATTGTTTGGGTGTAACATCCCAAATTTTCAAATTGGTATGTTATACATAGATCATCATTGCATATCATGTTTTATTGCATTTTGACAAATCCTCGATAAATCCTAAGCAACTCAAGGACCCTCGGAGAGAGTTGGGGATTTTCTCGAATTTTCATATTTGATTTTCATCAAATAATAAGACGAGGATTGTGGTTTTAATTATTTTCTCTCCGAAAAAATATTTCATTTTAAAATAAACGAGAGGAGAAAATATGACTTCTCCAAAACAATTGAAATACTGGAGGAAAAGTGTTAAAATCATTATTTGGAATTTATTTGCAATTTTTATTGCATTAAAAATATTGCATGTTTTCAAAATATTTATTTTGATTTAAAAAATGTTCACCCTACTCTAGATTTTCTAACTAGACGGGGAAAATTTATTTCATATTTTTCCGATTTTTATTTATTTTTCTACGTATTATTTTCCGCGGAACTTATTTAAAAAAAAAACGCCCGCGCGCCGACTGGGCCAAAGGCCCAGCCGACGGCCCGCCTCGCGCCTCTCCTCTTCCCGCACGGGAGCCGCCGTCGCCGTGTCCGCCATGGCCACGAGCCGCCCCGCTCGGCTTGCCCCCTCCCCCAAGCCGCCGGACCCCCCTCCTATATATACCCCCCTCTCTCTCTCCCTCAAACCCGAGCCGCCGCCGCCACACTCACCGCCGCCGCCGCACTCACCGCCGCCGCCGCTGCCCGCATCTCCCCGCCGCCGCCACACGGCAAGCCGCCGGAGTCGCCGCCCCTCGCGCCCCCCCGAGCCCCGAGCCCCGCCGCCAAGCCCCGCGCCCGCCGGAGCCCTCGCCGGAGCCCGCCCGTCGAGGTACTGCCGCTGCCGTTCGTCGTTGCCGGTTTTCGTTTTAAAAAAACCCTTCATTTAAAAAAACCCTAGATCGGTTTTTTTCGGTTTTATTATTTTGCGAGCGTTTACCGAACCGTTCGTTTTAACGAACGCGTTCGTCGGTTTTTCTCTGTTAACGAACGTCCGTTATTTAACCGTTCGTCCGTTTTTTCTTTTCGTCGGATTTTCTCGTTATTTTCTCGGATTCGATCTCTGATCAAATCTTCGATTCTGTTTATTTTCTCGCTCGTTTATCGGAATCAGGTGATTCAAGCGCCTAGAGTTTCGTCTCGAAATTCTCTTTCCGTTTAATCTACTCAAACAAGTTTTGCTACAGTAAAATTTAACCTAGATCCAGATTAGCAAACGAAGTTTCTTTCTTTCGCCGTTTGACTTTCGTTGCTTCTTTCGAGTTGATTCTTTTTGCAAACCGGAGTTCTTAAGTTGAACTTTCTGGTTGGATCATTCATTCGAGTTTTACCTGTGCATTAGATGAGTACTGATTGTATGCTTGTTTGTTTGCGATAGAGTACCCGGAGTGTGCCGCTTGTTACTTCGAATCGCTAGGTTTTGCGGATCATCAGCAAGGCAAGTAACACTTTGATCATACCCCGTTCATACCCAGTTTTTATTGCATTAGATCTGTTTTCCTCAAACACATTGCATGATTAGGATCAAATTAAATTGTGGGTACTGGGAAGTAGTTGAGGTAGTACCTATTACCTGTTTTCTTATCAAACCCTTGGGAGTTACTTCTACGTTGCTATTATATTGCCATGCTATGCTCGTGGACGTGGATTTGGGTTTGAGAGATATTCACGAGAGATGTGAGATGTTTATTAATGGTTCAACTTAAGGTGGCAACTAAAACTCACATCTGGGTGGATTGAGGCACCTGGAGAACCCAGTGTTGCCTGTTTTTATAAGGTCCGCCACCCAGGCTCAAAGGGATCATAAGATTATTCATGCTAGAAACTTCCGTGTGCAGCCACAAGCTATTATGGGCTCTAGCATAGCTGAGTAGGTTACAGGATCTCTTGAAGAGGTGGACTAGCAGATGTAGGGGAAAGTAGGTGTACCGGTCCATCCAGAGTAAAGAGTGATTGTTTCTCAAAGACTGTGTCTCGGTCATCCGTTTCTCAAACATCATGCAGTACGAGAATCAAGCGGAGGCGATCGAGTCTTGTGGGGAAAAGTGCGCAAACCTCTGCAGAGTGTACAAACTAATCATGGTTAGCCGTGTCCCCGGTTATGGACAACTTGAGTATCTAGTACTTGGATTATCATTTGAATCTCATCACCGTGATACTTATAATTAATTTTGTTGGGTTAATGATGACACTTAATTGGGATTGAGTTGGAGGTACCTTCTCAATGTTTCAACCACCATGATAGTTAAATAAAATTTATTCCTTTTGAAGTAGGATAAAATTGGACTTTCGCAAAACTGTAACCATAGAGCTTTCCACCAGCCATACATGCATATAGTATAGCATTATTATTGTTCTTTGCTCTCTCTGTGTCACTTTGCCAGCATATTCTATGTGCTGACCCGTTTTCGGGCTGCAACGTTTCATGTTGCAGACTTTTCAGACGACGAGTAAGGTGCCTTAGGTCGTGGTCTTATACTCAGTGATGCCGCTATAGTGATGGACTCTCTTATCTTCCAAGTCTTCCGCTGTTATCGTTTTTAGATGGCCTTAAGCCATGTTTATCATACTTTAACTCTTCGGAGTTATTCATTGTAATAAGTGTGTGATTGCTACTCTGTTATAAATCCTTCATTTGTACTGTGCGTGTCAGCATTACTGATCCAGGGATGACACTGGTGCACAGCAGCACAGGCCATTTGAGGTCTGGTCGCTACAAAGTTGGTATCAGAGCACACGCTGACTATAGGACACGACCATTAAGCTTAAGCCCTAGAAAGCTTCTCTCTTCTCATTTCTGACCCCTCTCCACTTTCTATTCTTTTAGGAATGGCGAATGCAAGGAGCAAGTTCATGCAACCAGATGAAGACACGTTGTTTGGTCGACACTTGAAGGAAGTCACCAAGTACTTGAACATAGGAATACCAAGCATCACCGGAACCTACAACGCCACATTACCTGAAGAGGAGAGCTGGAAGATTCAAGTTCACATTCCAGGAAGGACGTTTGTGCCAATTACGGAACCCATGAGATTGGTTTTCGAAGCACCAACTTGGAGTTTAGGGAAGAGCATGGCTGCACACATCGCCATGGGACGCATTGGAGAAGTCTACCACCAGGAGCTTAAGGATACAATTTACCAGATTTGTGGACGTCGAGACGCGCAATGGGAGATGATCAAGACCAAGAAGGATGGATCAATTGCAGCATTCATCCAGGAGCAGAACCAACATATTCGACGCCAGGAGAACCAGATGTGCACGGACAAGGAAGAACTGAAGAAGGCATTAACAAAGATCAAGGAACTCCAAGAAGAACTCAAGGCTACACGTGAAGATTACTTGGAGGAAATCAACGCACTAGTAGGGAAGATTGACGACCTGGAGAAGAAGATTGGAGCCTTCGTGGGAAATCCAGTGCCAAAAGCAGAAGTCGACGAATGCACTTGTCCGGATAACTACATCATCATCGACGACACCGACTCGGAACCAAGTGAAGATGACTGGATTGATGAAGCTGGAGCAGACATCATGGAGTCTTCAACGGATCAGAATTTCTAGTAGACCACCATATCAGTAGTAGTTTTCCCCCATTTAATAGTATAGTTCAAGCACTTTGTAACGCTAGTTAGATCGATTGTTTTGCCTTGTTTGGATTGATTGAGTGATATTGATTGAATTTGTCTCATGAGCATATGGGTAGTGTTTCCTCTCTAGACCTCATTCTATTCTTAACTCTCATCTTTTCTAAACCTATCAGATGCCTCCGAGACGCGACACCGGATTTGTTTTTCTGCTAGAGAACACCCAGTTGATTCAGCAACAGAATGCCCTGATGCAAGTGTTAGTGCAGAACCAAGGCAACAACAACAACAACCCACCGCCACCACCACATGTTGATCACTTAGCCCGTTTCTTAAGGCTAAACCCGCCGGTGTTTTCCAGTAGCACCGAGCCGATTGTTGCAGATGATTGGCTCCGCAAAGTTGGAAGGGAGTTGACCACTGCAGGATGCACAGATGCGGAAAGAGTGCGTTTTGCCGCACATCAGCTTGATGGACCCGCAGCATCATGGTGGGAGAATTATACAGCCACACACCCTATTGACACTGTCACATGGGACCAGTTTTAGCAAGCTTTCCGTACAGCTCATGTTTCAGCAGGAGCTATGGCTATGAAGAAGCGTGAGTTTCGTAACCTACGCCAAGGAGGACGCACCGTAGGCCAGTATGTGGAGGAATTCAGTAAGTTAGCACGTTATGCACCAGATGACGTTGCTACAGATGCTGCCAAGCAGGAGAAATTCTTGGAAGGACTGAATGATGAACTGAGTATGCAGTTGATGGTAGCAACCTTCAACAACTACCAGGAGCTGGTAGATAGAGCTCTCTTGATTGAAGGGAAGCAACAGCAGATTGAAAACCGTAAGAGGAAGTATGGACAAGGGAAGTACAATTCTGGAGCCCAGCAGATGCCCCGTTTTACCCCGAAGCCGGGAGGACAGTTTCAGCATACCCATGGAGGAGGTAGCTTGCACAACCATAATGGCTCCAAGAATGGTAATGGGAATGGAGGAGGAAACGGACAGAACCGCACCAACCCATCTACCCCAACCAAGAGAGATCTAAGTCACATTACTTGTTTCAAGTGCCAGAAGACGGGACATTATGCTACTGATTGTCCCGAAGCCCAAAATGGAAATGGCAATGGAAGTTCTGGGAAGAAGCCGAACCCGTTCAACAAAGGACATGTGAACCACGTGAGCGTGGAGGAGGTTGAAGCTCAGCCTGATGCAGTAATAGGTAAGTTTTTGGTTAAGTCATTTACTGCAACCGTTCTTTTCGATACTGGTGCATCGCATTCATACATATCAAGGGGATTCGTAAACAAGTTTAAGATGTCCACCCAAGTTCTCAAAAGCCCTATGTTAGTAACCTCGCCAGGAGCAGAGTATATGGCCACCCAAGGATGTTTTCAGATACCGTTGGCTATTGGTAGGCATGTTTTCCCCTCAGACCTCATTGTTTTGGAATCGCAAGGTTTGGACGTGATTTTGGGAATGGATTGGCTATCGTTGTATGGAGGAAACATCGATTGTGCCAGCAAGACGATTTTGCTTACCACCCCAGAAGGAAAAAGGATCAAGTATGTATCCCGGCATATGCCGAAGAGGACTCAAGTGAATTCCTTATCAGGAGTTGTACAGGAGGAAGTACCAGTGGTGAAGGATTATCCGGATGTATTTCCAGAAGAGTTGCCAGGCATGCCACCAGATAGAGACATTGAGTTTTTGATTGAACTTTTGCCAGGCATAGGGCCAATATCTAAGAGACCGTACAGGATGCCCGCAAAGGATTTGGAGGAAATTAAGAAGCAGATCAAGGAGTTACTGGATAAAGGATATATTCGCCCAAGTTCGTCACCTTGGGGATCACCAGTACTTCTAGTGGAGAATAAAGATGGATCGCTGAGGATGGTTGTTGATTACCGAGGATTGAATGAAGTGACCATCAAAAACAAGTACCCACTGCCGATGATCAACGATTTGTTTGACCACTTGCAAGGAGCTAAATCTCAGACAGAGAAGATGGTTGGAGCTCATTAAAGATTATGATATGAGATTGCATTATCACCCAGGAAAGGCTAACGTAGTAGCAGACGCGTTGAGCCGCAAGAGTCATGTCAACACCCTCATGACAGGAGAGTTACCTCAGGAGTTAGCCGAGGACCTTCGCGAGCTATGTTTGGAGATAGTCCCAAGAGGCTATTTAGCGACATTGGAGATTCAGTCTACCTTGATGGAAAGGATCAGAGAAGCTCAGAAGACAGACAAGGATATTGAAGAGATAAAGGAGAAGATGAGCAAAGGAAAAGCCAAGGGATTTCGTGAGGATGAGCACGATACCTTATGGTTCGAGGACCGCGTATATGTGCCAAATGATCCGGAGATCAGGAAGTTGATTTTGCAAGAAGCCCATGACTCACCGTACTCGATTCACCCAGGGAATACCAAGATGTATTTGGATTTGAAGAATACTTTCTGGTGGACCGGAATGAAGAAGGATATTGCGGAGTATGTAGCAGTTTGTGATGTATGTCAGAGAGTGAAGGCAGAGCATCAGAAGCCAGCAGGATTGCTACAGCCATTGCCGATACCCGAATGGAAGTGGGATAAAATAGGCATGGATTTTATCACCGGATTACCCAGGACTCGTTCAGGCTATGACTCAATATGGGTTGTAGTCGACCGATTGACGAAAGTGGCTCATTTCATTCCAGTGAAGACCACTTACACCAGTGCTAAGTTGGCAAAGATATACATGACCAGGATCGTATGTTTGCATGGAGTTCCAAGGACCATTGTATCAGACAGAGGAACCCAATTTACCTCGAAATTTTGGAAGCAGCTACATGAAACATTGGGAACCAGGCTGGAATTTAGTACAGCATTTCACCCACAGACAGATGGACAGACCGAGAGAGTCAACCAGATTTTGGAGGACATGTTGAGAGCATGTGCACTAGATTATGGATCTAGTTGGGACGACAATTTGCCATATGCGGAGTTTTCGTATAACAACAGTTATCAAACCAGTTTGAAGATGGCCCCTTTCGAAGCCTTGTACGGAAGGAGGTGTAGAACACCGTTGTTATGGGACAAAGTTGGAGATCGTCAGTTGTTTGGACCAGATTTGATTAAGGAGTCTGAACAGAAAGTGAGGTTGATTCGCGATAGGCTCAAGGTAGCCCAGTCCAGGCAGAAGAGTTATGCTGATTCTAAACGAAAGGAGACAGTTCACGAAGTCGGAGACAGAGTGTATCTTCGAGTATCACCCCTTCGAAGAGTGATGCGCTTTGGAGTAAAGGGAAAGTTAGCGCCCCGTTTTATCGGACCATACAGAGTGTTGGAACGTATGGGAGAAGTTGCCTACAAGTTGGAATTGCCCGAAGGATTGTCTGGAGTACATGATGTATTTCACGTTTCGCAGTTGAAGAAGTGCCACGCAGAGATGGCTGAGATACCACTGAGAGATACTATGCCACTGGAAGCGATTCAGTTGGAAGGTGATTTGACTTATGAGGAGAAACCAGTTAAGATTCTCGAGTATGCCAGCCGAGTTACCCGCAGCAAGGTTATCAAGTTTTGCAAAGTTCAGTGGAGCCACCACACGGAAGATGAAGCCACCTGGGAGCGAGAGGAAGATCTACGGAAAGACCACTCCCACCTGTTTTCTAGCCAACCCGAATCTCGAGGGCGAGATTCATCTTAAGGGGGGTAGGTTTGTAACATCCCAAATTTTCAATTTGGTATGTTATACATAGATCATCATTGCATATCATGTTTTATTGCATTTTGACAAATCCTCGATAAATCCTAAGCAACTCAAGGACCCTCGGAGAGAGTTGGGGATTTTCTCGAATTTTCATATTTGATTTTCATCAAATAATAAGACGAGGATTGTGGTTTTAATTATTTTCTCTTCGGAAAAATATTTCATTTTAAAATAAACGAGAGGAGAAAATATGACTTCTACAAAACAATTGAAATACTGGAGGAAAAGTGTTAAAATCATTATTTGGAATTTATTTGGAATTTTTATTGCATTAAAAATATTGCATGTTTTCAAAATATTTATTTTGATTTAAAAAAATGTTCACCCTACTCTAGATTTTCTAACTAGACGGGGAAAAGTTATTTCATATTTTCCGATTTTTATTTATTTTTCTACGTATTATTTTCCGCGGAACTTATTAAAAAAAAACGCCCGCGCGCCGACTGGGCCAAAGGCCGAGCCGACGGCCCGCCTCGCGCCTCTCCTCTTCCCACACGGGAGCCGCCGTCGCCGTGTCCGCCATGGCCACGAGCCGCCCCGCTTGGCTTGCCCCCTCCCCCAAGCCGCCGGACCCCCCCTCCTATATATAACCCCCCTTTCTCTCTCCCTCAAACCCGAGCCGCCGCCGCCGCACTCACCGCGGCCGCCGCCTCCCGCATCTCGCCGCCGCCGCCGCACTTACCGCCGCCGCCGCCGCTCGCATCGCGCCGCCGCCGCCGCACGGGAAGCCGCCGGAGTCGCCGCCCCTCGCGCCCCGAGCCCCGCCGCCAAGCCCCGCGCCCGCCGGAGCCCTCGCCGGAGCCCGCCCGTCGAGGTACTGCCGCTGCCGTTCGTCGTTGCCGGTTTTCGTTTTAAAAAAGACCTTCGTTAAAAAAAAAACCCTAGATCGGTTTTTTTCGGTTTTATTATTTTGCGGCTTCCGTGTGCAGCCACAAGCTATTATTCTCTGATCAAATCTTCGATTCTGTTTATTTTCTTGCTCGTTTATCGGAATCAGGTGATTCAAGCGCCTAGAGTTTCGTCTCGAAATTCTCTTTCCGTTTAATCTACTCAAACAAGTTTTGCTACAGTAAAATTTGACCTAGATCCAGATTAGCAAACGAAGTTTCTTTCTTTCGCCGTTTGACTTTCGTTGCTTCTTTCTAGTTGATTCTTTTTGCAAACCGGAGTTCTTAAGTTGAACTTTCTGGTTGGATCATTCATTCGAGTTTTACCTGTGCATTAGATGAGTACTGATTGTATGCTTGTTTGTTTGCGATAGAGTACCCAGAGTGTGCCGCTTGTTACTTCGAATCGCTAGGTTTTGCGGATCATCAGCAAGGCAAGTAACACTTTGATCATACCCCGTTCATACCCAGTTTTTATTGCATTAGATCTGTTTTCCTCAAACACATTGCATGATTAGGATCAAATTAAATTGTGGGTACTGGGAAGTAGTTGAGGTAGTACCTATTACTTGTTTTCTTATCAAACCCTTGGGAGTTACTTCTACGTTGCTATTATATTGCCATGCTATGCTCGTAGACGTGGATTTGGGTTTGAGAGATATTCACGAGAGATGTGAGATGTTTATTAATGGTTCAACTTAAGTTGGCAACTAAAACTCACATCTGGGTGGATTGAGGCACCTGGAGAACCCAGTGTTGCCTGTTTTTATAAGGTCCGCCACCGAGGCTCAAAGGGATCATAAGATTATTCATGCTAGAAACTTCCGTGTGCAGCCACAAGCTATTATGGGCTCTAGCATAGCTGAGTAGGTTACAGGATCTCTTGAAGAGGTGGACTAGAAGATGTAGGGGAAAGTAGGTGTACCAGTCCATCCAGAGTAAAGAGTGATTGTTTCTGAAAGACTGTGTCTCGGTCATCCGTTTCTCAAACATCATGCAGTGCGAGAATCAAGCGGAGGTGATCGAGTCTTGTGGGGAAAAGTGCGCAAACCTCTGCAGAGTGTACAAACTAATCATGGTTAGCCGTGTCCCCGGTTATGGACAACTTGAGTATCTAGTACTTGGATTATCATTTGAATCTCATCACCGTGATACTTACAATTAATTTTGTTGGGTTAATGATGACACTTAATTGGGATTGAGTTGGAGGTACCTTCTCAATGTTTCAACCACCATGATAGTTAAATAAAATTTATTCCTTTTGAAGTAGGATAAAATTGGCTTTTCGCAAAACTGTAACCATAGAGCTTTCCACCAGCCATACATGCATATAGTATAGCATTATTATTGTTCTTTGCTCTCTATGTGTTACTTTGCCAGCATATTCTATGTGCTGACCCGTTTTCGGGCTGCAACGTTTCATGTTGCAGACTTTTCAGACGACGAGTAAGGTGCCTTAGGTCGTGGTCTTATACTCAGTGATGCCGCTGGAGTGATGGACTCACTTATCTTCCAAGTCTTCCGCTGTTATCGTTTTTAGATGGCCTTAAGCCATGTTTATCATACTTTAACTCTTCGGAGTTATTCGTTGTAATAAGTGTCTGATTGCTACTCTGTTATAAATCCTTCATTTGTACTGTGCGTGTCAGCATTACTGATCCAGGGATGACACTGGTGCACAGCAGCACAGGCCATTTGAGGTCTGGTCGCTACATCGGGACCGCCGTCTGATGCTATGTTCGGAGGGCTGGTCGCATCCTTTCACGGGTGAGTATCCAGCTCTTCATGAACGGTGATCCGAACATAGTCCATCTTCGATATAGAAGAAGACTCGCCGTCCCGCTCCATGACTACCACAATCTGGTGGGTGACCGGTGGAGTTTTGGTTTCTCCCTGATCGGTTTTAGGCCCGATCCGATCGTAATCTGTGGTGATTCCCAAAGCGGCGATGCGATCTAGGAGCTTGTTCAAGCACGAAAACTCAACCAGATCCATCTGCTTGGAGTGCTTGGAATTGATGCTAAGGGGGTTTTCGATGGCCCGAGAGGTCATCGTCGTCTCAACAGCCGAACGGGCGATCATAGTAAAGTCGCCCAGCCGGAGGGTTTGGCCCGTGGCCAGAGCTACCCCGGCGGTGATGTTGTCTTTAAGGACAAGGCAAGCCATCGAGCCTTTCATCGACGGCACAGTGGAACTCTCAATGAAAGCACCAATGTCAGTGTCAAAACCGGCGGATCTCGGGTAGGGGGTCCCGAACTGTGCGTCTAGGGTCGATGGTAACAAGAGACGGGGGACACGATGTTTACCCAGGTTCGGGCCCTCTCTATGCAGGTAATACCCTACTTCCTGCTTGATTGATCTTGATGAATATGAGTATTACAAGTGTTAATCTACCACGAGATCGTAATGGCTAAACCCTAGAAGTCTAGCCTATATGACTATGGTAATGTGTGTATCCTTTCCGGACTAACCCCTCCGGTTTATATAGACACTGGGGGGATCTAGGGTTTACATAGAGTCGGTTACATAAGAAGGAATCTTCACAATCGGTCGCCAAGCTTGCCTTCCACGCCAAGTAGAGTCCAATCCGGACATGGGTACAGTCTTCGGTCTTCATGTCTTCACAGCTTAACAGTCCGGCCCATGAATATCAGGCCGGACTCCCGAGGACCCCTTAGTCCAGGACTCCCTCAGCGGCGCCGACAAGGGCAGGGGCCGGGGCGCGCGGCCACGGGTTCGGCGGACGCGGGGCTGGGCTCGGTCAGGGGGTCGCGAGCGCGAAGCACCGGACGTTGCGATGACGAGCATGGATTTGATCGGGCGCAACACTATAGCACAAGATCGAGTGAACCTAGAGGCTAGTCAGCATCTACATGGGCACGGGAGCACTCCCGTGTGGCTAGCTGGCCCCGGGACGGCCGGTAGCCACGGCGGGGAGCACCACAGCGGCGGCGCGTTTTGGCCGGAGCAAAACAAAGACGACGACGGGACTATGGCTATGGATCGATAGCGTTTAGGGAGGGGAAACGTAGCGCAGCTCACCGTGAGTCGGAAGAGGAGCTCGAGGAGGTCGGGGATGCAGTGAAGGTGACGAATTCGTCGATGGAGCCGCGGTGGCCGGAGGAAGAAGACGACGTCGATCCTTGCGTTGTGGTGATCTCCTGCTCGATCTGCTCCTTGGAGTCGATGTAGAGAAGCACACACAGCACCTGCAGAGGCCTCCGCCGATTAGGTGGACGATGGACATGGCGGGTGGAGCTCGGGAGTGTGCAGGAGAGGAAGAAAACGGCGCGGGGGAAAGGGGGCGGACAACTAGAGTTCGTCCAGGGCATTAATTGGGGTGGTCTTATAGACAGCGGGGAGGTAGTGGATTCCCGGCGCGTGCACCATGCCAGCTATGGCGCCGGTGGAAGGCCGCCACGCCTCTGCTAAATGAACAGAGGAACGGGATAAGGAGGAGGTGGGCTGGGCCTCAACTGTAGTTCAATTAGGCCTAGTAGCAAAGTAGGCTTTAGGTCATTCCTCTTTCTTTCTGCTTTTCTTTTATTTAATAAACAGAGATGGGTAAGAAAAATATTAGGCATGATATTTACTTAGGAAAAATATAGGAAGTGCCCCTTTTATTCCCTGGTGATCTTAGACAGTGCCACAAATATTTTGGAGACTAGAAGAATTCATTTGGTATTTTTCATAATAGGATAGCATTTAAAATGCTGAATTGGTGCTGTTATAATTGCTAATGCTCATCCCTGCACAAAAGTGATGTTGTGTTCCTTAACAAATAATTGTTATGGAATTTTTGAGAAATGATGAACATTTTGCCAGCAACTTTTGATCAACTTCAAACTTCACTTGAATTTGAATTGACTAGAATTTCAAATGGGATATTGAACAAAGGTGATTAAGCACTGTTTGGAAAAATGATTAGCTTAATCACAGAGGGTTACTGTAGCATGACACTGGGGGTGTTACAGAATGCTTGGCATAAAATATGTGAATGATGAGCATGATTGCAATGTTGTTAGTAGGAATTCTTTGAATACCCATGATGCTAATGATATGCAAAGCCACGAGCTTGGGGATGCTATGTTTGATGAAGATGATATGTTGTGTCCCCCAAGTTTTGATGAGCAAATTTATTATGATGAAAGCATGCCTCCTATTTATGATGATTATATTGATGAAAGTGGGTTTGTAAGAGTGTCAACTTTAGGAAGTAATGATCCCACTATTTTGGAGGGTGTTGAATCTTATAATATTTATGAAAGTGGATTTGGTGAGGTCATGACTTTATTTAGTGATGAATCCACTATTTCGGAATAGGTTCCAATTGATTATGAGAATAAAGTTTCTATCTATGATGATTATTGTGATGACTTGTATGCTAATAAGAATAATGATAACCATGAAACTTGTCATCATGATTTTAGTTTTCAATTGGATTATGCCTCACATGATAGTTATTTTGTTGAGTTTGCTCCCACTTCTATTCATGAGAAGAAATTTACTTATGTAGAGAGTAGTAAATTTTCTATGCTTGTAGATCATGAAAATAATGCTTTAGGTGCTGGTTATATTGTTTAATTCATTGATGATTCTACTGAAAATTCTTATGAGGGTGGAATATATGCTTGTAGGAATTGCAATAATATCAAGTTTCCTCACTATGTGCTTAAAGTTTTGAAGTTATGCTTGTTTTGCTTTCCTATGCTAGTTGATTATTGTTCCCATAAGTTGTTTGCTCACAAAATCCCTATGCATAGGAAGTGGGTTAGACTTAAATGTGCTAGTCATATTCTTCATGATGCTCTCTTTATGTTTCAATTCTTATCTTTTATGTGAGCATCATTGAAATCATCATGCCTAGCTAGGGGCGTTAAACGATAGCGCTTGTTGGGAGGCAACCCAATTTTATTTTTGTCCTTTGCTTTTGCTCCTGTTTAGTAATAAATAATTTATCTAGCCTCTGGTTAGATGTGGTTTTATGTTTTAGTTAGTGTTTGTGCCAAGTATCACCTTTGGGAAGACTTGGGTGAAGTCTTTATGATCATGCTGTAAAAAACAGAAACTTTATCGCTCACGAGATGTGCTGCAAATTTTTACTGGAGAGTGCTTTTAGGTTGCTTCTTTTTGAAGATTATTAATAGATAAATTCCTCACGTCCACTAATTTATTTCAGAATTTTTGGAGTCCCAGAAGTATACGTTTGATACAGATTACTACAGACTGTTCTGTTTTTGACAGATTCTGTTTTCATTGTGTTGTTTGCTTATTTTGATGAATCTACGAGTAGTATCGGAGGGTATGAACCATAGATAAGTTGGAATACAGTATAAATTACACCAATATGAATTTATAATGAGTTCACAACAGTACCTAAGTGGTGATTTATTTTCTTATACTAACGGAGCTTACGAGTTTTTTGTTAAGTTTTGTGTTGTGAAGTTTTCATGTTTTGGGTAAAGATTCGATGGACTATGGAATAAGGAGTGGCAAGAGCCTAAGCTTGGGGATGCCCAAGGAACCCCAAGGCAATATTAAAGGATAACCAAGAGCCTAAGCTTGGGGATGCCCCGGATGGCATCCCCTCTTTCGTCTTCGTTCATCGGTAACTTTACTTGGAGCTATATTTTTGTTCACCACATAATATGTGTTTTGCTCGGAGCGTCATTTTATTTTCGTTTGTTTTGCTTGATGTTTGAATAAAATACCAAGGTCTGAAATTCTTAAATGTTAGAGAGTCTTCACAAAGTTGCATAATTATTCAACTACTCATTGATCTTCACTCAAATTTTTCGGAGTAGTTTGTCATTTGCTCTAGTGCTTCACTTATATCCTTTTAGAGCACGACGGTGGTTTTATTTTGTAGAAATAGATGAACTCTCATGCTTCACTTATATTATTTTGAGAGTCTTAAACAGCATGCTAATTTGCTTAGGTTATGAATTTAGTCCTAATATGATGGGCATCCAAGAGGGATATAATAAAAACTTTCATATAAAGTGCATTGAATACTATGAGAAATTTGATTCCTTATGATTGTTTTGAGATATGAATATGGTGATATTAGAGTCATGCTAGTAGAGTAGTTGTGAATTTGAGAAATACTTGTTCTAAAGTTTGTGATTCCCGTAGCATGCACGTATGGTGAACCGTTATGTGATGAAGTCGGAGCATGATTTATTTATTGATTGTCTTCCTTATGAGTGGCTGTCGGGGACGAGCGATGGTCTTTTCCTACCAATCTATCCCCCTAGGAGCATGCGCGTAATACTTTGCTTTGATAAGTTGTAGATTTTTGCAACAAGTATATGAGTTCTATATGAGTTCCACCATTGCTAGCCTTTATAATACCGCACACTTTTCGCCTGTATCATACACCCACCATATACCTTCCTCAAAACAGCCACCATACCTACCTATCATGGCATTTCCATAGCCATTCCGAGATATATTGCCATGCAACTTACCGCCGTTTCGTTTACTATGAAATGCTTCATCATTGTCATAATTGCTTTGCGTGATCATGTAGTTGACATCGTATTTGTGGCAAAGCCACCTTCATAATTTCAGACATGTCACTCTTGATTCATTGCATATCCCGGTACACCGCCGGAGGCATTCACATAGAGTCATATTATGTTCTAAGTATCGAGTTGTAATTCTTGAGTTGTAAGTAAATAAAAGTGTGATGATCATTATTAGAGCATTGTCCCATGTGAGGAAAGGATGATGGAGACTATGATTCCCCCATAAGTCGGGATGAGACTCCAGACGAAGAGAAAAAAAGGGAAAGAGGCCAAAAGAAAAAAATAGGGAGAAGGCCCAAATAAAAAAATAAAAAAATGAGAGAAAAAGAGAGAAGGGACAATGCTACTATCCTTTTACCACACTTGTGCTTCAAAGTAGCACTATGATCTTCATGATAGAGAGTCTCCGATGTTATCACTTTCATATACTAGTGGGAATTTTACATTATAGAACTTGGCTTGTATATTCCAGTGGTGGGCTTCCTCAAAATGCCCTAGGTCTTCATGAGCAAGCGAGTTGGATGCACACCCACTTAGTTTCTTTTGTTGAGCTTTCATACACTTATAGCTCTAGTGCATTTGTTGCATGGCAATCCCTACTCACTCACATTAATATCTATTGATGGGCATCTCCATAGCCTGTTGATACGCCTAGTCGATGTGAGACTATCTTCTCCTTTTTGTCTTCTCCACAACCACCATTCTATTCCACCTATAGTGCTATGTCCATGGCTCATGCTCATATATTGCGTGAAGATTGAAAAATTTTGAGAACATCAAAAGTATGAAACAATTGCTTGGCTTGTCATCGGGATTGTGCATGATTTAAATACTTTGTGTGGTGAAGATAGAGCATAGCCAGACAATATGATTTTGTAGGGATAACTTTCTTTGGCCATGTTATTTTGAGAAGACATGATTGCTTTGTTCGTATGCTTTAAGTATTATTATTTTCATGTCAATATTAAACTTTTATCTTGAATCTTTCGGATCTGAATATTCATGCCACAATAAAGAGAAATACATTGAAGAATATGTTAGGTAGCATTCCACATCAAAAATTTTGTTTTTATCATTTACCTACTCGAGGACGAGCATGAATTAAGCTTGGGGATGCTTGATACGTCTCCAACGTATCTATAATTTTTGATTGTTCCATGCTATTATATTACCTATTTTGGATGTTTATGGGCTTTATTATACACTTCTATATTATTTTTGGGACTAACCTATTAACCGGAGGCCCGGCCCAAAATGTTGTTTTCTTCCCTATGTCAGTGTTTCAAAGAAAAACAATATCTAATGGAGTCCAAACGGAATGAAACCTTCGGGAGAGTTATTTTTGGAACGGAAGCAATCCAAGAGACTTGGAGTAGACGTCAGGGAAGCTTCGAGGAAGCCACGAGGCAAGGAGGCGCCCTACCCCCCGGGCACGCCCTTACCCTCGTGGCTCCCCTGACCGACTTCTTTCGCCTATATATATCCATATACCCTAAAACATCAGAGAACACAATAGATCGGGAGTTCCGCCGCCGCAAGCCTCTATAGCCACCAAAAACCAATCGGGACCCTGTTCCGGCACCCTGCCGGTGGGGAATCCATCACTGATGGCCCTCTTCATCATCCCGGCGCTCTCCATGACGAGGAGGCAGTAGTTCACCCTCGGGGCTGAGGGTATGTACCAGTAGCTATGTGTTTGATCTCTCTCTCTCTCTCGTGTTCTTGATTTGGCACGATCTTGATGTATTGCGAGTTTTGCTATTATAGTTGGATCTTATGATGTTTCTCCCCCTCTACTCTCTTGTAATGGATTGAGTATTCCCTTTGAAGTTATCTTATCGGATTGAGTCTTTAAGGATTTGAGAACACTTGATGTATGTCTTGCATGTGCTTATCTGTGGTGACAATGGGATATCACGTGATATATTTGATGTATGTTTTGGTGATCAACTTGCGGGTTCAGTGACCTTGTGAACTTATGCATAGGGGTTGGCACACGTTTTCGTCTTGACTCTCCGGTAGAAACTTTGGGGCACTCTTTGAAGTTCTTTCTGTTGGTTGAATAGATGAATCTGAGATTGTGTGATGCATATCGTATAATCATACCCGCGGATACTTGTGGTGACATTGGAGTATCTAGGTGACATTAGGGTTTTGGTTGATTTGTGTCTTAAGGTGTTATTCTAGTACGAACTCTAGGATAGATCGAACGGAAATAATAGCTTCGTGTTATTTTACTACAGACTCTTGAATAGATCGGTCAGAAAGAATAACTTTGAGGTGGTTTCGTACCCTACCATAATCTCTTCGTTTGTTCTCCGCTATTAGTGACTTTGGAGTGACTCTTTGTTGCATGTTGAGGGATAGTTATATGATCCAATTATGTTATTATTGTTGAGAGAATTTGCACTAGTGAAAGTATGAACCCTAGGCCTTGTTTCAACGCATTGCAATACCGTTTACGCTCACTTTTATCATTAGTTACCTTTCTGTTTTTATATTTTTAGATTACAAAAACCTATATCTACCATCCATATTGCACTTGTATCACCATCTCTTCACCGAACTATTGCACCTATATAATTTACCATTGTATTGGGTGTGTTGGGGACACAAGAGGCTCTTTGTTATTTGGTTGTAGGGTTGTTTGAGAGAGACCATCTTCATCCTACGCCTCCCACGGATTGATAAACCTTAGGTCATCCACTTGAGGGAAATTTGCTACTGTCCTACAAACCTCTGCAGTCGGAGGCCCAACAACGTCTACAGGAAGAAGGTTGTGTAGTAGACATCAATATGGTCAAGACATTATGCTAAATTTTATTGTAACAGAGTTATCGACAACTGGCAGGAGCCATATGGTTGTCGCCTTATTGTATGAAATGCAATCTCCATGTAATTGCTTTAGTTTATCACTAAGCGGTAGCGATAGTCGTAGGCACAATAGTTGGCGAGACGACAACGATGCTACGATGGAGATCAAGGTGTCGCGCCGGTGACGATGGTGATCATGATGGTGCTTTGGAGATGGAGATCAAAGACACAAGATGATGATGGCCATATCATATCACTTATATTGATTGCATGTGATGTTTATCTTTTATGCATCTTATTTTGCTTAGATCGACGGTAGCATTATAAGATGATCTCTCATTAAATTTCAAGGTATAAGTGTTCTCCCTGAGTATGCACCGTTGCAAAAGTTCGTCGTGCCGAGACACCACGTGATGATCGGGTGTGATAAGCTCTACGTTCACATACAACGGGTGCAAGCCAGTTTTGCACACGCATAATACTCGGGTTAAACTTGACCAGCCTAGCATATGCAGATATGGCCTCGGAACACTGAGACCGAAAGGTCGAGCGTGAATCATATAGTAGATATGATCAACATAGTGATGTTCACCATTGAAAACTACTCCATCTCACGTGATGATCGGACATGGTTTAGTTGATATGGATCACGTGATCACTTAGATGATTAGAGGGATGTCTATCTAAGTGGGAGTTCTCAAGTAATTTGATTAATTGAACTTTAATTTATCATGAACTTAGTACCTGATAGAATTTTGCATGTCTATGTTGTTGTAGATAGATAGCCCGTGCTGTTGTTTCGTTGAATTTTAATGCGTTCCTTGAGAAAGCAAAGTTGAAAGATGATGGTAGCAATTACACGGACTGGGTCCGTAACTTGAGGATTATCCTCATAGCTGCACAGAAGAATTACATCCTGGAAGCACCGCTAGTTGCCAAACCCGCTGCAGGAGCAACGCCAGATGTTATGAACGTCTGGCAGAGCAAAGCTGATGACTACTCGATAGTTCAGTGTGCCATGCATTACGGCTTAGAACCGGGACTTCAACGACATTTTGAACGTCATCGAGCATATGAGATGTTCCAGGAGTTGAAGTTAATATTTCAAGCAAAGGCCCGGATTGAGAGATATGAAGTCTCCAATAAGTTATACAGCTGCAAGCTGGAGGAGAATAGTTCTGTCAGTGAGCATATACTCAAAATGTCTGGGTATAACAATCACTTGATTCAACTGGGAGTTAATCTTCCGGATGATAGTGTCATTGACAGAATTCTTCAATCACTGTCACCAGGCTACGAGAGCTTCGTGATGAACTATAATATGCAAGGGATGGATAAGACAATTCCCGAGCTCTTCGCGATGCTAAAGGCTGCGGAGGTAGAAATCAAGAAGGAGCATCAAGTGTTGATGGTCAACAAGACCACCAGTTTCAAGAAAAAGGGTAAAGGGAAGAAGGGGAACTTCAAGAAGAACGGCAAGCAAGTTGCTGCTCAAGTGAAGAAGCCCAAGTCTGGACCTAAGCCTGAGACTAAGTGCTTCTACTGCAAAGGGACTGGTCACTCTAAGCGGAACTGCCCCAATTATTTGGCGGATAAGAAGGATGGCAAGGTGAACAAAGGTACATGTGATATACATGTTATTGATGTGTACCTTACTAATGCTCACAGTAGTGCATGGGTATTTGATACTGGTTCTGTTGCTAATATTTGCAAATCGAAACAGGGACTACAGATTAAGCGCAGATTGGCTAAGGACAAGGTGACGATGCGTGTGGGAAATGGTTCCAAAGTCCATGTGATCGCGGTCGGCACGCTACCTCTACATCTACCTTCAGGATTAATTTTAGACCTGAATAATTGTTATTTGGTGCCAGCGTTAAGCATGAACATTATATCTGGATCTTGTTTGATGCGAGACGGTTATTCATTTAAATCAGAGAATAATGGTTGTTCTATTTATATGAGTAATATCTTTTATGGTCATGCACCCTTGAAGAGTGGTCTATTCTTTTTGAATCTCGATAGTAGTGATACACATATTCATAATATTGAAGCCAAAAGATGCAGAGTTGATAATGATAGTGCAACTTATTTGTGGCACTGCCGTTTAGGTCATATTGGTGTAAAGCGCATGAACAAACTCCATTCCGATGGACTTTTGGAATCACTTGAACATGGAACTTGCGAACCATGCCTCATGGGCAAGATGACTAAAACGCCGTTCTCTGGAACAATGGAGCGAGCGTTGGAAATCATACATACTGATGTATGTGGTCCGATGAATATTGAGGCTCACGGTGGGTATCATTATTTTCTCACCTTCACAGATGATTTGAGCAGATATGGGTATATCTACATAATGAAACATAAGTCTGAAACATTTGAAAGGTTCAAAGAATTTCAGGGTGAAGTGGAAAATCATCGTAACAAGAAAATAAAGTTTCTGCGATCTGATCATGGAGGAGAATATTTGAGTTACGAGTTTGGTCTTCATTTGAAACAATGCAGAATAGTTTCGCAACTCACGCCACCCGGAACACCACAGCGTAATGGTGCGATCTATGATTTCTCTTACTGATTTACCGCTATCGTTTTGGGTGTCAGGACCCCGATTCTAAGTCACACCGATCTAGCCCGTAACACCTCATATCACTTTGCGGCCTCACGCACGGTATTCCCACAGGTGTCGCCTTACCATGGCCCGGGACCGTTTGCGCCTTTTGGCTCACGTACATGATAGTGTCGCTAGCATCCATATGACAGAGAACCCGGGCCGACATGGCTAGTCGTGAACCCAAAGCGGCACTAACTTACGGGAACAGGCATACATGAATCAACATCGAGCATGTCGGTCAGCAGCATGTGAATCCGGGCTGTAGCACTGGGCTAACAGGACTCCGGGAACCCGGGCTGTAGCAGGCTAGGCAGGACTCCAGATGTCACCGCGTGACATTTCCCCGAAAGGACAGACATAGGAACGAAGTGAAACACATGCCGGCCAGTCAAGTGTTCCGGAGGAGTAGTGTTGGGCTAGCAGGACTCCGGTGAACCGGGCTGTAGCGGACTACTATGGCTCATGGAAGCACTAGACTACATTTCCCCATAAGAGAGGCTGCCAAGGATAAACAACTAGATTGTCGGATCCCACACATACCAAGCATTTCAATCATACACACAATATGCTCGATATGTGTAAATACAACATGGCATCAAAACAAAACTCTACAACTCAAAGTACTTTATTTAAAGGCTCCGGAGCGCCATACATAACATGTTCATACAGATAGGGGTCACATGACCCGACACTCAAGTCATACAAACATACAAGCACATGCGGAAGCAAACTTGTCTGAGTACAGACAACTAGAAAGAAAGAAGGCTTGACGAAGCCTGTCTATCTACATAGGGCCCTTCACAAGCTCAGATCACCACCTGGGTGGCAAGTCACTCGTCAACGTTGAGATCTACATAGAACCCATCGGAGGGGGCGGTGTTGTCATTTGAAAATAGTAATTAACGCAACATGAGTACAAAGGTACTCAGCAAGTCTTACAACAGATCCTACTATCGGCCATGACCTGACTAAACACACGAGTCCCTAGTCCAGGTTTATCGCCTATTCGGGTTCCATCCGCAAGGAAATCCGGCCGGGGTGTCCTCAACGGCCCCAAACGATGTGTGCAGGGTTCCCGAGACACCAAACGGGCGACTCGGTACACCGTGCCACGAGCCTACCACATCACAGCCCTCCCCTAAGGTCAGCGCTGCGCACGGCCTCCAGCATACCACAAACACCAGAAACTACTTGCAACTCCTGGACAGAGGACAAGAGTGGTTAATAAGTCGAGAGGGTCCATTGGTTTCGGGCCCAACGCGTGGTAGTAGCTGATCTTAAATCACACATACAGATCTCAGTTCTTAAGGACGGCCTCAATGAAATAACCCACCATGTACTCCTACATGGCCTCTCATCGATACCTTTACCAAATCATATTCAACACTTCACTCTCATTACCAACACAACCATTCAGTCTAGTTCATCACCCCGATGAGCCAGACCTGACACGACTCTAAGCATAGCAAGCATAGCATGGTAGGAAACACAAACATGGCTCAATCAACTCCTACACATGCTAGTGGGTTTCATCTAGTTACTGTGGCAATGACAGGTCATGCAGAGGAAGTGGGTTCAACTACCGCAACACACAGGAGTTTGAAACGCGTTGTCTTAATGGAGTAAACAAGAGCAGAAGCGAGAAGATGGGTTCGTATCAAAATGATCAATGGGGTTGCTTGCCTGACAGAGTGGCAGTGGGATACTGCCCTTCAGTTGGATACTCGTGAATATCCTCGGAGGCAGAACCTACCACGAAAGACACATCGAAACACAATCATCACATGGCAATATGCAACAATATGATGCATGCAATGACATGGCAAAATGAGTCTGTTTTGGCTAATGCAACTTAGCCCAAAATAAGAGGTGATATTAGTGCATTAGCTTGTTTCATCTAAACAGCAAGGTTAAAGTGTTCTGACATGCATGAAACTAGTACAGATGGAAAGATTGGATTTTTCTGATAAAATTTCATATATAAATCTTTGCATTTGGAGTTACAGATTAATTTCTATGAATTTTTTAAGTTTGTAGTTTTTTTGGTATGGACCCCGTGACCCGTAGATCGATCTTGTATGTCCTGCTTTCTTTTGCAATACGTCTCACAGGTCCCGCGTGTTGCCCCGGGCCTTGGTGTTTTTGTTTGTCTGGTGACGGGGTGTGGGCTAGACTTCGGGCTGATATGCCCCTCTGTCTCGGCCACGAGGTGGCCGATCAGCCGCATCATACGCTGGTAATGTAGGTTCTAATGCTTCCTCCTCGAGTTGGGGTAGCAACCTGCGCTTTGGGTAACTCTTGGTTGGGCATTCGAGTTCGTATTCCTCGGCCGCGAGGACTTCAGTCCATCTGTTCGCTAGCAGATCTTGATCAGCTCGAAGCTGTTGTTGCTTTTTCTTCAGGTTGTTTGCTGTGGCTATAAGCCGGCGCTTGAAGCGCTCCTGTTCGACAGGATCCTCAGGCACGATAAATTCTTCATCGCCGAGGCTCACCTCATCTTCGGAGAGAGGCATGTAATTGTCATCCTCCGATTCTCCGTCTTCTGCCTATTCCGGAGGGCTAGCTTTTTCATCCTCCCACTCTAGGTCTGGCTAGAGGGGATCGTCGTCGTCTTCGGCACTATCCAGAGTGTTATTGTCTCTTGTGCCGGTATCGCTGCTTTTGCTATGGCGGGACTTAGAGCGGCGCTGCTGACGTCGGTGCTTGGATTGCTTCTTGGAGGGATTATCCTCCGCTGTCTTATCGCCATCGCCTTCTTTGGGGGTGTCCACCATGTATATGTCATATGATGAGGTGGCAGTCCAGCGCCCTGTGGGCGGTGGTTCTTGTTCGTCTCCTGCATCGTCGTCCATACCGTTGATGTCTTCGGAGCCGAAGTCGAGCATGTCAGTTAAATCGTCGACAGTGGCTACTAAGTGGGTGGTGGGTGGGGAGCGAATTTCTTCATCGTCCGCATCCCATTCTAGCCGGACATAGTTCGACCAAGGGTCTCCTGACAGGGAGAGAGACCTCAACGAGTTTAGCACGTCGCCAAAGGGCGAGTGCTGAAAGATATCCGCGGAGGTAAACTCCATGATCGGTGCCCAATCGGATCCGATAGGCACGGACGCAGGCGGCTCGGAGCCCATGGCCGGGGACGAATCCAACGGTTCGGCAACACGGGTCTTGTAGGAGGTGAAGTTAGTATTCGGCTCTATCGCCACTGAGTGTGCGGCCTCCGTGGCGGGGTCCATCCACTCGTCCTCAGATGGCGCAATTTGTTTCGGATTGAGGGCCGGAGTAGTCGCAGGTGTGATCTCCCGAACACTGTCTGACGGTAGAGCTATGTCATGCTCGTCGTGATCATGCGGCGCACCTGACATGGGCTCGAATCCGCTGAAGATCAAGTGTCCGCGGATGTCGGCAGTATAGTTCAAGTTTCCAAACCTGACCAGATGGCCAGGGGCGTAGCTCTCGATCTGCTCCAGATGGCCAAGCGAGTTGGCCCGCAGTACGAAGCCGCCGAATACGAAGATCTATCCGGGGAGGAAAACCTCACCCTGGATCGCATCGTTGCCGTTGATCGAAGGAGCCATCTAGCCTTACGGTGACGGCACAGTGGAACTCTCAATGAAAGCACAAATGTCGGTGTCAAAACCGGCGGATCTCGGGTAGGGGGTCCCGAACTGTGCGTCTAAGGCGGATGGTAACAGGAGGCGAGGGACACGATGTTTACCCAGGTTCGGGCCCTCTCGATGGAGGTAATACCCTACTTCCTGCTTGATTGATCTTGATGATATAAGTATTACAAGAGTTGATCTACCACGAGATCGTAGAGGCTAAACCCTAGAAGCTAGCGTATGGTATGATTGTTATTGTCGTATGGACTAAACCCTCCGGTTTATATAGACACCGGAGGGGGCTAGGGTTACACAGAGTCGGTTACAAGGGAGGAGATCTACATATCCGTATTGCTAAGTTTGCCTTCCATGCCAACGAGAGTCCAATCCGGACACGGGACGAAGTTTTCAATCTTGTATCTTCATAGCCCAACAGTCCGGCCAAAGTATATAGTCCGGCTGTCCGAGGACCACCTAATCCAGGACTCCCACAGCCATGAAATCTGAGATAGGATCCATATATGAGAACAAAGTGTGGACTTTGGTTGACTTGCCCGATGATCGGCAAGCCATCGAGAATAAATGGATCTTCAAGAAGAAGACTGGAGCTGACAGTAATGTTACTGTCTACAAAGCTCGACTTGTTGCGAAAGGTTTTTGACAATTTCAAGGAGTTGACTACGATGAGACTTGCTCACCCGTAGCGATGCTTAAGTCCGTCCGAATCATGTTAGCAATTGCCGCATTTTATGATTATGAAATTTGGCAAATGGATGTAAAGACTGCATTCCTGAATGGATTTCTGGAAGAAGAGTTGTATATGATGCAACCTGAAGGTTTTATCGATCCAAAGGATGCTAACAAAGTGTGCAAGCTCCAGCGATCCATCTATGGACTGGTGCAAGCATCTCGGAGTTGGAATAAACGTTTTGATAGTGTGACCAAAGCATATGGTTTTATATAGACTTTTGGAGAAGCCTATATTTACAAGAAAGTGAGTGGGAGCTCTGTAGCATTTCTAATATTATATGTGGATGACATATTGTTGATTGGAAATGATATAGAATTTCTGGATAGCATAAAGGGATACTTGAATAAGAGTTTTTGAATGAAAGACCTCGGTGAAGCTGCTTATATATTGGGCATCAAGATCTATAGAGATAGATGAAGACGCTTAATTGGACTTCCACAAAGCACATACCTTGATAAAGTTTTGAAGAAGTTCAAAATGGATCAAGCAAAAAAGGGTTCTTGCCTGTGTTAAAGGTGTGAAGTTGAGTCAGACACAATGCCCGACCACTGCAGAAGATAGAGAGAAAATGAAAGATGTTCCCTATGCTTCAGCCATAGGCTCTATCATGTATGCAATGTTGTGTACCAGACCTGATGTGTGCCTTGCTATTAGCTTAGCAGGGAGGTACCAAAGTAATCTAGGAGTGGATCACTGGACAGCGGTCAAGAACATCCTGAAATACCTGAAAAGGACTAAGGATATGTTTCTCGTTTATGGAGGTGACAAAGAGCTCGTCGTAAATGGTTACGTCGATGCAAGCTGTGACACTGATTCGGATGACTTTAAGTCACAAACCGGATATGTATTTATATTGAACGGTGGAGCTATCAGTTGGTGCAGTTCTAAGCAAAGCGTCATTGCGAGATCTGCGTGTGAAGCAGAGTACATAGCTGCTTCGGAAGCAGCAAATGAGTCTAGATGAAGGAGTTCATATCCGATCTAGGTGTCATACCTAGTGCATTGGGTCCAATGAAAATCTTTTGTGACAATACTGGTGCAATTGCCTTGGCAAAGGAATCCAGATTTCACAAGAGAACCAAGCACATCAAGAGACGCTTCAATTCCATCCGTGACCAAGTCAAGGAGGGAGACATAGAGATTTGCAAGATACATATGGATCTGAATGTTGTAGACCCATTGACTAAGCCTCTCTCCCAAGCAAAACATGATCAACACCAAGACTCCATGGGTGTTAGAATCATTACTGTGTAATCTAGATTATTGACTCTAGTGTAAGTGGGAGACTGAAGGAAATATGCCCTAGAGGCAATAATAAAGTTGTTATTTATATTTCCTTATATCATGATAAATGTTTATTATTCATGCTAGAATTGTATTAAACCGGAAACTTAGTACATGTGTGAATACATAGAAAACAGAGTGTCACTAGTATGCCTCTACTTGACTAGCTCGTTGAATCAAAGATGGTTAAGTTTCCTAGCCATAGACATGAGTTGTCATTTGATTAACGGGATCACATCATTAGAGAATGATGTGATTGACTTGACCCATTCTGTTAGCTTAGCATTTGATCGTTTAATATATTGCTATTGTTTTCTTCATGACTTATACATGTTCCTATGACTATGAGATCATGCAACTCCCGAATACCGGACGAACAATTTGTGTGCTACCAAACGTCACAACATAACTAGGGGATTATAAAGGTGCTCTACAGGTGTCTCCAATGGTACTTGTTGAGTTGGCCTAGATCAAGATTAGGATTTGTCACTCCGATTGTCGGAGAGGTATCTCTAGGCCCTCTCGGTAATGCACATCACTATAAGTCTTGCAAGCAATTCAACTAATGAGTTAGTAGCGGGATGATGTATTATGGAACGAGTAAAGAGACTTGCCAGTAACGACATTGAACTAGGTATTGGATACCGACGATCGAATCTCGGGCAAGTAACATACCGATGACAAAGGGAACAACGTATGTTGTTATGTGGTTTGACCGATAAAGATCTTCGTAGAATATGTAGGAGCCAATATGAGCATCCAGTTTCCGCTATTGGTTATAGACCGGAGACGAGTCTCGGTTTTGTCTACATAGTTCTCGAACCCGTAGGGTCCGCACGCTTAACATTCAGTGACGATCGGTATTATGAGTTTATGTGTTTTGATGTACCAAAGGTAGTTTGGAGTCCTGGATATGATCACGGACATGACGAGGAGTCTCGAAATGGTTGAGACATAAAGATCAATATATTGGATTACTATGTTTGGACTTTGGAAGGGTTCTGGGCAAGTTTAGACAAATACCGGAGTACCGGGGGGTTTCCGGAACCCCCCGGGGAGTGTAATGGGCCTATTGGTCCTTAGTGGAGAAGAGGAGGGGCGGCCAGGGCAGGCCGCGCGCCCCTCCCCTGAAGGAAATATGCCCTAGAGGCGATAGTAAAGTATTATATATTTCCTTATATCATGATAAATGTTTATTATTCATGCTAGAATTGTATTAACCGGAAACATAATACATGTGTGAATACATAGACAAACAGAGTGTCACTAGTATGCCTCTGCTTGACTAGCTCGTTAATCAAAGATGGTTATGTTTCCTAGCCATAGACATGAGTTGTCATTTGATTAACGGGATCACCTCATTAGGAGAATGACGTGATTGACATGACCCATTACGTTAGCTTAGCACCCGATCGTTTAGTATGTTGCTATTGCTTTCTTCATGACTTATACATGTTCCTATGACTATGAGATTATGCAACTCCCGTTTACCGGAGGAACACTTTGTGTGCTACCAAACGTCACAACGTAACTGGGTGATTATAAAGGTGCTCTACAGGTGTCTCCAAAGGTACTTGTTGGGTTGGCATATTTCGAGATTAGGATTTGTCACTCCGATTGCGGAGAGGTATCTCTGGGCCCACTCGGTAATGCACATCACTATAAGCCTTGCAAGCATTGTGACTAATGAGTTAGTTGCGGGATGATGTATTACGGAACGAGTAAAGAGACTTGCCGGTAACGAGATTGAACTAGGTATCGAGATACCGACGATCGAATCTCGGGCAAGTAACAGACCGATGACAAAGGGAACAATGTATGTTGTTATGCGGTCTGACCGATAAAGATCTTCGTAGAATATGTGGGAGCCAATATAGACATCCAGGTCCCGCTATTGGTTATTGACCGGAAAGGTGTCTCGGTCATGTCTACATAGTTCTCGAACGCAAAGGGTTCGCACGCTTAAAGTTACGATGACAGTTTTATTATGAGTTTATATGTTTTGATGTACCGAAGGTTGTTCGGAGTCCCGGATGTGATCACGGACATGACGAGGAGTCTCGAGATGGTCGAGACGTAAAGATTGATATTTTGGACGACTATATTCGGACACCGGAAGTGTTCCGGAGAAGTTTCGGATTAAAGCGGAGTGCCGGAGGGTTACCGGAACCCCCCGGGGAAGTATTGGGCCTTAGTGGGCCTTGAGGGGAGAGAGAGGGTAGCAGCCAGGAGGTGGTGCGCCCCCTCCCAGGAGGAGTCCTAGTTGGACTAGGAGAGGGGGGCGCAGCCCCCTTTCCCTCTCCCTCTCCCTCTCTTTCCTTCCCCCCTTCTTTTCCTAGTAGGACTAGGAAAGGGGAGTCCTACTCCTACTAGGAGGAGGACTCCCCCCCTCTCCTTGGCGCGCCCATAGGCAGCCGGCCTCCCCCTTGCTCCTTTATATACGGGGGCAGGGGGGCACCTCAAAACACACTTGATATACGATATTTTAGCCGTGTGCGGTGCCCCCCTCCACCAGATTACACCTCGATAATACCGTCGCGGAGCTTAGGCGAAGCCCTGCGTCGGTGGAACATCATCATCGTCACCACGCCGTCGTGCTGACGAAACTCTCCCTCAACACTCGGCTGGATCAGAGTTCGAGGGACGTCATCGAGCTGAATGTGTGTAGAACTTCGGAGGTGCCGTGCGTTCGGTACTTGATCGGTCGGATCGTGAAGACGTACGACTACATCAACCGCGTTGTGATAACGCTTCCGCTGTCGGTCTACGAGGGTACGTGGACAACACTCTCCCCTCTCGTTGCTATGCATCACCATGATCTTGCGTGTGCGTAGGAAATTTTTTGAAATTACTACGTTACCCAACAGTGGCATCCGAGCCTGGTTTTATGCGTTGATGCTATGCACGAGTAGAACACAAGTGAGTTGTGGGCGATATAAGTCATACTGCTTACCAGCATGTCATACTTTGGTTCAGCGGTATTGTGAGATGAAGCGGCCCGGACCGACATTACGCGTACGCTTACGCGAGACTGGTTTCACCGTTCGGAGCACTCGTTGCTTAAAGGTGACTGGCGGGTGTCTGTCTCTCTCACTTTAGTTGAACCGAGTGTGGCTACGCCCGGTCCTTGCGAAGGTTAAAACAGCACCAACTTGACAAACTATCGTTGTGGTTTTGATGCGTAGGTAAGAACGGTTCTTGCTAAGCCCGTAGCAGCCACGTAAAATATGCAACAACAAAGTAGAGGTCGTCTAACTTGTTTTTGCAGGGCATGTTGTGATGTGATATGGTCAAGACATGATGTGATATAATGTGTTGTATGAGATGATCATGTTTTGTAACCGAGTTATCGGCAACTGGCAGGAGCCATATGGTTGTCGCTTTATTGTATGAGATGCAATCGCCATGTAATAATTTTACTTTATCACTAAGCGGTAGCGATAGTCGTAAAAGCAATTAGTTGGCGAGACGACAACGATACTACGATGGAGATCAAGGTGTCGAGCCGGTGACGATGGTGATCATGATGGTGCTTCGGAGATGGAGATCACAAGCACGGTGCTTCGGAGATGGAGATCACAAGCACAAGATGATGATGGCCATATCATATCACTTATATTGATTGCATGTGATGTTAATCCTTTATGCATCTTATCTTGCTTTGATTGACGGTAGCATTATAACATGATCTCTCACTAAAATTTCAAGATAAAAGTGTTCTCCCTGAGTATGCACCGTTGCAAAAGTTCTTCGTGCTGAGACACCACGTGTTAATCGGGTGTGATAGGCTCTACGTTCAAATACAACGGGTGCAAAACAGTTGCACACGCGGAATACTCAGGTTAAACTTGACGAGCCTAGCATATGTACAGATATGGCCTCGAAACACAGAGACCGAAAGGTCGAGCGTGAATCATATAGTAGATATGATCAACATAGTGATGTTCACCAGTGAAACTACTCCATCTCACGTGTTAATCGGACATGGTTTAGTTGCTTTGGATCACGTAATCACATAGATGATTAGAGAGATGTCTATCTAAGTGGGAGTTCTTAAGTAATATGATTAATTGAACTTAAATTTATCATGAACTTAGTACCTGATAGTATCTTGCTTGTCTATGTTAATTGTAGATATATGGCCCGTGCTATTGTGCCGTTGAATTTTAATGCGGTCCTTGAGAAAGCTAAGTTGAAAGATGATGGTAGCAATTACACGGACTGGGTCCGTAACTTGAGGATTATCCTCATTGCTGCACAGAAGAATTACGTCCTGGAAGCACCGCTAGGTGCCAGGCCTCCTGCAAGAGCTACGCCAGAAGTTATGAACGTCTGGCAAAGCAAAGCTGATGACTACTCAATAGTTCAGTGTGCCATGCTTTACGGCTTAGAACCGGGACTTCAACGACGTTTTGAACGTCATGGAGCATATGAGATGTTCCAGGAGTTGAAGTTAATATTTCAAGCAAATGCCCGGATTGAGAGATATGAAGTCTCCAATAAGTTCTATAGCTGCAAGATGGAAGAGAATAGTTCTGTCAGTGAGCATATACTCAGAATGTCTGGGTATAATAATCACTTAATTCAACTGGGAGTTCAACTTCCGGATGATTGCGTCATTGACAGAATTCTTCAATCACTGCCACCAAGCTACAAGAGCTTCGTGATGAACTATAACATGCAAGGGATGGATAAGACGATTCCTGAGCTCTTCGCAATGCTAAAGGCAGCAGAGGTAGAAATCAAAAAGGAGCATCAAGTGTTGATGGTCAGTAAAACCACTAATTTCAAGAAAAAGGGCAAAGGGAAGAAGAAAGGGAACTTCAAGAAGAATAGCAAGCAAGTTGCTGTTCAGGAGAAGAAATCCAAGTCTGGACCTAAGCCTGAAACTGAGTGCTTCTACTGTAAGCAGACTGGCCACTGGAAGCGGAACTGCCCCAAGTATTTGGCGGATAAGAAGGATGGCAAGGTTAACAAAGGTATATGTGATATACATGTTATTGATGTGTACCTTACTAATACTCGCAGTAGCACCTAGGTATTTGATACTGGTTCTGTTGCTAATATTTGCAACTCGAAACAGGGGCTACGGATTAAGCGAAGTTTGGCTAAGGACGAGGTGACGATGCGCGTGGGAAATGGTTCCAAAGTCGATGTGATCGCCGTCGGCACGCTACCTCTACATCTACCTTCGGGATTAGTTTTAGACCTAAATAATTGTTATTTGGTGCCAGCGTTGAGCATGAACATTATATCTAGATCTTGTTTAATGCGAGACGGTTATTCATTTAAATCAGAGAATAATGGTTGTTCTATTTATATGAATAATATCTTTTATGGTCATGCACCCTTGAAGAGTGGTCTATTTTTAATGAATCTCGATAGTAGTGATACACATATTCATAATGTTGAAGCCAAAAGATGCAGAGTTAATAATGACAGTGCAACTTATTTGTGGCACTGCCGTTTGGGTCATATCGGTGTAAAGCGCATGAAGAAACTCCATACTGATGGAATTTTGGAATCACTTGATTTTGAATCACTTGGTACTTGCGAACCGTGCCTTATGGGCAAGATGACCAAAACACCGTTCTCCGGAACTATGGAGAGAGCAACAGATTTGTTGGAAATCATACATACAGATGTATGTGGCCCGATGAATATTGAAGCTCGTGGCGGATATCGTTATTTTCTCACCTTCACAGATGATTTGAGCAGATATGGGTATATCTACTTAATGAAACATAAGTCTGAAACATTTGAAAAGTTCAAAGAATTTCAGAGTGAAGTTGAAAATCATCGTAACAAGAAAATAAAGTTCCTACGATCTGATCGTGGAGGGGAATATTTGAGTTACGAGTTTGGTCTACATTTGAAACAATGCGGAATAGTTTCGCAACTCACGCCACCCGGAACACCACAGCGTAATGGTGTGTCTGAACGTCGTAATCGTACTTTATTAGATATGGTGCGAACTATGATGTCTCTTACTGATTTACCGCTATCATTTTGGGGTTATGCTTTAGAGACAGTTGCATTCACTCTAAATAGGACACCATCGAAATCCGTTGAGACGACGCCTTTTGAACTATGGTTTGGCAAGAAACCAAAGTTGTCGTATCTTAAAGTTTGGGTTTGCGATGCTTATGTGAAGAAACTTCAACCTGATAAGCTCGAGCCTAAATCGGAGAAATGTGTCTTCATAGGATACCCAAAGGAGACCGTTGGGTACACCTTCTATCACAGATCCGAAGGCAAGATATATGTTGCTAGAAATGGATCCTTTCTAGAGAAGGAGTTTCTCTCGAAAGATGTGAGTGGGAGGAAAGTAGAACTTGATGAGGTAACTGTACCTGCTCCCTTATTGGAAAGTAGATCATCGCAGAGATCAGTTTCTGCGACACCTACACCAAGTAGTGAGGAAGTTAATGATAATGATCATGAAACTTTAGATCAAGTTATTACTGAACTTCGTAGGTCAACTAGATCAAGATCCGCACCAGAGTGGTACGGTAATCCTGTTCTGGAGGTCATGTTACTAGACCATGGCGAACCTACGAACTATGAAGAAGCGATGGTGAGCCCAGATTCCGCAAAATGGCTTGAAGCCATGAAATCCGAAATGGGATCCATGTATGAGAACAAAGTATGGACTTTGGTTGACTTGCCCGATGGTCGGCAAGCCATTGAAAATAAATGGATCTTCAAGAAGAAGACTGACGCTGATGGTAATGTTACTGTCTATAAAGCTCGACTTGTTGCGAAAGGTTTTCGACAAGTTCAAGGAATTGACTACGATGAGACCTTCTCACCCGTAGCGATGCTTAAGTCTGTCCGAATCATGTTAGCAATTGCCGCATTTTATGATTATGAAATTTGGCAAATGGATGTCAAAACTGCATTCCTGAATGGATTTCTGGAAGAAGAGTTGTATATGATGCAACCGGAAGGTTTTGTCGATCCAAAGGGAGCTAACAAAGTGTGCAAGCTCTAGCGATCCATTTATGGACTGGTGCAAGCCTCTCGGAGTTGGAATAAACGCTTTGATAGTGTGATCAAAGCATTTGGTTTTATACAGACTTTTGGAGAAGCCTGTATTTACAAGAAAGTGAGTGGGAGCTCGATAGCATTTCTGATATTATATGTGGATGACATATTACTGATTGGAAATGATATAGAATTTCTGGATAGCATAAAGGGATACTTGAATACGAGTTTTTCAATGAAAGACCTCGGTGAAGCTGCATATATATTAGGCATTAAGATCTATAGAGATAGATCAAGACGCTTAGTTGGACTTTCACAAAGCACATACCTTGACAAAGTTTTGAAGAAGTTCAAAATGGATCAAGCAAAGAAAGGGTTCTTGCCTGTACTACAAGGTGTGAGATTGAGTAAGACTCAATGCCCGACCACTGCAGAAGATAGAGAGAAAATGAAAGATGTTCCCTATGCTTCAGCCATAGGCTCTATCATGTATGCAATGCTGTGTACCAGACCTGATGTGTCCCTAGCTATAAGTTTAGCAGGGAGGTACCAAAGTAATCCAGGAGTGGATCACTGGACAGCGGTCAAGAACATCCTGAAATACCTAAAAAGGACTAAGGATATGTTTCTCGTATATGGAGGTGAGAAAGAGCTCATCGTAAGGGGTTACGTTGATGCAAGCTTTGACACTGATCCGGACGATTCGAAATCGCAAACCGGATACGTATTTACATTGAACGATGGAGCTGTCAGTTGGTGCAGTTCCAAGCAAAGTGTCGTGGCGGAATCTACGTGTGAAGCGGAATACATAGCTGATTCGGAAGCAGCGAATGAAGGAGTCTGGATGAAGGAGTTCATATCCGATCTAGGTGTCATACCTAGTACATCGGGACCAATGAAAATCTTTTGTGATAATACTGGTGCAATTGCCTTAGCAATGGAATCCAGATTTCACAAGAGAACCAAGCACATCAGAAGACGCTTCAATTCCATCCGGGATTTAGTCCAGGTGGGAGACATAGAAATTTGCAAGATACATACAGATCTGAATGTAGCAGATCTGTTGACTAAGCCTCTTCCACGAGCAAAACATGATCAGCACCAAGACTCCATGGGTATAAGAATCATTACTATGTAATCTAGATTATTGACTCTAGTGCAAGTGGGAGACTGAAGGAAATATGCCCTAGAGGCAATAATAAAGTATTATATACTTCCTTATATCATGATAAATGTTTATTATTCATGCTAGGATTGTATTAACCGGAAACATAATACATGTGTGAATACATAGACAAACAGAGTGTCACTAGTATGCCTCTGCTTGACTAGCTCGTTAATCAAAGATGGTTATGTTTCCTAGCCATAGACATGAGTTGTCATTTGATTAACGGGATCACCTCATTAGGAGAATGACGTGATTGACATGACCCATTACGTTAGCTTAGCACCCGATCGTTTAGTATGTTGCTATTGCTTTCTTCATGACTTATACATGTTCCTATGACTATGAGATTATGCAACTCCCGTTTACCGGAGGAACACTTTGTGTGCTACCAAACGTCACAACGTAACTGGGTGATTATAAAGGTGCTCTACAGGTGTCTCCAAAGGTACTTGTTGGGTTGGCGTATTTCGAGATTAGGATTTGTCACTCCGATTGTCGGAGAGGTATCTCTGGGCCCACTCGGTAATGCACATCACTATAAGCCTTGCAAGAATTGTGACTAATGAGTTAGTTGCGGGATGATGTATTACGGAACGAGTAAAGAGACTTGCCGGTAACGAGATTGAACTAGGTATCGAGATACCGACGATCGAATCTCGGGCAAGTAACATACCGATGACAAAGGGAACAACGTATGTTGTTATGCGGTCTGACCGATAAAGATCTTCGTAGAATATGTGGGAGCCAATATGGGCATCCAGGTCCCGCTATTGGTTATTGACCGGAGAGGTGTCTCGGTCATGTCTACATAGTTCTCGAACCCAAAGGGTCCGCACGCTTAAAGTTACGATGACAGTTTTATTATGAGTTTATATGTTTTGATGTACCGAAGGTTGTTCGGAGTCCCGGATGTGATCATGGACATGACAAGGAGTCTCGAAATGGTCAAGACGTAAAGATTGATATATTGGACGACTATATTCGGACACCGGAAGTGTTCCGGAGAAGTTTCGGATTAAACCGGATTGCCGGAGGGTTACCGGAACCCCCCGGGGAAGTATTGGGCCTTAGTGGGCCTTGAGGGGAGAGAGAGGGCAGCAGCCAGGAGGTGGTGCGCCCCCTCCTAGGAGGAGTCCTAGTTGGACTAGGAGAGGGGGGCGCAGCCCCCTTTCCCTCTCCCTCTCCCTCTCTTTCCTTCCCCCCTTCTTTTCCTAGTAGGACTAGGAAAGGGGAGTCCTACTCCTACTAGGAGGAGGACTCCCTCCCTCTCCTTGGCGCGCCCATAGGCAGCCGGCCTCCCCCTTGCTCCTTTATATACGGGGGCAGGGGGGCACCTCAAAACACACTTGATATACGATATTTTAGCCGTGTGCGGTGCCCCCCTCCACCAGATTACACCTCGATAATACCGTCGCGGAGCTAGGCGAAGCCCTGCGTCGGTGGAACATCATCATCGTCACCACGCCGTCGTGCTGACGAAACTCTCCCTCAACACTCGGCTGGATCGGAGTTCGAGGGACGTCATCGAGCTGAACGTGTGTAGAACTTTGGAGGTGCCGTGCGTTCGGTACTTGATCTGTCGGATCGTGAAGACGTACGACTACATCAACCGCGTTGTGATAACGCTTCCGCTCTCGGTCTACGAGGGTACGTGGACAACACTCTCCCCTCTCGTTGCTATGCATCACCATGATCTTGTGTGTGCGTAGGAAATTTTTTGAAATTACTACGTTACCCAACATCCCCCTCTAGTCCGAATTGGACAAGGAGGGGGGGCGGCGCCCCCCCTTTCCTTTCCCTTCTCTCCTCCTTCCCTCTCTCCTACTGCTACTCTTGGAAGGGTTGGAGTCCTACTCCCGGTGGGAGTAGGACTCCCCTTGGGGCACGCCTAGGAGGGCCGGCCCCTCCCCCTCCTCCACTCCTTTATATACGGAGGAGGGGGGCAGCCCATAGATACACAAGTTGATCAGTTGATCTTTTAGCCGTGTGCGGTGTCCCCCTCCACCATAATCCACCTCGTTCATATCGTAGCGGTGCTTAGGCGAAGCCCTGCGTTGGTAGCATCATCATCACCCTCATCACGCCATTGTGCTGACGGAACTCTCCCTTGAAGCTCTCCTGGATCGTGAGTTCGAGGGACGTCATCAAGCTGAACGTGTGCTAAACTTGGAGGTGCCGTGCGTTAGGTACTTGGATCGGTTGTATCGTGAAGACGTACGACTGCATCAACCGCGTTGTCATTACGCTTCCGCTTTCAGTCTACGAGGGTATGTGGACAACACTCTCCCCTCTCGTTGTTGTGCATCACCATGATCTTGCGTGTGCGTAGGAAAATTTTGAAATTACTACATTCCCCAACAGCCTCATCAGGTAGATGAACAGCCAAATGCACCATCACATCAAAGAAGGCTGGAGGATATATCTTCTCAAGGTGGCATAGGATAGTTGGTATCTTGTCTCTAAGACGCTCCAAAGCATCTACCTTGATATTTCTACTGCAGAGTTCCCTGAAGAATTCTCCCAACTCTGCAACTACTCTGTATAAGTCAGGACGGCCAAATCCTCTAAGGATAACAGGTAAGACCCTTTGAAGTAGGACATGGCACTCATGAGTTTTCAACCCTTGTACCTTGTTTCCATTTGCACTGACTCTCCTTTCAGGGTTGGAAGCAAATCCATGTGGAAATCTCACATCTGACAGAACCTCGCAGAATTCTTTTCTTTTTACCTTGTCCAAGACGTACACAGCTGGTGCCATATCCCGTGGTTTACCTTCATCTTCCACCTGCAAATCCTTTCTAATACCCAGGTGTGTCAAATCAATCCTAGATTTTAAGGTATCTTTCATCTTGCCTTCAATATTAAGAAGTGTGCCGATAATGCTGTCACATATATATTTTCTCAATGTGCATCACATCAAGATTATGCCGCAGATCCAAATCTTTCCAATACTCCAAGTCCCACAAAGTGGACCTGCGGGTAAACAATAATCTCTCTTCTGCCCTGCCACGCTTCCTTTTCCCTCTACCATTACCAGGATGGTTTCCTGGTGTAATATGCCTGACCTTCTCTAATTCCACTTGCAACTCATCGGTGGTGAGCCTCTTTGGTGCATCATGGTTGTCGTGCTTTGCATTGAACACATGTCTCCGGTATTTTGTAGGACGAGGCTTGTCCTTGGCAAGGAAACGACGGTGTCCAATGTAACTGATCTTGCTAAGTATTGTGTATGAAAGTGGATTCCTATCACAGCGAACACATGCATTGTAACCATGTGTCGTTCGCCCTGATATAGTGCCCAAACCTGGATAGTCATGGATGCACCAAATTAACAACACGTAGAAAGAAATCAGCTGGTGGGCTGCTATATAGGTCTCGAGTGAGAACACCCCTCCATATATGTTGAAGTTTCTCCACAAGAGGCTCCATGAATAAATCAAAATCCTTTCCAGGACTTTTTGGACCTGGGATGAGCAAGGCCATCATGTAGTTTGATTCTTTGGTCCAGACATTTAGAGGCATGTTGTAAGGATAACAAGCACTGGCCACATGCTATATGTGGCACTGTGGTGGCTAAATGGGTTAAATCCATCTGAAGCTAAGCCAAGTCTAATGTTTCTCGGGTCAGCAGCAAACTTTTTGTGTTTCTGATTGAAGCTTTTCCACTCACTACCATG
Organism: Aegilops tauschii subsp. strangulata; assembly: GCF_002575655.3. Lineage (NCBI taxonomy): Eukaryota > Viridiplantae > Streptophyta > Magnoliopsida > Poales > Poaceae > Aegilops > Aegilops tauschii. The sequence goes on from NC_053038.3 coordinate 160,908,411, forward strand.
AGATGGATGGCTCATTACATTCTGATCTTTGTACTCCTGGTTCCTAGAATGCCACAATACATACTCTCTTGTTTCAGCATCATGAAACAACCTCTGCAGTCCTGGTGTAATTGGAAAATGTCTCAGAACATTATGAGGAATCCTCTTCACAGCATTGCCATCTTTCCATCTTGATGATTTGCATTTCAGGCATTCACTTAAGTTGGCTTAATACTTCCGGAACAGAACACAATTATTCTTACAAACATGGATCATATCATATCCAATTCCAATTGCACGAAGGAAAATCTTCATTTTACTGTAGGTGTGTGGCATCTCAGACGCATCTGGGAAAGCTTTGCGGAAAGCAGCCAACATCGCATCGAATGATTTGTTGGTCATCCGCTCAGATGTCTTCAGCTGAAGAAAGGTGACCATAGCTGAGAATATTGACAGCTTATTTCCTAGGGTGACAGCCACGTTGCATTGTTCCAACATGCGGGCCCACCGTTTTTCTTCTGCAGGTGAAAGTTCACGAAATGCACGAGCATTTCGTAGCATTGTTTCAATGTTGGTCAAACTCACTGGCTCCGCTACCACCACCTCCTCCTCCTCTTCCACCTGAGCATCAGGCAGATCAAGATGGTGATCTGCTGCTTCCACGGAGTCAGTAACATTGACGTTCACAGCTTCACCATGATGAACCCACCTAGTATATGTGACCGACATCCCATACAAGTGTAGATGATTTTGCACAGTTGACTGGGGTCTTGTAACTGAATTCATACAACTGCTACACGGGCAGAGCACATCTGATCTTGGACCACCGTACTCAGCTCTGACAAAGTTCATGAAGTTTTCAACCCCCTCGACATATGCAGCGGAGAATCTTCGAGCAGAAGTTATCCAAGTCATGTCCATTTGTTAGACATACAAACTAGTTCTTCTACTAGATATTACAGGAAAAACATATATGATTTTTTATGAAGTCCAAAAAAATTACCTAGTCGATGTCTAATGCTATGGCAAGATATTTGGACGAGCAGATCTAAGTAACAAAATATATTTAAAGCTAATTCAGCAAACAAATTTGAGTGCTAAATTATGGCAGGCTGTTTCAACAGTCAATGAGGCCGAGCACACAGCCATCAAACTATCGAAGGCCATCGTAGCAACAAATATCGAGTACAAAACGGTGTAGAGCTATTTCACCTAACAGATTGGCTAGTGGACCATGGCAATCTACATCACAATAAATATATGGCAGGATATTTTTGCAACTAATCGGGCTTGGCATGCCATCTCAGCTAAGAAGATTGAGTGCAGAAAAGGGCAAGGAAGCTTCTTAAGCAGAGCATATTGACTTTAAACTACTTCAGCAAACAGTGAGATTAACAGCATCTATCAGCTACCATTCAGCGCTACACCGACATACACGGGGCCTCAGTCTAAAATGTGCGTACCAGGGGAGAAGCTGACCGCCATGCGTCTCCACACAAACGTCGCCAGCGGTGGCGGCGCTGACCGCCATGCGCCTCCACAAGAACGTCGCCAGCGGTGGGGGCGCGGCTCGAGGACGGCAGTCTATGATAGCATACTGTGGCAGGGAGAGGATCGCCGTGCGTCCCCTCGACGAACCACGGCGCCGACGTATCAGCGCGGCGGGGAGGGCGGCTTTGGCGGAGTGAATGGAGGAGGGGGCGAGGGGGGAGGGGGTTTGGGAATATTATTGGCTAGTTGGCCGAAGGATGGTTGAACTTGGGATTTGGGGGGAATTTGGGGGGGGGGGTTCACGGTGTGGGCGGGGGGAGTTTGGCACATGGTCGGTTTCTCCAAGTGCAGTCCCACGTGTCAGTGAAGAGGCAAGCCGAAGCGCATTCCGTTTGCATGAGCCGTGTGCAGGACCTAACGTGTGTGGGGTGCAATGCGACCGCGACAGGGGTGATGTGAGTGTACCGCCTTTTTTCCCTTTAAACTAGGTGCTTCGCGCCCTCAAAAAAACTTGGTGCTTCGCGCGATCCATCGATACTACTACTAGTAATCCAGTATCCGGACTAAATCGGCGCGGCTGGGTCTTTTCCCGCGCGATATGTTGGGAGGTTGGCTTAGTTGGGTTTTTTTGGACGAGTAATGCAACACCTATGTAATCCCAGTTACGTAACTAACATAATGTGAAACGTGTGAGCTGTTGATTGTAGATTGGGGGGAGGGAGGGGCCCACCACCATGAAAATCAAGGAGGAGAGAGAGGCAATTTACGTTAAACCTTTCGTAGGTTCCCGTAGATGTAGAAAGATGTGAAATGCGTGAATGTGTAGTGGGCATACTATTGGAGTGCCTAAGATAAATTGTGTATGTAAACCCTATGTGTTTATTTACTTCGCATGTTAGATTTGTCTCGCTTCAATAAAAAGCAGAGTTGGTGATGATGGTGTGCCTGCCATCCTGCAATATAGGCCATCCGATCTATATCTAACAGATAGGAAGGAAACTATGACAATTTACCCGCACTCCTCAACACATTTGCAGATAAGGCCTTCCCTCGTTCATCCTTTTCTCCCACAAGATCTTGATGTTCCGTGCAACGCACGGGCATCTTGCTAGTACTCCTACAATATACTCTATTATTCTAAAAGTTCATATACACTGGCCGAGATTAATGCAAACACAACAGATTTTCATTACATTTCGAACTTTTATAGGATAGAAAAATAAAAGAAACCCGACCCTAAACCTATTCTATGGCGGCGACTGACGTCCTCCATCTACGATCTCCATGTGCGGGGGCGGGGTTCAAGACCCGTGAAGTGAAGGTGCGGTCTCCGGCGAGGAAGAGTAGAACACGGGAGACGGACCGGCCAATTTGGCACACCATGCCCTGCCGCCTCCCATGCCCTACTCATCCTCGGAGGAGTCCCCGACCTCGGTGGTGCCGGACGTTGGACGGTGGAAAGTAGGGCGCGTGGCTGACGGTGCTCCCGTCTTCAGCCGCCATCGTGGCCACCGCTTGTGCGGTCGCGTCTGCGTCTGGCTACGCCGCTATTGCGTCACGAGCGGCGACTTGAGCGAGGGTGGCGACCTCGAGCTTCATCCCTGAAGACAAAGCTCTCTCGCAGAGCGTTCGTGCTCACGGTCATGGCGGATGTGGTGCTAGGTTGCAGGACCATGCGCTATGGTGTGGAGGTTAGCTGGGCATTGCTGCTTTAAGTAGCGCATTCCGGTGAGGCCAAAGCGTCCGGGCGCGTTAATAAGTCGCCGGAGTTGGTTCCTCGGGCATCGAGCCTCTTAACGACGGCATACAGATGGACAGCATGAATGCGGGCAGCTGGCGTCGGCTGGGAACGCACCGCACGACGGCGCGAGGGACGAGGGTTTTTGGTGTGCCAGGGTAGTCAGCTGCGGTCGTGGCAACGTTGGAGATGCCCTTTGCTCACATGTGACCCACATGTGATTGAAAAAGCAAGACGACCCGGCATGGTCTCAGGTCCTGGGGATGCATTTGGCCGCGCTACACCACTCTGCGGACGCGTCGTGGCGTGCGCACACTTCGGCGCCCCGTGCATCCTCGACGAGCCGGGTGTTGATCTGCTGGTCGTGCCATAGCGCTAACGCCACCCTCGGCACACTGAAACTGACCGTGTCCAGCGACAATGAGCGTGTCGCTCACGGCGGTCGCCATATCCAGAGGCGGTGCTGGAGCTGCGCCATGTTGCTCGCCCCCACGACCCACATGAACGGTTGCCGTTGGCGAGGAGGTCGTGGGCCAGCTCCTCCATTGGACTAGTCTGCGCCACGTCGTCCCGACAGGTGTGCCCCACATGTCGGTTTCCCTGTTTTCCCGACCATATTCGAGCGTCAGTGCTCCGCGTTGCGCATTAGGCATGGAACTGATGGTTTTTGTGCCCTGGTTCAAATGTCGTACAGTACCAAGTTGTTACCCTAGCCCCAAGTGTGGTGGTTTTGGGTACGGTAGCACCCTTTTCCTTTTCAAGTAGTGAAGCATAACACTTGTTTAAGTAGCCGGATGGTGTGCTAAATGTAGGTGTCCGACTGTTTGAAAGAAGAATTGAGGTGCGCCCAGTCCGTGCCCGCATTTAGGGGTCCAACTTACCATGTTCCGGTAGTAGTAACTATACTAGTCCCTGCGTACTCCCTCTGTTTTTATTTACTCCGCATTTTAGCTTTTCTCAAAGTCAAACTTTGTAAACTTTGACAAAGTTTATAGACAGAAATACTAACATATACAATAACAAATCAATACCATTAGATTCATTATTGAATATACTTTCACATCATATATATTTGCTATTGTAAATGTTCATATTTCTACTCCTACTAGCAAGATGCCCGTGTTTTGCATGTAACATCAAAATGCATTTGTATGACTAGTTTATCTTGTGAGAGAAATGGATGAACAAGGGAAGGCCTTATTTTCAAATGTGGAGAGGTGTGTGGGTACCTTTTTGCAAAATTTCCATATTTTCCTTCCTATCCGTCAGATGTAAATCGGACGGCCTATATTGCAGGATGGCAGGCACACCATCATCACCAACTCTGTTTTTTATAAGAGTTCGTCCAATTTATATCTGATGGATAGGAAGAAAAATATGGCAATTTTGCAAAAAGATACCCACACCCCTCTCCACATTTGCAAATCAGGCCTTCCCTCATTCATCCTTTTCACCCACGAGATAAACTACTCATACAAATGCATCTTCATGTTCCGTGCAACGCACGGGCATCTTCCTAGTCTCTACTTCTTATAAAAACAGAGTTGGTGTTGATGGTGTGGCTGCCATCCTGCAATATAGGCCGTCCGATTTATATCTGATGGATAGGAAGGAAACTATGGCAATTTTGCAAATAGATACCCACACCCCTCTCTACATTTGCAAATAAGGCCTTCCCTCGTTCATCCTTTTCTCTCACAAGATAAACTACTCATATAAATGCATCTTGATGTTTCCGTGCAACGCATGGGCATCTTGCTAGTGTAGATAAAAAGCAGAGTTGGTGATGATGGTGTGCCTGCCATCCTGCAATATCGGCCGTCCGATCTATATATAACGGATAGGAAGGAAACTATGACAATTTACCCGCACTCCTCTCAACATTTGCAGATAAGGCCTTCCCTCGTTCATCCTTTTCTCCCACAAGATGTTGATGTTCCCTACAACGCACGAGCATCTTGCTAGTTTTCTATAAATTTGGTCAAATTTTATGAAGTTTCACTTCAGTCAAACCTAATATGCAGAGTAAATAAAAATAGAGGGAGTATCTTACTCCGTGACCAAGACGGAAGGGAAAACGAGACAACTTATTGTTTATTTGAGCCGTTCAAGTATAATCATGCGGCGTTGCTTATTTCTCATTCCACTCCAACCCTCTTCTCCATCGATCATGCCGCCCTTCGGTCGTGTCCATCCTCCCACATGCGTCATTTGAACATCCCGCCGAGTATCATTCGCATGTGGGCCTAGACCATGCTTGTATTTCCAATGTTGTAATTTATCTGACATGCATACAAACAAATGGTTCGTCCAAAGTTTCACTTTGCCTGCACTACGTGTCGCTTCCTGTCTTAGTTTTGACATCCCATTCAGTTCATGCCCTGACACATCTTAACGAGATCGATTGATGTTGAGAGATCAATTGCGTGTTGTGTAAGGAGATAACGGTTTGGTCTGTTTCTATGATAGAAATGACCCGCGGGGGGTCTGTGGGGATCAGAGGGAGTATATTGTACGTTCATATGCGAAACGAACATATTGTACCCACCCTAGTCCTCTTTCAATCGATCTCCGGACCCCGAGATGAAATCGAGAGAAAACGAGTGGGTGCATGTGTGATACCTAAGGCGGATTCAAAATTTTGAACCGGTGATTATAGCATCCGTAAATCATATATAAACGGTATTCAATGTTCATTTCGCTTTTGAACGTACATACTCCCTCCAATCCTTTCTAGTTTACATATAAGTTTTATGTGTAGTCAAAGTATCTCTACTTTGATCAAACTTGCAGAAAAAAGTATCAACATTCAACAACGCCCAATCAATATTGTTAGATTCGTACATACTCCTAGATTTGTATTCAAATAGAGATGGTTTCCAATTTGTTTCCAACCACGTGAATGTGCTTGTTCTCGCGCATGCTCTTCCTACTAGGATTTCGCCACGTATAGCCAGTCCAATAGTAACTTTTTAAGCTCCCTGTCCAATAGTACTAGTGGGTACTGTCAACATCTGTAGTAGAGTATGCAGTGCTCATAGTACTCCCTCCTTCCATTAATATAGGGCCTAAGAGCAAGTCTAATAAGGCCTAGTCAGCAGGCTATAAGACTTTTCATGTCACTAAAATCCTACTTGGAGGAGTGAGAAGAGAGGAGAGAGAGTGAAGCGGGCTCTTATATTCTACAACCCGGCTATAACACATAGATCAAGAAAAAATAGTATGCATGGAACTCTCTTCCAATCATATACCTTGCTCATGGAAATATTAAATGCTTATAACCAACCTAATAAGCCATTCTAAGAGCCAACTTACATGGCACTTTTGCCTATGTGGAGGAGAGAGATGTGAAAAAGTAAGGGGAGTGAGCTCTCATGCAAGATCCTAGCTATATACGCATTCCTAGGTAAATACAATAAATATGAAGAAAGAGATAGAGAGGACATGGGAAAAGTACTAATATAATAGCCAACCTTATATATTATTTTTTGCGGGAAATAGCCAACCTTATAGCCCACACTACTGTATGAGTGCATATAGATGATGGCTATAGATGACATGGCAGTTCCTTATAGCCATCGGCTGGCTATATTATTAACCATGCTCTAATGCGTTTTTCAAAACCGCCTTTGACTATTGACAAGATTAATAGTTCATGAGATGTATAATGTGAAAATTATATCATTGGAAGCTCCTTTCACATACGAATTTGACCGTATGCTTTGTGTAAGTTGCATGTCATATATTATTACTCTAACATTTGGTCAAAGTTAGCCTCAAAAAACGCATTAGGCCCTGTAGATGGAAGGAGGGAGTAGTGGTGGAAGTGGATCCTCTGATGTAGGTATCCCTGCCTTACCGTCCCTTTCGGTCACTTATTGGCGGACCCCATGCTTGCTAGGCCCCGCATGTCAGTTACTCAATGGGTTCTGCCACGTCAGGGAATCCTCATCCGTAGTATACTCCCTCTATTTTTATTTACTCCGCATAAAATGGAGGGAGTGGTAGTATAAATGACGCGGGCGGGGGAGGGGGAGGGACATCGGTCTGCTCTCAACTGCGGTCCCACAAGAGAGCGAAAACGCAAGAGGAAGCGCGTTCTATTCGGTGAACAACGTGGAGGGTCCAGCGTGCCAGGGTGCAACGTGAACGCGACAAGAGCGATGTGCAGTCAAAACCGATTGACCGGTCATCACTGAAACCACTATTCACACCAGAACCTTCGCTGCTCGGCCTACGCCAGCCACTGCCCCAAAACCCCAAATCCTCTCCAGCCCATTCCCCCACCTTTTGATCCCCTAGCCCGCATCAAGCGTCCCCTAGTTCGTCGGAAAGCCATGGTGCGCCGCAAAATCACGTACTACAAGATGCTGACGCCAGTGCGCCGTGCAGAAATCGTGGCGGCGGTCGGCGCCACAGACCTCCGTTCCCAAGCTCGCTTTGCGGCGGGCCAATCCCCGAGTTCTCTGGAGCCAAGCTACGAGGAGGAGGAAGCCGATCCAATGTTCAGGGCAGAGGTCATGGCGCAGAAGGCACCCGATGGGTATGAGACGATGGACATCGACTTCGTGCCGGCGTCTGGGTCGCCCATGGTGCAGGCGAACCAGCGGTTCAACCTGGCGATACTAAAGGAGGACTGGGAGGCAGAGGCTCAACCCGATGCGGAGCGCGCACATGCCGCTACCATCAAGGCTCTCCTGCAGGCGGAACCGGAAGTCGTGGATGTGAACCGGGCGGCGGAAGCTCAACTCGACGAGGAGCGCGCGTATGCCGCTGCCATCGAGGCCCTCCTGCAGGCGGAACCGGACATCCTGGACTTGAACCGGACAGCGGAGGCTCAACTTGATGCGGAGCGCGCGGATGTCGCTGCCATCGAGGCCCTCCTGCAGGCGGAACCCGACGTCCTGGACTTCAACCCGGCAGCGGAGGCTCAACTCGACGCGGAGCGCGCGGATGCCGCTACCATCGAGGCCCTCCTGCAGGTAGAACCGGGCGTCCTCGACTTGAACCGGGCGGTGCTCTCGTCCGTGCAGAGTGCCCGCACGCTCCACATGAACGAGTAATTGGAGGCCGAGGACAACCACGGTGCGGAGACACACGTCGGCAGCTATAGTTGGTTCGCGCCGGCAACCAAAGATGACGAGGTCGTCTCATTCCGCGAGCAGTGATAGTTTTTCTTTATGTTGTTGTTTTTAGGGATCTTTTGCTATGTAAAAACATATATTGTTATGAAAGTCGTCTGACTTTCATCATTTGGGTCAGTCTATCATTTCAGGCGGTTGGATGAATATCCTACGTCTCCTAACCCTTCTTCCTCACCTCTTCTTCTTCCCCAACAGACCACCGCATGGGCCGTACGGATCCTCCCCAACATGCGATTGGATAAACATAATGTATGAACAAAAATTATCTGTCGGCGGTAGCACGTGTCAGTGAGGGTGCGTTCCCTTGGTTGGGTTTGCGACGTGCAGGAGCGATAATGTGAGGGTGCGGTGCAACCACGGCGTGCAGGAGCGACCGCGTGAGGGTGCGGTGCGACAACGACAGCCGTGCACAAGTGTACATCCTTTTCATTTTGAAAAGTTTAGGCAAGCTTGGCAAAAATGTGTGGCGAAGTATGGAAATGCAAGGCCTAGACCCAAACAGGATAAGTACGTACGTACTAGCAGCACTAGTGTTAAAAAAGAAAGGAGGGGTTTTCCTTCACGGGATTAATCGATACTAATCCTCGTTTGACGTGTCAATTAATGCGTATTTTTTTCTCCAAAGGCCAAAGAGCTAACCATCTCACTCCTCATCGCTTGATTAATGCAGCTCCATGCAAACCAACCTTCTCACTTCCGCATGCATGCAAGGGTATATTAATGTCCTTTGTTGCTAGAATGAGGCAAACCCCATCAATTTTGCCTCGATTAGTGTTAGTGCCCTTTTGCAAATTGTAATTTTGATATACTGGCCTTGTGTACAAAAATGGAGGTAGTAACTTTTTGACTTCCTTCCCCATTGCGGTGACGTCGACTATATCTCAAACGTTGTGGTTTGGCGAAGTGCGTTTGACAAAGAACACCATTGAGGGAGACCACGGTAAGTCGTTCGCAAGTGCCGCCTGCAAGCCGAGACAACTGCCTTATTTGCATCCAGGAAGTCCATTGAACCAAAGGACGTGTAAATGTACTAGTACTACTAGTACACAATAGTGTCGTCCGTCCAGCTTAGTTCGGTGAGGTGGTTTCTCGAAGAAGACGATGGAGAAGCGGAGTCAGCAAAGAGTGAAATGATGGTTGCTTCGTCCGTGCTTTGTGATTTGATGCCTCACTGCTTTGTGATTTGTGATAGAAGGTACATGGGAGTAGACTCTGTGCTCTATACTGTACATGCGTCCAAGCACGGGAGAAAGAGGAGAGATGTTGCATTTTTCTATTCCTTCAATCAATCAATCAGGGAGCTTCAGTTCCATCTTTTTGGCTTTGGCAGCACCGTCCACAATGGTTCCCATCGATGACAAAAGTTATTTTCACATTTGGCTACACATTGTGGATGCCCTTAACCGTACCATTTGGTTTTGCTCCTGTGTGCTATCTATACAAATCTCAATTATATTGATCTAAAAATTATAGAATCAAGATATGGCGGGGGAGATTTCTTATTTTTAGAGGACGTTGGCCTGGCGGTTTCCTAACATGCGGTCCCAAGTGTCAGTGCTTTACCAAGCCGATATGTGTCCCACATGAGGCAGATCAACGGCAGAAGCAACACGTGGTTAACTTGAAGAAGACGAGGGAGAAGCGGATTCAGCAACGAGTGAAATGATGGTTGCTTCGTCCCTCCAACTTCTTTTCTTACTAGCATTATTATTACTTTGTCCCTCCAACTTAACTGCGGGAAGGTGCAGCTTTGTGATTTGACGCCTCATTGCTCATTACTACACCGGCGCCATGACTGGGGTGCTTCACCCCTGCTGCTCTGCAGTGTATTTCGGTATGGCCTGTGGACCCGGTAGCTTGATGTCCCACATGTCGGCGAAAGGGACTAGAACATTTATGAAAGCGAGCGCTCCACTCTTACGAGGGGAAGTACATGACACGGCGGCCCAGTGAACGGTCACGTGTACTGTATAGTACTATAGTTTTGCTGTTTCGCACGATCCATCAATACAAACCCGATTAAGCAGGAAAGGGCAGGATTTTTCCCGCGCGGTAGATGATAATGGCCATACATTTCAAGGCAATTTTAATGTATGCAAATTGAATAATTAAGTAACAATATGATATCTAGTAAAACTAAAACACATATGATTTATTGTGTTAGAGTGTAGTAGTAGTGATGTATTGCATAGTTATTAGATGTAACATGCGAGAACGTGTAGAGATGTAGTTTTGGAGGGCCTACAGAGAGAAAGCATAATACGTTCACCGAACCTCAGAATATGCTCATTGCGGTCACTATATACATTTTGCGGTGATTATACGGTCACTTGCTCACCGTTCAGCATCGGATTGCACTCTGTTGACCGGCCAAATAGTCTGTGTGGCACCATGTTGTCTAGTTAAATTGACCATGTTCCTTGTGGGTCCCACCTGTTAGTTCGCATAGGAAAAAGGTTAGATAAACAGAAATTTACGCAGGCGCGACAAGACTCCAACCCGTGCGCGGGAATCACCTGGTTGTGTATGTGTCTGTGAGGGCCTGATGTGTGCGCATGCATGTGTAGGTTGAGCACTTGAGCGTGAGAGTGTGTGTTGGTCGTGTGGTGTGTGCATGCATGTGTGTGTGTGTGCGTGTGAGTGTTGCGTGCATGCGTGGTTGCGTGTGTACGTGTGAGTGTTGTGTGCGTGCGTGGCTGCATGTGTTCGTCTGAGTGTTGCGTGCATGCAGTTCGTGTGCATGCGTGCTTGTGTGTATAATCACCACACCAGCTCATGTGTGTTAAAACAGACGGCTCAGCATACCAATACAAGGCCACCTTGTCCGCTGTGCCCGCGGTCATGACTTCGAACCACCGCCAATATTTTTTTGTCGTTTGTTTTCATTCTTACTAGCAAGATGCCCGTGCGTTGCACGTAACATCAAGATGCATTTGTATGAGTAGTTTATCTTGTGAGAGAAAAGGATGAATGAGAGAAGCACTTATTTGCAAATGTGGAGAGGTGTGTGGGTACCTTTTTGCAAAATTGCCATAGTTTCCTTCCTGTCCATCATATATAAATCGGATGGCCTATATTGCAGGATGGCATGCACACCATCATCACCAGCTCTGTTTTTTATAAGAGTGTAGATGTAGATGTAGAGTAGATACAAGCCGACAGGTGGGCCCAATGGTAGTGAGATAATGTGATACAACACTAGATGTGCCACGTGGAGCGTTTAACTGGTCAACTAGTCGTGTCTTGAGCAAATACAGAGCTGTACGGTGATCCCGTGACTGTATAATAACCACAAAACATAAATGGTGAACGTACTGAGTGGATTCTGAAGTCCAATGTATGTATCGTGCTTTAGCTTCAAATACAATGATCGTCACTGTATATATCGCGAGAGAAAGATGAAACATGCATGAATGTGCTGGGGGCTTACTTTTAGAGGACCTAGAGATAGTTTGTGTGCGTACGTGAAAGGGGCGTAAAGGGGGTGTATGCGATGGAGAGAGAGATGCTCTTCGTTTCTCTTTATTATGACTAAGTTTATATATAGTATAAAAATATAAAAATTCACAGTGCGGAATAAATATCATTGTGGGCACCATGCAATGCAAATTAACGTTCATACTCCTCCATATAACTTTGTAATGTTGTAGATATTTAGAAATTCCAAAAAAAGTTTTGGCCACACTTTATTCAAAAGGAATGTTGTATGCGAAATAAACATGAAGAGAGGGCTTTTTAGATCAATGGGGTGCGTGATGTAACATGTGTGAATGTGTAGTTGATGTATTTGGCAGGGCCTAGAGAGGTATGTGTGTGTATTACGTATTCGAGAGAGGCATGGATAGAGGGGACAGTGGGGGAGGGGGCCGTGGGAGAGATAGCTTGAGAAATGAGAGAGGTCTAGAGAGAGAGAGACGAATATGATATCACGGTGAAAGATTCCCTTGAGTGTGTATATGCAAGGGGGAGGGGATAGAGGCACGAGGAGAATTTTTTTGTGTGGTGTCTGTGTTGGTATGTGTGGGTGTGAGAAGATAACGAGACCTAGGGGCATAGGGTGTCTCATCGCGTGAGGTCCGGTGGGTCGAGGTGAGGCCCTTGGTTCGGTTCCGTCCTGCGCCACATTGGTCGGCCCATGACGCATTTAGGGAGACCCATGGATGACTAGTCGTACAAGACAAAGATAGTAGAATTGTGAAGGACTTTGTGTCCACTGACAAAGCCGGCTAGGATTTGTAACCCTAGGTTCTCAGACTAAGGTAACCCCTTATCTCTGATATTACTATTCATCCAACCTAACTTTAAGGGGCATCCTACAGAATGGTCTGCTAGAATCATACTCGTCAATTAGGAAGAGAGGTGTGAGACAATGCGTGAGAGACAGGCCTAAAGATAATGTGCGTACAGGAGACACGTAGGCAGGTCTATGTATATAGAAAGGGTCAATGGGGATTGTGCGTGTGTATGCTTGTGAGAGGAAGAGTGCTTGTGATAAAGGTTAGTGAAAGCTGTCATAAATGGTTACGAGAGGGAGGGAGGGTTATATCGAGAGCATGTCTGCGAAAAAGACACCTCGGGAGAGAGTGTGTGAGCATGTGTGAGAGTCCACCGATGGAGAGTGAATCTACACGTAAAAGATTGATGTACACATTGATTAAAGATATAAATTGTATCCAAATATTAGGATGGGGTCATGATATTTGCAATTCATGTAAGGAACGGTCGTTGATCCATTCGACATCTAGATTCTATCGAATTTGAGCATGTCTATGTTATTATTCGACATAATTGATCCACATAGTTAGTATTTTGAACTCCAGACAATGCATCGCTTTAGCAATCGAATATAAACGTGAGTATAGTTCATGTTGTGTGTGTAAAGCACATTATACATACGAAAGTTACAGAATGAACATTATAAATAGCTAGCTATGAACTAGCATACATTTGAATTCAACGGAAGGTGGTTTAAAAAAATTGAATTCAACATGAAGTCCATTCAATTATTTGAATTTGATATCATGGCATTTGTAAATCATACCTAAATTATGGGGGCAAAAATTTTTGCTCTGATTTTGTACATAATAGCATATATAGTCGTGTACATAATAGATTCAAATTTAGCTCCTCCATTCCAAAATAATCATAGTTATAGGATTTTCAAGTGTCAAATTTTCAACAAGAAGCGGATAATTTAATGAGGTTTTCAAACATACAAGGTCAAATTTAATGTTGTCTATTTAGGTCAATCCTCGAAGTTCAAGAGTACTCTAAACGTGAATGCTTCTATTTCAAAATTTCGAACGAAGCGCCAAAAGAGCCTCTACTCGCCCGAAACCGCGTTAGACCAATGTTTGGTAGTAGAAGGAAATTACTTTTCTAACTCCGACCCGTGAAACCTACCGGCCCGATGTCCAAAGGTCTAAACCGGGGTAGGTTTGTAGCTTCATCTAGACGCCACGCAACCACCTCTGAAAAAAATTCATACACAATGGCTGCCTAAGCACACATGTGCACGGCCGAAATCGCTCCCGCCCACTATTTGGGACACCTTGGATTACCATCCTACCCCCGACCAGGAGTTGGTCCGAAATTTAAGAGGGTGGCAAAGTTTGTATTTTCCCAAAATTTCAAGCAAGCGCGTCCCATCTGTTCAAAAAGCCAAAAACAAGCGTGTCTCAGACCGACACATGGTTCTCCCTTAGCTCCCCCCGCCCCCACCCCCCGTACGATTCCCCATTCGTACTCCATGGGTGCCAAAACTACCTCTCCACCAGCCGCGAAACCCCGGCGTCCTCCGTCCGCCACCCCATCCCACCCATCAACCGCTGCCCTCCTCCATCACGCCAGAGCCGATACCCCGACATCGTCGTCCACAGCAACCTCAACCGCAACGCCCTCCACGGCTAGTAGTTGAAGCCGAGGCCGAGCCGTCCATACCCGAGCCAGTTCAACCACGCCGCCCTGCACCTCACCGCTTCCGCTCCAACTTCGCCACCGTCCACCGCACCGGAGCTGTTTCTGCTACGCCATCCTTCGCCGCCTCGGATCTGCTTCCCCTCCGCCGACATACGGCCATGGCAACACAGTCAACAATTTGGCCATGGGTTCGTCCAACCCTGCACCCTCCTCCAAAACATCGGTTTCCCCGGCAAAAAGAAGAAGATCGGCGTGACATATTGAGGCGACCACACTGGCAACCAGAAATGGTACTCCTCTTCCCTTATTCGTGCAAATCTTACGTGTCTGCTTGCACGGTATTCATCCCACAGAAGACACTAGTTGACCGCTTCTTCTTGATACTAGATGTTCCTAGTAACTTGCGATGCACAAGGTTTCTCCTCATATACTATTTCACCTTAGCTAGAGGTCCGCCGCCCCCCGGATTTCAATTCCTGGTCAGTTGATTCCCAATGAATGGAAGCATTCCCCAGCGTAACAGGCGCTAGTCCGCCTATTACGCCGGGGAAGCAGCGCCTCGGTGTTTATCTTAGGGGCATGTGGGGCCTAGAGTTGCTGGCGCCCGATCTGGAAGTTGGTCGAGATTAATGGGATGGCCTGGGGGCGCTGCCAAGCACAGTGGTGGTGTGAGGTCGAGGGGAGGGTGGGGCGGCGGAGGCAGTGGTCTGGGCCGGTGGTCGCGGGTGGTTTGAGAAAGATCGTCAACAGTGACTGGTGGGAGGTAGACGAAGGCCATCTGCCCGTTGCTTATAGATCGGATGGTTCATAAAAAAATCGACTGACCTATTTATTTTCAGTCGACTGTTATCTTGATAGGACCACATGTGGTGGTGTGCTGGAGGAGTACCTGCATTTCCTGTGCTCATATATTACAAGATCATACAGAGTAGAATCTAATTTTGTTTGCCATGCAATGTTGCTATTATATGTCTCCTATCATTTATTTTTCAGCCACCTGCTATCTGCTACTTTTACAGTGCACTAGTTCTGCACACTCTTCACCCATACTCCCACTGTTGTGTTTTTATGCGAGGGTATTTCAGACTCTGCTGCTATGAGAGAAGCAGAAAAGAAAAGAGAAAAATCGCTCTAGCATCGTACGTGGAGACGGTAAACGTAGCTTTGGAGTTGATGACCTCGCTCGCAATGAACCACCATCCCAGATGCTTGCTTTAACTTTGCGGTGCCATATGTGGTTGCATATGGTGTCTAGCTTGTATTCGAAAGGCCAAAGTCGGTCTTTATTAAGATAAAGATATTTTTTACATGAACCACCATCCCGTGAGCACCAGAAGCCAAATAGCTAGTCAGGGCACTGGCCGAGCCAGTGACAAGCCCAACATAGACAGGCATCACCACTCTAGCCGGATGTCCTAGATGATCATGCTTGCCACTCCAGCCGGATGTCTAGTTTGTATTGCTTCCAATTTGGTTAAATTGCATCTGCTTAGCTTACACACTATACCTTTGAATATGACATGCCTTCCTGTTTTTGGTACATACTAGTACATCTGTCTATTAACCATGTTCTTACATCAAACTAATGTTCTTGTGTATCCCTCATCAATCACTTATGATGAGGCAGTCAGACCAGTGGACTACTGTGAGAAAAGATCCTCACTTAAAGAATGCAGCGTCAGCCTCCCCACATGATTCTCAAGAAACAGCAAGGCTAGATGAAGATAGTGAACGTAGCTCTATAGTTGATTACCGCATTTCCCCTACACTAGCATGGCATGTGCTTGCTCTAACTTGGCAGCATGATATGTGGTTGCATGTTGCATATGGTGTCTTCACTGTAATTCTTCCAATCTGGTTAAATTGCATGTGCTATTCTGCTTAGTTTATACATTATACCTATTAATGTGACATGCCTTCCTATTTTCAGTACATAGTACATCTGTCTATTAAGCATGTCCTTACATAAAACTATTGTTTTTTGTATCCCGCATCAATCAATATGACGAGACACCTTTCATATGATTTATATCATGTGCTGCTTCTAATTTGTTGAAATGCCATTTATGATGGGACGCTTTTAACTTGGCAGAGTCATAATGGTTGCATCTTTCATGTGGTGTCTAGCTTGCATTGCTTTTAATTTGTTGAAATGGTTTCTGCTTAGTTTACACAAGCAGTTGTGAATATGCCATGCCGTCCTGTTTTTCGTATTATTCCATCCTGGTATCATGTGTTTGCCTTACATCAAAGTAGTGATTGTCAGTATCATGCACGAATGCGTTCTGAAGAGTGAATTTTATTGCTTTTTCTTGTCGGTTTTACTTGACAATTCAAAATCAATAAAGCGGAAGGAAGTTAGCAAGGCAGCGGATAAAGGTGCTCCTTCCAAACTAAGGGCCTCTACAGATTCTACTCCCCCATCCCCCCAAGATGATTTCCAAGACAACACATGCATAGACACTCAACGTAGTTGTGTTGATGATGAGCACGTCTCCCCAAGTGCACCATCATAGCTGCTCCCTCTAACTTGGCACTGTTATATGTGGTTGCATGTTATGTATGATGTCTAGCTTGTATTGCTTCTAATTTTGTTGAATTCCATCTGCTTACTTTACACATTATACTTGTGAATAACACATGTGTTCCTGTTTCTAGAACATACAATATCTGTCTATCACACCATGTTCTTACATCAAAGTACTATTGTTGTGTAACCTGCAACAATCACTTATCATAAGACACGTTTGACTTGGGAGTGTGATATAGGTTACATCTCGCATTCTTTTCTAGCTTGTACTGCTTCTAATTTGTTGAAATGCCACTTATGACGAGATAGTTTTAACTTGGTAGAGTGATATTCGTTGCATCTTTTATATGGTGTCTAGCTTTCATTGCTTCTAATTTGTTGAAATGCCTTCTCCTTAGTTTACACATCATAAGCTGTGAATATGCAATGTTGTGAATATGCAATGGCACTAATGATGAGAGACCTTTAACTTGGTAGTGTGATGTTGTTTGCATCTTGCATATGATTTATTTCTTGTACTACTTCACATTTGTTTAAACGCCATTTATGATGAGACACTGTTAACTTGGCAGAGCGATATTTGTAGCATCTTTCATATGGTGTCTACCTTCCATTGCATTGCTTCTAATTTAGTGCAATGTATTCTGCTTAGTTTACACATCATAGTTCTGGTTATCTCATGCCGTCCTGTTTTTCGTACATATTACATCCTCCTATCATGTGATTGTCTAACATCAAAGTTCAGTTCGTCTGTACACGCATCAGTTTGTTTTGAAGAACTAAATTGTTATTTGCTTTTCTTGTCGGCTTGACTTAACATGGCACAGAGAAAGAGGAAGCAACAGAGAATGATAGGGAAAGGGAAGTGGAAGAATCATGCAGATTCTGCCGGTACTGATGTTGCAATAGAAGGTCAAAGTCCAGAAAATTCTACAAACAGGGTATCCCGTGCTACACGAGCTGCAGAACAAGCCAAACAGAAACAAATAGCTGCCACCAAACAAAGCAGAGATAGCCCTAGTTGTTGCACCTTCCACAGTACCACCAGCCGCACGATTTACTCGTTGGTCAACTCAGCTAGCAGCACATTCCCAAGGTCCCTTGCCACATGACACTACTTCCGAAGCACACTTGACACAAGATGAGTTGGCAAGATCAGATGAACTTTGTGAGCTTCATCAGCAAGAAGGTAGTTGCTGGAGTCAAGTTATAGTTGCATGCTTCTTTATATGTAGTCTCACCGTTTGATGTACACTAACACTTCCTATGTTTGTTGTTGGACTAGCACCTTGGCGCAAAAGGAGACAAACATCAGGGATAATGCTCGATAGGTTAACTAAATCTAGAGGAGGAAGAGGTAGGTTTAAAAAGGCCACGTGATGCTACAGAGTCAGCCAAGTTAGTATCAGAGGCAGCGGTTGCCGTTAGGTGTCATGTACGTATCCTCCCAACATGGATTCAGTACAGGAATGACAAAGACGAAACCCAGTTCAACACCTTCCTCGACCATTTATCTGTAAGTATGGTTATGTATGGAAACTAGTAATATCGTCTTGCTCTGTCCCATACTTTCTAGGTTGCTGATAATGAGACTCTCATAATTTTCAATAGATGAGGTTCAAATTGGATAGCCAAGATGATGCAACCAGACAAGCTTGCACCCTTGTTTTCAAGTCTGCTCTATGATAGTATCAGTATAACTTGAGGAAAACTCACTTTCAAGGAAAGGCTAACAGTGAACTTGCCCAAACATCTCGAGTGGAAAATATATCGGATGAAGACCGGAGAGGCCTCGTTAAACACTGGTCTGATCCAAAGTATCAGGTACATTATATATATGTGATCAGATCACATGTTGAAGTCCTATTTATGCATGTGCTACACAAATCTATCTTCTTGTAGGTGAACTGTTCAAAGAACAAGGCCAACCGTATGAAAGTGAAATTCCAACATACGACAGGATCTCGTAGCTATATTGCACACTGCGAGGCTCTTGTAATTAGCTGTTGTTTCACTCTTTTCGCTGTACCATATCATCAAATATATATTGACTTGTTCCAAATGCAGAGGAAAGCCCGCAAGGACCAAAAAGTACCTGAACCAAATGCTGTTGAAATCTTCAAGGACTGTCACACTAGCAAGACGAAGGGCATGACTACACCACTCAAAGCCGCTGTTGTAAGTCCTTAATCCTCATGCCTTTTAACTACTACTTACTCTGACTCATTCCTTGAACTACATGGTTTGGAGCCAATGTCTATTACTCTTTTCAATTTTATACACAATTGTCTTAGCGTATCATTGCACCTTAGAAGGTTTAAAAGAGAGGAGTGATGTTCCTTTGATATTGACCTGTAATCTAGTTCGTGCTGGACTTGCCCAAACAATGTTACAATTGCTTGTTTGTCTGTTCTCAGTTTTTTGTGATATGAATGATGTCATATTATGCTTACCGTATTATAAACTTTGTCTCTTTATCCTTAGCTGTCAATACAATGTGAAGAAATAGACAATACATTAGCCATGGCACAGGGTCATATGTTTGGAACCTGGTTTTATTATGTACTTTGCAGTAAAGTACAACTAATATTTTACATGGGTTCACTATAATAAGTTCTGTATATAGACCAAGCTATTTTGATTGGTTTTGCTGCCTCCTTAATATCTTAAGTTCTGGTACTACTAATGTAAAAAACTCAACTTTTCAGAAAGCAATGGAAATAATGGTGGAACCGCCACCTTCTGAAGGTGGCGAGGCAACTATAACCGCAATGTCAGCTCTTGCTGCTGTGGGTCAGTACCTGTCCAGTAACAGTGCCAAAAGCACGTTCATGCGTAATACCGGGTTGGTTGTTAAGGAAATCTCGTCCAAACTGCCTCATGATCAAGATATGCAAGCTCAAAACAATGTTATATCTGCGCTCCAGACACAAGTCCATTCCCTAACAGAGACCCTTTGTGAAACAATGACAGACCGTGGTAACCTTGACCCTGGTATGGGCCGTAGGATCCATGGGCCTCCTATGGGCCATCGATAAATGGGCCTCCAACAGGGCATTAGAATCGGTGGGCCTCGGGCCGTCGGATAAATGGGTCTACATGGGCAGTAAACGGGCATAATTGGAATCGGCCCAGCACGGTAATGGGCCGTTAACAGGCCGGAGGACAGCAAAGGCTTAATTTTGTCACATGCATATCGGGTCGTTAATGGGCTAGAATATAGGACGGGCTGGAAACGGCGCAACGGGTTAACAGGCCAGAAACGAGCCGACTCTTGCCACAGGCCGAATTTGGCCCATTAGGGGAACAGGCCAGTAACGGGTCGGAAGTAACCGAGGGCCGGAAAGGAGCCCAAGTACGTATGGGCCATCAGTAGGCCGAAAGCTAACACGGGCTGGAAACAATCCATGTGAATCATGGGCCGTTAACGGTACAAAGAAATTTACTGCTCATTATGGGCTAGAGTCATCGTGGGCCCCTAAAGGGCCTAAATATACGAAGGCTGCATATGTCCCGAAAGACATCATGGGCCATACATGGGCTGGTGTTATATTCGACAGCCCACATGATGTTTTTGGGCCGATTTTGGGTAGGCCCTAACGCGCCGTGAGTTACCGGGCCGTAAAATGGGCTATTTGCGAAGAGACCGTTAACAGGCTTTTCATGGGCTAGCCCGCTAACTTTTGACCAAGTCAAACGGGCTGGCCTTTGTAAGCTAAATGGGCCAGTGGTGGGCCATCACACGTGTCGACATACCATAGGCGCCTATCTGACCCACTGACGAGCTGACACGTGTTTCCTCCGGCCAATCAGAATTTTACACGTGGAAATTTCCCATTGGTCCGGGCTGTTAACGGGTTATCAGATCCAAAACTGGACCCAATAGCTTAACGGCAACCCGTTATGGTGGATGCACGTGTCGGTCACCCTTGACGAAAGCACTTCTGTGACGTGCGATTTATCGTCATGGAAGTGGACACTTCCGTGATGATAATTTTGGTAATATCATGGAACACTTCTACGACAGCACAGGTATGACTATCTTGATTCTATCATAAAATCGTCATGGATGTACATTCGTGACAGAAAACGTGAGCTACTGTGACAAGCACGTATCATCACGGAAGTGTATTTTTTTGTAGTGATACTTGTGTAATAATTTCTCTATATCATCTCTATCATTACAAGCAAGAATATCTCTAGTTGTTTCTTCACTCATAACATAACCTTCCGGTACCTTAGGCAATTCATATCTAGGAAGGCTAGTTCTAGCAGGTGTATCAGGAGATTCAGTTTCAAGTTATCATTAGATTCAACAACATCATGTTGTATAACTCTAGCAATTTGTTTGTCAAAAAATTCACCAAGTGGCACATCATCATTAGCAAGCAAGGTACTAGCATCATCATAAGCATCATACATAGTAGAAGTAGCATCATCAATAACTTGCGAAATATCAGAATTGATAGCATGTGGTGGTGTTGTAAGTTTACTCAAAACAGAAGGTGAATCTAAAGCAGAACTGGATGGCAGTTCCTTACCTCCCCTCATCTTTGAGGGAAATATCTTAGTCTTTGGATCCTTCAGATTCTTCATAGTGATAATATGATAATAATCCCAGGTGACTCAACAAATATAACTATGCTCCCCGGCAACAGCGCCAGAAAAAGATCTTGATAACCCACAAGTATAGGGGATCGCAATAGTTTTCGAGGGTAAAGTATTTAACCCAAATTTACAGATTTGACACAAGGGGAGCCAAAGAATATTTGAAGGTATTAGCAGCTGAGTTGTCAATTCAACCACACCTGGAGATTACTTATCTGCAGCAAAGTGATCAATAGCAAAGTAGTTTGATAGTTTTGATAGTAGTGATAGCAGCAAGAGTAACAGTAACAGTGATCGCAATAATTTTGTAGCAAGTGTAACAGTGATGATAGCAGTAGTAACTTAGCAGAAACAATATAAGATAAATTCGTAGGCATTGGATCGGTGACTTGTTGGATGATATTCATCATGAGACAGTTATAACCTAGGGCGATATGGCACTAGCTCTAGTTCATCAATATAATGTAGGCATGTATTCTGTATATAGTCATACGTGCTTATGGAAAGAACTTGCATGACATCTTTTGTCCTACCCTCCCGTGGCAGCAGGGTCCATATTGGAAACTAAGAGATATTAAGGCCACCTTTTAATAGAGAACCGGAACAAAGCATTACCACATAGTGAGTACATGAACTCCTCAAACTACGGTAATCACGGGAAGAAGTCCCGGTTATTGTCACTCCGGGATTACCGGATCATAACACATAGTAGGTGACTATAACTTGCAAGATCGGATCTAACACATGGATATAATGATGAATTCATAAACGGTTCAGATTTGAGTTCATGGCACCCGGGCCCAAAGTGACGAGCATTAAGCATGGCAAAGTCATAGCAACATCGATCTAAGAACATAGTGGATACTAGGGATCAAGCCCTACCAAAACTAACCCGATTACATGATGAATCTCATCCAACTCCTCACC
Source organism: Aegilops tauschii subsp. strangulata (assembly GCF_002575655.3). Lineage (NCBI taxonomy): Eukaryota > Viridiplantae > Streptophyta > Magnoliopsida > Poales > Poaceae > Aegilops > Aegilops tauschii. The sequence continues at coordinate 160,930,747 of NC_053038.3, forward strand.
AACCAGCGAGCCTACGAAGGAATTACTCACTCCCGGTGGAGAGCATCATGGAATTGGCAATGGAGATGGGTTGGTGATGACGAAGAATGAAGATCCCCCTGCCGGAGCCCCAAACGGACTCCAGATCCGCCCTCCCGAGGAAGAACAGGGCTTGGCGGCGGCTCCGTCTCGTGGATCGCGATAATTCTTTCTCCCTGATTTTTTCCTCCGAAAATTGGAATTTATAGTGTCAGGGTTGAGGTTTGCGGGGCCACCAGGTGGGTACAACCCACCTGGGCGCGCCAGGAGAGGGGGGCGCGCCCTGATGGGTTGTGCCCACCTAGGTGCCCCTCTCCGGCAGGCCCTTGCTCCAGAAATTCTTATTATTGATATAAAAAAATCCTCGCAAAGTTTTGTTCCATTCCGAGAACTTTTATTTCTGCACAAAAACAACACCATGGTAGTTTTGCTCAAAACAGCGTCAGTTCGGGGTTAGTTTCATTCAAATCATCCAAATTAGAGTCCAAAACAAGAGGAAAAGCGTTATGAAAAGTAGATACATTGGAGACGTATCACTCACCAGAGCGACGAAGGGGACAAGGAGTAAAAAGAATTCCTACTCTCCGATATAACTAGACTCAAAATAGTTTTCTTCTAGACTCAACAACGGCAGTGGTTCGATCAATCAAGGGGGCTCCTAAGGTTGATAAGGCTCTAATACCAACTTGTAGCGTCGAAGATGCGATTCTATCCCAATCACGTGATGAATTCATGATTGGGGCACAACCGCATTTTGAGCGCATAGCAAGGTGGATATCATTACAACATACCATGTACTGAATAGATGAGAATACAAGATAAAGGCTTACACTCGCCATAAGCTGCAACATCAATACAATAGTTCATCAATACATAGCAATCATCATACAGAAGAGCAGGATTCGACTACGGATGAAAACAAACGAAAAAGAAGAATGACATCCACCCTGCTAATCCCAGGCTCCCCGACTCGGAATATAATCCCTTGATCAAAGAACAAGAATAACTCCAAAAGCAATCAAGCACCGCTCTCACGTCAGATCATCGCATTACGTGTACCTGCAACTGTTGTAGTAGTAATCTATGAGCCACGAGGACTCAGCAATCCCGTTACCATGGGTATCAAGACTAGCAAAGCTTAATGGGTATGGAAAGGATAAGTGGTGAGGTTGCAGCAAGCGACTAAGCATTGTATGGTGGATAACTTACGAGTACAAGAGTAAGATGAGAAACTACGCAAACGGTCGCAAACTAGTAATGATCAAGAAGTGATCCCGAACTACTTACGTTCAAACATAACCCAACCGTGTTCTCTTCCGAACCTCATCGAAAAGAGACAGTCACGGTTACACACGCGGTTGGTGTATTTTAATTGAGTTTAGTTCAAGTCCACTACAACCGGATATTAAAAACTCCCATCTGCCACATAATCGCGGGCATGACTTTCGAAAGTTTAAACCCTGCAGGGGTGTCCCAACTTAGCCCATGACAAGCTCACGATCCGTGGAGACAATCCTACATCGCGGGACATCCGATCAAACTCGGGATCCCGATGCACAAGACATTTCGACAATGGTAAAACAAAACCAGAAAGACCTCCCGATGCACCGACCCAGCCTGATAGGAGTCGCACGTATCTCGTTCTCAGGGTACACTGGATGGGCCAGACGTCGAGTGGGTTGAGACCCTAGTTGCCCAGGGGGTGCTGGACATCGCCCAGTTTGGACCAACACTCATGAGGAGCATTGGCCCGGGGGTTGATTAAGAGACCTCGGGGGCCGGCAGGTCCCTATGCAAGTCTTAGTTGTTATTAGGCAAATGGTAAAACCAATGTTGGGCCTTGCTGGAAGAGTTTTATTCAAAGCGAACTGTCAAAAGGGGCCCATAAACCCTCATCGTGTTAGGGACGCAAAATCAAGGAACATAACACCGGTATGACGGAAACTAGGGCGGCATGAGTGGAACAAAACACCAGGGAATAGGCTGATCCTTCCACCCATTACCAAGTATATATGTGCATTAATTAAATAAGAGATATTGTGATATCCCAAGATATCAATGATATCCGTGTCCCAACATGGAACAACCTGCAACTGCACCTGCAACTAGCAACACTATCAGAGGGGCTGAGCAAAGTGGTAACATAGCCAAACAACGATTTGCTAGGAAGGTGGAAAAATGTTTGAGGCTTATCATGGCATATTGGGAGGCTTGAGAAACAAGTGGTAGGTAGCACGATATCGCGGTAGCATTGAGGCAACTAGCATAACAAAGATAGTAGTGACATCCAAGGTGACGGTCATCTTGTCTGAAATCCCGCTAGGAAGAAGACCGAATCCATGAAGTAGACGAACCAACGTAGTCGAACGGATCCTCACAATCGCAATGTTACCGGAACTATCAAGAAGAAGCAACACCGGAAAGAAGCAAACAACATGGTAAACCAACAAGCATAAGCATGTCAAGATGCACAATCATGTATGATGCATGTCCGGTTTAATGAGTCATGGCATGGGAAAGTGCAAAAACAATGCTACAAATTAAGTGGAGCTCAATATGCGACTCGTTGCATATTGACGAAACACCACATTCAAATATTTAGTTCGCTCTCGTCTATGCTACACATCAAAATTAAATGTTGGTTAACATGGCAAGCGGTGAAGCATGAGTAAACTAACTATTTAGGCAAGTTTAAATGAGGCCGGAACAACAAACAACAATTCTGGAAATCCTCATATGCAAGTTCTATCAATTGCCCAACATTAATTTGTTTACCCACTGTATGCTATTTTTCTCGAGAGAAGCCACTAGTGAAATCTACGGCCCCCAGGTCTCTTCTTTATTATATTTGCCTTCGCGATATATTTTTATTTGCTTTTATTTTCAGACCTATTAATCCAAAAATCCAAGAATACCTTGCTGCAATTTTTATTTATTTATTTTATCTCGCGTTCCTGCGAGATCTATTTATCCAATCTACTACAATTTTACCAATCTTTTTACCCGTGAGGGATTGACAACCCCTCTCTTACGTCGGGTTGCAAGTATTTGTTCTTTGTGTGCAGGAGCTGTTTACGTGGTGTTGGGTGGTTCTCCTACTGGTTCGATAGCCTTGATCTCATCACTGAGGGAAATACCTACCGCACATGTGCTGCATCATCCCTTCCTCTTTGGGGAAATACCGACGTAGTTCAAGCCGCATCAAAAGGAATTTCTGGCGTCATTGTCGGGGAGACATCATCAAATCACAAATCTCATCTCCATGCAATTTACATTATTTGCCATTTGCCTCTCGTTTTCATCTCCCCCACTTCACAAAAATTTGCCATTTTATTCGCCCTCTTTTTCGTTTGCCTTTTTCGTGTCAGATCTCCTGTTTGCTTGTGTTGCCATGTGTCTCTTTTTTGCTTGCATCTTCGCTTGCTAAAAATCTATTGATATGGATCCTCATCCACTAGCTAATCTTTTTAAAAGATCAAATTATGATGAACCAATTGCTAGTAAATTGAGTGCGCTAGATTATCTTTATGAAGTTTTGCTTGAGATTCATGAATCTGAAAATTGTGACGAAGTGTTCAAAGAAGGAATTTATAAAGTGATTCATGATAGCTCCTTGGATGAAAAGCATGATGAAATGATGTTCTTATACATTCTATTAATGTCAATTGTGCTAATAATATGCAAAACCCCAATCTTGGGGATGCTAATATTGCTATGTCCACTACTTATTGCAATGACCATGATTGGGGTGATAATGCTTCTTATGGTCTTGAAAATTTATTTGAGCCTAATGATGAATATGTTTCTGATAATAATGTTTGCAATAATATTGAAAGTGGGTTTGGAAGAGTGTTAACTTTAGGTAAAAGTAATCCCACAAATTTGGAGAGTGTTCAGTCTTATGATTTTTTTTTGGTGAAAGTGGGTTCTGAGAGGTCATGGCTTTAGTTGATTTTGATCCCACAATTTTGGAAGAGTGTCACCTTTGCATACATGTGGATCATAAAGAGAATATTTTATGTGATAGTTATATTTTTGAACTTGAATATGATCCCACATGTAATTATTATAAGAGAGGAAAATATGGTTGTAGAAATTTTCATGTTACTAAATTACCTCTCGGTATGTTGAGATTGCTATTGTTTCTTTCTTTTTCCACGCATATGCTTGTTTTTGCTTGTCTTGATAATTTGTTTTCTTATAAAATTCCTATGAATAAGAAGTATGTTAGACTTAAATTTGTTTTTCACATGCTACATGATGCTTTCTTCATGTTTCAGTTGCTATCATTCATGTGAGCATCATTAGAATTATCAATGCCTAGCTAGGGGCATAAAACAATAGCGCTTGTTGGGAGGCAACCCAATGAATAAAATTTATTTTTGTATTTTTCTTTCTGTTCTTGAGTGTTTGCACAGTTATGCTACTGTTATGATTGTGCTTTTTGTGTTTTAATTAGTGTTTGTGCAAAGCAAAGCCTATGGGATCATGTTGGGTGATAGTTGATTTGATCTTGCTGAAAAACAGAAACATTTGCGCTCACGAAAATAATTCTCATTTTTAACAGAAGTGTGATAAAATACCAATTTGTTTTGCAGAAGATTATTATAGAAATTGCTCACATTATCCTAATTTTTCAGAATTTTTGGAGTTACAGAAGTATTCAAAATATTCAGATTCCTAGAGACTATTCTGTTTTTGACAGATTCTGTTTTCTTTGCGTTGTGTGCTTGTTTTGATGATTCTATGGTTTCCTTTGAAGAGTTTTTGCCATAGAAAAGTTGGAATACAGTATATATAATGCAAAAATAAAATATGAATGGGTTTGCAACAGTACTTAAAGCAGTGATTTGCTTTCTTATACTAATGGATCTCACGAAGGTTTTGTCTAGTTTTGTGTGATTAAAGTTTTCAAGTTTTGTGTGAGATCGCGATGGATGAAGGAATAAGGATTAGCAAAAGGCTAAGCTTGGGGATGCCCGAGGCACCCCCAAGATAATATTCAAGAAGTATCAAGGAACTAAGCTTGAGGATGGCCCCGAGTGGCATCCCCTCTTTCTTCTAGCAACCATCGGTATTTTACTTGAAACTATATTTTTATTCGTCAGATATTATGAGTTTTCCTTGGAGCTGCTTGTATGATATGAGTCTTTGTTTTTTTTCTTTTTAATTTTTAATAAGCATCCTTGCTGTACACACCTATTTTGGAGAGCCAAATTATGCTATGCTTGCTCCTATGCTTCACTTAAATTTTTTAGAGCCTTGGAATTGCTCTAGTGCTTCACTTATACCTTTTTGAGCATGGTGTGTTTTGTTATCTTTGAAGAAAATTCTCTCATGCTTCACTTAGATTAATTTGAGAAAAAGAAATATCGTACTCATGTTCTTCACTTATATTTGTTTGAGCTTATTAAATGCAACATATGAAACTATTTCCAAAGTGATCGATATCGAAGGAGGATATAATAAAAACTTTCATGAAGATCATTGGACAAAAAAAACTGATTCTTTGTAATACTTTTGAGATATGATGATAGTGATATGTGAGTCATGTTGATGAGTAATTATGCTTTAGTAAGAATATTGGTGTTAAGATTTGTGATTCCCTATGCAAGCACGAAAGTCAATAGTTATGCAATGAAATTACATCCTACTTGTGGTGCCTTATTCGGTGTTAGTTATGCTTAATGCTCGCTTATGAGATTTTTCGTTTCTTGGTTGGATGCTTCTCAATCTTTTGCTAGCCTTCATTTGCACTAAGTATGATCACTACTTGTGCATCCAAAATCCTTAAACCATTTTTGCCACATGAGTCCCTATACCTACCTATATGCGGTATTCTTTTGCCGTTCTAAGCAAATTTGTATGTGCCATCTCTAATTTTCAAAATAAACCCTTTTGTGTGCTCGTACCACTCATGAAACGGTACGGGGTGGCTGATATATTTCCATGCTAGTTGTGTTATTCTCAAGATGAGTGTTTATTCACTTGTCATTGCTCGAGAGTATGGCAAAGGTATTAGGGATGCCCAGTCCCGAAATGAAAAATGAATTTACTTTATGTTGTCAAATAATAAATTCCTTGGAAATGTTGGTATGGAAGGCACCCGTGGATACGGTTAGCCATGGAAAGTGAAAGTATGGTGGAAAAAGGAATAAACTTTTTTTTTGCGAACCGCCTATGATATATCTCGCATGGAAAGTATTGGGAGCTACTCGATCGTTTTCGCCGACAGGAAAAGCATGCCACCCAAAATGTTTTTATCTCTATCTTTTTGGCTTTGAGCTCTGGCACCTCTATAAATCCCTACTCCCCACTGCGAAAGGCCTTTCTATTTACTTTATGCAATTTTTATTTTTACTTGAGTCTCCATCTTCACTTATAAAGCACCAACTAAGGGGCATTATGATCGTACTTGAGCATTGGGTGTAGCTAATATGCGAGTGTGTTTCATGAATGGATCAATGATTGAGCATAATGGGCTAGGGATAACTTGCTTTAGTGTTGATATTTTGGAAGACATGGTTGCTTGTTGATATGCTTGAGTATTAAAGTCCTCATGTCAAAACTAAACTATTGCTTTGAAACACATAAAATTCCAAATGTCCATGCTACAAAGAAAAGAATGTGTAATGAAAATATTAGGCAGCATTCCACATAAAAAATTCTTTTTTTAACATTTACCTACTCGAGGACGAGCAGGAATTAAGCTTGGGGATGCTGATACATCTCCAACGTATCTATTATTTTTTATTGTTCCATGTTGTTATATTAACATTCATGGATGTTTTACAATCATTTTATAGCAACTTTATATCATTTTTTGGGACTAACCTGTTGACACAGTGCCCAATGCCTTTATTGCTAGTTTTTTTTACTTCACAGAAAATCAATACCAAATGGAGTCCAAACACAGCAAAACTTTTTGGTGATTTTTTATGGACCAGAAGACACCTGTTGGGCCAAGAAAGCACCCGAGGGGAGCTCCAAGGGGAGCACAACTCACCAGGGCGCGCCCAGGTGGGTTGTGCCCACCTTGGTGGCCTCCCGCACCACCTCTTTGCTCTATAAAAACCCCAATATTCTAGAAACCCTAGGGGAGTCGATGAAAATCAATTCCAGCCGCCGCAAATTCCAGAACCACCTGATCCAATCTAGACACCATCACAGAGGGGTTCATCATCCTCATTGGTGCCTCTCCGATGATGCGTGAGCAGTTTATTGTAGACCTACGGGTCCGTAGTTAGTACCTAGATGGCTTCCTCTCTCTCTTTTGATTCTCAATACAATGGTCTCTTGGAGCTCTATTTGATGTAACTCTTTTTGCGGTGTGTTTGTTGGGATACGATGAACTTTGAGTTTATGATCAGATCTATGTTTTTATCCATGAAAGTTATTTGAGTCTTTTGATCTCTTATATGCATGATTACTTATAGCCTCGTATTTCTTCTTTGAATCTTTGGTTTAGTTAGGCCAACTAGATTGATTTTTCTTGCCACGGGAAGAGGTGCTTTGTGATGGGTTCGATCTTACGGTGCTTGATCCAAGTAACAGAAGGGGAACTGACACGTATGTATCGTTGCTATTAAGGATAACAAGATGGGGTCTATTTCTACATAAATAGATTTTGTCTACGTCATGTCATTGTTCTTATTGCATTACTTCGTTTCTCCATGAACTTAATACACTAGATGCATGCTGGATAGCGGTCGATCTGTGGAGTAATAGTAGTAGATGCAGGCAGGAGTCGGTCTACTAATCTTGGATGTGATGCCTATATAATGATCATTGCCTAGATATCGTCATGATTATTTGAAGTTCTATCAATTGCCCAACAGTAATTTGTTTACCACTAGTGAAATCTACAGCCCCCGGGGTCTCTTATTTATTATATTTTTCTTCGCGATCTATTTTTATTTGCTTTTATCTTCATATCTATTTATCCAGAAGTACAAAAATACCTTGCTGCAATTTTATTTTATTTTATCTCGCGTTCCCGCGAGATCTATTTATCCAATCTACTACAATTTTACATATCTTTTTACCCATGAGGGATTCACAACCCCTCTCTTATGTCGGGTTGCAAGTATTTGTTCTTTGTGTGCAGGAGCTGTTTACGTGGTGTTGCGTTGTTCTCCTACTGGTTCGACAACCTTGGTCTCATCACTGAGGGAAATACCTACCGTAGTTGTGCTACATCATCCCTTCCTCTTTGGGGCAATACCATCAATACGTGATGGACATGTAGAGAGAATTGTGAAGCACCAAGAACCCTACCGGGGGGAAGCGAAACCTTTCCATGGTATTCCCTCAATGATTCAGGCTTATTGGCCCAGGTGAACACCCAACGAACTAGCTGTAGCTCACAAACGCGACTGGAATCCAACCCAATAAGGTGGTCACCTGTCAATGTTGGGTATGGGCCCATCATTGACTAGGTTAATCTCGCGTATCGTGTTGCCGGGGTAGCCTCCCACTTCCAGCATTGTTCAAAACTGGTGCGAGTACCTCCTCGTTCGCTTACCCGGCAGTGGTCTTAATTGATTTTACCATAGTCGTGGACCTGGAGAGGCGATCGACATTTTGTCGGTCTCAACGGTTCATCGTGCTTGTGGTAGCTGTGGACATTGCTGTTGCTGGAGTTTCTACTATGCAAAAATCCCTGGCTTGTGGCTGACCAAGCAGCATCGCTCCGGTAGTTGCATTCATCGGTGCGTTGGGAAGGTGGAAGCTGTGTATCCGCGCCGCCTATGCAGTTATTACCGTTGTTGCTGGAAAGTCGTGGAAGGCGACCACCTACAGCGCCTCCTCCACCCGTTCCCACCGCAGTGGGCGCAGCGACTGCGCCACCTCCGCTGGTCGAGCCTCCCGCGACATTCGTGCTATCCGCAGTGGTGGTGACGCCAGCGCCGCCTGTGGGCGTGTGTGTAGGGAGCTTGGACATGGAAGGCTTTGTCGCCATGGGGCCGTTCTTCTTGGGCTCCAGGGATGATGAGGATGATGACGAAACTCAATGAAGTTGACGCGCAGTCTGCTAACCAGGTTCACGCCGGTGATCTACCTACCTGGCGCGCTAAAGATGTCGGTGTGGATCGACTATCTATGGGGTGGTTTAGCCCCTTTGTGGATTGGTGAGGGGATTGCACAAAACGCAAAGAGCAAGTACAACAAAAAGCACAAGGATTTTACCCAGGTTCGGGCCACCTCTGAGGTGTAACACCCTACTCCTGCTTTTGGTGTATTGAGAATGTGTGGAGCACAAGTACACGGAGCGCTCTCCCCCGGCAAGTCGCTAGGGGAAGGCAGCTACTCGAGCAAGTGTGTGTGGGTTTTGAATGGGTTTGAGCCCTTGTAAAGGTTGCCATGGCCCTCCTTTTATAGCTCAAGGGGTTACCACAGAGGTAAAAAGGTTATTACACAATGATTTGATAGCATACATTGATATCATACCTAACTCTGCTAGTTAGGACAAAAGGCATTTAATGTATCACTAAGTGTCATGAGGAGGAGAAGCCCCGAGAAGGATGTAGCACCGCTTGCCCACCTAACTCCTATTAGCTTGACACGCCATTTGGATAGGTGCCAATAAAGGTAATATTCTCTCTAGCATCCTGACACATGTCGCCAAACTCCACCTTGCTGCCTACGGGTTCGACACCTCACCGATCAGCCACCAGCTGGCTAGTGAGCTGGAGCACTGGTAGTTGGCGGGGGTTCGCTAGCCATGGGGCTTGCCGGGCCTTCGTCTTGCCAGCTCGATCTTGCTGGCAATAGCGCTTCCAGTGTTCCTCTTGATGCTTGTCTTATTCTATTCCTTGGTCTTCTTGATGCACTCCTCGATTCCAGGCTTGCCTCCGGAAAGATCCCTTGCCGGGAGTGCTGCCACTATCTGTGCATAAGTCCGAGGTACTAAGGACCCTATTCTCAGTGCACCAACAGCAGCGGGCTGTAGGAGCACCCACACCTCCGGGGTCAGGTCCTGCCCAGGAAGTGGGGGCTCCAAAAGAAAAGCGGTGAACCCCGCAGACTGCTAAAAAAGTCAAAGGAATGAAGGTCAGGGACAAGACTCGAACTCTCCTTCCCATTTTCGCCTAAATTAGGCTGAAAGAACATACCTCTTTGGGAGGGGCCGCGCGGCTGAAGGGCCCTAGTGCGACCTTCATGGACACCTTATCGGCCAGCAACCTTGGGCAAGGCGACGGTGAACTTCCTCCTCTTGTAGGTCGCTGGAGGAGGTCCGACTGGGTTGGTCGGCCCGCAATTTTCACTCAGCAGCCCACTACGAGCCTGCAAAGGGAAGACTCAATGCTCCACCCAGGTTTTGTGTGATCTGGAGACCAGTCAGGCTATTGTCCTTCAAAGGACGCCATCGCCTTCATCAACACCCCCAAGAGTTTAGGCGTAGCGGGGGCTCGCCAGAGAAGGCTGGCAAGTCAGCATCGAGGCCGAATGCATATGCCCGCCTCTTATGCCAGGCCCCCATCAACCTGGGAATGTTCATCAGGAGGAAGAGGGAGTGAGGGTGCAGCTAAATGCTAACCTCGGCAATGTCATGACTGGAGCTGCCGCTCATCTGTCCCTTGACACAGAAAAAGTGTCGGAACAAGTCGAAACGGGGGCAGCCCCAAGAAGGCACTCACAGAACATAATGAAGTTCGCGATGTGAAGAATGTTGGTGGGTTGAGGAGGTGGAGCTGAATGCCAAGGAAAAAGAGGATCCCTCGCACAAAGGGATGCAGAGGGAAACCGAGGCCTCACGCAAAAAAGTCGAGATGGAGGACATGCGCGTCGGCGCCGGGAATTCCTCTATAGAAAGAGGAATCCGATATTTGAGGTTGGATGGGAACAACCCCTCCGCCTTCAGCTTCTGGACGTCTCCGTTCGAGAATATGGAGCGAGTCCATCGGCTTGTGAAGATCTCAGTGCTGGGTTGTGGCTCAGTGGCGGCGCCGAAGTTTTCCGCCTTCTGCTTCTTCTCCTCCTTCCTGGTCCCAGTAACGCTGCTGGCCACGGTTAAGGACCCCAAATGGCTAATCTCTCATCTCACGGGGGAGGAAATGGCAGGCCGAAGACGATGAACATTGCTATAGCCGCGGAGCGGAGATGCAAGGAAGCAGAAGTGGGAGGAACCAGAGACGAGAGGAAGCGGGCAAAGGTGAAATGACGCTTGTTTACCTAGCCACTCTTATGACCCACCACAGGCGAGCCGGGGATCAAAGCGTCCCTGCGAGCCATATACCCCACACTACTGCAGGATGGTCCAAATGCGACAGTCCAATCAGAGACCCTTCCACGAAACTATGTGCGATGCATTAGTCGCAAACAGTGGTGTAAGAAAACCGTCAAAAATGAGACGAACTGTTTGCAATGGCACAGACATCAAACACGATTCAGATTAGAGCTGTGTGCGCGATGCGTGGCATACGGTTAATCCATACGAATTGTTTGTGATGATCCAAAACAACAGAAACGGTCAGCCAGATGAGGGTGTGTGCGATATACGGCATACAGTTCATTCGGGTGAACTGTCTGTGATTAGGCAACACAATATAAACGGTTAGCCAGATCAAGGTGTGTGCGATGGAGGGCATACCGTTCACTCAGATGAACTGTTTGCGATGAGCCAAGATAACAGAAACAGTTCAAAAGAACAAGATGTGTGTGATACGCGGCAAACAGGTCCATAATCAGAAATGTGTGCGAAGACCAATAATAACACAGACGGTTGCTGCTAATAAACCATGTGATTTGCTCTGTCTACAAAAGAATAACATATATATAACTGAAATAAACATCAAATTACATAAGTGACTACACAGATCATTCGCACACACCTCAATAAACAATTGCATGCATTCTAAAGTAGGAGAAACGATCGTCTAGTCATCTACTTCTTGTGACGCTCCCACCACTGCTTTGTGGCTCGATCTCTCTTCTGGGGCAGGAAGAAAACACTCCTCATATCAACGATCCGCCTGTACATCTCATAGCTTGTGTACGCGTCCATGGCCACGTACTTGATGTGTTGTTCATCCAGTCTCTCATGCCAAACACTGTGCCAGACATTCTTGTCCTTCTTGCTCTCATCCTTCATCTTCATGTAGTAGGGGTTGATGATGGACGAGGCGAGGTCAACCAGGGAGTTCAGTTTGTTGTTGTCGCTGCCCAGACCTTGTAGTGGTCCTGGATGTTGACAAGATTCCGGCATTTCAAGCTCGAAACCTTGATCCCTTTTAGATTGTTGGTGGTCTCCAGCATAGCGAAACTATAGTCGGAGCTGTTGATAAACCTGGAGAAACGCTCGCAAGGCCTTGTGGCCAGGTTGTAGTGGTAGATGAGGAAGTCATGTCGCACGCACAACTGGGCGACGACAACCTTCTGATCGTACCGGGCATGACCGATGGTGTACTCGAGGTCGAAGCCGACCACTTGGTACTTGTCCTCGGCAAGGAACTGCTCCATAGTTTGGATGGAGCTCTCCAGCAAGACCGGATCTTTCGTGTACACCACCGAGAGGGCCTTCCCCTCACGTGGGTGTCCACTACGTGACACATGGGGAACTGTCCACCGTTGTCGTCGTCGTCCGCTGGGAGAGCCATTGGAGCCACGGGGAGCGCCATTGGAACCGCTGAATGTCCTCTCTGTATGTGTCATTGTGCGTGTGCTTATTGTGTCGCGTGACGCGAGAGAGGAAGTTAAATGGCCACATGAATAAATGGGGGCCGGATGGCCTGGATTCTCGGAACATCCACATGGCCGCTTTTTGCAGCAGGTAACTGCATCGTCGTGTCGCGCCCAGCGCAACCGCATGCACACGAACGTGCGTGATCGTGCGCCGGCCCCAAACACTAGTGGTGTGATGACCCACAAGTGTAGGGGATCTATCATAGTCCTTTCGATAAGTAAGAGTGTCGAACCCAACGAGGAGCGGAAGGAAATGACAAGCAGTTTTCAGTAAGGTACTCTCTGCAAGCACTAAAATTATCGGTAACAGATAGTTTTGTGAGAAGGTAAGTTGTAACGGGTAACAAGTAACAAAAGTAAACAAGGGGCAGCAAGGTGGCCCAATCCTTTTTGTAGGAAAGGACAAGCCTGGACAAACTCTTATATGAAGGAAAGCACTCCCGAGGACACATGGAATTATCGTCAAGCTAGTTTTCATCACGCTCATATGATCCGCGTTCGTTACTTTGATAATTTGATATGTGAGTGGACCAGTGCTTGGGTACTTCCCTTCGTTGTACAAGTATCGCACTTATTATTAACCCCTATTGCAAGCATCCGCAAATACAAAAGAAGTATTAAGGTAAACCTAACCATAGCATGAAACATATGGATCCAAATCAGCCCCTTACGAAGCAACGCATAAACTAGGGTTTAAGCTTCTATCACTCTAGCAACCCATCATCTACTTATTACTTCCCAATGCCTTCCTCTAGGCCCAAATAATGGTGAAGTGTCATGTAGTCGACGTTCACATAACACCACTAGAGGAAAGACAAAATACATCTCATCAAAATATCGAACGAATACCAAATTCACATGACTACTTATAGCAAGACTTCTCCCATGTCTTCAGGAACAAACGTAACTACTCACAAATCATATTCATGTTCATAATCAGAGGGGTATTAATATGCATAAAGGATCTGAACATATGATCTTCCACCAAATAAACCAACTAGCATCAACTACAAGGAGTAATCAACACTACTAGCAACCCACAGGTACCAATCTGAGGTTATGAGACAAAGATTGGACACAAGAGATGAACTAGGTTTTGAGAGGAGATGGTGCTGGTGAAGATGTTGATGGAGATTCACCCCCTCCCGCTGAGAGGATCGATGGTGATGACAATGGTGATGATTTCCCCCTCCCAGAGGGATGTTTCCCCGGCAGAACAACTCCGCCAGAGCCCTAGATTGGTTCCGCCAAGGTTCCGCCTCGTGGCGGCGGTGTTTCGTCCCAAAAGCTTCCTCTTTATTTTTTCCAGGGTGAATGACTTCATATAGCAGAAGATGGGCACCAGAGGCCTGCCAGGGGGCCCACGAGGCAGGGGGGTGCGCCCAAGGGGTAGGGAGCGCCCCCCACCCTCGTGGATGGTGGGTGGCCCCCCTCTGGTTGATTCTTTCGCCAGTATTTTTTATTAATTCCAAAAACTGCCGCCGTGAAGTTTCAGGACTTTCGGAGCTGTGCAAAATAGGTCTCTAATATTTACTCCTTTTCCAGCCCAGAATTCCAGATGCCGGCATTCTCCCTCTTCGTGTAAACCTTGTAAAATAAGAGAAAATAGGCATAAGTATTGTGACATAATATGTAATAACAGCCCATAATGTAATAAATATCGATATAAAAGCATGATGTAAAATGGACGTATCAACTCCCCCAAGCTTAGACCTTGCTTGTCCTCAAGCGGAAACCGATAACGAAAAATATGTCCACATGTTTAGAGATAGAGGTGTCGATAAAATAAAATACAGGCATGAAGGCGTCATGATCATTCTTATAACAGCAACATAAATATATATTGTCATATGATTTCTTATGCTAAAGTAACAATCCATTCACGATGTCAAGTATGAATCAGAAACTTCATTGAAAACTAACAAACTATAATCTCGGTCATTGAAGCAATTGCAATTTATCATAACATCGGAAAGATTCAATATAAGAGCTTTTCAGCAAGTCCACATACTCAACTATCATTTAGTCTTTCACAATTGCTAACACTCACGCAATACTTATGGGTATGGAGTTTTAATCGGACACATAGAAAGATAGGGGCTTATAGTGTTGCCTCCCAACCTTTTACCTCAAGGGTAATTTCAACAATAATAGTTCATGATAACTTACATCCAATTGGATATATATCAGGATCTTTCCAACACAATGCGCTTGCCAAAGGATAAAATGTAAAAAGGAAAGGTGAAGATCACCATGACTCTTGTCTAAGGTATAAGAAAAGAATAAAAGATAGGCCCTTCGCAGAGGGAAGCAGAGGTTGCCTTGTGCTTTTATGGTTGAATTCACAAAATCTTAATGCGAAAGAACGTCACTTTATATTACCACTTGTGATATGGACATTTATTATGCAATCTGTCGCTTTTATTTCTTCCACATCACAAGATCGTATAAAACTTAGTTTCTCCACACTAATAAATCAAACATATTTAGAGAGAAATTTTTATTGCATGCAACAATGACAACTTACTTGAAGGATCTTACTCAATCCATAGGTAGATATGATGGACTCTCATGGCAAAACTGGGTTTAAGGATATTCGGAAGCACAAGTAGTATCTCTACTTGGTGCAAAGAATTTGGCTAGCATGAGGGAGAAAGGCAAGCTCAACATGTTGGATGATCCATTACAATATACTTTATTTCAGATATAAGAAAACATAACCCATTACGTTGTCTTCCTTGTCCAACATCAACTCTTTAGCATGTCATATTTTAATGAGTACTCACAATCATAAAAGATGTCCAAGATAGTGTATTTATATATGAAAACTTCTCTTTCTTTATTACTTCCTATTAATTGCAACGATGACCAAAACTATGTTTGTCAACTATCAACAACTTTTATTCATCATACTCTTTATATGTGAAGTCATTAGTCCCCAAAAGATCAATATGATCTCTTTATTTCTTTTTATTCTTTCTTTTTCTATTATTTTTTATTCCCTCAAGATCATAGCAAGATAATCAAGCCCTTGACTCAACAATAATCTTTATTATATATAGCTCACGGGCTCGATTACATAGAAGGATCATAAAGCAAAACTCAAAACTAAATCATGCTAAAACTTTATTCTACAAGATCAAGATATTACCAAAATGATCGAACTAAGAAAAATGGTAAAGATAGGAGTGTGATGTTGATACGATACCGGGGCACCTCCCCCAAGCTTGTCAGTTGCCAAGGGGACTGCCCATACCCATGTGATTATGTCTCTTCCCTCGGAAGTGGTGGTGATGTGGTTGTTGATGATGTAGGCTTGTCGTCCATATTCAAAGGCATAGGTTCACCATCATAGAAGGATGATCAAGTCTCTGGGGTCCTCAAATCTGCAGCCAAACTCATCCTCTTGAATCTTTATTCATACTCACAGTTTTGGTTTTGCAAGTCATAGATCTAGGCTTGGAGGTGCTCGATTTTCTCGTGAAGCTTGAAGATGGCGTCCCCAATGTTCTTGACATCCAGCTTGTGGTTGTTGGTGAACTCCATGATCATTATATGATTGACGTCGAGTCCACGTTCCACCATCTCCTGGCACATGAAAACTTGTTGCTCCATTGCCTCGACCCTTGTCTCCATGCTTCCGGTCCTCCTTGGTCCCTCAACATCGCGGAACGATAGACTTCCTCGATAATGTAAGGACCTTCCCATTTAGAGAGAAGCTTTCCTGCAAAAAATCTTAAACGAGAGTTGAATAGCAACACATAATCACCTACATTAAACTCACGCTTTTGTATTCTTTTGTCATGCCATCTTTTAACTTTTTCTTTAAACAGTTTGGCATTCTCATAGGCTTGAGTTCTCCATTCATCAAGTGAGCTAATGTCAAATAGCCTCTTCTCACCGGCAAGTTTGAAATACTAATTGAGCTCTTTAATGGCCCAATATGCCTTATGTTCTAGTTCGAGAGGTACGTGACATGCTTTTCCATAAACTATTTTATACGGAGACATACCCATAGGGTTTTTATATGCAGTTCTATAGGCCCATAATGCATCATCAAGTTTCTTGGACCAATTCTTTCTAGATCTGTTAACAGTCTTTTGAAAAATTAATTTGATCTCTCTATTACTCAATTCTACTTGACCACTAGATTGTGGGTGGTATGGAGATGCAATTCTATGATTAACATCATACTTAGCAAGCATTTTACGAAAGGCACCATGAATAAAATGTGAACCACTATCAGTCATTAAGTATTTAGGGACTCCAAACTTTGGAAAAATAACTTCTTTAAGAATCTTAATAGAGGTGTTATGATCAGCACTACTAGTTGGAATAGCTTCTACCCACTTAGTAACGTAATCAACAGCAACTAAAATATGTGTATACCCATTAGAGGAAGGAAACGGTCCCATATAATGAAAGCCCCAAACATCAAATGGTACAATAACAAGTGAATAGTTCATAGGCATTTCTTGACGTCTACTAATATTACCGACTCTTTGACATTCATCACAAGACAAGACAAACTTACGGGCATCTTTGAAGAGAGTAGGCCAATAAAAACCGGATTGCAATACCTTATGTGCAGTTCTATCTCCAGCGTGGTGTCCTCCATAAGCCTCAGAGTGACACTTGCGTAGGATCTGTTCCTGTTCATGCTTAGGTACACAACGTCTAATAACACCATCTACTCCTTCTTTATAAAGGTGTGGGTCATCCCAGAAGTAATGTCTTAAATCATAGAAAAACTTTTTCTTTTGCTGGTATGTGAAACTAGGTGGTATAAATTTAGCAACAATATAATTAGCATAATCAGCATACCATGGAGCAGTACGAGAAGCATTTATGATAGCTAATTGTTCATCAGGAAAACTATCATCAATAGGTAGCGGGTCATCAAGAACATTCTCTAACCTAGACAGGTTGTCTGCAACGGGGTTCTCAGCTCCCTTTCTAACAATAATATGCAAATCAAATTCTTGTAGTAGGAGAACCCATCTAATAAGTCTAGGTTTAGCATCTTTCTTTTCCATAAGATATTTAATAGTAGCATGATCAGTGTGAACAGTTACTTTTGAATCAACAATGTAAGGTCGGAACTTATCACAAGCAAATACAACTGCTAAAAATTATTTTTCAGTAGTAGCATAATTTCTCTGGGCACTATCTAGAGTTTTACTGGCATATTGAATGACATTTAATTTCTTATCAACTCTTTGTCCTAGAACAGCACCTACAGCATAATCACTAGCATCACACATAATTTCAAAGGGTAAATTCCAATCAGGTGGCTGAACAATAGGTGCAGAAATCAAAGCTTTCTTAAGTATTTCAAATGCTTCTTCAAAATCATCATCAAAGATAAAAGGAACATCTTTTTGTAAGAGATTAGTCAGAGGCCTAGAAATTTTTTAGAAGTCTTTAATGAACCTCCTATAAAAACCGGCATGACCAATGAAACTTCTTATAGCTTTAATGTCCTTAGGACACGACATCTTTTCAATAGCATCAACTTTAGCTTAATCAACTTCAATACCTCTTTCAGAAATTTTATGCCCCAAGACAATACCTTCATTAACCATAAAGTGGCACTTTTCCCAATTCAAGACAAGATTAGTTTCTTCACATCTCTGCAAAACTCGATCAAGGTTGCTTAAGCAGTCATCAAAAGAAGTTCCATATATGGAGAAATCATCCATGAAAACCTCAACAATCTTTTCACAAAAATCAGAGAATATAGCCATCATGCATCTTTGGAAGGTAGTAGGTGCATTGCATAAACCAAAAGGCATACGTCTATAAGCAAAGGTATCGAAAGGACAAGTAAAGGTGGTCTTTTCTTGATCCTCTTTTGACACAGGTATTTGAGAGAAACCAGAATAACCATCTAGAAAGCAAAAATGTGTATGTTTGGATAATCTTTCCAGCATTTGATCAATAAAAGGTAAAGGGTAATGATCCTTTTTAGTAGCTTTATTTAGTTTGCGGAAATCAATTACCATTCTATAACCTATAATGCTTCTTTGTGGGATCAATTCATCTTTATCATTAGGGACAACAGTAATGCCTCCCTTTTTAGGGACACAATGGACAGGACTTACCCACTGACTGTCAGCAACAGGATAAATTATACCTGCCTCCAGAAGCTTTAGTATTTCTTTTATTACCACTTCTTTCATCTTAGGATTTAACTGTCGTTGGTGACCAACAACCCGTTTAGCGTCTTTTTCCAATTTTATTTTGTGCTGACATAGAGTGGGACTAATGCCCTTAAGATCATCAAGAGTATATCCAATAGAAGCACGGGGCTTCTTCAGAGTTTTCAATAATTTATTTTCTTCATGCTCTGAAAGGTTAGCACTAATAATAATAGGATATATCTTTTTCTCATCAAGATAAGCATATTTAAGAGTATCAGGTAATGGTTTAAGCTCAAACACGTGATCACCCTTGGGTGGAGGAGGATCTCCTAGGATTTCAACAGGCAGGTTGTGTTTCAAAATAGGTCCCTGTTTAAAGAATACTTCATCTATTTCCCTTCTTTCATGCATAAACATATCATTTCCATGGTCTAGCAAGTATTGTTTTAAAGGATCATTAGGAGGCACGACAATTGAAGCAAGACCAATAATTTCATATTTACTAGGCAATTCTTCATCATGAGGTTCTCTACGAAATTTAGCAAAATTAAATTCATGAGACATATCCCCTAGACCAATAGTAACAACATCCTTTTTGCAGTCTCCTAGCATTAACATCATTCAAGAAGGGTCTACCAAATATAGTGGGACAAAAGTTATCTTCTGGGGAACCAAGAACAAGAAAATCAGTAGGATATTTAACTTTCCCACACAAGACTTCAACATCTCTAACAATCCCAACTGGTGAAATAGTATCTCTATTGGCAAGCGTAATTGTAACATCAAGTTCTTCTATCTCAGCAGGTGCAATATCATGCATAATTTCATTGTATAAGGAATGAGGTATTGCACTTACACTAGCCCCCATGTCGCACAAGCCATGATAACAATGATCTCCAATTTTAACAGAAATAACAGGCATGCCTACAACAGGTCTATGTTTATTTTTAGTATCAGGTCTAGCAATTCTAGCAGCTTCATCACAGAAGTAAATAACATGCCCATCAATATTATCAGCCAAGAGATCTTTAACCATAGCAATACTAGGTTCAACTTTAATTTGCTCAGCGGGTGTAGGTGTTCTAGTATTACTCTTACGAACCATAGTTGAAGCTTTAGCATGATCCTATATTCTAACAGGGAAGGGTGGTTTCTCAATATAAGCGGTAGGAACAATAGGATCAACATTATAAGTGATAGTCTTTTCTTCAACCTTAATAGGTGCAACTACTTTTACTTCAATGGGAGGATTATATTTAAACGACTTATCCTTATGGAGATCAACATGAGTAGCAAAGGATTCATATAAAGAAGCTACTATCTCAGAGTCAAGTCCATATTTAGTGCTAAATTCACGGAAACATTAGTACCCATAAAAGATTTAACACAATCAAACTTAGGTGTTATACCTGACTTCTTACCTTCGTAGAGATCCCAATCTTCAGAGTTGCGTTTAATTCTTTCCAATAAATCCCAATTGAATTCAATAGTCTTCGTCATAAAAGAACCAGTACAAGAAGTATCGAGCATGGAGCGATTATTGAGAGAAAGCCGAGCATAAATTTTTTGAATAATAATTTCTCTTGAGAGCTCATGATTGGGGCATGAATATAACATTGACTTAAGCCTCCCCCAAGCTTGAGCAATGCTTTATCCTTTGCGAGGAAAAAAAATTATATATATAATTACGATCACGATGAACAAGATGCATAGGATAAAACTTCTGATGAAATTCCAATTTCAATCGGTTGTAGTTCCATGATCCCATATCATCACATAGCCTAAACCATGTCAATGCCTTTCCCTTCAAAGATAAAGGGAAGACATTCTTATTGATAACATCCTCGGGCATACCTGCAAGCTTAAATAATCCACGAACTTCATCCACATAGATTAGGTGCAAATCGGGATGCAATGTTCTATCTCCTGTAAAAGGATTAGCTAGCAGTTTCTCTATTATACCCGAAGGAATTTCAATGTAAAAATTTTCAGTAGGTTCAGTAGATTGAGGAGCAACTTTTTGCTCTACTGGTTGGGTGAAGATACCCAAAACAAGCCCCTCAAAGGATTACTTTCCATAGCAACAGGTGACACTAAATTTCAGCACACTCTAAATTTTTTCCTTACCAAATGTCGGTGTACAAAAGTAAGGGCCCTTTTTGTACCCCTTTACTTGTGCATGGGCAGTCAGAGCCACGCCCGCGGCCACACTAAGTAGGGAAGATGAGGGAAGCCAGAGGCACAACACGGGCAAAGCAACGACAAGACCAGAGACACAAAGAGCAAGAGGGCGAGATGGATTCCCATGGCAAAACCCTTGCCGGGGCGGCCTCCGTAGCACCGGCAAGACCCTTGCCGGGGGAACTTTCCCAACGCCAGCAGAGCGCGCCACCCTTGAGCCCAAGGGTTCCAACACCATCAACCACATTGGAACCAAGGCTCGGGAGGCACCTCCATTGCGGCATGCAGATCTTTGTGAAGATCATA
Source organism: Aegilops tauschii subsp. strangulata (assembly GCF_002575655.3). Classification (NCBI taxonomy): domain Eukaryota; kingdom Viridiplantae; phylum Streptophyta; class Magnoliopsida; order Poales; family Poaceae; genus Aegilops; species Aegilops tauschii. The sequence continues at coordinate 160,952,079 of NC_053038.3, forward strand.
AGCACACAAGATCATATGAGGACCAGAAGATGACGATCCTCGGCAAGATCCTTGCCGAGGAAATCCACGAGACCCCCAGCAAGATCCTTGTCGGGGACGACCGCGATGCCACGGCAAGACCCTTGCCGGGGCCCTGGCAAGACCCTTGCCGAGGACACCTGCGGGGCCACAGCCAGGCCCACGCCTGCCAAGACTCCACCGCCGTTCCCATACAGCTGTCAGCGCAACCAGCTGGGCGAGCACCTGCGTGGCGACGTGCGGCCTCCAGGCCAACTCAGCAAGCACCCACGTGGTGGCATGCAGATCTTCGTGAAGACTGCCACCGCGCCAGCCCACCAGCCAGCCAACGTGGCACTACAACACCTCATCAGCTCGGACGCGCGTCGGAGCCAGGCGAGGCGGCGATAGCTGGGACGAGCTTCCTTGCTGTCCGCAATAAAGCAAGAAGGGCACGTCGGCATCACATTAAATGTGTTTGTCCGATGGTGCCAGAGGATAGACTTAACCACTATATACCTTTCCACCTCTGTGTGCCACTATGGCAGCCTCTTTTGTCTATAAAAGAAGGCCCGAGGCATACCGGAGAGGGATTCGGATCTTTTGGACAACGCACACACCGTAGCTAGTTCAAGAGCTCAAGAACACTCAAATATACACCAAGCAGGATTAGGGTATTACGCATCCTCGCGGCCCGAACCTGGGTAAATGATCTTTGTGCTGGCTCCTAGACCCGCTCTTTGCACAACCCCGCGCTCTCCAACCGCAGAAGGGATCCCAGTGATCCCATAGATGTCGTTTTTGCACCGACATCTTTGGCGCGTCAGGTGGGCGGCGTGATACGTCTCCAACGTATCTATAATTTTTGATTGTTCCATGCTATATTATATTCTGTTTTGGACATTATTGGGCTTTATTATACACTTTTATATTATTTTTAGGACTAACCTATTAACCGGAGGCCCAGCCCAGAATTGCTGTTTTTTGCCTATTTCAGAGTTTCGCAGAAAAGGAATATCAAACGGAGTCCAAACGGAATGAAACCTTCGGGAACGTGATTTTCGGAACGAACATGCCTAGAGGACTTGGACCCTACATCAAGACTTCAACCAGGAGGCCACGAGGTAGGGGGGCGCGCCTACCCCCCCCAGGCGCGCCCTCCACCCTCGTGGGCCCCATGTTGCTCCGCCGACGTACTCCTTCCTCCTACATATACCTACGTACCCCCAAACTACCAGATATGGAGCCAAAAACCTAATTCCACCGCCGCAACCTTCTGTACCCGTGAGATCCCATCTTGGGGACTGTTCTGGAGCTCCGCCGGAGGGGGCATCGATCACGGAGGGCTTCTACATCAACACCATAGCCTCTCCGATGAAGTGTGAGTAGTTTACCTCAGACCTTCGGGTCCATAGTTATTAGCTAGATGGCTTCTTCTCTCTTTTTGGATCTCAATACAATGTTCTCCCCCTCTCTTGTGGAGATCTACTCGATGTAATCTTCTTTTGTGGTGTGTTTGTTGAGACCGATGAATTGCGGGTTTATGATCAAGTTTATCTATGAACAATATTTGAATCTTCTGAATTCTTTTATGTATGATTGGTTATCTTTGCAAGTCTCTTCGAATTATCAGTTTGGTTTGGCCTACTAGATTGATATTTCTTGCAATGGGAGAAGTGCTTAGCTTTGGGTTCAATCTTGCGGTGTCCTTTCCCAGTGACAGTAGGGGCAACAAGGCACGTATTGTATTGTTGCCATCGAGGATAACAAGATGGGGTTTATATCATATTAAATGAGTTTATCCCTCTACATCATGTCATCTTGCTTAAAGCGTTACTCTATTCTTATGAACTTAATAGTCTAGATGCATGCTGGATAGCGGTCGATGTGTGGAGTAATAGTAGTAGATGCAGGCAGGAGTCGGTCTACTTGTCTCGGACGTGATGCCTATATACATGATCATACCTAGATATTCTCATAACTATGCTCAATTATGTCAATTGCTCAATAGTAATTTGTTCACCTACCGTAAATACTTATGCTCTTGAGAGAAGCCACTAGTGAAACCTATGGCCCCCGGGACTATTATCCATCATATTAATCTTCCGACAACAAGCTATTTCTGGCGCCGTTCTTATTTTACTTTCTTTACTTTGCATCTTTATCATAAAAATACCAAAAATATTATCCGATCATATATATCAGATCTCACTCTCGTAAGTGACCGTGTAGGGATTGACAACCCCTTATCGCGTTGGTTGCGAGGATTTATTTGTTTGTGTAGGTGCGACGGACTCGTGCGTGGCCTCCTACTGGATTGATACCTTGGTTCTCAAAAACTGAGGGAAATACTTACGCTACTTTGCTGCATCACCCTTTCCTCTTCAAGGGAAAACCAACGCAGTGCTCAAGAGGTAGCACGGCGCAGTTGTGAAAATCTGGTCTAGCAGTTAGTTTAGCAGTTCTTCATCGCCATGGCTCCCAAGAAGAAGACGATCACGGCGATCGGTTCATCGGGAGCCGAACGGCCCGTACCAGTGCGGGCGAGTGGCGAGGCGGTCGCGGACGGAAGTCGAGGCGCGGCCCGCGAACACCCACATCGCTCTGGCAGTCAAAGCCTGGCGATCCGCGTCGTTCGTGCGCGAGACGACGGGCCGCACGCCGCCAAATCCAAAGACGGAGCCGGGCCCCCCGCAGGCGGCGCGGGGCCCTCCAAGGGCGGCGTCGTGCCACCCATGGGTGGCGCGGCGACTGCCAAGACGCCTACGCTGGCGCCCACGACGCGCTCTTCCCAGGTTGTGCGCGACGAGCAGCATCACCATGCTGGTAACCCCGCGCGCCGCCGTGGGAAGAGTCATGTGCATCATTCATCGGACGTAGAAGGCCAGCATGCATGCCGAGGCACTGGCGAAAATGGCGCACAGCCGCAAGGCCGTGATAGAGCTTCTTCTAACGTGGTTAGAAGTCGGAGCGCGTCACGGTCCATGCAGCTTTCGCCGCCACCCACGCCAGTAGAAGCTTTGGCGCGCGCGCAGTTGCTCCTCGACTTTCCTCCTGCTGCGAAAAAGCTCGACGAGTGGAGAGCCACCATCCGGAGCCTCGTCGGTGTTGCCAACAATGATGAGCCGCGACCAGCGGGGCCCTCAGGCCGGCGCTCCATTGGGCCACTGCATGCCAGTGGGGGAAGGACCGGAGGTGCTGCAGCCACGGTGCACTCTCCTCCCCCACGCCAGCCACCGCGGGTGTCGGCCCGTCGTGATGACGCTTGTGATAACATTTCCATAGCGTCGTCCGACCCACAGACCCACCGCGATTAGCGCAAAGATCTTCGGGAGCAAGCCCATGGAGACGCTCGAACCACCATCGAGCGCCGGCGCGAAGCACGCCACCAGTCGGATAGGCGGGCGGGGCCCACTATGGACCACCTAGCACCGGGAGGCTCTGGCGGCCTACCCTACGAGGTGGGTTGCCCAGCCTTTACCCGTGAGCTGTGACAATTCCAGTGGCCCTCCCACCGCATGTTCAAGCCCAACGTTGGCGAGAAGTACAATGGCAAGACCCACCCGTCGGAGTTCCTCAGCATCTATACCATCGCGATGCAAGCTGCTGGAGCTCGCGACGACAAGGTGCTTCCAATTACTTCCCATTGGCACTTAAACCCAATGTCATGTCATGGTTGATGCACTTGCCAGCGGATTCCATTTCTTCTTGGTCGGATATTTGTCATGAGTTCATTGGCGCCTTCACTGAAGGCCACCAAGCTCATGGCCAGGCAAAAGATTTGCATATCATCCCACAGAAGGAAGGTGAAAACCTGCGCAAGTACATACATAGGTTCAGCCAGGTGCAGTACAACATTCCAGATGTTCATCCCGTCGCCGTGATCAGCGCATTCCATCAGAATGTGCACAACCGCAAGATGAGTGAAGAGCTGGCGATGAACAAGGTCAAAGATGTGGCCGAACTTTATGTTCTGGCCGATAGGTGCGCTCGAGCTGAAGAGGGGAGGAAGTACCCCGGCGAGGATGCCGGTGCGGAAACCGACTCCACAGACAAAGATACAGCTACCCCGACGAAGAAGGGCCGGCACCGCAATAGGAAGCGCAAGGGCAAGACCGTGCTTGCCGTTGAGGGATCCGAGGACACCGGCGCTGCCAAGAAGGCCAAGGAAAACGACACCGGCAAGGAACTTGCCGGGTGCGCCGCTTGCCGGGCCTTGGCGGCTGCCAACAAGCCAGGAGTCTCTGACAAGCAGTACTGCAAGACCCACTGCACCAAGGGCCACGACCTCCAGATCTGCCGACAAGTTGATCTGCTTGCTGAGAAGAAAAAAGATGAGCATGAGAGGCGGGACAAGGAGAAGGGTCAGGATGGTGCCGAACGATCTGGCAAGAACCATGGCGGCCAAGGAGGTCGCCGTGGCAAGGATAACCAGCAAGATAGGCCTGCTCGGGGCCCCGACAAAATGCAGGAAGACGACGGTCATGATGATGACGATGAGTCCGGTGAGCATGAGTTCCAGAAAGCTACGGAGGCCACGTGCGTCGACGGTGGCGCCTCGCTGCACACCTCTCACCGCCAGCTCAAGCAGTGGGCGCGTGAGATCACAGCAGCAGAACCTTCATTCGATGCTCAAAAGCCACTGAAGTGGACCAGCACGCCTATCATTTTTACACCGAGGACCACCCTGATCGCACAATTGCGGTCGGGTGTTTGCCGTTGTTGGTTTCGCCAACAATACACAACCTCAAGGTGACAAAAATGCTAGTTGACGGCGGGGCCGGTCTGAATTTGTTCTCGCCTGTTGTGATCAAAAGGCTGCAGATTCCTGATGGAGACCTCGAACAGACAGGCACATTTCAAGGGGTCAACCCGGGAAGGAGTCAACCGAAGGGTAAGGTCACACTGCCCGTGAAGTTTGGAGGCTAGTTGAACTACAGGATAGAGATGATTTTTTCGATGTAGCCGAGATCCCCTTGCCCTACAACGGGATCCTCAGCCGCCCAGCACTAGCCAAGTTCATGGCAGCATCACATTATGCCTACAACACGTTGAAGATGCCTAGGCCGATGACCATCATCACCGTCCCCTCCAACAAGAAGGATGCGCTGATCTGCGCGGACCAACTCTACCGGGAGGCAATTGCAGCGACTGCCCCAAGGCACTTGCTCCTGCCGCCGAAGCCCCGGGAGGTAAGAAGACCGGCAAGACCTCTCGCACCCACTCCGGCAGGCGCACCTCTTCGGAGTGCTGTTCTCCTGTCGAGGACGTGCCAGAGAGCTCCATCGGCAAGAGCAAGAAATCCAGAGCTACACCACCAGAGACCAAGAAGGTGTCCATCAAGGAGGATGGCACGGGAGGGGCTTTCCCCATAATCTCCTCCCTTGACAGCAAATAGGAAGGCGCGCTCGTCACCTTCCGGCTGGCGAATGTCGATGTGTTTGCATGGCAAGCATCCTACATCCCCGGTGTTCCCAAGGAGGTGATTGAGCACCATCTTGTTTTATGTCCTCATGCGCGACCCGTCAAGCAGAAGGTCAGGAAGCAAGCTTTGGAACGGCAGGAGTTCATCACGGAGGAGATCAGGAAGTTAGAAGCGGCAGGCTTGGTGAGGGGAGTACTTCATCCGACGTGGTTGGCCAATCCAGTGGTGGTGCGCAGGGCAAATGGGAAGTGGAGGCTGTGTATTGATTACACAGACATCAATAGGGCTTGTCCAAAGGACCCTTTCCCGTTGCCGCGCATTGACCAGATTGTTGACTCCACGGCCGGGTGCGACTTGTTATCGTTCCTTGACGCCTACTCAGGATACCACCAGATCTTCTTGACGAGAGAAGATGAAGAGACGACATTATTCATCACCCCATGTGGTACGTATTTTTTTTACGAATGCCTTTCGGGTTGAAGAGTGCTGGCTCAACGTTTGCAAGAGCAATCCAAATTGGTTTTGAGCCCCAGCTACATAGAAATATGGATGACATAGTGGTCAAAACCAAGGATAGGGCAACACTCGTACAAGATTTAGAAGAGACGTTTGCAAATTTGCGCAAGATCAACCTCAAGCTGAACCCTGAGAAGTGTGTCTGTGCTGTTCTGTCCGGCAAACTTCTCGGGTTCTTCGTGTCACAGCGTGGGATCGAGGAGAATCCATATAAGATCAAGGACATTGAGAAAATTGAGGCGCCTAGGCGGATCAAGGATGTGCGTCGGCTCACTGGCTACGTTGCCGCCATGAGCAGGTTCATCTCCAAGTCTATTGAGCATGCCCTTCCCTTTTTCAAAATCTTGAAGAAGGCGGGCCCAATGGAATGGACCCCAGAGGCCGAAGTAGCACAGCAGGATTTGAAGAAATAGCTCTCCTCTACACTAATACTGGTTGCGCCTAAACCACAAGAGTCATTGCTGCTGTATCTAGCGGCAACAAACCAAGTGGTCGGCGCCGCGCTAGTGGCGCAGAGGGAGGTCGACGAAGAGGCAGTGGCAATGGCAGGACTGTCAGATGACGAGCCAGAGCTCCCCCCGGCAGGGCCTGGTGTCGGCAAGGCAAGGCCCCCGGCTGAGTCTGACGCCGGTGGGACATGGCCCGTGCAACCAAATGAAGTGGTGCAGAAGAAGAAGATGATGCAGCACCCGGTTTACTTTGTCAGCTCCCTCTTGTAGGGGCTAGATCAAGGTACTCCGGCATGCAGAAATTGCCCTTCGGCGTCCTAATGGCCTCGAGGAAGCTGCGTCATTACTTCCAAGCACACGAAATCGCCGTCGTCACCCGCCTCCCGTTGCAACGGATATTGCATAACCCAGACGCAACCGGGAGGATTGTGGAATGGGCCTTCGAACTGTCGAGCTTTGGTTTGAAGTTTGAATGTACTTCAACAATCCAGAGTAGAGTCTTGGCAGAGTTCATTGCAGAATGGACCTAAACGCCCGACGAAGAAATCGAGGAGACCACTCTTCCCGGCAAGGAAACAAGTCGCAAAAGGATTATGTACTTTGACGGGGCTTTCTCGCTGCAAGGCGCCGGTGCTGGTGTGCTGCTCGTTGCACCCACCGGAGAGCACCTCAAGTATGTAGTCCAGACGCACTTTCCCAGGGAGATGTCAATGAACAACCCTGCTGAATAAGAGGGGTTGCTTGCCGGTCTCAGGGTCGCGGCAGACCTCGGAATCAAGAAGCTCATCGTCAGGGGTGATTCACAGCTTGTCGTCAAGCAAGTTAACAAAGATTATCAAAGCCCATTGACGGAGGCCTACGTAGATGAGGTGAGGAAGCTGGAGGAGCATTTTGATGGTATACAAGCGAAGCATGTTCCCCGAGTGGAGAAAGACATCGCCGACTACCTGTCGAAATGCGCTGCCCTCAAACTACCTGTGGAACCAGGTACTTTTGTGCTTCGGTTAACTCAACCATCCGTTGAACCATCGACAGAGCAGAACAAGCGGAGGAAATCAGGCCCTGGCAAGTACTTTCCCGCCGAGCTCCCAGGAGCCGCCGGCAAGGATGTTTCCGTGGACACTGGGCCTACCATGGGGAAACAGACTCCGGCAGGGCGTCAAGCCCTGGCCGTAGAGACAGCCGCTCCCATGGCAGAGGAAATGCCTTTGGTCCTTGCCGTCGAGCCCCAGGCTCCGGCATGGGCACAACATACCGTTCGATTCCTCCAAACAGGGGAACTCTCTGAGGAGCAGGAAGAAGCAGAGAAAGTTGCCCGTCAGTCTGCCATGTATCAATTCGTCGACGACGTTCTGTACAGAAAAAGACCAAACGGTGTGAAATTGAAGTGCATTCCCCGGGAGGAAGGACTAGAGCTGTTGGCAGAGATACACGGAGGCATATGTGGCTCCCACATAGGGTCGAGGGCCCTTGCCGGCAAGGCATTCCGGCAAGGTTTCTTCTGGCAAACAACCCTCCAGGATGCAACGACACTAGTAACCAAGTGTGAAGCGTGCTAGTTCCATTCAAAGAAGCTTCATCAACCAGCTCAAGCTCTCTAAACAATCCCTCTTTCCTGGCCATTCTTGGTCTGGGGGCTCGACAAACTGGGCCCCTTTCCTCGTGCTATCGGGGGCTTTGAGTACTTGTACATTGCAATCGACAAGTTCACAAAGTGGCCGGAGGTGGAGGCAGTGAGAAAGGTGACAGCATTATCAGCCGTCAAATTCTTCAAGGGGCTAGTCTGCCGTTTTGGTGTGCCAAATAGAGTCATCACCGACAACGGCACGCAGTTCACGAGCCGCGTCTTCATGCTGTACATCCAGGACCTCGGCAACAAAGGTCTGTTTTGCTTCTGTTGCACATCCACGAAGCAATGGCCAGGCTGAGAGGACAAATGCTGAAGTATTACGAGGCCTCCAGACAAGGACTTTTGACAGGCTACGTAGGTGCGGAAGATGCTGGATTGATAAATTGCCGGTGGTTCTTTGGTCAATCAGAACGACACCAAATCGAGCCACCGGCCAGACACCTTTCTCCCTTGTTTACGGGGCAGAAGCAGTTCTCCCCACGGAACTCGCGTATGGGTCACCCCAAGTGCTCGCTTATGATGAGTTTGAGCAAGAGCAATTGTGGCAAGATGATGCAACACTCCTTGAGGAAGATTGTCTTCGGGCGGCTGTGAGAACAGCGTGCTACCAGCAAGCCTGGCGCCGCTACCATAGTCGCAAGGTTCATGCCTGAAGCTTTGAGGAAGGCGACCTTGTTCTTCGGCGTGTTCAATCGGCCAAGAAGTGGGAAGGCCCTTATCGGGTAATACGGGTCACCAGGCCCAGCGCAGTCCGCCTGGAGACCGAAGATGCTATTCTAGTGAGCAACTCCTGGAACATCAAACATCTTTGCAAGTTTTACCCATAACACTACAAAAAAATACACTTCCGTGATGATACGTGTTTGTCACAGTAGGACGCGTTTTTTGTCATGCATGTACATCCATGACGATTTTATGACAGAATCAGGATAGTCATACCTGTGCTGTCCTAGAAGTGTTCCATGACATTAACAAAATTATCATCATGGAAGTGTCCACTTCCATGACGATAAATCGCGCGTCACAGAAGTGCTTTCGTCAAGGGTGACCGACACGTGGCATCCACCGTAATGGAATGCCGTTAAGCTATCGGGTCGGGTTTTGGATCCGATAACCCGTTAACAGCCCTGACCAATGGGGATTTTCCACGTGTAAAATCATCATTGGCTGGAGGAAACACGTGTCGACTCATCGTTGGGACAGATGTCATCCACTCATTGGACGGAAGGCACCTATGATACGTCGACACGTGGCACGGCCCAACAGAGGCCCATTCCTGTGAAAAGGCCAGCCCGTTTGACTTGGTCAAAAGGTGGCGGGCCGGCCAATGGAAAGCCTGTTAACGGCCTGTTTGCATATAGCCCATTTACAGCCCGCTAACCCAAGGCCCGTTACGCCCTATCCGAATTAGGCCCAGTAGCGTCATCTGGGCCATCCAATATGATTCCAGCCCGTTTTCACTTTTGGCGCATGTATGGCCCATGACGTCTTTCGGCCCATATGAGGCCCTATGTAACTCTTGGCCTATTAACGGCAAGTGGTGAAGCTGGCCCGTAATGAACAGTGTATCACTTTACACCCATTAACGGCCCGTGGTGAAACTGGCCCGTAATGAACAGTGTATCACTTTATACCCATTAACGGCCTGTTGTTCCATTGCGCCGTTTCCAGCCCATGTTATCTTTCGGCCTTCTCAGAGCCCATTTATTCTTGGGCTCATTTCCAGCATTCATTTACTTACGGCCGGTTACTATCATTTTCTGCTTGTGGGCCAAATTCAGCCCGTGGTTACAGTCGGCCCGTTTGTGGTCCATTAATACGTTGGGCCTTTTTCATAGCGTCATCAAATACGGCCTATTAACGATGGCCCGTTATGGTCGGCCCATGAACGGAAGATTCCAACTCTAGCCCGTTTACGGCCATAATGTGGTCTGTTTGGCCCATGTTTGGCCAATCGATCATACGGCCTGTATAAGGCCCATTGATGATACGTCCCGCAGAAGGCCCATTGATTCTACGGCCCGTAGAAGGCCCATTGTTTCTACGGCCCGTAGAAGGCCCACTGTTTCTACGGCCAGTAGGAGGCCCAGTGTCACTACAGTAAATATTAGCCCATGGTTATTGTGGCCTAGTTTTAAAAAATAGGTTATTGCAGCCACTAGCTAACCGCGGAAAAAGAACAACAATGACTACAAGCAAACAAATAAACAAGACAACAAGGAAATAAATAAGCAAGCAACTAACACTAGGCTATCATGGCTATTACACATATTACATTCACTGGGCATCAAAGTTCGCCACCAGTGCAAATATAGCGAACAAAGCAGCATATCATATACACTGGTTGTCAAAGTTGACGACCAACGCAAATAAACGCCACAGCAAAACAAATCGAGAACTGAAACCACTTTAGAAGATCTCAAGAAACAATATCCTGGGTACCCATAATGCTGGCAAGATTCTTAGCAAGCTTATTAACTTTCTCTTGTTTGGCGCTTAAATCCTCCAGCGCTTGCTGTTGCACCAGAAAATATGCATCTGAATTCTGCAGGGACTTCCTCAGTCCTTCAGCTTCCTGTCGCAGCACATCTGATCGATGTCTTTCAACTTGAAGTTGAGACTCAAGAAGACGAACTAATTCAGGCAGCGAGTTCGAAGAGCTTGTGCCAGCAGTAGTGGCCAGTAACTCGAACACTACATCAAGACAGGACTTTTGGGTTCCCTCACTGTCGTCAAGATAGTTTTTATCAGCTTTCTTGGAGACCAACAGGGATGTCTCACTATCTTGAACCTTATCTGCATTACTTCCTTTACCATTGGATAACGCGGTACTGTTCTCCAATGTTTTGTCCGCATTCTAAAAGAGAAACAAGCAGACACATCACATGTTTACCATGTTGTATATGAAACTCATTTTGGTAAATGAGTTCAGTAGAAAAGTGGATAGGATAACAGCATGAAACAAACATATATCTATGTACCATGGTCACTTTATGGTCTATATCATTCTAGTTTTTGTTGCCAAATCAAGATAGAGACATAGTTCAAATAATATTTGTTCAAGACAAAGCAGAATAGACAGAATATAAGTGTGGGTAACTATAGAGCAATAACAACACTTGTAATGTGCATGACATGAGAACATAACTGTTTATTCAATTGAAACTGAAATCAACATAGAGCAGGTTACAACAGCAAACCAGTTAAAGAAACAGGTTTAAAACATACCTATTGCACCATTGGAGTTTCAATTCCATCCTTCAAATTTGAAAATAGTTGGTATGAGTAAATACAGTAATGCAAGAGCAAAGGAGTATGAACCATAGCTACAGAACCTGACCTGAGAACAAATCTTGTTCTCCTTTAAGCTTTGAGTTGGGATTCGGAAGGGTGGTCCTCGTGCTTTGGGCACTGCAGTTCCCTTACTAACTGCTCGTGTTTGGGTGCTCTGTGGTGGAGACGGTGCTGTGTCAACTTGAACTGGGTTACTATTTGCCGGGGTTGGGGTTAGAAGGGGTGTAGCTGGTTCTCTGTCCAACTGGGTAGGGGTACAATCTGCGAGAGTCTGGGTTATGTGTGGTGGATCTGGTCCTTGGGCAAGTACAACCGTGGTTCTATCTGCATCAACTGGTACATTGTATGATAGACAGGTGCAATGGATAGTGGGGAATAAAAGAGGGCATGAAATAATTCATATTTATGTTGTCTAACCAAACAGGATAGCATGACACAATTTCACATATATGATGGCTAACTAAACAGGATAGCATGACACAATTTCACATTATGATGGCTAACTAAAAAAGATGGAAAGACATAGTTCAAAATATGAGACTATGTAAACAGGATGACATGACATAACTATATAATGTGTTTATTAAATAGGTTGGCATGCCATAATTCACATACATTCACGGATAGAATGCCATAATTCAAAATAAGATGACTGTAAACACTAAACAGGATGAGATGATATAACTATATGATGTCTTTATTAAATGGGTTGCCATGCCATAATTCAGATAGATGATGTGTATGTACTATGTAAACATGATGGCATGATATAATTCAAATATATGATTTATATAGTAAGCAAGTAAGCAGATGGCAATCCATATATCATGTAAAAACTAAGCAATGCAAGACAACATGCATGACATGGGTAATATAACCCTGCCAAGTTTGAGCATAGACCTCAGGGGGGAAATAGGACAAGTCATCAGTCTCTGAATCCCCCTCTGAGGAGCTCTCTGTAACCAGCAAGATGTCTGCTTCAGCAAGTAGCATTGTCTGCTCTGAATACCTTGTTTTCACTCCAGATACTTCCATCACCGCTTCAAATGGCTGATGCACAGGAAGAGTAGCTGAATATACAAACGTTGTCGACAAATGGAACACGTAATACAAAAAAATGATAGCATGATGTAATTCACATACATGATGATTGGCTAAACAGCATGGCATTGCATAATTCACATATATAATGCCTTTGAAACAAGATAGCATTGTATAATTCACATATATAATGTCTTGCAACAAGATGGCAATGCATAATTCACATATATGGTAATTAGACACTGAACAGGTGGCATTCACACAAAGCATGTCTAAACTAATCAAATGACATAGCAATGCGAGACACCACACGCATGATATGAGCAACATAACCCTGCCAAGTTAGAGCATACACCTCGGGGGGGGATAGGACTGGTCATCTGTCTCTGAATCCTCCTCTGAGGAGCTATCCATAACCAGCGAGATATGCGCTTCGTCAGATAGCATAGTCTGCTCTGAAGACCTTGTTTTCACTCCAGAATTTGCCATCACCGTGTCAAATGGCTGATGCACACGAAGAGCAGTTGAATGTACTAACATTGTTGACAAATGTAATATGTAACGAGAAAAAGGATGGCCTGATATAATTTACATATAAGTTGACTGGCTAAGCAGGATGGCATTGCAAAATTCACATATATGATGCCTGGCTAAACAAGATGGCGTTGCATAATTCACATAAACGATGAATAAACTAAACAGATGGCATTCGCACAAAGGATGTCTAAACTAAGCAGATGACATATTTGATGTATAAAGTAAGCAATGCAAGACACCATATGCATGATATAACCAACATCAGCATGCCAAGTTAGAGCGAAGACCTCAGGGGGTAAATTGGAGTTGTCTTCTTCTTCTGAATCACCCTCAGAACAGATATCTTCCTCTCGATTACAATCCGAAATGCATGGAGGGGAGGGGGGCTGCCTTTGCGCCTACCATGGAGCAACGTCTGCATGAAATTTTATTGCCACGCAAGGCTCGTCTCTTTTGCTCTACATGTTCAGTTCCATTGTTTACAATAACTGTCATGCATAGGAATAAAACATAGTGAGATTATGTAAGGAGTGCATGCAGAAATCCAGAGTGATGGTAGCAACCTGTGGATAGACCCAAAACCAATAATAGCAGGCAGATAATGGCTTCAGTTAAAAAATACAGATAATGGCTTCTTTACTGTTTGTTTCGCACCCAACATGAAACTCATAGTAGACACCGGAGATTAACCAGATAGTAGATAGATACTATTGATAGCGGCCCCGATATGTACCCCACAACCATTTAAAAACTCAAGTTGGACCATTAGTTTGGAGCTGACTCAGAGTCTAATCGGTGAACAGGACGATAAAGTAGCATGTAATATTTAGCGACGCATAACGTAAGCAGACATGAAAGAGTGCGACCTCTCTTGCGGACCCGTGGAGTCCTCGAGGTCATCTGCTCGGTTGATGATGGTAATGCAGTTTTCATGGCTGCCAGCTGCGGGGAAGAAGATCTGAGGCGGCGAAGGACAGTCTGGAGGCCGGATCCCTGCTGTGCTGGACCCTTCTGTCGTTGGAGCAGCTGAGCTGGGGTGGACGACGGCGCAGCAGGAGCGGGACAAACCACGCAAGGTTTTCTTTGACAACTATCTGTAAGAGAAGTAATTCTATAAGGGCCCGTTTGAATTGGAGGATTCCAACAATGCAGGGATAGGAAATAGACAGGAATAGGATAGGAATGCACGTGCAAAACAGAGAATTTAAAAGCACAGGATTTCTGCCAATCTGGGTGTCTGATTCACAACAATTGGAAGATCACAGGATGCAAAGAAGGATGGTGAGATTAAGTCAAACCACAAGAAAATGTACGGTTATAATGCTATTATGCTACTATCTCTTAGTCTTGTGCTTCATGAATAGGAATTTGAAAAGGAGGACAAGTGAAAATTAAAATTCCTACGTTTTTTCTTTCAAGGAGACACTAAAGGAACAAATCCGTGTGCTCAGTGGACAATATATATAACATCTAGAGTAAAAATGAGATGCAACAAGTGTACAACCTCTTTGGCGAAGCCATGTCGATCTCAGCGTGATTGGGTTGGACGATGAGGATGCTCCGGCTTACTTTGCTGTCGGAGGAGGGGAAGAAGATCTTAGGCGTCTGGAGATGGAGCTCGAGGTACTGCTCCACTGTGATGGAGGGTTTCGTCGTTGGAGCAGCTCCGGTGAGTTGTACGACGCCGAGGCTGAAGCAAGACAAGAGAGACAATGAACAACGTTAACCTGAGTGGAATTCTAATAGCATCTCCAATACATGACGTAAAATACATAACCACAAACTGCTAGATATAAAATACATCAGCCGCTCATCTCTGAACTTAACTGTCAAAACTGAACTTAACTGTCGAAACTGAACTTAACTGTCGAAACTGAATTTTGCTGTCGAACTGAATTTTGCTGTCGAAACTGAACGCACTAGCAAGGTGAGGCTACACGTCGGTCGACTGACTTTTTCATCTCTGGTCAGTCGATTTCGCAGCCGTTGGATACGAAATCAAGGGCCTGCGGTTCATCTTCAACCTCCACCCCCGTGAGCCGCCAGCCACCACCGGCCAAACAGCAGCCCCCCGCCACCCGCGGCCGTCGGTGTGCCGCCCCGCCCGCCCCGAAAACACTCCCCACCGCCGGTCCGCCGCCGCCCCGGCCATCCCTCTAGGCCCCCCCATGCCGAGCTTTTTCTCCGGCAATCCCCACGCCACCGCCCTGCCAACGCTAGCGACCACCGCCCCCATCCTGAACCCTAAGATAGAGAGTGGGGTACCTCTTCGGCGAGCCCCCCTCCCCGCTGCGGCTGGTTGTTCCTTCACCACAGCGAGCCCCCCCACCCCCTAAAAATCGACTGACCCAAAAGATGATTCAGTCGACTGAAGTGTAGCTAAATTGGAGCAGCATCGGAAGCAAGAGCGAGAGCAGCAGCGCGAGCAAGAGCAATAGCAAGAGCAGACTAGGCAGGGGACCGAGAGCAAGAGTAGAGCAGTAGCGCGAGCGAGAGCTAAAGCAGCAGCAGCTCCTACTGATGTGGACGTCGCCGCCGAGGGAGCGACGCCGTGGAGGAAGTGGCCGGCGACGCCGCCGTGGATGGAGCTGCGCCGTGTCGGCTTGGGACCGACCGCCGGCAGCGCCGTGAGATCGAATCAAGAAGAAAATGCGGCGATTGGTGTACAACCTCTTTGGTGGCACCGATTAGGCCGCAGCTTCATCCAAGGAAACGATGATGATGATGCTCTTCCGGTGGTGCAGGTGAAGACAGCGGTATAGGAATGAAGGTGGCGCGAAAGACGAGGGGAACGTCGGGGCAACTCCTTGGAGGTGGAGGACGGGGTGGCTGAACCGGCGGGACGATGAGATCGACGACGGATCCTCATCCGGTACGGTGGATGAGGGACGTTGAGGTGTTGCTGTGGACAACGTTGTCGGGGAAGAGGCTCCGGCTGGGTGGCGGACGGAGCATGGTGTGGGGTTTCGTCGCGGGTTTTCGCGGCCTCGGTGTACGAATGGGTGGGCGGATGGGATGGTAGTGGGGAACCATGGCTTAGAGACGCGCTTGTCCGAAATGTGGGGTAAGTTACGAAAGTACCCCCACCGATTTGAGGCGGTTCTTTTGGTTCAGGGGTACCACTGGCATTTCACGTGTCGGGATTTCACAGGAGGTGGGAGTTTTTGTGCGCGTTGTAATTTTGGAATAGCAAGGCGTGGGTTGAGATGGAGGGAGTTGTCGGAGCACAACGAGACAAAGATATATCTTAAATATTTCGGGCTAACAAGGCGGGGGTTGAAATTCCCGGACAAGCCTAACGTGTACTGTACCAAATCAATGCGCAGTACAAATGTCGTTCAAAACTTTGAATTCATGTTATGTTCAATTAAAATATTTCGCTACGTGTATAATGCATGCATGTGACGCCCGGATAATTAAGCTACAGTAACACTCTACTAATGATGCCACGTCACCACTGTTATTGTTACTAAACTCACTCTGGTTCAAATCCCGTTCGAATTCAAAATTCGAAATCAATTGAAACAATAAAAGTTTCCGAATATTAAAACTAAAATGTCCGGACTGAACCAAATATTGCATAGGTAATTATGGTGGAGAAACCACACCTTTATAAAATGTTTAAATACTATCAGATAAATAAAACTGCAGCATAAATAATTATTTAAATACCTTTTGTAATTAATAAAATGTCAAACTAAATTATTTGAGGTCTAGACTTTTTGTGACAATGGCCTAAATTGAATTACTAAATTAGATGCCAAGTATATATTTTACAAAAAAAATAGTAAACAAAGACAAAAAAAGAAAAGAAAACTAAAAAAAGAAGAATGAAAAGAACCCCCTGGGCTCCGGCCCAGCAGGCCATCAACCCCACTGGGCCAACCCACCAGGCCCAGCCGGCCACACCTTATCCCCTCACCCCCAGCCAAACCCTAACCTAACCCGAACCACCACCCACTCTCCCCGATCCCCTCTCTCTCTCGCTCCTCCCCGATCGGGATCGGGGGTGCTCGACGCCGCCGTCGCCTGGAACCCCCGCCGGGGCCACCCTACCACCCGCTGTCGTCGGTGCCGCCACCCCGTCTTCGTCGCTCGTCCTCACCTCCCTCCTCGCGACGCCAACGCCTCGCCGCCCCTGGACATCGGCGCTGTAGCCGTGCGCTACACCACCGCCGCCCGGAGACCTCGCCGCCTCGACCTCTTCCCTGTCGTCGACCCCGCCGACCCGTCCCCGTCGTCCTCCCTGCCGGATCACATCGAGCCTCGCCGCCACCTCTGCTCTCCAACGCCAGTGAGGGCCGTGCCCTCATCCTCCCCTCCTCCTGTCTCCCTCGCGCACGCGCTCACGGGCACAGCCACGTCCAGCGCACGCGTCGTCCCGCGCGCGCACGTCACCCGCTCCGGCGCCCGTGAACCCCGCTGCTGCCTCCGGACGCCTCCGTCGCCCCGTTCGCTTTCGCCCCTGGCCCCCTTGTGGTTCCCACAGTGGCTGCCGCCGCTCGCCGTCCCACCTCCGCCCCCTGGTCGCGCTCCGGCAAACACTCGCCGTGCCCTGGGTCTGCCTTCGGGCGCCCACGCCCGAGCGCCTCCGCCCGGCTCCGCCCGATTAGCCACAGCCGCTATGGCCCCTCGAGGCCACTCATAGGGGGGCCCCGCCCCCTAAAACGTTAAAAAAAGGAATTAAAAAAGAATTAAAAAATAAAAATATTAATTAATTAATTAATTAACTTAATTAATTGAGTTTAAGTAACCTAATCAATTAGCTAAACTAATTAAACCTGCTTAGTTAGTCTTAGACAATGACAGTGGGACCCACATGTCAGTTTGACTAGGTCAACTAACTAGTTGACTGCTGACATCACCCTGACATCATGCTGACGTCATAATTGCATTTCTAATTAAATTAATTTTGTTAATTCTAAAATGAATTAAATATTTAAAAATTAATATAAAATAATCCGTAGCTCGGATGAAAATACTTTGTACATGAAAGTTGCTCAGAACGACGAGACAAATCCGGATACGTAGCCCGTTCGTCCGCCACACATCCCTAGCATAGCGAACCCGCAACTTTCCCCCTCTGGTTCATCTGTCCGAAAACGCGAAACACCGGGGATACCTTCCCGGATGTTTCCCCCCTTCGTCGGTATCACCTCCTACCGCGTTAGGGCAGACCTAACACCGCGCATTGTCAAGTCATGCTTCGTCGCGCATATGTTTCATTATATTTATTGTTTCTTTCCCCCCTTCTCTCGCTAGACATCGAGACCAACGCCGCTGCTACCCAGTACGACTACGGTGTTGACGACCCCTCCTACTTGCCAGAGCAACCAGGCAAGCCCCCCCTTGATCACTAGATATCGCCTATTCTTCTCCATACTGCTTGCATTAGAGTAGTGTAGCATCTTACTGCTTTTGGTTAATCCTATTCTGCTGGATAGCCTGTCATCATTACTACAGTTGTTACCCTTACCTGCTATCCTACTGCTTAGTATAGGATGCTAGTTTTCCATCAGTGGCCCTACACTCTTGTCCGTCTGCCATGCTATACTACTTGGCCGTGATCACTTCGGGAGGTGATCACGGGTATATACTATATACTTTATATACAGGACACATGTGGTGACTAAAGTCGGGTCGGCTCGTTGAGTACCCGTAAGTGATTCTGATGAGGGGGCTGAAAGGACAGGTGGGTCCATCCCGGTAGAGGTGGGCCTGGGTTCCTGACGGCCCCCGACTGTTACTTTGTGGCGGAGCGACGGGGCAGGTTGAGACCACCTAGGAGAGAGGTGGGCCTGGCCCTGGTCGGCGTTCGCGGATACTTAACACGCTTAACGAGATCTTGGTATTTGATCTGAGTCTGGCCATTTGGTCTATACGCACTAACAAACTACGGGGGAACAGTTATGGGCACTCGACGTCGTGGTATCAGCCGAAGCCTTCGTGACGTAAGCGACTGAGTGGCGCGCGCCGGATTGGACTGGAACGCCTGCTAGGCTAGGTCTGCTTCCGGTCGCGTTCACAACGTGCAGGTGTGCAATGGGCGATGGTCCCAGACCGCTGAGCCATAGGATTTAGACCGGCGTGCTGACCTCTCTGTTGTGCCTAGGTGGGGCTGCGATGTGTTGATCTTCCGAGGCCGGGCATGACCCAGAAAAGTGTGTCCGGCCAAAGGGGATCGAGCGTGTTGGGTTATGTGGTGCACCCCTGCAGGGAAGTTTATCTATTCGAATAGCTGTGTCCCTCGGTAAAAGGACGACCCGGAGTTGTACCTTGACCTTATGACAACTAGAACTGGATACTTAATAAAACACACCCTTCCAAGTGCCAGATACAACCCGGTGATCGCTCTCTAACAGGGCGACGAGGAAGGGATCGCCGGGTAGGATTATGCTATGCAATGCTACTTGGTGAACTTACCATCTACCCTCTTCTACATGCTGCAAGATGGAGGTGGCTAGAAGTGTAGTCTTCGATAGGATTAGCTATCCCCCTCTTATTCTGGCATTCTGCAGTTCAGTCCACCGATATGGCCCTTTACACATATACCCATGCATATGTAGTGTAGCTCCTTGCTTGCGAGTACTTTGGATGAGT
Source organism: Aegilops tauschii subsp. strangulata (assembly GCF_002575655.3). NCBI lineage: Eukaryota > Viridiplantae > Streptophyta > Magnoliopsida > Poales > Poaceae > Aegilops > Aegilops tauschii. The sequence continues at coordinate 160,971,568 of NC_053038.3, forward strand.
ACTCACGGTTGCTTTTCTCCCTCGTTTTCCCCTTTCCTTTCTACCTGGTTGTTGCAACCAGATGCTGGAGCCCAGGAGCCAGATGCCACCGTCGATGACGACTCCTACTACACCGGAGGTGCCTACTACTACGTGCAGCCCGTTGACGACGACCAGGAGTTGTTAGGAGGATACCAGGCAGGAGGCCTGCGCCTCTTTCGATCTGTATCCCAGTTTGTGCTAGCCTTCTTAAGGCAAACTTGTTTAACTTATGTCTGTACTCAGATATTGTTGCTTCCGCTGACTCGTCTATGATCGAGCACTTGTATTCGAGCCCTCGAGGCCCCTGGCTTGTATTATGATGCTTGTATGACTTACTTATGTTTTAGAGTTATGTTGTGATATCTTCCCGTGAGTCCCTGATCTTGATCGTACACGTTTGCGTGCATCATTAGTGTACGATTGAATCGGGGGCGTCACAATGCAACCTACTACTCAAATGAACGTTTTAGTGCATTCCAAACGTATATACTACGGCTTCAATATGAACTAAATTTGAATTCGTTTCTCTATTTGAATAAGATCTACAGTAATGATTGTTGTGAAGTCAAAGCATTTGAATTCGTTTCTCTGTTTTAATAAGATCTACAATCATCATTATTGTCAAGTTAAACCATCGTTTGTGTATTATCTTCACAGCACAGCACATGATTAGTCTCGAGTTATGTATGAACTATGTGTACTATATGAACTCGAACTAGATTTTTTGAATCCACTTTTATTTGATTTCAAATCACATTACATTTCTAGCTCTAGCTAGATCTTCATAATCTAAACCATGTCTCATATGTATAATGTGTTTATCACATTGTGTATGGTGCCCCGCCCCCTACGCCTACAAGTATTTAGATGTGAGTTGAAAACACCACACATTACCACAAATGCAAATAAAATGTGAGAATGTTCGATATATAGTATTGTTTAGATTGTTCGATATTTAGTTATAAGCTGCAAACGCCACACATTATCACAAATTCAAATAAATTGTGAGATTGTTTGATGTATAGTATGGTTTGGATTGTTCGACATTTAGCTGTGAGTTGCAAACGCCATGCATTATCACATTATGGTATAACATGTGCACAGCACGTGTATCACCGCTATATTCATGCATGCAATGTTTAAAACACTATGATCTCCTATTCAAATATATGAATCCGCTTTCATATCAAATTATGATCTTTGCTAGTCTCTTACACCCACACAATCCTCTAACCTTTGTAGCTACCACTAACTTTCTCTCGTGCATGCACACGCCCTCCTCTCCCTCCCCGTCCCTCGGCATTCTATCCACCGGGCACATTCATTTTTTTCTTTAGGTCGTTCTCCCAGAGTCTCCACAACTCCTTTTCGACACACACCGATCGATAAACCTCTCCAGCGATGCCTGCCTACAACATACACACACCTTCAATCTCCTCCTTTATGTGTCCTTGCCTCGTGTCTCTCATACGGTCAGACACATGTGTAAACTCTCGCCCCTCTTTTCATTGATCTCACAACCGCACACTCCTCCCCCTATCTAGCTAGTAGTTGGGCCTCTCGCACCACCTCCTAGCTCCATTCTCTCTGTCTATCCGTCTCGTTGGGCCTTATTTGCCTCAAACAAATGGACGTACACCGACCGATCTCTCGCTATACATATAGCTAGCTAGGTCCTTATAACTCGTTTTTACCACACATCAATCGATCTACCTCATTAGTTGTGTCTCTCCCTTCCTCCGACAAACAACAATTGATCTACCGATCTAGTTAGGTTTGCTTACCAAACACATGGTTCCCCTTCATCATCATCCATGGATGCGTCCCGATAGATCTATCACGCACAGGCACACACAGAAACACATCCCCACTCTTATTGATAACATTGCAGTTCCACCCTCAGTTTGTCTAGTAGGCCTCTCCCACCATCTTCAAGAAGCAACTCCATCACCCATCCAACACTCTACCCCTCTCCCTCCCTCTCCCTCCCTCTCTCTCTCCTCTCTCTCTCTCTCTCTGTCCCATCATATTTCCCGTCCTTCAGTTATGTATGGATGTCGACCGATCTCCCTCAATACATAGCTGGGTCTCTCCTTCTCAACACATATACGAGTCGTTCTACCTCTATAGTTAGGCCTCTGCCTACCCCTCCCCCCACCCCCTCCCCCCCACACACACCGATACATCGAGCGCTCTAGTCATGTCTCCCTGCCACACACAAACTTCACATGTGCCCTCTAACGTTCCGGTAGGCCAGCCGCCCTATATCTTTGACTTGCACACACACACACACACACACAATTTCGATGGCTCTCTTCATCGATCTCGCACCCACCCACTTGATCCTCTCTTTGACTTTATCGATAGCTATGACCCCTCCCTCTCTTCTTGTGGATTGCCCGACCCTCTATGTATGATATGGATAGGCCTCCATTTCACACACATTGCATGCAAAATTTTGTTTGAGATGTCATCGACACATATTCCCACAAATAATTCACGAAATCAACCCCCCACCCCACCCCCACCCCAAAACAAAAAACACTCACGAACGCGGTTTGTATCTCTCACACACACCCACGTAGGTGGCGGACGTGCACGAAGAGAAGAGGTGCATGCACGGCGCACGTACTCCTATCTCTTTCCCAACCACACCCGCGCGGGTACACTGTGGAGCTCATTTCTATACGAAAAAGGCAGCCCACGTGGTAATTTGGCACGTGTACTGGTTGTCCACTTGGTGGAGGGAGGATTGTCTACCACGGGTGACCAAACAAATTGCGACTTGACGTGTTATGTTAAAAAAAGAGGCAAACCATGTGGGGCCTACCTTAGAGGCAAGGCTCTATACACTGGCGTACTTTTCATGTGTCCCGTCAACTCGCAGAACGAGGAGAAGCTTGCGTAGTACGCCGTCTCCCCCGCCCACGGGCGCGGTGGCTCGTGGGATGAGGTGAAGCTTGCTCCGCCTTACGCCCGCTCCCTCGCCCATGCGCGCGGTGGCTCGCAGGACGAGGAGAAAAATTTACTACTCCCTCCGTTTACTCCTCGTCCCTACTACCTTGGTTATAGAGATTATATCATATTGTTTGGAATATATATGTCCTTTAGTAGATTTCAATATGAACTACTAGTACATACTCCAAACACTGATGTATATAGACGTATTTTAGAGTCTAGATTCACTCATTTCGCTCCGTATGTAGCACTCTCCCTCGCCCCTCGACCTCGCCCACGTGGTGGATGTGCAGCAATTCATTCGATCTCATATAGCCAGAACGATATATACTGCACTACCATTATTGCTCGACTTCCCGAAGAGGCGAAGAGCCAATCGCAAGGTTAATATTTTGGAGATGCCAAGCGCAAGGTTATAGGAGAACGAGTAGTAGGTGCCGCGTCATTTATAAATAAAGTTTTTTTTCTTCAGTGGCACGTACGCAATATGATAGGTTCATATGGAGAGAAAAGGAAACTGCTCCACTATATACATAGTCAGGACGGGCCAGCCTACACGGTTGCTTGCTGGGGTTGCTCTGTTCACACTCTCTCGCACAAAATGACTGTGGCCACATCTCTAAAATCCCGGCGGATCACGTGCGCTTGGGGAAGGGGTGGATGCTTAGTGTAGATGCGGTGGGCGTCGCCGACGGCGAAAACCCACTGTCGGCACGTCCCGATCAGGGGTCCCCGCCGTTCTCTCTCACAAAGCCGGTGAGGTTGCCTTCGTCCCTTGCTCACTGCCGCGACATGGGCAGTTGCCGCCTCCTGCCGCCCTCCTAAAGGTTGAGCTACGTCCCTCAGGTACAACTCCCTTTACATCCGGCTTGCACCACTGCTCCAGCTGCCCACATCACTCCTTGTGGATATTTCTCTACTTCTTTGCCCCGCACATACCTCTACTGGCTTCTACGTACTATATTTGTGATGAGTTTATGTCTCATCAACTAGTCCCAATAATCTGATTCTAATCACGCTTCTTCAATTTCTTTGCCACGGGGATGCTCATCTCGATTTTGGTGAAACTGCACAAAATGATCCGATGGTCAAAAGGTCGCAAACTTCATTTATTAGGAAGCTCGAACGTTGCCAGCAAATTGAAGCCTGGTCAGGGTTCACGGTTCAAGGGCTAGGGACTGCATGGATTGTTTTTTTCTTTAGCTGCCTATGTTCCAAAATAAGTGTCAACTTTAGTAGTAGTACAACTTTGTACTAAAGTTTGCACAAAGTTGAGACACTTATTTTGGAACGGAGGGAGTACATATTTGCTATGATCTGTCAATCATTGAGATGCAATAGCATGCATGTTAGTCTCCTTTGTATTTGATGAAATGTTGCAACGGGCAACCTTGGACGCAAGATACATGTAACAGAAGTTGGAAGCTTCATAGCATTGTACAAATTTATCTCGCTGATAAATTACAATACGTACTATACTAATACTTCCTCCATTCCTAAATATAAGTCTTTGTAGAGATTTCACCATGAACCACATGCGGATGTATATAGATGCATTTTAAGTGTAGATTCATTCATTTTGTTCCGTATGTAGTGCAATCTCTACAAAGACTTATTTACTAGTAATAGGTAGCCCCCACTACTAGGAATTATCTATCCTCTCCTTGAGCCACATCATCAAAATTGATGTAGCCGTTAGATGAAGTAAATCAGTCCATAATAGCCGTCTGATCTAGACGTTGAGAGGCTCCGCACTAAGCCACATGCAAGCATGCAGAAATACCGTGGCACATGCATGTGAATGGGTTTTAAATCACATCAACATGTCTGCATGCAAGCATGCACCGGTAGCATGCATGTAAGTGAGCTTTTAAGTCCCATTAACATGTCAAAAAGAAAAAGAAAATCCCATTATGCAGTAGGAGTTGGCTGATCTTTTTTCCTTACGTGGGATGATCTAAATGATGATGGGAGTTTATTTAGTTTGGCTACCACATTTGTCATGCGGTTATAGATTTTTTTAGTTCTATGAAATCGATAATTTTGCGCAGAGAGATATACCGCTGTTCCGCGGCAACGCGCGGGGACTCATCTAGTAATATTTGGGAACGGAGGGAGTACTATGTAAAGAGTTAGGTGTCGCACGGTGATAGTGTGAGGTGGGCCATGTAATCACTGAGCCTGCGTGTTTTCACTGCTCTTGCACGCCTCCGCTGTAAGAATGGAGAAAATTGTAATGTAGTAGTAGTACCTTCTTTCGCCGAAAGCATGGGACATCCAGCAGTCCTACCACCTCAGTAATAAAGACCAATGAGCCATCAAATCACATAGACCCAGCAGTAAGTTGGACGGACGAAGCAACCATCACTCTTGTGCCAGTGAGAGGTCGCGTCCGCTCTGCTCGGGCATGAATGCGGCAACGATTCTTTGGAGCGGCGCTGACCGTTTCGGGCGGGAAGCGCGCGCGGGCGATGGAGGGGCTTTGGGTGGGCCAGGCTGGTCAGGAGCGGGCGTGGCAGCTGTCCGCATGTCCCTACCGGACACGCCCGGAAACGAGAGGATGCACCGACTCTTGCGGCTAAAATCATACACTACACAACATCTCTCTGTAGGAGTAGGTCGATCTGTCGGTCTCTCTAACACACACATGCTGTTAAACACACACACACACACACACACACACACACACCTTGGTCCCGTTGCACCTTCTAACGTGACTTATTACACTTAGACGGAGGGAGTAGTAAGTATACGAGATACGGTGGCACACTGACTTAAGTCGAATACAAGTGCCCAAAATTTGTGTGCATGTTATAATAAGGATTCACTTAAAATAGTACGCGAGCGAACAGAGGGATCAATTGGACAGTGTTCCCGAGCAGTAGCGAGATGTGTGAGGTAAGATACACCGCTGGCGCTTTTATTTTTTCTTATTAATTTGTTTGTTTCACCCTCTGACTGGTGGGACCCAACATACTACGTGGAGAGAGGTAAGGTGACTAAGGCTGCATTACTTCTGCACCACTGTGGATAGTCTTACCACCAAAGCCACATGACACGATTATGATTGAAATCCCAATGACTCCCACACACACAAAAAAACACGGCATGCTTGTCACACGAATGCAGGAATGTATAAAAGGTTATTTCCCTCTCGTTGAACATAACGGGAGGGTTGTGTAGCTGGTTAGCCTGTTCGCTCATCAAACTTGAGGTCTCGGGTTCGATAACTACACTTGAGCATAATTTGTGCCAGGAGGATTCTTTGACTGGTCAAAATGTTTTCTAGGGTTTGCACGCTTCACACTCTCTCTCTAGTATATATATACACGCTGGAGCCTCAGCGCTTGTAGTTGCTCTCTTCACACTCTCTCGCCCTCTCCCGCTGGAGCCTCAGCGCATGTAGTTGCTCTCTTCACACTCTCTCGCCCTGTCCAGATCTAAACAAGACTTCGTTGGCCTCTCTCTCCCCTCACTGCTGCTCAAAGATCCGGCAGGATCCATCCACCGGGAAGGGAAGGAGGTTTAACGCTGTCGCCGTTGGCGAGGGACTACCGGCGCAGCTGTTCACTTTCCACCCAGCGGCGGCGCGGGAGGGCCTCCGACCCCTTCTTCTTCGCCGCCGTCCAGTCGCCCACCGAACCACGCCCCAAGAACCTTAAGGTATAATTTACTTACTCCACATGCATTGCTCTAGCTACATGTATACCATGAATCTAGGACGTGGTTCAAAGAGGAAAGGAGTGGGGGAAAGTAGTGGGAAAAGTTGTATATAGCATGAATCTAGGACATGGTTCAAAGAGGAAATGAAGGGGGAAAGTTGTATAGCTTGAATCTAGGACGCGGTTCAAAGAGGAAAGGAATGGGGGAAAGTAGTGGGGAAAGTTGTATCGCATAAATCTAGGACGTGGTTCAAAGAGGAAAGGAAGGGGCGAAAGTACTAGTTCAAAAAGGAAAGGAAGGGACAAGGCTGTAGAGTTTGGGTAGGACTAGATTTGCTGCGCTCACATAGGGAAAGGTGTCTAAAGATAACAAAACTGGGACCAACACAAATATGCTCCTTGGTTGTTTGTTCTTTGTTGCAACAGACTGTGCATGACCACAGTACATCGGTAGATGCACATGGTGCTGGTGCGTCCACTGTCCCGTGCAACTCTTTAGCTGTTGTTAATCTAAGGCCCTGTTTGGTTAAAAACTCCCTAGTCCCTACCTGCTTAGTTCCAGGGACTAAACATGGACTAGAGGTTATTAAATGACATGCTAAAAGACCAAGTTACCCCTAGTAATGAACTAATAGAGACAAGGTGCGATGCGTGGCAGGGGCAACTGTTGGAAAAAGTCCCCAAAAGACTCCCTCGGGGTGTTCTTTCTTTAGTCCCAAATGCCCACTTTTAGTCCCGAAAAGTCCCTCCTGTTTGGTTTAGATGGGACTGACACGGAGTTCTTTTAGTCCCTACACCAAAATGTCCCTGTAAGCAAACACCCTCTAATAATGCCGCTAGAAAATTGATGCAATGCCACAGTTAAAAGCAAATTACATGTTTAACGAATTTTATTGTTAATATAATCTCTATGTTAATATTAATCAATGCCACCGTTTCAGAAATGCTACTGTCTTGCTTTCTTTCCCATTTAGATAAGGTAGATGCTTCTTTTTGTTGGCTTTTGTGTCATCCACCGTTATTGACCACTAATTGTTTCCTTTGCACCTCTGTGTAAACAGGGTTATCTACTTCACCTCGTTGCCATTGTGACCTTTTGTTGTACTGCACAAAACACTTTTGTTCTAAGAGTGTTTTGTGTAGTTCAACCAAAATGTCACACCGACAACGTTTCTTGATTGCTTGATCTTAGTGGAACTGCACAAGAGGAGATCTTACTTCCTATCCGTTAGGGCGAATTTGGTTCAGATCTTCTTCTTGTGAGTTGTTTGAATTCTGCATCATGAGAGGTCAGTACTAGCCTTCTTTCACATGATTCTGCAGTGTGCTTTCATATGTTGTGCTACTTGTACGATAATGTTGCTTCATTTTAGTGAACTGCACCAATGGAGACAAGACTTCCAATCTGTATGTGCACCGTAATATCCCATTGAGGTAAGATAAGGATATTTCACAACTGTTGGCCTATATTTTGCCACTTTCATCAGAAAATTAAGTTTAGTACTATACTTGTGCTCCCTAATTGACATGCCAAATCTTACATTGAAGGCGAAGCTTGCCTGTTATTGAACCAAGTGATGAAGGGGAAGAACAAGCGGAAGAAAAACAAAAATCAACTCCGGTGCTGTAATGAAGCACTGGAACTGTGATGACACAAGTAATGATAGTTTTGCATCTTAATTTATTGCTATGGCTGGAACGAGCAAATGTTTTGCACTGATTTGATGCCACTCTTAATGTAATATGTAATTATCTCTACTTGTGCAAACAGGGATCTTCTTTGAAGATACCATATATTTTAGTGGAACTGCACAAGAAGATGTTAGAAACATTAAACTAATCGAGGAGTATATAGTAAGCATGGCCACCACCGTAGATAGCAACAGATGGTTCCGGAGAAGTGCTTCATCTCTATGCTCTACAAAATAAGCCTCCTGACAAAGGTTGGTACTCGCCCACTGATTTCATCCATATGATTGAGCTTTGTCATCTCTATTGGTGTTGTGCTACTGTTTAGATACTGTCATGAAAAAGTGGTATTGTGCTTGAGAAGTGCTTCATCTGTGCTGTTTTAAATATTTCCTTTCCTTTATTTCGAGCAAACAGGGATGCTAGCATTTAGTAGTCCTCTTGTCTTTGCACAACAGGATCATCTTCCTCTCAAGAAGAATATGGAGTACATGAAATGACTAGTTCCGATTATGCCAGGACGAAGAAGCCCTGTCTATCTTCTCATCGGAAGGAGCAGTTGAAGGATGGTTACATTACTCCCCACAACACCAAACTAACTTTAGCTCAGAAGGACTGACAAATCTCCATTTTTTTGCGTTGATGCGCGAGTACAATGTTGTTCTAGGATTCTTTCTCGTGAGTTCCATTTTTCTAAAAGTGTGCTGTACATGGACCATGTATGTGCCTGTTGAAACTGTCAATTCATAGTACAGTTTTGCTTTATACTAATCACTTTTTTGTATTTGTGCAAACAGGGGTGCTCAGCTTGATTTCAATGGGAATTGCACAAAATGTTCATGAATACATCGAATCATTCATTTCCACCACAAGAAAGGAGGTGCCGATAAGTTCAAGGCGTTGCAACATATAAGGGCGAAATCATACAAGCTACGCGCGAATTTGGTTGATTTTGGTGGAACTGCACAAAAAGAACAGCTGGTTTATTTAGCACGTGGTGCCATGTCAATGTCCGAACTGATGGCAAACCCTGCCCATTCCACAATCGTAGGCATTTGATATTTTGGAATGGGACAACCTTGTCAAATTTTGCTCATTGATTTTAGCAAGACATGCGTTTGATATTTTCGAATGGGACGCCCTTAGCTGTCAGCAGCGTCGACCAATTTTTTCTTTATTCTTTAGTTGTATTGTAAATATTGCCTCTGACATGTGAGTCGCTGAGATGCATAATCATCGATTGTTTTCAATGTTCTCTATGAATTGCCAGGCCTGTGTGTTTGATTGCAACGTACAGAAACGCTAAAAAGCTGCTCAAACTCTTTGTACTCCTTCTGTTCCTTTTTACTTCGCACATTGCGAAAGTGCATACTTTTTTGTATAAGATTGGTCAAAGTAGAGACACTTTGACTGCAGACAAAACTTGTATGCAGACTACAAAGGACCGGAGGGAGTACATGTGAAACTGCTGCAAACGAGGTGATCACCGTGGGAATAATGCTAGTACGTATTGTTTTACATGTTCATCCAATGCTAGTGATACAGGAATTCGAACTAATCGAAATAAATTCATTCATACACGGTCGGATTTCATATAAACATGCCGGATTTCATTACATTTCATACATTTTTCAACTAAAAAGGGGTGCGCTGGAGGTATAATTAATTAACCGAAGCTACCCACCTGTGTCCCGCTGAGCCGAACAGAAGCCTCAGTGACTTAACTGCAGGTGCAGTTGCGTAACTGACATGTGGCCTGTTGGGCCCACGTGTCAGTCAGCCAACTGCACCAGCAATTAAGTAGAAGCAGCATTCTTCCCCAGCGCAGCTCTCCGACTCCACGTCGCCGCCAAGAAGCTAACCGGCCGTTAATGGTCAACCCGCCTAGCTTGGCTTCAACCGGAGGGTAGCAGCGGTGGCCTTACTTGGACCCGAGCGGCAGTGACCTACCGTGTTCTACTCTTCCTCGTTTTCTATGTGACGCGGCCTCGTTGGCAGCGGGGCGGGGCCTCGGTGGAGCTGGCGATGTCCTCTGTCTCGTTGCCGGCGGGCGGCGCCTCAGCGGAGCGGTGGAAATCCTCCCCCATGTTGCCGGCAGGGTGGGGCCTCGGCTGAGCCGGCGGTGTCCTCTGCCTCGTTGTTGGCACCGCGGGGCCTCGGCGGAGCAGGGCCTCGTCGACGCCAGCGAAGCGGGGACTCGTCAGAGCCCGCATTGTCCTCTGCCTCATCCTCGGTCTCGCCAAACAGCGCCTCGCCCGCTTCATCGCCCTCTTTGCTAGCCTCTTTGTAGGCGGCCGCAGCCTCCGCCACCCGCATGCGGTACCGCCAGCGCTCGAGGCGGCCCTTACGGGAGGAGCGGTATGAGTCGAGCAGCGCCTCCTGCTCCACCCGCTCCGCGGCAATCTACTCCTCCGCCTGTAGGTGCTCCTGGAGGAGATGGTGGTTGTAGGCGTCGTCGGCCTGCGCCTCCCGGAACTGCTCCTCACGCATCTGCCTCACCCTGTCCATATATTGGGCACGGGACTCGCTGATGGTCATGGTGCAATGCACCGGCGAGGATGGCGCGGAGGAGGGTGTTGGCGCCGGATCGTCGACTACCATGTTCTCCATTGGGACGTCGTCGTCCTCCGGCTGCCTGCCGGCCAGCCGGTCGGAAGCAATGGCTGCCATCTCCTTGTGGTCCGTCGTCCGCCCGTCCCGAAGAGTGCTGGAGCGCGAGGAAGCCATGGTGGGCAGTAGTGGTGTGGATAGGAGAAAGGGAACGGATGCGGATGACTGCGGCTATGGCCGGCGCAGCAGTTTATATAGCAATGGTGGGCGGGCGGAGGGACGGACGTGTGGCGCAGGAGTAGCCGCCTCAGCAACCGCGTATCATTAATGTGGGTGGCAGATGGACGGACAGATGGCACTTGTGTCGTTTGAAGGCGGAGCAATCGCCTGCACCAGGAAGCGGGGCGGGCGGCGCTGACTGTTTCGGGCGAAAAGCGCGCGCGGGGGAGGAGATGACTTTACTTGGAGAGGATGACAATGGGGACCCACCAGGTCCATAGCCTCACGTACGCAAGTGCCTCCTTATTATATATATATATAACTATAATTTATTTTGCTTCCTCCTGGTTTCCTGACATCACGGTCCCACACCATTGTCAACCTATGTAGTAGTCAATAAACGGTAGAATTGCACAAGAAGCGGCCGACAGCTGGGACCAAGCAGCTCGAGCAGTATTTGTGTTTTTGAGGTGTGAGCAATGCAGAGTTTTTCGATGTTTAGCCCAGATATTAATTTTTCTTCTCTGAACAACAACGAAAACATCGCTGCAGGTATTAACTGGGCGGGTTGTGGCCCGTCTAGCCCAGGCCAGATATCCAGCCCAGATATTAATTTTTTTCAAGCTGAAAATGGCTAGCCCATCTATACTTTTTTTAGGAATACCCAGGCAAGGTCAAGTTGTTATTCTCCGCCCCGCTGGGCTGCAAATCTTTCCTAGGAGGGATGCATTAGGCTTAACAAGAAAATGGGTTTAAGAAATAATAAATGGGATGTAATTATAAAAACTGGGCAGTAACTATAAAAAAATGCACCAAACACATGATTACTTTATAAAATATTATTTTTGGATATTGAAAATTTTAATTTCATTAATTGTTGCGAGCGCAATCTTTCGTTGGATTTTTACGTAATATAAATTTATATTGAAATTGTATTTAATCTGACTAGAAATTTCGGGATAAAAATATTTCGGATCCCATCAAAATGTCAATTTATAGTCAACACACGGTTCTAGCAGTAGTGCCCGTTGGATGTCCATCCAACGGATGCCGTGCTTCTTCTTCAATCTCGGATATTCTAGCTTCACCCGCCCAAAAAATGATTCCTCCCCCTGACATCTGGCGCGCACCGTTTTGGAAGCTGGCCTATGGGCCTACTAAGTTGACGTACCAAGGGCTTTGTCAACTTAGTCAATATAAATGATTCTAGCTGCAGTGACCGTACGATGTTCGTGGTCTTCTTGCTCCAGCCGCCCAAAGCAGCGCCGGTCGTGCCGCCTGCTCCTGCCTCCCGTGGCCAGCTGTGCTGCCACGGAGGCCCCACCGCCCCCTACTACTCCCACCGCTGGCCAGGCCATCCCTCCACTCACCCACACCCCATGTTATTCTGCGGCGACGGCAGCGCAGCCGAACCAGTGAACCCTCGTACTCCTCTCCGCGTGTGCATCCACTGCCGCGTCTTCCCCGGCTCCGCGTCGTCCCCTTCCTAGGCCTCGCCGTCGTCCACCGCCCTGGTGCTCTCGGCGCGGCGTGGTCAACGTGGTCAAGGAATGACTTCCATCGGACGTGGACTGTACGTGGAGAGGCTGACAGCTGGGTCCACGGCAGCCGCAAGGAAGTGCCTCCTTATTACAAGGAAAATAAATATTCCTCCACCTGACAGCGCGGACCAACCGGACGGGCCACCAGTATTTTGCAAAAAAAATCGTTTCCCCTTGACTGTTGGGACCCACTGGACTGGCCACCGTATTTAGCGAAAAAACATTCCCCCCGCTGTCAGCTCGGACCCACCGGAAGTGCCTCCTTATTACGCACAAAAAAATGAATACTCCCCCGGCTAGCTGGGACCCACCTTGGTGGGAGGCTGACTTGTGGGCCTACTAAGTTGACGGGGATGAAGGGCTTTGTCAACTTAGTCAATATGAACGATTCTAGCTCCAGTGACCGTACGATGTCCATCCAACGGCCGTAGTGCTTCTTCAACCTCTGGTCTTCTTGCTCCAGCCGCCCAAAGCAGCGCCGGTCGTGCCGCATGCTCCTACCTCCCGTGGCCGGCTATGCTGCCGCAGAGGCCTCACCGCCCCTACTATTCCCACCGCTGGCCAGGCCCTGCGGCGATGGCAGCCTCACACCGCAGCCGAACCAGTGAACCCTCGTACTCCTCTCCGCGCGGGCTTCCACTGCCGCATCTTCCCCGGCTCCGCGTTGTCCCCTTCCTAGGCCTCGCCATCGTCCACCGCCGTGGTGCTCTCCGCGCGGCGTGGTCAACGTGGTCAAGGAGCGACTTCCATCGGAAGAGTACTGTATGTGGAGAGGCTGACAGCTGGGTCCACGGCCAGAACCCAGTTTTTTTGTGATTTGCCAAGTAAGTCGCTTTGTCAGGCCTGTTGGGCTGCAAATCTTTCAAGACGAGGAGAGCTTTCATTCGGCTGGCCGAGAAAATGGCCCATCAGTAATGAGAAACGGGTTGTACATTTTTAAAACACATCAAACCGGCAATTAGTTTCAAATATCTTTTTTTTTCATTTCAAGATTTTAAATTACATTAATTTTTATGCGTGGAGAATTTGTTGGATTTTATATTGATATACATTTATTTTTAAAATCAGTTTGAATGTGAGTCGAAATTTCGGGATTAAAAACAGTTCGGACTGCACCGAAATATGCAAAATTTCGTATAATTTTTTAACCGTGGCCACAATATGGACTGTAATGTTAACAAAAAGAATACGGGCTCCAAAAAAACCTTAAGAATTAGCAAATGGGCTGTAAATTATTAGAAATAATGGCAGATGAGTTGTATGCTGTTTTCCACATATTTGAGGCTTTCCTAAAAAAAAGGTTGACGCACAAGCACAGACTGTTGGATGTCCATCCAACGGCCGTCGTGCTTCTTCAATCTCTGCTCTTCCTGCTCCAGCCGCTCAAACAAGCGCCGGCTGGACTGCCTTCTCCCTCCTCCCCGCGGCCGGCTGTGCTGCCGCGAAGGCCTCACCACCCCACCGTACTCCCATCGCTGGCCTAGCCATCCCTCTACTCACCCACACTTGCTGTTATTCTTCGGCGACGGCAGACGAACCAGTAAACCCTCGTATTGTCGTACTCCCCTCCGCGTGGGAAACAACTGCCGAGTCTTCCCTGCCTCCGTGTCGTCCCCTTCCTAAGCCTCGTCGTCGTCCACCGCCGTGGTGCTCTCGGCGCGGCGTGGTCAATGTGGTCAACGACTGACTTCCATCGGAAGAGTACTGTGCGTGGAGGCGCTGACAGCTGGGTCCACGGCCGCATCAAGGAAGTGCCTCCTTATTACGCGCAAAATAATTATTCCTCCACCTGACAGCGGGGACCCACCGGACGGGCCACCGTGTTTCGCAAAAAAACGTTTCCCCCTGACTGCTGGGACCCACCAGCTACACCTTCGCACGCCAGGAAGTGCGTCCGGGCAAAAAAAAACAAAACGATTCGCCCCCCTGACTGCTGGGACCCACCAGCTACATCTTCGCATGCAAGGAAGTGCCTGACAGTCGGGACCCACCTGGTCGAACCGTACGTAGCGTTGTCATTCTGGTCGCGAACGTGTACGTACGTATATACTGGTGGATGTAGAGGCGCGCACGTGTCGTAGTAGAGGCGCGCACGTAGCATGTACACGTACGTACAGCGGCCAGAGTGCAAGAAAGAAAATACGGCCACGTATGTTTACATACGGGCGGGGTCTCGAACGCCTACTCGCGCATACTTACGGCGAGGGCTCGTTGACATGGCCGGGTCGGAACGGAGAAACAGCGTCGTCATCGTGTTCATGGGGAGGCAACGGAATGCGTCGTGTTCATGGGGAGGCAACGGAATGCGTCGTGTTCATCGGGAGGCAACGGAATGCGTCGTGTTCATCGGGAGGCAACGGAACGCGTGGGAGCCAACCGGCTGGGTCGGTACGGAATGCGTGGTCGTGTTCATCGGGAGGGCTTGGATGGAACAGGCGATGGAAACGAGGCCTGGCGTACCGCAGAACGGAGGAAACGACCTTGTGTTCGATCGGCCACGTTCGAAACGGGATCCTGTTCATCGGGAGGGGTCTGGCGTACCGCAAAACGGACGAAACGGACCTCCTACGGTCGAAACGGGGGTCCTGTTGATCGGGAGGGGTGTGGCGTACCGCAAAACGGACGAAACGGACCTCCTACGGTCGAAACGGGGGTCCTGTTGATCGGGAGGGGTGTGGCGTACCGCAAAACGGACGAAACGGACCTCCTACGGTCGAAACGGGGGTCCTGTTCATCGGGAGGGGTGTGGCGTACCGCAAAATGGGACTCCAGGGGATACTGTTCATCTCCACCGTCAACCTCCTCCAGTCTCCACGGGCTACCGTCGACCTCCTCCAGCCTCCACGGGCTCCTGTTCATTCAGCCTCCACCGCGTGCTACTCCACCGGCTACTGTTCAACCACCCCTCCACGGGCACCCCTCCACCGTCTACTGTTCATCCAGCCCTCCACACCACGGGGTCCTATTCAACCACCCCTCCATCGTCTACTGTTCATCTAGCCCTCCACACCACGGGGTCCTGCTCAACCACCCCTCCACGGGCACCCCTCCACCGTCTACTGTTCATCCAGCCCTCCACACCACGGGGTCCTGTTCATCCAGAGGCAACGCCACCGCTCACTGTTCATCCTCCCCACCCCCCCTCCCGCAAAGCTCACTCTTCATCCAATCGATCGGCTTCAGTTAGCAGTAGTAGCTTAGGAATCGCTCGATCGGGTTCCGTTAACAGCCATCGATCGATCGCTCGGGTTCAGTAACGCGTAGCCTGCAGTGCAATCGCTCAGGTTCAGTTAGAGCCCAACGCCTCGCTCGGGTTCAGTTAGAGCCAACGCCTCGCACACACACGCGTACATGTACGAGAGAAACGCGCATCGCTCGGCCCCCGACCTCCCACCGTAACCGGGAACTCCCCGAAATTTTCCTCGCCCTTGCTTCTACCACGGTTTTTTCCGTCATGGATGGCCCAAAGAATGTCATGCAGCTGCGTCTCCGGCCCGCCCAGGACGAAAAGCCCATTTTCTGTCATGATTTTTTGTCATAGAAGTAGGAGCCCACCACATCTATGATGATACCGGGTTTTGTCACAATTATCGTCATAGAAGTGTCATATGTATGACAGAAAAAATTTCATTCGGCCCAAAATGTCACGGATGTGTCTTTTTTTTGTAGTGTAAGGCGCGGTTGCCGGGCTCCCCGGCAGACCACCTTTTGTACAAGCCTTGCCGGCGAGGCATGTAACCCTTTGTACAAAGCCAGGCGTAGACCCTGAGCATAATTAAATGAAGCGCTGGCGCACTAAGTTTTAGCATGCATGCTAGGTTGAGTCTCTCCCTCGGTTAGGGTTGATAGTGCTTAGCGGCAACTAACCCCTAGCATAGAGGTCGAGTGTGCATCTCTCTGTTCCTTCCCGTCCCTTTTAGGTTCGCAGGGTGCATGGACATTTCTGCTGAGCTGTTTGGAGGAAAGAGAACATGCCAGCGCCCCGACCCCGGCAAGCCAAGGTTGCCGGGGGGCTGCGGATCCAAAGGTCCGACCGCGGCAAACCAAGAGTGCCCGGGGCTGCAACATTACATAAGTTTTTCATTCCCCACTCCCTACTTCCGTATGAATCTTGAATGTACAAGACTTCGCTCACTCTTATACCATCATGCTCCCTCTTTCCCATGTCCAAAAAACCTTACTTTGGGTCGGGACTTGGTCGTAGCGCGGTGGGAGGGGAACGGGCGAAGGGCCCAATCCTGCTTTGCCCCTACCTCCGCCATGGGCGTGAGTGTAATCGAGCTATAGAGCAGGAGGACGGAAAGGACTGTTGCCAGGTTACAATGTTTATCTTAAGATAACGAGGACTCGTTCCTTGGTGTGGCCCCCGCCAACGCACAAAAGAAACCCGGCAAACACCCTTCTTTTCATTCATATGTTGTTAACAAGTACATTTCATATGGAATGTATACACGAGCAAGGGGATTACAAGGTCTAAACTCTACTAAGGCCCGTAGGCTTACAAACTAAAAAAAGATAAGTGCCTCGTGATCCCCGTTCTTGCCCCTTTCCTCCCAGGTGCGGCAGGTGAAGGCAAAAAGGAGGCGACGGGGAACGCGCCTATGGAGAGCTTGACGAGGAAGGCCCTCGGCAGAGCGCGTGGCCAAGGAGGGGTGATGCGGTCAGTCGGAGTCGGCGTCCCCGCGCTCGACGCCCTCGTCCTCGCTGTCGCTGTCCTCCTCGCCACCCTCGCTTGAGGAGGAGTCTTCATCATCGGAGGAGCTCTCCACGCAACACTTTAGGCGAGTTCCAAAGTCCCCAAAGACCTTGACGGGGAGCAGGCCGTTCTCCATTAATTTGAAGTAGAGAACGAGCCCCTCCCTCAGGCTGTGGACACGAGCGAAGGTATTCCATCCGCGACGAAGATACATGACGTGAGGGGCGGGAAAGTCAACATCAACCCGCGTGCCGCCATTCCCGCAGCCCCTCATATGCAACCTCAGAGTCTGTGGAGGATCGAGCTCCATCTCCCGAGCGAATGGAGCAGGGAGACAAAGATGATGGCGCACTGGCCGGTGCAGCCTGATGAAGAACTCGCGGGGCTGGTCCCCGACGTGGCCCTCCATTGGGGGAGGGACCGCTGGCTGAGGCGAGGCCAGTGCGCCGCCCCGTCCTCCTCTTCCCCGAGAGCCACGGTGACCTCGTCCTCGCCCCCTCCCCCTTCCTCTCGTGGCCGGCTCCGCCGCCATGAGCTCTTGGGAAGGAGGGGCGCGCTGTCGAGCGGAGACCCTCGTCGCCACCGTCGAAGTGCCGGCGCGCCCTCTCGCCATAGCAGAAGAAAGAAAGGAGCCAAGGTGGAAGGAGATGGATGATGAAAGATTGAGGGGTGCCATCCCCCTCCCCTTCTTATAAGGAGGCGGGGTCGGGGCTTGGCCGCCCCACTCAACCAATCCGGCCATCAGGGGCGCAGGGAATCGAGACCGACCCGCTGCTCCAATCAGCGGCGACCCGGTTTCCCGCCTCGTCATTTAAGGCCCGTGCCCCCCCCCCCCCGCATACGCCGCCTACAATCTTCGAGGCATGGAGGACACGCGGCGAGCAAGCAGAAATCGAGTGACGATTGAGGCGACCGTTTTCGACCCTATGATCGTAGGGCACGGGCGCCTTGACGGCCACGACTCAAGTCCACTCAGTAAATGAGCCGCGCCCTTGCGTTTTCCTCTTTTTATGGGGAAGACCCGGGCCGCCTCTTTACCATTTACTGTGATGTGACGCATGAGGGTAGGAAACGCCCCACGCATGACCCCCACGTAATGCACGACCCTCCACGTTGCGCATTCAACGCGGGTCGTGGGGAAGCACAGCGAGCGAAGGAGTTACTGCGAAAAATTCCGCCCCGCCTACCCGCGCACCGTTCTGGGCCTAAAGGATCGTGCATTACGGAGGCCAAGGATTAGAGGGGAAACCCTTCTCGCATCTAGGGAGGAGGTCAAGGAAGAAGAAGACGAAGGGCCCCCCTCTCCCCTTCTCTGCCGGTGGCGCCAGAACACCGCCGGGGCCATCATCATCACCGCAATCTTCACCAACAACTTCACCGCCATCATCACCAACTCTTCCCCCCTCTATGCAGCGGTGTAATCTCTCTCTTACCCGCTGTAATCTCTACTTAAACATGGTGCTCAATGCTATATATTATTTCCCAATGATGTATGGCTATCCTATGATGTTTGAGTAGATTCGTTTTGTCCTATGGGCTATTTGATGATCAAGATTGGTTTGAGTTGCATGTTTTATTATTGGTGCTGTCCTGTGGTGCTCTCCGTGTCGCGCAAGCGTGAGGGATTCCCGCTGTAGGGTTTGCAATATGTTCATGATTTGCTTATGGTGGGTGGCATGAGTGACAGAAGCACATACCCGAGTAAGTAGGTTGTTTGCGTATGGGATAAAGGGGACTTGATGCTTTAATGCTATGGTTGGGTTTTACCTTAATGATCTTTAGTAGTTGCAGATGCTTGCTAGAGTTCCAATCATAAGTGCATATGATCCAAGTAGAGAAAGTATGTTAGCTTCTGCCTCTCCCTCAAATAAAATTGCAATAATGATTACCGGTCTAGTTATCGATTGCCTAGGGACAAATAACTTTCTCGTAACAAAAAGCTCTCTACTAAAACTAATTTAGTTGTGTCTTCATCTAAACAGCCCCTAGCTTTTATTTACGTGCTCCTTATTTTCTTGCAAACCTATCCAAAAACACCTACAAAGTACTTCTAGTTTTATACTTGTTTCCGGTAAAGCGAACGTCAAGTGTGCGTAGAGTTGTATCGGTGGTTGATAGAACTTGAGGGAATATTTGTTCTACCTTTAGCTCCTCGTTGGGTACGACACTCTTACCTATCGAAAGAGGCTACAATTGATCCCCTATAATTGTGGGTTATCAAGACCTTTTTCTGGCGCCGTTGCCGGGAGCAATAGCGTGGGGTGAATATTCTCGTGTGTGCTTGTTTGCTTTATCACTAAGTAATTTTTATTTTCTGTTCTTAGTTGTTTTCTATCTTTAGTTATGGGTAGGAAACGGAAAATACCAAAAAAATAGTTGTACCTACTGAACCAATGGTTGAAGAACCACTCAAAATCTATCACACTCCTGAAGCTTTTTACTTGGATCATCTTCGATCCCTTTGTGCTCGTGCTGAAACCCCAACTAGCTTAGTTGAGGGAAAATCTTTAGATGAGCATGCTTATTATGTGCGACACCGAATATCTGAAAAAGGGAAAATTCTATTGGGTCAAATTCATCGTTCGCAATGCTATGCTTGGAATTTATGTTATATGTATGATGTTACTTGTTGTTCTGAAAACCCTAAGAAACACCTCCCCTACCAATGTGAGTTTATTGATAATGGAATCTTATCTTCATATGCTAAGGGTGTTTATAGTTACTATGATATTCAATAAATTGAAGAATTTGTTGCTTTTAAGGGTGCTTATGAAATTGCTTCTTTGATTGAAACGTATGGTGCAACTCTTTACAAATCTGAAAAAATTTCCATACTTAAATATTGCTATGATAATTATGCTTCTAATGCTTATGTTGAACCATATATTGAGGATTACCCCGCTGTCCAAGAAGAGACTAATATTTTGCAGGAGTCTATGGAAGAAGAAATTGATGAAACTGTGAGCTCATTGGATGAAAAAGATGATGAGGAGAGCGAAGAACAAAAGGAGGAAGAGCGGATTAGCTACCCATGCCCACCTTCTAATGAGAGTAAGCCTCCAACTCATACATTGTTTAATTTCCCTTCGTGCTTACCGACGGATGATTGCTATGACGATTGTTATGATCCCGTTGATTCTCTTGAAATATCCCTTTTTGATGATGCTTGCTATGCTTGTGGCCAAGATGCCAATATGAATTATGCTTATGGAGATGAACTTGCTATAGTTCCTTATGTTAAACATGAAATTGTTGCTATTGCACCGACACATGATAGTCCTATTATCTTTTTGAATTCTCCAAACTACACTATATCGGAGAAGTTTGCACTTATTAAGGATTACATTGATGGGTTGCTTTTTACCGTTGCACATGATGATTTTGATAGATATAATATGCATGTGCTTGCTGCTCCTACTTGCAATTATTATGAGAGAGGAACTATATCTCCACCTCTCTATGTTCCCCACACGATAAAATTGCGAGAAACTGTTTATACTATGCATTGGCCTTTACTATGTGTGCATGAATTGATCTTTTATGACATGCCGATGCATAGGAAGAGAGTTAGACTTCGTCATTACATGATATATCTTACTTTGTGCTCACTACTAAATTACAAATCATTGATAATTAAAATTGGCTTTGATATACCTTGGGATCCGGGTGGATTCACTAGTTGAGCACTATATGCCTAGCTTAATGGCTTTAAAGAAAGCGCTGCCAGGGAGACAACCCAGAAGTTTTAGAGAGTCATTTATTTCTGTTGAGTGCTTTCATATAGTTTAAAAACAACAAAAATAAAGAGGGGAACCCAAAACTTTTCAAAAAGGAAAGTGAAAGTGAGAAAGACAAGCATTGTTGAAGTGGGAGAGCTCCTTGAACTTTGTTCATGCTCACGGCAACTTTGTGAATCTTGATTACAGAAAATTTTCAACAAAAATAATTATCCCCTTGTACAATTACATTGTATTATAAAAATAATGTGCCAAGGTTTGCCTTTAGGATGTTTACAATACTTGTTGGTTTGTACGGTGCAGGACAGAAACTTTGGCTGTAGTGCGCGATTTTTACTTTTTTACTGGAACATCAAATGGTTCTGATTCTTTCTGCACTCTCTTTCTATACAAATTGTTTATTTTTCATAATTTTGGCAGAATTTGTCAAATATCATAAGTATGGTGAATGTTCAGATTATTACAGACTGTTCTGTTTTAGACAGATTCTGTTTTTGATGCATAGTTTGCTTGTTTTGATGAAACTATCAACTTATATCAGTGTATTAAGCCATGAAAAAGTTATATTACATTAGAAACAATGCAAAAACAAAATATGAATTGGTTTGCAACAGTACTTAGAGTAGTGATTTACTTTATTATACTAACGGATCTTACCGAGTTTTCTGTTGAAGTTTTGTGTGGAGGAAGTGTTCGATGATCGAGAAGGTTTCGATGTGAGAAGAAGGAAGAGAGGCAAGAGCTCAAGTTTGGGGATGCCCGAGGCACCCCAAGTAAATATTCAAGGAGACTCAAGCGTCTAAGCTTGGAGATGCCCCGGAAGGCATCCCCTCTTTCTTCAACAAATATCGGTATGTTTTCAGATTCATTTCATTCATGTGATATGTGCAAATCTTGGAGCGTCTTTTGCATATAGTTTTCACTTTTATTTTATGCACCATGCTGGTATGAGATAGTCCTTGGTTGATTTATAGAATGCTCATTGCACTTCACTTTTATATTTTGAGTATGGCTTTATAGAATGCTTCATGTGCTTCACTTATATCATTTGAAGCTTGGATTGCCTGTTTCTCTTCACTTAGGCAACCACCATTTGTAGAATGCTCTTTTGCTTCACTTATATTTATTAGAGCATGGGCATATCTTTTGTAGAAAGAATGAAACTCTCTTGCCTCACTTATATCTATTTTGAGAGATGATAGGAACTGGTCATTCACATGGTTAGTCATAAAATCCTACATAAAACTTGTAGATCACTGAATATGATATGTTTGATTCCTTGCAATAGTTTTGCGATATAAAGATGGTGATATTAGAGTCATGCTAGTGGGTAGTTGTGGATTAGTAGAAATACTTGTGTTGAGGTTTGTGATTCCCGTAGCATGCACGTATGGTGAACCGTTATGTAATGAAGTCGGAGCATGGTTTATTTATTGATTGTCTTCCTTATGAGTGGCGGTCGGGGACGCCCGATGGTCTTTCCCTACCAATCTATCCCCCTAGGAGCATGCGCGTAGTACTTTGTTTCGATGACTAATAGATTTTTGCAATAAGTATGTGAGTTCTTTATGACTAATGTTGAGTCCATGGATTATACGCACTCTCACCTTTCCATCATTGCTAGCCTCTTCGGTACCGTGCATTGCCCTTTCTCACCTCGAGAGTTGGTGTAAACTTCGCCGGTGCATCCAAACCCCGTGATACGATACGTTCTATCACACATAAGCCTCATTATATCTTCCTCAAAACAGCCACCATACCTACCTATTATGGCATTTCCATAGCCATTCCGAGATATATTGCCATGCAACTTCCATCATCATCATATACATGACTTGAGCATTCATTGTCATATTGCTTTGCATGATCGTAAGATAGCTAGCATGATGTTTTCATGCCTTGTCCGTTTTTTGATGTCATTGCTATGCTAGATCATTGCACATCCCGATACACGGCCAGAGGCATTCATATAGAGTCATATCTTTGTTCTAGATATCGAGTTGTAAGTAAATAAAAGTGTGATGATCATCATTATTAGAGCATTGCCCAGTGAGGAAAGGATGATGGAGACTATGATTCCCCCACAAGTCAGGATGAGACTCCAGACTTTACAAGAAAATAAAAGAGGCCAAAGAAGCCCAAATAAAAAAAAACAGGCCAAAGAAGCCCACCAAAAAAAAGAAAACAAAAAAAATGAGAGAAAAAGAGAGAAGGGGCAATGTTACTGTCCTTTTACCACACTTGTGCTTCAAAGTAGCACCGTGTTCTTCATATAGAGAGTCTCTTGAGTTATCACTTTCATATACTAGTGGGAATTTTCATTATAGAACTTGGCTTGTATATTCCAACGATGGGCTTCCTCAAATGCCCTAGGTCTTCATGAGCAAGCAAGTTGGATGCACACCCACTTAGTTTCAGTTTGAGCTTTCATACACTTATAGCTCTAGTGCATCTGTTGCATGGCAATCCCTACTCCTCACATTGACATCAATTGATGGGCATCTCCATAGCCCGTTGATTAGCCGCGTCGATGTGAGACTTTCTCCTTTTTTGTCTTCTCCACATAACCCCCATCATCATATTCTATTCCACCTATAGTGCTATGTCCATGGCTCACGCTCATGTATTGCGTGAAAGTTGAAAAGGTTTGAGAAACGTCAAAAGTATGAAACAATTGCTTGGCTTGTCATCGGGGTTGTGAATGATGTGAATATTTTGTGTGGTGAAGATGGGTCATAGCCAGACTATACGATTTTGTAGGGACAACTTTCTTTGGCCTTGTTATTTTGAAAAGACATGATTTCTTTATTAGTAGGCTTGAAGTATTATTGTTTTTATGTCAAATGATAGACTATTGCTTTGAATCACTCGTGTATTAATATTCATGCCATGCTTAGACATATGATCAAGATTATGCTAGGTAGCATTCCACATCAAAAATTATCTTTTTTATCATTTACCTACTCGAGGACGAGCAGGAATTAAGCTTGGGGATGCTGATACGTCTATGTCGTATCTATAATTTTTGATTGTTCCATGCCAATATTATTCAACTTTCATATACTTTTTGGCAACTTTTTATACTATTTTTGGGACTAACATATTGATCCAGTGCCCAGTGCCAGTTCCTGTTTGTTGCATGTTTTATGTTTCGCAGAATATCCCTATCAACCGGAATCCAAATGGGATAAAAATGGACGGAGCTTATTTTTGGAATATTTGGAAAATTCCAGAAGAAAAATCCACGCGAGACGGTGCCCGAGGTGGCCACGAGGTAGGGCGGCGCGCCCCTGACCCTCATGGACCACCTGTAAGGCGGTTGATGCCCTTCTTCGGCCGCAAGAAAGCTAATTTTTGGTAAAAAATCACGGCGAAGGTTTCAGCCCAATCGGATTTACGGATCTCCATATATATACGAAACGGTGAAAGGGCAGCAAAACAGCACGCAGAAACAGAGAGAGATAGAGAGATAGATCCAATCTCGGAGGGGCTCTCGCCCCTTCCATGCCATGGAGGCCAAGGACCAGAGGGAAACCCTTCTCCCATCTAGGAAGGAGGTCAAGGAAGAGGAAGACGAAGGGGCCCCCTCTCCCCTTCTCTACCGGTGGCACCGGAACACCGCCGGGGCCATCATCATCACCGCAATCTTCACCAACAACTTCACCGCCATCATCACCAACTCTTCCCCCCTCTATGCAGCGGTGTAACCTCTCTCTTCCCCGCTGTAATCTCTACTTAAACATGGTTCTCAACGCTATATATTATTTCCCAATGATGTATGGCTATCCTATGATGTTTGAGTAGATCCATTTTGTCCTATGGGCTATTTGATGATCAAGATTGGTTTGAGTTGCATGTTTTATTATTGGTGCGGTCCTATGGTGCTTTCCGTGTCGCGCAAGCGTGAGGGATTCCTGCTGTAGGGTTTGCAATATGTTCATGATTTGCTTATGGTGGGTGGCGTGAGTGACAGAATCACAGACCCGAGTAAGTAGGTTGTTTGTGTATGGGATAAAGGGGACTTGATGCTTTAATGCTATGGTTGGGTTTTACCTTAATGATCTTTAGTAGTTGCGGATGCTTGCTAGAGTTCCAATCATAAGTGCATATGATCCAAGTAGAGAAAGTATGTTAGCTTATGCCTCTCCCTCAAATAAAATTGCAATAATGATTACCGGTCTAGTTATCGATTGCCTAGGGACAAATAACTTTCTCGTAACAAAAAGCTCTCTACTAAAACTAATTTAGTTGTGTCTTCATCTAAACAGCCCCTAGCTTTTATTTACGCGCTCTTTATTTTCTTGCAAACCTATCCAAAAACACCTACAAAGTACTTCTAGTTTTATACTTGTTTCCGGTAAAGCGAACGTCAAGTGTGCGTAGAGTTGTATCGATGGTCGATAGAACTTGAGGGAATATTTGTTCTACCTTTAGCTCCTCGTTAGGTTCAACACTCTTACTTATCGAAGGAGGCTACAATTGATCCCCTATACTTGTGGGTTATCAACGGTGTCTTGTGCGAGACGGTGGCTGACATTGTGTTCCGTCGGTTTTGGGTAATTTCTCCTTTACGGAATTAAAAATCAACATTACCTAATGATTGTACTAATCAGTGTTGTCTTGTTTGATTGCAGACCTTCTACAGGGTTTCAGAGGGAGAGCAGGAGGCCGCGTGTATGGTTGTCGAAAACGAGTGCAAGCGCCTACTTCAGAACTTAAGGCACGAGGCTCGGGTGCAGGCCGTTCGAGACTACTACGCCTCGAAGGGTATTAGGAGGGGCAAGCAGAAGTGTCGTGGCAAGTTTCTGAGTAAGGAGAAGTACATGTAGGTAATTACCTATTCTTAAGGCCTTGAACTTAGTTTTCTTGATTTGATTCGTAGGCGTAGCGCTGAAATTTCTCTTGACTCACTTAGGTGCCCCCGAGATGGTGTGTGGATAAGATGGACTGTTGGGAGGCGTTGGTGGATGCGTGGTGCTCTGCCCAATGGAAAATCGAACACCAAAGGGCCAAGGATAAGCGCGACCAAATGGAAGGTGTGCCACACCATCAAGGGAGCTCCAACCTGTTTGAGTACGGGGAGAACTGGGTATGTCGTTTGCTACATGATTCATGCAATTGATTCTTCATGCTAGATAGTTCATTTATGACATATTTAGCTCTAAAATGACATAATAACCTTAGATAGCTCTATAAAATGACTTAATATGCTTTAGTCAGTTAAAAAATGGCATAACTAGCTTCGATAGCTCAATAACGACCTAAACTAATCTTAGCTAGTTCATTCATGACATAATTAGCTCTAAAATGACATACACTACAGGAAACAGCTACTTTGCCGTCTGCCATGGCGGACCGCAAAGGCTCGAAAGGCGGACGGCAAAGACCTTTGCCGTCAGCCGCGGACGGCAAAAGGCTCCGGCAAAGAAGGCTACGGTAAACAGCTGCTTTGTCGTCTGCTTCCTGGCGGCGGACGGCAAAGGCTCTTTGCCGTCTGCGGCGGACGGCAAAGAGGGCGGACGGCAATAATTGCGCTGTCAGTCCGTTAAATGGCTAACGGCAGACCTTTGCCGTCCGCCGCAGACGGCAAAGAGCCTTTGGTCTTTGCCGTCCGCCTTATGATGTCATCTACACGTCACTAGATGGCAGGTTCTTTGCCGTCTGCCACGGACGGCAAAGTCTTTGCCGTCTGCCACTGTAGGCAAACTGACCAAATGGGTCAGCTCCCAGGAAGCACAGTTGGCTGCCACGTGGCTTCTTTGCCGTCCGCGGCAGACGGCAAAGAGCTCTTTGCCGTCGGTGGCAGACGGCAAAGAGCCTGCATATTGTCTGTTTTTTCTGTTTTTTATTAAATCCCACAATTTGCAGCACATATCACATATATAAGTTTCATATCCAGCACATATCCAACACATATCTAGCACATAAGTTTCATATCACATATCACATCAGTTTCATCCATACACATTGTTCATACATAAGGAAGTTCCATCCATACACATTGTTCCATCCATATATATATTACAATGCAAAGTGTCATGAAGATAGCAAGCTAGATACAATGCAAAGTTTCATCAAAGGAAAAGCAAGCACTCCATCATAGCAAGCTAGCTTCCATCAAGTGAATGAAATCTGGAAAATGGTAAATAAGAAAGTTAGAAATAGGTGACTAGAACAAGAAGTATATGTCATTTATGAGCTAACTTAGGTGAAATGGATCATATATGAGCTAACTAAGTTGAAATGGGTTGTTTATGAGCTAACTTAGTTGAAATGGATCATTTATGAGCTAACTTAGTTGAAATGGGTCGTTTATGAGCTAACTAAGGTGAAGGGCATCGTTTTTGAGCTAAATAAGGTGAAATGGGTCATTTTGGAGCTAACCTAGGTGAAATGGGTCATTTTGGAGCTAACCTAGGTGAAATGGGTCATTTTAAAGCTAACGTAGGTAAAATGGATCATTTAGGAGCTCATCTATGTAAAATGGGTCATTTTAGAGCTAATTTAGTTGAAATGGATCTTTTTGAGCTAACTTAGGTGAAATGGATCATTTAAGAGCTAATTTAGGTGAAATGGATCGTTTTTTACCTCACTTAGGTCAAATGGATCGTTTATGAGCTAAATTAGTTGAAATGGATCGTTTATGAGATAACCTAGGTAAGATGGGTCATTTTGGAGTTAACCTAGGTGAAATGGGCCATTTTAAAGCTAACGTAGGTAAAATGGATCATTTAGGAGCTAATGTAGGTAAAATGGGTCATTTTGGAGCTAACTTGGATGAACTGCATCATTTATAAGCTAACCTAGGTAAAATGGGTCATTTTGGAGGAAAATAAGCTAACTCTAGGTCATTATGGTAAGCATATTGGAGGAAATAAAGCTAAGTCTAGGTCTTTATGCATTTGTTAGGCAAAACACTAGAGAAACTTACCGTGATCAGGGAGGTGTAGGAGCGGGGTGGCTAGTGCCGCTACCTGGAGAAGGATCGTGCGATGCGTTTCTGGAGTTAAGCTGCACCAAAGATCATTTCCAATGTCTCGTTAGCATTACGACACTCAAATGTTAAGACTACCAAGTAATGTCCATTCAAACTAAACTCACCGTGCTCCCAGGAGCAATCACTGGCATCGGCGGAGCGGGCTGACCGGAATTCTCGCACACAGACTGCACATTTGGTTTTCAGAACAGAGTCATACTAGTTAGTAATGAGACTCAAATGTTAAGACTAGCAAGTAATCTGCAGAAGAAACTTACCACAAGGAGCTCGTACATGGCCCTTGCCTGCATGTCATTCCGTGCCCTCTCCTCCTCCATCATCTTTCTCGTCCTCTCCTCCATCTCCCGCTGCCTCTCCGCCGCCTCCGCCAGAAGTTTCTCCGTTCTATCTCTCTCAGTCTGTATAGCAGCCTGCAACACCACTCACATGACCATTTGTAATCATTGATGGAAGCGCACACAATGTAATGGAGAAAGATAACTGAGTACGTATCACTAACCTTGATGGCGAGTTGCACTGGCCGTTCACGAGGCCTTATCTCAGGAGCGGAGCTCGACTGGCGCGCCTTGATCTCCGGGAGAGTGCTAGGATAACGGATAAGTCCATCTCCAATGGCTATGGAGCCATGGGACCTCCCGCCACCAGATATCATCACCAGCTCTGGATCAATGGGACCCTGGCTCGGGTTAAAGTCCTCCCCTTTCCTCGCCTTCCCCTCATCTCTATATCTCACGAGCTTGTTGTGGGAGGAGATGTTGGTGAAGTTGTTTGCATCATCGAGGTCAGACTGAGAGAAAGCCTTGACTTTCTTGTAAGAGCCAGTGTGGGCCATGGCATACAGGTCGTACACCTCTGGCACCTTATCCGCCTTATTGTGGCGTGCCTGAAAGAGAGAAACAATGAAAATTAGTAATTAAAGGGATCAAGCTAGCATGATGAATGAATTGCATGAATCATGAAGCAAACCACATACCCAGTTGCGCCCGAACTGATATAAGTTGGAGCTGCCTTGATGGTGTGGCACACCTTCCATTTGGGCACGTTTGTCCTTGGCCTGGTTGTGGAGGGCTAGCCATTCTTGTGAGCACCACTCATCGACCAACACCTCCCAACAATCCATCCGATCCGCACACCATCTCGGAGGCGCCTAAGTTAGCAAATAGAAACTTGAGCGCTACGGCTAAGAATTACTAAATGAAGGAACTTAAGTAGAAGGCCTTAAGAATTACCTTCATGTACTACTCCTTACTCAGGAACTTATCGCGGCACGCCGGCTTGGTCTTCTTGATACCACGCAAGGCGTAGTAGTCTCGAACAGCCTGCACCCGAGCCTCGTGCCGTATGTTCTGGAGTAGGCGCTTGCAGACGTTCTGGATAACATTTGCGCAGTCCTCCTCGTATCCCTCCTCACACCTGTAGAATGTCTGCAATAAAATGAGACAATATTGATTAGTACAATTAATAACTAGCTAGTTGAAGATTTTGAAATGTGTAAAGGAGAAATTACCCAGAACGTCCTGATCACCATGTCTGCCCTCGTGTCGCACACGACACCGTCGATAATGACATCCGGCGGGGCCGGGGCAGCCACGTAGTGCTCCCAGGTCAACCCAAGCTCTGGAAGCCGACCCTCACCAGGCAACGTGACAAACCCCGGGAAGTTTTGCCGGCAAAGAACTCCAAGGACGGAGTTGGGCCGGCGGACACTATGATGGTGGTCCCAACCCCTGCAGCATGACAAGGCCAACACATTAGTTATTTGAAGAAACGTGAATGCAGAAGGTACAAAAATATTAAATGCACTTACGTACCTCTCCCCATCAGGGAAGATCAACCACCTCTGCTCGCGGGTCGCCGACACGGACGGGAGCCGTGTAGCACCACGCTGGTACACGGTGCCACCCTCCTCCTCAAGATCAGTCGGCTCCCCGCCATCACCAGCATGGCCACTCGGCTCCTCGGGCTGATCCGGCCAGGTACCCCATTCGGACGTGTGCTCCTCCGGGGTCTCGTGGGCCGAACTCTCGTGGGCCGAAGGCCAGTCGACCCGAGGCTCATGGGCCCAAGACCCGTGGACCGGAGGCTCGTGGACCGGAGTCCGTGTAGCCTCCTCCTCGGACGAGTCCACCCTAGCAGTCACGTGCTCGGGTGATACAGCTGGGGGTGGCGGCGAGGAAGGTGCCCTAGCAGTCACCCTACCTCCTCTCCCGCGACCACGTGCCCCACCTCCTCTCTTCCTACCTCGTCCCCTGCTGTGCACCGCGGTCGACGAAGAAGGGCCCGGCGGTGTGGACATACTGTCCAGCAACGCTCGGCAGAGAGGTACGTCTGGAATCGAAGACCTCAGACCACGCGCCGACGAAGAAGGGGCCTTGGCGCGCTCCCGTCCAGCGCCCACCATCTTTCAACACCTGCCATGACAAACAGTAAACGAAATTAGTACAACATAAAAAAAAGACCGACATGAATAATAATATGTGTATCACTTAAGTGTATCATCATCAAGTACAACATTAAAATTTTTAATACCTGACACTACTAATAATCTCGATCAGTATCATCAATAAATGCATAATCATCATCATCACTATAATCAATGACGGGCTCATAGGGTTCAGTGGCATCAACATGTGCAAGGCCACCATGACGTAATCGGTGAAGCAATGACAGGTCATCCGCAGCAGTAACCTCTTCTTGTTCCGGCTCTTCTTGTTCCGGCTCTTCTTGTTCCTCCTCTGGGGTGATGTCGGATTCACTGTCGCTGTCTACTTCAATGTTTTGGGGTGAAGTATAGCGGTTCTTGAAACGCTTTTTGGAAAGACGTGTCTCTTGGAAGAATTCTCCTTCATATGTGTCTGGGTTAATGTGAGGTTCATAATCCTCTTCCTTTGGGGGAGATAGTCTAGCACGTGGCGGCACTTCATAAACGACATCCCAACCTTTCAGATTTGGATTAGTTTGGCAGGCCCACGGTAGATAGAATACTTGGGTCGCCTGTTGAGCCGTAATATAGACATCAGGAACATCTAAATGGGTGCTTTGGTTGATTTCAACTAGCCCTATATGTTCATGAGTCCTTCTAGTCTCCTTCGGCTGAAACCAATAACATTTGAAGACTACGACATTCGGTGGGTTTTCACCATAGAATAGAAGTTCATAAATTGCTTCAACTCTCCCATAATACTCGGTACCTCCTTCGCCGATAGCAGATACACAACAATTTGTAGACTTTCGGTCGGCCATAGATAGCTCTTTGCCATAGGTACAAAAGCGATACCCGTTGATGTCGTATTTGTCAAATGAACGGACCTTATAGTCAAAACCATTAGCGACTTGTCTCAATTCGGCGTCCATAGACTCTGAATTAGCCTACAAGTTTAATATGAAAGGATTGTTGCATTACGCACAAATTAGCGAATGAAACCGGGATAGCCGCCTACAAATTAGCCTACAAGTCTAATAGAAATTACCGTTTGTTTGAACCAAGAGATGAAACCGGGATAGCCGCCTCCTTGCTTTGCGAGAAGCTCATACTCTTCGACAGAATCCTTTTGGATCACCGCTCCATACGAGAATAAGGCGACGTATCGACTGTATGAAATATCCAGGAATAAGAGCAGTTCAAAGGAAATAGAAGTTGCGAAACTATGTACCGAGAACTTACTCGATGTACGGCCGCACTTCTATCAGGTTGTTCAAGATATACAACGAAATGGTCCGCCATTGTTCATTATCCAAAGATACTGGATTTGAAACACTGGCTGGTGTGAGATTCCCTTTGAATAGGCTGAGGTTGGATCCACCCTTTTTAGGGTCGTCAGCATTGTACCGAGGCTTCGGATTATGCAAATGACGATTTTTGGCTTCGTAGTGTGCTGTCACGAAGTTTGCCGCCTCCTCAGTGATGAATGCCTCAGCCATCGATGCTTCAATTCTACGTTTATTTTTACATTTTTGTCGAAGCGTCTTCTGCATCCTCTCAGTTGGGTAGCACCAACGATTTTGCACGGGCCCCCCCAATCTTGCCTCAGTCGGGAGATGCAAAATCAAATGTTGCATTGGATTAAAGAAGCCCGATGGAAAGATCTTCTCTAACTTGCAGATCAACTCCGGCGCCAACTCTTCCATTTCTTCTAGCACGCCAGGCGATAGTTCTTTCACACAAAGAACACGAAAGAAATAGCTGAGTTCTGCCAGTACTAGCCATTCATCCTCAGGGATGAAGCCACGCAACATCACCGGCATTACCCGCTCAATCCATATGTGCCAATCATGACTCTTGAGACCAAATATCTTCAATTTATCAAGACTGGCTCCCCTCTGTAGATTCGCTGGATACCCATCGGGGAACATCAATTGCATTTTCACCCACAAGATAATTTCCCTCATAGCCGGCCTTCCAAGATTGAACCATGCCTTTGGCTTCGTCCAGTTCTGCTTTCCTTTCGGTTCTTTCATGTTTTGTAACGGCCTATCACATAGCGCCTCCAGATCGACTCTAGCCTTAGTATTATCCTTTGACTTCCCATCTATGCCGAACAATGTACCAAAAAGTGCCTCGGCGATATTCTTCTCAGTGTGCATCACGTCGATGTTGTGTGGGCAGAGGAGGTCTTTGAAGTAAGGCAGATCCCATAAGCATGTTTTGTGAGTCCAGGCGTGCTTAGAATTATACCCCTTGAAGTACCCTGGACGCTCGGGATCTGGCTCGAGAGCGTTTAACTGATCCAGGGTCTGTTGGCCTGTCAATGCATGTGGTGCAGAGTTTTTGACAACTCTACCTCTGATGAAGTTCTTCTTGTCTTTCCTGAACTTATGGCGAGGATTCAGGAACTCTCTATGCATGTCGAAGCAAGAAAACTTGCGACCGGCCTGAAGCCAACGAAACTCAAGAGCTCCCTTGCATGTGGGGCACGGGAACCTTCCATGCACACACCAGCCAACGAATAGCGCATACGCCGGCAAGTCATGCGTCGAGTACATGTACCAGACACGCATTATGAAGTTCCGTTTGCTATAGGCATCGTATGTCTTGAACCCATTATCCCAGGCTTCTTGCAATTCGTCCTTAAGCGGTTGCATGTACACATTCATATTTTTCCCCGGATAGTTGGGCCCTGGAATTATCAACGTCAGGAAAATGTTCTTTCTTTGCATAATCTGTCCGGGGGGGAGATTGAGTGGAAAGACAAATACGGGCCAACAACTGTATTGGGCTGCCGTCATACCAAACACACTGAACCCATCCGTTCTGATGTCGACTCGAGGATGCCTCGGATCTGCCGCTTTGTCACCATGTAATTCATCAAACTTTTTCCACGCAACACCATCCGATGTGTGTACAATCATCAGATTCCCATCTGCATCTAGTTCGGTTCTTTTGCCCGTTTTGTGCCATGTCATCTGTCTGGCCGTCTCTTCGACCATGAAAAGACGTTGAAGTCTTGGTACGATTGGCATATACCGAAGAACACTAACGGGGATTTTGGTCTGTGTCTTCTCACCCATACCGTTGTCTACCACAACATACCTGGAAGACTTGCAAATGGGACAATAGTTCAAGTCCGCATAGTCAAGCCTAAACAAGACACATCCTTTCTCACAGGCATGTATCTTATCATAGGGCATCTTCAGTGCACGGAGGATTTTGTCCGACTGGTATAGGTTTGCAGGCATTACATGGCCTTTGGGTAGAAAGCGTCCAAATACTGTCATCATTGCATCGTAGCATTCTCTGCCCAAGTTGAACTGAGCCTTCAGAGCCATTACTTGTGAGATGGCATCCAACTGACAAAGCTCAGTGTGCTCATGGAGCGGACGTTTTGAAGACTCCAACATTTCATTGAAGGCCTTTGCAGATTCCTCCATCTCCTCGTCCGAATCCCGAGCATCATCAAAGTCTTGCACCATGTTTTCCATCCCGGTACCATGCTCGTCGGTGCGACGACGATCCACCTCAGCTCGGTCACGTTGGGCAGACTCACCATGAAATGTCCACACCGTATAATCGGGCGTAAAACCACTCTTCTGCAGGTGTTTGCCCATTTCAGCCTCTGTCCTCTTTTCCCAATTGCCGCACCGTAAACAGGGGCACCAGGTTTTCCTCTGGCCATTTGCAAATGCGGCTCGCACAAACCCCTTGGTTTTTGTGAACCATTCAGTGCTCCATTTGTTCTGACCAGTGTGACCGGTGTACATCCACGCACGATCACTCATCTTGACTTTCAGAGCTACTAGACACACAACAAATATATATATATATATATATATATATATATATATTTCAGCATGTATGTATTCATCAGTTGATCTACTTTGTCAATTTTATTACGTCCATGCAACCTACACTCTAATAGGTAATGATAGGTCCTAATCCCACCCGAGTATGTTTAGATTGGGTTCATTTTCCCATGCTATGCCCCGGATCCTACGCAAAATTTCGGCAGCACATCCCCGCTGTTCTCCTGATACACGTCTCTGCAATAAACAGGGAGGATGTGTACCCGGAGAACAACATGGGAGGCACTGACGAAATTTATGCGTCGGATCCGGAGCAAAGCATATGGGAAAACGAACCCAATCTAAACATACTCGGGCTGTCGATGGATAGCGTTGGACAATTCGAAAGAATCAAGGTTATAAATATGCAAATGCATGCATATTTATAACTATGACGCTTTCGAACGGGAGACACATATTGGTTACGCATACTGATGATTCAAGACACATATATATCTAGCTATCAAGTTTCATCGGAATAGATCAAATAATTAATGGGGGAGGAGGACATGTCATTTGTGCTCACCCACGAACGAAGGGGAAGAGCTCATCAAACGCACGGCGAGGTCGTCGAACACCAAACCTCGCAGCGATGAAACAACTGCACATTTAAAACTACCCGATCAACACAATTATATATGATGTTTTTCACAACAAAATCGAAAGATATATGACCTAACTAATAATTCACAAATATATGACCCCGTCGGCTTCTGGAAGGCCAAAGAACACCTTTTCGGGAGGTGTCGGGGGTCGGGGTGTCGTGTCGGTCTCGGGGTGCCGTGTCGGCGTCGGCGTCGGGGTCTCGGGGTCGGGGTGTCGGGTCGGGGTGTCGGGTCGGGGTGCCGGGTCGGGGTCGGTGTGCCGTGTCGGTGTCGGGGTCGGGGTGTCGGGTCAGGCTCGGGGTCGGGGTGTCGGGGTCGGGGTCCGGGTCGGGGTATCGTGGTCGGGGTCTCGGGGTCGGGGTGCCGGGTCGGTGTCGGGGTCAGGGTGTCGGGTCAGGCTCGGGGTCGGGGTGTCTTGTCGGGGTGCCGGGTCGGGGTCGGGGTGCCGTGTCGGTGTCGGGGTCGGGGTGTCGGGTCAAGCTCGGGGTCGGGGTCTCAGGGTCGGGGTGTCGGGTCGGGGTGCCGGCTCGGGGTGTCGGGTCGGGGTGTCGGGTCGGGGTGCCGTCTCGGGGTCGGGGTGTCGGGTCGGGGTGCCGGGTCGGGGTCGGGGTGCCGTGTCGGTGTCGGGGTAAGGGTGGGTGTGGTGTCAGGGTGTCGGTGTCGGGGTGTCGTGTCGGTGTCGGGGTCGGGGTCTCGGGGTCGGGTCGGGGTGCCGGGTCGGGGTCGGGGTGCCGTGTCGGTGTCAGGGTCGGGGTGTCGGGTCAGGCTCGGGGTCGGGGTGTCGGGGTCGGGGTCGGGGTCGGGGTGCCGTGTCGGTGTCGGGGTCGGGGTGTCGGGTCAGGCTCGGGGTGTCGGGGTCGGGGTCTAGGGGTCGGGGTGTCGTGTCGGGGTGCCGGGTCGGGGTCGGGGTGCCGTGTCGGGTCGGGGTTTTTTCCTCTTTTTTCCTTTTCTTCTTCTTCCTATTCTTCCTTTTCTTCCTCTTCTTCTTTTTTCTTCTCCTCCTCCTCTTCTTCTTCTTCTTCCTTTCCTTTTTCCTCTTCTTCTTCTCCTCCTCTCCTCTTTTTTCTTCTTCTTTTTTCTTCTCCTCCTCCTCTTCTTCTTCTTCCTTTCCTTTTTCCTCTTCTTCTTCTCCTCCTCTCCTCTTTTCTTCTTCTTCTTCTTCCTCTTCTTTTTTCTTCTCCTCCTCCTCTTCTTCTTCTTCCTTTCCTTTTTCCTCTTCTTCTTCTCCTCCTCTCCTCTTTTTCTCTTCTTCTTCTTCCTCTTCTTCTTTTTTCTTCTCCTGCTCCTCTTCTTCTTCTTCCTTTCCTTTTTCCTCTTCTTCTTCTTCTCCTCCTCTCCTCTTTTTCTCTTCTTCTTCTTCTTTCCTCAAACTAAACTAAGCCTACAACTAAACCTAAACCTAAAACTAAACCTAAAACTACAACTAAAACTAAATCTAAACTAAAACTAAAACTAAAAAGGAAAAAAAGAAAAAAACAGAAAAAACTGAAAAATGGGGGGCTCACCTGGGGGGTGGAGGAGGCCGGTGGAGGAGGGGGCGGGGCGGTGGAGGAGGCGGCCTGGGGCGGCGGGTGGCCGGGCCTGGGGCGGCAGGGGGCGGGCCTGGGGCGGCGGGGGGCCGGGCCCGGGCGGTGGGGCGCGGGGCGGCGGGGGGCCGGGGCGGCGGGGGGCCGGGGCGGTGAGGGCGACGGGGCCCCGGGGCGGCGGCGAGCCGGGGCGGCGGGGGCGACGGGGCGGCGGCGGCGCGCGGCGGGCGGCGGCGTGGGAGGAGAGAAACGGCGAGGGAGGGGGAAGAAGTGAGTAACGGGCGGGGGGTAGGGGCCGTTAGGTAGTAGGCTCTTTGCCGTCCGCCCCCCTTTGCCGTCTGCTAGCGGACGGCAAAGAGGTGGCCCGTTAAGTTTTTCAAAAACGGGCGGGGGGTGGGGGCCACCTCACTCTTTGCCGTCCGCTGGCCGACGACAAAGAGCTGGCAGACGGCAAAGAGCTTCTTTGCCGTCTGCCCTTTCTTTGTCGTCTGCTTTTGGGTAGCTGATGGCAAAGAGCTTCTTTGCCGTCAGCTAGCAGACGGCAAAGAGCTGGCAGATGGCAAATTAGCTGATTCCAGTAGTGATAATAACCTTAGATAGCTCTATAGAATGCCTAAATATGCTATAGTTAGCTCTAAAATGACATAATAACCTTGGATAGCTCAATAATGACATAATTAGCATACTTTGGTAAAAAAATGGCATAATAATCTTGGTTACCTCGAAAATGACCTAAACTTAGCTTATTTTCCTCAAAAATGACATAATAACCTTTCTTACCTCCAAAATGACCTATTTACATAGCAATATCATTCTTCATGCTAGCTTGAGCCCTTAACTAATATTTTGTTCCTCTCTCTCAGGCGCACCACCACAAGAAGCTTGTGCCAGGTCTGTTCGACCTCTATGGCATGGCCCATATGGCCCTGTACAAGAAGGCCAAGCCATTCACGGAGTCTGACCTAGATGATCCAGCGAGCTTCACCAACAAGACCTCCCACCACAAGCTTGTGAAGTACTGACACGAGGGGGAGGAGAGGAAAGGGGAGGACTTTAACCCGAGCCAGGATCCTTTTGATACAGAGTTGGTGATGATATCTGGTGGCGGGAGGTCCCATGGCTCTCTAGCCATTGGTGATGGACTGATACGTTGTCCTAAGACTCTCCCGCAGATCAAGAAGCGCCTGAGTAGCTCTGATCCTGAGATAACGCCTCGTGCATGGCCCGCGGAGATCGCCATGGCGGTTAGTTATACGGACTCTCTCACCTTTCCTCCATTACATTGTGTGTGCGTCCGTCGATGATTACAATGCTAACGAGGAGTGGTGTGTTGCAGGCTATTGTTGAGAAAGAGAGATTGAAGGCGAAGGAGCTTGTGGAGGAGGCAAAAAGGGAGGCACAAAAGGAGATGGAGGAGAAAACGGCTAAGCTGTTGGAGGAGGAGAGGAACCGGAACGACCTTGCTAACCGGGCCCTATACGAGCTCATCGTGGTACGTTTCTCGTGCATATTAGCCCAATCATGCACGTAATGTTCGCATTACTATCTAATATGACTGACTCGTGAGAACCAAATGTGCAGACCATGTGCGAGAAAAACGGCCAGGCCCCTCCGCCGATGCCCCAGATTGCTCCGGCGAACACGGTGAGTTTGATTTGAATGGTCGTTGCTTACTACTATTCACATTTCAGTTTGCGAACTTGCTAACGAGACATTATTGGAAATGATCTTTGGTGCAGCATGGCTCCCAACAAGCATCGACCACTCAAATGATCTTCTTCTTCTTCTAGTCTTGTTCTTCTTCTCCTTCTTCTTCTTCTTCTTCTTCTTCTTCTAGTTTTCTTCTTCTTATTCTCCAAAATGAAGTTAGCTCTAAGTTATATCAAAAATGGCATAATATGCTTAGTTAGGTCAAAAATGGCATAATTAGCTAGGTGAGCTCAAAAATGGAATTTTTCTTCTTATTTAGCCTATTTAGTCCATTTATGACATAATTTAGCCTATTTAGTCCACAAATGACATGAAAAGAAGGAATAGGAAGAAAAGAAGAAGAAGAAGAAAAGAGGAAGAAGAAGACTAGAAGAAGAAGAAGAAGTCTTCTTCTTCTTCTAGTCTTCTTCTTCTTCTTCTTCTTCTAGTCTTCTTCTTATTCTTCTTCTTCTTCTAGTCTTCTTCTTCTAGTTTTCTTCTTCTTCTCCAAAATGAAGTAAGCTCTAAGTTATATCTCATAATATGCTTAGTTAGGTCAAAAATGGCATAATTAGCTAGGTAAGCTCAAAAATGGCATTTTTCTTCTTATTTAGCCTATTTAGTCCATGTATGACATAATTTAGCCTATTTAGTCCACAAATGACATAATAACATGAAGAAAATCCAGGCAGAGGAACAAAAGAAGGAATAGGAAGAAAAGAAGAAGAAGAAGTTCTTCTTCTAGTCTTCTTCTTCTAGTTTTCTTCTTCTTCTTCTTCTAGTTTTCTTCTTCTTCTTCTCCAAAATGAAGTTAGCTCTAAGTTATATCAAAAATGGCATCATATGATTAGTTCACTCAAAAATGGCACAATTAGCTAGGTTAGCTCCATTTTACCTAAGTATTCTTACTTCTTCTTCTTCTTCTTCATTTTCTTCTTCTGCTTCTGATTCTAGTCTTCTTCTTCTAACTTTCTTGTTTCCCATTTTGCAGATTTAATTCACTATATGGAAGCTTGCATGGATGGAGTGCTTGTTTCCCTTTTATTTTTTCCGTTTGTATCGATAAAAAAATGTGGAACTTTGTTATATGGATGCATGCATGGAACAATGTGTTGGATGAACATTGTGATGTTACTGTAATATGTATGGATGGAACTCTGTTTTCTATTATGTATGGATGTTGTCATGGATGGAGCTATGTGTTGGATACATCATATGTCTGCTGTGCATGTGAAAAAATGTGTATATCTGTGTGTGAATTCCTGTGAAATTAAATGGATTCCAATAAAAACAGGGGATATGTAGCCTGTTTGCCGTCTGCTAGCAGATGGCAAAGCGGACACGTGGCAGCTACCTGTACTACCTGGGAACACTGGCTGCCTATTTGGTCACTTTGCTGTCTGCCAGTGGACGGCAAAGATTCAAATCACTTTGCCATCCGCCAGTGGACGGCATAGCTGGCCACATGGTAGGTTCCCAGTAATGCCTAGCTGAGCTCTTTGCCGTCTGTCAGCGGACGGCAAAGAGCTTTGACTCTTTGTCGTCTGCTGGCAGACGGCAAAGAGCGCCGTTAACCCCCTAACGGCACTCATGCCACCACACTGCCGTCCGTTGTTTTTGCCGTCTGCTGGCCTCGGATGGCGGACGGCAAAATCCTTTGCCGTCCATTTACAGGAAGCGGACGGCAAAGAAGGCCTTTGCTGGCATATGTTCAGACGGACAGTTTGCCGTCTGCTGGCGGACGACAAAGACTTTTGCCATCCGTGATCCATGCCTTTGCAGTCCGCCATGGCGGACGGCAAAGAAGCTGATTCCAGTAGTGTGAACATATGATCTTCCACCAAATAAACCAACTAGCATCAACTATAAGGATTAATAAACACTACTAGCAACCCACAAGTACCAATCTGAGGTTTTGAGACAAAGATTGGATACAAGAGATGAACTAGGGTTTGAGAGGAGATGGTGCTGGTGAAGATGTTGATGGTGATTAACCCCCTCCCGCCGAGAGGATCGATGGTGATGACGATGGTGATGATTTCCCCCTCCGGGAGGGATGTTTCCCCGACAGAACAGCTCCGCTGGAGCCCTAGATTGGTTCCGCCAAGGTTCCTCCTCGTGGCGGTGCTGTTTCATCCCGAAAGCTTCCTCTTTATTTTTCCAGGGTGAAAGACTTCATATAGCAGAAGATGGGCACCGGAGGCCTGCCAGGGGGCCCACGAGGCAGGGGCGCGCCCAGGGGGGTAGGGTGCGCCCCCACCCTCGTGGATGGTGGGTGGCCCCCCTCTGGTTGATTCTTTCGCCAGAATTTTTTATTAATTCCAAAATTTGCCTCCGTGAAGTTTCAGGACTTTTGGAGCTGTGCAGAATAGGTCTCTAATATTTGGTCCTTTTCTAGCCAAGAATTCCAGCTGCCGGCATTCTCCCTCTT
This sequence comes from Aegilops tauschii subsp. strangulata, assembly GCF_002575655.3. Classification (NCBI taxonomy): domain Eukaryota; kingdom Viridiplantae; phylum Streptophyta; class Magnoliopsida; order Poales; family Poaceae; genus Aegilops; species Aegilops tauschii. Next base: position 161,012,168 of record NC_053038.3, read on the forward strand.
CGTGTAAACCTTGTAAAACTAAGAGAAAATAGGCATAAGTATTGTGACATAATATGTAATAATAGCCCATAATGCAATAAATATCGATATAAAAGCATGATGCAAAATGGACGTATCATGGTGCGCGTGGAGGGACGAGGGTAGAGCACCCAGAGGGACGCGAGAGCAGAGCGCGCCGTGGCCACCTCAACTGCAAGCAACCACACGCATAGAGAAGTTGAACACGCATGAAATGGTCGCCTACAAGCCAGCCGACAGTTGCGTCGCTGCGTAGAGAGCGACCATGTGCTACTACCTCCGTCTTGGTCTATAGTCCCCTTTATATTCTGTGGCATAATTTGCCCTTAAATTTAACCAACAAAATGTTAATGCATCTTATAAAAATTATTTAATTGGAAACTATGTTCAAATATGAATCCAACTATATAATCGTTGGTGACATGCATTCGTACTTTATTAGTTAAATCCTACTTATAAACCAGGACGGGGTATAGTAGGTAATTAAATCACAAACTTTTTTTATTAACCATATGTGTACGTGGCCTTTCGTACTCCTCTCGCACGTCTTGTCACCTCGCTGCCGCTGATGGCTTACAGCGCAAGCTTGCGCAACACGCGGGGGCGTTCTTTTGGCCAAACGGTTGCTTGAAGTGGCGCCTATGAATCGTCGGTGAGCCTGTTCTAGCGCAACCTCGCAGGTTCCCGCGCAAGCTTCCCGCCCGACTCGGTGAAATCCCCCAAACTCCCAATGCTTACCGGCCTGCTATATAAAACCTCACGGGCGGCGGGTCCTGCGTCGCATTTTCCCCTCCCTCCTTGTAGCTTATCCCGTCTGCTTCTTCCACAATCACCAATGGTACCGGTCCATCGTCGTCGCTCAGCCATTCTGGCTCATCAGAGGACAGCTCCAACTGGGAGGCTACACCGTGGCGGCAATGCAATCCCCGGCGTAGTGTAGTGCGTGTGGCGTCCTGGTTGGGTGTGCGCGTCGCGTCCTGGTTGGGTGTGCGCGGAACACCCACCACACGCTCCGCCGCCGCTGCCCGTCGGCAGCTGTTCCCGGACGCCGTTGCTGCCACACCACCATCGAAAGCCAAGGCCATCGCCCACTCCGCTGCCGCGGCCCGAAGGCGGCCGTCGTGGCCGCCACCCCACTGCCGGCCACCGTGGCCATCACCCGCTCCGTCACGGCGGCCCGAAGGTGGGAGGTGGCGGTCGTGGCCGCCACCCCATCGTCGGCCACCGTGGCCGCCAGCCCACCATCGACCATCGGGATCATCACCCGCTCCGCCACTGCCCCCCAAAGGCGGGAGGCGGAGGTGGAGGCCCACACGTGCGTCAGCGACCTTGTGCGCTACACCGAGTTCCTGCGGGAGGAGGAGGAGCACCTCGTCAAGCACACAAAGAGTCTTACCGCCGCCGTGGCCGCGGCACACGCCGCCTCAGAGGCGAGGAATCGGGAGATCTATGGGGAGAACCACCGCTTCAAGAGGGGTCATCTGGAGCGGCAGAGGTCGTTCGAGGTGAGCGTCGCAAAAGGTGCTGCAGTGGCTGGCACCGTATTGCAGTTGTCCAGCTCGCCGGTAGGCTCCTCCTCCTCTACCTCTTACTGAGCGCGCTCGGCAGAGGAGAGGGTGCCGGAAGTAGTACAAAGCCCCTCCGTAGTAGTATTTAGGGGCTATTTTGGTCAGTTCATCTGACTATAGATGTGGTGGAACTGTACAACCTACTTAAAATTAGCTACTATATATAGTTGAACTAGCTATTTCAGTACGTGGTTGGCAAAAAATGGGTAAAAGTTTAGTCGGTTCAGCTATCTAGGTGAACTGTTCCTATAAAGAACGACTGCTTAATCTATGAATGAAATATATGCTTAATTACTGAATGTTAGTTGCAAAAGTTAGATAGTGCTAGTGATTTTTAGCTGCATATTTTGACAAATCACAGTGTTACAAGGTTGACAAATGCAATGTTACTAGATCAACAAATGTCAATCTTTCCTGTTTGACAAATGGCAACATACCCAATATGACAGATGCAAATCTTACCAAATTGTTTGTACATGGTTGCAGACGGGTCATCCAAAACAACCATTTGCGTTTAAGGGATGCACAAATCGTGCTCGGCCCATTTTCTCATGGCTTAGCGCTATAGTCTGGATTTGCATACCGTATTCAATCTGAACCGTTTGCGTTGCAGAGATGCACAAATCCTGCGCTGCGAATTTTCCCTTGACTTAAGGGGGAAGACCATAGCTCTCACTTTGCATACGGGTGTTCTATGTAAAACATTTGCGATCAAGAGCTACACAAATCCTGCTCGGCACATTTTCTGTTGGCTTCCTAGGGAAGCTGTCGGTTTGCATACAGGTTTTCTGACTAAAACGTTTGCGATGAGTGTTTTATATTTGAAAACCATTTATGTTTTTTCAAAAGAAAATCGTTTGATAAGTCTGTACATTAAGACAAAAAACGCAAGTTTGTTCAAACCATATCTTTCATTCAGTCACACTGCAAATTTATGTTCACATGATCGAGATACAGTATTAAACCCAAAAAACCTATTTCCTGCTGCGGCGGAGGCGGCGTGCCGCGTAGTCGTTGTCGTTATCGTTCTCCGGGACGCCGTTGTTGAAGTCTTCAAGGCAGCACAGAATGTTTTTCACTTGTAAATGGAACATCATGTCATCGCGCGATCGACGTGCGGGGCACTGGAGGACGGCAACTAGCGGCGCTAAGAGGTAGCGGTCAACAGCGGCATCCCATGCCGTTGAGGGGGTGCCTGCACGGGCACGGGCGCGGTGGGTGCAGCCAAACGCACGGGAAACGGCGCCGCGGTGGGTGGAGGGGCGCGCACGGGCATGGGCGCTGGCGCTGTCATGTACACGAGCTCGCGCGGGTTCGTGGAGACCTCGCTGACGCCTGCGGTTTCCAGTTCTGCCATAGTGCTCGGCGACCAGCCCGTCGATGCTGCGGGGATGGTCGCTGGTGCGTGCGTGGGGATGGGAGCTGGGACGAGAGCGGGGGCAGCAACCGCCGTGGCCAGCTCGTTCAGGGCCATGTCCATGAGGCCCCATTCCTCCTTAGCTTCTATCTCCTCCGGCTCGTAGTTGACTTCACCAAACTTGAAGACTAGTGGCAGATGATCCTTCTGCACCATGGCGTTGGTGGAAGTCTGCGGGAGGGAGGGGAATGGGAGGAGAACAGTAAGGCCGCCTGTATTAAAGAGTGGCTCGGGCGCCATTAATGGAGAGGAAGGCGGGCGGCCATGGAAGTCCAAGGGCTCGCTTCCTAGTGAGACTGTGCAGTGTACAACTCGCACGCTTCCCGGTGAGCCTGCGCATTGGAAGACAGCTTGCACGCCTCCCGTTCAGTGAAGCAGTTGTCCACACGGCACCTCCTATAGCCATTAAAACCAAGACACATGGCGTCACGTGAATGGTTAACAGAACGCACACGATTTGAATTATACAAATGTTTGAGATATTAAAGTGGCAGCTATTTTTTCAAAATGCCTTTGTTGGCTGTTATTCGAGTGCACCTTCTCTCAAAATGGACATGAAAAATACCATTCCATGATAGCATGCAAATTTCATAAATTTCACACAAGTTTTGGATTTACTAGAATTTAAAAACAAAGTATCTCAACGTTTTGTCGGCAATCAACAGTGCCCTGGTGTCTGAAATTCATTCCCATTTCTTGCATGGGACCTAAGCATGCACCCAAAGACACATTTTTTTATTTTTCAACCAATTTATATGCACTAGAGCATGTGCGTGTAATTCAGATTTGAATTATGCATACAAAATGCCCAGAAAACCCTGTTAATGTATAAAAATGTCCAAATGAACCCCAAAAAATTCCAAACACTCCTGTTGTTCTATGTTGACACTATAATTTTCTTGAAAGCAATAAGAGGCAACGGATATCATTTCGTCCCCAAAGGTGGGACGTTCCCTACCGAAACCAGGAGGCTTGTTGTGAGAAGCTCTGGTTTGTGAGAAGGTTATACCCGAACCTGTCCCAAATGGGACAATGAATTTACCATGACATGTTGATGCCGCTCCATGATAGCATGCCAAGTTTAATGAATTTCGGACGAGTTTTTGATTTACTAGAATTTAAAAACCAAGTATCTCAAAGTTTGCGGTCGAGTGATGGTGGCAGGGTGTTTGACATTCATTCCCATTTCTTGCATGGGACCTAAGCATGCAACCAAGGACACATATTTGAATTTTCAACCAATTTATATCATTAGAGCATGTGCCTGTAGTTCAAATTTGAATTATGCACATAAATGCATAGAAAACTCAGTTAATGTACAAAAATGTCCATACGAGCCCCGAAAAATTCCTAAAATTAACACAACACTCATGTTGTTCTATGTTGAAACTAGAAAAAAAATGAAATCAAGAAGAGGCAACGGATATCGTTTCGTCCAGAAAGGTGAAACATTCCCTACCGTAACCATGAGGCTTGTTGTCAGAAGCTCTGGTTTGTGAGAAGCATATATACCCCAACCTGCCCCAAATGGGACAATATTTTTACCGCTGCATGTTGATGTCATTCCATGCTAGTATGTCAAGTTTCATGAATTTCAGACATTTTTTTGATTTACTAGAATTTAAAAACCACGTATCTCAATGTTAGCGGCTGAGCGACGGTGGCAAGGTGTTTGACATTCATTCTCATTTCTTGCATGGGACTTAAGCATGTAACCAAGGACACACATTCCAATTTTGAACCAATTTACATGCACTGGAGCATGTGCATGTAGTTCAAATTTGAATAATGCACATGAATGCATAGAAAACTCAGTTAATGTATAAAAATGTCCAAGCGAACCCCGAAAAATCCCAAAAATTGTCACAACGCTCATGTTGTTCTATGTTGACACGAGAAAAAAAAATTAAGTAAGAAGAGGCAACAGATGTCATTTCTTCCCCCAAGGTGGCACGTTCCCTACCAAAACCATCAGACTTATTGTGAGAGAAGCTCTGGTTTGCGAGAACCTTATACCCAAACCTGCCCCAAATGGGTTAATATTTTTACCATGGCATGTCGATGCCGTTCCATGATATCTTGTCAAGTTTCATGAATTTCAGACGAGTTTTCAATTTACTATAGTTTTAGAACCATGTATCTCAATGTTGGCGGCCGAGCGACAGTGTCAAGGTGTTTGACATTCCTTCTCATTTCTTGCATGTGACCTAAGGTTGCAACCAAGGACAAACATTTGATTTTGCAACCCATTTTTATGGAATGGAGCATGTGCATGTTGTTCAATTTTGAATTATGCACATAAATGCTTAGAAAACTCAGTTAACATATATAAATGTCCAAACGATCCCTGAAAAAATCCAAATTTAACACGACACTCCTGTTGTTCTATGTTGATACCAAGAAAAAATTCAAAAGGAAGAAGGTGCGACGAATATCGTTTTGTCCAGAAAGGTGACACGTTTACCTAACGGAACCATGAGGTTTCTTCTGAGAAGCTCTGGTTTGTGAGAAGCTTATATCATAACCTACCCCAAATGGGACAATATTTTTTACCCCAGCATGTTGATGCCATTCCATGATAGCATGCCAAGGTTCATGAATTTAAGACGGGTTTTGGATTTACTAGAATTAGAAAAGGAAGTACCTCAACGTTTGCCCGAGAGCCACGGTGTTGTGGTGTTCAAAATTCATCCCCATTTCTTGCATGGGACATAAGCATAAACCAATGGACACATATATGATTTTACAATCCATGTTGGTGCACCGGAGCATGTGCATGTAGTTTAATTGTGAATTGTGCACCTGAAATGGCTAGAAAACCAATTTAATATATAAAATGTCCAAACGAACCCTGAATAATTCCAATTTTTTTTATGACACACATATAGTTGCATGTTCACTTCAAATAAAAGTTCTAGCAATTCGAACACCGTCCATTGCCGTTGTGACCCCATTATGTAATTAAAATCAAGATGAAAGATCAAGTAGATCCCACACACTTTATTATCACCAACCGTGTGAGATGCAGTACAAAATATCCTGGAGCACCATCGGTGTATAGTACGCCTATGGCTTACACGAGAAGGTGCGTCGGCTACAGTCCACAGCCGGCGTGTCAAGCACACTAGCTCGCTCCCCAAATATCATTTCACTGTTCAATCGTCGCCGCTGAAAGATGGGGACGTGGACCCGAGTCATGAGGGCAACTTCGATGGCCCACTCCGGCGAGAGCGCGGCCGCAGCCACCATGCATGTGCTAACAAGGTGCATGAGCACAGCCGCAATCTGTGACCAGGCGGCCAAGGCAGCCCAAACGGCCGCTGTTGCTTCCCAGGTGGCGGAAGCAACATATGCCTCGGGGATAGCAACTGGCGAGAGCGGCACTGCAGATGTCCGTTCCGCGGCGGCGGCCATAGCCCTGATGGAGGCCGCCCATGACCATGTCGAGGCAGCCCACGCCCAGCTCGTGGTGGTCACCTCACAAATCGAACGAAGCTTCCCAGACAACGGTCGGCAACCCACGGCCCAAGAGTTGGCAATCACCAAGAGCGTTCAAGCATCCGTCCATTCCACCGCCGCATACCTTGCCACAACGGAGCCCGTCCAAGCCCAGATCACGGCCGCCCACGCCCAGCTTGTGGCGGCCTTTTCCAAAGAGATGGCGGATGCGGATGGCGAGATGCTTGCCGAGTATGGTGCGATGGATGCAATGGAGCCCCTTCCCCAGGAGACCGTCGGGCGCGAGTTGGAGATGGAGAGGCGGCGGAGATTGATGAGCACCAGTCGTAGAGCATCGTTTTTTAATTTCTTAGAGTAATGTTTAGGTTAGCTAGCTCTATTTAATTGCTGAACTTGCTCGATTAAGAAGTGTGGGTGTGTTGTATTCTCCTTTGTGTACCCAAATTATGCAATGACGTGGATGACCACTGTAACCAGGGAAATTCGAACCAAATTTTTGACGTTCAAACTCATCACACTCGAGTTAAGCTATCTGAATCGTTTGTGATGTTCACATATCTTACATAATTCTGAATAAGGAACCGTGTCTGATGACACTTTGTGCGCCAGTTTTCTCGCTGAAGCGATTCAAAATTTTTGGCTTCCGCAGGAATATCTACCTCCCTGCCCCCTCCCCTTAACAAAAGCCACATTCCCCTGTTTTCGCCAACCTTTCCAAGTTGAAACGTTCACTCCTTGCTTGCAGCACCACCTCCTCGCCGGTGTAATGCCCCGAGACCGATGCGCCAGGTGTCTTCCAGTTATCAGTCGTTGTTGCCATGTCATTCGCTTGCATGTTGCATTTTTCCATGTCATCATGTGCATTTCATCTGCATGTTTTTCAAAACTTGCATCCGGTCATGTTCGTCTTTTTCTCTGTTGTCCGTTTCGGTATCTGACACTCTCACACGCACTCGTCGCACATCCCAGATCTTGTTTCGTGAGCGGGAGAAAATGCTCTCGGAATGGGATGAAAGTTGGCGTGCGATGTTGTTGTGTTGTACGTAGACCGCCTGCCAAATTTCATCGCATTCGGAGTCCGTTTGGCAGCCCAACCTCTGGATCACGTTGAATGCTTTACGTAGACTCCAAGTCCCCTAGATCATGTTTGTTCCGAAAATCACGTTCCCGAAGGTTTCATTCCGTTTGGACTCCGTTTGATATCCTTTTCCTTCGAAACACTGAAATAGGCAAAAAAATAGCAATTTGGGTTGGGCCTCCGGTTAATAGGTTAGTCCCAAAAATAATATAAAAGTGTATAATAAAGCCCATTAAACATCCAAAACAGAATATAATATAGCATGGAACAATCAAAAATTATAGATACGTTGGCGACGTATCAAGCATCCCCAAGCTTAATTCCCGCTCGTCCTCGAGTAGGTAAATGATAAAAACAGAATTTTTGATGTGGAATGCTACTTAGCATAATTTTCAATGTAATTCTCTTATTTGTGGTATGAATATTTAGATACGAAAGATTCAAGACAAAAGTTTAGTATTGACATAAAAATAATAATACTTCAAGCATACTAACTAAGCAATTATGTCTTCTCAAAATAACATGGCCAAAGGAAGTTATCCCTACAAAATCATATAGTCTGGCTATGCTCTATCTTCACCACATAAAATATTTAAATCATGCACAACCCCGATGACAAGCCAAGCAATGGTTTCATACTTTTGGTGTTCTCAAACTTTTTCAATCTTCGCGCAATACATGAGTGTGAGCCATGGATATAGCACTATACGTGGAATAGAATTGTGGTTGTGGAGAAGACAGAAAAAAGGAGAAGATAGTCTCACATCAACTAGGCATATCAACGGGCTATGAAGATGCCCATTAATAGATATCAGTGTGAGTGAGTAGGGATTGCCATGCAACGGATGCACTAGAGCTATAAGTATATGAAAGCTCAACAAAAGAAACTAAGTGGGTATGCATCCAACTCGCTTGCTCATGAAGACCTAGGGCATTTTGAGGAAGCCCATCATTGGAATATACAAGCCGAGTTCTATAATGAAAAATTCCCACTAGTATATGAAAGTGATATCATAGGAGACTCTCTATCATGAAGATCATGGTGCTACTTTGAAGCACAAATGTGGAAAAAGGATAGTAGCATTGTCCCTTCTCTCTTTTTCTCTCTTTTTTTGGGCCTTCTTTTTTTATGGCCTTTCCTTTTTTTCGTCCGGAGTCTCATCCCGACTTGTGGGGGAATCATAGTCTCCATCATCCTTTCCTCACTTGGGATAATGCTCTAATAATGATGATCATCACACCTTATTCACTTCCAACTCAAGAATTACAACTCAATACTTAGAACAAATTATGACTCTATGTGAATGCCTCCGGCGGTGTACCGGGATATGCAATGAATCAAGAGTGACATGTATGAAAGAATTATGAACGGTGGCTTTGCCACAAATACGATGTCAACTACATGATCACGCAAAGCAATTATGACAATGATGAAGCATGTCATAGTAAACGAAACGGTGGTAAGTTGCATGGCAATATATCTTGGAATGGCTATGGAAATGCCATGATAGGTAGGTATGGTGGGTGTTTTGAGGAAGGTATATGGTGGGTGTATGATACCGGCGAAAAGTGTGCGGTATTATAGAGGCTAGCAATGGTGGAAGGATAAGAGTGCGTATAATCCATGGACTCAACATTAGTCATGAAGAACTCATATACTTGTTGCAAAAATCTACAAGTTATCAAAGCAAAGTATTACGCGCATGCTCCTAGGGGGATAGATTGGTAGGAGAAGACCATCGCTCGTCCCCGACCGCCACTTATAAGGAAGACAATCAATAAATAAATCATGCTCCGACTTCATCACATAACGGTTCACCATACGTGCATGCTACGGGAATCACAAACTTTAACACAAGTATTTCTCAAATTCATAACCACTCAACTAGCATGACTCTAATATCACCATCTTCATATCTCAAAACAATTATCAAGCATCAAACTTCTCATAGTATTCAACACACTCATAAGAAATTTTTTTACTAATCTTGGATGCCTATTATATTAGGACTAATTTTTATGATTAAAGAAAATTACCATGCTTTTTTGTAGGACTCTCAAAATAATTTAAGTGAAGCATGAGAGAACAATAGTTTCTATAAAACAAATCCACTACCGTGCTCTAAAAGATATAAGTGAAGCACTAGAGCAAAAACTATATAGCTCAAAAGATATAAGGGAAGCACATAGAGTATTATCATAAATTCCGAATCATGTGTGTCTCTCTCAAAAGGTGTGTACAGCAAGGATGATTGTGGTAAACTAAAAAGCAAAGACTCAAATCATACAAGACGCTCCAAGCAAAACACATATCATGTGGTGAATAAAAATATAGCTCCAAGTAAAGTTACTGATGGACGAAGACGAAAGATTTGGCTTTTTGGTGTCCCTAGATTATCTGCCATGGGCATCCCCAATCTTAGGCTCTTGCCACTCCTTGTTCCGTAATCCATCAAATCTTTACCCAAAACTTGAAAACTTCACAACACAAAACTCAACAGAAAATCTCGTGAGCTCCGTTAGCGAAAGAAAACAAAACACCACTTCAAGGTACTGTATTGAACTCATTCTTTATTTATATTGGTGTTAAACCTACTGTATTCCAACTTCTCTATGGTTTATAAACTCTTTTACTAGCCATAGATTCATCAAAATAAGCAAACAACACGCGAAAAACAGAATCTGTCAAAAATAGAACAGTGTGTAGTAATCTGTAACTAACGCAAACTTCTGGAACTAAGAAAATTCTACCCAAATAGGAAGACCTAGACAATTTGTTTATTGATCTACTCAAATTGGAATCAATATTTTATCACGTCTGGTGATTATTAACAATTGTTTCAGTGAACAGAAAGTTTCTGGAATTTTCAGCAAGATCAAATAACTATCATCCAAGAAGATCCTATATGTTTAACTTGGCACAAACACTAATTAAACATAAAAACAAATCTAACCAGAGGCTTGATCAAAGATTTATTCCTAAACAGAAGCAAAAAGCAAAAAACTAAAATAAAATTGGGTTGCCTCCCAACTAGCGCTATCGTTTAATGCCCCTAGCTAGGCATTGATAATTTTAATGATGCTCACATCAAAGATAATAATTGAAACACAAGGAGAGCATCATGAAACATGTGACAAACACATCTAAGTCTAACATACATCCTATGCATAGGCATCTTATAGGCAAATAAATTATCAAGACAAGCAAAAACTAGCATATGCAAGGAAGAAGAGAGAAACAATAGCAATCTCAACATAACGAGAGGTAATTTAGTAACATGAAAATTTCTACGACCATAGTTTCCTCTCTCATAATAATTACATGTGGGATCATAAGAAAATTCGACAAAATAGTTATCACATAAAATATTTTCAACACGATCCACATGCATGCAAAGTTGACACTCTTCCAAAATAGTGGGATTAACATTAACTAAAGTCATGACCTCTCCAAACCCACTTTTATAAAAAACTTCATAAGATTGAACATTCTCCAAATATGTGGGATCTAAAGTTGACACTCTTCCAAACCCACTTTCAGTATTATTGCAAACACTGTTATCAATGTCATATTCATCATGGGGCTTAAATAAATTTTCAAGATCAAAAGAAGAATCACCCCAATCATGATCATTGCAACAAGTAGTAGACATAGCAAAACTAGCATCCCCAAGCTTAGGGTTTTGCATATTATTAACACAATTGACATTAATAGAATTTATAATGGTATCATTGCAATCATGCTTTTCATTCAAGGAGCTATCGTGAATCACTTCATAAGTTTCTTCTTTCAACACTTCATCACAATTTCCAGATTCACGAATTTCAAGCAAATCCTCATAAAGGTAATCTAGTGCATAAAACTCACTAGTAATAGGTTCATCATAATTGGATCTCTTAAAGAGATTAGCAAGTGGATGAGGATCCTGCCGGTGTGGAACGACACGTATGGGATCACAAGAATCCCTACTACGGTTGCCGGGGCGCAGGGTTGCGAGGAGAGCAGGGCTAGTAGACAGCACAAGGATCGTTTACCCAGGTTCGGGCCGCGAGGATGCGTAAAACCCAGTCCTGCTTTGGTGGGTGTATTTCTGAGAGTTCTTGAGCTTTCGAACTAGCTGTGGTCAGTGCGTGGTTCGAAAGAGCCGACCCCTTCTCCAGTATGCCATGGGCCTCCTTTTATAGTTGAAAGGGGCTGCCACAGTGACACACAGGAGGTGGAAAGGCGTATAGTGCTCTGAGCTTATCGCTTGTATTACAGGACAAGACACATTTAATGCATAGCTTAGGTGTGCCCTTGCTTTATTGGGGACGGGGGCGAGGCCCGTCCCGTCCGTCGCCGCTCCTACTCGCCTTGACACATGCCCTGGCCAGTGAGGTGCGTCGTGCCATGTAGGCAGCCAGGCAGCTGAGGTGGCGCGGTGGCGGAGCCTTCACGAAGGTCTGCATGCCGCCACGCAGGCGCTCGATGAGTTGGCCTGGGAGCTGCATGTTGCCACGCAGATGCCTGCCCAGTTGGTTGGGCTGGCAGCTGCATGTGAACGGTGGTGGAAGTTTGTCCAGCGCGGGTTTGGCAGTGGCCCCGCTGGCGTCCTTGGCGAGGGCCTTGCCGGGTGGCCCGGCAAGGGTCTTGTCGTGGCGTGCTGTCGTCCCCGGCAAGGATCTTGCCGGGGGTCTGGTGGCCTTCCTCGGCAGGGATCTTGCCGAGAATCGTTATCTTCTAATCCTCATCTGATCTCGAATATGTCTTCACAGAGATCTGCATGCCACCACAGAGGTGCCTTCCCGAGCCCTGGCCCCACGTTCATGATGGCGCTGGGGGCCGTGGGCTCAAGGGTGGCTCGCTCTGTTGGTGTGGGGCGAGCTGTCCCGGCAAGGGTCTTGCCGGGGCCGCTGAGGCCACCCGGCAAGGGTCTTGCCGGGGGAACCTGCTTCGTCCCTCTGCTCTTTGTGGTCTTGGCCTTGGCGTTGCTTTGATAATCTTGGGCTTCGGTCTTACCTTGGCTCACCTCCCCTGTTCTGCTTGGTGTGCTCGTGGGCGCGACTCCGACTGCCCGTGCACAGGTAAAGGGGTACAAAAGCATGCCCCTATTTTTGTACACCGACAGGAGCCCCCGGGCCTGGGCCACACATAAGCGCGACACGTTGTTGGCCCAGGCCCAAAACAGTGCGCGGGCAGGTGGGGCTGTTTTTACCGTGGTAAGAATCTTCGCGCGCTCCGCTTCCCACGACCCGCGCGTGCGGCGCGGCGTGGAGGGGCGTGCGTGACGTGGGCGGCATGCGTGGGGCGGTTTCCACACGCATGCGTCACATCGCAGTAAATTGGCAGCGCGCCCCGCGGCTTCCCCATAAAAAGGGATAACCGCAGGCGCACTGTTCCTTTTACCCTCCACGCAACCCCAATCTCGGAGACCTCCGCCTGCCTCCCTCTTCTTCTTCAAGCTTCGTTCCTGCTTGCCGCTGTTGTGCCCCCGCTGCCCTCGGTCCTACTCTCCTCCCCCAGTCGTCATGGCGCCAAAATCCACCAAGGGCAAGGGAGTGGCTAAGGATGCCGGAGCCGCTGAGCCGCCAGAAAGTGCACTGGCGGTGCACCGGACGCAGTTCGCCTTCTTCCCCTCGACAGTCGACGTGCTCGAGCTTCGGGAATCCTTCAAGCCCTTCTGGGGAGTGAAGACGGGGGGGGGGAGAATTTGGGGCATCCGACCACGTGTGTCATCCCCGCCGACTGCGCTGAGGCTGCCCCAAATTGGTACCCCTTCTTTGTTGATTATTTTTCTTGTGGGCTCTGTCCTCCCTTCTCCGATTTCTTCAGCGACATCATGCACACCTTCGGCTTCCGCCTCCTGGATTTTACTCTAAATGCGCTGGCGTGCATGGCCCTTTTCACGCACCTGTGCGAAGGCTTTGCCTGGGTGCACCCCAACACGGCGCTCTTCCGCCATTACTTCTTCCCTCGGATCCAGACGGGAGGTGCCATCTCGGGGTGCATCGCCTGGATCCCAAAATCCAAGGGAGCGTACCCGGATGGTGCCATGAAGGAGAGGTGGGAGGAATGGCGGGGCCGGTGGTGCTGGATCAAAGAGGTGGACCCGCCGGCATTCTGCAGAGTTCGCCGGGCGCCGCCAGTTCGCAGAAGCGATTGGAGCGACGTCGACGCCGATGACGGAAAGCTCACGGTTGCCACCACCAGGATTCTCCGGCTTACCTAGGTTGGGCTCACCCTTGAGATGATCGGGGCAGACTTCATCCGTCGCCGGATCGCTCCTCTGCATAACAAGGAGAGGCTAGCCTGGCTCTTCATGAACCCCGCCGACATCATGCGGCTCTGCCCCGGCCTCGACCACAACTTCACAGTGATGGGACACGCCCATTTCTGCCAGCGGATCTTCCAGCTCGACATGGGCCGCGACGGCGAGGTCGAGCGGACCGGCAAGGTCGCGAGGGCCGCCGCGAAGGCCGGCAAGGTCCTTAAGGGGCCTCTGTTCAAGCTGCCGGCGGGGGTGGTCCCGTTGTGCAACAACTCGCGTCGGTCCGAGATCATTGCCATGATGCGGGACTGCAACGTACATGGCCCAGACCCGAGCTGGAAGGAGCCGGAGGACACCGAAGTGCAGCAGTTCTTTAACACCCTGCATGAGGGGTATGTCAACACCGACGCCGAGCCGGCTGCTTGTCCAGGACACCACCCAGGCGGAGCTGGACTACATCGCCACCAGGGCGAAGGAGGCACAACTTGCCAAGGAGGCCGGAAGCGCCGGCGGTGTGGAGGACAAGGCTGCGACGGCCGCGGAGGAGGAGGAGCTCGCCCGGTGGGCGGCGGCCGCCGAGGGAGTCAGCAGCGCCGGCACCGAGGCTCCTCTGGTTGAAGATGTGACCGGCGAGTCGTCGTCGGAGGAGGTCGAGACCACAGGCCCGACGCCGGCTGTGGGAAGAGGGCGAGCCCTGCGACGGGCCAGTTCCGGCGAGCCGGTCCGTCCTGGTAGGGCTGCGCGGTGACAGCTGACCTTGGAGGGGTCCGGGCGCCACACGAGGGCCGCGGCGGCGAAGAAGCCGGTGAAGGTCGCGGTGAAGAAGAAGACGGTCGTCCCTTCTCCGTCTACGCGTGCCCGTACTCCACCTCCTTCTCCTCCTCCGGCGGACGTCGACACGGGGTTCACTTTTGATTATGGATCCCTCAGCCCGAGGAGGAAGAGGAAGACAACAGAGGAGGCGGACGACGAGTAAGTATCTGGTTCTTTTCCGTTATCTCTGCCTCCTCAATCTGCGTTGCTCGTCTTAACTTGTCTTCATGTTTGCAGGGATGTGGAGACGCTGGCCCAGAGGGTGAAGAGGGCCGAGGTCTCGGCGGGTGGCCATCCCCCAGTTGGTACTTCGGGGGCGCCATTGGTGGTGTTGAGCAGCCCGGACAACAGCCCCCGGCAGAGCCCCCAGCGTCAGTTCATCACTCTTCCCCCTGTCGACATGTGTTTGGGGAACGACACTTTTGGTGCTGACCTTGCGGTATGCAAGAGGAGAGCAGCAGGAGGAGGAGCCACAAAGGGCTACTCCCAACACACCGCCCCCGTCAACCACGCCGCCCCGAGGGGCGTCCCCGGCGAGGGCGCCAGGCACCGGGCCCACGCACATGGAGGAGGAGGAGGACTTGGGCGTCGGCGGCTTTGCCTCGACGCCGAATGTTGGAGGGGAGGGAGCTTCCGTTTCCCAGCCGGGTACTGGCATAGGTAAATCGTTTCGCCGTTCATCCTTGCTTCTTTTTCCTTCTGGCCCTTGGTCCTGGCCTTGCCTCACCCCCTTTTTCAGCGTCCAGATTCCTCCTCGGTGAACCTAGAGGACGTGGACACCGTCATCCAGGGCGTCGCCAAGGCTGCCGAGGCAGACGACGAGAAGATCGCCGCCGAGGAGGCCGCCAGGGGTGCTGCCGAGGAGGCCGGGAAGGGGCCTGCCGAGGAGGCCGGCAAGGGGCCTGCCGAAGGGGCCGGCGGGACCGCCACCGAGGAGGAGGAGGAGGAGGTGGCTGGCGACCAGCCTTCCTCTTCTGCTGCTTCCGGCTCCGGCAAGTACCTGAGGGTGAGCGACAACTTGTTCGTCCACCTTCCAGGCGCGTCGAGCACCAGGACACCCGTGGAGGGGAGGTGTTCGACGATGAAGTGCTTGCCGCTGCCGGGCTCGAAGTCGTCGACGAGCCGATCGTTGGCGGTGACGGTTCGCAGGAAGAGCGGCTCCTCCACGCCATGGGCGCCAGCTTCCGGAAGCTCCAGGCGCTCCACCGCACCCGTCTGGACAAAGCCAAGTCCAGGACGGCGGTGGTGGAGAAGGCGGAGGCGGACCTCCAGGAGCGCGTTGCCGAGACGCAAGACTGGTTCCGCGAGGCCCACAAGGAGCTCAAGGCCGCTCAGGGCGAGCTGGCCAAGCGTGACGCGGAGCTCACCATGAAGCTCGCCGACGTTGAGAAAGCTCAAGAGACGGCGAGGAACTTGGCCGCGGCCGCCGAGGCCGCCTGGACCCAGCACAAGGCCGCGCTGAACTCCCAGGAGGAGGACCTCGCTGCGTGCGAGGGAAAGCTTGCCGCCATGCTTCGCAACAAGGAAGCAGAGGTGGAGAAGCTTGTCTTGCAGCGTACCAGTGAGCTGGAGCAGAGGCACAAAGAGGCACTCAATGCCCAATCCCAGGTCTACGCCGGCAAGGTGGAGGAGCTGGAGGCGGAGCGCGACGGGCTGAAGGAGCAGGCCCTGAAGCTGTCCCAGGAGAAGGACACGCTCAACAGTGCCCTGACAGAGGCTCAGGGCGCGGTCGTCAGCAAGGTTGGGGAGCTCTCCGAGGCCAACAACTCCATCAAGGACCTCAAGCTGAAGCTGGAGGGTCTCGAGAAGGCGCTGGAAGAGGCCAAGACCCGAGAGGGGACCCTGGCCAAGGAGCTAGAGACCGAGAAGCAGTTGCAGGAGAACGAGGGCCTCAACTTCGCGGATCACGTGGCGGGCGAGAACCGTTGGCTCGATCGCCTCGCCACCGTCGCCAACCAGGCCGCCGTGCAGCTGGCCATCATGGGGATGCCGGATGTGAGGTACGTCCCGGAGCGGAGCGTGAGCGCCAATTGCAGCCTGACCATGTTCTTCGAAAAGGTCGTCGGTGCTCTCGAGCGGCTCCACGCCAACCGGGCGGCCTCACTAGCCGACGAGTCCGGAGGTTTTGCCAGGGAGCCATGACCAAGGTTCTCACCAAGGTGGCAAACTGGTACCCCGACCTCGACTTCGACGCCGCGCTGGAGAGCTTGCCGGAGGGTACCGACCTTGCGCCGCTCAGGGAGCGCATCGAGCCCATCATCAGCCGATTCGGCGGAATTCAGAGGGTGGAGGGCCAGCGCCGGGATTAGGCATCCCATTATTTATCACCGCTGCAGGTTCACAACCAAGACAATTGTTATCTCTAGTTAGAACCGCAGCAACAATTTGATGTAATATAACTCTGCAGCACTTTTGGTATCATGCATGTTATTTTCCTGTTTGATTTTTCCTTGTATGTCCGCCCTACGTAACTGGGTAGGCTTTGCTGGCATGTAAACCCAGGGCGGCGTCTTGGGGACGGATCCCCATTGGCCTGCCGGGTGTGCTTGCTGCCGGGCAAACCACATTACCGCCCTTAGCGCGGCCGCCCGAACTGTCGAGTTTGACTCGAGTCAGAGTCAGGAGTGTTGCCAGGTGCGGAAGGCTACCCCGCCACTCTTGACGCGGCAGCTTTGAGCTGTTGAGCGGACTCAAAACAGAACAAAGGCGTTGCCAATCACGGGGGCCCCTTTGCGTGCAGGTTTCCCATACATAGGCCAGATCTCTAAGGACGATAACCTCAAGTGGAAAAGGAAATAATCCAAGGCTTTGAATGACTTAGCTTTTCTGTTGCCGAGCCGGCGTCGTTCCTCCAGCCGCCTTCTTTCTCAGAAACCGAAAGCGATGAAGAACCGCTAGGATAACTACTAGACCAGATGCTCACAATTGTCCCCTACCTGGCGCGCCAAAGATGTCGGTGTGGAATGACACCTATGGGATCACAAGAATCCCTACTACGGTTGCCGGGGCGCAGGGTTGCGAGGAGAGCAGGGCTAGTAGACAACACAAGGATCGTTTACCCAGGTTCGGGCTGCGAGGATGCATAAAACCCTATTCCTGCTTTGGTGGGTGTATTTCTGAGAGTTGTTGAGCTTTCGAACTAGCTGTGGTCAGTGCATGGTTCGAAAGAGCCGACCCCTTCTCCAATATGCCATGGGCCTCCTTTTATAGTTGAAAGGGGTTGCCACAGTGACACACGGGAGGTGGAAAGGCGTACAGTGCTCTGAGCTTATCACTTGTATTATAGGACAAGACGCATTTAATGCATAGCTTAGGTGTCCCCTTGCTTTATTGGGGATGGGGGCGAGACCCGTCCCGTCCGTCGCCGCTCCTCCTCGCCTTGACACGCGCCTTGGCCAGTGAGGTCCGTGGTGCCATGTAGGCAGCCAGGCAGCTGAGGTGGCACGGTGGCGGAGCCTTCACGAAGGTCTGCATGCCGCCAGGCAGGCGCTCGATGAGTTGGCCTGGGTGCTGCATGTTGCCACGCAGGTGCCCGCCCAGCTAGTTGGGCTGGCAGCTGCATGTGAACGGTGGTGGAAGTTTGTCCAGCGCGGGTTTGGCAGTGGCCCCACTGGCGTCGTTGGCGAGGGCCTTGCCGGGTGGCCCGGCAAGGGTCTTGCCGTGGCGTGCTGTCGTCCCCGGCAAGGATCATGCCGGGGGTCTGGTGGCCTTCCTCGGCAGGGATCTTGCCGAGAATCGTCGTCTTCTAATCCTCATCTGATCTTGAATATGTCTTCACAAAGATCTGCATGCCACCACAGAGGTGCCTTCCCGAGCCATGGCCCCACGTTGATGATGGTGCTGGGGGCCATGGGCTCAAGGGTGGCTCGCTCTGTTGGTGTGGGGCGAGGTGTCCCGGCAAGGGTCTTGCCGGGGCCGCTGAGGCCGCCCGGCAAGGGTCTTGCCGGGGGAACCTGCTTCGTCCCTCCGCTCTTTGTGGTCTTGGGCTTGGCGTTGCTTTGATTGTCTTGGGCTTCGGTCTTACCTTGGCTCACCTCCCCTGTTCTGCTTGGTGTGGTCGTGGGCACGGCTCCGACTGCCCGTGCACAGGTAAAGGGGTACAAAAGCGTGCCCCTATTTTTGTACACCGACAGATCCATAAACAATAGATTTTTAGCAAGCGAAGATGCAAGCAAATAGAAGGCACATGGTAACACGAGCAAACAGAAGGACGAACGGAAGAGGGCGAATAAAATGGCAAAGGTGAAGTGGGGGAGAGGAAAACGAGAGGCAAATGGAAAATAATGTAATGCGAGGGATAAGAGTTTGTGATGGGTACTTGGTATGTCTTGACTTGTGCGTAGACTCCCCAGCAACGGCGCTAGAAATCCTTCTTGCTACCTCTTTAGCACTGCGTTGGTTTTCCCTTGAAGAGGAAAGGGTGATGCAGTAAAGTAGCGTAAGTATTAGGCTCAGTTTTTGAGAACCAAGGTATCAATCCAGTAGGAGACCACGCTCGAGTCCCACGCACCTACACAAACAAATAAGAACCGCGCAACCAACGCGATAAAGGGGTTGTCAATCCCTTCGCAGTCACTTACGAGAGTGAGATGTGATAGATACGATAAGATAATATTTTTGGTATTTTTATGATAAAGAGTAAATAAAGATGCAAAGTAAAATAAACGGCAATAGAAATAGCCAAGTGTTGCAAGATTGATATGATGGAAGATAGACCCGGGGGCCATAGGTTTCACTAGTGGCTTCTCTCAAGAGCATAAGTATTATGGTGGGTAAACGAATTACTGTCGAGCAATTGATAGAATTGAGCATAGTTATGAGAATATCTAGGTATGATAATGTATATAGGCATCACGTCCGTGACAAGTAGACCAAAACGATTCTGCATCTACTACTATTACTCCACACATCGACCGCTATCCAGCATGCATCTAGAGTATTAAGTTCATAAGAACAGAGTAATGCTTTAAGTAAGATGACATGATGTAGAGGGATAAACTCATGCAATATGATATAAACCCCATCTTTTTATCCTCGATGGCAACAATACAATACGTGTCGTTTCCCTTTCTGTCACTGGGATCGAGCACCGCAAGATTGAACCCAAAGCTAAGCACTTCTCCCATTGCAAGAAAGAACAATCTAGTAGGCCAAACCAAACTGATAATTCGAAGAGACTTGCAAAGATAACCAATCATACATAAAAGAATTCAGAGGAGATTCAAATATTGTTCATAGATAATCTTGATCATAAACCCACAATTCATCGAATCTCGACAAACACACCACAAAAGAAGATTACATTGAATAGATCTCCAAGAAGATCGAGGAGAACTTTGTATTGAGATCCAAAGAGAGAGAAGAAGCCATCTAGCTAATAACTATGGACCCGAAGGTCTGAGGTAAACTACTCACACATCATCGGAGAGGCTATGGTGTTGATGTAGAAGCCCTCCGTGATCAATGCCCCCTCCGCCGAGCGCCGGAAAAGGCCCCAAGATGGGATCTCACGGGTACAGAAGGTTGCGGCTGTGGAAATAGGGTTTTGGCTCCGTCTCTGATGTTTCCAGGGTAAATGGGTATATATAGGAGGAAGAAGTACGTCGGTGGAGCAACGAGGGGCCCACAAGGGTGGAGGGCGCGCCGGGGGGAGGTGGGCGCGCCCCCTGCCTCGTGCCTTCCTCGTTGATTGCTTTACGTAGACTCCAAGTCCTCTGGATCACGTTTGTTCTGAAAATCACGTTCCCGAAGGTTTCATTCCGTTTGGACTCCGTTTGATATCCTTTTCCTTCGAAACACTGAAATAGGCAAAAAAACAGCAATTTGGGCTGGTCCTCCGGTTAATAGGTTAGTCCCAAAAATAATATGAAAGTGTATAATAAAGCCCATTAAACATCCAAAACAGAATATAATATAGCATGGAACAATCAAAAATTAAAAATACGTTGGAGACGTATCATCGAGCTAGTCACAAAATCTAAAGCCTACCAGTTCCATTCCAAGAAAACCCACCTGCCTGCCCAAGCTCTTCAAACAATCCCTCTATCATGGCCATTTTCGGTCTGGGGGCTCGATATCTTCGGCCCCTTCCCCCAAGCAATCGGGGGCTTTGAATTCTTGTTCGTTGCTATCGACAAGTTTACAAAGTGGCCGGAAATGACTACCGTGAGAAAGGTGACTCCTCAGTCAGTTATCAAGTTCTTGGAAGATCTGGTGTGTCGTTTTGGAGTTCCGACAAGGATCATTACCGACAACGGCACCCAGTTCACGAGCCGCGCCGTCATGCAATATGTTCATGCCCTCGGATGCAAGATCTCATTCGCCTCTGTGGCACAACCCCGGAGCAATGGACAAGCTAAGAGGGCGAACAGTGAAGTGATGCGTGGACTGAAGACAAGAACTTTTGATACTCAGTAGAAGCATGGCAGGCGGTGGATCAAGGAGCTGCCAGTAGTTCTCTGGTCCCTCAGAATGACACCAAACCGAGCTATCGGGCAGACTCCCTTCTCCCTGGTATGCGGGGCAAAAGCAGTTATCCCCACGGAACTCATTTACGGGTCGCCTCGAGTGCTTGCCTACGATGAAGTAGCGCAAGATCAACACCAGCGTGACGATGTTGTGCTACTTGAGGAGAACCGTCTCTGGGCTGCTCCGCGTGCTGCACGCTATCAGCAAGCCCTGCGTCGCTATCATAGCCGCAGGGTTCATGCCCGGTGTTTGGAGGAAGGTGACCTTGTCCTTAGGCGCGTTCAGTCTGCCAAGGGTACAAACAAGTTGTCACCAAAGTGGAAAGGCCCTTACCGGGTAGTACGAGTGACCAGACCCGACGCAGCCCATCTGGAGACTGGAGATGGCACTCAGTTGCAAAACTCATGGAATATTGAGCATCTCCGCATGTTCTACTCGTAAGGCACGGCTGTCGGGCCCTGCTTGGCAGCCACCCATTTGTACAGGCCTTGCCTCAGCTGCATGTAACCCATTGTAAGCCAGGGCGATGACCCCGTGCAAGAGAAAAAAAGAAGCGCTGTGGGGGGCCCCAAACAAGATTGCTTGCATGCATGAGCATTCCAAGATCACTGCATAAGCATTTCTTGAGCATTTGCATATGCATATAGATAGGATTGCATCCAGCATTCATTCTCATCTGCATGAAGCTGCAGGTTCCTGTTGTGAAGTTGGCGTCGACAAGGAGTTGAGAAGATTGCCTGGCACTTCGATCCCCGGCAAGCCAAACAGATAAGTTCTACCTCATGTCCGTTAGTGTTCTGTAAGCTATCAGTTGTGCATAAGAAAACCTCGCCACTCTTTTGAGACTTAGGTGCTCCCATCCCTGGCTCGAACGTTACTTCGAACAGGATGGTTGTAGTGGCCTTTGATAAAAAAGAAGTTGGCGGGGGGCTGGTCCCTTTGTCTGTTCCCTGGCAGATGTGATTCTCCGGCAGACAAAAAGGTGCTAGCGGGATAGCTTGCCGGGAAAATTCGTTTATTTCTATAAAGAGGCATCTCACCTCTGCATGGACATACACATGTGTGGGTTCCTGGCAAGGTTCATCTTTTTCATTAACATGCTGGTACAAGTACAAGCATTACAGAACACAAACATGGACTCGAGGGATTACATTATTTGAATTAAAATTTGGCAAGTGCCTATAGATTTAAGATCGAAACAGATAAGGGCCACGTAATCCCCTCTTTTCATTTTCCCTCCTTCAGACACTGCGGCGGAAGGAGGAAAAGACGAGAAAAGGAGCACCCTAGTAGGATCCCACCCCGGTCCCGTTAAGACACGCTTGGCTCATCCTAACAAGACCGGGAGTGGCGAGGCTACGAAGGAGGAGCACGGAGGACGGGGCGGCGTCCTCTGGTTGCCACCTCCAGAGCCAGCAAGAAGCCCCAGCTTGAGCGCCGGTGGAGTCATCCACCAAAGCTCAGCCGGAAGACTGTTGGAGGGGAGGCAAAGGCGCCAAGAGAACATCCCTCCTCGGCTATCACCCTAGGAGGCTGGTGATGATGATGACGGGGGGAGAGGAAGAGCGGGAAGACGAGGCGGCAGGTCACTGGTCGGAGGCGAAGGCATCCTCGCCATCGTTCCCCGACCTGACCCCCTGCCACCCGCCTTCTCCGTCTTCCCTCGCTTTCTCCTCACCGCCGCTACTCCCGAGAAGCGCCAAGACTCCAGTCCGGCACCTTCCCCGGGAAGACGGCGAGCGCCCAAGATAGCCAGGGGGCTCGAGGCGCCCCGCTCCCCACCTTGGCGGGCAAAGAAGGCGCGCCTCTTATTGACATCAGCCCCAAGGCTTCCGGGAGGGCAGTGCTAGGATTACCAACGATCTCCAACCCCAGCGCTTGCCCCGACCAAGAGCCCAGGGGCTAGCCCCAGGCTCTTCCCTTTGACATAACCAGTAGAACGAGAAGACAGAAGAGGAGGAATGTGAGGGCGAGTGACTCTGCCCTCCTCCACCCCTCCTTTTAGGCAAACCGGGGAGGCGAGCCGCTCCCTCTATGGGCAGCCACTGTCCTCCTCCACCAATTCAGGAGACCAGGCCCTCGCCTTGATGCTCTCCCATGCCACACGCCTTCGTTACCTACCCCGCACGATGCATGCAGCATACGTGGCTAAGGATAGGGGCGTGGTGGGAAGAGTGAATTGGCAGTTCCTACCCCGTGCGTTAAAGTCATTCACGAGCCATTACTGGAGCGGCCCCACCACTATTGGGTTTACGCGACGCGCGGAGAAACCGGAAACTGGCTCGGAACCAAGACTAATGAAGAAGCAAAGAAGACCTCAAGAGACCAGCCTCTTCAGCAACCCCACCTGCGCACTTATTAGGCCCTACCCCGATGACGCTCGGCAGCGCGTTTGAGGCAGGCCCGGGGGCTTCTGTCGGTGCAATAAACCCTGGGTTTGTTGCCCTGACTGTGCACAGGCACGGGATCAATATTGAAGCACCAGCCCGAGTCGGAGTACAAGGGATCAAGAGATTCGAAGGACCAACAAGTAGATCAGAGGGACCAAGACCAAGCCAGAGAAGCAAGATATCGCCAAGAAAAGGCCTCCTTTGCCGGGCAGGCGAGCCCGGCAAGGGGCGAGGCCACCACAGAATAAGACAACCAAGGCGTCCCGGCACGGCCTGCTGGGACTCACAGAGGCAGAACAACCTCACCAACGATTCCACCATGACCTGATAACCCACAAGTATAGGGGATCGCAACAGTTTTCGAGGGTAGAGTATTCAACCCAAATTTAATGATTCGACAGAAGGGGAGCCAAAGAATATTCTCAAGTATTAGCAGTTGAGTTGTCAATTCAACCACACCTGGATAACTTAGTATCTGCAGCAAAGTATTTAGTAGCAAAGTAATATGGAAGTAACGGTAATGGTAGAAAAGTAATATTTTTGGTGTTTTGTAGTGATTGTAACAGTAGCAACGGAAAAGTAAATAAGCGGAGAACAATATGTGAAAAGCTCTAGGCATTGGATCGGTGATGGAGAATTATGCCGGATGCGGTTCATCATGTAACAATCATAACATAGGGTGACACAGAACTAGCTCCAATTCATCAATGTAATGTAGGCATGTATTCCGAATATAGTCATACGTGCTTATGGAAAAGAACTTGCATGACATCTTTTGTCCTACCCTCCCGTGGCAGCGGGGTCCTAGCGGAAACTAAGGGATATTAAGGCCTCCTTGTAATAGAGTACCGGAACAAAGCATTAACACATAGTGAATACATGAACTCCTCAAACTATGGTCATCACCGGGTGTGGTCCCGATTATTGTCACTTCGCGGTTGCCGGATCATAACACATAGTAGGTGACTATAGACTTGCAAGATAGGATCAAGAACTCACATATATTCATGAAAACATAATACGTTCAGATATGAAATCATGGCACTCCGGCCCTAGTGACAAGCATTAAACATAGCAAAGTCATAGCAACATCAATCTCAGAACATAGTGGATACTAGGGATCAAACCCTAACAAAACTAACTCGATTGCATGATAGATCTCATCGAACCCATCACCGTCTAGCAAGCCTACGATGGAATTACTCACGCACGGTGGTGAGCATCATGAAATTGGTGATGGAGGATGGTTGATGATGACGACGGCGACGAACCCCCCTCTCCGGAGCCCTGAACGGACTCCAGATTAGCCCTCCCGAGAGGTTTTAGGGCTTGGCGGCGGCTCCGTATCGTAAAACGCGATGAATCCTTCTTCCTCGATTTTTTCTCCCCGAAAGTGAATATATAGAGTTGGAGTTGAGGTCGGTGGAGCATCAGGGGACCCACGAGGTAGGGGGCACCCACTGGGGGAGCAGGCGCGCCCCCACCCTCGTGGACAGGATGTGGGCCCCCTGACGTGGATTTTTCTTCCAGTATTTTTGATATTTTCCGAAAAGATGTTCCGTGGAGTTTCAGGTCATTCCGAGAACTTTTGTTTCTGCACATAAATAACACCATGGAAAGTCTGCTAAAAACAGCGTCAGTCCGGGTTAGTTCCATTCAAATCATGCAAGTTAGAGTCCAAAACAAGGTCAAAAGTGTTTGGAAAAGTAGATACCATGGAGACGTATCAACTCCCCCAAGCTTAAACCTTTGCTTGTCCTCAAGCAATTCAGTTGATAAACTGAAAGTGATAAAGAAAAACTTTTACAAACTCTGTTTGCTCTTGTTGTTGTAAATATGTAAAGCCAGCATTCAAGTTTTCAGAAA
The DNA here is from genome assembly GCF_002575655.3 of Aegilops tauschii subsp. strangulata. NCBI lineage: Eukaryota > Viridiplantae > Streptophyta > Magnoliopsida > Poales > Poaceae > Aegilops > Aegilops tauschii. The sequence goes on from NC_053038.3 coordinate 161,037,493, forward strand.
AGATTATGACTAACCACATTCACAATAACTCTTAGGTCTCATGTTTACTCATATCAATGGCATAATCAACTAGCGAGCAATAATAATAAATCTCGGATGACAACACTTTCTCAAAACAATCATGATATGATATAACAAGATGGTATCTCGCTAGCCCTTTCTGAGACCGCAAAACATAAATGCAGAGCACCTTTAAAGATCAAGGACTGACTAGACATTGTAATTCATGGTAAAAGAGATCCAATCATAGTCATACCCAATATAAATTAATAGTAATGGATGCAAATGACAGCAGCGCTCTCCAGCTAGTGCTTTTTAATAAGAGGGTGATGACTCAACATAAAAGTAAATAGATAGGCCCTTCGCAGAGGGAAGCAGGGATTTGTAGAGGTGCCAGAGCTCGGTTTTAAAATAGAGATAAATAATATTTTGAGCGGCATACTTTCATTGTCAACATAACAACCAAGAGATGGCGATATCTTCCATGCTACACACATTATAGGCGGTTCTCAAACAGAATGGTAAAGTTTATACTCCCCCTCCACCAACAAGCATCAATGCATGGCGTGCTCGAAACAACGAGTGCCTCCAACAAGCAACAGTCCCAGGGGGAGTTTTGTTTGCAATTATTTTTATTTAGTTTGCATAAAGCATGGGACTGGGCATCCAGCCATTTTCTCGTGAGTGAGGAGCGGAGTCCACTCCTCTTGAAAGTAACCCGCCTAGCATGGAAGATACGAACAGCCCTAGTTGATACATGAGCTATTCGAGCATACAAAACAGAATTTCATTTGAAGGTTTGGAGTTTGGCACATACAAATTTACTTGGAACGGCAGGTAGATACCGCATATAGGATGGTATAGTGGACTCATAAGGAATGACTTTTGGGTTTAAGGGATTGGATGCACAAGCAGTATTCCCGCTTAGTACAAGTGAAGGCTAGCAAAAGACTGGGAAGCGACCAACTAGAGAGCGACAACAGTCATGAACATGCATTAAAATTAATAAACATTGAGTACAAGCTTGAGTAGGATATAATCCACCATGAACATAAATATCGTGAAGGCTATGTTGATTTGTTTCAACTACATGTGTGAACATGTGCCAAGTCAAGTCACTTAAATCATTCAAAGAAGGATACCACCCCACCATACCACATCACAACCATTTTAATAGCATGTTGGCATGCAAGGTAAACCATTATAACTCATAGCTAATCAAGCATGGCACGAGTAACTATGATCTCTAATTGTCATTGCAAACATGTTTATTCATAATAGGCTGAATCAGGAACGATGAACTAATCATATTTACAAAAACAAGAGAGGTCGAGTTCATACCAGCTTTTCTCATCTCAGTCAGTCCATCATATATCATCATAATTGCCTTTCACTTGCACGACCGAACAAAGTGAATAATAATAAGAGTGCACGTGTATTGGACTAAGCTGGAATCTGCGAGCATTCAATAAATAGGAGAAGACAAGGCAATATGGGCTCTTGGTCAAATCAACAATGATGCATATAAGAGCCACTTCAACAATTTAGTTATGGTCTTCTCCTATCGACCCCCAAAGAAAAGAAAAGAAATAAAACTATTTACACGGGAAAGCTCCCAACAAGCAAAAGAAGAACAGGAAATCTTCTTGGGTTTTCTTTTAATTATTACTACTACAGCAAGAAAAGTAAACTAGCTAGAAGCTACACTAATTTTTTTTGGTTTTTCTTAAAGTTTAACAAACACACAAGAAGAAAGCGAGAAAAAGAAAATAAACTAGCATGGATAATACAATGAAAGAGAATGTGCACCGACATCTAGAAATGAGTGTGTGAACATAAATGTAATGTCAGTGGGAAATACGTACTCCCCCAAGCTTAGGCTTTTGGCCTAAGTTGGTTTATTGCCACGGATGGCCTCGCGGATATCCATAGTTGTAGCCGGGGTCGTAATGAGATGAAGAAGACTCTGATTGCCACTGGTTGGAAATCATCTCCGGATCCCACTGATAGTTAGACTGTCGTGGAGGCTAAAATTGTGGTTCCGGCTCCGTGGCTGGTGCAGGGTTCCAGTAGGCGTGAATGGCCGCCCACGGAACAAGATACGGACCTGTAGATAAATTCAACAAGGAGGGAGCAGGCAAGGTAATAGCTCAGGGTGATGTTTATCAAAGAACAATTTGTATTTAAGCGCCCCTTCCCTATTCTTAACAATAAAGTCATGCGCTAACATACTCTTATAATCTAAATAAGCAGTGGGCAGCAATTTTTCTTCTTTCTCATAGTGCCTAATAGGTATGTTATAATGTGCAGCAAGGCGTGAAGCATAAATACCTCCAAAGATGGGGCCCTTTGTACGGTTCAGACTTAACCGTTTAGCAATAATTCCGCCCATACTAACAGTGTTATCGCGAAATAAACCATGGAACAAGATGATAATATTAGGAACACTATGGTTTCCACAGTTTCCGCGACCAATTAAGCAACGACTAGCAAATATGGCAAAGTAGCGTAAAACAGGAAAATGTATGCTAGTGATTCTTGCATCGGAAACCTTCCAGGTTTCCCCCACAGTAATGGTGTCAATAAACCCGTCCACATCTTTACGATGTGGTTCATCTAAACTACCATCAAAAGGTATTTTGCAAACCTTGCAAAATTCATCTAGTGGCATCTTCTTAACAACATCATATAAATGAAACTCTACTGAAGGAGGTGTTTCCTTAGGATAATAGTAGAAGTTTTGCACAAAAGTATTGGTGAGTAAGAGATACTGGTTGCGTTGATCGTGGAGGAAGTCGGTGAGGCCTGCATTCTCAGCCAATGAATAGAAATCATCATAAATCCCGGCTTCTCTCAAGAAATCATCGAAAGGCCATTCACACGGCCGAACCTCCGTGGTGCGACGCAAATTATATTTGGGCCTCTGTGCTTCTTCATTTTGCTTTTCCTTCGAGCTTCGGCTCGACGAGCCCCTCAAAATTCTCTTCATTATTTTCTGAAAAATTCTGAAATTTTTAGTAACTTCAAATAAAAGTGAACCAAGCTCAACAAAATTGATAGCAACTACTCCTACAAGTGCTTAGAGCCTATATCATGCATTAGAACTACTTGGAACCATATAAATTTGACATGCAAGCTCAGGAACATGGTCACCTAGGCAGCACAAATTTGCAATGAATAAAGCACTAGAACAAAAACTAATTGGACCAAGGGAGGAGTCACATACCAAGGAACAATCCCCCAAGCAGTTTTGTGAGAGGTGCTTTGAGCAAGGAGATCGAAAATCGCAGCAAAATGAGCTAGAACTCGTGCTTGAGCTGGATGGTGATTTTTTGGGAGGAAGAAGGAGTGTGTGGGTGCAGGAATAAGTGGAGGGGGCCACCATGGGCCCACGAGGCAGGGGCGCGCCCAGGGGGGTAGGGCGCGCCCTCCACCCTCGTGGCCAGGTGCTTGCCCCTCCCGCTGTGTTCTCAGTGCCAGATATTCTCAAATATTCTAGAAAAAATCACATTCCATTTTCAGGGCATTTGGAGAACTTTTATTTTCGGGGTATTTTTATATTGCATGGATAAATCAGAAAACAGACAGAAAAATACTATTTTTACTTTATTTCAACTAAATAACAGAAAGTAGAAAGAGGGTACAGAAGGTTGTGCCTTCTAGTTTCATCCATCCCATGCTCATCAAAAGGAATCCACTAACAAGGTTGATCAGGTCTTGTTAATAAACTCATTCCGAATAACATGGAACCGGAGAAATTTCGAATAACACTATGTTACCTCAATGGGGATATGCACATCCCCAATAATAAGAGTATAATATTTCTTCTTGGCAGTAGGTAGAGGAAATTCAAAACCTCCAAAAATAATCAATGGAATTTTTCCAATAGAGTTGATACTACGAACTTGAGGTTGTTTCCTCGGAAAGTGTACCGTATGCTCATTGCCATTAACATGAAAAGTGACATTGCCTTTGTTGCCATCAATAACAGCCCTTGCAGTATTCAAAAAGGGTCTTCTAAGAATAATAGACATACTATCGTCCTCGGGAATATCAAGAATAACAAAGTCCGTTAAAATAGTAATGTTTGCAACCACAACAGGCACATCCTCAGAAATACCGATAGGTGTAGTAGTTGATTTATCAGCCATTTGCAGAGATATTTCAGTAGGTGTCAACTTATTCAAATCAAGTCTACGATATAAAGAGAGAGGCATAACACTAACACCGGCTCCAAGATCACATAAAGCAGTTTTAACATAGTTTCTTTTAATGGAGCATGGTATAGTAGGTACTCCTGGATCTCCAAGTTTCTTTGGTATTCCACCCTTAAAAGTATAATTACCAAGCATGGTGGAAATCTCATATTCCGGTATCTTTCTTTTATTAGTAACAATTTATTTCATATACTTAGCATAAGGATTCATTTTGAGCATATCAGTTAATCGCATAAGCAAAAAGATAGGTCTAATCATTTCAGCAAAGCGCTCAAAATCCTCATCATCCTTTTTCTTGGATGGTTTGGGAGGAAAAGGCATGGGTTTCTGAACCCATGGTTCTCTTTCTTTACCATGTTTCCTAGCAACAAAGTCTCTATTATAATAATGTTGATTCTTTGATTGTGGGTTATCAAGATCAACAGCAGGTTCAATTTCTATATCATTACCATTACTAGGTTGAGCATCATCATGAACATCATCATTAGCATTTTCATTAGGTTCATGTTCATTACCAGATTGTGTTTCAGCATCAGAAATAGAGATATCATTGGGATTCTCAGGTGGTTCAGCAATAGGTTCACTAGAAGCATGCAAAGTCCTATCATTTTTCTTTTTCTTCTTTTTAGAAGGACTAGGTGCATCAATATTATTTCTCTGAGAATCTTGCTCAATTCCCTTAGGGTGGCATTCAGGATACAAAGGTTCCTGAGTCATTCTACCAGTTCTAGTAGCCACTCTAACAGCATAGTCATTATTTTTACTATTCAATTCATTGAGCAAATCATTTTGAGCTATAAGTACCTGTTCTACTTGAGTGGTAACCATAGAAGCATGTTTACTAATGAGTTTAAGTTCACCCTTAACATTAGCCATGTAATCACCCAAGTGTTCGATCACATAAGCATTTTGTTTTAATTGCCTACCAAAATAAGCATTGAAATCTTCTTGCTTAACCATAAAGTTATCAAACTCATCCAAGCATTGGCTAGCAATTTTAGTAGGAGGGATTTCAGCTTTATCATATCTATAGAGAGAATTTACCTTTACTACCTGTGTCGGGTTATGAAGACCATGAGTTTCTTCAATAGGTAATGGATTAAAATCATATGTTTCTTCAACAGGCGGTAGATTAAGACCATGTATTTCTTCAATAGGAGGTAAATTCTTAACATCTTCAGCTTTAATACCCTTTTCTTTCATAGATTTCTTTGCCTCTTGCATATCTTCAGGACTGAGAAATAGAACACCTCTTTTCTTCGGAGTTGGTTTAGGAATAGGCTCAGGAATTGGCTCAGGAAGTGTCCAATTATTTTCATTTGTCAACATATTATTCAATAGAATTTCAGCTTCATCCGGTGTTCTTTCCCTGAAAACAAAACCAGCACAACTATCCAGGTAATCTCTGGAGGCATCGGTTAGTCCATTATAAAAGATATCAAGTATTTCATTTTTCTTAAGAGGATGATCAGGCAAAGCATTAAGTAATTGGAGAAGCCTCCCCCAAGCTTGTGGGAGACTCTCTTCTTCAATTTGCACAAAATTATATATATCCCTCAAAGCAGCTTGTTTCTTATCAGCAGGGAAATATTTAGCAGAGAAGTAATAAATCATATCCTGGGGACTACGCACACAACCAGGATCAAGAGAATTAAACCATATCTTCGCATCACCCTTTAATGAGGACGGAAATATTTTAAGGATATAAAGGTAGTGAGATTTCTCATCTTTAGTGACAGGGTGGCTATATCATTTAATTTAGTAAGATGTGCCGCAACAGTTTCAGATTCATAGCCATGGAAAGGATCAGATTCAACCAAAGTAATTACATCAGGATCAATAGAGAATTCATAATCCTTATCAGTAACACATGTAGGTGAAGTAGCAAAAGCAGGGTCAGGTTTCATTCTAGCATTAAGAGATTGCTGCTTCCACTTAGCTAATAACCTCTTGAGCTCGTATCTATCTTTGCAAGCTAAAATAGCTAAAGCAGCTTCTTTTTCAAAAACATAACCCTCAGGAATAACAGGCGATTCATCATTATTAGGGGGAGAGTCTTCATCATCACTTTCATCAATATTATCAGTTTCAATAATTTCTTTCTCTCTAACCCTAGCAAGTTGTTTATCAAGAAATTCACCAAGTGGCACAGTAGTATCAAGCATAGAAGTAGTTTCATCATAAGTATCATGCATAGCAGAAGTGGCATCATCAATAACATGCGACATACCAGAACGAATAGCAGAAGCAGGTTTAGGTGTCGCAAGCTTACTCAAAACAGAAGGTGAATCAAGTGCAGAGCTAGATGGCAGTTCCTTACCTCCCCTCGTAGTTGGGGATAAATTTTTGTTTTCTCGTCTTTCAAGTTCTTCATAGTGACTAGCAGATATAAATCCCAAGTGACTCAAAGAATAGAGCTATGCTCCCCGGCAATGGAGCCAGAAAATAGTCTTGATAACCCACAAGTATAGGGGATCGCAACAGTTTTCGAGGGTAGAGTATTCAACCCAAATTTATTGGTTCGACACAAGGGGAGCCAATGAATATTCTCAAGTATTAGCAGTTGAGTTGTCAATTCAACCACACCTGGATAACTTAGTATCTGCAGCAAAGTGTTTAGTAGCAAAGTAATATGGAAGTAACGGTAATGGTAGCAAAAGTAATATTTTTGGTGTTTTCTAGTGATTGTAACAGTAGCAACGGAAAAGTAAATAAGCGGCGAACAATATGTGAAAAGCTCGTAGGCATTGGATCGGTGATGGAGAATTATGCCGGATGCGGTTCATCATGTAACAATCATAACATAGGGTGACACAGAACTAGCTCCAATTCATCAATGTAATGTAGGCATGTATTCCGAATATAGTCATATGTGCTTATGGAAAAGAACTTGCATGACATCTTTTGTCCTACCCTCCCATGGCAGCGGGGTCCTAGCGGAAACTAAGGGATATTAAGGCCTCCTTTTAATAGAGTACTCCTCAAACTATGGTCATCACCGGGAGTGGTCCTGATTATTGTCACTACGGGGTTGCCGGATCATAACACATAGTAGGTGACTATAGACTTGCAAGATAGGATAAAGAACTCACATATATTCATGAAAACATAATAGGTTCAGATCTGAAATCATGGCATTCGGGCCCTAGTGACAAGCATTAAACATAGCAAAGTCATAGCAACATCAATCTCAGAACATAGTGGATACTAGGGATCAAACCCTAACAAAACTAACTCGATTACATGATAGATCTCATCCAACCCATCACCGTCCAGCAAGCCTACGATGGAATTACTCACGCATGGTGGTGAGCATCATGAAATTGGTGATGGACGATGGTTGATGATGACGACGGCAACGAATCCCCCTCTCCGGAGCCCCGAACGGACTCTAGATCAGCCCTCCTGAGAGGTTTTAGGGCTTGGCGGCGGCTCCGTATCGTAAAACGCGATGAATCCTTCTTCCTCAATTTTTTTCTCCTCGAAAGTGAATATATGGAGTTGGAGCTGAGGTCGGTGGAGCATCAGGGGGTCCCACGAGGTAGGGGGCGCGCCCTGGGGGGCAGGCGGGCCCCCACCCTCGTGGACAGGGTGTGGGCCCCTGACGTGGATTTTTCTTCCAGTATTTTTGATATTTTCTGAAAAGATGTTCCGTGTTGTTTCAGGTCATTCTGAGAACTTTTGTTTCTGCACATAAATAACACCATGGAAAGTCTGCTGAAAACAGTGTCAGTCCGGGTTAGTTCCATCCAAATCATGCAAGTTAGAGTCCAAAACAAGGGCAAAAGTGTTTGGAAAAGTAGATACGACGGAGACGTATCATGACCCACCTCGTCAATCAGTGCGGTGTCAGGACGCAGAGTGACTAAGTGGCAGCCATTTCCCACATGGCAGCCTCCCCCTATAGGAAAAACCCACAGGTGACACCCGTCCTGCGACATGTCAAGCGAACAGGCGCGGAGCTGGCAAGATAGCCCGGCAAGCCTTGTCGGGTAACCAGTGTTGTGACATTGAGCGGTGCATTTAATGTGCCACTGTCAGCCTGCAGAGTTAGGTATGATAGCAGTGTTGCTATCATATCAGTGCATAATGACTACTTTGCCATTGTGGTGACCCCTTGATCTATAAAAGGAGGCCAATGGAAACCGTAGATAGGGTTAGAAGGTTGGATTACTCACACACTCGTACGCGCGTAGTCGCTGCTGCCTTGAGGCAACCCCTGACGGGCAAGTGTACTACGCTCCACCACCACCTTTCCACCATCAGTCCACCAAAGCAGGAGTAGGGTTTTACGCCTCGCGGCGGCCCAAACCTCTGCTCTTTGTGTAAAGCGACGTCCTGACAGGCAACCTGGCCCGCATGATCTCTGTCATGTTGCCCCACGCTCGTCTGCTCTTTGTGCAACGCGATGTCCCCCTGCCGTACCAACAAGGGGCCTCCTGGTCCCATAGGTAGCTTTGGTTTCCCGCAAGAGATCTTCTATTTGGAGTATGTTATATTGTGCAATGTGGTGCTCAATTAATGTTTGGTTCATTTGTTGTGGTGTTTAGTTAACTGCTTGGTTCAGTTCTGCAATGTGATGTCCAATTGTCGTGGGTAGAATTATGTATTGTTGTGCATGTGAGGAATAAATCGAATTTGGCTGCACTTAATACATGAGAAACATATACAAGTGATATATTTCCTAATTCTTAATCGTGCTTGGTTTGGATAAATGGGTTTTCCATGTGGCTTGAATTAATCTGATGAATCTGCAATGTGCTTATTTTTCGTCAACATATTTTACTGATAGCATGCGAACCCTTACTTAACCTAATGACTAACTACCTTATATGTGTTGCAGGGAAACAATGGGAAGCACTGAGGTTTACAATCGGGGTTAGCACGTGCATGGTCCATTGTCTAATAGCACATTATTGTGCAATTGCAGGAACCATTCTAATATTTAGGTTTTTAACAATTTGGTCTTGCACATGTAGGTCCTGCTGTCAGAGGTTTTGACCCACTGTTCGACCCTTTTTGCATATGGGGAAATGAGTTGTCCATGAATATCAATCAAGTCAAGAAACTCAGAAAGATTGTTAGGATAAAGAAATTCGTGACAAAAAACAAAGATCTTTGTCTGCACAATGAAGAAGACATCAGTTCACTGCAAGATGGTACTAACTATTATACCTTGACTTTTTTACTCCATTCCCCCATTTCCAATATAGAGAAGATATTTATGCACATCCTTGTTTTCAGGCCTTTCCAAAGCAGTTCACTGATGATTACCTCTCAAACCACCTCTATGGTCAGGAGGCGAGGAAGGTTTTCATGCAACACCCAGGGTTGAATATTGAAGTGTTCCTGAAGAGGACGAAGGATGGATAGTCAATCATCCACAGGCACTAGCCTAAAGTTGCAAAGACCTTCAACATGAATGAAGGCTCAATATTCGCCTTCCGCTTTAGCAGTTTTCCAGATGAGATGCATTTGTCTATGAACCGTCTATGATGCTAATTTCGAAAGGTTCTAGATGTTGCATGTGAAACTTGGTGCTTGTACTACTGTGTAATGGGGTAGCTGAGTGCTGAAGCTATATCATGTTGTACTCTCATGTATTTCAATTATGAAATCCTGCTTCCTTAATATGGAAATGAAATATATTATGTGCTTAATATGAATGTCAATTAGATTAATAAATGGATTGTTAATAATAGGGCAATTATCCTGGTAATTGGGTTTTTCCTATTTCAAACGGTTATTGAGAAAACACCGTGGGCAATGACCTCAGGAAACGCACACAATTTCTAGGAATAAACTGTGTTGGATCAATGAACAATCACACACGACATTCTCTTGAAAACTATTTGCGTTAGGCCACCTTGCGCAAATGTTTACCACATAAAAATGGTGTGTGATGGACCTCCTTTGCCACACAGTTTCTTCTATGCACTGTGGTTGATGCATTCAATAACGCAAATGATAAAATTGTTAATGTCGTGTGCAATGGCAGCGCTATCACAAACGATTTTTTTAGGGAAAATGGTGTGTGATGTACCTACGAACGAAGACGTTTTCCTTAGAGCGACTATGTGGGATGTATATATGAATGGAAACGTTTAGCGAGGACTGACTGTGTGGGATGTACTTACGACCAGAAACGATTTCGCCTGTATAATTGTATTTTTTTAGCACTACTGTACGTATAAGCATATTTGATCGCTCGCCGGTAGCACACAACCTCAGTTTTCCTAGCGCTTGTGCGGGGACGGCATATCCCTGATGGTTTCTAGGTCGTGTGGGAAGGACCCCCTTATCACAGTCACTCACTATGTGACGTTTCAGAACGCCGTCGCGGAAAGGGGTTAAAAGCCGTTTGTATAGCACCTCGCTGTATCAGTGATGTTGCTATGTAGCCTAAGATATATTACATATGGCCTTAGTTAACCTAATGATAAATGGGTTACAGATATATTCAGTTAAAAGTCCGATTCACTGTTTAGTCCCTTATCAGCCCCCCGGCCTATATGGTACCAGCTACCGATATCCTGAACAGTGAGTATATATAAGCCTCGGGATGAAACTAACCTCGATGGAAAACAGCAGTCGTTCCCAAACTTGTCCTGTGTAGGTACATCGAGAGGCATGTTATGCACAACCGGCCAAACGTCAACGAAATATATATCCATGGTAGACAAAATAATCTCCAAAAGATAGCTTCAGTGTGCAGGTTTAAGCACGCTAGTAAAGCAAAACAAGTGGAAAGGTGTGTTAACTGCAATAGGCCTAACATTTAACAACAAGCAAACATAGTCATTCAAACTAGAATTGTGCCAGTCTAAGTACACTGGTTATTGTTGAATAAAAATGGAAAGGCGTGTTAACTACAAGATGCAGCAACCAAATGTAGTCATTCATAGTGGTACTGTTGAAACTAGTATTGATGAAATTGAACTGCATAGTTCATACTTGCACATATAGAACATCACATTGTGAATAACTGGAATAAATAAGGCATACTAGGAACAACCAAAGATAACATTTGAAACTGGACATATGCTAACTACAAACAACTGAACAATCATAAAACTTTAAAAGAGGCATATGCTAGCTATAACAGGCTTAACAACAAGAAAATATATGCATTCCTATCGATACGTTTAAAACTGGATTGATGAAATGTACTGCACAATAGATAATTGCACATATAGAGCATCACATTGTGAACAACTTAAATAAACAAGGCATACTGCAAATAACCAAATATAGCAATTAAAACTAGACATATTCTCACTACACTACAAAAGGGACTCGAGAAAACCAAACATGGGTTCCCCCTGTGAAGAGGCACGGCAAAACAAATCATGGGTTTCCTCACTTGTCACATATGGGCTCGTTCCCGTGGGAAGAGCACGGACCCTAGATGCGCTCCATGTTGTCGCGGATGGGATGCTTCCCCTTGGAAGAGCATGGCTGTAGGGTGCCCTCCCTGATGTCGCAGATGTGCTCTTTCCCCTTGGAAGAGTAGATGGGCTCTTTCCCCTTGGAAGAGCCAGAGAGGGTGCCCTCCTCATGGTCGCCTTCGATGAGGTCTGACTTGGAAGTTGTGGATCCCAAGCTAGCGTCACAGAACGTGTCCTTAAGAAATGACAAAAGGGGCTCTATGGGGATGTAGGATGGCAAATTCTTGACAGCGAGCCAGAGGAGATCAGCGGCGAGGCCATGGATAAGATCGACGACGGTTGAACCCGAGGGGTTAGGGGTGGGCCAGTTACCCTGCGACATAGCCCACCTCAGGCCGTCGCTGTCGACGACCTCAATGTCATAGCCGGCGTCCGCAACATACCCACATACTCTAGCCCGCTGATTGAGTGCCTGCGGCCAGTAATGGTCGTCAGCTTCCTCGGCGATGTCGGGCAAAGAGACCGTGATACACCTCTTTTGGGCCAGTCGCTCCTCGAGCTGCACGGGAAGCATAGAAGGGCTTAGACTGCGACGTCTGGAGTGGGAGATGGGGATGTGATGGGGATCTGTGGGAAAGGGGGCGTTTGGCAGGCGTCGTCTAAGAAACACAGGGCGGCTAGGGTATGGAGATCGGTGGGTAAGCTGCACGGGCAAACCGGCAGATGTTTTTTTTGAGAGTACGCCAATGGCGTACCTTAATTTTATAGAAGAGAAGAACACAAGTCAACGTACAAGAAGTCTAAGGATGGAAGCAAACTTCCATCAAAGACGCAAAGCCTAAAACAGCCTACAAACTAGCCTATGCCTACACTCTCACAAAATGCAGTAAAACCACCCACCCAAGGCCGCCAACCTTCACTCTTTAAGCTCAGGTATGATGGCAAGGACCAGATCTGACGCAATCTTCTGCTAGTTGGTCCGATGGAACATTTTGGCATTGCGTTGCTTCCATAAATCCCAAGAGATCGCAATGACCATCATATCAAAGCATCGCCTGAAACCCCTCCTGAAGTGTGCCCTCCGTATCAACCACCAATCCTGCAGACAATCCTGCGACTCCAGAATGTTGCCCTACAAGCTCAACGCATCAAAGATGTAATGCCACACTTCCCTAGCATAAACGCATTGCACCAGAATGTTTTCCGCATTGCCCTCATCTTGGAGACACGTGTAGCAAGTAGAAGGAGCATCCTGAAGGCCATGCCTTGATCTTCTGTCGGACGTCCAGATCCGGTGTTGCACCGCCAACCACACGAATATTTTGCACTTTAGAAGAGCCCAACTTTTGCATATGCAAGTGGCGTAAGGTACCCTCTCAGCACCTAGGCAAAGCCTATAGTAGGTGGATTTAGCAGTGTATGTGCCCGATGGATCCGCCGGCCACGAAAAAGAATCTTCTCTGGAAGGTTCTGGGATGACCGTGCTAATCGCTAAGTTAAGATGCAATAGCTGCATGTGGCCTCCGAAGTTTATTTCGTCAGTAAGATGAAGCAGCCACCTACCGTTATCTAGTCCTTCCTCAACCGTGCGCCAGTTGATCATTCGTGTGTCCACCAAAGCATGAATATAAGGCGCAATGTCCTTGACAGCGAAGCCATGGATCCACCTATCTCTCCAAAACAGAACTTTGTTTTCCGCCCCTACAGAAATGTGCACCAAGATGTTGAAGACTGCGCGTGCCTCCCTGTCAACAGCCATAGGTAATCCTTGCCACGGCCTATCTGGATCCGTCCGTCGAAGCCACTCCGACCTCACACTCAGGGCCAGGCCTTGCAACTGAAGATTGCAAACTCCCAATCCACCATGCCATGTGGGTTTGCAAACCAGATTCCAAGAAACCTGGCACTGTCCCCCATTCACTTTGTCTTTGCCAGCCCAAAAGAAGGAACGCATCCGCTGATCAATTTCTTCAAACACCCGAACTGGAGCCTCCATGACCATGAAATGATGAATGAGTTTTGCCTCGATCACGGACTTGACCAACACGAGTCAGCCTGGGCGGTGTAGCAGTCCCCTTTGCCAGGCCCGGGCAAACTTCTTTGCATGATCGAGCATGGCTGCCATTCCGCCCTAGAGAGCTGTCTAATTACCAGTTGAATACCAAGATACTTGCATGGAAAGTTCCCCAAGCGACAGTGAAGAAGAGACTCGACCCGATCCTTGTCCATGTTGTTCCCATGTATCATTATCGCCAGTGACTTCTGATAGTTGACCCTTAAGCCAAAAGCAGCTCCGAATGCCTACAGCATGGTTCTGACGAACATGAGGTCCAACTCTCGAGGCTTTATGAACATGGCCACATCATCTGCATATATCGACACAGACCTTGAAATGGCTAATGACTCCAATGCTCACGGCCTTGATCATCACTCTTGATAGTAAGGGCGAGACAGGGCCCCCCTACCTGAGGCCCTTGGCATCGATGAAACTTCTTCCTCGAACCCCATTGACGATCACCTTAGTACTAGCAGTCCTGAGTAGAATCGAGATCCACTCACACCATTTGTACTCGAAACCTTTGCTTCTCATCACATCGAATAGAAATGACCAGTTGAGCGAGTCGAACGCCCGCGAAATATCAAGCTTTAGGAAAACACTAGCCTCCTTCCGAGCATGGATCTTTCTGGCAACTTGCCTGACCAATAGAAAGGTATCATGCAAATGTCTCCGGCAGATGAAGGTGGATTGATTGGCCATCAGGATCTCCTTCATTCTTTTCCGCGGTCTATTTGCTAGCATCTTTGCGAATAGCTTGGCCACTCTATGAGGGAGACTGATAGGGCAGAAGTCCCCAACCTCCTCATCGTCCAGCTTTTTCGGAATAAGCACGATATGGGCACGATTGAGCTTGCTGAAGCCACGCCCATCCCCAACATAAAGTTTAATGATCACCGCCATGACCTCATTCTTAATAGTAGGCCATGCCTTCTAATAGAATGCCGCGCTAAACCCGTCCGGCCCCGGCGCCCGCTCCGAACGCATCTCCTTAATTGTGTTCCACACTTCTTCCTCCGTGAATATAGCGTCGAGGTCCGAGAGATCATGCTCTACCATGTCAAGGAAGCCCAGATCCACGTCTGCTTCCCGAGCAGTAGCATGACCCAATAGCCGCTCATAGGCCTCTGTAAAGATCTCTTCCTTCCTTTGTTGCTCTGAGATCAACTACCCATTATGCCTAATGTGAGGGATGCAAATTTTGGACCTCCTGCCATTTGCCACCGCTTGAAAGAGTTTTGTGTTGGCGCCGCCCTCCGGGATCCATCTCAGGCGAGACCGTTGTCTTTCGATGGTGCGTTGTAGAGAAGCCAACCCTAATACCGCATGCTTGAGAGTTCTCCTCAACCATCTCTCGAACCAGTTCAGCACACGCACCTCCATGGCTCTATCCAACCTAGGAATGACGTAGTTGGCAATGGCCATCTGGATCTTTATGTTGCTGGTCTTCCTTTGGCCCCGAGCTTGTAGGGCGGAGGCGGTGTTCCTGAGCAACGCATCTAACCTCTTGAAGGGATCAACAATGTCGTTATCGCACACCCAAGCATCTTTCACAACTTGTTCGAACCCCTCCAACCGAGTCCAAAAAAGCTCAAACCAAAACCTACGATTCAGGCAAAACAGGGCAGAGGTAGACAGATGAAGCGGCGCGTGATCCAAGAGGAGTGAGCTTCGACCAGAACAGCCGGGTAATTGAGCTCCCAATCAATGGAAACAAGCACTCAATCGATCTTGGTCATAACCACCTGCTCCCTTTCATTGGACCAAGTGAAACGTCTACCGTGCATGTAGATCTCCTTGAGCTCATTGTCGTCCACGAACGCCTTAAACATCCTCCTCATGCCCCTGTTGAGGTTCGAGTTGCTCTTCTGCTCAGCTCTAATGTTCAAGTTAAAGTCTCCTAGCGCCATCCATGGGCCCGGGGACATGTCCCTTCTATGCTGAAGTTCCACTAGAAATTGAGTCGTCAGTTCATCCCCTTGGGGTCCGTACACCACCGACAACCACCATTCCGAGCCATCTTTATTCCGGACCAAGCCCGAGAGAAAGTTAGTATACCGAGTGATGTTGGAGATCACCAAATAAGAGCTATCCCAGCCCAAGAGAATGCCACCCCTAGTTTCTAAAGCAGGTAAGTAGGCAAAGCCATCAAACGATGGCCCTATGGATTGCATTACCAAGTAGGGATCAAAAGCATCAAGTTTTGTCTCTTGGAGACATACAAGATGGACCTTGGCCGCTACCACAAACTCCCTAACTGCATTCCTCTTAGCGGGGTTGTTAAGCCCCCTCACGTTCCAGCAAAGCACTTTTGGGTTCCAATCCATAGGAGCCGAGTGCACCACCCACACCAACCAAGTAATCTCAAGCCGTTCCCATCACCACCGCTGTGCCGGAGCACAACTCACAAGCCGGTGGCACCTCCTTGCCAAACAAAGCCGCGATCACCCTCACGTGCTGCTCCCTCAATGGAGAGTCAAAATCTCGGACAACTCTGCAATAGTATCATCGTTCCCGTCCAAATCCTACGGAACCAGCCCTAGAGCTCTCATGAGCACGTTTTCCACCTGCGTGGCCTTGGACTTAGAAGCCGGAGCCCTCTTAGCACTACGTGTTGCTCTTTGTGGAGTGAATGGCTCGGCGTCCGGTCTCAAAAATGACTGCACCTCCAAGAGAAGCAGTGGTGCTAGCTTCCTAACCAAAGCGTTGCAAAACCACTTAAGCTTCCCAAACGCGATCACCTCCTAGGGTCCCATGCCACCGTCTCCACCTGAAGTCCGTTTGCATGGCTAGGTCCACGTCAGGAATGGTCGGAACCAGCGCGCGGTCCTGGGAGGTCGCCACGTGTAGCTACATGTCCTCGTACACAGGAGAAACTACCCCAATCATTGGCAGGACCCAACATGCTCCGGGATTGCCAAAGAGGTCGGCTTCGCGTGCGAACCAGCCAGCGCCTCTGAAAACTGCGGCTCGACCACCGAAGCCACCAATCCAGGGTCCACCACATCGGCCCCATGCTCCAATCCCGACACCAATGACGAGGCCATGATAGGCACGTCCACCGGAACAGAGGGGATGGGGACATCAAGAGGCCCCACGATTGCCTCGGTCCACGCATGGGTGTGATCCACCTGATCCTTCTCCATGATTGCCTCAGTCCGTGCAGGGGTGTGATCCACCTGATCCTTCTTCACGATTGCCTCAGTCCGCGCAGGGGTGGCATACACCTAATCCTTCTCCACCAGAGAGAGCGAGCCAATGGGCGCCCGCTCCTGTTCCTCGACCAGAGAAAGCGAGCCAATTGGCGCCCGCTCCTGTTCCTCGACCGGACCCATGTTCTCCGTACCAGGAGCTGTCTCCATCCGGATTTGAAGTTGTCTGCCTGCTGATTGACTCAGAGGAGACACAGATGCCTCCCACGGCGGGCCTCACGGCGATATATCACTTGCATTGGCGCGCGGAGACAGAGCAGCTGCATTGGCGCTCATCGGATTCAAATTCCTTTCACTGCTCCGAATGGTTTCCTCAACCCATCCACTAGCACCTACCAGGCGGTCAAAAGCAGACTAACGCACCGTCAGAATATCCTGAACAGCAGCTAATGGCCCACCTGACAAACCCACGTGCTGCACCGGAGCCATTAGGGGCATCTTCCAGTCCGCCATCTCCCGGCCACCCACCACCACGCCTGCGAACGTCCGGCCAGCTACAGAACCAGCACAGCCACTCGAATTATCACCACGCAAATCACGCACCCCGAACTGCCAAATACAACGGCGAGTGCTGGCTCCCCAAACCATGTCCGGGTCAGAGTCTGGCAAGCAACTATGGCCACTGCCCGAAGAAGCTCGAGTAAGAAACCATGGCTCCTCCCAGTCGGGGAAGGTGGTGACTGAGTCCAGATGGATCAACACCTTATACTGCAATGTCTTCGGCTGGAAAACCTCACGCTGCTCCTCCGGCTCCGGCCGCGCAGGCCTAACCGCCCCACACTACTGCCACCGCTGGCCAGGCCATCCCTCTACTGTTCACTCACCCACAACTCGTGTTATTCTGCGGCGACGGCAGCCTCACACCGCAGTCGAACCAGTCAACCCTCGTACTCCTCTATGTGTGGGTATCCACTTCCGCGTCTTCCCCAGTTCTGCGTCGTTCCCTTCCTAGGCCTCACTGTCGGTGTCAAAACCGGCAGATCTCGGGTAGGGGGTCCCGAACTGTGCATCTAGGGTCAATGGTAACAGGAGACGGGGGACACGATGTCTACGTAGGTTCGGGCCCTCTCTATGGAGGTAATACCCTACTTCTTACTTGATTGATCTTGATGAATATGAGTGTTACAAGAGTTGATCTACCACGAGATCGTAATGGCTAAAACCTAGAAGCCTAGCCTGTATGACTATGGTAATGTCTATCCTTTCCGGACTACGCCCTTTGATTTATATAGACACCGGGGGGATCTAGGGTTTACATAGAGTCGGTTACATAAGAAGGAATCTTCATAATCGGTTGCCAAGCTTGCCTTCCACGCCAAGTAGAGTCCAATCCGGACACGGGTACAGTCTTCGGCCTTCATGTCTCCACAGCCCATCAGTCCGGCCCATGGATAATAGGCCGGATGCCCGAGGACCCCTTAGTCCAGGACTCCCTCAGTAGCCCCTGAACCTGGCTTCAATTGCGAGCAGTCTGGCGTGCAGATTGTCTTCGGCATTGCAAGGCGGGTTCCCCTTTCCGAACTCCAAGATAGTCTTCGGTCGCGACGATAGTATCCGGACCTGCCACACACACACCCTACATGACCGCAGAGAGAATATATTTTTTTACACGAGTTCTATCCGCTGACAACTTTTTTAATAAAACGGCATCACGTCTGTCTGGTCATAATTTCGAACCGTTACCGCTCCACGTTTTGAGACGCGGTTGCCATTGGCATGTCTTGTCAAAGCAGAGATCGTGTCCCCTTATCACGGGATTCTCATCAATGCAGGCATGGGCAACCCAACCGTGCCGTTTATACGGCACTTGGGAATAGGCGAGTTTTTAGGGTGAGTAAGGAGGCGCTTGATATTCGCTGCCTTTATAAGGGGATAAGGGCTCTCTCCCTTTACCCACACCCTTTCTCTCCTTCAGTTCTTCCGTCCTTGAGCTCTAGCGCCCAAGCTTTAGCTTTTCCTTGTTCGAGAAGGCACTCCAAACATGTCCGGATCCGGACCTGGAGGCAAGTGGATGGCCTCCTCCGTCAAGAAGAAGGACATCACGGAGCTCCGGGAGGCCGAGTATTTAGCCAAGGAGATTGCTCACCGACTCCCGGCAAAAGGGCAAATCGTCCCTACCCCCGAGCCCCATGAGAGGGTTGTGTTTCTCACACACCCACGGGCTGGGATTCCCTCTTCATCCATTTGTTCGGGGATTGATGTTTTACTATGGGTTGGACTTCCACGATCTGGCCCCCAACTTTATCCTCAATATCTCGGCATTTATCGTCGTGTGCGAGGCCTTTCTCAGCATCCCACCTTACTTCGGCCTATGGCTGAAGACCTTCAATGTGAAACCGAAGGTGGTGCGCGGTCAACAAGAAGAGTGCGGAGGCGCCATGGTGGGCAAGATGCCCAATGTCACTTGGCCCGAAGGCTCCTTTGCAGAGATGGTGAAGGGACGGCAATCGGGGTAGTTTTACATCACCGAGCCGCGCGACACCGATTGGGCAGCAGCCCCCGAATTCCGATCTAGAATTCCGATGCGGCTCACTTCCTGCCAAGAGAAGGGCATGACCTGGGGATCTTCGAACGAGATAACTGGGGTCCAGACATGCGTCTAGAACATGATAACCAAGAAGATCAAGCTAGTGAATGTGATCCAGGTTATGCTCATTCGTCGGATCCTTTCGTACCAACGCCGGACTTGCTATTTGTCATGGAATTGTCACGGCAGATGTCCTTAAGCTTGGACTTAGTCGTGGAGCCATCGCCGCTAGGAAGCTTGAAGGGGTTAACGGGACAAGGAACACGAGGGTTGGTACTGGTTCGGCCCCTTACGGTGAAGGTGAAAGCCTACGTCCAGTTGAGGTGGTATTGATTAGGGTTTCAATGACCAGGGAGCTTAACTGCTATGCCTGGCTCTCGATCAGATCTTTCTTGTCCCTAAACCGCTGCCGGGTCGTCCCTTTATATAGGGAGGCTGATGCCCAGCAGCTCTCAGAGTCCCGGCCGGCTCATAAGAGTGTCCGGCTCGGACTCTCAACTATTCTTGCCTTACACTACAAGTTCTACCATAATAATGATTATAACTACGGGCCTTAAGCCATATCCGGGTCTTAAGCCCATCTTTGGCCCACCGTCTTCAAGCTTGGCGCCGGGCTTCTGGCAATGACCATTATGAGTAACCCGGCCCCTCCTGGCGGGTGACTCTAAGGTCTATATCCTCAACATTAGGCCCCAGATTGATTTGAGCCGGCTCATGTCAATCTTCAATCCTTTCGACAGAAAAATCTCCGGCTTATAATTGTGTGAAGGCCATAACCCGGCGTGACGTCATCCTCTGGACTCCGGGTAATCCGCCGTGACGTCATCTTCCATTAAGTCCGTTTTTTACTCCACCAGATCCGCAACGGATCTTATCTTTACTGCCATCCCGAAAATCGAGGCGTTTCATGGGGAGATAACCATGCCGTGGTCTCCTCGTTTCTTGCGCCCACTTATGAGCTCGCCCTTATAAATAGCCCGGTCCGTCGGTCCTTCAGCCACCCGTTCTTCCACCTCGCACCACTGTTCCTCCGCTCAAGCTCTGTTGCCGTCGCCGCCGCGGGTCTCCTCCTCCTCACCAACTCCGGCCGCTGCATCAACCTGTTGTGTCCAAAGAAAACGGCGGCGACCTCCGCGACTTACTAGCACCTGTAAGTTTTGACTGCCCCATAGAACAGATCTGCAGTAGGTTCGTCCTGTTCTTCCGTGTTCTTCGCCGCCGCCCGTAAGTTCTTGGTAGTTTTCATTTTTACCGCCCTTTTTTTGATCTTAACCCTGTATAGAACCACTGCGGTAGATGTTTAGCACCCATTTCACATGCAAGTAGACCTCTTTTTACTGCATAAAAGCTCCATTCGAGCCCAAGAACTTCCCTTGCGTCTGTTTTTAGGTCTAGAAATTTTCCTTTTAACCGACCGTTTTGATCCAAATGATTTAATGCAATGTGTGAAACCTGTTTTCACCACACTTAGTAAAAAACTGCGCTCGTTGAGTCATGGCGGTTTACATTTCCGGTTTAAAGAAACCACACGCCGTAGAATCTTCCGACTCAAAGGAGACCATGCGCCATAGAATTTTCCGGCTCATCTGTGATAAGGCCGTAGACAATCGAATTACTCTCAATACCTCGGGCGGCTTAAATAACCCGGTGCACCTAGATATATGTCATTAGTCCCCTCCATAAGCCGCCACTTTAACGTTGAACTTTAAATTTCCTCCGGCTTACAATTAAACCGGACGTTTCCTTTCATCATAGGCTGCCGACTTTCACCATGCCTCCCAAAGCTCCTAAAGCCTCCATCACTTGCAATTGGATGAGGTCCAACGTCACCAACGAGACTTTAGCGGAGTTTGTCAAGTCAAGTTACCTGCCCAAGAAGGACGTCATGTCCTACCGTGCCCCCGACCCATCAGAGGAGAGACCACAGCCAAGGGACGGGGAGGTGGTCATTTTTGCGGATCACATGAGCCGGGGCTTCGCACCGC
Organism: Aegilops tauschii subsp. strangulata; assembly: GCF_002575655.3. NCBI lineage: Eukaryota > Viridiplantae > Streptophyta > Magnoliopsida > Poales > Poaceae > Aegilops > Aegilops tauschii. Next base: position 161,058,878 of record NC_053038.3, read on the forward strand.
CCGGCTCAAAGTTTTTTAGAGACGTGCTGAACTTCTTTGACCTGAGGCCACAAGATATAGGACCCAACTCGGTGTCCAACATATGCAATTTCCAAGTGTTCTGTGAGGTTTATCTTGGAGAAGAGCCCAGCCTGCTGCTCTTCAGAGAGCTCTTCTACCTGAACCGCCAGAACGAGTGCGCCAACGGGCCAAGTCTGGAACTCGGCGGAATCTCCATTCAGCGACGGAGAGACTGCCTCTTCCATTACGCCGAGCCGCCGAGTCACCCAAAAGACTGAAACCAGACGTGGTTCTATTGCCAAGACACATCGCCGGCTGACGAGAGCCCGCTGCCCGGCTTTCGCCCTTCACGTCTGGAACCAACTCACCCTCTGTCTGACAAGTTGACTCAGGCGGAGCGCCAACCTCTGCTCCCCACCATAAACAAGATCAAGGCTCTCCTGGGCAATGGTCTCAACGGAATCGATCTGGTCCGAGTCTGGATCTCCTGGCGGGTGATCCCATTGAGCCGCCGCCCCGGCTTAATGTGCGAGTACACGGGCCGAAAGGATAACCCCCTGAGACACAGCCGCAACGATCTTCCTGAAGACGTTGCTGAGGATATGACCAAGGCTCTCTTGAACGAGAGCTTGGCAGACTGCGGGAGGACCGGGTTAGCCCCCTTCTGCAAGATCAACCCAGCCCCAGCAGTAAGCCGCTGATTCGAACATTTTATCTTCGTCCGCAGATAACCTTCATCTGAATCATTAAGAAATCGTCATTGTATTTTTCAGGCTGATGACAAATTCTGGAAGGCCAAATATGACCATGAGGCGGCCAAGAAGGCCAGAAAGGCGAAGAAAGCCGCCAAGAGAGCCGCTCCCCGCAAGAAGGGAAGTAGGCCTTCTGCTTCAGAGCTGATGCAACTAAGCGACAGCTCCGAGTCAGAGGTAACCCCTGAACCTGCAAACTCTTGTTATATCTGTTATTTATTTCTATCCACCTTATCAATACTTATACATCAACAGGATGACACCGACGCAAGTAACCCGGTGGTTGAAGAGGTAATGTCACTTTCCTCCGACTCGGAGCCCTTGCCAAGGCTGAAAGTCCGAAGAGTAACCCGGAAAGTAAGCTTTTCACATCCTTTAGCTTATCAAGATCCTCAATTTATTTTGAAGCGACAGGTTCATGAAAGCCGGCGGCACACCCGGACCAGCAAAGACACTGACCTCTCCTCCGGGTTACCTGACGCATCGAGGAAACGCCGGACCGAGGTGATCTCAAAGTTGTACCCTTTTCATCCTTTGGCGGGTGTTATACGTCAACCGCTCAATTCTTCTGACTCCAATTATCAGGAGACTTCCCCCTCCTCTGGCGACTCTATGCAGTCGAATCTGCCGGCTTTTAAGACCGTGCCCGGGTAATGATGATCATCTCATGTTGTACTTTGTCTTTACTTACACTATTGTGCTTAACCTTTCTGTCTTTTCAGTGCCCAAGCAAAACTCAGCAAAAGGGCGAAGAAGAACAAGCCGGCCGATGAGCCGGACTTGCCTGAGCCGGAGGTAGCCGCTCAAGAACCGCCAGCTGCCTCTGCTCCTGAGGCTGCCGCTCCAGCCAACAAGCCCATAGCAGAAGCTTCTGCTAACCCGGAGGCCTCCAGCTCGGCTCAACCAGCAAATGACCCGGATGTGGTAATCACCCGGACGGAATTTGTTGAGCCGGGGAGACCTACTGTGCTGGCCAAGTGCTCCGCTAAGGAGGAGTTGCTAGGGCGCCACCGGGCCAATCTGGACCTCATCGACTATGCCAATCTGAGCATCGGAGAGGTCATCTCCGGCTATATCAACCAAGTGCACAAGAGCCGGGACTTAGAGATTGCCATGGTGAACCAGATTTAGCAGAAGTCTGAGGTATCACTCTTCTGTCTTCTTACTTACTGCATAGTTACCTTTACCATGCTAGCCCCCAAGTCGACGACATATGATTGAATATGTTGTAGACTTAAGTTCCGGCTTACTTCCATGGACCGGTCATTTGTAGATAGGAAAGTTTGATATGCATTAGCCCCCAAGTGCCAAGTGTCTTTGCTTGGAAAACGCTTGGGACTTTAAAGTTGCATAGTAACTGCTCATGCTATAACCCGGAAATTACGCAGGCCGCCGGCAAGAAGTTGGAAGCTGACATCTCCGATCTCAAGACCCGACTGAAGACGCAAGAAACTGAGACCCGGAAAGCAAATGCTAAATTTGTGTCCAGTATTGCTGCGCAAGAGAAGCTGAAGACGGACTTCGACGCTGAACGGAGAGCCTGGGCCGAAGAGAAGGCTGCTCTGGTGAACCGGGCCGAACAGGCGGAGAAGGCTTTGTCAGAGAAGACCGCCGAACTCTCCGGCTTAAAGCGCCAAGTGTCCCAGATGGTTGCCGCAATCTTCGGTAAGTCATTTCACGGGCTTTCATCAAGTTTAGAATCTTTATATCTCATAACTCATCCTTGTTGGCGGCTTATCTTATTCTGTTAAACAGGTCTCAGAAGCACCAACCTCAACCAAAGCGTGGTAACCAAGCTCAAGGCCGTGTACACCCTGGTGGAGCAACTCTACACCGGGTCACAGCGTGCTCTGGCTGTGGTGGCCCTATCCAACGAGGTGCCGACTCACCTGGCGAAAGTTCTTCGCCGGCTCGCCGTTCTTCCTCAACGCATCCAAGAGCTGCGACGGGCCTCTGCAAGAGCCGGAGCCATAGCGGCTCTAAGCCGGGCTAAGGCGTTCCTTCCAGAGCTAGACCCGGCGGATATCGCTCTGGGCTACCCCAGTTTGAAGGAAGACGGCACTGCCTTCGACCAGAAGGACTTCGCAGCTTGCGTGAAGATCGTACGCCCGGTGGCCACTCTGATTGGCAATGATACAGACCTGACTAAGTATCAGCCGGGTTACGATGCAGAGAATCAGAGGATCCCCACTCCGCGCTATGAAGCCCTCAGCTTAATCCCGCCGACTCGCAAGCACACCTTCGCCCCGGAGATTGACCCGACGGGGTTAATTGACGAGGAAGCTCAATTTGAAGCTCTGAGCGGCATCGACTGGAAGTCGTCGACTTTCCAGGTCTTGGGAACAGCCGGAGGAGAAGAGAGGGATGAGCCGGAGACTTCAACCCAGCAAGCGTCGTAACTCTGTAGCCGGTTTATGTGAAACACTGCTTCACCCTTTTGGACTCAACGAGTCTTGTAATAGAATAGGGTCAACACTTTAACTGTGCCATGCCATTGTGCATGTGTTGAATGCTGAATCCTTATGAAAGTTGCTTCCTAATATGTCTCCGGGTTACAGTTGATCACTCATTTTCCTTAAGCTCAAAATGATTGCCCTTAACTATCCTGCATAAAAGGACAAATCACAAGTCTCGAGGCGGCTTACCGCACTGAGATGCATAGTTTTAAACATATAACCCGGAATATGAATCAAAAAAGATTGGTCCTTAGTTATGCCCTTGATATAACCGTAACAACACACTTACCAGCCTGCAAGCACACTTCCGGCTTATATCACCCGGGTTATAAGGTTGGCACCTCAATTCCGGTTTACCAGTCTTAATGACACCGGCGGTATTCAATTAGCACTCTAAATCAAAGGTAAGTCGGCAAAGTGAGACCCGGCCGTGCAGACTTGAAATAATCAGATGAAACTTGCTATAAATCAGAAAAACTTAGGGGCTTCCAGTTCGAATACGACCAGAGACCCGTCCCAAAGGGGTTATGCTAAGATTCGAATACAACCATATAGCCCCCAGTGGGTGTGCCGATGCCAATCAAGAGGGTATCGACAGCTATGTTCTCTTTGGTTCGAATACGACCCATGTTTGAACAGGAAGTCCCCAAGTGATTTTAAGAATTGTTTAATGACGCTGATTCGAATACGATCCACGTCGGTTCCCAAAGGGGTAAACTAAGATTCAAATATGATCAAAGAAATTCCCCAATGAGCTCGGCACTTTGCCAATCAAATGGGTATCGACAGCTATGTTCTCTTTGGTTCGAATACGACCTATGTTTGAACAGGAAGCCCCCAAGTGACCTTATTGCCTACGACTAGATTCGAATACGATCATAAGCCGGATCCTCCTTCAAGTTATCATGTAATCTTGCGATGAAAACAACACGCGCACATTTGGAGGAGAAAAAAGGACAGAGGTCCTGCTTTATTGCTTATCATAATATATACATGGCTTAGAGAAATATGTACATTATGAGAGCCGGTGACTCAAGTGTAGTAAGGCCGAAGCTGAGCTATGTTCCACGGCCGACGGGTCTCTTCCTCCGACTTACGTGAATCTTTGTGCTCCCGAATGTCAATGAGGTAATATGACCCGTTGTGCAAATTCTTGCTGACCACAAAGGGCCCTTCCCAAGGTGGAGATAACTTGTGCGCATCGGTTTGATCTTGGATGAGCCGGAGCATGAGATCACCTTCCTAGAAGACCCGGGATTTAACCCGGCGACTATGATAACGGCGCAGGTCTTGTTGGTAAATCGCTGAGCGAGCTGCTGCCACATCACGCTGTTCGTCCAACAAGTCAAGAGCATCTTGGCGCGCCTGTTCATTATCCGCCTCAACATAAGCCGCCACTCGAGGCGAGTCATGACGGATGTCACTGGGGATGACTGCTTCTGCCCCATAAACCATGAAGAAAGGCGTGAAACTTGTAGAACTGTTAGGAGTAGTGTTGATGCTCCATAACACAGAGGGCAACTCCTCCACCCAACAACCCGGCGTCCGTTGCAAAGGGACCAAAAGCCGGGGCTTGATGCCCTTCAGAATCTCCTGATTAGCTCTCTCAGCTTGGCCATTGGATTGAGGATGAGCTACTGAGGAAACATCAAGTCACATATGCTCTCGTTGACAAAACTCTTCCATGACGCCTTTGGATAGATTGGTGCCATTGTCAGTTATAATGCTGTGCGGAAAGCCAAAGCGAAAAATCACCTTTTTCATAAATTGAACCGCCGTGGCTGCTTCACACTTGCTAACTGGCTCCGCTTCAACCCACTTGGTAAATTTGTCAACTGCCACCAAGAGGTGGGTCTTCTTATCCTTGGACCTTTTAAAAGGCCCAACCATATAAAGCCCCCAGACCGCAAAGGGCCAAGTAATTGGGATCATCCTCAGCTCCTGAGCCGGCACATGAGCCCGTCGCGAGAACCTTTGGCAACCATCACATTTACTGACCAAGTCCTCCGCATCAGCATGAGCCGCCAGCCAATAAAAACCATGACGAAAAGCCTTGGCCACAAGAGATTTTGAGCCGGCGTGATGGCCACAATCCCCTTCATGAATCTCGCGCAAGATCTCTCAACCCTCCTCAGGGGAGACACAATGCTGGAACGCCCCCATAATACTGCGGCGATGCAACTCATCATTGATGACCACCATTGAATTAGACCGCCGGGTTATTTGTCTGGCCAACGTTTCATCCTCAGGCAACTCTCCCCGGGTCATGTAAGCCAAATAGGGCACTGTCTAGTCCGGTATGATATGGAGAGCCGCCACCAGTCGTGCCTCCGGGTCAGGGACAGCCAAGTCTTCCTCTGTAGGCAACTTAACAGAAGGGTTATACAGGACGTCCAGGAAAGTATTAGGCGGCACCGGTTTTCGCTGAGAGCCCAGCCGGCTTAAAGCATCAGCCAACTCGTTCTTCCTGCGATCAATGTGCTCTACTTGGTAACCCTGAAAGTGCCCAGCAATGGCATCAACTTCGCGGCGATAAGCCGCCATGAGAGGGTCCTTAGAGTCCCACTTGCCTGTCTGAGTCACCGAAACACCTTACCCGACTCAAGCTCATCTCCTTAGCCATCCGAAGACCGTGGAGCAAGGCCTCGTATTCAGCTGCGTTGTTGGTACAAGGAAACATCAATTGTAGCACATAATGGAACTTATCACCCTTAGGGGAAGCCAACACGACTCCAGCCCCCGAGCCCTCCAACTGCCTGGACCCATCAAAGTGAATAGTCCAATATGTGTTATCCGGCTTTTGCTCGGGCACTTGTGACTCTGTCCAATCATTGATGAAATCCACCAAGGCCTGAGATTTAACAACAGTGCGTGGCACATATTTCAGATCATGAGGTCCGAGCTCTATGGCCCACTTAGCCACTCTTCCTGTGGCCTCTCTGTTTTGAATGATATCACCAAGAGGGGCAGAACTGACCAAAGTGATGGGATGACCCTGGAAATAATGCTTAAGCTTCTAACTCCCCATGAACACACCATAAACAAGCTTCTGCCAATGTGGATACCGCTGTTTGGACTCGATGAGCACTTCGCTGACATAATAAACCGGCCGCTGAACCGGATGCTCCTTACCCTCTTCCTTGCGCTCCACCACCACAGCCACACTGACGGCTCGTGTGTTCGCCGCCACATATAGTAATAAGGGATCCTTATCAACCGGAGCAGCAAGGACTGGGGGCTCTGCCAACTGCTTCTTCAAATCCTCAAAAGCAGTATTAGCTGCATCATTCCAGACAAAGTTATCAGTTTTCTTCATCAACTGATATAATGGCATGGCCTTCTCACCCAAACGGCTTATAAACCGGCTTAAAGCAGCGATGCGACCCACCAAGCGCTGAACGTCATTTAAACACGCCGGCTTAGCCAGGGAGGTAATGGCCTTGATCTTCTCCGGGTTAGCTTCAATGCCTCTGTCGGAAACCAAGAAACCCAAGAGTTTGCCTGCAGGAACACCAAAAACACACTTGGCCGGGTTAAGCATCATCTTGTAGACCCGGAGATTATCAAAGGTTTCCCACAAATCATCTATCAGGGTTTCCTCCTTTATGGATTTAACCACAATATCATCCACATAAGCATGAACATTACGCCCAATCTGGTTATGAAGACAGTTCTGCACGCAACGCTGATAAGTCGCCTGTGCACACTTGAGCCCAAAGGGAATAGACACATAGCAGAAGGCTCCAAAGGGAGTGATGAACGCCGTCTTCTCCTGGTCCTTAACTGCCATTTTAATCTGATGATATCCGGAATAAGCATCCAAGAAACTTAAGCGCGCACAACCCGCCGTAGCATCAATACTTTGATCAATACGGGGAAGGGCAAAAGGGTCAGCCGGACACGCCTTGTTTAAGTCCGTGTAGTCCACACACATCCGCCAAGTGCCGTTCTTCTTGAGTACGAGCACCGGGTTAGCTAACCATTCTGGGTGAAAGACTTCAACGATAAACCCGGCCGCCAAGAGCCGGGCCACCTCTTCACCAATAGCTTTCCGCCTCTCTTCATTAAACCGCCGAAGGAACTGCCTGACCGGCTTAAATTTCGGATCAACATTGAGAGTGTGCTCAGCGAGTTCTCTAGGTACACCTGGCATGTCAGAAGGTTTCCATGCGAAGATGTCCCTATTCTCATGGATGAACTCGATGAGCGCGCTTTCCTATTTTGGATCCAGATTGGCACTGATGCTAAACTGCTGAGATGAGTCACCTGGAACGAAATCAACAAGTTTAGTCTCATCAGCTGACTTAAATTTCATTGCCGTCTCATGCTCCGTAGTCGGCTTTTTCAGAGAGCTCATATCTGTTGGGTCAACATTGTCTTTGTAAAACTTCAACTCCTCCGTTGCGCAAACAGATTCTGCATAAGCCGCATCACCCTCCTCACACTCCAGGGCCACCTTCCGACTGCCATGAACCGTAATGGTCCCATTATGACCCGGCATCTTGAGCTGTAAATACACGTAACACGGCCGTGCCATGAACTTGGCGTAAGCCGGCCGCCCAAATATGGCATGGTATGGACTTCGTATCTTGACCACCTCAAAGGTCAATTTTTCCACCCTGTAGTTGTGCTCATCTCCAAAGGCCACTTCCAACTCTATCTTGCCGACTGGATAAGCCGACTTACCAGGTACCACACCATGGAAAATAGTGTTTGACTGGCTGAGGTTCTTATCAATCAACCCCATACGACGGAAAGTCTCGTAATAGAGGATGTTGATGTTGCTGCCTCCATCCATGAGCACCTTAGTGAACTTATATCCTCCCACTTGAGGAGCCACCACCAAGGCCAAGTGACCCGGATTATCCACCCGGGGAGGGTGATCCTCCCTACTCCACACTATAGGCTGCTCAGACCACCGCAAGTAGCGTGGAACCGCCGGCTCAACAGCATTCACAGCCCTCTTATGAAGCTTCTGATCTCGCTTACACAGACTGGTGGTAAACACATGATACTGTCCACCGCTAAGCTGCTTTGGATTGGTCTGATAACCCCCCTGCTGCTGTTGATGACCCTGGCCAGACTGCTGATTGAAGCCCCTTGACCGTTCTGATGATTAGAATTTGAGCCGCCGCCCGGGCCATGAAAGCCGCCGGCGCCTGAGCCACCGCCCGGGCCATTGTAATTCTTAAAGGCTTTCATGATTGCACAATCCTTCCATAGATGGGTAGCTGGCTTCTCTCTAGAGCCATGCCTTGGACAAGGCTCATTCAACAGCTGCTCCAGCATTGGGCCTGACCCGCCGGCTCGGGGAGGGGGCCTCCCCTTGCGTCGCTGGTTATTACCTTGTGAGCTGGCGTTGGCTACGAACTCTAGGCTGCCATCGGCCTTGCGCTTGCCACCTCCTTGGTTCCCCGGGTTATGCTGAGGACCCTTGCCATTGCCGTTCTTCTTTCCCTTCCCTGTCCTTTCATCATCTGAAGCGGGGTCCTTGGTACCATCAGAATCGGCGTACTTGACAAGAGCCGCCATCAGTGTACCCATATCATTGCAGTCGCGCTTAAGCCGCCCGAGTTTCATCTTCAGGGGCACAAAACGACAATTCTGTTCCAACATTAAGACTACAGAGCCGGCATCCATCTTATCAGAGGAATGTATTATCTCCTTAACCCGGCGAACCCAATGTGTCGTAGACTCACCCTCCTGCTGCTTGCAGTTAGTCAAATCCACAATTGACATAGACTGCCAATAGGTATCCTTGACGTTTTGGATGAACCGGGCCTTCAGCTCAGCCCAAGACCCAATGGAATTCGGTGGTAGCCCTTTCAACCAAGTGCGGGCAGTCCCATCCAACATCATGGTGAAGTATTTGGCCATTGCCGCTTCACTGACCTCCAGTAGTTCCATGGCCATCTCGTAACTCTCGATCCAGGCCGCGGGTTGTAAGTCGGCCGTGTAATTAGGCACCTTCCTAGGGCCTTTGAAGTCCTTGGGTAGACGTTCATTGCGGATAGCTGGCACTAAACAAGGGACACCCCCAGTCCTGGTAGGGATACCAACGTCGACGGACATCGTCGGATAAGCCGGGGGAGTCTGGTAAGCCGTCAACTGAGGCACCTGCTCCGCCTCTTGCGGCGCTCTGTCTTGGTCTGCTGCGTGAAAGGCTCCGTTATGAGCCGGGCCATGGCCAGGGGGCGGGTCATGGCGTCGGACGTTACTTGAGCAGGTCGCTGAGACCATGTGTCTGCTGTAACTTGGGCTCCGGCCTGGACGAGGGGTCGAGTGGATCCTGTCCCGGCTGTAGGAGTACGCCTCTTGCTGCGCCAGTGCTGTCTGAAGGAGTTCTCTGACCCAGCGGGTTTCAATAGCCGTCGGAGAGTCGCCATCAATTGGGAGAGCCGCCAGCCGTGCTGCCGCGGCGACCATGTTCTCCAGCGGGTTAGCATAATGACCCGGTGGTATTGGCACGTACTGAGGCGGGGTAGGGGGCACCTGGGGAGGCCCCATCACTTGTGGCTGAATAGGGGTCCCAGACCCGGGCACTATGACCCCTGGAGGGTTACTAGACCCTGCACCTGGCGTGTTGAAGAGGTTTCGTGGATCATAAACCGGAGGGAGCCGAGATTGGGCCTTTTGATGCCTCCTTCTCATGACCTCATTGGACGCGTTCTGATCCATCGTGAGCCGGAAGGACTGCGCCTGGATCAACTGAGTTTGGGCGTCGAGAGCCGCCCTCTCCGCAGCCATCCTGATCCCTTCCGTTGCCAGATCCTCCTTAGCTTTCACTAGATCTAACTTTAATTGTGCCACCTCCGCATCATGCTGAGCTTGATCCGCCGGGTCAACCGCGGCAGTTAACAGGGCCGTCATCTTGTCCGTGAGATCCATCAGCACCTGAGCTGGCGAGGGCACCGGGTTTCCCGCTCCAGCAGCAGGGTTCTGAACAGGCTGCGCACCGGCCATGAAGATTCCAACCCGGCTTGGCGGCTCAAACGGGTCCGGAATACTGTCACCATCGGAACAACCCATGAGCCTGCCATCTTGAAGTTGATACAATGAATTTGACTCATCGGTGGACGACTCGCCGTCAGAGCCGGCGGCCGTCTCATCACCGGCTCCAGATCTATCAGAGTGCCCTCCATGGACACATCCCACGAAGGCATGCCTCAAAGCAGGCTGGGCCCGGGCGGGTCGTACGCGCTGAGCCGTCTCGATGAGATCGGCGCAGAGATCCGGCTCAGGGCCCGGCTCACCAATCTTGCCAATGAAAACATGAATTCCGCCAAGGGGACCCAGTACCCGTACTCAATTGAGCCGGCGTCGGGGCCCCAGTTTGCATCGTCGATGTAGAGCTTGCCGCGACGACTCTTGGTCATCCGGCCCACGGCGTATCCCTTGAGCCCTTCGAAGCTGCCCTTCAAGAACTCAAATCCACCGTGCGCTGGCCCCACGGTGGGCGCCAACTGTCGTGGAATTGTCACGGCTGATGTCCTTAAGCTTGGACTTAGTCGTGGAGCCATCGCCGCTAGGAATCTTGAAGGGGTTAACGGGACAAGGAACACGAGGGTTTATACTGGTTCGGCCCCACGGTGAAGCTAAAAGCCTACGTCCAGTTGAGGTGGTATTGATTAGGGTTTCGATGACCAGGGAGCTTAACTGCTATGCCTGGCTCTCGATCAGATCTTTCTTGTCCCTAAACCGCTGCCGGGTCGTCCCTTTATATAGGGAGGCTGACGCCCAGCAGCTCTCAGAGTCCCGGCCGGCTCATAAGAGTGTCCGGCTCGGACTCTCAACTATTCTTGCCTTACACTACAAGTTCTACCATAATAATGATTATAACTACGGGCCTTAAGCCATATCCGGGGTCTTAAGCCCATCTTTGGCCCATCGTCTTCAAGCTTGGCGCCGGGCTTCTGGCAATGACCATTATGAGTAACCCGGCCCCTCCTGGCGGGTGACTCTAAGGTCTATATCCTCAACACTATTTGTGGGAGTACGACCCAGCCAAGCACCAGACGCTGCTAGAGCTCTTCGGCGCAACGCACGAAGGTATCTGGAAGGCGCTCTTCAAGGCTGGCGAGATGCCACCGCCTACTACTGAAGATCGCGGGCTTAGCTTAAAGCGCCAGGCCAATCCGATAAATCTTTTAATATTTTCAAGCTATACCCTTCACCTGCATATTTTGAGGAAGGATTCTAAGCTCTTCTACCCACTCTGCCAGGCCTGGCTCGAGGTGGCGGGGCAAATTAACTATCCAGCTTCGCTTCCTGAGGAGCAAGAATTCCCACTTCTGACGAAGATGTTGTTTCCGGCGCCTTATGACATGCCAGAGAAAAAGGCCAGGAAAGCAGCCAAGGGGACCAGGAGTGGCCTTCGCCGGAAAGGAGCTTCGGACGCGATGTCCGAAGACGAGACTCACTCTTTGTCCGCCGAAGACGACGACAAAGAGGAGGAAGAAGAAGAAGATGACCCCCCACCTGAAGCGGGGAGGAAAAAGAGGGCGGCCTCCAAGAACCTGGAGGCAAAGGCGCCCAAAAGGGGAAAAGGCCCCCCGCGGATAACTCCGCGTGGGATGTCGATAGCAGTCTGGAGCGGCCTTCCCGGGCCAAGCCTCAAGCTAAATCATAAGTATCAAGAATCCTTACGCGCGCCCGAACGTCCGTCCTTTCTGCCTTGCAATGTTTAAGTCGTGTTATTGCAGTCCGGCTCGGGACAGCTCTCCGCTATCTTCATCGGAAGGGTCACTAGACCCAAAGGAGAGGGCCAGCATGTCACCGCCGCCCGCTTACTCCCCCTCGGCCAAGGGTGACGACGAGGAGGCGTCTCGAAGGGCCTCCTTGGGATGGGATGGGGATCTGTGGGAAAGGGGGCGTTTGGCAGGCGTCGTCTAAGAAACTCAGGGCGGCCTGGGTATGGAGATCGGTGGGTAAGCTGCACAGGCAAACCGGCAGATGTTTTTTTTAGAGTACGCCAATAGCATACCTTAATTTTATAGAAGAGAAGAACACAAGTCAATGTACAAGAAGTCTAAGGATGGAAGCAAACTTCCATCAATGACGCAAAGCCTAAAACAGCCTACAAACTAGCCTATGCCTACACTCTCACAAAATGCAGTAAAACCACCCACCCAAGGCCGCCAACCTTCACTCTTTAAGCTCAGGTACGATGGCAAGGACCAGATCTGACGCAATCTTCTGCTAGTTGGTCCGATGGAACATTTTGGCATTGCGTTGCTTCCATAAATCCCAACAGACCGCAATGACCATCGTATCAAAGCATCGCTTGAAATCCCTCCTGAAGTGTAACGCCCACGATGCGGCTATATCTCCCACGTGTCGAGGCACGACTTAGAGGCATAACCGCATTGTGGTTTTGTCGCAAGAAGGGTCATCTTCACACAATCCCATGTAATGAACAAGTATGGGATAACGAGAGTTGGCTTACAATCGCCACTTCACACAATACATAAATATAATTCATACATCATCCAAAATCCACACATATAGACCGGCTACGGTCAAAATCCAAATGAAAATATGATAACCCCAAATGCTAGATCCCCGGTCGTCCCAACTGGGCTCCACTACTGATCATCAGGAAAAGAAACATAGTAACGACCACATTCCTCGTAGAACTCCCACTTGAGATCGATTGCATCATCTGCACTGGCATCGTCGGCACCTGCAACTGTTTTGGTAGAATCTGTGAGTCACGAGGACTCAGCAATCTGACACCCGCGAGATCAAGACTATTTAAGCTTATAGGAAAGGATGGTGTAGTGAGGTGGAACTGCAGCGGGCACTAAGCATATATGGTGGCTAACATACGCAAAAGAGAGCGAGAAGAGAAGCAACGGAACAGTCGTCAACTAGCACTGATCAAGAAGTGATCCTGAAACTACTTATGTTCATGCAGAACTCAAACCGTGTTCACTTCCCGGACTCCGCGAGAAGAGACCATCACGGCTACACACACGGTTGATGTATTTTAATTGGGTCAAGTGACAAGTTCTCTACAACCGGACATTAACAAATTCCCATCTGCCTCATAACCGCGGGCACGGCTTTCGAAAGATAATACCCTGTAGGGGTGTCCCAACTGAGCCCATTATAAGCTCTCACGGTCAACGAAGGATAAACCTTCTCCCGGAAAAACCCGATCAGTCTCGGAATCCCGGTTTACAAGACATTTCGAACAAGACCAGCAAAGCCGCCCGAATGTGCCGACAAATCCCGATAGGAGCTGCACATATCTCGTTCTCAGGGCACACCGGATGAACACTACATACAACTAAAACCAATCCTCGAGTTTCCCCAAGGTGGCGCTGCAAGTGGCTCTAGTTTGGACCAGCACTCAGAGGAACACTGGCCCGGGGGTTTAAATAAAGATGACCCACGGGCTCGCGAAAACCCGGTGGAAAAGGCTTATGTGGCAAATGGTAAAACCAAGGTTGGGCCTTGCTGGAGGAGTTTTATTCAAGGAGAACTGTCAAGGGGGTCCCATAAATCACCCAACCGCGTAAGGAACGCAAACTCAAGGAACATAATCCCGGTATGACAGAAACTAGGGCGGTAAGAGTGGAACAAAACAGCAGGCATAAGGCCGAGCCTTTCACCCTTTACCAAATATATAGATGCATTAATTAAATAAGAGATATTCTGAAATTCCAAAAATATCCATGTCCCAACATGGAACCAACTTCAACTTCACCTGCAACTAGCAACGCTATAAGAAGGGCTGAGCAAATGCGGTAACTTAGCCAAACAACGGTTTGCAAGGAAAGGATGGTTAGAGGCTGACATGGAAAAATAGGAGGAAAGATATAGCAAGTGGTAGGTAGCGCAGCATGGCAATAGAGCGAACAACTAGCAAAGCGAAGATAGAAGTGATTTCGAGGGTATGGTCATCTTGCCTGCAAGGTTCTCAGAGTTGACGAAAGCTTGATCCTCGTAAGCGTACTCAACAGGTTCCTCATTCACGAACTCGTCTCCCGGCTCTACCCAAGACAAGAACACAACCAATGGGACCACAATCAATCACGGGAAATGCACAAGCAACATGATGCGATACATGAATGATATGCAAGATATGATATGCGATGCAAATGCGTGCTCCGGAAGAAAAATGATGAACAAGGCAGTAACTTGGCAAACCAAGCATGCCACTGGAAAGATGAGATGATTTCGGTTGAAACCGATATAAAGATCACCGGAAACGGATGCACGGTTTGCAAATGGCAAGCAAAACAAGAATGACACGAATCTGCGATTAACAGCATGATAGCACTTAGAATGCAACTAGTAACAATGCTACAGCACTCCAACGTAGCAACAAAGCATATGACAGAATCTAAAGGAGATGCTTGACAAAAGATGAACACTGAGCTACGGCTAGTTCACACCACAGCAGGTTCAGACAGGCATGGCAAAAGTGCAAAAGATAACAGGTTCACGGACTTGGTGAAAATTACTGGACATGCCTGAAACAGCATCGGGTAGCAATGTTTAGAGCACGAAATCAACATGCTAAAGGAACTTAACATGGCAAACCAAGGCATGGCAGTATTCTACTAAATGCATATGACAAAAGTCCCTTACTTACCATAAGCAAAAAGGTACAGAAGATATGATGGCAACCATGTAAACATAGCAAGTTTCGTTAACAGGTTTCAGACTTAGCAGAAAACAGAGCATGGCAGAAACAATAATATGAAGGCATCTTTGTGAGCTTGATGCACTCACCACAAAGCAACTCATGACAAAACAAGCATACCTACAGCAAGACGGCATGTTTATGAAGCTATCCATGGCAAGAGCAAGTACATAGCCTGTTCGTATCAACTACAACAAGCTTGGCAAAATTGAATAACACGTAAACAATCTGCCAGAAATATTTTATAGCAAAAGTAGAGCAAGATTGAGTCATTCTATGGCACTCCATAATTGCAAACAAGGTGTGACGCCCCTGATTTGACCGTACACTAATCATGCACGCAAATGCGTACGATCAAGATCAGGGACTCACGGGAAGATATCACAACACAACTCTAAAACATAAATAAGTCATACAAGCATCATAATACAAGCCAGGGGCCTCGAGGGCTCGAATACAAGTGCTCGATCACAGACAAGTCAGCGGAAGCAACAATATCCGAGTACAGACATAAGTTAAACAAGTTTGCCTTAAGAAGGCTAGCACAAACTGGGATACAGATCGAATGAGGCGCAGGCCTCCTGCCTGGGATCCTCCTAACTACTCCTGGTCGTCGTCAGCGTGCTGCACGTAGTAGTAGGCACCTCCAGTGTTGTAGGACTCGTCGTCGACGGTGGCGTCTGGCTACTGGACACCAGCATCTGGTTGCGACAACCAGGTAGAAGGGAAACGGGGAAAAGAGGGAGAAAAGCAACCGTGAGTACTCATCCAAAGTACTCGCAAGCAAGGAACTACACTACATATGCATGGGTATATGTGTAAAGGGCCATATCAGTGGACTGAACTGCAGAATGCCATAATTAAGGGGGGGATAGCTAATACTGTCGAAGACTACGCTTCTGGCAGCCTCCATCTTGCAGCATGTAGAAGAGAGTAGATTGAAGTCCTCCAAGTAGCATCGTATAGCATAATCCTACCCGGCGATCCCCTCCTCGTCGCCCTGTTAGAGAGCGATCACCGGGTTATATCTGGCACTTGGAAGGGTGTGTTTTATTAAGTATCCGGTTCTAGTTGTCATAAGGTCAAGGTACAACTCCGGGTCGTCCTTTTACCGAGGGACACGGCTATTCGAATAGATAAACTTCCCTGCAGGGGTGCACCACATAACCCAACACGCTCGATCCCATTTGGCCGGACAGACTTTCCTGGGTCATGCCCGGCCTCGTAAGATCAACACGTCGCAGCCCCACCTAAGGACAACAGAGAGGCCAGCACGCCGGTCTAACCCTATGCGCGCAGGGGTCTGGGCCCATCGCCCTATGCACACCTGCACGTTGCGTACGCGGCCGGAAGCAGACCTAGCCTAGTGGCGTTCCAGTCCAATCTGGCGCGCGCCACTCAGTCGCTGACATCACGAAGGCTTCGGCTGATACCACGACGCCGGGATACCCATAACTACTCCCGCGTAGATGGTTAGTGCGTATAGACCAAATGGCCAGACTCAGATCAAATACCAAGAACTCGTTAAGCGTGTTATGTATCCGCGAACGCCGACCAGGGCTAGGCCCACCTCTCTCCTAGGTGGTCTCAACCTGCCCCGTCGCTCCGCCATAAAGTAACAGTCGGGGGCCGTCAGGAACCCAGGCCCACCTCTACCGGGATGGAGCCACCTGTCCATTCAGCCCCCTCACCAGAATCACTTGCGGGTACTCAATGAGCCGACCCGACTTTAGTCACCACATGTGTCATGTATATAAAGTACATAGTATATACCCGTGATCACCGCCCAAGTGATCACGACCCGATAGTATAGCACAGCAGACGGACAAGAATGTAGGGCCACTGATGGAAAACTAGCATCCTATACTAAGCAAGTAGGATTGCAGGTAAAGGTAACAACAGTAGTAGCAAGGACGGGCTATGCATCAGGATAGGATTAACGGAAAGCAGTAACATGCTACACTACTCTAATGCAAGCAGTATAGAGAAGAATAGGCGATATCTGGTGATCAAGGGGGGGGCTTGCCTGGTTGCTCTGGCAAGAAGGAGGGGTCATCAACACCATAGTCGTACTGGGTAGCAGCGGCGTCGGTCTCGGTGTCTAACGAGAGAAGAGCGGGAAGAAACAATAAATATAATGCAAACATAAGCATGACGGTGGATGACAAGACAATGCGCAGTGCTAGGTGTGCCCTAGCGCGGTAGGAGGTGATACCGACGAAGGGGGAAACATCCGGAAAGTATCCCCGGTGTTTCGCGTTTTCGGACAAACGAACCGGAGGGGGAAAGTTGCGTGTTTGCTATGCTAGGGATGTGTGGCGGACGAACGGGCTGCGTTCCCGGATTCGTCTCGTCGTTCTGAGCAACTTTCATGTATAAAACTTTTTCATCCGAGTTACGGTTTATTTTCTATGATTTTTCAAAGATTTAAACAAATCCTGGGATTTCTGCATTTAATTTAATTCGAAATAATAAAAAGACAAATTGCTATGGGTACACAGGAGTGTACCCAGCAATGTGTGCATCTGTATGACATGTGGGGCCAAGGGCTGGGTTGACCCAGTCAATATTTTGACTAGTCCAATGTGAACAGCGTATGTGGGTCCCAATTGTCATTGACTCATTTTAATTAACAGGTTTTTGACTAAGTTTACTTAGCTTAATTAGGGGGTTTTGGGCTAAACTAATTAGGGCCTTCCTAATTAACAGGGGGGTCGGGCCCATGTGCCAGTGGCCCAAATCGGCCTCTGGTGTAGCTGTGCCCGTACGTACGTACTCGTAGAGTACGACGCCGGCGGCCATGGTGTTGGCCGTGGGAAGGCTCGGCACAGGGGGCGCGAGCAGGCCCGGGCGGAGGTGGGCGCCGCCGGCTGAGGCGGGCGCAGCCGCGAGCGGTGGGGGCACGGGGAGGGGGGCAGCGGCGGCCTCTGGCGATGTGGTGCTAGGCGGCCAGAGCAGCAGCAACGTAGCAAAGCAGTGAGCAGCAGCGGTCAGGAGCAACGGCAGCAACGCGGGCAGCCAGCGGCGAGCAGGGGTGGCACGGCTGGGCGCGTGTGTGCACTAGGTGCGGCCGGAGAGGTAAGCAGCGGGGGGCACACGCGGACGGCGTGGTCAAGGCAGAGGCGCGCGCGTACGCGGTGAGCGCGGACTCCAAGAGCGGCGGCCTTGGCGAGTACTAGTGGCTACGGCAACGGATCGAGGCAATAAGCAAGGGGGATGGAGGAGGAGCTCACAACGATGCCGATGGCGAGGTTGAGGAGGCCGGGGCTGGACCGGAGCCGCGGCAAACGACGACGGACGTCGGAGATGTACTCGGTGAAGATGGCGGCTATGGCGAGTGTTCTGGCCGTCCCGACTCGATTTGTTGCTCGGGGAAGATGAAGTCAAGGGTGGCGGTCCTCTGGACGTATCCATGGGCACTGGGGAGCATGTTCGCCGCGGCAACAGTGACGATGTGCGCGGTCACCATGCGAGATTCCGAGCTCGAATTTGGGCGGATGAGGACGGGGGCGATGGGGGAAGGAAAAGGGAATCGAACGAGCGCGTGCTAGGGTTTCAATTGGACAAATTTATAGGCCGAGGGGGGGCATGTGTAGGCCATCCATGGCCATGGCGGCTGGATGTTAGCCACGGCTCCCCTCTGCCTCCTGTAGCGGGAGGTGGATGAAAGGCCGTGGCCTGGTGGGTTGGGCTGCACTGTGGCAACTATGGCCCAGTGCAGCAGTATTAGTTTTCCTTCTTACTTTTTGTTTTTAGTTTTTCATTTTGGCTCCGGTTTGTAAATTGCTTGACCACCAAATAACTTTTTTAAATTATGCAACTTGTCACATAATCATCATTGCATTATATAGCACTGCCACAAAAGTTTAAGGTCTTTTGAAAAGGTTCAAACATTTTTAGAAATCGAAAAGGCCAAGTAATGTGCTGTTGGTCCACTATTTTAATTACTAGGGGCATTTTTGGAGTTTCGAAAGTGTTAGTTTTATTTTTATAATAGCTTTGGTTTTTTTTTTGCAATATTATGAACATTTTAGTTTTACTGCCAAAAGAAATAATTTATTTGACTTGCAATTTCAATTTGAATTTGACTTTGAATTTATTGAGTGACAATTTGACTTAGTAAAGCTTGATGACATGGCACCATTAGGCGGAGATTACTGTAGCATGATTATCGGGGTGTTACACAAGGGCATGAATGGATCAATTACAACAATATCTACAAAACATCCTCACTGAACATCTCCAAAATAAGCATGGA
Organism: Aegilops tauschii subsp. strangulata; assembly: GCF_002575655.3. Lineage (NCBI taxonomy): Eukaryota > Viridiplantae > Streptophyta > Magnoliopsida > Poales > Poaceae > Aegilops > Aegilops tauschii. The sequence continues at coordinate 161,077,997 of NC_053038.3, forward strand.
TCTCTCTGTAAACACATGGATACATAGCAACAAAATAACAGCAGTCACAGACTTGGAGAAATCACCAAGTCCCTGAAATCAGAAACATTACGGAGCCTAGTTTGCATGCTTGTGCTAGTCACCACAGAGATCGCAAAAATACATGGCATACACCTCTGTAAAGATGGCATGGCATACAACAAAACACATGTAGAGCTCATGACCATAAGATGCACAGATTAAATGCAACAAAAATAACAAATCCTCAAGTTCTGATAAGTAACAGCAGTTAACAGCAACTAGGACTCTTGCACCAGCTATTTGGGCATGAAGGTGGACTCAAATGAACATAGTGCAATGGAACAAAATGAAGAGCATCTCGAGACAAACATTTCGATATATTACACGCACGAAACGGAGCTATATGCAGAGAGTTATGATGCGATGAACATGGGCATGTACTGTAAAACATTAAGACTTGGAGAAGAGAAAAGTCAACCGAGGGAGTTGACCAGATCGGGATCTGGCCGGGGCGTCGGCGCTAGGTCGCCGGAGCTGGTGCTCGCGGTGAGGGAGGAGGGAGAGGGCAGCGCTCGGGGCCGGCGCCGGCGCGGGACGACGGAGGAGAGGAGGAGGCCGACGGGCGCGGGGAAGGACGGCGAGGCACGGCGGCACGCCGGCGGGCTCGGGCGGCTCCGGCGCGGTCGGGGCGGAGCAGCGGCGGTCGGCGGCGGGGACGCCCTGGGCGCGGCGACGAGAGAGAGCCGGGCGGGGGGGAGGCGCGCGGGCCGGGAGGGCCTGACACGGGCTCTCCGGGCCGGCGGCGAAGTGGGCGCGGGCGGCGGCGAATCCGAAGGCGACACATGGCGGCGGCGGCGGGAGGCGGACACGTCCGTCGGTGGGAGTTTTGTCCGATGGCGCGGAGGGGACGAGGTTAGGGTTTGATCTGCGAAATATTTCAGGAGGGGAGGTGTATATATGGGTAGAGTGAGCTAGGAGACTCCAAATGGAGTGCGGTTTTCGCCCACACGATCGTGATCGAACGACCTAGAGCATGGAAGAGACTTAGAGGGGTTTTGGGCTGTTTAGAGAGGGGTTTTGCTGCAACACACAAAAGGACTTTGCGGTTGCCCGGTTAACCGTTGGAGTACCAAACGACCTCTAAATGGAACGAAACTTGACCGGTGGTCTACCGGTGGTATACCAAGGCCACTTGACAAGCCTCGGTCCATTCCGAGAACGTTCAACACCCGTTCACGAAAAGAAAACAAGAGGGGTGCGCCGGAGGAGATAGGAGTGCCGGATTGCAAAACGAACAACGGGGAAAATGCTCGGATGCATGAGACGAACATGTATGCAAATGCAATGCACATGATGACATGATATGAGATGCATGACATGAACAAAATGCAAAAACGGAAAACAAAACCCGACCATGAAGGGAATATCATAACACATAGCCGAAATGGCAATAGTCAGAGTTACAAATATGGCAAGTTACATCCGGGGTGTTACAACACTCCACCACTACGAGAGGATCTCGTCCCGAGATCTAGGACTGAAAGAACTCCGGATATTCGGAACGAAGGTGGTCCTCGCGTTCCCAGGTGGCTTCTCGGTCGGAATGATGCGACCACTTCACTTTCAGGAATTTGATAGACTTGTTGCGAGTCTTGCGCTCAGTTTCTTCAAGAATAGCAACGGGGTGCTCATGATAAGACAAATCTTCTTGGAGGTTAATCTCTTCGAAGTTGATGGTGCGCTCAGGAGTCTTGAAGCACTTGCGGAGCTGTGACACGTGGAACACATCGTGCACGTTCGCGAAGTTGGAAGGAAGCTCAAGTTGATAGGCGAGGTCGCCTCTTTTGCCAATGATCTTGAAAGGACCCACGTATCTAGGGGCAAGCTTCCCTTTGATACCGAAGCGACGAGTGCCTTTCATTGGAGAGACGCGGAGGTAGACATGGTCTCCGATCTCAAAAGCCACACCACGGTGCTTACTATCATAGTAACTCTTCTCACGCAATTGTGCGGCTTTGAGATTTTCACGGATGACTTTACACAATTCTTCAGCCTCTGTGATTAAGTCGTTGCCAAGAAGTTGGCGTTCACCAGTCTCTGACCAATTGAGAGGAGTACGGCACTTTCTGCCATAGAGAATCTCGAATGGAGCCTTGACCGAACTTGCTTGGAAGCTGTTGTTGTAGGAGAATTCGGCATATGGAAGACAATCTTCCCATTTCATGCCAAAGGAAATGACACAATCCCTGAGCATATCTTCAAGAATTTGATTGACTCGCTCGACTTGGCCACTAGTTTGAGGATGGAAAGCTGTGCTGAAGCGAATGTTGGTGCCCATGGCCTTCTGGAAGGAGTCCCAGAACTTAGAAGTGAAGATGCTTCCACGATCTGAAGAAATCAATTGTGGAATGCCGTGCAAGGAGACAATCCTGGAGGTGTATAGCTCTGCCAACTAAGCTGCTGTGATGGATTCTTTGATTGGAAGGAAATGAGCCACTTTAGAAAGCTTGTCGATGACAACGAAGATAGCATCATTTCCGCGCTTGGACTTTGGAAATCCAGTCACGAAGTCCATTTCTATATGATCAAACTTCCACTCTGGGATAGCAAGAGGTTGGAGGAGACCAGCTGGTCATTGGTGTTCTGCTTTCACTCTTCGACAGACATCACATTCATTCACGAATTGAGCAATTTCTCGCTTCATTCGAGTCCACCAATACGACTGCTTGAGGTCATGGTACATCTTCGTACTTCCAGGATGAATGGAAAGAAGAGAATTGTGCGCCTCGTTCATAATGACTTTCCTTAGATCACCTTTAGGAACCACAATCCGGTCCTCGAAGAATAAAGTATCCCTGTCATCAATGCGATAGCACTTGTATTTGGAAAGACCCTTGTCGATACCATGTTGCACCTTCTTCACCATGGCATCAAGAAGTTGTGCCTCACGAATTTGATCTTCCAAAGTAGGAGAGACTGTGAGGTTGGCAAGAAAGCCTTGAGGAACAACTTGGAGATTCAGCTTGCGGAAAGCTTCACAAAGATCCGGTTGGAATGGCTTGAGAATTAAGCTGTTGCAATAAGCCTTCCTGCTTAAAGCATCTGCAATGACATTGGCCTTGCCTGGAGTATATTCAATACTCGGATTGTACTCTTGAATCACTTTGACCCATCGAGTTTGCCTGAGGTTGAGGTTGGGCTGAGTGAAGATGTACTTGAGACTCTTGTGATCGGTGAATATGTCCACTTGTCTTCCCAACAAGAGATGTCTCCATGTTATTAATGCATGGACAACTGCCGCCAACTCAAGATCGTGAGTGGGGTAGTTCTTTTCGTTGGGCTTCAACTAACGAGATGTATAGGCCACAACTTTCTTCTCTTGCATTAACACAGCATCGAGACCTTAGAGAGAAGCATCATAGAAAACTTCGAAAGGCTTGGATTCGTCAGGAGGAGTTAACACAGGAGCTGTGACGAGTTTCTCTTTGAGAGTGTTGAAAGCAACGTCACACTCAGGAGACCAAACATACTTCACATGCTTCTGGAGAAGGTTGGAAAGAGGCTTTGCAATCTTAGAGAAATTCTCAACGAATCTTCGGCAATAGCTTGCAAGACCAAGAAAACTGCGAAGCTGCTTGACATTCTGAGGAGGTTCCCAATTCACAATGCGGACACCTTCTTGGGATTAATAGTGATGCCCTTGGCAGAGATGATTTGACCAAGGTAAAGAACTTCATCAAGCCAAAACTCACATTTTGAGAACTTCGCATAGAATTGATACTCTCTGAGCTTGTCGAGCACCAATCGCAAATGTTTGGCATGATCCTTCTTATTCTTGGAGAAGACCAAGATATCATCGAGATACACCAGGACGAATTCATTGGTATAGGGGTTGAAGATGAAATTCATCATCCGAGAGAATGTTGGAGGAGCATTGACAAGGCCGAAAGACATGACAGTATATTCTTAAGAACCAAAGTTGTTCTGAATGCTGTCTTGGGAATATCTTCTTCACGAATGCGAATCTGATGATAACCCATACGAAGGTCAAGCTTGGAGAACACTTTAGCACCTTTGAGTTGCTCGAATAACTCATTGATGTTGGGAAGTGGATAATTTGTCTTGATTGTCTTCTTGTTCAATGGACGGTAGTCGACACAAAGTCATTCCGTGCCATCCTTCTTCTGGACGAAAAGAACACCACAACCCCACGGAGATGAACTCGGTCTGATCAAACCCAGACGCTCTTGTTCATCGAGCTGTTTCTTCAATTCCTTCAGCTCCTTGGGTCCAAGCTTGTATGGATGCTTGCAAACGGGTTCAGTGCCCGGCTCAAGATCGATAACGAACTCAACTGGCCGGTGAGGAGGCATACCCGGAAGCTCTTCTGGAAAGACATCTTGATACTCACAAATGACTGGAATTTGAGAGATGGCATTCAATTCGCCCTTCTCATTGAGAGAAAACAACTGAATGGTTTCATCACGAGCGACATAGATGATAACATCCTCAGAAGAGTGTGTCAATTGAATTTCCCTGGCAGCACAATCAACTTGAGCCTCGTGCTTAGAAAGCCAGTCCATCCCGAGAATTAGATCAATATCCGAGTCACCAAGAACAATTGGGGAAGACAGAAATTTATAGTTCCCCATCTTGATAGAAACATCCGGGACAAAATTATTAGATGTCATTTGCTTACCCGGTGACACAATCTTCAACGGGATATGAATCTTTTCCGTCACAAACTCATTCTTGGCAACAAAAGGTCTCAAAATGAAAGAAGGAGATGCACCAGTATCAAAAAGAACTTTTGCAGGAATATCATTAACTGAGAGATTACCCATTATCACATCAGTAGATTCCTCCGCTTGAGCTGCATTCATCATGTTCACCTTTGCAGACTTGGGATTATGCTTGACCACTGCATTGCTGGAAGATCTCACAGGAGGAGGAGGCGGAAGATGCCTTTGGTTGAAGCACTTGTTAGCATAGTGACCTTTCTGCTGACACTTGTTGCAAGTCACCTCTGAGAGTGGACGATGGTAAGGAGCATTGGACTTTGGAGCTTGATTCTGAGACTTGTTCTGATAGCCAGGGTTGGAAGAGTGGGAAGATCCATTGCCACCTTTGTTCTTCTGCTGGTAAGGCTGACGAAACGGAGGAGGAGGAGGCAACTAGAACTTCTGTTGCTTAGCGGCCACTAGTGAGGAAGAAGAAGACTGAACTGCGTCCCTGACTCTCTTCTTAGAAGCCTCACACTTGAGCTAAGCAGCCTCTTGCTTCAGTGCCATATTGTAGAATTGATCAAACTGAGTAGGCTCAACCAGAACGAGAGCTAACTGCAGATCCTCTCTAAGGCCACCTCTGAAGTGATAGATCATGCTGTTTTCATCAGGAACATCTTGTTTAGTGAAGCGAGCAAGTTTCTGAAACTGTATGTTGAATTGATACACAGACATGTTGCCTTGCTTGAGATTGCGGAACTCCTCACGCTTGCTCTCAACAACACTTTGTGGAATGTGGTGCGCTTTGAAGTCCCGACAGAAGTCAGTCCAAGTGATCACATGACCTCCTCTGGAATCTTTGTATTGTTGATACCAATCAGCAGCTTGGTCCTTGAGCTGAAAAGAAGCGAACTTGACATAGTCCTCAGGCCTGACATTGCTACATTCAAAATGCTTGTTGATGTCCACGAGCCAATCATTGGCATCTGTGGCCTCGGCACAGTAGCTGAAAGACTTGGGCTGATTTGCGAGAAACTGGTTGAGGGTAGCGAAGTGAGACTAATTGTTGCCTTGACCTTGATTTCCTTGATTGCCTTGCCCTTGGGTACGTTCTTGCAAGAGTTGCAGAGTCATCTGAGCATTGGCGTTGGTGGCTGCCATGATAGCTTGCCATGCCTCCGGAGGTGGAGGTGGTGGCGGAGGGTTCGCCTGACTCCCTTCATTGCGTTCCGGATTCTGACGCATTGGTGGAGCCATCCTGAAGAGGGTGACATCCATTAGCATCTTGATAGACAGATAGGCAAATTGAATCAACGGATAGAAATTGCAACATATAGTCTTCACAATAAACATTCGAACGAGGATGAACGAATGACTTCCATAGTAAATCATCACACTTCCATTAAGTTGAGAAGCCACTTAGAAAAAGGTATGGAATCAACATTTGACTTCGAAGCAATTCGAATACCACAATTCAAAACAAAACAAAGTATTGGCTTGCAGAATAAGCCGGAACAAACATATGATAGAGATTTCATCCGAAGTTTTTGTGGTGGGGCCCACACGGGCTCGATCGTATAGCACCATCATGTACAAGGCAGTGCACATGACATACGAAGCGTCCCCGAGTCGGCATAGCCAAGGACTCTTTAAGACACTACAAGACCATTGTAAAACCAACCGTGGAATGGCGGACCACTAGACGTCGAACCCCAATCTCATATCATGCGTCTGTCGGAAAGATATCCTAGGAGCTACTTGAATTCCCACTTATAAACTCCCGAAACTTTCTGGTTATGCAATCTGGTGTTGGGGATACAGGGGACACAAAATATATCACCCAAACTAGCAATCCCTAGATCCAGCTGTATCCATCCATCAACACATAACCAAGAAACCTTCGGAAATCGTGTACCTCAACCTTCGAAAAGCATCCGTTATACGAGTTATGGCAATACTCCCGAACTCCCGCCCCAGTACTGGGTGGCGTTGAGGTGATCTCACCAACAACTGCATAAAAGAGATTTCGATGTCGGCGAAACTCAGGTATTCCAGAACTGCAACGATAAAATTGTGACGACAACACCTCGGAGCTCAACTCCCCGGGACACTGCCACAACCCCTAAATGTCAGGAGCCACCAAGAACAATGTTCTCGTCACAAAACCATCGGAGCGATTCTAAGATACCCGCGTGATCCTAAAATTTTTTTTAGTGAAATTTGAAGAGAGAAGAGTCAAAACTTCTACGTCAGGAGACCTCACCAAAGCGACGAAGGGACTGAGGAGTAAAAAGAATCCTACTCTCCGATATATATAATCCTAAGACTCAAAACATTTTTGTTCTAGACTCAACAACGTCAGCGATTCGATCAAGCAGGGGCTCCTAAGTCGGGGATGGCTCTTATTACCAACTTGTAACGCCCACGATGCGGCTATATCTCCCACGTGTCGAGGCACGACTTAGAGGCATAACCGCATTGTGGTTTTGTCGCAAGAAGGGTCATCTTCACACAATCCCATGTAATGAACAAGAATGGGATAACGAGAGTTGGCTTACAATCGCCACTTCACACAATACATAAATATAATTCATACATCATCCAAAATCCACACATATAGACCGGCTACGGTCAAAATCCAAATGAAAATAAGATAACCCCAAATGCTAGATCCCCAATCGTCCCAACTGGGCTCCACTACTGATCATCAGGAAAAGAAACATAGTAACGACCACGTTCCTCGTCGAACTCCCACTTGAGATTGATTGCATAATCTGCACTGGCATCGTCGGCACCTGCAACTGTTTTGGTAGAATCTGTGAGTCACGAGGACTCAGCAATCTCACACCCGCGAGATCAAGACTATTTAAGCTTATAGGAAAGGATGGTGTAATGAGGTGGAACTGCAGCGGGCACTAAGCATATATGGTGGCTAACATACGCAAAAGAGAGCGAGAAGAGAAGCAACGGAACGGTCGTCAACTAGCAATGATCAAGAAGTGATCCTAAAACTACTTACGTTCATCCATAACTCAAACCGTGTTCACTTCCCGGACTCCGCCGAGAAGAGACCATCACGGCTACACACACGGTTGATGTATTTTAATTGGGTCAAGTGACAAGTTCTCTACAACCGCACATTAACAAATTCCCATCTGCCTCATAACCGCGGGCACGGCTTTCGAAAGATAATACCCTGCAGGGGTGTCCCAACTTATCCCATTATAAGCTCTCACTGTCAATGAAGGATAAACCTTCTCCCGGAAAAACCCGATCAGTCTCGGAATCCCGGTTTACAAGACATTTCGACAATGGTAAAACAAGACCAGCAAGGCCGCCCGAATGTGCCGACAAATCCCGATAGGAGCTGCACATATCTCGTTCTCAGGGCACACCGGATGAACACTACATACAACTAAGACCAATCCTCGAGTTTCCCCAAGGTGGCGCTGCAAGTGGCTCTAGTTTGGACCAGCACTAAGAGGAACACTGGCCCGGGGGTTTAAATAAAGATGACCCTCGGGCTCGCGAAAACCCGGTGGAAAAGGCTTTGGTGGCAAAGGGTAAAACACAGGTTGGGCCTTGCTGGAGGAGTTTTATTCAAGGCGAACTGTCAAGGGGGTCCCATAAATCACCCAACAGCGTAAGGAACGCAAACTCAAGGAACATAATCCCGGAATGACGGAAACTAGGGCGGCAAGAGTGGAACAAAACACCAGGCATAAGGCCGAGCCTTTCACCCTTTACCAAATATATAGATGCATTAATTAAATAAGAGATATTGTGATATTCCAAAAATATCCATGTTCCAACATGGAACCAACTTCAACTTCACCTGCAACTAGCAACGCTATAAGAAGGGCTGAGCAAAAGCGGTAACTTAGCCAAACAACGGTTTGCTAGGAAAGGATGGTTAGAGGATGACATGGCAAAATAGGAGGCAAGATATAGCAAGTGGTAGGTAGCGCAGCATGGCAATAGAGCGAACAACTAGCAAAGCGAAGATAGAAGTGATTTCGAGGGTATGGTCATCTTGCCTGCAAGGTTCTCAGAGTTGACGAAAGCTTGATCCTCGTAAGCGTACTCAACAGATTCCTCGTTCATGAACTCATCTCCTGGCTCTACCCAAGACAAGAACACAAGCAATGGAACCACAATCAATCACGGGAAATGCACAAGCAACATGATGCGATACATGAATGATATGCAAGATATGATATGCGATGCAAATGTGTGCTCCGGAAGAAAAATGATGAATTAGGCAGTAACTTGGCAAACCAAGCATGCCACTGGAAAGATGAGATGATTTCGGTTGAAATCGATATAAAGATCACCGGAAACGGATGCACGGTTTGCAAATGGCAAGCAAAACAAGAATGACACGAATCTGCGATTAACAGCATGATAGCACTTAGAATGCAAGAAGGAACAATGCTACAGCACTCCAACGTAGCAATAAAGCATATGACAGAATCTACAGGAGATGCCTGACAAAAGATGAACACTGAGCTACGGCTAGTTCACACCACAGCAGGTTCAGACAGGCATGGCAAAAGTGCAAAAGATAACAGGTTCACAGACTTGGTGAAAATTACTGGACATGCCTGAAACAGCATCGGGTAGTAATGTTTAGAGCACGAAATCAACATGCTAAAGGAACTTAACATGGCAAAACAAGGCATGTCAGTATTCTACTAAATGCATATGACAAAAGTCCCTTACTTACCATAAGCAAAAAGGAACAGAAGATATGATGGCAACCATGTAAACATAACAAGTTTCGTTAACAGGTTTCAGAGCATGGCACAAACAATAATATGAAGGCATCTTTGTGAGCTTGATGCACTCACCACAAAGCAACGCATGACAAAACAAGAATACCTACAGCAAGACGGCATGTTTATGAAGCTATCAATGGCAAGAGCAAGTACATAGCCTGTTCGTATCAACTACAACAAGCTTGGCAAAATTGAATAACACGTAAACAATCTGCCAGAAATATTTTATACCAAAAGTAGAGCAAGATTGAGTCATGCTATGGCACTCCATAATTACAAACAAGGGCATTAGTGAATCAATTACAATAATATCTACAAAACATCCTTACTGAACATCTCCAAAATAAGTATGGATCTCTCTGTAGACACATGGATACATAGCAACAAAATAACAGCAGTCACAGACTAGGAGAAATCACCAAGTCCCTGAAATCAGAAACATTACGGAGCCTAGTTTGCATGCTTGTGCTAGTCACCACAGAGATTGCAAAAATACTTGGCATACACCTCTGTAAAGATGGCATGGCATACAACAAAACACATGTAGAGCTCATGCCCATAAGATGCACAGATTAAATGCAACAAAAATAACAAATCCTCAAGTTCTGATAAGTAACAGCAGTTAACAGCAACTAGGACTCTTGCACCAGATATTTGGGCATGAAGGTGGACTCAAATGAACATGGTGCAATGGAACAAAATGAAGAGCATCTCGAGGCGAACATTTCGATATATTACACGCACGAAACGGAGCTATATGCAGAGAGTTCTGATGCGATGAACATGGGCATGTACTGTAAAACTTTAAGACTTGGAGAAGAGAAAAGTCAACCGAGGGAGTTGACCAGATCGGGATCTGGCCGGGGCGTCGGCGCGAGCTCGCCGGAGCTGGTGCTCGCGGTGAGGGAGGAGGGACAGGGCGGCGCTCAGGGCCGGCGCCGGCGCGGGACGGCGGAGGAGAGGAGGAGGCCGACGGGCGCGGGGGAGGACGGCGAGGCGCGGTGGCACGCCGGCGGGCTCGGGCGGCTCTGGCGCGGTCGGGGCGGAACGGCGGCGGTCGGCGGCGGGGACACCCTGGGCGCGGCGACGAGAGAGAGCCGGGCGGCGGGGAGGCGCGCGGGCCGGGAGGGCCTGACGCGGGCTCTCCGGGCCGGCGGCGCGGGCGGCGAAGTGGGCGCGGGCGGCGGCGAATCCGGAGGCGACACATGGCGGCGGCGGTGGGAGGCGGACACGTCCGTCGGTGGGAGTTTTGTCCGGCGGCGCAGAGGGGACGAGGTTAGGGTTTGATTTGCGAAATATTTCGGGAGGGGAGGTGTATATATAGGTAGAGGGAGCTAGGAGACTCCAAATGGAGTGCGGTTTTCGCCCACACGATCGTGATCGAACGACCTAGAGCATGGAAGAGACTTAGAGGGGTTTTGGGCTGCTTAGAGAGGGGTTTTCTGCAACACACAAAAGGACTTTGTGTTTGGCCGGTTAACCGTTGGAGTACCAAACGACCTCCAAATGGAACGAAACTTGACCGGTGGTCTACCGGTGGTATACCAAGGCCACTTGAGAAGTCTCGGTCCATTCCGAGAACGTTCAACACCCGCTCACGAAAAGAAAACAAGAGGGGTGCGCCGGAGCAGATAGGAGTGCCGGATTGCAAAACGGACAACGGGGAAAATGCTCGGATGCATGAGACGAACACGTATGCAAATGCAATGCACATGATGACATGATATGAGATGCATGACATGAACAAAATGCAAAAACGGAAAACAAAACCCGACCACGAAGGGAATATCATAACACATAGCCAGCAAGAGTCGGAGTTACAAATATGGCAAGTTACATCCGGGGTGTTACATGAAGTGTGCCCTCCGTATCAACCACCAATCCTGCAGACAATCTTGCGACTCCAGAATGTTGCCCTACAAGCTCAACGCATCAAAGATGTAATTCCACACTTCCCTAGCATAAACGCATTGCACCAGAATGTTTTCCGCATTGCCCTCATCTTGGAGACACGTGTAGCAAGTAGAAGGAGCATCCTGAAGGCCATGCCTTGATCTTCTGTCGGACGTCCAGATCCGGTGTTGCACTGCCAACCACACGAATATTTTGCACTTTAGAAGAGCCCAACTTTTGCATATGCAAGTGGCGTAAGGTACCCTCTTAGCACCTAGGCAAAGCCTATAGTAGGTGGATTTAGCAGTGTATGTGCCCGATGGATCCGCCGGCCACGAAAAAGAATCTTCTCTAGAAGGTTCTCGGATGACCGTGCTAATCGCTAAGTTAAGATGCAATAGCTGCATGTGGCCTCCGAAGTTTATTTCGTCGGTAAGATGAAGCAGCCACCTCCCGTTATCTAGTCCTTCCTCAACCGTGCGCCAGTGATCATTCGTGTGTCCACCAAAGCATGAATATAAGGCGCAATGTCCTTGACAGCGAAGCCATGGATCCACCTATCTCTCCAAAACAGAACTTTGTTTTCCGCCCCTACAGAAATGTGCACCAAGATGTTGAAGACCGCGCGTGCCTCCCTGTCAGCAGCCATAGGTAATCCTTGCCTCGGCCTATCTGGATCCGTCCGTCTAAGCCACTCCCACCTCACACTCAGGGCCAGGCCTTGCAACTGAAGATTGCAAACTCCCAATCCACCAAGCCATGTGGGTTTGCAAACCAGATTCCAAGCAACCAGGCACTGTCCCCCATTCACTTTGTCTTTGCCAGCCCAAAAGAAGGAACACATCCGCTGATCAATTTCTTCAAACACCCAAAGTGGAGCGTCCATGACCATGAAATGATGAATGAGTTTTGCCTCGATCACGGACATGACCAACACGAGTCAGCCTGGGCGGTGTAGCAGTCCCCTTTGCCAGGCCCGGGCAAACTTCTTTGCATGATCGATCATGGCTGCCATTCCGCCCTAGAGAGCTGTCTAATTTCCAGTTGAATACCAAGATACTTGCATGGAAAGTTGCCCAAGCGACAGTGAAGAAGAGACTCGACCCGATCCTTGTCCATGTTGTTCCCATGTATCATTATCGCCAGCGACTTCTGATAGTTGACCCTTAAGCCAGAAGCAGCTCCGAACGCCTACAGCATGGTTCTGACGAACATGAGGTCCAATCTCGAGGCTTTATGAACATGGCCACATCATCTGCATATATCGACACAGACCTTGAAATGGCTAATGACTCCAATGCTCACGACCTTGATCATCACTTTTGATAGTAAGGGCGAGACAGGGCCCCCCTACCTGAGGCCCTTGGCATGGATGAAACTTCTTCCTGGAACCCCATTGACGATCACCTTAGTACTAGCAGTCCTGAGTAGAATCAAGATCCACTCACACCATTTGTGGTCGAAACCTTTGCTTCTCATCACATCGAATAGAAACGACCAGTTGAGCGAGTCGAACGCCCGCGAAATATCAAGATTTAGGAAAACACTAGCCTCCTTCCGAGCATGGATCTTTCTGGCAGCTTGCCTGACCAATAGAAAGTTATCATGCAAATGTCTCCGGCAGATGAAGGCGGATTGATTGGCCGTCAGGATCTCCTTCATTCTTTTCCGCAGTCTATTTGCTAGCATCTTTGCGAATAGCTTGGCCACTCTATGAGGGAGACTGATAGGGCAGAAGTCCCCAACCTCCTCAGCGTCCGGCTTTTTCGGAATAAGCATGATATGGGCACGATTGAGCTTGCTGAAGCCACGCCCATCCCCAACATAATGATTAATGATCACCGCCATGACCTCATTCTTAATAGTAGGCCATGCCTTCTAATAGAATGCCGCGCTAAACCCGTCCGGCCCCGGCGCCCGCTCCGAACGCATCTCCTTAATTGTGTTCCACACATCTTCCTCCGTGAATATAGTGTCGAGGTCCGAGAGATCATGATGTACCATGTCAAGGAAGCCCAGATCCACGTCTGCTTCCCGAGCAGTAGCATGACCCAATAGCCGCTCATAGGCCTCTGTAAAGATCTCTTCCTTCCTTTGTTGCTCTGAGATCAAATCCCCATTATGCCTAATGTGAGGGATGCAAATTTTGGACCTCCTGCCATTTGCCACTGCTTGGAAGAGTTTTGTGTTGGCGCCGCCCTCCTGGATCCATCTCAGGCGAGACCGTTGTCTTTCGATGGTGCGTTGTAGAGAATCCAACCCCAATACCGCATGCTTGAGAGTTCTCCTCAACCATCTCTCGAACCAGTTCAGCACACACACCTCCATGGCTCTATCCAACCTAGGAATGACGTAGTTGGCAACGGCCATCTGGATCTTTATGTTGCTGGTCTTCCTTTGGCCCCAAGCTTGTAGGGCGGAGGTGGTGTTCCTGAGGAACGCATCTAACCTCTTGAAGGGAACAACAATGTCGTTATCGCACACCCAAGCATCTTTCACAACTTGTTCGAACCCCTCCAACCGAGTCCAAAAAAGCTCAAACCAAAACCTACGATTCAGGCAAAACGGGGCAGAGGTAGACAGATGAAGCGGCGCGTGATCCAAGAGGAGTGAGCTTCGACCAGAACAGCCGGGTAATTGAGCTCCCAGTCAATGGAAACAAGCACTCAATCGTTCTTGGTCATAACCACCTGCTCCCTTTCATTGGACCAAGTGAAACGTCTACCGTGCATGTAGATCTCCTTGAGCTCATTGTTGTCCACGAATGCCTTAAACATCCTCCTCATGCCCCTGTTGAGGTTCGAGTTGCTCTTCTCCTCAGCTCTAATGTTCAAGTTAAAGTCTCGTAGCGCCATCCAGGGGCCAGGGGACATGTCCCTTCTATGCTGAAGTTCCACTAGAAATTGAGTCGTCAGTTCATCCCCTTGGGGTCCGTACACCACCGACAACCACCATTCCGAGCCATCTTTATTCCGGACCAAGCCCGAGAGAAAGTTAGTATACCGAGTGATGTTGGAGATCACCAAATAAGAGCTATCCCAGCCCAAGAGAATGCCACCCCTAGTTTCTAAAGCAGGTAAGTAGGCAAAGCCATCAAACGATGGCCCTATGGATTGCATTACCAAGTAGGGATCAAAAGCATCAAGTTTTGTCTCTTGGAGACATACAAGATGGACCTTGGCCGCTACCACAAACTCCCTAACTGCATTCCTCTTAGCGGGGTTGTTAAGCCCCCTCACGTTCCAGCAAAGCACTTTTAGGTTCCAATCCATAGGAGCTGAGTGCACCACCCACACCAACCAAGTAATCTCAAGCCGTTCCCATCACCACCGCTGTGCCGGAGCTCAACTCACAAGCCGGTGGCACCTCCTTGCCAAACAAAGCCGCGAACACCCTCACGTGCTGCTCCCTCAATGGAGAGTCAAAATCTCGGCCAACTCTGCAATAGTATCATCGTTCCCGTCCAAATCCTCCGGAACCAGCCCTAGAGCTCTCATGAGCACGTTTTCCGCCTGCGTGGCCTTGGACTTAGCGGCCGGAGCCCTCTTAGCACTACGTGTCGCTCTTTGTGGAGTGAATGGCTCGGCGTCCGATCTCAAAAATGACTGCACCTCCAAGAGAAGCGGTGGTGCTAGCTTCCTAACCAAAGCGTTGCAAAACCACTTAAGCTTCCCAAACGCGATCACCTCCTAGGGTCTCATGCCACCATCTCCACCTGAAGTCCGTTTGCATGGCTAGGTCCACGTCAGGAATGGCCGGAACCAGCGCGCTGTCCTAGGAGGTCGCCACGTGTAGCTACATGTCCTTGTACATAGGAGAAACTACCCCAATCATTGGCAGCACCCCACATGCTCCGGGATTGCCAAAGCGGTCGGCTCCGCGTGCAAACCAGCCAGCGCCTCTGAAAACTGCGGCTCGACCACCGAAGCCACCAATCCAGGGTCCACCACATCGGCCCCATGCTCCAATCCTAACACCAATGACGAGGCCACGACAGGCACGTCCACCGGAACAAAGGGGATGGGCACATCAAGAGGCCCCACGATTGCCTCGGTCCGCGCAGGGGTGTGATCCACCTGATCCTTCTCCACGATTGCCTCAGTCCGTGCAGGGGTGTGATTCACCTCATCCTTCTTCACGATTGCCTCGGTCCACGCAGGGGTGGCATACACCTGATCCTTCTCCACCAGAGAAAGCGAGCCAATGGGCGCCCGCTCCTGTTCCTCGACCAGAGAAGGCGAGCCAATTGGCGCTCATCGGATTCAAATTCATTTCACTGCTCCGAATGGTTTCCTCAACCCATCCACTAGCACCTACCAGGCGGTCAAAAGCAGACTAACGCACCGTCAGAATATCCTGAACAGCAGCTAATGGCCCACCTGACAAACCCACGTGCTGCACCGGAGCCATTAGGGGCATCTTCCAGTCCGCCATCTCCCGGCCACCCACCACCACGCCGGCGAACGTCCGGCCAGCTACAGAACCAGCACAACCACTCGAATTAGCACCGCGCAAATCACGCACCCCGAACTGCCAAATACAACGGCGAGTGCTGGCTCCCCAAACCATGTCCAGGTCAGAGTCTGGCAAGCAACTATGGCCACTGCCCGAAGAAGCTCGAGTAAGAAACCATGGCTCCTCCCCGTCGGGGAAGGTGGTGACCGAGTGCAGATGGATCAACACCTTATACTGCAATGTCTTCGGCTGGAAAACCTCACGTTGCTCCTCCGGCTCCGGCCGCGCAGGCCTAACCGCCCCACACTACTGCCACCGCTGGCCAGGCCATCCCTCTACTGTCTACTCACCCACAACTCGTGTTATTTTGCAGCAACGACAGCCTCACACCGGAGTCGAACCAGTCAACCCTCGTACTCCTCTATGTGTGGGTATCCACTTCCGCGGCTTCCCCAGTTCTGCGTCGTTCCCTTCCTAGGCCTCACTGTCGGTGTCAAAACCGACGGATCTCGGGTAGGGGGTCCCGAACTGTGCATCTAGGGTCAATGGTAACAGGAGACGGGGGACATGATGTCTACCTAGGTTCGGGCCCTCTCTATGGAGGTAATACCCTACATCCTACTTGATTGATCTTGATGAATATGAGTGTTACAAGAGTTGATCTACCACGAGATCGTAATGGCTAAAACCTAGAAGCCTAGCCTGTATGACTATGGTAATGTCTATCCTTTCCGGACTACCCCCTTCGATTTATATGGACACGGGGGGATCTAGGGTTTACATAGAGTTGGTTACATAAGAAGGAATCTTCATAATCGGTTGCCAAGCTTGCCTTCCACGCCAAGTAGAGTCCAATCCGGACACGGGTACAGTCTTCGGCCTTCATGTCTCCACAGCCCACCAGTCCGGCCCATGGATAATAGGCCGGACGCCCGAGGACCCCTTAGTCCAGGACTCCCTTAGTAGCCCCTGAACCTGGCTTCAATTGCGAGTAGTCCAGCATTCAGATTGTCTTCGGCATTGCAAGGCGGGTTCCCCTTTCCGAACTCCAAGATAGTCTTCGGACGCGACGATAGTATCCGGACCTGCCACACACACACCATACATGACCGCAGAGAGAATATATATATTTTTACACGAGTTCTATCCGGGGCCCCCCCCCAGGGGCCCTATATATAGAGGGGGGAAGGAGGGCAGCAGCACCCAAGCCCCTGGCGCCTCCCTCTCCCTCTCGTTGTGCTTGCCGAAGCCCTGCCGAGATCCCCGCTACTTCCACCACCACGCCGTCATGCTGCTGGATCTCCATCAACCTCTCCTTCCCCCTTGCTGGATCAAGAAGGAGGAGACGTCTTCCCAACCGTACGTGTGTTGAACGCGGAGGTGCCGTCCGCTCGGCACTCGGTCATCGGTGATTTGGATCACGTCGAGTACGACTCCATCAACCCCGTTCACTTGAACGCTTCCGCTCGCGATCTACAAGGGTATGTAGATGCACTCCTCTCTCTCGTTGCTAGATGACTCCATAGATTGATCTTGGTGATGCGCAGAAATTTTTTAATTTCTGCAACGATCCCCAACAGTGGTATCAGAGCCAGGTTTATGCGTAGTTTCTATGCACGAGTAGAACACAAACTTGTTGTGGGCGTAGATGTTGTCAATTATCTTGCCACTACTAGTCTTATCTTGTTTCGGGGACATCGTGGGATGAAGCGGCCCGGACCGACCTTACACGTACGCTTACGTGAGACAGGTTCCACCGACTGACATGCACTAGTTGCATAAGGTGGCTAGCGGGTGTCTGTCTCTCCCACTTTAGTCAGAACGGATTCGATGAAAAGGGTCCTTATGAAGGGTAAATAGAAATTCGCATATCACGTTGCGGTTTTGGCGTAGGTAAGAAACGTTCTTGCTAAGAAACCTATAGCAGCCACGTAAAAACTTGCAACAACAATTAGAGGACGTCTAACTTGTTTTTGCAGCATATGCCTTGTGATGTGATATGGCCAAAAGGATGTGATGAATGAAATATATGTGATGTATGAGATTGATCATGTTCTTGTAATAGGAATCACGACTTGCATGTCGATGAGTATGACAACCGGCAGAAGCCATAGGAGTTGTCTTTATTTTTGTATGACCTGCGTGTCATTGAACAACGCCATGTAAATTACTTTAGTTTATTGCTAAACACGTTAGCCATAGAAGTAGAAGTAATCGTTGGCGTGACAACTTCATGAAGACACGATGATGGAGATCATGTCATGCCGGTGACGAAGATGATCATGGCGCCCCGAAGATGGAGATCAAAAGGAGCAAAATGATATTGGCCATATCATGTCACTATTTGATTGCATGTGATGTTTATCATGTTTTACATCTTATTTGCTTAGAACGACGGTAGCTTAAATAAGATGATCCCTCGCAATAATTTCAAGAAAGTGTCCCCCCTAACTGTGCACCGTTGCGAAGGTTCGTTGTTTCAAAGCACCACGTGATGATCGGGTGTGATAGATTATAACGTTCGAATACAACGGGTGTAAGCCAGATTTACACACGGAATACACTTAGGTTGACTTGACGAGCCTAGCATGTACAGACATGGCCTCGGAACACAGAAGACCGAAAGGTCGAGCATGAGTCGTATAGAAGATACGATCAACATGAAGATGTTCACCGATGTTGACTAGTCCGTCTCACGTGATGATCGGACACGGCCTAGTTGACTCAGATCATGTTTCACTTAGGTGACTAGAGGGATGTCTATTTGAGTGGGAGTTCATTGAATAATTTGATTAGATGAACTTAATTATCATGAACTTAGTCTAAAATCTTTACAATATGTCTTGTAGATCAAATGGCCCACGCTAATGTTGCCCTCAACTTCAACGCGTTCCTAGAGAAAACCAAGCTGAAAGATGATGGCAGCAACTATACGGACTGGGTCCGGAACCTGAGGATCATCCTCATAGCTGCCAAGAAAGATTATGTCCTAGAAGCACCGCTAGGTGACGCACCCATCCCAGAGAACCAAGACGTTATGAACGCTTGGCAGCAGCGTGCCGATGATTACTCCCTCGTTCAGTGCGGCATGCTTTACAGCTTAGAACCGGGGCTCCCAAAGCGTTTTGAGCAACACGGAGCATATGAGATGTTCGAAGAGCTGAAAATGGTTTTCCAAGCTCATGGGGTCGAGAGATATGAAGTCTCCGACAAGTTCTTCAGTTGTAAAATGGAGGAAAATAGTTCTATCAGTGAGCACATACTCAAAATTTCTGGGTTACACAACTGCTTGTCTCAGCTGGGAGTTAATCTCCCGGATGACGCGGTCATTGAGAGAATCCTTCAGTCGCTTCCACCGAGCTACAAGAGCTTTGTGATGAACTTCAATATGCAGGGGATGGAAAAGACCATTCCTGAGGTATATTTAATGCTGAAATCAGCGGAGGTGGAGATCAAAAGGGAACATCAAGTGTTGAGGGTGAATAAAACCACTAAGTTCAAGAAAGGCAAGGGTAAGAAGAACTTCAAGAAGGACGGCAAGGGAATTGCCGCGCCCGGTAATCCAGTTGCCGGGAAGAAGCCAAAGAATGGACCCAAGCCTGAGACTGAGTGCTTTTATTGCAAGGGAATTGGTCACTGGAAGCGGAACTGCCCCAAGTACTTAGCGGACAAGAAGGCCGGCAACACCAAAGGTATATGTGATATACATGTTATTGATGTGTACCTTACCAGCACTCGTAGTAGCTCCTGGGTATTTGATACCAGTGCGGTTGCTCATATTTGTAACTCAAAGCAGGAGCTGCGGAATAAACGGAGACTGGCAAAGGACGAGGTGACGATGCGCGTCGGGAATGGTTCCAAGGTCGATGTGATCGCCGTCGGCACGCTACCTTTACATTTACCTACGGGATTAGTTTTAAACCTCAATAATTGTTATTTAGTGCCAGCTTTGAGCATGAACATTGTATCTGGATCTCGTTTAATGCGAGATGGCTACTCATTTAAATCCGCGAATAATGGTTGTTCTATTTATATGAGAGATATGTTTTATGATCATGCCCCGCTGGTCAATGGTTTATTCTTAATGAATCTCGAACGTGATGTTACACATATTCATACTGTGAATACCAAAAGATGTAAAGTTGATAACGATAGTCCCACATACTTGTGGCACTACCGCCTTGGTCACATTGGTGTCAAGCGCATGAAGAAGCTCCATGCTGATGGACTTTTAGAGTCTCTCGATTATGAATCATTTGACACATGCGAACCATGCCTCATGGGTAAGATGACCAAGACTCCGTTCTCCGGAACAATGGAGCGAGCAACTAACTTATTGGAAATCATACATACTGATGTGTGCAGTCCAATGAGTGTTGAGGCTCGCGGTGGCTATCGTTATGTTCTCACTCTCACTGATGACTTGAGTAGATATGGGTATGTCTACCTAATGAAACACAAGTCTGAGACCTTTGAAAAGTTCAAGGAATTTCAGAGTGAGGTTGAGAATCAACGTGACAGGAAAATAAAATTCTTACGATCAGATCGTGGGGGGAATATTTGAGTCACGAATTTGGCACACACTTAAGGAAATGTGGAATAGTTTCACAACTCACGCCGCCTGGAACACCTCAGCGAAATGGTGTGTCCGAACATCGTAATCGCACTCTATTGGATATGGTGCGATCTATGATGTCTCTTAACGATCTACCGCTCTCATTTTGGGGCTATGCTTTAGAGACTGCCGCATTCACTTTAAATAGGGCTCCGTCGAAATCCATTGAGACGACACCGTATGAATTATGGTTTGGGAAGAAACCTAAGATGTCGTTTCTAAAAGTTTGGGGATGCGATGCTTATGTCAAGAAACTTCAACCTGAAAAGCTCGAACCCAAGTCGGAAAAATGCGTCTTCATAGGATACCCTAAGGAAACCATTGGGTATACCTTCTACCTCAGATCTGAAGGCAAGATCTTTGTTGCCAAGAATGGGTCCTTTCTGGAGAAAGAGTTTCTCTCAAAAGAAGTAAGTGGGAGGAAAGTGGAACTTGATGAGGTGATAGTCACCCTTTCCGAACCGGAAAGTAGCGCAGCGCGGGAAGATGTTCCTGTGGTGCCTGCACCGACTGGGGAGGAAGTTAATGATGATGATCATGAAGCTTCAGATCAAGTTACTGCTGAACTTCGTAGGTCCACAAGGACACGTTCCGCACCAGAGTGGTACGGCAACCCTGTCATGGAAATCATGTTGTTAGACAACGGTGAACCTTCGAACTATGAAGAAGCGATGGCGGGCCCGGATTCCAACAAATGGCTTGAATCCATGCAATCCGAGATATGATCCATGTATGAAAATGAAGTATGGACTTTGACTGACTTGCGAGCCATAGAAAATAAATGGATCTTTAAGAAGAAGACAGACGCGGATGGTAATGTGACCATCTATAAGGCTCGACTTGTCGCTAAGGGTTATCGACAAGTTCAAGGGGTTGACTACGATGAGACTCTCACCCGTAGCGAAGCTGAAGTCCGTCCGAATCATGTTAGCAATTGCCGCATTCTATGATTATGAGATATGGCAAATGGACGTCAAAACGGCATTCCTTAACGGCTTTCTTAAGGAAGAATTGTATATGATGCAGCCGGAGGTTTTGTCGATCCTAAGAATGCAAACAAGGTATGCAAGCTCCAGCGCTCCATCTATGGGCTGGTGCAAGCATCTCGGAGTTGGAACATTCGATTTGATGAGATGATCAAAGCGTTTGGGTTTACACAGACTTATGGAGAAGCCTGTGTTTACAAGAAAGTGAGTGGGAGCTCTGTAGCATTTCTCATATTATATGTGGATGACATACTGTTGATGGGAAATGATATAGAATTCTTGGGAAGCATAAAGGCCTACTTGAACAAGTGTTTTTCAATGAAGGACCTTGGAGAAGCTGCTTATATATTAGGCATCAAGATCTATAGAGATAGATCAAGACGCCTCATTGGTCTTTCACAAAGTACGTACCTTGACAAGATATTGAAGAAGTTCAATATGGATCAGTCCAAGAAGGGGTTCTTGCCTGCATTGCATGGTGTGCAATTGAGCACGGCTCAATGCCCGACCACGGCAGAAGATAGAGAAAAGATGAGTGTCATCCCCTATGCCTCGGCCATAGGGTCTATTATGTATGCCATGCTGTGGACCAGACCTGATGTAAACCTTGCGGTAAGTTTGGTAGGAAGGTACCAAAGTAATCCCGGCATGGAACACTGGACAGTGGTCAAGAATATCCTGAAGTACCTGAAGAGGACTAAGGATATGTTTCTCGTTTATGGAGGTGACGAAGAGCTCGTCGTAAAGGGTTACGTCGGTGCTAGCTTCGACACAGATCTGGATGACTCTAAGTCACAAACCGGATACGTGTATATTTTGAATGGTGGGGCAGTAAGCTGGTGCAGTTGCAAGCAAAGCGTTGTGGCGGGATCTACATGTGAAGCGGAATACATGGCGGCCTCATAGGCAGCACAAGAATCAATCTGGGTGAAGGAGTTCATTACCGACCTAGGAGTTATTCCCAATGCGTCGGGCCCGATGACTCTCTTTTGTGACAACACTGGAGCTATTGCCCTTGCCAAGGAGCCCAGGTTTCACAGGAAGACCAGGCATATCAAGCGTCGCTTCAACTCCATTCGTGAAAGTGTTCATAATGGAGACATAGATATTTGTAAAGTACATACGGACCTGAATGTAGCAGATCCGTTGACTAAACCTCTCCTAGAGCAAAACATGATCAACACCAGAACTCTATGGGTGTTCGATTCATCACAATGTAACTAGATTATTGACTCTAGTGCAAGTGGGAGACTGTTGGAAATATGCCCTAGAGGCAATAATAAAATGGTTATTATTATATTTCCTTGTTCATGATAATTGTCTATTGTTCATGCTATAATTGTGTTATCCGGAAATCGTAATACATGTGTGAATACATAGACCACAACATGTCCCTAGTGAGCCTCTAGTTGACTAGCTTGTTTATCAATAGATAGTCATGGTTTCCTAACTATGGACATTGGATGTCATTGATAACAGGATCACATCATTAGGAGAATGATGTGATGGACAAGACCCAATCCTAAGCATAGCACAAGATCGTGTAGTTCGTTTGCTAGAGCTTTTCCAAATGTCAAGTATCATTTCCTTAGACCATGAGATTGTGCAACTCCCGGATACCATAGGAGTGCTTTGGGTGTGCCAAACGTCACAACATAACTGGGTGGCTATAAAGGTGCACTACGGGTATCTCTGAAAGTGTCTGTTGGGTTGGCATGAATCGAGACTGGGATTTGTCACTCCGTATGACGGAGAGGTATCTCTGGGCCCACGCGGTAATGCATCATCATGATGAGCTCAATGTGACCAAGTATTTGGTCACGGTATCATGCATTACGGTACGTGTAAAGTGACTTGCCGGTAACGAGATTGAACAAGGTATTGGGATACCGATGATCGAATCTTGGGCAAGTAACGTACCGATTGACAAAGGGAATTGTATACGGGATTGATTGAATCCCCGACATTGTGGTTCATCCAATGAGATCATCTTGGAACATGTGGGAGCCAACATGGGTATCCAGATCCCGCTGTTGGTTATTGACCGGAGAGTCGTCTCGGTCATGTCTACATGTCTCCCGAACCCGTAGGGTCTACACATAAGGTTCGGTGACGCTAGGGTTGTAGAGATACTAGTATGCGGTAACCCGATAGTTGTTCAGAGTCCCGGATGAGATCCCGGACGTCACGAGCAGTTCCGGAATGGTCCGGAGGTGAAGAATTATATATAGGAAGTCTAGTTTCGGCCACCGGGAAAGTTTTGGGGGTCACCGGTATTGTACCGGGACCACTGGAAGGGTCCCGGGGGTCCACCAGATGGGGCCACCTATCTCGGAGGGCCCCATGGGCTGAAGTGTGGAAGGGAACCAGCCCCTGGTGGGCTGGTGCGCCCCCTTGGGCCTCCCCTGCGCCTAGGGATGGAAACCCTAGGGGTGGGGGGCGCCCCACTTGACTTGGGGGGCAAGTCCCCCCCCCCTTGGCCGCCGCCCCCCTTGGAGATGGGATCTCCTAGGGCCGGCGCCCCCAGGGGCCCTATATATAGAGGGGGGAGGGAGGGCAGCAGCACCCAAGCCCCTGGCGCCTCCCTCTCCCTCCCGTGACACCTCTCCCTCTCGCTGTGCTTGGCGAACCCCTGCCGAGATCCCCGCTACTTCCACCACCACGCCGTCGTGCTGCTGGATCTCCAACAACCTCTCCTTCCCCCTTGCTGGGTCAAGAAGGAGGAGATGTCTTCCCAACCGTACGTGTGTTGAACGCGGAGGTGCCGTCCGTTCGGCACTCGGTCATCGGTGATTTGGATCACGACGAGTACGACTCCATGAACCCCGTTCACTTGAACGCTTCCGCTCGCGATCTACAAGGGTATGTAGATGCACTCCTCTCTCTCGTTGCTAGATGACTCCATAGATTGATCTTGGTGATGCATAGAAAATTTTTAATTTCTGCAACGATCCCCAACACTCTCTATGGAGGTAATACCCTACTTCCTACTTGATTGATCTTGATGAATATGAGTGTTACAAGAGTTGATCTACCACGAGATCGTAATGGCTAAAACCTAGAAGCCTAGTCTGTATGACTATGGTAATGTCTATCCTTTCCGGACTACCCCCTTCGATTTATATAGACACCGGGGGGATCTAGGGTTTACATAGAGTCGGTTACATAAGAAGGAATCTTCATAATCGGTTGCCAAGCTTGCCTTCCACGCCAAGTAGAGTCCAATCCGGACACGGGTACAGTCTTTGGCCTTCATGTCTCCACAACCCGTCAGTCCGGCCCATGGATAATAGGCCAGATGCCCGAGGACCCCTTAGTCCAGGACTCCCTCAGTAGCCCCTGAACCTGGCTTCAATTGGGAGCAGTCCGGCGTGCAGATTGTCTTCGGCATTGCAAGGCGGGTTCCCCTTTCCGAACTCCAAGATAGTCTTCGGACGTGACGATAGTATCCGGACCTGCCACACACACACCATACATGACCGCAGAGAGAATATATATATTTTTTCACGAGTTCTATCCGCTGACAACTTTTTTAATAAAAGGGCATCACGTCTGTCCGGTCATAATTTCGAACCGTTGCCGCTCCACGTTTTGAGACGCGGTTGCCATTGGCACACCTTGTCAAAGCAGAGATCGTGTCCCCTTTCGTTGCCAATCCAGGTTATGCTCATTCGTCGGATCCTTTTGTACCAACGCCGAACTTGCTATTTGTGGGAGTGTGAGCCAGCCAAGCACCAGATGCTGCTAGAGCTCTTCGGCGCGACGCACGAAGGTATCTGGAAGGCGCTCTTCAAGGCTGGCAAGACGCCACCGCCTACTACTGAAGATCGCAGGCTTAGCTTAAAGCGCCAGGCCAATCTGGTAAATCTTTTAATATTTTCAAGCTATACCCTTCACCTGCATATTTTGAGGAAGGATTCTAAGCTCTTCTACCCACTCTGCCAGGCCTGGATCGAGGTGGCGGGGCAAATTAACTGTCCAGCTTCGCTTCCTGAGGAGCAAGAATTCCCACTTCTGACGAAGATGTTGTTTCTGGCGCCTTATGACGTGCCGGAGAAGAAGGCCAGGAAAGCAGCCAAGGGGACCAGGAGTGGCCTTCGCCGGAAAGGAGCTTCGGACGCGATGTCCGAAGACGAGACTCACTCTTCGTCCGCCGAAGACGACGACGAAGAGGAGGAAGAAGAAGAAGATGACTCCCCACCTGAAGCGGTGAGGAAAAAGAGGGTGGCCTCCAAGAACCTGGAGGCAAAGGTGCCCAAAAGGGGAAAAGGCCCCCCGCGGATAACTCCGCGTGGGATGTCGATAGCAGTCCGGAGCGGCCTTCCCGGGCCAAGCCTCAAGCTAAATCGTAAGTATCAAGAATCCTTACGCGCGCCCGAACGTCCGTCCTTTCTGCCTTGCAATGTTTAAGTCGTGTTATTGCAGTCCGGCTCGGGACAGCTCTCCGCTATCTTCATCGGAAGGGTCACTAGACCCAAAGGAGAGGGCCAGCATGTCACCGCCGCCCGCTTACTCCCCCTCGGCAAAGGGTGACGACGAGGAGGCGTCTCGAAGGGCCTCCTTGGACCGGGGGAAACCTCCGGAGATCGTCAGGGCGGCACCCCAGGATGACTCCCGGAGCGCCGGACACGTGGGGCAAAAAGCCCCTACAGAGACGGACGGTGCGGGCCGAGTTCTACTCGACCCTCAGCCGGATTCTATTCCGGAGACCTACATAGCTCCGGAATCCGGCAAACGGCCCTTCCCGAAAGGAGGGGCGTGCAACCAGTGTCCTCTGTCCAACCAGAGGCACTGGATCATCTACTGGAAGCGCAGCAAGGCGCCTCCATCATGGATGAGCACCGTGCCCATATGGGTACGGTGGTTGAAATGGTTCGGTCCGTCAAAAACGGGCTGACCGAAGCCTGTGCTAGCCTTCTAGCAGGCTTTGAGGTGAGCACATAATTGTAAGAAGAATATGCTTTGTTCGGTTTCCGGAAAGAAAAGCCAAACAGAGGATCAAAATTAATTTTCGCAGGAGTCTAACATAAAATGTCTATGTGAATGAGCAGGCCTCGTTGCGGGCTGCTACCGCTCAAACTGCGGAGGTCTCTGGACTGAAGAAGAAACTGGAGCGGGCCGAGGAAGAGCTCGGCCGCGTGAAGAAGCAGCCGCAGGATAGCGAAGGTATGAAGTGACCTACGTGTATATTTGAAGAGTAAATTGTTCAAGCTGACGAAAATGCCATGAACTTTGTTAGGGGCCACGACCGAGGTGGCTGCCCTAAAAAAAGGCGTTAGCCAAGGCAGAGGACAAAGCGGCCAAGGAGCGCACCGCGCGCGAGAAGCGCGAGGCCCAGGTGGGCGAGGCGCAGTAACAGCTCCAGGGCGCGATCGAGAGATTTGAGTCCTTGGAGCGTGATTGTAAGGTGCAAGAGTCCGAACTGGCGAAGGTCCGCCAGAGCGCACAGGATGCACGAGCCGAAGCCCAGAACGCCCTCCAGGAAATTCAGGCGGCCAAGGAGATTACGGCGGGTAAGTCTTTCACCATGCCAGGCAAGTATATAAAGAAACGTTCCTTGTACTTATCCGAATTTGGGTCTTCCAGGGGCGTTTCCGGATCTGCCGTGCAACGTATCCGACGCTGCCGAGTATTATAGAGCCGAAGAAGGGATGTCCACGGAGAAGCTGTTCTGGTCCCAATATCTTGGACCCGAACATCCGGTACCCTTCAGCGACCAACTAAACAGTTGGTCGAGCTGCACAGGTCGGTAGAGCTAGCCATGAAACACTTGATAGTCCGGCTGTGGCCTGCCGAACCTGTACCTAGCAGCTACTTCGGTCTTGTTAAGCGGCTTGTAAGTGCCTATCCGCGGCTCGAAGCCGTGAAGCGGTCGGTCTGTATTGAAGGAGCGCGTATGGCCTTTGCCCGCGTCAAGACGCATTGGGCAAAGCTGGATGCCAAGAAGCTGATGACCGAGGGGCCGCCGGAGGGCAAGGAACATCGTCGACCCGAGCTCTATTTTGATGGTGTCCTAGATTGGTCCCACCTTGTGGCGGAGCAATGTTCGAAGGATGTCATATTCCCATGAGAACATTTGTATTATCCTGTCGTGTAATATGGAAAAATGATGTTATAATGCTTGCGATTTAAATTCTACCTCCTGTGCGGTCGTTTATGAAATCTGAGGGTTGACCAGTCATCGGCTTCTGCCCCCATGTAGATAGTACTGGGGTGTTCGGGATAAATCTAAACACACTTTACTCCACATTCTGGTCCTTAAAGGAGGTGTTTAGCGCGACGAACAAGGCAATCGGACTATGTGGCCTTTACCGCCCTCACTTAGCCATAGGAGTTTGACAACTAGGAAAGTTTGCGAAGCCCCTGGTGTTCGGAAGGCCGAACCAGGGGCGTTATACACGCCTAATCGGAAGAACCGATTCTTCGCAAGAAGCGGAAAAAATCTCCAAACCTCTCGAGCAGCCGACCGGCTCTCACCGCATCATGACAGTCAGTTTTCGGCTTTCCCTACTGAGGTGCTCGTCCGGTCAAGGCCAGGGCACAATCGCAGTAGTTCTTCCTTTACTACCCTAGCCAATAGAGCGGAACGTAGGGTAGCAAGCCAAGGAGCCGGGCAACCCAACTATTGACCAAAGACATGATTCGGAGCCGATGCATATAATGCTATAAGTTCGGGGTGCCGAACTATACTGTAAAAGTGTTCGGACTTTTATTGTCATGATGCGGGGCGTAATGAAGCCCCTGGCGTAGTAATACGTACCATGGTGTACGTGTGTCCTGAGTAATAAATATTAGGGTGAGGAAACGAGAAAAAATTTAGTACTGAGCTGACGTCATTATTTACTCACCAGTGTGATGTGATTTGTACGTCGAGGCGTACTTTGTACAAGTGATGTGATAAGCAAGTAAGGCTATTTAACATGCCGTAACCAAGGGCGAGCTGAGTGCGGGTATGTAAAACAAGCATGGTAATCGTTTAGTAGAAACCACCTGGGGATTTCCTTGTACGCCAAAGCTCCTTGCATCCTTGGTGTGTTCTGCAAGCGGGTCGTCCATATAGACCTCGAAAAGAGAAGTAACCCGTAAAAGAAAAAGTAAAAGCGTGTGAATCCTAGGGTCGGTTTTTGGGGACCCCGACTCATAAGTTGTGATCACCGAATGCACGTGTACAGTGATCCCAGAGATCAATGCTCACTGAACACACAGAAGCTGTATAACAAGAGTCTTTCATCCATACATACCGTCTTACATAAATTATGACCATTATGGTCAAGTATTGAGTATAAATTTGCAGCGGAAATCTTCGTCGATAACTTGGACCCATGCCATCTGCCTTAACCCTACAGGCATTCTGACTAGGAAGCGTCCTAGCTCGCACGATCGTCACCAAAGAACTCTTCAATACATCTTGTCTCTCATGCCTGGCCAATAAAATAACCAGTGGCAAGCCAATGAGTACTTTGAATGTACTCGCAAGCAACCCATGTTTTGGTTCAAGATACAACAATGCATGATATAGGTAAAAATTTTTTGCAGAAAGCTAGTTTTGAGTGCAATGACATGTTCAACAACTTGTAAGACATGCATCAGGAGAATTCAAGTAACCATGAGGACAGGTTACAGATATCAACATAAATAGGGTGGGCATCAACCCAACTCAATCATGTCAAGTCCTTTGACTTGACCCAAGTAGTTCTTCCCACTCATCCAAACACACACACTGGTTTGTAAACATGTGGACGTAGCCCAAGAGCGGTTACCCAACTGTCCTTGACCGTGGACACGGCTATTCGAATAGTTTTACACTCTGCAGAGGTTGCACACTTTACCCACAAGAACCGGGGAACTTTCGTGTCATCCACGACCCGCGGTACCTCAAGTACCCGGGGTAAGCACCCGATCACTATCTTTCCCTAGACGACACTAACATGGAGTCCACTCGATTGGTAGTAACCCCCATGCCCAACATTTCACATCTTAAAATTGTGGAGCCTCGCTCCCATATTTATCACATACCACTGGCACGGGGTACCAACGGTGTGTCCGGTGCCCATAAAAATGTTCTTGGCCGCCCTACCTGGCATGACCCCGTCTCGAGAGAGCACAACAACAACTCTCCCGTCAGTAGTAATGCGGTCTCCAAGCTAGTATCGGCCTAGGTAATCAATAATGCCCTTTCCCATATAAGGGTAGTTTGGTTGCGCATGTAAGGCTGGAATAACGGTCGCAACTTAAACCAATCCGTTTTGAAAACAACACACACACTTGCCTCGGTACACCACTTTGTCATCAAGTGGTTACCCAACTCATTATCTCCCTCGAGCATAAGTGGCACCCGACAGGGTTTTTGAAAAGTCTTTTGTAAATACTTTGTCTCCATCACCATGCATATTCCCGTCCCATTTGCGTGGCCACTACTATAACATCCTATCTACTCCCACCGGCATAACCCTCATAAGGAGGTAGGGTCATGCACAATGCAAGTATCAGCGAGGAAGTAACTGAGGCAACCCATCAAGTGGTTACCACCTCATCATGATTCCGTTGCAACAACAATATGGTGCTATATGACATGCATAAAAAGGGTTTCATAGACATGGTCAAAGGGCTACTTACCTGGTTCATCAGGGCCTTGAAATCTTCTGGTCCTTCTCCAAGTACTCCGTCTACTTCGTCAACTAACGCCGGAAGCAACCATAATAAGCAACACAACAAGGTAGAAAATAAAAGTGCTCTAAAAATATTAATTTGACTTTTCTAGGACATATCTGGTTATATGAAAAATAACCAGAGTGGTTTCATTGGAATTGGGTCAGTGGATATTTCTAAACATTTTGATAGGATGGAATCAAGGGGTTTATGGATTTGCAAGAAGTGTACAGAAATATATTTTTGAAAAATGAGCAAAGATACCCATTTAACAAGGCCTGATTTTAGAAGCATTTAGGAGTTGGTTTCACTGGATTTGGAGTTCAAATTATTTTCCTATGAATTTGCAAAGTTGACAAATATGAAGAAATGGCTCATTATTTTGTATGGTACAGAAAGTATTAATAAAAATGTTCATAAACTAAGTTATGAACTCAAGAGCATCTAGGAATTTGAATCATGGCATTTGGATCAAGGATGATCTCTCTATGATTTTCTATAGTTCATCACAGAAATAGGAAAATAGGGTTTCACGAAATATGTGTGAAGAAAAGTTTCCTGAAAAAATGTGCAAACAACACCATGTGATAGATCATGATTTATGGATCCCCTAGAAATTTGAATCATCAAATTTGGAGTTAATTTGATTTATTTAAGTGCTTTTGAAGTCTACTAAGAAAAAGAAAAAGGGAAAGGGGGGCTTTACCCTTATCATGCGCGCAATGCGAGAGATAGGCAGCGGGCCGGCCCAGCTGCTTGGCCGCGCGTGGGCTGTCGACGCAGGAGGCGCACTCGAGGGAGTACGCCTTCCTCGAGCGAAGGCGGTGGCAGGCAGAGCCCGTCTCCACTTAACGGGGCGGGGCGAGGCCCACTAGCCAACGGCTCCGCCTTGCTGGCTGACCGACAGGGGGGGCCCGGCTCTCGGGTTCGTCTCCCTCCCCCCGCTCGAACGGATCAGCGGCAGGAGCGACTTGCCGTCGCTCGCGCCGGTGACCCAGGCAGCCTCCGGCGACGTTCCACCCACCTGTCTGGTCAGCGTGAAGGGGCGCATCCATCCATGGGTCACACGCATGCCGGAGAGGACCAGGTCAAGGAGAACGCCGACCGTGGCGGACGTGACCGATGGCGATGCCGGGAACGACGCTCCGGCCGTCGGGAGGAGTAACCGGAGTGCGGGGGAGCTCCGCGGGGGCAGTAGAGATGCAAAGTACCCATAGGTGGGGAGGAGGGGGCCCGGATGACGAGAATTTAGGCAGTGGTCGGTGGCTCGGCTCCGGCCATGGACAAGGTTGGAGGGCGCGAGGAGGGGAGTGGGTTGGTCCAGGGGATGCACGGGAGGGAGAGAGAGCTAAAGGAGTAGAGAGGGGGCTCGGGGTGGCCTTAAATAGAAGGGGGTGAGGTGCACCGTAGACGGGTGCGCCGGCGAGGTCGTTGCCGTTGCTAGGGGTCATGGGGGCTCGCGTGTGCGTGTCCGGGGCGTTGGTAGAGATGGTCTATGGCCAGGGGAAGGGAGAGAAGGAGCGGGGAGAGCTCCGGGTGGAGCCACGAGCTTGCACGCGCATTGGCGGGCTCGGGCGGCTCTGGGCACGCGCGGCATGGGCTGGACAGAGAGGGGAAGGAGGGGGCCAGCATGGTGGCGTGTTGCGGACATCGAGGCACCTCAACTGGCGCACAGGGGAGGCTCGAGGTGGTCGGGGGACGCGGCGTCAACGGTCGGGAGCACGCTGACGTGCTCCAGAGCGCGCAAATGGCCGGCACCCGCGGCTTTTTCTCGCGTCCTCACGCGCCCACTTGTGTCTGGCAGCTGCAAGGGGGAATAAACAATGTGGCAATGGCATTGGATGCCCTGGGAATCCACTGGAGGGGAGATGGAGTTGAGAGAGAGTGGAAATGCTGCTGCCCAGAGAAGAAAAGTGGATCCCTGCCCCCTTCATCATTGCCTCTCGGGCAGGGAAGCACACCAGAGGTAGATGGGAACTAGTAGGGGTGGTGGTAAAAAGTAGAACTCATGGAGATTAGTGGAAGTGGTCAAATTGGTGTTTTTAGAAAAATGGCAGAAGGTGTTTGTTGTTGATTTGGGAAAGAAGATAAACTCCTCTTGTCATAAGGCTTGACAGGGCCAAATGGCATGAGAAAACAAGTGGTTCCACCAAGATTGAGTCCATTTGGGCAAAGTTGCCAATGCAACTTTTGTAAACCCTAGAAATCAACAGAAATGGACTTTCCAAGATTTAGTCATGCAAATATGTTCTCCTTGATGCACCCCTTGGTGTAATGTCATCATTTGAGGTTCTGAACATGTCCACAAAAGTTGAGATCAAAAGGAGAAGGTTGCCAATGTAGAGTTGTTCAAATTTGGTCTTGGACAGGAAGGGTTTTGGGGCATTTTGATCAAGATAACATTCTCTCCAACTTGTTCCATTTGGCATAGATGAATAATTACACCATTTGAGCATGTTCACCAAGTTTGAGAGCATTTGGACATGATTGCCAATGTAAAGTTGCTCAAACATTAAAATGGACAGAAATGGTTTTGAGGAGATTTCATGGGGTTATACTATTCCCCATGACATGAGACATGGCAAGATCATCAAACATGTCATATGTGACATGCCAAAATTTTATTGGAATTTTTGGGGAATATTTCCTTTGTAAATATTTCAAAAGCTTGAAATATCCAGAAAGGGTTTTTGAGGGATTTGACCAATATTTTGAACATGACCATGTGTTGAAACTCTTATATATGGACAATATATGTCCACTGAGTTTCCCTAGGTTTTTCCCAAATATTTTTAAAGCATTAAAAAAATTAACCTATTAAAGACCATTTCTGGACTTAAGAAAAAGCCTTTAAATAAAATAGGAAAGTAACTTTTAAAATTATATTTTTGTGGTTTCTGAGTGTCCTATATCTAATAGGAGTCAAATATATTTTTGGAAAGATTTTTAGTGCCCTTAATTAAGTACTTGCTGTGCAAATCTCAATTAAGGGGTTTTTGGAAAACTAATTTTTGAAAATACTATTTGGCCAAATTATTTTTGTAAGAAATTATTTTTATGTCCTATACACATGGCATGATTATTTGGAAAGGTTTTTGGATCAAGGGGAAGGAGTATAAGAGTTGGAGAATTTATTTGATTTTTAGAGCACTTGCAAACAGCAGTCAAACATTCAATCAAAGCAAAGACAAAACACTCAAAAGTTTTTGTCAAACCACATTTTATCATGATTGTTAGCTTAAGTGTAGTGGCATGAAAACCAGGGTGTGACACGGTCAAGCCGTACTGTGGATCGTGAACGAGTTATGCCTCCGTCAATACCCATGGGGTTTTGAGTGCGTAGTTTATGTACGCGCGGTATTAATGCCATTGCCTCCTCGGGGCTGGGATGGAGGCCAAATTGCTAATTCGGCTCATGACGAGCCGAGCTGTCCTGTTGCAGTGTAGTCCGGACCCTCTTAATGATGTCCAGGGGTTCGACAGCCGGATTATAGTGCTGCTTGAGAAGGCTACTCTGTACTTCTGCTGCTAGGGCGGCAGTGTGCTCCTCTGTACGGAGGGAGCGCTCCGTGTTTCCATTTACTGTAATGATGCCACGTGGACCGGGCATCTTGAGCTTGAGATAAGCGTAATGTGGCACCGCGTTGAATCTAGCGAATCCGGTTCGTCCGAGCAGTGCGCGATAGCCGCTGCGAAAAGGGACAATATCGAAGATTAGTTCTTCGCTTCGGAAGTTATCCGGGGAACCGAATACTACCTCCAGCATTATTGAGCCCGTACAACGGGCCTTTACGCATGGTATGAGTCCTTTAAAGGTAGTCTTCGTGGGCTTGACTCGTGAGGGGTCCATGCTCATTTTACGTACTGTATCCTGATAGAGCAGGTTAAGGCTGCTACCACCGTCCATTGGGACTCGTGTCAGGTGAAATCCATCGATGATTGGGTCGAGGACCAGTGCGGCTGAACCACCATGTCGGATGCTAGTTGGATGGTCTCGGCGGTCGAAGGTGATCGGGAATGGTGACCACGAATTAAATTTCGGGGCGACTGGCTCTACCGCATAGACGTCCCTGAGTGCGCGCTTGCGCTCCGTCTTGGGAATGTGTGTAGCGTATATCATGTTCACCGTTTTGACTTGAGGGGAAATTTCCTTTGCCCCCCAGTGTTCAGCTGCCGGGGCCCCTCGTCATCGCCCTCGCTCTGTGATTCCCCTTCCTTGTTTCTGCTATTAACCTTGCTGGCTTGTTTAAAGATCCGGCAATCTCTGTTAGTATAGTTGGCCGGTTTGTCTAGGGTGCCATGTATCTGGCAAGGACGATCGAGTATGCGGTCCAGGCTGGATGGTTCTCCGCCGCTCCTTTTATAGGGCTTCTTTCGTTGGCCGGACTTGGAGCCACTGAATCCGGCGTGAACTGTAGTGTCATCGGTGTTATCGCCATTGCTTCGGTGTTTATGTCTGTTGCGCCGGAGCTTGCCGGTGCTGATTTTGGGCTCGGAGGGGCCCGTTTCATTGGTTGTGTTTGTACTGCGAGCCAGCCAACTATCCTCTCCCGCACAAAAGCGGGTCATGAGTGCCGTGAGGGCTGCCATGGACCTCGGCTTTCTTGGCCGAGGTGGCGAGCGAGCCATTCGTCCCGGATGCTGTGTTTGAAGGCTACTAGGGCCTCGGCATCCGGACAGTCAACAATCTGGTTCTTTTTGGTTAGGAACCTAGCCCAGAATTTTCTGGCTGATTCTCCAGGTTGTTGAACTATGTGTCTTAAGTCATCGGCGTCTGGTGGCCGGACATAGGTTCCTTGGAAGTATTCCAAGAAGGCTTCTTCCAAGTCCTCCCAGCTGCCGATAGAATTTTCAGGCAGGCTGTTAAGCCAGTGCCGAGCTAGCCCTTTGAGCTTTAGTGGGAGGTATTTAATGGCGTGGAGGTCATCTCCTCGAGCCATATCAATTTTCAGAATAAAATCCTCGATCCATACTGCAGGATCGATTGTGCCGTCGTATGATTCAATATTGACAGGCTTAAACCCCTCAGGGAATTCATGATCCAGTACTTCATCTGTGAAGCAGAGAGGGTGTGCGGCGCCTCTATATCGGGCCGCATCACGGCGTAGCTCTGATGGAGTCCGTCTACAGCATTCGGCTCGGGCGTGGTTAGGTTTGTCACGTCCGAATAGGTAGCCGTCGTCGTGCCTCGAGGCACGTCCTCACGATCCGTAGATCGATCTTGTATGCCCTGCTCTACTGTCCAGGGTCTGCTGGAGGTCGTACGTTGACCCCGAACTCTTCCGTCTCTATTTTTACGGTGCGGTGGGGCAGGCTGCTATTCGGCCTGAGTTGCTGCTTTATCGCGACCGCGGGGTGGCCGGTCGGCCGCCCTGTCTCGACCACGTGGTGGTCGTTCCGCTTTACGCGAGGGAGATATGTGCTCCGGCGCCTCCTCATCGAATTGAGGTAGCAGTCTGCGTTTCGGGTAGCTCTTGGCTGGGCGCTTGAGGCTGTATTCTTCGGCTGTCAGGACATCAGTCCATCTGTCGACGAGCAGATCTTGTTCAGCTTTAAGTTGCTGTTGTTTCTTTTTCAGGCTCCTTGCAGTGGCTATGAACTGAAGCTTAAAGCGCTCCTACTCCAGAGGATCCGCAGGCACGATGAAGTCTTCGTTGCCGAGGCTTGTCTCCTCCTCGGAGGGAGGACGGTAACTGTCACATCCCTAGCCCTGCTATGCACTAGGCTAGCTAGTCATGCTTGCATCATGTCTAAATTTATTGAAAGTTGAAATGGGGATGACAGAACCCCCAGCACCCCCTGAAACCAACTAGGGTTTACTAAAATTGGTTTCAATGAACCCAAAATGCCCTTCATAAAATGTTCATCATTTCTGGATTGGGCTAAAACCCCTGGCAAAAATGGTGCACACTTTTTCTAGGACATTCTGGATTTTTGAATTAAATCATAAGTATTTGAATTTGGACATTTAAATTCTATAAAATATTTTAACTGTCCAAATAATCTTGAAAGCATTTGAGGGCTGTTGGAAATAGTTTCAAAAGTGCCCACAATTATTTTCAGGATCTTACAAAATGAATTAGTATTTTTACTAATTCAAAACAGAGAAATAAAATAGAAAAAATAGAAACAATTAAGTAAGAGAGAGAAGGCCACTGGGCCCCTCACCTGGACTCACCTGGCGCCCCACCATGGCCCAGGAGCTGGCCCAGCCCACCAGAGCCGCCACCGTCTCCCACCTCGCGCCAGAAGGACGCCAGAGGGACGTCGGGCGTGTGGTCGCCGCGCGCGAGGCCACCTCCTACTTCCGCCGCTTCTGGACGCCTCCACGAGTGCCACGCCACCTCCCCGACCCCCTCTCACTTCTCCCTCGCTCTCTGGACCTCCCTTCCCCTCGCTCCTCTGTTCCCCCTCCCCCATGGCCGAGTATGCCGTCGCCGCCGCTCGCTGTTGCCACGACCACCGGGCCTCCCTCGCCCTTCCAACGTGCTCGAGAGCTCCGCCACGCCGTCCCCATCTACCCCACCAAGCCACGTGAGCTGGGAAGCACCGCAACGCCCTCGACGTCCTCATCTTCTTCCTCGGCCACAGGAGATCGCCGTCGGGATTCCGACGCCGTCAAGCCTTCCCCGAGCCCGCTTCGACGACCTCTGCAACCACCGTGAGCTCCCGCGTCGTAACCCCCTCTCCCCGAGCTCGATTACGCCTCTAGTCGTGCCAGCCGCCGTACCCGAGCGCCGCCGTCCGCCATGGTCGTTGCTCTCGCAGCCACCGTGCATCTCCGCTCAAGATTGTGCCTCCGGCGTGCTCCTGGAGCAACGATGAGTCCAACGCAGCCCCTAACTAGCTCTCCCGTGCACCGGAACACCGAACCCCCGCATGTTCCCGAACTCCGGCCGCCGCCGCGAGCTCGTCTCCGGCGAGTACATCGCACCCCAGTCGCTGCTGCCTACCCCGTTGGATGCGGACGAGCATGGGCTCCCTCCTGGTGGTCGCACCGCACCTAACCGCAGCCCCTAGCGCCGCCCAGCTGCAGCTCCGCCGTGCGGAATGGTCGCCGCCGGCCAGAGTCCGGCGATGATGACGTGGCTTCGTCATTAGAGGCTAATCCCTTAACTAGCCACCTCACAGCCACTGACAGTGGGCCCTACCACAGGGTCAAACCCAATCAGCGCTGGTTTTGACCGGGATTAGTCCCCATGTCACTGACGTGTGGCCCCCACACGTCAGGTTTGACCTGGACGACCCTGCTGACCAGCTGACGTCATCCTGACGTAGTGCTGACGCAATAATCTAATTACTGGAATTATTCTTATACAGGAAATTCCAGAAAATAGTGCAAACTTCTAAAATTCATAGAAATTCAACCGTAGCTCCAAATCAAATAATTTATATATGAAAAATGATCAGAAAAATCCAATCTATCCATCTGTACCATCTCCATGTATGTTAGAACAACTTATGGCTGCTGTTTAGGCCAAGTCATATAAATGGCATTTAAACCCTCACATATGGAGTTTGAATTGAACCTAGGATTCAAGCCAACTCCGTTTAACATGTTGCTAGCTGCATTAGCTCAATTCACAGCATATTGCCATGTCACATTCATGCATCATATTTTTGCATTGCATTGATTGTGTTTCCTCTCTGTTGCCGGTGTTTGTTCCCCCTCAGTAGACGATGTTCCGACGTTGTGATCGCTGACACTAATGAAGACTCAATGCTATCTTCAGAAGTGCCAGGCAAGCAAAACCCCCTTGTTCATTCTGATACAATCCCACTCTCTCGCTCCTGCTCTCTTTTACTACATTAGGAGAACAACGATTCATCTGTTACTTGCTGCGGCAGTTGAACCCCTTATCCTCTGCATGACCTGTCATTGCCACAGTAAATAGATGAAACCCACTAGCATGAGTAGGAGTTGTTTGAGCCCTGATGTGCCTACTCATTCATGCTTGTTTGTCATGCCTGCTATTGCTTAGAGTTGTGTCAGGTCTGATTCATCGGGAATGAATTGGAAAGTGGTGAGCATGTCCTACTGTGTGAGAGCTAAGGGTGTGAACACGATTTGGTAAAGGTAGCGGTGAGAGGCCATGTAGGAGTACATGGTGGGTTGTCTCATTGAAACCGTCCTCAGGAACTGAGTTCTGTGTTTGTGATCCATGAACAGTTACTACCACACATTGGGTTCCGGTAACTCGACCCCTCTCGGCTTATTAACCGCCTCGATCTCTGTCCAGGAGTTGCAACTAGTTTCTGGTGTTTGTAGGTTGTGTTAGTAGTCTACCAAGTGGTACCCGGTACAGGTGGGCTTGGGACAGACTAGGCACCGTGGCACGGTGTACCAAGCGTAGATCCATCCGTCGAGGTGGGCTTGGGAACCCTGTTCACATCGTTTGGGGCCGTGAGCGACACCCCGGCCAGATCTCCTTGCGGATGGAACCCGAATAGGCGATAAACCTGGACCAGAGACTTGTGTGGTTAGTCAGGTCGTGGCCGACTCCCTCGCCAGGCTTCCGCTTAAAGGTTGCCGAGGTACACGACGTGTACATGCTGGTAAGTGGCGAGGGCGTGTGTGACGAAGTACACCCCTGCAGGGTTAATATGATCTATTCGAATAGCCGTGTCCGCGGTAAAGGACTTCTGGGTTGCATGTACAGTCCATAGACAAGTGAAAGCGGATACTCTAAAATGCGCAAGATAAGCGTGAGTGCTATGGATGGCGTTCTCGTAGGGAGACGGGAGCGGATCCATAGTGGTGTATTGATATGGTGAATTTGTGGACTCGTGTGCGCCACCTCAAAAGAGTTACTTGCAGTCATAGTTCAGGATAGCCACCGAGTCAAAGCTGGCTTGCTGCAGTTAAACTCCACCACCCCCTTTGTTGATACCGATGCATATATAGATAGTCCTGATGTAAGTCTTGCTGGGTACATTTGTACTCACGTTTGCTTATTTTATGTTTTGCAGAGAGACGTCAGTCTCGCTAGTAGTTCCGTGTGGACTTCGACGTTTAGCTTGATACCTCAGCTACGATCTTGTGCCCTCGGCAGGATCTGGGAGATAGTCAGGCTTCGCAGCCTTTTTCTTTTGTAGATGTCTGTACTCAGACATGTTAAGCTTCCGCATGTGCTTTGACTTGTATGCTCTGAATGTTGGGTCATGAGACCCATGTTTGTAATATCTGGCTCTTCGGAGCCTAATGAATAAATACTCTGAGTCGTAGAGTCTTGTTGTGATGCCATGTTGTATTTGCACATATCAAGCATATTGTGTGTATGATTGAAATGCTTAGTATGTGTGGGATCCGACAATCTAGTTGTCTATCCTTAGCAGCCTCTCTTATGGGGAAATGTAGTCTAGTGCCTCCTTGAGCCATAGTAGTCCGCTATAGCCCGGTTCACCGGAGTCCTGCTAGCCCAGCACTACTGCTCTGGACACTTGACTGGCCGGCATGTGTTTCATATCGTTCCTGTGTCTGTCCCTTCGGGGAAATGTCACGCGGTGACATCCGGAGTCCTGCCTAGCCTGCTACAGCCCGGGTTCCCGGAGTCCTGTTAGCCCAGTGCTACAGCCCGGATTCGCACGCTGCTGACCGACACGTTCGATGTTGATTCATGTATGCCTGTCCCCATACGTTAGTGCCGCTTTGGGTTCACGACTAGCCATGTCGGCCCGGGTTCTATGTCATATGGATGCTAGGGACATTGTCATATACGTGAGCCAAAAGGCGCAAACGGTCTCAGGCCATGGTAAGGCGACACCCGTGGGAGTACCGTGCGTGAGGCCGCAAAGTGATATGAGGTGTTACAGGCTAGATCGGTGTGACTTGAAATCGGGGTCCCGACAGCTTTGGTATCAGAGCCTGACTGCCTGTAGGATTACCAAGCCAAACTGGTCGAAGTTGAGTCTAGAAATGCTTTAGTTATAGAAGGGAATTGATTGTGGAAGGGAACGTAAGGCTCTTTTTACTCCTTTACCTTATGCCCTTCTGATCTGAGTCACCCTCTTCTCTTCTACGGGGATTAAGAACTAGGCTTCTCATCTTTCTATCAGGATCACGTGTTACTAATCCGTAGACTCGTAGGATTGTTGGTCTGAAGCCTCAGTTCAGTTTCTACTACTTCCGTGTGTTGATAGCTGATCTCGGAACCTTGATATTATGATGATGAGTGGTTATGCCACCATTTTGCAGGATATCTCAAATCCTTTTGAGCTTTTACAGCCGTTATGTTGTCCGAGTCATCCCAGGTTTCTAAACAATCTGATGCATTTGCAACATCCTTTCCCTCTGTTTTTGCGTCCCTTTGGGCCAGATTAAGCACACTATCGGTGCGTTGAGGCACTCTATTGCCTCGGTATATATGTTGGAGCTATTATTATGACCCTAGGTGTTTTAGGGAGTCACCTAGTAATCTAGCCATGCTTTGTATCCCCAGTGTGATGATTCTGGCCACCATTCTCGAAAGCATCTCGTGATGCCATTTAGTAGTAGGTATTCTACTCCTGGGTTCTTGGACCCGAGATTCACCCTACTTCATGTTTTTAGTATTTGCAAGTTCCCTTAAGATATTAGTAACCTTTGCGATAGTCCTCGAGGTCTGTGGTATTTCATTCTTCCAAATACCATGAACTGCTTATGGCAGAAGTTCTCTTGAACCAAAAGATCACAACCAGAGTGCTCTTGACGAGTTCTCCATTCAAATTGTGAATCTGCCAGTCCTTCCTCCTCTGCATGGGTTATCCGGAAGAAATATGTTGAACTTGTTCGACATGCTAAACCATGCATCCACAACTCAGAAAATCATATGTTCCTTTGGGTTGTCCCT
Source organism: Aegilops tauschii subsp. strangulata (assembly GCF_002575655.3). Lineage (NCBI taxonomy): Eukaryota > Viridiplantae > Streptophyta > Magnoliopsida > Poales > Poaceae > Aegilops > Aegilops tauschii. The sequence goes on from NC_053038.3 coordinate 161,118,926, forward strand.
CTTTAGTTATTTCCTGGCCCTCGTCTATCAATTGATAGTCAGGAGTAATTGTGCATTTGTGTTATCGATGCCTAATATTCGTGTGGTCTGTCAAGCCATTCTAATCCGGAATGACTAGGAGAAACAAACTCCAGAACCTCGCCCATATCTAGGATTGGGTCAAAGCAGTTGTATCCCGCAGACCAAAATGCCAATCCAGCTTTTGCTCTGCTCTACCTTGGAGTGTTACCATCCTTATGTCAAGAGTGTCATGAGAATTGCACCACCTCTTATGAATTCTTGACGCAGTGATACTTCTCGCCATCATTATTCATTCCTCGGTCCCATGTTGTCACAACCGGAATACCGACAAGTGAACCGTGAGGTGTGAAATCAATACTCTGAGCAACTCGTTGCTTGGCAGTTAATGGCAATACTCTCATTCTTAGCGTGCTGGTTATCGAATCGTCATCCTAAGATTGATCGTCCTACCTAGTCCTTATTTTTGGTGCACTCTTCAATCAATGAGTTAGGATTTTGTTAAACCCTTGCTCAGTTGATCATATCGTCTTGCCCTGAAGAGCAAGATTGTTCTCGAGCTTAGTAACATATCGGTGGTTCGTGATGTTCCGAATATCTTCTTGGATGTATTACCAGGTTGTCACCTGACCGCTATGTTGAGTTCGTGATCATGTTGGTTTTCTTCCAAACCACCCATTCTCCAAGAATCTGTGTTGGATACCCCTGAGCTAGTTGGTCAAGCTAGACAACAACTTGGAGAGTTGGAAGATAAAAACTTGTCTAACTTAGTTCATTTCCAAAGGGATATCCTTGTGTGTGTGTGTGTCGAAGAAAGGTGATATCTTCATCGATTGGTCCTTGTGATCAGTTGTTGGACCTATTGTCGTATCAAGACTTTGATTTGAACATGGGCTATCGTCAAATCAAATCAGAACCAACGATGTTCGTAATGTTGTCTTACTCGCGGTTGATCCCTCGAGCATACACCATTATATCTTTTGGGTCTGACCAATGCTATCACTTGTTCACATAATTATGGAAGTCCATCTCCATTGGAATTTTGATAAATTGTTGCTGAGCCCATCGGCAACATTCTTATCTTCTCCATGACTCGTGTTGAACATCAAGTTAGTGTTGGAAACTTGTGCTAGCATTTTCTTCATGCTATCTCATGAAGGGTATGTTTGGATGAAAGAAGTGACTTTCTTTAATTCACGTGCACTTGATGTAAGGTGTCGCCGTGGATCCGAGAAAGATTGTTTTTGTTTTCTCTGGAACCATCCCAAGTCAGTCATGCATGTGCGAAGTATGCTATGGTTTGATAGGCTCGCTACCTCCATTCTATATGTGTTCCTAGCACACCAAGCCACTGATTGATTGTTCAAGGAAAAGGAGCTTGTTGTGCTAATTCTAGATCATGCACAAGACTCCAATATCCTCGAGGATGGTTCCCCACCTGAACTCGGTAGTGTTTTATCATAAGACTACTATGTGGTCATGCTTGTCTGGGACAGCGTGTTCACATGTGTTTAGCAGAACCAACTCATGTTTTGGAGCTTGCTATCGTAGTTCATCCCCTGAGAATCTCGCAACGTCATCTCGTCGATTTGTGTTGCAAACTTTCATTTTTCCTTCTAGACTTGATGAGTCTGGAATATCCTGACACCAACCAGATCTGAATCTCGGGCAGATATGATGGTTGGAACCTTTTCCAAGAATTATAATATTGGTCTCTCTATAACCCGGTAAGTGGATGTCCTAGCCAACACAACCAGCCGGAAGACCTATTATTGTAGTATTCTGATTGATAAAGTTGGCCACCTCCCCATAAGGATTCCGTAGGATTTACTTCCATAGTTATTCCTTATGGATTCTTGTGTTCCCGAAGTTCGACCTTTACTTGATGGCCGTGTTGATGTTTTAAGCATTGACCATGTTACGCTAGCAAATCAAGGAGAACATTAGAAGCGGAGTGCTAAATGTCTCTCGGTCGATCATCCAGATTTGCTTCTTTGGCATTGCTAAGGAAAAATCTAAGAAAGTGTTATCTTCCTTTGCATCTGCATCCTCCATCACTGTTCATCATGGTAGTATGATGTGTTGCCAGGATCCTCAGCACGGATGTTGGTAAAACCTTGATGAATGTGGAAATGCTCAAGTTCTTGAAAGCACGCTCAGTCACTAGGTTATATGCTTGGTATCAACTGGAATGTGCCTTCCATTTGCCGAGTTGTTCTATAACCATAGTTTCCATTCCAAATTGAGTGCGCCATTCTTTCGAATTCTTTCAAACGATCATTTGTAAATTGCCTTACGCTGGTATGAAGAGTTTCAATGATCTCTGAATCAAAAGTAATTCTTTTTGCCACTTAAGGGATAATTCAACGAGTCACCTTTCCTAAGGTGCCCCGTTATGGAGTCATGGCAATTAACTCCTCGCTGCCTTGGAACCCATGCACCATATTATCTAAGCGTGGGATTGTTGCCCACCAAATCAAACCTCATCGTTTGTTCTTCCATCCCTCTCGATGTGTTTGGTGTCTCAACTCGAGATGTTTCAACATCTCATTCCGCGAGTTGGTCTTGTATAGCTCGATCTTCGAGAAGATCAATCCTGTAGAGTTTCCCTCTCTTCCGTCATCATAGTTGGATGAAGCTCTCGAAAGAAAAGATGTCAAGATCAGGATGATGCAATGAGTCAACATCTTCGAGAAGAACAATTGGATCGTGAAGATTATGTTACTTTGCGTTCCCCTTTCATCTTACCCTACGCTTAAATCTCGGGACGAGATTTTTGTTTAGTGGGGGTGAGTTGTCACATCCCTAGCCCTGCTATGCACTAAGCTAGCTAGTCATGCTTGCATCATGTCTAAATTTATTGAAAGTTGAAATGGGGATGACAGAACCCCCAGCACCCCCTGAAACCAACTAGGGTTTACTAAAATTGGTTTCAATGAACCCAAAATGCCCTTCATAAAATGTTCATCATTTCTGGATTGGGCTAAAACCCCGGGCAAAAATGGTGCACACTTTTTCTAGGACATTCTGGATTTTCGAATTAAATCATAAGTATTTGAATTTGGACATTTAAATTCTATAAAATATTTTAACTGTCCAAATAATCTTGAAAGCATTTGAGGGCTGTTGGAAATAGTTTCAAAAGTGCCCACAATTATTTTCAGGATCTTACAAAATGAATTAGTATTTTTACTAATTCAAAACAGAGAAATAAAATAGAAAAAACAGAAACAATTAAGTAAGAGAGAGAAGGCCACTGGGCCCCTCACCTGGACTCACCTGGCGCCCCACCATGGCCCAGGAGCTGGCCCAGCCCACCAGAGCCGCCACCGTCTCCCACCTCGCGCCAGAAGGACGCCAGAGGGACGCCGGGCGTGTGGTCGCCGCGCGCGAGGCCACCTCCTGCTTCCGCCGCTTCTGGACGCCTCCACGAGTGCCACGCCACCTCCCCGACCCCCTCTCACTTCTCCCTCGCTCTCTGGACCTCCCTTCCCCTCGCTCCTCTGTTCCCCCTCCCCCATGGCCGAGTATGCCGTCGCCGCCGCTCGCTGTTGCCACGACCACCGGGCCTCCCTCGCCCTTCCAACGTGCTCGAGAGCTCCGCCACGCCGTCCCCATCTACCCCACCAAGCCACGTGAGCTGGGAAGCACCGCAACGCCCTCGACGTCCTCATCTTCTTCCTCGGCCACAGGAGATCGCCGCCGGGATTCCGACGCCGTCAAGCCTTCCCCGAGCCCGCTTCGACGACCTCTGCAACCACCGTGAGCTCCCGCGTCGTAACCCCCTCTCCCCGAGCTCGATTACGCCTCTAGTCGTGCCAGCCGCCGTACCCGAGCGCCGCCGTCTGCCATGGTCGTTGCTCTCGCAGCCACCATGCATCTCCGCTCAAGATTGTGCCTCCGGCGTGCTCCTGGAGCAACGATGAGTCCAACGCAGCCCCTAACTAGCTCTCCCGTGCACCGGAACACCGAACCCCCGCATGTTCCCGAACTCCGGCCGCCGCCGCGAGCTCGTCTCCGGCGAGTACATCGCACCCCAGTCGCTGCTGCCTACCCCGTTGGATGCGGACGAGCATGGGCTCCCTCCTGGTGGTCGCACCGCACCTAACCGCAGCCCCTAGCGCCGCCCAGCTGCAGCTCCGCCGTGCGGAATGGTCGCCGCCGGCCAGAGTCCGGCGATGATGACGTGGCTTCGTCATTAGAGGCTAATCCCTTAACTAGCCACCTCACAGCCACTGACAGTGGGCCCTACCACAGGGTCAAACCCAATCAGCGCTGGTTTTGACCGGGATTAGTCCCCGTGTCACTGACGTGTGGCCCCCACACGTCAAGTTTGACCTGGACGACCCCGCTGACCAGCTGACGTCATCCTGACGTAGTGCTGACGCAGTAATCTAATTACTGGAATTATTCTTATACAGGAAATTCCAGAAAATAGTGCAAACTTCTAAAATTCATAGAAATTCAACCGTAGCTCCAAATCAAATAATTTACATATGAAAAATGATCAGAAAAATCCAATCTATCCATCTGTACCATCTCCATGCATGTTAGAACAACTTATGGCTGCTGTTTAGGCCAAGTCATATAAATGGCATTTAAACCCTCACATATGGAGTTTGAATTGAACCTAGGATTCAAGCCAACTCCATTTAACATGTTGCTAGCTGCATTAGCTCAATTCATAGCATATTGCCATGTCACATTCATGCATCATATTGTTGCATTGCATTGATTGTGTTTCCTCTCTGTTGCCGGTGTTTGTTCCCCCTCAGTAGACGATGTTCCGACGTTGTGATCGCTGACACTAATGAAGACTCAATGCTATCTTCAGAAGTGCCAGGCAAGCAAAACCCCCTTGTTCATTCCGATACAATCCCACTCTCTCGCTCCTGCTCTCTTTTACTGCATTAGGACAACAACGATTCATCTGTTACTTGCTGCGGTAGTTGAACCCCTTATCCTCTGCATGACCTGTCATTGCCACAGTAAATAGATGAAACCCACTAGCATGAGTAGGAGTTGTTTGAGCCCTGATGTGCCTACTCATTCATGCTTGTTTGTCATGCCTGCTATTGCTTAGAGTTGTGTCAGGTCTGATTCATCGGGAATGAATTGGAAAGTGGTGAGCATGTCCTACTGTGTGAGAGCTAAGGGTGTGAACACGATTTGGTAAAGGTAGCGGTGAGAGGCCATGTAGGAGTACATGGTGGGTTGTCTCATTGAAACCGTCCTCAGGAACTGAGTTCTGTGTTTGTGATCCATGAACAGTTACTACCACACATTGGGTTCCGGTAACTCGACCCCTCTCGGCTTATTAACCGCCTCGATCTCTGTCCAGGAGTTGCAACTAGTTTCTGGTGTTTGTAGGTTGTGTTAGTAGTCTACCAAGTGGTACCCGGTACAGGTGGGCTTGGGACAGACTAGGCACCGTGGCACGGTGTACCAAGCGTAGATCCATCCGTCGAGGTGGGCTTGGGAACCCTGTTCACATCGTTTGGGGCCGTGAGCGACACCCCGGCCGGATCTCCTTGCGGATGGAACCCGAATAGGCGATAAACCTGGACCAGAGACTTGTGTGGTTAGTCAGGTCGTGGCCGACTCCCTCGCCAGGCTTCCGCTTGAAGGTTGCCAAGGTACACGACGTGTACATGGTGGTAAGTGGCAAGAGCGTGTGTGACGAAGTACACCCCTGCAGGGTTAATATGATCTATTCGAATAGTCGTGTCCGCGGTAAAGGACTTCTGGGTTGCCTGTACAGTTCATAGACAAGTGAAAGTGGATACTCTAAAATGCGCAAGATAAGCGTGAGTGCTATGGATGGCGTTCTCGTAGGGAGACGGGAGCGGATCCATAGTGGTGTATTGATATGGTGAATTTGTGGACTCGTGTGCGCCACCTCAAAAGAGTTACTTGCAGTCATAGTTCAGGATAGCCACCGAGTCAAAGCTGGCTTGCTGCAGTTAAACTCCACCACCCCCTTTGTTGATACCGATGCATATATAGATAGTCCTGATGTAAGTCTTGCTGGGTACATTTGTACTCACGTTTGCTTATTTTATGTTTTGCAGAGAGACGTCAGTCTCGCTAGTAGTTCTGTGTGGACTTCGACGTTTAGCTTGATACCTCAGCTACGATCTTGTGCCCTCGGCAGGATCTGGCAGATAGTCAGGCTTCGCAGCCTTTTTCTTTTGTAGATGTTTGTACTCAGACATGTTAAGCTTCCGCATGTGCTTTGACTTGTATGCTCTGAATGTTGGGTCATGAGACCCATGTTTGTAATATCTGGCTCTTCGGAGCCTAATGAATAAATACTCTGAGTCATAGAGTCTTGTTGTGATGCCATGTTGTATTTGCACATATCAAGCATATTGTGTGTATGATTGAAATGCTTGGTATGTGTGGGATCCGACAATCTAGTTGTCTATCCTTAGCAGCCTCTCTTATGGGGAAATGTAGTCTAGTGCCTCCTTGAGCCATAGTAGTCCGCTACAGCCCGGTTCACCGGAGTCCTGCTAGCCCAGCACTACTGCTCTGGACACTTGACTTGCCGGCATGTGTTTCATATAGTTCCTGTGTCTGTCCCTTCGGGGAAATGTCACGCGGTGACATCCGGAGTCCTGCCTAGCCTGCTACAGCCCGGGTTCCCGGAGTCCTGTTAGCCCAGTGCTACAGCCCGGATTCGCACGCTGCTGACCGACACGTTCGATGTTGATTCATGTATGCCTGTCCCCATACGTTAGTGCCGCTTTGGGTTCACGACTAGCCATGTCGGCCCGGGTTCTATGTCATATGGATGCTAGCGACATTGTCATATACGTGAGCCAAAAGGCGCAAACGGTCTCGGGCCATGGTAAGGCGACACCCGTGGGAGTACCGTGCGTGAGGCCGCAAAGTGATATGAGGTGTTACAGGCTAGATCGGTGTGACTTGGAATCGGGGTCCCGACAGTAACTATCGTCCTCCGAGTCATCTTCTATGGCCTGTTCATCAGGGTTATCTTGCCCGCTGTCGTGTTCCTCCTGTTCGGATGCAGCTCCGACTGGGTCTTCATTATTTTCAGCGTCGCCCGGAGTACTATTTTCTCTGGTGCCGGTGTTGCCATCCTTTGAGCGACGGGGCTTAGAACGGCGTTTGGGCCGCCAGCGCTTGGACTGCATCTCAGAGGGTTTATTCGCATCTGGCTCTTCTTTGTCATCGCCAGATCCTTTAGGTGTATCAACCATGTACATGTCGTACGAAGAGGTGGTCGTCCAACGTCCAGTGAATGGCGGGTCTTGGCCTTGCTCCTTGTCGGCATCGTCGTCCATATCGTCGATGTCTTCGGAGCCATAGTCAAGCACGTCGGTTAAGTCTTCGACAGTGGCTATGAAGTGGGTGGCGAGTGGGAAGCAAAGTTCCTCGTCATCTGCCTTTAGCTCGAACCGAACATAGTTCGGCTGTGAGTCTTCCTCCAAGGACAAGTTCTTCAAAGAGTTTAGCACGTCACCAAAAGGTGAGTGCTGGAAGATGTGTGCCGCGCTGAATTCGAAAATCGATAACCGATCCAGCTCGTTGTCCGCAGGCGTACCTGGTCCGGAACTTATAGCCGGAGACGAGTCCGGAGTTCCATTGACGCAAACATTGCAGGATGTCGAGTCCGTGTGTGGCTCCAACACCGTGGACTTTGTGGCCTCGGAGGGCATGATCTGCTTCGGTTCTAAGGCCATTGCAGCAACAGGAACCATCTCCTGGATGTGATCCGATGACAGATCTAAGTCATGTTCATCGGGGCGAGGGAGAGCAATCGCTGCGGTCTCAAACCCACTGAAGATCAAGTCTCCACGGGTATCCGCGATGTAGTTCAAGCTTCCAAATCTGACCTGATGGCCAGGGGCGTAGCTATCGACCTGCTCCAGATGGCCGAGCGAGTTGGCCCACAGTACGAAGCCGCCGAACACAAAAATCTATCCGGGGAGGAAGGTTTCTCCTTGGACAGCGTCCCTATCGATGATTGAAGGAGCCATCGAACCTTTCATCGACGGCACAGTGGAAATCTCAATGAAAGCACCAATGTCGGTGTCAAAACCGGCGGATCTCGGGTAGGGGGTCCCGAACTGTGCGTCTAGGGTCGATGGTAACAGGAGACGGAGGACACGATGTTTACCCTGGTTCGGGCCCTCCCTATGGAGGTAATACCCTACTTCCTGCTTGATTGATCTTGATGAATAGGAGTGTTACAAGAGTTGATCTACCACGAGATCGTAATGGCTAAAACCTATAAGCCTAGCCTGTATGACTATGGTAATGTCTATCCTTTCCGGACTACCCCCTCCAGTTTATATAGACACCGGGGTGATCTAGGGTTTACATAGAGCGGTTACATAAGAAGGAATCTTCATAATCGGTCGCCAAGCTTGCCTTCCACGCCAAGTAGAGTCCAATCCGGACACGGGTATAGTCTTCGGCCTTCATGTCTCCACAGCCCATCAGTCCGGCCCATGGATAACAGGCCGGACGCCCGAGGACCCCTTAGTCCAGGACTCCCTCACTCACCGTTGGCCACCGCCTTGGTGCTCTCGGTGTGGCATGGTCAATGTGGTCAAGGAACGACTTCCATCGAAAAAGTATTGTACGTGGAGAGGCTGACACCTGGGTCCACGGCCACAGCAAGGAAGTGCAACTTTATTACACGTAAAATAATTATTCCTCCACCTGACAGCAGGGACCCACTGGATGGGCCATCGTATTTCATGAAAAAAATGTTTCCCCCTGACTGCTGGGACCCACCAGCTACATCTTCGCACGCAAGGAAGTGCGTCCATATTACAGGCAAAAAAATGATTGTCCCCCTTACAGCTTGATACGTTTCCAACATATCTACTTTCCCTAACATTTTTCCTCTTGTTTTGGACTCTAATTTGCATGATTTGAATCGAACTAACCCGAACTGACGTTGTTTTCAGCAGAACTACCATGGTGTTGTTTTTTGTGTAGAGATAAAAGATCTCAGAATGGAACAAAACTTTGCGAGGATTTTTTATATAATAAAAGAGAATTTCTGGAGCTAAGAACCACCGGAAGGGCCACCTGGGTGGGCACAATCCACCAGGGCGCCACCCCCCTCCAGGCGTGCCTAGGTGGGTTGTCCCGACCTGGTGGCGCCGCAGACCCTGAAACCAACGCTATAAAATCCTATTTTTCCAAAAAAACAGGGAGAAAGAATTATCGCGTTCCACGAGATGGAGCCACCATCGTCTCCTATTCTTCATCGGGAGGCCAAGTCTGGAGTCTGTTTGTGCTCCGGAGAGGGGGATCTTCTATCTTTGTCATCACCAACCCTTGTCCATCGCTAATTCCATGATGCTCCCCACCGGGATTGAGTAATTCCTTCGTAGGCTCACTGGTGTTAGGGCTTGATCCCTAGTATCCACTATGTTCTGAGATTGATGTTGCTATGACTTTGACATGCTTAATGATTGTCACTTTGGGCCCGGGTGCCATGATTTTAGATCTGAACCATTTATGTTATCACCACTATATCTATGTTCTAGATCCAATCTTGCAAGTTACAGTCACCTACTACGTGTTATGATCCGGCAACCCCAGAGTGACAATAGTCGGGACCACCCCCGGTGATGACCGTAGTTTGAGGAGTTCATGTATTCATCGTGTGTTAATGCTTTGTTCCGGTTCTCTATTAAAAGGAGGCCTTAGTATCCCTTAGTTTCGAATAGGACCCCGCTGCCATGGGAGGGTAGGACAAAAGATGTCATGCAAGTTCTTTCCATAAGCACGTATGACTATTTACGGAATACATGCCTACATTATATTTATGAATTGGAGCTAGTGCCATATCGCCCTAGGTTATGACTGTCACATGATGAATATCATCCAACGAATCATCGATCCAATGCCTATGAATTTCCTTATATTGATCTTGCTAAGTAACTACTGCTACCGTTACTATTGCTGTTGCTACTGCTATCAAACTATCATACTACTTTGCTACTGATCACTTTGCTGCAGATAGTTAATCTCCAGGTGTGGTTGAATTGACAACTCAGCTGCTAATACTTACAAACATTCTTTGGCTCCCCTTGTGTCAAATCTATAAATTTGTGTTGAATATTGTACCCTCGAAAACTATTGCGATCCCCTATACTTGTGGGCTATCACAGCTGGGACCCACCAACAATTACTTCGCACGCAAGGAAGTGCCTCCTTATCCTTCCTGATAGTCGGGACCCACCTAGTCGAAGCGTACGTAGCGTTGTCATTCTGGTCGCGAACGTGTACATACATACTGGTCGATCGGTCTGTCTGTAGGCTGCAGCGATGAACCGTGGCCGAGTAAGGAAGGGCACGTGTCGTAGTAGAGGCGCGGATGTAGCATCTCACGCAGTCCCGTCAATATCGCGTACACGTATATGCAACCAGGGTGCAAGAAAGTAAATACGGCCACGTACGAACATACGGGTGGGGTCTCGAACGCCTACTCGTGCATACGTACGGCCAGGGCTCGTGTACACGGAGAGGGCAGTGGAGAGCAGCAACGGCGTCCTATTCATCGGCAGCCAACCGGCTGGGTCGGAACGGAGAAACTGCGTTGTCGGGTTCATCGGAAGGCAACGGAATGCGTCCTGTTCAACGGGAGCCAACCAGCTTGGACGAAACAGCCAAAACGAGGCCTGGCGTACCGCAGAACAGAGGAAACGGCCTTGTGTTCAATCGCCTACGGTCAAAACGGGATCTTGTTCACCGGGAGGGGTCTGGCGTACCACAAAACGAAGGAAACAAACTTCTCTTCGATGTCCTACGGTCGAAACAGGGTGCTGTTGATCGGGAGGGGTGTGGCGTACCGCAAAACAGAGGAAACGGACTTCTCTTCGACCTCCTACAGTCGAAACGGGGGTCCTATTCATCGGGAGGGGTGTGGCGTACCGCAAAACGGGACTCAATGGACTACTGTTCGTCCACCGTCTACTGCCTCGCTCCAGCCTCCACGGGCTACTGTTCATCCACCGTCGACCTCCTCCAGCCTCCACCTGCGACTGTTCATCCACGACGTCTCCCTCCTGCCTCCACCAGCTATTGTTCATCCGCGGGCTCCTATTCATCCAGCCTCCACTCCTCCTCCACCGGCTACTGTTCAACCAGCCCTCCATCAGCTACTATTCATCCAGCCCTCCACCGGCTACTATTCAACTAGCCCTCCCCCGGCTGCTGTTCATCCAGCCCTCCACAAGGTCCTGTTCATCCACCCCCAACCGGCTCGATCGGGGTCATGTTCATCCAGCGGCAACGACCACTATTACCACGGGGTCCTGTTCATCCAACCCCCACCCGAAACTGTTCATCCAACCCCCAACAACGGTCACTGTTCATCAAGAGGCAGCATGTTCGATCGGCTTCAGTTAGCAGCAGTAGCGAAGGAATCGCTCGATTGGGTTCAGTTAACAGCCAGATCGATCGATCTCTCGGGTTCAGTAATGCATAGCCTGCAGTGCAATCGCTCGGGTTCAGTAGGCGAACGCCTCGCTCGGGTTCAGTTAGAGCCCAACTCCTTGCACCGACGTGCGTACGTGTACAAGAGAAACGCGCAATCGCTCTGTGCATCGCTCGGCCTACACCACCCACCGTAACCAGGAACTCCCCGATATTTTCCTCACCCTCGCTTCTACCACGCTTTTTTACGTCATGGACGGGCCAAAGAATGTCATGCAGCTACGTCTCCAGCCCGCCCAGGATGAAAATCCCATTTTTGTCATGATTTTTTGTCATAGAAGTAGGAGCCCACCACATCTATGATGATACTGGGTTTTGTCACAATTTTCATCATAGAAGTGTCACAAGCATGCAGAATTTTTTTTTTTCGGCCCAAAATTTCACGGATGTGTCTTTTTTTGTAGTGCCCAGATCCGTCGAGTTTCTTCCTCAAGCTCTTCGCTGATGACGTCCAAGATGGTGAAGCCAGCCGCTCCGACCACACACTCTTCTTCTGCGCCCGCGCCGGCCCTCAGTACGTCCTCCATCACTGGAGCGGTGCACCTTGCTGCCGTGCTCCTGCTGACGGCGAGCAACGACAACGAGGGGAGGGAGACGGTGCTTCGGGCCGGCTCCACTAAGAGGGAGACCTTGGCAAGGACATTCTATCCCTTCTTCCTCCACAACGTCTTCGCAGGGCTAGTCCCGCTCTTCTCCAAGTTCTTCCTAGCCATCTTGATCATTACCAGGATCACGCTCTACACCTCCAGCCCAACTCCATCCTTCTCCTGTCAATCTTTTCCTTCTACTACGAGGCGTTCGTGAGTGTGACGCCCTCTGTTGCGCTGCTCTGCCACTTCTTCTCCCTCCGGAAACATGACTCGACCCAACGCTCCATATGTGTCTCCTTCGTCGCGCCACACGGCAGCAACGCGCTCATGAGGGCCGGGAAGAAGGTGGAGAACTTCCTGCGTAAATGGATTTACATGGACGCCAAGGGCCTCCGCGCTCGGCTGGAGCTGCCGACCAAGATGCCGGAGAAGCTGGACCAGTGGGCCTATGAGAAGTTCACCGACCCCTGGGCGGTGCTAGTCCTAAGGCTGATGCAGGCGGACCTGGAGTCCGGGGCGCTGACAGGGGCCATGATTGTGAGGTAGATCTTGACGCTGCGTCTGGCCCCGCTCCAGGCCCACTCACGCGCCTTGTGGGATTTCAAGGGCACGGAGGATGACCTCTGGCTACGCCGAGGGAGCCTGACAAGAGAGGAGCTGGGCAAGGCCATGCGTACTTTGCTTGAGTAGGATCCAGCCAGCCTCCGGGCAGCCTACATCCCGTTGTACCGCCGCGGCAATGGAGTGGAGCTGGCCACCGCCATGCCCGTCTTCAACGATCTGGGGCTCATTTTGCCCAAGCTCCCCAACTCCCCGATGCCAGTGTCCTTTGGCGAGGGCTCCGAGGAAGAGGGGGAGGAGGTCTCAGAGGCGACCGTGGACAATGTGGAGGAGACTTCTCCATCGCAGAGCGCGCTCCTCCGCGATCTCTCCGATGACGACACCGCCGCCGATTACTTGGTCGAGGGATTCTCGCGCTCCACCGGGGTCGCTACGAGGTCTGAGGGCATCCCCTTGCGGAGGCTGAGTCGATAGACTCCGAAGGAAGGCGAGGCGATGTCCCTTCCTCGGGGCGACGCCCCCGCCTTATCGTCCGTCGTCGCCACTCCGGGCTTGCCGCCGTGCGCCCGACTGATTCTCAGGGTGCCACGAAGCCCGCGCTCGGGAAGACTCGGGGCGCCATGGTCCTGGCCAGAAAAAGGGCGTACATCGCCGCTGACGAGTAAGCATCCTGGCCAGAAAAAGGGCCTACATCGCCTCTGGTGTTTTTGTTTTCCATTCCTGATGCCTTGCCCACGACACTCTCCTCCTGGTGACCAGGCTGAAGCCCATGGTGAAGAAGAGGAAGGAAGAAGCCGGGGCCTTCCAGGCCAAGCGATCTGTTTTGGCCGCGGCGACCCTGGCGCAGGTGGAGGAGGCCGCCTAACATTTACCTACGACGGAACGGGCCACTCGGAGCTCGGTGGCAAAGCCTCAGGAGGAGACCGCTTCTATGGCCCAGCAGACACCGGACGCACCCATCCCCGTTGTACTCATGGGGGGATTGAGGGCTCTAGAGCCACCTGCCACCCTTGCTGTTGTGGCGACGCCAGTCCAAGCGCCGGTGCCGCCTCCTCCCCAAGCCCTCATGTTGGCGGACCATGGCTCCTCTGCCAGGCCCGGCACTTCGGAGGAGGCCTAGGCCACGCTGTACCAGCTCCGGACCAATCATTAGGGCACCGACAGGTGCGTGGTGACGGGGCGTCCTGGGCTGATCTCAGGGTGGCTCCAGGCCGACGCGTCCGTCAGGACGGCCAGGGACCAGGTCGAGGCTGCCGTCACAGAGGGCAGGAAGGAGGCCGACGAGGCCATAGCAGCTGGCGACGCGGCGCCGGTCGACGCGGCGTCTGCCAAGGAACATTGCAGCACGGTTTGTGTTAGTGTCAAAACCGGCGGATCTCGGGTAGGGGGTCCCGAACTATGCGTCTAGGATCGATGGGAACAGGAGACGGGGGACACAATGTTTACCGAGGTTCGGGCCCTCTCTATGGAGGTAATACACTACTTCTTGCTTGATTGACCTTGATGAAATATGAGTGTTACAAGAGTTGATCTACCACGAGATCGTAATGGCTAAACCCTAGATGTCTAGCCTATGTGAATATGGTAATGGGTATCTCTATCCGGACTACGCTCTCCGGTTTATATAGACATCGGAGAGATCTAGGGTTACATGGAGTCGGTTACATCAGAGGGAATCTACATAGTCAGTTGCTGAGCTTGCCTTCCACGCCAAGTAGAGTCCAATCCGGACATGGGTACATTCTTCGGTCTTCATGTCTTCATAGCCCATCAGTCCGGCCCACAGATAACAGGCCGGACGCCCGAGGAGCCCTTAGTCCAGGACTCCATCAGTAGCCCCCAAACCAGGCTTCAACGACGAGGTGTTCGGCGCGCAAATTGTCTTCGGCGTTGCAAGGCGGGTTCCTTCTCCAAGTAATATATTCGGCCGTTGATCCAATATCGCTCCCCTCGGCTTCTGTGCGCTAATAACTTCGTCTTCCACGTGTCAAGCGAATGCAGAAAGTCGGGGTATTTTTGCAAATAACACACTGTCCACGCAAGGCAGAGCGCTTATTTAAAGACACTGGATCTTAGATCCAGGCGACACTGCGCTGAGAAAATCCCCGGAGACTGCCAGGAGAAACCATTCCATCATGGCTAGCATTGCCAGCTCCTCCTCCTGCCCTAAGAGAAGCGAGTGGGAGAAGTGCTCTGTGACTCATAGTCAACTAGCAAAGTTGCAAATGCAGGGATTTCTTCCTCCCGCGGATCTGGTCCCTGTCCGAGCAGGGTCGGCCTCCTTCAATGGCGTGACTCAGGCGGAGGACTTCCATAATCCATCCGGGGGGGAGCGAGTGTGCTTCGTCCCCTACCTGCTAAGAGGCATTGGATTTCCCGTCCATCCGTTCCTCCGGGGGCTTCTGGAATATTATGGCCTCCAGCTCCACAACTTCACTCCCACCTCTATCCTGCACATCGCAGGTTATGTTGCTCTATGCGAGTTATTTATGGGTGTTGAAGCCCATTTCGAACTGTGGAGAAAATGGTTCTGTCTTGTCCCGCGCAACCACGAGGGGTCAATATTTGAAGTGGGCGGAGCCGAAGTGTGGCGCATCGCCGATACCGGATACCTGTCCGGCACACCAAGGAGGGCAGCAAAGGAATGGCCTTCCGAATGGTTCTACATTGAGGACGTTGCGCTTCCCGACCCAGTTCAAAAGGTTCTCCCTGAATTTGCAAGCGTCCCGCGAAAGAAACGCCATAGTTGGCGTCCCCGGAGCCTTGAAAAGGATGACAGCGCGGAGGTTCATCAGCTCGTGGGCAAGATAAAGACGCCGGCCCAGTCCGGATTAACAATGGTTGAGGTGGTGGCGATCTTCCTAGTGCGAGGGGTTCAGCCACTTCAATATAGAGCGCTCCCGATGTGGCACTACAACGGGGAGGACGACGCCTCCCGCTGTGGTCGGGAAGGTCCGGACACCCCTGCCGCTCTAGCCAAGATACTGGTCGAGCTGTTCAAAGGGGAGGAAGAGGAATTTCTTCGCATCAATCGCAGAGATGGATATTCTGTGTATAATCCTCCCAGTTGGGTAAGCCCCAATCCTTCTGCTCTACTCTTTCTACCTCCTAGATTACCTTTGATAAATTTCTAATCCGCTTATAACAGCATTGGCGAAAAATCACCGAGGGGTTTCACAGCCCCGCCCCAGAGCCTAAGAACCACAACCGGGAGCTGGATCCTGGGTTCGAAGAAGATCTGGATATATTCGTGGTACTCGCGGAAGGGGTGTTTTACCAGGCGAGTTACGATGGCACGGAAGTGGCCATTCTCGCCGATTACCTTGGTCTTCTTCCTGCTTCCCACGTAAGTCATCAAGAGAAAATCTCACTCGCAAGAGCTTCCTCGCACTGCCTTACCCATCGCACTGTCTCGTGCTCCATAGGGGAGGCGTTCGGCATGTCACACTACTCCGGGGGTGGCTCCAAAGAGAGCAGCTCCGGCGCCGAGCAAGGCTTCCAAAAGGAAGGTCGGTGAAGACACGACCGGTCCCTCGTCAAAGAGGTAAGGATTTGAAGGTATACTTTAGTAGTCACATCCAACTGTAACTTGCACATCTGTTTGGTACCAGGAAAAAGGTTCACCGGACTAAGTCCGAGGGTCCAGCCGACCGTACTCCCAGCGCCCGGGATTTAGACCCCGTTGGAGAGGCGGAAGCCGATATAGGAACGGTGTTGGACTGTCCTTCGGCCGAGGGTTCGGAGAATATGTCCGTTACCAACTCGGAAGTGGAGAACACCATGAATCATCGGTGATGTAGGGCTATTTTACGAGACCCTGAGTTCTTGGAAGAGGCATTCAATGCGTTCAGCTTGGCTGATGCGTACATCCGAGCAGCTCGAAACGGGCTTAGTAGAGCCACATAGTAGCATTTAACAGACGTGCGGGTAAGTTTTCTTTGTCCGAATAGGATAGCCGTATGCCAGTAGCCCCCGGGACTGAAAGCAGTTGGTACAACTGATTTAAGGACCGTTGTATCACCAGGTTCTTACAGAGAAGAACAACCTGCTAACCCAAGAGCTAGAACAGTGTCGGGTGCAGCTAAATGCTGCGACCGCCGAACTGGAATACTTCAAGAAGCTGTCCACTTGTAACGTTCCCCTCCATCGAGGAACAATAATTGTATACCAACTGTGCTAATACTGCCACTGATCGCATAATAGGGTTGCCTAATCAACTTGAGAAGAAGTTGAAGACCGCCCAAGAGGGAGAAAGAGAGGCAAAGAGGCAACACGCCGCAGGCGAGCGTGTGCTGACCCGCGTCAGGGACGAGAAAAACAAGCTACAAGATTCCAACACTACGTTGGGTGAAGAGTTGAAAGATGTGCGGGACCAGCTAGCCTACTCCGTGAAGAAGAACAAGAAGCTGCGGGGCGGCATATCCAGTATGCTTCCAAACTTTTTTTTGTTAAGTAGTTAGGAGATAAATGGAACTGATATAGCTATGTTTGCAGGTATATTGACGGGCCGTCCTGAAGAAGAGGTGTCCAGATCAGCAAGTGATCTGGTGCAAAGACTGTCGCAAGTGCACGAGCATCCTTGGTTGGCCATGCGGAGTGTTGCCAAGGCCTTATGGCCATCCGCCTCCCCTCCAGGAAGTATGGAGGAGCTTGTAGAGCTATTCAAGGGAGCGCGGCGGCGTATCCGATTATGGAAGATATCGGCCTGCCGAGAGGGTGCGTGAGAGGCCTGGGCCATGGTGAAAACGCGATACACCAAGCTGAATCCTAATCACATGGCCCGGGTTGGACCGTTAGGGCCAAATGGGAAAGAAATTCTTGTATGTTTAGTATATGACCAAGTAGAGGTGGCCGCCAAATATTCCCAACAGGATTGTAAGTTAGACTGCCTGTTAGATGGTATAGAGGAGGAAGTGTTTGAGTCCAAGTGACTATGTACTTTCCTCACCATGTGGAATTCTAGATGAATTGTATATCATTTGTCATGGCAGACCTTTTCGCTTCAACCTTCGGACCCAAAGGTGCGGAGTATTTCTGAATACCGTCACGGCCGAATAGGCCGGGGTATGCGTGGAAAACTAAGCGTAGAGGTCATAGTTGCTTGAACAGACAAGTTGTATCTGGCTAGTTATGTTATATTACATTGAGATTGTAAGAAACATCTTCCAGGGAGAATAGTTCCGTTAAGGGTTCCTTTCCCTAGATGTGCATGCATTAGTAGACATGTCCGAATTGTGATGTGAAAATCACGGTGTGTATAGCTTCTAGGGGTTCACAATAGAGTGGGTGCAAAGAATATTTTTCATCCACCGACCGAATATTCCCTTAAGAATGCTAGCTTTCGGCTTCACCCAGTCTGAGGTACACATCCGGATAACCCGGTAGTAACAATCGCAGAGGTGCTCCCTTTACCACCTAGCCGAACAATCGGGAACATAGGGGTAAGCACAGGAGCCAGGCAACCCAGCTTGGCCAAAACTTAACTCATATCGATGCATATAATGGTGAAGAAAAGACATACGGGAAAAACGTGTATGTATGATGAGCTTGACGCTCGGAAAATAATTTTAACAAGCTTCTGTTCAAGAAGCCCCCAAGTATAATAGACGTACATATGTAAAGATGTGTACGTCAGCGGTGTTCGGTCGAGCCGTATGAGAGCTTTAAAGCAAAAAAAATAAAGGTGGAAAAGAGAGAAAAAGTAATGGAAACTACAGGGGAGAAGGGGACGAACAAAGTATTCGGCGCTAGGCATAAAACCTTCAGAGTATGGCCGCGTTCTAGGGGTTCTGCTCTAGGCGATTGTCTGATGCATCACGAAGACGGTACGCTCCGCCGGTAAGAACTTCGTCGATTATGAAGGGACCCTCCCATTTGGGCTTGAGTTTTTCCTTTTTCTTCTCCGGCAAGCGTAGAACAAGTTCGCCAACGTTGTAAGTCTTGGCCCGTACTTCTCTGCTTTGATATCTTCGAGCCTGCTGTTGATAAAATGTTGAACGGATTTGGCAACGTCGCGCTCCTCCTCCAGGGCGTCTAGGCTGTCCTGCCGATCCAACTTGGCCTCTTTCTCTTCGTACATACGCACTCGAGGTGAGTCATGTATAATATCGCAGGGCAATACAGCCTCTGCACCGTACACCATGAAGAAAGGTGTGTATCCGGTAGTACGGTTGGGCGTGGTCCATAGCCCCCAGAGTACGGAGTCGAGCTCCTCGACCCAGTGCTTGTCTGATTCTTTCAAAGACCGCACTAGCCTCGGTTTGATGCCGCTCATAATAAGACCATTGGCTCGCTCGACTTGACCGTTAGTTTGCGAGTGGTACACAGAGGCGTAATCGAACTTAATGCCCAGATTAGCACACCAGGTTTTCACCTCATCGGCTGTGAAATTGGAACCGTTATCAGTGATGATGCCGTGCGGGACACCATAACGGTGCACCACATCGGATATAAATGCAATCACCGGTCCAAACTCGGCCGTTTTAACTAGTCTAGCCTCTATCCACTTGGTGAATTTGTCAACCATGACCAGCAGATATTTTTTCTTATGGCTTCCCCCTTTAAGGGCTCCAACCATGTCCAAGCCCCAGACCGTAAAGGGCCATGTAATGGGGATTGTTTGTAGGGCGGTTGGGGGCATATGGCTTTGGTTGGCGAAGAGTTGGCATCCAACACAACGTTGGACGAGGTCCTGTGCCTCTGCTCGAGCCGTAGGCCAATGAAATAATGTCCGGAAGGCCTTGCTGACAAGTGCCCGGGCTGCGGCGTGGTGCCCACCGAGACCGGCATGAATTTCTGCCAAGAGTTTTCGCCCCTCCTCCTCGGAGATACACCTTTGAAGGACTCCGTTAATGCTTTTCTTATAGAGCTCTCCTTCATGAACTTTATAGGCCTTCGAACGCCGAACAATGCGGCGAGACTCGTTCTGATCTTCTGGGAGCTCCTTCCTATTAAAGTAGGCCAAGAATGGTTCGGTCCACGGGGCAATTACTGCCATGATGAGGTGGGCTGATGGTGTTATTTCGGTGGCTGAGCCTCCGATGATATCAGCGTGTTCGCTATCTATGTTTGTGTTCGGAACGGGACTGTCGTTGCTGTCTCCCCCTTGCCACACCATGGATGGCTTAAAGAGCCTTTCGAGGAAGATATTAGGTGGGACGGGGTCGCTCTTAGCACCGATGCTAGCAAGGACGTCTGCCGCCTGATTACATTGCGGGCGACGTGATGAAATTCGAGCCCCTCGAACCGAGCCGACATCTTTAAGACGGCATTGCGAAGCTACCATCTTTGGATCTTTGGCATCAAAGTCTCCATTAATTTGGGATATTGTGAGGTTTGAGTCCCCGCACACCAACAGGCGTTGTATGCCCATTGATACGGCCATCCGAAGGCCATGTAGCAAGGCCTCGTATTCGGCTGCGTTGTTGGAGTCTGTGTATAATATTTGGAGTATGTACTGGACGATATCTCCCGTGCGGGACGTTAATACGATGCCCGCCCCTAGCCCTGCCAACATTTTGGAGCCGTCAAAGTGCATAACCCAGTTGGAATACGTGTCGTACTCTTTAGGGAGTTCGGCCTCTGTCCATTCGGCGACGAAGTCAGCCAGTACCTGGGATTTGATGGCTCGACATGGTTTTTACGTGATGTCGAATGGCAGGAGCTCAATGGCCCATTTGGCAATCCGGCCCGTTGCATCCCGGTTGTTGATTATATCATTGAGGGGCACTTTGGAAGCCACCGTGATCGAGCACTCCTGAAAGTAGTGTCGCAATTTTCGAGATGCCATGAAGACTGCATATGCTATCTTTCGATAGTGAGGGTACTGGGATTTGCATGGTGTGAGGACGGAGGATACGTAGTGTACCGGCTTTTGGAGCGGAAATTTGTGTCCGTCCTTATCTCGCTCGATGACGAGTACGGCGCTCACCACCTGATGTGTTGCCGATATATATAGGAGCATTGGTTCGCCGACATTTGGCGCGGCCAGGATTGGGTTGCTTGCCAAAAAGGGCTTTTATTTCTTCCAGTCTGGCTGTCACCGCGTCTGTCCACTCGAAGTTATCGGTGCACCGTAGAAGGCGATAAAGGGGCAGCACCTTTTCCCCCAACCTGGAGATGAAGCGGCTTAAACACGCACCCAGCGAGTTTTTGGACCTGTTTGAGTTCGGTTCGCGTGGCCAATTGTGACAGAGCTCAGATTTTGGCTGGATTTGCTTCAGTTCCTCTATTGGAAACGATGAAGCCCAGTAGTTTACCGGCGGGGACGCCGAAGACGCACTTTTCTGGGTTAAGCTTGATGTCGTATGCGCGGAGGTTGTCGAATGTGAGACGCAAGTCGTCTATTAGTGTTTCGACGAGTCTAGTTTTGATGACGACGTCGTCCACGTAGGCTTCCACCGTCTTGCCGATCTGTTTCTCGAGGCATGTTTGGATCATGCGCTGGTAGGTGGCGCCGGCGTTCTTGAGCCCGAAAGGCATGGTGTTGAAGCAAAACGGCCCGTATGGTGTAATGAATGTTGTTGCGGCTTGATCGGACTCCTTCATTTTGATTTGATGATATCCGGACTATGCATCAAGGAAGCACAGCGAGTCGTGTCCTGCGGTAGCGTCAATGATTTGATCAATGCGAGGAAGGGGGAACGGATCCTTAGGGCAAGCCTTGTTAAGGTCTTTGAAATCGACACATAGGCGCCAGGATTTATCCTTCTTTGGTACCATTACCAAGTTTGCCAGCCAGTCCGGATGTTTAATATCTTTGATGAATCCGGCCTCGATGAGTTTGGCTAGCTCCTCCCCCATAGCTTGTCGTTTGGGTTCGGAAAAGCACCGCAGTGTTTGTTTGACCGGGTTATATCCCTTTAGGATGTTGAGGCTGTGTTCGGCCAACTCGCGCGGGGTTCCTGGCATATCTGAGGGGTGCCGGTGAATATATCCCAGTTTTCGCGCAAGAAGTCTCGCAGTGCTGCATCGACTGTGAGCTGAGTTGCGCTCCGATAGAGGCTATCTTCTTCGGGTCTGTTGGATGGACCTGAAATTTGACCGTTTCTTCTACTAGCTTGAAGGAAGTGGATTTGGGCTGTTTGTCCAGGATAACATCGTCTCTATCCACAGTGGAGCGTAGTGCGGTTAGTTCTTCAGCCGCAAGGGCCTCAGATAATGCCTTGAGGGCCAAGGATGCGGTTTTGTTCTCGGCGCGGAGTGCTATATCCGGATCGCTGACGAGGGTGATTATTCCATTAGGCCCGGGCATTTTTAGCTTCATATACCCATAATGAGGTATGGCTTGAAAGCACATGAAGGCATCTCGCCCTAACAGGGTGTGGTATCCACTGTTGAAAGGGGCCTCCTGGAAAGTTATTTCTTCGGACCGATAATTCTCCGGCGTGCTGAATACCACATCAAGTGTAATTTTCCCCGCACACCGCGCTTTCCGACTGGGAATGATACCTCGAAAGGTCGTGCTGATTTTCTCGATGCGGCTCCTGTCTATTTCCATCTTGTGGAGCGTGTCCTCATAAACGAGGTTTAGTCCGCTGCCGCCGCCCATGAGGACTTTTGTAAGCCGAAAATCGTCCACGATGGGACTGAGGACTAATGCAGCTGGCGCTCGGACTGTTCTGTATTTGGGTTCGTCGCTGGCGTTAAAGGTTATGGCCGTGTCGTTCCAGGGGTCAATTGTGGCGACCTGGCAAACTTCGGCGAGATCGCGCAGTGCCCTTTTACGCTTATTGTTTGAAGCGAATGTCTCGAAGACTGTCAATACTCTAGTGTCGTCGTTTGCTGGAGGGTGTTGTTCTTGGGTGTCCTTGATAAGGATGTCCTCGCCGCTCTTGGCTACCTGCAGAAGTATCCAACATGCTCTAAGGCTGTGGGTTGCCACGGTATCCGGCGTCGTGTGTATTTTGCATGGGCCATTGAGCCATCCCTCCAGAACGGTGTCGTGCAGCGTGATGGGATTATGTTTTTTGACTGTTCGGCTGGGCGTGCTACGGGGGTGCGTCCTCTTCGCCTGTAGGATGAGTTGGGTTGGGACCGATGGTTCCCAGCGAGCTGCCTGAGTTTTCCAGGCACTTTCCATCGCGCTGTACTTTTGTACGATAGTTGCTAAGTCAGCGAACTTTAGTATGCGGCGGCGATTGATGGCGTTGAGGATACTTTCGTCTGCGCAGTTGTTGCCGAATGCTGCTATCACGTCTTCGTCGCGGCAATCTTTTACCTTATCTTTGACAAGGAGGAATCTGGCCCAGAAGTGGTGGACCGTTTCCTGAGGCTATTGTTTGATGCTCATGAGAGCGTCTATGTCCAGGTGGGTGGGTGGAACGAAATCCGAAACCTGACCCGATTTTGGATTCGGAGTTTGAAGATCTACCAGACCTGGCAGTTCGGGCTCCGGGATATCGACTGATTTTTTAGGCTCATCGTCTGACTCCATGTTCGGGGGATGGGACATGCCTTTCTGCCGGAGAATATCCGGCCCTTCAAGATCAGAGATCCGAACATAGTTCGTCTTCAATATAGTAGAAGAGTTGCTCCGCTCCTCAACTACCGCTATCTGGTGGGTGATCGGTGGAGTTTTAATTTCTCTCTGGTCGGGTTTAAGCCCAACCTGATCATAGTCTGTAGCGACCCCCAAGGCGGCCATGCGATCCAGGAGTTCGTTCAACGATGATAACTCCGTTGGATCCATCCGGGCGGAGTATTCGGGATCAACGCGGAGGCAATTTTCGATGACTTGAGAGGTCATCGTCGGCTTAAGAGCCGACCCGGCGGTCATGACAAAGCCGCCCAGTCGGAGGGTTTGGCCTGGGGCCAGGGTTCCTCCGGAGATTATATTATCCTTGAGAACAAGGTGAGCCATCAACCCTCCTGGCGACGGCACAGTGGAACTCTCAATGAAAGCACCAATGTCGGTGTCAAAACCGGCGGATCTCGGGTAGGGGGTCCTGAACTGTGCGTCTAGGATCGATGGTAACAGGAGACGGGGGACACAATGTTTACCCAGGTTCGGGCCCTCTCTATGGAGGTAATACCCTACTTACTGCTTGATTGATCTTGATGAAATATGAGTGTTACAAGAGTTGATTTACCACGAGATCGTAATGGCTAAACCCTAGAAGTCTAGCCTATGTGAATATGGTAATGAGTACCTCTATCCGGACTACGCTCTCTGGTTTATATAGACACCGGAGAGATCTAGGGTTACATGGAGTCAGTTACACCAGAGGGAATCTACATAGTTGGTTGCCGTGCTTGCCTTCCACGCCAAGTAGAGTCCAATCCGGACATGTGTACAATTTGTGGTCTTCATGTCTTCACAGCCCATCAGTCCGGTCCACGGATAACAGGCCGGACGCCCGAGGACCCCTTAGTCCAGGACTCCCTTAGTGGGAGCCGAGCTGAAGGCCCTCCAGAAAGAGCAGGCCGCCCGCACCCATCGGCTTCAGGAGCAGGAGGAGGAGGTCAAGGCCTGGTTGACTACGCTCGCCGATCACAACGCCGAGCTGGAGCAGGCAGCCCAGGAGCAGGCCACGAAGTGGAGCTGCCTGGGCAAGCTGAAGGAGGAGGCGGACAGAGCCCAGGGAGAAGGCCCTCACCGCGAGCGAGAAGGCGGCGGCCGTGGGGCGAGACGCCTTCGCCTCCCTCGAGCTGAGGTCCCGCACGGCGCTGCACTCCATTTATGGAGAAGGGTATGAGAAGCCGCTGGCGACTCCGAAGGATGGCCTTGCCGGTCTTCTTGCCAAGCTCAGCGAGGAGCTCGAGGGCATCGCTACCGGAGTGCCGCACGCTCTTCACTGCGGCCGTGATGTGTGTTTTCAGCCATCTCCATCTTCAGGATCCAAGCTTCGACCATGGCGCTCTGATCGAGCCGGTGGCTCCTGAGTCCCACGATGCAACTGCCGAGGCCATGGAGAAGCAGGTAAAAACCCTACTGGAGAAGTTCCTCTTCGTCGACCGTGAAGTTGTGGCAACTGAAGCTGGCGGCAGAGATGGTGGCAGCATTGTCGATGATGAGCTTCCCGCGGTGAGCGACACCGGCAACCGAGGTGATGGCGGCGCCTCCTCCTAGTTTGACCCTGCGACATTTGACTTTCCTCGTGGAGGAGTGAAAACTTCTGCTTGAATTTGCGAGACATTATGTTTTGTAATAACCCGTTAGGACTCCGTGGCCTTTCCGTGCTCGATTTCCTTTCTGTTTGCTTTTAGTGTTTTGCATCGGCGGAACCCAGCCCCGCGCATACCCAACTGCCGTTGGGGCATCCGGATCACCAGGACGAGGCCAAGGGGTGAGGAGCTACATGACAAGTGAGGCCCTTGAGTCGCGATGCTCAGGGGTCCCCATTGACGTACGAATAGCCCTCATAAAGGAAATGCGAGCAGCGTCTGGGTTTATCCGGAGCCCTCATACCTTTCCTTGCCAGCTTTCATGTGGGGGGTCGCGAGAAGACCAGGTACGAGAGACCTGGTGAGGTGGCATCCTCCAGGCGTGAGCTGGGTGCAGCCCCCGTGCCCAGCCCCCTCGCGCGACTCTCCCGTGGGGAAAGCGGTGCGGTGAGGCTAGACGGCGGGCTTCAGAGCCCTGCTGAGGTTACTGCAACCTCTAGGGTGCCCTCAGTTGTTTATTCACCAGCACGGAGCATGGTTCTTCCACTCTTGCGTGGGCATAGCCACTTCTCGAACGTCTCGTGCGCCAGCGCGGAGCATGGGGATTCCACTGGTGTGTGGGTGGGAGCTCCCTCCGAGGGGACACTCCGGGGCATGTACAGCCCCGTCCTGACACGTGGCTTGCACGGCAGGCATGGAGGAGGTGTATATGGGCACCCGTGAGCTAGCGCGGGACTCACGGGGCCCTATCTCAAGGCGGGTTACGCCCGGACTTTTGGTTCGGAATATTCGTAAGGGTCCTGCGAGATGGTCAGGGGACCTGGGCGAAGTGAATCTCCGGAGGATATCGCATGAGAAGGCCAAACACGAACGACCCCAGGAGGTGTCATGAATGGGGCCATCCTGCCAGACAGAGCTCAGCCGTTGGGTTAATTAACGCAGGAGGGACGGACCCGAGCATAGACGTCGTACCCGGTCTTCTCATGCAATGATCCTACAGAAGGACAGCTGGCGCGCGGCTGCCGCGGCTACGAGGCACCGGGTCGCGCGCCCTAACTCAACCACTCACGATTAGCTCATGCGAGAACAAGGCACCAAGGGCCATGGGAGGTTACGTACACGGGCGCTGGCCCGCGAAACAGAGTTCATCTACATGGATTTAGCGACGCTGCAAGGACGGACCCGAGCACAGACGTCGTGCCAGTCCTTAATCATGAGGCGGTCGCAGGAGGGTTTGTGAGGGCGCACGATATTCATGGTGGCGAAGCACCGGACATGCAGGTGGTAACATGAAGCAAAGCATGAAAGGGTAAGGCTAGTTCTGATATATGCACAAGACAATACATGCTGTAGGGATGGACCCGTACAGCTTGAGGATAATGCAGCCCGAGGGGCGCCCTCAATTGAACAAACAAAAATGCACCTGGCACCGTCCTAAAGAAGTCTTGGGGTGGCTGAAGATGCGCGCTGCAGAAGTCGCCCCTCACGAGTCGTCTGGGTCCTGGGTCTCGCGAGGCTCCGAAGGTCCGGGAGGCTCGCGAGGGGTCGGCACCTTCGCCATTAACATCGCTTGGCGCCTGGGCTCGTGAGCCTCCAGGATGCCCCACATGTGGCGCTGGTGCGCGGCATCTTCGTTCGGCAGGCCGAAGAGCATGCGAACATAGCTGGGAGGGCAGCCTTCGCATCGGCCAACGTGGGACGGCTAGAAGACCTCCTGAGAAGCAGCCATGTTGAGCCCCGTGATGTTGACGCAGACGCGCAGCTCACCGCCCACATCCGGGGCGGCAGCTGCACTGGGTGATGCGGGACGGCGCTCGTCGTGCATGGCTTGCGCCTCCTGAAGCTCTCCAATCTCCTTGGTGATGAACTCCTGAGCACCTGGCGCCTCGCGCCCTGCGCCCTGCTCGTGGAAGCGCGCATTGAAGCACGCCTCCATATGGTGCCTGAACGCCTCCCCCGTGATGCTGGCCAGGTCAGAAGCCCTCCAGGGGAGGGCCCCCGAGCCTAAGCTGAGAGGGCCGCCAGGCGTGCCTTCCCATGCGAGAGGGAAGGGTGCCCCAGCAGTGGGCGCAGGTCCTGCGGCACGATCATCAGACACCCCACCCTCCTGGGAGCAAACCACATCCTTCTCATCGCAGGCGATCGTGATGATGCCGCTACTTCCTGGCATCTTGAGGACATTGTAGCCGTGGTGAGTCACCACCATGAACATGGCGAGGGCCGGGTACCCGAGGATGGCATTGTACGGGAGGTGAATGTGGGTGACGTCGAAGTCGATGAACTCGGTGCGGTTGTTGTCGCGCTTGCCAAAGGTGACAGGGAGGCAAATCTGCCCCAGGGGGACGGTGGAGCCGTCGGTCACCCCTGAGAAGGGCTTGGTGGGGAGGAGCTAGTCGTAGGGCACCTGGAGCCTCTCGAACGTCTCAGCAAAGAGGACATTCAGTTCGGCACCTCCGTCAATGAGTGTCTTGGTAACGAAGACGTTGCTGATGGTCGGTGAGCACAACATTCGGAGCGCGCCGGCGGTGGCCGCATACTTGAGCTAATCCGTAGAGTCGAAGGTGATGGCGTACTTGGACCACCTGAGGGGACGAGACGCCCCGAGCTTGGGGATGGCCGCGTTCACCTCATGAGTGAAATGCTTGAAGACGCGATGGGAGGCGGGGGCCTGAGTGCCACCCAGGATATAGGCAATAGCACGAGGCTCTTGGAAGCCACTGGCCCCATCATCTTGGTGGTAGTCATCGTTCCTCCTTGGTGGCCGCGGCAGCGGAGGAAGGCCGGCGTTGCCCTGAGGACGATCCTCACGAGGCTGGCCCTGCCAGCGGTCCTCAAAAGGCTGATCATGCCAGTCCTGGCAGGGGTCGCAGTTGTCCCAGCGACCTCCACCACGGCCTCCTCCGCGGCTGTAGCCACGGTCGTTGCACTCAGGGCAGCGGCCAAGGCGCCCGTCTCGGATGGCCTTGAGCTCTTGGCAGTCGTTAGTGTTTTGGTTGTGGATGTTGTGGAAGATGCAGAACGAGCGACTAATTTTGGTGGACTCGGGGTGGTCGCAGCCGCGCTTCATCTCAGGCTTGGACGCAAGCACAGCCAAGCCCTTGCGCTTCACGTCCTTGGCCTTGGCCTTCTTTTCTTCAGAGTTTTCCTACTGGAGCTCAAGGAGGAAGAGGCGACCTTCCTATACCCTCGCACACCTGGTTGCCGTGTTGAACATCTCCAGAGCCGAGCACAGGTCCTCGTGTATGGCGAGTTCTTCCTTCATCTTGACATCCAGAACGCCATCAGTGAATGGTGAAATGATGGCCTCGTCCGACACCTTAGGGATCTTGAGGCGAACGTTGGATGTATTTGTGCAAGGTCTCCCCTGGCTGCTGCTTAATGCACCATAGCTCGCCTGCAGCGGGAGCGCGGTCGCGAGTTCCCTGGAAGTTGGCGATGAAGCGCTCACGTAGCTCATCCCAGGAGGAGATCGATCCCACTGGGAGGTTCAGGAGCCACGAGCATGCGCCATCCTGTAGTGCCATGGGCAACCAGTTCGCCATGACCTTCTCGTTGCCGTTCGCCGCCTCGATGCTCAGCTCGTAGAGCTGGAGGGACTCAACAGGGTCAGGGGTGCCATCATAGCGCGGAGGCGGATCCTGCTTGAACTTGCCGGGCCAGTCGACGCGACGGAGCTCCGGAGTAAACGCTCGGCAGCCTACTGCGCTCACGGGAGCCCGCTGCGGACGGGGAGCCTAGTCTTGGCGCCCGCGTGCTACCACCTCGGGTGGCACACGGTCTTGACGTGGCGGTGCTGGGAGCACACGCGCCTCTCCTTGAGGCCGTTGCACCACCTGACAGGTTTCTTCGTCGCGCGTCGTGCCCTGCGCGGTGGGTCGCGCAGGTGGGCCTCATGCCTTGGCTCAAGGAGAACATCGCGTCGGAGAGGAGGGGGAGGCGCACTATGGGCCACATCGCCCGCCTGAGGCGGCGGGGGAGGCAGCGAGCGAGACGGCACAGGAGCCTCTCCAGTGGCGCCGACGAGCTCGGCGATGTGGTTCAGCCAGTCCTCGTAGAGGTCATCGACCGGACGATAGGGCAGAAGCTCACGCGCCATCTGCAACGCAGCCTGCGTGTTTGCCGGCCCGCGACAAGCATGTAAGGACGAAGCAGCGGCTGGAGTCAGCAACGGAGTGGCGGTGCGACTATCGCGCCGCACAGAAGGCGGTACCGACGAGTGGGTAGAAGCTATTCCAACTAGTAGTGCTGATCATAACACCTCTATTAAGATGCTTAAAGAAGTTATTTTTCCGAGGTTTGGAGTCCCTAGATATTTAATGACTGATGGTGGTTCACATTTTATTCATGGTGCTTTTTGTAAAATGCTTGCTAAGTATGATGTTAATCGTAGAATTGCATCTCCTTATCACCCACAGTCTAGTGGTCAAGTAGAATTGAGTAATAGAGAGCTCAAATTAATTTTGCAAAAGACTGTTAATAGATCTAGAAAGAATTGGTCCAAGAAACTTGATGATGCATTATGGGCCTATAGAACTGCATATAAAAATCCTATGGGTATGTCTCCGTATAAAATGATTTATGGAAAAGCATGCCACTTACCTCTCGAACTAGAACATAAGGCATATTGGGCTATTAAAGAGCTCAATTATGATTTTAAACTTGCCGGTGAGAAGAGGTTATTTGACTTTAGCTCACTTGATGAATGGTGAACCCAAGACTATGAGAATGCCAAACTGTTTAAAGAAAAAGTTAAAAGATGGCATGACAAAAGGATACAAAGGAGTGAGTTTAATGTAGGTGATTATGCATTGTTATACAACTCTCGTTTAAGATTTTTTGCAGGAAAACTTCTCTCTAAATGGGAAGGTCCTTACGTTATCGAGGAGGTCTATCATTCCGGTGCCATAATAATCAACAACTTTGAAGGCACAAATCCAAAGGTGGTGAATGGTCAAAGAATCAAACATTATATCTCAGGTAATCCTATAAATGTTGAAACTAATATTATTGAAACCGTAACCCCGGAGGAATACATAAGGGACTCTTTCCAGAACGTTTCAGACTCCGAAAAGGAATAGGTATGTGGTACGGTAAGTAAACCGACTCCAAAACAGTTCTAATGGCAATTTTTCTCCGTTTTGGAATATTTAAGAAAATAGGAAAATAAGAAGCAGTCCGGGAAGGACACGAGGCCTCCATGAGGGTGGAGGGCGCACCCTACCCCCTGGGTGCGCCCCCTGCCTCGTGGGCACCTCGTGCGCTCTCCGGACTCCGTTTTCTTGCACGATACATATTTTGGTCGGTAAAAATTCATTACATAATCTCCCGAAGGTTTTGACTCCTGTATCACGCAAATATCCTCTATTCTTGTTTAGAGTTGTTTCTGCCGCAGATTAGAGCAAGATGTCATCTCAGGATTCTGACGGAGAGAGCTATGTCTCACACCTCACTGTTGACCCCAAGACTTATGGAGATCTATCTCCTTGTGGTCGAACTACGGATGAGGAGGAGGATGCTCATGTGATGAAGATCAAAGATTCAAGTTCGGAGGAGGAAGATGTCCCTCTACCTCAACCTTGGGATATGCACGTGAAGTTTAAGAAGTCTAGTGTCCCCAAGAGGGCTAAACTGTCTAACAACCGATCTATTCCTTCTCGTTTTCGGCAGAAAAGCAAAGGAGATTTATGCGACAAGATCTTGAAGCTGGACTCGGAGGTCGATGATTTAAAGGAGGAAATTTCTCTTCTCAATTACAACATGAAGAAGCTGAAAGCACAATTGTCATCATCACCACCATCCTCTTCACCCGCAAAAGAGATATAATCACATGGGTATGGGCACTCCCCTTGGAAACCGCCAAGCTTGGGGGAGGTGCCCCGGTATCGTATCACCATCACACTCCTAACTTTACCATTTTCTTAGTTCGATCCTTTTGGTATTATCTCGATCTAGTAGAATAAAGTTTTTGGTATGATCTAGTTTTGAGTTTTGCTTTATGATCCCTCTATATAATCGAGTCCGTGAGCTATATAATAAAGATTAGTGTTGAGTCAAGGGCTTGATTATCTTGCTATGATTATGAGTGAATAAAAGAAAAAGAAAGAATAAAAAGAAATAAAAAGAGATCTTATTGATCTTATGGAGAGTAATGACTTCACATATAAAGAGTATGATGATTAAAAGTTGTTGAGAGTTGGCAAACATGGTTTTGGTTATCATTGCAATTAATAGGAAGTAATAAAGAAAGAGAAGTTTCACATATAAATATACTATCTTGGACATCTTTTATGATTGTGAGCACTCATTAAAATATGACATACTAAAGAGTTGATGTTGGACAAGGAAGACAACGTAATGGGTCATGTTTTCTTATATCTAAGATAAAGTATATTGTCATGGATCATCCAACATGTTGAGTTTGCCTTTCTCCCTCATGCTAGCCAATTCCTTGCACCAAGTAGAAATACTACTTGTGCTTCCAAATACCTTTAAAACCCGTTTTGCCATGAGAGTCCACCATATCTACCTATGGATTGAGTAAGATCCTTCGAGTAAGTTCTCATCGGTGCAAGCAATAAAAATTGCTCTCTAAATATGTATGACTTATTAGTGTGGGAGAAAATAAGCTTTATACGATCTTGTGATGTGGAAGAAATAAAAGCGACGGACTGCATAATAAAGGTCCATATCACAAGTGGCAATATAAAGTGACGTTCTTTCGCATTAAGATTTTGTGCATCCAACCATGAAAGCGCATGACAACCTCTGCTTCCCTCTGCGAAGGGCCTATCTTTTAATTTTATCTTCTACCTTATGCAAGAGTCATGGTGATCTTCACCTTTCCTTTTTACATTTTATCCTTCGGCAAGCACAGTGTGTTGGAAAGATCGTGATATATATATAACTAGATGATACCCCGCGCGTTGCAGCGGAAATTGTAGCCGAAAAATTGAATATATTAGACAAAGAAAAATAAATAATTTGAAACACCTGTTAAGCATGTTGTCTCCCAGCTAAAGTAAAACAATTTCATGCACAACTCGCTTGAAAAATAAAAATGTATTCCGTGTCTAGCAGGTTAGAATTGCCCATCATTGAGAGGAATTTTGACCCCAAAAAAAGTAACATTGCGAACACATGATATTTTGATTATCTAGAGATACATCCAGCATACATCAGTAATCACAAATAGATGATTTATTGAACAGCAAATAAAGCTAATTTCTTCACACGTTAGCAGATTACGTGTTGAATGACAAAGGAGGTGTGCGGAAGCCATACCATGCATCAAAGGAGATTTGTATCACCATAACATGGCTAGGAGGTTAGAATTTCCCATCATTAAGAAGAAATTAATAACAAAAGTAACATGCAAACACTATTTTAATTATGTAGAGATACATGCAGAATACATTAGTAATCACAATAGATGATGTGATGAACGACAAAGAAGATTATGGGAACCATACCATCAAAGGATATTGCAAGCTAATTTCACATGTCTTCGGGAAAATCAGTGTAATCCTGGTAACAAAACTGAGGGACTGCAGTTACCTTAAGTTACACGATTGATAGAATATGCTAGAGAAAAATGGAATAGTCAGTAGCCAATCTGCAACTTGAGCTTGAGGTTGTGCACAATGGATTAGATCAATTGGTCATCATGTGGTACTTGATGGCGGCCCTTCACGAGCTAGAACCTGCACAGGATGGCTAGCGCTATAGTCATCCGCAGCACCGTCGCCGCCAATCCATCGGTCTGGCCAGAAGCTAGCAATGTTGACGGGCTTCATCAAAATAGTGTGAGCACGATCAGAGCCCCCGCGGCGGCAGCGATGACGACCCCATCGACGGTCCACGGGAATCCCAGCGGCGCCGCAGCCGACAGGGATGGTACCTCTAGTCGTTGACCCCCCCCCCCGCCACCCGCGTAGGAGACGTAGCCGCTAATCCCGCGGGCGCACACCATGGTACCATCCGGGAGCACCTTTCCCTCGATAGCGCCGATGACCTCGCTCACGAGGTGCCGGTTCCCTTATCTTAGCAAAGATGAAGATCAATCGATGGAGAAATAATTGGAGATACGATAGGACGGCAGAAATGTTGGAAAATCAATCGATGGAGTTATTGGGAGGTGAGAAGATAAGGAAGGAAGACCCACCGGGAGAGGTGTGGAGCACGGCAGAGGTCAACTCTTCGGCTGTAGATCTAAGCCACCGAGAAGTTGCGAGGGTCGGCCTTATGAGGGAGCCCGTGGTCAGCCTACGGTGGGTCCTTCTCTTGGTGGTAACTGAACGCTAATGTGATTGCTTTGCACACAGTCGATCGCTGACCATAGGAGGAATAAGGCTGATTGGCTGGTTTTACAAACTGATTGATGATGTGGCACAAAGCTGATGTGGACAGTGTGCATGTTGAAACAATAGGTAGAAGTGGGGAGCAACTTCTTAAGAATGTTAGATTGGATGTAAGTTAGCATGAACTAATATTGTTGACATTACCCTTGAGGTAAAAGGTTGGGAGGCGAAACTATAAGCCCCTATCTTTCTCTGTGTCCGATTAAAACTCCGTAACCACAAGTATTGCATGAGTGTTAGAAATTGTGAAAGACTAAATGATAGTTGAGTATGTGGACTTGCTGAAAAGCTCTTATATTGACTCTTTATGATGTTATGACAAATTGCAATTGCTTCAATGACTGAGATTATAGTTTGTTAGTTCTCAATGAAGTTTCAGATTCACACTTGACATTGTGGATAGATTGTTACTTTATCATAAGAAATAATATGACAATATCCATATATGTTGCTGTTATAAGAATGATCATCATGCCCTCATGTCCGTATTTTATTTTATCGACGCCTCTATCTCTAAACATGTGGACATATTTATCGTTATCAGCTTCCGCTTGAGGACAAGCGAGGTCTAAGCTTGGGGGAGTTGATACGTCCATTTTGCATCATGCTTTTATATTGATTTATTGCATTATGGGCTGTTATTACACATTATGTCACAATACTTATGCCTATTCTCTCTTATTTTACAAGGTTTACATAAAGAGGGAGAATGCTGGCAGCTGGAATTCTGGGCTGGAAAAGGAACAAATATTAGAGACCTATTCTACACAACTCCAAAAGTCCTGAAACTCCATGGAAGTTATTTTTGGAAATAATAAAAAATACTGAGCGAAGAAAATACCAGAGGGGGCCCACACCCTGGCCACGAGGGTGGGGGCGCGCCCTACCCCCTGGGCGCGCCCCCCTACCTCATGGGCCCCCCGGTGGCCCTTCGGTGCCCATCTTCTTCTATATGAAGTCTTTCGTCCGAGAAAAAATCATAAGCAAGCTTTCGGGACGAGACTCCGCTGCCACGAGGCGGAACCTTGGCGGAACCAATCTAGGGCTCTGGCGGAGCTGTTCTGCCAGGGACACTTCCCTCCGGGAGGGGGAAATCATCGTCATCACCAACGATCCTCTCATCAGGAGGGGGTCCATCTTCATCAACATCTTCACCAGCACCATCTCCTCTCAAACCCTAGTTCATCTCTTGTATCCAATCTTTGTCCCAAAGCCTCAGATTGGTACCTGTGGGTTGCTAGTAGTGTTGATTACTCTTTGTAGTTGATGCTAGTTGGTTTACTTGGTGGAAGATCATATGTTCAGATCCATTATGCATATTAATACCCCTCTGATTATGAACATGAATATGCTTTGTGAGTAGTTACGTTTGTTCCTGAGGACATGGGAGAAGTCTTGCTATTAGTAGTCATGTGAATTTGGTATTCGTTCGATATTTTCAAGAGATGTATGTTGTCTCTCCTCTAGTGGTGTCATGTGAAGGTCGACTACATGACACTTCACCATTGTTTGGGCCTAGAGGAAGGCATTGGGAAATAATAAGTAGATGATGGGTTGCTAGAGTGACAGAAGCTTAAACCCTAGTTTATGCGTTGCTTCGTAAGGGGCTGATTTGGATCCATATGTTTCATGCTATGGTTAGGTTTACCTTAATACTTCTTTTGTAGTTGCGGATGCTTGCAATAGGAGTTAATCATAAGTGGGATGTTTGTCCAAGTAAGGACAGCACCCAAGCACCGGTCCACCCACATATCAAATTATCAAAGTACCGAACGCGAATCATATGAACGTGATGAAAACTAGCTTGACGATAATTCCCATGTGTCCTCGGGAGCGTTTTCCTTCATATAAGAAATTGTCCAGGCTTGTCCTTTGCTACCAAAAGGATTGGGCCACCTTGCTGCACTTTATTTACACTTGTTACTTGTTACTCGTTACAAATTACCTTATCACAAAACTATCTGTTACAGATAATTTCAGTGCTTGCAGAGAATACCTTGTTGAAAACCGCTTATCATTTCCTTCTGCTCCTCGTTGGGTTCGACAGTCTTACTTATCAAAAGGACTACGATATATCCCCTACACTTGTGGGTCATCAGAGAGCTGCCCAGCCCGGCTGAGGACCGCGCCCTGTGCCTCAACCAGAGCGTTGTTGAGTGTGTCCTTCTCCTTTGAAAACTTCAGGACCTGGCCTTTTCAGCCCGTCCCGCTCCACCTCCAGCTCCTTCACCGTGTCGGCATGAACCAGAGCCTGGGCATTGAGTGCCTCTCCGTGCCTCTGCTCTAGCTCTTGGGTCTGCTGCACGACGAGCTTCTCCACCTCCTCGTCCTTGCCGCGGAGAGTCGCGGCAAGCTTCTCCTCGCGGGCAACAAGGTCCTCCTCCTGGGAGTTCAGCACGGCCTGGTGCTGGGTTGGAGCGGCCTCGGCTTCGGCGGCCAGGTTCTTCGCCGTCTCCTGGGCCTTCTCGATGTTGGCCCGCTGCATGGTGAGCTCCACCTCGCACTTGGCCAACTTGCCCTGGGCGGCTTTCAGCTCCTCACAAGCTTGGCCGAACCAAGTTTGCGCCTCGGCGACGCGTCCCTTGAGGTCCGCCTCCGCCTTGTCCACCGTTGCCATCCGGGACATGGCCTTGTCCAAGCGGGCGCGGTGGAGCGCCTGGAGCTTCCGAAGGCTGGCGCCCATGGCCTGAAGAAGCCGCTCCTCCTAAGAACCATCGCCACCGGCGCTCGGCTCGTCAACAACCTCAAGCCCGGCGGCGGCAAGCACTTCCTCATCGAACACCTCTCCCTCGATGGGCGGCCTGGAGCTTGACGACCCTGGAAGGTGGACGAAAAGGTCGTCGCTCACCTTCAGATACCTGCCGGAGCCAGAGGCAGCGGAGGAGGAAGGCTGGTCATCAACCACCTCCTCCTCGGCATCGGACTTCCGTCCTCCCCGGCAAGCCCCTTGCCGGCCTGCTCGGCAGTAGCTTTATCGGGCTCCCTGGCAGACCCCTTGGCGGCGTCCTCAGCAGCGCCCTTGGCGGCCTCCTCGGCGGCAATCTTCTCGGCCTCCACCTCGGCGGCCTTGGCGACATCCTCGATGACGGTGTCTATATCCTCCGGATCCGCCGAGGGAGGATCTGGATACCGAGAAGGGGATGAGTTGAAGCCAAGACCAAGACTTGGAAAGAACAGAAAAAGGCCAGGGACAAAAGGCGGGTGACTTACCCGTGCCAAGCTGGGAAGCAGAGGCCCCCTCCCCGCCAACATCCGGCGCCGAGGCGAAGCCACTAGCGTCCGGGTTTGCCTCCTCCTCCTCCGTGTGCATGGGCTCGGTGCTTGGCACCCTTGCCGGGGACGCCCCTTGGGGCGGCGTGGTCGATGGGGCGGTGTGTTGGGGGTAGCCCTCAGTGGTTCCTCCTGCTGCTTTCCTCCTCCTGCAACCACGGCAATGTCAGCGCCAAAGGATCGTGTCCCCAACACACATTGATGAGGGGTGAGTGGTGAGCTTACGCTTGGGGCTGTGCCGGGGGCTGCTGTCCGGGCTGCTCAACACCACCATCGGTGTACCGGAAGCGCCTGCCGGGGGCTGGCCGCTCGTCGAAGCCCTGGGCCTCTTCACCCTCTGGGCCAGTGTTTCTGTATCCCTGCAAAGATGAAAACAATCCAAGATAAGCAGCACAGTTTGAGGAGACGGGGATGACAAAAGGGAACAAGAAGCTTACTCCTCCACCACCTCCTCCTCTGCTGCCTTCCTCTTCCTCCTTGGGCTGAGGGACCCGAAGTCAAAGATGACCTCCGCGTCGACGTCTGCCAGAGGAGGGGAAGAAGGCGGAGTCTGAACGTGCTTGGACGAAGAAGAGGCAGATGCTTTCTTCTTCGCCACCACGGCCTTCACCAACTTCTTCGCCGTCGCGGCCCTTGTCTGGCGCGCGGACCCCTCCTGGGCTTGCCGTGGTTGAACGGCCCTGCCGGGCCGGACCGGCTCGCCAGAGGTGTCCCACCGCAGGACTCGCCCTCTCCCCATGACCGGAGGGTCGACAGCCTCGGCCTCCTCCGACGACGACTCGTCGACCACATCTTCGACGAGAGGGGCCCCGGTGCCGGCGCTGCTGGCTTCCCAGCGGACTCCGCCCACTGGGCAAGCTCCTTCTCCTCCGCGGCCGCCGCGGTCTTATCCTCCATGCAGCTGGCGCTGCCGGCCTCCTTGGCGAGCTCCGCCTCCGCCGCCCTGGCGGCAATGTAATCCAGCTCCGCCTGGGTGGTGTCCTGGACGAGCCGCGGCTCATCGTGGACGTACTTCTCCTCTAGGGTGTCGAAAAACTCCTGCACCTGCTCCTCCGGCGGCTCAGCCCAATTTGGGACGAGGCCGTGTGCGTTGAACTCCGGCATCATGGCGATGATGTCATTTCGACGCGAGTTGTTGCTCAGCAGGACCACCCACGCCGGCAACTTAAACAAGGGCCCCTTGGCGACCTTGCCAGCCTTCACGGTGGCCTTCGTGGACTTGCCGGACCGCTCGACCTTCCCGTCGCGGTTCACGTCGAGTTGGAAGAGCCGCTGGCAAAAGTGGGCGTGCCCCATCACCGTGAGGTTGTGGTCGAGGCCGGGGCGAAGCCTCATGATGTCAGCCGCATTCGTGAAAAGCCAGGCCGGCCTCCCCTTGTTGTGCAGCGGGGCGATTCGGCGGCGGATGAAATCTGCCCCGATCATCTCAAGGGTAAGCCCGGCCTCGGTAAGGCGAAGAATCCTGGCGGTGGCGATCATAAGCTTCGCATCGTCGGCATCAACATCGCTCTAGTCACTTTGATGAACCGGCGGCGCCTGGCGAATCTCGCAGAATGCTGGTGGATCCTCCTCCTCGATCCAGCACCACCGGCCCCGCCATTCTTCCCACCTCTCCTTATGGGTGCCCTCTAGGTATGTCCCCTTGGACCTTGGGATCCAGGTGATGCAACCGGAAATGGCGGCCCCCTTCTGGATCCGAGGGAACAAGTAGTGGCGGAAGAGCGACGTGTTGGGATGCACCCCGACGAAGCCCTCGCAGAGGTGTGCAAAGAGAGCCATGCACGCCACGGCATTAGGGGTAAAATCCAGAAGGTGGAAGCCGTAGGTGTGCATGATGTCGCTGAAGAAATCAAAGAAGGGGGGCAGAGGCCGCAGGAGAAGTAGTCAACGAAGAACGGGTACCGATTTGGGCCAGCCTTGGCGAAGGCAGCAGGGATGACGTGCGTGGGCGGGTGCCCCGTCGTCTCCCCTCCCGTCTTGCACCCCCACAGATGCTTGAAGTAGTCCCGGAGGTGGACCGCGTCGACCGCCGTGGGGAAGTAGGCGGATTGCGTCCGCCGCACCGCCAACTCACTCTCTGGCGGTTCGCTTGTCCCGGCATCCTTGGCCACTCCCTTGCCTCTGTTGGTTTTGGGTGCCATGGCGGCTGCGGGTGGCGAGGAATGAAGGATGGCGAAAGTGCGGCGGCGGCGAGCGAAGGCAAGAGCTTGAGAGGGAGGAAGAAGGGGACGGCGGTTCCGAGATTGGGGAAAGGACGGAGGGTAAATGAGCAGCGCGCCCGCGGTTATTCCTTTTTACGGGGAAGGCGCGGGCCGCCTCTTTTCCCATTAACTGCGATGTGACGCATGCCTGCAGGAACCGCCCCACGCATGACCCCCACATCACGCACGACTCTCCATGTCGCGCGTTCAACGCGGGTCGTGGGGAAGTGCAGCAGACGAGAAGTTAGCACAGTAAAAATCCCGCCCCGACTGCCCGCGCATCGTTTTGGGTCTGGCCCAACAACATGTCGCGCTTATGTGTGGCCCAGACCCGGGGGCTCCTGTCAGTGTACAAAAGTAGGGGCTCTCCTTTCGACCCCTTTACTTGTGCACGGGCAGTCAGAGCCACGTGCCACGGCCACACTTAGCAGTGCAGAGGAGGGAAGCCGGAGAGAAGCCAAAGCACAAGCCAAACCAAGGCAATGCCAAGAACAGAGACACAAAGAGCAGAGAGGCGAGCTGGACTCCCCCGGCAAGACCCTTGCCGGGGCGACCTCCGCGGCCCCGGCAAGAGCCTTGCCGGGGCAGCTTGCCCAACACCAACAAAGCGAGCCACCCTTGAGCCCAGGAGTTCCAAACACCGCCAACAACTACATTGGAACCAAGGCTCGAGAGGCACCTCCGTGGTGGCTTGCAGATATTCGTCAAGATCATGAACATATGAGATCAAATGAGGACCAGAAGATGGCGACCCTCGGCGGGATCCTAGCCGAGGAAATCCACAAGACCCCCAGCAAGCACCTTGCCGGGGACGACTGCAACGCCACAGCAAGACCCTTGTCGGGCCCCCGGCAAGACCCTTGCCGAAGGCATCAGCGGGGCCACTGCCAGGTCCGCATCAACCAAGACTCCGCCGTCGTTCGCATGCAGATGCCAGACCAACCAGCTGGGCAGGCACCTGCGTGGCAACATGCGACTTCTAGGACAACTCAGCCAGCACCTGCGTGGTGGCATGCAGATCTTTGTGAAGGCCCTGCCACCGCGCCACCTCAGCTGCCTGCCTGCCTACATGGCACCGCACGCATAGCTGGCCCGGGCGCGTGTCGATGCAAGGCGGAGCGGCAACGGACGGGATGGGCCTCGTTCCCGTCCCCGATAAAGCTAATGGACACCTAAGTAGTGCATTTTATTCGCTTTGTCCCGTAATGCCGGGCGATAAGCTCACGCACTGTACACCTTTCCACCTCCTGTATGCCACTGTGGCGACCCCTTTTCGACTATAAAAGGAGGCCCGAGGCATACTGGAGGGGCATTCGGCTCTTTTGGGCAAGTTGCACCCCGTAGCTAGCTCAAGAACACAAGAACACTCAATACATCCACCAAAGTAGGACTAGGGTACTACACATCTTCGCGGCCCGAACCTGGGTAAACGACCCATGTGCTGCCTGTCAGACCTGCTCTTTGCACAACCTCGCGCCCGCCGACCATAGAAGGGATCCCAGTGACCCCATAGGTGGCGTTCCCACCTACAATCATCGTTTGCGATTAATGCATCGCACACAGTTCGTCGAATGGTCTCTTATCGTAGTGTCGCATTAGCAGCATCCTGCAGTAGTGCGAGATCAGGCACTGGTAATTGCATAGGAGGGGTGGTTTTCATACTTCATACCTTGCTGATGTGATGTTGTCGTTGGTGTACTCTCGGCCGCCTCCACACGATGAAGATTCTTCGGCCACAGCAGCACCCAACCCTTGCATTGACCAAGCCACATCGAGGTCTCGTCATCCTCTCCCCCGAGCCATACTGGAGGAGCCAAACCCTCGTGGCCCGCTTTGACACTCACCAAGGAAATCCTGAAGGCGCCAACAGGGATCGGTTAGCCGTGGAACAAGCTTTCCTTGGGCTTCTCTATCGTCACGGTTCCCACGTCCATCTTCTAGCCGTTGATCATGTACAGTATGGTGCATGGGGTTTGGTCGGCTTGTAAAGACATGTCTGCGACGTCAGACATCTGAAAGGCAATGGAAGCAGAATATTATAGATATGTTGGTCGGATGCGTAATTACCGTGAGGGCTTCAAGCTCAGGCAAAGTCGAACCCCACCTTGCACGCCACAGACAGAGGATGGGCTGCTATGAGCAGGTGTGGGACCTTGTGTGGTAGCGGCAGTAGGTACTATTGGTGCGATGTCCATCGAGTTGCTCCCGATGAAGCTGGACATGGCAAAGTCTTGTGGCCCTTTGTCTGGCTTTTTCTTCGTCCACTCGACAACAGCTGGAACCAAGGCCTCCGCCGAAGATAGAAAATCTACTCTGCAGGAAGATACTGTTGCATCGACTACCACTTTGAGCAACTCAGCTTTCATGGTTTCTTGGCTCTCAGCTGTCGCTTTGGCCAACTCAGCTTTCATGGCTTCTTGGCTCTCAGCTGCTCTTTAGTCGACCGCAACTGCCACCTTCTCATCGATGTTCACCTGACTAAACTTCCTTCTTTTCCTTTTGGCCTCTGGGTCCTCGTGGTAGTAGTACGTCCATGTGGCGTCGTGTCCGACGCCGTGCACACATCCATACTGCGGCCCCTGGCCCTCAGGAAGTCCCTTGAATATGTTCAAGGCCCGGTTGAGAGTGGTGTCTCACTTGGGCCTCGCCGACGAATGAGACGAGGAGTCGCTTTTGGCCGCAAGCTTGTTGTGTTGATCTTTCTGCAAAACGAGAGCTGACCATTTAGAAATGTTACCACAATGTGTAGTCGAATTGATCATAACTAATATAAGTAAGGTGGCAATTACTATTATTCTCATCAACTTCCTCGTGGGCTCGTTAGTGTAGAAAACCTTTTTGACTCTGTCCCACTTGTACCGAGCCCTGATGATGTAATGCTCCAGCTGGTCGGTGAACTCCGCCAAGGGGTCTGAGATCCCCGCGGCTTCACGTTCCACGTCGTCCTTATCCCATATGGGTTTCTTGCCAAGGTAACCAAGGCTCCTGAGGAAGTGGTTCCCAGTGTTCCTTAGCTAAAGCCTCTTGAAGTTCTCAAACTTATGCTTGGCATCTTTGGTGGCGCAAGTTTCCTTAATTTTTTAAAGTCCTCTTCCGAAAGTGTGGTATTTTCCTCAAAAATCTTGGAGTATGGTTCATTCTTGGTAATCGATCGTTTCACCCTGACTTTCCAGGCGGACGAAGTGTCGCTGAACTTCCCCACAGCGGCGTTGTTTATCTTCTTCATGCCATCATCTTCCCATGGATCTTTGACGTAATCCCAGCCGGGGAAATGGTATCTCTAGTGCAACTTCATTAGGAGGAGGTGCACCATATTTTTTGGTTTAGCCCTGAACTCCTTGTCGTTGATGCTCGCGACTTCCCGTAGGATGCATCCGAGTTGGTTGTCGTAGTTCATGCAAGCTTCAACCGGCAATAGTGGCTCAAATTTCCTGGGGCGTACCTCTATAACCGCAATTCTGCCAGTGTCAAGCATGTTAGGTTTTCGTGTCCTCGAACTCTTCTGCTTCAGCCCCAGTATCGGGCCCGGTCTCGGCACCGGTGTCGGTACCACTGGAGCCAGTGTCGGGGTCGATGGCAGTAGCACCGTCCGCTATGACAAGGGGGTCGGCGCCCTGTCCTTCCCGAGTACACGAAAAGTCAAGGTAATTGTGTTCACCCTGTAAGGGATTGCTGACCACATGATAATCGGAAGCCCAAACTTCGTCATTGTTTGACATATTCCTACGTATGGGTTAGTTGCTCGTTCAATTCTCAAACTATATATAATAAAATGGATAATGACATTAAAAAGGCCTATGGTTTGCTGGAATGCCGTTTCATTCCCGTCCCGGCAATTCTTGGGCACTCGATATGTCCTTCTTTCTAGTACAAGTCGTGCCGAAATTCATGGGAAATTTTGGCATGACCTTTGTGAAGGAAATATGCCCTAGAGGCAATAATAAAGTATTATTTATTTCCTTGTATCATGATAAATGTTTATTATTCATGCTAGAATTGTATTAACCGGAAACATAATACATGTGTGAATATATAGACAAACAGAGTGTCACTAGTATGCCTCTACATGACTAGCTCGTTAATCAAAGATGGTTATGTTTCCTAGCCATAGACATAAGTTGTCATTTGATTAACGAGATCACCTCATTAGGAGAATGACGTGATTGACTTGACCCATTCCGTTAGCTTAGCACTCGATCGTTTAGTATGTTGCTATTGCTTTCTTCATGACTTATACATGTTCCTATGACTATGAGATTATGCAACTCCCGTTTACCGGAGGAACACTTTGTGTGCTACCAAACGTCACAACGTAAATGTGTGATTATAAAGGTGCTCTACAGGTGTCTCCAAAGGTACTTGTTGGGTTGGCGTATTTCGAGATTAGGATTTGTCACTCCAATTGTCGGAGAGGTATCTCTGGGCCCACTCGGTAATGCACATCACTATAAGCCTTGCAAGCATTGTGACTAATGAGTTAGTTGCGGGATGATGTGTTACGGAACGAGTAAAGAGACATGCCGGTAACGAGATTAAACTAGGTATCGAGATACCAACGATCAAATCTCGGGCAAGTAACATACCGGTGACAAAGGGAACAACGTATGTTGTTATGCGGTCTGACCGATAAAGATCTTCGTAGAATATGTGGGAGCCAATATGGGCATCCAGGTCCCGCTATTGGTTATTGACCGGAGACGTGTCTCGGTCATGTCTACATAGTTCGCGAACCCGTAGGGTCCGCACGCTTAACGTTACGATGACAGTTTTATTGAGTTTTGATGTACCGAAGGAGTTCGGAGTCCCGGATGAGATCGGGGATATGACGAGGAGTCTCGAAATGGTCGAGACGTAAAGATCGATATATTGGACGACTATATTCGGACTTCGGAAAGGTTCCGAGTGATTCGGGTATTTTTCGGAGTACCGGAGAGTTACGGGAATTCGTATTGGGCCTTAATGGGCCATACGGGAAAGGAGAGAAAGGCCTCAAAAGGTGGCCGCACCCCTCCCCATGGTCTGGTCCGAATTGGACTAGGGAAGGGGGGCGCACCCTTCCTTCTTTCTCCTTTCCCCTTCCCTTCTCCTACTCCCACAAGGAAAGGAGGAGTCCTACTCCCGGTGGGAGTAGGACTCCCCTCCTATGGCGCGCCTCTCCCCTTGGCCGGCTGCCTCCCCCTTGCTCCTTTATATACAGGGGCAGGGGGGCACCCTAGAGACACAACAATTGATCCTTGAGATCTCTTAGCCGTGTGCGGTGCCCCCCTCCACCATATTACACCTCGATAATACCGTTGCGGAGCTTAGGCGAAGCCCTGCGTCGGTGGAACATCATCGTCGTCACCACGCCGTCGTGCTGACGAAACTCTCCCTCAACACTCGGCTGGATCGGAGTTCGAGGGACGTCATCGAGCTGAACGTGTGTAGAACTCGGAGGTGCCGTACGTTCGGTACTTGATCGGTCGGATCGTGAAGACGTACGACTACATCAACCGCGTTGTGATAACCCTTCCGCTGTCGGTCTACGAGGGTACGTGGACAACACTCTCCCCTCTCGTTGCTATGCATCACCATGATCTTGCGTGTGTGTAGAATTTTTTTGAAATTACTACATTCCCCAACACTTTGCTTAAAAGTGGACATATCGAGCGCCTGAAATTCGCCGGAACGGAAATGAATCAACATTCCGGTAAAACATAGGCCACTCGGAATGAGATTCCCTGAAAGATCATATATTGCAGAAATAAAGCCATCATTTGGCACATCATATATATATGGCAAATACAACAGCCAACACCATATTGCAGAATTTGGCACATCAAAAATTCCTAATACTTATCCCTAAATCACTCTGAACGGTAAAAAGAAATCCTAGGGTTCATACACTCATAATTTCAACACTTGTCAAATAGTGAACAAGAAACCCTAGAGCACTATAACTAATTAAATCCTAACGGCAGCAGCACCTAGGGTTCATATATATATCATCATCCACTAAATCCTAATGTTGAACTATAATGGGCTGCAGTTGAACTAATATCCTGTAACTAAATCCTACTATTAAAATAAAATCCTATAACTAAAATCCTAATGAACCCTAGCTAACGACCACCAGGAACCCTAGCTACTGTTGAATCCTAGCTAGTGTTACACAGAAGAGAGGGGGAGGGTAGAGAGAGAGAGCTCACTGGAGGGCTACAGAGGGCGGAGGGGGAGGCGGCGACGAGGAGAAGAGGCGTGCTCGAGTGGCGACGGCCCGTGCTTCGGTGACCTCGGGTGGCAGGGGAGACCGCAGCGATGATGACGAGGCTAGGGTGAGGGTGCGGCGACCATGGTGCTGGGAGGGGTCCGGCGATGACGGCGAGGGCACGAGGTCGATGACGGTGTGGG
The DNA here is from genome assembly GCF_002575655.3 of Aegilops tauschii subsp. strangulata. Taxonomy (NCBI): domain Eukaryota; kingdom Viridiplantae; phylum Streptophyta; class Magnoliopsida; order Poales; family Poaceae; genus Aegilops; species Aegilops tauschii. Next base: position 161,163,905 of record NC_053038.3, read on the forward strand.
CGTGACAGCGGCGACAGGAAGAATCGAGGAAACTATGGAGAGAGGGGGATTTGGGGGAAGAAATGGGAGGCCCGCGCGTGGTTAACTTAAAATAGCAGTAGCAAGGGTTAGTAACTCACACTATAGCTAACTTAGCTATAGTGCGGGCAGGAAAAGCGCACTACTGCTATTCTTAGTAGCGGTAGCAAGCTTTTTCACAACACACACTATAGCTAAGTTAGCTATAGGGCGTTTCTAAAAGACGTGCTACTCCTATGTGAAGTTAGAGGCAGGCGCGTTTTCCTCTCCATTTATTCTTTCCTTTTTATTTTCTTTTTCTTTTCAATTTCTTTTTCTTTTCTTTTTCTTATTCCTTTCCTTTTTCTTTTTCTTATCATTTTCTTATTCCTTTCCTTTTGCTTCTTCTTTTCATTTCCTTATTCCTTTGACTTGTACGTAACGCGGGTATATTAATAGTGCATAACATATAGGTACATCATTTGACCGATAACGCGGTTGAGTGTGGATACAAAATAGGTACGAATATAAATGTTGTTTAGTACTCAGCGGCGACGTTTTCGTTTCTGAGTGAACTTCTTTCCTTTCTTGTTCGCTGTCGAATAATTGAGCCCCTCATTGTTACATTTTCTTTTCCGGATTACGATCTTTCTTCGGTAATGTAGTCTTGATTCTTCTTTTGACGTAAGCTTCATTGTCATTGTCAACTTCCCTCATAGGGTTGCCGTACTGGTCGTAGACTTCCTCATTGGCGACTCCATCATTCCGACGATGTTCCTTTTGCCTCTCCTCACGACAACACGCTCGGATTGCTCGGGGCGGTTAGGAAGAAGCATTGTGTCATGTGCTTAGCGTGTACCCATGGCTCATTTTTGGCGATGTCATTCACAGTAGCGCTCTTGGCGTCGGGTATGGACATGGTGGTGAAAAAACGGTTTTCTCTTTGGACGGACTTAGCCCATCTGACATGGAACATCGTCGCACTGTGTAGTCGAGAGTAGTCAAGCTCCCAGATCTCTTCGACCCTTCCATAGAATCTTTCAGTTGCGTCGTTGTTGTCGGTCATGCATCCCTGAGTTTTGGTAATCACTGTTCATATGAGCAATCTGTCGGTAGAGCCCTCTTCTGTGGGGTTAGAAAGAACATGATTTTTGAACCAAGTAAAGAAAGTGAGGTTGTGATCTCTAATAACTTCGGCATCCGTCCTGCATAGCCCCTGGTCATGGGTATTTCTTGCGGCGGTTTTTTTGTGCAGTGATACGAAAGAATCTACCACATCTAGGTGTTGTAGAACTATGAAGTTTGATATGTCAAAGTCGTTGCGTCTACCATCGTGTCCACATGAAGTTCCCTCCGGCCGTTGGTGCGAGCTTCACCTTCGAGCCTCCCAAGGTGCTTGTTGACGGGAAAACCAACAACAGGGTCTCTGATGCCTAGATAATTCTTGCAGAAGGAGATGCACTCTTGGGTAAGAAGCCTTGGATGATGCTTCCATCCGGACGGGACATGTTACAAACAAATCCTTTGATCACCCCATTCATCCTCTTGAACAGCATCATGCTGTGCAGGAATGTCGGCCCGAGGTCGATGATGTCATCCACAATGTGGAGACACAAATGCACCATGACATCTAAGAACGCAAGCGGGAAGTACATCTCAAGCTCATTTAGTATGACAACGATCTCTTCATGTAGCCTTCGGAGTTGCTTCACATTGATCGACTTTCGAGAGATAACATCAAAAAAGTTGCAGAGACCAGTAAGCATGTAACGGACGTGTTGGTCCATTATCCCTCTAATGGCAATAGGAAGTATCTGCCTCATCATCACGTGACAGTCATGAGACTTCATACCGCTGAACCTTTTCTTCTTCGTGTCTAGAAATCTGCTTGTCTTCCCACATTAACCAGAGCTAACTTTGATTCTGTAAGGAACTTGAAGAATTGATCCACATCCTTCGGATTTAAGGTGAAGCAAGAAGGGGGCAATATTTATCTTCCTTATAGTTGAGTTTTTGTCCCTGTCCCCCGCCTCCGTCTCCGCCTCCGTGTCCTCTGCCGACTTTTTACTGGGCATGTGGAGATCTGCCCCGATTTTTAAATCTTCTTAGTCTTTTCTTGCCTTCGGCCCATCCTTGGTCTTGTCCGGCATGTTCATCACTGTCCCAAGCAAACTCTCAAGGACATTATTTGTGATATGCATTGGATCAAGGCAATGAGGCGTGTTGAGTTTGGGCCAGTACTCTAAGTCCCAGAAAACTGGCCTCATTTTCCATACCTTCAGCAGCGGCTCCAGTGCTTTTTTATCTTTCCCAGTGCGGGGAACTCTTTCCAGTTTTTTCAACAACTCATAGATTTCAGCGCCGCTCCTCTTACGTGGAGGTCCTCGATGCTCGGCCTCACCATTTAATAGATCTCCATGGTTTCTCCACGGGTCATCCTTCTCGAGCCATCTTCGATGCCCCATGTACATAATTTTCCCAGACCTGCCATCTTTCGTTAGCTGCTGAGACATTGTATCATCCACGCACCGGGTGCATCCACAATATTCGTGGCACACCTGTCCTGCTAGATACCCTTAACCGACATAGTCATGCACCATCGTGATCAGTGCGGCTCTCATATATAAATACTCTCCTTTGCTGGCGTCCCATGTCTTGACTAGTGTTTTCCATAACGTGTCTCAATCCTCTTGCAGTAGCCCCAGATACAGATTAATATTATTTCCCAGTTGTTTTGGCCCTTGAATCAGCATGCTCATGTGTATGTACTTTGACTTCATGCACAACCAGGGGAGCTTGTACATCCATACAAACACGGCCCATGTGCTATGGTTGGTGTTCTAGGTGCCAAATGGATTCATGGCATCGGTACTCGCATGAAGCACTATGGTCCTTGCATCTCCTTCGAAAAATCAATATGCGGCATTGAACGCTCTCCACTGGCTTGCATCCACGAGGGGTCTTAGTTTCGGATCATCTCCATCGTCGGGTTTTTCCTCTCCGCGTGTCAACGCATTAGCTTTGCTTCCCTAGGATCTATGAAATAACGCTGCAAATGGGGAGTGATTGGTAAGTACCATACAACTTTCTGAGGACATTTATTTCCTGCCTTCTTGTATCAAGAAGCATTGCACAACGGACAACAGGTTTTTCCTGCGTGCTCCTTCCGATAAATGATGCAATTGTTGATGCATATGTGGTACCTAACATGCGGCAGATCAAGAGGGCACACTATTTTTCTTGGCCTCGTCAACACTAGTAGGACACGGGTGCCCTTCGGGGAGAACCTTCTTTAGATACTTGAGAAGCTCATCGAGACTTCTGTCGGTCCATTTCTTTTTAGCCTTCATATTTAGAAGTTCCAGCATGAAACTCAAGCGGGTCACCTCTGGATCGCAACCACCATACAATGGACTCTTTGAGTCTTTCTCCAGTTGCTCAAGCTTGGACTCCTCCCTAGAAGTAGCTCTGTCGCTAGTTGTCTTCTTGTGAAGCAGGTCTCGAACATGAGGGTTCCCCATGATTGAACTTAGTACCAAAGAAGGCTAAGGTGTGTTCGTGGCTTCTCCCTCATGTCCGGCCTCATCTCCGCCTCCATGTGCAGCTTCCTCTACGCTGTCATGTCCGGCCTCTTCTCTGGCGCCATGTCCGGCCTCTTCTCCGCCACCATTATCGGTTGTCATCTCTTCGTCTAGCCCAACAATGTCGTCATTGGCTGCCCCATCGACGTCATCATCTTCACTTATCCACCGAGTATAGCCATCCACGAAACCATGCATGAGCAGGTGCGCTTTCACATGACCTCCCTGAAAGGGGTCGTGCAAGACTCCTCCTTTGCATTTTCGACACAGACTTAAAATCTCCTTTCAGTTATTTTCATACATGTCTTGCACCGCGGATCGTAACCATCTTTCACCAGCGTTCCGCTGACCTTCATGATCACCTGCGTGGTATAATTAATAAGCAAAAGGATTATAAACGCATCCATGCATGAATGCATCAAAGTCATATGAAAATTATGCATGACCTTCCCTAAAAAGGACATATAGAGTTTGCCCGAAATTCGCCGAAACGGAAATAAATCGACATTTTGGCAAAACATAGGCAACTCATTATGTCATGCAAGATCCGACAAATACACATATGTATGCGGAAACTCAAGCATGCCACATGCACATTCCTACCATCATATAGCGCAAACACACATATTTCCATTCTTGGAAAGCACAACTTTTTACTCACCCACCATCAGCGCGAAAGAGGAATCGAGCACATGGTAGATGGCGGCCGATGCCGCAATCTAGGGATCAAAAGTAGTGGACTAAGATGCGTGCATGGCTTACTTATAAAATGGCTAGATCTAGTTGGAAGGAGATGCTCTACCTAACTAATGGAGAGGGAGGCAGAGCTAGCTAGTGAGACAAAGGTAGGAGTGGAAAGGGAAGGAGGGAGAGACAAATAAAGTGAGGAAGAAGCTAGCTAGAAAGAGAGGTCATTATTGAAGGAGATGGTGTATGGGGGCATTAATGGGGAGAGAAGAGAGGTAGGAGAAGGAAGAACTAATAAGTGAGGGAGGTAGAGGAGGGAGAGGGGAGGGGAAGGGGGGAGAGGGAGAGGGAGGGTGGGGAAAAGGTGGCTGCTACATGTAGTAGTAGTGGGGGACAGCTAAAGGCGCTACTGCTAATCACCATAGCTGTAGCACATGTCGGCGGAACATCGTTGTTGCTAAGTGGGGGCCACCTATTGGCGCCGTACACACACAGCGGTAGCGGTGGTCGCAAAAACGCACTACTGCTACTGCTATAGTAGTAGTGCGGTTTTGCACCCACTGCTACTACTATGGGCAGCCCCCGTCGGTGGCCATGGGACCACTTAGCAGTAGCATGGCGCGGCCTACACGTGCTACTACTACTTCTCTACCTGTAGCATGCTCTCTTGTACCTCGCTACTAATAATTAGGATTAGCGCATCTCTTGTCCCCTCGCTACTCCTAAGATTCTATCTATAGGCTTTCTCCTAGTAGCGGATCAATCAATCTAGTTGGCCAAACCAAACTGATATACCGGATAGAAATACAAAGCTATAACAATCATGCATAATAAATTTCAGAAAAGACTCAATTACTTCTCATGAATATTAGATCATAAACACACCGCAAAAGAAGTTTACATCAGATAGACCTCCAAGAACATCGAGGAGAACATGGTATTAAAGATCAAAGAGAGAGAAGAAGCCATCTAGCTAGTAGCTATGGACCCGTAGGTCTGTGGTGAACTACTCATGCATCATCGAAAGGCGGCAAGGATGATGTAAAGGCCCTCCATGATCGATTCCTCTTCTGGCAGAGTACCGGAAAAGGCCTCCACATGGGACCGTGAAAGAATAGAAGCTTGTGGCGGCGAAAAAAGCATTTTGGGTGGCTCTCTGTTGGTTTGGGAATATTTGGGGATTTATATAAGTGGAATTAGGTCAAATGGAGTTAAGTGGGGCCTACAAGCTCCGGGGAAGCCCCCATGAGCTTGTGGCTCTCTCGTATCTCGTCTGGTCTCCTCCCGAAGATTCGAGGGTCCCTTCTGGTCCAAAAAATAAATCCAAAGATTTTTTCCCCATTTGGACTTTGTTTGATATTGATTTTCTGAAAATAAAAAACACAACTGGCACTTGGCACTAGGTTAGTCCCAAAAAATGATATAAAATAGCATATAAATGTATATAAAACATCCAAGATTGATACTATAATAGCATGGAACAATAAAATATTATTGATACGTTGGAAACGTATCAATGTATCACAGTACAACCCGCACAGGGGCCTTACTAACCCAAAGGCCTCCCATGTGGACCCGCATAAGGCCAACCTCTCACTTTTGCCTGTGAGTTCTGCAATGCCCATCTCCTAACAAGCTGAGAATACTACCCTAGCCAAAAGGTCTCCGGTGATTTATGATCGTTCTGCGTTTTGCCGGGCTCAAACAGGAGCTTCCCGCACACACATGTTGACGCTTTCAGTGCAGTGGGGTCGCATTTCTCAATAGCTAACTTGGATGCTTGTCCAACATAGGCAAGAGACACACATATACTACACGCAAAAACAATGTATGTAATACAGTAACATTGTTTCAAATTATAAGAGGTTGATTCGCCTCCTCATTAGTCGAGCACCGCTTCAGAATCTTCTCCATCTTGTAGGCGTCCACGACGTATTTGGCCTCTGCCCCGGCCTCCTCCTACAATGGATCCAGTGGAGGACACTACGCAGTGCCATGGACGATAAGGCCCAAATCGGCAGCAGGCAGCTGCACCCTCACACTAGCCAATTTCCGCATGGTGCCCTATACGTCACAGAGTACTGCCAGTCAAGGAGCTGCAAGGTGCCCACACCAGCAACTTGATGACGCCATTCAAGGTGTCATCGAGGTCCTCTTCACCATGGTATAGTGTCTCGTACGCCATACCTAGCACATTATGCGTCCGCTATGCGAGGTCGGCGACATGCTGGATCTGCTTCACCGCGTCTACATGGACGACATCAAGAAGTGGCACTATAACAAGTAGACCCCGTTAGACCATAGTTCAAGCAAGGGGAACCTCGAAATAAATCAAATCAAACAAAAGCTTACGCATAGCGGTGGTCTCCAGGTCCTGAAGTCGCTTCATCAACTTCTTCACCTAGAATAGCACGTCGGGCCTCACCGGCCTGCTATGCGGCGGCCTCCTTTTGCTTCAGGGCAACCGCTTGCTTCAGTAGCTCCACGTCTTTGCTGCCAGCAAGCTCTCAAGGATGACTACCTTCTACTGGTACTCCTTGAGCTCGCCATCCATGATGCCCACTACAGTCTGGAGCTCGCCACGTGACTTCTCCGACTCTTGCAGCTTCTGCTATAAGTCCGCAGACTCCTTAGCAGCTGCGGAACAAGAAGTCGAAAGCAATTAGCCAGAACACAAGATCACAGTAAAATATTATTGGATCAGACGCAGCCCAATGACTTACAGATGGATTCGGTGGAAAACGTCGACATGCGCACAACCTCCTGCCGCTGGGCCTCCAGCTGACACTTGATGTCGCCAAGATCACCCTACAGAGCTGCCCCCTTGTGACGACCCGAGACCGGCGCTCCAGATGCCTTTCATGTATTCCGAGTTTCGTCGTGTGCTTTGTTTTGTTTGTTGCATCCGTCATTGCATCATGTCATCATGCAACCCCCTTTTTGAAAACTCAACTAAATAAATTGCATAGATCGTTGATCTATTTAAATCGAGGGAAATCACATGGTGATTTCCCTTTATAACATATCCTCCCAATATTTTAGGGAGCTATAATAAAATAATCCATTAGTTTGGAATTAACCAGAACACACTTGCATTTTAGTTCTCATGCCTTTTTGCTTCATGTTTGTTCTCCAAACTTTCTCCATAATTCTTTCTCCATTTATCGAGGCTCCTCCTAAATTCTGACACTCCTAAAACCTCGTCCTAGTTCAAACTATTTGAATTAAATTCAAATGAGTTTGAATTAAACTCTTCCATATCGCGTGAAATTTCTTTTCTTGGGCTAAGTATAATTCTTAGACTATGTAGGAGAAGTTTAGCATTTTCCAAAAACCCTAGCTATTTCTTTCCTTCCCTTTTTCTTCTGTCTATTTTTCTGTAGATGGGAAATAGCGAGAAGGTTGGCCTTTTTGCTCCGAAGCTGTAACCAGCCCATCTAACCTCCTAGGCCCAGCCTCCAAGGCCCATCCGCAGCCCAGCCGGTGCCCTGTTAACCCTAGCCCCGACCCCCTCCTCTCGATCTCTCCCTCTCGATTACGCAGCGCCGCCACTCACACATGCACACACACAGCCAGAGCCAGGAGGAGCGCCCGCGCCCGATCCCCATGGCGCGCCTCCCCTGCCAGAAGCACCGCCGGCGACCGAAGCCGCCGGAGCACGCCCACCGACCTCCTCTGCTCCACCTCCTTAGCGCCGAGCGCCGCCCCTTCCTCGCGCTCGATCTGCTCCAACTGCCGCCGGCTTCTTCGCTACTGCAGCTGTTTTGCATCTGCTGCTGCACTTCCGTCCGTCCCCGTCGTCCACCGGCCTCCCCTAGCTGCTGACGGCGCCGCCGCTTGCGTCCTCTACTCCGGCCACCTCGCCGAGCCCTTCCTTTGCCCGCATCCGTCCGCTCGCCTCCTGCATGCCCGCGCTACCGCATCGCTGACCCGCGTGTCACCGTGCTCGTGTTCCGTCATGTTCTAGCCCAAGGAGTTGGCTGCGTCAACCTATTGAACGCCTCCGACCGTCATCGCCACGACGGCTTCACTGACCTCTTCACAGCGCACATGACTAAGCTGCCCCTGACTCATTCGACCACCACCATCTCCTCCGTGCTTGCTTGCTGCAGCTGCCATGACCCTCCTCTACCTATTGCACCACCATCACCACGGCGACCTTGCAGGCTACTCCATGCTTCTCCTGGATGCCCTGGTCCCTCCTCTGTCCGGCCACAAGTGCATCGACAGTCGTCCCGAGCATCGGGGCACTGGTTGCCTCTATTTGCGGGTGCTTCGTTTTGTGCTTCATGGAAACATCGCCAAGTACCACTACGCACGGATACGCCAAGACCGTCTCGGATATCACCAAGTACCACGGCACCCATGTTCCGTCACAGTGTCTACGAAATATGTACCACTACATCGGAGACATCGGACCCATCAAGTTCCTCTACAACTCGTGTACAACTACCGTCGCCGTGTACCACTACTTCCACTATGACCGTCCCGAGAACGTCTACTTCCCCTACACCGCCTCGAATCCGATCCTCTCCAAAAATGCACGCTTCAAAGGTATAACCCCGAGGAGACGCCCGTGAATGAATGCATGGGTCTTCTATGAGATGCTCGTGTTTGCACCATGTCTGAGTTGTCACTGCACGTTCCTCCTCATTTACCATGCCGCCTACCCGTGGGAACCCGATAACCGGGATCATCCCACCATCTTTTGCATGTTCCGTACATCCACACTTTCTTTTGCACCGACATCTCGATGAGTTGTCAGATCATTGGAATGTTGCCGTGGCATCATTTCCGTTGTCGTTGCCATGGCACCGCTTTCGTTCCGCCATGGTGACCAAATGCTTCATAACATGCTCATGTCAACATTTTCATAAAATTGCATAAACTTGTATATGTCATTCGCATCATGATAACAACATTTAAAATGTGTAAAATTGTTGTTTGCATTAAATTGCTAAATGTCATGTGGGGATTTTTTGGAATTATTATTTGATGTTTTCGACCTCATTTAAACTTGCCTAAATAGTTAGATTAATTATGCTTCACCTCTCGCCATGTTTAACAACATTTAATATTGATGAGTACATAAACGAGAGTTAACTAAATATTTGAATGTGGTGTTTCGTCAATATGCAATTCGTTGCATATTGAGTTCCACTTAATTTGTAGTATTGTTTGTTGCACTTTGCCATGCCATGCCTCATTAAAATGGACATGCATCATACTTGGGTGAGCATCATGTCATGTTTATGTGTTGTGTGTTTACCATGTCTTTTGCTTCCTTCCGGTTGTGCTACTTCTCGATAGTTCCTGTTTTGTTGCGACCATGAGTATTCGTTTGACTACGTGGGTTCGTCTTCTTGATGGACTCGATCTTCTTCCTAGCGGGTTTCAGGCAAGATGGCCGTCACCTTGGATCTCACTACTATCTTTGCTATGCTAGTTGTCTCGATGCTATCGCTATGTCGCGCTACCTACCACTTGTTTATCAAGCCTCCCAAATTGCCATGATAGCCTCTAACCTTTTCCACCATCCTAGCAAACCATTGTTTGGCTATGTTACCGCTTTGCTCAGCCCCTCTTATAGCGTTGCCAGTTGCAGGTTGTTCCATGTTGGGACATGGATATTATGGGATATCACAATATCTCTTATTTAATTAATGCATCTATATACTAGGTAAAGGATGGAAGTCTCGACCTTTTGCCTGGTGTTTTGTTCCACTCTTGCCGCCCTAGTTTCCATCATACCGGTGTTATGTTCCTTGATTTTGCGTCCCTAACACGATGAGGGTTTATGGGCTCCTCTTAACAGTTCGCTTTGAATAAAACTCTTCCAGCAAGGCCCAACCTTGGTTTTACCATTTGCCTAATAACAACTAAAACTTGCATAGGGACCGACTAGTACCCGAGGATAATTAATCAACCCCCGGGCCGGTGCTCCTCTGAGTGTTGGTCCAAACTAGAGCACCGTGCGGGACTGCCCCTAGGCAACTTAGGATACTTGGTTCCTGTAAGCTTCGCTCATCCGGTGTGCCCTGAGAAACGAGATACGTGCGGCTCCTATCGGGATTTGTCGGCACATCGGGCGGCCTTCCTGGTTTTGTTTTACCATTGTCGAAATGTCTTGTGCACCGGGATCCCGAGTTTGATCGAATGTCCCATGATGGAGGATTGTCTCCGCGGATCGTGAGCTTGTCATGGGCTAAGTTGGGACACCCCATGTCACGCCCAATATGTGATCCTATCCGAGAGGAACTCGAAGGTCCCACCAAGGATAGATCCGCATATTGAAGATGCTTTTGCAAGGCGGATATCATTACATCGTACCATTACATAATAGTTGGGGATACATACGAGGCATACAAATGCAACATGAATACGTCAAACATCATACAAAAGAGAGACATCCGACTACGGATGAAACACAAACAGAAACTCAAACGACATCCATCCTGCTAGCCCAGGCTGCTGACCAGGAACCTATCCCCTGAACGAAGAAGAAGCAGAAGAACTCCAAAACAAGCAAACGTCGCTCTCCCGTCAGATCATCGCATTACCTATACCTGCAACTGTTGTTGTAGTAATATGTGAGCCATGAGGACTCAGCAATCCCATTACCATGGGTATCAAGACTAGGAAAGCTTAATAGGTAAGGAAAGGATAAGTGGTGAGGTTGCAGCAAGCGACTAAGAATTGTATGGTGGCTAACTTACGAGTACAAGAGTAAGATGAGAATCTACACAAACAGTCGCAAACTAGTAATGATCAAGAAGTGATCCTGAACTACTTATGTTCAAAAATAACCTCACCGTGTTCTCTTCTCGAACTCACTCGAAAAGAGACGGTCACGGTTACGCACACGGTTGGTGTATTTTATTTCGGGTCTGGTGTCAAGTTCTATACAACCGAATATTAAAAACTCCCATCTGCCACATAACCGCGGGCATGGCTTTCAAAAGATTAAACCCTGCAGGGGTGTCCCAACTTAGCCCATGACAAGCTCGTGATCCGCGGAGACAATCCTCCATCTCAGGACCCTCCGATCAGACTCTGAATCCTGGTGCACAAGATATTTCGACAATGGTAAAACAAGTCCAGCAAGACCTCCCAACGTGCCGACACCCTGATAGTAGCCGCGCGTATCTCGTCTCAGGCCACGACAGATGAGCTACGTGTACAGGTGCCAAAGAAAATAACCCAGGTTGCCCCGGGCGGCCCTGCACAGTGCTCTAGTTTGGGACCAACACCATCAGCACTGCCCCCCTGTATTAGGTTGAACAACGAACCTCAGGTAGCACTAACTCCCTATGCGTCAAATTTAATATCAGGTTTAGTTATTATGTTGAGAAAATGGTAAAAGTAATGTTGGGCCTTGCAGGAAGAGTTTTATTCAAAGCGAATTATCAAGAGGGGCCGATAAACCCTCACCATGTTAGGCATGCAAAATCAAGTAAAATAACACCGGTATGATGGAAACTAAGGCGACAAGAGTGGAACAAAACACCAAGCAAAAGGCCGAGCCTTCCACCCTTACCAAGTATATATGTGCATTAATTAAATATGACATATTGTGATATCCTAAGATATCCATGTCCCAGCATGGAACAATCTGCACTACACCTGCAACTAGCAACGCTATAAGAGGGGCTGAGCAAAGCGGTAACATAGCCAAACAACGGTTTGCTAGGATGGTGGAAAAGGTTAGAGGCCGACATGGCAATTTGGGAGGCTTGACAAACAAGTGGTAGGTAGCGCGACATAGCGATAGCATCGAGCCAACTAGCATAGCAAAGATAGTAGTGAGATCCAAGGTGACGGTCATCTTGCCTGAAATCCCGCTAGGAAGAAAAATGAGTCCATGAAGAAGACGATCCCACGTAGTCGAACGAATCCTCACAATCGCAACGAAACATGAACTATCGAGAAGGAGCACAACCGAAAAGATGCAAACAACATGGTAAACACGCAACACATAAGCATGGCATGATGGTCATCCAAGTATGATGCATGACAAGATTAAATGTTGTTACTCATGGCAAGAGATGATGAATGCAAGAACATCATATCAAAGCAAGTTTAAATGAGGCCGGTAAAACAACATATAACAATTCTGCTAAGTCCTCATATGCAAAATTTTGAAATTGGTCCAGATCTAAATAAACATTAAGTTAGATTTGTTAGACGGCAATTTAAAGTGCACCATGTTAAACTGTGCATTTTTCTACCCCATTTACATATAAAGTTTATTTAATTCAAAACTACGGTTATTTAGGTATGAAATAAACCATTTTAACATGTCATTTATGCAAATTAATGCAAACAACAATTTTAAATATTTTAAATGAAAGTTAGATATTGTGAAACTGCATGAAATTCTAAGCATTTTTCATATATAACATGCTTCAGTTGGATACATGGATATATAGTTATTGACAATGCAAAACAGTGACATTTTGGTAATATGCATGCACTGGGAAATAACGAAATCAACAGGTAGAGAGAAAAAACATGCACGGACGAGAAGCATTAGAGTGCAGCGGCCCAGAAGTGGAATTCGGCCCAACTGGCTATGGGTGTGTACCCGATTTAAAACAGAGAATAAGGGGGAAAGAAGAATCGGGAGACCGAAGGATCGAACCCAGAACCTCCTGCATTTGGAGTTGCTGCACTAGCCAGTTGGATGGATCAGTGCCGGTATTCTATTAGGGGCTCGGCCGTCCATGAAACATGGAAAGGGCTGCTACTCCGTGTAAGCAAAAATTGCAGAAGAAAAGGAGCAAGCATGGGGATTCGATCTCTTGACCTCGAGGATGCAAACGAGTGGCGCTAGCAACTGCACTCAAGGTGTGCACCTATACGTAACTGGGGCGCCACGCAATACGAACAAAATCGAGGGCCAGGTCTTGATTTCCATAAACGCGTGCTGCTCGCCGGCGTCGATGGTGACGAGCAAGGCAGCGAGCTTGGATGCTGCAGAGCAAGGCATCCAAGGCAGCGAGCTTGGATGCTGCTCGCCGGCGTTGATGGGCCGCCTGCGTGCATGTGGGGCTTCTGCGAGTGTGCGCAGGCAGGAGCACCTGGAGCCTTGTGGACATGGCAGCGGAGCACAGCGAGGCGGGCGGCTGCAAGGCGACGGGCGAGGCTCTGGTTGCACGCGAGAGCCGCTGATGTGCATGCGTGGTGCGGAGCAACACGCGAGGGTGTTGGTGCTGCAAAGTGGACTAGGCTGAAGCCTGAAGATGCATACTTCCCGAACGGATTTGAAGTCTGAACCCAAGCGAAGCAACTACAGAGAAACATGGCCGGTCTTGCAGGTCGAGGCGCTCGGCCATGGCGGGGCGTGCAGGCGGGCATGTGGAAGCGCTGAGTGTAGGTGCTCGCGTGCGTGCAGCAAGGGGTGGCGTGGTGCAGAAGGTTGGCGAGCTCGCGGCCATGGCGGACATGGTGGCCGGAGCTCCTGTCCGGGAGGGTCAGTGTTTACAACGCATGGAACAGAGCAGAGAGAGGGTTGCGCGGTTCGACTGCTCAGCAGCGGCTCGACGAGGAGGACGTGGGAAGGGATGGAGACGGCGAGGCTAGGTGCTGACCGACGCGACGATGCTCCGTCCATGAAGACGAAGCAGAGGAGGAGGAGGACGTGGCCGATGGCGTGAAGGCGAGATGGTGTCCGATCCATGACATAGAGGAAGTAGCCGACGTCGAGGAAGAAGATGGCCAGCGTCGCGGAGCGTGGGGACGAAGGAGAGCACGCCGGCGACGAAGCGCGATGCTCCGGCGCTCTCTCTCTGGTCTTCACTGGAGAAGGAGAAAGAGGGCAGGGGAGAGCCCCTTGGGTGGCGGCGGAGCGGGGGAAACCCTAGGGGGCGCGGGTTACTGGATTTATAGGAGGGGGATAGACGGCGCGACCTCGGCGTCCGTGAAGGAGCTCACGGCGCTGGCGCCGGCTCTGTCTCTGAAGACAACGACGGCGACGCAACGGGGTAGTAGCCGCTAGGCGTCTGGGACTGGGCCGGAACGGGAGGAAGAGGCCCAGGTGGAGTGCTGGGGGTTGAGGCCTTCTCCTTATTTCTCTTATCAAGCCCTTCTGCAAATTTAATTCACACACTAAGAAGGGGAAATAACCAGAGGTTTTGGGAAGAAACCTCTCAGAAATAAAAATATATCTGAACTCCCGGATTAATGAAGTATTTTAAAGAATTGGTCTGGCAATTTTTAAAGGTATAAAAATAATTCAAGTTTGAATTAATTTCAAACTTGAGCCATTTTTGCACCCGACCAAAACAACTCCAAAATAGATGAGATTTTACAGAGGGGTTAAAGGCAAGGTGCGGGATTCATAGGAAAACAAGGAACATTTTTCTGGACAGAGAAATGTCACATGGAAATAAGTGTGATAAAGAAGAAAGGAGAAGTTTGGATGGGATAGAAACTTGAGTGAACTTGACGAATGGTTGCTGGTATGTGTATGTTGCATGAATGAGGTGGAGATAAGAAGAAGAGAGGGTTTCACACAAGAAGACTTAAAGATGCAAACAAAGGCATGATGATTATGATGCAATGCAATAAAAAATGACAAGAGGCACATCCAAAACATGTAGCACATAACAAAATGAGATGAACATGGCAAACAAACAAAGATGGCACAATACAATATAATAAAATATGAACATGATGCAAGAAGAAAAATATATGACAAGGCACTCACCATGATCATGGCAACAACATAGGGAAAATATGCAAAACAATTATGACAATGCCACACCCAATAATACTCATGCCACAAAATAGAAGGAACGAAACAAACAATGGTGATGAAGAAGCCACTTATATTAAAGCCCACATGGAAATCACACATGACAAGGTTGGATAGGTTACAAATAGGAAGGATCGCACTTGGGCTATTACAACTCTCCCCCACAAACAAGACATCTCGCCCCGAGATCTTAGAACGAGAAGAGGAGGAGATGGAGGAAGAGGTAAAACAAAGCTCAAGAGAGACCATGAATGAAGTCAAGAGCACTCGGGTAGAAAAGAGGAACAAGGAATATGACGAGAATCAAAAGCTGAAGGAACAAGATAGACTATGAAACCACTCCGGTTAGGACAAAATAGAAAAGGAATAGGAACGAAAGAATTTGGATAGCATCCGGGTAGAAAAGAAAAGCAGAGGTTGACAAGATGCAAGACTGGAAAGAGGACGCAACACTCCGTTAAAATGGATTAGTAAGGAAAGAACAAGGTCTTGGTGAAACGAGATGATGGGCGAAAAGAGCAACATCACAATGCCTCCGGAACAAAAGAATAGAAGCCAAATCATTGAAAGGAAAAGAAAAGGAGGAACAAAAGACAACTTCCACCATAATTGAATTGAGAAGCATACTTGCAATAAAGGATTGAACGGAGTTGTTGGAAATTCAACAACAAAAAGAATAAGCTTGTTGTGGGCTTATGGATAACATCTCGAAATTATGAGGTGTCAACCGACCATAAACGTAAATGATTGAATAGCTGAGAAGAACGAAGAAATGCAAAACTCCACTTTGAAGTAATGCGGAAAATTAATTGCACGTTGAGATGCAAGAAGAAAAGATACTTGAGAATTAAATCCTTAACGAACCACCGTGAAGAACTCCGGTAACAAAAGGATGATGAGATAAAATTGAAGGATGAAAGAATAAGATTAAAGTCTTGTAGTGATTTAGATGGAGGTACCGACGAGACGACCGAGGAAACTTTGAACTTCGGGAAAGAAAAATGAACAACTTATAAACGAGATATTACTCATCATGAACAATCTCCGGAGGAAGGAATTACTTCACCATGATGAAGTAGAATAAGAATTACATTATGCTTATCCTCAGTAAATTTAATTGATGACAAATGGATTTGGCATGCAACTTATTCTTCTTGAAAAGAGTTGAAGAGAGATATAGCGCAAACTTGAGAAGGTCTTCAACGAGCCACCGGTACGATTTGGGAAGAACGAATGAATTGATACGATAACAAAGGAATAGGAATGTTGAACGAACCACCGTAAGAATTGAAACGAACAAAGAAAAGATAATGAATCACCGGGAAGAATTAGAAGAACAAATATGTTCAAGGGGATTTAGATGCAAAAGAATGAAGAGATCACAAGCTGACTAAAGAAATCTTGAACAATGCACCGGTATGAATATGGAGACGAACGAAGTGGCGTCAGTTTATAATAATTGGAGAACGAAGCTGAAAACTTGGAACGAAGAAATATTCCGAAATGAAGGCCTCCGGATAATCGAAATAGAAAACAACTCCTGAAATACTCCGGATGGGTAGGAAAAGAATCGCACGGTTGGAAACAATTTGAGAGGATAACACCGAGCTAGCACCGCGAATCTTCAAGAGAATTGATCAAGAGTTAAGAGAAACTCTTATTCGGTCTTCAAAGCTGAGAATGACGATGAGAAATACCGTGAAGAATTTAAGAGATACTTCGGAACAATGAATACTAGAAATGTTGAGGGGAAGTTGAAAATAATTTGAAAGCGATCTCGGAGACGACAATTGGTTGATGAAAATTCATTCTTACGTCAAACTTGAAAAGAATTAGAGAATAACTCCGGAAACGAAATTAGAAGAGTCAGGTAAGATCCTGGGAAAAGACCTGTGGGTTATGGGCCCAGTCAAAAGAAACACCGTTGAGATGGATTGAAGAAGAGATGATGCACTGGAACAATTCAAAGACTTATGAGGTGCCAACCTCGAAATAATTGAATGCAAACACGAATCTTCTGAGATGTCTTGAGCACTCTGGAAGGATAAACTGGCGAGAGGCAAACTAGCAAGGGGAATCACTTGAGTCGAGGAAAGGAATATGATCAACAGTGAAAAAAACTTGAATTAGATCCGCCGGAAAGAAAACGAGAGGAACAATGATTAACTAGACGAGAATTCACCGGTTGAGAGAATTGAGGAAAGACTGAAGAGGCTCCGCACGAATGAAATTGATGCTCGAATAGAGGCTGAGACTCTGGGATGAAAAGGGGTGGGAGGGCGGGAAAACAAAGGCAACTTGGAACGGGGAACCGATGAATAACTTGAAGAGAAAAGCACCGGTTGAAATAATTGAGGAAAGAATGCAGAGGCTTCGCACTAGTAGGATGGATACTCGATTACGGACTCCGGCTCCGAGAATAAAAAGAGTGGGCGGGTGGGAATAGAAAAAACAACTTCAGACGCCATTGTTTATCTTTGGACGGGGAAATAGCGTCGTTGAGAAAGAACTGAGGATTAATCTCGCAGAAGACAACGAGGATCGAATGACTCAAAGAGAAGTGTGCCCTATGAAAAGAGCTGAGATCGCAACGAACGAAAACTAACTGCGTGATCCTAAAAAAATTGAAGGGGAAGAGGAGTATATCAAAACACCTACATCAAGATTTCTCACCTAAGCGACGAAGGGGGCTCAGGAGTAAAAAGAATTCCTACTCTCCGATATAAGTAGACTCTGAAAATGGTTTTTTCTATACTCACAACGTCCAACTACGGTCAATCAAGGGGGCTCCTATGGTCTGTCGAGGCTCTAATACCAACTTGTCAGGCCCAATATGCGATCCTATCCGAGAGAAACTCAAAGGTCCCACCAAGGATAGATCCGCATATTGAAGACGCTTTTGCAAGGCGGATATCATTACATCGTATTATTACATAATAGCTGGGGATACATACAAGGCATACACATGCCACATGAATACATCAAACATCATACAAAAGAGAGACATCTGACTATGGATGAAACACAAACAAAAACTAAAATGACATCCACCCTGCTAGCCCAAGCTGCCGAGCAGAAACCTATCCCCTGAGAGAAGAAGAAGCAGAAGAACTCCAAAACAAGCAAACATCGCTCTCACGTCAGATCATCGCATTACCTATACATGCAACTGTTGTTGTAGTAATATGTGAGCCATGAGGACTCAGCAATCCCATTACCATGGGTATCAAGACTAGCAAAGCTTAATGGGTAAGGAAATGATAAGTGGTGAGGTTGCAGCAAGCGACTAAGAATTGTATGGTGGCTAACTTACGAGTACAAGAGTAAGATGAGAATCTACGCAAACGGTCGCAAACTAGTAATGATCAAGAAGTGATCATGAACTACTTACGTCCAAACATAACCCCACCGTGTTCTCTTCTCGAACTCACTCGAAAAGAGATGGTTACGCACGCGGTCGGTATATTTTATTTCGGGTCTGGTGTCAAGTTATCTACAACCGGATATTAAAAACTCCCATCTGCCACATAACCACGGGCATGGCTTTCGAAAGATTAAACCCTGCAGGGGTGTCCCAACTTAGCCATGACAAGCTCACGATCCGCGGAGACAATCCTCCATCTCAGGACCCTCCGATCAGACTCGGAATCCCAGTGCACAAGACATTTCGACAATGGTAAAACAAGTCCAGCAAGACCTCCCAACGTGCCGAGACCCTGATAGTAGCCGCGCGTATCTCGTCTTAGGCCATGACGGATGAGCTACGCGTACAGGTGCCAAAGAAAATAATCCAGGTTGCCCCGGGGGGGGGGAGCCCGCACAGTGCTCTAGTTTGGGACCAACACCATCAGCACTGGCCCCCCTGTATTAGGTTGAATAACGAACCTCGGGTAGCGCTAACTCCCTATGCGTCAAATTCAATATCAGGTTTAGTTATTATGTTGAGAAAATGGTAAAACCAATGTTGGGCCTTGCTGGAAGAGTTTTATTCAAAGCAAACTGTCAAGCGGGGCCCATAAACCCTCACCGTGTTAGGGACGCAAAATCAAGGAACATAACACCGGTATGATGGAAACTAAGGCGGCAAGAGTGGAACAAAACACCAGGCGAAAGGCCAAGCCTTCCACCCTTTACCAAGTATATGTGTGCATTAATTAAATAAGACATATTGTGATATCCCAAGATATCCATGTCCCAACATGGAACAACCTGCACTGCACCTGAAACTAGCAATGCTACAAGAGGGGCTGAGCAAAGCGGTAACATAGCCAAACAATTGTTTGCTAGGATGGTGGAAAAGGTTAGAGGCCAACATGGCAATTTGGGAGGCTTGATAAACAAGTGGTAGGTAGCGCGACATAGCGATAGCATCGAGACAACTAGCATAGCAAAGATAGTAGTGAGATCCAAGGTGACGGCCATCTTGCCTGAAATCCCACTAGGAAGAAGATCGAGTCCATCAAGAAGACGAACCCACGTAGTCAAAAGAATACTCATGATCGCAACAAAACAGGAACTATCGAGAAGAAGCACAACCGGAAGGAAGCAAACGACATGGTAAACACACAACACATAAACATGACATGATGCTCACCCAGGTATGATGCATGACAAGATTAAATGTTGTTACTCATGGCAAGAGATGATGCATGCAAGAACATCACATCAAAGCAAGTTTAAATGAGGCCGGAAAAACAACATATAACAATTCGGGTAAGTCCTCATATGCAAAATTTTGAAATTGGTCCAGATCTGAATAAACATTAAGTTAGAGTTGTTAAACGGCAAGTTAAAGTGCACCATGTTAAACTGTGCATTTTTCTACCCTATTTACATATAAAGTTTATTTAATTCGGAGCAACAGTTATTTAGCTATGAAATAAACCATTTTAACATGTCATTTATGCAAATTAATGCAAACAACAATTTTAAATATTTTAACATGGATGAAAGTTGTATATTGTGAAACTGCATGAAATTCTAAGCATTTTTCATATATAACATGCTTCACATGGACTAGAAGCATAGGCGCGCTATGCTGCGCCGTAAACACAAATTAAGAAAATTCCAATAATCAATACTCATGCAAATAGGAAACAAGCACCGTAAAACACAAATTAAGACAACTCCAAGAATCAATATTGATGCAAATTGTAAAAGTCGGTTATCTATTATATTCTCTATCGATATTTGAAATGACAAATTAGTCTACTAGTCACATCATAAACCTTCTACAGTTTACAGATCGTCCAAAACTACCAAAAGATAGTTTAGATACAAAGTCATATATACCTCACATACTACATACCTGCAAAAAAAAACACACATACTACAGACGACACCGTCCATTGCCTCGTGCCTGACCGGCGACCCCATACCTGACCGGCCATCCAGCATCGCGGCAGTCATCATCCAATACTGCGCACGGCAGCAGCTACACGCCGTGGAGGCGGTCAGGTGGTTCATGACAGAACTCGAGTTGCAGCACATCCAAAAATGGAGTGTCACCGACGTGCCCAGAGGCGAGCGGAAGAGGGTGTGCATCAGCGCCTCGTGCACAAACCGGTCGGGTGCTGCCGGATGAGCTCACGTCTGGGCTTGACTCCACCCCGTGCTCCACACTGTCAAGGTGGTCAAGGACGTGGACACCGCGAATGGCAAATCCAGTCAAAACGAGCTTGCATGTTCCATGTGTTTCCATCCAGCGATAAGGTCCATCAGATTCGTGTGTGTGCTAGCCTGTGCACCTACGTATGCCACTGCGCCGTCAACTATTACCATGCTCATGCGATGTTGCCGCTCCCTCATAACGGGCGGCATGCCTAGCCGACGCTCCGGCGTCCCCGCTTACCGTACACACAGCCGACAAGGGCCGCTGGCAACCCGTAGCTGACAACGTCTCGCACACGATGGTCGGAGATCAGAAGCCGGTTTCATCACAGGAGAAGCACGCGCCTGTGAAGGTCTAGAGGCCATCATCATGCGGACCTCCCGTCTGACGTCGCCTCTCCTTTGCTATCTCCCACCTCTGCTGCTTCCACCCTTTTCTCTCTCACCTTAGTATCCACATGCACGACGACAACCACGACCACTGTAAACTCACTTTTCCTCTCTACAAAGTCAATAAGGCTACACAGGTGACACGGAAATAGCAAAGGCCCAAAATAGCCGACACGAAGGTGCACAGCCGTGACAAAACAATCCATCTGAAGCAAACCATCAGTCGACCGGCCCACTGACATACAAGGCACACCACGGCGGAAGCAAAATCCAAATGGCTGAGTGCTCCCTAAAAAATGCGGGCTGACCTTGACCAATGAGGCCCACCACAGAAAATAAACACCGAAGCTCTCTCAGGGCTCCATTTCACGGGAGCTTAGTAACTAGATAGATACATGGATATATAGTTATTGACAATGCAAAACAGTGGCATTTCGGTAATATGCATGCACTGGAAAATAACGAAATCCACAGGCAAAGGGAAAAAACATGCACGGACCAGAAGCATTAGAATGCAGCGGCCCAGAAGTGGAATTGTCCCAACTGGCTATGGGTGTGTGCCCGATTTAAAACAGAGAAGCAGGGGGAAAAAAGAATCGGGAGAGCGAGGCATCACACTGTCAAGGTGGTCAAGGACATGGACACCGCGAATGGCAAATCCAGTCAAAACGAGCTTGCATGTTTCCATGTGTTTCCATCTAGCGATAAGGTCCATCAAATTCGTGTGTGTGTGATACGTCTCCAATGTATCTATAATTTTTGATTGCTCCATGCTATATTATCTTCTGTTTTGGACATTATTAGGCTTTATTATTCACTTTTATATTATTTTTGGTACTAACCTATTAACCGGAGGCCCAGCCCAGAATTGCTGTTTTTTGCTTATTTCAGAGTTCCGCAGAAAAAGAATATCAAACAGAGTCCAAATGGAATGAAACCTTCGGGAACGTGATTTTTGGAACGAACAGGATCCAGGAGACTTGGAACCTACGTAAAGGAAGCTTCGAGGAAGCCACGAGGTAGGGGGGCGCGCCCTCCACCCTCGTGGGCCCCACGTTGCTCCATCGACGTACTCCTTCCTCCTATATATACCTACGTACCCCCAAACGATCAGATACGGAGCCAAAAACCTAATTCCACCGCCGCAACCTTCTGTATCCACGAGATCCCATCTTGGGGCCTGTTCCGGAGCTCCACCGGAGGGGGCATCGATCACGGAGGGCTTCTACATCAACACCATAGCCTCTCCGATGAAGTGTGAGTAGTTTACCTCAGACCTTTGGGTCCATAGTTAGTAGCTAGATGGCTTCTTCTCTCTTTTTGGATCTCAATACAATGTTCTCCCCCTCTCTCGTGGAGACCTATTCGATGTAATCTTCTTTTGCGGTGTGTTTGTTGAGACCGATGAATTGTAGGTTTATGATCAAGTTTATCTATGAACAATATTTGAATCTTCTGAATTCTTTTATGTATGATTGGTTATCTTTGCAAGTCTCTTCGAATTATCAGTTTGGTTTGGCCTACTAGATTGATCTTTCTTGCAATGGGAGAAGTGCTTTGCTTTGGGTTCAATCTTGCGGTGTCCTTTCCCAGTGACAGTAAGGGCAGCAAGGCACGTATTGTATTGTTACCATCGAGGATAACAAGATGGTTTTTTATCATATTGCATGAATTTATCCCTCACATCATGTCATTTTGCTTAAGGCGTTACTCTGTTCTTATGAACTTAATACTCTAGATGCATGCTGGATAGCGGTCGATGAGTGGAGTAATAGTAGTAGATGCAGGCAGGAGTCGGTCTACTTGTCTCGGACGTGATGCCTATATACATGATCATACCTAGATATTCTCATAACTATGCTCAATTCTGTCAATTGCTCAACAGTAATTTGTTCACCCACCGTAAAATACTTATGCTCTTGAGAGAAGCCACTAGTGAAACCTATGGCCCCTGGGTCTATCTTCATCATATTAATCTTCCAACACTTAGTTATTTCCGTTGCCTTTTTACTTTGCTTTTATTTTACTTTGCATCTTTATCATAAAAATACCAAAAATATTATCCTATCATATCTATCAGATCTCACTCTCGTAAGTGACCGTGTAGGGATTGACAACCCCTTATCGCGTTGGTTGCGAGGATTTATTTGTTTTGTGTAGGTGCGAGTGACTCGCGCGTAGCCTCCTACTGGATTGATACCTTGGTTCTCAAAAACTGAGGGAAATACTTACGCTACTTTGCTGCATCACCCTTTCCTCTTCAAAGGAAAACCAACGCAATGCTCAAGAGGTAGCAAGAAGGATTTCTGGCGCCGTTGCCGGGGAGGTCTACGCAAAAGTCAACATACCAAGTACCCATCACAAACCCTTATCTCCCGCATTACATTATTTGCCATTTGCCTCTCGTTTTCCTCTCTCCCACTTCACCCTTGCCATTTTATTCGCCCTTCTTCCGTTCGTTCTTTTGGTTGCTTGTGTTACCATGTGCCTTATTTTTGCTTGCATCTTTGCTTGCTAAAAATCTATTGATATGGATCCACTTAAAGTGTCCTACTTGGATCATCCTCCATCCTTATGCGCTCGTGCTGAAACCCCAACTAGCCTAGTTGATGGGAAATCTTTAGATGAGCATGCACATTTTGTGCGTCACCGTTTGTCTGAAAAAGGGAAACTCTTATGGAATCAAATAAACAAATTGCTGTGTTATGCTTGGAATCTTTGTGAAATTCATGATTTTACTTGTTGCTCTAAGAACCCTAAAAAACACCTTCCCTACCTATGTGAGTTTAATGATAATGAAATCTTATCTTCTTATGCAAAGGGTGTTTATAGTTACTATGATATCGAACAAATTGAAGAATTTGTTGCTTTTAAGGGTGCTTATGAAGTTGCTTCTTTGATTGAAAAGTATGCTACTACTCTCTATGAATCTGAAAATTTTGACATACTTAAATATTGCTATGAAAACTATGCTCATAATGTCCATGTCAAAGAATTTATTGAGAGAATGACCGTTGCTTTGGAAGAAAATAATGATATGCATGAATTGATAGATAATGATGATTCCGATGATTTGATTGAAATATCCCTTGATGAACATGATGCTTGCTATTCTTGTGGCCACGATGCCAATATTTATGAAGATGAATTTGCTATAGTTCCTTATGTTAAACGTGAGATCGTTGCTATTGCACCCATACTTGATAGTTCCTTCGATGAAAAGCATGATTGCAATGATGTTATTATAAGTTCTCTTAATGTCAATTGTGTTAATGATATGCAAACCCTCAAGCTTGGGGATGCTAGTTTTGCTATGAGTACTATTTGTTGCAATGATCATGATTGGGGTGATTCTTCTTATGAACTTGAAAATTTATTTAAGCCCCATGATGAATATGAGATTGATAATAATGTTTGCAATAATATTGATAGTGGGTTTGGAAGAGTATCGACTTTAGATCCCACATATTTGGAGAATGTTCAATCTTATGAGTTTTTTTTCATAAAAGTGGGTTTGGAGAGGTCATGACTTTAGTTAATATTAATCCCACTATTTTGGAAGAGTGTCAACTTTGCATGCATGTGGATCATGTTGAAAATATTTATTGTGATAGCTATTTTGTTGAATTTTCTTATGATCCCACATGTAATTATTATGAGAGAGTAAAATATGGTCGTAGAAATTTTCATGTTACTAAATTACCTCTCGTTATGTTGAGATTGCTATTGTTTCTTTCCGCTTCCTTGCATATGCTAGTTTTTGCTTGCCTTGATAATTTGTTTGCCTATAAGATGCCTATGTATAGGAAGTATGTTAGACTTAGATGTGTTTGTCACGTGTTTTATGATGCTCTCTTTGTGCCTCAATTCTTGTCTTTCTTGTGAGCATCATTGAAATCTCAATGCCTAGCTAGAGGCGTTAAACGATAGCGCTTGTTGGGAGGCAACCCAATTTTATTTTAGTTTTTTGCTTTTTGCTTCTGTTTATGAATAAATATTTGTTCTAGCCTCTGGTTAGATGTGTTTTTATGTTTTAATTAGTGTTTGTGCCAAGTTAAACCTATAGGATCTTCTTGGATGATAGTTATTTGATCTTGCAGAAAATTCCAGAAGCTTTCTGTTCATGAAAATAATTGTTAAAAATCACCAGAACGTGATAAAATATTGATTCCAATTGCTGCTGATCAATACACAAATTGTCTAGGTCTTCCTATTTTTGCTGATTTTTTGAAGTTCCAGAAGTTTGCGTTAGTTACAGATTACTACAGACTGTTCTGTTTTTGACAGATTCTGTTTTTGGTGTGTTGTTTGCTTATTTTGATGAATCTATGGCTAGTAAAATAGTTTATAAACCATAGAAAAGTTGGAATAAAGTAGGTTTAACACCAATATAAATAAAGAATGAGTTCATTACAGTACCTTGAAGTGGTCTTTTGTTTTCTTTCGCTAACGGAGCTCACGAGATTTTCTGCTGAGTTTTGTGTTGTGAAGTTTTCAAATTTTGGGTGAAAGATTTGATGGATTATGGAACAAGGAGTGGCAAGAGCCTAAGCTTGGGGATGCCCATGGCACCCCCAAGATAATCTAAGGACACCTAAAAGCCAAAGCTTGGGGATGCCCCGGAAGGCATCCCCTCTTTCGTCTACTTCCATCGGTAACTTTACTTGGAGCTATATTTTTATTCACCACATGATATGTGTTTTGCTTGGAGCGTCTTGTATGATTTGAGTCTTTGATTTTTAGTTTACCACAATCATCCTTGCTGTACGCACCTTTTGAGAGAGACACACATGATTCGGAAATTATTAGAATACTCTATGTGCTTCACTGATATCTTTTGAGTTATATAGTTTTGCTCTAGTACTTCACTTATATCTTTTAGAGCACGGTGGTGGATTTGTTTTATAGAAACTATTGATATCTCATGCTTCACTTAGATTATTTTGAGATTCTTAAATAGCATGGTAATTTTCGTTAATAATCCTAATATGCTAGGTATTCAAGATTAGTAAAAACTTTCTTATGAGTGTTTTTGAATACTAAGAGAAGTTTGATGCTTGATGATTGTTTTGAGATATGGAGGTAGTGATATTAAAGTTGTGCTAGTTGAGTAGTTGTGAATTTGAGAAATACTTGTGTTGAAGCTTGCAAGTCCCGTAGCATGCACGTATGGTAAACGTTATGTAACAAATTTGAAACATGAGGTGTTCTTTGATTGTCCTCCTTATGAGTGGCGGTCGGGGACGAGCGATGGTCTTTTCCTACCAATCTATCCCCCTAGGAGCATGCGCGTAATGCTTGGTTTTTGATGACTTGTAGATTTTTGCAATAAGTATGTGAGTTCTTTATGACTAATGTTTAGTCCATGGATTATACGCACTCTCACCTTTCCATCATTGCTAGCCTCTTCGGCAACAAAAGACAGAAACAAATCCACTATTGGTTTTACGTCAAGCCTCACTCACATACTTTGGAAGATGAAGAAATTCTCTAGAATTTACTTATGGAAAACCCTTTTCGTTCCGCTTAGCCCTATCGGGTATTTTAGTACCGTGCATTGCCCTTTCTCACATTGAGAGTTGGTGCAAGCTTCGCCGGTGCATCCAAACCCTGTGATATGATACACTCTTTCACACATAAACCTCTTTATATCTTCCTCAAAACAGCCACCATACCTACCTATTATGGCATTTCCATAGCCATTCCGAGATATATTGCCATGCAACTTTCCACCATTCCGTTTATCATGACACGTTCATCATTGTCATATTGCTTAGCATGATCATGTAGTTGACATAGTATTTGTGGCAAAGCCACCGTTCATAATTCTTTCATACATGTCACTCTTGGTTCATTGCATATCCCGGTACACCGCGGAGGCATTCATATAGAGTCATACTTTTTTCTAGTATCGACTTGTAATCATTGAGTTGTAAATAAATAGAAGTGTGATGATCATCATTTAATAGAGCATTGTCCCAAAAAAAGGAGAAAGGCCGGATAAAAAAAGGAAGGCCCAAAAAAAGAGAAATAAAAAGGGGCAATGCTACTATCCTTTTTTCCACACTTTTGCTTCAAAGTAGCACCATAATCTTCATGATAGAGAGTCTCTTGTTTTGTCACTTTCATATACTAGTGGGAATTTTTCATTATAGAACTTGGCTTGTATATTCCAACAATGGGCCTCCTCAAGTGCCCTAGGTCTTCGTGAGCAAGCAAGTTGGATGCACACCCACTTAGTTTCTTTTGTTGAGCTTTCATATATTTATAGCTCTAGTGCATCCGTTGCATGGCAATTGTAACACCCCGGATGTAACTTTCCATATTTGTAACTCCAACTCTTGCCATTTTCGGTGATGTGTTATGATATTCCTTTCGTGGTCGGGTTTTGTCTTTCGTTTTGCATTTTGTTCCTGTCATGCATCTCATATCATGTCATCATGCGCATCTCATTTGCATACGTGTTCGTCTCATGCATCCGAGCATTTTCCCCGTTGTCCGTTTTGCAATCCGACACTCCCACATGCACCGGCGCACCCCTCTTGTTTCTTTTCGTGAGCGGGTGTTAAACGTTCTCGGAATGGACTGAGGTTTGCCAAGTGGCCTTGCTATACCACCGGTAGACCACCTGTCAAGTATCGTTCCATTTGGAGGTCGTTTGATGCTCCAACGGTTAACCGGGTAACCGCAAAAGCCTTTGTGTGTTGCAGCAAAACTCCTGCTCCAAACAGCCCAATAACCCATCTAAGTCACCTCCATGCTCTCGGTTGTTCGATCACGATCGTGTGGGCGAAAACCGTGCCTCATTTGGACTCTCCTAGCTCCCTATGCCTATAAACACCTCCCCCTCCGAAATTTGCGTCCAAACCCTAGCCTTCCCCTTCCTCCGCGCGCCGGACGAAATCGGGCAGCCACCCAGAGCCAATCCCGCGCCGCCACTCAGCACCGCGCCGCTCCACCGCCGCCGGCCCGCGAAGCCCATCGCGAGCCCGCAGGCCCGTACGCCGCCATCCGCCTCCGCGCGCCGTCCTCGCCGCCTCGCCGCTGCCCGACCGCGCCCGAGCCGCCTCCCGCGCGCCGCCCGCGCCCGCCGGTCGCCGGTCGCCGTCCCCGCCGCCTCGTCGCCCCGCCCGTCGCCCGCCGCCGCCCCGCCGTTCCTCGCCGCCGCGGTCTCTCCTCCGGCCAGATCCGACGACCGCCGGCGCCTCCTCCCTCTCCGGCAAGCCGCCGCACTGCCTCGGTTCGCGTGCTTGCCCGATCCGATCTGGAGAGGTTGACTTTCCCCCTCGTTTTCTGCTAAGTCCCGATTTACTCATATTCTGGAGCCCTGTTCATCACCTCATAACTCTTTGCATACTGCTCCGTTTCATGCGCATGATATATCGAAATGTTCGCCACGAGATGCTCTTCATTTTGTTCCATTGTTCCATGCTCGTTTGAGTTCATCTTGATGCCCAAATCTCTGGTGCAAGAGTGTTATATGTTGTTTACTGCTGTTATTTATCAAAACTTGATGTTTTGTTATTTTTGTTGCATTTGATGTGTGCATCTTATGGGCATGAGCTCTACAGGTGTTTTGATCCATGCCATGCAATCTTTACAGAGCTGTATGCCATGTATTTTTGTTATATATGTGGTGACTAGCACAAGCATGCAAACTAGGCTTCGTGATGTTTCCATTTTCAGGGACAGGATGTTGCTGTCTTTTACTGCTGTTATTTTGTTGTCATGTATCCAGGTGCCTACAGAGAGATGCGTGCTTCTTTTGGGTATGTTCAGAAAGGATGTTTTGTAGATATAGTTGTGCTCTATCCGTCCATGCCCCTGTTTGCAATTATGGAGTGCCCTAGCATGTCTCAATCTTGCTCTACGTTTGCTATAAAATGTTCCTGGCAGATTCTTAACATGATATTCAATTTTGCCAAGGTTGTTGTAGTTGATCCATACATGCTATGAACTTGCTCTTGCCATGGTTAGCTTCATAAACATGCCATCTTGCTGTAGGTATGCTTGTTTTGTCATGAATTGCTTCATGATGAGTGAATCAAGCTCACCAAGATGCCCTCATAATTTCTGTTAATGCCATGCTCTGTTTTCCGCCAAGTCTGAAACCTGTTAACGAAACTTGCTATGTTTACATGGGTGCCATCATATCTTCTGATCCTTTTTGGCTCATGATCAGTAAGGGACTTTTGTTCTATGCATTTAGTATATTGATGCCATGCCTTGTTGTGCTATGTTAAGTTCCTGTAGTATGTTGATTGCTTGCTCTGAACATTTCCACCTGATGCTGTTTCAGCCATGTTTAGTATTTTCACCAAGTCTGTGAAATTGATATCTTTTACACTTTTGCCATGCTTATTTGAACCTGTTATTGTGTGATCTAGCCATATCTCAGTGTTCATCTTTTGTCAAGAATCTCCTGTAGATCACTGCCATATGCTTTGTTGCTATGTTGGGGTGCTGTAGCGTAGTTGTTTGATGTATTCTAAGTGCTATCATGTTGTTAATCGCAGAATCGTGTCATTCTTGTTTTGCTTGCCATTTGCAAACCGTGCATCCGTTTCCGGTGATCTTTATATCGATTTCGACCGAAATCATCTCATCTTTCCAGTGGCATACTTGGTTTGCCAAGTTACTTGCTTGTTCATCCTTTTTCTTTCAGAGCATGCATATGCATCGCATATCACATCTCACATATCATGCATGTACTGCATCATGTTGCTTGTGCATTTTCCGTGATTGATTGTGGTTCCATTGCTTGTGTTATTGCTGTGGGTAGAGCCGGGAGACGAGTTCGTGAACGAGGAACCTGTTGAGTACGCTTACGAGGATCAAGCTTTCGACAACTCTGAGAACCTTGCAGGCAAGATGACCATACCCTCGAAATCACTTCTATCTTTGCTTTGGTAGTTGTTCGCTCTATTGCCATGCTGCGCTACCTACCACTTGCTATATCATGCCTCCCATATTGCCATGTCAAGCCTCTAACCATCCTTTCCTAGCAAACCGTTGTTTGGCTAAGTTACCGCTTTTGCTCAGCCCTTCTTATAGCGTTGCTAGTTGCAGGTGAAGTTGAAGTTGGTTCCATGTTGGAACATGGATATTTTGGAATATCACGATATCTCTTATTTAATTAGTGCATCTATATATTTGGTAAAGGGTGGAAGGCTCGGCCTTATGCCTGGTGTTTTGTTCCACTCTTGCCGCCCTAGTTTCCGTCATACCGGTGTTATGTTCCTTGAGTTTGCGTTCCTTACGCGGTTGGGTGATTTATGGGACCCCCTTGACAGTTCGCCTTGAATAAAACTCCTCCAGCAAGGCCCAACCTTGGTTTTACCATTTGCCACCTAAGCCTTTTTCCCTTGGGTTTTCGCGAGCCCGAGGGTCATCTTTATTTTAAACCCCCGGGCCAGTGCTCCTCTGAGTATTGGTCCAACCTGTCAGTCGCCGGTGGCCACCAGTGGCAACTCTGGGCTCGCCTATCAGAAGCTTGGACAATCCGGTGTGCCCTGAGAACGAGATATGTGCAGCTCCTGTCGGGATTTGTCGGCACATTCGGACTGCTTTGCTGTTCTTGTTTTACCATTGTCGAAATGTCTTGTAAACCGGGATTCCGAGACTGATCGGGTCTTCCCGGGAGAAGGTTTATCCTTCGTTGACCGTGAGAGCTTATAATGGGCTAAGTTGGGACACCCCTGCAGGGTATTATCTTTCGAAAGCCGTGCTCGCGATTATGAGGCAGATGGGAATTTGTTAATGTCCGGTTGTAGAGAAATTGTCACTTGACTTAATTAAAATACATTAACCGTGTGTGTAGCCGTGATGGTCTCTTTTCGGCGGAGTCCGGGAAGTGAACACGGTTTGAGTTATGCATGAACGTAAGTAGTTTCAGGATCACTTCTTGATCATTTCTAGCTTCGCGACCGTTGCATTGCTTCTCTTCTCGCTCTCATTTGCGTAAGTTAGCCACCATATATGCTTAGTGCTTGCTGCAGCTCCACCTCATTACACCATCCTTTCCTATAAGCTTAAATAGTCTTGATCTCACGGGTGTGAGATTGCTGAGTCCTCGTGACTCACAGATTCTACCAAAACAGTTGCAGGTGCCGATGATGCCAGTGCAGATGACACAACCGAGCTCAAGTGGGAGTTCGACGAGGAACGTGGTCGTTACTATGTTTCTTTTCCGGATGATCAGTAGTGGAGCCCAGTTGGGTCGATCGCGTGGATTCTCACCTTAATGGAAGTGTGATGATTTACTATGGAATTCATTCGTTCATCCTCGTTCGAATGTTTATTGTGAAGACTATATGTTGCAATTTCTATCCGTTGATTCAACTTGTCTATTTGTCTATCAAGATGCTAACGGATGTCACCCTCTTCAGGCTGGCTCCGCCAACGCGTCAGAATCCGGAACGCAATGAGGGGAGTCAGGCGAACCCTCCGCCACCACCTCCGCCTCCGGAGGCATGGCAAGCCATCATGGCAGCCACCAACGCCAATGCTCAGATGATTTTGCAACTCTTGCAAGGGCGCACCCAAGGGCAAGGCAATCAAGGAAACCAAGGCCAAGGCAACAATCAGCCTCACTTCGCTACCCTCAACCAGTTCCTCGCAAATCAGCCCTAGTCTTTCAGCTACTGTGCCGAGGCCACAGACGCCAATGATTGGCTCGTGGACATCAACAAGCATTTTGAATGTAGCAATGTCAGGCCTGAGGACTTTGTCAAGTTCGCTTCTTTTCAACTCAAGGATCAAGCTGCCGAGTGGTATCAACAATACAAAGATTCCAGAGGAGGTCGTGTGATTACCTGGGATGATTTCCGCCGAGACTTCAAAGCTCACCACATTCCACAAAGTGTTGTTGAGAGCAAGCGTGAGGAGTTCCGCAATCTCAAGCAAGGCAGCATGTCCGTGTATCAATACAATACCCAGTTTCAGAAACTCGCTCGCTTCGCTAAGCAAGACGTTCCTGATGAAAAGAGCATCATCTATCAATTCAGAGGTGGTCTTAGAGAAGATCTGCAATTACCTCTCGTGCTTTTTGAGCCGACCAAGTATGATGATTTCTACAACATGGCTCTGAAGCAAGAGGCTGCTCAGCTCAAGTGTGAGGCTTCTAAAAAGAGAGTTAGGGACGCAGTTCAGTCTTCTTCTTCCTCACTAGTGGTTGCTAAGCAACAGAAGTTCCGGTTGCCTCCTCCTCCTCCGTTTCGTCAGCCTTTCCAGCAGAAGAACAAAGGTGGCCATGGATCTTCCCACCCACCCAACCCTGGCTATCAGAACAAGTCTCAGAATCAAGCTCCAAAGTCGAATACTCCTTATCATCGTCCACTCTCAGAGGTGACTTGCAACAAGTGTCAGCAGAAAGGTCACTATGCTAACAAGTGCTTCAACCAAATGCGCCTTCCGCCTCCTCCTCCTATGAGATCTTCCAACAATGCAGTGGTCAAGCATAATCCCAAGTTTGCAAAGGTCAACATGATGAACGCAGCTCAAGCGGAGGAATCTACTGATGTGATAATGGGTAATCTCTCAGTTAATGATTTTCCTGCAAAAGTTCTTTTTGACACTGGTGCATCGCTTAGTTTCATCTCAAGACCATTTGCATCTAAGCATGAGTTGCATTTCCAAGAATTGCCTAGAACGTTAGCAGTTGTCTCTCCAGGCAAATGCATGAACGCAAGCTACATGGTTCCGGATGTTTCCATCAAGATGGGAAACTATAAATTTCTGGCTAAACCAATTGCCCTTGGTGACTCGGATATTGATCTAATTCTCGGGATGGACTGGCTTTCTAAGCACAAAGCTCAACTTGATTGTGTTGCCAGGGACATTAAATTGACACACTCTTCTGAGGATGTTATCATCTATGACGCTCGTGATGAAACCATTCGGTTGTTTTCTCTCAATGAGAAGGGCGAGTTGGATGCTATTTCTCAGATTTCAGTCGTTTGTGAGTACCAAGATGTCTTTCCAGAAGAGCTTCCAGGTATGCCTCCTCATCGGCCAGTCGAGTTCGTTATCGATCTTGAGCCTGGCACTGAACCCGTTTGCAAGCGTCCTTACAAGCTTGGACCCAAGGAGCTGAAAGAATTGAAGAAACAGCTCGATGAACAAGAGCGTCTGGGTTTGATCAGACCGAGTTCATCTCCATGGGGTTGTGGTGTTCTTTTTGTCCAGAAGAAGGATGGCACGGACCGACTTTGTGTCGACTACCGTCCATTGAACAAGAAGACAATCAAGAACAAGTATCCACTTCCCAACATCAATGAGCTATTCGAGCAACTTAAAGGTGCTAAAGTCTTCTCCAAGCTTGACCTTCGAATGGGTTATCATCAGATTCGCATTCGTGAAGAAGATATTCCCAAGACAGCATTCAGAACAAGATTTGGTTCTTATGAATATACTGTCATGTCTTTCGGCCTTGTCAATGCTCCTCCAACATTCTGTCGAATGATGAATTTCATCTTCAACCCCTATACCAATGAATTCGTGCTGGTGTATCTCGATGATATCTTGGTCTTCTCCAAGAATAAGAAGGATCATGCCAAACATTTGCGATTGGTGCTCCACAAGCTCAGAGAGTATCAATTCTATGCGAAGTTTTCCAAATGTGAATTTTGGCTTGATGAAGTTCTTTACCTTGGTCATATCATCTCTGCCAAGGGCATCGCTGTTAATCCCGAGAAGGTGTCTGCAATTGTGAATTGGGAACCTCCTCAGAATGTCAAGCAGCTTCGCAGTTTTCTTGGTCTTGCAAGCTATTGCCGAAGATTCGTTGAGAATTTCTCTAAGATTGCAAAGCCTCTTTCCAACCTCCTCCAGAAGCATGTGAAGTATGTATGGACTCCTGAGTGTGATGTTGCTTTCAACACTCTCAAAGAGAAACTCGTCACAGCTCATGTCTTAACTCCTCCTGACGAATCCAAGCCATTCGAAGTTTTCTGTGATGCTTCTCTTCAAGGTCTCGGTGCTGTGTTAATGCAAGAGAAGAAAGTTGTGGCCTATACCTCTCGTCAGTTGAAGCCCAACGAAAAGAACTACCCCACTCACGATCTTGAGTTGGCGGCAGTTGTCCATGCATTAATAACATGGAGACATCTCTTGTTGGGAAGAACAGTGGACATATTCACCGATGACAAGAGTCTCAAGTACATCTTCACTCAGCCCAACCTCAACCTCAGGAAAACTCGATGGGTCGAAATGATTCAAGAGTACAATCCGAGTATTGAATATACTCCAGGCAAAGCCAATGTCATTGCAGATGCTTTGAGCAGGAAGGCTTATTGCAACAGCTTAATTCTCAAGCCCTTCCAACCGGATCTTTGTGAAGCTTTCCGCAAACTGAATCTCCAAGTTGTTCCTCAAGGCTTTCTTGCCAACCTCCTAGTCTCTCCTACCGTGGAAGATCAAATTCGTGAGGCACAACTCCTGGATACCATGGTGAAGAAGGTGAAACGTGGTATCGACAAGGGTCTTTCCAAATACAAGTGCTATCGCATTGATGACAGAGACACTTTATTCTTCGAGGACCGGATTGTGGTTCCTAAAGGTGATCTAAGGAAAGTCATTATGAACGAGGCACACAATTCTCTTCTTTCCATTCATCCGGGAAGTACGAAGATGTACCATTACCTCAAGCAGTCGTATTGGTGGACTCGAATGAAGCGAGAAATCACTCAATTCATGAATGAATGTGATGTCTGTCGAAGGGTGAAAGCAGAACACCAACGACCAGCTGGTCTCCTCCAACCTCTTGCTATCCCAGAATGGAAGTTTGATCATATCGAAATGGACTTCGTGACTGGATTTCCAAAGTCCAAGCGCGGAAATGATGCTATCTTCGTTGTCATCGACAAGCTTACTAAAGTGGCTCATTTTCTTCCAATCAAAGAATCTATCACAGCAGCTCAGTTGGCAGAGCTATACACCTCCAGGATTGTCTCCTTGCACGGAATTCCACAATTGATTTCTTCGGATCGTGGAAGCATCTTCACTTCTAAGTTCTGGGACTCCTTCCAGAAGGCCATGGGCACTAACAGTCGGTTCAGCACAGCTTTCCATCCTCAAACTAGTGGCCAAGTCGAGCGAGTCAATCAAATCCTTGAAGATATGCTCAGGGCTTGTGTCATTTCTTTTGGCATGAAGTGGGAAGATTGTCTTCCATATGCCGAGTTCTCCTACAACAACAGCTTCCAAGCGAGTTCGGGCAAGGCCCCATTCGAGATTCTATATGGCAGAAAGTGCCGTACTCCTCTCAATTGGTCAGAGACTGGTGAACGCCAACTTCTTGGCAATGACTTAATCACAGAGGCTGAAGAAATGTGCAAAGTCATGCATGAAAATCTCAAAGCCGCGCAATCGTGCCAGAAGAGTTACTATGACAGCAAGCACCGTGACTTGGCTTTCGTGATCGGAGACCATGTCTACCTCCGCGTCTCTCCAATGAATGGCACTCGTCGCTTCGGTATCAAAGGGAAGCTTGTCCCTAGATACGTGGGTCCTTTCAAGATCATTGGCAAAAGAGGTGACCTCGCCTATCAATTTGAGCTTCCCTCCAATTTTGCGAACGTGCACGATGTGTTCCACGTGTCACAGCTTCGCAAGTGCTTCAAGACTCCTGAGCGCACCATCAACTTCGAAGAGATTGACCTCCAATAAGATCTGTCTTATCATGAGCACCCCGTTGCTATTCTTGAAGAAACTGAGCGCAAGACTCGCAACAAGGTAATCAAATTCCTGAAAGTGAAGTGGTCGCACCATTCCGACCGAGAAGCCACCTAGGAACGTGAGGACCACCTCCGTTCCGAATATCCGGAGTTCTTTCAGTCCTAGATCTCAGGACGAGATCCTCTCATAGTGGTGGAGTGTTGTAACACCCCGGATGTAACTTTCCATATTTGTAACTCCAACTCTTGCCATTTTCGGCTATGTGTTATGATATTCCCTTCGTGGTCGGGTTTTGTCTTTCTTTTTGCATTTTGTTCATGTCATGCATCTCATATCATGTCATCATGCGCATCTCATTTGCATACGTGTTCGTCTCATGCATCCGAGCATTTTCCCCGTTGTCTGTTTTGCAATCCGACACTCCCACATGCACCGGCGCACCCCTCTTGTTTCTTTTCGTGAGCGGGTGTTAAACGTTCTCGGAATGGACCGAGGTTTGCCAAGTGGCCTTGGTATACCACCGGTAGACCACCTGTCAAGTTTCGTTCCATTTGGAGGTCGTTTGATGCTCCAACAGTTAACCGGGTAACCGCAAAAGCCTTTGTGTGTTGCAGCAAAACCCCTGTCCAAACAGCCCAATAACCCATCTAAGTCACCTCCATGCTCTCGGTCGTTCGATCACGATCGTGTGGGCGAAAACCGTGCCTCATTTGGACTCTCCTAGCTCCCTATGCCTATATAAACACCTCCCCCTCCGAAATTTGCATCCAAACCCTAGCCTTCCCCTTCCTCCGCGCGCCGGACACGTCCGCCCGGCGCCGGACGAAATCGCGCCACCACCCAGAGCCAATCCCGGGCCGCCATGTCAGCACCGCACCGCTCCACCGCCGCCGGCCCGCGAAGCCCATCGCGAGCCCGCGGGCCCGTACGCCGCCATCCGCCCCCGCGCGCCGTCCCCGCCGCCTCGGCGCTGCCTGACCGCGCCCGAGCCACCTCCCGCGCGCCGCCCGCGCCCGCCGGTCGCCGTCCCCGCCGCCTTGTCGCCCCGCCCGCCGACCGCCGCCGCCTCGCCGTTCCTCGCTGCCGCGGTCTCGCCTCCGGCCATATCCGACGACCGCCGGCGCCTCCTCCCTCTCCGGCAAGAACTCCGGCGAGCCGCCCCGCTGCCTCAGTTCGCGTGCTTGCCCGATACGATCTGGAGAGGTTGACTTTTCCCCCCTCGTTTTCTGCTAAGTCCCGATTTACTCATATTCTGGAGCCCTGTTCATCACGTCATAAATCTTTGCATACTGCTTCGTTTCATGTGCATGATATATGAAAATGTTCGTCACGAGATGCTCTTCATTTTGTTCCAGTGTGCCATGCTCGTTTGAGTTCATCTTGATGCCAAAATCTCTGGTGCAAGAGTGTTATATGTTTTTTACTGCTGTTATTTATCAGAACTTGATGTTTTGTTATTTTTGTTGCATTTGATGTGTGCATCTTATGGGCATGAGCTCTATAGGTGTTTTGATCCATGCCATGCCATATTTACATAGGTGTATGCAATGTATTTTTGTCATCTATGTGGTGACTAGCACAAGCATGCAAACTAGGCTTCGTGATGTTTCCGTTTTCAGGGACTTAGGATTTTGCTAAGTCTTTTACTACTGTTATTTTGTTGCCATGTATCCAGGTGCCTACAGAGAGATGCGTGCTTCTTTTGGGTATGTTCAGTAAGGATGTTTTGTAGATATAGTTGTGCTCTATCCGTCCATGCCCCTGTTTGCAATTATGGAGTGCTGTCGGGGATATACCCCGCGGTATGACCTGGTCGGAAGTATGACCTGGCCGGGCTTGGCGTTTTCATTGGTAACCAGCCGGAGTGGCGACTCACGAGCCTGGCGACTCACGGATGGCCCTAACGGCGGGTTAGATAGAAGACTAGGCCCAAGGCCCAGAAGCCCGGCTAATGTTGTTGTGGGCCGACTTAAGACGGAAGGCATGAAGAATATTTCCTTTACAGGGAAGCAAGACCCGTACTTGTATCTGACTTGTAATAGAGAATAAGTTAGTTCTAGTCCTACTAGGACTCCACATGTAACCCGCCCCTCTAACTTATATAAGGAGGGGCAGGGCTCCCCAAGAGGGACAAGGAACAATCTCTAGGGCTAGACACCGAAAGTCGGTTCACCGGCGACTCTCCCGTGATCAGAATGAGACCTAGCCTCAAACAACATGTAGGGTTGTTACCGGATGATGTTTCCCGGGGCCCGAAGCTGTCTAAATCCTTGTCTTGTGTTGCGTCTCTCGATTCCGCTCAACCCCTCTCAAGCTACCACATAGATGTGTTGGCCTCGCGACTAAGTCCTGACACTAGGACATCTGCCGTGACAATTCCACGACAGTTGGCGCCCACCGTGGGGCTGGCCACGGTGGCATTGAGTTCTTGGAGGGATTTTTTCTAGGGTTCGAGAGGGTCGTGATCATCCGGATGATGAAGAGCCAGCGTTGTTTGCGGTGAAGTCTTCTGCCGTTGGCATGGAAGGATCTGCGTCGTTGACCAACTGTTGGTACGACATATACAAGATTAATGTTGAAGGAGAGTTAGGGTTGCGGTCCGCTCCGTCGTTGCCATCTGGAAAAACCACCAAGACCAAGATCAAGCTTTCCGCTGCAAGTTTTCTTGTGTGCCGCGATCAAGTCGCCGAGTCCTTGTTTTTTCCTCCAATCAGTCAACCAAGACACACACGCACGAAGGGATCAGATCTATTGCAGTATACTCATATGACATCTTTGTTTGCACAAGCGGACAGTAGCAATCGAAACTGCTGCCTAAGGAAAACTACCCGATTGGGTCTACTTGAGAAGATTACGCGGAAACGGAGCAGACGACAACTCGGACTCCTTCACCGTCAGCGCTTCCGACCTCACCTCGAGGCACCTCGTCCTCCAACGCCCGCGATTCTGTATCAAAGTGGCTACGACCTCGCTTTTACCCGGTCTCACTTGGGCTGACCCGCCGCTGCTAGGGGTCGTTGCGCCTCCGCGAACCGCCTTGCCGGGTCTCCATGAGCCGGCCCTGGCTGCCTTGAGTCACTGGCTGCTATCGCGACCTGGCTGAGCTGCCCTCGAAATGGATTAACTTTTGCTGCAAAGGCTATCAGATCTCACAATCGCCGAAACGGCTTCCATCGTAAATCTCTCTTGCTGATTGGACATGCTACAAATCCCAAGGAATCAATTTGTGGTGCTTGTGTGATTCCCTTCGCATGAAAGCCAAGGAAAGAGTTCATCTAAGTACTGCTACATATTCCAACTAGTGCTCCCATGCGTACGTGGAGGCAGTACTACTAGAGTACTATAGTTTATAAATCCTTCAATGATTGGCGAGTACTGCATCCGCTGATCCATCAAGCTATCACATCAAGTCAACATGGTGCTAGATGTTGAACCATTGCCAAAATTGTGGGCACCGTGAGCCACCGTTGCCGCAGCACGTTCCGGCTGTCCATATCCACTGCTGAGCCGCTGTAGCCGCAGCGTGTTCCGGCCTTGAGCCGCCCGTGATCACTGCTGAGCCGCGCCTCGAGTTGTCCTGCTGCTACTCCACGAAACACCTGACCTATGCTGAGAGCAGCCATCACCGGCCGCGCCGCAAGTCGCCGCGATCTTGAGTATATCTTAAATCGCCACTGTTGCTGCTTGAGACGACAACGCCCAGCGGCTGCTACCACGAATACCTCGTTGCAATAAAAAGAGAGCGGGGATGAATCACTGTTGAAATTACTGGAGATGATCTACGGACGGAATGTATGACTCCGTCTATCATCCAGACAGATCAGGTGATATCCATCCAAGTTTATTTTATTAAACATATTGTTTTCATCAAAAAACAATTACTTTGGTCCGTATATTTTTTATGTGCAGCCAAGGGTGGTGCCATGTTGTGCCTATGAAGTGTGTGTCAGCACCATCACGCACCGGCGTCTATGCCCGCTTACTGATGGAACAGGTGTGCGCAAGTCTCCGCACGTGCAGCTTAATCTACATCAACCTGCTGGAGCCACGTTGAGCCGCCCTTGCCGCTTTGAGCCGCCGGGGTTATATTAAATCGCCGGTGGTCGTCGTTACTCAATGGACTCCCGCACCGGCTTACAACGCCGTGGCCGTCTCTCGCGACCACGCCGGCTTAGAACGCCGTGGCCGTCTCTCGCGATCACGCCGGCTTACAACAAAGAGGACAACTAGCCCGTCTGCACCAGCTTATAGCGCCGTGGCCGACTCATCTGTTGTCCGGGCGAATCAGGTGATATTCATCCAAGTTTGTTCTTAACACATAGTATTTTTTGTCAAAGAGCAGTTTATCTTTGCCTTGGTCTGCGTTATTGTTGATGCAGGACATTTGTTCACTATGTCAAAACAAACATGGTTGATTCACTCGTGCCGGTTTACAACGCCGCAGCCGGTTCATCTGTTTGAGCTGCCGGACACGGCGGTCGCCTTTTCCATCTGTCTATTGCGGCCTGGTCTACATCGACACACCCGGACTGCACCTGTCTGCGTGAGCGGATTATCGAATATGAGCAAGTCACTGCTTGGGAAGCCAGATTTTCTTCCGACAACTTGGAGGAAAATTATCACGTGTTATCAGCCGCCGTTGGTACTGGACGGATCAATAGGCATGCGCACAAGCCGCCACCACAGTTTGGTTAACTTCAAAATATCCAGTTGGAAGGAACCGTTGGCCGAGTTGCTGACACGGCTCATACGGGATCATTTATAACCCGCCACAGTCACCTCAATCTTCCGCGGATTCACATTGCGATGTACACCTTATGCTATGGTCAATAGAGAGAATCTCAAAGACAACTCCTCGAGCCGTCTTGAGACTCGGGAGCTGGAGGCTACCGCCGTATTGATGAAAGGTTTAAAGGCCGTCAGAAAATCTCCGGTTTAAACAGAGGGATTCCAGTTTAGATCCGGCTCAAGGGACTGGACATCTCCCATAAAGCATTGAAGCTCTCAAATCCGGTTCAAAATCCGGTTTAAGGTAAATTTATTTATCACGAAGCTTTGAAACTCTCGATATCCGGTCTTTTCCGGTTCAAAAAGAATTTATCTCTCGCAAAGTTTGAGTTCTCAGGAAAAATTAAAGGGACCAAAAAGAGTCTGTTACAAAGCACAACCCAAACAAAAGGTACCCTGCTTTAATGACCATTGGAAGCTGATCGTATTCGAATTTAGCTTAACCCTTTTGGTGTGACCCTGATCGTATTCGAATCAGAGTCGTTAAATATTCTCATGATCACTAGGGGGCTTCCTGTTCAAACATAGGTCGTATGTGAACCAAAGAGAACATAGTTGTCGGTACCCTCTTGATCGGCACACTGCCGAGCTCACTAGGGGGCTTCTTGATCGTATTCGAATCATAGCTCAACCCCTTTTGGGAACTGACGTGGATCGTATTCGAATCAGCGTCGTTAAACAACTTTCAAGGTCATTTGAGGGCTTCCTGTTCAAACAAAGGTCGTATTCGAACCAAAGAGAACATAGCTGTCGATACCCTCTTGATTGGCAACGCCAAAGCCACTGGGGGCTATATGATCGTATTCGAATCTTAGCTTAACCCCTTTGGGATGGTTTTCTGATCATATTCGAATCAGAAGCCTCAAAAAATTTTGAACTCTCTTTTTGCAAACAATTTTTGGATTTTGTTTGAAGCTCTTTTGATCATATCTAAAGTGTATATGAGTGATTGCTATTTAACCCGGCTTGATTTCCAATGATAAATCGCCAGCTTATGACAATCATCATCTATGTGGAAGCATTGACTTCTAAGGATTGGGTTATCACCCTTACTGCACAGGTCATGTAAACCGGCAGTACAAATTCAATATCATAGCAGTTATATGTGAGATATTATGACCCGCCCTGCGGTAAACCGCCAAGGGGTCTTGTGATCTACTTGTGTGCAGGATAAGACTACATTTGGGTGGTTACCCGCCCTGGCTTTTGACGTTAAGTCGCCAGGGCATATGTTGTTTAAACTCTGTGCAGGATTTACAGAGCTATGACTTAGATAAATGATTAAGTTCGAGCCCATCATCAAAGATTGAAATTGGTGTTTCAAAAGGGTTATCAATTCTTGATTTTCTCAAAGGCTATAAGCCGACGGGTTGTACAAATTTCGGCTTACAATGGAGGCGTATTAAATCGCCATTGGCCAAGAGCCGCCGGGTATTTAAACTCCGGATTGACTTATCAACAGAGGAGGTATTCAAAGTCGCTTTGGCGCAATGGCTATTATTTTATCAATGGATATGATTTATTCTACAATGGAAAGAATAGTCCCGAGTCGCTGCAGGCTTACGACCTGGCACTTGGGGGCTACATTATTTAAATTGAGATCACATCAAATATGCAAGTCCCATGTCACTGCCAGCATGCACCATGGCACTTGGGGGCTAATGTAAAGACATTTTTTTGCTCAACTTATTGAAGACCCGACTCATCACATTGTAATGAGCCGGCCCTTGGGGGCTACCAATTGCTCCTGTAAAAAATTCAAGGTACACAAGCTTTAATCCATTATATTGAAAGATCCACTACTCAGTTGGTAGAGTACAAAGCTCTTAACCT
Source organism: Aegilops tauschii subsp. strangulata (assembly GCF_002575655.3). Taxonomy (NCBI): domain Eukaryota; kingdom Viridiplantae; phylum Streptophyta; class Magnoliopsida; order Poales; family Poaceae; genus Aegilops; species Aegilops tauschii. The sequence continues at coordinate 161,206,223 of NC_053038.3, forward strand.
TGTGGACGGGGTTCAAGCCCCATGGTGGAGATTACATTAAATGCTGTTATTATCAAAGAATCATATACAAAGTCCCAGCTCGGTAATATCTTACTGACCCGGCCCTTGGGGGCTACACATTGCTGGTCAAGTTTACATGATCATATTTACAAAGTCCATGCTCATTATTGCATAATGACCCGACCCTTGGGGGCTACACTGGTTGAAGTTTTTATGAGCATAAGGCAATTACAAGTCCCAGGTTGCTGCAAGCATGACAACCCGACACTTGGGGGATATATATGTGGAATATTCAGTTTATGACTAATGATTGAGATGAATAACCCGGGTTTCTTCAGGGTTGCAACACTTATATTGAAGCAAGTCTTAAGTTATCACTATGTTCTCCTCTTAAGACTTGGGGGCTACAAGTGATATACATATAAGGGGGAAAAATCTTCTCATTCTCAGTTTTGAGAAGATCAAGTTGACCCGGTGTTTGCAACAATCATGATCCGGTGTCACCAATAATTATGACCCGGCGTCAGTAACAGTTATGACCCGGAACTATCAATATTTACAAGCCGACAATTTTGGTTATGATAAACCGGCATGTTTTACCTCTTCAAGCCGGCTGAAAGTCAGATGAGTATTTCAAGACCAATATCTTTTAAAGCCGGTGCTTTGGAAACCAATTCAAGTGGATTGTTTCTTACAATATTTCTCTACAAGAGACCAATGCCAGCAAATTGACTCTGAAGCTGGCCTATTGACCCGGATTTCTCAAAAGAAGTATCTGGATTTTTTGCATTCACAAAGTTTGAACATATCTATTAAAGGAGATTTGCTATGAGTTCATGGACATGTATCAAGAAAGAAATGACAAGGATGTTAAGATGATCAGGTGCCGGCTTACAAGAATATTTAACCCGGAGCACAACCTGTCAAGTTTGTTCTTGTGTTTATATTGCAGATTAGTTTAACATGGATAAATCCAAATTAAACTGGGGGCTAATGTCGGGGATATACCCCGCGGTATGACCCGGTCGGAAGTATGACCTGGCCGGGCTTGGCGTTTTCATTGGTAACCAGCCGGAGTGGCGACTCACGAGCCTGGCGACTCACGGATGGCCCTAACAGCGGGTCAGACAGAAGACTAGGCCCAAGGCCCAGAAGGCCGGCTCATGTTGTTGTGGGCCGACTTAAGACGGAAGGCATGAAGAATATTTCCTTTACAGGGAAGCAAGACCCGTACTTGTATCCGACTTGTAATAGAGAATAAGTTAGTTCTAGTACTACTAGGACTCCACATGTAACCCGCCCCTCTAACTTATATAAGGAGGGGCAAGGCTCCCCAAGAGGGACAAGGAACAATCTCTAGGGATATACACCGAAAGTCGGTTCACCGGCGACTCTCCCATGATCAGAATGAGACCTAGCCTCAAACAGCATGTAGGGTTGTTACCGGATGATGTTTCCCGGGGCCCGAAGCTGTCTAAATCCTTGTCTTGTGTTGCGTCCCTCGATTCCGCTCAACCCCTCTCAAGCTACCACATAGATGCGTTGGCCTCGCGACTAAGTCCTGACACTAGGACATCTGCCGTGACAATTCCACGACAAGTGCCTTAGCATGTCTCAATCTTGCTCTACTTTTGCTATAAAATGTTCCTGGCAGATTGTTAACATGATATTCAATTTTGCCAAGGTTGTTGTAGTTGATCCATACATGCTATGAACCTCCTCTTGCCATGGTTAGCTTCACAAACATGCCATCTTGCCATAGGAATGCTTGTTTTGTCATGCATTGCTTTATGATGAGTGAATCAAGCTCACCAAGATGCCCTCATAATTTCTGTTAATGCCATGCTCTGTTTTCTCCCAAATCTGAAACCTGTTAACGAAACTTGCTATGTTTACATGGGTGCCATCATATCTTCTGATCCTTTTTGGCTCATGATCAGTAAGGTACTTTTGTTCTATGCATTTAGTAGATTCATGCCATGCCTTTTCTTGCTATGTTAAGTTCCTATAGCATGTTGATTTCTTGCTCTGTACATTGCTACCTGATGCTGTTTCAGCCATGTTCAGTATTTTCACCAAGTGTGTGAAACGGATATCTTTTACACTTTTGCGATGCTTGTTTGAACCTGTTATTGTGTGATCTAGCCGTAGCTCAGTGTTCATCTTTTGTTAACCATCTCCTGTAGATCACTGCCATATGCTTTATTGCTATGTTGGGGTGCTATAGCATAGTTGCTTGATGTATTCTAAGTGCTATCATGCTGTTAATCGCAGAATCGTGTCATTCTTGTTTTGCTTGCCATTTGCAAACCGTGCATCCGTTTCCGGTGATCTTTATATCGATTTCGACCGAAATCATGTAATCTTTCCAGTGGCATACTTGGTTTGCCAAGTTACTGCCTTGTTCATCCTTTTTCTTCCGGAGTACGCATGTGCATCGCATATCACATCTCGCATATCATGCATGTATTGCATCATGTTGCTTGTGCATTTCCCGTGATTGATTGTGGTTCCATTGCTTGTTCTTGCTGTGGGTAGAGCTGGGAGACGAGTTCGTGAACGAGGAACCTGTTGAGTACGCTTAGAAGGATCAAGCTTTCGACAACTCTGAGAACCTTGCAGGCAAGATGACCATACCCTCGAAATCACTTCTATCTTTGCTTTGCTAGTTTTTCGCTCTATTGCCATGTTGCGCTACCTACCACTTGCTATATCATGCCTCCCATATTGCCATGTCAAGCCTCTAACCATCCTTTCCTAGCAAAGCGTTGTTTGGCTAAGTTACCGCTTTTGCTCAGCCCTTCTTATAGCGTTGCTAGTTGCAGGTGAAGTTGAAGTTGGTTCCATGTTGGAACATGGATATTTTGGAATATCACAATATCTCTTATTTAATTAATGCATCTATATATTTGGTAAAGGGTGGAAGGCCCGGCCTTATGCCTAGTGTTTTGTTCCACTCTTGCCGCCCTAGTTTCCGTCATACCGATGTTATGTTCCTTGAGTTTGCGTTCCGTACGCGGTTGGGTGATTTATGGGACCCCCTTGACAGTTCGCCTTGAATAAAACTCCTCCAGCAAGGCCCAACCTTGGTTTTACCATTTCCCACCTAAGCCTTTTTCCCTTGGGTTTTCGCGAGCCCGAGGGTCATCTTTATTTTAAACCCCCGGGCCAGTGCTCCTCTGAGTATTGGTCCAACCTGTCAGTCGCCGGTGGCCACCAGTGGCAACTCTGGGCTCGCCTATCAGAAGCTTGGACAATCCGGTGTGCCCTGAGAACGAGATATGTGCAGCTCCTATCAGGATTTGTCAGCACATTCGGGCGGCTTTGCTGGTCTTGTTTTACCATTGTCGAAATGTCTTGTAAACCGGGATTCCGAGACTGATCGGGTCTTCCCGGGAGAAGGTTTATCCTTCGTTGACCGTGAGAGCTTATAATGGGCTAACTTGGGACACCCCTGCAGGGTATTATCTGTCGAAAGCCGTGCCCGTGGTTATGAGGCAGATGGGAATTTGTTAATGTCCGGTTGTAGAGAACTTGTCACTTGACTTAATTAAAATACGTCAACTGTGTGTGTAGCCGTGATGGTCTCTTTTCGGCGGAGTCCTGGAAGTGAACACGGTTTGAGTTATGCATGAACGTAAGTAGTTTCAGGATCACTTCTTGATCATTTCTAGCTTCGCGACCGTTGCGTTGCTTCTCTTCGCGCTCTCATTTGCATAAGTTAGCCATCATATATGCTTAGTGCTTGCTGCAGCTCCACCTCATTACACCATCCTTTCCTATAAGCTTAAATAGTCTTGATCTCGCGGGTGTGAGATTGCTGAGTCCTCGTGACTCACAGATTCTACCAAAATAGTTGCAGGTGCCGACGATGCCAGTGCAGATGACGCAACCGAGCTCAAGTGGGAGTTCGACGAGGAATGTGGTCGTTACTATGTTTCTTTTCCGGATGATCAGTAGTGGAGCCCAGTTGGGTCGATCGGGGATCTAGCATTCGGGATTATCTTGTTTTCATTTGGATTTGACCGTAGTCGGTCTATGTGTGGATTTTGGATGATGTATGATTTAAATTATGTATTGTGTGAAGTGGCGATTGTAAGCCAACTCTCGTTATCCCATTCTTGTTCATTACATGGGATTGTGTGAAGATGACCCTTCTTGCGACAATACCTACAATGCGGTTATGCCTCTAAGTCGTGCCTCGACACGTGGGAGATATAGCCGCATCATGGGCGTTACAAGTTGGTAATCAGAGCCATCCCTGACTTAGGAGCCCCCTGCTTGATCGAATCGCTGGCGTTGTTGAGTCTAGAACAAATTTTTTTGGAGTCTTAGGATTATATATATATCGGAGAGTAGGATTCTTTTTACTCCTCAGTCCCTTCGTCGCTCTAGTGAGGCCTCCTGACGTAGAAGTTTTGACTCTTCTCTCCTCAAATTTCACTAAAAATGTTTTTAGGATCACGCGGGTATCTTGGAATCGTTCCGATGGTTTTGTGACGAGAACATTGTTCTTGGTGCCTCCTGACATTTAGGGGTCGTGGTAGTGTCGCGGGGAGTTGAGCTCCGAGGTGTTGTCATCACAATTTTATCGTTGCAGTTCTGGAATACCTGAGTTTCGCCGACATCGAAAATCTCTTTTATGCAGTTGTTGGTGAGATCACCTCGATGCCACCCAGTACTGGGGCGGGAGTTCGGGAGTATTGCCATAACTCGTATAACGGATGCTTTTCGAAGGTTGAGGTACACGATTTCCGAAGGTTTCTTGGTTATGTGTTGACGGATGGACACAGCTGGATCTAGGGATTGCTAGTTTGGGTGATATATTTTGTGTCCCCTGTATCCCCAACACCAGATTGCATAACCAGAAAGTTTCGGGAGTTTGTATGTGGGATTCAAGTAGCTCTTAGCATTTCTTCCCGCAGATATTTGGTTTGTGATTGGGTAATCCTTACCACTTATTTGTTCCACTCGTACCTTGTTATTTTATTCTTCAATATCTTATCAAGTGGCTTCTCACCTTAATGGAAGTGTGATGATTTACTATGGAATTCATTCGTTCATCCTCGTTCGAATGTTTATTGTGAAGACTATATGTTGCAATTTCTATCCGTTGATTCAACTTGTCTATTTGTCTATCAAGATGCTAACGGATGTCACCCTCTTCAGGATGGCTCCGCCAACGCGTCAGAATTCGGAACGCAATGAGGGGAGTCAGGCGAACCCTCCGCCACCACCTCCGCCTCCGGAGGCATGGCAAGCTATCATGGCAGCCACCAACGCCGAGCTCAAGTGGGAGTTCGACGAGGAACGTGGTCGTTACTATGTTTATTTTCCGGATGATCAGTAGTGGAGCCGAGTTGGGTCGATCGGGGATCTAGCATTTGGGATTATCTTATTTTCATTTGGATTTGACCGTAGTCGGTCTATGTGTGGATTTTGGATGATGTATGATTTAAATTATGTATTGTGTGAAGTGGCGATTGTAAGCCAACTCTCGTTATCCCATTCTTGTTTATTACATGGGATTGTGTGAAGATGACCCTTCTTGCGACAATACCTACAATGCGGTTATGCCTCTAAGTCGTGCCTCGACACGTGGGAGATATAGCCGCATCGTGGGCGTTACAGCAATCCCTACTCCTTGAATTAACATCAATCGATGGGCATCTCCATAGCTCATTGATTAGCCACGTTGATGTGAGACTTTCTCCTTTTTTGTCTTCTCCACATAACCCCCATCATTATACTCTATTCCACCCATAGTGCTATATCCATGGCTCACGCTCATGTATTGCGTGAAGGTTTATAAAGTTTGAGATTACTTAAGTATGAAACAATTGCTTGGCTTGTCATCGGGGTTGTGCATGATGAGAGAATTCTTGCGTGACGAAAATGGAGCATGACTTAACTATATGATTTTGTAGGGATGAACTTTCTTTGGCCATGTTATTTTGAGAAGACATAATTGCTTAGTTAGTATGCTTGAAGTATTATTATTTCTATGTCAATATTAAAATTTTGTCTTGAATCTTTCGGATATGAATATTCATACCACAATTAAGAAGAGTTACATTGAAATTATGCCTAGTAGCATTCGCATCAAAAATTCTGTTTTTATCATTTACCCACTCGAGGACGAGCAGGAATTAAGCTTGGGGATGCTTGATACGTCTCCAACGTATCTATAATTTTTGATTGCTCCATGCTATATTATCTTCTATTTTGGACATTATTGGGCTTTATTATTCACTTTTATATTATTTTCGGGACTAACCTATTAACTGGAGGCCCAACCCAGAATTGCTATTTTTTGCCTATTTCAGAGTTTCGCAGAAAAAGAATATCAAATGAAGTCCAAACGGAATGAAACCTTAGGGAACGTGATTTTTGGAACGAACATGATCCAGGAGACTTGGACCCTACCGAAAGGAAGCTTCGAGGAAGCCACGAGGTAGGGGCCGCACCCCCCTCCCAAGCGCGCCCTCCACCGTCGTGGGCCCAACATTGCTCCACCGACGTACTCCTTCCTCCTATATATACCTACGTACCCCCAAACAATCAGATACGGAGCCAAAAACCTAATTCCAGCGTCGCAACCTTCTGTACCCACGAGATCCCATCTTGGGGCCTGTTCCGGAGCTCCACCGGAGGGGGCATCGATCACGGAGGGCTTCTACATCAACACCATAGCCTCTCCGATGAAGTGTGAGTAGTTTACCTCACACCTTCGGGTCCATAGTTAGTAGCTAGATGTCTTCTTCTCTCTTTTTGGATCTCAATACAATGTCCCCCCTCTCTCGTGGATATCTATTCGATGTAATCTTCTTTTGCGGTGTGTTTGTTGAGACCGACGAATTGTGGGTTTATGATCAAGTTTATCTATGAACAATATTTGAATCTTCTGAATTCTTTTATGTATGATTGGTTATCTTTGCAAGTCTCTTCGAATTATCAGTTTGGTTTGGCCTACTAGATTGATCTTTCTTGCAATGGGAGAAGTGCTTAGCTTTGGGTTCAATCTTGCGGTGTCCTTTCCCAGTGACAGTAGGGGCAGCAAGGCACGTATTTTATTGTTGCCATCGAGGATAACAAGATGGGGTTTTATCATATTGCATGAATTTATCCCTCTACATCATGTCATCTTGCTTAAGGCGTTACTCTGTTCTTATGAACTTAATACTCTAGATGCATGCTGGATAGCGGTCGATGAGTGGAGTAATAGTAGTAGATGCAGGCAGGAGTCGGTCTACTTGTCTCGGACATGATGCCTATATACATGATCATACCTAGATATTCTCATAACTATGCTCAATTCTGTCAATTGCTCAACAGTAATTTGTTCACCCACCGTAAAATACTTATGCTCTTGAGAGAAGCCACTAGTGAAACCTATGGCCCCCGGGTCTATCTTCATCATATTAATCTTCCAACACTTAGTTATTTCCGTTGCCTTTTTACTTTGCTTTTATTTTACTTTGCATCTTTATCATAAAAATACCAAAAATATTATCCTATCATATCTATCAGATCTCACTCTCATAAGTGACCGTGTAGGGATTGACAACACCTTATCGCGTTGGTTGCGAGGATTTATTTGTTTTGTGTAGGTGCGAGGGACTCGCGCGTAGCCTCCTACTCGATTGATACCTTGGTTCTCAAAAACTGAGGGAAATACTTACGCTACTTTGCTGCATCACCCTTTCCTCTTCAAGGGAAAACCAATGTAGTGCTCAAGAGGTAGCAGTGTGCTAGCCTGTGCACCTACGTATGCCACTGCGCCGTCAACTATTACCATGCTCATGCGATGCTGCCACTCCCTCATAACGGGCGGCATGCCTAGCCGACACTCCGGCGTCCCCACTTACCGTACACACAGCCGACAAGGGTCGCTGGCAACCCGTAGCTGACAACGTCTCGCACACGACGGTGGGAGATCAGAAGCCGGTTTCACAGGAGAAGCACGTGCCTGCGAAGGTCCAGAGGCCATCATCGTGCGGACCTCCCGTCTGACGCCGGCTCTCCTTTGCTATCTCCCACCTCTGCCGCTTCCACCCTTTTCTCTCTCACCTTAGTGTCCACATGCACGACGACGGCCACGACCACTGTAAACTCACTTTTCCTCTCCACAAAGTCAACAAGGCTGCATAGGTGACACAGAAATAGAAGAGGCCCAAAATAGCCGACACGGAGGTGCACAGCCGGGACGAAACAAGCCATCCGGAGCAAACTAACGGTCGACCGGCCCACTGACGTACAAGGCACACCCCGGCGGAAGCAAAATCCAAATGGCTGAGTGCTCCCTAAAAAATGCGGGCTGACCTTGACCAACAAGGCCCACCACAAAAAAGAAACACCGAAGCTCTCTCAGGGCTGCATTTCACGGGAGCTTAGTAACTAGATATATACATGGATATATAGTTATTGACAATGCAAAACAATGGCATTTCGGTAATATGCATGCACTGGAAAATAACGAAATCCACGGGTAAAGGGAAAAAACATGCACGGGCCAGAAGCATTAGAGTGCAGCGGCCCAGAAGTGGAATTGGGCCCAACTGGCTATGGGTATGTCCCCGATTTAAAATAGAGAAGCAGGGAAAAAAGAATCGGGAGAACGAGACATCGAACCCATAACCTCCTGAATTTGGAGTGGCTGCACTAGCCAGTTGGATTTATTAGTGCTAGTGTTCTACTAGGGGCTCGGCCGGATATGAAACAGGGAAAGGGCTGTGTAACGCCCACGATGCGGCTATATCTCCCACGTCTCGAGGCACGACTTAGAGGCATAACCGCATTGTGGTATTGTCGCAAGAAGGGTTATCTTCACACAATCCCATGTAATGAACAAGAAAGGGATAACGAGAGTTGGCTTACAATCGCCACTTCACACAGTACATAAATAATTCATACATCATCCAAAATCCACACATAGACCGACTACAGTCAAAATCCAAATGAAAATAGGATAACCCCAAATGCTAGATCCCCTGTCGTCCCAACTGGGCTCCACTACTGATCATCAGGAAAATAAATATAGTAACGACCACATTCCTCGTCGAACTCCCACTTGAGCTCGGTTGCATCATCTGCACTGGCATCGTCGGCACCTGCAACTGTTTTGGTAGAATCCGTGAGTCACGAGGACTCAGCAATCTCACACCCGCGAGATCAAGACTATTTAAGCTTACAGGAAAGGATGGTGTAAAGAGGTGGAGCTGCAGCAGGCACTAAGCATATATGGTGGCTAACATCCGCAAAAGAGGGCGAGAAGAGAAGCAACGCAACGGTCGCGAAGCTAGAAGTGATCAAGAAGTGATCCTGAAACTAATTACGTTCATGCATAACTCAAACCGTGTTCACTTCCCGGACTCCGCCGAGAAGAGACCATCACGGCTACACACACGGTTGATGTAGTTTACTTGGGTCAAGTGACAAGTTCTCTACAACCGGACATTAACAAATTCCCATCTGCCTCATAACCGCGGGCACGGCTTTCGAAAGATAATACCCTGCAGGGGTGTCCCAACTTACCCCATTATAAGCTCTCACGGTCAACGAAGGATAAACCTTCTCCCAGGAAGACCTGATCAGTCTCGGAATCCCGGTTTACAAGACATTTCGACAATGGTAAAACAAGACAAGCAAAGCCACCCGAATGTGCTGACAAATCCCGATAGGAGCTGCACATATCTCGTTCTCAGGGCACACCGGATAAGCGAAGCGTACAGGTACCAACACTCAGAGGACGGTCCCGCACGGTGCTCTAGTTTGGACCAGCACTCAGAGGAACACTGGCCCGGGGGTTTAAATAAAGATGACCCTCGGGCTCGCGAAAACCCAAGGGAAAAGGCTTAGGTGGCAAATGGTAAAACCAAGGTTGGGCCTTGCTGTAGGAGTTTTATTCAAGGCGAACTATCAAGGGGGTCCCATAAATCACCCAACCGCGTAAGGAACGCAAACTCAAGGAACATAATACTGGTATGACGGAAACTAGGGCGGCAAGAGTGGAACAAAACACCAGGCATAAGGCCGAGCCTTCCACCCTTTACCAAATATATAGATGCATTAATTAAATAAGAGATATTGTGATATTCCAAAAATATCCATGTTCCAACATGGAACCAACTTCAACTTCACCTGCAACTAGCAACGCTATAAGAAGGGCTGAGCAAAAGCGGTAACTTAGCCAAACAATGGTTTGCTAGGAAAAGATGGTTAGAGGCTTGACATGGCAATATGGGAGGCATGATATAGCAAGTGGTAGGTAGCGCAGCAAAGCAATAGAACAAACAACTAGCAAAACAAAGATAGAAGTGATTTCGAGGGTATGGTCATCTTGCCTGCAAGGTTCTCAGAGTTGTCGAAAACTTGATCCTCGTAAGCGTACTCAACAGGTTCCTCATTCACGAACTCATCTCCCGGATCTACCCAAAACAAGAACAGAAGCAACAGAACCACAATCAATCACGGGAAATGCACAAGCAACATGATGCAAAACATGTATGATATGCGAGATGTGGTATGCGATTCATATGCGTGCTCCGGAAGAAAAAGAATGAACAAGGCAGTAACTTGGCAAACCAAGGATGCCACTAGAGAGATGAGATGATTTCGGTCGAAATCGATATAAAGATCACCGGAAACGGATGCATGGTTTGCAAATGGCAAGCAAAACAAGAATGACACGATTCAGCGATTAACAGCATGATAGCACTTAGAATACATCAAGTAACTATGCTAAGGCACCCCAACATAGCAACAAAGCATATGAAAGTAATCTACAGGAGATGCTTGACAAAATATGAACACTGATCTACGGCTAGATCACACCATAATAGGTTCAAACAAGCATGGCAAAAATGCAAAAGATATCAGGTTCACAGACTTGGTGAAATTACTGGACATGGCTGAAACAGCATCAGGTAGCAATGTTCAGAGCAAGCAACCAACTTGCTACAGGAACTTAACATAGAAAAACAAGGCATGGCATGAATCTAATAAATGCATAGAATAAAAGGCCCTTACTGACCATGAGCCAAAAAGGAACAGAAGATATGATAGCAACCATGTAAACATAGTAAGTTTCGTTAACAGGTTTCAGAATTGGTGAGCTTGATTCACTCACTACAAAGCAATGCATGACAAAACAAGCATACCTACAGAAAGATGGCATGTTTATGGAGCTAACCATGGCAAGAGCAAATACATAGCATAAAAGGATCAACTACAACAACCTTGGCAAAATTGAATATCATGTTAACATTCTGCCAGAAACATTTTATAGCAAAAGTAGAGCAAGATTAAGACATGCTAGGGCACACCATAATTGCAAACAGGGCATGAATGGATAGAGCACAACTATATCTACAAAACATCCTTACTGAACATCACGAAAAGGAGCATGGATCTGTCTGTAGACACATTGATACATAGCAACAAAATAACAGCAGAAACAGACTTGGCAAAATCCTAAGTCTCTGAAAACAGAAACATCACGAAGCCTAGTTTGCATGCTTGTGCTAGTCCCCACATAGATCACAAAAATACATGGCATACACCTCTGTGAAGATGGCATGGCATAGATCAAAACACCTGTAGAGCTCATGCCCATAAGATGCACACATCAAATGCAACAAAAAAATAACAAATCACCAAGTTCTGATAAGTAACAGCAGTTAACAGCATATATCACTCTTGCACCAGAGATTTGGGCATCAAGATGAACTCAAACGAGCATGGCACAATGGAACAAAATGAAGAGCATCTTGAGGCGAACATTTCGATATATCATGCATGCAAAACGGAGCAGTATGCGGTGAGAAATGATGCGATGAACAGGAGCATATAATGTAAAATATACGGGACTTAGAGAATTTCGGGGGAGGGAGAAGTCAACCTAGACCCGATCTTGGATTCGGGCTCGGCTCGGGCTCACCGGAGAAGAGGCGGCGGCCGGCGGAGGAGAGGAGGGAGACGGCGAGGGAGAGGGGCGGCGCTCGGGCGGCGCGGGCTCCCGCGGGTGAAGGCGACGGCGTCTCGGGAGGCGCGTAGGCGCGGCGGGGCGGACGGAGCTCGCCGGCTCGGACGCGGCGACCGGCGAGGGCGGCGATGCGGCGCTGGAGACGGGAGGGCGCGGGCGGCGGGGGAGCCGCGGGCGGCGAGAGGCGCGCGCGGGCCGGGAGGGCTTGCCCCAGGCCCGGGCGGGCTTCGGTGGCGGGGACGGCGATGCGCCACGTGTCGCGCTGGGGTTGGCGCGGGGAGGCAGCGCTGTTCGTCCGGCAGCGGTGGACGTGTCCGGTGGCGGCGGAGGGCGATTTTGCTAGGGTTAGGGGTGGTTTTGCCCGAAATTTCGGAGGGGGAGGTGTTTTTATAGGTAGAGGGAGCTAGGAGACTCCAAATGGAGTGCGGTTTTCGCCCACACGATCGTGATCGAACGACCGAGAGCATGGAGGTGACTTAGAGGGGTTAATGGGATGTTTGGAGGGGTTTTTTGATGCAACACACAAAAGGACTTTGCGGTTACCCGGTTAACCGTTGGAGCATCAAACGACCTCCAAATGGAACGAAACTTGACAGGTGGTCTACCGGTGGTGTACCAAGGCCACTTGGCAAGCCTCGGTCCATTTCGAGAACGTTTAACACCCGCTCACGAAAACAAGAGGGGTGCGCCGGTGCATGTGGGAGTGTCGGATTGCAAAACGAACAACGGGGAAAATGCTCGGATGCATGAGACGAACACGTATGCAACTGCAATGCACATAATGACATGATATGAGATGCATGACATGAACAAAATGAAAGACTTAAAACATAACCCGACCACGGAGGGAATATCATAACACATAGCCAAAAATGGCAAGAGTTGGAGTTACAAATATGGAAAGTTACATCCGGGGTGTTACAGGCTGCTACTCTGTGTAAGCAAAAATTGCAGAAGAAAAGGAGCAAGCATGGGGATTTGATCTCTTGACCTCCAGGATGAAAACGAGTGGGGCTCGCCACTGCACTCAAGGTGTGCATGTGTCCAATCCTTGGGCGCCACACAATATGAAAAAAATCGAGGGCCAGGCCTTGATTTCCATTAATGCATGCTACTCACCGGCGTCGATGGTGACGAGCAAGGCAGCGACCTTCGATGATGCAAAGCTATAGCACGGGTGCGGAAAATGACGGGGTGCAGCTACGGGCCGCCTGCGTGCATGTGGGGCTTCTGCGAGTGTGCGCGGGCAGGAGCTCCTGGAGCCTTGTGGACATGGTAGCGGAGCACAGCGAGGCGAGCGGCTGCAAGGCGACGGGCGAGGCTCTGGTTGCGCGCGAGAGCCGCTGGTGTGCGTGCGTGGTGCAAAGCAACACGCGAGGGTGTTGGTGCTGCAAAGTGGACTCGGCTGAAGCCTGAAGATGCATACTTCCCGAACGGATTTGAAGTCTGAACCCAAGCGAAGCAACTACAGAGAAACATGGCCGGTCTTGCAGGTCGAGGCGCTCGGCCACGGCTGTTGGGACCCCGATCCTAAGTCACACCGATCTAGCATGTAACACATCATATCACTTTGCAGCCTCACGCATGGTATCCCCAGGGGTGCCACCTTACCTGGCACGGGACCGTTTGCGCCTATTGGCTCACGTATATGATAGCGTCGCTAGCATCCATATGACACAGAACCCGGGCCGACATGACTAGTCGTAAGCCCAAGGTGGCACTAACTTACAGGGACAGGCATACATGACCCAGCAACGAACGTGTCGATCATCAACGTATGAACCCAAGTCGTAGCAAGCTTCAAGGACATAAAGGAACAACGCATGACATTTTCCCGACGGGACAGACACAGGAACGAAGGACACATGCCGGCCAGCCTAAAAGTTCCGGAGGAGTAGCAAGCTACCATGGCTTAGTGGAAGCACTAGGAGACATTTCCCCATAAGAGAGGCTACCAAGAATAAACAGCTAGATAGTCGGATCCCACACATACCAAGCATTTCAATAACATACACACAATATGTCCGATATGTGCAAATACAACATGGCATCACAACAAGACTCTACGACTCTAAGTATTTATTCAATTGGCTCCGAGGAGCCAGATATTACAAACAAGGGTCTGATGACCCAGCATTCAAGTCATGCAAACAATAAATACATGCGGAAGCTTAACTTGTCTGAGTACAGACAACTACAAATGAAAAAGGCTGAGAAGCCTGACTATCTACAAGACCCCGCCGAGGGCACAAGATCGTAGCTGAGGTAACAAGCTAAACGTCGAAGTCCACGCGAAACTACTAGTGAGACTGAAGTCTCTCTGCAAAAAGCAAACGTGAGTACAAATGTACCCAACAAGACTTACATCAGAACTAGCTACATATGCATCAGTATCAACAATGGGGTGGTGGGGTTTAACTGCAGCAAGCCAGCTTTCACAAAGTGGCTATCCTGAACTACGTCTGCAAGTAACTCTTTTCAGGTAGCGCACACGAGTCCACATATTCACCATATCAATACACCACTATGGATCCGCTCCTGTCTCCCACGAGAAGGCCATCCATAGCACTCACGCTTATCTTGCTCATTTTAGAGTATGCACTTTCACTTGTCTATGAACTGTATAAGCAACCTAGTAGTCCTCTACCACGGACGTGACTATTCGAATAGATCATGGTAACCCTGCAGGGGTGTACTTCTTCAGACACGCTCTCGCCACTTACCGCCATGTACACATCATGTATCTCGGCAACCTTCAAGCGGAAGCCTGGCGAGGGTGTCGGCCACGACCTGACTAACCATGCAAGACTCTTGTCTAGGTTTATCGCCTATTTGGGTTCCATCCGCAAGGAGATCCGGCCGGGGTGTCACTCACGGCCCCAAACAATGTGTACAGGGTTCCCATGCTCACCAAACGGGCGAGGCTTGGTACACCCGACCACGGTGCCTAGTCTATCCCAAGCCCACCTTTACTGGGTGCCACTTGGTAGACTACTAACACTACCTACAAACACTAGAAACTAGTTGCAACTCCTGGATAGAGATCGAGTTGATTAATAAGCCGAGAGGGGTTGAGTTACCGGAACCCAATGTGTGGTAGCAACATTCTTGGATCACAGACACAGAACTCAGTTCCCGAGGACGGTTTCAATGAGACAACCCACCATGTACTCCTACATGGCCTCTCACCGCTACCTTTACCAAATCGTGTTCACACACACTTAGCTCTCAACAGTAGGACATGTTCACAACATTCCCATTCACCCCCGATGTATCAGACCCGACTCAACTCTAAGCAGTAGCAGGCATGACAAACCAGCATGAATGAGCAGGCACATCATGGCTCAAACAACTCCTACTCATGCTAGTGGGTTTCAACTATTTACTGTGGCAAAGATAGGTCATGCAGAGGAAAGGGTTCAACTACCGCAACATGTAACAGTTGAATTGTTGTTGTCCTAATGCAGTAAAAGAGAGCAGGAGCGAGAGAGTGGGATTGTATCGGAATGAACAAGGGGTTTTTGCTCGCCTGACACTTCTGAAGATAGTATAGCTCTTCATCGGTGTCATGGAACTCATCGTCGGAACATACGTCTATTGAGGGGGAACAACCACCGGCAATAGAGAAAGAACACAATCAATGCAATGCAACAATATGATGCATGATCATGACATGGAAATATGTTGTTGTTTGAGCTAATGCAACTAACAACACAATTAAATGAAGTTGGTTTGAACCAAAGGTTCAAATTCAAACTCCACATGTGGTTATTTAAATGCCATTCATTTGATTTGTCCTAAACAGCATCCAAAAGTTGTTCTAACATGCATGAAACTGGTACAAATGGATAGATTGGATTTTTCTGATCATTTTTCATATATAAATTATTTCTATCTCAGCTACGGTTGAATTTATATGAATTTTTGAAGTTTAACTATTTTTCTGGAATGTCCAAATCTTTTCTGAAATGGAAATAAACCAGAAAAGCTATTATGACATCAGCCTCAGGTCAGCACTGCATCAGCAGTCAACGAAGTCAAACCTGGCATGTGGGACCCACTAGTCAGCGACTCGTTCAGTTACTGTGGTTAGTGTTAATTTTGCACTAATCTAAAATTAACCAGAGGCCGGCCCCACATGTCAGAGACACTTGGGGGAGCTGTTAGTGGTGAAACGGGGTCAAACCCACCGGCGAGGCCCGAGGCGGCAGCGCGGCTCGGAAACATAGCACAGGCGACGAAACAAGCGGCGGTTTGGCTTGGCGTAAAGCTGGTGCTCGTCCGCATCCAACGGAGCCATCAACTCGCGCTGGAGTGGACCGCAACGACGGCGGCAATGGAAAGTGCCGCGTCCGGAGCTCGGACAAGCTCGGCAACGATGCTGCAGTGCACGGGAGGACTAGCTGATGGTGGTGTTGGGGTTTCTTGGAACATGCTGAGCACGTAGCAGTGCTCGTACGGGACGGTTGCTAGCCTATTTGTCGGCGACGACGAGCGCGGCGGCGGTGAGCTCTCGGGTCCGATGGCTAGCACGACTAGAGCATGCAAATGAACGCGGGAGAAGGGGGGAAAGATGGCGGGGCTCCCGGCGAGTCTTCTGGTGCGGTCGTTGAGCTCCGGGAGGAACGGACGGCGACGTAACAACGATGGCGATCTAGCGGCCATGCGCAGAGAAGACGATTCAATGGCGAGGCGACAGGGCGTCCGCTGATGCTCGCGTTGAGGGGATCTTTAAGGCGTCAGGGCGGACGTAGGGGACAGCACGGGGAGGCGCTGGGATGGCTGTGGCTGCGCGTACGACGGTCGACGTCGACGACCGCACTCGGTGGACGCGCGTGAGAGAGACAGGGGAGGGAAGAGAGGGCAAGGAGTGCTCGAGGGGATTCTGCGGGGATGGCGTGGCATCTCCATGGCCGTCTAGGCCGTCGGGGGGGGGGGGGGGGTGAAGCAGGCAGGGTGGAGGTGGCCGGCATGTGGCCGCGCGCTCTCGCCACACGCCCCTGTCCTCCTGGCGCAAGGACGGGGATGACTGGCAGAGCGAGTGGGCTGGGCCAGCTTAGGTATGTGGCCTCTGGCCTTCTCTCTCTCTCTCTCTCTCTCTCTCTCTCTCTTCTATTTTTCTTTGTTTTCTATTTTCTGTAGTTGTTTTGGCTTTATTAAAAATGCCAGAGCATTTTTCAAAAATCCTAAAAATATTTTTGGGCACTGTTTGGATTATTTCCAACAGCCCTCAAATGCTTTCAAGATTATTTGGACATTTAATATATTTTTATAGCATTTAAATGCCCAAACTCAAATACTATATGATTTGATTCAAAAATCCAGAGTGTGCTAGAAAAGTGTGCACAATTTTGGCAGATGTTCTAGACCAATTCAAAAATGATGAACATTTATGAAGGGCATTTTGGGTTCATTGAAAAGGTTTAATTTTAACCCTAGTTGAATTTCATTTACTGCTAGGGTTTATCAGTCCTCATTTCAAGTTTCAGATAACATGATGCATGGATGCTTGTGAAACTATTGGCAATCAAATTCTAGGGCCGTGACAACTCACCCCCACTAAACAAGAATCTCGTCCCGATATTCAAGACACGAGGTAAGAAGACAGAGGGGACACAAAGCTAACACAATCTTCATGATCCAGGTTGGACTTCATAAGAACGTTGATTCGATCCTCATCTTTGTCTCGACGTCTTGCTGTGAGAACTCCATCCAACATGACAACGAGAAGAAAGGGAAAACTCTAGAAGAATCGATCTTCACGAAGATCGAGCAACTGACGATCAACTCACCGAATGATACGTAGGAACACCTCTTGAGTTGAGAGTTAAAACACACATCGAGAGAGATGGAAAGTAACAGATGACGAAAGTTTAATTTGGTAAGCAACAATCCCACGCTTAAAAGGATGGTGGATGCGTTTCAAAGTAGCAAGAAGCTAAATTGCCATGATTCCATAACGCGGCACCTTAGAGTAGGTGGCTCATTGAATTATTCCCTTAAGTGGCAAAAAGAACTACTTTTGATCATAAATCATTGAAACTCTCTATAACAGCCTAAGGCAAATCACAATCGATCATTTGAAGGAGTTCAAAATATTGGTATACTCGGACTAGAATGGATGATGTGGACTACCTTGTTGAAGACAACACAATTATGATTTTTGCTTATCATCGGAAATGGATGGGACCCATGGTAGGACCAATTTTGAAGATGATCCTGAATAGCAATTACTGAGAAGGGCAGCCCATGGTAAATTGGCACAATGGCGGTGCAAGCTGGGGCAAAAAACGCAAATGTTGGGAATGTTCCAACCATCATATCTGCCTGAGATTCAGATCTAGTTGGTAACAGGATATTTCAGACGGCATGTCTGAAAAGGAAAGGTTGCAACACCAATCGATGAGATGTCGTTGCGAGATTCTCGGGAATTGTACTACGATAGCAAGCTCTAAAACATGAGCTAGTTATGCTACATACATGTGAACACACTGTCCCAGACAAGCATGACCACATAGCAGTCTTACAATAAAACACTACCGAGTCCTAGTTGGGAACCATCATTGCAGAGAGCGAGGTCCTTGCATAAGTCATATGATTAGCTCTTATGAAGGAACTTCTTCTCTTTGAACAAATCAATCAGTGGCTTAGTGTGCTAGGGAATACACATGGAATGGAGGTTGCAAATGTACCAGACCATAGTATACTTCGCACGTGCATGACTGACTTGGGATGATACCAGAGGAAGCAAAAATAACTTTCTCAAATTCACGGCGGCAACTTACATCAAATGCACATGAATTAGAGGAAGTCACTTCTTTCATCCAAACATATACCTCGTGAACGGAACACGAAGGCAACGATTACAAAGTTTCGAACACTAGATGGATGTTCAACACGAATCATGGAGAAGATAAAATGTTGTTGATGGGCTCAACAACAATCATCAAGATTTCCATGAAGATGGAATTCCACAACTAGCATTGGTCAGGCCCAAAAGATATAATGGTGTATGCTCGAGGAAACAACCACGAGTAAGACAACATTACGCATATCGTTGGTTCTGATTTGATTTGCCGATAGCCCATACTCAAATCAAAGATTGGTAAGATAATAGATCCAACAATTGATCATGAAGATCAATAGATGAATATATCATCTCTCTTCAACACACACACACAAGATATCCCTTTGGGACGAGCTAAGTCAGATAAAGCTTTTTATCTTCCAACTCTCTAAGTTGTTGTTTTGCCTAACCAACCAGATCAAGAGTATCCAACACAAATTCTTGGAGAAGGGGTGGTTTATAGGAATAAACCAACTTGATCATGAGCTCAACATAACGGTCAGGGGTCAACCTGGTGATACTTCCGAGAGGATATTCAGAAGATCACAAACCACTGATATGCTATTAAGCTCAGGAGCAATCTTGCTTTCGAGGCAAGATGATGTGATCAAATAAGCAAGGGATTGACACAATCCTAACTCTTTGATCGAAGAATGCACGAGGAAATATGGACTAGGTAGCACGATCAATCTTAGGATGATGATTCAATAACCAGCACACTAGGAATGAGAGTATTGTCCATTAACTACCAAGCAACGGAGTTGCTAGGAGTATTGATTTCACACATCGCAATTCACTTGTCGGTATTCCGGTTACAATAACACGGAGACCGAGGAATGAAAGATGATTGCGAGAGGTATCACTGTATCAAGAGTTCATAGGAGGTGGTGCAATTCCAATGATATTCTTGACATAAAGATGGTATTACCCCAAGGTAGAAAAGAACAAAAGCTGGATTGGCATTTTGATCCATGGAATACAACTACTTTGACCCAATCCTGGATATGGATGAGGTACTGGAGTTTGTTTCTCCTAGTCATTCCGGAATAGAATGGCTTGACGGACCACAAGAATAATTGGCATCGATAACACAAATGCACACATACGCTTGACTATCAATTGATAGATGATGGTCAGAATATAGGTGAGGAGGGACAAATCAAAGGAACATATATTCTGAGTTTTGGATGCATAGGTTAGTAGGTCGAGCAAGCTCAGCTTATTTCTTCCAGATAAAAATTGCCGAAAGGTAGAACTGGCAGAGACACAATATAGAATGGAGAACTCATCAAGAGCACTCTCATTGTGATCCTTTGGTTCAGGAGAACTTTTGCCATGATGGTTCATGGTATTGGAGGAATGATATACCACGGACCTTGAGGACTATCACAAAGGTTACTAATATCCTAAAGGAACTATCAAACACTATCAACATGAATGAGTAGAGTGAATCTCGGGTTCAAAAACCCAGGAATAGATTGCCTACTAACTTAATGGCATCACGGGATGCTTTCGAGGATGACGGCCAGAATCATCACACTGGGAATACAAATCAGAGCTGGATTACTGGGTGGTTCTCTAAGACACCTAGGGTCATAAAAATAGCTTCAACATATACGTCGAGGCAATGGAGTACCTCAACACACCGATTAGTGTGCTTAATCTGACCCAAAAGGACATCGGGAACATGGAGGAAAGATTTGCAAGTGCATCAGATTGTTTAGAAAATCTAGGATGACTCCAGCATAACGGCTGTAAATGCTCAAAAGATTTGAGACATCCTGCAAAATGGTGGTATAACCACTCAACATCATAATATCAAGGTTTTGAGGCCAACCATTAACACACAGAGGTACTTGGAACTGAAGCGAGACTCGAATCCATGAACCCTATAAGTCTACGGATTAGTAACACGTGACCCTGATAAAAAGAAGAGAAAGCCTAGTTCCTTAACCCCATAGGAAAGATAGGATGACTCGAATCAGAAGGGTATAAGGTAAAGGAGTAAAAAGAGCCTTATGTTCCCTTCCGCAATCAATTCCCCTATATAACTAAAGCATTTCCAAACTCAGCTTCGACCAGTTTGGCTTGGTAATCCTACAGGCAGTCAGGCTCTGATACCAAAGCTGTCGGGACCCGATCCTAAGTCGCACCGATCTAGCATGTAACACATCACATCACTTTCTGGCCTCACGCACGGTATCCCCACGGGTGCCACCTTACCTGGCCCGGGACCGTTTGCGCCTTTTGGCTCACGTATATGATAGCGTCGCTAGCATCCATATGACAGAGAACCCGGGCCGACATGACTAGTCGTAAACCCAAGGTGGCACTAACTTACAGGGACATGCATACATGACCCAGCAACGAACGTGTCGATCATCAACGTATGAACCCAATTCATAGCAAGCTGCAAGGACTTAAAGGAACAACGCGTGACATTTTCCCGAAGGGACAGACAGAGGAACGAAGAAGGTCACATGCCAGCTAGCCTAAGTGTTCTGGAGGAGTAGCAAGCTACCATGGCTCAGTGGAAGCACTAGGAGACATTTCCCCATAAGAGAGGCTACGAAGAATAAACAACTAGATAGTCGGATCCCACACATACCAAGCATTTCAATAACATACACACAATATGCCCGATATGTGCAAATACAACATGGCATCACAACAAGACTCTACGACTCAAAGTATTTATTCAATAGGCTCTGAGGAGCCAGATATTACAAACATGGGTCTGATGACCCAGCATTCAAGTCATGCAAGCAATAAGTACATGCGGAACTTTAACTTGTCTGAGTACAGACAACTACAAATGAAAAAGGCTGAGAAGCCTGACTATCTACAAGACCAGGGCACAAGATCGTAGCGGAGGTAACAAGCTAAACGTCAAAGTCCACGCGGAACTACTAGTGAGACTGAAGTCTCTCTGCAAAAACATAAATTAAGCAAACGTGAGTACAAATATACCCAGCAAGACTTACATCAGAACTAGCTACATATGCATCAGTATCAACAAAGGGGTGGTGGGTTTAACTGGAGCAAGCTAGCTTTGACAAAGTGGCTATCCTGAACTACGTCTGCCCCTCTCTCCTGAAGCCCTTCTGGAAGTTCGTGATATGCAGACCCTGACCACTCATATGCGCCCCTCCACGACCTCCACTGACATATGGCACTATACCTGGGGGAAAACAGAGTTCCAAGCTGCAGATTACTACAAATTCTGTTTCAAACTTGCCCCAAAACACCCAACCTTCAGGCTGCTGTGGCGATCTAAAAGCACCATGAAAATCAAAGTCTTCGGATGGTTGCTTCTGCTTGATCGACTGAACACAAGGAACATGCTGAAGCGTCGTCATTACAACATTGGTGAGATATTTGACTGCCTTCTCTGTGGGCAACATATTGAAGAAACGGTGGACCACATGATCTTCACATGCCCATTCAGTAAAGCTTGCTGGGAGAAGATTGATACTGCCTGGCCGGAGTTTGATTCCAGACTTGATCTGATCGCACAAATCAATGAGACTGAGCATAGACCTTTCTTCATGGAAATTTTCCTCACGGCAGCTTGGAGTTTGTGGAAGGAACGCAATAACAAACACTTCAGAGGGGTCAATCCTAGTACTACTTCCTGGCTGACACGTTTCAAGGGAGATTTTGGCCTCCTCCAATATAGGGTGAAAGAGGCACAAAAGTCTATTGTAACTACTTTTTGTAACTCACTAGCCTAACTCCCTCCTTGATCCTTGAGTAGTGACTACTTGTATAGTGCTCCTCCATAACCCCCATCCCCCCGGGGTGGGGGTGATGGTTGGGCACCATCATGAAACAATTATGTAACTCACATGTAACTCTTTACAAAAAGAAGAAAATATATACAAACAGTAGGAGCCTCACCTACTGTCTTTCCATCAAAAAAAACTACGTCTGCAAGAAATCTTTTGAGGTGGCGCACACGAGTCCATAGATTCACCATATCAATTCACCACTATGGATCCGCTCATGTCTCCCTACGAGAAGGCCATCCATAGCACTCACCTTACCTTGCGCATTTTAGAGTATCCACTTTCACTTGTGTATGAACTGTATAAGCAACCCAATAGTCCTTTACCGCGGACGCGACTACTCGAATAGATCATGGTAACCCTGCAGGGGTGTACTTCTTCAGACATGCTCTCGCCACATACCGCCATGTACACGTCATGTATCTCGGCAACCTTCAAGCGGAAGCCTGGCGAGGGTGTCGGCCATGACCAGGCTAACCACGCAAGACTCTAGTCCAGGTTTATCGCCTATTCTGGTTCCATCCGCAAGGAGATCCGGCCGGGGTGTCACTCACGGCCCCAAACGATGTGTACATGGTTCCCAATCCCACCAAACGGGCGACACTTGGTACACCCGGCCACGGTGCCTAGTCTGTCCCAAGCCCACCTATACTGGGTGCCACTTGGTAGACTACTAACACTACCTACAAACACCAGAAACTAGTTGCAACTCCTGGACAGAGATCGAGTTGATTAATAAGCCGAGAGGGGTCGAGTTACCGGAACCCAATGTGTGGTAGCAACTGTCTTGGATCACAGACACAGAACTCAGTTCCTGAGGACGGTTTCAATGAGACAACCCACCATGTACTCCTACATGGCCTCTCACCGCTACCTTTACCAAATCGTGTTCACACACACTTAGCTCTCAACATTAGGACATGTTCACAACATTCCAATTCACCTCCGATGAATCAGACCCGACTCAACTCTAAGCAGTAGCAGGCATGAAAAACCAGCATGAATGAGTAGGCACATCATGGGTCAAACAACTCCTACTCATGCTAGTGTGTTTCAACTATTTACTGTGGCAAAGACATGTCATGCAGAGGAAAGGGTTCAACTACCGCAGCATGTAACAGTTGAATTGTTGTTGCCCTAATGCAGTAAAAGAGAGCAGGAGCGAGAGAGTGGGACTGTATCGGAATGAACAACGGGTTTTTTGCTTGCCTGGCACTTCTGAAGATAGTATAGCTCTTCATCGGTGTCATGGAACTCATCGTCGGAACATACGTCTATTGAGGGGGAACAACCACCGGCAACAGAGAAAGAACACAATCAATACAATGGAACAATATGATGCATGATCATGACATGGCAATATGTTGTTGTTTGAGCTAATGCAATTAACAACACAATTAAATGAAGTTGGTTTGAACCAAAGGTTCAAAATCAAACTCCACATGTGGTTATTTAAATGCCATTCATTTGATTTGTCCTAAACAGTAGCCAAAAGTTGCTCCAACATGCATGAAAATGGTACAGATGGATAGATTGGATTTTTCTGATCATTTTTCACATATAAATTATTTCAATCTGAGCTACGGTTGAATTTATATGAATTTTGGAAGTTTAACTATTTTTCTGGAATGTCAAATCTTTTCTGAAACGGAAATAAACCAGAAAAGCTATTATGATGTCAGCCTCGGGTCAGCACTGCATCAGCAGTCAACGAAGTCAAACTTGGCTAGTGCACTGGTGAGCGACTCGTTCAGTTACTATGGTTAGTGTTAATTTTGCACTAATCCAAAATTAACCAGAGGCCGGCCCCACATGTCATGGACACTTGGGGGAGCTGTTAGTGGTCAAACAGGGTCAAACCCACCGGCGATTAGCCGCCGGCGAGGCCCGAGGCAGCGGCGCGGCTCAGAAACGCAGCACAGGCAATGAAACGAGCAGCGGTTTTGCATGGCGTAAAGCTAGTGCTCGTTCGCATCCAATGGAGACATCAACTCGCGCTGGAGTCGACCTCAATGACGGTGGCAATGGCAAGTGCGGCGTTCGGAGCTCGGACAAGCTCGGCAACGATGCTGCAGTGCACGGGAGGACTAGCTGATGGTGGTGTTGGGGTTTCTGGGAACATGCTGAGCACGTAACGGTGCTCGTACTCGACGGTTGCTAGCCTATTCGCCGGCGACGACGAGCGCGGCGGCGGTGAGCTCTCGGGTCCGGTGGCTAGGAAGGCTAGAGCATGCAAATGAACGTGGGAGAAGGGGGAAAGATTGCGGGGCTCACGATGAGTCTTCTGGTGCGGTCGTTGAGCTCGGGGAGGCACGGACGGCGACGTAACAACGATGGCGATCTGGCGGCCGTGCGCCGAGAAGACGGGTCGATGGCGAGGCGACAGGGCATCTGCCGATGCTCGCGTTGAGGGGGAGCTTTAAGGCGTCGAGGCAAACATAGGGGACAGCACGGGGAGCCGTTGGGATGGCTGTGGCTGCACGTACGGCGGTCGGCGTCGACGACCGCGCTTGGTGGACGCACGTGAGAGAGACAGGGGAGGGGAGAGAGGGCGAGGAGTGCTCGAGGGGATTCTGCGGGGATGGCGTGGCGTCTCCAGGGCAGTCTAGGCCGTCGGGGGGTGAATCAGGCAGGGTGGAGGTGGACGGCGTGTGGCCGCGCGCTCTCACCACACGCCCCTGTCCTCCTGGCACGAGGACGGGGATGACTGGCAGAGCCAGTGGGCTGTGTCAGCTTAGGTAAGTGGCCTTTGGCCTTCTCTCTCTCTCTCTCTCTCTCTCTCTCTCTCTCTCTTCTATTTTTCTTTGTTTTCTCTTTTGCAGTTGTTTTGGCTTTATTAAAACTGCCAAAGCATTTTTCAAAAATCCTGAAAATATTTTTGGGCACTGTTTGGATTATTTTCAACAGCCCTCTAATGCTTTCAAGATTATTTGGACATTTAAAATATTTTATAGCATTTAAATGCCCAAACTCAAATACTATATGATTTGATTCAAAAATCCAGAGTGTCCTATAGAAGTGTGCACCATTTTTGGCAGACGTTCTAGACCAATTCAAAAATGATGAACATTTATGAAGGGCATTTTGGGTTCATTGAAAAGGTTTAATTTTAACCCTAGTTGAATTTCATTTACTGCTAGGGTTTATCAGTCCGCATTTTAAGTTTCAGAAATTTTATCATGATGCATGGATGCTTGTGCAACTATTGCCAATCAAATTCTAGGGACGTGACAACGGCGGGGTGTACAGGCGGGCATGTGGGGGCGCTGAGTGTAGGTGCTCGCGTGCGTGCAACAAGGGGCGGCATGGTGTAGAAGGTTGGCGAGCTCGCGGCCATGGCGGATATGGTGGCCGGAGCTCCTGTTCATGAGGGTCGGTGTTTACAACGCATGGAACAGAGCAGAGAGAGGACTGCGCGGTTCGACTGCTCACCAGGGGCTCGATGAGGAGGATGTGGGAAGGGATGGAGACGACGAGCCTAGGTGCTGACCGACGCGACGATGGTCTGTCCATGAAGACAAAGCAGAGGAGGAGGAGGACGTGGCCGATGGCGTGAAGGCGAGATGGTGTCCGATCCATGACATAGAGGAAGTAGCCGACGTCAAGGAAGAATTTGGCCGGGGTCGCAGAGCGTGGGGACGAAGGAGAGCACGCCGGCGACGAAGTGCGGTGCTCCCGCGCTCTCTCTGGTCTTCCCTGGAGAAGGAGAAAGAGGGCAGGGGAGAGCCCCTTGGGTGGCAGCGGAGAGGGGGAAACCCTAGGGGGTGCGGGTTACTAGATTTATAGGAGGGGGCTAGACGGCGCGACCTCGGCATCCGTGAAGGAGCTCACGGCGCTGGCGCCGGCTCTGTCCCTGAAGACAACGACGATGATGCAACGGGGCTGGTAGCCGCTAGGCGACTGGGACTGGGCCGGATCAGGAGGAAGAGGCCTAGGTGGAGCTCTGGGGGTTGAGGCCTTCTCCTTATTTCTCTTATCAAGCCCTTCTGCAAATTTAATTCACAGACTAAGAAGGGGAAATGGCCAGGGGTTTAGGGAAGAAACCTCTCAGAAATAAAAATATATCTGAAGTCCCGGATTAATGAAGTATTTGAAAGAATTGGTCTGGCAATTTTTAAAGGTATACAAATAATTCCAGTTCGAATTAATTTCAAACCCGAGCCATTTTTGCACCCAACCAAAACAACTCCAAAATAGATGAGATTTTACAGAGGGGTTAAAGGCAAGGTGCGGGATTCATAGGAAAAGAAGGAACATTTTTTTGGACAGAGGAATGTCACATGAAAATAAGTGTGATAAAGCATAAAGGAGAAGTTTTGATGGGATAGAAACTTGAGTGAACTTGACGAATGGTTGCTGGTATGTGTATGTTGCATGCATGAGGTGGAGATAAGAAGAAGAGGGGTTTTCACACAAGAAGACTTAAAGATGCAAACCAAGGCATGATGATCATGATGCAATGCAATAAAAAATGAGAAGAGGCACATCCAAAACATGTAGCACCTAACAAAGTGAGATGAACATGGCAAACAAACAAAGATGGCACAATACAATATAATAAAATATGAACATGATGCAAGAAGCAAAATATATGACAAGGCACTCAACATGATCATGGTAACAACATAGGGAAAAGAAATATGAAAAACAATTATGGCAATGCCACACCCAATAATACTCATGCCACAAAATAGAAGGAACAAAACAAAAAATGATGATGACGAAGCCACTTATATTAAAGCCCACACGGAAATCACACATGACAAGGTTGGATAGGTTACAAATAGGAAGGACCGCACTTGGACTGTTACACCCCTGCAGGGTTTAAACTTTCGAGAGCTGTGCCCGCGGTTATGTGGCAGATGTGAGTTTTTAATATCCGGTTGTAGAGAACCTGACACCCGTTTCGAATAAAAATACAACAACTGCGTGTGTAACCATGACTGTTTCTTTTTGATGAGGTTCGGGAAGAGAACACGGTGGGCTTATGTTTGAACATAAGTAGTTCAAGATCACTTCTTGATCATTATTAGTTTGCGACCGTTTGCGTAGTTTCTCATCTTATTCTTGTACTCGTAAGTTAGCCACCATATGATGCTTAGCGTTGTTGCAACCTCACCACTTATCCTTTCCATACCCATTAAGCTTTGATAGTATTGATACCCATGGTAATGGGATTGCTAAGTCCTCGTGGCTCACAGTTTACTACAACAACAGTTGCAGGTACAGGTAATGCGATGATCATGACATGAGAGCGATGCTTGCTTGTTTTGGAGTTCTTCTGCTTCTTCTTCTTCGATCCAGGGAATAGGTTCCGGGTCGGGAGCCTGGGATTAGCAGGGTGGATGTTGTTCTTCTTTTTCGTTTGATTTCATCCATAGTAGGATCCTGCTCTTCTATATGATGATTGCTATGTATTGGTGAACTGTTGTATTCATGTCGTAGCTTGTGGCGAGTGTAAGCCTTTATCTTGTATTCTCATCTATTCAGTACAGGGTATGTTGTAATGATACCCACCTTGCTATGCGCTTGAAATGCGATTGTGCCCCGATCATGAATTCATCATGTGATTGCGATAGAATCGCATCTTGGGCGCTACAAGTTGGTATCAGAGCCTTACCGACCTTAGGAGCCGCCTTGATTGATCGAACCGCTGCCGTTGTTGAGTCTAGAAGAAAACTATTTTGAGAGTAGGAATTCTTTTTACTCCTTATCCCCAGCGTAACTCTGGCGAGGACTCCTGACGTAGATGTTTTGACATCACTCTCCTCTTTTTCACTCAATTTTTTTTAGGATCACACGGGTATCTTGGAATCGGTCTGATACCATTGTGACGGGAATTCTGTCTTGGTGCCTCCTGACATTTAGGGGTTGTGGCAGTGTCCCGGGGAGTTGAGCTCCGAGGTGTTTTTGTCACAGTGCTTATCATTTCAGTTCCGGAATACCAGAGGACGCCGACATCGAAAACACTTCTATACTCTTTGTGGTGAGAGTAGTTTGACGACACCCAGTACTGGGGAGAGCGATCAGATGTATTGCCACATCTAGTATATCGGATGTTTTCGAAGGTCTGAGGTACACAATTTCCGAAGGTTTCTTGGTTATGTGTTGAAGAATGCATACAGTTGGAGCGTAGGGCTTGTTAGTCGTGTGAGATATTTGTGCCTCCCTGTATCCCCAACACCAGATTGCATAACCAGAAAGTTTCGGGAGTTAATAGGCGGGAGTTCAAGTAGTTACCTAGGATATCTTTCCAATAGATGCATGATTTGAGATTGGGGTCCAACGTCTAGTGGTTCGTTTTTCACGGTCAATTTACAGTGGTCGCGAGGCGTCTTAAAGAGTCCTTGGCCATGCCGATTCGAGGACGTCTCGTTTGTCATTCACGACGTCTGCTGTACGTCGTGCCCATGGGGCCTCGTCACGAACACTTTGGGTGAGATCTCTATCATATGTTTGTTTCCAGCTTATTTCTGCAAGCCAAATCCTTTGTTTTGTTTTGAGTTGTGGTATTTGAGTTGCTTCAATGTCAAGTGTTGATTCCATACCTTTCCTAAGCGGTGTTCTCATGTTTCGATGTGAATGCTAATCCTTTCAATCATCGAGGTTGTCATGTCTATTCTTTTCCAACCGGCGTGCTTCTCTTCAGGCCAATCCAATAATTTCAACCTTCGCGAGATCAATTCTAAGTTTTCTCAATGGTGTTTGTTTCATCCGTCCCAAGTTGCCTTTGTTTACCACCATCCCACCCTTAACTTCAAGGACTCATATATCTTAACCAAGCATCCATTTTTGTTCAGTGTTCTTTATCCGGTGATTATCATGAAGATGCTCAGGAGTTTCAAGTTCATCATTCTTTTGTCTTCAAATTCTTTCTCGGTGGACTCAATTCAAGCTTTCGGTGTTGATCATATCCGTTTCTGTTGTTAAATGCTTTATCATGTTGGAAGTTCTTATCCAAGGCTCTCGTATTTATTCACCTCTACCAGTTCATATGCGGAGTGTTGAAGACATCTGAGAAGATTCGTGTTTCCATTCTTAATCCGTTCAAGTTATTTTGAGGTTGATATCTCATTCAGGCCATTTAAATCAACCGGTCCAATCTCTCTTTCAAGCAACCATTTCCAATGGTGTTTCTCTTGAGTGGGCCCTAACCCACAGGTCTTTTCCCAGGATCTTACTTGACTTTTCTAAATTTTCCGTAGTTATTCTCAAATTTTTCCAAAGTTTGACGTAAGAATGAATTATCATCAGTCATATTCCTTCTCCAAGATCGCTTTCAAAACATTTTCATCGTTGGTTCAACATTTCTATTCTTCATTGCTCCGGAGTGTCTCATCAATTGTTATGGTGGTTCTCATCATCATTCTCAACATTTTAAGACCGACGAAGAATTTTTCCTAAATCTTGGTCCGTTCTCTTGAAGATTCGTGGTTCTAGCTTCATGCCATCCTCTCAAATCATTTCCAATCATGAGAATTCTTTTCATACCCATCTGAAGCATTTCAGGAGTCTTTTCGTTTTGATTCTCCGGAGGCCATCATTTTTTGGGTATAATTATTCATTCTCAGTTTTCAGCTTTGTTCTCCAAGTATTCTATATTGAAGCCTCTTCGTTCGTCTCCGTATTCTTCTGGTGCATCATTCAAGTACTATCTAGACAGTTCATGATCTCTTCGTTCTCTTGTATCTAATTCCCTCAAGTATCTTTGTTCATTTCTAGTTCTTACCGGCAATTCGTTCTCTTTCTTCATCGTTTTCAATTCTTACAGCGGTGCATTCAAGATTCCTCTTCCTTTATCATCACATTGATTCATTCTTTCTTTCTCAAACATACCGGTGGTTCGTTGAAGACCTTCAAGTTGAGCTATATCTCTCCTTAATCCTTTTTCAATGAGAATAAGTAGTACGTCAAATCCATTGGTTGTCATCAATTTAAGTGATGAAGGATAAGCATGACATAATTCTTATTCTTGTTTCTTCGAGATGATTTAATTCATTCTTTTGGAGTTCGTTCATGATATCAATTTCTCGGTTCCAAATTTTCCAACTTTTCTTTTCCGGAGTTCCAAGTTTCGTCATTATATTGTCACGAAGCTCCATCTAAATCATTGCAAGGCTTTACCTTGTGTTTTCAACTTCTCTTTCTTTCTATCATCCTTTTATTACCGGAGTTCCACATGGATGGTTCATCAAGGATTTAATTCATTCTCGAAGTGTTCTTCAAGATTCTTGTTGGAGGAGTTCAAGCATTCTTCATCTTGCATTCCAAAATGTAATTCTTTCTACAATATCTTTTGAGGTGGTGTTATGTCATTTTTGACAATTTCCTTCATGTTTCATGATTCACAAGTTGTCAGGAATGAGATATTTAAACCCATCATTTTCTTCCTTGGAGTTATCTTGGTATGGATCTCACCTAAAGCCTTCCATTGGGAATGTTGCTATTTGTGGTGCTTATCAATGGTCCAATTTTTTCTTCTCATCTTGGTGAAGAAGTTTTCATCTCCTTGTTGATCTCAATCCAATCAACTGTTTCCGTTAGTGGTCGGTCGTCACCTCATAATTTTGAGATGTTTTCTATAAGCCCACAACAAGCTTGTTCTTTTCGTTGTTGATTTTCCAACAAGTCTGTTCAACCCTTCTTTACAAGGATGCTTTCCAAGTTCATTTGTGTCTGAGGTTGGCATTTTCTTCTCCGTTCTTTTCATTCCAATCTTTCATTTGTTCCGGAGGCACTGTAATGTTGCTCTCTTTGACCAATCATCTCGTTTTCTCAAGATCATGTTCTTTTCTTTGCTTTTCCATTCAACAGGAGTGTTGTGTCCTCTTTTCAAGTTCCTTTCATCTTCTCAAGTCTTGCCTTTGTTTTCAACCAGAGTGTTGTTCGAATTCTTTCGTTCTTATTATTTGTCCATCTCGATTTAACCAGAATGGTTTCAAAGCCTATCTTATCCCTTCAGCCTCTTTGTTCTCGTTGTATTCCTTATTCCTCTTGTCTAACGGAGTGTTTTCAATTTCATTATCTCCGTCATGTCATTTCTTCAAGTTTCAACCTCTCAAGGTTCCTGGTTTCGCTCATTTGTCAAATAAGCAACTTTGTTTTACCTCTTGCTCTTCCGCTTCTCTCCAGTGCCATCCCTAGATCTCGGGGCGAGATCTCTTGTAAGTGGGGGAGTGTTGTGACGACCCGAGACCGACGCTCCAGATGCCATTCATGTATTCCGAGTTTCATAGTGTGCTTTGTTTTGTTTGTTGCATTCATCATTGCATCATTTGTATTGCATCATGTCATCATGCAACCCCCTTTTTGAAAACTCAACTAAATAAATTGTATAGATAGTTGGTCTATTTAAATCGAGGGAATTCACATGGTGATTTCTCTTTATAACATATCCTCCCAATAGTTTAGGGAGCTATAATAAAATAATCCATTAATTTGGAATTAACCAGAACACACTTGCATTTTAGTTCTCATGCCTTTTTGCTTCATGTTTGTTCTCCAAACTTTCTCCATAATTCTTTCTGCATTTATCGAGGCTCCTGCTAAATTCTCAACATTTTTTGACACTCCTAAAAGCTCGTCCTTCTTCAAACTATTTTGTATTAAATTCAAATGAGTTTGAATTAAACTCTTCCATATTGCTTGAAACTTCTTTTCTTGGGCTAAGTATAATTCTTAGAATCTGTAGGAGAAATTTTAGCATTTTCCAAAACCCCTAGCTATTTCTTTCCTTCCCTTTTCCTTCTATCTATTTTTTTCTATAGATGGGAAATAGCGAGAAGGTTGGCCTTTTTGCTCCGAAGCAGCAACCAGCCCATCTAACCTCCTAGGCCCAGCCTCCAAGGCCCATCCGGCAGGCAGCCGGCACCCTGTTAACCCTAGCCCCGACCCCCTCCTCTCGATCTCTCCCTCTCGATCCCGCAACGCCGCCACTCACACACGCACGCACACAGCCAGGGCCAGGAGGAGCGCCCGCGCCCGATCCCCATGGCGCGCCTCCCTTGCCAGAAGCACCACCGGCGGCCGAGGCCGCCGGAGCACGCCCGCCGACCTCCTTTGCTCCACCTCCTTAGCGCCGAGCACCACCCCTTCCTCGCGCTCGATCTGCTCCAGCCGCCGCGGCTTCTTCGCTGCTGCCGCTGTTTTGCATCTGCTGCTGCACTTCCGTCCGTCCCCGTCATCCACCGGCCTCCCCTAGCTGCTGACAGCGCCACTGCTTGCATCCTCTACTCCGGCCACCTTGCTGCGCCCTTCCTTTGCCCGCATTCGGCCGCTCGCCTCTTGCATGCCCGCGCTACCGCATCGCTGACCCGCGTGTCGCCGTGCTCCTGTTCCGTCGTGTTCTAGCCTGAGGAGTTGGCTGCATCAACCTCTTGAACGCCTCCGACCGTCATCGCCACCACGGCTTCGCTGACCTCTTCACAGCGCGCGTGATCGAGCTGCCCCTGCCTCATTCGACCCCCACCATCGCCTCCGTGCCTGCTTGCTGCAGCTGCCATGACCCTCCTCTACCCTATTGAACCACCATCACCATGGCCGACCTCGCAGGCCACTGCATGCTTCTCCTGGATGCCCTGTTCCCTCCTTTGTCCGTGTTGAGTATGTATTTTGTACTGCACGTGTATTGGAGTTGTGGCCCACCTCCTAGTCTTGTATAGTTGAGGTAAAGGCCTTCCCTTGTATTATATATGCGTGCACCAGCACCCCAAATCAATACAATGATTATTGTATTGCAAAAAATCTCTACATGTTATCAATTTTTAGGTTTTAATCCTCGCCTTCCGCTGCCGCCACCGCGCGCTCCTCCTGCGTCGCCGCCGCCGTAACCCCACCGCCGCCGCGCGCTCCTCCTCTGCAGCCCCCGCCGCCCACACGCGAATCCTCCCGCGCCGCCACCACCGTGCGACTCCTTCCGCGCCGCCGCCGCACGACTCCTCCCGCGCCGCCGCTGCCACCCCACCGCCGGCGCGCGACTCCTCCTCGCTGCCGCCGCTACCCAACCGCCGCCATGCGACTCCTCCCGCGCCGCCGCCGCCACCCCGCCACTCCTCCACGCCGCCGCCGTTACCCAACCGCCGCCGTCGGACCCGCGATGGCGTCCACCGGCCCGTCCGCCGTCGCCTCTGCCGTCCAGCCGCCAGCGCCCTCCGGTGCAGCCCAACCGCCGTACGGCGCGGCCGCGGCCTACGGCGCGCCCGGCATCACCCACATGCAGCTAGTGCCCTCCAGCGCGGTCCCGCCGCCGTACGGCGCGCCCGGCGTCACCCACATGCAGCCGGCCCCGCCAATAGCCGGCGGCCATGCTTTGCCCGCCCCGTCGATGGCTTCTCCGGGCTGGTGTTACCCGTTGCCGCCTTACCAGCCGACTGGCGCCGGCTACGGCGCCCTCCTCGCGCCGCCGCCCGTCGGCGGTTATGGTCCACCCGTCCCGGCGCCGCCCTACGGGGGCCTCCCGTCGTCGCCTTCCCTCGGTGGTTATGGCCCGCCCGCCCTGGCGCCGCCCTACGAGGGCCTCCCGCCGCCGCCGGTACCTGTGCCATGGGACCCCACCCTCCTCGCCGCCCAGCACTCCGCGTCGTCGCCGAGTAGCTCTGTCGGTGGAGGCGACTGGTACATGGACTCACGTGCTACTGTGCACATGACAGCTCATCCCGGTAACCTAACCTCCTCCACTCCTGTTCGCACACCCACTCGTATCACTGTCGGCAACGGCTCCTCCTTACCTATCACTCATATCGGTAGCACCAGTTTTCCCTCCACTTCCACACCCATTACTATGTCTAATGTTCTTGTTTCCCCTGAATTAGTCACAAACCTAGTTTCCGTTTGTCGTCTTACTAGTGAGAACCCACTTACTGTTGAATTCGACGGCGTTGGTTTTTCTGTGAAAGACGCCCGTACCCAGATGATCCTTCACCAATGTGATAGTCCCGATCAGCTCTACCCCGTGCATGCCGGCGCCTCCACCTCCACACCAGTCGCCCTTGCCGCTGGCGTTGACCTCTGGCATGCTCGCTTGGGCCACCCCAACCCCACAGTATTACGTCAAATTCTTAGGAGTTTCTCTTTCTCATGTAACAAGCTCGACGAGCACTCTTGTGAGGCCTGCCGCTTAGGCAAGCACGTTCGTCTTCCCTTTAGTGCGTCTACTTCAGTTTCCACTCTTCCATTTCAATTGCTTCATAGTGATGTTTGGACGTCTCCCGTTGCGAGTAACACGGGCTATGTATACTACTTAGTGATCCTAGATGATTATTCTCATTATGTGTGGACTTTTCCTCTTCGTCGTAAATCCGATGCTTTAGCCACACTCACCGCCTTTTATTCCTATGTCACCACCCAGTTCGGTCGCCCCATACTCGCACTCCAACCTGACAACGGAAAAGAGTTTGACAACGTCACTCTTCGCACACTTCTCGCCTCTCACGGCACCATCTTCCGTCTGACTTGCCCCTACACTTCTCAGCAGAACGGCCGCGCCGAGCGCATTCTCCGCACTCTGAATGACTGCGTTCGCACGTTACTCTTTCACTCTAACGTGCCCGCTCGTTTTTGGCCTGATACCCTCTCTACCGCCACTCTCTTAGTTAACATTCGTCCGTGTCGCCCTCGGTGGAACTACGCCCGACACCACCTTCTCTTCGGTACACCACCGTCCTATGATGGTCTCCGCATCTTCGGGTGTCTCTGTTATCCTAGCACCGCGTCCACCACGCCACACAAGCTCGCACCACGATCCGTCCCATGCATCTTCCTTGGCTACCCTCCTAACACCAAAGGTTACCGGTGCTATGATCCTGTCACTCATCGTGTGTACACCTCGAGGCATGTTTACTTTGTCGAGACGGTGTTCCCTTTTTTTCAGGTTCCTCCGGCTTCGGCCCCTTCGGCGCCGGCCCTCGCGCCCCCTCGTGGAGCGATGCGCGGCGGCAGCCCCCGCACGGTGCCCTCTGCCGCCACAACCTGGCTCCGTGACTCCCTCCCCCGAGGTCGAGTCCGAGCGGGCCCCTGGGTCTCTGTCTTCCTCATACGAGGTTGAGCCCGGCACCCCGCCCGCCCACCCTGCGACGGGCTCGATGTCACCCTCGCCCGTCGCCTCCTCTGCCACCGGCTCGGCCGCCGCCGCGGCCCCCACCGCCGCACCGGGTGCCCCCACGGCCCCCACCGCCGCGGCACTCACGGGCCCTACTGCCCCGCCACTTGGCGTGACTACCCGTGCCCAAGCAGGAGTGCTTTGGCCCAGCACCCGCTACTCCGCTGACGAGTATGTGTGCACCGCCTCGACGTCGACGCCATCACCCGTCCCCACCTCCGCTCGCGCTGCCAATCGTGATCCCCACTAGCTAGCTGCGATACAGGAGGAGTTCGACACCTTACATTGCAACCGCACGTGGCAACTTGTTCCGCGACCCCATCGTGCCAACATCATCTCTGGCAAGTGCGTGTTTCGCCACAAGACTCGCCCGAACGGTTCTCTCGAGCGCTACAAGGCTCGATGGGTTGTTCGTGGTTTTCGGCAGCGCGCGGGCGTGGACTTCACCGACACCTTCGCCCCGGTTGTGAAACCGGGCACGATCCGCGCCGTCCTTCAGCTGGCCGTCTCGCGCGCCTGGCCTGTGCATTACTTGGACGTTTCCAACGCCTTCTTGCACGGTCATCTTGCCGAGCAGGTGTTCTGTGAGCAGCCTACTGGTTTCGTCGACGCCGAGCACCCCGACTTCGTATGCTTGCTCTCCCGCTCTCTGTACGGGTTGAAGCAGGTGCCTCGGGCTTGGTACCAGCGTATCGCAGCCTTCCTGCAGTCTCTGGGCTTTCGGTCCACTCGCTCCGATGCCTCACTCTTTGTGTATCATCAGGGAGCTGACACTGCATATCTGCTGCTCTACGTCGACGACATCATCCTCATGGCGTCCACCCCCAATCTCCTTCAGCGGCTGACTGCTCGTCTTCGTGATGAGTTCGCCCTCAAGGACTTGGGGCCCCTGCACTACTTTCTCGGCATCGAGGTGATCCGCCGGGCTGACGGTTTCTTTCTGCATCAGCAGATGTACGCCCACGAGCTTCTGGAGCATGCCCGTATGCTTAACTGCAAGCCGGCGCCCACCCCCGTCGATACGAAGGCGAAGGTCTCTGCTCTGGAGGGGTCTCTCGCGTCCGATGGAGCGTTTTATCGCTCTATTGTCGCTGCTTTACAGTAATTGACG
Source organism: Aegilops tauschii subsp. strangulata (assembly GCF_002575655.3). Taxonomy (NCBI): domain Eukaryota; kingdom Viridiplantae; phylum Streptophyta; class Magnoliopsida; order Poales; family Poaceae; genus Aegilops; species Aegilops tauschii. The sequence continues at coordinate 161,243,048 of NC_053038.3, forward strand.
CTGACTAGCCCCGACCTGCACTACGCTGTTCAGCAGGTGTGCCTCCATATGCATGCCCCGCGTGACTCTCACTGGACTCTAGTGAAGCGTATTCTTCGTTACATACGCGGCACCATGTCCTTGGAACTCACCCTGACGGCCTCCGCCTCCACCGACCTCGTGGCCTACTCGGATGTTGACTGGGCTGGCTGCCCCGACACGCGACGCTCTACGTCAGGCTACTGCGTCTACCTTGGGCCCTCGTTGATCTCTTGGTCATCGAAGCGGCAGCCCATGGTCTCCCGCTCCAGCGCTAAGGCAGAGTATCGCGTCGTGGCCAACGCAGTGGCCGAGTGCTCTTGGACACGTCAGCTGCTCCAGGAGTTGCTTTGTGATGGTCACAAGGCCACTCTTGTCTACTGCGATAACGTCAACGCGGTCTACCTCTCCGCCAACCTGGTGCGCCATCGACGGACGAAGCATATTGAGCTCGATATTCACTTCGTGCGCGAGCAGGTTGCCCTTGGCCATGTTCGGGTTCTCCACGTGCCGACGACACAACAGTTTGCTGATGTGATGATTAAGGGATTGCCTACTCCCGTCTTCGAGGAGTTTCGGTCCAGTCTCTGTGTCTCCGGCGATGCTTTGACTGCGGGGGGGTGTTGAGTATGTATTTTGTACTGCACGTGTATTGGAGTTGTGGCCCACCTCCTAGTCTTGTATAGTTGAGGTAGAGGCCTTCCCTTGTATTATATAAGCGTGCACCAGCACCCCAAATCAATACAACGATTATTGTATTGCAAAACATCTCTCTACAGTCCGGCCACAAGTGCATCGACCGTCGTCCAGAGCACCGGTTACCTCTATTTGCGGGTGCTTCGTTTTGTGCTTCATGGAAACGTCACCAAATACCTCTATGCACGGATACGCCAAGACCGTCTCAGATATCGCCAAGTACCACGGCACCCATGTTCCGTCAAAGCGTCTACCAAATATGTAGCACTACGCCAGAGACCTCAGACCCATCAAGTTCCTCTACTACTCGTGTACAACCACCGTCGCCGTGTACCATTACTTCCACTATGACAGTCCCAAGAACGTCTACTTCCCCTACACCGCCTCGAACCTGATCCGCTCCGAAAGTGCACGCTTCAAAGGTATAACCCCGAGACGACGCCCGTGAACAAACTCATGTGTGTTGTATGAGATGCTCGTGTTTGCACCATGTCCGAGTTGTCATTGCACGTTCCTCCTTGTTTACCATGTCATCAACCCGTGGGAACCCGATAACCGGGGTCACCCCACCATCTTTTGCATGTTCCGTGCACCCACATTTTCTTCTGCATTGACATCTTGATGAGTTGTCGGATCATCGAAATGTTGTCGTGGCATCATTTCTGTTATCGTTGCCGTGGCACACCTTTCGCTCCGCCATGGTGACCACGAAATGCTTCATAACATGCTCATGTCAACATTTTCATAAAATTGCATAAACTTGTATATGTCATCCGCGTCATGATAACAACATTTAAAATGTTTAAAATTGTTGTTTGCATTAAATTGCGAAATGTCATGTGGGGATTTTCCGGAATTATTGTTTGATCTTTTCGGGCTCATTTAAACTTGCCTGAATAGTTAGATTAATTAAGCTTCACTTGTTGCCATGTTTAACAATATTTAATATTGATGAGTACATAAAGGAGAGTTAACTAAATATTTTAATGTGGTGTTTCGTCAATATGCAATTCGTTGCATATTGAGCTCCACTTAATTTCTAGTATTGTTTGTTGCACTTTGCCATGCCATGCCTCATTAAAATGGACATGCATCATACTTGGGTGAGCATCATGTTTATGTGTTGTGCGTTTACCATGTCATTTGCTTCTTTCCGATTGTGCTTCTTCTCGATAGTTCCTGTTTCGTTGCGATCGTGAGTATTCGTTTGACTACATGAGTTTGTCTTCTTCATGGACTCGATCTTCTTACTAGCGGGATTTCAGGCAAGATGACCGTCTGTCGGCGTTCTAGGAACGGGGGTCCCCAGACTTGCCTGCGGCCCACGGCGAGGCTCTCCGAGCGGGCCCGTACGGCCCATCTTCACCAGCAAGCATTCGACACCCTCGCGAGGGGCCAAGCCTCGCGAGGCGGACGACACAAGACCTCCTCGGGAGCGGCCTCACCAGGCTGGCTCACGTGGGGCGGAGAGATCAAGGCAAGGCAAACCTCGCGAGGTTCTCATGACGTGAGCCATGACGACCAAGGCAAGGCGGGCGCCAGGCGGGTGCCAGCGCGCACAGTGTCCTTACTTCCTCTTTGGTGCTAAGGAGGCAAGCGCAGGCGAGGAGTACCGAGGCATCAGGCAAAGGTTTCTATATCGGTGCAACGAGACCAAGACCAGCAGGATGGCAAGACGGAGGTCATCGTGGAGCCCAAGCCGGCGTCACCACCAGAGCCTTTGGCAGGCGAAGACTACTTTTGTCAGGATAGCTTGTACTAGCTGTTCCCTTTCAAATTGGCCGTTGTTGGCTCCCTTCCCGCTCAATATTTGGGAAAAGGACGAGGGCCTTTATAAATAGGGCTAGCCACCATAGTAGGAGACATCTGACCTTGGACTAGATCCAACCCATCCTCACACCAACCAAGCACAAGAACACCTCACCTCAGGAGGCTGTTCTTCCCCTTGTATTGTTCATCCTCAGCCCAAGAGGCAATCCACCACACCACATTGGAGTAGGGTATTACACCACAACGATGACCCGAACTAGTATAAATCTTGTGTCTCTTATGTTGCGAGTTCGTCGAGCTAAGCTTAGAGATCCCGGCAAGACTGAGGGCGTGATTTGGTAGGGGGAGATCTTCGTGCGCACCCCAGTGTTCGAACCTTGAGGGTTTTGCCGGAACCCGAGATCCGACATTTGGCACGCCAGGTAGGGGTGTGCCGAAGCTTTTTTCTGTCGATCCGCATCCCGTCGTTTCGTCGTCTCGATGGCGGACGCTCGCCGAGCTCGCGCTGAGCGCCGTGCCGCCCTCGCCGCCCGTGTCGCTCAGACCGCTCCCATCGGCGGGCCACCCTGTCGTTCTCCGTCGCCCGCAGCCAACGCCGTCACCGGCCCGGCGGGGAACGAGCAGCAAGCGTCCTTGCTACACCCCTCGGTGCGGCGAGACGGCCACACTGCCACTCCGTCGCTGACTTCGGCCGGCTCGTCGTGCCACGTCCATCGCGCTCCACGGACGCGCAGGCCGCGCTGTGCATGGCACGCGAACTCCTGCGCTACCGCCCCATTGATGACCTCTACGAGGACTAGCTCGATCGCATCGCCGAGCTTCTCAGCGCCGCAGGGGGGTCCCCTGTGCCAACCCTCTCGCTGCCTCGCCCTCCGCCAGCTGCAGGTGACGTGGCTCATGGAGCGCCTCCACCACCTCTGCCCCAAAACGGCGTCCTGGCACCAAGGCGTGAGGCCCCCCGGCGCGATCCACCGCGTCGGGCGCCCGGGGGCGAAAAAGGAAGCTCCCAAGAAGTTCCTCGTCCACAAGAAAACGCTCCCGCGCTCCCAGCGCCGCTATGACAAGACCGTGTGCCGCCTGCGGTGGTGGTGCACGGGCATCAAGGCCAGGCTCCATCTCAGCAAAGGGTCCCGGTGGCCACTGCGGGCTGTCGCGCCTTCACTCCTAAGCTGCGTAGCGTCGCATGGCCGGGCAAGTTCAAGCCAAACCTGCCTCCGCGCTATGACGGGACCCCTGCCCCCGCGGAGTTCCTGCAGCTCTATGAGCTGAGCATCAGGGCGGCCAACGGCGACGAGAAAGTCATGGCGAACTGGTTTCCCATGGCTCTCAAGGATGGCGCACGCTCGTGGCTCCTGAACCTGCCTCCAGGCTCGATCTCCTCCTGGAATGAGATGCGTGACCGCTTCCTCGCCAACGTCCAGGGCACTCGCGACCGCCCCCCGTCCGCGGGTGACCTGCGCCGCGTCAAGCAACAACCAGGGGAGACCCTTCAGAAGTACATCCAGCACCATGGGGAACTAGTACCTTCCACAACGTGCACAGCCACAACACTAACGGTTGTCAAGAGCTCAGGTCCATTCGCGACGAACACTTCGGTTGACGCCCCGAGCGCAACGACCGAGGCTACGGCCGAGGGGGAGGACGTGGCGGAGGACGCTGGGACGACCGGGGCCCACGCCAGGAGTGGCGCGACCGGCCTCGTGAGGATCCCTGGCAGGATCAGCCTTGCGAGGGTGCCTGGAGGGATCAGCCTCGCGAGGACCGTCCTCAGGGCAATGCTGGGCTTCCTCCGCTGCCGCCACCACCAAGAAGGAACGATGACCACCATCAAGACGAGGGGGCTGGGGGCTTCCAGGAGCCGCGAGCTATTGCCTGCATCTTGGGCGGAGCTCAAGCCCCAGCCTCACAGCGTATCTTCAAGCAGTTTGCTCGCGAGGTGAACGCAGTCCTCCCCAAGCTCGAGGCCACACGCCCGCTCAGGTGGTCCAAGTGCGCTATTACATTCAGCTCGGCGGACCGGCTCAAGTGCGCGGCCACCGCTGGCGCTCTCCCGATGCTCTGTTCACCCGTCATCAGCAACATGCAAGTCACCAAGACTCTCATCGACGGCGGCACAGGGCTTAACGTCCTGTCTGTCGAGATGTTCAACAACCTTCAGGTGCCCTATGATCAGCTTCAGCCTACCGAGCCTTTCTTAGGAGTGACCGACGGCTCCACCATCCCGATAGGACAGGTCAGCCTCCCAGTCACCTTCAGACAGCGCGACAACTACCGCACCGAGCTCATCGACTTCAACGTTGCCCACATCCGTCTGCCATACAATGCCATCCTCAGATATCCAACCCTGGCCAAGTTCATGGCGGTGACCCACCACGGCTCCAAAGTGCTCAAGATACCAGGAAGCGGCGGAATCATCACAGTCCCCTGCAAAGAAAGAGATGCGGTGTGCTCCCTCGAGCGTGCCTTCCAAGCTGTAGCAATCGAAGACCCCGACAGCAAGGGCGAGGACCCTCCCGAGGCCATCCCCAAGAAGAAGAAGTAGCTGCTCCACACAGGGCCTCAGGGAATGGTGCCTCAAGCGGTGCCACGCCAGGATCGGCACCCGCGCCTGGGCGCCTCCCTCTATCGCATAGGAAGGCGCGCCCGGCACCCTCCTCGGGCAGGGCTCGGGGGCTCTCTTCTAGAGGGCGTCAGACCTTGCCAACATTACGAGGGAGGCGCTCGGGCACCATCTGGAGGCGTGCTTTGTGGCACGTTTCCCTCAGGAGGACACAGGGCGAGGAGCGCCCAGCGCTCAGGAGTTCATTACCAAGACCACTCAGCAACTGCTGGATGCAAGGGCCATGCGCGGCGATCGCCGCTCAACTGGCGCAGCCCCCCACCCAGGCGAGGATGCTGGGCTGCGCGTCTGCATCGACGTCCCAGGGCTCAACAGGGCCGCGTCTCAGGAGCTCTTCTGGCCTTCGCACGTGGGATGCTACGAGGGCCCACCACACAGCTACGTTCACATGCCATTCGGCCCGCCGAGCGTGGCATCTGCCTAACAACGCAACTTGCGGCGCATCCTGGCGGCTCAGGAGGCCAGGCACCACATAGTCCTGGCGGAGATGGAGACGGTCCTCCAGGAACCGCCTGGACCCCCGGAGCCTCCCGAGGCTCAGGGCCCCGGTGGCTCGTGAGGAGCAACCCCTTCGCCATGCATCTTTAGCTGCCTCAACATTCCTTCTGCAACGGAACCAGGTGACATTTTCCAAGTTTATTTAGCTAGGAGCGCCCTCAGGGCTGCATCATTCCGAGGCCGCATAGGTCCGTCCCTGCGGCATGTATCCCCCGGACCTGGTCATCGCGCGCCACTCCCAAGCCGAGCCTCGGCGAGGGCAAAGGTATGAAGATTGTTTGCACGTCAAGGGGGACTACTGAGCATCACGACTCAGGAGCCTAACTGGTCACGTAGCCCCTCACTCCTTGGTCTCGTCCTGGTCTCCGGACGACCCAACGGCGGCCGAGGTATGCGCGCGGCCGGGCCCTACCGACGTAGAACACTAACCTATCCTCGCGTCCCCTTCCTACAAGTTGTTTGCGCGTCAAGGGGGACTCCTGAGCATCGCGACTCAGGAGCCTAACTGGTCACATAGCCCCTCACCCCTTGGTCCCATCTTGGTCTCCGGACGACCCAAGGGCGACTGAGGTATGCGCGGGGCCCGGCCCTGCCGACGTAGAACATAAAGCAAATAGGAAGAAAATCGCAAAATCTTAAAAGCAAATATTACAAGACATATTGTTCTCTCAAATATCAAACACAAGTTCAAACGCCTCCACGAGGCATGGTGCATGTTACAGCAGTTAAACAGGAAAGGAGCCGCAAGCAAGTCATCCCTGGACACTGCCGTCGCCCGCAAGGGGTGCTCCTTCCTTGGTGGCGTCGCCTTCACCTGTACCACCAGCCGGGGCTGCAGGATCAGTAGCACCGCCGGTCGAAGGTGCGGGAGCGAAGGCGCGGAACTTCTTCAGCAGGGCCTCCACCTGTCCCTTCACGGCAGTGTCAGCGGCCGCACAACGCTCGTCGTCCACAGGCTCCAGCAGCTCGTCAAGGCGGGCAGTGGGATCGCAAAGATGGAGGTGGCTGAAGACACGCATCAGCACGGCTGAGGAAAGAACGCGGGCTTCTTCCTTTGCCAAGGGACCAATGCCGCTCACGACCTCCTCGAGCGCGTCAACCAAGTAGGGAAGCAGCTGGGCGGGGCCGTCCTCGTCGGTGGTCAGCGGCCTCTCCAAGCCCTTCTCGTAGAGTGCTTTCAGCGCCGCGTGGGACCTTTTCTCGAGGAGCGCGAAGGCCGCGCGGTCCTCGGTCAGGACCTTCGCCTTGGCGCCAAGATCAGCCTTCCCTGCCTCTACCTTCCGCTCGAGCTCCTCCAGTCGGCTGCGTTCCGCGGCCTGCGCCTTTGCCAACTCTCCTAGCTCAGCGTCGTGATCCTTGATGGCGTCCTCCCGGGCCTTCATCTTCTCCTCCTCCGCCTAGCGGCCATGAGCTTCTTCTGCGTGCAGATCGCGCAGATTCTTCAGCTCGGCCTCCAGCGCCCGGCAGCTATCCTGGGCGGTCTCGGCATCCTTCAGCGCAACTTCGCGAGCCGCCGCGGCTTGGGCGGTGGCCTGCCTCTCCTTCTCGGAGGCCGCCGCGGCCTGGCTCAGCGTCGCTCGAACGGACGCGTTAGAATAAAGCCAGCCGGAGACCAGCTCTAGGCGACCGGCCGCCAGGTGGCGGTCGGGGCCTTGAAGATCCTCTCGCAGCCAGGTCATCTCAAGAAGAGCAAGCTCCAAGACCTCAGGGGAGGCAGAAGGACCTGGAAGCAGTGGCGCAGCTGGAGGAGGATACGATGTCGTCACCAGGGCCTAGGAGACCGGGGGCTCCTGAGCTTTGGGGACCCCAGCAGTCGGGCCAAACACCAATGCCTCCGGAGCCAACGGGGCCACGGGGGCTGACTCCCCACGAGGATGCTCCTCCAGGCCTTGCGAGGACGACCGGGCCGGGGAGGTGCGAGTGCCCTCGCTTCCCTTCTTCGCGGAAGGGGGTGCGGCTGCCGCAGATGGTTCAGCCCCGGGCGGGGTCGCTACATCCTCCTTCCTCTTCTTCACCGCAGGCGGCGACCTAACCAACCAACGATGAGCATCAAGAAGCAGCAGCATAAGCAAGAACAAGGCAAAGCACGAGCACTTACTGGTCCACCGCGGCGTAGTCTACCTTCCGCTTGCTGAGCTTGAAGCCCGAGAGCCTCGAAGCTTGAGGCGCGGGCATGCGGGCTCCAGGAGCAGAAGACGGGGCAGCGGAGGGGCCGGAGGCAGCCCCAGGCGGCGTCAAAGCAGGAGCAGCATGTCGGGAGACCAACGCCGACCTGCCCCTCGTCGGGACCACGGGCGGCTCCCCCTTTTGCTGGCAGGCACCGGCCTCGTCGTCATCTGGCAGGGTGCGAAGGATGTCGGCCTTGCTCAAGGGGGAGGTCTCCCCCATCCCTTCAGGGGTCACCTCCGAGTCCTCCTCCTCCTCCGAATCCCCGCGGGACTCACTAGAAGACAGCTCCACCAGCGTCGGTACCATAGGGGTCCCGGTGGGCGGAGGCGGCACCAGCCTGCGCCCGGCAAAGGTCGGCCTAGCGGCCACGACCCGCGCCCCGTCCTTGCGGCGGAACAAGGGAATGAAGACACTTGGCGGATACTCCTGGTCGTCCCCGACCAGGAGACGGAGAGCCGCAGCCAGCTCACCGTCAGGCAAGGCTTCCAGGCTCAGGCGAACCTCGTCCTCTTCGTCCCCAAGCCTCCACAAGGGGCGCGTACGCGCCTGAAGCGGGGCCACGTGCAGCATCAGGAATTCCCTTGGGAGCATGGCCCCTGTCACCTTTGCCGCCTTCGCGTTGCCCGGCTTCAGGTCGGCGTTCATCTGCCCCAGCACCAACGTCGCCCGCTCATCAGTGAGCTTCGCGCAAGACCACCCCTTGCCGGACTGGGGCATCTCCGTTGGCAGCAACAAGCGTGGGTGGACGCACTTGGCGTCCATCATGACCCACATGCTCCTGAAGCCATCGTCCTTCTTCCCAGTCTTCGAGATCGAGTTGGCCTTGTCGGCTGCGATGAAGTTGGCACACACGGAGGTATGACCCTCGTTGATGTGGAGGAAGAAGAAGTGGCGTAGCAGAGCCACGGATGGCATCACGCCGAGATATGCCTCGCAGTAGAAGGCGAAGATCGACAAGAGAAGGATAGAGTTGGGATGAAGATGCAGCACCTGTAGCCTGTAGTGGCCGAGGACCTCATAGAAGAAGTCAGAGAAGGGGGGAACCAGCCCCGCGACGATGCTGCTCATGAAGAAGGGGAAGAAGGTACTTCCCTCGGGCTCCGACACGTCAGAGCCGGCCCGAAGCTCAGTCTACCCCCTCTCGTTGCTTTCCCCCGCCGTCAGCAAGCGTGTGGCGGCGAGGCTCTTTCCGAGACGTTGGGCGCATCGAGAGTTGGATCATACCAAGCCGGCGACGAGGCAGGCCTGACCTTCCAGGGCGCCATTGGTCGCTGATGCGGAAGGGGATGGGAGCAGATCTGGAGATTTTGGAAGCAGGGAGCAAGAAATGGGATCTGGAGCAAGGCGAAAGGAAGCAATGAAGGCAAGCGCTGTCTACGCCAGCCTTTTGACAGTCAGGCAGTTGCCGAGGCAGCGTGGGGAAGCAGAGACGCCCACGTCCAATCAACCGCCGCGCGTCGACCAAAGCCGCAGGCTGTTGGGGCCCGCGGCGCTTCGCACTTGCCCTTTGGCTTCGCCTCGAAGCCAAGTCCGAGCGCGCCTTGGGCCCGGGGGCTACTGTCGGTGTTCTAGGAACGGGGGTCCCGAGACTTGCCTGCCTGCGGCCCACGGCGAGGCTCTGCGAGCGGGCCCGTACGGCCCATCTTCACCAGCAAGCATTCGAGACCCTCGCGAGGGGCCAAGCCTCACGAGGCGGATGACAGAAGACCTCCTCGGGAGCGGCCTCACCAGGCTGGCTCGCGAGGGGCGGAGAGATCAAGGCGAGGCAAACCTCGCGAGGTTCTCTTGACGTGAGCCATGACGCCCAAGGCCAGGAGGGCGCCAGCGCGCACAATGTCCTTGCTTCTTCTTTGGTGCTAAGGAGGCAAGCGCAGGCGAGGAGTACCAAGGCATCAGGAAAAGGTTTCCATATCGATGCAACGAGACCAAGACCAGCAGGACGGCAAGACGGAGGTCATCGTGGAGCCCAAGCCGGCGTCACCCCCAGAGCCTTTGGCAGGCGAAGACTACTTTTGTCAGGATAGCTTGTACTAGCTGTCCCCTTTTAAATTGGCCGTTGTTGGCTCCCTTCCCGCTCAATATTTGGGAAGAGGACCAGGGCCTCTATAAATAGGGCTAGCCACCATAGTAGGAGGCATCTGACCTTGGACTAGATCCAACCCATCCTCACACGCACCAAGCACAAGACACCTCACCTTAGGAGGCTGTTCTTCCCCTTGTACTGTTCATCCTCAGCCCGAGAGGCAATCCACCACACCACACTGGAGTAGGGTATTACCCCACAACGGTGGCCCGAACCAGTATAAATCTTGTGTCTCTTGTGTTGCGAGTTCGTCGAGCTAAGCTTAGAGATCCCGGCGAGACTGAGGGCGTGATTTAGTAGGGGGAGATTTCGTGCGCACCCAAAGTGTTCGAACCTTGAGGGTTTTTCCAGAACCCGAGATCCGACACCGTCACCTTGGATCTCACTACTATCTTTGCTATGCTAGTTGTCTCGATGCTATCGCTATGTCGCGCTACCTACCACTTGTTCATCAAGCCTCCCAAATTGCCATGATAGCCTCTAACCTTTTCCACCATCCTAGCAAACCGCTGATGGGCTATGTTGCCTCTTTGCTCAGCCCCTCTATAGCGTTGCTAGTTGCAGGTGCAGTTGCATGTTGTTCCATGTTGGGACATGGATATCATGAATATCATGGGATATCACAATATCTCTTATTTAATTAATGCATCTATATACTTGGTAAAGGATGGAAGGTTCGGCCTTTTGCCTGGTGTTTTGTTCCACTCTTGCCGCCCTAGTTTCCGTCCTACCGGTGTTATGTTCCTTGATTTTGCGTCCCTAACACAATGAGGGTTTATGGGACCCTCTTGATAGTTTTCTTTGAATAAAACTCTTCCAGCAAGGCCCAACATTGGTTTTACCATTTGCCTAATAACAACTAAAACTTGCATATGGACCGGCTAGCACCCGAGGATAATTAATAAACCCCCCGGGCCAGTGCTCCTCTGAGTGTTGGTCCTAACTAGAGCATTGTGCGGGAACGCCCCTAGGCAACTTGGGGTATTTGGTTCCTGTACGCTTTGCTCATCCGGTGTGCCCTGAGAACGAGATACGTACGGCTCCTATCGGGATTTGTCGGCACATCGGGTGGTCTTGCTTGTTTTGTTTTACCATTGTCGAAATGTCTTGTGCACCGGGATCCCGAGTTTGATCGAATGTCCCGCGATGGAGGATTGTCTCCGCGGATCCTGAGCTTGTCATGGGCTAAGTTGGGACACCCCTGGAGGGTCTAAACTTTCAAGAGCCGTGCCTGCGGTATGTGGAAGATGGGAGTTTTTAATATCCGGTTGTAGAGAACTTGACACCAGATTTGAATTAAAATACACCAACCGCTTGTGTAACCGTGACTGTTTCTTTTCGACGAGGTTCAGCAAGGGAACACGGTTGGGGTTATGTTTGAACGTAAGTAGTTCAGGATCACTTCATGATCATTACTAGTTTGCGACCGTTTGCGTAGTTTCTCATCTTATTTTTGTACTCGTAAGATAGCTACAATATGATGCTTAGCGCTGCTGCAACCTCACCACTTATCCTTTCTATACCCATTAAGCTTTGCTAGTCTTGATACCCATAGTAATGGGATTGCTGAGTCCTCGTGGCTCACAGTTTACTACAACAACAGTTGCAGGTACACGTAATGCGATAATCATGATGTGAGAGCAATGGTTGCTGTCGGATGTGGGGTCCGGCAAAACCCTTAAGGTTCAAACTCTGGGGTGCGCGCGAAGTCTTTCCCTCCTACCGATCCACGCCCTAGCTCACTAAGATCTCGCGGACGAACTTTATGAACTCGCAACACAGAAAGACACGAGATTTATACTAGTTCGGGCCACTGTTGTGGTGTAATACCCTACTCCAGTGTGGCGGTGGTGGATTGCCTCTTGGGCTGATGATGAACAGTACAAGGGCAAGAACAACCTCCTGAGGTTGAGGTGTTCTTGTGGCTAGGATCGGCTCTCGATCAGATCAGATCAAGCTGAGATGCCCCTACTGTGGTGGCTAGTTCTACTTATATAGGCCCTGGTCCTCTCCCCAAATATTGAGTGGGAAGGGAGCCAACAACGACGGACAAATTTGAAGGGGGAAAGCTAGTACAACTATCCTAACAAAACTGGTCTTCGCCTGCGAAAGGCTCTGGTGGTGACGCCATCTTGGGCTCCACGATGACCTCCGTCCTGCCGTCCTTCTGGTCTTGGTCTCGTTGCACCGATATGGCAACCTTTGCCTGATGCCTCGGTACTCCTCGCCTGCGCTTGCCTCCTTAACACCAAAGAGGAAACAAGGACGCTGCGTGCGCTGGTGCCCGCCTGGTCTCGATCGTCATGGCTCACGTCACAAAAGCCTCGTGAGGTTTGCCCCGCCTTCATATCTCTGCTCCTCGTGAGCCTGCCTGGCTAGGGCACTCCTGAGGAGGTCTTGCGTCATCCGCCTCGCGAGGCTTGGCCCCTCACAAGGGTCTTGGATGCCTTGCTGATGAAGATGGGCCATACGGCCCGCTGACTTAGCCACGCCGTGGGCCGCAGGCAGGCACGTCTTGGGACCCCCATTCCCAGAACGCCGACAGTAGCCCCCGGGCCCAAGGTGGGCTTGGGCTTGGCTTCGCGGCGAAGCCAAGGGTCATGTACGGAGCGTCGCGGGCCCCAAAAGCCTGCGGCCTCGGTTGACGCGTGGCGGTTGATTTGACGTGGGCGTGTCCGCTTCCCCACGCTGCCTTGGCAACTGCACGACTTGACAAGTCCCTGCGACATCCAAGGAAAACCATCATTACATGTGATCGTGGGAGGCGCCGGTTGGCCTTCTTTTGCTATAAATGGGGGGGCGGAGCCCCCGTCGCCCATCTCTTCCTTGCTTGTTTGCTTCTTCCTCCTCGCTCCACCTCCAATAGCAATGGCGCCTATCAGAAGGTTCTCCACTGAAGAGAAGGGAAAGGCCCCGCGCGATGATCTGGGGCCGCTTCCGCCGAAGAAGAGGTCGGTCCACCGCCGTGATGAAGCGGCGGTGCAGGTGGTGCCGAGGCCTTGGTGCAAGCGGCCTCCTCCAGGGTACCCGCTGTTGGGGAACGTAGTAATTTAAAAAAAATCCTACGCACACGCAAGATCATGGTGATGCATAGCAACGAGAGGGGAGAGTGTTGTCCACGTACCCTCGTAGACCGACAGCGGAAGCGTTATCACAACACGGTTGATGTAGTCGTACGTCTTCACGATCCGACCGATCAAGTACCGAACGTACGGCACCTCCAAGTTCTACACACGTTCAGCTCGATGACGTCCCTCGAACTCCGATCCAGCCGAGTGTTGAGGGAGAGTTTCGTCAGCACGACGGCGTGGTGACGATGATGATGTTCCACCGACGCAGGGCTTCGCCTAAGCTCCGCAACGGTATTATCGAGGTGTAATTTGGTGGAGGGGGGCACCGCACACGGCTAAGAGATCTCAAGGATCAATTGTTGTGTCTATGGGGTGCCCCCCTGCCCCCGTATATAAAGGAGCAAGGAGGAGGCAGCCGGCCAAGGGAAGAGGCGCGCCAAAAGGGGGGGAGTCCTACTCCCACCGGGAGTAGGACTCCTCCTTTCCTTGTGGGAGTAGAAGGGAAGGGGGAAGGAGAAAGAAGGAAGGGGGCGCCCCCCTCCCTAGTCCAATTCGGACTAGCCCATGGGGAGGGGTGCGGCCACCCTTTGGGGTCTTTCTCTCCTTTCCCGTATGGCCCATTAAGGCCCAATACGAATTCCTGTAACTCTCCGGTACTCCGAAAAATACCCGAATCACTCGGAACCTTTCCGAAGTCCGAATATAGTCGTACAATATATCGATCTTTACGTCTCGGCCATTTCGAGACTCCTCGTCATGTCCCTGATCTCATCCGGGACTCTGAACTCCTTCGGTACATCAAAACTCAATAAAACTGTCATCGTAACGTTAAGCGTGCGGACCCTTCGGGTTCGAGAACTATGTAGACATGACCGAGACACCTCTCCGGTCAATAACCAATAGCGGGACCTGGATGCCCATATTGGCTCCCACATATTCTACGAAGATCTTTATCGGTCAGACCGCATAACAACATACGTTGTTCCCTTTGTCATCGGTATGTTACTTGCCCGAGATTCGATCGTCGGTATCTCGATACCTAGTTCAATCTCGTTACCGGCAAGTCTCTTTACTCATTCCGTAATACATCATCCCGTAACTAACTCATTAGTCACAATGCTTGCAAGGCTTATAGTGATGTGCATTACCGAGTGGGCCCAGAGATACCTCTCCGACAATCGGAGTGACAAATCCTAATCTCGAAATACGCCAACCCAACAAGTACCTTTGGAGACACCTGTAGAGCACCTTTATAATCACCCAGTTACGTTGTGACGTTTGGTAGCACACAAAGTGTTCCTCCGGTAAACGGGAGTTGCATAATCTCATAGTCATAGGAACATGTATAAGTCATGAAGAAAGCAATAGCAACATACTAAACGATCGGGTGCTAAGCTAACGTAATGGGTCATGTCAATCACGTCATTCTCCTAATGAGGTGATCCCGTTAATCAAATGACAACTAATGTCTATGGCTAGGAAACATAACCATCTTTGATTAACGAGCTAGTCAAGTAGAGGCATACTAGTGACACTCTGTTTGTCTATGTATTCACACATGTATTATTTTTTCGGTTAATACAATTCTAGCATGAATAATAAACATTTATCATGATATAAGGAAATATATAATACTTTATTATTGCCTCTAGGGCATATTTCCTTCAGTCTCCCACTTGCACTAGAGTCAATAATCTAGTTCACATCGCCATGTGATTTAACATCAATAATTCACATCACCATGTGACTAACACCCATAGTTCACATCTCTATGTGACCAACACTCAAAGGGTTTACTAGAGTCAATAATCTAGTTCACATCGCTATGTGATTAACACCCAAAGAGTACTAAGGTGTGATCATGTTTTGATTGTGAGATAATTTTAGTCAACGGGTCTGTCACATCCAGATCCGTAAGTATTTTGCAAATTTCTATGTCTACAATGCTCTGCACGGAGCTACTCTAGCTAATTGCTCCCACTTTCAATATGTATCTAGACCGAGACTTAGAGTCATCTAGATTTAGTGTCAAAACTTGCATCGACGTAACCCTTTACGACGAACCTTTTGTCACTTCCATAATCGAGAAACATATCCTTATTCCACTAAGGATAATTTTGACCGCTGTCCAGTGATCTACTCCTAGATCACTATTGTACTCCCTTGCCAAAATCAGTGTAGGGTATACAATAGATCTGGTACACAACATGGCATACTTTATAGAACCTATGGCCAAGGCATAGGGAATGACTTTCATTCTCTTTCTATCTTCTGCCGTGGTCGGGCTTTGAGTCTTACTCAATTGCACACCTTGTAACACAGGCAAGAACTCTTTCTTTGACTGTTCTATTTTGAACTACTTCAAAATCTTGTTAAGGTATGTACTCATTGAAAAAACTTATCAAGCGTTTTGATCTATCTCTATAGATCTTGATGCTCAATATGTAAGTAGCTTCACCGAGGTCTATCTTTGAAAAACTTCTTTCAAACACTCCTTTATGCTTTGCAGAATAATTCTACATTATTTCCGATCAACAATATGTCATTCACATATACTTATCAGAAATGCTGTAGTGCTCCCACTCACTTTCTTGTAAATACAGGCTTCACCGCAAGTCTGTATAACACTATATTCTTTGATAAACTTATCAAAGTGTATATTCCAACTACGAGATGCTTGCACCAGTCCATAGATGGATCGGTGGAGCTTGCATATTTTGTTAGCACCTTTAGGATTGACAAAACCTTCTGGTTGCATCATATACAACTCTTCTTTAATAAATCCATTAAGGAATGTAGTTTTGTTTATCCATTTGCCATATTTCATAAAATGCGGCAATTGCTAACATGATTCAGACAGACTTAAGCATAGATACGAGTGAGAAACTCTCATCGTAGTCAACATCTTGAACTTGTCGAAAACCTTTTTGCGACAATTCTAGCTTTGTAGATAGTGACACTACTATCAACATCCGTCTTCCTCTTGAAGATCCATTTATTCTCAATGACTCGCCGATCATTGGGCAAGTCAATCAAAGTCCATACTTTGTTCTTATACATGGATCTCATCTCAGATTTCATGGCCTCAAGCCATTTTGCGGAATCTGGGCTCATCATCGCTTCCTCATAGTTCGTAGGTTCGACATGGTCTAGTAACATAACCTCCAGAAGAGGATTACCGTACCACTCTGGTGCGGATCTTACTCTGCTTTACCTACGAGATTTGGTAGTAACTTGATCTGAAGTTACATGATCATCATCATTAACTTCCTCACTAATTGGTGTAGGAGTCACAGGAACAGATTTCTGTGATGAACTACTTTCCAATAAGGGAGTAGGTACAGTTACCTCATCAAGTTCTACTTTCCTCCCACTCACATCTTTCGAGAGAAACTCCTTCTCTAGAAAGGATCCATACTAAGCAACGAATGTCTTGCCTTCGGATCTGTGATAGAAGGTGTACCCAACTGTCTCCTTTGGGTATCCTATGAAGACACATTTCTCCGATTTAGGTTTGAGCTTATCAGGATGATACTTTTTCACATAAGCATCAGAACCCCAAACATTAAGAAACGACAACTTTGGTTTCTTGCCAAACCACAGTTCATAAGGCGTCGTCTATACGGATTTTGATGGTGCCCTATTTAACGTGAATGTAGCTGTCTCTAATGCATAACCCCAAAACGATAGTGGTAAATTGGTAAGAGACATCATAGATTGCACTATATCCAATAAAGTACGGTTATGACGTTCGGACACACCATTATGCTGTGGTGTTCCAGGTGGCGTGAGTAGTGAAACTATTTCACATTGTTTTAACTGAAGGCCAAACTCGTAACTAAAATACTCTTCTCCACGATCAAATCGTAGAAACTTTATTTTCTTGTTACGATGATTTTCGCTTCTCTCTGAAATTATATGAACTTTTCAAATGTTTCAGACTTCTGTTTCATTAAGTAGATATACCCATATCTGCTCAAATCATCTGTGAAGGTCAGAAAATAATGATACCTGCTACGAGCCTCAATATTCATCGGACCACATACATCCGTATGTATGATTTCCAACAAATCTGTTGCTCTCTCCATAGTTCCGGAGAACGACGTTTTAGTCATCTTGCCCATGAGGTGCGGTTCGCAAGCATCAAGTGATTCATAATCAAGTGATTCCAAAATCCCATCAGTATGGAGTTTCTTCATGCGCTTTACACCAATATGACCTAAACGGCAGTGCCACAAATAGTTTGCACTATCATTATTAACTTTGCATCTTTTGGCTTCAATACTATGATTATATGTATCACTACGATCGAGATCCAACAAACCATTTTCGTTGGTGTGTATGACCATAGAAGGTTTTTATTCATGTAGACAGAACAACAATTGTTCTCTAACTTAAATGAATAACCGTATTGCAATAAACATGATCAAATCATATTCATGCTCAACGCAAACACCAAATAACACTTATTTAGTTTCAACACTAATCCCGAAAGTATAGGGAGTGTGCGATGATGATCATATCAATCTTGGAACTACTTCCAACACACATCGTCACCTCTCCTTTTACTAGTCTCTGTTTATTCTGCAACTCCCGTTTTGAGTTACTACTCTTAACAACTGAACCAGTATCGAATACCGAGGGGTTGCTATAAACACTAGTAAAGTACACATCAATAACATGTATATCCAATATACCTTTGTTCACTTTGCCATCCTTCTTATCCACCAAATAGTTGGGGTAGTTCCGCTTCCAGTGACCAGTCCCTTTGCAATAGAAGCACTTAGTCTCAGGCTTAGGACCAGACTTAGGCTTCTTCACTTGAGCAGCAACTTGCTTGCCGTTCTACTTGAAGTTCGCCTTCTATCCCTTTGCCCTTTTCTTGAAACTAGTGGTCTTGATAACCATCAACACTTGATGTTTTTCTTGATTTCTACCTTCGTCGATTTCAGCATCACGAAGAGCTTGGGAATTACTTTCGTCATCCCTTGCATACTATAGTTCATCACGAAGTTCTACTAACTTGGTGATGGTGACTAGAGAATTCTGTCAATCACTATTTTATCTGGAAGATTAACTCCCACTTGATTCAAGCGATTGTAGTACCCAGACAATCTGAGCACATGCTCACTAGTTGAGCGATTCTCCTCCATATTTTAGCTATAGAACTTGTTGGAGACTTCATATCTCTCAACCCGGGTATTTGCTTGAAATATTAACTTCAACTCCTGGAACATCTTATATGTTCCATGATGTTCAAAACGTCTTTGAAGTCCTGATTCTAAGCTGTTAAGCATGGTGCACTAAACTATCAAGTAGTCATCATATTGAGCTAGCCAAACGTTCATAACGTCTGCATCTGCTCCTACAATAGGTCTGTCACCTAGCGGTGCATCAAGGACATAATTTTTCTGTGCAGCAATGAGGATAATCCTCAGATCACGGATCCAATCTGCATCATTGCTACTAACATCTTTCAACATAATTTTTCTCTAGGAACATATCAGAAATAAACAGGGAAGCAACAACGCGAGCTATTGATCTACAACATAATTTGCAAAATACTATCAGGACTAAGTTCATGATAAATTTAAGTTCAATTAATCATATTACTTAAGAACTCCCACTTAGATAGACATCCCTCTAATCATCTAAGTGATTACGTGATCCAAAGCAACTAAACCATGTCCGATTAACACGTGAGATGGAATAGTTTCAATGGTGAACATCACTATGTTGATCATATCTACTATATGATTCACGCTCGACCTTTCGGTCTCTGTGTTCCGAGGCCATATCTGTACATATGCTAGGCTCGTCAAGTTTAACCTGAGTATTCCGCGTGTGCAACTGTTTTGCACCCGTTGTATTTGAACGTAGAGCCTATCACACCCGATTAACACGTGGTGTCTCAGCACGAAGAACTTTCGCAACGGTGCATACTCAGGGAGAACACTTTTGTCTTGAAATTTTAGTGAGAGATCATCTTATAATGCTACCGTCAAACAAAGCAAGATAAGATGCATAAAGTATTAACATCACATGCAATCAATATAAGTGATATGATATGGCCATCATCATCTTGTGCTTGTGATCTCCATCTCCGAAGCACCGTGCTCGTGATCTCCATCTTTGAAGCACCGTCATGATCACCATCGTCACCGGCTCGACACCTTGATCTCCATCGTAGTATCGTTGTCGTCTCGCCAACTTTATTGCTTTTACGACTATCGCTACCGCTTAGTGATAAAGTAAAACTATTACATGGCGATTGCATCTCATACAATAAAGCGACAACCATATGGCTCCTGCCAGTTGCCGATAACTCGGTTACAAAACATGATCATCTCATACAACACATTATATCACATCATGTCTTGACCATATCACATCACAACATGCCCTGCAAAAACAAGTTAGACGTCCTCTACTTTGTTGTTGCATGTTTTACGTGGCTGCTACGGGCTTAGCAAGAACCGTTCTTACCTACGCATCAAAACCACAACGATAGTTTGTCAAGTTGGTGCTGTTTTAACCTTCGCAAGGACCGGGCGTAGCCACACTCGGTTCAACTAAAGTGAGAGAGACAGACACCCGCCAGTCACCTTTAAGCAACGAGTGCTCCCAACGGTGAAACCAGTCTCGCGTAAGCGTACGCGTAATGTCGGTCCGGGCCGCTTCATCTCACAATACCGCTGAACCAAAGTATGACATGCTGGTAAGCAGTATGACTTATATCGCCCACAACTCACTTGTGTTCTACTCGTGCATAGCATCAACGCATAAAACCAGGCTCTAATACCACTGTTGGGGAACGTAGTAATTTCAAAAAAAAAATCCTACGCACACGCAAGATCATGGTGATGCATAGCAACGAGAGGGGAGAGTGTTGTCCACGTACCCTCGTAGACCGACAGCGGAAGCGTTATCACAACGCGGTTGATGTAGTCGTACGTCTTCACAATCCGACCGATCAAGTACCGAACGTACGGCACCTCCGAGTTCTACACACGTTCAGCTCGATGACGTCCCTCGAACTCTGATCCAGCCGAGTGTTGAGGGAGAGTTTCGTCAGCACGACGGCGTGGTGACGATGATGATGTTCCACCGACGCAGGGCTTCGCCTAAGCTCTGCAACGGCATTATCGAGGTGTAATTTGGTGGAGGGGGGCACCGCACACGGCTAAGAGATCTCAAGGATCAATTGTTGTGTCTATGGGGTGCCCCCCTGCCCCCGTATATAAAGGAGCAAGGAGGAGGCAGCCGGCCAAGGGAAGAGGCGCGCCAAAAGGGGGGGGGAGTCCTACTCCCACCGGGAGTAGGACTCCTCCTTTCCTTGTGGGAGTAGGAGAAGGGAAGGGGGAAGGAGAAAGAAGGAAGGGGGTGCCCCCCCTCCCTAGTCCAATTCGGACTAGCCCATGGGGAGGGGTGCGGCCACCCTTTGGGGTCTTTCTCTCCTTTCCCGTATGGCCCATTAAGGCCCAATACGAATTCCTGTAACTCTCCGGTACTCCGAAAAATACCCGAATCACTCGGAACCTTTCCGAAGTCCGAATATAGTCGTCCAATATATCGATCTTTACGTCTCGGCCATTTCGAGACTCCTCGTCATGTCCCCGATCTCATCCGCGACTCCGAACTCCTTCGGTACATCAAAACTCAATAAAACTGTCATCGTAACGTTAAGCGTGCGGACCCTTCGGGTTCGAGAACTATGTAGACATGACCGAGACACCTCTCCGGTCAATAACCAATAGCGGGACCTGGATGCCCATATTGGCTCCCACATATTCTACTAAGAACTTTATCGGTCAGACCGCATAACAACATACGTTGTTCCCTTTGTCATCGGTATGTTACTTGCCCGAGATTCGATCGTCGGTATCTCGATACCTAGTTCAATCTCGTTACCGGCAAGTCTCTTTACTCGTTCCGTAATACATCATCCCGTAACTAACTCATTAGTCATAATGCTTGCAAGGCTTATAGTGATGTGCATTACCGAGTGGGCCCAGAGATACCTCTCCGACAATCGGAGTGACAAATCCTAATCTCGAAATACGCCAACCCAACAAGTACCTTTGGAGACACCTGTAGAGCACCTTTATAATCACCCAGTTACGTTGTGACGTTTGGTAGCACACAAAGTGTTCCTCCGGTAAACGGGAGTTGCATAATCTCATAGTCATAGGAACATGTATAAGTCATGAAGAAAGCAATAGCAACATACTAAACGATCGGGTGCTAAGCTAACGTAATGGGTCATGTCAATCACGTCATTCTCCTAATGAGGTGATCCCGTTAATCAAATGACAACTAATGTCTATGGCTAGGAAACATAACCATCTTTGATTAACGAGCTAGTCAAGTAGAGGCATACTAGTGACACTCTGTTTGTCTATGTATTCACACATGTATTATTTTTTCGGTTAATACAATTCTAGCATGAATAATAAACATTTATCATGATATAAGGAAATATATAATACTTTATTATTGCCTCTAGGGCATATTTCCTTCAGTCTCCCACTTGCACTAGAGTCAATAATCTAGTTCACATCGCCATGTGATTTAACATCAATAATTCACATCACCATGTGATTAACACCCATAGTTCACATCTCTATGTGACCAACACTCAAAGGGTTTACTAGAGTCAATAATCTAGTTCACATCGCTATGTGATTAACACCCAAAGAGTACTAAGGTGTGATCATGTTTTGATTGTGAGATAATTTTAGTCAACGGGTCTGTCACATCCAGATCCGTAAGTATTTTGCAAATTTCTATGTCTACAATGCTCTGCACGGAGCTACTCTAGCTAATTGCTCCCACTTTCAATATGTATCTAGACCGAGACTTAGAGTCATCTAGATTTAGTGTCAAAACTTGCATCGACGTAACCCTTTACGACGAACCTTTTGTCACTTCCATAATCGAGAAACATATCCTTATTCCACTAAGGATAATTTTGACCGCTGTCCAGTGATCTACTCCTAGATCACTATTGTACTCCCTTGCCAAAATCAGTGTAGGGTATACAATAGATCTGGTACACAACATGGCATACTTTATAGAACCTATGGCCAAGGCATAGGGAATGACTTTCATTCTCTTTCTATCTTCTGCCGTGGTCGGGCTTTGAGTCTTACTCAATTGCACACCTTGTAACACAGGCAAGAACTCTTTCTTTGACTGTTCTATTTTGAACTACTTCAAAATCTTGTTAAGGTATGTACTCATTGAAAAAACTTATCAAGCGTTTTGATCTATCTCTATAGATCTTGATGCTCAATATGTAAGTAGCTTCACCGAGGTCTATCTTTGAAAAACTTCTTTCAAACACTCCTTTATGCTTTGCAGAATAATTCTACATTATTTCCGATCAACAATATGTCATTCACATATACTTATCAGAAATGCTGTAGTGCTCCCACTCACTTTCTTGTAAATACAGGCTTCACCGCAAGTCTGTATAACACTATATTCTTTGATAAACTTATCAAAGTGTATATTCCAACTACGAGATGCTTGCACCAGTCCATAGATGGATCGGTGGAGCTTGCATATTTTGTTAGCACCTTTAGGATTGACAAAACCTTCTGGTTGCATCATATACAACTCTTCTTTAATAAATCCATTAAGGAATGTAGTTTTGTTTATCCATTTGCCATATTTCATAAAATGCGGCAATTGCTAACATGATTCAGACAGACTTAAGCATAGATACGAGTGAGAAACTCTCATCGTAGTCAACATCTTGAACTTGTCGAAAACCTTTTTGCGACAATTCTAGCTTTGTAGATAGTGACACTACTATCAACATCCGTCTTCCTCTTGAAGATCCATTTATTCTCAATGACTCGCCGATCATTGGGCAAGTCAATCAAAGTCCATACTTTGTTCTTATACATGGATCTCATCTCAGATTTCATGGCCTCAAGCCATTTTGCGGAATCTGGGCTCATCATCGCTTCCTCATAGTTCGTAGGTTCGACATGGTCTAGTAACATAACCTCCAGAAGAGGATTACCGTACCACTCTGGTGCGGATCTTACTCTGCTTTACCTACGAGATTTGGTAGTAACTTGATCTGAAGTTACATGATCATCATCATTAACTTCCTCACTAATTGGTGTAGGAGTCACAGGAACAGATTTCTGTGATGAACTACTTTCCAATAAGGGAGTAGGTACAGTTACCTCATCAAGTTCTACTTTCCTCCCACTCACATCTTTCGAGAGAAACTCCTTCTCTAGAAAGGATCCATACTAAGCAACGAATGTCTTGCCTTCGGATCTGTGATAGAAGGTGTACCCAACTGTCTCCTTTGGGTATCCTATGAAGACACATTTCTCCGATTTAGGTTTGAGCTTATCAGGATGATACTTTTTCACATAAGCATCAGAACCCCAAACATTAAGAAACGACAACTTTGGTTTCTTGCCAAACCACAGTTCATAAGGCGTCGTCTATACGGATTTTGATGGTGCCCTATTTAACGTGAATGTAGCTGTCTCTAATGCATAACCCCAAAACGATAGTGGTAAATTGGTAAGAGACATCATAGATTGCACTATATCCAATAAAGTACGGTTATGACGTTCGGACACACCATTATGCTGTGGTGTTCCAGGTGGCGTGAGTAGTGAAACTATTTCACATTGTTTTAACTGAAGGCCAAACTCGTAACTAAAATACTCTTCTCCACGATCAAATCGTAGAAACTTTATTTTCTTGTTACGATGATTTTCGCTTCTCTCTGAAATTATATGAACTTTTCAAATGTTTCAGACTTCTGTTTCATTAAGTAGATATACCCATATCTGCTCAAATCATCTGTGAAGGTCAGAAAATAATGATACCTGCTACGAGCCTCAATATTCATCGGACCACATACATCCGTATGTATGATTTCCAACAAATCTGTTGCTCTCTCCATAGTTCCGGAGAACGACGTTTTAGTCATCTTGCCCATGAGGTGCGGTTCGCAAGCATCAAGTGATTCATAATCAAGTGATTCCAAAATCCCATCAGTATGGAGTTTCTTCATGCGCTTTACACCAATATGACCTAAACGGCAGTGCCACAAATAGTTTGCACTATCATTATTAACTTTGCATCTTTTGGCTTCAATACTATGATTATATGTATCACTACGATCGAGATCCAACAAACCATTTTCGTTGGTGTGTATGACCATAGAAGGTTTTTATTCATGTAGACAGAACAACAATTGTTCTCTAACTTAAATGAATAACCGTATTGCAATAAACATGATCAAATCATATTCATGCTCAACGCAAACACCAAATAACACTTATTTAGTTTCAACACTAATCCCGAAAGTATAGGGAGTGTGCGATGATGATCATATCAATCTTGGAACTACTTCCAACACACATCGTCACCTCTCCTTTTACTAGTCTCTGTTTATTCTGCAACTCCCGTTTTGAGTTACTACTCTTAACAACTGAACCAGTATCGAATACCGAGGGGTTGCTATAAACACTAGTAAAGTACACATCAATAACATGTATATCCAATATACCTTTGTTCACTTTGCCATCCTTCTTATCCACCAAATAGTTGGGGTAGTTCCGCTTCCAGTGACCAGTCCCTTTGCAATAGAAGCACTTAGTCTCAGGCTTAGGACCAGACTTAGGCTTCTTCACTTGAGCAGCAACTTGCTTGCCGTTCTACTTGAAGTTCGCCTTCTATCCCTTTGCCCTTTTCTTGAAACTAGTGGTCTTGATAACCATCAACACTTGATGTTTTTCTTGATTTCTACCTTCGTCGATTTCAGCATCACGAAGAGCTTGGGAATTACTTTCGTCATCCCTTGCATACTATAGTTCATCACGAAGTTCTACTAACTTGGTGATGGTGACTAGAGAATTCTGTCAATCACTATTTTATCTGGAAGATTAACTCCCACTTGATTCAAGCGATTGTAGTACCCAGACAATCTGAGCACATGCTCACTAGTTGAGCGATTCTCCTCCATATTTTAGCTATAGAACTTGTTGGAGACTTCATATCTCTCAACCCGGGTATTTGCTTGAAATATTAACTTCAACTCCTGGAACATCTTATATGTTCCATGATGTTCAAAACGTCTTTGAAGTCCTGATTCTAAGCTGTTAAGCATGGTGCACTAAACTATCAAGTAGTCATCATATTGAGCTAGCCAAACGTTCATAACGTCTGCATCTGCTCCTACAATAGGTCTGTCACCTAGCGGTGCATCAAGGACATAATTTTTCTGTGCAGCAATGAGGATAATCCTCAGATCACGGATCCAATCTGCATCATTGCTACTAACATCTTTCAACATAATTTTTCTCTAGGAACATATCAGAAATAAACAGGGAAGCAACAACGCGAGCTATTGATCTACAACATAATTTGCAAAATACTATCAGGACTAAGTTCATGATAAATTTAAGTTCAATTAATCATATTACTTAAGAACTCCCACTTAGATAGACATCCCTCTAATCATCTAAGTGATTACGTGATCCAAAGCAACTAAACCATGTCCGATTAACACGTGAGATGGAATAGTTTCAATGGTGAACATCACTATGTTGATCATATCTACTATATGATTCACGCTCGACCTTTCGGTCTCTGTGTTCCGAGGCCATATCTGTACATATGCTAGGCTCGTCAAGTTTAACCTGAGTATTCCGCGTGTGCAACTGTTTTGCACCCGTTGTATTTGAACGTAGAGCCTATCACACCCGATTAACACGTGGTGTCTCAGCACGAAGAACTTTCGCAACGGTGCATACTCAGGGAGAACACTTTTGTCTTGAAATTTTAGTGAGAGATCATCTTATAATGCTACCGTCAAACAAAGCAAGATAAGATGCATAAAGTATTAACATCACATGC
Organism: Aegilops tauschii subsp. strangulata; assembly: GCF_002575655.3. Taxonomy (NCBI): domain Eukaryota; kingdom Viridiplantae; phylum Streptophyta; class Magnoliopsida; order Poales; family Poaceae; genus Aegilops; species Aegilops tauschii. Next base: position 161,268,873 of record NC_053038.3, read on the forward strand.
AATCAATATAAGTGATATGATATGGCCATCATCATCTTGTGCTTGTGATCTCCATCTCCGAAGCACCGTGCTCGTGATCTCCATCTTTGAAGCACCGTCATGATCACCATCGTCACCGGCTCGACACCTTGATCTCCATCGTAGTATCGTTGTCGTCTCGCCAACTTTATTGCTTTTACGACTATCGCTACCGCTTAGTGATAAAGTAAAACTATTACATGGCGATTGCATCTCATACAATAAAGCGACAACCATATGGCTCCTGCCAGTTGCCGATAACTCGGTTACAAAACATGATCATCTCATACAACACATTATATCACATCATGTCTTGACCATATCACATCACAACATGCCCTGCAAAAACAAGTTAGACGTCCTCTACTTTGTTGTTGCATGTTTTACGTGGCTGCTACGGGCTTAGCAAGAACCGTTCTTACCTACGCATCAAAACCACAACGATAGTTTGTCAAGTTGGTGCTGTTTTAACCTTCACAAGGACCGGGCGTAGCCACACTCGGTTCAACTAAAGTGAGAGAGACAGACACCCGCCAGTCACCTTTAAGCAACGAGTGCTCCCAACGGTGAAACCAGTCTCGCGTAAGCGTACGCGTAATGTCGGTCCGGGCCGCTTCATCTCACAATACCGCTGAACCAAAGTATGACATGCTGGTAAGCAGTATGACTTATATCGCCCACAACTCACTTGTGTTCTACTCGTGCATAGCATCAACGCATAAAACCAGGCTCTAATACCACTGTTGGGGAACGTAGTAATTTCAAAAAAAAAATCCTACGCACACGCAAGATCATGGTGATGCATAGCAACGAGAGGGGAGAGTGTTGTCCACGTACCCTCGTAGACCGACAGCGGAAGCGTTATCACAACGCGGTTGATGTAGTCGTACGTCTTCACAATCCGACCGATCAAGTACCGAACGTACGGCACCTCCGAGTTCTACACACGTTCAGCTCGATGACGTCCCTCGAACTCTGATCCAGCCGAGTGTTGAGGGAGAGTTTCGTCAGCACGACGGCGTGGTGACGATGATGATGTTCCACCGACGCAGGGCTTCGCCTAAGCTCTGCAACGGCATTATCGAGGTGTAATTTGGTGGAGGGGGGCACCGCACACGGCTAAGAGATCTCAAGGATCAATTGTTGTGTCTATGGGGTGCCCCCCTGCCCCCGTATATAAAGGAGCAAGGAGGAGGCAGCCGGCCAAGGGAAGAGGCGCGCCAAAAGGGGGGGGGGAGTCCTACTCCCACCGGGAGTAGGACTCCTCCTTTCCTTGTGGGAGTAGGAGAAGGGAAGGGGGAAGGAGAAAGAAGGAAGGGGGTGCCCCCCCTCCCTAGTCCAATTCGGACTAGCCCATGGGGAGGGGTGCGGCCACCCTTTGGGGTCTTTCTCTCCTTTCCCGTATGGCCCATTAAGGCCCAATACGAATTCCTGTAACTCTCCGGTACTCCGAAAAATACCCGAATCACTCGGAACCTTTCCGAAGTCCGAATATAGTCGTCCAATATATCGATCTTTACGTCTCGGCCATTTCGAGACTCCTCGTCATGTCCCCGATCTCATCCGCGACTCCGAACTCCTTCGGTACATCAAAACTCAATAAAACTGTCATCGTAACGTTAAGCGTGCGGACCCTTCGGGTTCGAGAACTATGTAGACATGACCGAGACACCTCTCCGGTCAATAACCAATAGCGGGACCTGGATGCCCATATTGGCTCCCACATATTCTACTAAGATCTTTATCGGTCAGACCGCATAACAACATACGTTGTTCCCTTTGTCATCGGTATGTTACTTGCCCGAGATTCGATCGTCGGTATCTCGATACCTAGTTCAATCTCGTTACCGGCAAGTCTCTTTACTCGTTCCGTAATACATCATCCCGTAACTAACTCATTAGTCATAATGCTTGCAAGGCTTATAGTGATGTGCATTACCGAGTGGGCCCAGAGATACCTCTCCGACAATCGGAGTGACAAATCCTAATCTCGAAATACGCCAACCCAACAAGTACCTTTGGAGACACCTGTAGAGCACCTTTATAATCACCCAGTTACGTTGTGACGTTTGGTAGCACACAAAGTGTTCCTCCGGTAAACGGGAGTTGCATAATCTCATAGTCATAGGAACATGTATAAGTCATGAAGAAAGCAATAGCAACATACTAAACGATCGGGTGCTAAGCTAACGTAATGGGTCATGTCAATCACGTCATTCTCCTAATGAGGTGATCCCGTTAATCAAATGACAACTCATGTCTATGGCTAGGAAACATAACCATCTTTGATTAACGAGCTAGTCAAGTAGAGGCATACTAGTGACACTCTGTTTGTCTATGTATTCACACATGTATTATTTTTTCGGTTAATACAATTCTAGCATGAATAATAAACATTTATCATGATATAAGGAAATATATAATACTTTATTATTGCCTCTAGGGTATATTTCTTTCACCCGCTACCCTTGTATGCCCGAGACGAGGGCTCAGGAGGACGGAGCGACGAGCGGCGTCACCTGCACCGCGCTCGTGGTCGCCGCGCCATGGCGACACGCGCTGTCGCCCCTGGAATCTACGTCGCGGACTCCTCGCGCGAGCTTGTGCTATGGGCGCTGATGCCTCCAAGCTCTTGGATCCGCTTCCCGCGGTTCTTCTCCGACGTGATGCCGCCGAGGGGGCCTCTCGAGCTCTGGTTGCAGCACGCCGATTGCGACACTCCGGCGACCAGGGCAGAGATCAAAGCGGTCTCCACCGGCAAGATCTTCATGACTCGCGGCTGGGGCGAGGTCGCGCGGGTCTGCCGTGCGAGGGGCACCCTCGCAATCCACTCCGAGTACGACGGCGCCTCCACGCTCTTCTTCAAGGTCTTTGATGCAGAGGGCCGCCGCCTGGGTGTTGCTCTGGAGAGGAGCGTCAGGCTGACGCGCGCTCCGCTCGCGGCCACTCCAGCAGCAGCCCTTGGGAGTCCAGTAGCTCTCCTGAGCTCTATGAGACTCCGGAGACGAGCGACGAAAGCTACGTGCCCCCAAGCTCTCACCGCGCTTGGAGCAGAGCCGCGGCGTCTGGCCGTCGCCGCCGCTAATCTGGATGGGGTTGGCGCCGGCCTCCCGTGGCCCACTGTTGGTGATGGCGTCCGCCGTGGGAGGGTGTAGATAGGATCCCTCTTAGTTCTAGCTTTTGTTCCCTGCGAAGAATCATGAAGTACCCCGTGGGGGCGTGTAAAGGGTCTGTAATGTCTTTCGCGCTCATCTTCCCCGTTATGAAAATTTGGTGAACGCATGTCCTGTTAAGGCTCGGTCCCCCCTTTCTTCCCTCGCGATAGCTTGTTGCTCTACGCTGACAGGTCCCGGTCCCCAGGCAGGCTTCAGCCGTCGCTGGTATGCTAGGTCGCGTGCCGTGGTCAAGGCCAGGAGGTGTGCGGCCCGAGGTCCAGTAAGAGCCCCTGAGGCGCGATGCTCAGGAGGTCCCCCTTAGTGCTCAAGCAGCCATGGTAAGGCAAGAAAGGGAGTTGACGTGGCCGCAACGGGGCTGCGGCGAGGGTGACTCTTAGGCCCCAACATTTAGCCGATCTGGGAGCGGGACTTATCTTGTCGATTTCGTGGCGATTCCTGGTGGTGCGCTAGGCCTGCGCGCCAGCTTGTGCGGCATAGCTAGGCCGGCCCATCCGAGTTTCCCTCCTCCCATGCTCTCCTTAGTGCTCTACGTCCTCAGGTCCCGGCCCTCGAGCGAGCTCAGCCGCCGCTGGTATGCCAGGTCGTGATGCCGTGGTCAAGGCCAGGGGGTGAGGGCTGGAGAGCCAGTAAGAGCTCCTGAGTCGCGATGCTCAGGAGCCCCCCTTTCAACGCACAAGCGAATTGCACGAGAGAAAAGGAGATTCGCGGTGCCGCCAGCTATCCTCCCCATGGGATCCCTGTGAACAGGCACAAGAAGAAACCCGGTTTGCCGTTATAGCTGCCAGCCTGCCGCTGGTTGTTCCGCGATGAGGCGAGGGCACTGAGGGCCTGGTGAGGTGACGTGCGCGGGGCGTGTCGTGAGCCAGAGCTTGACTGCTCAGGTTTGTCGACGTGGCAGGGACGAACCCATGCACCAACGCCGTGCCAACGTGAGGAGGCCCTGTGGGAGGCGATGATCGAACAGGTGATAACCATAGGCAGGTTAAGCATGGAAGGAAAATTAGCTTGGGTAAATGCAGGAAGATACATGCCACTGGGTCCGGTCCGAGCGGCTTGGGGATGATGCAGCCCGAGGGGCGCCCCCAGCAAGGTAAGCTAAAGACATACAAAAGGGATACATGCCACAGGGTCAGACCCATGCGGCCTGGGAATAATGCAGCCCGAGGGGCGCTCCCAGCTAAACGATCTTGGAAGATGTCACCTGGTTCTGTAGACGAAGTAGAGTTGGTGCAGCTGAAGGCGTGCGTCGAAGGAATGACTCTTCACGAGCCACCGGGGCCCTGAGCCTCGGGAGGCTCTGGGGGCTCGGGAGGTTCCTTGAAGACCGTCTCCATTTCTTCCAGGACGGCGTCGTACCTGGCCTCCTGAGCCGCCAGGACGCGCCACATGTTGCGCTGATAGGCTGACACCACGCTCGGCAAGCCGAAGGGCATGCGAACCTAGCTGTGTGGCGGGCCCTCGCAATGGCCCACACACGAAGGCCAGAAATGCTCCTGAGATGCGGCCCTGTTGAGCCCTGGGACGTCGATGCAGACACGCAGCGCAGCATCCTCGCCTGGATGGGGAGCTGCGCCTCGTGAGCGGCTGTCGCCGCGCATGGCTGTTTCGTCTTGTAGTTCCTGAGTGGTCTTGGTGATGAACTCCTGAGTGGTGGGCACTCCTTGCCATGTGTTCTCCTGAGGGAAACGTGCCGCAAAGCATGCCTCCAAGTGGTGCCCAAGCGCCTCCCTCGTGAGGTTGGCAAGGTCTGAGGCCCTCCAGGAGAGAGCCCCCGAGCCCTCCCCGCGGAGGGCGCCAGGCGCGCCTTCCTATGCGATGGACGGAGGCGCGCCTGAAGCGGGCGCTGATCCTGATGAGGCTCCAGCCGCGTCGCCGCCCTCTTGAGATCCTGCTCGGTGCAGCTGCTTCTTCTTCTTGGGGAGGGCCTCAGGAGGGCCCTCGCTTTTGCGGTCGGGGTCGTTGATTGCTGCAGCTTGGAAGGCGCGCTCGAGGGAGCACACCGCATCTCTCTCTTCACATGGGACCGTGATGATTCTGCCGCTTCCCGGCATCTTGAGGACGTTGTAGCCGTGATGGGTGACTTCCATGAACTTGGCCAGGGCCGGATACCCGAGGATGGCGTTGTACGACAGGCGGATGTGCGCGACGTCGAAGTCGATGAGCTCGGTGCGGTAGTTCTTGCGCTCCCCGAAGGTGACAGGCAGGCGGACCTGCCCTATCGGTGTGGTGGAGCCGTCGGTCACTCCTGAGAAAGGCTTGGTAGGCTGAAGCTGCTCATATGGCACTTGGAGGTTGTCGAACGTGTCGACGGACAGGACGTTGAGCCCTGCGCCGCCGTCGATGAGGGTCTTGATAACTTGCACATTGCTGATGACTGGTGAACAAAGCATCGGGAGAGCGCCAGCGGTGGTTGCGCACTTGAGCTGATCTGTCGAGTTGAAAGTGATGGCGCATTGGGACCACCTAAGTGGGCGCGTGGCCTCGAGCTTGGGGAGCACCGTGTTCACTTCACGAGCGAACTATTTGAAGATGCGTTGAGACGCTGGGGCCTGCGCGCCGCACAAGATGCAGGCGATTGCACGCGGCTCCTGGAAGCCCCCAGCCCCCTCATCCTGATGGTGATCATCGTTCCTTCTGGGTGGCGGCAGCGGGAGAAGACCGGTGTTGCCTTGGGGGCAATCCTCACGAGGCTGGTCCCTCCAGGCACCCTCGGGAGGACGGTCCTACCAGCGGTCCTCATGAGGCCTGTCGCGCCACTCCTGGCGCGGGACACGGTCGTCCCAGTGTCCGCCTCCACGTCCTCCTCCACGGCCGTAGCCCCGGTCGCTACGCTCGGGGCGTCGACCGAAGCGTCCTTCACGGATGGCTCTGAGCTCTTGACAGTCACTGGTGTTGTGGGTGTTCAGATTGTGGAAGGCGCAGAACGGTCGGCTGTTCTTTGATGACTCGGGCTGATCTCTGCCCCGCTTGGTGTCGGGCTCCTCTGCGAGCACTGCCGCTTCCTTGCACTTCACGTCCTTGGCCTTGGCTTTCTTCTCCTCTGTGCCCGCAGCTGGCAGCTCGAGGAGGGAGAGGCGCCCCTCCTCAGCTCTTGCACGCTTGGTCTTCAGGTTGAATAGCTCCTGAGATGTGCACAGCTCCTCATGGATAGCGAGCTCTTCCTTCATCTTGACGTCACAGACGTCGTCTGAGAATGCAGAGATGATGGCCTCATCCGTAACCTTGGGGATCTTGAGGCGAGTGTTGTTGAAGCGCTGGATGTACTTCTGGAGGGTCTCCCCTGGCTGTTGCTTGATGCGGCGCAGGTCACCTGTGGCCGGCGGGCAGTCGCGGGTGCCCTGGAAGTTGGCGACGAAGCGGCCGCGCATCTCATCCCAGGAGGAGATCGAGCCGTCCTATAGGTTCAGGAGCCAGGAGCGGGCACCATCCTTGAGAGCCATCGGGAACCAGTTCGCCATGACCTTCTCGTCGCCGTTGGCCGCTTCGATGCTCAGCTCGTAGAGCTGTAGCAACTTCGCGTGATTGCAGGTGCCGTCGTAGCGGGGAGGCAGATCGGGCTTGAACTTGCCTGGCCAGGCGACGCTACGCAGCTCGGGGGTGAAGGCGCGGCAGCCGGCCGTGGTTGCCGGGGCCCGCCTCAGAGGTGGAGCTTGGTCTTGATGAGGTCCGCGCGGCGCCACCACAGGCGGCGCGGGGAGCGTAGGTGCAGCTTTTCGCGGTCGTGGGATTTCTTGGCAGCTTCTCTCTTTGCGCGCGGGCACCGGACGGGGCGGATCACGCCGTGGGGCCGTGCGCCTTGGCGCCAAGGCGCAGTCTTGGGGAAAAGGTGGTGGAGGCACGCCATGAGCCACGACGCCTGTGGCTGGCGGAGGGTGAGGCAGAGAGAGGGACGGTGCCGGGGAGCCCCCTGCGGTGCGGACGAGATCGGTGACGCGGTCAATCCACTCCTCGTAGAGGTCGTTGACTGGGTGGTAGCACAGGAGCTCATTTGCCGCGAGGAGCGCGGCCCGCGCCTCCATGGGAGCACGGCGTGCATGAGACGAAGAACCGGCCGGGGTCAGCGACGGAGTGGCGGTGCGGCCGTCCTGCCGCACCGATGGATGCAGCGAGGATGTCTGTTGCTCATTCCCCGCCGGGCCGATGGCTGCGTTGGCGGCAGGAGACGGAGAACGACAAGGTGGCCCGCCGACGGGAGCCGTCTGCGCAACGCGGGCGGTGAGGGCAGCCCGGCGCTCAGCTCGAGCACGGCGAGTGTCCGCCATGGAGACGTCGGAGCGACGAACCAACGAAAGGGAAGCTACGGCGCACCCCTACCTGGCGCGCCAAATCGGATGTGGGGTTCCGGCAAAACCCTTAAGGTTCGAACTCTGGGGTGCGCGCGAAGTCTTTCCCTCCTACCGATCCACGCCCTAGCTCACTAAGATCTCATGGACGAACTCGATGAACTCGCAACACAGAAAGACACGAGATTTATACTAGTCCGGGCCACCATTGTGGTGTAATACCCTACTCCAGTGTGGCAGTGGTGGATTGCCTCTTGGGCTGATGATGAACAGTACAAGGGGAAGAAGAACCTCCTAAGGTTGAGGTGTACTTGTGGCTAGGGTCGGCTCTCGATCAGATCAGATCAGATCAAGCTGAGATGCCCCTACTGTGGTGGCTAGTTCTACTTATATAGGCCCTGGTCCTCTTCCCAAATATTGAGCGGGAAGGGAGACAACAACGGCGGGCAAATTTGAAGGGGGACAGCTAGTACAAGCTATCCTGACAAAACTGGTCTTCGCCTGCGAAAGGCTCTGGTGGTGACGCCGTCTTGGGCTCCACGATGACCTCCGTCCTGCCGTCCTTCTGGTCTTGGTCTCATTGCACCGATATGGCAACCTTTGCCTGATGCCTCGGTACTCCTCGCCTGCGCTTGCCTCCTTAGCACCAAAGAGGAAACAAGGACGCTGCGCGCGCTGGCGGCTGCCTGGTCTCGATCGTCATGGCTCACGTCACGAAAGCCTCGTGAGGTTTTCCCCGCCTTGATATCTCCGCTCCTCGTGAGCCTGCCTGGCTAGGCCACTCCTGAGGAGGTCTTGCGTCGTCCGCCTCGTGAGGGTCTTGGATTCCTTGCTGATGAAGATGGGCCGTACGGCCCGCTGACTTAGCCACGCCGTGGGCCGCAGGCAGACAAGTCTGGGGACCCCCGTTCCCAGAACGCCGACAGTTGCTTATTTTGGAGTTCTTTTGCTTCTTCCTTTTCGATCAAGGGAATAGGTTCCGGGTCGGAAGCCTGGGATTAGTAGGGTTTATGTCGTTTTTCTTTTTTGTTTGATTTCACCCGTAGTCGGATCCTGCTCTTCGATATGATGATTGCTATGTATTGGTGAACTGTTGTATTCACGTCGTAGCTTGTGGCGAGTGTAAGCCTTTATCTTGTATTCTCATCTATTCAGTACATGGTATGTTGTAATGATATCCACCTTGCTATGTGCTCGAAATGCGATTGTGTCCTGATCATGAATTCATCACGTGATTGGGATAGAATCGCATCTTGGGCGCTACACACCTTCTATAGGAGGCACCTAACAGGAACAAACAACAAGCCCGAACGAGAGTCCGGAGGAGACATCCCGTTCTACCTCGAGGGCTACTAGCTACATTGTGTCAATAAAAAACAAAGGCGTTACCTAGAAGCTAGGTTCCGCAAGGACGCCGAGCCCATCCATCTAGGCGCTCAAAACCTCCTGTGCGCATGCTACCGCAGCAACAAGCCCCACGGAAGACGCTGGGGCTGTAGCAGCAGATCGGTGGATGTCGGCCTCCTTGGCCTCCCCTCTACGAGCAAGCACGTCCTCTGTGCCGGCAGCTTCGCCAGAAGCCGACGCGGCACCAAAGCTAGCAGGGAGCTCGGAAAGGACCTTTGCAGCTACAAAATAAAAGCTAGAGGTTGAGAAGGAAACTCAAAGTATGAAAACAATTCTAGATTCGCGTACTGGTAAAGAGCGAGGCAATCTTAGGAGGAACAAGTGGAGGGTCACCCAGCGGCCCTGGAACAGCCACCTCCAAGGCCGCTGTCCAAGTTTTTATTTGTTTTCTACCTAACGAATGAACGACCGTATCTTTTCAACGTGACTCCAAATGAGGTGGTTCCAAAGCCCACTTCTTTGTCTCGTGGTGCCAATTCTGTTGGTCATGTTTTCACTATGTTTTAACATTCTGAAAATGACCATTATGCCCTTGCCCCTAATCAGCCCCCTCCGAGAGAGAAAGATTTCCGGCGATTCGTTCCACGAGTTTCTCGCACTTCTTCTCGGTGAATCCTTCTACCCCACACAAGCCACGCCCTCCATTTGCATGATTGCAATGCAATGCCATGGTTTAAATTATTTGAACTTATTTCAAATATTGTTTTAGCTACATGTGATCTTATTCATGGCATTTCTCGGAGTATTTTTTCGATCTTGCTATTGCCATGATATTGCTTGGAGTTTTAGGATCATTATTTTGCAGCTTTTGTGGATGACTTGTTGCCATTGGATTTTAGTGGCCCGTATTATGCTTGCTTTCATGATGGTGTCTATGATATTTTGGAGTATTACTTTGGATGTCATGTTGCCTTTGGATTATTAGTGGCTAGTATTATTTTCATCATGATGCTACTTGATATTATGTTTTGTAGTATGATTTGGGATTTGATGCTTGCATGTGGATCTTAGCTGGATAGCATGTTCATGCTATTGGACTAGTAGTATTATTGTTCTTGGATTCATCATGATAGTAGTTTTATGCTGTCCTCGGAGTGTTCTGATATGACGATAGTATGCTTTGGATTAGTTGTTGGATATTGCTATGACCTGGATTACAGGGTGATAGATGAGATCGGAGTATTTTTGGGATAAATCCCGTCATTAAGTTGGTCAGGTGCCACTGAAACGGGCTTTTTCCAGTGCAACCACATTTGCCTTTTATGGGGAGGCCCTAATGCGGTCTGTTGTCATGCCTCTCGCCGATGCCTCCAACGAGGGAAGGTTATGGGCGCGCACTACCCTGATCAAGTAGGCGGACATAAACCATGTGTGCCCATAGTTGTTGTAGCCGGCTTTGTCCCCGTTTGGGACCGTTTTCGTTTTGCCACGACAGTGGCCGTTGATGCCTTTGGTACGCACGGGGCCACCCAGGACTGAACCCAAAAGGGGTGTTGGTCAGAGTGGCCGGGGGAGTGTCATGGCAGTAGGTCGGTTTTGTCGGAACGCCGTTGGTCCACCCGAATGGGAGTGCGAGGCCATGGGTTCTATGGTGTGGGTAAAGTGCGCTACCTCTGCAGAGTGTGTGTGTTTAATCTATCGATAGCCGCGTCCTCGGTCATGGGCATAAGTTCGTACTAGGTCACACCATTCGATCAACCCTCACATGACGGAATGACTTTAGATGATTTATATGTTGATATTATGAGCAGTAACAGTTTGGCAGGATGCAAATGATGATATTGAGAAGCTCTCGAGGATGATCATTCAGTTCGTGATGTGGTCACACGGTGATCACGTGGAGGTATTGATCACGAGGTGATCGAGATGGTATTACTTGGCAGGATAGCCAAGCATGAGATGGTTCATTGAGATTAAGATGGTGATTTATCAGTATTGTAGTAATTTCATATCATGCTTAGTAGTTGCTTTCGTATCATAGTAGTTGTTAATTAGTAAATCTGCTAATGCTATGTTGTTGTCTTGCCTTGATGCTTTTGGTTGTTGTGAGCTTGCAAGTACATTCAATGTACTGACCTGGCGTGTCATGCCACATTGTAGGTGATGCCATGATTAATTGATTGCTTGTCGAGGTTTCCGTGCGTGCGAGCTAGATCGTGTCCCAGCCAGAGTCCCTGCGGAGTGGAGTTCACCACCTTCGTCGTTGTTCCGTTGCTAGAAGTATTCCGCTGCTACGAGTTGTTCTGCTACTAGCATAGATCAAGTGTAGTATCGCAGGTGTAGTGTCGCCGTGCTGATGTGCTTCTTTGTAACATCAGACCTGTGTATTTATCCTTTGTAATAAGAGCTGGTTTGTTTGATGTCAAGTAGTGCCATATTCCAGAAGACTTCTCCTTGATCTCTGGGCTGGAATATGGGGCGTTCCGGTTTCTCTGAGCTGGGGTGACATAGGCTTGGTATCACAGCAGGTCTGGCTGTAGGACGCCCTAGTTAGCGCGAGCGGTAGAAATCGGTAGTATAGGGTCTGGCTTGTTTACTGTATTTGGTTGCTGCATTTGTTTGTTGCATAGCATGCATATAGCCTTATTATTTGGTTACTAATGGTTTAATCTGGTGAGTGTAAATGGCATCAGTCCGGTTCCACTATAGCTCAGCTCCTGCATTTCTTCCAGTTTGTTTTCTTGCTCATTCTTTGGTGTTTGGCGTCATTTTCGTCCCAGCGGAGTGATGCCAAGTGATCCCGACACTGTTTGTAGAAATGGTGCTCAGGTATCGCACCGATACCCTTCTTTCAGCCCCACCTATCGTTGCGGTGATAGACATGCTTCTATCCTGGATCTCTCTATTATCTCGTCGTGTTGGTAACCCTTAATGATCTTAGTCATCAAGAAAGGGCAATGTCAGCCGACTCAGCTTTCCTTGCTATCCTATTCCTTGGACGAGTACGGATCCATCCCATCCGCTTCATAAAAATGTAGTCGCAACATTCGTGTCCCGCTACATAGTTGTCAACTACGTCCTCGCTTTCGATCTAGTCAAGGTTGTTACCTGGCTAAGCCATCACTTGGTTTAACGATGTTTACATCAATTCCTCCACACATTTATTCGTCCTCGTGCACGCCACAGCATGTTAGATCATAGAATCGGAGACCCTTCGAGATTTGTGTGCTTAAGTAGAACAACATTGTGTGACTAGCAATAATATGTGACATTGTTTGTGTGTGAATTGATTATTTTTGTGTGCTTTTGTTTAGTTGAGTTTTCTTTTTCTTTTTGGGCCCTCGGTGTTACCTTATTTCCCCTTATGGAAGTTGCTCATCAACCGACACCGGACTCGAAGATGCAATAAGGATTTCAAATATTTGGAAGAAGCACAGCTAAACATTATGGTCTGCCCAGTCAACCGCATTAATATCTGCTGAGAATACGAATGGTGTCTTGGATTGAGTATCAGCATCGAGTCTTCATCAGTACAAAATCCTCACAGCAGTTATGATCCAGCCAGCAGAAAGACAAGTTAGTTGCAAGACCAACGGAATATATTTTCAGTCAAAGGTATGGCTCAGCAATAAATGATGCTTGAAATATGTTATACTCCGAAAGAAATTCAGAATATGCTATGATCAAGGAAGACAGTCAAACCAATTTTCTCATGCAAGTAATCAGCCACAGAATATTATGGGTGTGTATATGGCTTTCAGTGTGCATATCACAGTATGAAGCTTTGGATATGAGAAACTCAGTCATCCTCCACATGCTATCAGAAGAAGCGTATGATGAAAGGCTCCTCAAGTTTCCTCAGTACAATATATGGATAGTTTCCGACCCAAGATACTCAGTCGTTCTCAGCAAGATACATCAGTAAAAGCTTCTGACAGATTGGAAGATTGGAATGAATCTTTTCCAACAAGCAACCAAAGGAAAAGCTTCTCAAGTACGGAACCCAGGCTTTTCCAGCACAATACTTAGGTCAAGCTTCGTGCATAAGCTATCGCAGCTTCTTCTGCATGCTACCCGAACAAAAGATGCGAGCAGAAGCTAATGAGTCTTCCGCAGCAAGCTACAGAAGGCTTCTCTCATAAGCCACTCAGCCCACGATAGTACCACACTATGCACCGTCCTCAGAGATTATGCGGTGAGTTGGCAGTATATGACAGTGCAGTTCAAGGATCAGATTTGCAATAATTTTTTCAGAAGTACAATTCAGTTAAGACATATGCCTGCCGCAATAATCGGGTATTCGGTTGCATATGATACTTATACATATGGTGAGCATGTATCCCCGGTCAGATCAGTCACTCATACAGGATACGACAATGATCAAGCAGATATACCTAAGGAAGGTACGGATCCAACAACCTCATGGGCCATGCAAATGAAGATAAGCAGAGATACATCTCATATAATCCAAGGATCGACAAGATCTGGATATGACAACGTAGAATCCACAGTCTTGACAATGGTCACCAAGGCAATATTCCTGCACCTGACAAGGTGATATTATAAACTCTTATCACCCTCTTGCATGATTGGCCACCACAACGAGCCCTATACAGTTACAAGCCCCGAGCATATGTGATATATGTACGGACCCAGGTCAGAAAGCAAGCACAAGGAATGATGCCAAAAATATTGCAATAACCACATCCATGGTCATACGAAGAATCAAGGACATGTGTGGCCAAGTTATTTCAGTAAGGTATCCTGGCAAGAAAATCATGACCGTCAAAGGATGAGACTGACAATGAAGGTATGATGATGATTTTTGCGCGACTATCAGGGTCTGGATACCCAAGTCAGTTGAAAGCCATAATTACATATGGAGCGACAAAGGCATACCCTCATAGGATTACTCTGTTCTACCAAGACTTCATATCGCACGGACCCGCTTAAAAATGGTTAGTGCAGAACATCCAAGTCTGTTCTGTCAGATCCAAGATTCTTTTGCAACCTCAGCTCAGTGACAGTGTTAAAGCATCGCACAGTCTATTACCGCAGATGGGTATACCGACAAAATGAGTAAATCAAAAGCCAAACCATCAGCTCAGATCAGGCATATTCACTGGCGGAGCCAAGTGCATGGACAACAGGTCATGAAAAGTATCTTCCCGCTAGAACTCCTGTCAAGACAGCCCAAGATGTTAATATTTGAGGTATGACACAACAATAAGTCCATACCCTTGCATATTGCTCACGGCCGAAGGCAGTCGAATCTTTGGTACATACCCCATGCTCGAGCCAATGGAATAAATCCGTATCACTTGTGAGCAGTCAAATCCCATCAGAAAATGGCCATGATTCTCAGCATTTATGGAACCCAGAAGACATGCAATTGTTTCAGCAACCCCATGGCAGAAGTAAAACTGTTTTCATGACAAAAGGAAAATTTATGCACAGATCCATTGGATATTACTGCAGATATGAGAGAATCAATGTCAGCAAGAGGAATTGGTATATGAGCAAAAATCTGACAGAATTTGGGAAAGGTGAAGCAAACCACCCCAGAGCAAGGTAAGTTGATCATCTGAAATTCTCGGGGGAACAATAAATAAAGGAAATGGATACCCGAGTTGGAAACGGTGTCTTCAAGCCATACTTGTTTCGTGAGCAACCAAATCTCGAGGACGAGATTTCTTTAAGGGGGGTAGGTTTGTAACAGCTTGGTTTTTGGCCATTTCCTTTTTCTTTTTGATTTATTGGTGTTTGCTCTGTTTTTCTTTTTGGAGTGGTTCTATGGCCTTGTCACCTGGGCAATCATCATCATTTCTTCTCCCAAGTGACTCATCATCCTCAAAACTTCCCAAGATCATGTCTCTTCACTGCTTGACCAAACCCTAAATTCTTTTTCTCAGGAATATTCCTTTTTCTATTAAAGGAATAACCCTGTCTGACCTAGGTTGTGAAGCAACCTATATTTCTGTCACTCCCAAAATTCTCAAATAATTCTCATAATTCCTTTGGGTCATATGTTGCTCAAATATGCCCAAAATTTCCTGTCCTAGCCCAAGAATAATTCCCCTATAATTATTCTTCATTTCTGTTCAGTGTGGCTTTCTATGAAGGAAGTGCCACCTATCCAATCTGGTTTGCTCCCAAACTTTTTGGGCATGATATTTCATCCAAATCATTGCCTCATGCCAAAATTCAACTTTATTTGCCTAACCAATCTTCGTCAGCAATTTTCGAAACTTTCTGTCAGATAGAAGGCATTGTGAAGGAAGTACTAGCTAGGAGTTTCCAAATGAGTTGAAATTTTGCACACTCCTTCATGTGCTCATATTAGCACACTCCTCCAAATTTCAGCTCCATCCTGGATCTATGTGAGCACAGGGTCAAATCTTTGCTTCTGTCAATATTTTCAGGTTGTGAAGCAAGTATATTTTATATTTCTTCATTCTGGCTGAAAATTTACCAGAGCATTCTCATGACCATAAAACCTCTCTCCAGCAATTTTGGGGTCAATTCATCAAGCCAATATTTTCTAGATTTTTTTAAAGTTTCTGGACAGTGAGGATGCTTGTGAAGCAAGTACCATTTTGGCATGTCCAATCGGTGTGAAATTTTTACAGCATCTTCATATGTCCATATTATGAGGCTTTGCAACGTTCCATCCCATTTCATCACTCTATGTGAGTACATCATCATGATCTTGATTCTGGACCAAATATGTAGTTGTGAAGCAACTATATTAATACTTGGTCCATTTGTCCTAAAACTCTCCAGGATCATAGTCCTTCCGAAGCTAATCACTCCAGACAACTCCATTTGACCCAATCAATTCCCTATTGATCAGCAGTGCACGTCCAAGTTTGATGCAGCAAACTTCTCTCGATGAATCCCAGCTGTCTATGGCTTCTTCTACTTATCTTTTTCCGCCCATAGCCTCAGTGATGCAGGGACTAGTCACTTGACAACTCCTCGCAGCCTCCCTTTTCCTCTTCGTGCCAGTGCCCATGGTGACTATCCCCTTGGCACGGTGTTTCACGCGCTCTGCCAGCGTTGGCCGCGCACTGGGCGTTGGGACGCGCCGGCCAGCTTGGCATCGGCGGTTTCCGCGCGTCTGGGCGTTCCGACCTGACTCCTCTCCTCGCTCACGTCGCCCTTGACCCTCTACCCCCTCTCGAACCCTCCTCGCCGGAGCAAGATGCCGAGCGGCCACGGGTGCATTGTGCCCCGCTTGACCCGGTCCTCCTCCTGTCCGTTTCCTCTGCTCCCCGACGTCGGCTTCTTCTCTGTGACCCTCCCCTGCACTCCCTTGGCCTCTCCCGCCTCGTCCGTTTCCTCCCGTGAGCACTGACGCTGCCGGAGCGTTGGCCGGACCCGAACGGTGGCAACCGGCTCGGGAAACTTCGGCCACGGCTATAAATAGCTAGCCCCGCAGCACTCCGAGCTCACCAGCCCCCTCTCCTCTCCCATATAGGCCTCCCCGACCGCCCAAACAAGCTCGAGGAGCTGCTCTGCCTCACCATCGCCGCCATGGCCGCCGGAGCCATCCTCCCAAATTCGGCAAAGTCGAGCTCCCTCTCCTCCTTCTACCACCACGAGCGCACCACCTAGTCCCCGAAGATCCTCCCCATCTACTCCGTTCATCGCCGGACTCACCGTAGCCCCAACCCCGTCCATGCCCGAAGCTCTTGTCCGCCGGCATCGAAACCGCCGTCGACTCGGTCCAATCCGGCGACCGTGGATGGGACCACTCGATGCGTCGCTTGACGCTGAGCAGTTCCATAGGCGGAGCATCGCCGGAGGTGCCCTCTAGCGCCGACTGTCCTCGTCGGGGCCGGCTCTGCTCCGGCCAGGCGCGGGCGAGAGGAAGGAGATGGCGCCGCCATCACCATCGCCAGCTGCCCGTGTGCCCCACGACCCCACCCGTCAGCCCCTCCGCCCGTTGACCCCGCGTGGATGACGTGGATAAGTGAAAACGTCCTTCTCTATTTTACATGTTCTGTAGTCGAAAGCGTATTTCTCTGTGGCTTATAACCCGACTACGTTTTCTCTGCAGGAAAGCATATTTCCCAGGAGGCGCTTTCTCTTTTTCCAGCCGCCGGCCGAAACCCCTATTTTGTGAACGTTCGTCTGTTTAGGGCAGAAATGAATAAGTTTTATTTGTTTTCTGCCTGACGAACGAACGGCCGTATCTTTTCAACCGTGACTCCAAATGAGGTGATTCCAAAGCCCACATCTTCGTCTCGTCGAGGCCATTCTATTGGCCACATTTTCACTATGATTTAACGTTCTGAAAGTGACCATTATGCCCTTGCCCTTAATCAGCCCCCTCTGAGAGAGAAAGATTTCCAGTGATTCGTTCCGCTAGTTTCTCGCACTTCTTCCCGGTGAATCCTTCTACCCTTGGCAAGCCACACCCTCCATTTGCATGATTGCAATGCAATGCCATGGTTTAAATTATTTTAACTTATTTAAAATATTGTTTTAGCTACATGTGATCTTGTTCATGGCATTTCTCGCAGTTTTATTTTGATCTTGCTATTGCCATGATATTGCTTGGAGTTTTAGGATCATTATTTTGCAGCTTTTCTGGATGACTTGTTGCCATTGGATTCTAGTGGCCCGTATTATGCTTGCTTTCATGATGCTATCCGGTATGATATTTCGGAGTATTACTTTGGATGTCATGTTGCCTTTGGATTATTAGTGGCTAGTATTATTTTCATCATGATGCTAGTTGATATTATATTTTGTAGTATTATTTTGGCTTTGATGCTTGCATGTGGATCTTAGCTGGATAGCTTCTTCATGCTATTGGAGTAGTAGTATTATCGTTCTTGGATTCATCATGATAGTAGTTTTATGCTATCCTCGGAGTATTTTGGTATGATGATAGTATGCTTTGGATTAGTTGTTGGATATTGCTATGACCTGGATTACAGGGTGATAGATGAGATCGGAGTATTTTTGGGATAAATTCCATCATTAACTTGGTCAGGTGCTACTGAAACAGGCTTTTTCCAGTGCAACCACATTTGCCTTTTATGTGGAGGCCCTAATGCGGTCTGTTGTCATGCCTCTCGCCAGTGCCTCCAATGAGGGAAGGTTATTGGCGCGCGCTACCCTAATCAGGTAGGCGGACATAAAACTTGTGTGCCCATATTTGTTGTAGCCGGCTTTGTCCCCGTTTGGGACCGATTTTGTTTTGCCACGACGGTGGCCGTTGATGCCTTTGGTAGGCATGGGGCCACCCAGGACTGAACCCAAAAGTGGTGTTGGTCGGAGTGGCCGGGAGAGTGTAATGGCAGTAGGTCGGTTTTGTCAAGACACCGTTGGTCCACCCGAATGGGAGTGCGAGGCCATGGGTTCTGTGGAGTGGGTAAAGTGCGCTACCTCTGCAGAGTGTGTGTGTTTAATCTATCGATAGCCGCGTCCTCGGTCATGGGCATAAGTTCGTACTAGGTCACACCATTCGATCAACACTCAAATGACGGAATGACTTTAGATGATTTATATGTTGATATTATGAGGAGTAATAGTTTGGCAGGATGCAGATGTTGATATTGAGATGATCTCGAGGATGATCATTCAGTTCGTGATGTGGTCACGCAGTGATCACGTGGAGGTATTGATCACGAGGTGATCGAGATGGTATTACTTGGCCGGATAGCCAAGCGTGAGATGGTTCATTGAGATTAAGATGGTGATTTATCTGTATTGTAGTAGTTTCATATCATGCTTAGTAGTTGCTTTTGTATCATAGTAGTTGTTAATTAATTAATCTGCTAATGCTATGTTGTTGTATTGCCTTGATGCTTTTGGTTGTTGTGAGCTTGCAAGTACATTCAATGTACTGACCTGGCGTGTCATGCCAGATTGCAGGTGATGCCATGATTGATTGATTGCTTGTCGAGGTTTCCGTGCGTGCGAGCTTGATCGTGTCCCAGCCAGAGTCCCTGCGGAGTGGAGTTCACCACCTTCGTCATTGTTCCACTGCTAGAAGTATTCCGCTGCTACGAGTTGTTCCGCTGCTAGCATAGAGCAAGTGTAGTATCGCAGGTGTAGTGTCGCCGTGTTGATGTGCTTCTTTGTAACATCAGACCCGTGTATTTATCCTTTGTAATAAGAGCTAATTTGTTCTATTTCAAGCAGTGCCGTATTCCAGAAGTCTTCTCCTCGATCTCTGGGCTGGAATACGGGGTGTTCCGGTTTCTCTGAGCCGGGGTGCCATATCCTACTTCTATGACAAAAAATCATGACAGAAAATGGGCTTTTTGTCCTGGGCGGGCTGGAGACGCAGTTGCATGACATTCTTTGGGCCGAGCGATGCATGTTTCTCTCGTACGTACACGGGTGTGTGCGAGGCATTGCACGCTAACTGAACCCGAGCGAGGCGTTGGGCTCTAACTGAACCCAACTGATTGCACTAGCTGTCGGTGTCAAAACCGGCGGATCTTGGGTAGGGGGTCCCCAACTGTGCGTCTAAGGTCGATGGTAACAGGAGACAGGGGACACGATGTTTACCCAGGTTTGGGCCCTCTCTCTGGAGGTAATACCCTACTTCCTGCTTGATTGATCTTGATGAATATGAGTATTAGAAGATTTGATCTACTACGAGATCGTAATGGCTAAAACCCTAAAAGTCTACCATGTATGATTATGATTGCCTCTACGGACTAAACCCTCCGGTTTATATAGACACTGAGGGGACTAGGGTTGTACAAAGTCGGTTACAGAGAAAGGAATCTTCATATCCGAACGCCAAGCTTGCCATCCACACCAAGGAGAGTCCCATCTGGACACGGGAGAGAGTCTTCTGTCTTGTACCGTTATGGCCCATCAGTCCGGCCCACGTCCAACAAGTCGGACACCCGAGGGCCCCTTAATCCAGGACTCCCTCAGTAGCCCCTAAACCAGGCTTCAATGACGAGGTGTCCGGCACGCAGATTGTCTTCGGCATTGCAAGGCGGGTTCCTCCTCCAATTACTCCAAAGCATCCTTCGAACATCGAAAACGTGTCTGGCTCTGCAAAACAAGTACCTCGCACAACCGCAGAGAGTATAATATTTCACGAGTCCAATCTACTGACAACTTTTGTAGCGTGACATCACGTCCTTGCCCGGTCATTATTTCGAACTGTTTTTTAGCCTCCCGCTCCATATTTCGAGATGCGGTTTTATTGGCACGTCTTGTCAAAGCAGAGATCATGTCCCCTTATTGCGGGATTCTCATCAATACGGGCGTGGGTAACCCAACCGTTCCGTTGGCATGATCCCTTGGAAATAGGCAGGCTTTAAGGCCTATGAGGAGACGTTTGATATTTATCGCCTTTATAAAGGGGCACATACCCGTCTTTCTCCTCTACACCTACCTCTTCCTCAACCTTTCCAACCTTGATTTCCAGCACCCAGGTTTCAACTTAATTGCTCCTAGCTTCCCAACCATGTCAGGACCCAGCTCTCAAGGCCGGTGGGTGGCCTCCTGTGTCACAGACGAGGATATCGCGAAGCTCCAGGAGGCAAGATACCTGACCGCGGAAATCCTCCACAGGCTCCCTACTAAAGGGCAGGTTATTCCTACTCCTAGATCAGGCGAGAGGGTCATATTCATCCCCCACTTCCCCCAGGGGCTAGGGTTCGCTCTCCATCCCTTCGTTCGCGGACTCATGTTCTATTACGGGCTAGATTTTCACGATCTAGCTCCGGACTCCTTTCTTCACATCTCAGCGTTCATTGTCATGTGCGAGGCCTTTCTCCGCATTCCCCCACACTTCAGCTTATGGCTCAAGACCTTTAATGTGAAGCCAAAGGTAATCGATGGGAAGCAAGTGGAGTGCGGTGGTGCCACGGTGAGCAAGCTCACCAATACTCCTTGGCCAAAAGGCTCTTTCATGGAAACTTCCAACCTATGGCAGCGGGAGTGGTTTTACATCACTGAACCCAGTGGTACCAAGTGGGCAGATACACCTGCGTTCCGATCTGGCCCTCCACTATGGTTCGCATCATGGATTAATAAATGGATGGACTGGGGATCAATTGATTAAGTGCAGACGCTACAAAGCCGCATCCGAAGCCTCCTAGAAAAGGACACCGGCCTTATCAATGTAATCCTTGTAATGCTAGTCCACCGGGTCCTGCCGTGCCAACGACGACCCCTCTACATGTGGGAGTTCAATCCGGAAGGACCACGAAACCTTTAGCACTTCTTCGGCACGACACATGAGGGAATGTGGAAGTTATTCTTCGGGACATGAAAACAGTGGCCGGATACCACCGAAGACATCGGCCTCGACTGCAACCATCCGGATACCTCGGTAAGCACTCAACTCCCGAACACAGCTTAGTTAAATATCCCGTAATAATGTAATGAGAAAACAATCTTCGAACAGGGCTGGATAAAGAAGGCGGAACGAATTAGGTGTTCGACCCCTCTTCCCGAAGACTCAGCTGATCCTGTGTTAACAAGGATGCTGGCTCCGGCGCCACATGAAGCGCCGGCGAAGGAGGACAAGGACGAGAGCAAGAAGGCCAAAGGTGGCCTCCATTTTAGAGGTACACCAGACACTATGTCCAGGGAGATTGGAACTCCCTCTTCTGAAGACAAAAGAGAAAGAGAAGCTGACATCCCTTCCCCCCATGGGAAGAAAAGGACAGCCTCCGAAGATTTGGAGGTAAAGGCTCCTAAGCGAGGGAAGATGTCCTTGTCAGGTGGTTCGGGCTTGGAAGGCGACGTTGTCACACTGTTCCGCCGTAAGGACAAGCCCTTAGCCGAATCTTAAGTGAACAAGGGTGTCCTACACATATCCCGTTCCTTTCCGGTTACAAGGGTAACATCTAGAATATATGTCTGCAGTCCGGTACGCAGTCTTCCTCAACAGTCTTCCTCCTCGGGGGATCTTCTTCCGGAGATGATGGAAAGCGAGATGCCCCCACAGACCTTCTCGCCCAATAGGGCGGACCACTTCAAGGTGTCGTCCCGGATGATCTCTTCCGATCAACAAGTGGTGTGAGGGACGATGGAGACCACACCCGAAGGTGATACTTCGGTAGTCCAGGGTCCGGGGCGTGCAGACCCTTCGGGGACCAACAATAAAGGCCCCAGATTATCCGGTTTACAGCCGGAGATGACTCTAGGGTCGAGTAAACATATCCCTTCGAAGGGAGTCCGTACTCCTTCCGCTGCTTCCAGGAATCCGGAGGCGCCGGATACGTTGATGGACATGTTGCAACATGCGTCCATCTCAGAGGAACAACGTACCTTAATGGGTACGGTAATCGGGAGGATTCTGTCCGCGAGAAGAGGGTTGAATGAAGCCTTCACGGGCCTACTAAGAGGCTTCGAGGTATGCAATGTAATATTTTCAATTGCACTGTACGTGCAAAATGCACTTGTGTATAGATAGTAGCCCCTGAGACTCTGGTTGGCGTCCAAAGGGAGGCGATCAGAGGATCAAAAAGATATGCCCAGGAAATAATCTAATTAACTGGAACACAGGCTATTACATCCATGGCGATTGCCCATGCTACAGAGGTTGCAGGTCTGAAGCAGAAACTTGATGTGGCGGATGACGACATCACGCTAATTAACAGGCAGCTCGACGAGGCGCAAGGTATGTTTTGAGGCAGTCAGTATATGTATGTATAGTAACATGAGCACGAAGCTAAGCATTATATACCAAGACATGCATAACTGCACATAGTGCTGCCGCGGTTGAGACCCTTCGGGCTGAACTCGCCCGGGCCAAGGAGCAAGCCAGGATGAGTAGTGCGGCTGCCGAGAAGGCAGCTGCTGAGTAAAAGGCTGAACTGGCTGCTCGGCGCCAGTACGAGGATAGAATATCTACCATGGCGCGCGAGCTAAAGGATGCCACTGTCCGCTGCGAATACCTTGATAAGGATAACAAAGCCAAAACGACCGATCTCGACGAGGCCTTACAAGAGGTGTCGTGGAAGTGTCACGGCAGATGTGCTCATGGAAGGACTTAGTTGGGTAGCCATTGCGACGAGGTTAGCTTAAAGGGGTTAAGCAGGACAAAGGACATGAGGAGTTTATACTGGTTTGGCCCCTTGCGGTGAAGGTAAAAGCCTGATCCAGTTTGACGTGGTATTGCTAGGGCTTCGATGACCAGGGAGCAAATACGCTTTGCCTAGCTCTCGATCTGTTGGTTCTTTCCCTAAGCCGCTGCCGGGTCGTCCCCTTATATACACGGGTTGACGCCTTGCGGCCTATAGAGTCCCGGCCGGCTCATACAACATGTCCGGCTCGGTGACTTATCTTACATGCCTTACAATACAAGTTTACATATACACGGCAGTT
Organism: Aegilops tauschii subsp. strangulata; assembly: GCF_002575655.3. Lineage (NCBI taxonomy): Eukaryota > Viridiplantae > Streptophyta > Magnoliopsida > Poales > Poaceae > Aegilops > Aegilops tauschii. Next base: position 161,292,019 of record NC_053038.3, read on the forward strand.
TATACTCCTGGGCCTTAAGCCGCCTTCGGGTTTGGGCCCTCTAACAAGCCTGTCTATGAACCGTCATCTTATATATATACTTGGGCTTCATTGAGATGAACCGCCATAGGGATGACCCGGCCCCGCCTGGGCGGGTCATATCTGATAGTCTTATCCCCAACATTAGGCCCCAGGTTGATTTGAACTTGTTCATGTCAATCTTCAACAGTTAGAAAAATCCTTCCTCATCTTACTGTGAAATACTGTAACCCGCCATGACGTCATCTCCGGAAATTGTGGTAACATGCCGTGGCGTCACCTGTGATTAATACTACACATAATCCAAATCTTAATAAATCTCTTTCTTTACTGACCCTCCGAAAATCGAGGCGCCCGTGCCGTCACATATCCATTTCTTTGTTTCCTCGATTCCCGTGCCTGTCGTTTGTCCTTCCAGCCCTATAAATAGAGCCACAGGTTCACCTGTCATTCTCCCCCTTTTCCTTCTCGCCTTCTTCTTCCTCCTCGTGATGCTCTACTACACCCGAGCTCCGCCGCCGTCGGCCTTCACCCCCTTCGTCAACTCTGGCAACTGCATCACCCTGAACGGACCAGACACGCCGCGGCACTCCTCCGCTGTCAGCTAGCACCAATAAGTCCTCCCCTTTCCTCTTCATAGATCTATCTTTTAGGGTTTCTCTGTTCGTGAGCGTTCATCACCGTTTCTTCCCTTTCTCCTTTCTAGATCGCTTAGTTTTGATCTGAAAATAACATAGGTCATGTGCGGTAGCAGTTTTAGCACCTGTTTTTGATACTAGAGCATATCCTCATCGCGACAGATCTCCTCTGGAGCACCTTCGCCTTTCTGCCGCCGCCACCTTAGGTTTAGAATTTATTTCCTTTTTCTGAACAACTGTAGATCCGAACTTATAGCCTCAATCTGCGAAACCTGTTTGTCCCAACAGTTAGTAAAATTTTGCTTTTTGTCAGATCTTGAACATCTATGCTGATCATGGCGGCTTACCTCACCGACTTATAATCACTTGTATATATCATTAGTCATCACTTAAGCCGCCATGTTGAATATATACTATAGCTGTTTAATTTTGTGCTTTCACCAACTAACTTAAATCGACCAAATTTTTCTCTCCATTAGGCTTCCTCTCTTCACCATGCCGCCAAAAACAATCTGTACATGCAACTGGGTCCCCTCCATCGTCACTGAGGGCACTTTTAAAGATTTTGTCAAAGTCGGGTATTTGCCTGCAAAGAGTATGATGCATTACCGTGCTCCTGACCCGGGCGAAGAAAGACCTTAGCCAAAGGATGGCGAAGTCATTGTATTTACTGATCACATGAACCGGGGCTTCTCACCACCCGACTCTAAGTTTTATCGAGATGTTCTACACTTCTTCCAACTTCATCCTCAAGACATCGGACCTAACTCCGTATCCAATATCTGCAACTTCCAAGTCTTCTGCGAAGTATACCTTCAAGAGGAGCCCAGCGTCGATCTCTTTAGAGAATACTTTTATTTGAACCGCCAGACTGAGTTCACGAACGGGCCCAGCTTGGAACTCAGCGGGATCTTGATTCAACGCAAAAGAGATGCTATCTTCCCTTATGCCTGCTTGCCAAGTCACCCCAAGGATTGGAACCAGACGTGGTTTTATTGCAAAGGCACTTCTCTGGCTGACGAGAATCCATTGCCGGGTTACCGTATCGAGCGCTTAGACCCAAAGCACAATCTTCCTGAAAAACTTACTGCTGCTGAACGGAAAAGAATTGCTCCTACCATTGTGAAGGTTAAAGCTCTGCTAGGAAACGGGCTAACTGACGTTGATTTAGTCAGGTGTTGGGCTTCTTGGCGGATCATACCCTTAAGTCGTCGCACCGGCTTAATGTGCACTTACACTGGTGGTGTAAAGGATCCACTGTGCCACAGCTCTGCACCATTAACTGACACAGCAATAGATGAAATGGTTTAGTCCCTTCTAAATGAAGACCCAGAAGATTGCATTAAAGTGGGTCTGGCCCCTTTCTGCAAACTTAACCCGGCCCAGACATAAGTCTCTAAATCTTCTTACCTTTACCTTATTATTCGAGTACTTTATTAACGCAACCTTTGATGCCTTTACAGGCTAAATCCGACTTTTGGAAGACGGAGTATGATCATGAAGCTGCCAAGAAGGCCAGGGCTGTCAAGAAGGCCGCCAAGAAAGCCACCAAGAAGACAACCAAGAGAAAAAAGAAACCAAGCGCCTCTGATCTGCTTAAACTAGATGACACCTTTGAGTAGGAGGTAGCCCTTGACTCTCTTGGCTCATTTTTCAATCATCTTATTGACACTGACTATTATCAGGCTGACACGGGAGCTAGCCAAGCAGCTGAAGAAGAGGTAACTATTATTTCCTCCGGCTCAGAACCTTTGCCAAGACAGAAACTTCGACAAGTAACCCAAAAAGTAAGGTTTTCACACCCCTTGGCTTATTTAGACCCTCACTTTCTTTTGAAGCAATAGCAACATGAGAATTGACGTCAGACCCGGACGAGCGGCGGTGAAGAGTTGTCCTCTGGCTTACCCAACACTCCCGCTCCTTGAAAACGGCGAAACGAGGTTCTTTTTAACTTACTCCTTTGACCCGTTAGCAGGTCTTATTTGTCTATCACTTAACTCTGTTGATGACCATTGACCAGGAACTTGCCCCTTCTTCCTCTGGCGACTCATCGCAAACCGAGTTGCCGGCTTTTAAAACTGCCCCTAGGTAATGGCAATTAACTTTACTCCGTAACTCTTTATACTCTGATATTTATACTGACTTGTCATAAACCGTGCAGTGGTCAAGCAAAGCCTAACAAGAAGGCAAAGGTGACCAAGCCAACTGAGGCACCTAAAGTTGCTGAGCCGGAGCAGCAATTCCCTGTACCTGAAGCTTCTGACAAACAACCAGAAGAAACCGCCACTGACACTCTGCCTGAGATTCCTGACCTCTCCCGTGATCATACGGATGCCAACCCTGTGCTCACTGAGTCATCCAATCCACTTAAGCCGCCAGAAGAACATGGTGAAGACGTTATGATTACTGCCACCAGTTTCAGAGAACCGGGACGTCCAACCGTCTTGGCCAAGCACTCCGCTAAAGACGAGTTCATTGGGAGGCGACAAATGAAATTTGACATTGCTGATTACTCTCAACTGACTGTCAATGAAGTATTCTTTGGTTATCTTATCCAGGTTCATTCTAGTCGCGACCTTGAGATTGATATGGTGAAATAGATGCACCAAAAATATGAGGTATGACTTCCGGCTTTTAAATAAGTTATGTATATCCTGCCAGCCCCCAAGTCTACTAGTTATGATAAGATTGAATAGGCTGTAGAGTTAGAAGAATCCATAAGTTTCTGTCATAGAATCGCTCCCAGTCCGGTTTAAAAGTAAATCGGATGTTTAAGCGGTTTTAGCATTGCAACCGTAGTCCCCAAGGGTTGGTTTAATCAGCATGAATGAGCCGGTTCTATTTACCATTGTGTAATAAATGAAAACATAACTGCATAGCCCCCATGAGTCGGCTAGTACTGTTTACAGCACATCCGGCTCATCATGAGGAAGAAACAAGGGATATGCATTAGCCCCCAAGTGCCATGTAGTCTTGCTTGCAAAGTGCTTGGGACTTTATTCATAAGAGCCGTTTCCTTGAAAAATGTGACACCCCAAAATTTTGACCTTGTTTTATTAATTAAATTTTTTGCCAGGAAATAAAACTTTTCCATTTGTCAAGATTTACCCTTTGTTATTGTGGATTTTTACCTCAAGTGGAAAACTTTCAAAATTTATTGTTGGACTTATATGCCCTCTTTATAAAAACAATTCTTTATCAGAGGATTTATTTGCATAATTGTTTCTCAGAGCTTTATCCTTTTAAAATGATCTTTCATAAAATTTGGAGCCTGTTTTGCACTTCAACCATTTGACAAATGCATTTAAAATTTCCACCAAAATTTGGGGGTGTCATGTGATGGTTCCACATGACTTTTATGCAAAAATATCTTTTGGTTATTGGAGATTTTGAGCTCTACATCAATTTTTCAAATCTGGTCTAGTAGGCATTTTTGCACTACCACCTATTTAAATAATCCTTTAAAAATTCTTCCAAGTGTTGGGAGATGTCAGTGGATGCATATAATTCAACCCCATGCCAAAACCCAGTGTTGTCCTTTGAAACATTTGAGTGAATCAGCCTCTTTTTCATTCTGGTCCAATTTGATGATTTGCACTGCAACCCTATTTTATTTTGCTCTAGTGACCCTGAGCCTTTTCCTGCTTGTAGCCCTCCCTACCAAACCCTTAAGTCCAGGAGAGTGGATCCCTTGGAGGATTTCAAGGCATGCAATGAGACCATTTCTCCTTCTGTCCAAAACTGGAGTTTTGCAAAGCTTGCACTAACAAGTTTCTGGTTTTGCCCAAGTGATCTTGCCATCATCATCTACATCTAAAGAGACCCTGATCTGGAGAGTTTGGCCACTCCAAGAGTTGCCTAAAGGCACTTGGCAGTCTGTCGAACACTTGTTGTGCACAGTCAGTCTTGGGCATGTCTCCTAGTTTGCACTATGATCTTGCTCCAATGACCCAGCAACCTTGTCCACTAAACTCCTAGCTATCTCCATCCTAGCCCTGTTAATTGCCAGCCTCACCCTCGCGCTCTAGACCGCCCTGGCATTTCGTCAAGCATGTCCCGTGCGTGCTCTGGGCGCGCCCAGAGCGCACGTTTTGCACGCGCGCGCACTGAGCCGCCGCGTCGCACTGCCGCCCTCGTCGCGTCCCGTCCCTGGCCCCTGCTCGCCTGCTGAACCGTGCACTACGCTCGCCCACTCTCCACGCCACCCCTGGCGCCCTACAGCGCCGCTGGCAGAGCTTTTGGCGGCACGCCGGCGTCGGCAGCGAGCCTCTGCCATGGACGGCGCCGCCCAAACCACACCAGCGCGCCAGCTGCCCATATGAACAGCTCGGGCTTATCCTGAAGCCCGTCGGCACGCGCTCGTCGCCGCCACGTCGCCCTGCAGCTACAGCACGGCTGTCGCCGGCGATCTTATCCTCAGCCGCTGCGGTCCAACCCCGAGCGCCTATTTAAGGGATCCCCGAGCCCGTACAAGACCTCAGGCGACCTCAGACTTTTTCCCTAGTTCTCCCCTAGCAGTGGATTGGCCGGGAGAGGCCAGCTTCCCCAACTCCGGCCGGTTCGGCCGCCGCCGAGCTCCAGTGTAATACGTCGCAGCCTGCCACTCCCCCGCCCATCCAGTGCCACCACTAGCTTCCTCTTGTCCTTGCGGAGCCGCCCAGCGCCTCAGCCCCGATTGGAGACCATCGGAGCCCAAAACTCACTTCCCTCCCGTAGCCCTCTCCGCCGCGAAGCTCGCCGCCGGCGACTCCTCCCACCACCGTCGCCCCAACGACCACCGAGAGGACCGCCCTGGAGCCTCGGATCCATCCCTGCCCTCGGATGCCCGTGGGGAGCTGCCGTTCGTCGACGGCGATCGCCGAAGGCCCGCCACCGTTCGGGCAGAGAGAAAGGAGGGAGAGGGAGACCAGTCAAACCTGACCAGTGGGCCCCTAGACCCACTGTCAGTGACCCGCGCGCCGTCCACTCTGGTTAAGTGATAGCGCAAAGTCCCGAGTACGTCTCCTCTGCTGCGAAAGCGTATTTCTTCCAAAACGTTTTCTTTTCTGGTTCTATTTAAAAACAGAAGTTTGACTGATCTTTGACTGGCTATAACTTTTAAAATAAAACTCCAAATGAGTTGATTCTTTTTCCTACCTCTCTCAAATTTCATCTAGTTTATTTTAAGATTCATTTCAAAAATATTTGAGACAACTTTTTGTACTGTGTTTGAAATATTTTTTATTTGAATATTTCTCAAAATAGGATAATGGAGAGAAGAGAAAGCTTTCAAAAAGTGCATCCTTTGCATACTCTTGAAGGCAAGCATTCTGAACCCTGGCATAATATTTTTGTGTGGTGTTTTGATACGATTACAACACCACTTTGACTTGGAGCATACGTTATTCTTGTGTAACGGTAAAGTCACATGCATGAATGCATATTGGAGATTTCCTTGCTGTTATAAATGGATACGCTGGTGATTTTGATCATCCTCGTGAGCTTCTCATGCATACCGGAAGGAAGCTGGGAAAGTCGTGGTCTTGGGTAGACATGAGTTGTCCCTAGTTCCTCGTCGAGACGAGTATGTCCGGTATGGCGTGGTGAGGCTTGATAAGCGGTGAGTTTATTTGTTAATGGGAAATATTGGTTGTGCTAATCATTCGGAGAATACTTGCTCCTCCTGAGTTGACCGTAGGTCTAGCCTTGATTAGTAGTTTCCACTACTTGTTTTGTACTACCACTTGTCCCTACCGCAGGCAGGGTATGGTTCAGTAAGTTGTCAACCCCTTACCAAAGCACACACCGTACAGAGAGGCCATGGTGGAAGATACCGGGTGCCTCCGGTAGGCATGCCGCCAGGTCCGGGGGCATGGGTGTTTCCGGTTGCGACCGAGAGGGGGGGCACCCCTTAGAGCGCGCGAATATAAATTTGATCCCATGCTACGTCGAGGTTGTAGCCTCCCCACTTAGAGTTTTGCTTGGCAGGTGTCGTGGGTGATTCCAGACATCGGTAAGTTAAGCTGGTGTGTGCAGGTCAGGCGTGTTTTCAATTAAAAGGCCGTAGGCGGATTTAGTCCCGATGGACTAAATAAATCCGTTACTCGTGGGTAAAGAGTACACCCTCTGCAGAGGATATATCCATTTGGATAGCCATGTTCATGGGTAAGAACCACAGTCTGAGTTTATTCTAGTGACGGTTTTTGGATGGAGACACGGCTAACTGGATCATAGTAACGGTATTCGGATGGAGAACGATTTAACTAGAACTCAGTGACGGTCTTCGGATGGAGAAACGGCTAGACTAGATTTTGTCTATGACCTGTGACACATGAGGATTTTGTTTATTATTATTGTGGACTAACCAGTTATTTTTCCTTAATTATTGAGTATCCCTAGGACGGTTCTACCTCCTGGATATTCACTGTGATTATTCTTATATAAGCCCTTTATGTGGCGTCGCTCAGACGACCGACTGCGGCATGTTTGTTATTTATATATATCCTTTATAAGCCCTTTATGTGGCGTCGCTCAGACGCCCGACTGCGGCATGTTTGTTATTTATATATCCTTTATAAGCCCTTTATGTGGCGTCGCTCAGACGCCCGACTGTGGCATGTTTGTTATTTATATATCCTCTATAAGCCCTTTTTGTGGCGTCGCTCAGACGCCCGACTGCGGCATGTTTGTTATTTATTTATCCTTTATAAGCCCTTTATGTGGCGTCGCTCAGACGCCCGACTGCGGCATGTTTTGTTATTTATTTATCCTTTATAAGCCCTTTATGTGGTGTCGCTCAGACACCCGACTGCGGCATTGTTAATTTATTTGCACCCTTTTGAGGAGTCATTTCAGACACTCGATCAGCGCATTTTATTTCTACTCCCGTATTGCAAGTTCATGTTTTACCCCGCATGCGTGCACCTCGGATTTCGTTTATTTCGTGGCAGACATTATGATCATGAATATTTCGGGGCATGAGTATCCCTTGTTATATTATACCCGTGTTCTTAATGTTTGCGAGTACATTCAAACGTACTCACTGGCTTGTCCCTGGCTATTGTCTTGGCCAGATTTCTTGCGTGGAGAGAGCCTTGCGACGACAGCCCCGGAACCCTCGCAAAGGTGATAGCAGCCTCGCGAAGATAGGAGTTATCCTGGTCAGCTGTTCTTGTGGGAAATGGAGTCCCATAGATGCCGATGAACCACGAACCGCTTTCGCCATCAACCACTAGAAACCACGTGTTGTACTCCTAGGCCACAATGGTCTTGTACTACATATTTTTGTACTTTGCTTGGAATTCTTGTATCAAGTTGGTGCCTCATCAGCTAACAGTAATCCTGGGGCTGGTGAGCACAAAGGCTGTTTTCTGGGAAATTATTATCCCAAAAATCCTGTCGTGACAAAAAATTTCTTTGACAGACATTAGCCCTCAAGTGCTAAGTGTTGTTGCTTGCAAAAGACTTGGGACTTATATTTTTGTAACCCTGATATAAATGTGTTGATGGCTCTGTGCTTCATACAGGCTACTACTGCTGAACTGGAATCTCAATTAAATGATGCAAAGACCCGGCTGGCGACTCAGGAAACCGAGACCCGGCAAGTTGAGTCAAAGTTCCAGTTTAGCGTGGTTGAGTCGGAAAAGCTGAAGACCAGTTTTGAAGCGGAGAAAAAGACTTGGGCTGAAGAGAAGACAACTTTAACGCAGCGGGCGGAGAAAGCTGAGGAAGCTCTTCAAGAGGTGGCTAGTGAGCTCACCGGCTTAAAACACCGTGTCTCTCAAATGGTTTCTGTTATCTTTGGTGAGTCGCCTTGCTAACATCAAAAGTAAATCCTTGTTGTGATAATATAACCCACCATTAACCAATCTGTAATATATCCAGGCCCGAGGAGCAGTAACCTTAATCAAGAAGTGCTTGTCAAGCTCAAAGCTGTGTATACACTTGTCAAACAGCTGTATACCGGAGCTCAACGTGCGCTGGCCACCATCTCTCCGACTAATCAAGCACCAACTCTGCTGATAGATGTTTTGAAAAGACTTTCTGTGCTACCTGCCAGAATTGATGAGATGAAGCGGTCGTCTGCAACAGTCGGCGCTGTAACGGCCTTGAACCGAGCCAAGGCATGGGGGCCAGAGCTTGACCCGTCTGAGGTAGCCACTGGTTACCCAAGTTTGAAAGAGGATGGTACGCCGTTTGATCAGAAGGACTTCTCTGCTTGTGTGAAAGAGATACGTTCAATGGCGACTATGATTGCCAATGATTCAGACCTTTCCAAGTACCATCCTGCTTACAACAAGCAGAATCAGAAGATGCCAACCCCAGCATATAGAGTGATGGACTTAATATCTCCAATCCGTAAGCACACTTTTGCCCCTGAAGTTGAGTCGTCTGATCTTATGGATGATGTGGCTGAATTTCAAGCTTTATCTGGCATCGATTGGTCATCACCAAATTTTCAGACAGCAGAGGAGGACGAAGAACCGGCAAGGGATGACGCAGAAGCCTCCAATCAGGAAGGTCAAGAAGATTGAACCGCCGAGCGGTTTAGATACTTGATCTTTTGAAAAAAAACATGATCTCATTTGGCTCACGGAGCCATGTAATAGGGTAGAAAAAACTTGAATCTGCCGTGCCATTGTGTACGTTTATCTTTTTGCTTTAATACTGCTGATCCGCCGGTTTGATAGCCCTTAATTTATGCAGATCTGAATGATTTTTATCTTGCACACAAAGAAAGTACAAGTGCCCTGGCGGCTTACCACAGGGCGGGTCATGATACCCAATTGAAACAGCTGGGGATGAACAATCCATAACCAGAGCCGGTCTGACAATTGTAAATAAAAATGTCATACCTATAGTATATGCTTAGACTGCCGGCTTATCAGCTTCGCACAATTAAAAGTGTTAGAGCTGTAACTGTAAACATAAGAGTATGATACTCTGGCGACTTAGAGTCTGCCCTCCTAGCGGGTTATGGAGACCCAGAAGATGCTTCAAATATGAGCCATAAGTAGGGCAGCTGGGCCCGACTTGTGAAAAAACCAGAAGTCAAAGAAGAAATCTTCGAATATAAATGAAAAATCAAAAGAAATTCGAGGCTTTTGTGGGCTGCCAAGCCAAAGTGTCTTCTTCAATGAAACTAGCCTGAGCCACTGGATTGTTCGTGCGTTCCGTGAGCCTGACTCACAGTGTGCCCAATCGACATTTGAAACCTAGATAAAGTCTGGTCTTGCTCAAAGACTTATCAGGAGTACGCGGGGCCAGAGCATACATCACGGGCCGATTTATCCAAGTTTCAAGGAAGGTGGCTTATGAAGCCTGGATCTATCCTGACTATCTGTAAACCGTGCTCTCGCATGACAAGCCACCGTTTGAACCTAAACAAGCTCAGATATTGGTCGAATCCGCCGTAAGATTGATTGTTAAGAGTTCGACGGGTCAATCGGAATTACCCGATGGAGTTGAAGCAACTGGCTACAAGTAGGATGACCCGGAAAGGTTATGTCCTCTTTGGTCGAATACGACTATGTTTGGACAAACCTGGTCAAGAGGGTAGTAACGCTATGTTCTCTTTGGTCGAGTACGCCTATGTTTGAACAAGAAGCCCCCAAGTGACACACTGACAACTCGTACTCGTTAGGGACCTATGTTTGAGCCGTGCTGTGCATCCAACTCTCTTTGGTCCCTAAAGTTTAGGTGTTGAGCCTCATAAACGCATATGATGATAAAGACTCAGCTTCGAGGAAGTGAAACAACAGAGGCCCTGAATTTTCAGGGATGCCAGCTTTATTATACTTCTTATATACATCAAGTATCTATGTAAATCATGAGAGCCAGTGGCTCAAGTATAGTAGGGCCGAAGATGAGCAATATTCCACGACCGATGGGTCTCTTCTTCCGACTTACGTGAATCTTTGTGTTCTCGAACGTCGATAAGATAGTATGACCTGTTATGCAGATTCTTGCTGACCAGAAAAGGTCCTTCTGAGGGCGGCGAGAGCTTATGCATGTCTGTTTTATCCTGGATGAGCCAGAGCACCAAGTCGCCTTCCTGAAAGGTTCTGGTTTTGACCCAGCGGCTGTGATAACGACGTAGATCTTGCTGGTAAATCACTGAACGAGCCGCCGCGAGGTCACGCTCCTCATCTAACAGGTCAAGTGCATCTTGACGTGCCTTTTCATTGTCAGCTTCAAAGTAAGCCGCCACCCAGGGTGAATCGTGACGGATGTCCCTAGGGAGAACCGCCTCTGCTCCATAAACCATGAAAAAGGGTGTGTAACCCGTAGATCTGTGGGGGGTCGTGTTGATACTCCATAACATCGAGGGTAACTCCTCTACCCAACAACCCAGTGTTCTTTGCAAAGGGACCATAAGCCGGGGCTTGATACCTCGCAAAATCTCTTGATTTGCTCATTCTGCCTGACCATTGGACTGAGGGTGAGCCACAGATGAAACGTCAAGCCGGATATGCTCCCGTTGACAAAATTCTTTCATAGCACCTTTAGAGTGACAGTGCCATTATCTGTTATAATGCTGTGTGGAAAGCCAAAATGGAAGATCACCTTCTTCATGAATTGAACCGCCGTTGATGCATCACACTTACTGACCGACTCTGCCTCCACCCACTTAGTGAACTTATCAACCGCCACCAAAAGGTGGGTCTTCTTATCCTTGGACCTTTTAAAAGGCCCAACCGTGTCAAGCCCCCAAGTCGCAAACGGCCAAGTGATTGGAATCATCCTCAACTCCTGAGCCGAAACGTGAGCCCATCGTGAAAACTTCTGACAACCGTCACATTTACTGACCAAGTCCTCAGCATCAGCATGAGCCGTCAACCAATAGAAACCGTGACGAAAAGCCTTGGCTACGAGAGATTTAGAACCGGCGTGATGACCACAATCGCCTTCATGAATCTCTCGTAGAATCTCATAGCCTTCTTCAGGAGAGACGCAACATTGAAACGCCCCAGTGACACTGCGATGGTGCAACTGTCCATTGACATTGACTTAGACCGCCGGGTTATATGTCGGGCCAAGATCTCATCCTTTGGGAACTCACCCCGGGTCATGTAAGCCAAGTATGGAACTGTCCAATCAGGAATAGCATGAAGAGCCGCCACCAATTGTGCTTCCGGGTCAGGAAGAGCGAGGTCCTCCTCCGTAGGTAATTTTACCAAAGGGTTGAGTAGAACATCCAGGAACGTGTTAGGTGGCACTGGCTTACACTGTGACCCTAGCCGGCTTAAGTTGTCAGCCGCCTCATTCTTCCTTCGATCAGTATGCTCAACTTGGTAACCCTTGAAGTGACCTGCAATGGCATCAACCTCTCGTCGATAAGCCGCCATAAGTGGATCCTTAGAATCCCAAGTACCAAAAACTTGCTGAGCCACCAGATCTGAATCGCTAAAGCACCTCACCCGGCTGAAATTCATCTCCTTGGCCAACCGAAGACCATGAAGCAAGGCCTCATACTCAGCTGCATTGTTAGTATAGGGGAACATTAGCCAGAGAACATAAGAAAATTTGTCACCTCGTGGGGAAGTCAAGACAACTCCAGCCCCCGAGCCCTCCAACTGTCTTGATCCATCAAAGTGAATAGTCCAATATGTGTTATCCAGCTTTTCCTCAGGCGCATGTAACTCTGTCCAATCATTGATGAAATCCACAAGTGCTTGGGACTTCATGGCCGTACGTGGCACATACTTTAAACCATGAGGTCCAAGCTCAATGGACCATTTAGCAATCCGACATGTGGCTTCCTATTTTGGATGATGTCTCCTAAAGGAGCAGAACTAACCACAGTGATGGGATGACCCTGAAAGTATTACTTAAGCTTCCGGCTTGCCATGAAAATCCCATACACAAGCTTCTGCCAGTGTGGATACCTCTGTTTGGACTCGATTAGCACCTCACTGATATAGTAAACCGGCCGTTGAATCGGGAACTCCTTGTCTGCCTCTTTCCTTTCCACCACGATGGCTACACTGACGGCCCGGCTATTAGCAGCCACATATAACAACAGAGGCTCTATATCAATAGGGGCAGCAAGCACGGGCGGCTCAACCAACTATTTCTTTAGATCCCCAAACGCTTGATTAGCAGCATCACTCCAAACAAAGTGATCCGTCTTCTTCATCATCTGATAAAGTGGAATAGCCTTCTCACCTAGCCGGCTTATGAACCGGCTTAAAGCCGCAGTACGACCCGCCAGACGCTGAACATCATTAACACACGCCGGCTTAGCCAACGAAGTAATGGCCATGATCTTCTTCGGGTTAGCTTCAATCCCTCTGTTGGAAACCAGAAAGCCCAAGAGCTTGTCTGCTGGTACACCAAAGACACACTTAGCCGGGTTAAGCATCATCTTGTAGACCCGGAGATTGTCAAACATCTCCTTCAAATCATCAATTAGGGTCTCCTTCTCTCTTGACTTCACCACAATGTCATCTACATAAGCATGAACATTGCGCCCAATCTGATTGTAAGGCAATTTTGCACACACCGCTGATAAGTCGCCTGGGCACTCTTGAGCCCAAAACGCATAGACACATAGCAGAAGGCTCCAAACGGAGTAATGAAAGATGTCTTCTCCTGGTCCTTAACTACCATTTTGATCTGATGATAACCAGAATAAGCATCCAAAAAGCTCAAACGCGCACAACCCGCTGTAGCATCAATGATTTGATCAATACGAGGGAGAGCAAACGGATCAGCTGGACAAGCCTTGTTCAAGTCCGTGTAATCCACACACATCCGCCAAGTGCCATTCTTCTTGAGTACCAGCACTGGGTTAGCCAACCACTCCGGATGGAAAACTTTAACAATAAACCCAGCCGCCAAGAGCCGGGCCACTTCCTCACCGATGGCCTCCCGCCTCTCCTCGTTAAATCAGCGAAGAAATTTCTTGACCGGTTTAAATTATGGATCAATATTAAGAGTGTGCTCAGCGAGTCGCTCGGTACACCCGGCATGTCTGAAGGCTTCCATGCAAAGAAGTCCCGGTTCTCACAGATGAACTCGATGAGCGCGCTTTCCTATTTTGGATCCGAATTAGCACTGATGCCGAACTGCTTAGATGAGTCGCCAGGGACGAAGTCAACCAATTTAGTATCATCTGCCGACTTAAACTTCAACAAAGGATCATGCTCTGTGGTTGGCTTTTTCAAGGACTTCATGTTATCCGGGTCAACATTATCCTTGTAAAATTTCAACTCCTCCATTGCACAAACTGATTCAGCATAAGCCGCATCACCTTCTTCACACTTCAGGGCCACCTTGAGACTCCCATGCACTGTGATGGTGCCCTTTTAACCCGGCATCTTAAGTTGCAAGTAAACATAGCAAGGCCTCGCCATGAACTTAGCATAAGCCGGCCGCCCAAACAGAGCATGATAAGGGCTCTTGATCTTGACCACTTCGAAGGTTAAAGTTTCAGACCTGGAATCATGCTCATCTCCAAAGGCAACTTCTAAAGATATCTTACACACCGGGTATGCTGGCATACCCGGAACGGCACCGTGGAAGACAGTGTTTGACGGCTTAAGATTTTTATCGGTCAGTCCCATGCGACGGAAGGTCTCATAATAAAGTATGTTAATTTTTGCTACCTGCATCCATGAGTACCTTGGTAAATTTATAGTCCTTAACCTGAGGGACCACCACCAGAGCCAGGTGAGCCGGATTATCAACCCGGGGCGGATGATCCTCACGACTCCACACAATAGGCTGCTCTGACCGCCGCAAATAACGTGGCACCGCCGGTCAACCGCATTCACGGCCCTCTTATGTAGCTTCTGGTCCCGTTTACATAAGCTAGTGGTGAAGACATGATACTGCCCACTATTCAACTGCTTCGGGTTGCTCTGATAACCAGACTGCTCCTGCTGTTGATTCCCCTGATTACTCTACTGATTATAACCACCCTGGTTGTCGTGGCCCTGAAACCCGGAACTTCAACCGCCGCTGCCATGACCCGGACCATGAGAACTGGACCCCGATCTGCCGTTCGGGCCATGGTGGCGCTGGATGGACTCCCTAAAGCTTCTCATTATGCTGCAATCTTTCCACGAATGAGTAGCCGGCTTCTGATCCGTTCCGTGTTTCGAACACGACTGATTTAACATTGCCTCAAGGTCGAATCCTGTCCTTGGAGCCAGCTGTCCCTTACGACGCTGGTTATAATTGCGTGCACCAGTGTTAGCCACAAAATCATCAGCCTTGCGCTTACCGTTGCCGCCCTGATTGGTAGGATTCTACTGTTGTCCCTTCATGCTGCTACTCTTCTTTCCCTTTCCCGATCTTTCATCCTCAGAGTCGGGGTCCTTGGTACCATCAGAGTCAGCATACTTAACAAGAGCCGCCATTAGAGTACCCATGTCGTTGCAATGACGCTTGAGCCATCCAAGCTTCTGCTTGAGTGGAGTAAAACGACAATTTTCCTCCAACATCAGGATCGCTGAACCGACGTTTATGTTATCTGAAGAGTCTATGATAGTCGAGACCCGGCGTACCCAGCTGGTTGTCGACTCACCCTCAGCTTGAACACAAGAAACCAAATCCACAATTGACATGGGCTGCTTGCATGTATCTTTGAAATTCTGGATGAACCGGGCCTTCAGCTTCGCCCATGACCCGATGGAATTAGCCGGTAGCCCCTTCAACCAGGTACGAGCCGTCCCCTCCAGCATCATGGTGAAGTACTTGCCGTACGCAGCCTCACTAACATCGAGCATCTCCATAGCCATCTCATAACTCTCAACCCAGGCCTTATGGGGCTGATCTGCTGTGTAATTGGGCACCTTACGAGGGCCTTTAAAATCATTGGGCAAGCGCTCATTTCGTAGAGCTGCCGTTAGACACGGCACATCGAAAGCTCTAGAAGTTACACCGCCTCAACTGAAGCCGTCGGGTAAACCGGTGCATGCTGATGAGCCGCCAGTTGAGCCGCCATCTCGGCCTCCCGACGCGCTCTACCCTGGTCCACCAAATCCTGTGCGTTGGCACTGTTGCATGCCGGGTCGTGATCATGAGGTTGGTGACGACGTCGCTCAGTACTCGAAACTGCTTGCGAGTCAATATGCCTATTGTAGCTCCGGCTCGGACGAGGGGTTGAATGAATTCGGTCACGACTATAGGAGTAAGCCTGCTGCTGTACCAAAGCCGTTTGAGGAAGCTCCCTCGCCCTTCTGGTTTCAATCGCCGTCGGGGTCTCGCCCTCGACCGGTAGAGCCGCAAATCACGTAGCTGCAACAATCATGTTGTCTAGAGGGGTGGAGTAATGACCCGGCGGCGTCACTACACGCTGAGGCAGGGTGTTATCCACATGTGGAGAGCCGGCCACGCGCGGCTGACCCGACGCTCCACCTCCTGGCGCCTTAACCGTCTGGTTTATCACCAGTGGATTACTGGCCCCCGCTTCGGGTGTGTTGAAGAGGTCCCTCGACTCATAAACTAAGGGCAGACAAGTCCGGTGCTTCCTCCTTAAGACTTCGTTTGAAGCGTTCTCATCCACCATAAGCCGGTATGAATCTGCTTGAATCCACTGCGCTTGGGCGTTCAAAACGGCCCATTCTGCAGCCATCCTGGAGTTTTCCGCTGCCAAGTCCGCCTTAGCTTGCGCGATCTCATCACATAATTTAGCCACTTCCAGCTTATGTTGTTCCTGGTTGTCTGGGGTTACATCAACCTCCATCAGAGTCGCCAGAGCGTCTAGTAGATCCGCCAAAACTTGAGCCGGCGGGCATGTTGAACCGCCAGCACCCGCTGCTGTCACCGCCGCTGCACTGGAAGTCATGGTCGCGGCGGCTGTCAAACCGAGAACCGACTGAGTGCCAGCCATGAAGATCGCTACCCTGTTCGGCGGCTCACGGGGGTCCGGAATACTGTTGCCATCAGAATAGCCCCCAAGCCATCCGTCTTGTAGTTCATACATTGAGTTGGTCTCGCCTATGGACGACTCATCATCAGAGTAGATGGCCGTCTCACCACCAGACACAGAACCTTCCAATTCAGCCCCATGGATACATCCAACAAAGGCACGCTTCACGGCGGGCTTAAATCGGGCGGGTCGTGCACGCTGAGACGTCTCGATGATGTCGGTGCAGATGTCCGGCTCAGGGCCCGGCTCGCCGATTTTGCCGATGAAGACATGAATTCCGCCGAAGGGGACAAGGTACCCGTACTCAATTGAGCCGGCCTCGCGGCCCCAGCCTACATCGCCGATGTAGAGCTTGCCGCGACAACTCTTGGTCATACGGCCCATAGCGTATCCCTTGATCCCTTCTAAGTTGCCCTTCAAGAACTCAAAACCACCGTGCGCTAGCCCCACGGTGGGCGCCAACTATCATGGAAGTGTCACGGCAGATGTCCTCATGGAAGGACTTAGTTGGGGAGCCATTACGACGAGGTTAGCTTAAAGGGGTTAAACAGGACAAAGGACACGAGGAGTTTATACTGGTTCGGCCCCTTGCGGTGAAGGTAAAAGCCTAATCCAGTTTGAGGTGGTATTGCTAGGGCTTCGATGACCTGGGAGCAAATACGCTTTGCCTAGCTCTCGATCTGTTGTTTCTTGCCCTAAGCCGCTGCCGGGTTGTCCCCTTATATACACGGGTTGACGCCCTGCGGCCTACAGAGTCCCGGCCGGCTCATACAACGTGTCCGGCTCGGTGACTTATCTTACATGCCTTACAATACAAGTTTACATATACACGGCGGTTTATACTCCTGGGCCTTAAGCCGCCTTCGGGTTAAGGCCCTCTAACAAGCCTGTTTATGAACCGTCATCTTATATATACACTTGGGCTTCATTGAGATGAACCGCCATAGGGATGACCCGGCCCTGTCTGGGCGGGTCATATCTGATAGTCATATCCCCAACAAAAGGCAAGAGAAGCACGATCCGAGTCTAGAGCAGCTCGAGAGGAGATCCGGCAAGCTGGGGAGATAGCGGCTGGTAAGCCCTTCTTATTACAGACTAAATTCGGCGATCCGAAGTATGCCCCGCTTAATCAAATGTGGAGTTCTCCAGACGCATTCTTAGATTTGCCGAAGAGTGTCTCCGATGCGGCGCAGTTTTACCAAGCACAAGAAGGACATGCAACGGAGAAGCTTTTCTGGTCGCAGAATGAACAGATGGCCCAGTGGGCCGAGCTCCACAAGATATCCATATCTTCCATGAAGGACGTCGTGGTTCGGCTGTGGCCGACTGAGCCAATTCCGAAGAGTTATTTCGGTTTGGTGCAGCGACTTGTTGATGCGGTGCCACATATTGACGCCCTTAAGCGGTCAACATGCATTGAAGGTGGACGGATGGCCCTTGCCCGCGTCAAGACGTATTGGGCGAAGATGAAGGCCACTGATATTGCAGCAAAGAGTCCACCCGATATAACGCAAGAAGGACATGCAACGGAGAAGCTTTTCTGGTCGCAATTCCGCATGCCAAAGCATCCGCTGTTGCTGAACGAATAGATGGCCCAGTGGGCCGAGCTCCACAAGATATCCGGATCTGCCATGAAGGACGTCGTGGTCCGGAGTGGCCGACTGAGCCAATTCCGAATAGTTATTTCAGTTTGGTGCAGCGACTTGTTGATGCGGTGCCGCGTATCGACGTCGTTAAGCGGTCAACGTGCATTGAAGGTGCACAGATGGCCCTTGCCCGCGTCAAGACGTACTGGGCGAAGATGAAGGCCACCGATATTGCAGCAAAGAGTCCACCCGAGGGCAAGGACCATCACACGCCGGAGCATTATTTTGAGGATGTCCTAGAGGACGCCCGCTTGATAGAGGGCCAGTGCTCGAAGGACATGATATTCGAGTGAATGTTCCGAAATTGTAAAAACAATATTATGATATTTTATAGACTATGCTTTTTTGCCTGAAAGTTTTGATTCCTCATGTGCGGCCTTTTTTGTATGATCTGAAAGTTTACGAGTCGTCGGCTTCAGCCCCCTCGCATATAATACGGGGGTGTTCGGAAAAGCACGTGATCACTCTTGACCCAACGTCTTGGTCCGTGAAGGAGGTGTCAATGCAGCGAACTTGGCAATCGGACTATAGGGTTTTAAGACTTTCACTTAGCCATAGGAGTTTGACTGTGGGTCTACGATATAGCCCCTGGTATGTACGCGGTTATCCGAATACGGTGCATTACATAGGTGACCAGAAGAATGGTCCTTCGTGTAATACGGAAGGAATCGCGAAAGATTCTGATAAGTCATCAAGTGGTTGACCAACTCTCGCCGCATCATGATAGACAGTTTTCGGCTTTGTCTACTGAGGCGCTTGACCAGATGAACCAGAAACGCAATCACAGCAGTTCCCCCTTTAATACCTTAGCCGATAGCGCGGAACGTAAGGTAGTAAGCACAGGAGCCGGGTAACCCAACTATTGACCAAAGACATGATTCAGAGCTGATGCATATAAGGCCAAACTCGTGACGCTGAAGTGTGCCATAAAGCTGTTCGGACTTGTCGGCAACTCATATGTTGCCATATCGAGCCCCTGGCAATTTGTGCCGAGGTGCATGCGTGAAACGACTGAAGAAGCAAAATTCAGTTCTTAGAAGAAGCAAATACTGAATACGGACTATGTTCACTGGAATCTGATTGACACGTCAAACGCGACCTTTCAGATTATAACGCCACTACCCGGGCTATTTAACATGCCAGGGGTCGAACAGTGAGGAAAAAGGCACTTTACAGGTTTGAAATAAAGAATGCGGTCTACAAAAAATCATTTGGACCTCCTGTCGCACGTCTGCGCTGCCTTGCCTCGGCGGAAGGACTCCTTGAAAGGAATGGCCTTTGGTTATCTAGACGAAGCTGAACTCAGAAAGAGTCCGTAAGATGACCAGGCTTTGAATCACCCATGGTAAAGGATAAAAAATAATTAGAAAAGGGGAAAAGGCTATGCGAGTGCGGACCGTATTGTAGGCCTGTCCGTATTGTGCCTCCGCCAATGACCAGGGTATTTTAAGTGCATAATTATGTATGCGCGGTACAAACTTTTCAGCTATATGAGGTGAATGATGGAGGCCGAACTGCTAATCCAGCTCTGAGATTGGTCGGTCCTGTTTAATATAGACCAGCGACTTGATGGCCGATAAGATACGCGGCTTGATGAGGCCGCTCTGTGCTTCGGCTGCAGTAGCCGTAGTATGCTCGTCTATATGGAGGGAGCGTTCCGTATTACCGTTTACCGTGATGACGCCACGTGGACTAGGCAACTTAAGCTTTAGGTAGGCGTAGTGTGGGACCGCATTAAAATGAGCAAAGGCGGTACGCCCGAGTAGTGCATGGTAGTTTTTGCGGAACAGGACGATATCGAAGGTGAAGCCTTCGCTTCGAAAGTTGTTCAGCGAGCCGAAAACGACTTCCAATGTAATTGAGCCCGTGCAGTGAGCTTCTATGTCGGGTACTACTCCCTTGAAGGTAGTTGTGGTGGGCTTGATATTGAGGGGTCCATGCCCATCTTGCAGACAGTGTCTTGGTAGAGTAGATTAAGGCTACTGCCGCTGTCCATAAGGACTTTTGTGAGATGGAACCCATCGATAATTGGGTCGAGGACCAGAGCTGTCGATCCTTCATGACGGATACTAGCTGGGTGGTCCCCGCGATCAAAAGTGATCGGGTAGGCCACCCATTGGCTAAATTTTGGGGCGACCGGCTCTATGGCGTAGGCGTCCCGTAGTGCGTGCTTGCGCTCCCTGTAGGGATGTGCGTCACGTATACCATGTTTACTATTTTTACTTCGGGGGGGGGGGATTGCTTCTGACCCCCGGTGTTCGGTTGGCGAGTCTCTTCGTCGTTGCTGCCGCTGGGCGGCCCCTCCCCCTTGTGTTCGGCATTAAGCTTGCCGGCTTGTTTAAAGACCCAACAACTTCTATTGGTATGATTGGCCAGTTTATCGGGGGCGCCATGAATCTGGCAGGGCCGATCCAGTATCTTGTCTAAATTGGATGGTCTGTATTTGTTTGCCTTGAATGGTTTTTTCCGTTGAACAGGTTTGGAGCCGCTAAATCCGGCGTTGACCGCCGTGTCTTGCGTTCCTTCATTGTTATTTCGACGCTTTTGTTTATTGCGTCGTGGCTTGCTGTTGCCGTCTCGAACTTCAGAAGTGCCCAGATCACTGGTGTTGTTGCTTCTACGAGCGAGCCAGCTGTCTTCTCCCACGCAAAAGCGTGTCATCAGAGCGGTAAAGGCTGCCATGGATTTTGGTTTTTCTTCACCGAGGTGGCGGGCGAGCCACTCATCTCGGATGCTATGTTTAAAGGCCGCGAGGGCTTCGGCGTCCGGACAATCGACAATTTGGTTCTTTTTAATTAAGAACCTAGTCCAGAGCTTCCTGGCTGACTTTTCGGACTGTTGTACTATGTGACTTAGGTCATCGGCATCCAGAGGTCAGACGCATGTACCTTGGAAGTTATCGTGGAAGGCGTCTTCCAGGTCCTCCCAGCTGCCAATAGAGTTTTCAGGCAGGCTGTTCAACCAGTGCCTAGCTGGTCCCTTGAGTTTTATTGGGAGGTATTTGATGGCATGAAGATTATCATCGCGAGCCATATGAATATGGAGAAGGAAATCTTCGATCCATACCGCGGGGTCTGTTGTCCCATCATATGATTTGATGTTCATGGGTTTAAACCCTTCTGGGAATTCGTGCTCCATTACTTCATCAGTGAAGCAGAGGGGTGTGCGGCGCCTCTATAGTAGGCCACGTCGCGACGTAGCTCGGATGGAGTCCGTCTGTGGTTTTCGGCCCGGGCGTGATTGTGCTTGTCGCGTCCGGCTAGATAGCAGTCGTCGCGTGTCGGGGCACGCCCCCGCGATCCGTAGATCGATCTGGTCTATCCTGCTCTACTGTCCAGGTCCTGCCGCAGGTCATATGTGTATCCCCGAGTTGTTTTATCTCTGCCTTTACGGCGAGGTAGTACGGGCTGGTGTTCGGCTTGAGTTGCCACTTTGTCCCGGCCACGTGGTGGTCGTTCAGCCACATTACGCGCTAATGATACGGGCTCCGGTGCCTTGTCATCGAATTGAGGTAGCAATTTGCGCTTCGGGTAACTTTTGGTTGGGCGCTTGAGGCCGTATTCCTCGGCGGCCAGGACATTAGTCCATCTATCGTTGAGTAGAGCTTGATCAGCTTGTAGCTGCTGCTGCTTCTTTTCAGGCTCCTTGAAGTGGCTATTAGCCGGCGCTTAAAGCGCTCCTGCTCGAGAGGTTCCTCAGGCACGATGAAATCCTCGTTGCCGAGGCTCACCTCATCCTTGGAGAGCGGAAGATAATTACTGTCCTCCGAGTCTTTGTTTACGGCCTGTTCATCGGGGCCGACTTGCCCATCTTCCCGTTCGTCCT
Organism: Aegilops tauschii subsp. strangulata; assembly: GCF_002575655.3. Classification (NCBI taxonomy): domain Eukaryota; kingdom Viridiplantae; phylum Streptophyta; class Magnoliopsida; order Poales; family Poaceae; genus Aegilops; species Aegilops tauschii. The sequence continues at coordinate 161,314,005 of NC_053038.3, forward strand.
GTTCGGATGTTGGCTCAACGGGGTCTTCATTGTCTTCGGCATCGTCCGGAGTATTGTTTTCTCCTGTGCCGGTATTGGTGTCTTTTCCACGGTGTGACTTAGAGCGGCACTGCTGTCGTCGGTGCTTTGGCTGTATTTCAGGAGGTTTATCCTCGACTGGATCTTCCTGGTCATCGCTGCTATTCTCTTTGGGTGTATCCACCATGTACATGTCATACGAAGAGGTGGCCGTCCACCGTCCGGTGAACGGCGGGTTTTGGGCCTGCTCTTCTCCGGCATCGTCGTCCATACTGTCGATGTCTTCGGAGCCATAATCGAGCATGTCAGTCAAGTCTTCGACAGTGGCTATAAAGTGGGTGGTGGGTGGGATGTAAAAATTTCTGCTCTGAGTCCCTAGTCCGGGCTGGGCTGGGCATAGTTCGAACGTTGCTCCTCTGTAATGACAAGGGATCACATTAAGTCCGGAGCCTCGCTTAAAGCCGAGGTTTGGCCCGAGAGAAGAGGGCCCGTGGAGTGCGGCGAGAGGGAGACTCCTTGGCCGAATATTCGGCGAGAGGTCCGGCTTCATGACGGTTGCCTGCGACACCACTTCCCCTGGCTCTCCCACAATGGGCCTAGTGGCCGCAGATAGTCCGGCGAGCTCAGGGAGCCCGTCTTCGGACCTGGCGGTGCGCTCCAGATCTAAGGCCAGAGCGGAGGTTGGGGGTACGAATCCTTGGAAGATCAAGTCTCCTCATATATCAGCGACATAGTCCAGATTTCCAAAACTAATCTGGTGACCTGGGGCGTATCTGTCGATCTGCTCTAGACGGCCAAGCGAGTTGGCCCGCAGTGCGAAGCCGCCGAACACGAAGATCTGGCCGGGGAGGAAAACCTCTTCCAGGGCAGCATCGTTGTAGATTGTTGATGGGGCCATCGAACCTTCTGCTGACGACGCAGCGAAATTCTCAATGAAAGCACCAATGTCGGTGTCAAAACCGGCGGATCTCGGGTAGGGGTCCCGAACTGTGCGTCTAAGGTCGATGGTAACAGGAGACAGGGCACACAATGTTTACCTAGGTTCGGGCCCTCTCTATGGAGGTAATACCCTACTTCCTACTTGATTGATCTTGATGAATATGAGTATTACAAGAGTTGATCTACCACGAGATCATAATGGCTAAACCCCTAAAAGTCTAGCATGTATGATTATGATTGCCTCTACGGACTAAACCCTCCGGTTTATATAGACACCGAAGGGGACAAGGCTTGTACAAAGTCGGTTATAGAGAAAGGAATCTTCATATCCGAATGCCAAGCTTGCCATCCACGCCAAGGAGAGTCACATCCGGACACGGGAGAGAGTCTTTTGTCTTGTACCTTTATGGCCCATCAGTCCGGCCCACGTCCAACAGGTCGGACGCCCGAGGACCCCTTAATCCAGGACTCCCTCCGTTACTGAAGCCGAGCGATCGATCCCTTGCTGTTAACTAAACCTGAGTGATAACTTCGCTACTGCTGCTAAATGAAGCCGATCGATGCTGCCTCTTGATGAACAGTGAGCGTTGTTGGGGGTTTGGATGAACAGTTCCCGGTGGGGGGTTGGATGAACAGGACCCCGTGGTGTTGCCGCTGGATGAACAGGACCCCGGTCGATCGAGCCGGTGGATGTACAGGACCCCGTGGAGGGGTGGATGAACAGGATGACCCCGTGGAGGGCTGGTTGAACAGTCGCTGGTGGAGGGTTGGATGAACAGTAGCCCGTGGAGGGGTGGTTGAACAGGACCACGTGGAGAGGGCTGGTTGAACAGTAGCCGACAGAGGAGCGCGCGGTGGAGGCTAGATGAACATGAGCCCATGGATGAACAGTCGCAGGTGGAGGCTGGAGGAGGTCGACGGTGGAGATGAACAATATCCCGTGGAGTCCCGTTTTGCGGTACGCCACACCCCTCCTGATGAACAGGACCCCCGTTTTGACCGTCGCGCTCCAACACAAGTCCGTTTCCTCCGTTTTGCGGTACGCCACACCCCTTCTGATCAACAAGACCCCGTTTCGACCAAGAGAAGTCCGTTTCCTCCGTTTTGCGGTAAGCCAGACCCCTCCTGATGAACAGGATCCCGTTTCGACCGTGGCCGGTCGAACACAAGGCCGTTTCCTCCGCTTTGCGGTACGCCATGCTTCATTTCCATCGGCTGTTCCGTCCAAGCCGGTTGGGTCCCGATGAACAGCACGCGTTCCGTTGCCTCTCGATGAAAGCGACGCATTCCGTTCCCTCCCCATGAACACGACACCGACGCAGTTTCTCCGTTCCGACCCATCCATGTACAAGAGCCCTGGTCGTACGTATGCGCGAGTAGGCATTCGAGATCCCGCCCGTATGTATGTACGTGGCCATATTTATTTTCTTGCACCCTGGCCGTTGTACGTACGTGTACATGCTACGTGCACGCCTCTACAACGACACATGCGCGTCTCTACATCGACCAGTATGTACATACATGTTCGCAACCAGAATGACAAAGCTACCTAGGCTTCAATCAGGTGGGTCCCGACTGTCAGGCACTACCTTGCGTGCGAAGATGTAGCTGGTGGGTCCCAACAGTTAGGGGGCGAATCAATTTTTTTGCCCGTAAAATGGACGCACTTCCTTGCGTGCGAAGATGTAGCTGGTGGGTCCCAGCAGTCAGGGGGAAACAATTTTTTCACAAAATACGGTGGCCCGTCCGGTGGGTCCTTGCTGTCAGGTGGAGGAATCATTATTTTGCGTGTAATAAGGAGGCATTTCCTCGTGTGCGGCCGTGGACCCAGCTGTCAGCCTCTCCACGTACAGTCCACGTCGATGGATGTCGTTCGTTGACCATGGTGCGCCAAGAGCACCAGGGCGTTGGACGACGGCGAGGCCTAGGAAGGGAATGACACGGAGCCGGGGAAGACTTGGCAGTGGTTGCCCACACGGTGGGGAGTACGAGGGTTTACTGGTCCGGCTGCCGTCACCGGAAAATAAGAGGAGGTGTGGGTGAGTAGAGGAATGGCCTGGCCAGCAATGGAGTAGGGTGGGGCGGTGCGGCCTGTGCGGCAGCATAGCCGGCCACGGGAGGCGGGAGTAGGCAGTCCCACCGGCGCTGGTTGGGCGGCTAGAGCAAGAACACCAGAGGTTGAAGAAGAACTACGACTGTTGGATGGACATCATACGGTCTCTCCAGCTAGAATCGTTTATATTGACTAAGTTGACAAAGCACTTGGTACGCGTCAACTTTGTAGGCCCACAGGTCAGCCTCCGAAACGTTGCACCCCAGATGTCAGGGGGAGGAATCATTTTTCGGGCGGCTGAAGCTCGAATATCCGAGATTGAAGAAGAGCACGACATCCTTTGGATGGACATCCAATGGCCACTGCTGCTAGAACCGCGTGTTGACTATAAGTTGACAAAGCCTTGCATACGCGTCAACTTAGTTTTTGTTTTTTTAGGGGAAGCGTCAACTTAGTAGTCCCACAAGTGTGTGGCAGAGAACATATAGCCCATTTGCGATTTGTAAGAATGTACAACCCATTTTTGAATTCTAATGGAATTTACTACAACCCAATTATAGTTTGTTAAAAGTACAACCCATTTTCTAGCTAGGAGAACGATTAATAATTTCAACCAACTGTTCAACACAGAATTCAATAAAATTTCCCACATTTTGATGGGATCCAAAATATTTTTATCCCGAAATTTCTAGTCAGATTAAATACAATTTCAATATAAATTTTTATTACGTAAAAATCCAACGAAACATTGCGCGTGGAACAATTAATGAAATTAAAATTTTCAAAATCCAAAAATAATATTTTATAAACTAATTACGTGTTGGTTGCATTTTTGTATAGTTACTGTCCAATTTTTATAATTACATCCCATTTATTATTTCTTAAAGCCCATTTTCTTGTTAAGCCTAATGCATCCCTCCTAGGAAAGATTAGCAGCCTAGCGGGGCAGAGAATAACAAGTTGACCTTGCCTGTGTATTCCTAAAAAAAGTATAGCTGCGCTAGCCATTTTTAGCTTGAAAAAAATTAATATCTGGGCTGGATAGCTGGCCTGGGCTAGACGGGCCACACCCTGCCCAGTTAATACCCTGCTCTCCTCTGAACAACGACGAACACATCGCTCAAGAAAAACTCTGCAGTGCTCACACCTCAAAAACACAAATACTGCTCGAGCTGCTTGGTCCCAGTTGTCGGCTGCTCCTTGTGCAATTCTCTCATTTATTGACTACATAGGTTGACAATGGTGTGGGACCGTGATGTCAGGAAACCAGGAGGAAGCAAATTTTTTTTATAGTTGTACATAATAAGGAGGCACTTGCGTACCTACGGCTATGGCCATAGTGGGTCCCTACTATCATCCAGTCAAAATAAAGTCATCTCCTGAATCCTCATGTTCGTTGACCATGTTGACAATGCTCGGCGCCACGACGAGCGCAACAACTCGAAGGACGATGGAGAGGGCCTCGCGGGCCCTACGGATGGTCCGATACAGCGCCCGCTGCTCATTCAGGAAGCCAGGATCATCGGACACCTGTGAGCACCTTCGAGAGACTTAGACAGCATGAAACGGTAAGGCCGTGCTTGGGAGCTCTGTTTTATTTCACACCTGTATTAAGATATAAGTGTAATTTACTCGTCATTAGAAACAACGCGTAAAATACAGACATAATGAAACTGAGGGCCCGAGGTCTGTAATGAAAACCGGCGTGTTATGCGTGTAATTTGCGAGACCAGTGTATATTTTACTAGTCGAAATGGACCAACCAAGCGCTTCGCCCGAGACCATCTGCTTTTGTTTACAAGCGTCAGTTTTACAAGCGGTTTTGGTTGGAAAGCGATGATCCAATCCCGGCCTAAGATGATGAGTTGGTCGGAAGATCATATGGTTTCACCTCTAACCTACCCGAGTTGTCGTATAGGCTATGAATGAAACATAAGACAATGAACTTCTTAAGCATAGAAATAATAGAAGAGGATGATCTTCATAACATGCAAATCACAGGCATTAGCTCAACATGCAAAACAATATGAAGCATTATTCTCAGGAGGCACGGTGAACAGCTCGTGACGCCGCATGCCACAGCATTCCAAGCTCAACTTTGCAATCAAACTCACAAGGACTAGCATTACATAGACAACATTCATAACAAACTCTTAAAATACCTTACATAAGTCAACATTCATGTGACTGCATCTCAGCAGAGTAAATATTTCGGAACTGAAGACAGGAATAGGAAAAAACGATCGATGTTGCTCACAGCAAAGGGCGTCCCACTAAAAAATATCAAATGCATGTCTTCTGGCTAACATCAATGAGAAAATTTTGACAAGGTTTTCCAATTCCAATATATTAAACTAATGTCTTCTTGCTAACATCAATGATTAAACTTTGACAAGCTTTTTCCATTCAAAATATATAATGCCTATGATTGTGTAACAGGCAGGGTTTGTCATCAGTTTGTCACCTGATAGTCTGGTGGCTCAAGGTGACAACGAATGATTAGAACCATTCGATGTATTGTGCGTGATGAAGTATTATGGAGGACACGAACCATCTGAACATTTTGTGCAGTTCCACTAAAATCAAGCTGAGCATCCCTGTGGATTTCGTATTTATATGCTGCAAGAAAACAAGGACACATCAGCACACACATGAATATTGGCCCCAGTGTCAATTCACCAATCGGTGGACAAACAAACTGAAAGTACGGTAAACAGACTACCATACCCAGATGCCCCATCATTGTTGCTTAGAATGACATTGACAGACTTGGAATCCTGTCCTGGCTTCTTGTACTTGTTTAGGAACTTTTTGCCAGTGCACTCCACTTGTTGTAATACTCTGTAAAGCTTCTCGATCATTCCTTGTGTAATGTAGCGCAAACAGTGACTGCTTCTTTCTGCAAAGTGGTAAGTCCAACTGGACCCACTAATGCCGCAGTTTGCCTTAGACACATTGGCTCCTTTTGTGCAGTTCAACTAAAATCAAAGTCGGAATAAAACTGAGCTATAATTTTGATATCCCTGTAAGCAACAATAGGTATAAGGGAAACAATTACTGAGAAATAATGGTTGATGACTTGTACTCCCAGAAGAAAAACATCTACTGATCTACCGTATCTTAATGGGAAACAAAGCAGGAGAGTAGCAGTTCTCAATCAGTGTGATTCATTCATATTAACCGAGACATTATCTTAACAATGCCTTGTTTCAATATGTATAAAGAACGACAAAGCAGAAAAGTACCATTCCTAAAACAATGTGACTGATTCATTTTAACAGAGACATTATATTAACAATACCTTGGTTAAACATGTAGAAAGAACTACCAAGCAGGATAGTACCATTTGTAAAACACTGTAACTGATATATAATAACAAAGACATTATCTGAACAATACATTTCTTAAACATGTACTTTGGCCGATCCCTAACATAAATAGTACTCCCGCCGATCCCTAACAAGTGTTGCAGTTTTGAACTAAGATTCAGTAGTTAATTCTGAGGAAAGTCGGTACTGACCTTTCAAGACCAAGATTTGAAACAACTCGTGAGGAAGACCTAAAAGAGATCTCAACACATATATGGAAATCCGGTCTCCTTTTTTGCAGTTCCACCAAAATTAAGCGAAGCAAAATGTCGCAATAGAAACAAGTTGAATAGATATCCCTGTTTTAACAAAGGCAAAAAGGGAATCGATTACTGGCCAATAAAGGAGGATGAAACATGCGGCCACAAAAATGGTAATCCCGCTAATCCCTAACAAGTGTTGCAGTTTTGAACTAAGATTCAGTAGTAAATTCTAAGAGTGGCATTGCTTAATTTTACCAGCGCCATTAGATTAACAAAAAGCATAAACAGTTCCAGGGGAGAGTGGGTGCAACAACACCATGTGCTTCCATCTACTTATAAAGGGGTGATGCAGAGTTTTGTTGTAACAAAGAAACAAGCATCATGTCTGGGTTGGAACAATTTTTGCTCACTTAATGGTAAAAGACAACAGTTCAATAGCTTCAATTCAACATTTATCCAAAATAGTACAAATACAAGTAGCAGAACATCTCAGAGCACACTGCAACATCATGTGGATGAAATTCGGTACTGACCTTTCTTGACCAAGATTTGAAACAACTCGCGAGGAGGACTTGAAAGAAATCCCAACACATATGTGAAAATCCTATCTCCTTTTGTGGAGTTCCACCAAAATTAAGCAAAGTCGCCAGTGTGATATTCAAGTTGAACTGCACAAAACACTCTTAAAACATAAGTGTTTCGCGTAGCGAAGCAAAATTTCGTAATAGAAACAAGTTGAATAGATATCCCTGTTTTAACTGAGGAAAAAAAGGAATCAATTACTGGCCAATTAAGGTGGATGAAACATGCGGCCACAAAAATGGTAATCCCGCCAATCCCTAACAAGTGTTGCAGTTTTGAACTAAGATTCAGTAGTTAATTCTGAGAGTTGCATTGCTTAATTTTACCAGCGGCATTAGATTAACAAAAAGCATAAACAGTTCCAGGGGAGAGTGGGCGCAACAAGAACATGTGCTTCCATCTACTTATAAAGGGGGTGATGCAGAGTTTGTTATAACAAAGCAACAAGCATCATGTCTGGGTCGGTCCCATATTTGTTCACTACTTAATGGGAAAAGACAGCAATACAATGGCTTCAATTCAACATTTATTTAAAATAGTACCAATACAAGTAGCACAACATCTCAAAAAAGGCAGGTATCACCTACGAATCTACCAACACGAATAGGAAATCGAATCTCATTTTGTGCAGTTGCACTGAAATCAAGCAAAGTCGCCGGTGTGACATTTAAGTTCACTATAGCAACAAGTTGAATAGATATCCCTATTTTAACAGAGGCAAAAAAGGAAACAATTACTGGCCAATGAAGGAGGATGGAACATACGACGACAAAAAGAAGCATCTAACTTATCTTGATGGAAAACAAAGTAGGACAATAGCATTTCTAAAACGGTTGCATTGATTCATATTAACAGAGAAATTCTATTAAAACAACATTCATTAAAAATGTAATTTACTTTTAACAGTGGCATTGCTTCAATTTCTAGCGGCATTCTTAGATTAACAACAACAAAATAGTTGTATGGGACATGGGACATGCAAGCACCATGTGCGTCCACATGTATAAATGGGTGATGTAGAGTATGTTACAAAGCAGCATATCTGCGTTGGTCCCATATTTCTTCTCTTTGATCCTTTTACCTATGTGAGGGCAGCAAATCTAGTCCTGCACAAACTACCCGACCCCCCAATTTCATTCCTTTTCAACAAAGAGGTAGGTTCCTTACAGATGTGTGTACTTGGTTACCCCCTTTTTCCCTTTTCGACCAACAAAGCGACTGGGTAGCCAGTCTATACTACTTTCCCTCCCTCCTTTCCTCATTGAACCACGTCCTAGATTCATGCTCCACGCCACCACACCCTTCTTTCCTCTTTGAACCAAGACCCGACCACAGAATCTGAAAAGATCCGCATGCAGCTAGAGCAATCACGGTTTCAAAAAAACTTATACCTTAGGGTCGTCGGGATGTGGCAAGGAGGTCGGATCTGCCCACACTACATACGACAGTGAGGAAGAACGGGTTGATGGCCCTCCTGCACAGGCGGTGGCTGAAAGAGAACATCGCAGCCGGCAGTGGATTGCCTCCCTCGCCGAAGGCGATAGAGTGAACGCTGCACCTCCTCCCCTTCCCGGTGCGACGGGATCCGGACGCCTCCTTCACCAGCTGTGAGGGGGGGGAGAGAGACAGAGGCCAACACAGTCTTGTTTAGATCTGGTGAAAAGGGTGAGAGACTGTGAATATAGCAAACGCTAGCAAAGGAACGCTGAGCCTCCAACGTGTATATATATATGTAGTGCCGCGAGAGTGTGGAGAGTGAAAACCCTAGCGAACAAGCGCTGAGGCTCCAGCTTATATAGTATATATACTGTATTACGGACTGAGCTCTGGTGCCTTAACTGCACCTGCCTTTGGCTATATGACAGGTGGGCCAGCCACATTTTGGGCCCACCTGTCATACACCCAAAGGCTGGTGCACTAAGTCAATGAAGCTGCGTCCATATAGTACTCGCGTATACTACTAATATATAGTGGAGTGGTTTTCTTATTCTCTCCATAACAATCGTTTTAAATTGTGTAAGTACGAAATAGAACTTTTTATTTAACGTGCCAGTGAAGAAACTACTACTTCCGATGAACTAACAATCCACGCGTCCTGGTCGCACTTCCTGTCCTTCACGTGCGGTACACTACCCTCCCTTAAGTGAACAACCACACATGCGCCAAATTATCGGAAACGTGTGAGAGTGTGTACAAATAAAGAATTTTAATTTCAGTTGTCGGAAAGGTTTGATAGTATGTACAGTTTGCCCTCTCTCAATAATTATGGTTTGTTGTGTTCGGCCTAAACTTGGTCAAACTTTACAAAGTTTGACTTCAGTCAAATCTAATATGCAGAGTAAGTAAAAATAGAGGGCTACTACGTCCATCCGGGTTTCTAGTCCACACCATTTTTGAATCAAAGTTAATAGTTGGACAAATAAAATTACAGGGGAGCTGAAGACAAAGTTTTGAGAAGGCTTAGAAATCAATACAAAACTTATGTTCTTAGTACCAACGTCGATCCTTCTTCGAGGAAACATTTGGTTCATAGCCAATTGTGTGATAAAATTGCACCAACGTGAAAGACGACTGCGTCTCCAACGCAACCAAGGTGAACTCATGAAGGATATCATCTTTGTGGGTAACACGCAAAGAGCACTGATGGAAGATAGCTTGTTTTTCATGGGAAATTGATCAGCTTCACCAGCCGATGCAACCATGAGGCGCAACCATGAGCATCGATAGGTCATCGTGGTGATGCATCATGCATTTGGCATCAAGTTTCGGTGAGGCACCTATGAAGTTCGACAAATCCTCACTATGGTCTGTTTCTTCTCAGTAATCAAGCTCGAGGAAGGAAGAACCACGTGGCAGAGGACAGTGACGCGAAACAACAATGGCCATCCAATTTTGTGCAGTTCCACTAAAATTGAAAATGCCCGGGTATGGAGATATGCATCGCTGTTTGCAAAAATATAAAAAAGGATATAGTGTTGTTACTTTGTTTTGGCAGTTGAACAAGATTAACAGCGACGTCTCAATTGTCAATAAGAATTAATGAAAAGTACACCAACAAACAGAAGCATCATGATTATCTTGATGGGAACTAAACCAAGATACCCGGAAAAAAGCATTTCTTCATTTAGCCAATGATAGTACTATTAGATTAGCAGCAGCAATAGGAGCATATGGACAATAACCGCACAACCACCATGTACTTTTTGTCGAAACAACATGTATACCTCCACCGAGGCATAAACCAGGACAACTTTTCGAGTGGCATTTCCTCTATAATAGTAGGTGATGTTGGACTAGCCGACGAACCCTAGCTACTGTACATGGGGAGCTGGGGAGTAGTCGCATAGAAGAAAACCCGCAAGCAGCGACCTGGGGAGCTGGACCAGTACAAGAAGTTATACCTTAGGTGGGTGAGATGTCGCTTAGGCGGGCGGGATCTGCCCACATGACGGTAGAGAACAAGGGTGCGGAGGACCTTCGTCTGCGCTGGCTCCGAGAGGACAGTGCGCATCGGCTTCCTCCATCGTCGACGGCGACAACGTCAACGCTGCACCTCCTCACCTCCCGCAGCGGACGGGATTCGGCCGAATCTGTGACCACCGGTGAGGAGAGAGATAGAGTGGACACTGTCATCTTGTCTTGATATGGAGAGGGTGAGAGAGCGAAAGGCGAGAAACCCTATCAAACAAGAGGCTATATATACAATGGAGTAAAAAAATCTCTCCATAGCAGTGGTTTTAAATAGAATACGCGTGTTCCCACAAAAAGGAAACGAAAACTGGCTGACTATTTTTTTAACGTACCAAGAAACAAAACTCGATCAAAAACACGCCCCCACTTCTAGGTCGCGAGAGTCGTCGCGCACACACACATAGACATAGACATGCATATCCGTGTTTACGTAAAATTCCATCTCCATCTCCATCTCCAGTCATATTTGTCCAACTGGCACATTATTTACGTTGTTAATTATATACACAGCAATATTAACATACATCATCTCTTGTTTGCAGGTGTCCGGACTGCTGCCACGCCCGCTCCTGACCAACCCAAACCCTCTTCATCACCCGCGCGTGCTTCTCGCCTAAAACGGTCAGTGCCGCAGTCATGCCCGGCCTGAGCAGACGCGCCTCTCACTGGCGCCGGCATTGAAGTGGCGCGCCGGCCGAGAGAGCGTCGCCCGCGCCGCTTCCCGATGCACGCGACTGCTTCGCGTTCAAAGGTCGCAATAGCCGGCCACAACATGCATGTTAAAAGTTCTTGGGAGTCCGTGCTACAGCTAGCTGTCCTTCCCCAACTCGTCAATCTCTTCCAGTAGTGCTAGTACTCCATGGCGCGATCCATCGACAAGCAGGCGGGAAAGTTATCGTACTCCAAGGTTGCCCCCGTTTCAACATTCAATCAAATACAAAGGAAAACTAACACGCATGCTGATGCATCTCAATGATTCATAGATGATAGCCAATATTTACTTCACAACTAAAGACAAAAGTTGTGAGAGCATGTACAAAAGAAAAACTACTGATGGGGTCACTACGACTTAAACTCTAACCCCTAAACATGATTTAATTTCCTGGCTAGGTAGAACCTGTCGAAGGAAAGACGGCTGGCACCCTCAGATCATACGATCCTTTTGTGCAGTTCCACGAAAATCGAGTTGAGCATCCTTGGTGGCAAAGATATTGATGAAGTGTGATTAGAATAATAGTACTCACACTAGTTCATCAGACATAAACTCATTACAAATAGAAGCTGGTAGAAGTAGAGAAAGATCGGCATGGAGATGGAGCTACGTGGGGAGCTGCGGCAGTGGATCAAGCCGGCTCCAAAAGGAAGATGTACCTGGGACGTCAGGCTTGAGCTAGAAGGGTGGTTGGGAGGCGACATCAGCCCATACCGCAGGGACCCTCGATTGGGACGCACCGACTGTGGGTTTTCTCCCTCGCCGATGAGGACCGCGTCTACGCAGAACATCATTCCCTTCCCCCAATGTTGTTCTATGCTTGTGAAGAGAGCAACCCAAGCAAGCAGGCTTGTAGCTTAGGCTCCTACTAGTGTATATGTAGTGGTTTTCTTTTTCTCTCCATATCAACCATTTTATATTGCGTACGTGTCATTAAAGAGTGAAATGTTGGTTTCTTCTTCCGACTAACTTACTGTGTGATTTGACTGCTCCTTAGTGGCCCCTACACGTAGTCCCCCTACGTGTATGACCGTTCCTGAGTCTCACTTGTACTTATCTCTATTTTCTTTTTTGACTATACACAGTAGGGCAAAACCCCACTGCAATTTTTATTAATCTAAAAAAGTAAAGTCCCAAAATGGAACCAAAGTACAAAAGGCTTGAGATAAGCCAAGGAGGAAGCCAAAAAGAGAAAAGAAAACTAACAACTAAGAACTAGGATTACAGAACAAGATTATCCAGCCAAAAACAGTATGCTCCAGCATAACTCTTTTTAATTCTAAATCTGAGAAGAAAGAGCTCCTCCATGAAGATGGCTTTCCACCTTTGAATGCTAGGTTGAATTGCTTGGAAAAATCAGGTTGTTTCTGGAGATCCAAATAGCCCAAGAGGCAAGGATAACTATCTCCATGAAGAAAGGTACTTATCTCTATTTTCTTGCATGATACGTAGACAGGATGCGCATAGAGGAATTTTGTTACTGCACGTTGTTACGTACAACTACTAGTACCTACTCCCTCCTTCCGATTCACTACTTGTACTCCCTCCGTCCTGGCTTATTGGTCCCCTTTGTACTCAATTCATGGGCTCGTTTTCCTCAAGAAATTGTCTTTACCAACATATTAATATTGGGAATGCATGCGTGAACAAGGAATGATCAAACCTTGCATGCAATGTTTTGACAAAGCATGCATGTCTGAGGACACGACGGAACACACACAGTCATGCTCAAGTGCTCAACCTACACGTGCATGCACACACATACTCAGCCAGGGTGAGCTAGTGACCAAATAAACACCGAAAAATGTATATATTGAGCGCAATGAGCGTATTATGAAGTCCACTGACTGTATTTTTACAAATATACAGTGACAGACAGTTTATTTATCTCATTTGAAATTTAGCCACATTAACCGGAAAGGAGGCAGTATGGACTAGCATTACTTTGTTGTGTCCTGTCAAATTGCTGAACGAGGAGAAGCTTGCAGGGGACGTAGCTTTGGTGCCTTAAAGGCACCTGCCTTTGTGTCACTGACATGTGGCCAGACACCTGTTGGGTCCACATGTCATGGACACAAAGGCAGGTGCCTTAAAGCACCAAAGCATAGTCCACTTGCAGGATGGGAGAAGCTTGTGCGCGGTGGCTCGCAGGACTAGGAGAAACTTTTGACTAATGCAAGCTCTCCCTTGCTCAGGCGGTGGATGTGCAACAGTTAATTCCGTGTCAGATTGCCAGAAGCATACACTATACTAGTGCTATTATTGTTCTACTTCCCGAAGAGGCGAATAGCCAAGCGCAAAGTTTACTAGTACTAGTACTACTACTATAGAGGTATGTACTACTACTAGGAACCGGATGGAGGAGCGTCTGCACTCTTATTTTCTTTTAAAAAGTGATAAAGCAATCTTCAACACATTTGGTTCTCTTCGAGGGTTCTCGCATGTGATAATGGAAGTTGATTGCATGGAACACTCGCCACAATTCTCGCTTAATTCTGGCTCATATCCTGTTACAAATAGGAGCGCTCGGTAATATTTTCTCTTTTTTGTTATTCAGCATGTAAACAGGTCAGCAAACCTTGCGACACATCTTTGTGCGAACCGTGCTTGCTGCACTTTGAATGTGGTCGAGAGCTGGCTTGATGAAACACCTCGCTTCCTTCTTCTTTTTTTGCGGGGTACCTCGCTTCCTAGTGACCAGTCTCTTGGATGATCATCCTAAGAATGCTTATATATGAATATAGCTTTGTCATTTACCCGCAAAAAAGATTTAGCCATATTAACCGGAAAGGAGGAAGTATGTACTAGCACTACTTTTTGGTGTGTCCCGTCAACTCGCAGAATGAGGAGAAGCTTGCAGGACAAGGTGAAGCTCGCTTACACCTTTTGACTAATGCAACCTACCCTCACCCAGGCGGTGGACATGCAGCAGTTCATTTGTTGTCAGATTGCCAGATGCATACACTGTAGTACCCAACATGCGGAGTACCATTATTGTTCGACTTCATGAAGAGGCGAAGAGCCAAGCGCAAGGTTTAGTTGTAGGAGTAGTACTACTACTAGAACTGCATGGTGGAGCGTTTGTACTCTTATTTTATTTTAATCTCTGACAAAGTACACATTTATTCGGGAGAAGGGCGGAAAACGACAGCCCAATGGTAGTATTAAAAAACATCAAACATGTAATGATGATATCGATCAACCATGCTTGAATATATCTTGGCCTCCGTGCGAGCCCGTCTGTGTGTTCTTCCTCCTCATCTCTCTCAAGGAACGGCGGGTTGGCCATTCTGCCGTCAATTGAGATCGGTTTGCTCACACTCCGGTCCCACATGTCAGTGATATGCCAAGAGGAAGTGCATTCACCGACTAGCCATACGCGTACTTGGTTTTGCACCTTCATACTCCTCCTCCCTCCATCACAGTTTACAGGGCGTGCTTCATTCTGATGCATTTCTCTCCATGCATTTCCACCACCAGAGAGACTTTAGACGTGTTTGGTTTAATGCTCAATTAATTAGGGCGTGGTAACCGCAATCAAGTTCACAATTTTCTCTTGATGTACTACGGATTGGAGTAAGTGCATGCATGTGTGTACCCGGGATGGAAGCACTGCATGCATGTGTGTACGCATTATTTCCTCTAGTAATAGACACCGTGCTATACCTACCAATGCTATTTTTCAGGGCCATCGCTAGTCGCCTTGGTCCTAGAGATTGTTCTTTTTTTTTGAAGCGCACTCTATAAACAGTGACGAAGGGAGTAGTATGAGCAGATTCAAAGAAGAGCGTATTGATGGTTGCTTCTTCCGAGCAGCTTACAGTGGGAAAGGTGGGGCTTATGATTTGACTGCTCATTACTACTCACTATTAGTGCGGTGCAACAACCGGGCTGAGTCTCCCATGCGGTTGTGCACTACTCCCTCCTCTTAAATATACTACGGAGTATTTTTCTTTCTAGAGACTTCAACGAGTGACTACATACGAAGCAAAATGAGTGAATCTACACTCTAAAATATGTCCATTTGAAATTTGTAAAAAGATAAATATTTAGGAACGGAGGAAGTATAATTTTGTGCATGTCACATGGACCCGGATGCTGAAGAGGCTTCTAGCAATGCTATCAAGCTTCCAGCATTTGTTTACATAATTGACGTACTTTACAAATAATTTTCCAGTGACATGAAATTGTAAAATGCTCTAAGCTTTCAGCTTTTGTTTCGTGTGTCTTGCCATCCATGCTCTTTCGGTAACAATAAAAAACTAACTTCCTTGCTAATGCATCTCAATGATTAGCAGATCAGAGCTAATATTTACATCACAACTGAAGACAAAGTTGTGAGAAGGTGTTAAATTAAAATTGATCCATGCTTTAATTGGCAGCAACGTCCCCCCAGCTCTGTCTAAATCAACAAGGCATGTTGGGAAAAAAGTAGCTGTCTGGAGCATGCAACATTCCGATCATTTTGTGCAGTTCCACTAAAATAGAGCTGAGCGTCCCTGTTCCAAAGATATTAAGTGTGATTACAATAATATAGGATTGTTGATTAAACAATAAACACACAAATAGAAGTCGGTCACCTTTGTAGTCTCTCTTAAGACTAACTTGTTGGAGAAGATTAAGCAAATAGTTGGAGAAGATTAGGCTCAGAGTTGGATGAGGAGGATAGAGCAAACCCAATCTCCCTTTGTGCAGTCGCACTGAAATGTAGAGACGTTGCACGTGTGACATTTTAGTACAAATGCACAAAACACTCTTAAGAAAAAAGTGATTTGTGAAGTTCACCAAAAGGTCGCAATAGCAACAAGGTGAAATGGATACCCCTATTTGCAAAAAAAAGGGGTAGAAAGGAAACAATTACTGGCCAATAACAGTTGATGACACATACAACGATAAAAAAGAAGCATATTCCTTGTCCTAAGGGAAGATAACAACACGGTTGTGTTTGTCTAAAACGGTGTGAGGACGAGATTGCAATATGGAAAGTACGCCGAACGAGCTACATTTTGGGCAAAGAACTATGGAAGATCCACATGCAAGATTTTCCACATGCAGCGACGTGGGAAGACGGGCAGTGGAGCAACGCCGGAGGGGATACCTGGGGGTCATCGGGATGTAACTAGGAGAGCGGCGGCGGGCGGGATCTGCCCATACTGCGGCAGCGAGCAGGTGGCGTCGGCCCTACCGCGTCGAAGCTTGGTCAGAGAGAACGGCGGGTACCGCAGATCGGGACGTGCCGCCTCGGCGCCGTCGAACAAAGAAACGATGCACATCCTCCCTTTCCGCCGGCGGACGGGATGCGGCCGGATCAATGACCAACAGTGAGAGAGAGAGAGGCCACCACCGCCTTGTGTGAAATACACTGAAGAGAGACAAACCCAAGCAGGCAGGCTCCATTGTATATAGTGGAGCGTACTACCTTTTTCTCCATAAAAATCATTTTATATTCCGTGTACGTGCCATTGAGCGATATATCTTTATTTAAAAATAATGCGCCAATGCATCAAGTCGAACTTTGTTTCGTGCACGCGTGATACACGACCTCCGTAGGTAAACAACCGCTACACACGTTCAAATTAGCACGTGGGCTGCCATTTCGTACAGAAATGAGCTCCACTGTGTACCCGCGCGGGTGTGGCTGGTCACGAAGCGTGAGTACGTGCACCTAGGGGTTGTGTGAGAAAGATACAAACATAGATAGATATAGTGTGTGGGTTCATGAGTGTTTTGTTCTGGGGGGGGGTGAGAAATAGACAAATAATATATGTGGATGATATTTCAATCAAAAAATATAACATATGCAATGTGTGTGAAATAGAGTCCTGGATATATGATATATATAGAGAGGGGGCGATCCACGAGTAGAGAGTGGAGGTATGATCGGGTTGAGGTACCCATAGAATCGAAGAGAGGGATGACGATGATGTGTGTGTGTGTGTCCGCGTGCACGCGATCAATAAAGAGTGCCATCGAATTTGTGTGTGCCCACATCAAAGATATAGGGTGGCTGGCCTACTGGAATGTGAGAGGGGACTGGTGCAGTTTGTCTCTGTGGCATGGATACCTACCTACAACGCTCGACTATCGGTGTGTGGTGGGGTGGGGTGGGGAGACCTAATTAACTATAGTGGTACAATGGCTGGTATATGTGTGGAGGAGGAGAGAGGCCTACCTTATGTATTGAGGGAGATCGATCGACATCCATGCGTATGTGTAGGAGAGGAATAAGGTTGGGAGAGAGACAAAGCTAGAGTGTTGGAGGGGGTGGTGGTGGAGTTACTTCTAACAAATGGTGGGAGAGGCTTGCTAGACAAACGAAGGGCAGGCCTGCAATATCAATAAGAGAGGGGATGCCTGCCTGTCTGTGCACGTGCGTGTGGGACAGGAGGCATGCACGAATGATGAGGGGGACGATATGGCTATGGTAAGCAGATGTAACTAAATAGGAAGATCAATCATCCTTTGTTGGAGAGAAGAGAGACATAACTTGTGAGGTACGTCGATCGATGGGTGGGGGAAATTAGTTAAAGTCGACCTAGGTATATATAGGGAGATCGATCGGTATACATGCATGTATGTGTTACAAGCAAATAAGGCCCGGGGAGAAGGATAGAGAGAGAGAGAGGGATGCAGTTAGGAGGTGGTGCGAGAGCCATACTATATTGAGCGGAAAGGAGTGTGCAAGTACGAGATCGATGAAAAGAGGGGTGGGGTGAGGCATGGAAGGTGAGAAGAGAAGAGGGAAAGCTTGTGTTTGTGGTAGGCACACCTGGCTAGAGAGGCATATCGATCGATGTGTGCCGTAAAGAAGGAGCTGGGGTCCTACACACACCGTGGGCGAACGACCAAAAGTGAAAAGACGAATTTGCGCGATGGAGCTAGAGAATGTTGAGGGAGGGTGAGAGGGATGCGGGCGTGTGCATGCACGAGAGAAAGTTAGCGCTAGCTACAAAGATAAGAGGATTGTGTGGGTGGAAAAGATGAATAGAGATCATAATTCATTATAAAAAGTGAATTTGGATATTTGAAGAATTTATCATAATGTTCTAAACCGACGCATGCGTGAATATATATAACGGTGATATAGATGGTGTGGTTATGAACATGTTACACTACATATAATATATTTTATCTCTACTCTTATAAAAAACAGAGTTGTTGATGATGGTGTGCCTGCCATCCAGCAATATAGGCCGTCCGATTTATATCTGACGGATAGGAAGGAAACTATGGCAATTTTGAAAAAAGATACCCACACCCCTCTCCACATTTGCAGATAAGGCCTCCCCTCGATCATCTTGATGTTCCGTGGAACGCATGGGCATCTTGCTAGTACTACATATAATATATAGAACATTGATTATAATTTGGGCTAATGTGTGGCTTTTGCAGCTTAGGGCTAAATACTTGTCATAATGTAGGGGGCGGGGCACTATACTTTGTGTGATAAACACGGTGTATGTATGGAGCATGGTTTAGATTATGAATATATAGTTATAGTACATCAAATGTACTATTATTTGGAATCAACATCAAGTGTATTCAAAAAATAGAATTCGAGTTCATATAGTACACATAGTTCATATCTATCTCTATAGTAATCATGTGGTGTGTTGTTAAGGTAATACATGAATGATGGTTGAAGTTGGCAACAATCATGATTGTAGATTCTTATTGAAATAGATAAACGCATTCAAATTTAGTTTGAATTGCAGTGGTAGTATAGACATTTGGAATGCACTAAAATGTTGGTATGAGTAGGTTACATGCATTCTACAGCCAACAAAATTTTTTAATTGGACATAACATGTTGGTATGAGTAGCTTTGAATAGCATTTGTATAGTAAAACGGGACAAGACTCTCTCTTTGTGTGGTCTGAATAGTTTTATTTTTTTCGTTTTTTTTCCGTTGAGGGAAGTGTAAATTGATTTGGTACATACAAGTACAATATACACGTTAGGCTTGTCCCTAAAATTCAACCCGCGCCTTGTTATATCCCGAAAATTCAGATATCGTGCTCCCAAAACTGCCGCCTTCACAACCCGCGGCTAGCAATCCCGAAAATACAACGCGCACGAAAACACCCTCCAGCTGCCAAATACCAACACGCGAAATCCCCCTTCTATCCTTGAGCCGAAAGGGTCGCTAGTTCAAATTGGTGGGGGGTACTTCTGTAACACACCCTACATTTTGGACAAGCACGTCCCTAAGTCATGGTTCCCCCTCCCATCGCCTACTTTTCACCATTCAAAATCCCAGGCCGCCATAACCTCTCCGCTCCAGCCGCGAAACCCCACCCTCCTCCGTCTGCCACCTCATCGCTGCCCAGCCGGAGCCTCATCCCCGACGACATCGTCCATAGCAACAACTCGACGTCCCTCGTCCACCTCCCCGGATGAGGATCCTTCGTCCATCTCATCGTCCCACCGGTTCAGCCGCCCCGTCCTCCACCTCCAAGGAGCTGCTCCGACGATCGCCTCATCTATCGCGGCTGCTCCATCCCCACAGCGTCGCCTTAACCTGCTCCATCAGAACCACATCATCCTCACCGACTCCTCGGACGAAGCTGAGGCCTACTCGGCGCCACCAAAGAGGTTGTACACTCATCGTATCGCACCTTCTCCTTAACACGACCTCCCGGCGCCGACGGTGCTCCATCCCGGACCCCCGTGGAGCGGATTCCTCGAAACCGGCGTCGAGGCCCCTTCGGCGGCAGCGTCCATACCAGCCAGATCTGCTGCTGCTGCTTCGGCTTTCGCTTGCTCGCTCGCGCTGCTGCTGCTGCTTCGGCTCTCGCTCGCGCTGCTGCTGCTTCGGCTCTCGCTCGCTCGCTCGCGCTGTTGCTGCTGCTCTTCTCCGATTTAGCTACACTTCCATCGACTGAATTGACTTTTGGGTTAGTCGATTTTTAGGGGGTGGGGGGGCTCGCAGGAGTTAAGGAAGAACCACTCGCAGCGGGGAGGGGGGCTTGCCGGAGAGGTACCCCACTATCTATCTTAGGTTTCAGGGTGGGGGCGGTGGGGGCGCAGTGGTGGGGCGGTGGCGTGGGGATCGGCGGAGAAAAAGCTCGGCACGGGGGGGGGGGGGGGGGGGGGGCAGGGCTAGAGGGCTGGCCGGGGCGGCGGCGGACCGACGGTGGGGAGTTGTTTCGTGCCGTCGGACCGGTGGTGGGGAGTTGTTTCGGAGCGGCGAAGTGGCGAGGCGGCGCGGGGGCTGGCGGTTCTGCCGGTAGTGGCTGGCGCCTCAGGGGGGTGCAGGTTGAAGATGAACTGTAGGCCCTCCCTAAACTACATGTCAAGTGCCTCTCTGCTACCATTGCATTCAGTTTCGACAGTAACATTCAGATTCCACAGTAAATTTCAGTTTCGACAGTTAAGTTCAGAGTCAACAATTTTTACCTCATTTGTTGTAGTCAGGTGGTTTTTGGTGATGTAAATTTTACATCTATTTTACATTATCTATTGGAGATTCTATTAGAATCCCACTTGAGATTAAGCTGTCATGTGCTGCTTCAGCCTTGACGTCTTACGGCTCACTAGAGCTACTCCAACGACAGAACGATCCATCACAACAGAGCAGTGCCCTGGATGCCGTCTACAGATTCCTCAGATCTCCCTGCACACCTCCGATAGCCACCCCTGCCTCAACTTGTTCAGAGACCAATCCAATGATGTTGAGATCGACACGGCTACGGTAAAGAGGTTGTACACTTGTTGCATCACTTATTACTCTACATTCATGTCGATCCATTAGGGCTATTTTGGTTCAATGGAAAAACATAGAAATAGGAAATTTTCCTATGGCACCCTACTATTCAATTATTCATACATTTTGTTGAAAGGAATGGAGCAAAACATCCACCTGGACCTACTTTTCAAAATCCTATGCATGAAAACAAGACCAAGTGCATTAGTGGTAGAATAACATTCTAACTGTACACGCTTTCATATGGTTTCACTTTATTTTTGCCATGTTTCTTCGCATTCCTCTGCTCTTCCAATTCCTGTTAACCAAACACCCCAGTTGACAGAAATCTTGTGTTTACAAATGCTCTATTTACCATGTGCATTCCTATCCTATTCCGGTGTTTTTCCTATCCCTGCGTTTTTAGAATCATGCGAGCCAAATGAGCCCTTACAGAGTTACTTCAGTTACAGGTAGGTGTCAAAGGAAACTTTGTGTGGTTTGCCCTGCTCCTGTCGCGACGTCGTCCACCTCACCTGAGCTGCTCCATCGAGAGAAGCATCCACCAAACCAGACATCACGACTCCTGACCGTCTTTCGCCACCTCAGATCTCCTTCCCTACCACCGGCACCCACCGCAACGGCATCACCATCATCGACTCAGCAGAACCTGAGGAGTACACGGGTCCACAAGAGAGGTCTCACTCTTTTGTTTCTGCTTATGTTATGCATTGCTTAAAATTACCTGGTACTTTATCGTCCTGTTAACCTCTTAGAATCCATGTAAGGTCCAAATTAATGTTCAAACTTGAGTTCTAAATTAGTTGTGGGGCACATATCGAGGCAGTAATGAATAGTATCTCTGTCTAATATTAGGTTCACCTAGGGTATGACTATTTTGTTCATCTTGGGTGGGAAACAAATAGTAAAGAAATCATCATCTGTATTTTTATTAAATTAAAGCAATCATCAGCCTGCTATCATTATTTTTGGATCCATCCACTGGTTGTTACCATCACTCTAGATTTCCGCATGCTCTCTTTAAATAATCTCACCATATTTTTCGTATGCATGTCAGATATTGTACACAGTCATGCTGAACATGTAGAGAAAAAGAGAAGAGTTTTGCGCGGCAATACAATGTCATGACATCGCTCCATGGTGGGTTCAATGGCAAACCCTCCCCCTTCTCTAGACTGTAAACCAGAGGAAGATATCTGTTATGAGGTGGATTCAGACGCAGCTGACCACTCCTATTTACCTCCCAAGGTGTTTGCTCTACCTTGGCATGATGATGTTAGTCATATCATGCATATGTTGCCTTGTAGTGCCTACTTTTGACATCATATATGTCATCTGCTTAGTTTAGACATGTTCTGTAATGCCACCTATTTAGTTTCTATATCATATATGGGAATTATGCAGTCTCATGTCTTTTAGCCAGCCATAATATATGTGAAATGTGCAATGCCATCATGTTTAACCAGGCATCATATATTTGAATGATATCTTGCCCATCCTTTTCTTCATTACATTTCCATTTGTCAACAATGTTTGTACATTAAACTACTCTTCCTGTGAATCAGCCATTTGGGTGGGAGATGGAAAAATCTGGAGTGAAAACAAGGCCTTCAGAGTAGACAGTGCTACCTATCGAAGCAGATCTCTTGTTGGGTCCCAATAGCTCCTTAGAGATGGATTCAGAGACATATAACCAGTCCTATTCCCCCACCGAGGTGTATGCTCTAACTTGGCATGGTTATACTGCTCATATGATGCATATGGTGTCTTGCATTGCATAGTTTAGACATCATATACACAATATTCAACACCATGTTCTTAGTTCAGACATCATATCGAATGCCCTCTCTTTAGCATATATATAACATATGTGAATTAAATCATGCGATCCTGATTACTTAGATAACATATATGTGAATTATGTCATGCGATTCTGTTTAGTTATTCATCATATCTTTGAATTATGTTATGCTATGCTATCCAGTTTAGATAGACATCATATATGTGAAATTATGTCATGCTATCCATTTTAGTTAAACAATATACATGTCAACTATTTCATGCCCTCTTTTTTCCACACTATCTATTGCATCTATTTATCATACAATGTCTGTACATTCAACTATGTTTCCTGTTTATCAACCATTTGAATTGGAGCGGGTGATGCCAGTATCTAGCGGAGTAAAAACACGGTCTTCAAGTAAAATAGTGCTACCTCTTGGTGGAGATAGCACCCCGGTTGTACATGCACGAGAACCAGCCCTACCACACATAACCCAGACTCTCGGAGATTGTACCCCTACTGTGATGGACAGAGAACTAGCTTCACCCAATCTAATCCCAACCCCAGCAAATAGTAACCCAATTCTTATTGACACATCACCATCTCCACCACAGAGCTCCCAAACAAGAGCAGTTAGTAAGGCAGCTCCAGTGCCCAAAGGGCCAGTACTACCATGGCGAACCCCAACTCCAGTAGTTAGTACACCGATTCCTGTGGAGGAAGCACAACCAGCCAGTCGTAGTTTAGCATCTATCACATTTGATGTTGTTAAATCCTGTGTGTGTATCTTCCCATCTTGGAAATATTATACTGAAGATGAAGGAAAATGCCAGTTGCAGGTTTTTGTCCAGGAGTTATGTGTAAGTAATGTTATTCATGGCAATTACTTTGCTTTGTCCCATACATTCTACCTCCATGATGGTTATAATACAACAAATTTTCCCATTTTTCTCTATAGAGAAGGACTGATTTGGAAACTCAAGATGAGGGAACCTGTGCTAATACCTTTGCTATCTTCAAGAATGCTTGGTGGTAGTATCGGAATTACCTGAAGAAAACGTACTTCACTGGCAAAGAAACTCATCAAATTCCCTTACGTTCTCCTGAGACACATTTACTGGACGATGACTGGGAACGCCTTGTTTTGTACTGGTCCCGAACCAAGAATGTGGTAAGGTCAATGAGCTCATTTTCTATTTTGAAGTACTATATTCTTGCATCTTACTGTACTCTGTTCATGTAGAACAAGTTCTTAAACCTGAAGAACAACTGTTCTAATTTAAGATTCCATTGCTATCGTGCATACTGCTTTGCTCTTGTATCACTGTATTTACTCATACAAACTTAATTTTTAAATTGAAGGATCCAATCGAAACTCCAATGGCACAGCAGGTATGTTCACGCATGTTTCTTTAACAGGTTTGCTCTTATCAATAGCTCTGCTGATTTCAATTTCAACTATGTATACAATTGACTTCTCATATCATGCACATTACTAGCATCGCAACAGAGCCAATAGTGTTGTTGTACATGTAGACCCGTGGTACCCATTTGAAATCTTGTTGTGCCGTGTAGTTTCCCACGCTTTGTATTCTTTCACTGCTGCTTTGTCTTGAACTGATATGATTTGAACAGTGTCTCTATTTTGATTTGGCAAGACAATGCAGTGACCATAGGACATAGATATATGTTTGTTTGATGCTTTTCTTATGTACTAGTACTTGGCAATAGAAGACTTGGTAGATTAATATTGTCCACCTTACTAATGATCTGGTTCACCGAAATGAGTTTCATATACTAGTACATGCTAAACCTGTTATGTGTCTGCTTGTTTTTTCTTTTAGAATGCTGACCGAATATTGGGGAAGAGTGCCTTATTAACAATGGTAAAGGAAGTAATGCAGATAAGGTTCAGGATAGTGAGACATCCTTGATGCTCTCCAACAAAGCTGATAAAACAGCTAAGGAAGACTATCTTGAAGACAGTGAGACAACCCCAAAGTCCTGTCTTGGTTTAGTGTTCGAGTTACTGGCCACTACCACTTGCACAAGCTATTCAAACTCAGTATCAGAATCAGTTCGGTTTGTTGAGTCTCAACTATGCTACCCCAAAAGTATAGGGGATCGCAACAGTTTTCGAGGGTAAGTATTTAACCCAAATTTATAGATTCGACACAAGGGGAGATAAAGAATATTTGAAGGTATTAGCAACTGAGTTATCAATTCAACCACACCTGGAGATTAATTATTTGCAGCAAAGTGATCAGTAGCAAAGTAGTTTGATAGTTTTGATAATAGTGACAGCAGCAACGGTAACAGTAACAGTGATAGCAGTAATTTGTACCAAGTGTAACACTGATGATAGCAATAGTAACGCAGCAAGATCAATAAGGATAAATTCGTATGCATTGGATCGGTGACTTGTTGGATGATATTCATCATGTGACAGTTATAACCTAGGGCGATACGGCACTAGCTCCAGTTCATCGATATAATGTAGGCATGTATTCTGTAAATAGTCATACGTGCTTTATAAAAGAACTTGCATGACATCTTTTGTCCTACCCTCCCGTGGCAGCCGGGTCCATATTGGAAACTAAGGGGTATTAAGGCCTCCTTTTAATAGAGAACCGGAACAAAGCATTAACACATAGTGAATACAAGAACTCCTCAAACTACGGTCATCACCGAGAGTGGGCCCGGTTGTTGTCACTCCGGGGTTGTCGGATCATAACCGTAGTAGGTGACTATAATTTGCAAGATTGGGTCTAAAACATGAATATAATGATGAATTCATAAACGGTTCAGATCTGAGTTCATGGCACCCGGGCCCAAAGTGACAAGCATTAAGCATGGCAAAGTCATAGCAACATCAATCTAAGAACATAGTGGATACTAGGGATCGAGCCCGAACAAAACTAGCTCGATTACATGATGAATCTCATCCAACTCCTCACCAACCAGCGAGCCTACAAAGTAATTACTCACTCCCGGTGTGGAGCCTCATGGAATTGGCGGTGGAGAAGGGTTGGTGATGACGAAGAACAAAGACCCCCCTCTCCGGAGCCCCAAACGAACTCCAGATCTGCCCTCCCGAGGAAGAACAGGGCTTGGCGGCAGCTCCGTCTCATGGATCGCGATAATTCTTTCTCCCTGATTTTATCTAGAAATATGTGATTTTATAGTATCAGGGGGGTCGTCAGCGGGGCCACCAGGTGGGTACATGTAACGCCCACGATGCGGCTATATCTCCCACGTGTCGAGGCACGACTTAGAGGCATAACCGCATAGTGGTTTTGTCGCAAGAAGGGTCATCTTCACACAATCCCATGTAATGAACAAGAATGGGATAAAGAGTTGGCTTACAATCGCCACTTCACACAAAACATAAATATATCTCATACATCATCCAAAATACAAACATATAGACCGAGTACGGTCAAAATCCAGATGAAAATAAGACAACCCCAAATGCTAGATCCCCGATCGTCCCAACTGGGCTCCACTACTGATCATCAGGAAAAGACACATAGTAACGGCCACGTTCCTCGTCGAACTCCCACTTGAGATCGACGCCATCATCTGCACTGGCATCGTCGGCACCTGCAACTGTTTTGGTAGAATCTGTGAGTCACGGGGACTCAGCAATCTCACACCCGCGAGATCAAGACTATTTAAGCTTGTAGGAAAGGATGGTGTAGTGAGGTGGAGTTGCAGCGGCAAAAGCATATATGGTGGCTAACTTGCGCAAATGAGAGCGAGAAGAGAAGCAACGGAACGGTCGTCATTTAACAATGACCAAGAAGTGATCCTGAACACCTACTTACGTCATACATAACTCAGACCGTGTTCACCTCCCGGACTCCGCCGAGAAGAGACCATCACGGCTACACATGCAGTTGATGTATTTTAATTGGGTCATCTGACAAGTTCTCTACAACCGGACATTAACAAATTCCCATATGCCTCATAACCACGGGCACGACTTTCGAAAGATAATACCCTGCAGGGGTGTCCCAACATAGCCCATCATAAGCTCTCACGGTCAACGAAGGATAAACCTTCTCCCGTAAAAAAACCCGATCAGTCTCGGAATCCCGGTTTACAAGACATCTCGACAATGGTAAAACAAGACCAGCAAAGCCGCCCGAATGTGCCGACAAATCCCGATAGGAACTGCACATATCTCGTTCTCAGGGCACACCGGATAAGTCAAGCTACGAGTAAAACCAGACCTCGAGTTTCCCCGAGGTGGCCCCGCAGGCTGCTCGGTTCGGACCAACACTCGAAGGAGCACTGGCCCGGGGGGGGGGGGGTTAAAATAAGATGACCCTCGGGCTCGCGAAAACCCGGGGGAAAAAGGCTTAGATGGCAAATGGTAAAACCAAGGTTGGGCCTTGCTGGAGGAGTTTTATTCAAGGCGAACTGTCAAGGGGGTCCCATAAATCACCCGACCATGTAAGGAACGCAAACTCAAGGAACATAATCCCGGTATATCAGTAACTAGGGCGGCAAGAGTGGAACAAAACACCAGGCATAAGGCCGAGCCTTCCACCCTTTACCAAATATATAGATGCATTAATTAAATAAGAGATATTGTGATATCCCAACATATCCATGTTCCGACATGGAACAAACTTCAACTTCACCTGCAACTAGCAACGCTATAAGAGGGGCTGAGCAAAAGCGGTAACTTAGCCAAACAATGGTTTGCTAGGAAAGGATGGTTAGAGGCTGACATGGCAATATGGGAGACATGATATAGCAAGTGATAGGTAGCGGAGCATGGCAATAGAGCGAACAACTAGCAAAGCAAAGATAGAAGTGATTTCGAGGGGTGGTCATCTTGCCTGCAAGGTTCTCAGAGTTGTCGAAAGCTTGATCCTCGTAAGCGTACTCGACAGGTTCCTGGTTCACGAACTCGTCTCCCGGCTCTACCCAAGACAAGAACACAAACAAACGGAACCACAATCAACAACGAGAAATGCGCAAGCAACATGATGCAAAAAATGTATGATATGCAAGATATGATATGCGATGCATATGCGTGCTCCGGAAGGAAAATGATGAACATGGCAGTAACTTGGCAAACCAAGCATGCCACTGGAAAGATGAGATGATTTCGGTCGAAATCGATATAAAGATCACCGGAAACGGATGCACGGTTTGCAAATGGCAAGCAAAACAAGAATGACACGAATCTGCGATAAACAGCAAGATAGCACATAAAATGCAACAAGCAACAATGCTACAGCACCCCAACATAGCAACAAAGCACATGGCAGTAATCTACAGGAGATGCTTGACAAAAGATGAACACTGAGATACGGCTAGATCACAACATATCAAGCTCAAACAAGCATGACAAAAATGCAAAAGATAACAAGATCACAGACAGCAGAAAACAGGGCATGGCAGTAAACAGCATCAGGTAGCAATGTTCGGAGCACGAAATCAGCATTCTACAGGAACTTAACATAGCAAAGCAAGGCATGGCAGAGTTTCACTAAAAGCACATGACAAAAGTCCCTTACTGACCATAAGCCAAAAAGGACCAGAAGATATGATGGCAAGCATGTAAACATAGCAAGTTTCGTTATCAGGTTTCAGACTTGGCATACCTACAGAAAGATGGCCTCTTTGTGAGCTTGATGCACTCACTACAGAGCAATGCATGACAAACCAAGCATACCTACAGAAAGATGGCATGTTTATGAAGCTAACAATGGCAAGAACAATAGCATAGCATGTATGGATCAACTACAATAAGCTTGGCAAAATGCATATCATGTTAAGAATCTGCCAGAAATATATTATAGCAAAAGTAGAGGAAGATTGAGTCATTCTATGGCACTCCATAAATGCAAACAATTGCAGGAATGGATCAATTACAGCTATAGCTACAAAACATCCTTACTGCACATCTCCAAAATATGCATGGATCTCTCTGTGGAATCAAGTTTACATGGCAACAAAATTACAGCAGACGAGGACTCAGAGAAATCACCAAGTCCCTGAAATCGGAAATATTACGGGGCCTACTTTGCATGCTTGTGCTAGTCACCACAGAGATCACAAAAATACATGGAGTACACCACTGGAAAGATGGCATGGCATACTTCAAAACACATGTAGAGGTCATGCCCAAAAGATGCACAGATTAAATGATACAAAAATAACAAATCTCCAAGTTCTGATAAGAACCAGAGAATAACAGCAACTAGCCCTCTTTCAACAGAGATTTGGGCATCAAGATGACCTCTAATGAACATGGTGCAATTGAACAAAATGAAGAGCATCACGAGGCGAACAATTTGACATATTACACGCACGAATCAGAGCTACATGTACGGAGTTATGGAGCTATGAACATGGCAAGATGCTGAGAAAAATCCAACACAGAAATATTTCAGGGGGGTTCGGGTCAACCTTCGTTGACCGGATCTGGATCGGGAGCAACAGGAGCTCGAGCTCGCCGGCTCGGCTCCGGTGATGCTCGCCGGCGACGGGAGGGGAACGAGGAGGCGGGGCGGCGGCCGGAGGGAGGAGGAGGCGAGGTGGCGGCGCCGGTCGCCGGAGTGGAGAGGTGGCCGCGGCGGCGGATGGCACCGGCGGCGGGGCGGCACCGCCGCGACGGCGGGGCACGGCGGGGCCGGGTGGCGGCGGAGGGCGGCGAGCGCGGCGAGGCGGCGGCGCGCCGGATCCACGGACGAGGGGCGCAGGCGGCGAACGGGCCCGCGGGTTCGCGGCGGGCTTCGCGGGCCGGCGGCGGGGCGAGGACGGCGGGCGACGTGGCGGCTCGGGACTGGCCGGCTGCGGCGGCGGACGCGTCCGGCGACGCGGAGGGAAAATATCTAGGGTTGGACTGCAGATGTATTTCGGGATGCTCACTTATTTATAGGTAGAGGGAGCTAGGAGGCTTCAAATGAGGTGCGGTTTTCGCCCACACGATCGTGATCGAACGACCTAGAGCATGGAAGAGTGTTTGGTGGGTTTTGGGCTTGTTTTTGAGGGGGTTTTTTCTGGACACTCAAATGGACTTTGCGGATGCCCGGTTAACCGTTGGAGTACCAAACGACCTCCAAATGGAACGAAACTTGCCCGGTGGTCTCTGGGTGGTATATTAAGGACACTTGACAAGCCTCGGTCCATTCCGAGAAAGTTTGACATACGCACACGAAAGAAAACAAGAGGGGTGCACCGGAGGAGATAGGAGCGCCGGATTGGAAAACGGACAACGGGGAAAATGCTCGGATGCATGAGACGAACACGTATGCAAATGCAATGCACATGATGACATGATATGAAAATGCATGACATGACAAAATACAAAATGAAAGACAAAACCCGACAACGGAGGGAAAATCATAACACATAGCCGGAAATGGGAAGAGTCGGAGTTACAAATATGGCAAGTTACATCCGGGGTGTTACAACACTCCACCACTACGAGAGGATCTCGTCCCGAGATCTAGGACTGAAAGAACTCCGGATATTCGGAACGAAGATGGTCCTCGCGTTCCCAGGTGGCTTCCCGGTCGGAATGGTGCGACCACTTCACTTTCAGGAATTTGATTGACTTGTTGCGAGTCTTGCGTTCAGTTTCTTCAAAAATAGCAATGGGGTGCTCATGATAAGACAAATCTTCTTGGAGGTCAATCTCTTCGAAGTTGATAGTGCGCTCAGGCGTCTTGAAGCACTTGCGGAGCTGTGACACGTGGAACACATCGTGCATGTTCGCGAAGTTGGAAGGAAGCTCAAGTTGATAGGCGAGGTCGCCTCTTTTGCCAATGATCTTGAAAGGACCCACGTATCTAGGGGCAAGCTTCCCTTTGATACCGAAGCGACGAGTGCCTTTCATTGGAGAGACGCGGAGGTAGACATGGTCTCCGATCTCGAAAGCCAAATCACGATGCTTACTATCATAGTAACTTCTGGCACGATTGCGCGGCTTTGAGATTATCACGGATGACTTTACACATTTCTTCAGCTTCAGTGATTAAGTCATTGCCAAGAAGTTGGCGTTCACCAGTCTCTGACCAATTGAGAGGAGTACGGCACTTTCTGCCATAGAGAATCTCGAATGGGGCCTTGCCCGAACTCGCTTGGAAGCTGTTGTTGTAGGAGAATTCAGCATAAGGAAGACAATCTTCCCATTTCATGCCAAAGGAAATAACACAAGCCCTGAGCATATCTTCAAGAATTTGATTGACTCGCTCGACTTGGCCACTAGTTTGAGGATGGAAAGCTGTGCTGAAGTGAATGTTAGTGCCCATGGCCTTCTGGAAGGAGTCCCAGAACTTAGAGGTGAAGATGCTTCCACGATCTGAAGAAATCGATTGTGGAATGCCGTGCAAGGAGAAAATTTTGGAGGTTGTCGTGGAATTGTCACGGCAGATGTCCTTGAGCTAGGACTTAGTCGTGGAGCCATCGCAACTAGGAAGCTTGAAGGGGTTATACGGGACAAGAAACACGAGGGTTTATACTGATTCGGCCCCTTACGGTGAAGGTAAAAGCCTACGTCCAGTTCGAGGTGTTATTGATTAGGGTTACGATCACCAGGGAGCTAAACAGCTATGCCTGGCTCTCGATGAGGTTGTCGTCGCCCCTAACCCGCTGCCGGGTCGTCCCTTTATATAGGGAGGCTGACGCCCAGCGGCCCTTAGAGTCCCGGCCGGCTCATAAGAGTGTCAGGCTCGGACTCTAAACAATACTTGCCTTACACTACAAGTCTACTATAACAATAAAGATTGTACTACGGGCTTTAAGCCATGTCCGGGTCTCAGCCCATCTCTGGCCCATTATCTTGAAACTTAGCTCCGGGCTTCTGTCAATGACCCTTAGTGTAACCCGGCCCTCCTGGCGGGTGACTCCCAGGTCTATATCCTCAACATTAGGCCCCAGATTGACTTGAGCCGGCTCGTGTCAATCTTCAACTCTACCGACAGAAGAAATCTCCGGCTTACCGTTCGTGTGAAGGCCATAACCCGGTGTGACGTCATTCTCCGGACTCCGGATAATCAGCCGTGACGTCATCCTCCATTAAGTCCGTTTTTTACTCCGCCAGATCCGCAACGGATCTTTGCTGTTACTGTCTTTCCGAAAATCGAGGCGCCGTGAGGGGGAGATAACCACGCCGTGGTCTCCTTGAATATCGCGCCCACTTATGACTTGCCTTATAAATAGGCCGGCCCGGCACTCTCTTCTCACGTTCTCCTTCTTCTTCCTCGCGCTGTCGTTCCTCTGCCCGAGCTTCTGCCGCCGCCGCCGCCGTCGCGCCCCTGATCTTCATCGACCCGGCCGCTGCATCACCCTGACCCGGACCAGATAACGGCGGCGACCTTCGCTCTTCCTCAACTCCGGTGAGTCTTCCCTGCCTTGCTAGAACCAATCTGTGGTAGGGTTCATCTTGTGTTCTTCGCGTTCTTCACCATTGCCGCAAGTTTCAGTAACCCCTGTAGTCACTGCCCCCGTTGATCTTAACTCTTCGTAGAACCTTTGCGGTAAATGTTCGTGATCCATTCCATCTGCAAAAAATCCTCTTTTTACTGCTTAAAGACCATGTTCCACCTTAAGAACTTCTCCTGTTTCTGTTTCTTTAGGTCTAGAAAATTTTCATCTTGCCCGATCATTTTGATCCGAAAAAGTTACTGTAATATATGAAATCTGTTTTACCACACTTAGTAAAAACTGCAGCCCTTGAATCTTGGCGGCTTATGTTTCCGACTTAAAGAAAACACGCGCCGTAGAACTTTCCGGTTTAAAGAGAACCATGCTCTGTAGTATCTTCCGACTTAACCGTAGTAAGCCGTAGATGACCAACTCATCCTGAATGCCCCGACGGCTTAGATAACCCACCGTATCAATACATACCATTAGTCCCCTTCATAAGCCGTCATTGTAGTTTGAATGATAAACTCCGGCCTATAATTAACCCGGACACCTTCTTCTTTATCATAGATCACCAACCGTCACCATGCCTCCCAAAGCTCCCATCACTTGCAACTGGATGAGATCCAACGTCACTGATGAGACCCTGGCCAACTTCGTTAAGTCCGGATATCTGCCCAGGAAGGAAGTGATGTCCTACCGTGCCCCTGATCCGTCCGAAGAAAGACCACAACCGAGGGAGGGGGAGGTAGTGATCTTTGCGGACCATATGAACCGGGGCTTTGCACCGCCCGGCTCAAAATTCTTCCGGGATGTGCTCAACTTCTTTGACCTTCGACCTCAGGACATAGGACCCAATTCCATATCCAACATCTGCAACTTCCAAGTCTTTTGTGAAGTATATCTTGGAGAAGAGCCGAGTCTACTGCTCTTCAGAGAGCTGTTTTATTTGAACCGCCAAAATGAGTGTGCCAACGGGCCAAGTCTAGAGTTAGGCGGCATCTCCATCCAGCGACGTAGGGACTGTCTGTTCCCTTACGCAGAGCCGCCGAGCCACCCTAAGGACTGGAATATGACTTGGTTCTACTGCCAAGATACATCCCCGGCTGACGAGAATCCACTGCCCGGCTTTTGCCCAACACGCCTGGAGCCGACTCACCCGTTATCCGACAAACTTACTGCCGCGAAACGCCAACCTTTGCTTCCAACGATCAACAAGATCAAGGCCCTGCTAGGCAATGGTCTGAACGGAATTGATCTGGTCCGGGTCTGGATATCATGGCGGGTGATCCCATTGAGCCGCCGCCCCGGCTTAATGTGTGAGTACACCGGGCGAAAGGATGACCCGCAGAGGCACAGTCGCAATGATCTTCCAGAAGACGTTGCGGAAGAAGAGACCAAGGCTCTGTTAAACGAGAGCCTGGCAGACTGTGGAAGAACTGGGCTAGCCCCGTTCTGCATGACCAATCCAGCCCCAGCGGTAAGCCGCTGACTTTAACCTTTCCATTTTTACCTGTCATCTTACTAAGAACTCATTACTGTATTTTTCAGGCTGATGATAAATTCTGGCGGGTCAAGTATGACCATGAGGCGGCCAAGAAGGCCAGGAAGGCGAAGAAAGCCGCCAAGAGAGCCGCCCCTCGCAAAAAGGGAAACAAACCCACTGCTTCGGAGCTGCTGCAATTAAGCGATAGCTCCGAGTCAGAGGTAACCCTTAAACCTTTAAACTCTTGCCGTATTTACTGGTTGCTGCTGTCCACTTTACCATCATTTTGCTTATTAACAGGATGACACCGGCGCCAGTAACCCGGTGATTGAAGAGGTAACATTACTCCCCTCCGACTCGGAGCCTTTGCCACGGCTGAAAGTCCGAAGGGTAACACGGAAAGTAAGCTTTTCTCATCCATTAGCTCATCAAGACCCTCAATTTCTTTTGAAGCAGCAGGTTCACGAAAGTCGGCGTCTCACCCGGGCCCGCAAGGACACCGACCTCTCCGCCGGGTTACCCGACGCGACAAAGAAACGTCGCACCGAGGTCTTTTCTCACTTGTACCGTTTTCATCCGTTGGCGGGTGTTATCCGTCAACCACTTAATTCTTCTGACTCCAATTATCAGGAGACCTCCCCCTCTTCGGGTGACTCCCTGCAATCAAGTCTGCCGGCCTTCAAGACTGCACCCGGGTAATAACAATCACCTTATATTATCTGTCTGTATTTACTCTTTGTATGCCTAACACTTCTGTCTTTTCAGTGCCCAGGCAAAGCTCACCAAAAGAACAAAGAAGACCAGGTCAGCCGGAGTGCTGGACTTGCCTGAGCCGGAGACGACGGCTCAAGATCCGCCAGCCGCCTCCGAGGCCACCATTCCCATGGATACGGCGCCTGAAGCCCCTGCCCCGACCACCAAGACAACGACCGAAGCGTCAGCTAATCCGGAGGCGTCCGGCTCAGCCCCACCAGCTAACGACCCGGACGTGGTAATTGCCCGGACGGAGTATGTTGAGCCGAGGAGGCCGACCGCACTGGCCACATGCTCCGCGAAGGGGGAGTTGCTGCAACCCCATCGGGTGAATCTGGATCTCTCCAGCTACACCGATTTAAGCATTGGAGAGCTTGTCTCAGGCTACATCAGCCAAGTTCACAAGAGCCGAGACGCCGAGATCGCCATGGTCAACCAGATCCAACAGAAATCTGAGGTAACCTTCTGCTGTTTTCTTATTTCTGCATAGTGATCCTTGTCATCCTAGCCCCCAAGTCTAGCACTTATACTTGAATATGTTGTAGACTTAGATTCCGGCTTACTGAACTGAGCCGGCCGTACATAGATAGATACGTTCAATATGCATTAGCCCCCAAGTGCCAAGTGCCTTTGCTTGGAAAGCGCTTGGGACTTTATAGAATGACTGTCAATAACCCGGAAATATATGCAGGCTGTTGGCAAGAAATTAGAGTCGGACCTGGCGGATCTCAAGAGCCGGTTAAAGACTCAAGAGATGGAGACCCGGAAGGCGAATGCCAAGTTTGTCTCCAGCATCGCCGCTCAGGAGAAATTGAAGACTGAATTCGACGCTGAGCGGAAGGCCTGGGCTGAGGAGAAAGCCGCACTGATGACCCGGGCGGAACAGGCGGAGAAGGCACTCTCTGAAAAAACCGCCGAACTCTCCAGCCTAAAGCGCCAAGTGTTCCAAATGGTAGCTGCCATCTTCGGTAAGTCGCCTCACCGGCTTTCATTCATGTTAGAATGTTTACATCTCCTGATTCATCCTTGTCACCGGGTCATCTGATGTTGTTAAACAGGTTCCAGAAGCGCCAACTTGAACCAGAGCGTGGTCACCAAGCTAAAGGCCGTGTACACCCTGGTGGAACAACTCTACACCGGGTCACAGCGCGCTTTAGCTGTGGTGGCCCTATCCAACGAGGTGCCAACCCATCTGGCCGAAGTCCTGCGCCGGCTTGCTATTCTGCCACAGCGGATCCAGGAGCTACGCCGAGCCTCCGCAAGATCCGGAGCAATTGCCGCGCTGAGCCGGGCCAAAGCATTCCTGCCGGAGCTAGACCCGGCAGACATCGCACTGGGCTACCCGAGCTTGAAGGAAGACGGCTCTACCTTCGACCAGAAGGACTTCGCGGCGTGCGTTAAGGCTGTACGCCCGGTGGCCACCATCATCGGGAACGACACCGACTTAACCAAGTATCAGCCGGGGTACAACGCGGAGAATCAGAGGATTCCAACCCCTCGCTATGAAGCTCTTAGTCTGATTCCTCTGGCTCGTCAGCACACCGTCGCCCCCGAGATTGACCCGGCCGGGTTAATTGACGAAGAAGCCCAGTTCGAAGCTCTCAGCGGCATCGACTGGAAGTCGTCAACCTTCGAGGTCTTGGGATCAAACGGAGCAGAAGACGAGCCGGGGACTTCAACCCAGCAGGCATCGTAAAGCGGCTGGCGGTTCACCGAACAACGCTCCAACCTTGAGACTTGAAGAATTTTGTAATAGACTAGGTGCAACATTTTATCTTTGCCGTGCCATCGTGCACGTAATGAATGCTGGAAACTCTTGAAATTATCCTTTGTGTTCCTCCGGGTCGTAATTATCCCTTTGTCCTTCTCAACCTTAAAAAGTACCTTTAAGTATCTGCATAGAAAGGCAAATCACAAGTCGCAAGGCGGCTTATCGCCCTGAGAATCAGGTGTTTGAGATGGATAACCCGGAATACAAACCAAAAAGACTGGTCCTCAACTATATTCTGAACACAGTCGTGATAACACACTCAACAGCCTGTAAGCATACTTCCGGGTTAAATAACCCGGGTAGCACGGTTGGTATCTTAACTCGAATTTACTTGTCTTGATGACATCCATGATGCTCAACTAACAAGATAAACCAAAATTAAGCCGGCAAGTGAAACCCGGCCATGCACACGTTGTCATAATCAGAGGAGACTTTGCGATAAATCGGAACTTAGGGGCTTCTAGTTCGAATACGACCAGAGACCCGGCCCGAAAGGGGTTTAAGCCAAGATTCGGATACGATCATATAGCCCCCAATGGGTGTGGCGATGCCAATCAAGAGGGTACCGACAGCTATGTTCTCTTGGGTTCGAATACGACCCGTGTTTGAACAGGAAGCCCCCAAGTGATTCTGAAAATTGTTTAACGACGCTGATTCGAATACGATCCACGTCGGTTCTCAGAGGGGTTACACTATGATTCAAATATGACCAAAGGCAACCTCCCAGTGAGCTCGGCACTTTGCCAATCAAAAGGGTATCGACAGCTATGTTCTCTTTGGTTCGAATACGACCCATGTTTGAACAGGAAGCCCCCCAGTGATCTTACTGCTTACGGCTAGACTCGAATGCGATCATAAGCCGGATCCTCCTTTCAAATTAGTATGACACGTATATTTGGAGGAGAAAAAAGGACAGAGGTCCTGCTTTATTGCTTATCATAATATATACATGGCTGAGATAAATATATACACCACAAGAGCCGGTAGCTCAAGTGTAGTAAGGCCGAAGCTGAGCTATGTTCCACGGCCGACGGGTCTCCTCCTCAGATTTACGCGAGTCTTTATGCTCCCGGATATCAATGAGGTAATATAACCCGTTGTGCAAGTTCTTACTGACCACAAAAGGCCCTTCCCAAGGTGGGGATAACTTGTGTGCATCTATTTGATCCTGGATGAGCCGGAGCACCAGGTCGCCTTCCTGAAAGACCCGTGATTTGACCCGGCGGCTATGATAACGGCGCAGGTCTTGTTGGTAAATCGCTGAACGAGCGGCTGCCACATCACGCTGTTCGTCCAACAAGTCCAGAGCATCTTGGCGCGCATGTTCATTATCCGTCTCAACATAAGCCGCCACACGAGGTGAATCATGACGGATGTCGCTGGGGAGAACCGCTTCTGCTCCATAAACCATGAAGAAAAGCGTGAAGCCTGTAGACCTGTTAGGAGTAGTGTTGATGCTCCATAAAACGGAGGGCAATTCCTCCACCCAACAACCCGGCGTCCGTTGCAAAGGGACCAAAAGCCGGGGTTTGATGCCCTTCAGAATCTCCTGGTTAGCTCTCTCAGCTTGACCATTAGACTGGGGATGAGCTACTGAAGAAACATCAAGCCGGATATGCTCTCGTTGACAAAAGTCCTCCATAGCGCCTTTGGACAGATTAGTGCCATTGTCTGTTATGATGCTGTGCGGAAAGCCGAAGCGGAAGATCACCTTTTTCATAAATTGAACCGCCGTGGCTGCATCACACTTGCTAACTGGCTCAGCTTCCACCCACTTTGTGAACTTGTCCACTGCCACCAAGAGGTGGGTCTTCTTATCCTTGGACCGTTTAAAAGGCCCAACCATATCAAGCCCCCAGACCGCAAAGGGCCAGGCGATTGGAATCATCCTCAACTCCTGAGCCGGCACATGAGCCCGTCGTGAGAACCTTTGGCAGCCATCACATTTACTGACCAAGTCCTCTGCATCAGCGTGAGCCGTCAGCCAGTAAAAACCATGACGGAAAGCCTTGGCCACAAGAGATTTTGAACCGGCATGATGGCCACAATCCCCTTCATGGATCTCGCGCAAGATCTCTTGACCTTCCTCAGGGGAGATACAACGCTGAAATGCCCCTGAAACACTGCGATGATACAACTCGCCATCGATAACAATCATTGACTTAGCCCGCCGGGTTATTTGCCTGGCCAGAATTTCCTCTTCAGGCAATTCTCCCCGGGTTATATAAGCCAGATATGGCATTGTCCAGTCTGGTATGACATGAAGAGCTGCCACCAGTTGCGCCTCCGGGTCAAGGACGGCCAAATCTGCTTCTGTAGGCAACTTGACCGAAGGATTATACAGGACATCCAGGAAAGTGTTAGGCGGCACCGGCTTTCGCTGAGAACCTAGCCGGCTTAACGCATCCGCCGCCTCGTTCCTCCGGCGATCAATATGCTCCACTTGGTACCCCTGGAAGTGCCCAGCAATGGCATCAACCTCGCGGCGATAAGCCGCCATTAGAGGATCCTTAGAATCCCAGGTGCCTGATACTTGTTGAGCCACCAAGTCTGAGTCACCAAAGCACCTCACCCGGCTTAAGCTCATCTCCTTAGCCACCCGAAGACCGTGGAGCAAAGCCTCGTACTCAGCCGCATTGTTAGTGCAAGGAAACATCAACCGTAGCACATAATGGAATTTGTCACCTTTAGGGGAAGCCAAGACAACACCAGCTCCCGAGCCCTCCAGCTGCCTGGACCCATCAAAGTGAATAGTCCAATAAGTGTTATCCGGCTTTTGCTCAGGTACTTGCGACTCTGTCCAATCATTGATGAAATCTACCAAGGCCTGAGACTTAACAGCAGTGCGTGGCACATATTTAAGGTCATGGGGTCCAAGTTCTATAGCCCACTTAGCAATTCTCCCTGTAGCCTCTCTGTTCTGGATAATATCACCGAGAGGGGCGGAACTGACCACAGTGATGGGATGACCCTGAAAATAATGCTTAAGCTTCCGGCTCGCCATAAACACCCCATATACGAGCTTCTGCCAATGCGGATACCGCTGCTTGGACTCAATGAGCACCTCACTGACATAATAAACCGGCCGCTGAACCGGATGCTCCTTACCCGCCTCCTTGCGCTCCACCACAATAGCCACGCTGACGGCTCGTGCGTTTGCCGCCACATACAGTAGCAAGGGCTCCTTATCAACCGGAGCAGCAAGGACGGGGGGCTCCGCCAGTTGCTTTTTCAAATCCTCAAAAGCGGTATTAGCTGCATCATTCCAGACAAAGTTGTCAGTTTTCTTCATCAACTGATATAAGGGCATAGCCTTCTCACCAAAGCGGCTTATGAACCGGCTTAAAGCAGCGATGCGACCTGCCAAACGCTGAACATCGTTTATACATGCCGGCTTAGCTAGAGAAGTGATAGCTGTGATCTTCTCCGGGTTAGCTTCAATTCCTCTGTCAGAAACCAAGAAGCCCAATAGCTTGCCCGCAGGAACACCAAAAACACATTTGGCCGGGTTAAGCATCATCTTGTAGACCCGGAGATTATCGAAGGTTTCCCTTAAGTCATGTATCAGGGTTTCCTCCTTGATGGACTTAACCACAATATCGTCCACGTAAGCGTGAACATTGCGCCCGATCTGTTTATGGAGACAATTCTGTACACAACGCTGGTAAGTCGCCTGCGCACACTTGAGCCCAAAGGGCATAGAGACATAGCAGAAGGCTCCAAAGGGAGTGATGAACGCCGTCTTCTCCTGGTCCTTAACTGCCATCTTAATCTGATGATACCCGGAATAGGCATCCAAGAAACTTAAGCGTGCACAACCTGCCGTAGCATCAATGATCTGATCAATACGGGGGAGAGCAAAAGGATCAGCCGGACACGCCTTGTTCAAGTCCGTGTAGTCCACACACATCCGCCAGGTGCCATTCTTCTTAAGTACAAGCACCGGGTTAGCCAACCACTCTGGGTGAAAAACCTCAACAATGAACCCGGCCGCCAAAAGCCGGGCCACTTCTTCACCAATAGCCTTCCGCCTCTCTTCGTTAAACCGTCGAAGGAACTGTCTGACCGGCTTAAATTTTGGATCAACATTGAGAGTGTGCTCAGCGAGTTCTCTGGGTACACCTGGCATGTCAGAAGGTTTCCATGCAAAGATGTCCCTATTCTCACGGATGAACTCGATGAGCGCGCCTTCCTATTTCGGGTCCAGTTTCGCACTGATGCTGAACTGCTGAGACGAGTCACCTGGAACAAAATAAACAAGTTTAGTCTCATCAGCTGATTTAAACTTCATTGCTGGTTCCTTCTCCGTGGTTGGCTTTTTCAGAGAGGTCATATCTGTTGGGTCGACATTGTCTTTATAAAATTTCAACTCTTCTGTGGCACAAACAGACTCTGCATAAGCCGCGTCACCTTCCTCACACTCCAGAGCCACTTTCCGGCTGCCGTGAACCGTAATGGTCCCGTTGTGACCCGGCATCTTGAGTTGTAAGTACACATAACACGGCCGTGCCATGAACTTGGCGTAAGCCGGCCGTCCAAATATGGCGTGGTAAGGACTTCTTATCTTGACCACCTCAAAGGTCAACTTCTCCACCCTGTAGTTGTTCTCATCACCGAAGGCCACTTCCAGTTCGATCTTGCCGACTGGATAAGCCGATTTACCGGGTACCACACCATGGAAGATAGTATTTGACTGGCTGAGGTTCTTATCAACTAGTCCCATACGACGGAAAGTCTCATAATAGAGGATGTTGATGCTGCTGCCTCCATCCATGAGTACCTTTGTGAACTTATAGCCTCCCACTTGAGGAGCCACCACTAAGGCCAGGTGGCCCGGGTTATCCACCCGGGGAGGGTGATCCTCCCTACTCCACACTATGGGCTACTCCGACCACCGTAAGTAGCGTGGAACCGCCGGCTCAACAGCATTAACAGCCCTCTTGTGAAGCTTCTCGTCTCGTTTGCACAAACTAGTGGTGAACACGTGATACTGTCCACCGCTAAGCTGCTTTGGGTTGGTCTGATAGCCCCCCTGTTGCTGTTGATGACCCTGACCAGACTGTTGATTAAAGCCCCCTTGACCGTTCTGAGGACCGGAATTTGACCCGCCGCCCGGGCCATGGAAGCCGCCGGAGCCTGAGCCGCCACCCGGACCATTGTAGTTTTTAAAGGCCTTCATGATAGCACAATCCTTCCACAGATGAGTCGCTGGCTTCTCTCTAGAACCGTGTCTCGGACAAGGTTCATTCAAAAGCTGTTCCAGAGAAGGTCCTGACCCGCCGCCTCGGGGAGGGGGCCTCCCCTTGCGTCGCTGGTTATTACCTTGAGAGTTGGTGTTGGCTACGAACTCTAGGCTGCCATCGGCCTTGCGCTTGCCTCCTCCTTGATTCCCCGGGTTAAACTGAGGACTCTTGCCATTGCCGTTCTTCTTTCCCTTCCCTGTTCTTTCATCATCTGAAGGGGGATCCTTGGTACCATCAGAATCGGCGTACTTGACAAGAGCCGCCATCAGTGTACCCATATCAGTACAGTCACGCTTAAGCCGCCCGAGTTTCATCTTTAGGGGCACAAAGCGACAGTTTTGTTCCAACATTAAGACTGCAGAGCCAGCATCCATCTTATCCGA
Organism: Aegilops tauschii subsp. strangulata; assembly: GCF_002575655.3. Classification (NCBI taxonomy): domain Eukaryota; kingdom Viridiplantae; phylum Streptophyta; class Magnoliopsida; order Poales; family Poaceae; genus Aegilops; species Aegilops tauschii. The sequence continues at coordinate 161,355,866 of NC_053038.3, forward strand.
TGAATGTATGATCTCCTTGACCCGGCGAACCCAATGGGTCGTGGATTCACCCTCCTGCTGCTTACAGTTAGTCAGATCTACGATTGACATAGATTGCCTGCAGGTATCTTTGAAGTTTTGAATGAACCGGGCTTTCAGCTCAGCCCAAGACCCAATGGAGTTCGGCGGTAACCCTTTCAACCACGTGCGGGCAGTTCCATCTAACATCATGGTGAAATATTTGGCCATGGCCGCCTCACTGACTTCCAGTAATTCCATAGCCATCTCATAACTCTCAATCCAGGCTGCAGGCTGTAAGTCTGCTGTATAGTTAGGCACCTTCCTATGTCCTTTGAAGTCCTTGGGTAGACGTTCATTACGGATAGCTGGCACCAAACAAGGGACACCCCCGGTTCTGGTAGGGATACCCGCATCAACGGACGTCGCCGGATAAGCCGGGGGGGTCTGGTAAGCCGTCAATTGAGGCGCCTGCTCCGCCTCCTGGCGTGCTTGGTCTGCTATGTAGAAGGCTCCCTTATGAGCCGGGCCATGACCAGGGGGCGGGTCATGGCGTTGGACATTACTTGAGCCGGTCGCCGAGACCATGTGCCGGCTGTAACTCAGGCTCTGCCCTGGACGAGGGGTTGAGTGGATCCTATCCCGGCTGTAGGAGTACGCCTCTTGTTGCGCCAGTGATGTATGAAGGAGTTCTCTGACCCGGCGGGTCTCAATAGCCGTCGGAGAGTCGCCGTCAACGGGCAGAGCTGCCAGCCGTGCCGCCGCGGCGACCATGTTCTCCAGCGGGTTATTATAATGGCCCGGGGGTATTGGCACATATTGAGGCGGGGCAGGGGGCACCTGGGGAGGCCCCATCACTCGTGGCTGAATAAGGGGTCCTGACCCGGGCGCAATGACTCCTGGTGGGTTACTGGATCCCGCACCCGGCGTGTGGAAGAGATTGCGCGGATCGTAAACCGGCGGGAGTCGAGACTGGGCCTTTTGATGCCTCCTTCTCATGACCTCGTTGGCCGCGTTTTGATCCATCGTGAGTTGGAAGGACTGCGCCTGAATCAACTGAGTCCGGGCGTCGAGAGCCGCCCGCTCTGCCGCCAGCCTGATCCCTTCTGCTGCAAGATCTTCTTTAGCTTTCCTCAGATCCAATTTTAACTGTGCCACCTCCGCATCATGCTGGGCTTGATCTGCCGGGTCAACTGTGGCAGTTAACAGGGCCGTCATCTTGTCCGTGAGATCCATCAGCACCTGAGCCGGGGAAGGCACTGGGTTTCCTGATCCGGCAACGGGGTCCTGAACAGGCTGCCCGCCGGCCATAAAAACTCCAACCTGACTTGGCAGCTCAAAAAGGTCCGGAATACTGTCGCCATCGGAATAACTCATGAGCTTGCCATCTTGAAGTTGGTACAACGAGTTTGACTCATCAGCGGCCGATTCGCCGTCAGAGCCGGCGGCCGCCTCATCACCAGACCCGGATGGATCAGAGGCCCCTCAGTGGATGCATCCCACAAAAGCACGCCTTAAGGCAGGCCGGGCCCGGGCGGGTCGTGCGCGCTGAGCCGTTTCGATGAGATCGGCGCGGGGATCCGGCTCGGGGCCCGGCTCACCAATCTTGCCGATGAAGACATGAATTCCACCGAAGGGGACCCGGTACCCGTACTCCACTGAGCCGGCGTCGGGGCCCCAGTCCGCATCGTCAACGTAAAGCTTGCCGCGACGACTCTTGGTCATTCGGCCCACAGCGTATCCCTTGAGCCCTTCGAAGCTGCCCTTCAAGAACTCAAATCCACCGTGTGCGTGCCCCACGGTGGGCGCCAACTGTCGTGGAATTGTCACGGCAGATGTCCTTGAGCTAGGACTTAGTCGTGGAGCCATCGCAACTAGGAAGCTTGAAGGGGTTATACGGGACAAGAAACACGAGGGTTTATACTGGTTTGGCCCCTTACGGTGAAGGTAAAAGCCTACGTCCAGTTCGAGGTGTTATTGATTAGGGTTACGATCACCAGGGAGCTAAACAGCTATGCCCGGCTCTAGATGAGGTTGTCGTCGCCCCTAACCCGCTGCCGGGTCGTCCCTTTATATAGGGAGGCTGACGCCCAGCGGCCCTTAGAGTCCCGGCCGGCTCATAAGAGTGTCCGGCTCGGACTCTAAACAATACTTGCCTTACACTACAAGTCTACTATAACAATAAAGATTGTACTACGGGCTTTAAGCCATGTCCGGGTCTCAGCCCATCTCTGGCCCATTATCTTGAAACTTAGCTCCGGGCTTCTGTCAATGACCCTTAGTGTAACCCGGCCCTCCTGGCGGGTGACTCCCAGGTCTATATCCTCAACAGAGGTGTATAGCTCTGCCAGCTGAGCTGCTGTGATGGATTCTTTGATTGGAAGGAAATGAGCCACTTTAGAAAGGTTGCCGATGACAACGAAGATAGCATCATTTCCGCGCTTGGACTTGGGAAATCCAGTCACGAAGTCCATTTCGATATGATCAAACTTCCATTCTGGGATAGCAAGAAGTTGGAGGAGATCAGCTGGTCGTTGGTGTTCTGCTTTCACTCTTCGACAGACATCACATTCATTCACGAATTGAGCAATTTCTCGCTTCATTCGAGTCCACCAATACAACTGCTTGAGGTCATGATACATCTTCGTACTTCCAGGATGAATGGACAGAAGAGAATTGTGCGCCTCGTTCATTATGACTTTCCTTAGATCACCTTTAGGAACCACAATCCGGTCCTCGAAGAATAAAGTGTCTCTGTCATCAATGCGATAGCACTTGTATTTGGAAAGACCCTTGTCGATACCACGTTTCACCTTCTTCACCATGGCATCAAGGAGTTGTGCCTCACGAATTTGATCTTCCAAAGTAGGAGATACTATGAGGTTGGCAAGAAAGCCTTGAGGAACAACTTGGAGATTCAGCTTGCGGAAAGCTTCACAAAGATCCGGTTGGAAAGGCTTGAGAATTAAGCTGTTGCAATAAGCCTTCCTGCTTAAAGCATCTGCAATGACATTGGCCTTGCCTGGAGTATATTCAATACTCGGATTGTACTCTTGAATCATTTCGACCCATCGAGTCTGCCTGAGGTTGAGGTTGGGCTGAGTGAAGATGTACTTGAGACTCTTGTGATCGGTGAAAATGTCCACTTGTCTTCCCAACAAGAGATGTCTCCACGTTATTGATGCATGGACAACTGCCGCCAACTCAAGATCGTGAGTGGGGTAGTTCTTCTCGTTGGGCTTCAACTTACGAAAGGTATAGGCCACACCTTTCTTCTCTTGCATTAACACAGCACCGAGACCTTGGAGAGAAGCATCACCGAAAAGTTCATACGGCTTGGATTCATCAGGAGGAGTCAAGACAGGAGCTGTGACTAGTTTCTCTTTGAGAGTGTTGAAAGCAACGTCACACTCAGGAGACCAGACATACTTCACATGCTTCTGGAGGAGATTGGAAAGAGGATTTGCAATCTTAGAGAAATTCTCAACGAATCTTCGGCAATAGCTTGCAAGACCAAGAAAACTGCGGAGCTGCTTGACATTCTGAGGAGGTTCCCAATCCACAATTGCGGACACCTTCTCGGGGTTAACAGCGATGCCCTTGGCAGAGATGATGTGGCCAAGGAAAAGAACTTCATCGAGCCAAAACTCACATTTAGAGAACTTCGCATAGAATTGATACTCTCTGAGCTTGTCGAGCACCAATCGCAAATGTTTGGCATGATCCTGCTTATTCTTGGAGAAGACCAAGATATGATCGAGATACACCAGAACGAATTCATTGGTATAGGGGTTGAAGATGAAATTCATCGTCCGAGAGATCACTGGAGGAGCATTGACTAGGCCGAAAGACACGACAGTATATTCATAAGAACCAAAGCTCGTTCTGAATGCTGTCTTGGGAATATCTTCTTCACGAATGCGAATCTGCTGATAACCCATACGAAGGTCAAGCTTCGAGAATACTTTAGCACCTTTGAGTTGCTCAAATAGCTCATTGATGTTGGGAAGTGGATACTTGTTCTTGATTGTCTTCTTGTTCAATGGACGGTAGTCGACACAAAGTCGGTCCGTGCCATCCTTCTTCTTGACAAAAAGAACACCACAACCCCATGGAGAAGAACTCGGTCTGATCAAACCCAGACGCTCTTGTTCATCGAGCTGTTTCTTCAATTCCTTCAGCTCGTTGGGTCCAAGCTTGTATGGACGCTTGCAAACGGGTTCAGTGCCAGGCTCTAGTTCGATAACGAACTCAACTGGCCGATGAGGAGGCATACCCGGAACCTCTTCTGGAAAGACATCTTGATACTCGCAAACGACTGGAATTTGAGAGATGGCATTCAATTCGCCCTTCTCATTGAGAGAGAAAAACCGAATGGTTTCATCACGAGCGGCATAAATAATCACATCCTCAGACGAGTGTGTCAATTGAATTTCCCTGGCAGCACAATCAAGTTGAGCCTTGTGCTTAGAAAGCCAAATATCCGAGTCACCAAGAACAATTGGAGAAGACTGGAATTTATAGTCGCCCATCTTGATGGAAACATCGGGAGCAACCAAACTAGAAGACAAAAGCTTACCCGGAGAAACAACTTGCATAACTTTGGATAAAATCTCTGTGTCAACATTGTGCTTCGATGCAAATGGGTATGACAAGAAAGAATGCGATGCACCAGTATCAAAAAGAACTTTTGCAGGAATATCATTAACTGAGAGATTACCCATTATCACATCAGTATATTCCTCCGCTTGAGCTGCATTCATCATGTTCACCTTAGCAGACTATGGATTATGCTTGACCACTGCATTGCTGGAAGATCTGACAGGAGGAGGAGGAGGAAGGCGCCTTTGGTTGAAGCACTTGTTAGCATAGTGACCCTTCTGCTGACATTTGTTGCAAGTCACCTCTGAGAGTGGACGGTGATAAGGAGCATTGGACTTTGGAGCTTGATTCTGAGACTTGTTCTGATAGCCAGAGTTGGAAGAACCATGGCCACCTTTGTTCTTCTGCTGGTAAGGCTGACGAAACGGAGGAGGAGGAGGCAACCAGAACTTCTGTTGCTTAGCTGTCACAAGTGAGGAAGAAGAAGACTGAACTGCGTCTCTGACTCTCTTCTTAGAAGCCTCACACTTGAGCTGAGCAGCCTCTTGCTTCAGTGCCATATTATAGAATTGATCGAACTGAGTAGGCTCAACAAGAACGAGAGCTAACTGCAGATCCTCTTTAAGGCCACCTCTGAAGTGATAGATCATGCTCTTTTCATCAGGAATGCCTTGTTTAGCGAAGCGAGCAAGTTTCTGAAACTGAATGTTGTATTGATACACAGACATGTTGCCTTGCTTGAGATTGCGGAACTCCTCACGCTTGCTCTCAACAACACTTTGTGGAATGTGGTGCGCTTTGAAGTCCCGACAGAAGTCAGTCCAAGTGATCACACGACCTCCTCTGGAATCTTTGTATTGTTGATACCAATCAGCAGCTTGGTCCTTGAGCTGGAAAGAAGCGAACTTGACATAGACCTCAGGCCTGACATTGCTACATTCAAAATGCTTGTTGATGTCCACGAGCCAATCATCGGCATCCGTGGCCTCGGCACAGTAGCTGAAAGACTTGGGCTGATTTGCGAGAAACTGGTTGAGAGTGGCAAAGTGAAACTGATTGTTGCCTTGACCTTGATTGCCTTGATTGCCTTGCCCTTGAGTACGTTCTTGCAAGAGTTGCAGAATCATCTGAGCATTGGCGTTGGTGGCTGCCATGATTGCTTGCCATGCCTCCGGAGGTGGAGGTGGTGGCGGAGGGTTCTGTTGACTCCCTTCATTGCGATCCGGATTCTGACGCGTTGGCGGAGCCATCCTGAAGAGGGTGACATCCGTTAGCATCTTGATAGACAAATAGACAAGTAGAATCAACGGATAGAAATTGCAACATATAGTCTTCACAATAAACATTCGAACGAAGATGAACGAATGAATTCCGTAGTAAATCATCACACTTCCATAAGTTGAGAAGCCACTTAGAAAAAGATATGGAATCAACATATGAATTTGAAGCAACTCGAATACCACAATACAAAATAAAACAAAGTATTGGCTTGCAGAATAAGCCGGAACAAACATATGATAGAGGTTTCGTCCGAAGTTTTCGTGGTGGGGCCCACACGGGCTCAACCGTACAGCACCATCATGTACAAGGCTGTGAACATGACATACGAAGCGTCCCCGAGTCGGCATAGCCATGGACTCTTTAAGACACTACGAGACCACTGTAAAATCAACCGTGGAAAGGCGGACCACTAGACGTCAAACCCCAATCTCATATCATGCATCTGTCGGAAAGATATCCTAAGGCTACTTGAATTCCCACTTATAAACTCCCGAAACTTTCTGGTTATGCAATCTGGTGTAGGGGATACAGGGGACACAATATATATCACCCAAACTAGCAATCCCTAGATCCAGCTGTATCCATCCGTCAACACATAACCAAGAAACCTTCGGAAATCGTTTACCTCAACCTTCGAAAAACATCCGTTATACAAGTTATGGCAATACTCCCGAACTCCCGCCCCAGTACTGGGTGGCGTCGAGGTGATCTCACCAACAACTGCATAAAAGAGATTTCGATGTCGGCGAAGCTCAGGTATTCCAGAACTGCAACGATAAAATTGTGATGACAACACCTCGGAGCTCAACTCCCCGGGACACTGCCACAACCCCTAAATGTCAGGAGGCACCAAGAACAATGTTCTCGTCACAAAACCATCGGAACGATTCCAAGATACCCGCGTGATCCTAAATTTTTTTTAGTGAAATTTGAGGAGAGAATAGTCAAAACTTCTACGTCAGGAGACCTCACCAGAGCAACGAAGAGACTGAGGAGTAAAAAGAATCCTACTCTCCGATATATATAATCCTAAGACTCAAAACATTTTTGTTCTAGACTCAACAACGCCAGCGATTCGATCATGCAGGGGGCTCCTAAGTCGGGGATGGCTCTGATTACCAACTTGTAACGCCCATGATGCGGCTATATCTCCCACGTGTCGAGGCACAACTTAGAGGCATAACCGCATAGTGGTTTCGTCGCAAGAAGGGTCATCTTCACACAATCCCATGTAATGAACAAGAATGGGATAAAGAGATGGCTTACAATCGCCACTTCACACAAAACATAAATATATCTCATACATCATCCAAAATACAAACATATAGACCGACTACGGTCAAAATCCAGATGAAAATAAGACAACCCCAAATGCTAGATCCCCGATCGTCCCAAATGGGCTCCACTACTGATCATCAGGAAAAGACACATAGTAACGGCCACGTTCCTCGTCGAACTCCCACTTGAGATCGACGCCATCATCTGCACTGGCATCATCGGCACCTGCAACTGTTTTGGTAGAATCTGTGAGTCACGGGGACTCAGCAATCTCACGCCCGCGAGATCAAGACTATTTAAGCTTGTAGGAAAGGATGGTGTAGTGAGGTGGAGCTGCAGCGGCAAAAGCATATATGGTGGCTAACTTGCGCAAATGAGAGCGAGAAGAGAAGCAACGGAACGGTCGTCATCTAGCAATGACCAAGAAGTGATCCTGAACACCTACTTACGTCATACATAACTCAGACCGTGTTCACCTCCCGGACTCCGCCGAGAAGAGACCATCATGGCTACACACGCAGTTGATGTATTTTAATTGGGTCATCTGACAAGTTCTCTACAACCGGACATTAACAAATTCCCATCTGCCTCATAACCGCGGGCACGGCTTTCGAAAGATAATACCCTGCAGGGGTGTCCCAACTTAGCCCATCATAAGCTCTCACGGTCAACGAAGGATAAACCTTATCCCGGAAAAAAAAACCCGATCAGTCTCGGAATCCCAGTTTACAAGACATCTCGACAATGGTAAAACAAGACCAGCAAAGCCGCCCGAATGTGTCGACAAATCCCGATAGGAGCTGCACATATCTCGTTCTCAGGGCACACTGGATAAGTCAAGCTACGAGTAAAACCAGACCTCGAGTTTCCCCGAGGTGGCGCCGCAGGCTGCTCGGTTCGGACCAACACTCGAAGGAGCACTGGCCCGGGGGGGGGGGGGTTAAAATAAGATGACCCTCGGGCTCGCGAAAACCCGGGGGAAAAAGGCTTAGGTGGCAAATGGTAAAACCAAGGTTCGGCCTTGCTGGAGGAGTTTTATTCAAGGCGAACTGTCAAGGGGGTCCCATAAATCACCCGACTGTGTAAGGAACGCAAACTCAAGGAACATAATCCCGGTATATCAGTAACTAGGGCGGCAAGAGTGGAACAAAACACCAGGCATAAGGCCGAGCCTTCCACCCTTTACCAAATATATAGATGCATTAATTAAATAAGAGATATTGTGATATCCCAACATATCCATGTTCCGACATGGAACAAACTTCAACTTCACCTGCAACTAGCAACGCTATAAGAGGGGCTGAGCAAAAGCGGTAACTTAGCCAAACAATGGTTTGCTAGGAAAGGATGGTTAGAGGCTGACATGGCAAAATGGGAGACATGATATAGCAAGTGATAGGTAGCGGAACATGGCAATAGAGCGAACAACTAGCAAAGCAAACATAGAAGTGATTTCGAGGGGTGGTCATCTTGCCTGCAAGGTTCTCAGAGTTGTCGAAAGCTTGATCCTCGTAAGCGTACTCGACAGGTTCCTGGTTCACGAACTCGTCTCCCGGCTCTACCCAAGACAAGAACACAAACAAACGGAACCACAATCAACAACGAGAAATGCGCAAGCAACATGATGCAAAACATGTATGATATGCAAGATATGATATGCGATGCATATGCGTGCTCCGGAAGGAAAATGATGAACATGGCAGTAACTTGGCAAACCAAGCATGCCACTGGAAAGATGAGATGATTTCGGTCGAAATCGATATAAAGATCACCGGAAACGGATGCACGGTTTGCAAATGGCAAGCAAAACAAGAATGACACGAATCTGCTATAAACAGCAAGATAGCACTTAAAATGCAACAAGCAACAATGCTACAGCACCCCAACATAGCAACAAAGCACATGGCAGTAATCTACAGGAGATGCTTGACAAAAGATGAACAGCGAGATACGGCTAGATCACAACATATAAAGCTCAAACAAGCATGGCAAAAATGCAAAAGATAACAAGATCACAGACAGCAGAAAACAGGGCATGGCAGTAAACAACATCAGGTAGCAATGTTCGGAGCACGAAATCAAAATGCTACAGGAACTTAACATAGAAAAACAAGGCATGTAAGAGTTCTACTAAAAGCACATGACAAAAGTCCCTTACTGACCATAAGCCAAAAAGGACCAGAAGATATGATGGCAAGCATGTAAACATAGCAAGTTTCGTTATCAGGTTTCAGACAGCAGAAAACAGAGCATGGCAGAAATAATAATATGTAGGCCTCTTTGTGAGCTTGATGCACTCACAACAGAGCAATGCACTACAAACCAAGCACACCTACAGAAAGATGGCATGTTTATGAACCTATTCATGGCAAGAACACAAGCATAGCATGTATGTGTCAACTACAATAAGCTTGGCAAAAATGGATATCATGTTAAGAAACTGCCAGAAATATTTTATAGCAAAAGTAGAGTAAGATTGAGTCATGCTATGTTACTCAATAATTGCAAACAGTTTCTGGAATGGATCAATTACACCTATAGCTACAAAACATCCTTACTGAACATCTCCAAAATATGGATGGATCTCTCTGTAGCATCAAGTTTACGTGGCAACAGAATAACAGCAGACGAGGACTTAGAGAAATCACTAAGTCCCTGAAATCGAAAATATTACGGGGCCTACTTTGCATGCTTGTGGTAGTCACCACAGAGATCAAAAAAATACATGGACTACACCACTGGAAAGATGGCATGGCATACTTCAAAACACATGTAGAGGTAATGCCCAAAAGATGCATAGATTAAATGATACAAAAATAACAAATCTCCAAGTTCTGATAAGAACCAGAGAATAACAACAACTAGCCCTCTTTCAACAGAGATTTGGGAAGCAAGATGACCTCTAATGAACATGGTGCAATTGAACAAAATGAAGAGCATCACGAGGCGAACAATTTGACATATTACACGCGCGAATCGGAGCTACATGCACGGAGTTATGGAGCTATGAACATGGCAAGATGCTGAGAAAAATCCAACACAGAAATATTGGTTGACCAGATCTGGATCAGGAGCAACAGGAGCTCGAGCTCGCCGGCTCGGCTCCGGTGACGCTCGCCGGCGACGGGAGGGGAACGAGGAGGCGGGGCGGCGGCCGGAGGGAGGAGGAGGCGAGGTGGCGGCGCCGGTCGCCGGAGTGGAGAGGTAGCCGCGGCGGCGGGGCGGCACGGCCGCGATGGCGGGGCACGGCGTGGCCGGGCGGCGGCGGAGGGCGGCAAGCGCGGCGAGGCGGCGACGCGCCGGATCCACGGACGAGGGGCGCAGGTGGCGAACGGGCCCGCGGGCTCGCGGCGGGCTTCGCGGGCCGGCGGCGGGGCGAGGACGACGGGCGACGTGGCGGCTCGGGATTGGCCGGCTGCGGCGGCGGACGTGTCCGGCCGACGGCGGACGCGTCCGGCGACGCGGAGGGAAAATATTTAGGGTTGGACTGCAGATGTATTTCGGGATGCTCACTTATTTATAGGTAGAGGGAGCTAGGAGGCTCCAACTGAGGTGCGGTTTTCGCCCACACGATCGTGATCGAACGACCTAGAGCATGGAAGAGAGTTTGGTGGGTTTTGGGCTGGTTTTTGAGGGGGTTTTTGTTGGACACTCAAATGGACTTTGCGGATGCCCGGTTAACCGTTGGAGTACCAAACGACCTCCAAATGGAACGAAACTTGACCGGTGGTCTCCGGGTGATATATTAAGGCCACTTGACAAGCCTCGGTCCATTCCGAGAAAGTTTGACACACGCACATGAAAGAAAACAAGAGGGGTGCACCGGAGGAGATAGGAGCGCCGGATTGGAAAACAGACAACGGGGAAAATGCTCGGATGCATGAGACGAACACGTATGCAAATGCAATGCACATGGTGACATGATATGAAAATGCATGACATGACAAAATACAAAACGAAAGACAAAACCCGACAACGGAGGGAAAATCATAACACATAGCCGGAAATGGCAAGAGTCGGAGTTACAAATATGGCAGGTTACATCCGGGGTGTTACAGTACAACCCACCTGGGCGTGCCAGGAGAGGTGGGCGCGCCCTGGTGGGTTGTGCCCACCCAGGGGCCCCTCTCCGGCGGGTCTTGGCTTCATAAATTCTTATTATTGAGGTAAAACAATCCTCGCAAAGTTTCGTTCCATTCCGAGAACTTTCATTTCTGCACAAAAACAACAACATGGTAGTTCTGCTAAAAACAGCGTCAGTCCGGGGTTAGTTTCAACCAAATCATGCAAATTAGAGTCCAAAACAAGAGGAAAAGCATGAGAAAAAGTAGGTATGTTGGAGACATATCAACTCCCCCAAGCTTAAATCTTTGCTTGTCCTCAAGCAATTCAGTTGAGAAACTGAAAGTGAGAAAGAAAAACTTTTACGAACTCTTTTGCTCTTGTTTGCATAAACAAGCTTAAACAGCACCTAGGTTTTCAGCCAACATTATAACTAACCATGTCAACAATAACTCTTAAAGATTATAATGACTCATATCAATAACATAATCAGCTAGCAAGCAATAATAAGATATCTCAAACAGCGACATGTTGTCAAAACAACCATGATATAATATGACAACAGTGGTATCTCGCTAGCCCTTTCTGAGACCGCAAAACATAAATGCAGAGCACCTCCAAAGTTCAAGCAGCGACTAAACATTGTAATTCATGGTCGAAAAGATCCAGTCATGATGCACCCAACATTAGCTACACACATTGCATAAATCATGACAGTTGTGCTCTACTTAGTTTCTAGCGCTTGTTTTTAGAAGGTGGTGATACAACATAAAAGTAAATAGAAAGTCCCTTCGCAGAGGGAAGCAGTGATTTGCAGAGGTGCGCTCAGTTTTTAAAACAGAGATAAATGATATTTTGAGACATGCACCCTTCTCATTCACTTCACGACCATCAGTTATCAACATCTTCCATGCTAAGCATGCTAGTGGCGGTTCCCAAGAGATAAAAGTAAAGATTTACTCCCCCTCCACCAACAATCACATTCCACGGCTTGTCCGAAACAACGGGTGCCGTCCAAACCAACAATAGTCCCGGGAGAGTTTTGTTTGATTATTTGCATTTTTGAGTTCGGGACTAGGAATTCCTATTACCACCCATTTCCTTGTGCGATGGTGAGTGAATAAACACTCGACTTGAGGATAACCTGCTTAGCACGGAAGATATCGACCACCTCCTGTCGTTCCATGAACGATCCAGGCACACAAAACAGATAATTTTTTAGAAGTTTTTAGAGGTGGCACATGCAAATTTACTTAGGACGGCAGGGTAATACCGTACATAGGTAGGTATGGTGGACTCATCTGGAATAACTTTGGGTTCAAGGTTTTTGATGTACAAGCAGAATCCCAACTTAGTACAGGCGAAGGCTAGCAATTTAGATTGAGAAGTGACCATGCATTACGCATAAGTAACATTGGTCACTAGCATGAGTAGGATATGAACACCATGAACATAAATATTATAGAGGCTATGTTGGTTTTGATTCAACTACATGCATGAACATGTACCAAGTCAAGCCGCTCGAACATTCAGAGGAGGATACCATATCATCATACTACATCACATTCATTTTAACGCAATGTTGATATCCAAGATAAATCATTATTAACTCCCAGCTACTTATGCATGGCATGAGAAACTATAATCTCTAATTGTCATTGCTAACATGTTTAATCATAATGGGTTGAAGCCTGGATACTAGGTTAAACATATTTACAGAGACAGAACAAGTCGAGTTCATACCAGTTTCTCTTTGCCACGGCCAGCTCATCGAATGTCATCATTATTGCCTTTCACTTGCACGACCGAATAATATGAAAATAATAATAATAGTGCAAGAGTGCCATGGACTAAGCTGGAATCTGCAAACATTTTATTCAACAGGAGAAGACAAGGTAAAATGTGCTCTTTATTAGTTCAACAGTTATTCATATGAGAGCCACTCAACATTTTCATCGTGGTCTTCTCCTCGATGCAACTAGAATAAAAGAAAAGAAATTCAGAGAAACACACTGAAATATTTTTGGAGTTTTTGGTTTTCTTCAATCAAGCAAAATAAGCAAAAATGAGAAAAACTATTTACACGGGAAAGCTCCCAACAAGCAAAAGAAGAACAAGGAAATCTTCTTGGGTTTTATTTTTAATACTACTACTAAGCATGCATAGAAATTAAATTACTACAACTATTTTTTTTCCTTTTTCGGAAGTTTTTCAAACACACAAGAAGAAAGCAAGAAAATAAATCTAAGCATGTATGATACAATGGAAAAGTGTGAGCAGCGACAAATAGAATGATATGTAGACATGAATATAATGTCGGTGAGAAACACGTAATCCCCCAAGCTTAGGCTTTTTGCCTAAGTTGGTAATCGATTAGTATCCTGAAGGGTACTAGTCAGCGTGGTAGCTCACGGAGGCTCTCGGTGCGGAAGCCTCGGCACGTTGTGCCGCTACCACTACTGCGTTATGAGCTCGGGCCTCACTCTCAAGAACAAAATATCTCCCCTTGCTGTGATAATCAAAGAGAGCAGGCGCAGGCAAATATGTGTCCACAACATGTGATTGGTTAAACAAGAAATTATAAGTGAAGTCATCAGCCCTTCCCTTGAGAATCTTATGATCTTTTAAGGCATCAAAATCTAAATATCGAGTGGGTAAGATAGGGTCAAAGGACAAAGGTGAAACACCCAATCCTCGTGCTAAACGTGTGGCATAAATTCCACCATAGAACCAGCCACTTTTGGCGTTATGCTGAAGTCTACGTGCAACAATTGCTCCAAGGTTATAATTCCTTTCACCAGTGAGAGCGGTGTGAATGAGGCTTAAGTCTGGCGAACAAAGTATGATGCCGTCTTGCTTGCCTACTATGGATTTCCCGTTTAATAATGCTAAATACTGGATTGCGGGAAAGTGAACACTTTTTATTCTTCCTTGTCTCACTCCTCTATTTTCACCGTAACAAAGGCTAGTCGAAAAGGTCTCATACTCAGCCTTTGCTGGCTCATCAAGCGAACCCCAAAATGGGAGTTTGCAGTGGTAAGCAAAATTCTCTAGTGAGATAGTAAATGGTTCATTATAAAGCATAAAAGACACCCTAGACTCACGTGGAAAATATTTAAATCCTTTGACAAATTATTTAGTGAGAAGATGGCGATGTTCACACTTATCTGAGAGGTAGGGACCGAGATCGGCATTGTGAACATATTGCTCAAATTCCACCTTGATGCCCACCTGCACCATATATTCATCGCAAGGCCATAAGCATGTTTTGGTGGCAGCATCTCGTGTGGAACCTTCGCTTGGTTCAACATAGGACCGACGAGCAGAACTATCACTAGAAGATGCCCCCGAGGATCGTCTCCTCGAGGAACTCCTTCCAAATAGGTTCATCATGTCCGCGTACAATTTTCTAAAAATAAAAATTTTGAGGTGACAAAAAATTTGTCAACAAAACTATAGAAAACTAATAGTAACTACTCATAGGGATACATAGATGCCATAGCAAGCATTCAAACTACTTAGAACACTAAGAATTGAACATGCAAGGATATCTACAGCAGCACCAAGAGAAGCTATTTTTTCAAAGTATAAACCACTAAAACAAAAACTAATTGGACAAATGATGGAGTCACATACCAAGCAACAATCCCCCGAAACAGTTTCGAAAACGGAGCTTCGAGCAAAGAGATCGAAATCCGCGGGTTTGAGCTCAAGAACACGGGAGAGAGAGCAATGGGGATTTTTTTTGGAGGTGAGTGATGATGTGGGCTAAAGAGATAAGTGAGGGGGCCCACGTGGGGACCACAACCCACCAGGGCGCGCCTGGGGGTCCTGTCGCGCCCACCTGGTGCACCTTCCTCTGGTACTATTTGCACCAAAATTTCTTACATGTTCAGAAAAAAAATCATATAAAATTTTCAGGGCATTCTGAGAACTTTTATTTTTGGGTCATTTTTTATTGCACGGAAAATTCAGGAAACAAACAAAACATGGCATTTTATTTTATTTAACTAATAATAACAGAGAATAAAAAGTAGGGACAGAAGGTAGTGCTTACTAAATTCATCAACTTCATACCATTGAAAAATTGATTCATCAATAAGGTTGATCAGGTCTTATTAACAACCACTTTCGATTAGCATGAAACCGAAGAACTTTCGTAAATTACTAAGTTACCTCAATGGGGATATGCATTTCCCCAACAATAACTATTTCATATTTCTTTTTGACAGTAGGTAGAGGTATTTGAAATCTTCCAATAGTGATTGTCGGAGATTTTTCAATAACATTAATACCATTCACTTGGAATTGTTTCTTCGGAAAGTGCACCATATGCTCATTACCATTGATATGAAAAGTGACCTTGCTTTTATTGCAATCAATAACATCCCCTGCAGTATTCAAGAAGGGTCTACCAAGGATAATCGACATGTTGTCATCCTCGGGCATCTCAAGTATAACAATGTCAGTCAAAATAGTAACATTAGCAACAACAATGGGCACATCCTCACAGATACCGATAGGTATGGCAGTTGATTTATCAGCCATTTGCAAAGATATTTCAGTAGGTGTGAGTTTATTCAAGTCAAGTCTTTTATATAAAGAGAAAGGCATAACACTAACACCAGCTCCTAAATCACACAAAGCAGTTTTCACATAATTCTTTTTGATAGAGCAAGGTATAGTTGGTATACCCAGATCTCCAAGTTTTTTAGGTACTCCATCTTTGAAAGTATAATTAGCAAGCATAGTGGATATTTCAGCTTTCGATATTTTGATCTTATTAGTGATGATGTCTTTCATATACTTTGCATAAGGAGGCATTTTCAAGATATCAGTCAAGCGAGTACGCAAAAAGACTGGCCTCAGCATTTCAGCAAAGCGTTCAAATTGTTCATCATCTTTCTTTTTAGTTGACTTGGGTGGAAAAGGCATAGGTTTTTGAACCCACGGTTCTCTTTCTTTACCGTGTTTCCTAGCCACAAAGTCTCTTTTATCATGCCTTTTGTTCTTATGTTGTGAGTTATCAAGATCAACAGGTGGTTCTATCTCAAACTCATTATCTGGTTCTTTTTCATTATTTGGTTGAGTGTCTTCATGAACCTCATCATTATATTTTTCATTATCACTACGGGAGTGTTCATTACCAGATTGAGTTTCAGCATCAGAGATAGAAGTTTCATTTTCGTTATCAGGAAGGTTTTCTATTTCAGGTTCACTAGAAGTGTGCAAAGTCCTATCATTTTTTCTTTTTCTTTTTAGAAGGACTAGGTGCACTGGTATTAGCTCTTTGTGAATCTTGTTCAATTCTTTTTGTGTGTCCCTCAGGATAAAGTGGTTCCTGAGTCATTTTACCTCCTCTAGTTGCAAATCTAACAACAAAGTCATGCATATTACGATTCATTTCATCAAGTAATTCTCTTTGAAATTTACCAACTTCTTCTAACTGAGTTTGAACCATAGAAGCATCTTTTCCAACACCTCTAACATCATTTGATATTCTAAATAACAAGTCACTCAACCGAGTAATCATATCAGAATTATATTTCAATTGTTTCATTACATTTGCATTGAAGTGATCTAGTTTTCTAATGTAGAGGCATTGACTAGGATGCATATTGTGAGGATTATCATTTGGGAAATGTTTCTGTACGGCATGCCAGCCGAGTGATTCGGCCGGTCAAGCGCGAGCCGTGCGATCTAGTACAATCGTGTGTCTCCTGGATGTTTCCACGTGAGACAGTTTTCAGCCTTATCCATGCGTGAGTCGCTCTGGTCCACACGTTCTCCTGTCATCTCCTACCTCTGACTTCCTTCATTCCTCACGGGGGGCGTCACTACCTGCACACGCCGCTGCCACACCCGGCTCTCTCGGGAGAGCTGGGCATAGACCCTTCCCCTTCCCTCCCCGCCAGGTAGGCCGCCCGCCCTCTGCCCCTCTTCGACGCGAGCGGGCCACACATCCATAGCCTGCTGTGAAGCCTCTCCGAGGGAGACGACGAGCATGGTTCGAACACAGCCATTGTATTTAGATGGTCATAGCAAATAGCTCATTTGGTTCCAGCAATGACGGTTGTCGGTCGCAGCAAATCACCCTCCCGTCGGAGCAAAACACGTCACCAATTGCTCGGTTCCAGCACGGCGACATGCGGTTGCAGCTTTTCTTCTCCCTAGCTCCTGCACCTCCTAGTACCGTTGTAGCTTTTTCTTCTTCCAGTACCGCGATGCAACTTTTCTACTGTATGGTTCCAGCATCGGTGGCATACGGTTGTAGCTTTCTACTGCCTGGTTCCAGCACCGGTGACATGCGGTTGCAGCTTTTCTTCTCCCCGGCTCCAACACCGGTGACTTGCGGTTGTAGCTTTTTCTCCCGCCGGTTCCAGCACCGCATACGGTTGTAGCTTTCTACTGCGTGGTTCCAGCATCGGCGACCTGCGGATGCAACGTTTTTTCTGTGATCTCGTCGTTAAGCTGCAACTGTCATCGCGGGTAGCTGCGACCGGCGACTGTTTTTTGTTGTTGGAACCTCCTGTTATTTTTGCTACAATCAACTTTTGTTGGATTTGATGTTTGTGGGATTTTTGTTGGAAAAGAGTAAATTGTTGCTGGAACCAGCTGTTTCTCTTGCTACAATCAAATTTGTTGGATTTTGATGTTTTGTGGGATTTTTGCTGGAACCAGAGTAATTTGTTGCTGGAACTGGTTGTTTCTTTTGCTACAATCAAATTTCATGGAGTTCGATGTTCGTGGGATTTTTGCTGGAACCAGTGTAAACTATTGCTGGAACCGGCTATCTCTTTTGCTACAATCAAATTTGTTGGAGTTTGATGTTCGTGGAATTTTTGCTGGAACCAGAGTAAATTATTGCTGGAACCGGCTGTTTCTTTTGCTACATCCATTCATGACAGAGATACGACCCGGCCGGGACGGCTAATGATGCCTCGTTTTGCTACAAACCATCACCGGCGTCGACCCCGTGCTACAACCGCGTTGCTTTTTGCTTCAACCGACAACCGCAAAAGCTACTAACTAGTGAGGACTTTTGCTATGCTGGGCGATGGGGGATGGCGAGCTACGTCGGGGGTATCGGGCATGAGCGCCGGCGAGCACGACGACGAGCTGTGGCCGTCGCACACCGGAGCTACAACCGTCTCGCATAGGAGCTATAACCCGCAGAAATGCGTCTGTTTGCATGGGTGAAGCCTGCAACAAGGCCGGCCGGCAAGGGCTGTAGCCGGCGAGGACGACGACCAGCGGCGGCCGGCGAGGGCGGCCGGCGAGGACGGCTGGCGAGGATGGCTGGCGAGAGGCGGTGACGGGAGAACACGCGTGGCCGGTGAGATGGACTGGAGCGATGAGATGCAGAAAAGATTCATTCGTACAAGTGCGTTGACGAAGACAACGACATATCGAACGGATCAAATTGACCCAATCGGGCGGCTGGGGCTAGTCCGGTCGAACTGTTCAGCCGGACTACCGGCGCCTATCAGCGCCCTTATCATTTTCATTGAACTTCATAAGAGAATTTACCTCTACCACCTTAGGCAGTAGTGGTGTATTAAGCCCATGTATTTCTTCAATAGGAGGTAAATTTTTAACATCCCTAGCCTTAATACCTTTTTCCTTCATAGATTTCTTTGCCTCTTGCATATCTTCAGGACTGAGATATAATATACCCCTCTTCTTTGGAGTGGGTTTAGCCAGTGGTTCAGGAATAGTCCAATCATCATAATTTTTCAATATGGTATTCAATAATTCTTCAGCTTGAGCAATAGTTCGTTCCCTGAAAACACAACCAACACAACTATCTAGGAAGTCCCTAGAAGCATCGGTTAGTCCATTATAGAAGATATGTATTTCATTTTTCTTAAGAGGAGGATTAGGCAAAGCATTAAGTAATTGGCAAAGCCTCCCCCAAGCTTGTGGGAGACTCTCTTCTTTAGTTTGCACAAAGTTAAAGAAGTCATGTAAGGCAACTTGTTTCTTATGAGCAGGAAAATATTTTTCAGAGAAGTAATAAATCATATCATGGGGACTGCGCACACAACCAGGAGCAAGCGTGTTGTACCAAGCTTTAGTATCACCCTTTAATGTGAAAGGAAATAATTTGAGAATAAAGTAATAGCGAGTTTTCTCATCATGAGTAAAACGGGTGGCTATATCATTCAACTTAGTAAGATGTGCCACAACGGTTTCAGTTTCATAACCATGGAAAGGATCAGATTCAACCAAAGTAATTAACTCTGGGTCGACAGAGAATTCATAATCCTTATCATCAATAAAGATAGGTGAATTAGAAAACTTCGGATCACATTTCATTCTAGCATTCAGAGATTTTTCTTTATACTTGCATAGTAATTTCTCTAGATCATCTCTATCATTGCAAGCAAGAATATCTCTAGTTGCTTCTTCACTCATAACATAACCTTCTGGTACCTTAGGCAATTCATATCTAGGAAGGCTAGTTCTAGCAGGTGTTTCAGGAGTTTCAGTTTCAAGATCATCATCAGATTCAAGAACATCATGTTGTATAACTCTAGCAATTTGTTCATCAAGAAAATCACCAAGTGGCGCATCATCATTATCAAGCAAGGTGCTAGCATCATCATAAGCATCATTCGTAGTAGAAGTAGCATCATCAATAACTTGCGACATATTAGAATTCATAGCATGTGGTGGTGTTGCAAGTTTACTCATAACAGAAGGTGAATCTAAAGCAGAACTGGATGGCAGTTTCTTACCTCCCCTCGTACTTGAGGGAAATACCTTAGGCTTAGGATCCTTCAGATTCTACATAGTGATAATATGATAATAATCCCAAGTGACTCAAAAAATATAGCTATGCTCCCCGGGAACGGCGCCAGAAAAAGGTCTTGATAACCCACAAGTATAGGGGATCACAACAGTTTTCGAGGGTAAGTATTTAACCCAAATTGATAGATTCGACACAAGGGGAGCCAAAGAATAGTTGAAGGTATTAGCAGCTGAGTTGTCAATTCAACCACACCTGGAGACTAATTATCTGTAGCAAAGTGATCTGTAGCAAAGAAGTTTGATAGTTTTGATAGTAGTGACAGCAGCAACGGTAACAGTAACAGTGATAGCAATAATTTGTAGCAAGTGTAACGGTGATGATAGCAATAGTAACGTAGTATGATCAATAAGGATAAATTCGTAGGCATTGGATCGGTGACTTGTTGGATGATATTCATCATGTGACAGTTATAACCTAGGGCGCTGCGGCACTAGCTCCAGTTCATCGATATAATGTAGGCATGTATTCCGTAAATAGTCATACGTGCTTTATAAAAGAACTTGCATGACATCTTTTGTCCTACCCTCCTGTGGCAGCAGGGTCCATATTGGAAACTAAGGGATATTAAGGCCTCCTTTTAATAGAGAACCGGAACAAAGCATTAACACATAGTGAATACATGAACTCCCCAAACTACGGTCATCACCGAAAGTGGGCCCGGTTGTTGTCACTTCGGGGTTGTTGGATCATAAGTGTAGTAGGTGACTATAACTTGCAAGATCGGATCTAAAACATGGATATAATGATGAATTCATAAACGGTTCAGATCTGAGTTCATGGCACCCGGGCCCAAAGTGCAAGCATTAAGCATGGCAAAGTCATAGCAACATCAATCTAAGAACATAATGGATACTAGGGATCGGGCCCTAACAAAACTAACTCAATTACATGATGAATCTCATCCAACTCCTCACCGACCAGTGAGCCTACGAAGGAATTACTCACTCCTAGTGGGGAGCATCATGGAATTGGCGATGGAGAAGGGTTGGTGATGATGAAGAGCGAAGATCCCCCTCTCCGGAGCCCCAAACGGACTCCAGATATGCCCTCCCGAGGAAGAACAGGGCTTGGCGGCGGCTCCGTCTCGTGGATCGTGATAATTCTTTCTCCCTGATTTTTTCTGGAAATATGTGATTTTATAGTATCAGGGGGTCGTCAGCGGGGCCACCAGGTGGGTAGAACCCACCTGGGCGTGCCAGGAGAGGGGGGCGCGCCCTGGTAGGTTGTGCGCACCCAGGGCCCCTCTCTGGTGGGTCTTTGCTCCAGAAATTCTTATTATTGGTATAAAAAAATCCTCGCAAAGTTTCCTTCCATTCTGAGAACTTTTATTTCTGCACAAGAACAACACCATGGTAGTTCTGGTGAAAACAACGCCAGTCCGGGGTTAGTTTCATCCAAATGCAAATTAGAGTCCAAAACAGGAGGAAAAGCGTGAGAAAAAGTAGATACGTTGGAGACGTATCAAACTACAAGCTGAAAGACATCGATCAGTTGTGCTGCAACAAGAAGCGGAAGGACTGCGGAAGTCCCTAGAGCATTCAGATGCATAGTTTCTGGTGCAACAACAAGCGTTGGAGGATTTTAGTGCCAAACAGGACAAAGCTAATAAGCTTTCTAAGCTTATTGCGAGCAAGGTGGATACCCAGGATAACGTTTCTTTAGCTTTTCTGAAGTTGTTTCAGTTATGCTCTTGTTTTGCTGCCGCATTTATTTGCACTGGTGGCCAATTTTGATGGCCAGTGTATGTTATATGCTGATTTGTGCCTTATATTTGCACTGGTGGCGAACTTTGATGCCTAGTGGATGTAATATGTGTAATAGCTGTAATAGGCTAGCGTTAGTTGCTTGCTTATTTATTTCCTTATTGTCTTTGTTTAGTTGTTTGCTTGTAGTCGCTGCAGTTATTTTTCTGCGTTTTTCTAGTGGCCACAATAACCTATTTTTTGTAACTAGGCCACAATAATCATGGCAACACACGGAATGTTGTAACCATGGGCCTCCTGCGGGCCGTAGGATCCATGGGCCTTCTACGGGCCGTAGGATCGATGGGCCTTCTACGGGCCGTAGGATCCATGGGCCTTCTACGTGTCGTAGGATCCATGGACTTTCTACGGTTCGTATGATCCATGGGCCTTCTACGGGCCGTAGGATCCATTGGTCTTCTACGGGTCGTAGGATCCATGGGCCTTGTACGGGGCGTATCATCATTTCGCCAAACATGGGTCGTACTATTCGTGGACCATAACGAGCCGTTAATAGGACGTATTTGATAACTGTAGCACCCCGGCTCAGAAAAACTGGAACGCCCCGTATTCCAGCCCAGAGATCGAGGAGAAGTCTTTGGAATACGGCACTGCTTAGCGTAGAACAAATCAGCTCTATATTACATGCTATGTGGGATACAAGGGGGATTACATCAGCACGGCAACACTACGCCTACCACGGTTGCTCCATGCAAGCAGCAGAACAACACGATGCAGCGGAATAACTCTAGCAGTGGAACAGCGGCGACGGTGATGAACTCCACTCCACAGGGAGTCTGACTGGAACGCTTATCCTAGATCGCAAACAAGGAATCCACGGCAAACAAGCAATCAAATCCGGCATGGCCTGCAAACTGGCATGACACGCCAGGTCAGTACATTGAATGTACTTGCAAGCTCACAGCAACCAAGAGCAATCAAGACAGACAACAGCATGCCAATTACAGGTTAACAAGGATTAACATGATACTATCAGATTAATCATAGCATGAACAAGATAAACATGATACAGCAAAACAATATGAGCATGGCACAAACATATGAACATGATGATACTAGCATGCAACATGATGACACTATCATACACAAACTTACACTTCTCGGGTTACCTTGTAACCATCTCATGCATCAATTACCATCACGGACATCATACGATCATCTCATGATCCAATCAAGCTTGGTATTACAATACCGTAGTAATCATTAATGACCACAAGGAGCTTGACCTTAAACCTTGACTCTCGCATAACACCACAAATATCCAACAACTCGGTATACTCGATACCACGGTGATCATCTCACGATCACAATCTACCTCTTTCTCATCATCTAACCAGGGCTGTTATTAAGCACATTATTATTATTACTGTTGACCCATAGTGTGACCAACTACGAACTGGGCCGTTATCCGCAGGCACGGGTATCGATAGATTTAACACACACTATGCAGACGTTAGCACACTGTACCCACACCACGTAACCCATGGCCTCACACTCCCATTCAGGTGGACCAACGGTGTTTCGACAAAACCAATCTACTGCCATGACACTCTCCCGGCCACTCCGACCAACTCCCCTTTGGGCTAAGTCATGGGTGGCCCCGTGCCTACCAAAGGCATCAATGACCACCGTCATTGCAAAACAATAAACGGTCCCAAACGGGGACATGTGCACATAACCAAACTCAGGCTCACAAGGCTTATGCCGTCCTACCCGGCCAAGGTAGTGCCCACGCATAACCTTCCCTCGTTGGAGGCACCGGCGAGAGGCATGACAATAAACCCGGTTAGGACCTCCCCATAGAAGGCAAATGTGGCTGCACTAGTCAGCTCGATATGGTGGCACCATGACTCACCCAACAGTTGTTCAAGTTCATTTAAGTCTGGTTAAATTTGAATGCAATAAGTTGAGTCATATTAAAATACATGATGCAACTATAATGCATGTGCATGATATCAACATAAGCATGGAGGTGCAACATAATCATCGAGCATATCAACAACATTAAATAATATATCCGAATGAGCAGGGCATATTGATGAGCATGAATATCACAAGCATGACACTACGCAAAGCATAACATGATCACTAGCATCAACGATTAATACCAAGCAAGAACATCGCAATAATACTACCAAGTAAGCTTGTAAACAACTAGATGCAAAGGAAACATGGCAATATGAAAATAATACTATCAAGTAGTTCATGATAACAAAGTGCAAGAAAGCATAGCCTGATAGTGAACACAAATCCATAAGCATCACCGAAACAACGATAACCGTATCAAAACAAGCAGACATTTATTAAATATTCAAGTTGAAAACCATAGGTACTGCATGGCCATCATGCAAGTGGGTGTTGTGGCTTGCCTGGGGATGAAGAATGCACCGGGAAGAAGTGCGGAAAGCTCGCGGAACGATTCGCCAGAAAAGATTCTCTCTCGGAAGGGGCTGATAAGGGGCAAGGGAGAAATGGTCATTTTCATTATGTCAAACCATAGCGAAAATGATACCAAAAGTTCGCGCTCGAATAGACAAATATGTAGGCTTTGGATTCTCCTCAATCGCATATGTGGTTGAAAAGTTATAGCCCGACGAAGTTCAGGGACTAATGTATTAAATAACTTCTACAAACACGCCCCTGGCTGGAAAACCAGAAAGCGCCTTCTAGAGGAATACGCCTTCGCTGCGCGAAAGCGCATTCCGAGTCCAAGAAGAACTATAGTGTGTTTTCAGTAAACTGAAAGCATCTTCTCAGAAAAGCGTCTCCAGTTACGCTGACTGGACATGGGTTGGTCAACGGGTAGCCCCTGACGGGTGGGGTCGAGGGCGATGCGGGGCCTGCCTAGCCAGGGGCTAGCCTTCAACCTCCAGCACGCGCGCGGCCGATGCAGGGGCTCACCCCGACGGCGCTCACCGGCAATCCCGGCCACCATTCGGAGCGTGCGACCTATCCAGACGCTCAGGAGGACAAGGCGGATCTATTCCCGGCCTTGGAAGTCGGTGTAGGATCCATTGGTCTTCTACGGGCCGTAGGATCCATGGGCCGCGTACGGGTTGTCGGCGTTCGGGGAATGGGGGTCCCCAGACTTGCCTGCCTGCGGCCCACAGCGTGGCCCATCTTCACCAGCAAACACTCAAGACCCTCGCGAGGGGCCAAGCCTCGCGAGGCGGACGACACAAGACCTCCTCAGGGGCGGCCTCGCTAGGCTGGCTCGCGAGGAGCGAAGAGATCAAGGCGAGGGTCACCTCGTGAGGTTCCCGTGATGTGAGCCATGACGACCAAGGCCAGGCGGGCGCTAGGCGGGCACCAACGGGCGCAGAGTACCCATTGCCTCTTTGGCACTAAAGGGGCAAGCACAGGCAAGGAGTCCCGAGGCATCAGGCAAAGGTTTCCATATCGGTGCAATGAGACCAAGACCAGCAGGACGGAGGTCATCGCGGAGCCCACGACAGTGTCACCACCAGAGCCTTTGCCAGGCGAAGACCAGCTTTTGCCAGGATAGCTTGTACTAGGTGTCCCCCTTCAAATTGGCCGTTGTGGGATCCCTTCCCGCCTAACATTTGGGGAGAGGACCCGGGCCTCTATAAATAGGACTAGCCATCACCTTAGCATTGGACGGATGATTCAGTTCACCCTCAACCACACAAGCTCACCGAGCTCAAGAACACCTCTCCTCAGGTGGCTGTTCTTCCCTTGTACTTGTTGATCCTCAGCCTACAAGGCAATCCACCACACCACACTGGAGTAGGGTATTACACCACATCGGTGGCCCAAACCAGTATAAACTCTTGTGTCCCTTGTTCTTCGAGTTCGCCGTGCCGAGCTTTGAGATCGTGGCGAGTGAGTGAGCTAGGGGGAGGGAGAGATCTTCATGCACACCCTAGAGTTTGAACCTTAAGGGTTTTGCCGGAACTTGAAATCCTACATTTGGCGCGCCAGGTAGGGGTGCGCTGAAGCTTTCCTTTCGTTGATCCACGCTCCACCACCTCCACGCTTTGTCCCCATGGCCGGTGTTGCTCCTCCAGCTGGGACGACGGACGCCCATGATGGCGCCATGGGGCTAAGACTTTGTGCCCCCGCCTTGCGGCGGGTACAGTGGCCGCCCAAGTTCAAGCCGGAGATGTCGCCGAGTTATGACGACGTGGTGGACCCGTCGGCCTTCCTGCTGGCATACGAAGAGGCCATCCAGGAGGCTGGGGGCGATGACAAGGTCATGGCCAACTAGCTTCCCATGGCCCTCGCAGGTGCACCGCGCGCCTGGCAGCTGACTCTCCTGGGATCTTCAATGGCATCTTGGGGGAGCTGCGCGGCCTCTTCGTCGCGCGCATCGCGGCACCGACGCCCATCGCCGTCGCAGCCTTCCTCGGCGGCTCACAAGCACCGCCTCGGACTGTCACACCAAGCAGTTCTTTCGCCAGATCGGCGCCGCTTCCGGGCAGCAAGGAGCTCTCCCGAGTTGGGAGGCGCCCAAGGCCGACCTCACCTTCGACTCAGGGGATCACCCCGTCGCCGCCACCAGCTCGGGTGTGCTCCCAATGCTTTGCACGCCCACCATCTGCAATGTGGCCATCACCAAGACCAGCATCGACGGTGGAGCCAGCCTTAATGTGCTCTCCGTGGAAGCTTTCGGCTTGCTTCATGTGCCACACGAATGGCTTCGTCCCATTAAGCCCTTCTCCGGGGTCGGTGGCGGCTCCGCCTACCACCTGGGGCAGATCCGCCTTCCTGTGACCTTCGGCACTCGCGACAACTACCGCACCGAGCTCATCGACTTCGACATCACCCGCATTGCCCTCCCGTACAATGCCATCCTCGGGTACCCGGCTCTGGCTCAGTTTATGGCGGCAACTCATCCGGCCTACAACCTCATGAAGATGCCGGGGAGCAAGGGCATCCTCACCATAGCTGGAGACACCAAGGAGGCTCTGGCGGCACTCAAGCTTGCCCTCAAAAGCGCCGTAGCAGCTCGCTCGGCCGACGAGGCCACCCCCGGAGCTAAGGAGGCCACACCGGCAAAGAAGAAGCAGCTGTTCACTCAAGATCGGGCCAAAACCAAGCAAGTACCGGTCGAGGAAGGTAGACCCTCAGGAGACACCTTCACTATAGGCGGCAACCTCGACCCGGATCAAGAGAAGGCATTGGTGAAGTTCCTGCGCGCGAACAAGGAGGTATTTACCTGGGAACCCAAGCAGCTGGTAGGGGTCCCGAGGGGGGCGATCGAGCATCACTTAAGGGTGTGCCCCAATGTGCGCCCTGTGAAGCAGAAGGCGCGGCGACAGTCCACGGAGAAGCAGTCCTTCATCGTCCAGGAAACCCGCAAGCTGGAGGCAGCGGGTGTCATTCGTGAGGTCCGGTACCCGGAGTGGCTGGCGAACCCCGTCGTCGTGCCAAAGAAAGGCGGGAAGGAGCGCATGTGTGTCGACTTCACCAACCTCAACAAGGCCTGCCCCCAAGACCCGTTCCCGCTTCCACGCATCGACCAGATTATCGACTCCACCACCGAGTGCGACCTGTTGTGCTTCCTGGACGCGTTCTCGGGCTACCACCAGATCAAGATGGCAGTGGAGGATGTGGAGAAGATGACCTTCCTGACCCCATGTGGGGTGTACTGCTACACTTGCATGCTGTTCGGGCTGCGCAACGCAGGTGCGACCTTCCAGGGGCTGATGCACATCGCCCTGGGTCAGCAGCTCGGGAGAAATGCTGAAGCCTATGTTGACGACATCATGGTAAAATCTCGGGAGGCGAGAACTTCGATTCAGGACCTGCGGCTCAACCCAAAGAAGTGCGTGTTCAGTGTTCCCTCCGGCAAGCTGCTGGGCTTCCTCGTGTCCGACAGGGGGATCGAGGCTGACCCGGAGAAGGTCAAGGCGATAGAAGACATGAGCCCGCCACAAACTCTCAAGGAAATGCAGAAGCTTGCAGGCTGCATGACCTCATTAGGGCGCTTCATCTCCAAGCTGGGGGAGCGCGCCCGGCCATTCTTCAAGCTGATGAAGAAGAAGGGCTTGTTCGAGTGGACCCCGGAGGCCGACCTGGCGTTTCAAGACCTCAAGAGATACCTGACCAGCCCTCCAGTGATGGTGGCGCCTCGTCGCCTTGAGCCCCTAGTGCTTTACCTCGCCACCACTCCCTACTCCGCCAGCGCGGCGCTAGTGGCGGTCCGGGAAGAGCGCCAGGCCAAGAATCCGCCGCGCCGTGCCACACCTCCAGCTGGGGCGATACGGCACCAAGAGGCTACTACAAAGGCTGCAACAACGCCAACGAATGATCAGGCCCAGCAAGACGGTGTTCTCGGGCCTGCAGAGGCCCCAATGGGCGACCAGGCTCCTGGGGTCCCATCGCCTCAGGAGACGCCCCAACCTCCGGCAGACGCAGGCTCCATCGACGCTCCCACCCTCGTCGAGCACCCGGTGTACTTTGTCGGCACGGTACTACAGGATGTGAGGGCACGGGACCCCATGCCTCAAAAGCTCTTGCTCGCGCTCTTGGTGGCCTCGTGTAAACTGCGTCACTACTCCCAATGTCACCCAATCAAGGTCGTCTCGTCCTACCCGTTGGAGAGGGTACTTGTCACAGCCCCAGATCAGCCCTTGTTTGACTTTTGCTTGTTCCTCATGTCATCATGTTTAATTTTCAAAGAAACTTGAAATGGGGATGTTGAAACCCTAGCACCAAATGCATTCAACTAGGTTCAAGTAAAAAATATTTTCAATGAACCCAAATGCCCTTTAGAAAAGTTCATGATTTTTGTTAAAAGGTGAAAACCCCTGCCAAAAATGATGCACCTATTTCTAGGCCATCCTGGATTTTGAATTAAATCTTATTGTATTTGACTTTTGGGCATTTAAATGCTATAAATAATTTAAATGTTCAAATAATGTTGGAACTATTTTTGGGCCACTGAAATAATTCAGCAAGTGTCCATGAATATTTTCAGGATTTTAGGAAATGCCTTGGTATTTTTCCTAAGCTCAAAACAGAGGCAAATAATTAGAAAACAAAAACAAATTAGCAAACAGAAGAGGGAGAGAAAGTTACCTGGACCTACCTACTGTGCAGCCCACTTCGCCGGCCCAGCTGGCGGCCCAGCCCACCAGGCGCTCTCCTGTCGCCTTCCTCCTCGCGCCAGTAGGCGAGGGCGCGTGCCCGACGCGCGCAGCTACACGCCGCGGCCACCTCCTCCCTCCCTGCCTGCCTGGCTCCGCCTCGACGCGTCTGGACGATGCCACGCGACCCCCAGAGCCGTCCGGCTCTCTCTCGCTCTCCCCCTCCTCTGTTCTTCCCGCCCGAACGCCTCCGTCGCCGCCGCTCGCCACCACCGCGGACACCGCCATCCCGGCGACGCCCTGAGATGCCCAAGAGCTCCGCCTAGTATCCCTCTTCCTCCTCGTCGAGCTGTGCAACGCCGGACGCCCCGAGTGCCTCCACATCGTCGTCTTCAACCTCCCAACGCCGGAGATCCCTCTCGCCGCCCCGCTCGCTCCGGTGCTTCCCCGAGCACGCCGAGGCCACCTCTGCACTCACTGTGAGGCTCCGGTCCTTTTCCCCCTAACCACCTCGTCGATTTCACCCTGTAGCTGCCGTCCTCATGAGCTCCGAAGCTCGCCGCCGTCAGGCCACATCGCCGCCGCGGCCAGAGCTAGCTATGACCGCAACCAAGCACTGCAACATGCTCAGCACGCCGTCAGGAGCTTGGAACACTCAACCATTGCTCCTGCCGTGCACTGCAGCGTCGTTTCGTCGGTCCCGTAGCCCCGGCCGCCGCTAACCTCAACGCCGGCGCTACTTCCGGCCACCCCACGGCCTCCCGCTTGTTCATTGGATGGGCGCGAGCGCTAGATACCCATAGCACCCATCCGCGCGTCGAATGGATGCCGGAGCCGCGATTCCGGCGTGCCTCCGCCGTGGCCAGAGGTCACCGGCGGCTAAGCGCCGGCCTAACCCCGATTAGGCTAGTGCTAATGATGCCCTGTGCAATTGACATGCGGGCCCCACTGTATAATTAACCATCTAACAAAAATAGATTGAATTAATCTAAGTCTAGTGGCCCCACGTGTCAGTTTGACTACGCTGACGTGGCCGTTGACCTGGCCCCACTGGTCAGCCTCTGTTCCTTCCCTGTCACACTGACGTGCGGACCCCACTGGTCAGGTTTGACCTGACTGGGTTAGTTGACCTGCTGACGTCACACTGACGTCAGGCTGACGCAGTAAAGCATTATCTGGATTTAAGTTTATTCAGGAAATTCCAGAAAATAGTATAAACTTCTAAAAATCATATAAAATAAACCGTAGCTCAGAATGAAATAATTTATATATGAAAAATTATCAGAAAAATGCAATCTATCCATCTGTATCATTTTCATGCATGTCAAACTAAGTTATACCTGCTGTATAGGTGAAAACATGATAATGCACTATTTGAATTCATAGTTTGAATGTGAATTTGAATCTTTGGTTCAAATCAACTCAAACCATTCTGCTCTAGCTTGCATTAGCCCAAAACACATTCATATTGCCATGTCATAGCATCCATCATATTATGCATTGCATTGATCGTGCCCTTCTCTGTTTGCCGGTAATCGTCCCCTCTCAGTAGCCGATGCTCCGATGACGTGATCGATGACACCGATGAAGAACTATAATATCTTTAGAAGTGCCAGGCAAGCATAACCCCCTTGTTCATTCTGATACAATCCCACTCTCTCGCTCCTGCTCTCTTTTACTACATTAGGACAACAACGATTCAACTGTTACTTGTTGCGGTAGTTGAACCCCTTATCCTCTGCATGACCTGTCATTGCCACAGTAAATAGATAAAACCCACTAGCATGAGTAGGAGTTGTTTGAGCCCTGATGTGCCTACTCATTCATGCTTGTTTGTCATGCCTGCTATTGCTTAGAGTTGTGTCAGGTCTGATTCATCGGGGATGAATTGGAAAGTTGTGAACATGTCCTACTGTGTGTGAGCCAAGTGTGTGAACACGATTTGGTAAAGGTAGCGGTGAGAAGCCATGTAGGAGTACATGGTGGGTTGTCTCATTGAAGCCGTCCTCAGGAACTGAGTTCTGTGTTTGTGATCCATGATACAGTTACTACCACGCATTGGGCCCGAAACCAATGGACCCTCTCGGCTTCTTAATCACCCTTGTCCTCTGTCCAGGAGTTGCAAGTAGTTTCTGGTGTTTGTAGTATGCTGGAGGCCGTGGACAGCGCTGACCGAGGGGTGGGCTGTGATGCGGTAGGCATGTGGCATGGTGTACCGGGCGCCCGTTTGGTGTCTCGGGAACCCTGCACACATCGTTCGGGGCCGTATGTGGAAACCTCGGCCGGACTCCCTGCGGATGGAACCTGAATAGGCGATAAACCTGGACTAGAGACTTGAGTGTTTAGGTAGGCTGTGGCCGACTCCCTCGCCAGGCTTCCGCTTGAAGGTTGCCGAGGTACACGACGTGTACAAGGTGGTAAGTGGCGAGAGCGTGTGTGACGAAGTACACCCCTGCAGGGTTAACATCATCTATTCGAATAGCCGTGTCCGCGGTAAAGGACTTCTGGGTTGCCTATAACAGTTCATAGACAAGTGAAAGTGGATACTCTAAAATGCGCAAGATAAGCGTGAGTGCTATGGATGGCGTTCTCGTAGGGAGACGGGAGCGGGTCCATAGTGGAGTATTGATTTGGTGAATATGTGGACTCGTGTGCGCCACCTCAAAAGAGTTGCTTGCAGTCGTAGTTAGGATAGCCACCGAGTCAAAGCTGGCTTGCTGCAGTTAAACTCCACCACCCCCTTTGTTGATACCGATGCATATGTAGATAGTTCTGATGTAAGTCTTGCTGGGTACATTTGTACTCACGTTTGCTTATTTTATGTTTTGCAGAGAGACGTCAGTCTCGCTAGTAGTTCCGTGTGGACTTCGACGTTTAGCTTGATACCTCAGCTACGATCTTGTGCCCTCGGCAGGATCTAGTAAATAGTCAGGCTTCTCAGCTTTTTTTTCATTTGTAGATGTCTGTACTCAGACATGTTGAGCTTCCGCATGTGCTTTGACTTGTATGCTCTGAATGTTGGGTCATGAGACCCATGTTTGTAATATCTGGCTCTTCGGAGCCTAATGAATAAATACTCTGAGTCGTAGAGTCTTGTTGTGATGCCATGTTGTATTTGCACATATCGAGCATATTGTGTGTATGATTGAAATGCTTGGTATGTGTGGGATCCGACAATCTAGTTGTCTATCCTTAGCAGCCTCTCTTATGGGGAAATGTAGTCTAGTGCCTCCTTGAGCCATAGTAGTCCGCTACAGCCCGGTTCACCGGAGTCCTGCTAGCCCAGCACTACTGCTCCGGAACACTTGACTGGCCGGCATGTGATTCACTTCGTTCCTGTGTCTGTCCCTTCGGGGAAATGTCACGCGGTGACATCCGGAGTCCTGCCTGGCCTGCTATAGCCCGGGTTCCCGGAGTCCTGTTAGCCCAGTGCTACAGCCCGGATTCGCACGCTGCTGACCGACATGTTCGATGTTGATTCATGTATGCCTGTCCCCATACGTTAGTGCCGCTTTGGGTTCACGACTAGCCATGTCGGCCCGGGTTCTCTGTCATATGGATGCTAGCGACATTGTCATATACGCGAGCCAAAAGGCGCAAACGGTCCCGGGCCATGGTAAGGCGACACCCGAGGGAGTACCGTGCGTGAGGCCGCAAAGTGATATGAGGTGTTACAGGCTAGATCGGTGTGACTTGGAATCGGGGTCCCGCCAGCGTTGGTATCAGAGCCTGACTGCCTGTAGGTTTACCAAGCCAAACTGGTCGAAGTTGAGTCTAGAAATGCTTTAGTTATGTAAGGGAATTGATTGTGGAAGGGAACGTAAGGCTCTTTTTACTCCTTTACCTTATGCCCTTCTGATCTGAGTCACCCTCTTCTCTTCTACGGGGATTAAGAACTAGGCTTCTCTTCTCTCTATCAGGTTCACGTGTTACTAATCCGTAGACTCATAGGATTAATGGACTTAAGCCTCAGTTCAGTTCCTACTACTTCCGTATGTTGACCATTGATCCCGGAAGTTTATATTGTGATGTTGAGTGGTCATGCCACTATTTTGCAGGATGTCTCAAGTATTTTTGAGCATTTACAGTCGTTATGCTGTCCAAGTCATCCCAGGTTTCTAAATAGTCCGATGCATTTGCAATCCCTTCTTTCCGTTCTCGATGTTCCTTTGGGCCAGATTAACCACACTAATCGTTGAGTTGAGGTACTCTTTTGCCTTGACATATATGTTGGAGTTATTATTACGACCCTAGGTGTCTTAGAAGATTACCTAGTAAGCTAGCTATGCTTGTATTCCCAGTGTGCAGATTCTGGCCATTATTCTCGAAAGCATCCCGTGATGCCATCTAGTTATTAGGCATTCTACTTCTGGGTTCTTGAGCCCAAGATTCACTCCACTTACCTCCTGTTGATAGTGTTTGCTAGTTCCCTTAAGTTATTAGTAACCTTTGCATTAGTCCTCGAGGTCCGAGGTATATCGTTCTTCTAAATACCATGAACCATTCTTGGCAGGAGTTCGTTTGAACCAAAAGGTCATGACCAGAGTGCTCTTAATGAGTTCTCCATTCTACATTGTGAATCTGCCAGTTCTACCCTTTCTCCATGGGTTATCCGGAAGAAATGTTGAGCTTCACCCGACATACTAATCTATGCATCCACAACTCAGAAAACCATATGTTCCTTTGAGTTGTCCCTCTTTAGTTATTTTCTGGCCCTCGTCTATCAATTGATAGTCAGGAGTAATTGTGCATTTGTGTTATCGATGCCTATTATTCTGGTGGTCTGTCAAGCCATTCTAATCCGGAATGACTAGGAGAAACAAACTCCAGTACCTCGTCCATCTCTGGGATTGGGTCAAAGTAGTTGTATTCCGCAGATCAAATGCCTAACCAGCTTTTGTTCTGTTCTACCTACGAGTATTACCCTCTTTATGTCAGGAATCTCATGAGGATTGCACCAACCCTCATGAATTCTTGTTGCAGTGATACTTCTGGCCATCGTTATTCATTCCTCGGTCTCCGTATTATTGTAACCGGAATACTGATAAGTGAATCGTGGTGTGTGAAATCTATACTCCTAGCAATTCCGTTGCTTGGTAGTTAAAGGACAATAATTTCATCCTTAGCGTGTTGCTTATCGAATCACCATTCTGAGGTTGATCGTGCTACCTAGTCCTTATTTTTGGTGCACTCTTCAATCAATGAGTTAGGATTTTTGTCAAACCCTTGCTCAGTTGATCATATCGTCTTGCCCCGAAAAGCAAGATTGTTCTCGATCTTAATAACAAGTCGGTGGATCGTGATTTTCCAAATATCTTCTTGGAAGTACCACCAGGTTGTCCCTGACCGATATGTTGAGTTTGTGAACAAGTTGGTTTTCCAATAAACCACCCCTTCTCCAAGAATCTGTGTTGGATACCCCTGAGCTAGTTGGTCAAGCTAAACAACAACTTGGAGAGTTGGAAGATAAAAGGTTGGCTAACTTAGTTCATGTTAAGGGATATATTTGCGTGTGTTGAAGATAGATGATATCTTCATCGATTGGTCCCTGTGATCAGTTGTTGGACCTATTGTCGTATCAAGACCTTGATTTGAGTATGGGCTATCATCAAATCAAATCAGGACCAACGATGTTCATAATGTTGTCTTACTCGTGGTTGATCCCTCGAGCATACACCATTATATCTTTTGGGTCTGACCAATGCTATCACTTGTTCACATAATTATGGAATTCCATCTCCATGGAAACCTGGATGAAATGTTGTTGAGCCCATCAGCAACACTGCTACCTTCTCCATGACTCGTGTTGAACATCCAGCTAGTATTGGAAACTTTATAAGCATTATCTTCGTGTTCCGTCATGAAGCATATGTTGGATGAAAGAAGTGACTTACTCTGATTCATGTGCATTAGATGCAAGTTGCCGCCGTGGATTCGAGAAAGTTGTTTTGCTTCCTCTGGAATCATCCCAAGTCAGTCATGCATATGTGCGAAGTATACCGTGGTTTGGAGACTTGCAACCTTCATTCGATATGTATCCTTAGCACACCAAGCCACTAACTGACTTGTTTAAGGAAAAGGAGTTCCTTCATAAGAGCTAATCCGGACTTATGAAAGGACTTCGATATCCTCGTTGATGGTTCCCAACCAGAACCCGGTAGTGTTTTATTATAAGACTACCATGTGATCATGCTTGTCTGGGACAACGTGCTCACATGTATGTAGCAGAACCAGCTCATGTTTTGGAGCTTGCTATCGTAGTTCATCCCCTGAGAATCTCGCAACATCATCTCGTCGATTTGTGTTGCAAACCTTCATTTTTCTTCCTAGACTTGACGAGTCTGGAATATTCTGACACCAACCAGATCTAAATCTCAGGCAGACATGATGGTTGGAACATTCTCCAAGAATTATAATATTGCCCTCTCGATAACCGGTAAAGTGGATGTCGTGGCCAACACATCCAGCCGGAAGGCCTATTATTGTAGTATCTTGATTGATAAAGTTGGCCACCTCCCCATAAGGATTTCGTAGGACTTACCTCCGTAGTTATTCCTTATGGATTCTTGTGCTCCTGAAGTCCGACCTTTTACTTGATGTTCTAGATACCAAACCACATCTAATGGGTTACGCTAGAACATCAAGGAGAACATTAGAAGCGGAGTGCTAAATGTCTCTCGGTCGATCATCCAGATTTTGCTCCCTTGGCTTCGCTAAGGTGAAATCTAAGAAAGTGTTGTCCTCCTTTGGACCTGCATCCTCCATCACCGTTCATCGTGGTAGTATGTTGTGTTGCCAGGATCCTCGACATGGATGTTGGTAAAACCTTGATGAATATGGAAATGCTGAAGTTCTTGAGAGCACGCACAAGCACTCGGTGTTATCATCGGCACTAACTGGGATTGCTCCCAGTTTCCTTCGGTTATGCTAAACCTTTCAAACAGTAGATTCACTCTCTACTGTTGAGCTCCTCCCCAGTTACTAGAATCATTCCTAGCATTTGCATTTTTGTCCCAGCTTGCACCGTCATTGTGCCATCCTACCTTGGATTACCCTTCCCAGTAATTACTGATAAGGACCATCTTCAAAAGTGGTCCCACCAGGGGTTCCGACCATTTCCGGTGATAAGCAAATCACCCCTTGTGTTGTCTGTAACAAGGTAGTCCACATCATCCATTCTGGTCCGAGTATGCCATTCTTTAGAATCCGTTCACATGATCGTTTGTGATTGCCTTAGGCTAGTATAAAGAGTTTCAATGATCTTAGGATCAAAAGTAATTCTTTTTGCCACTTAAGGAATAGTTCTACGAGTCACCTTCCCCAAGGTGCCCCGTTATGGAATCGTGGCAATTATCTCCTCGCTACTTTGAAACCATGCACCGTCTTATTCAACGTGGAATTGTGTTTATCAACTTGAATCTTCGTTCTCTGTTTCACTTCATCCCTCTCTCGATGTATGTGTTGAGTCTCAGCTCAAGAGATACTCAACGTCGCATTCTGTGAGTTGATCGTGAGTTGCTCGATCTTTAAGGAGATCGATTTCTATAGAGTTTCCCTTGTCGTCATCGTGTCGGATGAAGATCTCGAAGGCAAAGATGTCAACGTTAATTGAAGCAACGGATCAACGTCTTCGCGAAGAGCAATTGGGTCATGAAGATCGTGTTAGCTTGGTGTCCCCTCTGTCTTCTTACCTCACGTCTTGAATCTCGGGACGAGATTCTTGTTTAGTGGGGGTGAGCAGTCACAGCCCCAGATCAGCCCTTGTTTGACTTTTGCTTGTTCCTCATGTCATCATGTTTAATTTTCAAAGAAACTTGAAATGGGGATGTTGAACCCCTAGCACCAAATGCATTCAACTAGGTTCAAGTAAAAAATATTTTCAATGAACCCAAATGCCCTTTAGAAAAGTTCATGATTTTTGTTAAAAGGTGAAAACCCCTGCCAAAAATGATGCACCTATTTCTAGGCCATCCTGGATTTTGAATTAAATCTTATTGTATTTGACTTTTGGGCATTTAAATGCTATAAATAATTTAAATGTTCAAATAATGTTGGAACTATTTTTGGGCCACTGAAATAATTCAGCAAGTGTCCATGAATATTTTCAGGATTTTAGGAAATGCCTTGGTATTTTTCCTAAGCTCAAAACAGAGGCAAATAATTAGAAAACAAAAACAAATTAGAAAACAGAAGAGGGAGAGAAAGTTACCTGGACCTACCTACTGTGCAGCCCACCTGGCCGGCCCAGCTGGCGGCCCAGCCCACCAAGCGCTCTCCTGTCGCCTTCCTCCTCGCGCCAGTAGGCGAGGGCGCGTGCCCGACGCGCGCAGCTACACGCCGCGGCCACCTCCTCCCTCCCTGCCTGCCTGGCTCCGCCTCGACGCGTCTGGACGATGCCACGCGACCCCCAGAGCCGTCCGGCTCTCTCTCGCTCTCCCCCTCCTCTGTTCTTCCCGCCCGAACGCCTCCGTCGCCGCCGCTCGCCACCACCACGGACACCGCCATCCCGGCGACGCCCTGAGATGCCCAAGAGCTCCGCCTAGTATCCCTCTTCCTCCTCGTCGAGCTGTGCAACGCCGGACGCCCCGAGTGCCTCGACGTCGTCGTCTTCAACCTCCCAACGCCGGAGATCCCTCTCGCCACCCCGCTCGCTCCGGTGCTTCCCCGAGCACGCCGAGGCCACCTCTGCACTCACTGTGAGGCTCCGGTCCTTTTCCCCCTAACCACCTCGTCAATTTCACCCTGTAGCTGCCGTCCTAATGAGCTCCGAAGCTTGCCGCCGTCAGGCCACATCACCGCCGCGGCCAGAGCTAGCTATGACCGCAACCAAGCACTGCAACATGCTCAGCACGCCGTCAGGAGCCTGGAACACTCAACCGTTGCTCCTGCCGTGCACTGCAGCGTCGTTTCGTCGGTCCCGTAGCCCCGGCCGCCGCTAACCTCAACGCCGGCGCTACTTCCGGCCACCCCACGGCCTCCCGCTTGTTCCATTGGATGGGCGCGAGCGCTAGATACCCATAGCACCCATCCGTGCGTCGAATGGATGCCGGAGCCGCGATTCCGGCGTGCCTCCGCCGTGGCCAGAGGTCACCGGCGGCTAAGCGCCGGCCTAACCTCGATTAGGCTAGTGCTAATGATGCCCTGTGCAATTGACATGCGGGCCC
Organism: Aegilops tauschii subsp. strangulata; assembly: GCF_002575655.3. Lineage (NCBI taxonomy): Eukaryota > Viridiplantae > Streptophyta > Magnoliopsida > Poales > Poaceae > Aegilops > Aegilops tauschii. The sequence continues at coordinate 161,393,880 of NC_053038.3, forward strand.
CACTGTATAATTAACCATCTAACAAAAATAGATTGAATTAATCTAAGTCAAGTGGCCCCACGTGTCAGTTTGACTACGCTGACGTGGCCGTTGACCTGGCCCCACTGGTCAGCCTCTGTTCCTGCCCTGTCACACTGACGTGCGGACCCCACTGGTCAGGTTTGACCTGACTGGGTTAGTTGACCTGCTGACGTCACACTGACGTCAGGCTGACGCAGTAAAGCATTATCTGGATTTATGTTTATTCAGGAAATTCCAGAAAATAGTATAAACTTCTAAAAATCATATAAAATCAACCGTAGCTCAGAATGAAATAATTTATATATGAAAAATTATCAGAAAAATGCAATCTATCCATCTGTATCATTTTCATGCATGTCAAACTAAGTTATACCTGCTGTATAGGTGAAAACATGATAATGCACTATTTGAATTCATAGTTTGAATGTGAATTTGAATCTTTGGTTCAAATCAACTCAAACCATTCTGCTCTAGCTTGCATTAGCCCAAAACACATTCATATTGCCATGTCATAGCATGTATCATATTGTGCATTGCATTGATCGTGCCCTTCTCTGTTTGCCGGTAATCGTCCCCTCTCAGTAGCCGATGCTCCGATGACGTGATCGATGACACCGATGAAGAACTATAATATCTTTAGAAGTGCCAGGCAAGCATAACCCCCTTGTTCATTCCGATACAATCCCACTCTCTCGCTCCTACTCTCTTTTACTACATTAGGACAACAACGATTCAACTGTTACTTGTTGCGGTAGTTGAACCCCTTATCCTCTGCATGACCTGTCATTGCCACAGTAAATAGATGAAACCCACTAGCATGAGTAGGAGTTGTTTGAGCCCTGATGTGCCTACTCATTCATGCTTGTTTGTCATGCCTGCTATTGCTTAGAGTTGTGTCAGGTCTGATTCATCGGGGATGAATTGGAAAGTTGTGAACATGTCCTACTGTGTGTGAGCCAAGTGTGTGAACACGATTTGGTAAAGGTAGCGGTGAGAGGCCATGTAGGAGTACATGGTGGGTTGTCTCATTGAAGCCGTCCTCAGGAACTGAGTTCTGTGTTTGTGATCCATGATACAGTTACTACCACGCATTGGGCCCGAAACCAATGGACCCTCTCGGCTTCTTAATCACCCTTGTCCTCTGTCCAGGAGTTGCAAGTAGTTTCTGGTGTTTGTAGTATGCTGGAGGCCGTGGACAGCGCTGACCGAGGGGTGGGCTGTGATGCGGTAGGCATGTGGCACGGTGTACCGGGCGCCCGTTTGGTGTCTCGGGAACCCTGCACACATCGTTCGGGGCCGTATGTGGAAACCTCGGCCGGACTCCCTGCGGATGGAACCTGAATAGGCGATAAACCTGGACTAGAGACTTGAGTGTTTAGGTAGGCTGTGGCCGACTCCCTCGCCAGGCTTCCGCTTGAAGGTTGCCGAGGTACACGACGTGTACATGGTGGTAAGTGGCGAGAGCGTGTGTGACGAAGTACACCCCTGCAGGGTTAACATCATCTATTCGAATAGCCGTGTCCGCGGTAAAGGACTTCTGGGTTGCCTATAACAGTTCATAGACAAGTGAAAGTGGATACTCTAAAATGCGCAAGATAAGCGTGAGTGCTATGGATGGCGTTCTCGTAGGGAGACGGGAGCGGGTCCATAGTGGAGTATTGATTTGGTGAATATGTGGACTCGTGTGCGCCACCTCAAAAGAGTTGCTTGCAGTCGTAGTTAGGTTAGCCACCGAGTCAAAGCTGGCTTGCTGCAGTTAAACTCCACCACCCCCTTTGTTGATACCGATGCATATGTAGATAGTTCTGATGTAAGTCTTGCTGGGTACATTTGTACTCACGTTTGCTTATTTTATGTTTTGCAGAGAGACGTCAGTCTCGCTAGTAGTTCCGTGTGGACTTCGACGTTTAGCTTGATACCTCAGCTACGATCTTGTGCCCTCGGCAGGATCTAGTAAATAGTCAGGCTTCTCAGCTTTTTTTTCATTTGTAGATGTCTGTACTCAGACATGTTGAGCTTCCGCATGTGCTTTGACTTGTATGCTCTGAATGTTGGGTCATGAGACCCATGTTTGTAATATCTGGCTCTTCGGAGCCTAATGAATAAATACTCTGAGTCGTAGAGTCTTGTTGTGATGCCATGTTGTATTTGCACATATCGAGCATATTGTGTGTATGATTGAAATGCTTGGTATGTGTGGGATCCGACAATCTAGTTGTCTATCCTTAGCAGCCTCTCTTATGGGGAAATGTAGTCTAGTGCCTCCTTGAGCCATAGTAGTCCGCTACAGCCCAGTTCACCGGAGTCCTGCTAGCCCAGCACTACTGCTCCGGAACACTTGACTGGCCGGCATGTGATTCACTTCGTTCCTGTGTCTGTCCCTTCGGGGAAATGTCACGCGGTGACATCCGGAGTCCTGCCTGGCCTGCTATAGCCCGGGTTCCCGGAGTCCTGTTAGCCCAGTGCTACAGCTCGGATTCGCACGCTGCTGACCGACATGTTCGATGTTGATTCACGTATGCCTGTCCCCATACGTTAGTGCCGCTTTGGGTTCACGACTAGCCATGTCGGCCCGGGTTCTCTGTCATATGGATGCTAGCGACATTGTCATATACGCGAGCCAAAAGGCGCAAACGGTCCCGGGCCATGGTAAGGCGACACCCGTGGGAGTACCGTGCGTGAGGCCGCAAAGTGATATGAGGTGTTACAGGCTAGATCGGTGTGACTTGGAATCGGGGTCCCGACAGTACTACGGAGCCCCGACGCTGCTGGAAGAGTCGCTGAATGGAACATCGAGCTACAAGCATTCCAGCTGGAGTTCAGCACAACCAGGGTCATCAAGGGAGCCGCGCTCGCTGACTTAGTGGTAGAATGGACCGACACCCCGAGGCTTGAAGCAGGTGAGGACTGATCCCTCTCGCCAGGAAGTGAAGCGCCAGATGGTTGGGTCATGTATTTCGATGGCGCATTCACACGCCAGGGCGGGGGGGGGGGGGGGGGGGGGCTGGAGCAGTGCTCATATCACCCACTCAGGACAAGCTCTACTACGCCGTGCAGCTCTACTTCCAGCAGGGCGAGAAGGTCTCCAACAACATCCCGGAGTACGAAGGCCTCATTGCCGGCCTTAAGGCTGCGGTGGCCCTAGGGGTGAAGCGCCTCACCATCAGGGCGACTCGCGGCTCCTCGTCAACTTCTCCAACAAGGTATATCGGCCGAGGGACGAGCACATGGAGACATACCTCGCGGAGGTACGTAAAATGGAAAAGCAGTTCTTGGGCCTAGAAGTGCAGCACGTGCCCTGTGGCACCAACAAGGAGGCTGATAACATCGCCAAAAGGGCATCCAAGTGCCAGCCCCAAGAGCCTAGCATCTTTGAAGAACGGCTCTTCAAGACTTCGGCAGCACCTCCGCCTTCGGGGCCGGCGCCGCCTCAGGAGGAACTCCCCCAGCCACCTACCTCGGGAGCCCAGGCCTGCGGCCCAACCTCGGGAGCGCACCTGCTCCTGGCGCTCGAGCCGTAGGAGGGGTGTTGGACCAAGGAGTTCAAGGAATACCTGACGCAAGGGACGCTGCCGGAGAAAGAGGAAGACACGGAGCGCGTGGCCCGACAGGCTAAGACATACTGCATCCAGGACGGTGAGCTATATAGGAAGCGGCCAAATGATGTTTCCTTGCGATGCATCTCTAGGGAGCAGGGGATCAAGTTGCTAGCTGACATACATGGCGGAGACTGCAGGAACCACTCGTCGTCATGTACCCTGATCGGTAAAGCGTTCCGCAGCGGGTTCTACTAGCCTATGGCACTCAACGATGCGACCGAGCTGGTGAGGTCCTGCGAGGCCTGCCAATTCCACGCCAAGCAGATCCATCAGCCAGCTCAGGGCCTCCAGACCATCCTGCTCTCGTGGCCATTCGCAGTCTGGGGTCTGGATATCCTAGGCCCGTTCCCTCGAGCGCCTGGGGGCTACCGCTACCTCTACGTCGCCATCGACAAGTTCACCAAGTGGGCAGAGGTGGAGGCCGTCTGCACCATCCCGGCCGGGTTAGCAGTTAAGTTCATCAAGGGCCTCGTGAGCCGGTTCGGGGTCCCTAACCGCATCATCACCGACAACGGCTCGCAGTTCACTAGCAATCTATTCAAGACATATTATGCTAACCTTGGAACGCAGATCTGCAACGCTTCGGTGGCACACCCCAGGAGCAATGGCCAAGCTGAACGCGCCAACGCGGAAGTCCTGAGAGGCCTCAAGACCAGGACCTTCAAAAAGAAGCTCGAGGCCTGCGGCAGGGGCTGGAACGACGAGCTCCAGTCTGTGCTGTGGTCCATCCGCATCACCACCACCAAGCCAACATGCAAGACCCCGTTCTTCCTCGTCTACGGAGCAGAAGCAGTTCTCCCTCACGAGGTCAAGCATTTCTCTGCGCGGGTCTTGGCGTTTGATAAAACGCAGTAGGATGCCATGCGGGGGATGGACCTTGTGCTAGGGGAGGAACGCCGCCGTGAAGCCACGCTCCGAGCGGCAAGATACCAGCAGGCGCTGTGACGGTATCACTACTGCAGCATCCGCTCCAGGACGCTCGAGGTGGGTGACCTCGTCCTAAGGCGGGTGCTCTCCAGGGAAGGGCTGCATAAGCTCTCGCCCGTGTGGGAGGGCCCGTTATGGTTGCCCATGTCTCCAGGCCTGGCGCCGGGCTCCTGGAGACGCGGGATGGGGTCCCCATCCAGAACGCCTAGAACATCCAGCACCTCCGGAAGTTCTACCCATGAAGCAAGGCCCAGCGCCTGTGAAGCAAGGCCCGGTGCCTGTGAAGGTCTCCGCTTGTGACACTCTCACATAATAATGAGTGGGGCTGTACACGCCCCGGAGTCTCAGGAGTGCCGCCCTCGGGCCTCAGGGGCTCCCTCCCACGTCCTAGTGGTAGCACTTAGCTCCGCGCTGGTGAGAAGACTAGACTAGGTGCCGGACGCTGCTATTCATTTGCTTTCTGTAGTTGGTTTGCCCCTTTTTTATGGAATTTGGAGTTCTGGTGTTCTCTATCGATTGCTCGGATGGGTTTTCCTTTCCTTTTGCTGCCTATTCGCTCTTTCCTTGTTTTACGCCTGGGAGGGCGGCAGTTGCCCGACGCTTTCCCTCACGCGCCTCGTGCGGGGGCTCGGCAGGTATGTGCGCACACTGGGCTAGCCCAACCACGAACACACCTCGCCGAAGCTCTGTCGCTCGAGAGCTCCGGCTCTCCTAACATTCGCAAGGCACCCTCGATCAAGCTCGTGCTTGGCGCTTCTTCCTAAGTCCGTGCCCCATGGGTACCGCGACGTGCTGCACTAGGCCGTGACTAGCCCATGGCTGGGGCCTCGTACAGAGAAGGATAAGCACCCAACGGATGACCTAACAAAATTCTGCGGCCTTACAACGACTCCTGAGGTCAACAACTCCTGAGCCAGCGGCTGGGAGGTGTCAGCGGGTCCCAGAAGCCGCACCATGAGACGTGGAACTACCCCAGGCGCACCAAGTTAAGTTATCCCCATGCACCTACATAAAGCACGAATGCCACAACACGACACATGAACAATAAACATAACATAGCGACTTAGAAACCACGGTTCGTTACACACCCTTGCAGGGCCCCATACTTGTTTCTTTTTGAAATGCAGGAAGAAAGGAGAGAACAAAACAAAAGTTGCGCGCGCCCCCGCAGCGGCTCGCGATGGTAGGCCCTCGGCGCCCTCTTGGACTCAGCCAGACCCTTCCTCGCACTTCACTGGGGCGCGGCGATGAGACGACCCGCTACCGCCCTCGAAGCAGGCACGGCGGCTGATCATAGCCGCCGCTGCTGGAGCTGTTGCCGGAGGAGGGGCTGCCATAGCTAGACGAGCCGCGGCCGGCGCCGAGAGTGAGTTCACCTTCACCCTCGTCACGGCCGTCGCCAAGGCCGAGTACCTCGCCGCCGTCATTGTCCCCAGGGTAGCATCCGACGCGGCGACCATCTTCCCCGAATACCCTCACGTAGAGGGTCCCGTCGTCGTCATACTTGAAGGAGGGAGCACCGCCTGCCCAGGTCGCGCGCGCGGGCGAACGTCTGCCAACCGCGGGCCAGGGCTGTGTTGCCCGCGATGGAGACCTCCACCGCGACCCATGAAGCCTTGCTGCAGCAGCCGTCCGCCTGCAGCCAGAGACTGCCTGGACCTGTGGCCGGCAGCTCACCGGCAAAGGAGCACGGGAGTTGAAGTCAGGTGCCAGCCGGGTTCTCTGACCGCACGACGAACTCCGGTAGAACCTCCGCCGAGTGGAAGCACAGCCGGGGAGGCCGCGCAACCATGGCGCGCCTCCCTCCATCGATGGGGCTGCCACGACCTGGGCGGCTCCCACCGCGCGAAGAAGCGCCGCCGCGGCCGCGAGGGGCCACGGCGGGGGTCGCAACGTGCTTGCGTGGGCGACGGCATCCCCTCTTGGGCGGTGACGAGCCAGGCCCCTCCTGGCGGGCCTTCCCTTTCTCCGCGGCCGAGAGCCTCTTCATCGGCGCCATGGGTGTCGTTGCCAGCAACGAAGCAAGGAAGAAGAAGCGAGCGGAATGGGAAGAGATGGGCAATAGGGGCTCCACCCCCTCCTCATTTATAGCAGGAGAAGGCCAACCTGCGACCCCCATGATACGTCCATTTTGCATCATGCTTTTATATCGATATTTATTGCATTATGGGCTATTATTACACATTATGTCACAATACTTATGCCTATTCTCTCTTATTTTACAAGGTTTACATGAGGAGGGAGAATGCCGGCAGTTGGAATTCTGGGCTGGAAAAGGAGCAAATATTACAGACCTATTATGCACAACTCCAAAAGTCCTGAAACTCCAAGAAAGTTATTTTTGGAAATAATAAAAAATACTGGAAGAAGAATCCACGTCAGGGGCGCCTCCACCTGTCCACGAGGGTGAGGGGCGCGCCCCTGCCTCGTGGCGCGCCCCCTGTTGGCCCTCCGGTGCCCATCTTCTGCTATATGAAGTCTTTCGTCCGAAGAAAAATCATAAGCAAGCTTTCGGGACGAGACTCCGCCGCCACGAGGCGGAACCTTGGCGGAACCAATCTAGGGCTATTGATGATAGCTTTCCGGATGAACAATTAAAGGTCATAAATAATTCTCGTACTGCTCCATGGTATGCTGATTATATTGTTGCTAAATTTATACCACCTAGTTTCACATACCAGCAAAAGAAAAAGTTTTTCTATGATTTGAGACATTACTTTTGGGATGACCCACATCTTTATAAAGGAGTAGATGGTGTTATTAGACGTTGTGTACCTGAGCATGAACAGGAACAGATCCGACGCAAGTGTCACTCCGGAGCTTATGGAGGACACCATGCTGGAGATAGAACTGCACATAAGGTATTGCAATATGGTTTTAATTGGCCTACTCTCTTCAAGGATGCCCGTAAGTTTGTCTTATCTTGTGATGGATGTCAAAGAATTGATAACATTAGTAGACGTCAAGAAATGCGTATGAACTATTCACTTGTTATTGAACCATTTGATGTTTGGGGCTTTGATTATATGGGACCTTTTCCTGCCTCTAATGGTTACACACATATTTTAGTTGCTGTTGATTACGTTACTAAGTGGGCAGAAGCTATTCCAACTAGTAGTGCTGATCATAACACTTCTATTAAGATGCTTAAAGAAGTTATTTTTCCGAGGTTTGGAGTCCCTAGATATTTAATGACTGATGGTGGTTCACATTTTATTCATGGTGCTTTCCAAAAAATGCTTGCTAAATATGATGTTAATCATAGAATTGCATCTCCCTATCACCCGCAGTCTAGTGGTCAAGTAGAATTGAGTAATAGAGAGCTCAAATTGATTTTGCAAAAGACTGTTAATAGATCTAGAAAGAACTGGTCCAAGAAACTTGAAGATGCATTATGGACCTATAGAACTGCATATAAAAATCCTATGGGTATGTCTCCGTATAAAATGGTTTATGGAAAAGCATGTCACTTACCTCTCGAACTAGAACATAAGGCATATTGGGCTATTAAAGAGCTCAATTATGATTTCAAACTTGCCGGTTAGAATAGGTTATTTGACATTAGCTCACTTGATGAATGGAGAACCCAAGCCTGCGAAAATGCCAAGTTGTTTAAAGAAAAAGTTAAAAGATGGCATGACGAAAGAATACAGAAGCGTGAGTTTAATGTAGGTGATTATGTATTACTATACAACTCTCGTTTAAGATTTTTTGCAGGAAAACTTCTCTCTAAATGGGAAGGTCCTTACGTTATCGAGGAGGTCTATCGTTCCGGTGCCATAAAAATCAACAACTTCGAAGGCACAAATCCGAAGGTGTTGAACGGTCAAAGAATCAAACATTATATCTCAGGTAATCCCATAAATGTTGAAACCAATGTTATTGAAACCGTAACCCTGGAGGAATACATAAGGGACACTTTCCGGAATGTTTTAGACTCCGAAAAGGAATAGGTATGTAGTACGGTAAGTAAACCGACTCCAAAACAGTTCTAAAGGCAATTTTTCTGCGTTTTGGATTATTTAGAAAAATAGAAAAATAAGAAGCAGTCCGGGAAGGACATGAGGCCTCCACGAGGGTGGAGGGTGCGCCCTACCCCCCTGGGCGCGCCCCCCTACATCGTGGGCACCTCGTGTGCTCTCCGGACTCCGTTTTCTTGCACGATACGTATTTTGGTCGGTAAAAATTCATTATATAATCTCCTGAAGGTTTTGACTCCTGTATCACGCAATTGTCCTCTGTTCTTGTTTCGAGTTATTTCCTATCAGGGTTCTCAAGGGCAGGCATCATGTCGTCCCCCTCCTCCAACAATGGTGACAACAATGCTTGGCTAACAAAGATAGAGCGGAAGAGGGAAGAACCCATGGAGATCAACAAGGATGAAGGGATCAAGAAGGCCATGGAGGACCAAGCTCCTGAAGACAGCCTTCAACTTGATCACAATCTTCTTACCCCAACTGAGATCGAAGCTTTCAAGATGATTGAGTTAGCTCATATACAAAACAAGTATCTCACACGTGAAAATATTTTGTTGAAGGAGCATATCGTTGCACTCAAGGGCATTATCCGCAAGTTGGAGGACCTCTTACGCTCGATGTGTGTCGGGTGGTTGGTGCGACATATGCCAACGGGTGGCTTATCATTGTGGGTGCCAATAAGACGTCGCCAGTGCCTGGAAACGGGATGAGGCGAAGACATGCACGCCGGCGGATCTTACCCAGGTTCGGGGCTCTCCGAGGAGATAACACCCCTAGTCCTCCTCTGCGGGGTCTCCGCATGATCACTAGATCAGTAAAAGTAGCTACAATCGCTCCTAGAGCTGTTGGGTTCAAGGGAGAAGAAGAACAAGGCTAGCTCTCACTTCTCTCTCTATGGTGTGTGTGCTATGCTCAGAAGCCAACCCTTTGCATGGGTGCTCCGGGGGGTTTATATAGGCCTACCCCCCGGGGGTACAATTGTAATCCGGCTGGGCTCTGGTCCCAGCCGTCAGTGTCTACGTTCGTCGGCTTCTCCGCCGGCTGTTGGGGCCCGCCGACTGGTGGGTCCTGCCGACTGCCGGCCTCTTGGTCAACAGGCCGGCCCCACCGCCTAGGGTCTTGTCGGCGGCTGCTTACTGTAGCCTCGCCCCTGATGATGAGGGCTTCGTTGAGGTAAGCGTGGCTATAGTGGGCCGCCTCGAGGGCTCTCACTGTAGCCTTACCTCGTCTTCTCTCCTTAATGTGGCACATGCTTTGAGGGAGGGGGTAGCCGGCTTCTGGGGGCCGGCTACGCCCTTGGCCGACTTGGGGAGGCCGGGCCGCCTTCACGCCTCTCTCTGGCTGAAGGGGCCCGCCGCCCGTGGGCCGTACTGGAGTCTGTCGTGGATGACGTTGAGGCTAGCATGGCTACAGTGCCGAGCCGAACGGGAGACGGCCGTCCAGTACGGCCTCCTGTAGCCATGCCTGCCTCGGGCTTCGGGGGTAGTGGGCCGCACTGTGGCCACACCCCGTCTTGTCACCGTTATGTGGGTGTAGCTTTGGTGGTTGTGGTCTCGGCCGGCTTCTTGGAGTCGGCGCTCTTCGAGGCCGGCTTCCTGGAGTCGGCCCCCCCACGGATATCCTGGAGGGGGGAGGTTGCTGAGGCTGGGCCGCCTCCCGTGAGTCGGCTTCGGGGGTAGCTGGCCAGGGGAGGTGGTCCAATGCTTGGAGTGCTTGGAGGCCCAAAGGCCTGATAATTTTTTCAGAAGAACCAGGGGTAGTCGGTTAGGCTACCCGTGGCCATTTACTCCGACAGTAGTCCCCGAAGCTGATTGGGCTTCGAGGTTGGGTAGGAGTTGAGAAGCTCGATCAGCTTCCTATCTTGAGAAGCCGGCAGCTGGGAGCCAGCTTTGGTTAGGCGTGCCGCCTCGGTCGAAAACTTCGGAGTCGGAGGGCGGGAGCTCGCCAGTGCGTGCACCGAGCCGCGGGCCGGCCACTTGCCGTCTGCGAACCACGTGGCCCCTCTTGGCCGGAAAGCCTGCCAGCCCACGCGCGCGACGGGACGTCGCCACAGGGCGGGGGCCCGCCACGTCCACGCCCGGGCCCAGGCGCGGATTCTCTACATCCCGAAACCGCCCGCAGGTCTTCTTGCGGCAGTTTCGGCTCGCCTTTAGGGCGTAATAATCACGAGGAGTGGGGGGAATGGGTGCAGTTAATCCCATGTCTCCCCCCACGTCCGGCCTCCCCGGCCTCGCCTCGCGAAGCTATAAATTGGGGGAGATGGAGGGCGGTAGGCTCTCGCACGCTCCTCCTTCTTCCACCATCTTCTTTCGCTCGCCGTTTCTTGCAACAGCGCCTCGCAGCCGCGCTCTTCCACCACACGTTCCTCCGCCGCCGCGCTCGTTTTCGCCATGCCTCCCGCCACGGAGCAGTATAGTGGGGATTGGGACGGCTCCAACGTCCACGAGGATCACGTCGAGTTCCTCCGCAATACGCGACGGCTGCCCGGCGCGGACAAGGTGGAGGTCCGTCTTGCGCCGGCGAAGGAAATTACGCCGGAGCCGCGGGAGGGCGAGCGGGTGGTCTTCCGCTCGCATTTCTTGCGCGGCATCGGCCTGCCAGTGAGCGCCTTCTTCCGCTCCTGGCTCGATTTCTACCAGCTCCAGCCGCACCACCACACCCCAAACGCGGTGGTGCTGCTGTCAGCCTTCGTCACCCTGTGCGAAGGCTACCTCGGCGTCCTCCCTACCCTCGAGCTCTGGGGGGAGTTCTTCCAGTCCAAGCTGGGCACGCGCATCCAGGGCGTGCCGGCTCAGACTAGCGCCTTCATCGCGTCGCGGAGGTCGGTCGCCGACAACCCCTTCCCCGTCATCACGCTGATCCAATCGGTGAAGAAGTGGCAAAAGTCGTACTTCTACGTGCGGAACATCGCCCCACGGGGCGACTACATCAACCTGCCGGCTTACGTAGCCGGCCCACCGGCGGGCAGGCGGCCCCAGTGGTCCTTCCGGGCCGTGACTCTGACGCTGGCCGGGTCCGCAGCCGTCGCCCGGGTGCGAGTGATGACCCAGTCGGAGGGCCTGACGGGGCCCGACCTTCTGGCCGCCTTCGTCACGCGCCGGGTTCTTCCGCTCCAGAGCCGACCTCATCTGATCTGTCAGATGAGCGGCCAGCTCGATCCGAGCGGGATGTGCACCAAGGACATGCCGCACGAGGAGGTCGCCTATATGGTGAACTACCTCGCGAACTGCAAACTCTCCGAAGAGTGGCAGTTCGGCAAGGAGCCATACAGCCGAGCCAATCCACCGCCCACGGTATGCTCTCCTTGTTTCTTCTTTTTCTCTTAACTCTGTGGCCGAGTTCCTCTTGGCCGACTCTAACTTAGTCGGCTTGTTTTTCGACAGAGCCCTCTCCTTCGGCCGGCCGGTGGGTCAGACACGGAGCATCGATTCGTCCCCGACCGGACGGAACACGACCTGGAGGACCCCGACTTGGGGGCGGCCGCTTTGGACGACAACATCGAGCCGGGTGGTAGCCAAGCAGGCGGCGAAGTAGGCGGCTCCGGGCACGGAGTCACCTTCGACGACTGGCCGGACGACGATGAGGCTGAAGTCGCCCCGCGCCGCCGGCCGGCATCTGGACGCGGCGCGGGTTCCTCCGCTGCACCGCCTGCTCGGGGCGGAGGGCAGAAGCGTCGCGCCGCCCAGGGTTTGTTCGGCAGTCAGACGAAGAAACCCAGGGGCGGAGCGGCAGCAACCAGGCGGGAGGAGGCGGCCGTGAAGGCGGCTCGCTTCCGCAAGACGGTGAAACAACCGCAGACCGTGTCGGTGTAATTCGAATTTTTTTTGTATACTCTTTTTTCTTTCTTTTCTCTGGTGGTTGTTGAACCCTTGTCTTTTTCTCCAAACGATCAGAGCTCCGTTGTCGCTTGAGCGGGCGGCTGCCGCCTCCGTCGTCGAGTCGCCGAGGGGGTCTGGGAGCACCACTCGCCGCGTGGACCCCCGTGCCGACTTTCAGGAAGCGACAGAACGGAACGCGCGGGAGGCGCGGGAGGAACGGGAGGCGCGAGAGGCGGAGGTGGAGGCACGGAAGGCGGCCGCCGCCCAGGCGGCGCAGGAGGAAGAGGTGGCGAAGGCGCTCGCCGACGCCGCAACCAGGGCCCAAGTAGAGGCTGCAGCCGCGGCGGCGGCGGAGGAGGTCTTGATGGTCACCCCGCTGCGCGTCGTAGTGCCGGAGGACATGGAGCCCTCGCCAGAAGGGGCCAGCGGCGACCAGCCAGGACTGGGGGGGGGGGACGACATCGTCGTGCTGGAGAGGGCGCCGGTGCCGACCCCGCCAACTGGGGTGGCTCAAGGCGGCCGGCCTGATCTGCCGCCTGCGCAGTCGGCGGGGGGCGAGCCGGCTGCGAGGACTGAGATGGCGGCCCGGATGCCACCGAGCCGTCGTGCGGGGAAGGCTGCGTCGGAGCCGCAGCCGGCCGCGGGCTCTAGCTCATCGGCCCGGGATGTGGAGGTGGCCAGCACTACCTCGGGGTGGATGCCAGGCGGAGGGACAGCCGTGATGAACGTGGCCACGCAGGACGTCCGGACCCGGCTTCAGGCCCAGGCTACGGCGCTGAGGCAGTTCACCGACGAGTTCCTTGCGACGCGGGCGGCCATCCGGGTTAGTCTTCCCATCTTCCTTCTTCTTGATCTTGATTTCTTCTTGATCTTGATTTCTTCTTGATCTTGATTTCTTCCGTGGGGGCGCATCAGCGCACCCACTGGGTGTAGTCCCCGAGTTCCGAGTCGGCTGCTGAGCAGGCGGCTTGGAACTTCTTAGTGGATTTGTCTTTGCTATTCTTGTTCTTACTTCGATCTTCTGTCTATCTTGCAGGACTACCACAATCTTCGTGCGGCCGCCTTCAACTCCCAGTCTCGGAGCTGACCCAGAAGACCGCCGACCTTACTGAGAGCCGAGGTACGTGCTTTGTTCTTTATCTCATATGTGGGCGCGTCAGCGCACCCACTGGGTGTAGTTCCCGAGATTCGGGCCGACTGCTGAGCAGTCGGGTCGGATCTTCCTTGACGACTTCCTCTTACTGTTCTTTCTTTTTCTGCCGTCTCCGCAGCGGCCAACGCCAGTCTGAGGGCATGGCTGGGGGAGTCCCAGACTGCCCTTGGTCCCAAGGATGCCGAGCTCGCTGCCTTGGTGCAGGAACGTGACCGCCTGGCCAAGAAGTTGGCCGACCAGGAGGAAGGCCACAAGGTGGCTCTGAAGGCGGTGCAGGACCGCGAAGCCGCCCTCCAGGCCGAGTACGAGACGGAGGCGGCTGGCTGGGCTGAGGCCAGGCAAACTCTGATCTCTGGCTATGGTCAGATCGAAGATCTGGTTGACGGTAAGCCGCCTACCTCTTCGTCCTTTCTTGCCATCTGCCACTTTTGGCTCGTTTTCTGACTTGGTGCTCTTTTCTTCTTTTCTTATTCTTTCTTGCGCAGAATATTTCCCTGGCTATTCTACCGCCACCAAACAGACCATCGAGGCCCGCCGCCAGGCGCGGAGGCAGGCTGGCTTCGAGATTTCGCCAACCGCCGGCCGTTCGCTGGAGGAGCAGCTCTTGGCGATCCAGGCCCGCATCCAGCCGGCTCACCGACTGCTCCGCCGGCTTCAGCGTGCCGGGGCGCAAGTCTTGGCCGCCCTCTGGCCCGGCCAAGTGGTTCCTCGCACCCCCAGTCGGACTGTCGACTGGCTGGAGGTGGCAGTCGGCTGCTTCGAAGCCTGGAAGGCCTCGGCGGCTCGCTCCGGCGCCAGGCGGGCGCTAGAGTTCGTCAAGGCCTGGTATCCCGGCCTGAGCCTGGATCAGCTGGCTACCTGGCGGCAGCAAGCCGACACGGAGCTGGAGCCGGCGCGGCCGGCTATCATCCGGCGGGCTTCGGCGATCGCCGACTACAGCGACACCAGCGTCTTCGCCCCCGAGGTAGACGACAATGGTGTCGCCCAGCCGGAGGAGTGGTTCGGGCTGAACCCGGCAGACGGTGAAGACTCGGCGGAGGAGATCGACTCCAGCGACGAGGGTGAAGAGGAGGAGGAGGAGGGTGAAGACGCCGAGCCGGCTGGTGGAGCAGCCGACCAGCCTCAGCCTGACCGCGCCTCTGGCACCATGTCGCGCGCGAGTGCGTCGCCTGCTGCTAGTGGCGACCAAGCCGAGACCCGCTAGGCAGCCACTCCTTCAGCCGGCGAGGCCGCCTTCACCGACCAGCTCGGCCTCCGCACCGCGCCTTAGTCTAGTCAGCCCTCTTTTGCTTTTCTGTCCTGTTACTTTTGGAACAATGCTCTGTTAAGTCTGCACAATTCCACCCACTGGGGGTGTATTCGAACCATGTTGATTGCCGGCCTGTTGGGGGCTTTATATGTATATATAACTTATGCATGCATTTGGCTTTTCCTCATAGCTTTTTATCCTTCTGCTGTTTCCTTTGCCGCCCTCCCTTGGTTGCCGCCTCCCCAGTCAGACAGTTGCTCTGCAATCTGTAGCTGGAGGAGTGCTTGGCCAATTGGGGGGGAAGTACTCTAGCTTTGCTGGACTAAAGCTAAGTGTTGAGGAAGCCGGCCAGCCGGCTGTTCTGACAGCCGGCAGGCATGTTTGGAGGCCGTCTTTTTGCTATATAGGTTCGTTGTTCCTTAGCCATTTTTCGTGTGGGCATCCTTTCTGCCTTGCCTCTTGCTAGTCGGACAGTCGGTTCTTCGAGCTGCTACTTTCAACAAGAGAGGACTCGGGAGCCGGCACACTACTTTTCTGACTTCAGGTAGAACTTTTAATATAGCTCAAGGCGGCCAGTCCCCGGGCCGACTAGTCGAACCCGGTGCCAGACAAGAAATCAAATGTAATAATACATTCATGGATATGACACTTGTCATTCATAGATAATCAAAGGCTGTCCCCGAGTACTGTTCGGGGGGGCTGTTGGTTTGTACTTAATACAAAAGGGTAGCATGATACATACTGCTTTCAACTGTAAAATCGTCTCAGGAGGTTTGCGTTCCATGGTCGGTCCGACTCCTTGCCGGAGTCGTCTCTCTTGCGTGCTCTTGGTTTTTGCACGTCGATCAGGTAGTAGGAGTCATTGCCTAGTGCCTTGCTGATGACGAAGGGGCCTTCCCAAGGGGCCGAGAGCTTGTGCTGGCCGGCTGTTCGCTGAATCAACCGGAGCACAAGGTCACCCTCTTGGAAGGATCTTGGCTTGACCTTGCGGTTGTAGTAGCGGCGCAGCCCTTGCTGGTAGATGGCGGACCGGCTGAGTGCTAACAGCCGGCCTTCTTCCAATAGGTCGACGCCGTCTTCTCTTGCTTCCTTGGCCTCCTCCTCCATGTACATGGTGATCCGAGGTGAGTCGAACTCGATGTCTGTTGGGATGACAGCCTCGGCACCGTACACGAGGAAAAATGGAGTGAAGCCGGTTGACTTGTTGAGTGTAGTGCGCAGGCTCCAGAGGACAGCCGGCAGCTCATCGAGCCAGCAGCCGGCCGATCGCTCCAGTGGTACACCAGTCGGGGCTTGATGCCGGAGCGGATGAGTCCATTTGCTCGCTCGACCTGGCCGTTTGACTGCGGGTGGGCAACGGACGCTAAGTCCAGTCGGATGCCCTGCGTCGCGCAGAAACGTGCCAGTGCTCCTTTGGCGAAGTTCGTGCCGTTGTCGATGATGATGCTGTGCGGCACGTCGTATCGAGTAGTGATGTCAGTGATGAATGTCATGGCAGTCGGCCCGTTCAGCTTCTTAATCGGCTTTGCTTCGATCCACTTTGTGAACTTGTCCACAGCGACCAGTAGATGTGTCAAGCCGCCGCGGGCTGTCTTGAAAGGGCCCACCATGTCCAGTCCCCAGACCGCAAAAGGCCAGGTGAGGGGAATGGTCTTGAGTGCAGAAGCCAGCAGGTGTTGCTTGGAACTAAAAACTTGGCACCCTCTGCAGCTCTTGACTATTTCTTTAGCATCCTGCAAGGCAGTCGGCCAAAAGAAACCATGGAGGGAAGCCTTGGCCACAAGTGATCTTGAGGCTGCGTGGTGGCCACATTCGCCTTGGTGGATGTCCTTGAGGATTGCCACTCCTTTTTCTGGCTCGACACAACGCTGGAAGACTCCAGTGACGCTGCGCTTCACAAGCTCTCTATTGATTATTGCGTATGCTGCGGCTCGTCGTTGCACTAGTCTTGCTGAGATCTCATCAGCCGGCAGCTCTCTGCTGACTAGGAACTTGAGGATGGGCTGGGCCCATGACGGAGCTGTGACTTCTTCTTCTGTTAATGTAGCCACCATGACTCGGGTGGGTGGGTTGGGCGGCGTGGAATTGGAGTCGGCCACCGCTTCTTGTGTCGTTGCAGTCCCCGGGCCGACTGCTGCAGTCCCCGGGCCGGGTTCTGAAGTCTCCGGGCCGGGTGCGACTACAGCAGTCCCCGGGCCAGTTGTCGAAGTCCCCGTGCCGCCTGCGGGTTTTCTCCAGTCGGATCCGGCTGCATCTGTTGCAGGCGATACAAAGATAGAGTCCGACTCTGGAGACGGCTTGATGGACGGCTTGAGGAGGCGCTGGAGGGAGACCCCAGTCGGTATGGCTTGTCGGGTGGAGCCGATCCGTGCTAGGGCATCTGCTTGGTCGTTGTCGGCCCTTGGCACGTGAAGGAACTCGTACTCTTCAATGTATCCGCTGATCTGCTGGACGAGGAATCGATAGCTCGCCATGTTCGCGTCCTTGGCGTCCCAGTCGCCAGACGACTGCTGGACCACCAAGTCTGAGTCGCTGTAACACAGGATCCGGCATATGCCTAGCTCTTTGGCTAGCCGGAGCCCATGTACGAGCGCCTCGTACTCGGCCACGTTGTTGGAGGCGGCGAAGTGGATCTGCAGCGTGTACTTGAGCTTGTCGCCTTTGGGAGAGGTGAGGACGATGCCGGCTCCCAAGCCGGTGCGCATCTTGGACCCGTCAAAGTGCATCCGCCAATGGGTAGAGTCGGGAGCCGACGGTAGGTACTGGGTCTCGGCCCAGTCGACGAGGAAGCCGGCCAATGCTTGGGACTTGATGGCGGTGCGGGGTTGGTAGAAGATCGTGTAGGGCGCCAGTGCAATGGCCCATTTAGCCACCCGGCCGGATTTATCCCGGCTGCCTATGATCTCGGCGAGCGGGGCGGTGCAGACGACCGTGATGGGGTGCTCTTGGAAGTAGGGCTTCAGTTTCTTGGCAGCGAAGTACACCCCATAGCACATCTTCTGGTAGTGCGGGTAGTTTTGCTTTGAGCTGGACAGCACTTCGCTGAGATAGTACACCGGCCTCTGGACTAGCTGGGCTCGGCCTTCTTCCGGGCGCTGGACCACAACAACAGTACTGACGACTCGGCTAGTCGCGGCGATGTAGAGGAGCATGGGCTCCTTCTCAGTCGGCGCCGCCAGGACAGGCGGAGTGGTCAGCATTTTCTTCAACTCATGGAAGGCTTGGTTGGTTGGTCGTTCCACTCGAAGTGAGTGGACTTCTTCATGAGTCGGTACAGGGGGAGAGCCTTCTCTCCTAGTCGGCTGATAAAATGATTCAGGGAGGCTAAGCAGCCAGTGAACTTCTGCACATCTCGCAGTTTGGTGGGAATCTCCATCCTCTCGATGGCCTTGATCTTGACAGGGTTGCATTCGATGCCGCGTTCGGAGACCAGGAAGCCTAGCAGCAGGCCGGCTGGCACTCCGAACATGCACTTCTCAGGGTTGAGCTTGATTTGGAATCGGCGCAAATTGGCGAATGTTTCTTTCAGCTCTTCCAGCAAGGTACCGCGCTTCTCTGTCTTCACCACAATGTCATCTACATAGACGTGGGCATTTCTGCCGAGTTGTTTCAAGAGGCATTTCTGCATGCAACGCTGAAAATTGGCACCGGCATTCCTCAAGCCGAATGTCATAGTCAGGTAGCAGAAAGCTCCAAAGGGTGTGATGAAGGCAGTCTTCAGGCGGTCAGCTGGGTCCAACTTGAACTGATGGTACCCTGAGTACGCATCCAAAAAACTTAACAACTCGCATCAGGCTATGGAGTCTATCACTTGGTCAATCCGTGGCAGAGCATCCTGATCCTTTGGGCAGGCCTTGTTCAGGCTGGTGTAGTCTATACACATGTGCCACTTGTTATTCTTCTTCAGAACCAGAACTGGGTTGGCAAGCCATTCTGGAAAGAACACTTCCATGATAAAGCCAGCGGCAAGGAGCCGGGCTATCTCTTCTCCCACGATTCTTCGCTTCTCTTCTGATAGTCGGCGGAGGGGTTGCTTGACGGGCTTCACGTCAGCGCGGACATGTAATTTGTGCTCGGCGAAATCCTTCGGGACACCCGGCATGTCCTTTGGGGACCATGCAAAAATGTCTC
This sequence comes from Aegilops tauschii subsp. strangulata, assembly GCF_002575655.3. NCBI lineage: Eukaryota > Viridiplantae > Streptophyta > Magnoliopsida > Poales > Poaceae > Aegilops > Aegilops tauschii. The sequence continues at coordinate 161,412,755 of NC_053038.3, forward strand.
GATTCTCATGGAGGAAGTCGACGAGCTCGCCTTCCTATTTACTGTCCAAGTTCGCCCCAATGACAGCGAACCTCTCCGGGTTCTCCGGGTCCAGAGGTATCTTCTTCTTCTCTTTGGCAGGCTGGAAGGAGCCCTGCGCATCACAATCTTTGGGGTTGGGGGACAGGGCCGCTGCTTGCCGGCCATGGCCACAACCCGTTCCAACATCTTCTCCTCTTCCGCCACCACGAGGGACTCGGCCAGCCGGCTACTGGCCATGGCGCACTCGATGGACTTCGTGTAATCGCCGGCTACCGTGATGATCCCCTTCGAGCTTGGCATCTTCATCTTCAGGTAGGCGTAGTGGGGCACAGCCATGAACTTGGCCAGAGCAGGTCGGCCAAGCAGAGCATGATAGGGGCTCTCCAAATCCACTACCTCGAACCAGATTGCTTCTCGGCGAAAATGATCTTTGTCTCCGAAGAGAACATCCATTTTAATCTTGCCGATTGGGGAGCAAGACAAGCCGGGGACGATACCATGGAAGACGGTGGGGCTCGGCATGAGCTGCTTCGCTTTGATGTTCAGCTTCTCCATGGTATCGCGGTACAGTATGTTGATAGTGCTTCAGCCATCTATCAGGATGCGGGAGAATCGGGCAGCTCGCCTCTCCGTCGCGAGGGTGACATCCAAGACCATTGGATAGGAGCCAGGAGAGGGCATCACCTCTGGGTGGTCGGCTGTCACGCCCAAGATGCGACCCTATCCTAAAGGAACTCGACGGTCCCACCAAAGGATAGAAGCGCATCTTGAAGACGCTTTTACAAGGTGGATATCATTACATCAACATTACATAATATTCGGGAATACATACAAGGCATACAAATGCCGCAAATATACATCAATACAACATTCATAAGCTCAACATCCGACTACGGATGAAACATAAACAGAAGATCAAACGACATCCACCCTGCTAGCCCAGGCTGCCGGCCTGGAACCTATCCCCTGAACGAAGAAGAAGGAGAAGAAGTACTCCGAACAAGAAAAACATCGCTCTCGCGTCATGATCATCGCATAAACCTGTACCTGCAACTGGTGGTGTAGTAATCTGTGAGCCACAAGGACTCAGCAATCCCATTACCATGGGTATCAAGACTAGCAAAGCTTAAAGGGAAAGGAATGGATAAGGTGGTGAGGTTGCAGCAGCGGCTAAGCATATATGGTGGCTAACTTACACAATTGAGAGCGAGAAGAGAAGCAAAAGGATCGGTCGTGAACTAGCAATGATCAAGAAGTGATCCTGAACTCCTACTTACGTCAAGCATAACCCAGAAACCGTGTTCACTTCTCGGACTCCGCCGACAAGAGACCATCACGGCTACACACGCGGTTGATGCGTTTTAGTTAAGGTCAAGTGTCAAGTTATCTACAATCGGATATTAACAAATTCCCATCTGCCACATAACCGCGGGCACGGCTTCCGAAAGATAAACCCTGCAGGGTTGTCCCAACTTAGCCCATGATAAGCTCTCATGGTCAACGAAGGATATTCCTTCTCCCGGGAAGACCCGATCAGTCTCGGAATCCCGGTTACAAGACATTTCGACAATGGTAAAACAAAACCAGCAAAGCCGCCCGATGCGCCGACATCCTGATAGGAGCTGCACATATCTCGGTCTCAGGGCAACACCGGATGAGCACTACGTACAACTAAAACCAGACCTCAAGTTTCCCCCGAGGTGGCGCTGCAAGTGGCTCTAGTTTGGACCAACACTTAGACAAGCATTGGCCCGGGGGGGGGGGGTAAAATAAGATGACCCTCGAGAGAGCGACTCCCTAGGGAAAAAAAATAGGCTGGACAAATGGTAAAACCAAGGTTGGGCCTTGCTGGAAGAGTTTTATTCAAGGCGAACTGTCAAGGGGGTCCCATAAATCACCCAACAGTGTAAGGAACGCAAAATCCGGGAACATAACACCGGTATATCAGTAACTAGGGCGGCAAGAGTGGAACAAAACACCAGGCATAAGGCCGAGCCTTCCACCCTTTACCAAAATATATAGATGCATTAATAATATAAGAGATATTGTGATATCCCAACATAAATATAATCCAACATGGAGCAATCTTCATCTTCACCTGCAGCTAGCAACGCTATAAGAGGAGCTGAGCAAAGCGGTATCATAGCCAAACAATGGTTTGCTAGGAAGGGTGACAAGGTTAGAGGTTCATGGCAATATGGGAGGCTTGAGGAGCAAGTGAATAGGTAGCGCAGCAAAGCGATAGAACGAAGCAACTAGCATAGCAATGATAGTAATGAGATCCAAGGTGATGGTCATCTTGCCTGAAATCCCGCTAGGAAGGAGAACGGATCCATGAAGAAGATGAAGCCACGAAGACGAACGAATCCTCACGATCGCAACGACACGGGAACTATCGAGAAGACGCACACAACAAGGTAAACACACCACACAAGAACAAGGCATGATGCTCAACCAAGAATGATGCATGACAAGACTATATGAAGCTATTCATGACAAAAGATGATGCATACAAGAACAACACACCAAGGCAAGTTTAAATGAGGTCGGAAACAACATATAACAATTCCGGTAAGTCCTCATATGCAAATTTCGAAATAGGTCCAGAACTGAACAAGCATTACGTTGAAGTTGTTAAACAGCAAGTTAGAGAGCGCCATGATGATCTAGACGAAATTCTAGTCAAGTTACATATAAAGTTCATTATATTCGGAGCTACGGCCTAGAAGATATGAGCAAAACAAGTTAAACATGGCATTGATGCAAAATGCATGCAAACATCAAACAATCACCTCAAAACAAGGATGCATCAAGATAAAATGAGACTACATGCAAAACTAAGCAAGTTTCATATAGAGCATGCTCACAACGGAGCAACGGTGCAACACATACACTCCAAACAAGACATAGCATCAATCTGGCCAAAACAGCAACTATGCAACTAGCAAGCATCAAAACAATATGCTACAGGAACTCAACATGAAAACAAAAGGCATGGGCATGATGTACAGGTAAAGCACAACAAAACATGAACACTGAGCTATCTCCAGAAATCATTAGAACATGCTCAAAAGGACATGGCAAGATTGCAAATAATAACAGGTTCACAGACTTGGTGAAATTAATGGACATGACAGAAATGACATCAGGTTGCAATGTTCAGAGCACGATATCAACATGCTACAGGAACTTAACATGGAAAAACAAAGTATTGCATGAACTTAGTCAAAGCATATGACAAAAGTCCCTTACTGACCATAAGCCAAAAAGGACAAGAAGATATGATGGCAAGCATGTAAACATAGCAAGTTTCGTTATCAGGTTTCAGACTTAGCAGAAAACAGAGCATGGCAGAAATATTAATATGTAGGCCTCTTTGTGAGCTTGATGCACTCACTACAGAGCAATGCATGACAAACCAAGCATACCTACAGCAAGATGGCATGTTTATGAAGCTAACCATGGCAAGAACAATAGCATAGCATGTATGGATCAACTACAATAAGCTTGGCAAAATGCATATCATGTTAAGAATCTGCCAGAAATATATTATAGCAAAAGTAGAGCAAGATTGAGTCATGCTATGGCACACCATAAATTCAAAAAATTTCAGGAATGCATCAATTAAAACAATAGCTACAAAACATCCTTACTGTACATCTCCAAAATATGCATGGATCTCTCTGTGGCATCAAGTTTACATGGCAACAAAATTACAACAGACAAAGACTTAGAGAAATCACTAAGTCCCTGAAATCAGAAATATTACGGAACCTACTTTGCATGCTTGTGCTAGTCACCACAGAGATCACAAAAATACATGGACTACACCATTGGAAAGATGTCATGGCATACTTCAAAACACATGTAGAGCTCATGCTCAAAAGATGCACAGATTAAATGATAGAAAAATGACAAATCTCCAAGTTCTGATGAGAACCAGAGGATAGCAGCAACTAGCCCTTTTCTAACAGAGATTTGGGCATCAAGATGACCTCTAATGAACATGGTGCAATTGAACAAAATGAAGAGCATCACGAGACGAACAATTTGACATATTACACGCACAAAACAGACATGCATGCACAAAGTTATGATTCAGAGAATATGGCATGATAATGCAAGCATTTAAGGACGGCCAAAATCAGGAAAAAAAACAGCTGAGCGCGACTTAGCTATTCTACGCACGGGCGGGGTTTAAGCAAACCGGAGCTCACCTAGGGCGCTTGGGCCTGTCGGTGCTGGGCTGGGCCATCAGGGGGTTGAGGAGGCAGGCCGGGGCAGCGCCCGACGCTGGGCTGGGCCGCGGGGCCCACGTGGCAGCAACTGGAGGTCAACGGCGAGCGGGACGACGGCGGCGGATCCCGGCGCCGCTCCGGCGAACGCGAGACGAGGCGGGGCCGAGCCTGGGGACCGGCGGGGAGGCCGGAGACGGAGGGGACGGCGGATCCGGCCGCGGCCAGGCCGGATCTGGCCGGGGAGACGGCCGGCGGCGGGGTTCAGGGGCGGCGGGGACTGGAGGTCGCCGGCGAGGCGCGGGCGCATCGGCGGCGGAGCTGACGAGGAAGGAGACGGGCGGCGCTGGCCTGGCGGCGGAGGAGGCTCGGCGGGGCTGCCGGGGTTGTCGGCGCGAGGCGCGAGGCGGCGGTGGAGGTGGCCGGCGACGGGAGCCGGGCAGCGGTGGAGGGATTGTTGGAAATATGCCCTAGAGGCAATAATAAATAGGTTATTATTATATTTCCTTGTTCATGATAATCGTTTATTATCCATGCTAGAATTGTATTGATAGGAAACTCAGATACTTGTGGGGATACATAGACAACACCATGTCCCTAGTAAACCTCTAGTTGACTAGCTCGTTGATCAATAGATGGTTACGGTTTCCTGACCATGGACATTGGATGTCGTTGATAACGGGATCACATCATTAGGAGAATGATGTGATGGACAAGACCCAATCCTAAGCCTAGCACAAGATCGTGTAGTTCGTTTGCTAAGAGCTTTTCTAATGTCAAGTATCATTTCCTTAGACCATGAGATTGTGCAACTCCCGGATACCGTAGGAATGCTTTGGGTGTACCAAACGTCACAACGTAACTGGGTGGCTATAAAGGTGCACTACAGGTATCTCCGAAAGTGTCTGTTGGGTTGGCACGAATCGAGACTGGGATTTGTCACTCCGTGTAAACGGAGAGGTATCTCTGGGCCCACTCGGTAGGACATCATCATAATGTGCACAATGTGACCAAGGAGTTGATCACGGGATGATGTGTTACGGAACGAGTAAAGAGACTTGCCGGTAACGAGATTGAACAAGGTATCGGGATACCAACGATCGAATCTCGGGCAAGTAATATACCGATAGACAAAGGGAATTGAATACGGGATTGATTGAATCCTCAACATCGTGGTTCATCCGATGAGATCATCGTGGAACATGTGGGAGCCAACATGGGTATCCAGATCCCGCTGTTGGTTATTGGCCGGAGAATGTCTCGGTCATGTCTGCATGGTTCCCGAACCCGTAGGGTCTACACACTTAAGGTTCGGTGACGCTAGGGTTATAGAGATATTAGTATGCGGTAACCCGAAAGTTGTTCGGAGTCCCGGATGAGATCCCGGACGTCACGAGGAGTTCCGGAATGGCCCGGAGGTAAAGATTTATATATGGGAAGTCTTATTTTGGTCGCCGGAAAAGTTTCGCACTTTATCGGTATTGTACCGGGAGTGCCGAAAGGGGTCCGGGGGTCCACCAAGGGGGTCCGCCAGCCCCGGGGGGCCACATGGGCTGTAGGGGGTGCGCCTTGGCCTATATGGGCCAAGGGCAACAGCCCCAAGAGGCCCATGCGCCAAGAGATAAGATAAAGGGAGAGTCCTAAAGGGGGAAGGCACCTCCGAGGTACCTTGGGGAGGAAGGACTCCTCCCTGGCCGCACCCTTCCTTGGAGGAAGGGCCAAGGCTGCGCCCCCCCCTCTCCCTTGGCCCTATATATAGTGGGGGGGAGGGAGGGCAGCAATACCTAAGCCCTGGCGCCTCCCTCTCCCTCCCGTGACACATCTCCCTCCTCCCGCAGCGCTTGGCGAAGCCCTGTTGGAATCCCGCTACTTCCACCACCACGCCGTCGTGCTGCTGGATCTCCATCAACCTCTCCTTTACCCTTGCTGGATCAAGAAGGAGGAGACGTCGCTGCTCCGTACGTGTGTTGAACGCGGAGGTGCCGTCCGTTCGGCGCTAGGATCATCGGTGATTTGGATCACGACGAGTACGACTCCATCAACCCCGTTCTCTTTCACGCTTCCGCTCGCGATCTACAAGGGTATGTAGATGCACTCCTTCCCTCTCGTTGCTAGTAAACTCCATAGATTGATCTTGGTGATGCGTAGAAAATTTTGAATTTCTGCTACGTTCCCTAACAGGGAGCGGGCGCTCGGGCTGGCTGCGGGCCTCGGAGCCCAGATCGGGGCCCGGGCGGGCCTGGCACGGGCCTGGCGGCTGGAGGTGCGGGGGAGGCGACGTGGCCGGCTCCCATTGGCCCGGGGCGCTGGCTGTGGCGGTGGAGGCCAGTGGGGGCGCGCCACTTGGCGGCGGGGAGGTGGCCGGCGCTGGATTTCGAGGAGGGAGGCGGCTGGAGGCGCGGAAAACGAGGGGGAGGTTGGTAGAGGCCAAAAATGGCATGTGGGGGTGTATATATAGAGAAAGGGGGGTTAGGATTAGGGTTAGGAGGGGTTTCGGAGCTCTCCAATCGCAATCGAACGGTTTCGGACGCGATGAGGAGAAGGCTGTGTCTAGGGAACTGGACTTGGACTGTGGGAGAGGAGAGGGAGAGACCCGGCGACGGTTACGGAGACCGAAACGTCTGACGAGGGTACCGTCAACGATACCGCTATGCGTCAACGGTTGGGCTATCAAACGGACTCCGAATGCGACAAAATTTGACGGGCGGTCTGTCAGTGCTATACCAAGGCCACTCGGCAAATACCGACCCTTTCCGAGAACGTTTAATACCCGCACACGAAAAGAGACAAAAGGGGGCGCCGGGTGAGATAGGAGTGCCGGATTGCAAAACGGACAACGGGGAAAAAGCTTGGATGCAAGAGACGAACACGTATGCAAATGCGATGCACATGATGACATGACAAAATGCAACACACAAGCAAAAGACATGGCAACGGCAGCGAATAACTGGCAGACACCTGGCGCATCGGACCCGGGGCGTTACAACACTCCTCCACTAACAAGATATCTCGTCCCGAGATCTTAGGACCGAGACGGAAGGGAAAAAGGATAAGGTTAAAAGAACAAGACAATGAGGATGAACAAAGTCAAGAACACTCGAGTAGGAAAAGGAATGTTGAATGAGACAAGAAGCAAAAGCTCAAGGAATAAGCCTGAATTCGAAACCACTCCGGTTGGGAGAAGACAGAAAACGGAATAAAAACGCAAGAGGAAATCAAAGAATCGGGAGCACTCGAGAAGAAAAGGAACGACGAGAATGACGAGAATCAAATGCTCACGGAATCAGACAGACTCTGAAACCACTCCGGTTAGAACGAGATAAGAAACCAATAGGGCTGAAAGGATTTAGGCAGTACTCCGGCTGAAACAAGGGAAGCATAGAACAAGAACTTTAGAAATGGAACGATACTTGACTTGAGGAACAACACAAAATCTCCGGAAGACTTGAATTAATAGAATGAGAAGAACGGTGAAGAAAAAGATAACTAGTACCACGAATGAAATAGAAAGCAACCTTAGTAGAAAGGATTTAACGGAGTTGTTAGAAATTCAACAACAAAAGAATACGCTTGTTGTGGACTTATAGGTAACAACTCAAGATCATAAGGTGGTAACCGGCCACAAACGGAAATGATTGGATAGCTGAGAAGAAGGAAGAAATGCAAAACTCCACTTCAAAAGAATACGGAGAATTAATTGCACTTCGAGACGCGAGAAGAAAAATACTTGAGCTCCTACGATAATAATCTTGATGAACACTTGAGAAAAGAATTAAATCATGACGAACCATCGTGAAGAAACTCCGATACCAAAAGGATGACGAGATAAAATTGAAGGATGAAAGGGGTAAGATTAAATCCTTGCGATGATTCTGATGGAGGTTCCGACGAAATCGGCGAGAAGCTTAGAACTCCGGAAAAGAAAAGATGAGAACACTTTGAACTAGAATATATTCCTCAAGAACAACCTCCGAAGGAAAGGAATTTCTTGGCGACGATGAAATAAGAATAAGAATTACGTTATGCTTATCCTCCATCAAAATAAATTGATGACTAGCAATGGATTTCGCATATTACTTATTCTCGTTGGAATGATTAAGGGGGGATATATCGCAAAACTTGAGAAAGTCTTCGTGAACCACCGGTAGGATTGGAAGGAACGAATTAATTGATATGATATCAACAGAAGGAATCTTGAGCGAGCCACCGTAAGAATTCAAAAATTGACTGACGAAGGATGAAGACTCACCAGGAAAAATAGGGAAAGCACGAATATACTTGAGGGAATCAAATGCAATTGAAAGGAGAGATCGCGAGCTGATTGAAGCATGCTTGAACGCAGCACCGGAAGAATATGGAGATGAACGAAAAGGCATGAATATAGAATAATCGGAGAACGGATTAGAAAAACTTAGGACGGGGAAATATTCTGAAATGGAGGCCTCCGGATAATCGAGAGAGAAAGTAACACCTGAAATACTCCGGATGGATGAAAAGAATTACACGACTAGAAACAATTTGATAGGATAAACATCGAGTTTGCACTGCGAATCACCGGGAGAATGGACAAGATTTAAGAGAAACTCTACTTCGGTCTTCGAATGTTGAGAAAGATGACGAGAAACAAAACCAAAATTGTTGAGATACTCCGGGAGAATGAAAAGCGAAGAGGTTGAGCCAACAATGAAAATAATTTGAAATTGATCTTGGAAAGCGTCTGACTGATGAAATTCATTCTTACGTCAGACTTCGGAAAGGATTTGAGAAAAGCTCCGGGAAAAATTAGAAGAGTCAGGTAAGATCCTGGAAAAGACCTGTGGGTTAGGGCCCTCCGAAAAGAAATACCGTTGAAAAAGGATTGTTGATCAGATAGACGATGCACCGGAACAATTGAGATATTTGAATAAGGTAACAACCTCGAATTAATTCGAACACAGATGAATCTCCTGAGATGTCTTCATCACTCCGGAACGATTAAATGACGAGAGGGGAACGAGCAACGGGAAACATTTGAGCCGAGGAAAAGAATATCGTTACTACCGAAAATTGGAATTGAAACCACCGGAGAAGAAAAGAGATGAAGAATGTCGAACGAGGCAAAAATTCACCGGTTGAAATAAATGAGGAAAAACTGGAGAACCTCCGCATGAATGAAATAGATGCACGAATAGCATCTCAGACTCCGGGAATAAAAGGGTGGGAGGGCGGGAAAAACAACGGCAACTTGGAAGGGGAAATCGACGAAAAGCTTTGAAGAGAAAAGCACCAGTTCAAATAATTGAGGAGAGAATGCAAAGATTTCGCACGAGTAGAATAGATACTCGATTACAGACTCCGGTTCCGAGAAGAAGAAGGGAGGGCGGGTGGGAAAAACAAGGACAACTTCGAATGGGGAAAACGACAGAAGAGAAATAACTGAGGACTGATCTCGCAAAAGATGACGAGGACTGAAACACTCGAAGAGAAATGCACCGGATTGAAAAAGGAAGGACAGCGAACGAAACTAACCACGTGATCCTAAGAAAAATTTGAAGGGGGAAGAGGAATAGTTCAAAACACCTACGTCAAGATTTCTCACCAGAGCGACGAAGGGGCAGAGGAGTAAAAAGAATTCCTACTCTCCGATATAACTAGACTCCAAAAAAGTTTACTTCTAGACTCGACAACAGCCAAACTACACGATCAATCAAGGGGGGGCTCCTAGGGTTGGTCGAGGCTCTGATACCAACTTGTCACGCCCAAGATGCGACCCTATCCTAAAGGAACTCGACGGTCCCACCAAAGGATAGAAGCGCATCTTGAAGACGCTTTTGCAAGGTGGATATCATTACATCAACATTACATAATATTCTGGGATACATACAAGGCATACAAATGCCGCAAATATACATCAATACAACATTCATAAGCTCAACATCCGACTACGGATGAAACATAAATGGAAGATCAAACGACATCCACCCTGCTAGCCCAGGCTGCCGGCCTGGAACCTATCCCCTGAACGAAGAAGAAGCAGAAGAAGAACTCCGAACAAGAAAAACATCGCTCTCGCGTCATGATCATCGCATAAACCTGTACCTGCAACTGGTGGTGTAGTAATCTGTGAGCCACAAGGACTCAGCAATCCCATTACCATGAGTATCAAGACTAGCAAAGCTTAAAGGGAAAGGAATGGATAAGGTGGTGAGGTTGCAGCAGCGGCTAAGCATATATGGTGGCTAACTTACACAATTGAGAGTGAGAAGAGAAGCAAAAGGATCGGTCGTGAACTAGCAATGATCAAGAAGTGATCCTGAACTCCTACTTACGTCAAGCATAACCCAGAAACCGTGTTCACTTCTCGGACTCCGCCGAGAAGAGACCATCACGGCTACACACGCGGTTGATGCGTTTTAGTTAAGGTCAAGTGTCAAGTTATCTACAACCGGATATTAACAAATTCCCATCTGCCACATAACCGCGGGCACGGCTTCCGAAAGATAAACCCTGCAGGGGTGTCCCAACTTAGCCCATGATAAGCTCTCACGGTCAACGAAGGATATTCCTTCTCCCGGGAAGACCCGATCAGTCTCGGAATCCCGGTTACAAGACATTTCGACAATGGTAAAACAAAACCAGCAAAGCCGCCCGATGCGCCGACATCCTGATAGGAGCTGCACATATCTCGGTCTCAGGGCAACACCGGATGAGCACTACGTACAACTAAAACCAGACCTCAAGTTTTCCCCGAGGTGGCGCTGCAAGTGGCTCTAGTTCGGACCAACACTTACACAAGCATTGGCCCGGGGGGGGGGTAAAATAAGATGACCCTCGAGAGAGCGACTCCCTAGGGAAAAGAAATAGGCTGGACAAATGGTAAAACCAAGGTTGGGCCTTGCTGGAAGAGTTTTATTCAAGGCGAACTGTCAAGGGGGTCCCATAAATCACCCAACCGTGTAAGGAACGCCAAATCCGGGAACATAACACCGGTATATCAGTAACTAGGGCGGCAAGAGTGGAACAAAACACCAGGCATAAGGCCGAGCCTTCCACCCTTTACTAAAATATATAGATGCATTAATAATATAAGAGATATTGTGATATCCCAACATAAATATAATCCAACATGGAGCAATCTTCATCTTCACCTGCAGCTAGCAACTCTATAAGAGGGGCTGAGCAAAGCGGTATCATAGCCAAACAATGGTTTGCTAGGAAGGGTGACAAGGTTAGAGGTTCATGGCAATATGGGAGGCTTGAGGAGCAAGTGAATAGGTAGCGCAGCAAAGCGATAGAACGAAGCAACTAGCATAGCAATGACAGTAATGAGATCCAAGGTGACGGTCATCTTGCCTGAAATCCCGCTAGGAAGGAGAACGGATCCATGAAGAAGATGAAGCCACGAAGACGAACGAATCCACACGATCGCAACGACACGGGAACTATCGAGAAGACGCATACAACAAGGTAAACACACCACACAAGAACAAGGCATGATGCTCAACCAAGAATGATGCATGACAAGACTATATGAAGCTATTCATGACAAAAGATGATGCATACAAGAACAACACACCAAGGCAAGTTTAAATGAGGCCGGAAACAACATATAACAATTCCGGTAAGTCCTCATATGCAAATTTCGAAATAGGTCCAGAACTGAACAAGCATTACGTTGAAGTTGTTAAACAGAAAGTTAAAGAGCACCATGATAATCTACACGAAATTCTAGTCAAGTTACATATAAAGTTCATTATATTCGGAGCTACGGCCTAGAAGATATGAGCAAAACAAGTTAAACATGGCATTGATGCAAAATGCATGCAAACATCAAGCAATCACCTCAAAACAAGGATGCATCAAGATAAAATGAGACTACATGCAAAACTAAGCAAGTTTCATATAGAACATGCTCACAACGGAGCAACGGTGCAACACATACACTCCAAACAAGACATAGCAACAATCTGGCCAAAACAGCAACTATGCAACTAGCAAGCATCAAAACAATATGCTATAGCAACTCAACATGAAAACAAAAGGCATAGGCATGATTTACAGGTAAAGCACAACAAAACATGGACACTGAGATATCTCCAGAAATCACTAGAACATGCTCAAAAGGACGTGGCAAGATTGCAAATAATAACAGGTTCACAGACTTAGTGAAATTACTGGACATGACAGAAATGACATCAGTTTGCAATGTTCAGAGCACGATAAAAACATGAATCTACTCAAAGCATATGACAAAAGTCCCTTACTGACCATAAGCCAAAAAGGACAAGAAGATATGATGGCAAGCATGTAAACATAGCAAGTTTCGTTATCAGGTTTCAGACTTAGCAGAAAACAGAGCATGGCAGAAATATTAATATGTAGGCCTCTTTGTGAGCTTGATGCACTCACTACAGAGCAATGCATGACAAACCAAGCATACCTTCAGCAAGATGGCATGTTTATGAAGCTAACCATGGCAAGAACAATAGCATAGCATGTATGGATCAACTACAATAAGCTTGGCAAAATGCATATCATGTTAAGAATCTGCCAGAAATATATTATAGCAAACGTAGAGCAAGATTGAGTCATGCTATGGCACTCCATAAATGCAAAACATTGCAGGAATGGATCAATTACAACAATAGCTACAAAACATCCTTACTGTACATCTCCAAAATATGCATGGATCTCTCTGTGGCATCAAGTTTACATGGCAACAAAATTACAGCAGACAAAGACTTAGAGAAATTACCAAGTCCCTGAAATCAGAAATATTACGGAGCCTACTTTGCATGCTTGTGCTAGTCACCACAGAGATCAAACAAATACATGGACTACACCATTGGAAAGATGGCATGGCATACTTCAAAACACATGTAGAGCTCATGCTCAAAAGATGCACAGATTAAATGATAGAAAAATGACAAATCTCCAAGTTCTGATGAGAACCAGAGGATAGCAGCAACTAGCCCTCTTCTAACAGAGATTTGGGCATCAAGATGACCTCTAATGAACATGCTGCAATTGAACAAAATGAAGAGCATCACGAGACGAACAATTTGACATATTACACGCACAAAACAGACATGCATGCACAAAGTTATGATGCAGAGAACATGGCATGATAATGCAAGCATTTAAGGACTTGGCCAAAATCAGGAAAAAAATCAGGTGAGCGCGACAGCTATTCTACGCACGGGCGGGGTTTAAGCAAACCGCAGCTCACCTAGGGTCCTTGGGCCTGTCGGTGCTGGGCTGGGCCATCAGGGGGTTGAGGAGGCAGGCCGGGGCAGCGCCCGACGCTGGGCTGGGCCGCGGGGCCCACGTGGCGGCGACTGGAGGTCAACGGCGAGCGGGACGAGGGCGGCGGATCCCGGCGCCGCTCCGGCGAACGCGAGACGAGGCGGGGCCGAGCCTGGGGACCGGCGGGGAGGCCGGAGACGGAGGGGACGGCGGATCCGGCCGCGGCCAGGCCGGATCTGGCCGGGGAGACGGCCGGCGGCGGGGTTCAGGGGCGGCGGCGACTAGAGGTCGCCGGCGAGGCGCGGGCGCATCGGCGGCGGAGCTGACGAGGAAGGAGACAGGCGGCGCTGGCCTGGCGGCGGAGGAGGCTCGGCGGGGCTGCCGGGGTTGTCGGCGGGAGGCGCGAGGCGGCGGTGGAGGTGGCCGGCGACGGGAGCCGGTCGGCGGTAGAGGGAGGGGGCGCTCGGGCTGGCTGCGGGCCTCGGAGCCCAGATCGGGGCCCGGGCGGGCCTGGCACGGGCCTGGCGGCTGGAGGTGCGGGGGAGGCGACGTGGCCGGCTCCCATAGGCCCGGGGCGCTGGCTGTGGCGGTGGAGGCCAGTGGGGGCGCGCCACTTGGCGGCGGGGAGGTGGCCGGCGCCGGATTTCGAGGAGGGAGGCGGCTGGAGGCGCGGAAAACGAGGGGGAGGTTGGTAGAGGCCAAAAATGGCATGTGGGGGTGTATATATAGAGAAAGGGGGGTTAGGATTAGGGTTAGGAGGGGTTTCGGAGCTCTCCGATCGCAATCGAACGGTTTCGGACGCGATGAGGAGAAGGCTGTGTCTAGGGAACTTGACTTGGACTGTGGGAGAGGAGAGGGAGAGACCCGGCGACGGTTACGGAGACCGAAACGTCTGACGAGGGTACCGTCAACGATACCGCTATGAGTCAACGGTTGGGCTATCAAACGGACTCCGAATGCGACGAAATTTGACGGGCGGTCTGTCAGTGCTATACCAAGGCCACTCGGCAAATACCGACCCATTCCGAGAACGTTTAATACCCGCACACGAAAAGAGACAAAAGGGCCCGAGTGCCGGATTGCAAAACGGAAAACGGGGAAAAAGCTCGGATGCAAGAGACGAACACGTATGCAAATGCGATGCACATGATGACATGACAAAATGCAACACGCAAGCAAAAGACATGGCAACGGCAGCGAATAACTGGCAGACACCTGGCGCATCGGACCCGGGGCGTTACATCGGCCTGGCTCCAGCTGATTGGCTTCTCTGACCAGTGCATGAACTCGGGGGTGCTGGAGGCGACTGCATTAACTTCTTGATGCTGTCGGCGTCGACTGCGCTTGTCGTCGGCTTGACTGGTGAAGACGACGTAGGCGGCGTGCTCTTCGGGGAATTCGTCTTGGATGGCGCCGACTGCCAGCCGAGCCGACGGCCGCTGGGGGGCTGGAGGCGGCGGACCGGGAGGCGGAGGCGGCAACATCCCCTCGCCCTTGGTGATGCGGGCGAGCCAATGGCATTTCCGGGTTGTGTGGTTGGACGGCTTCGCGCCGCTGTGGAATTTGCAGGGGGCATCAAGAGCCTGTTCGTAGGAGAAGGCCGTCTGCCAAGCCGGCCTGCCACCCTTCTTCTTGGGAGCGGGCCGTTCTTCGGGCTGCTCATCTTCAACGGTGGCCACCTGCCGACTGGTGGAAGTCGGCATGGGGGCCTTGCGCTTGTGGTCGTTCTGGTAGGGGCGCCGATTAGGATCCCCAGCTGGCGTCTTAGGAGCCGGAGCAATCACCTTCCCCGAGGCGTCTACTCGGAGCTCGGTCTTCATTGAGGAGTCGGCCGTGGCGTACTTGTCCGCGATGACCAGCAACTCGTCGAGGGTAGCCGGCTCGTCGCAGAGGAGTCGGTGCTTGAGGAGGGTGCCCTCTCGGCACCCGACGGTGAAGTACTCGATGGCCTGGACCTCATGCACCCCCTCGCAGGAGTTGCGGAGCTCGGCCCACCGCCTGAGGTAGTCGCGGGTCGACTCGTTGGGCCCTTCGACGCAGAGGGAGAGCTGGCGAGGCTTGGGAGGCCGCTTGTAGGTGCTGGTGAAGTTGCGGACGAAGACTTCTGTGAAGTCCAGCCAACTGTTGATGCTGTAGGGCTTGAGGCTGTAGACCCATGTGCACGCCGTGCCTTGCAGCATGAGGGGGACGTACTTCACGGCGACGCGCCGATTGCCGTTGGCTATGCTGACGGCCGTGGAGTAGTCGATGAGCCAATCTTCCGGCTTCACTGAGCCGTTGTACATGGGCATGTCTCTGGGAGCGAGAACCCTTTGGGGAAGGGCTCGTCGCGGATGCGGGGGCCAAAGCATGGCGGGCCGACATCGTCTTCTTCTTCTAACGCCAAGGATCGAGCAAGGCGGTCGATCCGGTGGCGGGTGTCGTTCTCGCCGACTCCTTCTCGGCGGCCGAGTCGGTCGCCAAGAGTCGGGTGCATGATAGGCGGCGGGGTGAGACGTCGCTCTCTTCGAGGCGGGGGGGAGGCAGATTTCCTTGGTGCTCCACCGCTCGCGGGCGGCCTTCCGCGTCGCGCTCGATGGTGATGCGAGTCCGGCTGCGGCAAGCAGCCGGCTCCTTGTCTTTCTTCTGGCGAGCGCCGCTCGCAGTCGGCGAGCGGGACGTCGCGGCGTGCTCTCGGCGCGGGGGATGACTATCAGCACGGGCGCCGGCTTCGTGCCGTTCTGCAGCCGCGTCGACCAGCTGCTGGATCCGTCTTGTCATGTAGGGGAGCTCATCGGCTCCCAGCCCATTGAGCTCTTCTGCGGCCGCCTCAGCGGCTCGCAGATTATCGACCGGGGTGGCGTAGATGGGGCGATCCGCCCCCAGCATGCTGGCGACGGCCGCGCCGCCCTTCTGCACGAAGCCGGCTCGGCTCGGGCCGCTAGGCGGCGGCGTACCGAAGGCAGCGCGGTCGACTACGCGCTGGTGGGCCTCGGTGAGGCGTCTCATGGAGGCTACTTCTGGCCTTACGCGATGAGGGCGAGGCGGCGTGCCTCCAGGGTCTCGGCGTCGGCATCGGCCGGGATGGGGACGGAGAGGTCGTGCATCGCTGCTTGCAGGGCGTCGTGGGCGTTCTCGCCCGAGTTGGCGACGTGGCTGATGACCAGCACTTCGGTGACAGCGCTGCTGCCGCTGTCAGCTCGAGGGAGAGGATCGTCGAAGACCACCACGTCGGAGGGGTAAGCGTCGAGCGATGCCGTGTCGGAGTCGACAAGCATCGGGTCGGTGGAGCCGACTGACTGCACATCTGCAGCAGGCTCGCTGGAGACGCGAAGCTGGTCGAGGAGGCTGACGAGGCGGCTCTCGGGGTAGTCCGTGCCTGCGTCGGACGCAGGCTCGTCGGAGATGCGAGTCTTGCAGCGCGTCGAGGCAAACGCCAACGGGCACAGCAGGCTGGCTGCGCTCGCGGGGGAGGAAGAGGGTTCCTGTCCAGAACAGGTCTCCGAACGACGGTGCACCTGGCCCCACGGTGGGCGCCAAATGTCGGGTGGTTGGTGCGACATATGCCAACGGGTGGCTTATCATTGTGGGTGCCAATAAGACGTGGCCGGTGCCTGGAAACGGGATGAGGCGAAGACATGCACGCCGGCGGATCTTACCCAGGTTCGGGGCTCTCCGAGGAGATAACACCCCTAGTCCTGCTCTGCGGGGTCTTCGCATGATCACTAGATCAGTAAAAGTAGCTACAATCGCTCCTAGAGCTGTTGGGTTCAAGGGAGAAGAAGAACAAGGCTAGCTCTCACTTCTCTCTCTATGGTGTGTGTGCTATGCTCAGAAGCCAACCCTTTGCATGGGTGCTCCGGGGGGTTTATATAGGCCTACCCCCTGGGGGTACAATTGTAATCTGGCTGGGCTCTGGTCCCAGCCGTCAGTGTCTACGTTCACCGGCTTCTCCGCCGGCTGTTGGGGCCCGCCGACTGGCGGGTCCCGCCGGCTGCCGGCCTCTTGGTCGACAGGCCGGCCCCACCGCCTAGGGTCTTGTCGGCGGCTGCTTACTGTAGCCTCGCCCCTGATGATGAGGGCTTCGTTGAGGTAAGTGTGGCTACAGTGGGCCGCCTCAGGGGCTCTCACTGTAGCCTTACCTTGTCTTGTCTCCTTAATGTGGCACATGCTTCGAGGGAGGGGGTAGCCGGCTTCTGGGGGCCGGCTACGCCCTTGGCCGACTGGGGGAGGCCGGGCCGCCTTCATGCCTCTCTCTGGCTGAAGGGGCCCGCTGCCCGTGGGCCGTACGGGAGTCTGTCGTGGATGACGTTGAGGCTAGCATGGCTACAGTGCCGAGCCGAACGGGAGACGGCCGTCCCGTACGGCCTCCTGTAGCCATGCCTGCCTCGGGCTTCGGGGGTAGTGGGCCGCACTGTGGCCACACCCCGTCTTGTCACCATTATGTGGGTGTAGCTTTGGTGGTTGTGGTCTCGGCCGGCTTCTTGGAGTCGGCGCTCTTCGAGGCCGGCTTCCTGGAGTCGGCCCCCCACGGATATCCTGGGGGGGGGGAGGTTGCTGAGGCTGGGCCGCCTCCCGTGAGTCGGCTTCGGGGGTAGCCGGCCAGGGGAGGTGGTCCAATGCTTGGAGTGCTTGGAGGCCCAAATGCCTCATAATTTTTTCAGAAGAACCAGGGGTAGTCGGTTAGGCTGTGGCCATTTACTCCGACAATGTGTGACTATCCATCATCACCTCCACCTTCTTCACCAATAAGGGAGATATAATCACATGGGTATGGGCACTCCCCTTGGCAACTGCCAAGCATGGGGGAGGTGCCCCGGTATCGTATCACAACTACATCTCCTTTCTTTACCGTTTTTCTTAGTTCGATCCTATTAAGTAGTATCCTGATCTAGTAGAATAAAGTTTTAGTATGAACCAGGGGTAGTTTTGAGCTGTATAATAAAGATTAGTGTTGAGTCAAGGGCTTGATTATTTCGCCATGATCTTATTGAGAGTAATGACTTCACATAGAAAGCGTATGATGATTAAAAATTATTGAGAGTTGACAAACATAGCTTTGGTCATCATTGCAATTAATAGGAAGTAATAAAGAAAGAGAGGTTTCACATATAAATATACTATCTTGGACATCTTTTATGATTGGGAGCACTCATTAAAATATGACATGCTAAAGAGTTGATGTTGGACAAGGAAGACAACGTAATGGGTTATGTTTTCTTATATCTGAGATAAAGTATATTGTCATGGATCATCCAACATGTTGAGCTTGCCTTTCCCCCTCATGCTAGCCAAATTCTTTGCACCAAGTAGAGATACTACTTGTGCTTCCAAAAACCCTTAAACCAGTTTTGCCATGAGAGTCCACCATACCTACCTATGGATTGAGTAAGATCCTTCAAGTAAGTTGTCATCGGTGCAAGCAATAAAAATTGCTCTCTAAATATGTATGATTGATTGGTGTGGAGGAAATAAGCTTTATACGATCTTGTGATGTGAAAGAAATAAAAGCGACAGACTACATAATAAAGGTTCATATCACAAGTGGCAATATAAAGTAACGTTCTTTCGCATTAAGATTTTGTGCATCCAACCCTGAAAGCGCATGGCAACCTCTGCTTCCCTCTGCGAAGGGCCTATCTTTTATTATTACCTTCTACCTTATGCAAGAGTCATGGTGATCTTCACCTTTCCTTTTTACATTTTATCCTTTGGCAAGCACGGGATGTTGGAAAGATCCTGATAGGTATATCTAATTGGATGTAAGTTAGCATGAGCTATTATTGTTGACATTACCCTTGAGGTAAAAGGTTGGGAGGCGAAGCTATAAGCACCTATCTTTCTCTGTGTCCGATTAAAACTCCGTAACCATAAGTATTGCGTGAATGTTAGCAATTATGAAAGACTAAATGATAGTTGAGTATGTGGACTTGCTAGAAAGCTCTGACATAGAATCTTTCTGATGTTATGATAAATTGCAATTGCTTCAATGACTGAGATTATAGTTTGTTAGTTCTCAATAAAGTTTCTGATTCATACTTTGCATTGTGAATAGATTATTACTTGAGCATAAGAAATCATATGACAATACCCATATATGTTGCTGTTATGAGAATAATCATGATGCCCTCATGTCCGTATTTTATTTTATCGACACCTCTACCTCTAAACATGTGGACATATTTATCGTTATCGGCTTCCGCTTGAGGACAAGCGAGGTCTAAGCTTGGGGGAGTTGATACGTTCATTTTGCATCATGCTTTTATATCGATATTTATTGCATTATGGGCTGTTATTACACATTATGTCACAATACTTATGCCTATTCTCTCTTATTTTACAAGGTTTACATAAGGAGGGAAAATGTCGGCAGCTGGAATTCTGGGCTGGAAAAGGAGCAAATATTAGAGACCTATTCTGCACAACTCCAAAAGTCCTGAAACTCCACGAAAGTTACTTTTGGAAATAATAAAAAAATACTGGAAGAAGAATCCACGTCAGGGGGGCCTCCACCTGTCCACGAGGGTGGGGGCGCGCCCTACCCCCTGGGCGCGCCCCCTGCCACATGGGCCCCCTGTTGGCCGTCTGGTGCCCATCTTCTACTATATGAAGTCTTTCGTCCGAAGAAAAATCATAAGCAAGCTTTCGGGACGAGACTCCGCCGCCACAAGGCGGAACCAATCTAGGGCTCCGGCAGAGCTGTTCTACCGGGGACACTTCCCTCCGGGAGGTGGAAATCATCACCATTGTCATCACCAATGCTCCTCTCATCGGGAGAGGGCAATCTCCATCAACATCTTCACCAGCACCATCTCCTCTCAAACCCTAGTTCATCTCTTGTATCCAATTCTTGTCTCCATGTCTGGGATTTGTACTTGTAGGTTGCTAGTAGTGTTCATTATTCCTTGTAGTTGATGCTAGTTGGTTTATTTGGTGGAAGATCATATGTTCAGATCCTATATGCATATTAATACTCCTCTGATTATGAACATGAATATGCTTTGTGAGCAGTTACGTTTGTTCCTGAGGACATGGGAGAAGTCTTGCTATTAGTAGTCATGTGAATTTGGTATTCGTTCGATATTTTGATGAGATGTATGTTGTCTATCCTCTAGTGGTGTTATGTGAACGTCGACTACATGACACATCACCATTATTTGGGCCTAGAGGAAGGCATTCGGAGGTAATAAGTAGAGGATGAGTTGCTAGAGTGACAGAAGCTTAAACCCTAGTGTCAATCAAGGCCGCAGGCGGTTGGGGCCCGCGGCACTCCGCACTTGCCCTTTGGCTTCGCCTCAAAACCAAGTCCGAGCGCGCCTTCGGCCCGGGGGCTACTGTCGGCGTTCTGGGAACGGGGCTCCCCAGACTTGCCTACCCGCGGCCCACGGCGTGGCTCCTCCAGCGGCCTGGTATGGCCCATATTTACCAGCAAACACTCAAGACCCTCACGAGGGGCCGGTCCTCGTGAGGCAGAAGACACAAGACCTCCTCAGGGGGAAGCGCAGGTGAGGAGTCCCGAGGCATCAGGCAAAGGTTTCCATATCAGTGCAACGAGACCAAGACCAGCAGGACGGCAGGACGGAGGTCATCGCGGAGCCCACGACGACGTCACCACCAGATCCTTTGGCAGGCGAAGACCACCTTTTGTCAGGATAGCTTGTACTAGCTGTCCCCCTTCAAATTGGTCGTTGTGGGATCCCTTCCCGCCAAACATTTGGGGAGAGGACCCGGGCCTCTATAAATAGGACTAGCCACCACCTTAGCAGTGGACGGGTGATTTTGATCACCCTCAACCACACAAGCTCACCGAGCTCAAGAACACCTCTCCTCAGGAGGCTGTTCTTCCCTTGTACGTGTTCATCCTTAGCCTACAAGGCAATCCACCACACCACACTGGAGTAGGGTATTACACCACATCAATGGCCCGAACCAGTATAAACTCTTGTGTCCCCTGTTCTTCGAGTTCGCCGTGCTGAGCTTTGAGATTGTGGCGAGTGAGTGATCTAGGGGGGGAGAGATCTTCGTGCACACCCCAGAGTTTGAACCTTAAGGGTTTTGCCGGAACCCGAAATCCGACACGGGGCGTATCATCATTTCTCCAAACATGGGCCGTACTATTCATGGACCATAACGGGACGTTAATAGGACGTATTTGATAACTGTAGCACCCCGGCTCGGAGAAACTGGAACGCCCCGTATTCTAGCCCAGAGATCGAGGAGAAGTCTTCTGGAATACGACACTGCTTAGCATAGAACAAATCAGCTCTATATTACAAGCTATGTGGGTACAAGGGGGATTACATCGGCACGGCGACACTACGCCTGCCACGGTTGCTCCATGCAAGCAGCAGAACAACACGATGCAGCGGAATAACTCTAGCAGCAAAACAGCAACGACGGTGATGAACTCCACTCCGCAGGGACTCTGACTGGAATGCTTATCCTAGCTCACAAACAAGGAATCCACGGCAAACAAGCAATCAAATCCGGCATGACCTGCAAACTGGCATGACACGCCAGGTCAGTACATTGAATGTACTTGCAAGCTCACAGCAATCAAGACAGACTACAACACGGCAATTACAGGTTAACAAGGATTAACATGATACTATCAGATTAATCATAGCATGAACAAGATAAACATGATACAGCTAGAACAATATGAGCATGGCACAAACATATGAACATGATGATACTAGCATGCAACATGATGACACTATCATGCACCAACTTACTCTGCTCGGGTTACCTCGTCACCATCTCATGCATCACATACCATCACGGACATCATACGATCATCTCAGGATCCAATCTAGCTTGGTATTACAATACCGTAGTAATCATTAATGACCACAAGGAGCTTGACCTTAACCCTTGACTCTCGCATAACACCACAAATAGCCAACAACTCGGTATAGTCGATACCACGGTGATCATCTCACGATCACAATCAACCTCTTTCTCATCATCGAACCAGGGTTATTAATAAGCACATTATTATTATCATTATTATTATTATTGTTATTATCACTGTTGACCCATAGTGTGACCAACTACGAACTGGGACCTTATCCGCGGGTGCGGCTATCGATAGATTTAACATGCACTCTACAAAGGTTAGCACACTGTACCCACACCACGGAACCCATGGCCTCGTACTCCCATTCGGGTGGACCAATGGCGTTTGGACAAAACCGATCTACTACCATGACACTCTCCCGGCCACTCCGTCAAACTCCCCTTTGGGCTAAGTCATGGGTGGCCCCATGACTACCAAAGGCATCAACGACCACCGTCCTGGCAAAACAATAAACGGTCCCAAATGGGACATGTGCACATAACCTAACTCGGTCACACAAGGCTTATGCCGTCCTACCCGGCCAAGGTAGCTCCCGCGCATACCCTTCCCTCGTTGGAGGCACCGGCAAGAGGCATGACAACAAACCCGGTTAGGACCTCCTATAAAAGGCAAGTGTGGCTGAACTGGTGAGCTCGATATGGTGGCACCATGACTCAGCCAACAATTGTTCAAGTTCATTTATGTCCGGTTAAACTTGAATGCAATAAGCTGAGTCATATTAAAATACATGATGCAACTACAATGCATGAGCATGATATCAACATAAGCATGGAGGTGCAACATAATCATCGAGCAAATCAACAACATCAAATCATATATCCGAATGAGCAGGGCATACTGACGAGCATGAATATCACAAGCATGACACTACTCAAAGCATAACATGATCACTAGCATCAATGATTAATACCAAGCAAGAACATAGCAATAATACTACCAAGTAAGCATGTAAACAACTAGATGCAAAGGAAACATGGCAATATTAATATAATACTAGCAAGTAGTTCATGATAACGAAGTGCAAGAAAGCATAGCCTGACGGTGAACACAAATCCATAAGCATCACCGAAACAACGATAACCGTATCAAAACAAGCAGACATTTATTAAATATTCAAGTTGCAAACCATGTCTACTGCATGTCCATCATGCAAGTGGGTGTTGTGGCTTGCCTGGGGATGAAGAATGCACCAGGGAGAAGTGCGGAAAGCTCGCGGAACGATTCGCCGGAAAATATTCTCTCTCGGAAGGGGCTGATTAGGGGCAAGGGAAAAATGGTCATTTTCGTTAGGTCAAAGCATAGTTAAAATGATACCAAAAGTCTGGGATCGAAGAGACAAAGAAGTAGGCTTTGGATTCACCTCAATCGGAGTTGTGGTTGAAAAGTTATAGCCCGACGAAGTTCAGGGACCAATCTGTAAAATAACTTCTACAAACAGGCCCCTGGCTGGAAAATCAGAAAGCGCCTTCTAGGGGAATATGCCTTCGCTGCGGGAAGCGCTTTTCGAGTCAAAGAAGAACTATAGGGCATTTTCAGTAAACCGAAAGCGTATTCGCGGAAAAGCGTCTCCACTTACGCTGACCAGACATGGGCTGGTCAACGGGTAGCCGCTGACGGGTGGGGTCGAGGGCGACATGGGGCCCGCCTGGCCAGGGGCTCACCTTCAGCCTCCAGCCCACGCGCGGCCGAGGCAGGGGCTCACCCCGACGGCGCTCGCCGGCGATCCCGGCCACCATACGGAGCGTGCAACCTATCTAGACGCTCAGGAGGACAAGGCAGATCGGTTGCCGGCCTTGGAAGTCGTCGGAGAGCTCGAGGTTGAGGAGGAGACGGGTCGTGGCGTAGGGGGCTTCGGACAAGATCGGGCACGGCGCCGCGGTTCACTAGAGGATGAGGGAACGGGCGGAGAAACTCCAGGGGGCTCGGGAGGGCCTCGGGTAGTGGTAGAAAGGGGGGAGGAGGCTCGTCGTGCTCCAATTTGAGCGCGAGGGGGCGGCGGCCATGGAGGGGCAGGGGAGCAGCTCGAGCTCAATGGAGTGGTCGGGGAGGAAGCTAGAAGGGTAGGCAGGCTGGTGAAGTGCTCGGAGTGGGTCGAGGGGGGCTATATATAGCCAGGGTAAGGCGGTTCAAGCTCGGGTGCCGCCGCTCACGTCCGGCCGAGCTTCTGCCGCGCTCAGCATTCACGGGGAGGCGCGAGAAGGCGACGAGGGTGAAGCGGGCGAGGCGCAGAGGTCACGGAGATGAGCTATGCTCGAGGACACGAGGACGAAGAACCCACGACGCGAACACAGACGGGCGCCAGCGAGGAGGTTTCCGGAGGGGGAGAGAGGTCCAGGAGGACGGCGATGACACGGGTGAGCTGGTAGACATGCCCGTTCTTGCTGGGGTGACGATCAGGAGAGGGGCCCGAGCAAAACGACGCTCAGCTCGCGTCCATGGCGTGCCAGGGCGGTGGTCACCGCGTCAGCTGGCTCAAGCGGGACACGGAGATCGACCAAATCATGTCTGGGGGATAAGGGAAGCAGAGGAAGATGCCAAGGAGGAAGAAATCACACATAGTGGCCATTGATGTGAACACAGGTAGCAAGATTACAAAGGAACAACAAGCTGTATGGAACTTGCTATGGTTCACATGCTTGGTGATCAAGGATGAGATTTGACTGGCGTTGATCACTGACTAAGGTGATTATGATGGCAAGGATTCAGCTCAAGAGGAGGCGTTTAGATAGCACTTGCTATAGAAACCACCAGACTGGACAGAAATACAAACTATGAATTAGCACTCACATGGAGAAGCAACTTGATTTGAAATTTGGCAAGACAGGGTTATTTGGACATATGAAGATGCTGTAAAAATTTCATACCAAATGGACTTTCCAAAACGGTACTTCCTTCACAGCTATCCTCTCTATCTAGAAACTTGGGAAAATTGCACAAGGAAAATGGATTGATGAAATGAGCCAAAACTTGGCGGAGATAGGTTATATTGGTAGGAGCAGGCCTAGGAAAATTTTCAGCCATAATGGAGCAAGATAAAATATACTTGCTCAATAACTGAAAATTTGGGCAGAAACAAAGAATTGATGCTAAGCTCACATGGATGCATTTCATGAGCTCAAATCTTGATGAGAGTTATTATTTGATGATATCAAGGACCATGCAAAATTTCAACTCAATTGGGTTAACCTAGCTAGTACTTCCTTCACAAACAATTCCCTCAGACAGGAACTTTGAAAACTTGCTCAGGAATATTTACTAGGCAAATTAAGTTGAATTTTGGCATGAGGCAATTATTTGGACATGAAAAGGTGTCCAGAAAGTTTGGGGTCAATTGGGCAAATGTAAATAGCACTTGCTACACAATCTGCCATCGAGGACATAATAGGAAGGGAATTAATTGAGCATGATGAGGAACATGGCAATTGAAATATTTTTCCATATTTGAGGAAGATATGACCCAAACAATTTATGAGAATTATTTGGGAATTTTAGGAGTGATGGAAATATAGGTTGCCTCACAACCTAGGGAAAATTGGGTTATTCCTTTAATAAAAAATGAATATTCCCTAGCAAAATAATATTGGGGTTGGTCCAAGATGGAAATGGCAAGGTCTAAGGATGGATAAGAGGATGACAAGCCAGTCTAGAAAGAAAGAAGAGGTCATCTTCTTCAATTTCTATACCACATAGCCATGGAAAAAGAAAACTCAAGCAAAAATCTCAGAAAATCAAAAGAAAAAGAAAGGGCCAAAAATCGGGCTGTGACAATAACGCTATGAAAACAGCCCAACGGGTTAACGGGCCACAAATAGGCCGAATGTAACCACGGGCTGAATTTGGCCCACAAACGGAACATGCTAGTAACGGACCGTAACTAACCGAATTCTAGAAATGAGCCCAAGAATAAATGGGCCCTTAGATGGCCGAAAGTTAACACGGGCTGGAAACGGCCGACAGAATAATGGGCCATTAATGGGTATAAAGTGATACACTGTTCATTATGGGCCAGTTTCATCTCGAGCCTTTAATGGGCCCAGAGTTACGAAGGGCCTCATATGGGCCGAAAGACATCATGGGCCAAATATGGGCCGGAAGTTACAACGGGCTGAATCCTATTGGACGACCCAGAAGCTACTGGGCTTAACTCCGATATGTCATAACGGGCCGGGAGTTAGCGGGCTGTAAATGGGCGATATACGAACAAGCAATTAACAGGCTTTCCGTGGGCCGGCCCGTTATCTTTTGACCAAGTCAAACAGGCCGGCATTTTCACCAGAATGGGCCTCTGTTGGGCCGTGCCACGTGTCGACGTATCATAGGCGCCTCCTGTCCAATGAGTGGATGACATCTATCCCAACGGTGAGCCAACACGTGTTTCCTCTGGCCAATGAGAATTTTACACGTGGAAAATCCCCATTGGTCCGAGCTGTTGACGGGTTATCGGATCCAAAACCGGACCCGATAGCTTAACGGTGACCTGTTACGGTGGATGCCACATGTTGGTCACCCTTGATGAAAGCAATTCTATGATGCGCGATTTATCGTCATGGAAGTGGACACTTCCATGATGATAATTCACTTGTACGATAACACAGGCATGACTATCTTGATTCTGTCATAAAATCGTCATGGATGTACATGCATGACAGAAAACGTGACCTACTATGACAAACACGTATCATCACGGAAGTGTATTTTTTTGTAGTGCATCTTGGCGTGGATGCCCGAGTGCACCGCCAAAAGGTTCAAAGGAGACTGAAAACTGCCCAAGTTGGAGGATAAGATGGAATGGGCCTCCAATTTGATGGAAGTGGCCTCCTAGAAGGATACAGATCTTGTTCGGGCCACCATAGATCGCCAACGGGGTTGTAGAGGCCTGGATAATGGAAGCTAAGGAAGACGCATGGGCGGAGACGATGACGATCATAAAGAAGAAGAAGAGGATGATGACGAGGAGGAATTTTTCGGGGAAAAATAGGAGGAGCTTGGCAGAGGCGAAGTTGCCGGGGCTGGAACTGCCGAGAAGCCCGAAGAGGAGGAACTAGAGGAAGAAGGCCCTCATGCTACTGAGCCAAGGCGCCGTCTTCAAAGGAGGGCAAATGAAGAGCCAGTGCCACCTCCCCGCCATGATCTGCCTCTGTGGTGAAGAAGTCAACCACTAAGACTGGGCGCCAAGGTGGTACGCCGGCAACCTGCCCGGCATTCCAAATCCAAGCCTCCATCCGCCCGACAAGAACTTGTCGCGGATGACAAGGACCCCCAGCTGATAAGCTCACCCCCACCAACCATCAAGAGGACCAAGGAGTCTCCCCTGCCTCCTAAATATGACCTGAACTCCCTCCTTGAATCTGACGAGGAGTAAGTAAATCCTTACTTTTTTCAATCAAGTCTCGACTTTATCCATCCGCTATTCTTATTTGACTGATGATGATTTTTTTTGCCTTTCAGGGATGAAGAACCACTGGAACAATGGGTACAGTGGGCCAAGCTTTCGGCGGAACACGGTTCTTCATCAATGTGCCGGGCAGGGGACATCGGCAGCTGACGCCACGGTCGCCAGCCCGCAGCCTAGCCTTCCACATGAGAATGTGTCGTCGGCCCAGCCGGCTGGCACCAGTACTGAAGTTCCTGTTCCTGGCCCTAACAAGGAGATGGGAGAGGCTCACCAAGAAGAAGAGTGCCAAGAGTCGGATCCCATCATGGGGTCACCGTCAACCATCATTTCGGAGAGTGCCTCCCCAACAAGGGCCTCCACCGATGAACCTATCTGCACTGGTGCCACCCTAACAACAAAAAGTGTTGAGGGCAGCGCACTGGCGATGTAGGTTGCTGGGGAAGGGGGTGCCATTCCGCAACAAGTACCGACGGGTAATCCTCTCATCATTATGCACCTCTCCCCGAATTTTTGTTTTTCTGCCCTTGGTCTCTGCCTTGATCCAAGTCCCAACTTCTCCCAAAGAAGGCGAGGTCCTCGTGGAGGAGGCGGATACTGCGAAGGTTGTTGCCAAGGAAGCCACCACGATTGTTGCCACTGAGGGTCTTGAGCAGGTTGTCAAGGATATTAGAGAATCCCTTGAGGAACCGGAGGGGTCCCATGGCAATAGGCCTGACCCCTCTAAGATGGATGTCGATAAGGCACCCATTGTTGATGTCATGCCAACCCTCACCAACCAACCGACAGCAGTAGCAACTTTCAGAACCCGCCAAGCAGCATGGGGTTAGCCACCTCTCAACATGGACTCGGAGCTCCCATCTCATTTGGTGTTGCGAGGAAAAATTTCGATGAAGAGAACAGCCAGATCTTGCTTCCCTTGTCTCAAAGAACCACACAAGGTGATGACGACACCAATGAAATCAAGGATTTGGCTTTCTTGAAAGCCATGTCCATTGGGTTCAAGAGTGTCAAAGAACGGTACGGCAAGAGGTGGGACAAGGTTCAGGAAGAGCGCGAATCCGTGGATTTGGCATACCAGCAACTGAAAGAGAAAGTAGAAGAATTGCGCACGTGGTATAACAAGCGGTCCCGCGATCTCATAAGGCAAGAGGAAAAACTCGCTGCCACCAAGGAGAAGCGGTTATCCGAGACCGCAAGTTGACGGAGCGCGAGGCACTACTTAACACCAAGGAAATAGAGCTTGCCGCCCGGGAGCAGACCATTGTTGCCACTCTCCACGCCAAAGATGAAGAAATTGAAGAACTTGTGCAGCGGCGAACTCAGAAGCTAGAGGACGAGCATAAGAAGGCCATTGAAGCTCAAGCCTCCACTACTAGGATAAACACTACAAGTAGCGTAGGTTTTTTACATACTAGTAGTGTGGGTTCCCGCACTACTGCTAAGATGCTACAGCTAAATTTTAGTAGTAGCCCGTTTTTTACACCGCGCTACAGCTATCCTAAGTAGTAGTAGCGCACTTGTCGTGGACTTAACACGACAGATGACCTAGCGAAAGGACTTAGGTGTGGAGCCATCGCAACCAGGATAAACTCTCTGTGTCCTTTGTCCCATTTAACCCCTTCAAGCTAACCTAGTTGCGATGGCTCCACACCTAAGTCCTTTCGCTAGGGCATCTACCGTGTTAAGTCCACGACAGTTGGCGCCCATCGTGGGGCAAGCGCATGGTGGTTTCAAGTTCTTGAAGGGCAACTTCGCAGGGATCAAGGGATATGCCATGGGCCAGATGACTAAGAATCGTCGCAGCAGCTCTACATCGACGACGCGGGCTAGGGCCCCGAGGCCTGCTAAATTGAGTACGGGTACCGGGTCCCCTTCGGCAGAATCCATGTCTTCATCGGCCAGATCGGCGGATCGGGGCCTGAGCCGGACACCTGCACCGACATCGTCGAGACGGCTCAGCGTGCATGACCCGCCAACGTTCAAACCACCGTGAAGCACACCTTTGTTGGTGTTATCCATGGGGCGGATTTTGAGGAAGGATCTGTGTCTGGTGGAGAGACGGCCATCTACTCTGACGGTGAGTCGTCAACCGGTGATACCAATTCTATGTATCAACTGCAAAACGGGCAGCTTGGGGGCTGTTCCGATGGCGACAGTATTCCGGACCCCTATGAGCCGCCGAGCTGGGTTGCGATCTTCATGGCCGGCACTCAACCAGTGCTCGGTTCGATGACTGCCGCAACTATGACCTCTAGTTGAATGGCTGCAGCGACGACTAGTGCTAGCGGCTCTGTGCGCCCGCCGGCTCAGGTGTTATCCGAGCTCTTGGAGGCTTTGGTGAGCTTATTGGCTGTGGAGGTGACACCACAGCATCAAGCACAACATAAAGTGGATGTGGCGAAATTGCGAGATGAGGTAGCTCAAGCCAAGGAGGAATTCAATGCTGAGAATGCAAGGATGGCAACAGAACGAGCGTCTTTGGACGCTCAGGTACAACGGATTCAAGCAGAGTCTTTTTGTCCTACATTGGATCAAAACGCTTCAAACGTCACCATGAGGAGGAGACACCAGACCCGTCTACCCACAGAGTCTGAGACGAGGAACCTTTTCAATACACCTGGGGCAGGGACCGGTGACCCGCCCGTGGTAAACCGAGTTGTTGAGGCACCCGTGACCGGAGCACCGGTTCAGCCACGTGCTGCAGACCCGCCTCGTTTGGATTTGACAAAGCCTCAGCATGTTCCGACACCGCCGGGTCATTATTCTAACCCACGGGACAATATGATAGCCACGGCTACTTGATTGGCGGCTCTCCCTGTTGAAGGCGACGCACCGGCCGCGATGGAGACACGGAGAGCCAGAGAGCTTCTTTAGACAGCGGTGGCGAAGCAGGTGGCTTATTCAGACAGTCGTGAATGGATTCATTCAACCCCGAATCCAAGCCGGAGTTATAGCAGGCATATTGATTTTCCAGCAATTTCAAGCAGTGAGCGGCAATGTAACCAGCCCCGTAGGCATGACCCGCCGTGTGCGGATAATAATGCCCAGGCTTTGGTGGATCAGGGCAGGGCACATCGAGAGGCAGAGCTGGCGGCTCAGTTGGCGGCTCAACAGCAATCTCCGTCTTACCCATCGGTGTCTGTGGAGGCTGGAGTGACCTCTAGAACCCTTGGTGCGCCATTTTTAGTGTCGACTCTACGTAATGATCGCATGCCTAAGGATTTCAAGGGCCCCCGCAAGGTGCCTAATTACACGACGGATCAGCCCCCAGAGGCTTGGATTGAGAGCTATGAGATGGCTATGCAGATGTTGAATGTTAGTGATGCTGTGTGTGCTAAATATTTCACCATGATGATGGATGGGCCGACACACACTTGGCTAAAAGGATTGCCCCCTAACTCCATCAGATCATGGGCTGAGTTGAAGACGCGTTTTATTCAAAATTTCAAAGACACGTGCAAGCAGCCTATGTCGATCCTTGATTTAGACTCTTGAGTCTAGGGTGAGGGCGAGTCCACAACCAATTGGGTGCGCCGGATCTCGGTCGTTATATACTCATCAGACAGTATCAACGCTTGTTTAGCCGTCCTAATGTTTGAAAAGAATTTTTGATTCCTTCCCCTTAAGCAGAAGCTGGGGCGGCTTAAGCACCACTACAATGATATGGGGGAGTTCATGGCGGCTCTTGTCAAATATGCCGACTCTGATAGTACTAAGGACCCTGAGTCTGACGAGGAGAAGGCTGGCAAGGGGAAGAAGAATGGCAATGCCAAGGGGCAGCACAATACGGCGGGTCAAGGTAACAACGGTAAGCGCAAGGCCAACAGTGGTTCAGACTTTGTGGCTAATACCAATGCGCAGAATAATAATCAACGTCGTAAGGGGAAAGCATCAACACCCCAGTTTGGTGGGTCAAAGTTCAACTTTGAGGCGATGATGAATCAGCCTTGTCCGAAGCACGGTACGCAAGATAAGCCGGCCAGCCATCTATGGAAGGATTGCTTCATCATGAGGGAGTACGGTCCCAATTTTTTCTAGAATAATCATGGCCTGAATGGCGGCTCAGGATCCGGCTCTCATGGACCTGGCTTTAACGGTGGCGGCTCAAGCTCTAGTTTTCAAGGCCAAGGTAGTCAAGGTGGTTTTAATCAGCAATCTGGTCAGGGGAATCCTGCAGCAGCAGTCTGGTTATCAGAGTAATCCGAAGCAGCTGAATAGTGGTCAGTATCATGTGTTCACCACAAGTTTATGCAAACGAGACCAGAAGGTTCATAAAAGGGCAGTGAAGGCGGTTGAGCCGACGGTCCCTATTTACTTGCGATGGTCTGAACATCCTATTGTATGGAGCCGTGAGGATCACCTGCCCCGGGTTGACAATCCGAGTCAGTTGGCTTTGGTGGTTGCGCCTCAGGTTGGAGTGTACAAGTTTACTAAGATGCTCATGGATGGAGGCAGCAGCATCAATATTCTTTACTATGATACTTTTTGTCGTATGAATTTGACTGACAAAGATCTTAAGCCGTCTTCTACTGTTTTTCATGGTGTGGTGCCTGGTAAGTCAGCGGACCCAGTGGGCAAGATAGCTTTCGAAGTGGCTTTCGGTGATGATCATGATTATAGAGCTGAGACATTGACTTTTGAGGTGGTCAATATCAAGATCCCTTATCACACCTTGTTTGGGCGACCGGCTTATGCTAAATTTATGGCAAGACCTTGTTATGTTTATGTGCAGCTTAAGATGCCGGGTCGTAAGGGTACCATCACAGTACATGGGAATAGGAAGATAGCCTTGGAGTGTGAAGAGGGCGATGCTGTTTATGCTGAGTCTGTTTGTGCAACAGAGGAGTTGAAGTTTTACAAAGATAATGTTGACCCGACATATATGAAACCTTTGAAGAAGCCGACCATAGAGCATGACCCCTTGTGGAAGTTTAAGTCGGCAGATGACACTAAGCTGGTTGACTTTTTTCCTGGCGACTCATCCAAGCAGTTCAGTATCAGTGCTAATATGGATCCGAAATAGGAAAGCACGCTCATCGAGTTCATCCATGAGAATCGGGACATCTTTGCACGGAAACCTTCAGACATGCCAGGTGTACCGAGGGAACTCGCTGAGCACACTCTCAGTATTGATCCAAAGTTTAAACCGGTCAAGCAATTCCTTCACCGTTTTAATGAAGAGAGGTGCAAGGCCATTTGTGAAGAAGTGGCCCGTCTCTTGGTGACTAGGTTTATTGTTGAAGTTTTTCATCCTGAGTGGTTGGCTAGCACGGTGCTGGTACTTAAGAGGAATGGCACTTGGCGTATGTGTGTGGATTACACATACCTTAACAAGGCCTGTCCGGCGGACCCCTTTGCTCTCCCCCGTATTGATCAGATCATCGATGCTACGACGAGTTGTGAGCATTTGAGTTTCTTGGATGCTTACTCTGGTTATCATCATATCAAGATGGCAGTTAAGGACCAGGAGAAGACATCTTTCATCACTCCCTTTGGAGCCTTATTCTATGTGTCTATGCCTTTTGGGCTTAAGAGTGCCCAGGCGACTTATCAACGGTGTGTTCAGAATTGCCTCCATGACCAGATTGGACGCAGTGTTCATGCTTATGTGGATGATATTATTCTAAAATCCAGGAAGGAGACTTTGATAGAAGATTTGAAAGAGACCTTTAACAATCTCCGGGTCTACAAGATAATGCTTAACCGAGCCAAGTGTGTCTTTGGTGTGCTAGCAGGCAAGCTCTTGGGTTTTCTCGTTACTGAAAGAGGCATTGAAGCTAACCCGAAGAAAATCAAAGCTATCATTTCTTTGGCTAAGCCGGCATGTGTTAATGATGAACAGCGTCTGGCGGGTCGTATAGCGGCCTTAAGCCGGTTTATAAGCCACTTGGGTGAAAAGGATATACCTCTGTATCATATGATGAAGAAGACAGATCACTTTGTCTAGAGTAATGCTGCTAATCATGCGTTTGAGGCATTGAAAAAGCAGTTGGCTGAGCCGGCAGTCCTTGTAGCTCCTATTGATAAGGAGCCCTTACTATTATATGTGGCTGCAAATAGCCAAGCCGTCAGTGTGGCAATTGTTGTGGAAAGGAAGGAATCAGGCAAGGAACATCCGGTGCAGAGGCCGGTTTACTATGTCAGTGAGGTACTCATTGAATCTAAGTAGAGGTACCCACATTGGCAGAAGCTGGTTTAAGGGGTGTTCATGGCTAGTCGTAAATTGAAGAAGTATTTCTTCGGCCATCCAATCATTGTGGTCAGTTGTAACGCCCCGAGGCCAATACTCTAGATGCCTTCCTTTTATTTTAGTTGTTGTCGTGTGTTTTTTTGTGTTTGTTGCATTGTCATAATTGTTTTGGCTTATTTCTTTTCCCTATGTTGTTGCCATGATCATGAGGAATGCCATTGCCATATTTTCCTTCTTGCATCATGTTCATATTTTATTATATTGTACTAAGCCATCTTTGTTTGTTTGCCATGTTCATCCCACTTTGTTATATGCTACAGGTTTTGGATGTGCCTCTTGTCAATTATTATTGCATTGCATCATGATCATCATGCCTTGGTTTGCATCTTTAAGTCTTCTTGTGTGAAACCCCCCTCTTCTTCTTATCTCCACCTCATTCATGCAACATGCACATACCAGCAACCATTCGTCAAGTTCACTCAAGTTTCGATCCCATACAAACTTCTCCTTTCTTCTTTATTACACTTATTTACATGTGACATTTCTCTGTCCAGAAAAATTTTCCTTTTTTTCCTATGAATCCTGCACCTTGCCTTTAACCCCTCTGTAAACTCTCATCTATTTTGGAGTTGTTTTGGTTGGGTTCAAAAATGGCTCAAGTTTGAATTTAATTCAAACTTGGATTATTTTTCTACCTCTAAAATTGACAAGTCAATTTATTAAAATTCGGCACAAATTCTGGACTCCAGGGATATTCTCATATCTCTCACCACCCTCTCCATTATTCCTGTGCTTTTCTGTCTTGTTTTCTATCTGAAGAAAAGAGAAGAAGAGAAGCAGCAGTGGCAACAGCGCAGCCCACCACCACTCACTCCCCCCGCAGCCCACTTGGGCCTTTCTTCCCCGGCCCAGCCGAGCCGAATGGCCACCTGCTCCGCTACAGAGCCATCTCCCTCCTCTGCCTTCAGGAGCGCCAATGCCGTGAGCTCTGCTTCACGTACGTCGAGGACAACACATCCCTCTTCCCCTCTCGCCGCCGCCTCAAGGCCTCTACTTCCTCTGGTTCTTCTTCTTATTCTTCAAGAACAGAGAGCACCACCGAGAGCTTCGTCGTCTCCTGCTTGGTCGGAGGCCACCACAGTCGTCTCCAGCATGTCCATCTTCTTCGTCGGCATCGACTACACCCGTTCAGACGTCTTCCCTGAGTCAGAACGCCAAGTTCCACGCCGACGGCCTTCTCCCCTGCTTCCTCTGCTTCATGGACAGCAAGTCCACCGGAGATCTTCGGCTCCCTGCCGTCGACATGCTGCGTCCCCGGCCACATCTTCTTGTCCTAGGTATACTAGGTATACCCAGACCCATCCCTGATCTTTCCTGTTGCCGACCGATCCCTGTACGCGTCACTAGTTTCGTGCCTTCGTCTAGCTGTCAGTGCTCCGGCGAAGTCTGCAACGTCTTTCTGTAGTTGTTGGGGTTGCTGTATCATGCTCGTCCAGCCCCGCTCTGGATCCCCTCGCGCACGCATCGCCCCGCGTCTGACCGCTCTCTGCAGCAGCGCTGCGCCTCTGCTTCACCTTGCCGCCGCGAGTTGCGTCGCCTGCGCCGAGCCGTGCTCGCGCATGAGCCCGGCCTCTGCTTCGGCCTCACGCCGCGCATATACACCACATTCGCTGCACGCGTGCACCACACTGTATTCCGCACGCCCGCCGCTGTAGCTCCTGCCTCGCCATGCATCGCCGCCATGATCGCAAGCTCCTGCTCCCACACATGCCCGCTGGCTTCATTGCTCATGCTGCCCTTGTTGCACCTTCACTGCCACACCTCCACGCACACGCATCTGCATACGCGCACGGCTGCGCTCGATGGAGAGCCCGTGGCCCTTCTTCATCTTGTCGCCGCCATGACCAAGGCGACCTCGAGTCTTCCCGCGCACCAGAGCCTTTTGCATGATATCTCCTCGCAGCGCACCAACGTCCCTTTTCCGCACGCCCGCCGGTGCTCTACAGCCTCTGTAGTCGCCGTCTTGATCGAGTTCGCCGCCGGTAAAGATTCTTGTGCGTTCATGGAAGGTCAGGGCTTGGCCTTGACATCCATTCAAAGGGAGCCGTGCTCCTCCTCTAGCGAGATCACAACACTAGACCAACTGGTTAGCCACACGCGCTCGCATCCGGGAATTCCTGGGTTCGAGCCCCAGTCGCCCAAAATTTTGCCCTGTTTCCTTTTATTT
This sequence comes from Aegilops tauschii subsp. strangulata, assembly GCF_002575655.3. Lineage (NCBI taxonomy): Eukaryota > Viridiplantae > Streptophyta > Magnoliopsida > Poales > Poaceae > Aegilops > Aegilops tauschii. The sequence continues at coordinate 161,448,887 of NC_053038.3, forward strand.
TTGCTCCCACACACTCGGCCGCTGGACCTCAAATCCTCTTGGGCCTCATTCACTCTCGGGCCGCTGCACTGTATTGCTTCTGGCCCGCGTATGTGTTTTTTTTCTGCTCTGTGACATTTTGCATTTTCCAGTGCATGCATATTTATAGGAAATGCCACTGTTTTCTATTGTTAATAAGTAAATATGCATGCATCCAATTTAAACAAACAATACATGTAAAATGCTTAGAACTTCATCTAGTTTCATATTATGCTGTTTTCATCCATGTTCAAAATGTTTAACACGCTGTTTGATTTAATTCGCGTAAATGACATGCTAAAATGGTTTAATTCATATCTAAATAACCGTAGCTCCGTTTTAAATAAACTTTATATGTAAATGGGGTAGAAAAATGCATAGATTAAATTGCTGAACTTTATTTTGCTGTTTAACAAAATTAAAACTGTGTATAGGGCAGAACAGTACCAAATTCGAAGTATGCTTATGAGGATTTTCCGGAATTGTTGTTTGTGTTTCCGGCCTCATTTAAACTTGCCTAAATAGATAGTTTGCATATGCTTCACCTCTTGCCATGTTAACAACATTTAATCTTGCCATGCATCATACTTGGTTGTGCATCATGTCATGTTATGCTTGTTTGTTTACTATGTTGTTTGCTTCTTTACGGTATTCCTTCTTCTTGATAGTTCCGGTAACGTTGCGATTGTGATCCGTTCGACTACGTTGGTTCATCTTCTTCATGGACACGTTCTTCTTCCTAGCGGGATTTCAAGCAAGATGACCGTCACCTTGGATCTCATTACTATCATTGTTATGCTAGTTGCCTCGATGCTATCGCTATGCCGCGTTACCTACCACTTGCTTATCAAGCCTCCCAAATTGCCATGAACCTCTAACCTTTGTCACCCTTCCTAGCAAAACGTTGTTTGGCTATGTTACCGCATTTGCTCAGCCCCTCTTATAGCGTTGCTAGTTGCGGGTGAAGATGAAGATTGCTCCATGTTGGATTATGTTTATGTTGGGATAACACAATATCTCTTATATTATTAATGCATCTATATACTTGGTAAAGGGTGGAAGGCTCGGCCTTATGCCTGGTGTTATGTTCCCGAATTTTGCGTCCCTAACGCGGTTGGGTGTTATGGAAACCCCTTGACAGTTCGCCTTGAATAAAACTCCTCCAGCAAGGCCCAATTTTGGTTTTACCTTTTGCCTACCTACAACCTATACCTTTCCCTTGGGAGTAATTAACCCGAGGGTCATCTTTATTTTAGCCCCCCCGGGCCAATGCTTCTCTAAGTGTTGGTCCAAACTAGAGCCCCTTGCAGCGCCACCTCGGGGAAACTCGAGGCCTGGTTTTAGTTGTACTGACTGCTCATCCGGTCGTGGCCTGAGACGAGATACGCGCGGCTACTATCAGGGTGTCGGCACGCCGGCAGGTCTTGCTGGATTTGTTTTACCATTGTCGAAATGTCTTGTAACCGGGATTCCGAGACTGATCGGGTCTTCCCGGGAGAAGGAATATCCTTCTTTGATCATGAGAGCTTATAATGGGCTAAGTTGGGACACCCCTGCAGGGTTCGAACTTTCGAAAGCCGTGCCCGCGGTTATGTGGCAGATGGGAATTTGTTAATTTCTGGTTGTAGTAAACTTGAAGTAAACTTAATTAAAATACACAAACCGCGTGCGTACTCGTGATTGTCTCTTTTCGAGGAAGTTCGGGAGGAGAACACGGTTTGTGTTATGTTTGACGTAAGTAGGAGTTCATGATCATTTCTTGATCATTACTAGTTGGCGACCGTTTGCTTAGCTCCTCTTCTCGCTCTTGTTTCGTAAGTTAGACACCATACATGCTTAGTCGCTGCTGCAACCTCACCACTTTACCCCTTCCTTACCCATTAAGCTTTGCTAGTCTTGATACCCATGGTAATGGGATTGCTGAGTCCTTGTGGCTCACAGATTACTACAACACCAGTTGCAGGTACAGGTTATGCGATGCTCATGACGCGAGAGCGGTGTTTACTTGTTTGGAGTTCTTTTTCTGCTTCTTCTTCGATTGAGGGATAGGTTCCTGGTCGGCAGCCTGGGATAGCAGGGTGGATATTGTTTGAGTTTCTGTTGGTGTTGCATCCGTAGTCGGATGTTGTTCTCATGTATGTTAATGTATTCTTGGGCATTTGTGCCTTATGTATGTATCCCCAACTATTATGTAATGTTATGATGTAATGATATCCACCTTGCAAAAGCATTTCCAATATGCGGGTCTATCCTTGGTGGGACCTTCGAGTCACTCTCGAATAGGGTCGCATATTGGGCGTGATAAGTTGGTATCAGAGCCTTGACCGACCCTAGGAGCCCCCTTGTTTGATCGTGTAGCTTGGCCGTTGTCGAGTCTAGAAAAAAATCGGAGTCTAGTTATATCGGAGAGTAGGACTTCTTTTTACTCCTCAGCCCCCTTCGTCGCTCTGGTGAGAATATTGACGTAGGTGTTTTGACTTACTTCTCTTCCCCTTCAAATTTTTCTTTAGGATCACGCAGTTAGTTTTCGTTCGTTGTCCATCCTCTTTTCAATCCGGCGCACTTCTCTTCGAGTGGTTTCGATCCTCGTCATCTTTTGCAAGATCAGTCGTCAGTTCTTTCTCTTTCGACGTTGTTTCCCTGTCCGATGTTATGCTTGTTTTTTTTCCCACCCGCCCACCCCTTTTCTTCTCGGAACCGGAGTCTGTAATCGAGTATCCATTCTACTCGTGCGAAGTCTTTGCATTCTTCCCTAAATCATTTCAACCGGTGCTTTTCTCTTCAAGTTATTCGTCGATTCCTTGTTCAAGTTGCCTGTGTTTTTTCCTGCCCTCCCACCCTTTTATCCCCGAAGTCTGAGCCTCTATTCGAGCAGCAATTTCATCCGTGCGGAGTCTCTTCAGTCTTTCCTTATTTGTCTCAACCGGTGAATTCTCGTCAAGTTCATCGTTGTTCGTCTCATATTCTTTCTGGTGGACCCAATTTAAGTTTTTTTCATTGTTGATCATATTCCATTCCTCGACTCAAATGTTTCCCCTTGCTCTTTCGCCTCTCGCCAGTTTATCCTTCCGGAGTGCCCAAGACATCTCAGAAGATTCATGTTTGCATTCAATTATTTCGAGGTTGTCACCTCATTCAAATCTTGCAATCGTTCCGGTGCATCATTTCTCATTCGACAATCCTTTCCAACGGTGTTTCTTTTCAGTGGGCCCTAACCCATAGGTCTTTTCCCAGGATCTTACCTAACTCTTCTAATTTCCGGAGGTTTTCTCAAATCCTTTCTTTCGAAGTTTGACGTAAGTATGGATTCCATCATTCAGATGCCTTCTCCAAGATCGTTTTCAAATTCTTTCATGTTCGTGTCAATCTGTCCTCTTTTCATTCTTCAGGAGTGTTTCAACAAATTCTGCAAGGTGTTTCGCGTCTTCATTCTCATCTTTTGAAGACTGAAGTAGAGTTTCTCTTAAATCTTGCCCGTTCTCCCGGAGATTCGCGGTGCTAGCTTGATGGTATCCTATCAAATTGTTTCCAGTCGTGCAATTCTTTTCAGTCATCCGGAGTATTTCAGGGGTTGCTTTCCATCTCGATCATCCGGAGGTCATCTTTCCGGAATATCTCTTTGTTGTAAGCTTTCGAATTCGTTCTTCAATTATTCTATATCCGTGCCCCGTCGTTCGTCCCAATATTCTTCCAGTGCCTTGTTCAAGTGTTCTTCAACCAGCTCGCGATCTCTTCGTTCTTTTGTCTCTAAATTCCCTCAAGTATCTTCATCCATTTCAATTCTTGTCGGTGATTCATTCTCCTTTGTCATGCAATTTTGAATTCTTACGGTGGTTCGTTCAAGATTCCTTTTCCATTGATTATCGTATCTATTCATTCGATTCTTTCCAATCTTTCCGGTGGTTCATGAAGACCTTCCCAAATTTTCGAGCCATATCCCCCTTAATCCTTTCCAACGCGAACAAGTTGTATGCAAATCCATTGCTTCTCATCAATATAATTGATGGAGGATACGCATAACATAATTCTTATTCGTGTTTCATCCAAGTGTTTAATTCTTTTCTACCGGAGTTTGCTCGTGTTATCAATTTCTCAGTTATATGTTGTTCATCTTTTCTTTCCGGAGTTCCAAGTTTTCTCGGTGATCTCATCTCGAAGCTCCATCTAAATCGTCGCAAGGCTTTTATCTTATTAGTTTCATCTTTCAATTCTATCTCATCATTCTTTTGTTACCGGAGTTCTTCATGGTGGTTCGTCATGATTTAATTCATTCTTCAACTGTCCATCAAGATTCTTGTTGGAGGAGCTCAAGTATCTTCTTCTTCTTGCTTCTCGAAGTGCAATTAATTCCCCATATTCTTTTGAAGTGGAGTTTTGCATTTCTTCGTTATTCTCAGCTATTTCAACCATTTCCGGTTGTGGTCGGTTGTCACCTCACAATTTTGAGATGTTATCTATAAGTCCACAACAAGCAATTCTTCTGTTGTTGATTTCTCAACAACTTCGTTCAATCTTTTCTTTGTAAGGATGCTTTTCAAATTCATTGGTGGTAGAAGTTGTCTTCTTCTCCGTTCCTTTTCATTCCACCATTTCAATTCTTCCGGAGGCATTCTATTGTTCCTCTCATCAAGTAGCATTCCATCTTCTCAAGTTCAAGTTCTAATCTTTCCATTGTTCAGCCGGAGTGCCGTATAAATTCTTTCGTTCTCATTCCTTTTCTATCTTGTTCTAACCGGAGTGGTTACGGAGTCTACCTTATTCCTTGAGCCTTTGATTCTCGTCACATTCGCCGTTCCTCTTGTCTACCCGAGTGGTCTCGACCTTGCTCATCTTTTCTCTTGCGCTCTTGGTTACCTCATCCTCTTTTCTTCCGTCTCATTTCTAAGATCTCGGGACGAGATCTTCAGTTAGTGGAGGAGAGTTGTAACGCCTCGAGGCCGATACTCTAGATGCCTTCCTTTTATTTTAGTTGTTGTCGTGTGTTTTTCTGTGTTTGTTGCATTGTCATAATTGTTTTGGCTTATTTCTTTTCCCTATGTTGTTGCCATGATCATGAGGAATGCCATTGCCATATTTTCCTTCTTGCATCATGTTCATATTTTATTATATTGTACTGTGCCATCTTTGTTTATTTGCCATGTTCATCCCACTTTGTTATATGCTACATGTTTTGGATGTGCCTCTTGTCATTTATTATTGCATTGCATCATGATCATCATGCCTTGGTTTGCATCTTTAAGTCTTCTTGTGTGAAACCCCCCTCTTCTTCTTATCTCCACCTCATTCATGCAACATGCACATACCAGCAACCATTCGTCAAGTTCACTCAAGTTCCTATCCCATCCAAACTTCTCCTTTCTTCTTTATTACACTTATTTACATGTGACATTTCTCTGTCCAGAAAAATGTTCCTTTTTTCCTATGAATCCTGCACCTTGCCTTTAACCCCTCTGTAAACTCTCATCTATTTTGGAGTTGTTTTGGTTGGGTTAAAAAATGGCTCAAGTTTGAATTTAATTCAAACTTGGATTATTTTTCTACCACTAAAAATTGCCAAGTCAATTTATTAAAATTCGGCACAAATTCTGGACTCCAGGGATATTCTCATATCTCTCACCACCCTCTCCATTATTCCTGTGCTTTTCTGTCTTATTTTCTATCTGAAGAAAAGAGAAGAAGAGAAGCAGCAGTGGCAACAGCGCAGCCCACCACCACTCACTCCCCCCGCGGCCCACTTGGGCCTTTCTTCCCCGGCCCAGCCGAGCCGAACGGCCACCTGCTCCGCTATAGCGCCATCTCCCTCCTCTGCCTTCAGGAGCGCCAACGCCGTGAGCTCTTCTTCACGTACGTCGAGGCCAGCACATCCCGCTCCCCTATAAAGCCCCAAACACGTGCCCTAGGGTTTCCCTCTTCCCCTCTCGCCGCCGCCTCAAGGCCTCTACTTCCTCTGGTTCTTCTTCTTCTTCTTCTTCTTCTTCTTCAAGAAAAGAGAGCACCACCGAGAGCTTCCCCGTCTCCTGCTTGGTCGGAGGCCACCACAGTCATCTCCAGCATGTCCATTTTCTTCGTCGGTGTCGACTACACCCATTCAGACGTCTTCCCCGAGTCAGAATGCCAAGTTCCACACCGACGGCCTCCTCCCCTGCTTCCTCTGCTTCACGGACAACAAGTCCACCGGAGATCTTCGCCTCCCCGCCGTTGACATGCTGCGTCCCCGGCCACATCTTCTTGTCCTAGGTATACTAGGTATACCCAGACCCGTCCCTGATCTTTCCTGTTGCCGACCGATCCCTGTACGCGTCGCTAGTTTCGTGCCTTCGTCTAGCTGTCGGTGCTCCGGCGAAGTCTGCAACGTCTTTCTGTAGTTGTTGGGGTTGTTTTATCATGCTCGTCCAGCCCCGCTCTGGATACCCTCGCGTACGCATCGCCCTGCGTCTGACCGCTCTCTGCAGCAGTGCCACGCCTCTGCTTCGCCTTGCCGCCGCGAGTTGCGTCGCCCGCGCCGAGCCGTGCTCGCGCACGAGCCCGGCCTCTGCTTCCGCCTCACCCCGCGCATATACGCCACATTCACTGCACACGCGCACCACACTGTATTCCGCACGCCTGCCGCTGTAGCTCCTGCCTCGCCATGCATCGCCGCCATGACCGCAAGCTCCTGCTCCCACACATGCCCGCTGGCTTCATTGCTCATGCTGCCCTTGCTGCACCTTCACTGCCACACCTCCATGCTGACGCATCTGCATACACGCACGGCTACGCTCGATGGAGAGCCCGTGGCCCTTCTTCGTCTTGCCGTTGCCATGACCAAGGCGACCTCGAGTCTTCCCGCGCACCTAAGCCTTTTGCATGATATCTCCTCGCAGCGCACCAATGTCCCTTTTCTGCACGCCCGCCGGTGCTCTACAGCCTCTGTAGTCGCCGTCTTGATCGAGTTCGCCGCGGGCAAAGATTCCTGTGCATTCATGGAAGGTCAAGGCTTGGCCTTGTCATCCATTCAAAGGGAGCCGTGCTCCTCCTCTAGCGAGATCACAGCACTAGCCCAGCTGGTTATCCACACGCGCTCGCATCCGGGAGGTCCTGGGTTCGAGCCCCAGGCGCTCCTATTTTTGCCCTGTTTCCTTTTATTTTTGCTCCCACACACTCGGCCGCTGGACCTCAAATCCTCTTGGGCCTCATTCACTCTCGGGCCGCTGCACTGTATTGCTTCTGGCCCGCGTATGTGTTTTTTTTTCTGCTCTGTGACATTTTGCATTTTCTAGTGCATGCATGTTTACAGGAAATGCCACTGTTTTGTATTGTTAATAACTAAATATGCATGGATCCAATTTAAACAAACTATACATGTAAAATGCTTAGAATTTCATCTAGTTTCATAATATGCTGTTTTCATCCATGTTTAAAATGTTCAACACGCCGTTTGATTTAATTCGCGTAAATGACATGCTAAAATGGTTTAATTCATATCTAAATAACCGTAGCTCCGTTTTAAATAAAATTTATATGTAAATGGGGTAGAAAAATGCATAGATTAAATTGCTGCACTTTATTTTGCTGTTTAATAACATTAAAATTGTGTATAGGGTACCAAATTCGAAATATGATTATGAGGATTTTCCGGAATTGTTGTTTGTGTTTCCGGCCTCATTTAAACTTGCCTAAATAGGTAGTTTGCATATGCTTCACCTCTTTCCATGTTAACAACATTTAATCTTGACATGCATCATACTTGGTTGTGCATCATGTCATGTTATGCTTGTTTGTTTACTATGTTGTTTGCTTCTTTCCGGTATTGCTTCTTCTTGATAGTTCCAGTAACGTTGCGATTGTGAGGATCCCTTCGATTACGTTGGTTCATCTTCTTCATGGGCTCATACTTCTTCCTAGTGGGATTTCAGGCAAGATGACCGTCACCTTGGATCTCATTACTATCATTGCTATGCTAGTTGCCTCGATGCTATCGCTATGCCGCGTTACCTACCACTTGCTTATCAAGCCTCCCAAATTGCCATGAACCTCTAACCTTTGTCACCCTTCCTAGCAAACCGTTGTTTGGCTATGTTACCGCATTTGCTCAGCCCCTCTTATAGCGTTGCTAGTTGTAGGTGAAGATGAAGATTACTCCATGTTGGATTATGTTTATGTTGGGATATCACAATATCTCTTATATTATTAATGCATCTATATACTTGGTAAAGGGTGGAAGGCTCGGCCTTATGCCTGGTGTTTTATTCCACTCTTGCCGCCCTAGTTTCCGTCATATCGGTGTTATGTTCCCGGATTTTGCGTCCCTAATGCGGTTGGGTGTTATGGGAACCCCTTGACAGTTCGCCTTGAATAAAACTCCTCCAGCAAGGCCCAACTTTGGTTTACCATTTGCCTACCTACCACCTATACCTTTCCCTTGGGAGTAATTAACCCGAGGGTCATCTTTATTTTAGCCCCCCCCGGGCCAATGCTTTTCTAAGTGTTGGTCCGAACTAGAGCCCCTTGCAGTGCCACCTCAGGGAAACTCGAGGCCTGGTTTTAGTTGTACGGACTGCTCATCCGGTCGTGGCCTGAGACGAGATATGCGCGGCAACTATCAGGGTGTCGGCACGCCGGTAGGTCATGCTGGATTCGTTTTACCATTGTCGAAATGTCTTGTAACCGGGATTCCGAGACTGATCGGGTCTTCCCGAGAGAAGGAATATCCTTCGTTGATCGTGAGAGCTTATAATGGGCTAAGTTGGGACACCCCTGCAGGGTTTGAACTTTCGAAAGCCGTGCCCGCGGTTATGTGGCAGATGGGAATTTGTTAATATCCGGTTTTAGTAAACTTGAAGTAACTTAATTAAAATACACCAACCGCGTGCGTACCCGTTATTTTCTCTTTTCGAGGAAGTTCGGGAGGAGAACACGGTGTTGGAGAACGTAGTAATTTCAAAAAAATTCCTACGCACACGCAAGATTATGGTGATGCATAGCAACGAGAGGGGAGATTGTTGTCCACGTACCCTCGTAGACCGACAGTGGAAGCGTTATCACAACGCGGTTGATGTAGACGTACGTCTTCACGATCCGACCGATCAAGTACCGAATGCACGGCACCTCCGAGTTCTACACACGTTAAGCTCGATGACGTCCCTCGAACTCCGATCCAGCCGAGTGTTGAGGGAGAGTTTCGTTAGCACGACGGCGTGGTGACGATGATGATGTTCCACCGACGCAGGGCTTCGCCTAAGCTCCGCAACGGTATTATCGAGGTGTAATTTGGTGGAGGGGGGCACCGCACACGGCTAAGAGATCAATAGATCAATTGTTGTGTCTCTGGGGTGCCCCCCTACTCCCGTATATAAAGGAGCAAGGGGAAGAGGGCCGGCCAAGGGGAGGTGGCGCGCTCAAGGGGGGAGTCCTACTCCCACCGGGAGTAGGACTCCTCCTTTCCTTGTGGGAGTAGGAGAAGGGAACGGGGAAGGAAAAAGAAGGAAGGCGGCGCCCCCCCTCCCTAGTCCAATTCGGACTAGCCCATGGGGAGGGGTGCGGCCACCCTTTGAGGTCTTTCCCTCCTTTCCCGTATGGCCCATTAAGGCCCAATACGAATTCCCGTAACTCTCCGGTACTCCGAAAAATACCCGAACCACTCGGAACCTTTCTGAAGTCCGAATATAGTCGTCCAATATATCGATCTTTACGTCTCGGCCATTTCGAGACTCCTCGTCATGTCGCCGATCTCACCCGGGACTCCGAACTCCTTCGGTACATCAAAACTCAATAAAACTATCATCGTAACGTTAAGCGTGCGGATCCTTCGGGTTCGAGAACTATGTAGACATGACCGAGACACCTCTCTGGTCAATAACCAATAGCGGGACCTGGATGCCCCTATTGGCTCCCACATATTCTACGAAGATCTTTATCGGTCAGACCGCATAACAACATACGTTGTTCCCTTTGTCATCGGTATGTTACTTGCCCGAGATTCGATCGTCGGTATCTCGATACCTAGTTCAATCTCGTTATCGGCAAGTCTCTTTACTCGTTCCGTAATACATCATCCCGCAACTAACTCATTAGTCACAATGCTTGCAAGGCTTATAGTGATGTGCATTACTGAGTGGGCCCAGAGATACCTCTTCGACAATCGGAGTGACAAATCCTAATCTCGAAATATGCCAACCCAACAAGTACCTTTGGAGACACCTGTAGAGCACCTTTATAGTCACCCATTTACGTTGTGACGTTTGGTAGCACACAAAGTGTTCCTCTGGTAAACGGGAGTTGCATAATCTCATAGTCAGAGGAACATGTATAAGTCATGAAGAAAGCAATAGCAACATATTAAACGATCGGGTGCTAAGCTAACGGAATGGGTCAAGTCAATCACGTCATTCTCCTAATGAGGTGATCTCGTTAATCAAATGACAACTCATGTCTATGGCTAGGAAACATAACCATCTTTGATTAACGAGCTAGTCAAGTAGAGCCATACTAGTGACACTCTATTTGTCTATGTATTCACACATGTATTATGTTTCCGGTTAATACAATTCTAGCATGAATAATAAACATTTATCATGATATAAGGAAATATATAATACTTTATTATTGCCTCTAGGGCATATTTCCTTCAGTCTCCCACTTGCACTAGAGTCAATAATCTAGTTCACATCGCCATGTGATTTAACATCAATAATTCACATCACCATGTGATTAACACCCATAGTTCACATCTCTATGTGACCAACACTCAAAGGGTTTACTAGTCAATAATCTAGTTCACATCGCTATGTGATTAACGCCCAAAGAGTACTAAGGTGTGATCATGCTTTGATTGTGAGATAATTTTAGTCAACGGGTCAGTCACATTCAGATCCGTAAGGATTTTGCAAATTCCTATGTTTACAATGCTTTGCACGGAGCTACTCTAGCTAATTGCTCCCACTTTCAATATGTATCTAGACCGAGACTTAGAGTCATCTAGATTTAGTGTCAAAACTTGCATCGACGTAACCCTTTACGACGAACCTTTTGTCACTTCCATAATCGAGAAACATTTCCTTATTCCACTAAGGATAATTTTGACTGCTGTCCAGTGATCTACTCCTAGATCACTATTGTACTCCCTTGCCAAAATCAGTGTAGGGTATACAATAGATTTGGTACACAGCATGGCATACTTTATAGAACCTATGGCCAAGGCATAGGGAATGACTTTCATTCTCTTTCTATCTTCTGTCGTGGTCGGGCTTTGAGTCTTTACTCAATTTCACACCTTGTAACACAGGCAAGAACTCTTTCTTTGACTGTTCTATTTTGAACTACTTCAAAATCTTGTTAAGGTATGTACTCATTGAAAAACTGATCAAGCGTCTTCATTTATCTCTATAGATCTTGATGCTCAATATGTAAGCAGCTTCACCGAGGTCTTTCTTTGAAAAACTCCTTTCAAACACTCCTTTATGCTTTGTAGAATAATTCTACATTATTTCCGATCAACAATATGTCATTCACATATACTTATCAGAAATGTTTGTAGTGCTCCCACTCACTTTCTTGTAAATACAGGCTTCACCGCAAGTCTGTATAAAACTATATCCTTTGATCAACTTATCAAAGTGTATATTCCAACTCCGAGATGCTTGCACTAGTCCATAGATGGATCGCTGGAGCTTGCATATTTTGTTAGCACCTTTAGGATTGACAAAACCTTCTGGTTGCATCATATACAACTCTTCTTTAATAAATCCATTAAGGAATGTAGTTTTATTTATCCATTTGCCAGATTTCATAAAATGTGGGAATTGCTAACATGATTCAGACAGACTTTAAGCATAGATACGAGTGAGAAACTCTCTCATCGTAGTCAACACCTTGAACTTGTCGAAAACCTTTTTGCGACAATTCTAGCTTTGTAGATAGTGACACTACTATCAGCGTCCGTCTTCCTCTTGAAGATCCATTTATTTCTATGGCTTGCCGATCATCGGGCAAGTCAACCAAAGTCCATACTTTGTTCTTATACATGGATCTCATCTCAGATTTCATGGCCTCAAGCCATTTTGCGGAATCTGGGCTCACCATCGCCTCTTCATAGTTTGTAGGTTCGTTATGGTCTAGTAACATAACCTCCAGAACAGGATTACCGTACCACTCTGGTGCGGATCTTACTCTGGTTTACCTACGAGTTTTGGTAGTAACTTGATCTGAAGTTACATGATCATCAACATTAACTTCCTCACTAATTGGTGTAGGAGTCACAGGAACAGATTTCTGTGATGAACTACTTTCCAATAAGGGAGCAGGTACAGTTACCTCATCAAGTTCTTTGGTAGTAACTTGATCTGAAGTTACATGATCATTATCATTAACTTCCTCACTAATTGGTGTAGGAGTCACAGGAACAGATTTCTGTGATGAACTACTTTCCAATAAGGGAGCAGGTACAGTTACCTCATCAAGTTCTACTTTCCTCCCACTCACTTCTTTCGAGAAAAACTCCTTCTCTACAAAGGATCCATAAAGCAACGAATGTCTTGCCTTCGGATCTGTGATAGAAGGTGTACCCAACTGACTCCTTTGGGTATCCTATGAAGACACATTTCTCCGATTTGGGTTTGAGCTTATCAGGATGAAACTTTTTCACATAAGCATCGTAACCCAAAACTTTAAGAAACGACAACTTTGGTTTCTTGCCAAACCACAGTTCATAAGGCATCGTCTCAACGGATTTTGATGGTGCCCTATTTAATGTGAATGTAGCTGTCTCTAATGCATAACCCCAAAACGATAGTGGTAAATTGGTAAGAGAGATCATATATTGCACTATATCCAATAAAGTACAGTTATGACGTTCGGACACACCATTATGCTGTGGTGTTCCAGGTGGCACGAATTTGTGAAACTATTCCACATTGTTTTAATTGAAGACCAAACTCGTAACTCAAATATTTTCCTCCACGATCAGATCGTAGGAATTTTATTTTCTTGTTACGCTGATTTTCAACTTCACTCTGAAATTCTTTGAACTTTTCAAATGTTTCAGACTTATGTTTCATTAAGTAGATATACCCATATCTGCTCAACTCATCTGTGAAGGTGAGAAAATAACGATATCCGCCACGAGCCTCAATATTTATCGGACCACACACATCTGTATGTATGATTTCCAACAAATCTGTTGCTCTCTCCATAGTTCCGGAGAACGGCGTTTTAGTCATCTTGCCCATGAGGCACGGTTCGCAAGCATCAAGTGATTCATAATCAAGTGATTCCAAAATCCCATCAGTATGGAGTTTCTTCATGCGCTTTACACCAATATGACCTAAACAGCAGTGCCACAAATAAGTTGCACTATCATTATTAACTTTGCATCTTTTGGCTTCAATATTATGAATATGTGTATCACTACGATCGAGATCCAACAAACCATTTTTGTTGGTGTGTATGACCATAAAAGGTTTTTTATTCAAGTAAACAGAACAACAATTGTTCTCTAACTTAAATGAATAACCGTATTGCAATAAACATGATCAAATCATATTCATGCTCAACGCAAACACCAAATAACATTTATTTAGTTTCAACACTAATCCCAAAAGTATAGGGAGTGTGCGATGATGATCATATCAATCTTGGAACTACTTCCAACACACATCGTCACCTCGCCTTTTACTAGTCTCTATTTATTCTGCAACTCCCGTTTTCGAGTTACTACTCTTTAGCAACTGAACCAGTATCAAATACTGAGGGGTTGCTATAAACACTAGTAAGTACACATCAATAACATGTATATCCAATATACCTTTGTTCACTTTGCCATCCTTCTTATCCACCAAATACATGGGGTAGTTCCGCCTCCAGTGACCAGTCCCTTTGTAGTAGAAGCACTTAGTCTCAGGCTTTGGTACAGACTTGGGCTTCTTCACTTGAGTAGCAACTTGCTTGCCGTTCTTTTTGAAGTTCCCCTTCTTCCCTTTGCCCTTTTCTTGAAACTAGTGGTCTCGTCAACCATCAACACTTGAAGTGGTCTCGTCAACCATCAACACTTGATGTTTTTCTTGATTTCTACCTTCGTCGATTTCAGCATCACGAAGAGCTCGGGAATTACTTTCGTCATCCCTTGCATACTATAGTTCATCACGAAGTTGTACTAACTTGGTGATGGTGACTAGAGAATTCTGTCAATCACTATTTTATCTGGAAGATAAACTCGCACTTGATTCAAGCGATTGTAGTACCCAGACAATCTGAGCACATGCTCACTAGTTGAGCGATTCTCGTCCATCTTTTAGCTATAGAACCTGTTGGAGACTTCATATCTCTCAACTCGGGTATTTGCTTGAAATATTAACTTCAACTCCTGGAACATCTTATATGTTCCATGACATTCAAAACGTCATTGAAGTCTCGATTCTAAGCTGTTAAGCATGGTGCACTAAACTATCAAGTAGTCATCATATTGAGCTAGCCAAACGTTCATAACGTCTGCATCTGCTCCTGCAATAGGTCTGTCACCTGGCGGTGCATCAAGGACATAATTTTTCTGTGCAGCAATGAGGATAATCCTCAGATCACGGATCCAATCCGCATCTTTGCTACTAACATCTTTCAACATAATTTTTCTCTAGGAACATATCAATAATAAACAGGGAAGCAAAAACGCGAGCTATTGATCTACAACATAATTTGCAAAATACTATCAGGACTAAGTTCATGATAAATTTAAGTTCAATTAATCATATTACTTAAGAACTCCCACTTAGATAGAGATCCCTCTAATCATCTAAGTGATTACGTGATCCAAATCAACTAAACCATGTCCGATCATCACGTGAGATGGAGTAGTTTCAATGGTGAACATCACTATGTTGATCATATCTACTACATGATTCACGCTCGACCTTTCGGTCTCAGTGTTCTGAGGCCATATCTGCATATGCTAGGCTCGTCAAGTTTAACCTGAGTATTCCGCGTGTGCAACTGTTTTGCACCCATTGTATTTGAACGTAGAGCCTATCACACCCGATCATCACGTGGTGTCTCAGCACGAAGAACTTTCGCAACGGTGCATACTCAGGGAGAACACTTTTATCTTGAAATTTTAGTGAGAGATCATCTTATAATGCTACCGTCAATCAAAGCAAGATAAGATGCATAAAGTATTAACATCACATGCAATCAATATAAGTGATATGATATGGCCATCATCATCTTGTGCTTGTGATCTCCATCTCCGAAGCACCATCATGATCACCATCGTCACCGGCTCGACACCTTGATCTCCATCGTAGTATCGTTGTCGTCTCGCCAACTAATTGCTTTTACGACTATCGCTACCGCTTAGTGATAAAGTAAAACTATTACATGGCGATTGCATCTCATACAATAAAGCGACAACCATATCGCTCCTGCCAGTTGCCGATAACTCGGTTACAAAACATGATCATCTCATACAAAAAATTATATCACATCATGTCTTGACCATATCACATCACAACATGCCCTGCAAAAACAAGTTAGACGTCCTCTACTTTGTTGTTACAAGTTTTACGTGGCTGCTACGGGCTTAGCAAGAACCGTTCTTACCTACGCATCAAAACCACAACGATAGTTTGTCAAGTTGGTGTTGTTTTAACCTTCGCAAGGACCGGGCGTATCCACACTCGGTTAAACTAAAGTGAGAGAGACAGACACCCGCCAGTCACCTTTAAGCAACGAGTGCTCCGAACGGTGAAACCAGTCTCGCGTAAGCGTACGCGTAATGTTGGTCCAGGCCGCTTCATCTCACAATACCGCTGAACCAAAGTATGACATGCTGGTAAGCAGTATGACTTATATCGCCCACAACTCACTTGTGTTCTACTCGTGCATAGCATCAACGCATAAAACCAGGCTCGGATGCCACTGTTGGGGAACGTAGTAATTTCAAAAAAAATTCCTACGCACACGCAAGATTATGGTGATGCATAGCAACGAGAGGGGAGAGTGTTGTCCACGTACCCTCGTAGACCGACAGCGGAAGCGTTATCACAACACGGTTGATGTAGTCGTACGTCTTCACGATCCGACCGATCAAGTACCGAACGCACGGCACCTCCGAGTTCTACACACGTTCAGCTCGATGACGTCCCTCGAACTCCGATCCAGCCGAGTGTTGAGGGAGAGTTTCGTTAGCACGACGGCGTGGTGACGATGATGATGTTCCACCGACGTAGGGCTTCGCCTAAGCTCCGCAATGGTATTATCGAGGTGTAATTTGGTGGAGGGGGCACCGCACACGGCTAAGAGATCAATAGATCAATTGTTGTGTCTCTGGGGTGCCCCCCTACCCCCGTATATAAAGGAGCAAGGGGAAGAGGGCTGGCCAAGGGGAGGTGGCGTGCCCAAGGGGGGCGTCCTACTCCCACCGGGAGTAGGACTCCTCCTTTCCTTCTGGGAGTAGGAGAAGGGAAGGGGGAAGGAGAAAGAAGGAAGGGGGCGCCCCCCCCTCCCTAGTCCAATTCGGACTAGCCCATGGGGAGGGGTGCGGCCACCCTTTGAGGTCTTTCCCTCCTTTCCCGTATGGCCCATTAAGGCCCAATACGAATTCCCGTAACTCTTCGGTACTCCAAAAATACCCGAATCACTCGGAACCTTTCCGAAGTCCGAATATTGTCGTCCAATATATCGATCTTTACGTCTCGGCCATTTCGAGACTCCTCGTCATGTCCCCGATCTCATCCGGGACTCCGAACTCCTTCGGTACATCAAAACTCAATAAAACTTTCATCGTAACGTTAAGCGTGCGGACCCTTCGGGTTCAAGAACTATGTAGGCATGACCGAGACACCTCTCCAGTCAATAACCAATAGCGGGACCTGGATGACCATATTGGCTCCCACATATTCTAAGAAGATCTTTATCGGTCAGACCGCATAACAACGTACGTTGTTCCCTTTGTCATCGGTATGTTACTTGCCCGAGATTCGATCGTCGGTATCTCGATACCTAATTCAATCTCGTTACCGGCAAGTCTCTTTACTCGTTCCGTAATACATCATCCCGCAACTAACTCATTAGTCACAATGCTTGCAAGGCTTATAGTGATGTGCATTACGGAGTGGGCCCAGAGATACCTCTCCGACAATCGGAGTGACAAATCCTAATCTCGAAATATGCCAACCCAACAAGTACCTTTGGAGACACCTGTAGAGCACCTTTATAATCACCCATTTACGTTGTGACGTTTGGTAGCACACAAAGTGTTCCTCTGGTAAACGGGAGTTGCATAATCTCATAGTCAGAGGAACATGTATCAGTCATGAAGAAAGCAATAGCAACATACTAAACGATCGGGTGCTAAGCTAACGGAGTGGGTCAAGTCAATCACGTCATTCTCCTAATGAGGTGATCTCGTTAATCAAATGACAACTCATGTCTATGGCTAGGAAACATAACCATCTTTGATTAACGAGCTAGTCAAGTAGAGGCATACTAGTGACACTCTGTTTGTCTATGTATTCACACATGTATTATGTTTCCGGTTAATACAATTCTAGCATGAATAATAAACATGTATCATGATATAAGGAAATATATAATACTTTCTTATTGCCTCTAGGGCATATTTCCTTCACACGGTTTGTGTTATGTTTGACGTAAGTAGGAGTTCAGGATCATTTCTAGATCATTACTAGTTGGCGACCGTTTGCTTAGCTCCTCTTCTCGCTCTTGTTTTGTAAGTTAGACACCATACATGCTTAGTCGCTGCTGCAACCTCACCACTTTACCCCTTCCTTACCCATTAAGACATGCTAGTCTTGATACCCATGGTAATGGGATTGCCGAGTCCTCGTGGCTCACAGATTACTACAACACCAGTTGCAGGTACAGGTTATGCGATGCTCATGACGCGAGAGCGGTGTTTACTTGTTTGGAGTTCTTTTTCTGCTTCTTCCTCAATTGAGGGATAGGTTCCTGGTCGGCAGCCTGGGATAGTAGGGTGGATATTGTTTGAGTTTCTGTTGGTGTTGCATCCGTAGACGGATGTTGTGCTCATGTATGTTAATGTTTTCTTGGGCGTTTGTGCCTTATGTATGTATCCCCAACTATTATGTAATGGTATGATGTAATGATATCCACCTTGCAAAAGCATTTCCAATATGCGGGTCTATCTTTGGTGGGACCTTCGAGCCACTCTCGGATAGGGTCGCATATTGGGCGTGATAAGTTGGTATCAGAGCCTCGACCGACCCTAGGAGCCCCCTTGTTTGATCGTGTAGCTTGGCCGTTGTCGAGTCTAGAAAAAAATCAGAGTCTAGTTATATCGGAGAGTAGGACTTCTTTTTACTCCTCAGCCCCCTTCGTCGATCTGGTGAGAAATCTCGACGTAGGTGTTTTGACTTACTTCTCTTCCCCTTCAAAATTTTCTTTAGGATCACACGGTTAGTTTTCGTTCGTTGTCCATCCTCTTTTCAATCCGGCGCACTTCTCTTCGAGTGGTTTCGATCCTCGTCATCTTTTGCAAGATCAGTCGTCAGTTCTTTCTCTTTTGACGTTGTTTCCCTGTCCGAAGTTATCCTTGTTTTTTCCCGACCCGCCCACCCCTTTTCTTCTCGGAACCGGAGTCTGTAATCGAGTATCCATTCTACTCGTGCGAAGTCTTTGCATTCTTCCCTAAATCATTTCAACCGGTGCTTTTCTCTTCAAGTTCTTCGTCGATTCCTCGTTCAAGTTGCACGTGTTTTTTCCCGCCCTCCCACCCTTTTATCCCCGAAGTCCGAGCCTCTATTCGAGCAGCAATTTCATCCGTGCAGAGTCTCTTCAGTCTTTCCTCATTTGTCTCAACCGGTGAATTCTCGTCAAGTTCAACGTTGTTCGTTTCGTATTCTTTCTCGTGGACCCAATTTAAGTTATTTTTCGTTGTTGATCATATTCCATTCCTCGACTCAAATGTTTCCCCTTGCTCGTTCGCCTCTCGCCAGTTTATCCTTCCGGAGTGCCCAAGACATCTCAGAAGATTCGTGTTTGCATTCAATTATTTCGAGGTTGTCACCTCATTCAAATCTTTCAATCATTCCTTGTAGCTCCTATTGATAAGGAGCCCTTACTATTATATGTGGCTGCAAATAGCCAAGCCATCAGTATGGCAATTGTTGTGGAAAGGAAGGAATCAGGCAAGGAACATCCGGTTCAGAGGCCTGTTTACTATGTCAGTGAGGTACTCATTGAATCTAAGTAGAGGTACCCACATTGGCAGAAGCTGATTTATGGGGTGTTCATGGCTAGTCGTAAATTGAAGAAGTATTTCTTCGGCCATCCAATCATTGTGGTCAGTTCTGCTTCCTTAGGGGATATTATTGAAAACAGAGAAGCCACAGGTCGGGTAGCCAAGTGGGCCTTTGAGCTTGGACCCCATGGTTTGAAGTATATGCCTCGGACAACTATCGAGTCTCAAGCACTTGTGGATTTCATCAATGTCTGGACCGAGTTGTAGATGCATGAGGAGAAGCCGGATAGCACATATTGGACTATTCACTTTGATGGATCCAGGCAGTTGGAAGGCTCGAGGGCTCGAGTTATTTTGACTTCCCCATGAGGTGATAAATTTTGCTACGTTTTAAGGTTGATGTTCCCTTGTACTAACAACGCAGCTGAGTATGAGGCCTTGCTCCATGGTCTTCAGATGGCTAAATAGATGAATTTAAGCCGGGTGAGGTGTTTTGGCGACTCAGATTTTGGTGGCTCAGCAAGTTTCAGGCACTTGGGATTCCAAAGATCCACTCATGGCGGCTTATCGCCGAGAGGTTGATGCTATTGATGGTCATTTCAAAGGCTATCAAGTGGAACATGTTGATCGCAGGAAAAATGAGGCGGCTGATGCTTTAAGCCGGCTAGGGTCCCAGCCTAAGCCGGTACCACCTAATATTTTCCTTGATATTCTACATAATCCTTCGGTTAATTTTCCTACCAAGGAGGATCTTTTTGTTCCTGACCCAGAGGCGTAGTTGGCGGCGGCTCTTCATGTTATTCCTAATTGGACAGTTCCATATTTGGCTTATATGACCTGGGGCAAGTTACCAGAAGATGAAACTTTGGCCAGGCAGATAACCCGGTGGTCTAAGTCAATGACTATTGTCAATGGTGAGTTGCACCGATGCAGTGTCACAGGGGGCGTTTCAACGTTGTGTTTCTCCTGGGGAGAGCCGTGAGATTTTACGAGAGATTCATAAAGGAGATTGTGGCCATCATGCCAGCTCTAAGTCTCTCGTGGCTAAGGCTTTTCGTCATGGGTTTTATTGGCTGACGGCTCATGCTGATGCAAAGGATTTGGTCAGTAAATGTGATGGTTGTCAGAAATTTTCAAGACGAGCTCATGTGCTGACTCAAGAGTTGAGGATGATTCCAATTACTTGGCCGTTTCCAGTCTGGGGGCTGGATACAGTTGGACCTTTTAAAAGATCCAAGGATAAAAAGACCCACCTTTTGATGGTGGTTGACAAGTTTACAAAGTGGGTTGAGGCAGAGCCGGTCAGTAAGTGTGACGCGGTGACGGCGGTTCAATTCATCAAAAAGGTGATTTTCTATTTTGGCTACCCTCACAACATTATAACTGATAATGGCACTACTCTGTCTAAAGGTGCTATAAAAGAATTCTGTCAACGAGAGCATATTCGTCTTGATGTGTCATCAGTGGCTCACCCCTAGTCCAATGGCCAAGCTGAAAGAGCCAATCAAGAAAACTTGAGAGGCATAAAACCCCGGCTTATGGTCCCGTTGTAGAGGACGTTGGGTTGTTGGGTTGAGGAGTTACCTTCGGTGCTTTGGAGTATCAATACCACCCCAACAGATCTACGGGTTACATGCCTTTCTTCATGGTTTACGGAGCAGAGGCGGTTCTCCCAAGTGACATCCGACATGACTCATCCCCAACAGCTCCATTTTCCACCTATGCTACGACTATCCTAAGTACTAATGTATGGTGGCTAAGCAATGTATGGTGGCTAACTTATGAGTACAAGAGTAAGATGAGCAACTACGCAAACGGTCACGAAGTAGTAATGATCAATAAGTGATCCTGAAGTACTTACGTTCAAACATAACCCAACCGTGTTCTCCTCTCGAACTTCCCCGAAAAGAGACAGTCACGGTTACGCACGAGGTTGGTGTATTTTATTTGAGTTTACTTCAAGTCCTCTACAACCGGATATTAACAAATTCCCATCTGCCACATAACCGCGGGCACGGCTCTCAAAAGTTTATACCCTGCAGGGGCGTCCCAACTTAGCCCTTGACAAGCTCACGATCCGCAGAGACAATCCTCCATCGCGGGACCCTCCGACCAGACTCGGAATCCCAGTGCACAAGACATTTCGACAATGGTAAAACAAGTCCAGCAAGACCTCCCGGTGTGCCGACACCCTGATAGTAGCCGCGCGTATCTCGTCTCAGGCAACGTCCGGATAAGCACAACGTACAACAACTAAGACCCGAGTTGCCCCGGAGGAAGCCGCACATGACTCTTGTTTGGACCAGCACCGTCAACACTGCCCCCCCCCCCCGTATGTAGAAAAGAACCCTCAGGTTCATGACGCCGTATGAGTTATTTATTTAGTTCAATATTATTATGGAAAATGTTAAAACCAATGTTGGGCCTTGCTGGAAGAGTTTTATTCAAAGTGAACTATCAAGAGGGGCCCATAAACCCTCACCATGTTACAGACGCAAAATCAAGGAACATAACACCGGTATGACGGAAACTAGGGCGGCAAGAGTGGAACAAAACACCAGGCATAAGGCCGAGCCTTCCACCCTTTACCAAGTATATATGTGCATTAATTAAATAAGAGATATTCTGATATCCCATGATATCCATGAGCCAACATGGAACAACCTGCAGCTGCACGTGCAACTAGCAATGCTATAAGAGGGGCTGAGCAAAGCGTTAACATAGCCAAACAACGGTTTGCTAGGAAGGGTAAAAAGGTTTGAGGCTATCATGGCAATTTGGGAGGCTTGATAAACAAGTGATAGGTAGCACGACATAGCGATAGCATCGAGACAACTATCATAGCAAAGATATTAGTAAGATCCAAGGTGACGTTCATCTTGCCTGAAATCCCGCTAGGAAGAAGAACGAGTCCATGAAGAAGACGATCCCACGTAGTCGAAGGAATCCTCACAATCGCAACGAAACAGGAACTATCGAGAAGAAGCACAACCGGAAAGAAGCAAACAACATGGTAAACACATAGCACATAAACATGACATGATGCTCAACCAAGTATGATGCATGACAAGAACAACACATCAAAGCAAGTTTAAATGAGGCCGGAAACAACATATAACAATTCCAGAAACTCCCCATATGCAAATTTCGAAATTGGTTCAGATCTACGCGTCTTTCTAGTCAAGTTACATATAAAGTTCATTTAATTCAGAGCTACGGACTAGAAGATATGAGCAAAACAAGTTAAACATGGCATTGATGCAAATGCAAGTAAAACAACATCACGAACACTCCCAAACATGGATGCAACATGGCATGACGAAACTACATGCAAAACCAAGCAAGTTTCATATAGAGCGTGCTCAAAATGGAGCCACTGTTCAACACATACACTCAATACAAGTTTCAAACACAATCTGCCCAAAACAGCAATTAAGCACTTTGCAATCAAGGAAACAACATGCTACAAGAAACATATGGACACAAACTTGATATGAACTCAAATTACAGGTTACGTGCTTCAAATAACATCAAGGTTCAGGTTCATCGGCACCAGGATTAGTCCATTACGAGCAAAGCAAAAGGCAACTTAATAACACAGATTATGACAGTGAAAAACAGGGCATACATGTGAGCAGAAATAAGATGTTGACATGTTGGAGGCATGAAACAATGAGGCTACAGTGCAAGATCATGGGAAACCACAGCATGGCATTAAGATACAGCTTAGACATGGCAAAACATGATTACTAAGCATCTCCATATAACCCCTAGACCAATGGCATTCATCAAGACAAGATTGAAAGTTAAAAACAGATTCTTAGACTTAGAGGAAATATGGGAATGCAAAACAATAACATTATGATGCTGAATTTGGAAGCACATAACAGCAAGCATAATGATAATCCCCAAGTGGAGGGAATCATCGTAGCAATTTCCAATGGTGGAAGTGACAAGTATGGAGTGTCGAACGCACAAGGAGCTAAAGGTAAGATCAATATTCTCTCAAGTCCTATCTGCCACTGATACGACTCTACGTACACCGAACGTTTGCTTCCAACTAGAAATGAGAAATAAAACTATGTTATGGGTATGAAGAGGATAAATTTGCATGATATCGGAGAGCTAAAACATAAAAGTAGGTGTTGTTATCATAAAGTTAGAATATATTACTAAATATTATAAATAGCGAGTGTGGAATAATGAGGAGTCGGTGTGCGGAATTATCCTAGGCAATTGTTAACAAGACCGGTAATCACTAATGCACTTTCATATGAGGGAGAGGCATACGCTAACATACTTTTTCTTCTTGGATCATATGCACTTATGATTGGAACTCTAGCAAGCATCCGCAACTACTAAAGATCATTAAGGTAAAACCCAACCATAGCATTAAAGCATCAAGTCCCCTTTATCCCATACGCAACAACCCCATTACTCGGGTTTATGCTTCTGTCACTCAAGCAACCCACTATCAGCGAATCATGAACGTATTGCAACACCATACAGCAGGAATCCCTCACGCTTGCGTGACACGGAGGGCACAATAGGACAGCACCAAAATAAAACATACAACTCATACCAATCTAGATCATCAATAAACCCAAAGACAAAGGATATCTACTCAAAACATCATAGGATGGCAACACATCATTGGATCATAATATGTGGCATAAAGCACCATGTTCAAGTAGGGATTACAGCGGGGTGCGGGAGAGTGGACCGCGTAAAAGAGATGAGGACGGTGATGATGATGGTGATGTTGATGAAGACGATCACCGTGGCGATGATTCCCCTCCCGATGGCACTCCGGCGCCACCGAGAGACAGGAGGAGAGGTTCTCCCCCTTGTGCTTCCTCCTCAATGGCCTCCCACCTAGATGGGGAGAGGTTCTCCCTCTGGTCCTTGGCCTTCATGGCGATGATGGCCCCTCCGAGATCCACCTCCATGGCCTCGGGTGATGATGGCCCCCTCCGGCAGGGTGCCAGAGAGGGCCTAGATTGATTTCTCGTGGCTACAGAGGCTTGCGGCGGCGGAGCTTTCGGTCTAGGTTAATTTCTAGAGGTTTGGGTATTTATAGGAGAGGTTGGCGTCGAGAACAAGTCATGGGGCCCAAGGGACTCCCCTCCGCTAGATTTTTGTTCCAGTATTTTTTATATTTTCCAGAAAAATTCTCCATTGATTTTCAGCGCATTCCAAGGACTTTTATTTTTGCACAAAAACAACACCATGGTAGTTCTGCTGAAAACAGCATCGGTCCGGGTTAGTTCTAATCAAATCATACCAAAATCATATAAAACAATAGTAAACATGGCATGAATACTTCATAAATTATCGATACGTTGGAGACGTATCAGCATCCCCAAGCTTAATCCCTGCTCGTCCTCGAGTAGGTAAATGATAAAAGAAATAATTTATGAAGTGTGAATGCTCACAAGTTCTTAAGTTTGATCAATGATAGTTTCAATCACTTTTTATAGCATCATCATATATCATAACAGTATCTCAACTCATAAAACTTCTCATGATCAAGTAACAAGCTATTCACATGTTAAAGTATATATCATAAACTTTCTTGAAACTAACAAACTATATTCTCGGTCATCAACCAATTGCAATTCATCTTATTTTCAGGAAGGGTCTATGTCAGAGCTTTGATTTAGCAAACTCCACATACTCAACTATCATTTAATCTTTCACAATTGCTAACACTCACGTGATATTTATGGGTTCAAAGTTTTAATCGGACACAGAAAAAGACCTTTATTATGGCTTAATCTTTCACAATTGCTAACACTCACGTGATATTTATGGCTTATAATTTCGCCTTCCAACCTTTTACCTCAAGGGTAATGTCAACAATAATACATTATGAAAACCTACATCCAAAGGGATATATATATCCGGATCGCTCCAACACAAAGTGCTTGCAAAGGAAAAAGTGTAAAAAAAGGTGAAAGTCACCATGACTCTTGTATAAGGGTAGAAGGTAAAAGTAAAAGATAGGCCCTTCGCAGATGGAAGCAGAGGTTGTCATGCACTTTTATGGTTGGATGCACAAAATCTTATTGTAAAAGAACGTCATTTTATATTGCCGCTTGTGATAAAGACCTTTATTATGCAGTCCGTCGCTTTTATTTCTTCCCTATCACAAGTTCTTATAAAGCTTATTTTCTTCGCACTAATAGATCATACATATTTAGAGAGCAATTTTTATTGCATGGATCGATCACAACTTACTTGAAGGATCTTACTCAATCCATAGGTAGGTATGTGTACTCTCATGGCAAAACTGGTTTAAGGGATGTTTGGAAGCACAAGTAGTATTTCTACTTGGTGCAAAGAATTTGGTTAGCATGAGAGGGAAAGGCAAGCTCAACATGTTGGATGATCCAAGAAAATATAATGTTTCGGATATAGGAAAACATAACCCATTAAGTTGTCTTCCTTGTCCAACATCAACCTTTTAGCATCTCATATTTCAATGAGTGCTCACAATTACACAAGATGTCCAAGATAGTATATTTATATGTGAAATCTCTCTTCCTTCAATATTTTTTCTTGAATTGTTCAAGTGACCAACTCTACTTTCAATAAGTTTACTACCTATACTTATTCTGTGTGAAGTCATTACTCCCCATGGTATAAGCATATGAAGCATATATAAATTCAGATTTATGATATTCAATTCATTCAACCATTTACTCATAGGGTGTACGTGAAGCACGTGAGTAAATGACAAACTACTCCAAAAGATATAAATGAAGGACACTGAGTAGTAAAATAATTAACTAGCCATGGGAGGATTATTTTTCATTCAAGATTTCAGATCCAATGATTTTATTCAGACAGCAAGTAAAATTCAAAATACGCTCCAAGCAAAACACATATCATGTGACGAATAAAAATATAGCTCCGAGTAAGGTATACCGATAGTTTTGAAGACGAAAGAGGGGATGCCTTCCGGGGCATCCCCAAGCTTTAGTGCTTGATTCTTCCTTGAATATTACCTTGGGGTGCCTTGGGCATCCCCAAGCTTAGGGTCTTTCCATTCCTTATTCTCCTCATATCGATATCTCACCCAAAGCTTGAAAACTTCAATCACACAAAACTTAACGAAACTTCGTGAGATAGGTTAGTATGATAAAGATTAAACCATTCACTTTGGTACTGTCAAAGACAAGGTTCATAATTGTTCTGACACAAATTCCTACTGTACCATATCTGTTCTACAATTTATATTGACAAATATAAGCCACAGAAACTAGAGAACAGGCAAACTATGCAATGAAAACAGAATCTGTCAGAAACAGAATAGTCTGTAATGATCTGAACAGCAACCATACTTCTGCTACTCCAAAAATTATGAAATAAATTGTTGGACGGGAGGAATTTGTCGATTAATCTTCTGCAAAAAGAATCAACTCAATAGCACTCTTCTGTAAACAATGACAGCTAATCTCGTGAGCGCAAAGTTTCTGTTTTTTACAGCAAGATCACATGAACTTTCACCCAACTCTTCCCAGAGGTCTTACTTGGCACTTTATTGAAACAGAAGATATAAAACATGATTAATACAGTAGCTTAATCATGTAAACACACAAAAACTGTAAGGGTAAATATTGGGTTGTCTCCCAACAAGCGCTTTTCTTTAATGCCTTTTAGCTAGGCATGATGATTTCAATGATGCTCTCATAAAAGAAAAGAATTGAAACATAAAGAGAGCATCATGAAGAATATGACTAGCACATTTGAATCTTGCCCACTTCCTATGCCTAGGGATTTTGTGAACACATAGTTTGTAGGAACAAGAATTAACTAGCATAGGAAGGCAAAACAAGTATAACTTCAAAACTTTAAGCACATAGAGAGGAAACTTGATATTATTGCAAATCCTACAAGCATATATTCCTCCCTCATAATAACTTTCAGTAGCATCATGAATGAATTAAACAATATAACCATCACATAAAGCATTCTTTTGATGATCTACAAGCATAGAAATTTTTCTACTCTCATAAGCAAAATTCTTCTCATTCGGAATAGTGGGATCACTAATTCCTAAAGTTGACACTCTTCCAAACCCGGTTTAGATGATAGTATTATTCATAATCCAAAAGATATAAGTGAAGTTCATGGAGAATTCTACAATTAATATAGACTAACCAATATCCAAGCTCAAAATATATAAGTGAAGCACATGAAGCATTCTATAAAACCATACTCAAAAGATTTAAGTGAAGCACAAAGAGCATTCTATAAGGTCATACTCAAAAGATATAAGTGAAGCACATGAATCATTCTATAAATTTATGAAGGGACATCTCATACTAGCATGGTTCTTAAAGAAAAAGAAAAACACAAAGGACACAAATCATGTGAACAAAACAAAAACCAAGGTATACCGATAATTGTTGAAGAAGATGGGATGCCAACTGGGGCATCCCCAAGCTTAGATGCTTGAGTATCCTTGGAATATTTACTTGGGGTGCCTTGGGCATCCCCAAGCTTGAACTCTTTCCTCTCTATATTCTACTCACATCGGTATCTCCTCGTACTTCAAACACTTCATCCACAAAAACTTAACAAAAACTTTGTGAGATCCGTTAGTATACTAAAGCAAATCACTACCTTTAGGTACTGTTGCAAACTCATTCCAATTTCATATTAGCACTTTATCTACTGTATTCCAACTTCATCATGGTTCATACCCCCCGATACTACCCGTAGATTCATCAAAATAAGCGATCAACACATAGAAAACAGAATCTGTCAAAAACAGGACAGTCTGTAGTAATCTGGAAGTTTAGTAAACTTCTGCCACACCAAAAATTCTAAACAATTTGTACAGAAGTAATGTGCAAAACGTTTCAGACCCATTTGACTTTCCAGTAAAAAATGTAAACTCACGCACTACAGCCAAAGTTTCTGTTTTTGTACTGCACATAGTAAACAAGCAATCTAATCATCCTAAAACCAAAGCTTGGCACATTATTTTTATAATACAAAGGATATATACAAGGGGATAATTATTTTAAGATAAGCTTCCATGAATTTTTTTACATTGTTTCCATGAGCATGAACACAAGTTTTCAAGGTCGACCCTCACTTCTCCAATGCATAACCTTCCAATCACTTCTCTTATTGAAAAACTTTTTAGGCATGAGAGGCAAGTAATTTTTTTTGCATTTTCATTCTTAATTTATTTGTATGTTTCACTCACAACTAAACAGAAACAAAAAGTAAAAACAAAATCTACTTCGTGAAGAAAGCAAACAAGCACACACGAGAATATCAACCCCACGCTATTGCTCCTCGGCAACGGCGCCAGAAAAGAGCTTGATAATCTCCAAGTGCAGGAAATCATCGTAGCAATTCCCAATGGTGGAAGTGATAAGTATGGAGTGTCGAACCCACAAGGAACTAAAGGTAAGATCAATATTCTCTCAAGTCCTATCTTCCACTAATACGACTCTACGTACACCGAACGTTTGCTTCCAACTAGAAATGAGAAATAAAACTACGTTGTGGGTATGAAGAGGATAAATTTGCATGATATCGGAGAGCTAAAACATAAAAGTAGGTGCTGTTATCATAAAGTTACAATATATTACTAAATATTATAAATAGCGAGTGTGGAATAATGAGGAGTCGGTGTGCAGAATTATCCTAGGCAATTGTTAACAAGAACGGTAATCACTAATGCAATTTCATATGAGGGAGAGGCATAAGCTAACATACTTCCTCTTCTTGGATCATATGCACTTATGATTGGAACTCTAGCAAGCATCCGCAACTACTAAAGATCATTAAGGTAAAACCCAACTATAGCATTAAAGCATCAAGTCCCCTTTATCCCATACGCAACAACCCCTTACTCGGGTTTATGCTTCTGTCACTCAAGCAACCCACTATAAGCGAATCATGAACATACTGCAACACCCTACAGCAGGAATCCCTCACGCTTGCGCGACATGGAGGGCACAATAGGACAACACCAAAATAAAACATACAACTCATACCAATCTAGATCATCAATCAACCCAAAGACAAAGGATATCTACTCAAAACATCATAGGATGGCAACACATCATTGGATCATAATATGTGGCATAAAGCACCATGTTCAAGTAGGGATTACAGCGGGGTGCGGGAGAGTGGACCGCGTAAAAAAGATGAGGATGGTGATGATGATGGTGATGTTGATGAAGACGATCACCGTGGCGATGATTCCCCTCCCGATGGCACTCCGGCGCCACCGAGAGAGAGGAGGAGAGATTCTCCCCCTTGTGCTTCCTCCTCCATGGCCTCCCCCTAGATGGGGACAGGTTCTCCCTCTGGTACTTGGCCTTCATGGCGATGATGGCCCCTCCGGGATCCTCCTCCATGGCCTCGGGTGATGATGGCCCCCTCCGGCAGGGAGCCAGAGTGGGCTTAGATTGATTTCTCATGGCTATAGAGGCTTGCGGCAGTGGAGCTTTCGATCTAGGTTAATTTCTGGAGGTTTGGGTATTTCTAGGAGAGGTTGGCGTCGAGAACAAGTCAGGGGGCCCCACGGGTAGTCCACGAGGCACAGGGGCGCGCCCCCACCCTCATGGGGACCACGGGACTCCCCTCTGTTAGATTTTTGTTCCAGTATTTTTTATATTTTCCAGAAAAATTCTCCGTTGATTTTCAGCGCATTCTGAGAACTTTTATTTCTGCACAAAAACAACACCACGGTAGTTCTGCTGAAAACAGCATTAGTCCGGGTTAGTTCTAATCAAATCATACCAAAATCATATAAAACAATAGTAAACATGGCATGAATACTTCATAAATTATCGATACGTTGGAGACGTATCAGCATCCCCAAGCTTAATTCCTGCTCGTCCTCGAGTAGGTAAATGATAAAAGAAATAATTTATGAAGTGTGAATGCTAGCAAGTTCTTAAGTTTGATCAATGATAGTTTCAATCACTTTTTATAGCATCATCACATATAGTAACAGTAGCTCAACTCATAAAACTTCTCATGATCAAGTAACAAGCTATTCACATGTTAAAGTATAGATCATAAACTTTCTTGAAACTAACAAACTATATTCTCAGTCATCAAACAATTGCAATTTATCTTATTTTCAGGAAGGGTCTATGTCAGAGCATTGATTTAGCAAACTCCACATACTCAACAATCATTTAATCTTTCACAATTGCTAACACTCACGTGATATTTATGGGTTCAAAGTTTTATTCGGACACAGAGAAAGATAGGGGCTTATAGTTTTGCCTCCCAACCTTTTACCTCAACGGTAATGTCAACAATAATACTTTTTAAAAACCTACATCCAAGGGGATATATATATCTGGATCGCTCCAACACAAAGTGCTTGCCAAAGGAAAAAGTGTAAAAAGAAAGGTGAAAATCACCATGAATCTTGTATAAGGGTAGAAGGTAAAAGATAGGCCCTTCGCAGAGGGAAGCAGAGGTTGTCATGCACTTTTATGGTGGATGCACAAAATCTTAATGCAAAAGAACGTCACTTTATATTGCCGCTTGTGATAAAGACCTTTATTATGAAGTTCGTCGCTTTTATTTCTTCCCTATCACAAGTTCGTATAAATATTATTTTTTGCACTAATAGATCATACATATTTAGAGAGCAATTTTTATTGCATGCATCGATCACAACTTACTTGAAGGATCTTACTCAATCCATAGGTAGGTATGGTGGACTCTCATGGCAAAACTGGTTTAAGGGATGTTTGGAAGCACAAGTAGTATTTCTACTCGGTGCAAAGAATTTGGCTAGCATGAGAGGGAAAGGCAAGCTCAACATGTTGGATGATCCAAGACAATATAACGTTTCGGATATAGGAAAACATAACCCGTTAAGTTGTCTTCCTTGTCCAACATCAACCATTTAGCATGTCATATTTTAATGAGTGCTCACAATTACAAAAGATGCCCAAGATAGTATATTTGTATGTGAAATCTCTCTTCCTTCAATATTCTTTCATGAATTGTTCAAGTGACCAATTCTACTTTCAATAATTTTACTACCCATACTTATTCTGTGTGAAGTCATTACTCCCTATGGTATAAGCATATTAAACATATATAAATTCAGATTTATGATATTCAATTCATTCAACCATTTACTCATAGGGTGTACGTGAAGCACGTGAGTAAATGACAAACTACTCCAAAACATATAAGTGAAGGACACTGAGTAGTAAAATAATTAACTAGTCATGGGAGGATTCTTTTTCATTCAAGATTTCTGATCCAATGATTTTATTCAGACAGCAAGTAAAATTCAAAATACGCTCCAAGCAAAACACATATCATGTGACGAATAAAAATATAGCTCCGAGTAAGGTATACCGATAGTTTTGAAGACGAAAGAGGGGATGCCTTCCGGGGGCATCCCCAAGCTTAAGTGCTTGAGTCTTCCTTGAATATTACCTTGGGGTGCCTTGGGCATCCCCAAGCTTAGGGTATTTCCATTCCTTATTCTCCTCATATCGATATCTCACCCAAAGCTGGAAAACTTCAATCACACAAAACTTAACGAAACTTTGTGAGATAGGTTAGTATGATAAAGATTAAACCATTCACTTTGGTACTATCAAAGACAAGGTTCATAATTGTTCTGACACAAATGCCTACTGTACCATATCAGTTCTACAATTTATATTGACAAATATAAGCCACAGAAACTAGAGAACAGGCAAAATATGCAATGAAAACAGAATCTGTCAGAAACAGAACAGTCTGTAATGATCTGAATAGCAACCATACTTCTGCTACTCCAAAAATTATGAAATAAATTGGTGGACGTGAGGAATTTGTCTATTAATCTTCTGCAAAAAGAATCAACTCAAAAGAACTCTTCTGTAAAAAATGACACTCATCTCGTGAGCGCAAAGTTATATGTCAACCAAGGGCATGACTTCAAAGTAATCATAACAAAGAGCAAATAACATCAAGGCATCATATACATATGGCTCATGGACTAGTGAGAACCATCAAGACAAGTTTGAATGTTGTAACAGTTTCAACAAGTGTAAAACAGCAACATCATCATAGCATGTTTGCAAGCTTGGAGCAGAGGTCTTATGAAGTCCAAAATTATCAAACTTGGCATGTGGACAAAGTACTCATATCATACCTAAATTCATGTAATTGGAGTATCTCCAAAACAGGTAGAGAGTAATTAATAACAAGCTCACAACATGGCATCCAGAAGTTAACAGAAAACTGGAACATCATTTAGGCATGTTCATGGCGATGAAATGATACGCTACATGACATATATGAGGCTCAAATGGCAGGGCATGATAGAACATAACATGGACATCAAAACATGAACACTAAGCTACAGCTAGAAGCCACTAGAACATGCTCAAATCATCATGGCAAGTATGCAAATGGTAACAGGTTCACAGACTGGAAAAATCAAGTCACAGAAATCAGCAACATCAAGTACCCTACTTCACAAGCTTAATGCACTCACCGCAAGGCACATAAAAATATATGGATTGCACCAATGTAAATATGGCATCAATATGCTTCTAAAACATGTTGACATGATGCTCAAAAGATAAACACACAAAATGCTATGAAAAAGACAAATCAACAAGTTACAGCAGTTTCCAGCAGATTATATCATTTAGCACTTTTGCAACATGAATTATGGCATTAAGATGAATAGTAACATGTATGCATACTACAGCACCGTCTAGACCATCAGGAGACGAACAATTTGACATATTATACATGCAAAATGGGTCCACATGCACAAAGTTATGCCCTCATGAACATGCACACAAAATATGAGAAACTTGGGGACTTGGAGAAATTTCGACCTCGCGGAATCGGGACGGAGGGATTCCGGGACGAGAACATTTGGGATGGCGGAGGCGTTTGGACGGCGGGCACCCTCGTGGATCTGGCCGGTGCGGATTCCGGCGAGGAGGGCGGCGGCCGACGACGGACTGTGGGGCGGCGGTTGCGGTGAGGCGACGGCGGCGTGCGGCGCGAGGCGGTGGCGTGCCGCGCAGCGGCGACGGCGGGCGGAGCGTGGCGCGGGCGCGCGCGGGTGGCGGCGGCGGTGATGCGGGCCGAGAGGGCCGACGATGGGCCTGGCGGGCCGCGCGGTGGTGCGACGGCGGTAGGGTGACGTGGTGAGCCCCCGTTGGCTGGGGCGCGGTGGAGCGGATGTGTCCGGCGCTGAGCAGACGTGTCCGGCGGCGGGGTGAGGAGGTAGGCTAGGGTTTGCCCGAAAATTGTGGAGGGGAAGCTTATTTATAAGTAGATGGAGCTAGGAGAGGGCAATTGAGGTGCGGTTTTCGCCCACACGATCATGCTCCAACGACGGAGAGCATGGAGGGGGTTTAGATGGGCTAGTGGGCTGTTTTGGAGGGGTGCTGGGGTGCAAAGAGAAGGGGGTCCGGCGGTTAACGCGGTTAACCGTTGGGGCATCAAACGACCTCCAAATGGAACGAAATTTGGCGGGCAGTCTACTGGTGATGTACCAAGGCCACTCGACAAATCTCGGCCTATTCCGAGAACATTTTTCTCCCACTCACGAAACAAGGTCTGAGAGGTGCAACGGGTGCATGCAAGTGTGTATGGGCTCAGAACGGACAACAGAAGGAACCGGGAGACCTGGACAGATGCATGTTTTAAAAAACATGCAGATGAAATGCACATGATGACATGGAAAAATGCAACACGCAAGCAAATGACATGGCAAAATGCAACTCGCAAGCAAATGACATGGCAATGACGGCGACTTACTGGAAGACACCTGGCGCATCGGACTCGGGGCGTTACAAGTGTAGGCATTATCACGGTCGCCTGCAACAAGAAGGACGTGGTGTGCTCCCTCGAGCGCGCCTACCAGGCCGCGGCGGTCGAGGACCCAGATGGCGAGGGGGTTGTCTACCCTCCTGAGGCCATCCCCAAGAAGAAGATGCATCTACTCCACCGAGGACCTCAAGAGGATGGGGCGGCCGGTGGCCCTGCCTCGGGACCTGCGCCTACTGACGGTGCGCTTTCCCCTCTCGCATAGGAAAGCGCGCCCGGCGCCCCTCTCAGTCTGGGCTCGGGGGCTCTCCTCTGGATGGCCTCCGACCTGGCCAACGTCACGAGGGAGGCGCTCAGGCACCATGTGGAGGCATTCTTCAATGTGCGCTTTCACGAGGAGAGCGTAGGGCGCGAGGCGCCAGGCGCTCAGGAGTGCGTCACCAAGGCAAATCAAGGAGCTACAGGAGGCAAGAGCCATGCGAGGCGAGCGTCGCCCTTCACCACCGGGCGCAGCTCCCTCCCCTGACGAGGGCAGTGAGCTGCATGCCTGCATCAACATCCCAGGGCTCAACAGAGCCGCATCTCGAGATCTCTTCTGGCCGTCTCGCGTCGGCCGGTGTGAGGTCCCCCCTCATAGCTATGTTCGCATGCCTCTCGGTTTGCTGAACAGGGCGGTCACACACCAGCGCCACATGCGGGGCGTCCTGGCGGCTCATCAGGCCAGGCACCAGGCGATCCTATTGGAGGTGGCGATGGATCCTCGCGAGCCCCCTAGGCCTCTGGAGCCTCGCGAGGTTCAGGACCTGGGCGACTCATGAGGAGCGACTTCTGCAACACACGTCTTCAGCTACTTCAACACTTCTTCAACAATGCTGCCAGGTGACATTTTTTGGTTTGTTCAGTTGGGGTGCCCCTCGTGCTGCATTATCCCCAAGCCGTGTTGTTCCGTCCCTGTGCCATGTATGGTTCTTTGCATCTATCAGAACTGGCTTTACCCTTTCCATGAGCTGCCTTATGATTATCACCTGCCTGACCGGTGCTTCGTCGCCATGAACGTCATGCGCCTTTGCAAACCCGCCCGTGACCGCCTCATGATTAAGGACTAGAACGGCGTATGTGCTCGGGTCCGTCCCAGCAGAGTCGCTAAACCCAAGTGGCTAAGCTCTGGCTTGCGGGCCAGCTCCCGTGCATGCCACCTCCCATGGTCCTTGGTGCCTTGTTCTCGCATGAGCTAATCAGGGCAGATAAGTTATGGCGCGCGACCCGGTTCCTCGCCACCACGGGAGCCGTGTGCCGGTTGCCTTTCTTCAGGACCTTTGCATGAGAAGACTGGGCATGGCGTCTATGCTCGGGTCCGTCCCTGCAACGTCGACAAACCAATGGCTGAGCTCTGTCTGGCGGGCCGGTCCCATTCACGTCACCTCCAGGGGTCGTTGGTGTTTGAACTTCTCATGCGATATCCTCAGGAGATTCACTCAGCGCATGCTGCCTAACCATCTCGCAGGTCCATCACAAGTGTCCCAAATCAAATTCAGGCCAACCCGCCTTGAGGTAGGGCCTCGTGAGTCCATTGCTGGCTCACGAGTGCCAATACACACGTCCTCCAGTCCTGCCGTGCAAGCCACGTGCCTGGACGGGGATGTACATGCCCCGGAGTCTCCCCTCAGAGGGAACTCCCACCCACGCACCAGTGGAAGCCCCATGCTCCATGCTGGCGGACGACACAGTCGAGGAGCGGCTATGCCCGTGCAAGAGAGGAAACACCATGCTCCGTGCTGGTGAATAAACAACTGAGGGCAACCTAGCGGCTGCAGTAACTTCAGGAGAGCCACTAGGCTCGCCCCTCAGCCTCACCGCAACGCTTCTCCCTCGGGAAGGCCGCGCGTGGGGGCTGGGCACGGGGGCTACGCTCAGGTCACGCCTGGCGTACGCCACCTCACCAGGTCCCTTGGACCTGGTCTTCCCGCGCCCGTCCCGAGCAAAAGCTTGGAGAGGAATGGTATGAAGGTTTGTTTGTACGTCAAGGGGGACCCCTGGGCATCGCGACCCAGGGGCCTAACTGGTCACGTAGCACCTTACCCCTTTGTCTCGTCCTGGTGATTCGGACACCCCAACAGCGCCTGAGGTATGCGCGGGCCGGGCCCTGCCGACGCAGAACGCTAAAACTTACACCCGCATGTCCTTCTTGAGGGTTGTTCATACGTCAAGGGGGACTCCTGAGCATCACGACTCAGGAGCCTTACTGGTCACGTAGCCCCTCACCCCTTGGCCTCGTCCTAGTGATCCGGATGACCCAATGGCGGCCGAAGTATGCGCGGTGCCGGGCCGTGCCGACGCAGAACACTAAAGCAAACGGAAAGGAAATCGCGAAACCCTTGCTAATTATTACAAAACATATTGTCTCTTAAAAGCTCAAAGCATAAGTTCTTACGCCTCCACGAGGCACGATAATTGTTGTAGGATTAAAATAGGGGGAAGCGCCGCCTTCGAGCCCCTTCCTCAGCGTTGGACACCGCCGTCGCCCGCCTGGGAAGGCCCGCCATCAACAATGTCGCCGCCGTCCTTGCCATCAGCCGCGACAGCAGGGTTGACGCAGAGGAACTTCTACAGTAGGGCATCCACCTGTTCCTTCACAGCCTTGGCGGCAGCGTCGTGGAGCTCAGGATCCACAGGTTCGAGCAACACACCAAGGTCAAAGCTGGGTTCCCGAAGATGGAGGTGGCTGAAGATGCGCGTCGCGGCTGAGGTAAAAAGCACGCGGGCCTCTCCCGCCACCATGGGGCCCACTCCGACGATGATGCCCTCGAGCGCCACGGCAAGCTTGGGGAGCATCCCGGGGGGCCTTCCTCTGAATTCGCCAGTGGCTTCTCATACCCTTCCCTGTAAAGGTCCTGCAATGCCTTGCGAGACCTCAGCTCGAGGGGGACGAAGGCGTCACACCCCGCGGCGACCGCCTTCTCACCTACGGCAAGGAGTGTCTCCCTGGGCTCCAGCCGAGCCTTCTCCTCGGAGACGAGCTTGGCGTGGGACGCCCGGGGCCCCTCCACCTCTTCCTTCAGCTTCTCCAGGCGGCTACACTCCACGGTCTGTTCTTGGGCTGCCTGCTCCAGCTCGACGCCGCGATCGGTGAGCGTGGTCTCCTGGGTCTTCAGCTTCTCTTCCTGCTCCTCGAGGTTACGGGTGCGGGCGGCCTGCTTGTCGCGGAGGGCCTTCAGCTCGGCCTCCAACGTGCGGCAGCGTTCCTTGGCGGCTGCCGCGCCGGTCAATGTTGCGTCATGAGCGACTGCGGCCACGCCGGCCACCTTCCTGCCCTCCTCGGCGGCGGCCTCGGCCTGGCCCCAGGCTGCCCTGATGGTCGAGTCGGCCTGGAGCCACCCCAAGACTAGCCCCGGACGCCCCACCGTCATACGTCGGTTAGAGCCCCGAAGATCTGCCCAGAGCCGGTTGGTCCAGTGCCGCGAAGGCATCCTCCAAAGCGCCGGACATGGCGGAGGAGTCGTGGCCCACCGGCACGAGCCCGAGCCCTTGCCCTTTGGCTTCGCCTCAAAGCCAAGCCTGAGCGCGCATTGGGCCCGGGGGCTATTGTCGGCGTTCTGGGAACCGGGGTACCCATACTTGCCTGTCTTCAGCCCACAGCGTGGCTCCATCGAGGGCCTGGTACGGCCCATCTTCAGCACCAACAACGCAAGACCCTCACGAGGGGCCAAGCCTTGCGAGGCGGACGACGCCAAGACCTCCAGAAGGAGCGGCCTCCTTAGGCTGGCTCCCGAGGAGCGGAGATTTCTATGCAAGCCCTCACCTCGTGAGGCTCGGATGATGCAAGCCATGACGACCAAGGCCAGCAGGCGCCAGCGGGCACAGGACATCAGGTTTCCACTTTGGTGCTAAAGAGGCAAGCGCAGGCGCGGAGTCCCGAGGAATCAACCAAAGGTTTCCATTTCCATGCTACAAGACCAAGACCACTAGGACGGCAGGACGGAGGTCATCGCCAAGACCACCACGGCATCATGACCTGAAGCCTTGCAGGCGACGACTATCTTTTGTCAGGATAAGATGTACTAGTTGTCTCTCTTCGAATTTGGCGATTGTAGGATCCCTACCCGCCTTCATTTTGGGAAGAGGACCAAGGCCACTATAAATAGAGCCTAGCCACCACCGTAGGATGGGATCGGATCCAGTCCATCCTCACCCTCACCAGCTCACACAAACACGAGAACACACCTCCTGAGGTTGTTCTTCCACTGTACTAGTTCATCCTCAGCCCACTTCGAGGCTAATCCACCACAAAGCAGGAGTAGGGTTTTACACCGCAAGGTGGCCCAAACCCGCGGAAACTGTTGTGTCCCATTTCCTTCCAGTTCATCGAGCTAGGTCGTTAGATCGCCGAGTTGGCAGACTGGGGAGGTTTAGTTCTTTGCACGAACCCCAGAGTTCGAATCTATCCAGGGTCTACGGAGCCCGGAATCCAACAACCACTACCCCCGCAACCGAAGCAGGAGCAGGAGACGCCGGAGGAGTGTAGAATCAACAACATCCCGACGCCCACGCTCCCCGAGGTATAGGTGAAGGGATTATTCCATCTGCGCCCCATCCTCTCGCCGACGGGCACTGCCATAGCGATGGCACTTGGTCTGGGGCGAATCGCCGCCCTCCCGCCGCCCCCACCACGGGAGCGACCGCAGCGTGTGCACCTCCCCCGGGGCGAGTCGACCAGGTCGCTGCACCCAACTGAGCCGGTAGCCCTCAAGCGCCTTCACCACCTCACCATGCCATCCAGATGGCCGCCTCTCAACAGCGAGGATGTGGTGCTGTCGCCGCTGGCACCGTTTGAAGCCGTGCAATGGTGCGGTTTACATCATCATCGCCCATGCCAAGCAATGCTACAGAGGCCATGGCGCGGGCTCAGGTGCTACTGAGGTTTCCCCTAGTGGCCGAGCAGATGGACGAGTGGCGTGCCACCATCCAGAGTCTGCTCGGTTTCACTGAGGCTGGGGTCTCACAACAAGTTGGCCCACCACAAGCTCCCCAAGAGACGATGACGGGTCGTGCTAGGTTATATGGAAGGGGCACCCCCAAGGTGCAGTCCCCGCCACGGCAGCTGGCGCGAGCGTGGCAGAATCAAGAACTTGTTGACGTCTCGATGGCCTCTTCTGACCCTCGAGCAAGACCAGCCAACGGCGAACTCCGGAGGATCGGCGGAGGGGAGACGCGCGC
Organism: Aegilops tauschii subsp. strangulata; assembly: GCF_002575655.3. NCBI lineage: Eukaryota > Viridiplantae > Streptophyta > Magnoliopsida > Poales > Poaceae > Aegilops > Aegilops tauschii. Next base: position 161,488,098 of record NC_053038.3, read on the forward strand.
GTCGTCATTGAGCGACGCCACGACGACCACCGTCAGGCCAATGGATGCGACGGCACCGATGTTGATGAGCCTGCGCTCGAGGTTGGTGTGTGCCTGCCTTTCAAGGTTGGGTGCCCTGCATTCATTCGTGAGCTACGGCAAGTCCGTTGGCCGTCCGTCCGCACATTCAAGCTAGAGATACCCAAGAAGTATGATGGGAGGCTGAACCCGGAAGAGTTTCTGAGCATCTACACCATCACTGTTCAAGCTGCCAGGGGAAGAGATGAGAAGGTGTTTGCTAACTACTTCCCTTTGGCTCTCAAGTCCAATGTGAGGTCTTGGCTAATGCACCTGCGGGAGAACTCCCTTTTGTCATGGGCTGACCTGTGCCATGAGTTCATTGGGGCCTTCACTGGTGGCCATCAAGAACCGGGGCGGCCCAGCGACTTGCAGCTTCTCCAACAAAAAGTAGGAGAGACTCTCTGGAAGTACTTGCAGAGGTTCGGCAGAGTCCACATGAACATCTCGTATATCCATCCAGCAGCTGTGATAGCTGCCTTCCAGTCCAGTGTGCACAACCGCAGGATTCATTCCAAGATGAACGTGCGGTTGCCCCAGACTGTGAAGGAGCTATACACCTTGGTGGACAAGTGTGCTCGGATGGAGGAAGGGAGGAAGCTACCTGGAGAGGAGGATTGCTTCAACGCCGACTTAGAGGATGACGACAAATCCACCAGTCAGAAGAAGAGCAAGAAGCGCAGCAAGAGGCGCCAGGATAAGGCGGTGATGACTGTGGAAGGATTGGGCATACCTAGTACCGGCAAGAAGGCTAAAGCCAAAACCCCCGGCAAGGAAGCTGCCGTGTGCGCTGACTGCTGGGAAACTGCGGTTGCCGAGAAGGCCGGGAAGGGCGATGGGCCGTACTGCAAGATTCATCGGACCAAAGGCCATGATCTTCAACATTGTCATCGGGTTGAGCAGCTATTCAAGAGGCAGAGAGCTAAATATGAGAAGCGTGATAGGGAAAAAGGTCAGAATACTCCTGGCGGGAAGGGTCGAGGAGATGAAGGAAATCGCCCCAGCAAAGCCTTCTGGAACAAAGGAAAACCCGCCAGGGGTCAAGAGAAGGAAGCTTGCAACGATGAGAGTGATGGAGGGGATGAAGAGGAAACCAGTGAGTAGGATTTTAGAAGGCCACTGACGCCCTGTGCATTGACGGGGGTGCGTCCCTTCACTCCTCTCACCGCCAACTCAAATGTTGGGCGTGTGAGGTCAATGTCGTGGAACCAGCGCCAGAGGCCTGGAAGCCGCTCAAATAGTTGCGCACGCCCATCATCTTTGACAAAGAGGACCATCCTAACCGTACCACTGCGGTAGGATATTTTCCATTTTTGGTCTCTCCAACAATTCGCAACCTCAAGGTCACAAAGATGTTGGGCGACAGCCGGGCCAGGTTGAATCTGATTTTCCCAAAGGTCATCAACAAACTTCAGATAGCAGAGGAAGAGCTGAAGGTTATCGGCACATTTCAAGGAGTTAATCCCGTCAAGAGTCATCCTAAGGGAAAGATCAAGTTGACGATGACATTTGGTGGAGAGCTGAACTATCAGACTGAGAAAATTGTGTTTGATGTGGTCGACCTCCCCTTGCCGTACAATGGGGTCCTAGGGCGACCAACCTGGCTAAATTCATGGCGGCATCCCACTATGCCTACAACACCTTGAAGATGCCTGGGCCGGTAGGAGTCATCTCCGTCCCATCAAATGAGAAGGACGCAATCATTTGCATGGATAAGATGTACCGGTGTGCGGTTGCAGCACAGGCAGCGGTAGCAACAGCTGCCGCCAAGGAGAACAAAGGAAGGAAGAAGGATAGCAGGGACGCTGGCAAGGAATCCAGGAAGCGTACCTCTCGGAAGTGCCCTGCACCTGTTGATGACTTGCCGAAGAGCTCCAACAGCAAGAGCTCCAAGGTTGCTGCGCCACAAGTGAAGAAGGTCCTAGCAGGGCTGGCTGGCGTTGATGGTACCTCACTATCAGGGCCACCCTTGATGACAAATAGGAAAGCGCGCTCGTTGCCTTCCTGCGGGCGAATATTAATGTGTTTGCCTAGCAACCATCTGATATCCCTGGTGTTCCCAGGGAGGTAATCGAGCACCACCTAGCTGTCTGTCCACACGCCCAACCTGTCAAGCAGAAAGTCCGGAAGCAGGCCTTGGAGATGCAGCACTTTATTGCAGAGGAGATTAAGAAGCTTGAGGCAGCTGGTTTGGTGAGAGGAGTGCTACATCCAACATGGTTAGCAAACCGATTGGTTGTTCGCAAGGCTAATGGGAAATGGAGGCTTTGCGTAGATTTCACAGATCTCAACAAGGCTTGCCCAAAGGGCCCATTTCCCTTCCCGCGCATCGATCAGATTGTGGATTCCACTTCAGGTTGTGATTTTCTCTCCTTTCTAGATGCATACTCTGGATACATCAAATCTTCATGTCCAAATAAGATGAAGAGAAGACCTCGTTCATCACCCCATGTGGTACGTACTCTTTTATCCATATGCCATTCGGATTAAAGAGTGTTGGGTCTACTTTTGCAAGGGCAGTCCAGATTGGTTTTGAGCCACAACTACACCGAAACATGAGGCGTATATGGATGATATTGTGGTGAAGACCAAGGACAGAGCAACCCTCATCCAGGACTTGGAGGAGACGTTTTCCAATCTGTGCAATATCAACTTGAAGCTCAACCCGGAGAAGTGTGTGTTTGGCGTTCCCTCCGGCAAGCTACTTGGGCTCTTTGAATCCCATCGGGGGATCGAAGCCAACCCCGACAAGATAAAGGCTATCGAGTTAATCCAGGCGGCAATGACAGTTAAGGATGTGAGGTGTCTGACGGGGTGCACTGCCGCGTTAAGAAGATTCATTTCCATGTCTGCCGAGCGCGCCCTGCCATTCTTCAAAATCTTGAAGATGGCAGGGCCCATGAAGTGGACCCCAGAAGCAGATGTAGCTTTGCAAGAGTTGAAGACCTACTTGTCCTCTGTGCCCACTTTGGTTGCTCCCAAACCACAAGAACCATTGCTGCTATACTTGGCGGCAACCAATCAAGTGGTTGGTGCAGCTTTTGTGGCACAACGGGAAGTGGACGAAGCAGAAAGTGAGCAAGGCCCGGCAGACCCAGTAAGGACCAGGACAGAAATGAGCACGACAGCGAGGGCAACCCCAAGGACACACCAAGGAAGAAAGTGGTGCAACGCCTAGTGTACTTCATCAGTTCCTACTACAAGGAGGTCGATCGTGGTACTCTGGCGTGCAAAAATTGATCATTGGTATCATCATGGCCTCAAGGAAACTACGCCACTACTTCCAAGCCCCTGAGATCACAGTTGTCACTCGTTTCCTGTTGCAAAGGATACTTAGAAACCCTTAGGCTACCGACAGAATAGTGGAGTGGGCTTTGGAGTTATCCAGTTTTAGCCTGAAGTTTGAGAGCACATCAACAATCCAAAGCAGGGCATTGGCAGAGTTTATTGCAGAATGGACGCCAACCCCTGATGAGGAAGTGCCAGAAACAGTCATCCCCGGCAAGGAAGCGCCCCAAGAATGGATCATGTATTTCGATGGTGCCTTTTCCCTACAAGGTGCATGGGCTGGCATGCTTCTCGTTGCCCCCTCCGGGGAGCTGAATGTGCGTTAAGTCGACTAGAGGGGGGGTGAATAGGCGATTTTTACAAATTCGTCACTGAGGAATTTCACAGTGAGGAAATTCCTAAGTCACGAACGACTAGAAGTGGAATAAGTACTCAGATGCAAGCATAACAGAACAGAAGCACAGTCATCATGATGAAATGAAGACAAGCACAGAGTACAGAAAGCGTAAACACAAGATAAGCAGGCTGAAGACAAACTGACTGAAGAAATCGAACTGAGGAAATTGAGAAAGTCTTCAGTCAAAGTCTTCAAACAGTAGCGATCAAGTACACAACACAGTAATGAGGAAATGAAAGGGTTGAGGAAATAGAACCAGTTAGCTCGGTGAAGACAATGATTTGGTAGACCAGTTCCAACTTCTGTGACAGTTGTACGTCTGGCTGGAGCGGCTAGGTATTTAAACCTGAGGACACACAGTCTCAGACACACAGTCCTCACCGTATTCTCCTTGAGCTAAGATCACACAGACCTCGCCCAATCACTCGTGGTAAGTCTTCAGGTGACTTCCAAACCTTCACAAACTCGGTCACTTGGCGATCCACAATTTTCTCTTGGATTCTCTAGACCATGACGCCTAACCGTCTGGAAGATGCACATTCTTCAAAGGTAACAAGTGTCAGATCCACACAGGAACAATCTCTTCAGTGATGCTCAATCACTTTGGGTTTGTAGGTGTTTGGGTTTGGGTTTTTCTCACTTGATGATTTTCGCTCAAAGTCCTCGGAGGATGGGATGCTCTCAATGACAAGTGTCAGTTTCTCTTGGAGCAGCCAACCAGCTAGTGGTTGTAGGGGCGGCTATTTATAGCCTAGGGAGCAGCTCGGCATGATAAGACATAAATGCCCTTCAATGATATGACCGTTAGGTGGGTAAGATATTTTGGAACAGCTGGCACATAACACAACAACGGTCAGAAATTTGAGCTCTCAAATTCCTCAGGGCTATCATGTTCCTCACTTCTAGGCAATCCGCACTGGCGAATTCCTAACTCCTCAGTCACAACAAATTCCTCAAAGACCAGAAAATCTTCATCTCTGTCACTGAAGAAATTGACTGAACTGTATGAGATTTCCAATGGCTTCACTCGAAGGGATTGGTACGTGTAGGATTTTGAGATGAGCATCACGTGGAAACTTTTCCTTAGTTTTTCCTCGACCCCCTTTAGTAGTATGGTGTTTCCTATGACTCAAGAAAGAGAAAATGAAACTACGAAAACAAAAGTCTTCACGCTTCATGTTCCTCGCACGAATATCAAGTCTTCACGGTCACACCAATTTCTTCACTTTCAAAGTCTTCAGAAAGCCAAAGTCTTTAGTTGAAGACATTCATTTTTAGGGGTTGACTTTCTTTGTAAATATCAAACTCCTCATAGACTTAGAGACCTGTGTACACTCACAAACGCATTAGTCCCTTAACCTATAAGTCTTCAATACACCAAAATCACTAAGGGGCACTAGATGCACTCACAATCCCCCCCTTTTTGGTGATTGATGACAATATAGGTTAAGTTTTCATCGAGGATAAACATATGAAGTGTAAATACTGATATTGAGGAATTTGATTGCAAGATATAGATGACCCCCCTAGAGATGTGCATATGTGAGGAATTTGCTTTTGAAGCATTGCACATTAAAGAGTAGAATCATGGAGATCTCCTGATGTCTACTACGCAACCTTCTTCTTGTAGACGTTGTTGGGCCTCCAAGTGCAGAGGTTTGTAGGACAGTAGCAAATTTCCCTCAAGTGGATGACCTAAGGTTTATCAATCTGTGGGAGGCGTAGGATGAAGATGGTCTCTCTCAAACAACCCTGCAACCAAATAACAAAGAGTCTCTTGTGTCCCCAACACACCCAATACAATGGTAAATTGTATAGGTGCACTAGTTCGGCGAAGAGATGGTGATACAAGTGCAATATGGATGGTAGATGTAGGTTTTTGTAATATGAAATTATAAAAACCGCAAGGTAACAAGTAATAAAAGTGAGCACGAACGGTATTGCAATGTGTAGAAACAAGGCCTAGGGTTCATTCTTTCACCAGTGCAAGTTCTCTCAACAATAATAACATAATTAGATCATATAACAATCCCTCAACATGCAACAAAGAGTCACTCCAAAGTCACTAATAGAGGAGAACAAACGAAGAGATTATTGTAGGGTACGAAACCACCTCAAAGTTATCCTTTCTGATCGATCTATTCAAGAGTTCGTAGTAAAATAACACGAAGCTATTCTTTCCGTTCAATCTATCATAGAGTTTGTACTAGAATAACACCTTAAGACACAAATCAACCAAAACCCTACTGTCACCTAGATACTCCAATGTCACCTCAAGTATCCGTGGGTATGATTATACGATATGCATCACACAATCTCAGATTCATCTATTTTCAACCAACACAAAGAACTTCAAAGGGTGCCCCAAAGTTTCTACCGGAGAGTGAAGACGAAAACGTGTGCCAACCCCTATGCATAAGTTCACAATATTACGGAACCCGCAAGTTGATCACCAAAACATACATCAAGTAGATCACGTGAATATCCCAATGTCACCACAGATAAGCACATGCAAGACATACATCAAGTGTTCTCAAATCCTTAAAGACTCAATCCGATAAGATAACTTCGAAGGGAAAACTCAATCCATTACACGAGAGTAGAGGGGGAGAAACATCATAAGATCCAACTATAATAGCAAAGCTCGCGATACATCAAGATCGTGCCACATCAAAACACGAGAGAGAGAGAGAGATCAAACACATAGCTACTGTTACATACCCTCAGCCCCGAGGGTGAACTACTCCCTCCTCGTCATGCAGAGCGCCAGGATGATGAAGATGGCCACCGGTGATGGATCCCCCCTCCGGCAGGGTGCCGGAATAGGGTATCGATTGATTTTTGGTGGCTAGAGAGGCTTGAGGTGGCGGAACTCCCGATCTATTGTGTTCTCTGATGTTTTTAGGGTATATGGATATATATAGGCGAAAGAAGTCGGCCAGGGGAGCCACGAGGGGCCCACGAGGGTGGGGGCATGCCCAGCGGGGTAGGGCGCGCCTCCCTGCCTCGTGGCTTCCTCGAAGCTTCCCTGACGTCTACTCCAAGTCTCCTGGATTGCTTCCGTTCCAAAAATAACTCTCCCGAAGGTTTCATTCCGTTTGGACTCCGTTTGATATTCCTTTTCTGCGAAACACTGAAATAGGCAAGAAAACAACATTTTGGGCTGGGCCTCCGGTTAATTGGTTAGTCCCAAATATAATATAAATGTGTATAATAAAGCCCATAAACATCCAAAACGGGTAATATAACAGCATGGAACAATAAAAAATTATAGATACGTTGGAGACATATCAAGCATCCCCAAGCTTAATTCCTGCTCGTCCTCGAGTAGGTAAATGATAAAACCAGAATTTTTGATGTGGAATGCTACCTAACATAATTATCAATGTAATCTTCTTTGTTGTGGCATGAATATTCAGATCCAAAAGATTCAAGACAAGAGTTTAATATTGACATAAAGATAATAATACTTCAAGCATACTAACCAAGCAATTATGTCTTATCAAAATAACATAGCCAAAGAAAGCTTATCCCTACAAAATCATATAGTTTGGCCATCCTTCATTTTCCTCACACAAAAATGCTCTCATCATGCACAACCCCGATGACAAGCTAACAAATTGTTTCATACTTTTTAACGCGCTTCAGCCTTTTCAACCCTCACGCAATACATGAGCGCAAGCCGTGGAATAGAGTGTGATGATAGGGGTTATGTGAGAAGACAAATAAAGAAGAAAGTCTCACATTGACGCGGCTAATCAACGGGCTATGGAGATGCCCATCAATTGATGTCAATGCGAGGAGTAGGGATTGCCATGCAACGGATGCACTAGAGATATAAATATATGAAAGCTCATCAAAAGAAACAAAGTGGGTATGCATCCAACTTTCTTGCTCACGAAGACCTAGGGCATTTAGAGGAAGCCCATCATTGGATATACAAGCCAAGTTCTATAATGAAAAATTCCCACTAGTATATGAATGTGACAAAATAAGAGACTCTCTATCATGAAGATCATGGTGCTACTTTGAAGCACAAGTATGGAAAAAGGATAGTAACATTGTCCCTTCTCTCTTTTTCTCTCATTTTTTTTATTTGGGCCTTCTCTTTTTTTTCTTTTGGCCTCTTTTTTTTTCTTTTGTCCGGAGTCTCATCCCGACTTGTGGGGGAATCATAGTCTCCATCATCCTTTCCTCACATGGGACAATGCTCTAATAATGATGATCATCACACTTTTATTTACTTACAACTCAAGAATTATAACTTGATACTTAGAAAAAAATATGACTCTATATGAATACCTTCGACGGTGTACCAGGATGTGCAATGATCAAGAGTGACATGTATAAAAATATGAACGGTGGCCTTGCCACAAATACTGTGCCAACTACATGATCATGCAAGGAAATATGACAGTGATGATGCGTGTCATAGTAAATGGAACGGTGGAAAGTTGCATGGCAATATATCTTGGAATGGCTATGGAAATGCCACAATAGGTAGGTATGGTGAATGTTTTGAGGAAGATATAAGGAGGTTTATGTGTGATAGAGCGTATCATATCACGGGGTTCGCATGCACTGGCGAAGTTTGCACCAACTCTCCAGGTGAGAAAGGGCAATGCACGGTACCGAAGAGGCTAGCAATGATGGAAGGGTGAGAGTGCGTAATATCCATGGAGTCACATTAGTCATAAAGAACTCATATAGTTATTGCAAAAGTTTATTAGCCCTCGAAGCAAAGTACTACTACGCATGCCCCTAGGGGGGTAGATTGGTAGGAAAAGACCATCGCTCCTCCCCGACCGCCACTCATAAGGAAAGCAATCATAGAACACTCCATGCTTTAAATTTGTCACACAACGTTAACCATACGTGGATGCTACGGGACTTGCCAACCTCAACACAAGTATTTCTCAATTTCATAATTACCCCACTAGCACGACTCTAATATCACCACCTTTATATCTCAAAACAACTATCAAGTATCAAACTTCTCTTAGTATTCAATGCACTTTATATGAAAGTTTTTATTATACCCGTCTTGGATGCCCATCATATTAGGACTAAATTCATAACCAAAGCAAATTACCACTCTCAAAATAATATAAGTGAAGCATGAGAGTTCATCTATTTCTTCAAAATAAAACCACCGCCGTGCTCTAAAAGGATATAAGTGAAGCACTAGAGCAAATGACAAACTACTCCGAAAGATATAAGTGAAGATCAATGAGTAGTTGAATAATTATGTAACTATGTGAAGACTCTCTAACATTTAAGAATTTCAGATCTTGGTATTTTATTCAAACCTCAAGCAAAACAAAAGAAAATAAAATGACGCTCCAAGCAAAACACATATCATGTGGTGAATAAAAATATAGCTCCAAGTAAAGTTACCGATGAACGAAGAAGAATGAGGGGATGCCATCCGGGCCATCCCCAAGTTTAGGCTCTTGGTTGTCCTTAAATATTACCTTGGGGTGCCTTGGGAATCCCCAAGATTAGGATCTTGCAACTCCTTATTCCATAGTCCATCGAATCTTTACCCAAAACTTGAAAACTTCACAACACAAAACTCAACAGAAAACTCGTAAGCTCCGTTAGTATAAAAAAATAAAACCACCACTTAGGTACTATTGTGAACTCATTATAAATTCAAATTGGTGTAATATCTACTGTATTCCAACTTCTCTATGGTTCATACCCTCCGATACTACTCATAGATTCGTCAAAATAAGCAAACAACACAATGAAAACAGAATCTGCCAAAAACAGAACAGTCTGTAGTAATCTGTATCAAACGTATACTGCTGGAACTCCTAAAATTCTGAAATAAGTTGGTCGACCTGGGGAATTGGTCTATTAATCATCTTCAAAAAGAATCAACCTAAAATCACTCTCCAGTAAACTATGGCAGCTAATCTCGTGGGCACTAAAGTTTCTGTTTTTTACAGCAAGATCATAAAGACTTCACCCTAGTCTTCCGAAAGGTTCTACTTGGCACAAACACTAATTAAAACATAAAACCGCATCTAACCAAAGGCTAGATAGGTTATTTATTGCTAAACAGGAGCAAAAAGCAATGAACAAAAATAAGCTTGGGTTGCCTCCCAACAAGCGCTACCGTTTAACGCCCCTAGCTAGGCATGATGATTTCAATGACGCTCACATAAAAGATAAGAATTGAAACATGAAGAGAGCATCATGAAGAATATGACTAGCACATTTAAGTCTAACCCACTTCCTATGCATAGGGATTTTGTGAGCAAACAACTTATGGGAACAATAATCAACTAGCATAGGAAGGCAAAACAAGCATAACTTCAAGATTTTCAACACATAGAGTGGAAACTTGATATTATTGCAATTCCTAGAAGCATATGTTCCTCCCTCATAATAATTTTCAGTAGCATCATGAATGAATTCAACAATATAACCATCACATAAAGCATTCTTTTCATGATCTACAAACATAGATTTTTTATTACTCTCCACATAAGCAAAATTCTTCTCATGAATAGTAGTGGGAGCAAACTCATGTGAAGCATAATCCAATTGAAAACTAAAATCATGATGACAAGTTGATGGTTATAATTATTCTTTATAGCATACATGTCATCACAATAATCATCATAGATAGCAACTTTATTCTCATAATCAATTGGAACCTCTTCCGAAATAGTGGATTCATCACTAAATAAAGTCATGGCCTCTCGAAATCCACTTTCATCAATATAATCATCATAAATAGGAGGCATGCTTTCATCATAATAAATCTGCTCATCAGAACTTGGGGGACAAAAAATATCATCTTCATCAAACATAGCTTCCCCAAGCTTGTGGCTTTGCATATCATTAGCATCATGGATATTCAAGGAATTCATACTAACAACATTGCAATCATGCTCATCATTCAAATATTTCGTGCCAAACATTCTAATGCATTCTTCTTCTAGCACTTGAGCACAATTATCGGAATCCTTATTTTCACGAAAGACATTAAAAAGATGAAGCATATGAGGCACCCTTAATTCCATTTTTTGTAGTTTTCTATTATAAACTAAACTAGTGATAAAACAAGAAACTAAAAGATTCGATTGCAAGATCTAAAGATATACCTTCAAGCACTAACCTCCCCGGCAACGGCGCCAGAAACTGCTTGATGTCTACTATGCAATCTTCTTCTTGTAGACGTTGTTGGGCCTCCAAGTGCAGAGGTTTGGAGGACAGTAGCAAATTTCCCTCAAGTGTATGACCTAAGGTTTATCAATCCGTGGGAGGCGTAGGATGAAGATGGTCTCTCTCAAACAACCCTGCAACCAAATAACAAAGGGTCTCTTGTGTCCCCAACACACCCAATACAATGGTAAATTGTATAGGTGCACTAGTTCGGCGAAGAGATGGTGATACAAGTGCAATATGGATGGTAGATATAGGTTTTTGTAATATGAAAATATAAAAACAGCAAGGTAACAAGTAATAAAAGTGAGCACGAACGGTATTGCAATGTGTAGAAACAAGGCCTAGGGTTCATACTTTCACTAGTGCAAGTTCTCTCAACAATAATAACATAATTAGATCATATAACAATCCCTCAACATGCAACAAAGAGTCACTCCAAAGTCACTAATAGAGGAGAACAAACAAAGAGATTATTGTAGGGTACGAAACCACCTCAAAGTTATCCTTTCTGATCGATCTATTCAAGAGTCCGTAGTAAAATAACACGAAGCTATTCTTTCCGTTCGATCTATCATAGAGTTCGTACTAGAATAACACCTTAAGACATAAATCAACCATAACCGTGGGTATGATTATACTCCAATGACACCTCAAGTGTCCGTGGGTATGATTATACGATATGCATCACACAATCTCAGATTCATCTATTCAACCAACAGAAAGAACTTCAAAGAGTGCCCCAAAGTTTCTACCGGAGAGTCAAGACGAAAACGTGTGCCAACCCCTCAGCATAAGTTCACAATGTTACAGAACCCGCAAGTTGATCACCAAAACTTATATCAAGTAGATCATGTGAATATCCCAAGGTCACCACAGATAAGCACATGCAAGACATACATCAAGTGTTCTCAAATCCTTAAAGACTCAATCCGATAAGATAACTTCAAAGGGAAAACTCAATCCATTACAAGAGAGTAGAAGGGGAGAAACATTATAAGATCCAACTATAATAGCAAAGCTCGCGATACATGAAGATCGTGCCACATCAAGAACACGAGAGAGAGAGAGAGATCAAACACATAGCTACTAGTACATACCCTCAGCCCCGAGGGTGAACTACTCCGTCCTCGTCATGGAGAGCGCCGGGATGATGAAGATGGCCATCGGTGATGGATCCCCCCTCCGGCAGGGTGCCAGAACAGGGTCCCGATAGATTTTTGGTGGCTACAGAGGCTTGCGGCGGCGGAACTCCCGATCTATTGTGTTCTCTGATGTTTTTAGGGTATATGGATATATATAGGCGAAAGAAGTCGGTCAGGGAACCACGAGGGGCCCATGAGGGTGGGGGCACGCCTCCCTGCCTCGTGGTTTCCTCGAAGCTTCCTTGACGTCTACTCCAAGTCTTCTAGATTGCTTCCGTTCCAAAAAATAACTCTCCCGAAGGTTTCATTCCGTTTGGACTCCGTTTGATATTCCTTTTCTGCGAAACACCGGAATAGGCAAGAAAACGACATTTTGGGCTGGGCCTCCGGTTTATAGGTTAGTCCCAAAAATAATAGATAAGTGTATAATAAAGCCCATAAACATCCAAAATGGGTAATATAATAGCATGGAACAACCAAGAATTATAGATACGTTGGAGACGTATCATCTCCCTCTATATCTTGTAATTCATACACGCATTTAACATATAATATGAAGAATTTGAAATGCATGATGAAATATGGTGACTGATGTAATTCAGCATGCATGCATTAACATAAATGAGGAAATAGCATGCAGAAGAACATAGCAGAAGTATCAGACCACCATCGGAGTTAAGATTACAACTCGATCCAACAAAGTTTTCAAAAGAACGAGAGTTGTAACTTAGCAAAAACATGCTCATATATAGACCCGCTTGAAGACTCACTCAAATTTCTCCCCCTTTGTCATCGAATGACCAAAAGGGATGAAAAATGAGGACTAACGACCCTGAAGAATATCATCATGAAGTCGATGGAGGAGCGCCAGCGTTGTTGGGGTCGGTTGTTGAAGTAGAGCCTGCCGTAGTGTCGTCCGAGTCTTCATTTTCATCAGTCTCGCGCGATGAAGAATAAGAGCTGGGCACCAAGTGAGGAACTTTGACCTTCTTGAATTTCTTCGAAGGTGGCTGAGACCAGTCAAAGTCCTACTTGAAGCCCATCTGCTTAAGATCTTCTTCACCATAGAGATGAGACAGAACAGCCCAGGTGCGATCAAATACTTCATGGAGGTAGTAATGGTTCTTCTTCACTGAATTTTGAGTGATGGTCATGTTCTGAATAATTGAACCAAACTGCCTCTTGACCCACTTGTGGTTGCGATCGACCTTCTGGTGAAGACTGAGGAGAAGCTCACGATCAGTCATCACCCTTGGAGCTGTGCCTTGAGGATTTTACTTAGAAGCATTTGCGGCAGAGTCATCATTTGTGGAGTAAGATGCAGCTTTGCGAAACTGCCCATCCAATGGACGAATGCCTTCATCAATGATCGCAGTCGCCTTGCCCTTCTCATCAGCTAAGGAAAATGTCCGCTTGAGGACTTCAATATGGGCACGTAGCTGCCATGGTTAAGAGTATCAGCATTGTAATTGATTGAAGACCTTGATCTGAGGAATCTCATAATCCAAGGAGCGTAAGGCTTCAACTCAAATGGTGACAATGAAACATTTGCCAGAGTCCTCATGAAGAAATCATGGTAGTTGATTGGAACTCCATGAATAATGTTGAATAGCAGATTCTTCATGATGCCAACGACCTCTTCTTCATTAGAGTCGTGGCCTTTGATTGGACTGAGGGTCTTGGTCAAAATTATGTAGACAGTCCTTGGCACATAGAGCAATTCCTTCACGAGGAACTTGGTTCTTGGGGCTTTACCAGGCTTCAGCGGCTTCATCAACACTTGCATGTAGTGATCAGATAGCTCAGGTTCATGGTAGATGAGCTGCGCACCTTCAAGGGGAGAACTGACAGGCAGGGCATGAAGCAATTCAGAGACCGATGCTTTATAATGCGTGTTCTCTGTCATCCAGTCCAGCAACCATGAATTCACATCTTCAACGTTGCCGGTGATGTGCAGTGTAGTGTAGAGCTGAAGAATTAGCTCTTCATTCCAGTCAATGATGTCGGTGGAGAAATTGAGCAGTCCAGCGTCATCAAGAACACTGAGGACTGAGGTGAAGCAAGGTAGCAACTCCATGTCAACATGAGGAATTTGCCCATGGTCAAAGATCTTGTCTTTGTCAAAAAGCAGAGAAGAATAGAAATTCATCTGACTTGCTGTCCAGAAACGCTTCCTTCGAAGACGAGCAGAGTCATACGAGTTGTAATCGGTGAAGAATACATGCTCACGAAAGAAGTCATCGGCTTTGAACTTCTGTTTCATTGAGAAGGGATTCTTTGGCTTGTGCTGAGGAGTATCAGTCAATGTCTTCATAGCCTCAGGTATCACAGTCTCAGGAGCCGCAGGCTGAGGAATTTTAGTGTCAACATCTTCAATGGCAGCTTGTGTCTCCATTTCTTCAGCAGCATGAGCATGAGCACTAGTGGCTGGAATTTCTTCAGGAATGGTGAGCAGTGAAGCTTGAGGTTCATCAGAGCCCATTTGAACTTCTTCACTTTGGACTGGGGACTGAGGAATCTGCTGTAGTGGGGTGAACATGGGTGAATTGGGGTGATGACTTTCCCAATAGTCAACATTGAGAACTGGAGTGGTGCACCCAATGTCCACGTCTTCTTCTTCATCATCAATTTCTTCAATGCCTGCCTCTTCAGCTGTAAACTGAGGCATGGGCGATGATACCAGAGAGGTTGAAGGGATATCATCCACTTCAATTTCTTCATCCAATTGCTCTGACGAAGCAGCAGAAGGATCTTCTTCATCTGATCCGCCTGGGATCTCATAATCCTCACCAAAGGGAACAATCTCCTTTGATGGCATGCTTGAAATAGGAATAGCATATATTGGATTATCAAAAGAGCTTGTCAAAGTCTTCATCTTCTTTGGTGCTGAAGACTCTAAGGTAGCAGATGTTTTCCTTTTCTTCACTGTTGCTCGCTTTGCAGATTTGGTTTTCTTTGCTTCTGATGCAGAAGGAAGAACATGACTTGGCATTGGTGCAGGAGGAGCAGAGGAAATTGGTTCATTTACCTCAGGTGCAACTGATGTAGTTGCCCTGGCTTGTTTAGTGACATCAGGCGCAGCGACAGATGCTTTAGCTGGCCTGGCTTGTTCTGTAGGCGCAACACTAGTGGTTGCCCTGGCCATTTCATCAGCGGCTGGAATAGCTCCATCAGCCCTGGTACTTTCAGTTTCATCAGCAGCCTGATTGTCATCAGCGGTGCTGGAATGCTCTTCAGTAGGCTGTGCAGATGCTTCAGCCTGAGGAATTTCATGTTGCATTGAGGAAGCAACATTTGAGGTGAGTCCCTTGGTCAGCTTGACGAATCTGACTTTGGCTCCCAGCCAGTAAGCATAGTATCGATCACATTCATCACTGAGATTCTTGATTTCTGATTGCAGAGCGACAAGTTCATCAGGTGGTAGCTTCAAAACATTTTGCTTCAGAAAGCGCTCTTTCTTGTACTGAGCTTTCTTCACCTTCCTCCCCTGTTCAAATATCCATTTTCCTCACCAATGAAGGCAGTCAACATATGACTTTGTCCAGGAGTGAGGTTCATCTCAGGCAAAGGAGTGTTGGGGTCCTTATGCCATATGTCGATGAAGTCTATGATCAACTTTGGATCCAGCATCAATGGCACATTACTGAATTTGTCTCTAGCGGCCCTTTGCTCTCTGTCTCTGATGATTTCAGCAAGTTCTTCATCATCAGCTTCGTCTTCACAGGACGGCACATGATAGGCAACCTGCTTCTTGTGAGGACTTGGTCTAGAGCCTCGTCCAGCAGTGGCTTCATCTTTAGCAAAGTGGGGCCTTTTGAGGACCGCGGAGAAGCTGAAGAACTTGCGGAAGCTCCTGAGGCAATTGAGATGCCTGTGGTCCTTTGGCAAGAGGCGAGATGCACAGGTGCCGAGGACTTTTTCGGAGCAACCGAGGACTTTGCAATCAGAGGAACCGGAGCAGCTTGAGGAATTTGCTGTGAAGGCATAGATGAGCTTGGCCGTGAGGGCATTGCAGAGGAACTGGGCTTGTGTGCAGGCTTCTTGGCCATGGCCTTCTTAGGCTTGCTAGCAGAGTCCTCAGAAGTGGCAGCAGCAAAGTCTTCATTGAATTTCCTCACCGCTTCCTTAGCCATTTTGGCCAGTTTTGCATGTCGCTTTGCCCATTCATCAGGATAGTCCTCACCGCGCTTGAGGCTGGTGGGATCAGCTTTTTGGCCAGGTGCCAACGGAGGTCTTGGGGCAAGGAGGGTGAAGAGAGAATTTCTTCATGTACTTTGGAGTGACATATCTTTACTCCCTCCATTCGCGTGCCCATCTCCGTTCAATCCTTTGTATGCGCACCTTGCGCTGATTCTTGTTCTCCTTGCCATGTTTTACTTCATCTGGAGTGCAATATTCCTCATAAATGTCATTAGGTACTCAAATGCTGTGTTAACTTCCAGTTTCTTGCCTCCCTTCTGAGGTTTCTTGTGATCTGCCATTTTCTTTAGCTGAGAATTTTGAACAATCGAGTTCTCTAAAGAGGTATGCAATTTGTCTTCGAGGAACGCTGCAAATGAGTTAAGTTGATGAGAACCTAGTGATTCAGCAGCGGACATGTGTACCTGTGAACAGAGCATAGGTGCGAAGAATTTGGAGAGGTCATATGCGTTCTCATAAGTGTTTTGCAAAAAGGAACAAGTTTGAGGAATTTGACCAGTGGTGTCTAGAGAAATTTCACTAAGCGTTTTTGACTTAGGTTCCAGAGTTGTATAGATTGAAAATCCACACAATTGAGGAATCTTGAAGAAAAATATAGCTTAGAGAAACAGATCAAGAACAGATGCTTGTGTGAGGTGTTTAAAGTGTGGAAGTTGAAGAATAAACACCTTTTGAAGATTTTGTAGAAATCATCAGAATCAACAACGGCAGTAAAAGTAACTTTTAATTACCCTTGACGAAGAACACGACAAACTGGGAGTAGTAGATTGGAAGTTCGTCAGTCCAGATCTTCCACGCCCTAACTTGGCTAAGGAAGACAGCTACGGCAGCGGCGGAGTGAAGAAATCTGCGGCCGGCGTGAGTACGACGGTGACGAGGTCGAGGCAATGAAGCTCTTCCTCACCAGCGACGATGGAAGTAGCGGCGACGCTAGGTATGGAAGCTCGAGCGAGGGGAAGTGAGGTCGAGCAGGGTAAATGCAGTCTGAGGAGGGTGAGGGGTATATATATAGCCGAGGTGAAAGACCGCTCGCCCAAGGAAAATGGACGAACGTGCCCCTGACTCTTCTCATCCTAGCGACATGTGTTACCCACATACAGAGCGGTGGAGATCGTGTGAGATCGTGGGTGATTAGATAAATCCTATCATGGGATGTGGAATGGTTTGAGTGGCAAAAGCCAAAAATTCAGATAAGAAAATTTTAATGTTTCATTCGCAAATTCTTCAGCTGACAAGGACACAGTGAAGATTTTGAACGGGTTTCAAATAGAACGCACATGAAGAATTTGTGAACAGATTGGGTTGAGTTTTGCATAGAGGGGGAAGGGTCCGATCACATCCACTTAGCAAAAAGATCAACTTGAAGAAATAGCTATAAGTGAATGCTGTAGAGGACAGAAAACTCAAATATATATAGCCAACGAAGAACAACGACAGAAAGAGTGAAGACTATTCAAAGTTGAAGAATTTGAGCAACTGAGGAAATTAAAAACTGAAGAAAAACTCAAAAATGAAAAAATTTCAGCTTTTGTTGGTTGCGTGTCCCATTGTATAAGAATGATGATTTCAGACGCCGCGTACAATTGTCGTAGGGCTCTGAGAATCAAATTCTTCGTTAATTTCTTCACACTTAGAGGGTCAGTCTTCATTGATTGAAGAAAAAGTTACTTCGTGTGTTGCACATCTAAGTCATCAATTTTTCAGAAGTGTTAGGATGTGTGTCCTTTTCAAACGACATTCGAAGATTCTAAGACATTTAGCTCACACCGCAACTTGCTAAATCTCTTCTCATCCATGGGCTTTGTGAAGATATCGGCTAGCTGTTCTTCAGTCTTCACATGCTCGATAGAGATGTCGCCCTTTAACACATGATCATGAAGAAAATGATGACGAATCTGAATGTGCTTTGTCTTCGTGTGCTGAACTGGGTTATGAGCAATCTTGATGGCACTCGCATTGTCACAGAAGAGAGGCACATTCTTCACATTGATGCCGTAGTCCTTGAGGGTTTGCTTCATCCATAGTAATTGAGCACAGCACGAACCAGCAGCAATGTACTCAGCTTGAGCAGTAGGGAGTGATACACAGTTATGTTTTCTTCGAGGACCAACATACCAAGGATCGTCCGATGAAATGGCTTGTGCCTAATGTTGACTTGCGGTCCACATGATTACCAACATAGTCAGAGTCTGAATATCCAATGAGATCAAAATACGAGCCCTTGGGATACCATAATCCAAGTGTTGGAGTGTGAGCTAGATATCGAAGAATATGCTTCATAGCCTTATGTGTGACCCCTTCGGTGTAGGTTGAAAGCGGTCACAAATGCAAACACTAAGCATAATGTCTGGCCTAGATGCACATAAATACAATAAAGAGCCAATCATGGAGCGTTATACCTTTTGATCGAAGTCAATACCATTTTCATCAGTGCATAGATGGCCATTTGTGGGTATAGGGATTTTGACGCCTTTGCAATCTTGCATGCCGAATTTCCTCAATACATCCTTGAGGTATTTCTCCTGAGACATGAAGATGTCGTTTCATTGTTGACATATCTGAAGACCTAAGAAGAATTTCATTCTCCCATGATAGACATTTGATATTCTTCACTCATCATACAGACAAATTCATCACTGTAATGTTGGTCAGTATAGCCAAACATGATATCATCAACATATATTTGGCACACGAATAATTCATCATCATAGATTTTGAAGAAAAGAGTTGGGTCAAGTGAACTGGATTTGAAGCCTTTCCTCATGAGGAAGTCCTTCAAAGTATCATACTACGCCCGAGGGGCCTGCTTGAGGCCATAGAGGGCCTTATTGAGTCTGAAGACTTTGTCAGGATACTTTGGATCTTCAAAACCTGGGGGTTGAGCAACATATACTTCTTCCTCAAGCTTACCATTAAGGAATGCACTTTTCACATCCATTTGATATAAGATGGTATTATGATGGTTAGCATAAGCAAGTAATATGCGAATAGCCTCAAGTCTAGCAACAGGTGCAAAAGTTTCATCGAAAACAATTCCTTCAACCCGTGTGTAGCCTTGAGCTCCAAGTCGTGCCTTATTCATCACCACAAGGCCATTTTCATCTTGCTTGTTGTGGTAGATCCATTTTGTGCCGATGATATTGTGCTTGCGAGGGTCTGGTCGCTTGACAAATTCCCACACATTATTGAGCTCGAACTGGTGTAATTCCTCTTGCATAGCTTGAATCCACTCAGGCTCCAGAAATGCTTCATCTACCTTAGTGGGCTCTGTGATAGAGACGAAAGCAAAGTGCCCACAAAATTTAGACAAATGTGAAGCTTTTGAGCGTGTGAGAGGACCTGGTGCGTTGATGTTACTGATGATTTTCTCGATCTGCACTTCATTTGCAACGCAAGGATGAGCTGGTTGACGATGAGGAATTTTCTCAGCATTTTCTTCAGAATCATTTTCTCCAGATGCACCAGCATGCTGTTCTTCACGTTCTGGAATGACTTCTTCAGCAGATTCTTCAGTGGGAATGACATCCTCAGTAGCCTTGAACTTAATGGTTTCCTTAGGTGACTTTTCATCTAGCACAGGAGGTAGGTTCTCTCTTTGCGAGCCATTAGTTTGATCGAACCGCACATCTACAGTTTCAACAACCTTGTGGTGAAAGGAGTTAAAGACTCTGTAGGTGTGCGAGTCCTTTCCGTAACCAAGCATAAAACCTTCATGTGCTTTCGGTGCAAATTTAGAATTGTGATGAGGATCTCTAATCCAACATTTAGCACCGAACACTTTGAAATAACTCACATTGGATTTCTTGTCAGTGATGAGTTCATATGAGGTCTTTTTGACGAATTTGTGAAGATATACCATGTTGATGATGTGGCACACAGTGTCGAATGCCTCAATCCAGAAGTGACGAGGCATCTTGTATTCGTCAAGCATAGTGCAAGCTATCTCAACAAGAGCCTAGTTCTTGCGCTCCACGACGCCATTCTGCTGAGGAGTATAAGGAGCAGATAACTCATGAGTAATACCAAGTTCATCAAGATAATCATCAAGACCAGTATTCTTGAACTCGGTCCCCTTGTCACTTCTGATGTGCTTGATCTTCACACCAAAGTTGGTTGAAGCCCTCGAGGAAAATCGTTTGAAGACTTCCTGCACTTCACGTTTGTAAGTGACGATATGCACCCATGTATAACGAGAATAGTCATCAACAATAACAAAGCCTTATAAAGATGCTTCATTGGTGAATGAGGAATAATGATTAGGGCCAAAGAGATCCATGTGAAGCAATTCAAATGGACGAGTGGTAGTCATGATAGTCTTTGATGGATGCTTGGCCTTGGTCATCTTTCCAGCTTCACAAGCTCCGCACAGGTGATCCTTGAGGAATTTGACATCATCGATGCCAATGACATGCTTCTTCGCGAGAGTGTGAAAGTTCCTCATGTCAGCATGACCAAGTCGTCGATGCCACGGGCCAACCTTTTGAAGCTTTTGCAAGTAAGCATGTAGCAAGTTGTGGTCCTGTAGAGAAATCAACAATATACAGATCTCCTCTCCTAAAGCCTTTGAAGACTTTGGAATGGTCAGCTTCCATGATCACAACACAATGATACTTGCCAAAGATAACAACCATATCAAGATCACAAAGCATTGAGACTGACATGAGGTTGAATCCTAAGGACTCAACAAGCATGACTTTGTCCATGTGTCGATCCTTTGAGATCGCAACCTTACCTAGACCCAATACCTTGCTTTTGCCTTTGTCAGCGTAGGTGATATGCTTCAGATGCGATGGAGATAAAGTAGTGTCCATCATAAGTTCTTGTCACCAGTCATGTGATTTGTACATCTAGTATCGAGGACCCACTCAGTGGCTTTGGGTTGATCATCCTGCAGATGAATTAGTGCAACTTACAAACTCATATACTTCATGAGAGAAGAATATGACATCAATTTCATCAAGCAATAAAACAGGTATAATAGTAAGAGGACGTGAGAAATGAAAATTCATTTCTTCATGATTAGCTTGCGTACTTTCAAGCATATTCAGGTCTCCAGCAAAATCTTCAGACGTTTAAGTTCGTCTAGAGATCTAACCCTGCATAAGAGATTAGTTCTTTTTTCTTTACCACCCACATCTGGAGGGGTGGCAAAGAGTACATCATTTTGCGAGCTCCATAAGAGAAAGGTGGCATAGATGCCAATCCACTTCATTTCACATAAGAGGGGATAGGGTAAGCATATGAATAAGCAGAGAAATTCTTCGAGGATTTATGAACATAATGGTTTGAAGAATAATGCACATATTCATAGCCCTTAGATCTTTCCTGTGAAACAGAAGTGTTAGCACGATGATGTTCATATGAGGAATTTGATCCACGTGTGGAACGTGGTCCATATGAGGACTTGGATCCATATGAAGACTTTGGTCCATATGAAGAATTTGATCTGGAGTTCCTATTCTTCACAGGTGGTGTCATGATGACATTCACCTGAAGACTTTCAAGGCGCCTTTTGGGAACCCAGATTTTCTTCATAGGGGGACCATTCCTGCTGTTAGTGCCAACATATCTAGCAAATACTTCACCATTCTGATTTTTGAACAGCTTATAGTTGGAGTCAAATGACTCATCAGAAGAATATGAAGATTGACATGTAAATCCAGATAAAGTGGATGGATCTACTAGAGGTCCCTTTGCAACAACCCATGAGGTTTTGGGGTACTGCTCAGGCTTCCAGTATGTTCCATCAGCATTGAATTTCCTCTCAAAGGCAATACCCTCTTTCCTAGGGTTCCTGTTGAGGATCTGTTTTTTAAGCACATCACAAAGTGCCTGATCCCTTTGAGGCTTTTGTACATGCCTGTCACATACAATTCCTTCAGCCCTGCATTATTACTAATACTGGCAACATCCTCATATGAGGAATTAGTGATAGCAGAGACAGGTGAAGAATTTGCAGCAATAGAAGCATTTGAACTTTCAGGTGAAGAATTAGCAGATTCCCGTTCAATGCACTTAAAACATGGTGGACTGAATTCTTCTTGAGCAGCGCTGATTTGTTGAGCAAGTAATGAATCACGCTCCTTCTGAAGATCTTCATAACTCACCCTTAGCTTCTCAAGATATTGCTTTCTTTGAAGAAATTCATAAGAAAGCTTCTCATGATCAGATAAGAGAGTGTTATGATGACTCTAAAGGTTATCAAACTTGGACTGGAGTCTCCGAATATTTTCAGTCAAAGTTGTAGTGCAATCCATTTCTTCACCCAACATATCATCGCTCTCCTTAAGCATATTTTGAACTTTTTCCAAAGCTCTTTGTTGTTTAGTGGCAAGGGAAGCAAGTTTGGTGTAGCTGGGTCCAAATTCATCACCAGATTCATCATGACTAGACTCAGATAGGTAGCATTCAGTTACCTTGGCACCTTTTGCCATAAGGCATGGTGCTGAGGATGATGATTCTGGATCGAAAGTCATCGCCTTGAGCGATTCTTTGAAATCCTCAAACTAGGGGTCGTGACGAGTTCGATGACCTTCATAGACCTCAGAGAGTCGGTCCCAGATAAGCTTCGCATGGCTGAGATGCATAATGTTCCTGAACTGATTTTGAGACAGACAGGAGCAGATGATGTCCTTCACCGTAAGGTTGAGAAGAGTGTACTTGCGAATGTCATCAGCCTCCGCCATCTTGCACAGATCAGTAAGACCAATCTCCACAACTCGTTGTTCATTGCCATGAGTCGCTTCTTCATCATGGCCTTCCACTTGGGATAATCATGACCGTCAAAGATGGGGCATGACACAGTCTTCATTCCTACAGTCGACATAACTAAAACTCCAGACGGTTAAACCAAAATCACACAGAACAAGGGAGTACCTTGCTCTGATACCAATTGAAAGTGCATTAAGTCGATTAGAGGGGGGTGAATAGGCGATTTTTACAAATTCGTCAATGAGGAATTTCAAAGTAAGGAAATTCCTAAGTCATGATCGACTAGCAGCGGAATAA
Source organism: Aegilops tauschii subsp. strangulata (assembly GCF_002575655.3). NCBI lineage: Eukaryota > Viridiplantae > Streptophyta > Magnoliopsida > Poales > Poaceae > Aegilops > Aegilops tauschii. Next base: position 161,511,372 of record NC_053038.3, read on the forward strand.
GTACTCAGATGCAAGCATAACAGAACAGAAGCATAGTCATCATGATGAAATGAAGACAAGCACAGAGTACAGAAAATGTAAACACAGGATAAGCAGGCTGAAGACAAACTGACTGAAGAAATCGAACTGAGGAAATTGAGAAAGTCTCCAGTCAAAGTCTTCAAACAGTAGCGATCAAGTATACAACACAGTAACGAGGAAATGAAAGGGTTGAGGAAATAGAACCAGTTAGCTCAGTGAAGACAGTGATTTGGTAGACCAGTTCCAACTGCTATGACAGTTGTATGTCTGGTTGGAGCGGCTAGGTATTTAAACCTGAGGACACACAGTCCTCACCGTATTCTCCTTGAGCTAAGATCACACAGACCTCACCCAATCACTCGTGGTCAGTCTTCAGGTGAGTTCTAAACCTTCGCAAACTCGGTCACTTGGTGATCCACAATTTTCTCTTGGATGCTCTAGACCATGACGCCTAACCGTCTGGAAGATGAACATTCTTCAAAGGTAACAAGCGTCGGATCCACACAGGAGAATCTCTTCAGTGATGCTCAATCACTTTGGGTTTGTAGGTGTTTGGGTTTGGGTTTTCCTCACTTGATGATTTTCGCTCAAAGTCCTCGGAGGATGGGATGCTCTCAATGACAAGTGTTAGTTTCTCTTGGAGCAGCCAACCAGCTAGTGGTTGTAGGGGGGGGGCTATTTATAGCCTAGTTAGCAGCCCGACATGATAAGACTTAAATGCCCTTCAGTGATATGACCGTTAGGGGGTAAGATATTTTGGAACAGCTGGCACATAGCACAGCAACGGTCAGAAATTTGAGCTCTCAAATTCCTCAGGGCTATCATGTTCCTCACTTGTAGGCAATCCGCACTGGCGAATTCCTAACTCCTCAGTCAGAAAAAATTCCTCAGAGACCAGAAGATCCGCGTCTCTGTCACTGAAGAAATTGACTGAATTGTATGAGATTTCCCATGGCTTCACTCGAGGGGATTGGTACGTGTAGTATTTTGCGATGAGCATCACTTGGAAACTTTTCCTTAGTTTTTCCTCGACCCCCTTTAACTGTATGGTGTTTCCTATGAGTTAAGAAAGAGAAAATGAAACTACGAAAACAAAAGTCTTCACGCTTCATGCTCCTCGCATGAATATCAAGTCTTCACAGTCACACCAATTTCTTCACTTCAATGTCCTCAGAAAGCCAAAGTCTTCAGTTGAAGACATTCATTTTTAGGGGTCGACTTTCTCTATAAATATCAAACTCCTCATAGAATTATAGACCTGTGTACACTCACAAACGCATTAGTCCCTTAACCTATAAGTCTTCAACACACCAAAATCACTAAGGGGCACTAGATGCACTTACAAGAGCACATGAAGTACGTCGTCCAGATGCATTTTGCCCGAGAAGAGGCGACCAACAATACAGTAGAGTACGAAGGGCTCCTTGCCGATCTCAGGATTGCCACAGAATTGGGTATCAAGAAGTTGATCATTCGAGGAGATTCATAGCTCGTGGTGAGACAAGTCAACAAGGATTACCAAAGTCCATTGATGGAGGCATAAGTTGAGGAAGTGAGAAGATTGGAGGAGCACTTTGACGGATTACAACAGAGCACGTACCCCATGCGGAAAATAGCATAGCTGATCATCTATCAAAGTGTGCTACGCAGAAACTTCCTATGGAACCAGGAAATTTTGTTCTCCATCTTACTCAGCCCTTCGTATCCCTAGAAACAATGGCCCGAAGAGGAGGAAGATGGACTACGATAAGCCTCTCCCTGTAGAGCCTTCTGCTCCTTGTAGGGACCCTGCTGGAAACAACTCCTCACCACTTGCCGGACCGCACCCTCCAGCAGGGCCCATGGTCCCCGAGAACGAGGAATGTGCCCCCGCAATTGAGGAGGTGCCGCTAGGCCTCGCTGCCGAGCCCCTGGCTACAACTTGGGCAAGGCACATAGTCCACTTCCACCAAACCTGAGAACTTCCCGATGACCGAGATGAAGCTAAAAGCATAGCCCAGAGGGCAAGTATGTATTAGTTTGTCAATGGCACTCTATACCGAAGGAGGCCCAACTGTGTGAAATTGAAGTGCATCCGCCGGGAAGAAGGAAAGGAACTGCTGGCTGACATACACAAAGGCATGTGCGGCTCCCACATTGGATCAAGGGCATTAGTTGGGAAAGCATTCCGACAAGGATTCTATTGGCCCACAGCACTCCAAGATGCGGTTGAGCTACTCACCAAATGTGAAGCCCGCCAGTTCCATTCCAAGAACATCCACCTGCCTGCACAAGCTCTTCAGACAATCCCTTTTTCATGGTCAATTTCTGTCTGGGGGCTCGATATCCTTGGCCCTTGCCCCCGAGCTGCCGGGGGCTTTGAATTCTTGTTCATTGCTATCGACATGTTTACAAAGTGGCCGGAAGTAGCTCCCGTGAGAAAGGTGACTGCTCAGTCAGCTAACAAGTTCTTGAAAGAATTGGTGTGCCGTTTTGGAGTCCCAGCAAGGATCATTACCGACAATGGCACCCAGTTCACGAGCCGCGCCTTCATGCAATATGTTCATGCTGTCAGAAGCAAGATCTCATTTGCCTCTGTCGCACATCCCAGAAGCAATGGACAAGCTGAGAGGGCGAACGCTATAGTGATGCTAGGACTCAAGACAAGAACCTTTGATACGCTAGAGAAGCACGACAGGCGGTGGATCGATGAGCTCCCGGTAGTTCTCTGGTCCCTTAGAATGACACCAAATCGAGCTACCGGGCAGACTCCCTTGTCCCTAGTCTATGGGGCAGAAGCAGTTATCCCCACGGAACTCATTTACGGGTCGCCTCGAGTGCTTGCCTACGATGAAGTAGTGCAAGATCAGAACCGGCGTGATGATGTTGTGCTACTCGAGGAGAACTGTCTCCGGGCTACTACGCGTGCTGCAAGCTATCAGCAAGCCGTGCGTCGCTATCACAGCTGCAGGGTTCATGCACGGTGTTTTGAGGAAGGCGACCGTGTCCACACACACGTTCAATCCGCTAAGGGTACAAACAAGTTGACGCCAAAGTGGGAAGGTCTTTACCGGGTAGTTCGATTCACCAGACCTGGCGCTGTCCGTCTGGAGACCGGAGATGTCATTCAATTGCAGAACTCGTCGAATATTGAGCATCTCCGCAAGTTCTACCCATAAGGCGCGGCTGTCGGGCCCTGCCCGACAGCCACCATTTTGTAGAGGCCTTGCCTCAGCTGCATGTAACCCCTTTGTCGCGGGAAACCACGGCCACCTATGGGACCAGGAGGCCTCTTGCTAATTCGGCGGAGTGCTTCGTGTTGCAGAAAGAGCGGACGAGCATGTGGCAGCACGGTAGAGATCACACATGCATTTTTACCCAGGTTCGGGCCGCCGCGAGGCGTTAAACCCTACTCCTGCTTTGGTGGATTGATGATGCAAAGGTGGTAGTGGGGTGTAGTAAACTTGCCCAGCAAGGGTTACCTTAGGGCAACAAGGGCTACGCGCGTATGGGAGTGTGAGTTATCCAACCTTCTAACCCTTTCTATCGTTGCCATGGGTCTCCTTTTATAGATAAAGTGGTTACCACAATGGAAAAGTAGTCATTATGCACTGATAAGATAGCAAACAGTGCTATCATACCTAACTCTGCGAGCTGACAGGTTGCATTAAATGCACAGCTCAACATCACATTGTTGGTTGCCCGGCAAGGCTTGCCGGGCTATCTCGCCAGCTCCAAACCTGCTCGCTTGACACGTGCAGGACGGGTGTCACCTGCAGGTATTTCCTGTAGGGAGAGGCTGCCATGTGTTGAATGGCTACCACTTAGTCACTTCGCGACTTGACACCGCACTGATTGATGACGTGGGTTGTGGTGAAGTTGTTGGTGAGGTGGTTCTGCCACCATGTGTCCCGGCAGGCCCTGCCGGGACGTCTTGGACGTCTTCTTCCAAGGGTGGCCTCGCCCCTTGCTGAGCTCGCCTGCCCGGCAAAGGAGGCCTTTCTCTTGATGGTCTCTTGCTTCTCTGGTTTGATCTTGGTCCCTCTGATCTGCACGTTGGTCCTTTGAAGATCTTGGTTCCTTGTATTCAGACTTGTCCATGCACGAGTCAGGGGAAAAATGCATACCCCTGTATATTTTCCCCGACATAAGCTCCTGAGCCTGAGCCACATGTGTCACGTGCATGTTGGGTTAGGCCCCAAACCCGTGCGTGAATACGTGGCAGAAGAGGGTTGTGTGTGCCAGTTTGCTGTGACGACTAGTCAATCCAACATCCACTTTGCGCAATTACTGCGCGTCGTGGGGTCATGGGGCTATTGCAGTTAAGGTAAAACGGTAACTTTCTCAAGCGTCGCGCTCCTATCCCGCATCCCCCTTAAGAGGAGGGAAAAGCAGAGTGGCACGGTTTACCTGTCTCTTGCCCCGCTCCCCCATCTTCTTCCTCCGCAAGCCAAGCGACAGTTCCTTCCCCCATTCGCCGGCGTCCCTCCCACTGAACCCCTTTTTCTTCCGTATCACCAACGCGGGCATGGGGAAGAAACCCGCGGAGAAAGGAAGGCCAATGGCCGCGACGAAGGAGGACGCTGCTGAGGGAAGCAAGAGGGCGGCGGAGCTGAACAAGAAGCGGAGGGAGGATGTAATCTTCATCCCATCGAACTTGAGCGGCCCAGTCCTTCAGGCGAGGTATGGGTATCTGTGGGAGAGACCCGTCGAAAAGGGGCATGGAGCGCCCACAGTTTTTGCGGCGGGCAAGGAAGACCCGCCGAATTCATATCAATTCTTCGATTTCACCTCCTAGACTTCACGCCAAATGCAATGGCGACCATGGCCATTTTTGCGCATTTGTGCGAGAGTTTTGTTGGAGTCACACTGGTACGCGTTGGTGTTAAACAAACAGTTTTCAACTCCTTTCCGTGACGGCATTCGGAACCGTCACCAAGTGAGTGTGGGCGATAGGGGGTCCTTCCCACACGACCCAGAAACCGTCGGGGATATGCCCTCCTGGCACACACACGCTTGGCAAAATGAGGTCGTGTGCGACCGGTGAGCACTCAAATATAGAAATACGTACAGTAGTGCTAAAAAAATACAATTATACAGGTGAAATCATTTCCGGTCGTAAGTACATCCCACAAAGTTAGTCACCGCTAAACGTTTCCGTTCGTATATACATCCCACACAGTCACTCCAAGGAAAACGTTTGCGCAAGGTGGCGTAACACAAACAGTTTTCAAGAGAATGTCGTGTGTGATTGTTCATTGATCCCACATGGTTTATTCCTAGAAACTGTGTGCGTTGCCTGAGGTCAACGCCCACGGTGTTTTCTCATTAACCGTTTGCGATAGGAAAACCCAATTAGCAAGCTAATTGGCCAATTAGCGAGCTAATTGCCCTATTATTAATAATCCATTCACTAATATAATTGATATTCATATTAAGCACATAATTATTCCATTTCCATATTAAGGAAGCAGGATTTCATAATTGAAATACATCGTAGTACAACATGATATAGCTTCAGCACTCAGCCACCCCATTACACAACTGCACCAGCAGCAAGTTTCACATGCAACATCTAAAACCTTTCGAAATTAGCATCATAGATGGTACATAGAGAGATGCATCTAATCTGGAAAACTGCTGAAGCAGAAGGCGAGTATTGAGCCTTCATTCATGTTGAAGGTCTTTGCAACTTTAGGCCGGTGCCTGTGGATGATTGACCGTCCATCCTTCGACCTCTTCAGGAACACTTCAATATTGAACCGTGGGTGTTGTATGAAACTTTCCTTGCCTCCTGGCCATAGAGGTGGTTTGAGAGGTAATCATCAGTGAAGCCTGAAAACAAGGATGTCCATAAATATCTTCTCTATATTGGAAATGGGGCAAAGGAATAAAAAAAGGCAAGGTATAACAGTTAGTACCATCTTGTAAACCTCAGTGCTTCCCATTGTTTCCCTGTAACACATATAAGGTAGTTAGTCATCTGGTTAAGTAGGGGTTCGCATGCTATCAGTAAAATATGTTGATGAAAAATAAGCACATTGCAGATTCATCAGATTAATTCAAGCCACATGGAAAACCCATTTATCCAAACCAAGCATGATTAAGAACTAGGAAATATAGCACTTGTATATGTTTCTCATGTATTAAGTGGAGCCAAATTCGATTAATTCCTCACATGGTATACAATAAGAGAATGCAGCCACAACAATTGAATATCGCATTGCAGAATTGAACCAAGCAGTTAACTAAACACCACAAAAAATGAACCAAACATTAACTGAGCACCACATTGCACAATATAACATACTCCTAATAGAAGATCAGACAGTTAACCAAACAAAGCATGCTTAACAACTTGGAAATATAGCAATTGTATTTGTTTCTCTTGTATTTAGTACAGTCAAATTCGATTTATTCCTTACATGGTATACAATAACAGAATGCAGCCACAACAATTGAACATGGCATTGCAGAACTGAACCAAGTAGTTAACTAAACACCACAACAAATGAACCATACGTTAACTGAGCACCACATTGCACAGTATTACATACTCCTAATAGAAGATCAGATAGTTAACCATACCAAGCATGCTTAACAACTTGGAAATATAGCAATTGTATTTGTTTCTCATGTATTTAGTACAGCCAAATTTGATTTATTCCTCACATGGTATACAATAACAGAATGCAGCCACAACAATTGAACATTGCATTGCAGAATTGAACCAAGCAGTTAACTAAACACCACAACAAGTGAACCAAGCCACAACAAATGAACCAAGCAGTTAACTAAACAACAATTGAACAACATAACATACTCCTAATAGAAGATCAGACAGTTAACCAAACCAAGCATGCTTAACAACTTGGAAATATTGCATCCTGAAGAATTGAACATCACATTTGCAGAATTGAACCAAGCAGTTAACTAAACACCACATTGCACGACATATAGGACATATACACTCTAGCAGAAGATTGCATGGTAAAACTAGATAGCACAATTCACTAGAATTTGTTAAGGAAAGGCAGTAGCTAGCAAACTGAACAATGGGTCCTTATAGTGAGCTAATAAGACAAGCTACTGCTCCTTGTCGGAGATATCAATGATGATTGGATCCTTGGACATGGAAGAGGGCGAGGCCTCTGCTTCGCGGGTGCCCTCGTTGTAGCGGTGAGTTGCCTGAGCCGCTCCGGGCACCAACCTGCTGGCTCTTGAGATGAGGTAAGCACGTGCACGCTGAGAAAACACCTCGTAGTCTTTGTCGAAGGCACCGACGGTGGCCTGGAGAAGACGCCACAAACTGTCGTTTAAAGCAGCCAACCGCGTCGCGGCGTCGGCACACGAGGCGTCAACGGTGGCCTCGACGGCGAGGTGCTCCTCCAAGATCTGGGGGTCGGCATGAATGGCAGCGATCGCGACCTCATCCGCGCGTGCGCCCGCGATTTGCTTCTTCGCTGCCAAATGCTCCTTGAGATCCTGCTATAATGCGTGCACCATGGCTTAGGCCGGCGCTTATTTCGTGGAGGGGTTGGTGATTTGGGTGGAAGGTGTCGCGCTCGGACCGGCGGTCGGGGCATGTGGGATGTGGAAGGAGCAGGAGGATGGGGGTCGGGTGTGGATTACCTGCCTGGACAGGCGAGGCTGAGCAGCGTGCAGGAGGGTCGCCTGCGAGGAGGCGGCGGCGCTGCAAGCAAGGAGTGAAGGTTTCAACTTGGAAAGGAAGGCGAAAATAGGGGAAATGTGGCTTTTGTTAAGGGGGAGGGGCGGGGAGGTAGATATTTCCGCGGAAGCCGAAAATTTGGAATCGCTTCAGCCAAAAAACTGCCGCGCAAAGTGTCATCAGACACGGTCCCTTATTCAGAGCGGGCTGTGGACTGTAGCCGTCGCACCTTCTCGCGTAAGCCGTATGAGTACTATACTCTGACGGTGCTCCAAGATATTTTGTGGTGCATCTCACACGGTTGGTTATAATAAATTGTGTGGGATCTACTTGATTTTTCGTCTTGATTTGAATTACATCATGGGGTCACAGCGGCCATGGACGGTGTTTGAATTGCTAGACCTTTTATCTGCAGTGATCATAAAAGAATTGGAATTATTCAGGGTTCGTTTGGACATTTTTATGCATTAAGTGAGTTTTCAATGCATTTATGTGCATAATTCAAATTTGAACCACATGCACATGCTCCAGTGCATATAAATTGGTTGAAAAATCAAATCTTTTGTCCTTGGGTGCATGCTTAGGTCCCATGCAAGAAATGGGAATGAATGTCAAACACCCTGCCATCATCACTCGGCCACAGACATTGAGATACCTGGTTTTTACATTCTAGTAAATCCAAAACTTGTCTGAAATTCATGAAGCTTGGCATGCTATCATGGAGCGGCATCAACACGGCGTGGTAAATTTTTTGTCCCATTTGGGGCAGGTTTGGGTATATGCTTCTCACAAACCAGAGCTTCTCACAACAAGCATGATGATTTCGGTAGGGAACGCCCCAACTTTTGGGACGAAACGATATCCATTGCCTCTTATTGCTTTAAATTTTTTTCTCGTGTCAACATAGAACAATAGGAGTGTTGTGTTACTTTTTGTGATTTTTCAGGGTTCGTTTGGACATTGTTATGCATTAAGTGAGTTTTCAATGCAATTATGTGCATAATCCAAATTCGAACTACATGCACATGCTCCAGTGCATATAAGTTGGTTGAAAATCAAATCTTTGTCCTTGGGTGCATGCTTAGGTCCCATGCAAGAATGGGAATGAATGTCAAACACCCTGCCACCGTCACTCGGCCGCAAACATTGAGATACCTGGTTTTTAAATTCTAGTAAATCCAAAACTCGTCTGAAATTCATGAAACTTGGCATGCTATCATGGAGCGGCATCAACATGGCATGGTAATTTTTTTGTTCCATTTGGGGCAGGTTTGGGTATATGCTTCTCACAAGAAGCATGATGGTTTCGGTAGGGAACGCCCCAACTTTGGGGACGAAATGATGTCCATTGCCTCTAATTGCTTTCAAATTTTTTCTCGTGTCAACATAGAACAACAGGAGTCTTGTGTTATTTTTTGTGATTTTTCGGGGTTTGTTTGGACATTTTTATGCATTAAGTGAGTTTTCAATGCATTTATGTGCATAGTTCAAATTTGAACTACATGCACAATTCTGGAGTGCATATAAATTGGTTGAAAAATCAAATCTTTTTCCTTGGGTGCATGCTTAGGTCCCATGCAAGAAATGGGAATGAATGTCAAACACCCTGCCACCGTCACTCGGCCGCAAACATTGAGATACCTGGTTTTTAAATTCTAGTAAATCCAAAACTCGTCTGAAATTCATGAAATTTGGCATGCTATCATGGAGCGGCATCAACATGCCGTGGTAAATTTTTTGTCCCATTTGGGGCAGGTTTGGGTATATGCTTCTCACAAACCAAAGCTTCTCACAACAAGCATGATGGTTTCGGTAGGGAACGCCCCAACTTTGGGGACGAAACAATATCCATTGCCTCTAATTGCTTTCAAATTTTTTCTCGTGTCATCATAGAACAAGAGGAGTGTTGTTTTATTTTTTGTGATTTTTTTAGGGTTTGTTTGGACATATTTATGCATTAAGTGAGTTTTCAATGCATTTATGTGCATAATTCAAATTTGAACTACATGCACATGCTCCGGTGCATATAAATTGGTTGAAAAATCAAATCTTTTGTCCTTGGGTGCATGCTTAGGTCCCATGCAAGAAATGGGAATGAATGTCAAACACCTTGCCACTTGGGCACATGATACCTGGTTTTTAAATTCTAGTAAATCCAAAACTCGTCTAAAATTCATGAAACTTGGCATGCTATCATGGAGCGGCATCAACATGTCGTGGTAAATTTTTTGTTCCATTTGGGGCAGCTTTGGGTGTATGCTTCTCACAAACCAGAGATTCTCACAACAAGCATGATGGTTTCAGATAGAACACCCGTATGCAAAGTGACAGCAGGATTTGTGCATCTCTTGAACACAATCGGTTCTTTTGGATGACCCGTGTGAACCACTTACAAACAATTTTGTGCGATTTGCACCTGTCATATTGGGTATGTTGCCATTTGTCAAACAAGAAAATTGAAATTTGTTGATCTAGTAACATTACCATTTGCCAACCTTGTAACACTGCGATTTGTCAAAATATGAAGCTAAAAATAACTAGCAGTATCTAATTTTTTCAACTAAAATTCAGTAATTAAGCATAGATGGAGGCGAGGAGGCGTGTTCAGCCAGGCGTGCAGCGGGCGGCGCAGTACTATTCGATTTGACAGCGGGCGGCGCAGTTCCCAATACGGCTTTAATGCAGACGAGGGAGAGGGTAGCGGTTCCCGAAATGTTGAACGGCCAATGATGCATCCTCCTTCAATTAGCATCATGTGAATGAATGGGAGGACCTGGAAAAGAGGCAGCACGAAGTGAATGCAATGCAGTTCGCACTCATATAAAGGCGCCCCTCCATTCCAATGCATCTACCACATCGTACGCACCTAAGCATTTGCCTAAGCACCTACACTAATAAGCGCAAAAGTGCCAACTCCAGACCCATGGCGATGATGCGCGCGAGCGCCAGCGGCTGTGCCAGATGGGCCACAACGCCGGCCTGCGGCATGGCACCGTGGATCGTCTCCATACGGTGTTGGCGACCGGCTGGTGGATGGCCGCCGTCAATGCCAGCTACGACTCTCAGTTGGACCAGATGATTGTTCGCACCACCAACAGGTTCACCGTCGTCAAGAAGCTCGCGGAAGACATCGCCGTACTCCTCCAGCCCGCGCGCCCGGGCTCCTCATTGCCTGCCACCATAACCAGCCTCCATGTTCGGAACCTCTTTCAAGCACTGGTGGCCCTACGACTACCCGCCGACGCCACGAAGAATGTCCACCTGGAGCTCGCGCTCGCCGCAAGGTGCCTCGCCCTGCAAGAAACCGTTGACCTACACATCCATCTGTACGAGCGAATCGTGTACATAGCTATCTACAAGGCCAGTGAGGACGCTATGATGTTGGCCTTCCTCAGCCGGCTGGAAGCCTTGGATGCCTTTGCTAAGAAGCACCTTGACCTCGCCACAAAAGCCGCCGCTCCTTAGCCGCCGGTTGGTGGCCTGGCCAGCGCACTGAGTTGAGGAGGAGGAGGTCGTATGTTGATGGATGCATATTTCTTCTTGCCTCCTGTAACCACCACTGCGATCGCATCATCGTGGACTTAATTCTTATTTTGCTATTGCATTCCCGTTCCAGTCAATACAGACATGTGCGATCCCTTTGCTCAATACAGACATGTCCATTCCAGTCTTATTTTGATTGGCTTGAATGAATGTCTATCGCGCCGTTAGGCGCCGCAGCGCGCTATGCTCCTGTCTGTTGGCATGCTCTGCTCGCGTCCGTCGGCGCGCACGGCTTGTGGACAACTTTTCCTTGCGTGTTGAACTGCTATATGCATATATATATGGTTACTCGCCATTGAGGCGACCGCGGAGCTCTCTCTCGCGTCCCTCCGCGCGCGCTCTGCTAACTGTTGGCGTGCGCACGATCACGTCGGGGGCCCGTATGCATGCGGTTGCGCTGCGCGCGTTGCCACGCGATGCAGTTACGTGCGGCACGATGGAGTTACGCGCTGCAAATTAGAACTGCCATCAGGGCCTGCCAATATTCCTGGCCGTCTGGCTTCCCCTTTATTTCCCGCGACCATTATAACCTTAGTCTCTCCGACCTTTCGATCGCGCCCCACAACACAACAAGCACACCCATGACGACACATAGAGAGGGGATGTCGAGCGGCGATCCAATGGAGTTTGGCGAGCATAGAGTGGAGACCCACGCGAGGGAGACGGATCTCTCGGTGGTGTACACCATCGACCCGGCCGTGGTGGACGACTACATCAACGGTGTTGAGCAGTTGCTTGCTGGAGACAAGTACAAGGTGGTCGGCATCGACCTCCAGTAAACCGCCGATCGTCCCAGCATATATCAGAAGGTTGCCGTCACCCAGTTGTGCGTGCACCATCATGTCCTCATCTACCACTACTGCATGGCCACAGAGCCTTGCGACTGTTTCAACAGGTTTGTCAACAATGCCGACTACAAGTTCGCCACGGTGGAAACCACCGACGATGTAAAAGCGCTCAGTGTTACGTGCTTGGCTTGCAAGAACCTTGTCGAAATCCATGACCACTACAGGGTCTAGGGCAGCACGGAGAAGGACTCCCTGGTCGAACTCGCCTCGGCCATCATCGACCCCTTGTACGAAAAGATGAAGCAGGATGCCCAGAGAACAAGCCCCCTATCCTAGCACAGGGACTAGATGCGGCAACTGGATGAACCTCACCTCAGGTTCGCGGCCAAGAGCGTGTACACATGCTACGAGATGCACAGGCGGATCGTTGACATGAGGAAGTGCCTCGTTACCCAAATCGATGAGCCCGGATCGAGCCACAAGCACAGCAAGCGTCACAAGAAGTAGATGATGATCAAATGATCGTTTATGCTATTTAATCATGCATGTAATATATAGTTTACTTTATTGGTGTGTGGAAATGTCATGTCTGTAGTAGCCACCTATGTAATTATGCATGTAATAGTTTACTTTGGTGTGTGCAAATGCCATGGTTGTAGTAGCCACCTATGTAAGTGGATGTTTAATTTGGTTATGAAAGCATGTCCTTATAAGTGTGTGTGTCTCTCTCTCTCTCTCTCTCTATATATATATATATATATATATATATATAGTTCTTTATGCAATCCCATCACACAACACACACGTCTTGTTAAGTTGAACCATTTCTGTTCTCTTGTCTCAACGCAAACAGTTCATCCGAGTGAACCGCATGCCGTATATCGCACACACCTTCATCTGGCTGCCCGTTTCTTTTGTTCCTCCTCATCGAAAATGGTTAATTGAACTGAACCGTATGCCCTGAATCACACACGCAACTAAAATATGAACCTGTTTGATGCATCCTCCATCGCAAACGTTTTGCACCTTTTTTGACAGTTTTTTACACCACCGTTTGTGATTATGGCATCACACACTGTTTCGTCGAAGGGTCTCTGATCGTAGTGTCGCGTTAGCAGCAACCTGCAGTAGTGTCAGGCCAAATGTGGATCTGTTCCGGCAGTACTTTGTTCCACATGTGGAGAACAAGGGCCACCGCTCCGGAGTCATTAGCTGGATACCACGAGTGGCGAGGAAGATCTGGGATTACCTCCCTGGGTACCAACGCGAGAGGTGGGATGAATGGAGAGGGGATTGGTGGTGGATTCAACATGAGGAAGCCCCCGAGTTCTATGAAGCACGGAAGGAATGTGTTGAGCACGGCAAGGATTGGAGCGCCAAAGGCCTCACTGACGATAGTCTGCACCCGACAATCAATAGGATTACCCGTTTGAAGACTATCGGGTTAACCATCGAACATGTGGGGCAGATTTTCTTCTCCGCCGTATCTCGCCGCTGCAGGAAAGGGACAGACCTGCATGGCTGTATGGTGATGCTGCTGATGGGATGAGGCTGCTCCCAGGGTTGGCCAACAACTTATCAGTTTACGACCATGGCTGGCTAGGCGACCAACATTTCGGTCGCTTCGAGTTTTTTAAGCTCCCGGCAACCATTATCCCTCTGAGCATCAATTCAGCCCGGGACCAGATACTGAAATGGATGCTGGACTGCAATGCCGAAGGGGAAGCGAGCACCTAAAAGCTTCCCTCCCTAGATGAAGAGATCAAGTGGTCGAACACCCTAGTTGAGAGGGCTACCAGGACCGAAACTGGGATGTATAAATGTACCTCCTCGGCGGAGGAGGCGTATATCTTGAAGAGAGTCTAGGAGGACAAGGCCGCCCGCCTTGAGGAGATGGAGAAGGCCGCAGAGGCCGGGAAGGGCAAGGGGAAGGCTAAGTACGGGAGTTCTTCCCATGGGGGTAGCGAGGCGCAAACCACGGAAGGAGATGTCGGGGAAGAGCTTGCCGGGGATAACTTTGCTGGGCTAGAGACCCTAGCCATGGCAACAATGGAGCTTCATGAGGAGGAGGATGTCGGCAAGGGCGGGGCTCGACGAGGAGTGGCTCATGGATGTGCCGCAAGTTCCCGAGCCGGACCCGAAACAGCGCACCCGCAGGCGCGCCGCTTCCTGAGGGGCGCCGGCATCCAACCCAACGCCAGCCGCCAAGAGGGTGACGAAGACCACCACCAAAGCCACCAAGGTTGAGGTGGCATGCCGCCAATCTCTTGGTCTTGCTCAGACCAAGGCCTCCTCCTCCAAGCATCTGACGGACGTGGAGGTGGAGTCTAGCCCCCACTCTGGCCCAAGCTCTTCATAAAGCTCATTTTCCCTGGAGCTCCTGGCGCCACGCCAAGCACCGAAGCTGTCGGGGAGTTCTGCCCCCACCATCTCTGAAGAGAGGGCGGGAGTCTCCACCCCCCCATGGAGTTCAATTTGAACTCCATGCTCATTGAAGAAGAGTAGGAGGATTTTTTCCTTTCGTGGATAGCTTGTGTGTATCTAATTAGTCTTGCTGACTAACCTTTTGCTCTTGTTGTTGCCTGCAGGGAAGTGGAGGAGGACACGGAAACCCTCGTCCACCATTCTTGAAAGAGGCTCCGATGTCTTGGGTCATTGAAGGGCGCAGAGAGCCCGGTCTTGGCGGGGGGTGACGTAGAGGACCCCGTGCCGAGCCCCCAGTCGAGCCCCCGGCCCGGGAGCGGAGACTTGGTCCCATCCGTCGGAGGTGACGGGGACGATCTTCTTGTTCCACAAGGCAGAGGGGGAGGTGATATGATGCAGGGCGAGCCCCTCTCCAAGGGGCATGCTTCCCCCGTCACTCGAGCCGAAGAGCCTCCCATGGAGTCTCCTACGGAAAAGGCTGCACGGAAGGCTGATGGGACTATCACGGCAGAGGGCAAAGTACATGGCCTGGCAATAGCTGTTGCCAGGGAAACAGAGGTCCCTGCCCGACAGGCCTCCACAGGTACTCTAGCTATCTCGCTTTTCTCTCACGCTCTGATTGCTCCTACTGACTTCTCCATTTTCTTAAGCCTTCCATTTCTTCGTTTTCACTAGCCCTTTCATGTGCAGCCCTCAAGCCGAGGAACCAGAGCTGCTGGAGGTGGTGGCTGATATAGGGAGGGCTGCCGCAGATGAGGCATGTCGCAGGAAACCACGAACACCTATGGGACAAGGATGCCCCTTGCTTGTCTGGCAGGGGGGCGTCACTTTGCACAAAGAGCAGACAAGCGTGGGGCAGCACGGGAGAGATCACGCGGGCAATTTTACCCAGGTTCGTAGTGCCGTGAGGCATAAAACCCTACTCCTGCTTTGGTGGATTGATGGTGGAAAGGTGGTGGTGGAGCGTAGTACACTAGCCCGACAAGCGTTGCCTCAGGGCGGCAGTGGCTACGCGCGTATGGAGGTGTCAGTTACCCAACCTTCTAACCCTTTCTACGGTTGCCACGGGCCTCCTTTTATTGATCAAGGGGCTACCACAATGGCAAAATAGTCATTACGCAATGATAAGATAGCAACAGTGCTATCATACCTAACTCTGTAGGGTGACAGGGCGCATTAAATGCACCGCTCAATGTCACATCACTGATTGCCCGGCAAGGCTTTCCGGGCTATCTTGCCAGCTCTGCGCCTGTTCTCTTGACATGTCACAGGACGGGTGTCGCCTGTGGGTTTTTCCTGTAGGGAGAGGCTTCCATGTGGCGAATGGCTGCCACTTAGTCACTCTACAGCTTGACACCGCACTGATCGGCGACGTGGGTCGTGGTGGAGTCGTTGGTGAGGTGGTTTTGCCGCCGTGAGCCCCGGCAGGGCCTGCCGGGACGCCTTGGTTGTCTGCTTCTGGGGGTGGCCTCGCCCCTTGCCGGGCTCGCCTGTCCGGAAAGGGAGGCCTTTCCCTTGAGGATATCTTGCTTCTCTGGCTTGATCTTGGTCCCCTTGATCTTCATGTTCGTCCTTCGATGCTCTAGGTTTCTTGTACTCTGACTTGGGTTGGTGCTTCAATCTTGTTCCCATGCCTGTGCACAGTCTGGGCAACAGACCCAGGGTTTGTTGGACCGACAGAAGCCCCCGGGCCTGCCCCGAACGCATTGGCGAGCATCGTCGGGGTAGGGCCTAATAAGTGCACACGCAGGGTTGCTGAAGAGGCTGGCTTCTTGAGGTCTTCCTTGCTTCTTCTTTAGCCTTGATACCGGGCCAGTTTTCGGTTTCCCCGCGCGTCGTGTAAAGCCAGTAGTGGTGGGGCCACTCCAGTAATGGCCCGTGAATGACTTTAATGCATGGGGTAGAAAACTGCCAATTCACTCTTCCCCCCACGCCCTTATCCTTACCCACGTATGCGGCATGCATCGCACGGGGTAGGTAACGGAGGAGCGTGGCGCGGGAGAGCATCAGGTGAGGGCCCAGTCGTCTTGAATTGGCAGACGGGGATGGTGGCCGCACATTGAGGGAGCGGCTCTCCTCTCCGTCCCGCCTATAAAAGGGAGGAGCGGAGGAGGGTGGAGTCAGTCGTCCTCGCATTCATCCTCTTCTGCCTTCTGCTTCGACAGGTTATGTTAGGGAAAAGAGCCTAGGGTCGTACCCCTGGCTTCATCTTGAAGCTTTCCCTGGATCTGAAAGGGGGATTCGGGCAGTGCGATGACAATGCTGGGGGTGGCAACCCCGGCGTGCACGTCGCCGGGCCACCCGCAGCCTTGGCTTCAATGGGAGGGGACGCGAATGACACAACGTCGAGGCTCGAGACGGGCATGGCGCGTGGTAGTCGATCGCTCCTCATTATCCTTTCCTCTGTGGTGCTTGGGAGTAGTCATGGAAGAGGCTCGTCGCTAGTAGAGGCGAATCTAACTCCTCCTGGGCACCATCTTCTTGTCGTGTAGGAGGGCTCCTTACTCTCATATACGTCCCCAAGACGTGCAGTGACTTCTAACGCCAGGGCTCCTAGGGATGACCATGCTCTCTATGGGAAGATCCAGAGAGCATGGCGTCCGACGTGATGGCCGTGACGAGGTCTTCGGGTGGTAGTGATGCGGATGGCAGTGGCAACCCACGACGCTTCAAGAACGGGGACGGCCGTTCTGACGAGTCATGTTTGCCATTGACTCCGTGCCTCCTATCTGGTCCTCCAGCAGCGTCACCATCCACGCCTGCCCTCCAGTTTCTTCCTCCTTGCTGGGGAGCGGCACCGTCCTGATCCTGGGGAGGCGCCGAATCCCAGCTGTGTCCGCCTCCGGCCTCTTCTACCTCTTCCTGTAGGAGATGGACAGGGGCAAAGGCATTACGGGGCACTTACCTTTTTCAATCTTAAATCTGTAGGCACTTGCCAAATTTTAATTCAAATAACATAATCTCTCGAAGCCGTGTTTGTGTGCTGTAACACTTGTACTTGTAACAGCATATTAATGAAAAATATGAACCCTGCCGGGAACCCGTGAATGTGTATGTCCATGCAGAGGTGAGATGCCTCTTTAATATAAATAAATGAGTTTTCGCGGAAAGCAATCACGTCGGCACCCTTTTTTCTACCGGAGAGTCACATCTGTCGGGGAACAGACAAAGGGGCGAGCCCCCCGCCAACTTCTTTTTACCAAAGGCCACTACAACCATCCCGTCTGAAGCAACTTCGAGCCAGGGATGGGAGCAGCTAAGTCTCAAGAGAGTGGCGAGGTTTTCTTATGCACAAGTTATGGCTTACAGAACACTAACGGACAGGAGGTAAAACTTATCTATTTGGCTTGCCGGGGATCACAGTGCCGGGCAGTCTTCTCAACTCCTTGTCGAAGCTAAGTTCACGGCAGGAACATGTAGCTTCATGCAGATGAGAATGAATGCTGGATGCAATCCTATCTATATGCATATGCGAATGCTCCTGAAATTCATATGCACTAATCTTGGAATGCTCATGCATGCATGCAATCTTGGTCGGGGCCCCCCACAGCGCTTCTTTATTTTCTCTTGCACGGGGTCATCGCCCCGGCTTTGTACAAGGGCTTACATGTAGCTGAGGCAAGACCTGTACAAAAGGGTGGCTGCCGGGCAGGGCTCGACAGCCGCGCCTTATGGGTAGAACTTGCGGAGATGCTCAATACTCCATGAGTTTTGCAACTGAGTGCCATCTCCGGTCTCCAGATGGACTGCGACAGGTCCGGTGACCCGTACTACCTGGTAAGGTCCTTCCCACTTCTGTGACAACTTGTTTGTACCCTTGGCGGACTAAATGCGCCTAATGACAAGGTCACCTTCCTCAAAACACCGAGCACGAACCCTACGGCTATGATAGCATGCAGCACGCATAGCAGCTCGGAGACGGTTCTCCTCAAGTAGAACAGCTTCGTCATGTCGGTGCTGATCTTGCGCTAATTCACCGTAGGCAAGCACTCGAGGTGACCCGTAAATGAGTTCCGTGGGGATTACTGCTTCTGCCCGGTAGAGCAGGGAGAAGGGAGTCTGCCCGGTAGCTCGGTTTGGTGTCGTTCTGAGGGACCAAAGAACTACTGGCAGCTCCTCGATCCACCGCCTGTCGTGCTTCTGCAGTGTATCAAAAGTTCATGTCTTGAGTCCACGCATCACTTCAACGTTCGCCCTCTCAGCTTGTCCATTGCTCCGGGGGTGTACCACAGAGGCAAATGAGATCTTGCATCCGAGGGCATGAACATATTGCATGAAGGCGCGACTCGTGAACTGGGTGCCATTGTCGGTAATGATCCTTGCCGGAACTCCAAAACGACACACCAGATCTTTCAAGAACTTGATAGCTGACTGAGCAGTCACCTTTCTCACGGCAGTCACTTCCGGCCACTTTGTAAAATCGTTGATAGCAATGAACAAGAATTCAAAGCCCCCGATTGCTCGGGGGAAGGGGCCAAGGATATCGAGCCCCAAGACCGAAAATGGCCATGATAGAGGGATTGTTTGAAGAGCTTGGGCAGGCAGGTGAGTTTTCTTGGAATGGAACTGGCAGGCTTCACATTTCATGACTAACTCGAGCGCATCTTGGAGGGCTGTGAGCCAATAGAATCCTTGCCGGAATGCTTTCCCAACTAATGCCCTTGATCCAATGTGGGAGCCGCACATGCCTCTGTGTATCTCACCCAGTAGTTCCTTTCCTTCTTCTCGGCAGACACACTTCAATTTCACACCGTTGGGCCTCCTTCTGTACAGACTGTCATCGACAAAATGATACATACTGGCCCTCCGGGCTACTTTTTCAGCTTCATCTTGGTCCCCGAGAAGCTCTCCGGTTTGGAGGAAGTGGATAACCTGCCTTGCCCAAGTTGGAGCCTGAGGCTCGGCAACGAGGACTAGCGGCACCTCCTCTGCTACAGGAGCACATGCCTCGTTCGTCGGGTCCATGGGCCAAGCTGGACCGGGTGGTCCAGCAGGCTGCGAGGAGTTGTTTCCGGCAGGGTCTCTGCCAGGAGCGGACGGCTCTACCAGGAGAGGCTTATCGATGTCCAACTTTCTCCTTTTCCGGGCCATTGTTGCTGGGGATACGAAGGGCTGAGTGAGATGGAGAACAAAAGTCCCTGGTTCCACAGGAAGCTTCTGCGCAGCACACTTTGGTAGATGGTCAACTATGCTATTTTCCGCACAGGGTACGTGCTCTGTTTACAATCCGTCAAAGCGCTCCTCCAATCACCTCACTTCCTCGACGTATGCCTCCATCAATGGACTTTGGAAATCGTTGTGGACTTGTCTCACCACAAGCTATGAATCTCCTCGAACGATCAACTTCTTAATTCCCAATTCCACTGCAATCCTCAGCCCGGCAAGGAGCCCTTCATACATAGTTGTATTGGTGGTTGCTTCTTCCTGAGCAAAATGCATTTGGACGACGTACTTCAAGTGCTCACCAGAGGGGGTGACAAGAAGCACGCCAGCTCCTGCACCTTGTAGGGGAAAAGCACCATCAAAATACATAATCCATTCTTGGGGTGATTCCTTGCCGGGGATAACTGTCTCTGTCACTTCCTCATCAGGGGTTGGCGTCCATTCTGCAATAAACCTTGCCAATGCCCTGATCTGAATAGTCGATGTGCTCTCAAAATTCAAACCGAAACTGGATAACTCCAAAGCCCACTCCACTATTATGCCGGTAGCCTCAGGGTTTTGGAGTATCCTTTGCAATGGGAAATGAGTGACAACTGTGAGCTCATGGGCTTGGAAGTAGTGCCGCAGTTTCCTTAAGGCCATGATGAGACAAAAAAATCAACTTTTGCATGCCAGAGTACCTCAATCTAGCCCCATGTAACAAAGAGCTGACGAAGTATACTGGGTGTTGCACCACTTTCTTCCTTGCCAAGTCCTTGGGGTTGCTCTCGTTGCTGTGCTCACTGCTATCCTAATCCTTCTCTCACTCTGCCGGCCTCTGCTCACTCTCTGCCTCATCCACTTCTCGCTGCGCCACCAAGGCTGCACTGACCACTTGGTTATTTGCCGCCAAATATAGCAGCAACGGTTCGTGTGGTTTGGGAGCAAGAAGGGTAGGCATAGAGGACATGTAAGCCTTCAACTCTTGCAAAGCTGCATCTGCTTCCGGGGTCCACTTCATAGGCCCTGCCTTCTTGAAAATTTTGAAGAATGGCAGGGCATGCTCGGCAGACTTGGAGATGAACCTTCTTAGCACGGCAATGCATCCTGCCAGACGCCTCTCATCCTTAAATGTCCTTGGCACTTGGATATGCTTGATAGCTTTGTTCTTGTCGAGGTTGGCTTCGATCCTGCGATGGGACACAAAGAACCCAAGCAACTTGCTGGAGGGAACACCAAATACACACTTCTCCAAGTTGAGCTTCAAATTGATCTTGCACAGATTAGCAAATGTCTCCTCCAAATCTTGGATAAGGGTGGCCCTATCCTTGGTCTTGACCACGGTATCATCCATACAGGCTTCTGTGTTTCTGTGTAGCTGTGGTTCAAAACCAACCTGGACTGCCCTTGAAAAAGTGGACCCGACACTCTTTAATCCGAATGGCATGCGGACAAAGCAGTACGTACCACATGGAGTGATGAATGACGTCTTCTCTTCATCTTCCTTGGACATGAAGATTTGGTGATACCCAGAATATGCATCCAGAAGGGAGAGCAAATCACAACCTTAAGTGGAATCCACAATCTGATTAATACGCGGCAAGGGAAACGAGTCCTTCGGGCAAGCCTTGTTGAGATCTGTGAAATCTATGGAAAGCCTCCACTTCCCGTTAGCCTTCCGGACTACCACTGGATTTGCCAACCATGTTGGATGCAGCACACCTCTGACCAAACCAGCTGCCTCAAGTCTCTTGATCTCTTCTGTAATGAACTGTTGCCTCTCCAAGGCCTACTTCCGGACTTCCTGCTTGATAGGTCACGCATGTGGGCAGACAGTAGGGTGGTGCTCGATTACCTCCCTGGGAACACGGGGGATATCACATGGTTGCCAGGCAAACACATCGATATTCTCCCGCAGGAAGGAAACGGGCGTGCTTTCCTATTTGTCATCGAGGCTGGCGCTGATAGTGAAAGTACCATCAACGCCAGCCACCCATGCCGGGACCTTTTTCACTTGGGGTGTAGCGACCTTGGATCTCTTGCTATTGGAACACTCCGGCACGTCGTGAGCGGGTGCCGTGCACTCGATAGGGGCACGCTTCTCGGACTCTTTGCCGGAGTCCCTACGATCCCTCTTCTTTCCTTTGCTTTCCTTAGCGGGAGTTACTGCTGCCACTGCCTCAGAGGCGACCGCGGCTTGGTACATCTTGTCCACACAAATGATTGCATATTTCTCATCTAATGAGACGGTGATGACTCCTAGTGGCCCAAGCATCTTCAAGGTGTTGTAGGCATAGTGGGATGCCACCATGAATTTAGCCAGAGCCGGGCGTCCAGGAATCCCATTGTATGGCACAGGAGATCAACCACATCAAACACAATCCTCTCAGTCCGGTAGTTCAGTTCTCCCCCAAACGTTACCGACAACTTGATCTTTCCCTTAGGATGGCTCCTGCCGGATTAACTCCTTGAAACGTGCCGGTAACCTCACTATCTGAAGCTTGCAGATAACTGATGGGGAAATCAAATTCAACCCGGCCCCGCCGTCCAACAACATCTTTGTGACCTTGAGGTGGCGAATTGTTGCGGAAACCAACAATGGCAATCACCCTACCGTAGTGGTACGACTAGGATGATCCTCCTCATCAAAGATGATGGGCGTACATGAGCATTGTAGCGCCAAAGATGCGATTCTATACCAATCACGTGATGAATTCATGATTGGGGCACAACCGCATTTCGAGCGCATAGTAAGGTGGATATCATTACAACATACCATGTACTGAATAGATGAGAATACAAGATTAAGGCTTACACTCACAAACTACAACATGAATACAACAATTCATCAATACATAGCAACCATCATACAGAAGAGCAGGATCCGACTGCGGATGACTTCAAACGAAAAAGAAGAACGACATCCACCCTACTAGCCCAAGCTCCCCAACCTGGAACCTATCCCTTGATCGACGAAGAAGAAGAAGAACTCCAAAACAAGAAAACATCGCTCTCATGTCATGATCATCGCAGTACCTGTACCTGCAACTGTTGTTGTAGTAATCTGTGAGCCACGAGGACTCAGCAATCCCATTACCATGGGTATCAAGACTAGCAAAGCTTAATGGGTACGGAAAGGATAAGGGGTGAGCTTGCAGCAAGCGACTAAGCATAATATGGTGGCTAACTTACGAGTACAAGAATAAGATGAGAAACTACGCAACAGTCGCAAACTAGTAATGACCAAGAAGTGATCTTGAACTATGTACGTTCAAACATAACCCAACCGTGTTCTCTTCCCGAACTACCCCGAAAAGAGACAGCCATGGTTACGCACGTGGTTGGTGTATTTTAATTGAGTTTACTTCAAGTTCACTACAACCGGATATTAACAAATTCCCATCCGCCACATAACCGCGGGCACGGGTCTCGAAAGTTTAAACCCTGCAGGGGTGTCCGAACTTAGCCCATGACAAGCTCACAATCCGCGGAGACAATCCTCCATCGTAGGACATCCGTTCAGACTCGGAATCCAGGTGCACAAGACATTTGGAAAATGGTAAAACAAAACCAGCAAGACCTCCCGGCGTGCCGACACCCTGATAGTAGCCGTGCGTATCTTCTCTTAGGCCACGACCGGATGAGCATAGCGTACATCAACTGATACCCGAGTTGCCCCGGGGAAGCCACACACTACTCTATTTTGGACCAACACTCATGAGGAGCATTGGCCCGGGGGGGTTGACTAAGAATCCTCGGTTGCTAGCCGGTCCATATGCAAGTTTTATTTGTTATTAGGCAAATGGTAAAACAAATGTTGGGCCTTGCTGGAAGAGTTTTATTCAAAGCGATCTGTCAAGAGGGGACCACAAACCCTCACCGTGTTAGGGACGCAAAATCAAGGAACATAACACCGGTATGACGGAAACTAAGGCGGTAAGAGTGAAACAAAACACGAGGCAAAAGGCCAAGCCTTCCACCCTTTAACAAGTATATAGATGCATTAATTAAATAAGAGATATTGTGATATTCCAAGATATCCATGTCCCAACATGGAACAACCTGCAACTGCACCTGCAACTAGCAACACTATAAGAGGGGCTGAGCAAAGCGGTAACATAGCCACACAACAGTTTGCTGGGATGGTGGAAAAAGGTTAGAGGCTATCATGGAAATCTGGGAGGCTCGATAAACAAGTGGTAGGTAGCGCGAATAGCGATAGCATCGAGACAACTAGCAAGCAAAGATAGTAGTGGTATCCAGGGTACTGGTCATCTTGCCTAAGATCCCACTAGGAAGAAGACCGAATCGATGAAGTAGACGAACCAACGTAGTCGAATGAATCCTCATAATCGCAACGTCACGGGAACTATCAAGAAGAACCACAATCGGAAAGAAGCAAACAACATGGTAAACAATCATCACATAAACATGGCATGATGCACAACCAAGTATGATGCATGTCCAGTTTAATGAGGCATGGCATGGCAAAGTGCAACAAACAATACTACAAATTAAGTGGAGCGCAATATGCAACGAGCTGCATATTGACGAAACACCACATTCAATCATTTAGTTCGCTCTCGTTTATGCTACTCATCAATATAAAATGTTGGTTAACATGGAAAGAGGTGAAGCATAATTAGACTAACTATTTAGGCAAGTTTAAATGAGGCCGGAAATAACAAACAACAATTCCGGAAAATCCCCATACACATATTTTGAATTTAATGCAAACACCAATTTTATCATGATGCGAATGACATGTACAAGTTTTATGCAAATTATGAAAATGTTGACATGAGCATGTTATGAAGCATTTGTCACCGTGGCAGAACGAAAGGGGTGCCACAGCAACTACAACGGAAATGGTGCCACAGCAGCATTCTGATGATCCGACTATGATTGAGATACCGGTGCAAAAGAGCAAGTGTGGATGCGGAACGTGCAAAAGATGGTGGGGTGATCCCGGAATACCGGGTTCCCACGAGTCGACGGCATGGTAAACGAGGAGGAACGTGCAATGACAACACGGACATGGTGCAAACACAAGCATCTCATACAACAGACATGCATTCGTTCACGGGCGTCGTCTCGGGGTTATACCTTCGAAGCGTGCATTTTCGTAGCGGATCGGGTTCGAGGCGGTGTAGGGGAAGTAGACGTTCACGGGACGGTCGTAGTGGAAGTAGTGGTACACGGTGACAGTAGTTGTACACGAGTTGTAGAGGAACTTGATGGGTCCGAGGTCTCCGGCGTAGTGGCACATATGTCGTAGACGCTTTGACGGAACATGGGTGCCGTGGTACTTGGCGATATCCGAGACGGTCTTAGCATATCCGTGCTTAGAGGTACTTGGCGATGTTTCGATGAAGCTCAAAACAAAGCACCCGCAAATAGAGGCAACCAACGCCCCGGTGCTCTGGACGACGGTTGATGCACATGGTTTTGTCGGATCCACAACAACGGTAGTCATACATGCATCTGAGAGGAACTTGGTGCATCACTAGACTTGGCGATCTTGAAGAATTGCAAGGGCATCGATGGACTTGCAAGGCTCTGCCTCGGGAGGTCAGCGGAGGCCGCTCGAGCTGCTGGTTGCTGGCGCATGGCCGAGCAGCGGCTGGAAGAAGTGGCCAGCGTTGGCCTTGGCCGCAAAGGTGGTTGCAGCCACGGGAGGCCGTCGGAGCAGAAGCAGGGGCGCGAGGAGGAGAAGCAGAGGACGGGGAGGCCAAAGGTGGTCCTCGTCGATGACGGAGGGACGCAAGCGCGAATGGGAGGTTGGCGCGTGGCGCATGGTGGTGGTGTTGGATGCGGGCCGGCTCGATCCAGCGACTGGGGTCGGGGACGAGGCGGGTCGATGGGGTGACGCGGTCCACGAGGTTGTGCAGGGCGGTGAGGCGGCGGCAGTCCGGCGAAGCGGTGCAGTAGAGGGAGGCAGAGGAACGGTGGAGCAGAGCAGAGCAGCAGCGACCTGGGTCTCGTGCAGGAGGTGGGGTCGTGGTCGTGGGCTTGCAGGAGCTAGAGGGACGGCGCGACGGAGGGAACTCGCGGTGGCGGCAGCGAGGGGATCGGGCGCAGTGAGCTCCTCTCCCTGGCTCGATGTGTGCGAGGCGGCGGTCAGGAGGGAGATGGGATCGAGAGGAGAGGGAGGGATTCGAGCGGGGGAGGCTACGGTTATCAGCGGGGCAGCTGGGCCAAGGGCCATGATGCAGATGTGGCGGCCTGGCAGGGCTACTAGGAGCCCAGCTGGGCTAGACTCTCTTCTCTCTCCCTCTTGTTTTTTAAACAGAAAAGCATTAGAGAGAAGAAAAAGGAAGAGGAGGTTTAGGGAAAGAATTTGAGCACGCGGCCAATTTTCCTGGAGTCATAAAAATAAGCTTGATCCAAGAAGATAGAAAGTGGGCATGGATGTGAAGTTGAATTCAACCTCATTTGAATTTAAATTCAAATGAGTGAGAAAGAAGTGGGTATTCGGTAGGTCCAAAAAATGTTGAGAATTTAGGAGGAGCCTCGATAAATGGAGAAAGAATTATGTAGAAAGTTTGGAGAACAAACATGAAGCAAAAGGCATGGGAATGAAATTGCAAGTGGGTTGCGATTAATTCCAAACTATGGAATATTTATAGTGGCTCCCTAAATATTGAGAGGATATGTTATAAAGAGAAATCACCTTGTGAATTCCCTCAATTTAAATGGATCGAAGATCCATACGATTTATTTAGTTCAGTTTTAAAAAGGGTTGCATGATGACATGATGCAATGAAAATGATGCAATGATGAATGCAACAAACAAAACAAATCACAGGACGAAACTCGGAAAACATGGAAGGCGTCTGGAGCGTCGGTCTTGGGTCGTCACAACTCTCGTCCACTTACAAGAGATCTCGCGCAGAGATCTAGGGATGGCACCGAACATAAACGGAAGAAGGAAGAGGTAAAACAAAGTTGCTTCTTTGACAAACGAGTGAAACCACGAACCTTAAGAGGTTGGACAACTTGAAACAAAGAATACAATGGAGATGAACGAGATTGAAAAGCTGCGTTAGAAAAGAGGAACAAGGAACACTATGAGAACCTTGTGGGTTGAAAGACGTGAAACAAGAGCTTAACGAACCAAAAGAATATGAAACCACACCGGCATAACGAGATAGCCAAGGAACAAGAATGACATAATTTTGTCAGCACTCCGGCTGAACATGGAATGAATATAACAATAACTTGATAAGATGGGAAGATACTTGACGAGAGCAACAACACAATGCCTCCAGAACAAAAGAACGAATGGAATGAAAAGAACATAGAAGACAACAACATCTTCTTCCTGAAATGAATTTGATAGAGCATCCTTGCAAGAAGGTTAGAACGCAGTTGTTGGAAAACCAACAACGAAAAGAATAAGCTTGTAGTGAGCTTATGGAAACATCTCAACATTATGAGGTGACAAACGGCCACTAATGGAAACCGTTGATTTGATTGAGAGCACCAAAGAGATGAAAAACTTCTTTCACCGCGAGAATAGGAGGAACCTTGGATTATTGATAGACACCAAAATTAGAAACATTCCTTAGGGAAGGCTTTAAGTGAAATCTATACCAAGATAACACCAACGAAGAAATTGTTTGGTTGCAAAGATCTCATGAACAAATTGAAAATGATGGGTTTAAAATATGTCACTCTTGAAAACTTGTGAATCATGAAACACAAAGGGAAATTATCAAGAATGACATAACACCACCTCAAAAGATGAGATAGAAAGAACTGCACTTTAGATGCAAGATGAGGAATGCTTGAACTCCTAAAAAAACATGCCTTGAGCACCATGTTTAGTTTAGAGTATAGCTTGGCGGATCCTAACTTCAAGAGAAATCTTGAAGAACAATTGAAGAATCAAAGGAATCCTTGACGAACCACCATGTTGAGCCTCCATGAAGAACTCCGGTAATAAAAGGATGATAAAAAGAAAGAGAAGTTGAAAACACAAGGTGAAGCCTTGCGATGATTTTGATGGAGCTTCGCGGCGAGATAATGTGGAAAACTTGGAACTCCGGAAAAGAAAAGATCAAGCATCTCGAACCAAGAATATGACATGATGAACACGTCTGGAAAGAAGAAATTAGATCACTTTGATGAAACATTAATAAGAATTATGTTATGTGTATCCTTCACCAATTTAAATTGATGACAAGCAATGGATTTGGCATACTACTTATTCTCGTTGAAAGGGGTTAAGGACAGATATAGCGCAAACTTGGGAAACTCTTGAACCACCGGTAGGATTTTGGAAAGAAGAAATTAATTGATAAGAGAACATAGAAAGAGGAATCTTGAGCGAACCACTGTAAGCATTTGAAATGAATGAAGAAACGAGAAAGAATCGCCGGGAAGAATTAGAAAACGAACGATGATACTTGAGGGAATTTAAATACAAGAAAAGGAAGAGATCACGGGGTGACTAAAGAATACTTGAACGAAGCACCGGAAGAATTGGAGAACGAGAGCTAAAAGTTGAGAATGAAAAATCATTCTGAGATGATGGCCTCTAGAGAATCAAAACAAAAAGACTCCTGAAATGCTTCGGATGGTTACGAAAAGAACTCTCACAATCGAAAACAGTTATGAGGATGGCATGAATCTAGAACCATGAATCTTGAATAGAACGGACAACGATTTAAGAGAAGCTCTATTTCGGTCTTCAAATGCTGAGAATAACGATGAGGAACACCACCATGAATTGTTTAGACACTCCGGATCAATGAAAAGAGAAAAGGTTGAACCAACGATGAAAAGAATTTGGATGCGATCTAGAAGGAGGCATCTGACTGATGATAATTCATTCTTACGTCAAACTTTGAAAAGAATTTGAGAATAACTCCTGAAAATTTAGAAGAGTCAGGTAAGATCCTGGGAAAAGACAAGTGGGTTAGGGCCCACTCAAAAGAAAACACCGTTGGAAAAGATTGATTGAAAAGAGAGATTACACCAATTGAATTAAATGGCTTCAATGAGATAACAACCTCGAAATAGGTTGAACAGATTAGCAATGGAAACGTATATCTTCTGAGATATCTTCCGCACTCTGGATATGAATATAGAGAGGTGAATAAATAAGAGAGCCTTGGATAAGACATTCCAACATTGGAACACATGTGAAATAAGGAAGAGATATAATCAACACCGAAGCTTGAGTTTAGTCCACCGAAGAAGAAAGAGAAAGAATAAAGATGAACTTGTAGAGCATCTTCATGAGAACCACCGGTTACAACATGAAAGGAAAGGAATAATGAGACTTCGCATCAATAAAACGGATACTTGATTAAGAAACCTGAGCACTTGAAAAAATGGGGTGGGCGGGTGGGACAACAAAAAACAACTTGGGACGATTGAAACAAACATCGTTGAGAAAACTGAGAATTGATCTTGCGAATGTTGAAATGATCGGATCCACTTGAAGAGAAGCACAACGGTTGGAAAGAATTGTCAAGACAATCTCGATGACCAAGAAGGATTAGTATTCACATAGAAGTATGAGAACACCACTTAGAAAGAGGAATGGAATCAACATTTGACTTTGAAGCAACTCGAATACCACAACTCAAAACAAAACAAAGGATTTGGCTTGGGAAATAAGCCCGAAACAAATACATAACCCCACAAGCATTCGTTGGAAGGATATCCTAGGCAACTACTTGAATTCCCACCTAGGAACTCCCAAAACTTTCTGGTTATGCAATCTGGTGTTGGGGATACAGGGAGGCACAAATATCTCACACAACTAACAAATCCTACACTCCAACTGTATCCATCCGTTAACACATAACCAAGAAAACCTTGGAAATCGTGTACTATATGTGGCAATACATCTGATCGCTCTCCCCAGTACTGGGTGTAGTCAAACTACTCTCGCCACAAAGTGTATAGAAGTGTTTTCGATGTCGGCTTCCTCTGGTATTCCGGAGCTGAAACGATAAACACTATGACAAAAACACCTTGGAGCTCAACTCCCGGGGACACTGCCACAACCCCTAAATGTCAGGAGGCACCAAGACAGAATCCCCGTTACAATAATATCGCAACTATCCAACAATACCCGCGTGATCCTAAAAAATTTGAGTGAGAAAGGATAGAAGAGTGAAAAAACACCTACATCACGAGTTCTCACCAGAGCGACGAAGGGGCTGAGGAGTAAAAAGAATCGCTACTCTCCGATATAACTAGAGTCAAAATATTTTTCTTCTAGACTCAACAACGGTAGGAGTTCGATCAATCAAGGGGCTCCTAAGGTCGGTAAGGCTCTGATGCCAACTTGTAGCGCCCAAGATGCGATTCTATCCCAATCAGGCTATGAATTCATGATTGGGGCACAACCGCATTTCTAGGGCATAGTAAGGTGGATATCATTAAAACATACCATGTACTGAATAGATGAGAATACAAGACAAAGGCTTACACTCGCCATGAACTACAACATGAATACAACAATTCATCAATACGCAACCATCATACAGAAGAGCAGGATCCGACTTCGGATGAAATCAAACGAAAAAAGAAGAACGACATCCACCCTGCTAGCCCAGGCTCCCCGACCTGGAACCTGTCCCTTGATCGACGAAGAAGAAGAAGAACTCCAAAACAAGTAAACTCGCTCTCACGTCATGATCATTGCATTACCTGTACTTGAAACTGTTGTTGTAGTAAACTGTGAGCCACGAGGACTCAGCAATCCCATTACCATGGGTATCAAGACTAGCAAAGCTTAATGGGTATGGAAAGGATAAGTGGTGAGGTTGCAGCAAGTGACTAAGCATAATATGGTGGCTAACTTACGAGTACAAGAATAAGATGAGAAACTACGCAACGGTCGCAAACTAGTAATGATCAAGAAGTGATCCTGAACTACTTACGTTCAAACATAACCCAACCGTGTTCTCTTCCCGAACTTCCCCGAAAAGAGACAGTCATAGTTACACACGCGGTTGGTGTTTTTTAGTTGAGTTTACTTCAAGTACACTACAACGGGATATTAACAAATTCCCATATGCCACATAACCGCGGGCATAACTCTCGAAAGATTGAACCCTGCAGGGGTGTCCCAACTTAGCCCATGACAAGCTCACGATACGCGGAGACAATCCTCCATCGCGGGACACCCGATCAGACTCGGGATCCCGGTGCACAAGACATTTCGATAATGGTAAAACAAAACCAGCAAGACGTCCCGGCGTGCCGACACCCTGATAGTAGCACGCGTATCTTGTCTCAGGGCACGACCGGATGAGCACAGTGTACATCACCTGAGACTCGAGTTGCCCTGGGGGAAGCTGCACACTACTCTGTTTTGAACCAACACTCATGAGGAGCATTGGCCCGGGGGGGTTGATTAAGAATCCTCGGGTGCTAGCCGGTCCCTATGCAAGCTTTATTTGTTATTAGGAAAATGGTAAAACCAATGTTTGGCCTTGCTGGAAGAGTTTTATTCAAAGCGAACTGTCAAGAGGGGCCCATAAACCCTCTCCGTGTTAGGGACGCAAAATCAAGGAACATAACACCGGTATGACGGAAACTAAGGCGCCAAGAGTGGAACGAAACACCAGGCAAAAGGCCGAGCCTTCCACCTTAACCAAGTATATATATGCATTAATTAAATAAGAGATATTGTGATATTCCAAGATATCCATGTCCCAACATGGAACAACCTGCAACTACACCTGGAACTAGCAATGCTATAAGAGGGGCTGAGCAAAGCGGTAACATAGCCACACAACGGTTTGTTGGGATGGTGGAAAAAGGTTAGAGGCTATCATGGCAATTTGGGAGGCTCGATAAACAAGTGGTAGGTAGCGCGACATAGCGATAGCATCGAGACAACTAGCAAGCAAATATAGTAGTGGTATCCAGCATCTTGCCTGAGATCCCTCTAGGAAGAAGACCGAATCCATGAAGTAGATGAACAAACGTAGTCGAACGAATCCTCACAATCGCAACGTCACGGGAACTATCAAGAAGAACCACAACCGGGAAGAAGCAAACAACATGGTAAACAACCATCACATAAACATGGCATGATGCACAACCAAGTATGATGCATGTCCGGTTTAATGAGGCATGGCATGACAAAGTGCAACAAACAATACTACAAGTTAAGTGAAGCTCAATATGCAATGAGCTGCATATTGATGAAACACCACATTCAATCATTTAGTTCACTCTCATTTATGCTACTCATCAATATTAAATGTTGGTTAACATGGCAAGAGGTGAAGCATAATTAAACTAACTATTTAGGCAAGTTTAAATGAGGACGGAAATAACAAACAACAATTCCGGAAAATCCCCATACACATATTTTGAATTTAATGCAAACAACAATTTTAAACATTTTTAAATATTATTATCATGATGCGGATGACATGCACAAGTTTTATGCAAATTATGAAAATGTTGACATAAGCATGTTATGAAGAATTTGTCACTGTGGCGGAACGAAAGGGGTGCCACGGCAACAACAACGGAAATGGTGCCATGGCAACATTCCGATGATCCGACAACTCATTGAGATACCAGTGCAAAAGAGCAAGTGTGGATGTACGGAACATGCAAAAGATGGTGGGGTGATCCCGGAATACCGGGTTCCCACGGGTCGACGCCATGGTAAACGTGGAGGAACGTTCAATGACAACTCGGACATGGTGCAAACACGAGCTTCTCATACAACACACATGCATTCGTTCACGGGCGTCGTCTCGGGGTTATACCTTCGAAGCGGATCTGGTTGAAGGCTGTGTAGGGGAAGTAGATGTTCTCGGGACGGTCGTAGTTCAAGTAGAGGTACACGGCGACGGTAGTTGTACACGGCGACGGTAGTTGCACCGTGTACACGAGTTGTACATGGCGATGGGTCCGAGGTCTCCAGCATAGTGGTACATATTTCGTAGATGCTTTGACAGAACATGGGTGCTGTCGTACTTGGCGATGTCCGAGACCCTCTTGGCATATCCGTGCGTAGAGGTACTTGGCGACGTTTCGATGAAGCTCAAAACAAAGCACCCACAAATAGTGGCAACCAGTGCCCCGGTGCTCTGGGCGACGGTCAATGCACTTGGTTTTGTCGGATCCACAGCAATGGTAGTCGTACACGCATCTAAGAGGAACTTGGTGCATCACTGGACTTGGCGATCTTGAAGAGCTGAAAGGGCATCAAGGGACTTGCAAGGCTCTGCCTCGGGAGGTCACCGGAGGCCACTTGAGCTGCTAGTTGCTGGCGCATGGTCGAGCAGCGGCTGGAAGAAGTGGCCGGCGTTGGCCTTGGCCACAAAGGTGGTTGCAGCCACAGGAGGCTGTCGGAGCGGAAGCAGGGACGCGAGGAGGTGAAGCAGAGGACGGGGAGGCCCGAGGTGGTCCTCGTTGATGACGGAGGGACGCAGGCGCGATCGGGAGGTTGGGCGCGCAGCGCATGGTGGTGGTGTTGGACGCGGGCCGGCTCGATCCGGCGGCTGGGGTCGGGGACGAGGCAGGTCGACGGGGCGACGCGGTCCATGATATGGTGTGGGGCGGCGAAGCGGCGGCAATCCGGCGACGCGGTGCAGTAGAGGGAGGCGCGAGGGAGGCAGAGGAACAACGGATCAGAGCAGAGCAGGAGCGACCCGGGTCTCGCGCAGGAGGTGGGGTCGTGGTCGAGGGCTTCCGGAAGCTAGAGGGATGGCGCGACGGAGGGGAACTCGTGGTGGTGGCGGCCAAGGGCCATGATGTAGATGGGGCAGACTGGCTGGGCTGCTGGGAGGTCGAGCTGGGCTGGACTCTCTTCCCTCTCCCTCTTGTTTTTTTAAACAGAAAAGCATTAGAGAGAAGAAAAAGGAAGAGGAGGTTTAGGGAAAGAATTTGAGCACGCGGAGAATTTTCCTGGACTCATAAAAATAAGCTTGACCCAAGAAAATAGAAAGTTGGCATGGGCGTGAAGTTGAGTTCAACCTCATTTGAATTTAATTCAAATTAGTGAGAAAGAAGTGGGTATTCGGTAGGTCCAAAAAATGTTGAGAATTTTGGAGGAGCCTCGATAAATGGAGAAAGAATTATAGAGAAAGTTTGGAGAACAAACATGAAGCAAAAGGCACGAGAATGAAATTGCAAGTGGGTTGCAGTTAATTCCAAACTAATGGAATATTTATAGTAGCTCCCTAAATATCGATAGGATATGTTATAAAGAGAAATCACCAAGTGAGTTCCCTCGATTTAAATGGATCGAAGATCCATACGATTTATTTAGTTGAGTTTTAAAAAGGGTTGCATGATGACATGATGCAATGCAAATGATGCAATGATGAATGCAACAAACAAAACAAATCACACGATGAAACTCGGAAAACATGGAAGGCGTCTGGAGCGTCGGTCTCGGGTCGTCACAACCATCTGAGCGGCTTCTGGGCCTCTGGCGCTGGTTCCACGGCGTTGTGCTCTCGTGCCCACCGCTTGAGCTTGCGGTGAGAAGCGTGCAGAGATGTACCTCCGTCAATACACAGGGCGTCTCTGGCCTTCTGAAACTCTTGCTCACTAGTTTCCTCTTAATCCCCTCCATCACTCTAATCATCACAGGCTTCCTTCTCTCGACCTCTAGCGGGCATTCCTTGGTTCCGAAAGGGTTTGCCGGGGCGATTTACTTCACCACCTCGGCCCTTACCGCCAGCAACATTCTGACCCTTTTCCTTATCACGCTTCTCATACTCTGCTTTCTGTCTCTTGCCAAGCTGCTCAACCTAATAACACTCTTGAAGGTCGTGGACCATGGTCCAATGAATCTTGCAGTACGATCCATCACCTTTCCCGGCTTCCCGGCAGTCAGTGCAAATGACAGCTTCCTTGCCGGGGCCTCGACTTTGGCCTTCTTGCCGGTACTAGGTGTACCCGACCTTTCAATGGTCATCACTGTCTTATCTCTCCGCTTCTTACTGCACTTCTTGCTCTTCTACTGACTGGTTGATTCATCCTCACCCTCTGAATGAACATTGGTGCAATCTTCCTCTCTGGGCAACTTCCTTCCCTCCTCCATCAAAGCACACTTATCCACCAACGTGTAAAGCTCCTTCACAGTCTTGGGCAACCGCACCTTCATCTTGGAACAGATCCGATGGTTTGCGCACATTGGACTGGAAGGCAGCTATTACAGCTGCCAGATGTATATTTGGGATATTTCTACGAACTTTGCTGAGTCTCTATAAATACTTACGGAGGGTTTCTCCATCGTTCTGTTGGGGAAGCTGCAAGTCGCTGGGCCTGCCGGGTTCTTGATGACCGTCTGTGAAGGCGCCAATGAACTCATGGCACAGGTGAGCCCATGATGAAATGGAGTTCTCCGGTAGGTGCATCAGCCAAGACCTCACATTGGACTAGAGGGACAAAGGGAAGTAGTTGGCAAACACCTTCTCATCTCTTCCCCCGGTAGCCTGAACAGCGATGGTGTAGATGCTCAGGAACTCTACTGGGTTCAGCCTCCCATCGTACTTCTCAGGTATCTCTGGTTTGAATGTGCGAATGGACGGCCAACGGACTTGCCGCAGCTCACGAGTAAAGGTAGGGCAGCCAACCTCGAAAGGTAGGCAACCGCCAATACCAAGTGCGGGCTCGTCGACGCAGGGGCCGTCGCACCCATCGGTCCGACGAAGGTCATCATGGTGTTCCTCGACAATGACGCGCGTGTCTCCCCTCTGCCCATCCTCCGGGGCTCGTCATTGGCCAGGATGTGCTCGAGGGTCGGAAGAGGCCATCGAGACGTCGTCGGGGTCTTGATTCTGTTGTGCCCGTGCGGGCTGCCATGACGGGGACTGCAACGTGGGGATGGCCCCATCCGTATGGTCAGCAACACGAGCCGTTACTATCGCGTGGGGAGGCCGCGACGGGTCAGCTCGCCGTGAGCCCCAGCTTCGGCAAAACCGAGCGGACTTTGGATGGTGGCACGCCATTCGTCCATCTGCTCGGCCGCCGGTGGAAACCTCAGTAGCACCTGAGCTCGCGCCATGGCCTCTGAGGTTGTACTTGGCATGGGTGATGATGAAGTCAATCGCACCGTCGCTCGGCTCCTGACGGTGGTAGCGGTGGCAGCGGTGCGCCCCCGCTGCTGCTGCGTGGCGACCACCTGGATGTGGTGCGGTGAAGGCGCTTGAGGGCCAGCGGCTCCGTCAGGCGTCGCGGCTTGGTCGACCCGTCCCGAGGGAGGTGCACGGGTCGTGGCCGCACCCGTGGTGGGAGCGGTCGTAGGGCGGCTTTTCGCCCCAGTCCAAGCACCATTGCTGCGACTGTGCCCGTCGGTGGGGGAAAGGAGCGCAGATGGAGTAACCCCTTCACCCGTACCTTCTGGAGCGTAGCCGTCGGGGGTGTTGCTAATGCTGCTCTCCTCCAGTGTCTCCTGCTCCTGCGTCGGCCATGGGGGGAAGTGGTGACGGCCCTGCCTGCTCCGACCACATCCCCAGCAGCATCTTTGCCCTCGTGTGCCTCCGCTCCCCCCGCGGCAGCAGAGGCCGCGGGCGGCGGAGCTTTCGAGGTGGATGGATCCGCCGAAGGAGCGGGTTTCTTCTTGGGCGCCATGGTCGATGGTGTCGTCGAAGATGAACATGGCGATGAAGATGACGCGCTGCGCACACCTTCAGGTTCGCGCAAGCGATCCCCCTACCTGGCGCGCCAAAGATGTCGCGGGAAACCACTACCACCTATGGGACCAGGAGGCCCCTTGCTGGTTCGGCAGGGGGTGTCGCGTTGCACAAAGAGCAGACGAGCATGGGGCAGCACGGCAGAGAACACACGGGCAGGTTTACCCAGGTTCAGGCTGCCGTGAGGCGTAAAACCCTACTCCTGCTTTGGTGTATTAATGGTGGAAAGGTGGTGGTGGAGCATAGTTGTCACAGCCCTAGATCAGTCTTTGTTTGTCTTTGCTTGATCATCATGTCATCATGTTTATATTCAAATGAATTTGAATTGGGGATCTTTAAACCCTAGCATCAAATGGAATTCAAATAGGTTCAACCTAAAAATATTTTCAGTGAACCTAAAATGCCCTTCATAAATGTTCATCATTTTTGTTTTGGTCCAGAATCTCTACCAAAAATGGTGCACACTTTTCTAGGACACTCTTGGTTATTGAATTAAATCATACAATATTCGTTCTTGGACATTAAAATGCAATAAATAATTCTAAATGTCCAAATAATCTTGAAGGTAAATGAGGGCTGTTGGAAATAATCCAAATAGTGCCCACAAATATTTTTGGGATTTTTGAAAAAGCTCTGGCATTTTTAATAAAGCCAAAACAATTGCAGAAATTAGAAAACAGAAAAGAGAGAGAGAAAGGAAACTAACCTGGCAGCAGCCCACTTACCTGTTTCGGCATAGCCAGCAGACAGCCCAGCCCAACCGCCAGGAGCTTTTTCAAGCTCCTGCCAGTAGGAGCTGCTGCGTGCCCGCATCACAGTCGGCCGCGGCCACGTCTCCCCACCACCTCCTGCTTCCTCCCTCATCCTCGACCGAGCGCCTGGAGACGCCCGAACCCCCTGGTCCTTTCTCCTCACTCGCAGCCTCTCTCCCCTCTGCTCTATCTGTTCATGGGCGCCCAAGGACGCCGACGAGCACCGCCGCATCCACCGCCTCCCCCCTCGCTTCTCCGGCAAGTCCAGATGCTCCGCCGTCCCACTCTTCATCTCCTCGATGACGCATGCAACACCAGGAGTAGCAGAGCGCTGCCACCATCGTCTCCATCGCCGCCTCTGCTTCGTCACCGTCGTCGTTGATTCACCGGCCACATCGCTTCCCCGACCTCACCGTCGCCTCTGCTAGCCCCGCCGTGAGCTTCTCTCTCTATCCCCATGTTCCGTCACTCCAGCGCGTCCTCTAGCCGATGTTTCCATCAAGGCCAAAACTCATCGCCGCACGAGCTCGACGCCGGCGTCACTCCGGTGACCATTTGGTCATGCACCAGCATCCAACGAGCTCATGGCCGCACGTAGAGCATGGCTAGCGCGTTAGTTGGTTCATTTGCGGGCTCCAACACCAAACTCGCAACCCACCCAAGCTCCGGCCGCCGCCATTTTGGTCGCCGCCGTTGACTCCATCCACCCCCGCTTGAACCACGGCCACCCATGGATGCGTCTCGCTCCCCTCTTTCAAACGCGCCTTTCCGCGCATCGAACGGTGGCCCGTAGAGCTAACCCGACGCGGGAACCGCCGCGGTCTGTGGTCGCCGGCGGTTAAACGCCGGCAGGTGACATGGCACCATTAGCTTAGGTGCTAATCATGTTTAGTTAGTGCCCTGTGTCAATGACATGTGGGTCCCTGATACTAATTAAGTTAGTCTAAATTTCTTGTTTAGATTAGTGCTAATCTTGTGGACCCCACGTGTGAGTTTTGACTTTGGCCAAGTCAGTGTTGGCTGGTCCCATCTGTCATCCACCCAAACCAGCCCTGAAACACTGACGTGTGGGTCCCAGCCGTCAGGTTTGACCTGGATTGAAGTTGTTGACCTGCTGACGTCATGCTGACGCAGTTAACATTTTCTGGATTAAAAATAATCCAGGAAATTCCAGGAAATGTTTAAAACTTAAAAAATTCAAGAAATTAACCATAACTCCAAATGCAATAATTTATATATGAAACATTATCAGAAAAATACAATCTTTCCATCTGTCCCATTTTGATGCATGTTTGAACAACTTATGCCTGCTGATCAGGACAAATCAATTAAATGGCATTTAAACAATTACATATGGAGTTTGATTTTGAACCTAGGGTTCAAACCAACTTCATTTAAACCATTTCTAGTTGCATTAGCTCAAATCATAGCATATTGCCATGTCACATTCATGCATCATATTGTTACACTGCATTGATTGTGTTTCTTCTCTATTTGCCAGTGTTTGTTCCCCCTCGGCAGACGTATTCCGACGATGAGTTCGATGACACCGACGAAGAGCTACACTATCTTCAGATGTGCCAGGCAAGCAAAACCCCCTTGTTCATTCCGATACAATCCCACTCTCTCTCGCTTCTGCTCTCTTTTACTACATTAGGACAACAACGATTAACCTGTTACATGTTGTGGTAGTTGAACTCCTTTCCTCTGCATGACCTGTCATTGCCACAGTAAATAGATGAAACCCATTAGCATGAATAGGGGTTGTTTGAGCCCTGATGTGCCTACTCATTCATGCTTGTTGTCATGCCTGCTACTGCTTAGAGTTGAGTCGGGTCTGATCGGGGATGAATTGGATTGTGGTGAACATGTCTTACTGTTGAGAGCTAAGTGTGTGAACAAGATTTGGTAAAGGTAGTGGTGAGAGGCCATGTAGGAGTACATGGTGGGTTGTCTCATTGAAACCGTCCTCAGGAACTGAGTTATGTGTTTGTGATCCATGAACAGCTACTACCACATGTTGGGCCCTGAAATATGACCCTGCTCGACTTATTAACCCCCCTATCCTCTGTCCATGAGTTGCAAGCAATTCTGGTGTTTGTAGTATGTCGGAGGCCGTGCGCACCACTGACCCGAGGGGTGGGCTGTGATGCGGTAGGCACGTGGCCCGGTGTACCGAGTCGCCCGTTTGGTGCCTCGGGAACCCTGCACACATTGTTCGGGGTCGTAGTGGAAACCTCAGCCGGACTCCTTGCGGATGGAACCTGAATAGGCGATAAACCTGGACTAGGGACTTGTGTGGTTAGTCAGGTCGTGGCCTGCACCCATGTCGGCTTTTGCTTGAAGTCTGCCGAGCACATGTCGTGGAGACGCTAAGTGGTGGAAACATGTGTGAAGAAGAACACCCCTGCAGGGTTATGAATGATCTATTCGAATAGCCGCGTCCGCGGTAAAGGACTTCTGGGTTGCCTATACAGTTCATAGACAAGTGAAAGTGCATACTCTAAAATGCGCAAGATAAGCATGAGTGCTATGGATGGCCTTCTCGTAGGGAGATGGGAGCGGATCCATAGTGGTGTATTGATATGGTGAATATATGGACTCGTGTGCGCCACCTCAAAAGAGTTACTTGCAATCATAGTATAGGATAGCCACTGAGTCAAAGCTGGCTTGCTGTAGTTAAACTCCACCACCCCTTTGTTGATACTGATGCATATGTAGCTAGTTCTGATGTAAGTCTTGCTGGGTACATTTGTACTCACGTTTGCTTAATTTATGTTTTGTAGAGAGACTTCAGTCTCACTAGTAGTTCCGCGTGCACTTCGACGTTTAGCTTGTTACCTCAGCCACGATCATGTGCCCTCGGCAGGGTCTTGTAGATAGTCAGGCTTCTCAGCCTTTTTCATTTGTAGTTGTTTGTACTCAGACAAGTTAAGCTTCCGCATGTGCTTCTTGCTTGTATGACTTGAATGCTGGGTCATCAGACCCATGTTTGTCTGGCTCTTCGGAGCCTAATGAATAAATACTTTGAGTCATAGAGTTTTGTTGTGATGCCATGTTGTATTTGCACATATCGAGCATATTGTGTGTATGTTATTGAAACGCTTCGTATGTGTGGGATCCGACAACCTAGTTGTTTATTCTTGGTAGCCTCTCTTATGGGGAAATGTCTCCTAGTGCTTCCACTGAGCCATGGTAGCTTGCTACTGCTCCGGAACACTTAGGCTAGCCGGCATGTGTCCTTCTTCGTCCCTGTGTCTGTCCCTTCAGGGAAATGTCACGCATTGTTCCTTTAAGGCCTTGTAGCTTGCTACGACTTGGCTTCATACGTTGATGACCGACATGTTCGTTGATGGATCATGTATGCCTGTCCCTATAAGTTAGTGCCACCTTGGGTTTATGACTAGACATGTCGGCCCGGATTCTCTGTCATATGGATGCTAGCGACACTATCATATACGTGAGCCAAAAGGCGCAAACGGTCCCGAGCCACGTAAGGTGGCACCCGTGGGGATACCATGCGTGAGGCCGCAAAGCGATATGATGTGTTACATGCTAGATCGGTGTGACCTAGGATCGGGGTCCTGACAGTAGTACAGTAGCCTGGCAAGGGCTGCCTCAGGGCGGCAGTGGCTAAGCGCGTATGGGGGTGTGAGTTACCCAACCTTCTAACCCTTTCTATGGTTGACACAGGCCTCCTTTTATAGATCAAGGGGTTACCACAATGGCAAAGTAGTCATTACGCACTGATAAGATAGCAATAGTGCTATCATACCTAACTCTGTGGGATGACAGGGCGCATTAAATGCACCGCTCAATGTCACATCACTGGTTGCTCGGCAAGGCTTGTCGGGCTATCCTGCCAGCTCCGCGCCAATTCGCTTGACACGTTGCAGGCGGGTGTCACCTGTGGGTTTTTCCTATAGGGAGAGGCTGCCATGTGGTGAATGGCTGCCACTTACTCACTCTACGGCTTGACACCGCACTGATCGATGGCGTGGGTCCTGGTGGACTCGTTGGTGAGGTGGTTTTGCCTCCGTGAGCCCCGGCAGGCCCTACCGGGACGCCTTGGTTGTCTGCTTCTAGGGGTGGCCTTGCCCCTTTCCGGGCTCGCCTGCCCGGCAAGGGAGGCCTTTCTCTTGATGATATCTTGCTTCTCTGGCTTGATCTTGGTCCCATTGATCTGCATGTTGGTCCTTCGATGCTGTTTGTTTCTTCTACTCTGACTTGGGTTGGTGCTTCAATCTTGTTCCCGTGCCTGTGCACAGTCTGGGCAATAGACCCAGGGTTTGTTGCACCGACAAGGGCGTAGAGATTGTTGCTGCCGAGGGACATGATCTTGCTGCCGGGCATGCACAAGGCTCCTTGGCTGTGATTGAGCATTCTTCGGAGGACGTCCTAGTAGAGGAAGTGGATGTAGAGGTGAAAATCCCACCCCGGACTATGGACCCACTCCCCTCCACCTGGACCGTCGCTGACATTCCGCCACCCTCCTCGAGCATGCTGGCCATGGTGTTGTCGCCACCCGAAGCTGGAGCCTCCGTCCTGTCTCTGTCGACAGGGGCGGAGCCCGATGAGGAACTCCAATGCCTCCTAGCGCCGCTGTATCAGGATGCTTGGGAAGATGATGTCTCTGTCGCATTGGACCTATCCTTCAAGGAATCCATGGCGGTGGGCCTGAAAGAGATGTAGGTTCGGCATAACCAGAAGTGGCAGGCGTTCAAGGAATGACGCGAATCCGCCAGCAAGGTTGACTAGAAGCTGAAGGATAAGTGCTTGGAGTTGTGCGAGTGGCATGACAAGTAGTTCAAGGTGCTCCAGAGGTAGCTAGAGACCCTCCTGATGAAGAGAGAAGACGTCATAGCCTGCGAGGCGCATCTGGTGGACCACAAGGCATCTCTGGACGCCATAGAGGGAGAGATCTCCCTCCGGGAGGAGAAGCTCGAAGCCACTCTCCGTGCTAAGGATGAAGACCTGGAGGCTCTAGTGCGGCATCGCACCAAGGAACTGGAGGACAAGCATGGAGCCACCCTGGATACCCTTGCCGCTGATTATGCTGCTCAACTAAAGAAGCTTACTGACGATATGGCTGCCGTGTCTGCCGCCAAGACTGACCTCGACCGGCAGGTGGCTAAGCTGAATGAGGATCTCGCCAGGGGCGCCAAGGAGGTGGAGGCACTCAAAGAGGGAGCATGGCAAGCAGAGATTCTCTTGGCTGACATGCAGTCACAGCTCTCCTCCAAGACACATAGTCTTTATGCTGCCAACGGCAACATCTTGGACATGAAGGCGAGGATTGGCACATTGGAGCGCTCGGCGGTTCCTACCCAAGGATTTGGACACCGCCAAGCTTCTCCGAGAGGATACAGAGGACAGGCTGAAGAATCAAGTTGATCTGGGTAACCTCTGGATCAAGAGCTTGATCGACATGGCTGAGCGTCTTCGTGCTCAGGCTGCGGCGATGGGCATGGACGGTCCAGTCTTCTCGGTCAGCAAGCATGAGGTCCCAAGCGTCAAGCTAGGACTCTTCTTCAATGAATTGATCGAGAAGCTGAAGTTGCATGAAGAGTGGAGGGCCGAGCATTTTGCGACCGAGTCCCGGAAGCTTACCCGTGACGCCCTCTTCATGGATTGAGCAATATCGCCTCCCTCCATCCGGACCTCAACCTTGACAACAGATTCAAGAAGCCGCCAGCGGGTGCCGACATCGCAGCCGCCAAGGAGAAAGCTGCTCCCCGGGCCAACAGGGCCCTCCATGTTTGAACTGCTCCAGGTGGCCATTAGACCAAGTATCGGGCCGTTGTCGCTTCTGCGTTGCCCTGTAATGAAACATGACATATATTTTGCGTTTAGTCATTCTATTTCTAGAGTTTGCACGAAACTGATATTCCTAGCTAGATTTTGAATGTGTGCTTATCCCTTTGAGCCTTATATGTTTGTGTTTGTACGATCAATTCCTATGCATGCTCAGGATGCCTGCCGATATCATATTGCCGCGATTGTCATAAGGTCCCGACCCTTAACAGTCATCTTGGCGTGGATGCATCCCGACAGGTTTTTCCTAGGTAGCTCTTGATGCAGCCTCTCGACCTGCGAGCATGGCTCGGGACAAGACGGTGGTGCGATCAAAGAAACTAGCCAAGGTTCCATCACAGGAAGGTTTTCATGATACGAACACTCGCTAAGGTCAAGGGATAAACAACTGCAAAGTTTGGAATGTATTGACAAGAACTGATAGCGTGTACTTAGCTCTTGTTTTAAGCCTCCTTTCTCCTCTGCCGGGCCGTGCGTGTGTAGCACGCGTGCGCGATGTCCGGAGGATCGAAAACC
The DNA here is from genome assembly GCF_002575655.3 of Aegilops tauschii subsp. strangulata. Taxonomy (NCBI): domain Eukaryota; kingdom Viridiplantae; phylum Streptophyta; class Magnoliopsida; order Poales; family Poaceae; genus Aegilops; species Aegilops tauschii. Next base: position 161,554,657 of record NC_053038.3, read on the forward strand.
GATCGGGCAGCTCTCTTATTCCCGACAGGGACTGGCACGTGCTTCATGCGGCTGGCGGGTGTCGGAGTATAGTGATGGGATCCTCCGGTCCTCCTCCCCTTTTCCCTTTTCCTCTCGAGTCAGCCTGGAGGCTGCCGTTGCATGTGTCATGCTAATGCAGGCAGCCTCGCCGAAGTATGCTTGCCGGGGCATCAATCAACAGACTCATACCAACGCTTTGCTCAGGATTGCCCAAAATAGAGGGAATACTGAACCGAAGTTGCGCGGCAATCGTCGACATTGACGGTACCGGGGCTAAAGCAGTTTGACTGCTGACGAAGGGAAAGGACGGGAAGGAGGGAGCTCGCGCCCGCGTGTCTTGTCTCCTTTGTCCGAACGGCGCCCGAACGGTGGTATCCCGTACGGGCCGCCGAAATGGGTATATTGCCACCAACAGCGATCCTCGCCATATTTGTGGTTACGGTGAGGCGTGGAGGCCAACGACGTGGCGTGGTGCTACCTCTTGAGCACTGCGTTGGTTTTCCCTTGAAGAGGAAAGGGTGATGCAGTAAAGTAGCGTATGTATTTCCCTCAGTTTTTGAAAACTAGGGTATCAATCCAGTAGGAGACCACGCTCGAGTCCCACGCACCTACACAAACAAATAAGAACCTCGCAACCAACGCGATAAAGGGGTTGTCAATCCCTTCACGGTCACTTACGAGAGTGAGATCTGATAGATATGATAAGATAATATTTTTGGTATTTTTATGATAAAGACTAAAAGTAAAGAAAGCAAAATAAACGGCGCCAGAAATAGCTTGTTGACGGGCGATTAATATGATGGAAGATAGACCCGGGGGCCATAGGTTTCACTAGTGGCTTCTCTCAAGAGCATAAGTATTACAACGGGTAAACGAATTACTGTCGAGCAATTGATAGAATTGAGCATAGTTATGAGAATATCTAGGTATGATCATGTATATAGGCATCACGTCCGTGACAAGTAGACCGAAACGATTCTGCATCTACTACTATTACTCCACACATCGCCCGCTATCCAGCATGCATCTAGAGTATTAAGTTCATCAGAACAGAGTAATGCTTTAAGTAAGATGACATGATGTAGAGGGATAAACTCATGCAATATGATATAAACCCCATCTTTTTATCCTCGATGGCAACAATACAATACGTGTCGTTTCCCTTTCTGTCACTGGGATCGAGCACCGCAAGCTTGAACCCAAAGCTAAGCACTTCTCCCATTGCAAGAAAGATCAATCTAGTAGGCCAAACCAAACTGATAATTCGAAGAGACTTGCAAAGATAACCAATCATACATAAAAGAATTCAGAGGAGATTCAAATATTGTTCATAGATAATCTTGATCATAAACCCACAATTCATCGGATCTCGACAAACACACCGCAAAAGAAGATTACATCGAATAGATCTCTAAGAAGATCGAGGAGAACTTTGTATTGAGATCAAAAGAGAGAGAAGAAGCCATCTAGCTAATAACTATGGACCCGAAGGTCTGAGGTAAACTACTCACACATCATCGGAGAGGCTATGGTGTTGATGTAGAAGCCCTCTGTGATTAATGCCCCCTCCGGCGGAGCGCTGGAAAAGGCCCCGAGAAGGGATCTCAGGGGTACAGAAGGTTGCGGTGGTGGAAATAGGGTTTTGGCTCCGTATCTGATGTTTCCAGGGTACATGGGTATATATAGGAGGAAGAAGTACGTCGGTGGAGCAACGAAGGACCCACGAGGGTGGAGGGCGTGCCTGGGGGAGGTGGGCGCGCCCCCCTGCCTCGTGCCTTCCTCGTTGATTGCTTTACGTAGACTCCAAGTCCTCTGGATCACGTTTGTTCCGAAAATCATGTTCCCGAAGGTTTCATTCCGTTTGGACTCCTTTTGATATCCTTTTCCTTCGAAGCACTGAAATAGGCAAAAAAACAGCAATTTGGGCTGGGCCTCCGGTTAATAGGTTGGTCCCAAAAATAATATAAAAGTGTATAATAAAGCCCATTAAACATCCCAAATAGAATATAATATAGCATGGAACAATCAAAAATTATAGATACGTTGGAGACGTATCAAGCATCCCCAAGCTTAATTCCTGCTCGTCCTCGAGTAGGTAAATGATAAAAACAATTTTTTTGATGTGGAATGCTACTTAGCATAATTTTCAATGTAATTCTCTTATTTGTGGTATGAATATTCCAATCCGAAAGATTCAAGACAAAAGTTTAGCATTGACATAAAAATAATAATACTTCAAGCATACTAACTAAGCAATTATGTCTTCTCAAAATAACATTGCCAAAGAAAGTTATCCCTACAAAATCATATAGTCTGGCTATGCTCCATCTTCACCACACAAAATATTTAAATCATGCACAACCCTGATGACAAGCCAAGCAATTGTTTCGTACTTTTGGTGTTCTCAAACTTTTTCAATCTTCACGCAATACATGAGGGTCAGCCATGGACATAACACTATATGTGGAATAGAATGGTGGTTGTGGAGAAGACCAAAAAGGAGAAGATAGTCTCACATCAACTAGGCCTATCAACGGGCAATGGAGATGCCCATCAATAGATATCAATGTGAGTGAGTAGGGATTGCCATGCAACGGATGCACTAGAGCTATAAGTATATGAAAGCTCAACAAAATAAAATAAGTGGGTGTGCATCCAACACGCTTGCTCATGAAGACCTAGGGCATTTGGAGGAAGCCCATCATTGGAATATACAAGCCAAGTTCTATAATGAAAAATTCCCACTAGTATATGAAAGTGATATCATAAGAGACTCTCTATCATGAAGATCATGGTGCTACTTTGAAGCACAAGTGTGGAAAAAGGATAGTAGCATTGTCCCTTCTCTCTTTTTCTCTCATTTTTTGGGCCTTCTATTTTTTTATATGGCCTTTCTTTTTTTCGTCTGGAGTCTCATCCTGACTTGTTGGGGAATCATAGTCTCCATCATCCTTTCCTCACTTGGGACAATGCTCTAATAATGACGATCATCACACTTTATTCACTTACAACTCAAGAATTACAACTCAATACTTAGAACAAATTATGACTCTATGTGAATGCCTCCGGCGGTGTACCGGGATATGCAATGAATCAAGAGTAACATGTATGAAAGAATTATGAATGGTGGATTTGCCACAAATACGATGTCAACTACATGATCACGCAAAGAAATTATGACAATGATGAAGCGTGTCATAGTAAATGGAACGGTGGTAAGTTGCATGGAAATATATCTCGGAATGGCTATGGAAATTCCATGATAGGTAGGTATGGTGGCTGTTTTGAGGAAGGTATATGGTGGGTATATGATACCGGTGAAAAGTGCGCGGTATTTAGAGAGGCTAGCAATGGTGGAAGGATGAGAGTGCGTATAATCCATGGACTCAACATTAGTCATAAAAACTCATATACTTGTTGCAAAAATCTACAAGTTATCAAAGCAAAGTATTACGCACATGCTCCTAGGGGGATAGATTGGTAGGAAAAGGCCATCGCTCATCCCCGACCGCCACTCATAAGGAAGACAATCAATAAATAAATCATGCTCCGACTTCATCACATAACGGTTCACCATACGTGCATGCAACGGGAGTCACAAACTTTAACACAAGTATTTCTCAAATTCATAACCACTCAACTAGCATGACTCTAATATCACCATCTTCATATCTCAAAACAATTATGAAGCATCAAACTTCTCATAGTATTCAACACACTCATAAGATTTTTTTTACTAATCTTGGATGCCTATTATATTAGGACTAGTTTTTATGATTAAAGAAAATTACCATGCTGTTTTTTAGGACTCTCAAAATAATATAAGTGAAGTATGAGAGAACAATAGTTTCTATAAAACAAATCCACCACCGTGCTCTAAAAGATATAAGTGAAGCACTAGAGCAAAAACTATATAGCTCAAAAGATATAAGGGAAGCACATAGAGTATTCTAATAAATTCCGAATCATGTGTGTCTCTCTCAAAAGGTGTGTACATAAAGGATGATTGTGGTAAACTAAAAAGCAAAGACTCAAATCATACAAGACGCTCCAAGCAAAACACATATCATGTGGTGAATAAAAATATAGCTCCAAGTAAAGTTACCGATGGACGAAGACGAAAGAGGGGATGCCTTCCGGGGCATCCCCAAGCTTTGGCTTTTTGGTGTCCGTAGATTGCCTTGGGGTCCCATGGGCATCCCCAAGCTTAGTCTCTTTCCACTCCTTGTTCCATGATCCATCAAATCTTTACCCAGAACTTGAAAACTTCACAACACAAAACTCAACAGAAAATCTCGTGACCTCCGTTAGCGAAAGAAAACAAAAACACCACTTCAACGTACTGTATTGAACTCATTCTTTATTTATATTGGTTTTTAACCTACTGTATTCCAACTTCTCTATGGTTTATAAACTCTTTTACTAGCCATAGATTCATCAAAATAAGCAAACAACACACGAAAAACAGAATCTGTCAAAAACAGAACAGTCTGTAGTAATCTGTAACTAACGCAAACTTATGGAACTCAAAAAATTCTACCAAAATAGGAAGACCTAGACAATTTGTTTATTAATCTACTGCAATTGGAATCAGTATTTTATAACGTTCCTGTGATTTTTAACAATTGTTTCCGTGAACAGAAAGTTTCTGGAATTTTCAGCAAGATCAAATAACTATCATCCAAGAAGATCCTATAGGTTTAACTTGGCACAAACACTAATTAAAACATAAAAACAAATCTAACCAGAGATTATATCAAATATTTATTCCTAAACAGAAGAAAAAAGCAAAAATTAAAATAAAATTGGGTTGCCTCCCAACAAGCGCTATCGTTTAAAGTCTTTTTAGCTAGGCATTGAGATTTCAATGATGCTCACATAAAAGATAGTAATTGAAACACAAAGAGAGCATCATAAAACATGTTAAAGTCACATATAAGTCTAACTTACTTCCTATGCATAGGCATCTTATAGGAAAACAAATTATCAAGGCAAGCAAAAACTAGCATATGCAAGGAAGCGGAAAGAAACAATAGCAATCTCAACATAACGAGTGGTAATTTAGTAACATGAAAATTTCTACAACCATATTTTCCTCTCTAATAATAATTACATGTGGGATCATAAGAAAATTCAACAAAATAGCTATCACATAAAATATTTGCAACACGATCCACATGCATGCAAAGTTGACACTCTTCCAAAATAGTGGGATTAACATTAACTAAAGTCATGACCTCTCCAAACCCACTTTTCTCAAAAAATTCATAAGATTGAACATTCTCCAAATATGTGGGATCTAAAGTTGACACTCTTCCAAACCCACTTTCAATATTATTGCAAAAATTATTATCAGTCTCATATTCATCATGGAGCATAAATAAATTTTCAAGATCATAAGAAGCACTATCACCCCAATCATGATCATTGCAACAAGTAGAGGACATAGCAAAACTAGCATCCCCAAGCTTAGGGTTTTGTATATTATTAGCACAATTTACATCAATGTAATTTATAATAAAATCATTGCAATCATGCTTTTCATTCAAAGATCTATCGTGAATCTCTTCATGAAGTACTTCATCATAATTTTCAGATTCACGAATTTCATGCAAAACATCGTAAAGATAATCTAGTGCACTCAACTAACTAGCAATAGGTTCATCATAATTGGATCTCCTAAATAGATTAGCAAGTGGATGAGGATCCATAAACTATTAGCAAGCAAAGATGCAAGCAAAAAGAAGGTACATGGTAACACAAGCAAACAAAAGATCGAACGGAAGAAGGGCGAAGAAAAGGCAAAGCTGAAGTGGGGGAGAGGAAAACGAGAGGCAAATGGCAAATAATGTAATGCGAGGGGTAAGAGTTTGTGTTGGGTACTTGGTATGTCTTGACTTGTGAGTAGACTCCCCGGCAACGGCGCCAGAAATCCTCCTTGCTACATCTTGAGCACTGCGTTGGTTTTCCCTTGAAGAGGAAAGGGTGATGCAGTAAAGTAGCATAAGTATTTCCCTCAGTTTTTGAGAACCAAGGTATCAATCCAGTAGGAGACCACGCTCGAGTCCCATGCACCTACACAAACAAATAAGAACCTCGCAACCAACGCGATAAAGGGGTTGTCAATCCCTTCACGCTCACTTATGAGAGTGATATCTGATAGATATGATAAGATAATATTTTTGGTATTTTTATGATAAAGACTAAAAGTAAAGAAAGCAAAATAAACGGCGCCAGAATTAGCTTGTTGACGGGAGATTAATATGATGGAAGATAGACCCGGGGGCCATAGGTTTCACTAGTGGCTTCTCTCAAGAGCATAAGTATTACGGTGGGTAAACGAATTACTGTCGAGCAATTGATAGAATTGAGCATAGTTATGAGAATATCTAGGTATGATCATGTATAAAGGCATCATGTCCGTGACAAGTAGACCGAAACGATTCTGCATCTACTAGTATTACTCCACACATTGCCCACTATCCAGCATGCATCTAGAGTATTAAGTTCATAAGAACAGAGTAATGCTTTAAGTAAGATGACATGATGTAGAGGGATAAACTCATGCAATATGATATAAACCCCATCTTTTTATCCTCGATGGCAACAATACAATACGTGTCATTTCCCTTTCTGTCACTGGGATCGAGCACCGCAAGATTGAATCCAAAGCTAAGCACTTCCTACATTGCAAGAAAGATCAATCTAGTAGGCCAAACCAAACTGATAATTCGAAGAGACTTGCAAAGATAACCAATCATACATAAAAGAATTCAGAGGAGATTCAAATACTGTTCATAGATAATCTTGATCATAAACCCACAATTCATCGGATCTCGATAAAAACACCGCAAAAGAAGATTACATCGAATAGATCTCCAAGAAGATCGAGGAGAACTTTGTATTGAGATCCAAAGAGAGAGAAGAAGCCATCTGGCTAATAACTATGGACCCGAAGGTCTGAGGTAAACTACTCACACATCATCGGAGAGGCTATGGTGTTGATGTAGAAGCCCTCCGTGATCAATGCCCCCTCCGGCGGAGCGCCGAAAAAGGCCCCAAGATGGGATCTCAAGGGTACAGAAGGTTGCGGCGGTGGAAATAGGGTTTTGGCTCCGTATCTGATGTTTCCAGGGTACATGGGTATATATAGGAGGAAGAAGTACGTCGGTGGAGCAACGAGGGGCCCACGAGGGTGGAGGGCGCGCCTGGGGGAGGTGGGCGCGCCCCCCTGCCTCGTGCCTTCCTCGTTGATTGCTTTACGTAAACTCCAAGTCCTCTGGATCACGTTTGTTCCGAAAATCACGTTCCCGAAGGTTTCATTCCGTTTGGACTCCTTTTGATATCCTTTTTCCTTCGAAACACTGAAATAGGCAAAAAACAACAATTTGGGATGGGCCTCCGGTTAATAGGTTAGTCCCAAAAATAATATTAAAGTGTATAATAAAGCCCATTAAACATCAAAAACAGAATATAATATAGCATGGAACAATCAAAAATTATAGATACGTTGGAGACGTATCAAGCATCCCCAAGCTTAATTCCTGCTCGTCCTCAAGTAGGTAAATGATAAAAACAAAAATTGTGATGTGGAATGCTACTTAGCATAATTTTCAATGCAATTCTCTTATTTGTGGTATGAATATTCAGATCTGAAAGATTCAAGACAAAAGTTTAGTATTGACATAAAAATAATAATACTTCAAGCATACTAACTAAGCAATTATGTCTTCTCAAAATAACATGGCCAAAGAAAGTTATCCCTACAAAATCATATAGTCTGGCTATGCTCCATCTTCACCACACAAAATATTTAAATCATGCACAACCCCGATGACAAGCCAACCAATTGTTTCATACTTTTGGTGTTCTCAAACTTTTTCAATCTTCACGCAATACATGAGCGTCAGCCATGGACATAGCACTATATGTGGAATCGAATGGTGGTTGTGCAGAAGACAAAAAAGGAGAAGATAGTATCACATCAACTAGGCATATCAACGGGGTATGGATATGCCCATCAATAGATATCAATGTGAGTGAGTAGGGATTGCCATGAAATGGATGCACTAGAGCTATAAGTATATGAAAGCTCAACGAAAGAAACTAAGTGGGTGTGCATCCAATTCGCTTGCTCATGAAGACCTAGGGCATTTTGAGGAAGCCCATCATTGGAATATACAAGACAAGTTCTATAATGAAAAATTCCCACTAGTATATGAAAGTGATACCATAGGAGACTCTCTATCATGATGATCATGGTGCTACTTTGAAGCACAAGTGTGGAAAAAGGATAGTAGCATTGTCCCTTCTCTCTTTTTCTCTCATTTTTTGGGCCTTCTCTTTTTTATATGGCCTTTCTTTTTTTTCGTCCGGAGTCTCATCCCGACTTGTGGGGGAATCATTGTCTCCATCATCCTTTCCTCACTTGGGACAATGCTCTAATAATGATGATCATCACTCTTTATTCACTTACAACTCAAGAATTACAACTCAATACTTAGAACAAATTATGACTCTATGTGAATGCCTCCGGCGGTGTACCAGGATATGCAATTAATCAAGATTGACATGTATGAAAGAATTATGAATGGTGGCTTTGCCACAAATACGATGTCAACTACCTGATCACGCAAACCAATTATGACAATGATGAAGCGTGTCATAGTAAACGGAACGGTGGTAAGTTGCATGGCAATATATCTCGGAATGGCTATGGAAATGCCATGATAGGTAGGTATTGTGGCTGTTTGGAGGAAGGTATATGGTGGGTGTACGATACCGGCGAAAAGTGCGCGGTATTTAGAGAGGCTAGCAATGGTGGAAGGATGAGAGTGCGTATAATCCATGGACTCAACATTAGTCATAAAAAACTCATATACTTGTTGCAAAAATCTACAAGTTATCAAAGCAAAGTATTACGCGCATGCTCCTAGGGGTATAGATTGGTAGGAAAAGACCATCGCTTGTCCCCGACCGCCACTCATAAGGAAGACAATCAATAAATAAATGATGGTCCGACTTCATCACATAACGGTTCACCATACGTGCATGCTACGGGAATCACAAACTTTAACACATGTATTTATCAAATTCATAACCACTCAAATAGCATGACTCTAATATCACCATCTTCATATCTCAAAACAATTATCAAGCATCAAACTTCTGATAGTATTCAACACACTCATAAGATTTTTTTTAGTAATCTTGGATGCCTATTATATTAGGACTAATTTTTATGATTAAAGCACATTACCATGCTGTTTTTTAGGACTCTCAAAATAATATAAGTGAAGCATGAGAGAACAATAGTTTCTATAAAACAAACCCACCACCGTGCTCTAAAAGATATAAGTGAAGCACTAGAGCAAAAACTATATAGCTCAAAAGATATAAGGGAAGCACATAGAGTATTCTAATAAATTCCGAATCATGTGTGTCTCTCTCAAAAGGTGTGTACAGCAAGCATGATTGTCGTGAAATAAAAAGCAAATAATCAAATCATACAAGACGCTCCAAGCAAAACACATATCATGTGGTGAATAAAAATATAGCTCCAAGTAAAGTTACAGATGGACGAAGACGAAAGAGGGGATGCCTTCCGGGGCATCCCCAAGCTTTGGCTTTTTGGTGTCCTTAGATTACCTTGAGGTGACATGGGCATCCCCAAGCTTAGGCTCTTGCCACTCCTTGTTCCATAATCCATCAAGTCTTTACCGAAAACTTGAATACTTCTCAACACAAAACTCAACAGAAAATCTCGTGAGCTCCGTTAGCGAAAGAAAACAAAACACCACTTCTAGGTACTGTATTGAACTCATTCTTTATTTATATTGGTTTTAAACCTACTTTTTTCCAACTTCTCTATGGTTTAGAAACTCTTTTACAAGTCATAGATTCATCAAAATAAGCAAACAACACACGAAAAACAGAATCTGTCAAAAACAGAACAGTCTGTAGTAATCTGTAACTAACGCAAACTTCTGGAACTCAAAAAATTCTACCAAAATAGGAAGACCTAGAAAATTTTTTTATTGATCTACTGCAATTTGAATCAGTATTGTATCACGTTCTGGTGATTTTAAACAATTGTTTTCGTGAACAGAAAGTTTCTGGAATTTTCAGCAAGATCAAATAACTATCATCCAAGAAGATCCTATAGGTTTAACTTGGCACAAACACTAATTAAAACATAAAAACAAATAACCAGAGGTTAGATAAAATATTTATTCCTAAACCGAAGCAAAAAGCAAAAAACTAAAATAAAATTGGGTTGCCTCCCAACAAGCGCTATCGTTTCAAGCCTTTTTAGCTAGGCATTGAGATTTCAATGATGCTCACATAAAAGATAGTAATTGAAACACAAAGAGGGCATCAAAAAACATGTGAAAGTCACATCTAAGTCTAACATACTTCCTATGCATAGGCATCTTATAGGCAGACAAATTATCAAGGTAAGCAAAAACTAGCATATGCAAGGAAGCAAAAAGAAACAATAGCAATCTCAATATAACGAGAGGTAATTTAGTAACATGAAAATTTCTACAAACATATTTTGCTCTCTCATAATAATTACATGTGGGATCATAAGAAAATTCAACAAAATAGCTATCACATAAAATATTTTCAACACGATCCACATGCATGCAAAGTTGACACTCTTCCAAAATAGTGGGATTAACATTAACTAAAGTCATGACCTCTCCAAACCCACTGTTCTCAAAAATTTCATAAGATTGAACATTCTCCAAATATGTGGGATCTAAAGTTGACACTCTTCCAAACCCACTTTCAATATTATTGCAAAAATTATTATCAGTCTCATATTCATCATGGGGCTTAAATAAATTTTCAAGATCATAAGAAGCACTATCACCCCAATCACGATCATTGCAACAAGTAGAGGACATAGCAAAACTAGCATCCCCAAGCTTAGGGTTTTGCATATTATTAGCACAATTTACATCAATATAATTTATAATAAAATCATTGAAATCATGCTTTTTATTCAAAGATCTATCGTGAATCTCTTCATGAAGTACTTCATCACAATTTTCAGATTCACGAATTTCAAGAAAAACCTCGTAAAGATAATCTAGTGCACTCAACTCACTAGCAATAGGTTCATCATAATTGGATATCTTAAATAGATTAGCAAGTGGATGAGGATCCATTAACTATTAGCAAGCAAAGATGCAAGCAAAAAGAAGGTACATGGTAACACAAGCAAACAAAAGATCGAACGGAAGAAGGGCGAAGAAAAGGAAAAGGTGAAGTGGGGGAGAGGAAAACGAGAGGCAAATGGCAAATAATGTAATGCGAGGGGTAAGAGTTTGTGATGGGTACTTGGTATGTCTTGACTTGTGCGTAGACTCCCCGGCAATGGCGCCAGAAATCCTTCTTGCTACCTCTTAAGCAGTGCGTTGGTTTTCCCTTGAAGAGGAAAGGGTGATGCAGTAAAGTAGCGTAAGTATTTCCCTCTGTTTTTGAGAACCAAGGTATCAATCCAGTAGGAGACCACGCTCGAGTCCCACGCACCTACACAAACAAATAAGAACCTCGCAACCAACGCGATAAAGGGGTTGTCAATCCCTTCACGGTCACTTACGAGAGTGAGATCTGATAGATATGATAAGATAATATTTTTGGTATTTTTATTATAAAGACTAAAAGTAAAGAAAGCAAAATAAACGGCGCCGGAAATAGCTTGTTGAAGGGAGATTAATATGATGGAAGATAGACCCGGGGGCCATAGGTTTCACTAGTGGCTTCTCTCAAGAGCATAAGTATTACGGTGGGTGTTGGGGATATTACTGCTGGGCGTAAACCGGCCAGGAGAGGCCGGGTTAACCCCATAATGGTCCATTATATCTGAAGCCCATGAAGAAAAAGACAGTGACGCTTTATGAAGGCCCAGGGCCCAGAGCCGGTTTAAGGCCTGTAGAGATAAACCAACATTAGTATGTAAACTTGTGTTGTAATATAGAAAGAGCATAGACCGAGCCGGACACGTTTATGAGCCGGCCTCGGGATTCTATAAACCGACGGGCGTTAACCCATGTATATAAGGGGACGACCCAGCGGCGGTTCAAGGACAACAGACAACAACTCGAGACTCAGGCAAGCGTATTCGCTCCCTGGTTATCGAAACCCTAGCAATTCCACAACAACTGGATTAGGCTTTTACCTTCATCGCAAGGGGCCGAACCAGTATAAACTCTCTGTGTCCCTTGTCCGCATTAACCCCTTTAAGCTAACCCGTAGCGATGGCTCCACGACTAAGTCCTTTCCTTAGGACATCTGGCGTGACAAAATCATGACAGTTGGCGCCCACCGTGGGGCTATCGCACGATGGGTTCGAGTTCTTAGAGGGCAGCTTCGAAGGACTCAAGGGATACACCGTGGGCCGGATGACCAAGAGTCGTCGCGGTAAGATCTACATCGACAATGCAGGCTGGGGCCCCGAGGCCGGCTCAATCGAGTACGGGTACCGGGTCCCCTTCGGTGGCATACCCGTTTTCATTGGCAAGATCGGCGAACCGGGCCCTGAGCCGGACATCTGCACCGACATCATCGAGACGGCTCAGTGTGCGAGATCTGCCCGGGTTAAGCCTGCCATGAAGCGGGCCTTCGTGGGAGTCGTCCACGGAGTGGAATCTGAGGATAGATCGGAATCTGGTGGTGAGACCATCGTTTATTCCGGCGACGAGTCATCGACCGGAGAGACTGAGTCATTATACCAGTTGCAAGATGGCAGGATTGGGGGCTGCTCCGATGGCGATAGTATTCCGGACCCCTATGATCCGCCAAACCGGGTCGCGATCTTCATGGCCGGTACACAGCCAGCGCTCCACTCTTCGACCGCAGCGGCGATGATTTCCGGATCAGCAGCGGCAATGGCAGCCGGGGCAGGAGGCCGTGTACGGCCGCCGGCTCAGGTTCTATCCGATTTATTTGACGCTTTGGCGACACTGATGGTGGAGGTTAACCCGGCGGATCAAGAAGCGCATAATGCGGAAATTGCGAAGGTAAAAGATCAGATCGCCCAAGCCAAAGCCGACTTGGAAGCTAAGGATACTAGGATGGCTGCGGAACGGGCCGCATTGGATGCACAGGCTTACCGGCTTATGCCAGATCAGAGTGCGTCAAATGATGTCCTGAAGAGGAGGTACCGATCTCGCCTGCCACCGGTTTATGAGGCCAGGAACCTCTTTAATACCCCAGGGGCAGGGACCAGCAATCCGCCGGTGATAAACCGGGCGGAGGCGCCTGGAGCAGGGGCGCCGGTTCAGCCACGTTTGGTGGATCCGCCTCGTTAGAACAACGTTTCACCGCATCATGTCCCAACACCACCGGGTCATTACTCTAACCCGATGGACAACATTGTCGCTGTCGCTTCACGGCTAGCGGCCCTCCCGATCGAAGGCGAGTCTCCGGTAGTAGTTGAGACATGACGGGCTAGGGAGCTTCTTCAGACAGCTTTGGTTCAGCAGCAGGCTTATTCATATAGCCGCGAGAGGATCCATTCTACTCCCAGCCCAAGCCGGAGCTACAACAGGCGTATTGATGAACCGGCCGTGTCAAGTAATGCGCGAAACCGTGATCCGCCCCATGGCCATAACCCGGCGGGTGGCGGCGGTGAAGCTCAGGATGTGGTGGATCACGCTAGAGCTCGTCGAGAGGCCGAGTTAGCAGCACAGCATGAGGCCCGCCAACTTACTCCGGATCGTCCAACCACGTCGGTGGAACCAGGAGTTACTTCTAGCTCTTTGGGAGTACCATGTGTCGTCCCAGCGCTGCGCAACGTGCGCCTGCCCAAGGATTTCAAAGACCCATGAAAAGTGCCGAATTACACCGCCGATTAATCCCCCGAGTCATGGGTTGAAAGCTATGAGATGGCAATGGAGATGCTGGATGTGGACAATGCGGCGTGCACTAAATACTTTACCATGATGCTGGAAGGAACGGCTCGCACTTGGTTGAAATACTTGCCAGCTAACTCCATTGGGTCATGGGCCGAGCCGAGGGCCCGGTTCATCCAGAATTTCAAGGATACATGCAAGCAGCCCATGTCAATTATGGACTTAGCTGCCTGTGTCCATGAGGAAGGGGAATCAACAACCCATTGGGTGCGCCGGGTTTCGGAGATTTTGCATTCATCGGACCGCATTAACACTGATACAGCAGTTTTAACGTTGGAAGGCAATTGCCGGTTTGCACCTCTGAAGCTGAAGTTGGGACGGCTTAAACGCCACTGCAATGACATGGGGACGCTCATGGCTGCTCTGGTGAAGTATGCTGACTCTGATAGTACCAAGGACCCCGAGTCTGATGATGACAAGACAGGGAAGGGAAAGAAGAGCGGCAATACCAGGGGGCATCAGCACAACCCGGCGGGCCATGGAAACAACGACAAGCGTAAAGCGGATAACAGTTTGGATTTTGTGTCTAATACCAACGCGCAGGACAAAGGCCAATGGCGTAAAGGTAAACCGCCCCAGCGTGGTGGAGGACCGAGTCCTAACCCGGACCGCCTGTCTTATCTGTTGAACCAGCCTTGCCCAAAGCACGGGACGAAGGAGAACCCGTCCACGCACCTCTGGAAAGATTGTTATATCATGTAGGAGTTCAAAAATTCTGATTGTTTTTGGTATGATCATGGACCAGGTGGCGGTTCGGGCCCCGGGTCTCATGGGCCGGGTTACGGTGGAGGCAGTTCTGGTTCAGGTTTTCATGGTAACCAGAGTGGACATGGCAATCAAAGCAATCGGGCAACCAAGGTTGTTATAATAATCAGGGGAATCAGCAACAGCAGCAGCAGCAGTCGGGTTATGAGAGCAACCCGAAGCAGTTGAATAGCGGGCAGTATCATGTCTTCACCACTAGCCTGGACAAGCGCGATCAGAAGCTTCATAAGAGGCAGTGAATTCCGTTGAACCGACGGTTCCCCGATATTTACGCTGGTCTGAGCAGCCTATTGTGTGGAGTCGAGAGGATCATCCACCCCGGGTTGACAATCCGGGTCATCTGGGGCTGGTGGTGGCACATCAGGTGGGAGGTTATAAGTTCACCAAGGTACTCATGGATGGGGGGAGTAGTATCAATATCCTTTATTATGAAACCTTCCGTCACATGGGGTTAACAGATAAAAATCTTAAACCGTCCAACACGGTCTTCCATGGTGTGGTACCTGGTAAATCGGCCTATCCCGTTGGTAAGATAGCTCTGGAGCTTGCTTTCGGTGATGAGCATGATTCAAGATCAGAGACGTTGACCTTTGAGGTGGTGAAAATCAAGAGCCCATATCATGCCCTGTTTGGGCGGCCGGCTTATGCTAAGTTTATGGCAAGGCCCTGTTATGTCTATCTGCAACTCAAGATGACGGGTCATAAGGGGACTATCACAATGCACGGGAGCCGCAAGATCGCTTTGGAATGTGCAGAAGGTGATGCGGCATACGCTGAGTCGGTTTGTTCAACCGAGGAATTGAAGTTCTATAAGGACAATGTTGGCGGATATGACTTCTTTGAAAAAGCCAACTATAGAGCATGAACCGGCCTTGAAGTTTAAAACGGCTAATGAGACTAAGGTTGTTGATTTTGTTCCTGGCAATTCATCCAAGCAGTTTAGCATCAACGCTAACTTGGATCCAAAATAGGAAAACGCGCTCATCGAGTTCATCCATGAGAACCGGGACATCTTTGCATGGAAACCTTCTAACATGCCAGGTGTACCAAGAGAACTCGCTGAGCACACTCTTAATGTCGATCCCAAGTATAAACCGGTTAAGCAGTTTCTTCACCAGTTCAATGAAGAAAGACGCAAGGCTATCGGTGAGGAAGTAGCCAGGCTCTTGGCGGCTGGATTTATCATCGAAGTTTTCCATCCTGAATGGTTGGCTAATCCGGTGCTGGTCCTTAAGAAGCATGGCACTTGGCGTATGTGTGTGGACTACACAGATCTTAACAAAGCTTGTCCAGCGGATCCTTTTGCCCTCCCCCGTATTGATCAAATTATTGATGCTACGGCGGGTTGCGAGCGTTTGAGCTTTCTGGATGCATATTCTGGTTACCATCAGATGAAAATGGCAGTTAAGGACCAGGAGAAGACAACCTTCATAACTCCCTTTGGAGCCTTCTGCTATGTGTCTATGCCCTTTGGGCTCAAGAGTACCCAGGCAACTTATCAACGGTGTGTGCAGAATTGTCTTCATAATCAGATCGGCCGCAATGTTCATGCCTATGTGGATGATTGATGACTTGAAGGAGACTTTTGATAACCTCCGGGTTTATAAAAGGATGCTTAATCCGGCCAAGTGTGTCTTTGGTATACCGGCAGGCAAGCTCTTCGGTTTTCTGGTGTCTAACAGAGGCATCGAAGCTAATCCGGAGAAAATCAAGGCTATAACTTCTTTGGCTAAACTGAAGTGCATTGATGATGTTCAACGCCTGGCAGGCCGGATTGCCGCATTGAGCCGGTTTATCACTCACCTTGGTGAGAAGGCCATTCCTTTATATCAGATGCTGAAGAAAACGGATAACTTCGTCTAGAGTAACGCCGCCAATGAAGCGTTTTAGGACTTAAAGCGGCAGCTTGCTAATCCGCCGGTGCTTGCTGCTCCTATTGATAAAGAGCGCTTGTTGCTATATGTGGCAGCTAACGCCCAGGCTGTTAGCATGGCTATTGTGGTGGAGCGCATGGAGGCCGGAAAGGAGTATCTGGTTCAACGACCGGTTTATTATATCAGTGAGGTACTTATTGAATCCAAGCAAAGGTACCCGCATTGGCAGAAGCTGGTGTATGGAGTTTTCATGGCAAGCCGGAAGCTTAAGCAATATTTCCAAGGTCATCCTATCATGGTGGTCAGCTCGACTCCTTTGGGGGATATAATCCAGAACAGGGAAGCAACTGGCCGGATTGCTAAGTGGGCTATTGAGCTTGGGCCTCACGGGTTAAAATATATGCCCCGGACGACGATCAAATCTCAGGCACTTGTGGATTTCATCAATGATTGGACAGAACTACCAGCGCCAGAGGAGAAGCCGGATCATACTTATTGGACTATTCATTTTGATGGGTCCAGGCAATTGGAAGGCTCGGGGCCTGGAGTCGTTTTAACTTCCACACGAGGTGATAAGTTTTGTTATGTTCTCCGTTTAATGTTCCCTTGCACTAACAATGCAACTGAATATGAGGCTTTACTCCATGGTCTTCGGATGGCTAAAGAGATGAATCTCAGCCGAGTTAAGTGCTTTGGTGATTCGGACCTGGTGGCTCAACAAGTGTCCAGCACTTGGGATTCCAAGGACCAACTCATGGCGGCATATCGTTGTGAAGTGGATATTGTTGCAGGTCACTTCAAAGGTTATCAGGTGGATCATGTGGACCGGCGGAAGAATGAAGCGGCAGACGCTTTAAGCCGCTTGGGTTCCCAGCGTAAACCGGTTCCACCTAATGTCTTCCTGGATGTGCTACATAATCCGTCCGACAAGCTCCCTGGTGAAGAGGATTTGGATGTTCCTGATCCGGAGGCTCAGTTGGTGACGGCTCTTCATTTTATCCCGGATTGGACGGTTCCATATCTGGCGTATATGAACCGGGCGAGTTACCAGAAGATGAAACTTCGGCAAGGCAGATAATCCGGTGGTCGAAGTCCATGACTATTATCAATGGAGAGTTACATCATTGTAATGTGACAGGGGCGTTTCAACGCTGCGTATCACCTGAAGAAGGCCGTGAAATTTTGCGTGAGATCCACGAAGGAGATTGTGGTCACCACGCCGGTTCAAAATCTCTGGTAGCCAAGGCATTTCGTCACGGTTTCTATTGGTTGACAGCTCATGCTGATGCCGAGGACTTGGTCAAAAGATGTGATGGCTGTCAAAAATTCTCAAGGCGCGCACATGTACCGGATCAAGAATTGAGGATGATTCCAATCACCTGGCCGTTTGCAACTTGGGGGCTGGATATGGTTGGGCCCTTTAAGAGATCCAAGGACAAGAAGACCCACCTTTTGGTGGCGGTTGATAAATTCACCAAGTGGGTGGAGGCAGAGCCAGTCAGTAAGTGTGATGCAGCTACGGCGGTTCAATTCATCAAGAAGGTGATCTTCCGGTTTGGCTTTCCACACAACATCATAACTGATAATGGTACCAATTTATCCAAAGGTGCTCTGAAGGAGTTCTGTCAACGTGAGCACATCCGGCTTGATGTGTCGTCCGTGGCTCACCCCTAGTCGAATGGTCAAGCGGAGAGGGCCAACCAAGAGATCTTGAGAGGCATCAAACCCCGGCTTATGGTTCCTTTGCAACGGACGCCAGGTTGTTGGGTTGAGGAGTTACCTTCTGTGTTATGGAGCATCAATACCACACCCAACAGATCGACGGGGTACACACCGTTCTTCATGGTTTATGGAGCGGAGGCGGTGCTCCCAAGTGATATCCGTCGTGATTCGCCTCGTGTGGCGGCTTATGTTGAAGCTGACAATGAGAAAGCACGGCAGGAAGCTCTTGACCTGTTAGATGAGGAACGTGACATGGCAGCAGCCCGTTCGGCGATTTATCAGCAAGATCTACGTCGCTATCACAGCCGCCGGGTTAGAACCAGAACCATCCAAGAAGGCGATTTGGTGCTCCGACTCATCCAAGATCAGACAAATATGCACAAGTTATCCCCACCTTGGGAAGGACCTTTTGTGGTCAGCAAGAATCTGCACAATGGGTCATACTACCTTATAGATGTTCGAGAGTGCAAGGACTCACGTAAATCGGAGGAGGAGACCCACCGGTCGTGGAATATTGCTCATCGTCGGCCCTACTATACTTGAGCCATAGGCTCTGCTTATGTACATATTATGACAATGTATATATTATGATAAATATAATAAACCGAAACCTCAGCTAAAGCGGGGTATCTGTTGTTTTTCTTATATCATGTGTGGTTACATGGGGGCTTCTGTTCATAAAGCGGCGTCCGGTTTACCCCTTGATTCAGCTTGTTAAAGCTTTATATAAAGATCACTTGGGGGCTTGGTCGTATTCGAACCATAGTCACACCTCTTGATCGGTGCAATGCCACAAAATCACTTGGGGGCTTGGTCATATTCGAACCATAGTCACACCTCTTGATCGGCTCAAACGCCAAAATTACTTTGGGGCCAAAGAGTGTTGCAAAAGAGCAACTCAAACATAGGAACCCACTGAGCACAGCTCAAAATGTTACTTGGGGATTCTTTGCTGTCGCAATGAACAAAGAATCTACACTTGTAATAGGTTATCAAGCCATGGCTTGGAAGCCTGGTGTATACACCTAAAACACCGGGTTAGCCTGCCTATTTAAGTAAGTCACTCCGCCCAGGTAAACCTGGTATGACCCTTCGAACTTTGACAAGTTACTATAAATAAGACCCTGAACTTGTCAAGTTAAAACGATGATTGGTTAAGGATTGAGGACCATCTTAAAAGGCTTTGTGAAATGGTTTAACTCAGTGGCCTGGCAGCCCATGAAAAGCCTCGAATTTGGGGCCTGGCAGCCCGTGAAAAGCCTCGACTACAAGTTTTCATTTGCTTTTTGCCAAATTTTTCTCTTAGGACTTATGATGTTTTTTGCTAAACCAGTGTTCATCAACCTGGCTAGGCTGTCAACTACAAGTTGTCAGTGCATAATCACTTATAACCCGGAGTTTTTTAACCCGGTCTGGCTTCGATTCAAAGTCGCGAGCATTAAATAAACCAGTGTTTATTACAACCCAGAACGGTTTTATCGTAAGCCGGCATAATATGACAGGAGTTATTGATACTCCGGATTAGGGTTATTACCCTCATTACAATAGTTGGTCAGCCAACATTATGACCCAAGGTCACAGGTATCAATTATTTTTCATATTTGATCATCTATTTTCAGCTTCGGTTATACACCTTAGCTATATATCTGGGCATCATGACCCGTCCGGCGGTACACCGCCAGGACACTATCTACTTCTTGTGTGCAGGAATAGCTTGAGTAAATCGCTATGGATTATGAGCATAATATGTCTTAAAGCATGGCGGATTAACAAATGTCAGGCACACATAAATATGCACGAAGGCATACCAGACCAAGTGTTTTAACTAGCCTATTACAAGGCGTTTCAGTGCCCAAAACACTACTACAAAAACAGCTATAGCCAATATGGACACTAATGGCGCACTGTGCATGTGATGCGCCATTACTAAATAGTAATGGCGCACCATGTGTTGGTGCGCCATTAGTGTGTAAATACTAATGGCGCACCACATGCACGGTGCGCCATTAGTGTCCATATTGACCTCCTCCTCCTCCTCCTCCTCCTCTCCGGTGACCTCCTCCTCCCTCCTCTCCTCCCCTCCCCTCACGGTTTCTCCTCCCTCCTCTCCAGTGAGCTCCTCCTCCCTCCTCTCCGGTGAGCTCCTCCCTCCCTCCTCTCCGGTGAGCTCCTCCCTCCCTCCTCTCCAGTGAGCTCCTCCTCCCTCCTCTCCTCCCCTCCCCTCCCCTCATGGTTTCTCCTTCCTCCTCTCCGATGCTCCGGTGAACTCCTCTCCGGCCACCTCCTCCTCCTCTCCCGCGATGTAGGCGAGCGCCTCTCCGGTGACCTCGGCCCTCCTCTCCGGCGAACTCCTCTCCGGCAAAAGAATGTACAAGATCCAAAAACGAGAACAAAATTTGAAAAAAAACGAGCAAAAAAAAAGAGCAAAAAATGGGCAAAAAAATTGCGATCCAGATCCAAATTCAAAATTCAAAAATAGCAATGGCGCACGGTGGGGGTTAGACGGTGCGCCACTACTATGTTCCCGCCTTCAAAACTCAAAAATACTAATGGCGCACCGTGGCCTATACTAATGGCGCACCAGTGGTGCACCATTAGTATACCAGATACTAATGGCGCACCAGTGGTGCGCAATTAGTAAAAAATACTAGTGGCGTGGTACTAGTGGCGCACCAGTAGTGTGCATTAGTAGGCAAAACTGGTGCGCCACTAGTAGGCCTTTTCCTAGTAGTGAAAGGATAATTGTTTCACAATAAGCATTGCAGCATGTAGAAGACTAAACCGGCCTCCGGATCATGATTCGTCACCAGCTTGGCCTGACGGCAGCGGATCATCTTGCACCGGTTCAACTCCCTCCTCTCTACCCAGTGGATGGAAGTCAACAGTTGCCCAGTCGATCCCAGTTAGGGCTTGGAATACAGCTTCATCACTTATAAGCGTGGACGGTTCAATGTCAGGGGCATAAGTGTGCTTACGGATTGGTGGGATAAGATTTTGCGCTTCTGGAATTGGTGCAGCAACCTGTCTATTCTTATCATCATAACTCGCCTGGTAAAACAAGATATCCGCCTCTTCAGCCAGTTGACAAGCCAGTGGACGTACTTCCTGGTTTATGACTCGGAGATCATCATTGCCAAATTCTGATCCGTCTTATTTCAAGCTAGGATAGCCTTTGGCCACTTCCGCTAGATCAAGGTCAGGTAGCCATGCTTTTGCCTGGGTTAGTGCGGTCAGAGCACCCGCTCTTGCAGCAGACTTTTTTAGCTCTTCTACCCGGGCAGGAAGCATAGATAACCTTTCTAGGGTTTCCTTGATTAAAGTGGGGGAGGCTTATTGTGTGAAGTGGTATAGATGATCCGCTGTGCACCGGTATACAACTGCTCTATCAGAGTATAGGCAGCCTTTAGCTTCTTCTGTACATCAGAGCCCAGATGGCTAATGCGAGTTCCTACATCATTGTAAACATCAGTAAACCGGCAACACATGGGACGATATGTTGAAAGTATAAGGAAAAGATGTTTACCAAACACAGCAGTAGTCATGGCATGAATCTGCCGCTTTATGCCAGTCAGTTCATCTACCACCGGTTTAAGAGCTGCTTCTGCATCTTCGGCCCTTTTTTGCAAAGCGGATTTTTCTGTCTCCCAATCCGCCCGCTCCTTGTTGAAGCTTTCTTTCAGTTTCTCCATAGCATCTAAAGCGCTGGTCAACTCTTCCTTGGCTTTGGAGGCTTCGGCTTGTTGGGATTTGATGTTCTCTTGCAGATCAGCGGTTTGAGTTTCCTTTTTGCTCAGCTCAGCCTATGCAGAGGCAGATGTATAATGAGTTGACAGTACATATTTGAAGTACCAAGCACATAACAAGTTACGCCTGTGATACTTGGGGGCTAATGCATATTCGCTCCTTATCAGACATTTCTATAAGTCCCAAGCACAATACAAGTATTAATCTTGGCACTTGGGGGCTAATGTGTGTTTGCTCAAAAAACTATTGATATGGGAATTCTTCTACAGTCCCAGTTCATCTTTATAAAGTTGAACCGGCCCATGGGGACTACACCGGTGAAAGAGCAGTATTGCAATTTTAAAGAACCGGTTCATCTTAAAGAGGTAATCCGGTCCCTGGAGGCTAAACATGCAAAGTTAAGTAATTACAAAAGTCCCGGTTCAGATCGGTATCATAAACCGTCACTTGGGGGCTACTGGACTTGATAGATTGCAATTGGACATAAGAGAGAAACAATTATGTACTTACCTCATATCCTCCTTCATCAAGTTAACCAAACCGGCTTCATAGTCGCGGCTGGTGTACAGATGGTTCAAAAAGCCAGAGTGAATATCTTGAGCATTGAGATGGGCATAGCTGGACAAATCGGCGTTCCATTTGCCTTTGCCAATAGCAGAAAGCTCGTCCTTGGCAGTATGCTTTGACAAAGCGACAGGATTGCCAGGGGTCATGTGGCTGACACCGGTAATCGTAACATCATCCTCTTTATCATTAGCAGCCTTCACGGGAGTTGGCGGATTGTCAGTGTCCTTAGCTGGGCTGGACGGTTTATCATCAGGTTTTCGGGACCCCGATTCTAAGTCACACCGATCTAGCATGTAACACCTCATATCACTTTGCGGCCTCACGCACGGTATTCCCACGAGTGTCGCCTTACCATGGCCCTGGACCGTTTGCGCCTTTTGGCTCACGTATATGATAGTGTCGCTAGCATCCATATGACAAAGAACCCGGGCCGACATGACTAGTCGTGAACCCAAAGTGGCACTAACTTACGGGGACAGGCATACATGAAACAACATCGAGCATGTCGGTCAGCAGCGTGTGAATCCGGGCTGTAGCAACTGGGCTAACACGACTCCGGGAACCCGGGCTGTAGCAGGCTAGGCAGGACTCCGGATGTCACCGCGTGACATTTCCCCGAAGGGACGGACACAGGAATGAAGTGAATCACATGCCGGCCAGTCTAAGTGTTCCGGAGCAGTAGTGCTGGGCTAGCAGGACTCCGGTAAACCGGGCTGTAGCGGACTACCATGGCTCGGTGGAAGCACTAGACTACGTTTCCCCACAAGAGAGGCTACCAAGGATAGACAACTAGGTTGTCGGATCCCACACATAGCAATACACGTTACACGTACGCATAACACGCAAGTATGTGCTGTACAACGTGGCATCACAACATAACACAAACTCATATAGATAAAGGCCCAGAAGAGCCACATAGCAGTTATTACAAGCAGGGGTCACATGACCCATCATTCAGAGCATACAAGCAACGGAAGCATTACATGTCTGAGTACAGACAACTACAAAAGAAAAAGCTGAGAAGCCTGACTATCTACAAGACCCTCCCAAGGGTACAAGACCGTAGCTGGGGTAACAAGCTAGTCGTCGAAGTCCATGCGGAACTACTACTGAGACAGAAGTCTCATCTGCAGAAACATAAATTAAGCAACGTGAGTACAAAGGTACTCAGCAAGACTTACATCAGATCCTATCATACGTGCATTAGTATCAAGGAGGCAATGTGGGGTTTAGTTGCAGCAAGCCAGCTTTGACTCAGTGGCTAACCTATTCTACGACTACGAGTAACTTTTTTGAGGTAAGAAAGCTCACACGAGTCCACTAATCACCACCTCAATACACCACTATGGATTCATTCCCGTCTCACTACGAGAAGCCATCCATAGCACTCACACTTATCTTGAGCATTTTAGAGTATCCACTTCAAGTTGTCTATGTACCACGTAAGCATCCAAGAAGTCCATAACCGCGGACACGGCTATTCGAATAGATCATGAAAACCCTGCAGGGGTGTACTTCTTCACACACGCTCTCGCCACTTACCGCCATGTACACATCATGTATCTCGGCAACCTTCAAGCGGAAGCCTGGTGAGGGTGTCGGCCACGACCTAACTAACCACACAAGACTCTAGTCCAGGTTTATCGTCTATTCGGGTTCCATCCGCAAGGAGATCCGGCCGGGGTGTCGCTCACGGCCCCAAACGATCTGAGCAGGGTTCCCAAGCCACCATCCGGGTGCCACTTGGTACACCGTGCCACCTGTGCCTACTCTGTCCCAAGCCCACCCTGCCGGGTGCCACTCGGTAGAAAAATAGCACTACCTACAAACACCAGAAACTATTTGCAACTCCTGGACAGAGATCAAGGCGGTTAATAAGTCGAGAGAGCTTGGAGCGCCCGGAGCCCAATGTGTGGTAGTAGCTAGTCATTGGACAACTTACACAGAACTCGGTTCTTAAGGACGGTCCCAATGAGACAACCCACCATGTACTCCTACATGGCCTCTCACCGCCACCTTTACCAAATCGTGTTCACACACTTAACTCTCAGCATCAGAACATATCACGACACTCCAATCCATTCCCAATGAATCAGACCTGACACAACTCTAAGCAATAGCAGGCATGGCACGGTAGGAACACAACATGGCTCATTCAACTCCTACACATGCTAGTGGGTTTCAACTATTTACTGTGGCAATGACAGGTAATGCAGAGGAATGGGTTCAACTACTGCAGCATAAAGCAGTTGAATCATTGTTATCCTAATGCAATAAAAGAGAGCAGGAGCGAGAGAGTGGGATTTTATCGGAATAAACAAGGGGGTTTTGCTTCCCTGGTAGATCAATAGGGGGGCACTGCTCCACAGACAGGTACTCTGCAGCACTCTCCGGAGCAGGACCTATCGAGAAGGAACGGTGTCGACAATCAAAACACAATCATATGCAACAATATGATGCATGAACATGGCATGAAGATGTGATGTTGTTTGTGCTAATGCATCTAGTAATATATTTGAATGAAGTCCATTTGAACCAAGGGTTCAAATGCAACTCCAAATTTAACATTTATAAATGCCATTTATGTGCTTCACCTATACAGCAAGTATAAGTTGCTTTATCATGCATGGAACTGGTACAGATGGATAGATTGAATTTTTCTGATAATTTTTCATATATAAATTATTTCAATCTGAGCTACGGTTGAATTATCATGATTTTTTGAAGTTTAAACAATATTCTGGAATTTCCTGAGTTAAAATAATTCCAGAAATCATTTATTGCGTCAGCTTGAGGTCAACACTGCATCAGCAGTCAACCTGGGTCAAACCTGACGTGTGGGGGCCACATGTCAGTGACACAGTGGTTAAGCCCGGGTCAAACCCGCACTGGCCAGGGTTTGACTTGGCCCTGGGGCCCACGGTCAGCGGCTAGTGGGGTGGTTTAGGCTGCGGGATTAGGCGCTAATGACAGCCACGTCAGCCTTGCCGGAGTTCGGCCGGTGACGACCTCGAGCCGCAGCGGTTCTTCGCCGGAGTCGCTGTTCCGGCGTCCAAACGACACGGGGAGAGGAGCTACGGGGAGCTGGCGGAGTGCCACATCCAACGGTGCAAAGGGTTTCGCCGGAGGTGGCCCAGAACGAAGGCGGCGACGACGAGTGCGGCGGCCGGAGTTCGGCCATCGCGGTTTTGATGTTGCGGGGCATGGGGAAGGCTGCGAGCGGGTCCGCTCGACTCACCAGAGTGCACTGAGTGCAACGGCGAGCTTGGCTGCGAGCTGTGGCGGCTGTGGCGACGATAGCGAGGAGCTGCGGCGGCGATGGCTTCGGCCATGGTGGAAACGATGGCTACGACGCGGGAACGAGGGGGAGAAGAGAGGGGAAACGGGGAGATGCTCATGGCGATCATGCGGAGCAGCACAGCGGGCTCGGGGGAGACCTGGTGACGGCGAATCAATGACGGCGGATGGCGGAGCCCGAGGAGGAAGACGATGGCGATGGTGGCGTTCCAGGGCGTCCGGCGCCGTGCGTCTCGACGAGGAGGCGTAGCCCACAGTGGCGGGGCACGTGGGCACGACGGCGAGGCGAGAGGGAGGCTGTGGCCGCGTCGGCGTGCGGCGGCGCTCTTCGGTGCGTTCGGGCGTCGCGGGAGAGAGCGAGAGAGAGGAGGGGAGAGGCGCAGGAGAGAGGGAGTGAGGCCAGGGGGGCTGGGCGCTTCTGGCGAGGCCAGGTCGAAGAGGGGAGAGGGCAGGCATGCAGCTGCCGTGGCGCGCATGCGTGCGGCGTGTGGCAACCATGCGCCCTGTCCCTCTGGCGCGAGGAGGGGGACGACTGGCGCGGCCAGCTGGGCCGCACAGTGCCAGGCCGCAGGTAGGTCCAGGTAAGGTTTTTCCCTTTTTGTTTCTTTTCTATTTCTGACATTTGTTTCTGATTTAGTAAAAATACTAAATCAATTTATTTTCTTATGCCAATTTTTGTAGGAGCTAGTGGTATTATTCTAGAGCTCCTCAACAACTAGCATAATTTTTGGACATATATTATATATGTAACATATATATATCCAATGCAAATAATTACGCATTAATTCCAAATGGCCAAAATAAATATTTATGAGCTCCTAGAAATATTGGTTGGAATTTTAACTCTGACCAATATTTTCAGAGAGTAACATGAGCATTTTCTTGGACCTTTTGGAGCAATTTTTATCTGGGTCATTTCCAAAAATGATTTCTCAGGGTTTCACAAATCCCCATTTCAAATTTAAATTGAATTTAAACATGATGCTCACAAGAAGGCTAGCCTAGGTCTAGGGATGTGACACAGGTCGAGCCGGGCTGGACGGATTTTCAGCATGGCTTGCGCTGTCAATTTCTACTTGTTCAGTAAATAAGTCCTGATCTTGAGGCGGCGGATCATTGAGCATGGCATCAGCATCGGGTTCTTCCGGATCTGGTGTTCTTTCCGGTTCAACAACCGTATTATCGTCAGCCGGTTTATTCAACCGAGCCTTCTTGCCGGGTCTGGGCTTGGCACTGAGGAAAATAAACATGAAGAACAATACAGTATGCAAAAATAATACATCAAGGATAAAAGCAAGTGCATAACTTACTCAGGAACTGTCTTGAGGGGCGGAAGCTTTGTGGCCGATGACTCGCCAGAAGATGAGTGGGAAGTGCCCTGATAATTTGAATCAGACGGATTAAGAGGCTGTCGGAAACAACCCGCCGTGGGGCAAGAAGTGTCAAGAGTATAAGAGACCTCTGATCGGCGTTTCCGAACCGGAGTGTTCGGTAAACCGGCGGAGGTAACTACCAAGCCGCTGTGCCCGGTCGTTCGGCGAGCTTCGTGTTGCTGCATCTTCAAAAGAAAGTTTGGGTCCAAGTAAGCAAGGGGGTGAGAAAATTTTACTTTCCGGTTTGCCCGACGGATTTTCGATGTTGGCAGAGGATCTGAATCGGAGGAAAGAATGATTACCTCTACGTCATCAGCATGACTGCCTTCAGCGTCGTCCTGATAATAGTCATTGTCAATGAGGTGTACGAAAAATGAACCAAGAGAGTCAAGTTCTACCTCTGATTCCGGGTTACCCACATCATCATCAGCATTTGGCTCGAAGGATGCAGTGGTCCTTTTCTTGACAGGTTCCTTAACAACTTTGGTCTTCGGGCGAAGCAGTTTGGCCGGTTTGTCCTGTGGTTTTGCCAGTTTATCTTGTGGCGGTTTTTTATTCCAGAACAGATCATCACCCTGTCAAAAATAGACAAACTTTCAGAGAATATTTGGAAAGAAGCAACTTACGACAAAAAGGGTATATGGTTCTTACAGCTGGCGGTTTGTTGGAGGTGCAGAAAGGACTTAGTCCGGTCGGGCCGCAGACGGCCTCCGGTTCATTCAACATTTTCTTGACAGCCTCGGTAACTTCAGCCTCTGTTAGCTGAATATTAGTATGTCGTTGAGGATCGGTCAAACTTCCTGTGTATTCACACATCAAACCGGCGCGCCGGCTTAAGGGTAGAATGCTCCAGCTTATCCAACAACGAGCAAAGTCAACACCTGTTAAGCCGTTCGCCATGAAGGCTCTAAGCTTTGACAGTTGTGGGGCATAGTTGGCCCTTTCTTTTACCATCAACCTCTGAGGAATGGGATGTGTGTTCCTAAGGAGGTGAGGGCGGTAACCCGGCAAGGGGGTTTTCATCAGTTGGAGATGTATCTTTGCAGTAAAACCAAGTCTGGTTCCACTCTTTGGGGTGACTGTGAAGCTTGGCATGAGGGAAAGTGACTTCCTTCCTTTTCTGAACCGCCATTTCGCCTAATTCAGTATTGGATCCATCTGTGAATTTTGTGCGGTGGTTTAAGTGAAAGAAATCTCTAAACAATTCCACTGTAGGTTCCTCTTGCAGATAAGCCTCACAGAAGACTTGAAAATGACAGATGTTGGTCACAGAGTTTGGACCGATGTCCTGAGGGTGAAGATGAAAACTAGCTAGCACATCTCGAAAGAATTTTGAACCGGGAGGGCTGAAACCTCGACCCAGATGGTCAACAAAAACGACTACCTCTCCGTCCTTGGGTGTAGGAGGATTTTCCGGGCTAGGGGCCCTCCAGTGGATGACATCTTTCTTAGCTTAAGCGCCTGTTGCGACGCATCTGCTTAACTGATCTTCGGTGACCCGAGAAGGAACCCAGTTGCATTCATAGACTTGCTTGGCCATTGCAATGAGGAGCTGGAATATGATTATTGACGGTTTAAGATTCACAGTGGACAACTATAAAGCGGTGTAGCTTAAAAAAAAAACTATAAAGCGGTGCAAGGATATATAGATGTTTTTAAACCGGAAATTGTTATTGGTAAACCAGAGTCTGACAATGGAGAAAGTGCAAAGATAGCTGCATTGGCGGTTCAACAGGGGACTAATGGTACTATTCGGGTTGTCATTGTTTCTATAAAGATTAAACCGGCTAATCTGGTATTGAAGATATAGATCTAAAAAACATAAGTGAAGGAAAAACAAGTTTCACAGTTTGGCATGATAATTTCAGATCTGCCGTGTGTTGGAAAATCAAAATATATTCTGACCTAATTTCAAGTGCTCAAAAAGTTCAGTAAGATCAGATGAGTTTGATATAAAACAGATCCCTTAACAAGGAAAAGGGGTTTAAACTACAAGGGCAATGGAAAATATCAGATCTAACTAGTCATTGTTATTACTGAAGAGGAACAAGGAAGAACAGCTCCAAGAGCTTCGAAGAACTACGAAGAACACTGAACCCTAATGGTGGATCTAGAGTGAGGAGAAGAGAAACTTTATGGTGCTGAGGAAGCAGCAGAGATCGCCGCGTTTCTCTGGTGCGGTCAGGCTGATGCAGCGGCCTTTGTTGAGGCAGATGCGAAGACCGATGGCGGCGACGGAGATCGAAGGTCGGTCGGCACGAGGAAGACGACAACGCGAAGAGGCACGACGGGGAAAAGTGAAAGGGACCCCTCGGCCTTATTTATAAGGTGAATGGATAAAAGGCAGGCGCGAGAATTGAGGAGCCTGAAAAATGGGATATGTGACAGCATTGTTGCATCGATTCTCGGAGGCCCATTAATGAAGGTGGGTCATGCACAGTCCTTAATAACAGATGACGTCATGGCGATTTATCATGGTCCTGGAAAGTGACGCCATGGCGGTTTGCAAGATTTCTGTGAAGATGATGATGCATTGAGGATTGACATGAACCAGTTCAAATCAATCTGGGGCCCAATGTTGGGGATATTACTACTGGGCGTAAACCGGCCAGGAGAGGCCGGGTTAACCCCATAATGGTCCATTATATCTGAAGCCCATGAAGACAAAGACAGTGACGCTTTATGAAGGCCCAGGGCCCAGAGCCGGTTTAAGGCCTGTAGACATAAACCAACATTAGTATGTAAACTTGTGTTGTAAGATAGAAAGAGCACAGACCGAGCCGGACACATTTATGAGCCGGCCTCGGGATTCTGTAAACCAGCGGGCGTTAACCCATGCATATAAGGGGACGACCCGGCGGCGGTTCAAGGACAACAGACAACAACTCGAGACTCAGGAAAGCGTATTCCCTCCCTGGTCATCGAAACCCAAGAAATTCCACAACAACTGGATTAGGCTTTTACCTTCACCGCAAGGGGCCGAACCAGCATAAACTCTCTACGTCCCTTGTCTGCTTTAACCCCTTTATGCTAACCCGTAGCGATGGCTCCACGACTAAGTCCTTTCCTTAGGACATCTGCCGTGAGAAAACCACGATAGTGGGTAAACGAATTTCTGTCGAGCAATTGATAATATTGAGCATAGTTATGAGAATATCTAGGTATGATCATGTATATAGGCATCACGTCCGTGACAAGTAGACCGAAACGATTCTGCATCTACTACTATTACTCCACACATCGACCGCTATCCAGCGTGCATCTAGAGTATTAAGTTCATAAGAACAGAGTAATGCTTTAAGTAAGATGACATGATGTAGAGGGACAAACTCATGCAATATGATATAAATCCCATCTTTTTATCCTCAATGGCAACAAATACAATACGTGTCGTTTCCCTTTCTGTCACTGGGATCGAGCACCGCAAGATTGAACCCAAAGCTCAGCACTTCTCCCATTGCAAGAAAGATCAATCTAGTAGGCCAAACCAAACTGATAATTCAAAGAGACTTGCAAAGATAACCAATCATACATAAAAGAATTCAGAGGAGATTCAAATATTGTTCATAGATAATCTTGATCATAAACCCACAATTCATCGGATCTCGACAAACACACCGCAAAAGAAGATTACATCGAATAGATCTCCAAGAAGATCGAGGAGAACTTTGTATTGAGATCCAAAGAGAGAGAAGAAGCCATCTAGCTAATAACTATGGACCCGAAGGTCTGAGGTAAACTACTCACACATCATCGGAGAGGCTATGGTGTTGATGTAGAAGCCCTCCATGATCAATGCCCCCTCCGGCGGAGCACCGGAAAATGCCCCAAGATGGGATCTTACGGGTACAGAAGGTTGCGGTGGTGGAAATAGGGTTTTGGCTCCGTGTCTGATGTTTCGAGGGTACATGGGTATACATAGGAGGAAGAAGTACGTCGGTGGAGCAACGACGGGCCCACGAGGGTGGAGGGCGCGCCTGGGGGAGGTGGGCGCGCCCCCTGCCTCGTGCCTTCCTCATTGATTGCTTGTAGCGACCAGACCTCAAATGGCCTGTGCTGCTGTGCACCAGTGTCATCCCTGGATCAGTAATGCTGACACGCACAGTACAAATGGAGGATTTATAACAGAGTAGCAATCACACACTTATTACATCGAATATCTCCAAAGAGATTAAGAATGATAAACATGGCTTAAGGCCATCTAATAACGATAACAGCGGAAGACTTGGAAGATAAGTGAGTCCATCAACTCCAGCGGCATCAGTGAGTATAAGACCACGACCTAAGGCGCCTTACTCGTCGTCTGAAAAGTTTGCAACATGAAACGTTGCAGCTTGAAAACGGGTCAGCACATAGAATATGCTGGCAATGTAACACATAGAGAGCAATGAACAATAATAATGCTATACTATATGCATATATGGCTGGTGGAAAGCTCTATGGTTACAGTTTTTGTGAAAAGCCAATTTTATCCTACTTCAAAGGAATAAATTTTATTTAACTATCATGGTGGTTGAAACATTGAGAAGGTACCTCCAATCAATCCCAATTAAGTATCATCATTAACCCAACAAAATTAATTATAAGTATCACGGTGATGAGATTCAAATGATAATCCAGGTACTAGATACTCAAGTTGTCCATAACCGGGGACACGGCTAATCATGATTAGTTTGTACACTCTGCGGAGGTTTGCGCACTTTTCCCCACAAGACTCGATCGCCTCCGCTTGATTCTCGCACTGCATGATGTTTGAGAAACGGATGACCGAGACACAGTCTTTCAGAAACAATCACTCTTTACTCTGGATGGACCGGTACACCTACTTTCCCCTACATATGCTAGTCCACCTCTTCAAGAGATCCTGTAACCTACTCAGCTATGCTAGAGCCCATAATAGCTTGCGGCTGCACACGGAAGTTTCTAGCATGAATAATCTTATGATCCCTTTGAGCCTGGGTGGCGGACCTTATACATACAGACAACACTGGGTTCTCCAGGTGCCTCAATCCACCCAGATGTGGTTTTAGTTGCCACCTTAAGTAAACCATTATTAACAATCTCACATCTGTCATGAATATCTCTCAAACCCAATCCACGTCTACGAGCATAGCATGGCAATAATAAAAGCAGCGTAGAAGTAACTCCCAAGGGTTTGATAAAGTAAAACAGGTAATAGGTACTACCTCAACTACTTCCCAATACCCACAGTTTATTTAGATCCTAACCATGCAATGTGTTTGAGGAAATAGATCTAATGCAATAAAACTGGGTATGAACGGAATATGGTCAAAGTGTTACTTGCCTTGCTGATGATCCGCAAAACCTAGCGATTCAAAGTCAAGCGGCACACTCCGGGTACTCTATCGCAAACAAACAAGCATACAATCAGTACTCATCTAATGCACAGGTAAAACTCGAATGAAAGATCCAACCAGAAAGTTCAACTTAAGAACTCCGGTTTGCAAAAAGAATCAACTCGAAAGAGCAACGAAAGTCAAACGGCGAAAGAAAGAAACTTCGTTTGCTAATCTGGATCTAGGTCAAATTTTACTGTAGCAAAAACTTGTTTGAGTAGGTTAAACGGAAAGAGAATTTCGAGACAAAACTCTAGGCGCTTGAATCGCCTGATTCGGATAAACGAGCGAGAAGTTAAACAGAATCGAAGATTCGATCAGAAATCGAATCTGAGAAAATAACGAGAAAATCCGACGAAAAAGAAAAACGGACGAACGGTTAAATAACGGACGTTCGTTAACAGAGAAAAACCGACGAACGCGTTCGTTAAAACGAACGGTTCGGTGAACGCTCGTAAAATAATAAAACCGAAAAAAACCGATCTAGGGTTTTTTTTAAAACAAAGGTTAGAAAAAAACCGGCAACGACGGGAATCGGGGCAGCGGCGGTACCTCGACGGCGGGCTCCGGCGAGGGGCTCCGGCGGGGGCGGGGCTTGGCGGCGGGGTGCGGGGCTCGGGGGTGCGGGGGCGGCGGCTCCCGGCGGCGGCGGCGGGGCAAACGGCGGCGGCAGCGGGGCGTGTTGCGGTGGCGGCGATGAGGGGCTCCGGCGGCGGCTCGTGGTGAGGAAAGAGAGGGGGGGCGGTATTTAAGGAGGGGGGGTGTGCGGCGGCTTGGGCAAGGGGGCACCCGAGGCGGCGGCGGCTCCCGTGCCCGGGACGGACTCCGGCGGCGAGCTCCCGTGCGGGAAGAGGAAGGCGCGAGGCGGGCCGTCGGCTGGGCCTTTGGCCCAGTCGGCGCGCGGGCGCTTTTTTTTTTAATAAGTTCCTCGGAAAATAATTCGTAGAAAAATAAATAAAAATCAGAAAAATATGAAATAATTTTTCCCCGTCTAGTTAGAAAATCTAGAATAGGGTGAACAGTTTTAAAATAAAAAATAAATATTTTGAAAACATGCAATATTTTTAATGCAATGAAAATTGCAAATAAATTCCAAATAAATTTCAAATAATGATTTTAACATTTTTCCTCCAGTATTTCAATTGTTTTGGAGAAGTCATATTTTCTCTTCTCATTTATTTAAAATGAAATATTTTTCCGGAGAGAAAAATAATTAAAACCACAATCCTCGTTGAAAAATCAAATTTGATAAATTCGAGAAAATCCCCAACTCTCTCCGAGGGTCCTTGAGTTGCTTAGGATTTATCGAGGATTTGTCAAAATGCAACAAAACATGATATGCAATGATGGTCTATGTATAACATTCCAAATTGAAAATTTGGGATGTTACATTGCTTTACGTAGATTCCAAGTCCTCTGGATCACGTTTGTTCCGAAAATCATGTTCTCGAAGGTTTCATTCCGTTTGGACTCCATTTGATATCCTTTTCCTTCGAAACACCATAATAGGCAAAATAACAGCAATTTGGGTTGGGCCTCCGGTTAATATGTTAGTCCCAAAAGTAATATAAAAGTGTATAATAAAGCCCATTAAACTTTCAAAGCAGAATATAATATAGCATGGAACAATAAAAAATTATAGATACGTTGGAGACGTATAACGCGGGGATGGCCCCGCTTTGTTTCTGTGTCTTCTAGGCGCCGCAAGCGCGAGAGGCTTCAAGCAGGTGACCATGGGTGAAGCGTGCAGTACACGCCTTCAGGTTCGCGCAAGCGATCCCCCTACCTGGCGCGCCAAAGATTTCACGGGAAACCACGACCACCTATGGGACCTGGAGGCCCCTTGCTGGTTTGGCAAGGGGGAGTCGTGTTGTACAAAGAGCAGTCGACCGTGTGGCAGCATGGTAGAGATCAGGTAGACATTTTTACCTAGGTTCGGGCCGCCGCAAGGCGTAAAACCCTACTCCTGCTTTGGTGGATTGATGATGGAAAGGTGGTAGTGGGGCGTAGTACACTTTCCCGGCAAGGGTTGCCTCAGGGCGGCAGTGGCTACGCGCATATGGGAGTGTGAGTTATCAAATCTTCTAACCCTTTCTATCATTGCCATGAGCCTCCTTTTATAGATCAAGGGGTTACCACAATGGCAAAGTAGTCATTATGCACTGATAAGATAGCAAACAGTGCTATCATACCTAACTGTGCGGGCTGACAAGGTGCATTAAATGCACCGCTCAATGTCACATCATTGGTTGCCCTGCATGGCTTGCCGGGCTATCTCGCCAGCTCCACGCCCGCTCGCTTGACATGTCGCGGGATGGGTGTCACCTGCAGGTATTTCCTGTAGGGAGAGGCTGCCATGTGGTGAATGGTTGCCACTTAGTCACCTCGCGGCTTAACACCGCACTGATTGACGACGTAGGTCGTGGCGGAGTAGTTGGTGAGGAGGTTCTGCCTCCGTGTGTCCCCGCAGGCCCTGCCGAGACATCTTGGACGTCTTCTTCTGGGGTGGCCTCGCCCCTTGCCGAGCTCGCCTGCCCAGCAAAGGATGCCCTTCTCTGGTTTGATCTTGGTCCCTCTGATCTGCACGTTGGTCCTTTGAAGATCTTGGTTCCTCGTATTCTGACTTGACCTTCACTTGTCCGTGCACGAGTGAGGGGAGAAATCCATACCCCTGTATATTTTCCCCGACACCCTTGTACAAAGCCAGGCGCAGACCCTGAGCAACAGAGAAATAAACGAAGCACTGGGAGCCCCCCGACAGAGTTGCAGGCATGCATGAGCATTGCATATGCATATAGATCAGGTCGCATCTTGCATTGTTCCCATCTGCGTGAAGCTGCAGGTTCCTACCGTGAACTTGGCTTCTACAAGGAGTTGGGGAGATGGACCAGCATTGCGATCTCTGGCAAGCCAAATAGATAAGTTCTACCTCTTGTCCATAAGTGTTCTGTAAGATGAAACTTGTGCATGAGAAAACCTCGCCGCTCTTTGAAACTTAGGTGCTCCCATCCTTGGCTGGAATGTTGCTTCAGCCAGGATGGTCGCAGTGGCCTTTGGTGAAAAGATGTTGGCGGGGGGGGGGGGGGTGGTCCCTTTATTTTTTGCCCGGTAGGCTCAGTTCTTCGGCAAAAAAATCAAAATGGTACCGGCAGGATAGCCTGCCGGGGAAAACTCTTTTATTTAAAATACAAAGGCATTCCACCTCTGCATAGACTTATACATGCACGGGTTCCCAGCAAGGTTCGTCTCTTTCATTAAACATGCTGATCATACAAGTACAAATCTTATAGAACACACACATGGACTCAAGAGATTACATTATTTGAATTAAAACTTTGCAAATGCCCACAGGTTTAAGATTGAAAAAAGATAAGTACCCCGTGATGTCTTTGCCCTTGTCCATCTCCTTCAGGAAGAGGTCGAGGAGGCCAGTGGCGGACCCAGCTGGGTATCGGCGCCTCCCCAGGATCAGGATGGCGCCGGTCCCCAGCAAGGAGGAAGAAACCGGAGGGCAGGCGCGGATGGTGACACTGCCAGAGGACCAAATGGGGGATACAGGGTCAACGGCAAGCACGACTCACCGGAACGGTCGTCCCCATTCTTGACGCGTCATGGGTTGCCGCCGCCATCCGCATCACTGCCATGCGAAAACCTCAGCACGACAGTCACACCAGACACCATGCTCTTTGGTTTATTCTACAAAGAGCATGGTCGTCCCCAACGGCCCTGACATCAGAAACCACCGCACGTTCCGAAGACGTGCATGAGAGTAAGAAGCCCTCCGGCGCGGCGAAAGGATGGCACCCATGGAGAGTCAGGTTCGCCTTCGTTGACGGCGAACCCTCTCCGTGACTCTTCCCCAGCGCCACCAGAGAAGGAAGAATGGGGAGCGACCGACTACCAAGCCCTGTGCCTACTCCAGGCCTCGGCATGGTGTTGCTCGCGTCCCCTCCCACTAGAATCAAGGCTATGGGTGACCGGACGATGAGCGCGCCGAAGTCGCCACCTCCTGTGATGTCACTGTGCCGCCCGAGTACCCCCAAGCACCAGCACCAACATTTGGCGACGCCAGCTCCAAACTGGAGCTC
Organism: Aegilops tauschii subsp. strangulata; assembly: GCF_002575655.3. Taxonomy (NCBI): domain Eukaryota; kingdom Viridiplantae; phylum Streptophyta; class Magnoliopsida; order Poales; family Poaceae; genus Aegilops; species Aegilops tauschii. Next base: position 161,591,390 of record NC_053038.3, read on the forward strand.
GGGGCCGGGCCCCAAGCTCTTCTCTCCAACATGACCAGCAAGGGGTAGAAGACAGGGAAGAAGGGATGCGGAGATGGATGGCTCAGATCTCCCTTCACCCCTCCTTATATAGGCATGCCGATGAGAGGAGATGCTCCCTCAACGAGCGACCACCGCTCTCCTCTGCCAATTCAACAAGGCCGGGCCCTCACCTTGATGCTCTCCCGCACCACGAGCCTCCGTTACCTACCCGCGCGATGCATGCAGCATACGTGGCTAAGGATAAGAGCGTGATGCGAAGAGTTAGTTGGCAGTTTCTACCCCGTGCGTTAAAGTCATTCACGGGCCATTACAGGAGCAGCCCCACCACGATTGGCTTTACACAATGCGCGGGACTGGAAATTGACTCAGATTTAAGGTTAATGTAGAAGCAAAGAAGACCCCGAGAGGCCAGCCTCTTTTGCACCCCTGCCCATGCACTATTTGGGGCCTACCCCGACGATGCTCGACAGCGCGTTCGGGGCAGGTCTGTGGGCTTCTGTCGGTGCAACAAACCATGTGTCCGTTGCCCAGACTGTGCACAGGCACGGGAGCAAGATTGCGGCACCAGGCCAGGCTAGAGTATAAGAGTCAAAGATCTTCGAAAGACCAACATGCAGATCAAGAGGACCAAGACCAAGCCAGAGAAGCAAGATACCACCAGGAGAAAAACCTCCCTTGCCGGGCAGGCGAGCCTGGCGAGGACGGGGCCGACCCCGGAAGAGAGCGTCCAAGACATCCCGGTAGGGCCTGGCGGGACTCGCTGAGGCAAAACCACCTCACCCAACCACTCCACCATGACTCACGTCGTTGATCAGTGCGGTGTCAAGCCGCAGAGTGATTAACTGGCAGTCATCCACCACATGGCGTCCTCTATCTACAAGACATACCTACAGACAACACCCGAGCTGCCATGTGTCAAGCGAGTAGGCGTGAAGCTGGCAAAACAGCCCGGCAAGCCTTGCCGGGCAAGCAACGATGTGACGTTGAGCAACACATTTAATGCGCCCTATCAGCCTGCGGAATTAGGTATTATAGCATTGTTTGCTATCTTATTAGTTCATAATGACTAGTTTGCCATTGTGGTGACCCCTTAATCAATAAAAGGAGGCCCATGGCAACCGTAGAAAGGTTAGAAGGTTGGAAACCCACACATTCATACGCGTAGCCACTATCGCCCTGAGGCAACCCTGCTGGGCAAGTGTACTACACTCCACCACCATTCTTCCACCATCAATCCACCAAACCAGGAGTAGGGTTTTACGCCTCAGCCCGAACCTGGGTAAAATTGCCCGCGTGATCTCTGCCGTGCTGCCCCACGTTCTTCTTCTCTTTGTGCAATGTGCCAAACCCCCCGCCGAACCAGCAAGGGACCTTTGGTCCCATAGGTGGCCCTGGTTTCCCGCACCAACTTCCCAACTGGCTGAGATCGATATGAAGAGCTAGAGCTTCACCGCCGACGAGCATGAGGTCGCTAGTGCCAGACTGACTAAGTCCTTTGACGATCTTATTGAGGCACTCAAGACATATCATGAAGACATAAGCGCCTCCTTTGCCAATGAGTACCAGCAATTCGCACGCGGTATCCTTTATGTAGTAACGCTCAACCTCGCTCACCGCAACCCTGGACTTGACCTCTCGAAGATCTTTAGGAAGCTGCTGGAGAACACAGATGTCACAACCGCTGACAAGATTGCACCGCCTCTTGCCGACAATTTCCTCAGGGTCCCCAGGATCTAGGGTGATCACCGCGACTAGGCTTATCGTTCTACCCATCGATGTGCTATCATACGAAAGATACAATTGTCCTTATGTTAGGCCCATGCAACCTTTGTGATGTAATATGACTTTAAGCAGGTGTATGAATGCATGCTATTCCCTCATTTCGCTTTTTCTTGTCTTTGTATAATTGGGTCCCCTACGCATGTCGGAAGCTTGCCGGGGCAAACACTGTCCGCCAGTGCTTTGGGGACGGATCCCTAGCGGTCTGCTGGCAGTATTGCCACCGGCAAGTTCTCCTACGATGTTTTGAATGCTGCGACTTAAATTTGTTCAGCGGATTCAAAACAAAGAAAGGTCGCGAGTGATCATGGTAAGGTTCCGTCGCATGCAGGTTCCATATACAAACACAAAATTGAACAAGGGAAATCGCAGAACGCAATAAATTAATCTTAAGTAAAAAAAAATTCAACTTAGCTTTCTCTGTAGTACTTCTTGCCGTGTTAAATGAATGCCAACACCGTTCAAGTGGATTCCTTCCACCATCTCCCCCAGGAAGCTTTGCACGTGGGGGACACTTTTACCCCTTTGATAATAATCAAAGAAGACAAAAGAATAGTTTCGCAAACCTTGATGGGTTGTTAGCAATCTCATACAAATGAATGTGTACCCGCAAGAAAATGTGTACTTATACATGATACATCTCCAACGTATCAATAATTTTGATTGTTCCATGTTGTTATATTACCATTCTTGGATGTTTTACAATAATTTTATAACAACTTTATATCATTTTTTGGGACTAACCTATTTACATAGTCCCCAGTGCCAGTTGCTGTTTTTTGCTTGTTTTTTTACTTCGCAGAAAATTAATACCAAACGTAGTCCAAACGCAGCAAAACTTTTTGGTGATTTTTCTAGACTAGAAGACACCTGTTGGGCCAAGAAAGTACCTCAGGGGACCTCCGAGGGGAGCACAACCCACCAGGCCTATGACCATGATTGGGGTGACAATGCTTCTTATGATCTTGAAAACTTATTTGAGCCTCATGAAGAATACGTTTCTGATAATAATGTTTGCAATATTATTGAAAGTTGGTTTGGAAGAGTGTTAACTTTAGGTAAAAGTAATCACACAAATTTGGAGAGTGTTCAATCTTATGATTTTTTTATGAAAGTGGGTTCTGAGAGGTCATGACTTTAGTTGATTTTGATCCCACTATTTGGGAAGAGTGTCAACTTTGCATGCATGTGGATCATAAAGAGAATATTTTATGTGATAGTTATATTGTTGAACTTGAATATGATCCCACATGTAATTATTATAAGAGAGGAAAATATGGTTGTAGAAATTTTCATGTTACTAAATTACCTCTCGTTATGTTGAGATTGCTATTGTTTCTTTTCGCTTCCTTGCATATGCTTGTTTTTGCTTGTCTTGATAATTTATTTTCTTATAAAATGCCTATGAATAGGAATAATGTTAGACTTAAATTTGTTTTCCACATGCTACATGATGCTCTCTTCATGTTTCAGTTACTATCATTCATGTGAGCATCATTAAAATTATCAATGCCTAGCTAGGCGTATAAAACAATAGCGCTTCTTGGGAGGCAACCCAACGAATAAAATTTATTTTTGTCTTTTTCTTTCCGTTCTTGAGTGTTTGCACAGTTATGCTACTGTTATGATTGTGTTTTTTTGTTTTAATTAGTGTTTGTGCCAAGCAAAGCCTTTGGGATCATGTTGGATGATAGTTGATTTGATCTTGCTGAAAAGCAGAAACAGTTATGCTCACGAAAATAATTCTAATTCTTAACAGAAGCGTGATCAAATACTGATTCATTTTGCAAAAGATTAATATACAAATTGCTCACGTTGTCCTAAATTTTCAGAACTTTTGGAGTTACAAAAGTATTCGAAATATTCAGATTCCTACAAACTGTTATGTTTTCGACAGATTCTGTTTTCTTTGTGTTGTGTGCTTGTTTGGATGATTCTATGGTTTCGTTTGAAGAGTTTTTGCCATAGAAAAGTTGGAATAGAGTAGATATAATGCAAAAATTAAATATGAATGGGTTTGCAACAGTACTTAAAGTAGTGATTTGCTTTCTTATACTAACGGATCTCATGAAGTTTTGTTGTGTTTTGTGTGATTAAAGTTTTCAAGTTTTGGGTGAGATCGCGATGGATGAAGGAATAAGGATTAGCAAAATGCTAAGCTTGGGGATGCCCGAGGCACCCCAAGATAATATTCAAGAAGTATCTAGCAACTAAGCTTGGGGATGCCCCCAAGTGGCATCCCCTCTTTCTTCTAACAACCATCGGTATTTTACTTGAAACTATATTTTTATTTGTCACATATTATGAGTTTTGCTTGGAGCGTCTTGTATGATATGAGTCTTTGTTTGTTTTTCTTTTTAATTTTTAATAAGCATCGTTGCTGTACACACCTATTTTTTAGAGCCAAATTATGCTATGCCTACTCCTATGCTTCACTTAAATTTTTTAGAGCCTTGGAATTGCTCTAGTGCTTCACTTATATATTTTTGAGCACAGTGTGCTTTGTTATCTTTGAAGAAATTCTCTCATGCTTCACTTAGATTAATTTGAGAGAAAGAAATATCATACTCATGTTCTTCACTTATATTTGTTTGAGCTGATTAAATGCAACATATGAAACTATTTCCAAAGTAGTAGATATCGAAGGAGGATACAATAAAAACATTCATGAAGATCATTGGACAAAATAAACTTGATTCTTTGTAATACTTTTGAGATATGATGATAGTGATATGTGAGTCATGTTGACGAGTAATCATGCTTTAGTAAGAATATTGGTGTTAAGGTTTGTGATTCCCTATGCAAGCACGAAAGTCAATTGTTATGCAATGAAATTGCATCCTACTTATGGTGCATTATTCGGTGTTAGTTATGCTTAGTGCTCGTTTATGATATTTTTCGTTTCTTGGTTGGATGCTTCTCAATCATTTGCTAGACTTCGTTTCCACTAAGTATGATCACTACATGTGGATCCAAAATCCTTAAACCAGTTTTGCCACATGAGTCCACTATACCTACCTATATCCGGTATTGTTTTGCCATTCTAAGCAAATTTGTATTTTCCATCTCTAATTTTCAAAATAAATTTCTCTTTTGTGTGCTCGTACCGCTCATGAAACGGTAGGGGGTGGCTGATATATTTCCATGCTAGATGTGTTATTCTCAAGATGAGTGTTTATTCACTTGTCATTGCACGAGAGAATACGACAAAGGTATTAGGGATGCCCAGTCCCGAAATGAAAAATGAATTTACTTTATGTTGTCAAATAATAAATTCCTTGGAAAGTGTTGGTATGGAAGGCATCTGTGGATACGGTTAGCCATGGAAAGTGAATGTATAGTGGAAAAAGGAATAAACTTTATTTTTTGTTTGCGAACCGCCTATGATATATCTAGCATGGAAAGTATTGGGAACTACTCGATCATTTTTGTCTACAGGAAAAGCATGGCACCCAAAATGTTTTTATCTCTATCTTTTTGGCTTTGAGCTCAGGCACCTCTACAAATACCTACTTTATGCAATTTTTATTTTTACTTGAGTCTCCATCTTCTCTTATAAAGCACCTACTAAGTGGCACTATGATCTTACTTGAGCATTGGGTGTAGGTAATATGCGAGTGTGTTTCATGAATGGATCAATGATTGAGCATAATGGGATGGGGATAACTTTCTTTAGTGTTGATATTTTGAAAGACATGGTTGCTTATTGATATGCTTGAGTATTGAAGTCCTCATGTCAAAACTAAACTATTGCTTTGAACCATATAAAGGTCCAAATGTCCATGCTACAAATAAAAGAATGTGTGACGAAAATATTAGGCAGCATTCCACATTAAAAATTCTATTTTTATCATTTACCTACTCGAGGACGAGCATGAATTAAGCTTGGGGATGCTGATACGTCTCCAACGTATCTATTAATTTTTATTGTTCCATGTTGTTATATTATCATTCTTGGATGTTTTAAAATCATTTTATAGCAACTTTATATCATTTTTTGGACTAACCTATTGACATAGTGCCCAATGCCAGTTGCTGTTTTTTGCTTGTTTTTTTACTTCGCAGAAAATCAATACCAAACGGAGTCCAAATGCAGCAAAACATTTTGGTGATTTTTTATGCACCAGAAGACAAATGTTGGGCCAACAAAGTACCCGAGGGGAGATCGGAGGGGAGCACAACCCACCAGGGCTCGCCTGGGGGCCCAGGCGCGCCGAGGTGGGTTGTGCCCACCTCGGTGGCCTCCCGCACCACCTCTTTGCTCTATAAATACCCCAATATTTCAGAAACCCTAGGGGAGTCGACGAAAATCTATTCCAGCTGCCGCAAGTTCCAGAACCACCAGATCCAATCTACACACCATCACGGCGGAGTTCATCATCCTTATTGGTGCCTCTCCGATGATGCATGAGTAGTTTATTGTAGACCTACAGGTCCGTAGTTAGTAGCTAGATGGCTTCCTCTCTCTCTTTTGATTCTCAATACAATGGTCTCTTGGAGATCTATTTGATGTAACTCTTTTTGCAGTGTGTTTGTTGGGATCCGATGAACATTGAGTTTATGATTAGATCTATGTTTTTATCCTTGAAAGTTATTTGAGTCTTTTGATCTCTTATATGCATGATTACTTATAGCCTCGTATTTCTTCTTCAAATCTTTGGTTTAGTTAGGTGAGCTAGGTTGATTTTCTTGCCATGGGAAGAGGTGCTTTGTGATGGGTTCGATCTTACGATGCTTGATCCAAGTGACAGAAGTGGAACCGACGCGTATGTGTCGTTGCTATTAAGGATAACAAGATGGGGTCTATTTCTACATAAATAGATCTTGTCTACATCATGTCATCATTCTTATTGCATTACTCCGATTCTCCATGAAGTTAATACACTAGATGCATGCCGGATAGCGGTTGATGTGTGGAGTAATAGTAGTAGATGCAGGCAGGAGTCGGTCTACTAATCTTGGACGTGATGCCTATATAATGATCATTGCCTGGATATCATCATGATTATTTGAAGTTCTATAAATTGCCCAACAGTAATTTGTTTACCTACCGTATGCTATTTTTCTCGAGAGAAGCCACTAGTGAAATCTACAGCCCCCGAGGTCTCTTCTTTATTATGTTTGTCTTCACGATCTATTTTTATTTGTTTTTATTTTCAGATCTATTAATCCAAAAGTACAAAAATACCTTGCTGCAATTTTTATTTATTTATTTTATCTCGTGTTCCCACGAGATCTATTTATCGAATCTACTACAATTTTACAAATCTTTTTACCCATGAGGGATTGACAACCCCTCTCTTATGTCGGGTTGCAAGTAATTGTTCTTTGTGTGCAGGAGCTGTTTACGTGGTGTTGCGTGGTTCTCCTACTGGTTCGATAACCTTGGTCTCATCACTGAGGGAAATACCTACCGTAGCTGTGCTCCATCATCCCTTACTCTTTGGGGAAATAACGACGTAGTTCAAGCCGCATCAATACGTGATGGACATGTACAGAGAATTGTGAAGCACCGAGAACCCTACCGGGGGGACACCCAATGAACTAGCTGTAGCACGCAAACGCGACCGGAATCCAACGCAATAAGGTGGTCACCTGTCAATGTTGGGTGTGGGCCCATCAATGACTGTGCTAATCTCGCGTATTGGTTTCCGGGGTAGGCTCCCACTTCCAGCATTGTTCAAAACTGGTGCGAGTACCTCCTCGTTCTCTCGCCCGACAGTGGCCATCCTGATTTTTACCATAGTCGTGCACCTGGAGAGGCCATCGACATTTTGTCGGGCTCAACAGTTCATCGTTCTTGTGGTAGCTACTGACATTGCTGTTGCCGGAGTTGCTGCTATGGAAAAATCCCTGGCTTGTGCCTGACCAAGCAGCATCGTGTCAGAGCCCTAGCTTTAGCTTTGCTTGTGGACTAGTCTTGGTTGCTGCATCATGTTTAAATTTTGCTTAAACTTGAAATAGGGGTGATCAATCCCTAGCACCCAAAAGAACTCAACTAGGTTCAACTTAAAAACATTTTCCATGAACCCAAATGCCCTTTAGAAAAGTTCATGATTTTTGTTAAAGGTGAAAACCTCTGCCAAAAATGATGCACCTATTTCTAGGCCATTCTGGATGTTTGAATTAAATCTTATTGTATTTGACTTTTGGGCATTTAAATACTATAAATAATTTAAATGTTCAAATAATGTTGGAACTATTTTTGGGCCACTGAAATAATTCAGCAAGTGTCCATGAATATTTTCAGGATTTTAGGAAATGCCTTGGTATTTTTCCTAAGCTCAAAACAGAGGCAAATAATTAGAAAACAAAAACAAATTAGAAAACAGAAGAGAGGGAGAGCTTACCTGGCCTCACCTGTGTAGCCACCAGAGGGGCCAGCCCACCACTGTAGCGGCCCAACCCACCGAGGGAAGAGCCGTCTTCCTCCTCCTGCCAGTAGGCAGAGGGGAAGCGTGGAGCGCGCGCGTGCGAACGCGGCCACCTCCTGCTTGCCACCGAGGCGCCCCCGACGCGTCTGGAGACGCCCCGTAGCCCCTCGCTTCTCTCCCTCACTCTCTGCCCTCTCTGCCTCGCTCCCCCTCGGACCCGAGAACGCCGGAGCGCGCCGCCGCAAAACACCGCGCCCACCGCCGTCCCTTTGCCCGTGGCCGTGACCCTAAGCTCTGCTCAGGCCCCAAGAACCCCCACGCCGAACCACTCAAGCCCGGATGACCCCAAGACGACGCTGCGGTTTTTCTTCCCCGTCCACGGCCGCCGGATGCAGTTGCCCGATTCACCGTCTTCAACGCGTCCCCGAGCCCGCTTCGACGCCCCCTGCAACCTCTGTGAGCTCCTCTTCCTCCCGCCTCTTTCTAATAGCTCGTTCCCGCCCCCTAGCAAGCCTTCTGCCATGGTCGTGAGCTCGCCGTCGCCATGACCGACGAGCTCGTCGTTGCCGAGCCCCCCCCCCAGACCTGCGCCTCTGTTCATCTTGCTCCTCGCGTGCCGTAGATGCCGCCCAGCTACCCAGTTCGCTTGTTTGCAAGCTACAGCGACGCGTCCGTGCCCCACCGAGCACCGCCGCCGCCAAAGCTCGCCGCCGGCATGAATTCCGGTGACTCCACGACCTCCCACTCGGCCCTTTGGATGCGCGCGAGGAAGGCCTTCCTCCTGGTGCCCTCAGCACCTCGAACCGTCGCCTCCGCCGTCAGCCGTGGTCGTCGTCGGCTAACTCCGGCTGTGCCGACGTGGCCCAGCCATTAGTAGCTAATTAGGCCACTAATTACCCTCCCCTAGGCCACTGACACGTGGGCCCCGCTAACAGTTTTAGTTTAGGTTAATTAACTCTGTTAGTTACGTGAGTCAATGACATATGGGTCCCACTGTCAGGTTTGACTTTGGTTAGGCGCTGTTGACCAGCTGACGTCATAGTGACGCAGTGCTGACGCAATAACTCATTTTCTGGATTTAAAATAATTCAGAAAATTCCAGAAAATAGTATAAACTTCTAAAATTCATGGAAAATAAACCGTAACTCCAAATGAAAAGATTTATATATGAAAAATGATCAGAAAAATCCAATCTATCCATCTGTACCATTTTCATGCATGTTAGAACAACTTATGGCTGCTGTTTAGACCAAATCATATAAATGGCATTTAAACCCTCACATATGAAGTTTGAATTTGAACCTAAGGTTCAAACCAACTCCATCTAATATGTTGCTAGTTGCATTAGCTTAAAACACATCATATTGACATGTCATGATCATGCATCATATTGTGCATTGCATTGATTGTGTTTTGCTTCTCAGTTGCCGGTATTGTCCCCTCTCGATAGCCGTGATTCCGACGATGAGTTCGATGACACCGATGAAGAACTATAATATCTTCAGAAGTGCCAGGCAAGCAAACCCCCTTGTTCATTCCGATACAATCCCACTCTCTCGCTCCTGCTCTCTTTTACTACATTAGGACAACAACGATTCAACTGTTACATGCTGCGGTAGTTGAACCCCTTATCCTCTGCATGACCTGTCATTGCCACAGTAAATAGATGAAACCCACTAGCATGAGTAGGAGTTGTTTGAGCCCTGATGTCCCTACGCGTTCATGATTGTTTGTCATGCCTGCTATGCTTAGAGTTGTGTCAGGTCTGATTCATCGGGGATGAATTGGAATGGTGATGAACATGTCCTACTGTGTGTGAGCTAAGTGTGTGAACACGATTTGTTAAAGGTAGCGGTGAGAGGCCATGTAGGAGTACATGGTGGGTTGTCTCATTGAAGCCGTCCTCAGGAACTGAGTTCTGTGTTTGTGATCCATGATACAGTTACTACCACGCATTGGGCCCGAAACCAATGGACCCTCTCGGCTTCTTAATCACCCTTGTCCTCTGTCCAGGAGTTGCAAGTAGTTTCTGGTGTTTGTAGTATGCTGGAGGCCGTGGACAGCGCTGACCGAGGGGTGGGCTGTGATGCGGTAGGCACGTGGCACGGTGTACCGGGCGCCCGTTTGGTGTCTCGGGAACCCTGCACACATCGTTCGGGCCCGTATGTGGAAACCTCGGCCGGACTCCCTGCGGATGGAACCTGAATAGGCGATAAACCTGGACTAGAGACTTGAGCGTTTAGGTAGGCTGTGGCCGACACCCTCGCTGGGCTTCCGCTTGAAGGTTGCCGAGTACATGCTGTGTAAACGGCGGTAAGTGGTGAGAGCGTTGGTGACGAAGTACACCCCTGTAGGGTTAACATCATCTATTCGAATAGCCGTGTCCGCGGTAAAGGACATCTGGGTTGCCTATAACAGTTCATAGACAAGTGAAAGTGGATACTCTAAAATGCGCAAGATAAGTGTGAGTGCTATGGATGGCGTTCTCGTAGGGAGACGGGAGCGGATCCATAGTGGAGTATTGATATGGTGAATATGTGGACTCGTGTGCGCCACCTCTAAAGAGTTACTTGCAGTCGTAGCTAGGATAGCCACCGAGTCAAAGCTGGCTTGCGGAAGTTAAACTCCACCACCCCCTTTGTTGATACCGATGCATATGTAGCTATTTCTGATGTAAGTCTTGCTGGGTACATTTGTACTCACGTTTGCTTATTTAATGTTTTGCAGAGAGACGTCAGTCTCGCTAGTAGTTCCGTGTGGACTTCGACGTTTAGCTTGATACCTCAGCTACGATCTTGTGCCCTCGGCAGGATCTGGTAGATAGTCAGGCTTCTCAGCCTTTTTCATTTGTAGTTGTCTGTACTCAGACAAGTTAAGCTTCCGCATGTGCTTGTTGCTTGTATGCTCTGAATGTTGGGTCATGAGGCCCATGTTTGTAACATCTGGCTCTTCGAAGCCTAATGAATAAATACTCTGAGTCGTAGAGTCTTGTTGTGATGCCATGTTGTATTTGCACATATCGAGCATATTGTGTGTATGATTGAAATGCTTGGTATGTGTGGGATCCGACAACCTAGTTGTGTATCCTTGGTAGCCTCTCTTGTGGGGAAATGTAGTCTTGTGCTCCATGAGCCATAGTAGTCCGCTACAGCCCGGTTCACCGGAGTCCTGCTAGCCCAGCACTACTGCTCCGGAACACTTGACTGGCCGGCATGTGATTCACTTCGTTCCTGTGTCTGTCCCTTCGGGGAAATGTCACGCGGTGACATCCGGAGTCCTGCCTAGCCTGTTACAGCCCGGGTTCCCGGAGTCCTGTTAGCCCAGTGCTACAGCCCGGATTCACACGCTGCTGACCGACACGTTCGATGTTGATTCATGTATGCCTGTCCCCATACGTTAGTGCCGCTTTGGGTTCACGACTAGCCATGTCGGCCCGGGTTCTCTGTCATATGGATGCTAGCGACACTGTCATATACGTGAGCCAAAAGGCGCAAACGGTCCCTGGCCATGGTAAGGCGACACCCGTGGGACTAACGTGCGTGAGGCCACAAAGTGATATGAGGTGTTACAGGCTAGATCGGTGTGACTTAGAATCGGGGTCCTGACAGCGTTGGTATCAGAGCCTGACTGCCTGTAGGATTACCAAGCCAAACTGGTCGAAGTTGAGTCTAGAAATGCTTTAGTTATATAAGGGAATTGATTGTGGGAGGGAACGTAGGGCTCTTTTTACTCCTTTACCTTATGCCCTTCTGATCTGAGTCACCCTCTTCTCTTCTACGGGGATTAAGAACTAGGCCTTCTCATCTTTCTATTAGGATCACGTGTTACTAATCCGTAGACTCATAGGATTGTTGGATTCAAGCCCCTGTTTAGTTTCGACTACATTCAGTATGTTGTCAGTTGAACGAGAACCTTGATATGATGTTGTTAAGTGACTATGCAAATCCTTGTGAATGTCTCAAATCTTTTTCTGAGCATTTACAGCCGTTATGCTGTCCGAATCATCCCAGGTTTCTAAACCATCTGATGCATTTGCAAAATCTTTTCCCTCTGGTTTTGTTGTTCTTTTAGGCCAGGTTAATCACACTAATTGCTGAGTTGAGGTATTCTATTGCCTCGGCATATATGTTGGAGTTATTATTACGACCCTAGGTGTCTTAGAAGATTACCTAGTAAACTAGCTATGTTTTGTGTTCCCGGTGTGATGATTCTGGCCATCATTCTCGAAAGCATCCCGTGATGCCATTTAGTTAGTAGGTATTCTACTCCTGGGTTTTGAACCCGAGATTCACCCTACTTCATGTTGTTAGTATTTGCTAGTTCCCTTAAGATATTAGTAACCTTTGCGATAGTCTTCGAGGTCCGTGGTATTTCCTTCTTCCAAATACCATGAACCATTATGGCAGAAGTTCTTTTAACCAAAAGATCACAACCAGGGCGCTCTTGAGGAGTACTCCATTCATATTGTGACTCTGCCAGTCCTTCCTCCTCTGCATGGGTTGTCCGGAAGAAATATGTTGAAATTGCTCGACATTCTAATCCATGCATCCACAACTCAGGAAAACATATGTTCCTTTGGGTTGTCCCTCCTTAGTTATTTTCTGGCCCTCGTCTATCAATTGATAGTCAGGAGTAATTGTGCATTTGTGTTATCGATGCCTATTATTCTTGTGGTCTGTCAAGCCATTCTAATCCGGAATGACTAGGAGAAACAAACTCCAGTACCTCGTCCCTCTCTGGGATTGGGTCAAAGTAGTTGTATTCCGCAGATCAAATGCCTAACCAGCTTTTGTTCTGTTCTACCCTGGAGTGTTACCATCTTTATGTCAAGAATGTCATGAGAATTGCACCACCTCTTATGAATTCTTGACGTAGTGATACTCCTCTCCATCATCACTCATTTCTTGGTCCCGTGTTGTTGCAACCGGAATGCCGACAAGTGAACTATGATGTGTGAAATCAATACTCCTAGCAACTCAGTTGCTTGGTAGTTAAAGGACAATAATTTCATCCTTAGCGTGTTGGTTACTGAATCATATCCTAAGGTTGATCGTGCTACCTAGTCCTTATTTCCGGTGCACTCTTCGATCAATGAGTTAGGATTATTTAATCCCTTGCTTATTTGATCATATCATCTTGCTCTGAAAGGCAAGATTGTTCTCGAGCCTAGTAACATATCGGTGGTACGTGATTTTCCGAATATCTTCTCGGGAGTATCACCAGGTTGTCACCTGACCGCTATGATGAATTCGTGATCAAGTTTGTTTCCTGTAAACCACCCCTTCTCCAAAAATCCGTGTTGGATACCCCTGAGCTAGTTGGTCAAGCTAAACAACAACTTGGAGAGTTGGAAGATAAAAGCTTGCCAGCTTAGTTCATTTCAAGGGATATATTTGCGTGTGTTGAAGATAGATGATATCTTCATCGTTTGGTCCCTGTGATCAGTTGTTGGACCTATTGTTGTATCAAGACTTTGATTTGAGTATGGGCTATCATCAAATCAAACAGAACCAACGATGTTCATAATGTTGTCTTACTCGTGGTTGATCCCTCAAGCATACACCATTATATCTTTTGGGTCTGACCAATGCTATCACTTGTTCACATAATTATGGAATTCCATCTCCATGGAAACCTGGATGAATTGTTGTTGAGCCCATCAGCAACACTGCTACCTTCTCCATGACTCGTGTTGAACATCCAGCTAGTATTGGAAACTTTATAAGCATTATCTTCGTGTTCCGTTCATGAAGCATATGTTTAGATGAAAGTAGTGACTTCCTCTAATTCACGTGCATCTGATGCAAGTTGCCGTTGTGGATTTGAGAATGTCAATGTTGCCTCTTTTGGAATCATCCCAAGTCAGTTATGCACGTGCGAAGTATTCCGTGGTCTGTTAGACTGATCATCTCCATTCCATATGAATTCTCTAGCACACTAAGCCACTGATTGATTTGTTCAAGGAAAAGGAGTTGTTGTGCAAATCCTAGGTCATGCACAAGACTTCGTTACCCTAGATGATGGTTCCCCACCTGAACTCGGTAGTGTTTTATCATAAGACTACTATGTGGTCATGCTTGTCTGGGACAGTGTGTTCACATGTGTTTGTAACAGAACCAGCTCATGTTTCGGAGCTTGCTATCGTAGTTCATCCCCTGAGAATCTCGCAACGTCATCTCGTCGATTTGTGTTGCAAACTTTCATTTTCCTTCTAGACTTGATGAGTCTGGAATATCCTGACACCAACCAGATCTGAATCTCGGGCAGATATGATGGTTGGAACATTTTCCAAGAATTATAATATTGGTCTCTCGATAACCGGTAAAGTGGATGTCGTGGCCAACACACCCAGCCGGAAGACCTATTATGGTAGTATCTTGATTGAGTAAGTTGGCCACCTCCCCATAAGGATTTCTTAGGATTTATTCCACTAGTTATTCCTTATGGATTCCTGCGCTCCCGAAGTCCGACCTACTACTTGATGTTCAAGATACCAAACCACATCTAATGGGTTACGCTAGAACATCAAGGAGAACATCAGAAGCGGAGTGCTAAATGTCTCTCGGTCGATCATCCAGATTTTGCTCCCTTGGCTTCGCTAAGGTGAAATCTGAGAAAGTGTTGTCCTCCTTTGCACCTGCATCCTCCATCACCATTCATCATGGTAGTATGATGTGTTGCCAGGATCCTCGACACGGATGTTGGTAAAACCTTGATGAATATGGAAATGCTCAAGTTCTTGAGAGCACGCACAAGCACTAGGTGTTATCATCGGCACTAACTGGAATTGCTCCCAGTTTCCTTCGGTTATGCTAAACCTTTCAAACAGTAGATTCACTCTCTACTGTCGAGTTTCTCCCCAGTTACTAGAATCATTCCTAGCATTTGCATTTTTTGTTCCCAGCTTGCATCGTCATTGTGCCATCCTACCTTGGATTACCCTTCCCAGTAATTACTGATAAGGACCATCTTCAAAAGTGGTCCCACCAGGGGTTCCGACCATTTCCGGTGATAAGCAAATCACCCCTTGTGTTGTCATTCAACAAGGTAGTCCACATCGTCCATCCTAGCCCGAGTGTGTCGTTCTCCCGAACTCCCTCGAACGATCGTTTGTGATTGCCTTAGGCTGGCATAAAGAGTTTCAATGATATTTGTATCAAAAGTAATTCTTTTGCCGCTTAAGGGAATAACTCTATGAGTCACCTTCCCCAAGGTGCCCCGTTATGGGATCATGGCTATTTTTCCTCGCTACTTTGAAACCCTCGTCAAATTGTTTCTTCCGTCCCTCCTGGTGCATGTTTTGCCTCTCAGCTCGAGAGATGTTTCAATGCCTCCCTCCATGAGTTGATCCTGAGTTGTTCGATATTCGAGAAGATTGATCCTTTTAGAGTTTTCCCTTTCCTCTTGTTGTCTTGTCGGTTGGAGTTCTTAGAGCAAGACATCGAGACAAAGTTGGTGATCGAATCAATGTTCTTATGAAGTGCATCTGGATCGTGAAGATTGTGTTAGCTTTGTGTCCCCTCTATTTTCTTACCTCACGTCCTGAATCTCGGGACGAGATTCTTGTTTAGTGGGGGTGAGCTGTCACAGCCCTAGCTTTAGCTTTGCTTGTGGACTAGTCTTGGTTGCTGCATCATGTTTAAATTTTGCTTAAACTTGAAATAGGGGTGATCAATCCCTAGCACCCAAAAGAACTCAACTAGGTTCAACTTAAAAACATTTTCCATGAACCCAAATGCCCTTTAGAAAAGTTCATGATTTTTGTTAAAGGTGAAAACCTCTGCCAAAAATGATGCACCTATTTCTAGGCCATTCTGGATTTTTGAATTAAATCTTATTGTATTTGACTTTTGGGCATTTAAATACTATAAATAATTTAAATGTTCAAATAATGTTGGAACTATGTTTGGGCCACTGAAATAATTCAGCAAGTGTCCATGAATATTTTCAGGATTTTAGGAAATGCCTTGGTATTTTTCCTAAGCTCAAAACAGAGGCAAATAATTAGAAAACAAAAACAAATTAGAAAACAGAAGAGAGGGAGAGCTTAACTGGCCTCACCTGTGTAGCCACCAGAGGGGCCAGCCCACCACTGTAGCGGCCCAGCCCACCGAGGGCAGAGCCGTCTTCCTCCTCTTGCTAGTAGGCAGAGGGGAAGCGTGGAGCGCGCGCGTGCGAACGCGGCCACCTCCTGCTTGCCACCGAGGCGCCCCCGACGCGTCTGGAGACGCCCCGCAGCCCCTCGCTTCTCTCCCTCACTCTCTGCCCTCTCTGCCTCGCTCCCCCTCGGACCCGAGAACGCCAAAGCGCGCCGCCGCAAAACACCGCGCCCACCGCCGTCCCTTTGCCCGTGGCTGTGACCCTAAGGTCTGCTCAGGCCCCAAGAACCCCCACGCCGGACCACTCAAGCCCGGATGACCCCAAGACGACGCTGCAGTTTGTCTTCCCTGTCCACGGCCGCCAGATGCAGTTGCCCGATTCACCGTCTTCAACGCGTCCCCGAGCCCGCTTCAACGCCCCCTGCAACCTCCGTGAGCTCCTCTTCCTCCCGCCTCTTTCTAATAGCTCGTTCCCGCCCCCTAGCAAGCCTTCTTCCATGGCCGTGAGCTCGCCGTCGCCATGACCGACGAGCTCGTCGTTGCCGAGCCCCCCTGACCTGCGCCTCTGTTCATCTTGCTCCTCGCGTGCCATAGATGCCGCCCAGCTACCCAGTTCGCTCGTTTGCAAGCTGCAGCGACGCGCCCGTGCCCCACCGAGCACCGCCGCCGCCAAAGCTCACCGCCGGCATGAATTCCGGTGACTCCACGACCTCCCACTTGGCCCTTTGGATGCGCGCGAGGAAGGGCTTCCTCCTGGTGCCCTCAGCACATCGAACCGTCGCCTGTGGCGCAACTCCGGCAGACCTCCGCCGTCAGCCGTGGTCGTCGTCGGCTAACTCCGGCTGTGCCGACATGGCCCAGCCATTAGCAGCTAATTAGGCCACTAATTACCCTCCCCTAGGCCACTGACACGTGGGCCCCGCTAACAGTTTTAGTTTAGGTTAATTAACTCTGTTAGTTACCTGAGTCAATGACATATGGGTCCCACTATCAGGTTTGACTCTGGTTAGGCGCTGTTGACCAGCTGACGTCACAGTGACGCAGTGCTGACGCAATAACTCATTTTCTGGATTTAAAATAATTCAGAAAATTACAGAAAATAGTATAAACTTCTAAAATTCATAGAAAATAAACCGTAACTCCAAATGAAAAGATTTATATATAAAAAATGATCAAAAAAATCCAATCTATCCATCTGTACCATTTTCATGCATGTTAGAACAACTTATGGCTGCTGTTTAGACCAAATCATATAAATGGCATTTAAACCCTCACATATGAAGTTTGAATTTGAACCTAAGGTTCAAACCAACTCCATCTAATATGTTGCTAGTTGCATTAGCTTAAAACACATCATATTGACATGTCATGATCATGCATCATATTGTGCATTGCATTGATTGTGTTTTGCTTCTCAGTTGCCGGTATTGTCCCCTCTCGATAGCCGTGATTCCGACGATGAGTTCGATGACACCGATGAAGAACTATAATATCTTCAGAAGTGCCAGGCAAGCAAACCCCCTTGTTCATTCCGATACAATCCCACTCTCTCGCTCCTGCTCTCTTTTACTACATTAGGGCAACAACGATTCAACTGTTACATGCTGCGGTAGTTGAACCCCTTATCCTCTGCATGACCTGTCATTGCCACAGTAAATAGATGAAACCCACTAGCATGAGTAGGAGTTGTTTGAGCCCTGATGTGCCTACGCGTTCATGATTGTTTGTCATGCCTGCTATGCTTAGAGTTGTGTCAGGTCTGATTCATCGGGGATGAATTGGAATGGTGATGAACATGTCCTACTGTGTGTGAGCTAAGTGTGTGAACACGATTTGGTAAAGGTAGCGGTGAGAGGCCATGTAGGAGTACATGGTGGGTTGTCTCATTGAAGCCGTCCTCAGGAACTGAGTTCTGTGTTTGTGATCCATGATACAGTTACTACCACGCATTGGGCCCGAAACTAATGGACCCTCTTGGCTTCTTAATCACCCTTGTCCTCTGTCCAGGAGTTGCAAGTAGTTTCTGGTGTTTGTAGTATGCTGGAGGCCGTGGACAGCGCTGACCGAGGGGTGGGCTGTGATGCGGTAGGCACGTGGCACGGTGTACCGGGCGCCCGTTTGGTGTCTCGGGAACCCTGCACACATCGTTTGGGCCCGTATGTGGAAACCTCGGCCGGACTCCCTGCGGATGGAACCTGAATAGGCGATAAACCTGGACTAGAGACTTGAGCGTTTAGGTAGGCTGTGGCCGACACCCTCGCTGGGCTTCCGCTTGAAGGTTGCCGAGTACATGCTATGCAAACGGCGGTAAGTGGTGAGAGCGTGTGTGACGAAGTACACCCCTGCAGGGTTAACATCATCTATTCGAATAGCCGTGTCCGCGATAAAGGACTTCTGGGTTGCCTATAACAGTTCATAGACAAGTGAAAGTGGATACTCTAAAATGCGCAAGATAAGCGTGAGTGCTATGGATGGCGTTCTCGTAGGGAGACGGGAGCAGATCCATAGTGGAGTATTGATATGGTGAATATGTGGACTCGTGTGCGCCACCTCTAAAGAGTTACTTGCAGTCGTAGCTAGGATAGCCACCGAGTCAAAGCTGGCTTGCGGCAGTTAAACTCCACCACCCCCTTTGTTGATACCGATGCATAAGTAGCTAGTTCTGATGTAAGTCTTGCTGGGTACATTTGTACTCACGTTTGCTTATTTTATGTTTTGCAGAGAGACGTCAGTCTCGCTAGTAGTTCCGTGTGGACTTCGACGTTTAGCTTGATATCTCAGCTACGATTTTGTGCCCTCGGCAGGATCTGGTAGATAGTCAGGCTTCTCAGCCTTTTTCATTTGTAGTTGTCTGTACTCAGACAAGTTAAGCTTCCGCATGTGCTTGTTGCTTGTATGCTCTGAATGTTGGGTCATGAGACCCATGTTTGTAATATCTGGCTCTTCGGAGCCTAATGAATAAATACTCTGAGTCGTAGAGTCTTGTTGTGATGCCATGTTGTATTTGCACATATCGAGCATATTGTGTGTATGATTGAAATGCTTGGTATGTGTGGGATCCGACAACCTAGTTGTGTATCCTTGGTAGCCTCTCTTGGGGGGAAATGTAGTCTTGTGCTCCATGAGCCATAGTAGTCCGCTACAGCCCGGTTCACCGGAGTCCTGCTAGCCCAGCACTACTGCTCCGGAACACTTGACTGGCCGGCATGTGATTCACTTCGTTCCTGTGTCTGTCCCTTCGGGGAAATGTCACGCGGTGACATCCGGAGTCCTGCCTAGCCTGCTACAGCCCGGGTTCCCGGAGTCCTGTTAGCCCAGTGCTACAGCCCGGATTCACACGCTGCCGACCGACACGTTCGATGTTGATTCATGTATGCCTGTCCCCATACGTTAGTGGCGCTTTGGGTTCACGACTAGCCATGTCGGCCCGGGTTCTCTGTCATATGGATGCTAGCGACACTGTCATATACGTGAGCCAAAAGGCGCAAACGTTCCTGGGCCATGGTAAGGCGACACCCGTGGGACTACCGTGTGTGAGGCCGCAAAGTGATATGAGGTGTTACAGGCTAGATCGGTGTGACTTAGAATCGGGGTCCTGACACATCGCCCCGGCGGTTGCGTTCATCGGTGCGTCAGGAAGGTGGATGTTGTGTGTCCGCGCCGCCTGTGCCGTTGTTACCGTTGTTGCTGGAAGGTCATGGAAGGCGACCGCCTCCAGCGCCTCCTCCGCCCGTTCCCGCCGCAGTGGGCGCAGCGACCGCGCCACCTGCACTGGTCGTGCCTCCCACGACATTCGCGCTGTCCGCAGTGCTGGTGCCGCCTGCACCGCCTGTGGGCGTGTGTGTAAGGAGCTTGGACATGGAAGGCTTTATCGCCATGGGGCCCTTCTTCTTCGGCTCCATGTATGATGAAGATGATGATAAAACTCAATGAAGTTGACACGCAGTCTGCTAACCAGGTTCAAGCCGGCAATCCCCCTACTTGGCGCGCTAAAGATGTCGACGTGGATCGACTATCTATGGGAAGGTTTAGCCGCTTTGTGGTTCGGTGAGGGGATTGCACAAAACGCAAAGAGCAGGTACAACAGAAAGCACAAGGATTTTACCCAGGTTTGGGACACCTCTGAGGTGTAACACCCTACTCATGCTTTTGGTGTATTGAGAATGTGTGGAGCACAAGTACACGGAGCACTCTCCCCCGACAATTCACTAGGAGAAGGCAACTACTCGAGTAAGTGTGCGTGTGTTTTGAATGGGTTCGAGCCCTTGTAAAGGTTGCCATGGCCCTCCTTTTATAGCTCAAGGGGTTACCACAGAGATAAAAAGGTAATTGCACAATGATTTGATACCATACAATGATATCATACCTAACTCTGCTAGTTAGGAAAAAAAGCATTTAATGTATCACTAAGTGTCATGAGGAGGAGAAGCCCCGACAAGGCTGTAGCACCGCTTGCCCAGCTAACTCCTATTAGCTTGATAGGCCATTTGGACAGGTGTCAATAAAGGTAAATTTCTCTCTAGCATGCTCACACGTGTCGGCAAACTCCACCTTGCTGCCTACCGGTTCGACACCTCACCGAGCGGCCACCGGGGTTCGCTAGCCATGGGGCTTGCCGGGCATTCGTCTTGCCGGCTCGATCTTGCTGGCAATGGCTGCTTCCAGTGTTCCTCTTGATGCTTATCTTATTATATTCCTTGGTCTTCTTGATGCACTCCTCGATTCCAGGCTTGCCTCCAGCAAGACCCCTTGTCGGGAGTGCTGCCACTGTCTGTGCATAAGTCTGAGGTACTAAGGACCCTATTCTTCGTGCACCGACATCAGCGGGCTGTAGGAGCACCCACATCTCCGGGGTCAGGTCCTGCCCAAGAAGCGGGTGTCCAAAAGAAAACTGGTGAACCCCGTGGACTACTGAAAAAGTCAAAGGAACGAAGGTTAGGGACAAGACTCGACCTCTCCTTCCCATTTTCGCCCAAATTAGGCTGAAAGAAAATACCTCTTTGGGAGGGGCCGCGCGGCTGAAAGAGCCCTACTGCGACCTTCATGGACACCTTATCAGCCACCAACCCTAGGAAGGCGACGGTGAACCTCCTCCTCTTGTAGGTCGCTGGAGGAGGTCCGACTGGGTCGGTCGGTCCGCAATAATCACTCAGCAGCCCACTACGAGCCTGCAAAGGGAAGACTCGATGCTCTACATAGGTTTTGTGCGATATGGAGACCAGTCAGGCCATTGTCCTTCAAAGGACGCCGTCGCCTTCATCAACACCCCCAAGAGTTCAGGCGCAGCGGGGGCTTGCCAGAGAAGGCTGGCAAGTCAGCCTCAAGCCCGAACGCATATGCCCACCTCTTATGCCAGGCCCCCATCGACCTAGGAATGTTCATGAGGAGGAATGGGGAGTGAGGGTGCAGCTGAATGCTAACCTCGGCAATGTCACGACAGGAGCTGCCGCTCTTCTAACCCTTGACACAAAAAAGTGTCGGAAGAGGTCAAAATGGGGGTAGCCCCGAGAAAGCACTCATAGAACATAATGAAGTTCGCGACGTGAAGAATGTTGGTGGGTTGAGGAGGTGGAGCTGAATGCCAAGGAAAAAGAGGATCCCTCGCACGAAGGGATGCAGAGGGAAACCGAGGCCTCACAGAAAAACGTCGAGATGGAGGACATGCGCACGGGCGCCGGGAATTCCTCTATAGAAAGAGGAATCTGATATTTGAGGTTGGATGGGAACAACCCCTCTGCCTTCAGCTTCAGGATGTCTCCATCCGATATTATGGAGCAAGTCCAGCGGCTTGTGAAGATTTCAGTGCTGGGTTGTGGCTCAGCGACGGCGCCGAATTTTTCCGCCTTCAGCTTCTTCTCCGCCTTCCTGGTCACACGAACGCTGCTGGCCCCGGTTAAGGACCCCAAATGGCTCATCTCCCATCTCACAGGGGAGGAAATGGCAAGCCGAAGACGATGAACGTTGCTATGGCTGCGGAGCGGAGATGCAAGGAACCAGAAGCAGGAGGAAGCAGAGACGAGAGGAAGCGGGTGAAGGTGAAATGACACTTGTTTACCTTACCACTCTTATGACCCACCACGGGCGAGCCGGGAATCAAAGCGGCCCTGTGCGCCACGTATTCCACACGACTACAGGATGGTCCAAATGCGGCAGTCCAATCAGAGACCCTTCAACGAAACCGTGTGTGATGCATTAGTTGCAAACAGTGGTGTAAGAAAACTGTCAAAGATGAGACAAACTGTTTGCAATGGCGCATACATCAAACATGATTCAGATTAGAGCTGCGTGCGCTATGCGTGGCATACGGTTAATCCATACGAATTGTTTGTGACAATCCAGAACAATAGAAACGGTTAGCCAGATGAGGGTGTGTGCGATATACATCATACAGTTCCCTCGGGTGAACTGTCTGTGATTAGGCAGCATAATAGAAACGGTTAGCCAGATCAAGGTGTGAGCGATGGAGGGGACAATGTTGTGATGCGTGGTGAACTGCCTGTTGTCGTCGTCGGCCGCTGGGAGCACCATTGGAGCCACGGGGGGCACCATTGGAACTGCTAGATGTCCTCTCTATATATGTCTTCGTGGGTGTGCTTATTTTGTCGTGTGGCGCGAGATACGAAGATAAATGGCCGCGGTAATAAATGGGGTCGGGCGGCCTGGATTCTCGGCACTTTTGCATGGCAGTTTTTGCAGTGGGTAACTGCATCGTAGCACCGCACCCGGTTCACCCTCATGCATCATGGCAGTACGAACGTACGTGATCATGCGACGACCGTGGCCCCCACCAGGAGTGGCGTGACCAGCCTCGTGAGGACTACTGGCAAGGCCAGCCTCGCGAGGGCGCCTGGAGAGATCAGCCTCACGAGGACCGCCCTCAGGTCAACACCGGACTTCCTCAGCTGCCACCTCCACCGAGGAGGAACGAAGACCACCACCAGGACGAGGGGGCTGGGGGCTTCCAGGAACCTCGCGCCATCGCCTGCATCTTGGGTGGCGCTCAGGCCCCAGCCTCCTAGCGCACCGAGCTCATCGACTTCAACGTCGCCCACATCCGCCTACCATACAATGCCATCCTTGGATATCCGGCCCTGGCCAAGTTCATGGCGGTGACCCACCACGGCTACAATGCCCTCAAGATGCCAGGGAACCGCGACATCATCACGTTCCCTTGTGAGGAGAAGGACGTGGTGTGCTCCCTCGAGCGTGCCTACCAAGCTTCGGCGATTGAAGACCCAGACAACGAAGGCGCCATTTACCCTCCTGAGGTAGTCCCCAAGAAGAAGAAGCAGCTGCTTCGCCAAGAGCCACAGGATAGCCGTGTCTCCAGTGGCACCACGTCAGGGCCTGCGCCCACGGATGAGGCGCCTCCCTCTCTTGCATAGGAAGGCGCGCCCAGCACCCTCCTCAGGCTGGGTTCGGGGGCTCTCTTCTGGAGGGCCTCTGACTTAGACAATGTCAGGAGGGAGGCGCTTGGGTACCACATGGAGGCATGCTTCATCGCACGCTTCCCTCAGGAGGGCACATGCACGGGGTGCCTGGTGCCCAGGAGTTCATCACCAAGACGACGAAGGAGCTTCAAGAGGCAAGAGCCATGCGCGGCGACCGCCGCCCACCACCTGGCGCAGCTCCTTGTCCTGGCGAGGACGACGAGCTGCGCATCTGCGTCAACATCCTACGGCTCAACAGGGCCGCATCCCAGGAGCGCTTCTGGCCTTCGCATGTTCGTCGGTGCGAGGGTCCACCTCACAGCTATGTTCGCATGCCTTTCGGCTTGCCGAACACGGCTGTTACCTTCCAACGTTGCATGTGGACGGTTGCCGAGGCAGTGTGGGGAAGCGGAGGCACCCATGTCCCATCAATTGCCATGCATCGACCAAGGCCGCAGGTGGTTGGGGACCGCGGCGCTCTGCACTTGCCCTTTAGCTTTGCCTCGAAGCTAAGTTCGAGCGCGCCTTGGGACCAGGGGCTACTGTCGGCGTCCTGGGAACGGGGTTGCCTAGACTTGCCTGCCTGCGGCCTATGGCCCAGCTCCATCAACGGCCTGGTATGGCCCAGCTTTAGTAGCAACAACTCAAGACCCTCACGAAGCAGGCGACACCAAGAACTCCCTCGGGGAAGCGTCACTAGGCTGGCTCCCGAGGAGCAGAAATATCTATGCAGGGCGCACCTCGCGAGGCTCACATGACGTGAACCATGACGACCAAGGCCAGGCGGGTGCCAGCGGGCGCAGTATACAAGTTTCCTCTTTGGTGCTAAGGAGGCAAGCCCATGCGCGGAGTCCCGAGGAATCAAGCAAAGGTTTCCATTCCGGTGCAACGAGACCAAGACCGCCAGGACGGTAGGACGGAGTTCATCACGGAGCCCACCGCAGCGTCACCGCCAGAGCCTTTTGTAGGCAAAGACTACTTTTGTCAGGATAGCTTGTACTAGTTGTCTCCCCTCAAATTTGGCCGTTGTGGGATCCCTTCCCACCTACATTTGGGAAGAGGACCAAGGCCACTATAAATAGGACTTAGCCACCACCATAGCAAGGCATATCGCGGAGAGCCATTCCACCCACACCAGCTCATCGAGCTCAAGAACACCTCTCCTCCTGAGGTTATTCGACCATTGTACTAGTTCATCCTCAGCCCTTGAGGCAATCCACCACAAAGCTGGAGTAGGGTATTACACCGCAAGGTGGCCCGAACCAGGATAAATCTCTGTGTCTCTCGTTCTTTGGGTTTGCCGAGCTAGGCCGTGGGATCGTTGAGCAGGCAGACTGGGGAGAGAGAGTTCTTCATGCGCACCCCAGAGTTCAAATCTCTCAAGGGTCTGCGGAACCCGTAATCCAACATAACTATATGGGTACGTGTCGTTCATCCTCCTCTCGCACGTCCTGTCACCCCGCTGCCACAGACGGCTTCGAGCGCAAGCTTGAGCAGCGCAGGGGCGTTCTTTTGGCCAAAAGGTGGCCTTGAAGTGGTGCCAATGAATTGTCGGTAAGCCCATTCCCGCGGAACCGTGCAGGTTCCCACGCATAGCCGCACAAGCTTCCTGCCCAACTCAGTGAACTCCCCCAAAATCCCAATGCTTACCGGCCTGCTATATAAACCCTCACGGCCGGCGAGTTCTGCGTTGCATTTTCCCCTCCCTCCCTGTAGCTTATCTCATCTTGTTCTCCCAAAATCGCCAATGGCATTGGTCTGTCGTAGTCGCTCAGCCACTCCGCCGCGGCGACACCTCTGTTGTGACGTAAAAATTGCCATGTTTTAGCTGATCGTGTCGTGATGGCCGCACTGGGTGAAACAATTGATTGATTATATCCTCAAAAATGCGGGGCATGATCTTTGTTTTGATACGATGTGCCAATAAGAGGGCTACCTCGAACCATGATTTGAATAAGTAATAACTGATGTATATGATGTCATGGGCGATGACGCTTCAGAAAAGTTATGAGTAATTGACTCCGAACACATCTACGATTCTAGTCTTCGAGACTAAGCAAGCCACGCACTTCAGATGAGTGAAGATGTGTTTTGGTAGCGCATGATCAGTTGGCCTTGTCCCTTGTCAAAAGGTTGATATTAGCTTATTAGGGATCTACAAGTTTTGTGTAGATGCTTAGCCTTGGGCATTGAACTTGCCTGCTAAGCCAAAGACTATCCAACCGAAGATATTATCCGAAGAAGATTATCATCCTCGGCTTCAAAGATAAGTTCTGATGGGGAAAGAAGCATGAAATCAAAAACTTCTTATGAACACCCACGATCTAATCTAGTAGATGCAAGATAATGAGAGAGGATTGTGTCTAATACCCTTGTAGACCTAAAGCGAAAGCGTATATAACGTGGTCGATGTAGTCATACTCTTCGCGTTCCAATCACGATCTAGTGCCGAATCGCCGGCACCTCCGAGATTAGCACACGCTCAACTTGATGGCATCCTATCCTTCTTTATCCAGCAAGCAATAGAGAGGAGGTAGATGAGATCGGAACTAGCACAGCGGTATGATGGTTGTGGTGGCAGCGGAATTCCGGCAGGGCTTCACCAAGCGCGTACAGGAGAAACATGGGATGAGGTGGGAGAGGCAATGGGCAAGGGTGAAGGGTTAGCTACCTCCATGTGCCTCCCACCTCTATATATACACTAGGGAGCAGGGGAGGGCGTCCAAAACTCTCATAGGGCTGGCCACATGGAAGAAATCCCTTTAAACTTGGAGATAACATCTTATCTCTAGATTCAACACTTTAAATTTAGAGATAAGACCTTATCTCTAGATTTAAACGACATGTGCCTTGGGGAATGGTGTGGCCAACCCATGTGGGTTGTAGCCCCACTTCTCGGTTCATGTGGGCCCTTCCTGGGTCGTTGGGCCCCACGGTGGAACCCCTAGAACCTTCTAGAACCTACCCAGTACTCTATCGGAAATTCCCGAACTTTTCCGGAACCCTGAATGTGACTTCCCATGTATAAATCTTGACCTCCGGACCATTCCGGAGCTCCTTATGATGTCCTCAATCCCATCCAAAACTCTCAATACTTTCATACCTTCCACTATTAATATCTCAACAATACCCTCACGCTATCGAACATTAAGTGTGCGACCCTAGGGGTTCGGGAATCATGTAGACATGACCGAGACATCTCTACGGTCAGTAACCAATAGCAGGACCTGGATGCCCATATTGATTCGTACATATTCCACGAAGAAATTTATCAGTTGAACCACGATGTCGATGATTCAGATAATCCTATATGCAATTCCCTTTGTCCGGCGATATGTTACTTGGCTGAGATTTGATCATTAGTATCTCCATACCTAGTTCAATCTCGTTATCGGCAAGTGTCTTTACTCGTTCCGTAATATAAGTTACCCTGACTAAACTCATTAGTCACATGAAGCTTCTTGTGATGTTGTATTACTAACAGGGACAAAAGATATCTCTCCGTCACACGGAGCTACAAATCCGAGTCTCGATCCATGCAACCCAACAGACACCTTCAGAGATACCTGTAGAGCACCTTTATGATCACCCAGTTATGAATTGACGTTTGATAGCACAGAAAGTTTTCCTCAGGTATCCAGGAGTTGCATGACCTCATGGTCAGAGATACTGATACTTGACATGAAGAAAATTATAGCAAATAACTAAGCAATATGATATGTTGCTAAGCTTACGGTTGGGTCTGTCCATCACATCATTCTCCTAATGATGTGATCTTGTTATCAAATGACAACTCATGTCTATGGTTTGGAAACACTAACCATCTTTGATCAATGAGCTAGTCCAGTAGAGGCCTACTAGGGCGGTGTTGTTTATGTATTCACACACGTATATAAGTTTTCGGTCAATACAATTCTAGCATGAATAATAAGCATTTATCATGAACAAGGAAATATGATAATAACCAATTTATTATTGCCTCTAGGGAATATTTCCGACATGTTCGGGGGCTACTGACGGTGTCCTGGACTAGGGACTCCCGGCCTAGTCCATGGTCCGGACTGATGACCCATTGTGAGGAAGGATTCCAGAGGCTTCAAACCTGTGGCGTAAGCATATCAGGCTTCACCGAGGACTTGCCGTGTACTCCAAGTATATCTATTAGATTTGGAATGTAACCCCTAGATGGCAACCGACCATGCATAACCCTAGATACTCCTAGTGCCTATATAAGCCGGAGGGTTTAGTCCGTAGAGACATTCATCGTCATCACCATTTCCTCTAGGGTTTAGTCCACAACTTACGATCTCTAGGTAGATCAACCCTGTACTTTGATACACCCATATTATAAGAAAGAGCAGGGCTTAGGATTTTACATCCTGAAAGAGGGCCCAAACGGGTAAAAGCATCATGTACATTGTCTAGTGACCCATCAATCCGGTCTCACAGCTTGCCCCACCCTACCCAAGGCATGCCGGTTTTGACACCGACACCAAACGTAACTCAAACCTACATCTTCATCTTGGGTAGTTGTTAGTCCATGATCTTGATGGCGGCTTCACAGTTGATTGTGTCTCCATGGGATCATCAACCTCTTCAACCTCTTCCTACTCGGCGCCGTCCTCCCCTCTTCCCCCACTTGATGATCAAACACTAAGTCATAGTTGAGATCTTCAAGCCCAAGCATATGTCACTCCTCCAAAAACGACAACAATTCAGATATGTTCATCTCCACACTATGATGACAACAGTAACAATCTTCATCACCCTACGACCGTAAGCAATCACCAAACAATGCATCAACCGAAATGAAAAGACATTTTTTACCTTGCTAGCATTTCAACAACCACTTGGCGACCACAACCATTGTTGCTGGTAGCAGCGGACGGACGCGCCGAGGAGTGGCCGTAGGGGTAGCCGGAGACAGGGCCCGTGGCGCCGTACAAGGACGACGCACCAGAACCAACATATTGTTCTTGTTCTTTGCCACCTCCTCGGCAAGCGTGGAAGC
Organism: Aegilops tauschii subsp. strangulata; assembly: GCF_002575655.3. Taxonomy (NCBI): domain Eukaryota; kingdom Viridiplantae; phylum Streptophyta; class Magnoliopsida; order Poales; family Poaceae; genus Aegilops; species Aegilops tauschii. Next base: position 161,620,104 of record NC_053038.3, read on the forward strand.
GGCTGCTGTCGGTGTTATGGGATCCTCCATAGTATAGGCTAGTCTCAAACCTTGTTTGGGTCCGCAGGCATCGCGGTGATCTTGTGAGCGCGGTCGCTCCCTCTCTTCGGCCAGTGCAACTCTGGTTCCTCCCGTGGTGCCTTGCCCTTCTCGGCGGCGGAAAACCTTCTCACTGGTGCCATGGCTAGTGTGGTGGAAGTGTGGACTGGAGGAGCAAGAAGACAAAGATGGGTTCGGGCTCCGCTCCGTGCGCCTTCTTATAGGCGATCGAAGAAAGCCAACCGGCTTCGCTTCGTCTTCAAGAAATGATGCCCTTGCGGTGCGCACCACTCTTTTGTCAGCCTAGGAAATTGCTGAGGCGGCGTGGGGAAGTGGAGGCATCCGCATGCCGTCATGGGCCACACATCGAGCCTGACCTGCAGGAGGTTGGGGCCGGTGTGGCTTCGCCCATCGATCCTTGCGTTCGCGTCGTACCTAGCCTGAGCACGGCTTGGGCCCGGGGGCTCCTATCGGCGTTCTAGGATCAGGGGTACATAGACTTGCCTGCTTGCGGCCCAGCACACGGCCTCATCGACGGCCCGGTATGGCCCAACTATGAGACCCCAATGACAAGACCCTCGCGAGGGCCCCCGACCTCGTGAGGCGAACTGTCATAGCCCTAGAATTCTGCTTGTAATTAGTGGCATTGCATCCATGCATCATTTTCATTTTCAATAAAACATGAAATGGGGAATGACCAAACCCTAGCATCAAGTTAAATCAAATAGGCTCAAGTAAAATCTTTTTCAATGAACCCAAAATACCCTTAAGAAATGTTCATAATTTATGGAACAAGGTGAAAACCTAACCCAAAAATGGTGGACATTTTTCCAGGACATAAATGGGCTTTGAATTAATCCAATATGTATTTGAATTAGAGCTTTAAAATTCTATAAATATTTTTACAACTCCAAATATTTTGAAACTTGCTGAGGGTCTCTGAAATAATTCAGTTAGTGCCCATAAAAAGTTTCAAATGTTTACAAAATGGTTTAGTGCCAAAACTAAATCAAAAACAATTACAGAAATAATAAACAGGATCAGAAATGAGAGAGAGAGAGATTTGTACCTGGGGCCAACTTACGTGGCCGGCCCACCGGCCCATCCGCCAGTCATCCCCCACCGGCCACCGCGCGCTAGCACGCGCCCGAGCCACCTCCTGCTTCCGCCGATGCTGGAGGCTGGCTGGAGACGCAACGTAACCTCCCCGACCGCCCCGCACTTTCCCCCGTGCTCCTCTCCCCTCCTCTGTCTCTCTCGCGCGCAACCACCCGAGCGCCACCATCGCCGTCGCTCACCGTACCCATGGCTATCGCTTCTCCCTCGCCCCTGGAGCTGCGCACGAGCTCCGCCTCGACCACCTCTTCCTCCTTGCCGAGCAACGCCCCGCGGGAGCCCTTGCAACACCGCCATCACCGTCGTCTTCAACCTCTAGCGCCCGAGATCGCCGGCAATGCCACGTCGTCATCCGGCCTCCCCCGAGCTCTCTGACGCCTCCAAACGACGCGGGGTGAGCACCTCTTCGTTTTGTCCCTATTACCATCACCCCGCACATCCTGTAGCACTAGCGCCGCCGTGCACGAAGCTCGCCACCGCACAACCATGTCGCCGCCGTCATCTCAAACACTGTACCTCGCGGGTGAGCACATCAACGTGCTCAGCGTCCCTCCACGAGCCCGTAGCCACTAACCGTTTCCCCTCCCGAGCTCCGTAGCGCTGAAAACGCCGTTTCTATAGCTCCGGCCGCCGCGCATGTCGCTGCCGCCATCGACCTAGGCCACCAGAGCTGCTGCTGAGAGCACCACTCAACGCGCGCGAGCTCCAGCTACTAGTAGATGGGCTCAGTCATTGTTTTGGTCACCGGAGGAAGATTTCCGAGCCTCACCGCCGTGTCTGGCCTCGCCAGCGTCGAGTCGCCGGCATGTTTGACCCGAGTTGACCAGGGTTTGACCCCCCTGGGTCATTGACATGTGGGCCCCAGCCCTACAAACTTTGGGTTAAGTTTATAATTAAACTTAATTAACCCACTGACTCACTGACTAGTGGCCCCGGGCCCCACTGGTAGTTTAGTTAGGATTAACTTAACGCTAATTAACCCTTTTACTTAGTGTTGACACTGACACGTGGGCCCCACGGGACAGGTTTGACCTGGACGGGTCAGTTGACCTAGTGATGCAGGGATGACACAGTGCTGACATCATAAATATTTTCTGGTTATTTAATAAATCAAAAATGATTTATTTAATTCGTAAAATAACCTAAACTTCTAAAAATCATAGAAAATAATCTACAACTCAGAATGAAAAGAATTATATATGAAAAATGACCAGAAAAATCCAATCTTTCCATCTGTACCATTTTCATGCATGTTGGAACTACTTATGGTTGCTGAATAGGGCAAATCATATGTTTGGCATTTAAATAATCACATATGGAGTTTGAATTTGAACCTTTGGTTCAAATCAACTTTATTTAACCTATTGCTAGTTGCATTAGCTCAAATCACAGCATATTGACATGACATGATCATGCATCATATTGAGCATTGCATTCATTGTGCTCCTTCTCTGTTGCCGGTGGTTGTTCCCTCTCGATAGACGTGTTCTGACGTTGAGATCGATGACACCGATGAAGAACTATACTATCTTCAGAAGTGCCAGGCAAGCAAAACCCCCTTGTTCATGCTGATACAATCGCACTCTCTCGTTCCTGCTCTCTTTTATTGCATTAGGACAACAACGATTCATCTATTACATGCTGCGGTAGTTGAACCCCTTTTCCTCTGCATGACCTGTCATTGGCACAGTAAATAGATGAAACCCACTAACATGAGTAGGAGTTGTTTGAGCCCTGATGTGCCTACGCATTCATGCTTTTTTGTCATGCCTGCTGCTACTTAGAGTTGAGTCAGGTCTGATTCATCGGGGATGAATTGGAATGGTGATGAACATGTCCTACTCTGTGTGAGCTAAGTGTGTGGACATGTTTTGGTAAACGTAGCAGTGAGAGGCCATGTAGGAGCACATGGTGGGTTGTCTCATTGAAAGAGTCCTCAGGAACTGAGTTCTGTGTTTGTGATCCATGAACAGCTACTACCACGCATTGGGCCCGAAACCAATGGACCCTCTCAACTTATTAACCGCCCCTGTCCTCTGTTCGGGAGTTGCAAGTAGTTTCTGGTGGTTGTAGTATGCTAGAGGCCGCGCGCAGTGCTGACCCGAGGGGTGGGCTGTGATGCGGTAGGAACGTGGCATGGTGTACTGGGACGCCCGTTTGGTGCCTCGGGAACCCTGCACACATCGTTCGGGGCCGTATGTGGAAACCGCGGCCGGACTCCCTGCGGATGGAACCTGGATAAACCTGGACTAGCGACTTGTGTGGTTAGTCAGGTCGTGGCCGACACCCTCGCCAGGCTTCCTCTTGAAGGTTGCCGGGATACATGACGTGTACATGGCGGTAAGTGGCGAGAGCATGTGTGAAGAGGTACACACCTGCAGGGTTAACATCATCTATTCGAATAGCCGCGTCCGTGGTAAAGGTCTTCTGGGTTGCCTGTACAGTTCATAGACAAGTGAAAGTGGATACTCTAAAATGCACAAGATAAGCGTGAGTGCTATGGATGGCGTTCTCATAGGGAGATGGGAGCGGATCCATAGTGGTGTATTGATTGGTGAATATGTCAACTCGTGTGCGCCACCTCAAAAGAGTTACTTGCAGTCGTAGTTCAGGATAGCCACCGAGTCAAAGCTGGCTTGCTGCAGTCAAACTCCACCACCCCTTTGTTGATACTGATGCATATGTAGATAGTTCTGATGTAAGTCTTGCTGGGTACATTTGTACTCACGTTTGCTTAATTTATGTTTTGCAGAGAAACTTCAGTCTCACTAGTAGATCCGCGTGGACTTCGACGTTTAGCTTGTTACCTTAGCTACGATCCTGTGCCATCGGCAGGGTCTTGTAGATAGTTAGGCTTCTCAGCCTTTCCATTTGCAGTTGTCTGTACTCAGACAAGTTAAGCTTCTGCATGTGCTTGTTGCTTGTATGACTTGAATGCTGGGTCATCAGACCCATGTTTGTAATATCTGGCTCTTCGGAGCCTAATGAATAAATACTTTGAGTTGTAGAGTTTTGTTGTGATGCCATGGTGTATTTGCACATATCGAGCATATTGTGTGTATGACTTGAAATGCTTGGTATGTGTGGGATCTGATAACCTAGTTGTTTATCCTTGGTAGCCTCTCTTACCGGGAAATGTCTCCTAGTGCTTCCACTGAGCCATGGTAGCTTGCTACTGCTCCGGAACACTTAGGCTGGCCGGCATGTGTCCTTCTTTGTTCCTGTGTCTGTCCCTTTGGGGAAATGTCACGTGGTGTCTATCGGAGTCCTGTTAGCCTGCTACAGCCCGGATTCTCCGGACTCCTGTTAGCCCAGCTGCTACAACCCGGATTCACACGCTGATGACCGACACATTCGTTGCTGGGTCATGTATGCCTATCCATGTAAGTTAATGCCACTTTGAGTTTACGACTAGTCATGTCGGCCTGGGTTCTTTGTCATATGGATGCTAGCGACACTATCCAAAAGGCACAAACGGTCCTGGGCCCGGTAAGCTGGCACCCGTGGGAATACCGTGCGTGAGGCCGCAAAGTGATATGATGTGTTACATGCTAGATCGGTGTGACTTAGGATCGGGGTGCTAACTGCTTTGGTATCAAAGCCTGACTGCCTGTAGGATTACCAAGCCAAACTGGTTGAAGTTGAGCCTAGAAATGCTTTAGTTATATAAGGGAATTGATTGTGGAAGGGAACGTAAGGCTCTTTTTACTCCTTTACCTTAGGCCCTTCTGATCTTAGTGAACCTCTTCTTTTCTATGGGAATTAAGAAACTAGGCTTCTCATATTTCTATCAGGTTCACGTGTTACTACTCCGTAGACTTATAGGATTGATGGATTCAAGTCTCAGTTTCTACTACCTCCGTGTGATAACTGTTGGTCTCGGAACCTTGATTTTGTGATGTTGAGTGGTTATGCCACCATTTTGCAGGATGTCTCAAATCTTTTGAGCATTTACAGCTATTATGATGTCCGAGTTATCCCAGGTTTCTAAACAATCTGATGCATTTGCAAAATCTTTTCCCTCTGTTTCCGATGTCCTTTTGGGCCAGATTAACCACATTAATTGCTAAGTTGAGGTACTCCATTGCCTCGACATATATGTTGGAGCTATTATTATGACTCTAGGTATCTTAGAGAACCACCTAGTAATCTAGCTATGTTTTGTGTTCCCACTGTGATGATTCTGGCCACCATTCTCGAAAGCATCCCGTGATGCCATTTAGTTAGTAGGCATTCGACTCCTGGGTTTCTGAACCCGAGATTCACCCTACTTACTTCATGTTGATAATGTTTGCTAGTTCCTTTAGGATATTAGTAACCTTTGCGATAGTCCTCGAGGTCCGTGGTATTTCCTTCTTCCAAATACCATGAACTTCTTATGGCAGAAGTTCCTCGTTAAACCGAAAGATCACAACCATAGTGTTCTTGATGAGTTCTCAATTCTATGTTGTGACTCTGCTAGTTCTACCTTTCTTCATGGGTTATCAGAAGAAACATGTTGAACTTGTTCGACATACCAATCTATGCAACTACAACTCGGAAAATCATATGTTCCTTTCAGTTGTTTCTGACCTCCGTCTACCAACCGATAGTCATGAGTACTCATGCATTCGTGTTCATCGATGCCCTTTACTCTTGTGCTCCATCAAGTCATTCTATCTCGAAATGACTAGGAGAAACAAACTGCAGTACCTTGTCCATTTCCAGGATTGGGTCAAAGCAGTTGTAATCCGCAAATCAAAATGCCAACCCAGCTTTTGATTTTGTTCTACCCTAAATTATTACCCAGTTTATGTCAGGAATATCATGAGAAATGCACGAACTCTTACGAATTCTTGACGCGGTGATACTTCTTGCCATTATTGTTCATTCGTTGGTTCCCGTGTTATTGTAATCGGAATTGTGATGTGTGAAATCAATACTCCTAGCAACTGTGTTGCTTGGTAGTTAATGGGCAATAACCTCATTCTTAGCGTGTTGGTTATAGAATCATCATTCTAAGATAGATTGTGCTACCTAGACCATTTTCCTGGTGCATTCTTCGACCAATGAGTTAGGAATGTGTCAACCCCTTGCTTATTTGATCACATCGTTTTGCTCGGAAAAGCAAGATTGTTCTCGAGCTTAATAACATATTGGTGGTTCGTGATGTTCCGAATATATTCTCGGAAGTATCACCAGGTTGTCCCCTGACTGTTATGTTGAGCTCGTGATCAAGTTGTTTCTTGTAACCAACCCTTCCCCAAGAATCTGTGTTGCATACCACTGAGCTCGTTGGTTAAGCTAAACAACAACTTGGAGAGTTGGAAGATAAAAGCTTGTCCGACCTAGCTCATCAATAAGGGATATCTTGTATGTGTGTTGAAGGAAGATGGTATTTTCATCGATTCACCCTCGTGATCAGTTAATGGACCTATCACCTTATCCAATCTTTGATTTGAGTATGGGCTATCATCAAGTCAAATTAGAACCAATGATATTCGTAATGTTGTGTTACTCGTGGTTGTTTCCTCGAGTATACACCATTATATCCTTTGGGTCTGACTAATGCAATCATCTTCTTCACATGATTGTGGAATTCCAGTTGTATATAAACCTGGATGAATTGTTGTGGAGCCCATCAACAACATTTTCGTCTCCTCCATGATTCGTGTTGAACATCCAGCTAGTGTTGGAAACTTTTATAAGCATTATCATCATGTCCCGTTCATGAAGCATATGTTCGGATGAAAGAAGTGACTTCCTCTAATACATGTGCATTTGATGCAAGTTGCAGCCGTGAATTCGGGAAAGTCAATGTTGCTTCCTCTAGAATCATCCCAAGTCAGTCATGCATGTGCGAAGTATTCTATGGTCTGTTAGACTGATCATCTCCATTCCATATGTAACTCCTAGCACACCAAGCCACTAATTGATTGTTCAAGATAAAGGAGTCTGTTCTAAAGTGTTAATCCTTTAGACTTTCGCGCGGAGACTTCGATATCATTAATGATGGTTCCTCACCTGAACTCGGTAGTGTTTTGTTGTAAGACTACTATGTGGTCATGCTTGTCTGGGACAGCGTGCTCACATGTGTGTAGCAGAAACATCTCATGTTTTGGAGCTTACTATCGTAGTTCACTCCCCGAGAATCTCGCAACGCCATCTCGTCGATTTGTATTGCAAAATTTCATTTTTTTCTAGACTTGATGAGTCTGGAATGTCCTGACACCAACCAGATCTGAATCTCAGGCAGATATGATGGTTGGAACGTACTCCAAGAACTATAATATTGGTCTCTCTGTAACCGTTAAAGTGGATGTCGTGGCCAACACACCCAACCGAAAGACCTATTATTGTAGTATCTTGATTGAGGAAGTTGGCCACCTCCCCATAAGGATTTCGTAGGATTTACTCCAGTAGTTGTTCCTTATGGATTCTTGTGCTTCCGAAGTCCGACCTTTTACTTGATGTTCTAGATACCAAACCATATCCATAAATGGGTTACGCTAGCACATCAAGGAGAACATTAGAAGCGGAGTGCTAAATGTCTCTCGGTCGATCATCCAGATTTCGTTTCCTTGGCATTGCTAAGGTCAAGGCTGAGGAAGTGTTTGTCTTCCTTTGCATCCGCGTCTTCCATCACTATTCATCATGGTAGTATGAAGTGTTGCCAAGATCTGGCACAGATGTTGGCAAAACCCTGATGAATATGGAAATGCTCAAGTTCTTGAGAGCACACTCAGACACTAGGTTATATCCTCGGTATCAACTAGAATGTGCCTTCCGTTTGCCGAGTTGTCTTATAAATCTAGTTTCCCTTTCAAACTGAGTATGCCATTCTTTCGAATTCCTTCAAACGATCATTTGTGAATTGCCTTAGGCTGGAATGAAGAGTTCCAATGATCAATGCATCAAAAGTAATTCTTTTGCCACTTAAGGGAATAATTTTGCGAGACACCTTCCCTAAGGTGTCATGTTATGGAATCATGGCAATTATCTCCTTGCTACTTTGAAACCATGCACCATCTTACTCAAGCCTGGAATTGTTGCCTACCAAACTTAATCTTCGTCATCTTTTTTTTTCTTCCCTCTGATGTGTGTTTTGAGTCTCAACTCAAGAGGTGTTCTTACGTCTCATTCCGTGAGTTGATCGTGTGTTGCTCAATCTTCAAGAAGATCGGTTCTTGTGGAGTTTCTTCTTGTTTTCATCATGTTGGATGAAGATCTCGAAGGCAAAGACGTTAAAGATCATGCAATAATCAACATCTTTGAGAAGGGCAATTGGATCATGAACATCGTGGTAGTATTGTGACCCCCCTGTCTTCTTACCTCACGTCTTGAATTTTGGGACGAGATTCTTGTTTAGTGGGGGTGAGTTGTCACAGCCCTAGAATTCTGCTTGTAATTAGTGGCATTGCATCCATGCATCATTTTCATTTTCAATAAAACTTGAAATGGGGAATGACCAAACTCTAGCATCAAGTTAAATCAAATAGGCTCAAGTAAAATCTTTTTCAATGAACCCAAAATGCCCTTCAAAAATGTTCATAATTTATGGAACAAGGTGAAAACCTAACCCAAAAATGCTGTACATTTTTCCAGGACATAAATGGGCTTTGAATTAATCCAATATGTATTTGAATTGGAGCTTTAAAATTCTATAAATATTTTTACAACTCCAAATATTTTGAAACTTGCCGAGGGTCTATGAAATAATTCAGTTAGTGGCCATAAAAAGTTTCAAAAGTTTACAAAATGGTTTAGTGCCAAAACTAAATCAAAAATAATTACAAAAATAATAAACAGGAACAAAAATGAGAGAGAGAGAGAGAGATTAGTACCTAGGCCAACTTACCTGGCCGGCCCACCGGCCCATCCGCTAGTCATCCCCCTCCTCGCGCGAGGAGGATGAGAGGCGCGTGGCCACCGTGCACTACCACGCGCCCGAGCCAACTCCTGCTTCCGCCGATGCTGGAGGGTGGCTGGAGACACCAGTAACCTCCCCGACCGCCCCGCACTTTCCCCCGTGCTCCTCTCCCCTACTCTGTCTCTCTCGTGTGCAACCACCCGAGCACCACCGTCCCCGTCGCTCACCGTACCCATGGCTATCGCCTCTTCCTCATCCCCTGGAGCTGCCCACGAGCTCCGCCTCGACCAGTGTAACACCCCGCATGTAACTTGCCATATTTGTAACTCCGACTCTTGCCATTTCCGGCTATGTGATATGTTTTTCCCTCCGTTGTTGGGTTTTGTCTTTCGTTTTGTATTTTGTCATGTCATGCATTTTCATATCATGTCATCATGTGCATTGCATTCGCATACGTGTTCGTCTCATGCATCCGAGCATTTTCCCCGTTGTCCGTTTTGCAATCCGGCGCTCCTATCTCCTCCGGTGCACCCCTCTTGTTTTCTTTCGTGTGCGTGTGTCAAACTTTCTTGGAATGGACCGAGGCTTGTTAAGTGGTCTTAATATACCACCCGGAGACTACCGGTCAAGTTCCGTTACATTCGGAGGTCGTTTGGTACTCCAACGGTTAACCGGGCATCCGCAAAGTCCATTTGAGTGTCCAGCAAAAACACCCTCCAAAACCAGCCCAAAACCCACCAAACTCTCTTCCATGCTCTAGGTCGTTCGATCACGATCGTGTGGGCGAAAACCGCACCTCATTTGGAGTCCCCTAGCTCCCTCTACCTATTTATATGCGGGCATCCCGAAAAACGAAACTGCAGTCGAAACCCTATATTTTTCCCTCCGCGCCGCCGGACGTGTCCAGCGCCGCCGGACGAAGTCTCCGCCGCCCCCGCGGCCAACCCGCGTCTGCCACGTGGCCTGTCGTCAGCCCCGCTGCCGCCGCGGCCCGCCAGGCCCGCCGCCGGCCCGCGGGCCCACGCGCCCCCGCGCGCCTCCGCCGCCCCGCGCGACTCCGCCGCCCTCGCCGCCTCCGGCCGCCTGGCCCGCGCCGCCACGGTCTCCCCGCCGGTCGCCGCCGCGGTCCCGCCGCCCATCGCCGCCGCCGCGCCTTCGGCGCAGCCCCTCGCCGCCGGCGCCCCTCCCCGCTGTCGCCTCGCCCGCCTCCGGCCGGCAACCCGTCCCCGCCGGCCTCTCCTCTTCCTCCCGCCGGCAAACAGCCCGAGCCCGAGCTCGACCTCCCTCAGATCCGATCGGGAGCTACAGTGCGCGTTGACTTCGTCCTTCCCTTTTTTTTTCCAAGTCCTGTTATTTTATCAGCATGTGCCTCTGTTCCCGATGCTATAACTCTGTGCATGTAGCTCCGATTCGCGTGTGTAATATGTCAAATTATTCTTCTCGCTATGCTCTTCATTTTGTTCAATTGCACCTTGTTCATTAGAGGTGATCTTGATGCCCAAATACTCGTTGGAAGAGGGCTAGTTGCTGTGAATCTCTGGTTCTTAGCAGAACTTGGAGATTTGTCATTTTTGTATCATTTATTCTGTGCATCTTTTGAGCATGAGATCTACATGTGTTTTGAAGTATGCCATGCCATCTTTCCGGTGGTATAGTCCATGTATTTTTGTGATCTTTGTGGTGACTAGCACAAGCATGCAAAGTAGGCCCCGTAATATTTCTGATTCCAGGGACTTAGTGATTTCTCTAAGTCCTTGTCTGCTGTAATTTTGTTGCCATGTAAACTTGATGCTACAGAGAGATCCATGCATATTTTGGAGATGTTCAGTAAGGATGTTTTGTAGCTATAGTTGTAATAGATCCATTCCGGCAATTTTTTGCAATTATGGAGTGCCATAGCATGACTCAATAGCTATAGTTGCTCTAGTTTTGCTATAAAATATTCCTGGCAGATTCTTAACATGATATGCCATTTTGCCAAGCTTATTGTAGTTGATCCATGCATGCTATGCTATTGTTCTTGTCATGGTTAGCTTCATACACATGCCACCTTGCTGTAGCTATGCTTGGTTTGTCATGCATTGCTCTGTAGTGAGTGCATCAAGCTCACAAAGAGGCCAACATATTAATATTTCTGCCATGCTCTGTTTTCTGCTAAGTCTGAAACCTGATAACGAAACTTGCTATGTTTACATGCTTGCCACCATATCTTCTGCTAAGTCAGTAAGGGACTTTTTTCATGTGCATTTAGTAGAACACTACCATGCCTTGTTTTGCTATGTTAAGTTTCTGTAGCATGTTGATTTCGTGCTCTGAACATTGCTACCTGATGCTGATTTCTGCCATGTCCAGTTTTTCACTAAGTCTGTGAACCTGTAATCTTTTGCATTTTTGCCATGCTTGTTTGAGCTTGATATGTTGTGAACTAGCCGTAGCTCAGTGTTCATCTTTTGTCAAGCATCTCCTGTAGATTACTGCCATGTGCTTTGTTGCTATGTTGGGGTGCTGTAGCTTTGTTACTTGTTGCATTTGAAGTGCTATCTTGCTGTTTTTTGCAGATTAGTGTCATTCTTGTTTTGCTTGCCATTTGCAAACCGTGCATCCGATTCCGGTGATCTTTATATCGATTTCGACCGAAATCATCTCATCTTTCCAGTGGCATGCTTGGGTTGCCAAGTTACTGCCATGTTCATCATTTTCCTTCCGGAGCACGCATATGCATCGCATATCATATCTTGCATATCATATATGTTTTGCATCATGTTGCTTGTGCATTTCTCGTTGTTGATTGTGGTTCCGTTTGTTTGTGTTCCTGTCTTGGGTAGAGCCGGGAGACGAGTTCGTGAACGAGGAACCTGTCGAGTACGCTTACGAGGATCAAGCTTTCGACAACTCTGAGAATCTTCCAGGCAAGATGACCACCCCTCGAAATCACTTCTATCTTTGCTATGCTAGTTGTTCGCTCTATTGCCATGCTCGCTACCTATCACTTGCTATATCATGTCTCCTATTTCAGCCATGTCAGCCTCTAACCATCCTCTCCTAGCAAACCGTTGTTTGGCTATGTTACCGCTTTTGCTCAGCCCCTCTTATAGCGTTGCTAGTTGCAGGTGAAGTTGAAGTTTGTTCCATGTCGGAACATGGATATGTTGGGATATCACAATATCTCTTATTTAATTAATGCATCTATATATTTTGGTAAAGGGTGGAAGGCTCGGCCTTATGCCTGGTGATTTGTTCCACTTTTGCCGCCCTAGTTACTGTTATACCGGGATTATGTTCCTTCAGTTTGCGTTCCTTACGCGGTCGGGTGATTTATGGGACCCCCTTGACAGTTCGCCTTGAATAAAACTCCTCCAGCAAGGCCCAACTTTGGTTTTACTATTTGCCGCCTAAGCCTTTTCCCCCGGGTTTTCGTGAGCCCGAGGGTCATCTTATTTAACCCCCCCGGGCCAGTGCTCCTTCGAGTGTTGGTCCGAACCGAGCAGCCTGCGGGGCCACCTCGGGGAAACTCAAGGTCTGGTTTTACTCGTAGCTTGACTTATCCGGTGTGCCCTGAGAACGAGATATGTGCAGCTCCTATCGGGATTTGTCGGCACATTCGGGCGGCTTTGCTGGTCTTGTTTTACCATTGTCGAGATGTTTTGTAAACCGGGATTCCGAGACTGATCAGGTCTTTCCGGGAGAAGGTTTATCCTTCGTTGACCGTGAGAGCTTATGATGGGCTAAGTTGGGACACCCCTGCAGGGTATTTTCTTTCGAAAGCCGTGCCCGCGGTTATGAGGCAGATGGGAATTTGTTAATGTCCGGTTGTAGATAACTTGTCACTTGACCCAATTAAAATACACCAAGTGCGTGTGTAGCCGTGATGGTCTCTTCTCGGCGGAGTCCGGGAAGTGAACACGGTTTGTGTTATGTATGAAGTAAGTAGGTGTTCAGGACCTCTTCTTGGTCATTGCTAGATGACGACCGTTCTATTGCTTCTCTTCTCGCTCTCATTTGCGCAAGTTAGCCACCATATATGCTTTTGCCACTGCAGCTCCACCTCTTTGCACCTCTTGTCCTATAAGTTTAAATAGTCTTGATCTCGCGGGTGTGAGATTGCTGAGTCCCCGTGACTCACAGATACTTCCAACACAAGTTGCAGGTGCCGACGATGTCAGTGCAGATGATGGCGTCGATCTCAAGTGGGAGTTCGACGAGGAACGTGGTCGTTACTATGCATTTTGTCATGTCATGCATTTTCATATCATGTCATCATGTGCATTGCATTCGCATACGTGTTCGTCTCATGCATCCGAGCATTTTCCCCGTTGTCCGTTTTGCAATCCGGCGCTCCTATCTCCTCCGGTGCACCCGTCTTGTTTTCTTTCGTGTGCGTGTGTCAAACTTTCTCGGAATGGACCGAGGCTTGTTAAGTGGTCTTAATATATCACCCGGAGACTACCGGTCAAGTTTCGTTACATTCGGAGGTCGTTTGGTACTACAACGGTTAACCGGGCATGCGCAAACTCCATTTGAGTGTCCAGCAAAAACCCCCTCCAAAACCAGCCCAAAACCCACCAAACTCTCTTCCATGCTCTAGGTCGTTCGATCACGATCGTGTGGGCGAAAACCGCACCTCATTTGGAGTCCCCTAGCTCCCTCTACCTATTTATATGCGGGCATCCCGAAAAACGAAACTGCAGTCGAAACCCTAGATTTTTCCCTCCGCGCCGCCGGACGTGTCCAGCGCCGCCGGACGAAGTCGCCGCCGCCCCCGCAGCCAACCTGCGTCTGCCACGTGGCCTGTCGTCAGCCCCGCCGCCGCCGCGGCCCGCCAGGCCCGCCGCCGGCCCGCGGGCCCACGCGCCCCCGCGCGCCTCCGCCGCCCCGCGCGACTCTGCCGCCCTCGCCGCCTCCGGCCGCCTGGCCCGCGCCGCCGCGGTCTCCCCGCTGGTCGCCGCCGCGGTCCCGCCGCCCATCGTCGCCGCCGCGCCTCCGGCGCCGCCCCTCGCCGCCGGCGCCCCTCCCCGCCGTCGCCTCGCCCGCCTCCGGCCGGCAACCCCTCCCCGCCGGCCTCTCCTCTTCCTCCCGCCGGCGAACAGCCCGAGCCCGAGCTCGACCTCCCTCAGATCCGATCGGGAGCTACAGTACGCGTTGACTTCGTCCTTCCCTTTTTTTTCCAAGTCCTGTTATTTTATCAGCATGTGCCTCTGTTCCCGATGCTATAACTCTGTGCATGTAGCTCCGATTCGCGTGTGTAATATGTCAAATTATTCGTCTCGCGATGCTCTTCATTTTGTTCAATTGCACCTTGTTCATTAGAGGTGATCTTGATGCCCAAATCCTCGTTGGAAGAGGGCTAGTTGCTGTTAATCTCTGGTTCTTAGCGGAACATGGAGATTTGTCATTTTTGTATCATTTATTCTGTGCATCTTTTGAGCATGAGATCTACATGTGTTTTGAAGTATGCCATGCCATCTTTCCGGTGGTATAGTCCATGTATTTTTGTGATCTTTGTGGTGACTAGCACAAGCATGCAAAGTAGGCCCCGTAATATTTCTGATTCCAGGGACTTAGTGATTTCTCTAAGTCCTTGTCTGCTGTAATTTTGTTGCCATGTAAACTTGATGCTACAGAGAGATCCATGCATATTTTGGAGATGTTCACTAAGGATGTTTTGTAGCTATAGTTGTAATAGATCCATTCCGGCAATTTTTTGCAATTATGGAGTGCCATAGCATGACTCAATAGCTATAGTTGCTCTAGTTTTGCTATAAAATATTCCTGGCAGATTCTTAACATGATATGCCATTTTGCCAAGCTTATTGTAGTTGATCCATGCATGCTATGCTATTGTTCTTGCCATGGTTAGCTTCATACACATGCCACCCATCTGTAGCTATGCTTGGTTTGTCATGCATTGCTCTGTAGTGAGTGCATCAAGCTCACAAAGAGGCCAACATATTAATATTTCTGCCATGCTCTGTTTTCTGCTAAGTCTGAAACCTGATAACGAAACTTGCTATGTTTACATGCTTGCCACCATATCTTCTGCTAAGTCAGTAAGGGACTTTTTTCATGTGCATTTAGTAGAACACTACATGCCTTGTTTTGCTATGTTAAGTTTCTGTAGCATGTTGATTTCGTGCTCTGAACATTGCTACCTGATGCTGATTTCTGCCATGTCCAGTTTTTCACTAAGTCTGTGAACCTGTAATCTTTTGCATTTTTGCCATGCTTGTTTGAGCTTGATATGTTGTGAACTAGCCGTAGTTCAGTGTTCATCTTTTGTCAAGCATCTCCTGTAGATTACTGCCATGTGCTTTTTTGCTATGTTGGGGTGCTGTAGCTTTGTTACTTGTTGCATTTGAAGTGCTATCTTGCTGTTTTTCGCAGATTAGTGTCATTCTTGTTTTGCTTGCCATTTGCAAACCGTGCATCCGATTCCGGTGATCTTTATATCGATTTTGACCGAAATCATCTCATCTTTCCAGTGGCATGCTTGGGTTGCCAAGTTACTGCCATGTTCATCATTTTCCTTCCGGAGCACGCATATGCATCGCATATCATATCTTGCATATCATATATGTTTTGCATCATGTTGCTTGTGCATTTCTCGTTGTTGATTGTGGTTCCGTTTGTTTGTGTTCCTGTCTTGGGTAGAGCCGGGAGACGAGTTCGTGAACGAGGAACCTGTCGAGTACGCTTACAAGGATCAAGCTTTCGACAACTCTGAGAATCTTGCAGGCAAGATGACCACCCCTCGAAATCACTTCTATCTTTGTTATGCTAGTTGTTCGCTCTATTGCCATGCTCGCTACCTATCACTTGCTATATCATGTCTCCTATTTCAGCCATGTCAGCCTCTAACCATCCTCTCCTAGCAAACCGTTGTTTGGCTATGTTACCGCTTTTGCTCAGCCCCTCTTATAGCGTTGCTAGTTGCAGGTGAAGTTGAAGTTTGTTCCATGTCGGAACATGGATATGTTGGGATATCACAATATCTCTTATTTAATTAATGCATCTATATATTTTGGTAAAGGGTGGAAGGCTCGGCCTTATGCCTGGTGATTTGTTCCACTTTTGCCGCCCTAGTTACTGTTATACCGGGATTATGTTCCTTCAGTTTGCGTTCCTTACGCGGTCGGGTGATTTATGGGACCCCCTTGACAGTTCGCCTTGAATAAAACTCCTCCAGCAAGGCCCAACTTTGGTTTTACTATTTGCCGCCTAAGCCTTTTCCCCCGGGTTTTCGCGAGCCCGAGGGTCATCTTATTTAACCCCCCCGGGCCAGTGCTCCTTCGAGTGTTGGTCCGAACCGAGCAGCCTGCGGGGCCACCTCGGGGAAACTCAAGGTCTGGTTTTACTCGTAGCTTGACTTATCCGGTGTGCCCTGAGAACGAGATATGTGCAGCTCCTATCGGGATTTGTCGGCACATTCGGGCGGCTTTGCTGGTCTTGTTTTACCATTGTCGAGATGTTTTGTAAACCGGGATTCCGAGACTGATCGGGTCTTTCCGGGAGAAGGTTTATCCTTCGTTGACCGTGAGAGCTTATGATGGGCTAAGTTGGGACACCCCTGCAGGGTATTTTCTTTCGAAAGCCGTGCCCGCGGTTATGAGGCAGATGGGAATTTGTTAATGTCCGGTTGTAGATAACTTGTCACTTGACCCAATTAAAATACACCAAGTGCGTGTGTAGCCGTGATGGTCTCTTCTCGGCGGAGTCCGGGAAGTGAACACGGTTTGTGTTATGTATGACGTAAGTAGGTGTTCAGGACCTCTTGTTGGTCATTGCTAGATGACGACCGTTCCATTGCTTCTCTTCTCGCTCTCATTTGCGCAAGTTAGCCACCATATATGCTTTTGCCGCTGCAGCTCCACCTCTTTGCACCTCTTGTCCTATAAGCTTAAATAGTCTTGATCTCGCGGGTGTGAGATTGCTGAGTCCCCGTGACTCACAGATACTTCCAACACCAGTTGCAGGTGCCGACGATGTCAGTGCAGATGATGGCGTCGATCTCAAGTGGGAGTTCGACGAGGAACGTGGTCGTTACTATGTGTCTTTTCCTGATGATCAGTAGTGGAGCCCAGTTGGGACGATCGGGGATCTAGCATTTGGGGTTGTCTTATTTTCATCTGGATTTTGACCGTAGTTGGTCTATATGATTGTATTTTGGATGATGTATGATGATATTTATGTATTGTGTGAAGTGGCGATTGTAAGCCAACTCTTTATCCCATTCTTGTTCATTACATGGGATTGTGTGAAGATGACCCTTCTTGCGACAAAACTACTATGCGGTTATGCCTCTAATTCGTGCCCCGACACGTGGGAGATATAGCCGCATCGTGGGCGTTACAACCAGCTCTTCCACCTTGCTGAGCAACGCACTGCGGGAGCCCCTGCAACATGGACATCACCGTCGTCTTCAACCTCCAGCGCCAGAGATTGCCGGCAACGCCACGTCGCCATCCGGCCTCCCTCGAGCTCTCTGACGCCTCCAAACGCCGCGGGGTGAGCCCGTCTTCGTTTTTCACCTATTACCGTCACCCCGCATATCCTGTAGCACTAGCGCCACCATGCTCGAAGCTCGCCACCACACAACCATGTCGCCGCCGTCGTCTCAGACACTGTAGCTCGCGGGCGAGCACTGAGGGAAATATGCCCTACAGGCAATAATAAAGTATTATATATTTCCTTATATCATGATAAATGTTTATTATTCATGCTAGAATTGTATTAACCGGAAACATAATACATGTGTGAATACATAGACAAACAGAGTGTCACTAGTATGCCTCTACTTGACTAGCTCGTTAATCAAAGATGGTTATGTTTCCTAGCCATAGACATAAGTTGTCATTTGATTAACGAGATCACCTCATTAGGAGAATGATGTGATTGACTTGACCCATTCCGTTAGCTTAGCACTCGATCATTTAGTATGTTGCTATTGCTTTCTTCATGACTTATACATGTTCCTATGACAATGAGATTATGCAACTCCCGTTTACCGGAGGAACACTTTGTGTGCTACCAAACGTCACAACGTAAATGAGTGATTATAAAGGTGCTCTACAGGTGTCTCCAAAGGTACTTGTTGGGTTGGCGTATTTCGAGATTAGGATTTGTCACTCCAATTGTCGGAGAGGTATCTCTGGGCCCACTCGGTAATGCACATCACTATAAGCCTTGCAAGCATTGTGACTAATGAGTTAGTTGCGGGATGATGTGTTATGGAACGAGTAAAGAGACTTGCCGGTAACGAGATTGAACTAGGTATCGAGATACCGACGATCAAATCTCGGGCAAGTAACATACCGGTGACAAAGGGAACAAGGTATGTTGTTATGTGGTCCGACCGATAAAGATCTTCGTAGAATATGTGGGAGCCAATATGGGCATCCAGGTCCCGCTATTGGTTATTGACCGGAGACGTGTCTCGGTCATGTCTACATAGTTCTCGAACCCGTAGGGTCCGCACGCTTAACGTTATGATGACATTTTTATTGAGTTTTGGTGTACCGAAGGAGTTCAGAGTCCCGGATGAGATCGGGGATATGACGAGGAGTCTCGAAATGGTCGAGACGTAAAGATCGATATATTGGACGACTATATTCGGACTTCGGAAAGGTTCCGAGTGATTCGGGTATTTTTCGGAGTACCGGAGAGTCACGGGAATTCGTATTGGGCCTTAATGGGCCATACGGGAAAGGAGAGAAAGGCCTCAAAAGGTGGCCGCACCCCTCCCCATGGTCTGGTCCGAATTGGACTAGGGAAGGGGGGCGCACCCTTCCTTCTTTCTCCTTTCCCCTTCCCTTCTCCTACTCCCACAAGGAAAGGAGGAGTCCTACTCCCGGTGGGAGTAGGACTCCCCCCCCTATGGCGCGCCTCTCCCCTTGGCCGGCTGCCTCCCCCTTGCTCCTTTATATACGGGGGCAGGGGGGCACCCCAGAGACACAACAATTGATCCTTGAGATCTCTTAGCCGTGTGCGGTGCCCCCCTCCAACATATTACACCTCGATAATACCGCTGCGGAGCTTAGGCGAAGCCCTGCGTCGGTGGAACATCATCATCGTCACCACACCGTCGTGCTGACGAAACTCTCCCTCAACACTCGGCTGGATCGGAGTTCGAGGGACGTCATCGAGCGGAACGTGTGTAGAACTCGGAGGTGTCGTACGTTCGGTACTTGATCGGTCGGATCGTGAAGACGTACGACTACATCAACCGCGTTGTGATAACGCTTTTGCTGTCGGTTTACGAGGGTACGTGGACAACACTCTCCCCTCTCGTTGCTATGCATCACCATGATCTTGCGTGTGCGTAGGAATTTTTTTGAAATTACTACGTTCCCCAACAGTGGCATCTGAGCCTGGTTTTATGCGTTGATGCTATGCACGAGTAGAACACAAGTGAGTTGTGGGCGATATAAGTCATACTGCTTACCAGCATGTCATACTTTGGTGCAGCGGTATTTTGAGATGAAGCGGCCCGGACCGACATTACGCGTACGCTTACGCGAGACTGGTTTCACCGTTCGGAGCACTCGTTGCTTAAAGGTGACTGCGGGTGTCTGTCTCTCTCACTTTAGTTGAACCGAGTGTGGCTACGCCGGTCCTTGCGAAGGTTAAAACAACACCAACTTGACAAACTATCGTTGTGGTTTTGATGCGTCGGTAAGAACGGTTCTTGCTAAGCCCGTAGTAGCCACGTAAAATATGCAACAACAAAGTAGAGGACGTCTAACTTGTTTTTGCAGGGCATGTTGTGATGTGATATGGTCAAGACATGATGTGATATAATGTGTTGTATGAGATGATCATGTTTTGTAACCGAGTTATTGGCAACTGGCAGGAGCCATATGGTTGTCGCTTTATTGTATGAGATGCAATCGCCATGTAATAGTTTTACTTTATCACTAAGCGGTAGCGATAGTCGTAAAAGCAATAAGTTGGCGAGACGGCAACGATGCTACGATGGAGATCAAGATGTCGCGCCGGTGACGATGGTGATCATGACGGTGCTTCGGAGATGGAGATCACAAGCACAAGATGATGATGGCCATATCATATCACTTATATTGATCGCATGTGTTGTTAATCCTTTATGCATCTTATCTTGCTTTGTTTGACAGTAGCATTATAAGATGATCCTTCACTAAATTATCAAAGTATAAGTGTTCTCCCTGAGTATGCACCGTTGCGAAAGTTCTTCGTGCTGATACACCACGTGATGATCGGGTGTGATAGGCTCTACGTTCAAATACAACGGGTGCAAAACAGTTGCACACGCGGAATACTCAGGTTAAACTTGACGAGCCTAGCATATAACAGATATGGCCTCGGAACACGGAGACCGAAAGGTCGAGCGTGAATCATATAGTAGATATGATCAACATAGTGATGTTCACCGTTCAAACTACTCCATCTCACGTGATGATCGGACATGGTTTAGTTGATATGGATCACGTGATCACTTAGAGGATTAGAGGGATGTCTATCTAAGTGGGAGTTCTTAAGTAATATGATTAATTGAACTTAAATTTATCATGAACTTAGTCCTGATAGTATTTTGCAAATTATGTTGTAGATCAATAGCTCGCGTTGTTGCTTCCTTGTGTTTTATTTTTGATATGTTCCTAGAGAAAAATTATGTTGAAAGATGTTAGTAGCAAAGATGCGGATTGGATCCGTGATCTGAGGATTATCCTCATTGCTGCACAGAAGAATTATGTCCTTGATGCACCGCTAGGTGACAGACCTATTGTAGGAGCAGATGCAGACGTTATGAACGTTTGGCTAGCTCAATATGATGACTACTTGATAGTTTAGTGCACCATGCTTAACGGTTTAGAATCGGGACTTCAAAGACGTTTTGAATGTCATGGACCATATGAGATGTTCCAGGAGTTGAAGTTAATATTTCAAGCAAATACCCGAGTTGAGAGATATGAAGTCTCCAACAAGTTCTATAGCTAAAAGATGGAGGAGAATCGCTCAACTAGTGAGCATGTGCTCAGATTGTCTGGGTACTACAATCGCTTGAATCAAGTGGGAGTTAATCTTCCAGATAAAATAGTGATTGACAGAATTCTCTAGTCACCATCACCAAGTTAGTAGAACTTCGTGATGAACTATAGTATGCAAGGGATGACGAAAGAAATTCCCGAGCTCTCGTGATGTTGAAATCGACGAAGGTAGAAATCAAGAAAACATCAAGTGTTGATGGTTGACGAGACCACTAGTTTCAAGAAAAGGGCAAAGGGAAGAAGGGGAACTTCAAAAAGAATGGCAAGCAAGTTGCTGCTCAAGTGAAGAAGCCTAAGTCTGGTCCTAAGCCTGAGACTAAGTGCTTCTACTGCAAAGGGACTGTTCACTGGAAGCGGAACTACCCCAAGTATTTGGTGGATAAGAAGGATGGCAAAGTGAACAAAGGTATATTGGATATACATGTTATTGATGTGTACTTACTAGTGTTTATAGCAACTCCTCAGTATTTGATACTGGTTCAGTTGCTAAAGAGTAGTAACTCGAAAACGGGAGTTGCAGAATAAACAGAGACTAGTAAAAGGCGAGGTGACGATGTGTGTTGGAAGTAGTTCCAAGATTGATATGATCATCATCGCACACTCCCTATACTTTCGGGATTAGTGTTGAAACTAAATAAGTGTTATTTGGTGTTTGCGTTGAGCCTGAATATGATTTGATCATGTTTATGGCAATACGGTTATTCATTTAAAGTTAGAGAACAATTGTTGTGCTGTTTACATGAATAAAAACCTTCTATGGTCATACACACCAACGAAAAATGGTTTGTTGGATCTCGATCGTAGTGATACACATATTCATAATATTGAAGCCAAAAGATGCAAAGTTAATAATGATAGTGCAACTTATTTGTGGTACTGCCGTTTAGGTCATATTCGTGTAAAGCGCATGAAGAAACTCCATACTGATGGGATTTTGGAACCACTTGATTATGAATCACTTGATGCTTGCGAACCGTGCCTCATGGGCAAGATGACTGAAACGCCGTTCTCCGGAACTATGGAGAGAGCAACAGATTTGTTGGAAATCATACATACAGATGTATGTGGTCCGATGAATATTGAGGATCGTAGCAGGTATCATTATTTTCTGACCTTCACAGATGATTTGAGCAGATATGGGTATATCTACTTGATGAAACACAAAGTCTGAAACATTTGAAAAGTTCAAAGAATTTCAGAGTGAAGTGGAGAATCATCGTAACAAGAAAATAAAAGTTTCTACGATATGATCGCTGAGGTAAAATATTTGAGTTACGAGTTTGGCCTTCAGTTAAAACAATGTGAAATAGTTTCAGTACTCACGCCACCTGGAACACCACAATGTAATGGTGTGTCCGAACGTCATAACCGTACTTTATTGGATATAGTGCAATCTATGATGTCTCTTACCAATTTACCACTATCGTTTTGGGGTTATGCATTAGAGACAGCTGCATTCACGTTAAATAGGGCACCATCAAAATCTGTTGAGACGACGCCTTATGAACTGAGGTTTAGCAAGAAACCAAAGTTGTCGTTTCTTAAAATTTTGGGGTTGGGATGCTTATGTGAAGAAACTTCAACCTGATAAGCTCGAACCCAAATCGGAGAAATGTGTCTTCATAGGATACCCAAAAGAGACAGTTGGGTACACCTTCTATCACAGATCCGAAGGCAAGACATTCGTTGCTTAGTATGGATCCTTTCTAGAGAAGGAGTTTCTCTCGAAAGAAGTGAGTGGGAGGAAAGTAGAACTTGATGAGGTAACTGTACCTGCTCCCTTATTGGAAAGTAGTTCATCATAGAAATCTGTTCCTGTGACTCCTACACCAAGTAGTGAGGAAGTTAATGATGATGATCATGTAACTTCAGATCAAGTTACTACCAAAACTCGTAGGTAAACCAGAGTGAGATCCACACCAGAATGGTACGGTAATCCTGTTCTGGAGGTTATGTTACTAGACCATGACGAACCTACGAACTATGAAGAAGCGATGGTGAGCCCAGATTCCGCAAAATGGCTTGAGGCCATGAAATCTGAGATGAGATCCATGTATGAGAACAAAGTATGGACTTTGATTGACTTGCCCAATGGTCGGCGATCCATTGAGATTAAATGGATCTTCAAGAGGAAGACGGACGCTGATAGTAGTGTCACTATCTACAAAGCTAGAATTGTCGCAAAAAGGTTTTCGACAAGTTCAAGATGTTGACTACGATGAGAGTTTCTCACTCGTATCTATGCTTAAGTCTGTCCGAATCATGTTAGCAATTGCCGCATTTTATGAAATCTGGCAAAGGGATAAACAAAACTGCATTCCTTAATGGATTTATTAAAGAAGAGTTGTATATGATGCAACCAGAAAGTTTTGTCAATCCTAAAAGTAATAACAAAATATGCAAGCTCCAGCGATCCATCTATGGACTGGTGCAAGCATCTCAGAGTTGGAATATACGCTTTGGTAAGTTGATCAAAGGATATAGTTTTATACAGACTTGCGGTGAAGCCTGTATTTACAAGAAAGTGAGTGGGAGCACTACAGCATTTCTGATAAATATATGTGAATGACATATTGTTGATCGGAAATAATGTAGAATTATTCTGCAAAGCATAAAGGTGTGTTTGAAAGGAGTTTTTTCAAAGAAAGACCTCGGTGAAGCTGCTTACATATTGAGCATCAAGATCTATAGAGATAGATGAAGACGCTTGATAAGTTTTTCAATGAGTACATACCTTAACAAGATTTTGAAGTAGTTCAAAACAGAACAGCCAAAGAAAGAGTTCTTGCCTGTGTTACAAGGTGTGAAATTGAGTAAGACTCAAAGCCCGACCACGGCAGAAGATAGAAAGAGAATGAAAGTCATTCCCTATGCCTTGGCCATAGGTTCTATAAAGTATGCCATGCTGTGTACCAGATCTATTGTATACCCTACACTGATTTTGGCAAGGGAGTACAATAGTGATCTAGGAGTAGACCACTGGACAGCGGTCAAAATTATCCTTACTGGAATAAGGATATGTTTCTCGATTATGGAAGTGACAAAAGGTTCGTCGTAAAGGGTTACGTTGATGCAAGTTTTGACACTAAATCTAGATGACTCTAAGTCTCGGTCTAGATACATATTGAAAGTGGGAGCAATTAGCTAGAGAAGCTCCGTGCAGAGCATTGTAGACATAGAAATTTGCAAAATACTTATGGATCTGAATGTAACAGACTCGTTGACTAAAATTATCTCACAATCAAAACATGATCACACCTTAGTACTCTTTGGGTGATAATCACATAGCGATGTGAACTAGATTATTGACTCTAGTAAACCCTTTGAGTGTTGGTCACATAGAGATGTGAACTATGGGTGTTAATCACATGGTGATGTGAATTATTGATGTTAAATCACATGGCGATGTGAACTAGATTATTGACTCTAGTGCAAGTGGGAGACTGAAGGAAATATGCCCTAGAGGCAATAATAAAGTATTATATATTTCCTTATATCATGATAAATGTTTATTATTCATGCTAGAATTGTATTAACCGGAAACATAATACATGTGTGAATACATAGACAAACAGAGTGTCACTAGTATGCCTCTATCAAAGATGGTTTTGTTTCCTAGCCATAGACATAAGTTGTCATTTGATTAACGAGATCACCTCATTAGGAGAATGACGTGATTGACTTGACCCATTCCGTTAGCTTAGCACTCGATCATTTAGTATGTTGCTATTGCTTTCTTCATGACTTATACACGTTCCTATGACTATGAGATTATGCAACTCCCGTTTACCGGAGGAACACTTTGTGTGCTACCAAACGTCACAACGTAAATGGGTGATTATAAAGGTGCTCTACAGGTGTCTCCAAAGGTACTTGTTGGGTTGGCGTATTTCGAGATTAGGATTTGTCACTCCAATTGTCGGAGAGGTATCTCTGGGCCCACTTGGTAATGCACATCACTATAAGCCTTGCAAGCATTGTGACTAATGAGTTAGTTGCGGGATGATGTGTTCCGGAACGAGTAAAGAGACTTGCGGTAACGAGATTGAACTAGGTATCGAGATACCGACGATCAAATCTCGGGCAAGTAACATACCGGTGACAAAGGGAACAAGGTATGTTGTTATGCGGTCTGACCGATAAAGATCTTCGTAGAATATGTGGGAGCCAATATGGGCATCCAGGTCCCACTATTGGTTATTGACCGGAGACGTGTCTCGGTCATGTCTACATAGTGATCGAACCCGTAGGGTCCGCACGCTTAACGTTACGATGATAGTTTTATTGAGTTTTGATGTACCGAAGGAGTTCGGAGTCCCGGATGAGATCGGGGATATGACGAGGAGTCTCGAAATGGTCGAGACATAAAGATCGATATATTGGACGACTATATTCGAACTTCGGAAAGGTTCCGAGTGATTCGGGTATTTTTCGGAGTACCGGAGAGTCACGGGAATTCGTATTGGGCCTTAATGGGCCATACGGGAAAGGAGAGAAAGGCCTCAAAAGGTGGCCGCACCCCTCCCCATGGTCTGGTCCGAATTGGACTAGGGAAGGGGAGTGCACCCTTCCTTCTTTCTCATTTCCCCTTCCCTTCTCCTACTCCCACAAGGAAAGGAGGAGTCCTACTCCCGGTGGGAGTAGGACTCCCCCCCTATGGCGCGCCTCTCCCCTTGGCCGGCTGCCTCCCCCTTGCTCCTTTATATACGGGGGCAGGGGGCACCCCAGAGACACAACAATTGATCCTTGAGATCTCTTAGCCATGTGCGGTGCCCCCCTCCACCATATTACACCTCGATAATACCGTTGCGGAGCTTAGGCGAAGCCCTGCGTCGGTGGAACATCATCACCGTCACCACGCCGTCGTGCTGACGAAACTCTCCCTCAACACTCGGCTGGATCGGAGTTCGAGGGACGTCATCGAGCTGAACATGTGTAGAACTCGGAGGTGCCGTACGTTCGGTAATTGATCGGTCGGATCGTGAAGACGTACGACTACATCAACCGCGTTGTGATAACGCTTCCGCTATCGGTTTACGAGGGTACGTGGACAACACTCTCCCCTCTCGTTGCTATGCATCACCATGATCTTGCGTGTGCGTAGGAATTTTTTTGAAATTACTGCGTTCCTCAACAAGCACATCAACATGCTCAGCGTCCCTCCACAAGCCCATAGCCACTAACAGTTTCCCCTCCCGAGCTCCGTAGCGCCGAACCCGCCATTTCTGTAGCTTCGGCCACTGCGCAAGTCTCTGCCGCCATCGACCTAGGCCACCAGAGCTGCTGCTGAGAGCACCACTCGACGCGCGCGAGCTCCTGCTACTCGTAGATGGGCTCCGCTGTTGTTTTGGTCACCGGAGGAAGATTTCCGAGCCTCGCCGTCGTGTCTGGCCTCGCCGGTTTGACCCGAGCTGACCAGGGTTTGACCCCCCTGGGTCATTGACATGTGGGCCCCAGCCCTACTAACTTTGGCTTAAGTTTATAATTAACCTTAATTAACCCATTGACTCACTGACTAGTGGCCCCGGGCCCCACAAACAGTTTAGTTAGGATTAACTTAATGTTAATTAACCCTTTTACTTAGTGTTGACACTAACACGTGGGCCCCACGGGTGAGGTTTGACCTGGATGAGTCAGTTGACCTGGTGACGCAGGGATGACACAGTGCTGACGTCATAAATATTTTTTCGTTATTTAATAAATCATAAATGATTTATTTAATTCAGAAAATAACCTAAACTTCTAAAAATCATAGAAAATAATCTATAGCTCAAAATGAAAAGAAATACATATGAAAAATGATTAGAAAAATCCAATCTTTCCATCTGTACCATTTTCATGCATGTTGGAACTACTTATAGTTGCTGAATATGGCAAATCATATGTTTGGCATTTAAATAATCACATATGGAGTTTGAATTTGAACCTTTGGTTCGAACCAACTTCATTTAACCTATTGCTAGTTGCATTAGCTCAAATCACTGCATATTGACATGACATGATCATGCATCATATTGTGCATTGCATTGATTGTGTTCCTTCTCTGTTGTTGGTGGTTGTACCCTCTCGATAGACGTGTTCCGACGATGAGATCGATGACACCGATGAAGAACTATACTATCTTCAGAAGTGCCAGGCAAGCAAAACCCCCTTGTTCATTCCGATACAATCCCACTCTCTCGCTCCTGCTCTCGTTTATTGCATTAGGACAACAACGATTCAACTGTTACATGCTGCGGTAGTTGAACCCCTTTTCCTCTGCATGACCTGTCATTGCCACAGTAAATAGATGAAACCCACTAGCATGAGTAGGAGTTGTTTGAGCCCTGATGTGCCTACGCATTCATGCTTGTTTGTCATGCCTGCTGCTACTTAGAGTTGAGTCAGGTCTGATTCATCGGGGATGAATTGGAATGGTGATGAACATGTCCTACTCTGTGTGAGCTAAGTGTGTGAACATGTTTTGGTAAACGTAGCAGTGAGAGGCCATGTAGGAGTACATGGTGGGTTGTCTCATTGAAACAGTCCTCAGGAACTGAGCTCTGTGTTTGTGATCCATGAATAGCTACTACCACACATTGGGACCGAAACCAATGGACTCTCTCCACTTACTAACCGCCCATGTCCTCTATTCGGGAGTTGCAAGTAGTTTCTGGTGGTTGTAGTATGCTGGAGGCCGTGCGCAGTGCTGACCCGAGGGGTGGGCTGTGATGCGGTAGGCACGTGGCACATTGTACCGGGACGCCCGTTTGGTGCCTCGGGAACCCTGCACACAATGTTCAGGGCCGTATGTGGAAACCTCGGCCGGACTCCCTACGGATGGAACCCGAATTGGCGAAAAACCTGGACTAGGGACTTATGTGGTTAGTTAGGTCGTGGCCGACACCCTCGCCAGGCTTCCGCTTGAAGGTTGCTGAGATACATGACGTGTAGATGGCAGTAAGTGGCGAGAGCGTGTGTGAAGAAGTACACCCCTGCTGGGTTAACATCATCTATTCGAATAGCCACGTCCGCGGTAAAGGACTTCTGGGTTGCCTGTACAGTTCATAGACAAGTGAAAGGAGATAATCTAAAATGCGGGAGATAAGCGTGAGTGCTATGGATGGCGTTCTCGTAGGGAGACGGGAGCGGATCTGTAGTGGTGTATTGATTGGTGAATATGTGGACTCGTGTGCGCCACCTCAAAAGAGTTACTTGCAGTCGTTGTTCAGGATTGCCACTGAGTCAAAGCTGACTTGCCGTAGTCATACTCGACCACCCCTTTGTTGATACTGATGCATATGTAGCTAGTTCTGATGTAAGTCTTGCTGGGTTCATTTGTACTCACGTTTGCTTAATTTATGTTTTGGAGAGAGACTTCAGTCTCACTAGTAGTTCCACGTGGACTTCGACGTTTAGCTTGTTACCTCAGCTAGGATCTTCTGCCCTCGGCAGGGTCTTGTAGATAGTTAGGCTTCTCAGCCTTTTCATTTGTAGTTGTCTGTACTCAGACAAGTTAAGCTTCCGCATGTGCTTGTTGCATGTATGACTTGAATGCTAGGTCATCAGACCCATGTTTGTAATACCTGGCTCTTCGGAGCCTAATGAATAAATACTTTGAGTTGTAGTGTTTTGTTGTGATGCCATGGTGTATTTGCACATATCGAGCATATTGTGTGTGTGATTTGAAATGCTTGGTAAGTGTGAGATCCGACAACCTAGTTGTTTATCCTTGGTAGCCTCTCTTACCGGGAAATGTCTCCTAGTGCTTCCACTGAGCCATGGTAGCTTGCTACTACTCCGGAACACTTAGGCTGGCCGGCATGTGTCGTTCTTCCTTCCTGTGTCTGTCTCTTCAGGGAAATGTCACGCGGTGTCTATCGGAGTCCTGTTAGCCTGCTACAGCCCGGATTCTCCGGACTCCTGCAAGCCCAGCTGCTACAGCCCGGATTCACACGATGATGACCGACACATTCGTTGCTGGGTCATGTATGCCTATCCCTGTAAGTTAGTGCCACTTTGGGTTTACGACTAGTCATGTCGGCTCGGGTTCTTTGTCATATGGATGCTAGCGACACTATCATATACGTGAGCCAAAAGGCACAAACAGTCCCGGGCTAGGTAAGGTGGCATCCGTGGGAATACCGTGCGTGAGGCCGCAAAGTGATATGATGTGTTACATGCTAGATAGGTGTGACTTAGGATCGGGGTCTTGACACGAACGATGCCAAGACCTCCCGAGGAGCACCTCCCTAAGCCTGCCTCCCGAGGAGCGGAGATTTCTATGCAGGTACCCAGCCTCATGAGGCTCTCGATGATGTAGGCCATGATGACCAAGGCCAGACGGGTGCCAGCGGGTGCAGAGGAGGACAATTTCCTCTTTGGTGCTAAGGAGGCAAGGATGTACTCGGGTTCCCAAGGTACCCCCCAATGGTTTCCATTTCGGTGCAACAAGACCAAGACCATGGGCTCGGCAGGGCGGATGTCATCGCCGAGCCCACATCTGCATCACAACCAGAAGCTTTGCAGGCGAAGACCACCTTTCGTCAGGATAAGATGTACTTCTTGTCCCCCTTCAAATTGGGCATTGTGGAATCCCTTCCCTCCTAAGCTATGAGGGAAGAGAACCAAGGCCACTATAAATATAGGCTAGTCTCCACTATAGAGGGGGGTCCCGGTCGATTCTATTCTCACTCCTAGAGCCCTCGCGAGGCAGCTCATCCACTGTACCTGTTCATCCTCATCCTCCTCGAGACGCAATCCACCACAAAGCAGGAGTACGCTTTTACACCGCAAGGTGGCCCGAACCTGGCAAAACGTCTGTCTTCATTCCCTTCGCCGCTGACGCGAACTCAATGAGGCCAAGCCATGAGCTGATGAGCTTGAGGTTGAAGCTGGATTCGATCTTCACACACGCCCCAGAGTTCAAACCTTGTTTTGGTCCGATGATCCTCCTGCGCCATGGAGTTGGTGGAAGTCTGCGGGAGGGAGGGGAATGGGAGGCGAACAGTAAGGCCGCCTGTATTAAACAGCGGCTCGGGCGCCATTAATGGAGAGGAAGGCGGGCAGCCATGGAAGTCAAAGGGCTCGCCTCCAAGTGAGACTGCGCAACGTATAGCTCGCACGCTTCCCGGCGAGCATGCGCATTGGAAGACTGCTTGCACACCTCTCGGTCAGCCTGTGCACTGGACCGCGCTCGCACGCCTCCTGTTCAGTCAAGCAGTTGTCCGCACGACAACTCCTATAGCCATTAAAACCAGGACACATGGCGTCACATGAATTGCTAACACAACGCACATGATTTGAATTATACCAATGTTTGAGATATTAAAGTGGCAGCTATTTTTCAAAATGCCTTTGTTGGCTGTTATTCGAATGCGCCTTCTCTCAAAGTGGACACAAAAAATACCATTCCATGATAGCATGCAAAGTTTCGTGAATTTCACACGAGTTTTGAATTTACTAGAATTTAAAAACAAAGTATCTCAACGTTTTGCCGGCAATCAACAGTGCCATGGTATTTGAAATTCATTAACATTTCTTGCATGGGACCTAAGCACGCACCCAAGGACACAATTTTGATTTTTCAACCAATTTATATGCACTGGAGCATGTACACATAGTTCAAATTTGAATTATTCACATAAAATGCCTAGAAAACCCTATTAATGTATAAAAATGTCCAAATGAACCCCGAAAAATTCCAAAATTTAACACAATGCTCCTGTTGTTCTATGTTGACACTAGAATTTTTTTGAAAGCAATAAGAGGCAACGGATATCGTTTCGCCCCCAAAGGTGGAACGTTCCCTACCGAAACCATCAGGCTTGTTGTGAGAAGCTCTGGTTTGTGAGAAGGTTATACCCAAACATGACCCAAATGGGACAAAAAATTTACCATGGCATGTTGATGCCGCTACATGATAGCATGCCAAGTTTCATGAATTTCAGACGAGTTTTGGGCCGAGTGATGGTGGCAGGGTGTTTGACATTCATTCCCATTTCTTGCATGGGACCTAAGCATGCAACCAAGGACACAGATTTGAATTTTCAACAAATTTATATCATTAGAGCATGTGCCTGTAGTTGAAATTTGAATTATGCACATAAATGCATAGAAAACTCTGTTATTGTATAAAAATGTCCAAACGAGCCCTGAAAAATCCCTAAAATTAACACAACACTCATGTTGTTCTATGTTGACACTGAAAGAAAATTGAAATCAAGAAGAGGAAACGGATATCGTTTCGTCCAGAAAGGTGAAACGTTCCCTACCGTAACCGTGAGGCTTGTTGTCAGAAGCTCTGGTTTGTGAGAAGCTTATATACCCCAACCTGCCCCAAATGGGACAATATTTTTACCACTACATGTTGATGCCGTTCCATGCTAGTATGTCAAGTTTCATAAATTTTAGAGCATTTTTGATTTACTAGAATTTAAAAACCATGTATCTCAATGTTAGCGGCTGAGCGACGGTGGCAAGGTATTTGCCATTCATTCTCATTTGTTGCGTGGGACATCAGCATGTAACGAAGGACACACATTCCAATTTTGAACCAATTTATATGCACTGGAGCATGTCCATGTAGTTCAAATTTGAATTATGCACATGAATGCATACAAAACTCAGTTAATGTTCAAAAATGTCCAAGCCAACCCCGAAAAATCCCAAAAATTGTCAAAACACACGTGTTGTTCTATGTTGACATGAGAAAAAATTTGAAAGTAAGAAGAGGCAACAGATATAGTTTCGTCCCCCAAGGTGGCACGTTCCCTACCGAAACCATCAGGCTTGCTGTGAGAGAAGCTCTGGTTTGCAAGAAGCTTATACCCAAACCTGCCCCAAATGGGATAATATTTTTACGACGGCATGTCGATGCCGTTCCATGATATCATGTCATGTTTCATAAATTTCAGATGAGTTTTCGATTTATAGAATTTTAGAACCATGTATCTCAATATTAGCGGCCGAGCGACAGTGTCAAGGTGTTTGACATTCATTCTCATTCCTTGCATATGACCTAAGCTTGCAACCAAGGACATACATTTGATTTTGCAACCCGTTTTTATGGAATGGAGCATGTGCATGTTGTTAAATTTTGAATTATGCGCATAAATGCGTAGAAAACTCAGTTAACGTAATTTTTTTCCAAACGATCCCCCAAAAAATCCAAAATTTAACACGACACTCCTGTTGTTCTTTGTTGACACCAGGAAAAAAATGAAAGGAAGACGAGGCGACGAGTATTGTTTTGTCCACAAAGAGTGACACGTTTCCCTAACAGAACCATGAGGCTTCTTCTGAGAAGCTCTCGCTTGTGAGAAGCTTATATCATAACCTACCCCAAATGGGACAATATTTTTTACCCTAACATGTCGATGCCATTCCATGATAGCATGCCAAGGTTCATGAATTTTAGACGGGTTTTGGATTTACTAGAATTACCAAAGGAAGTACCTCAACGTTTTCCGGATAGCCCCGGTGTCGTGGTGTTCAAAATTCGTCCCCATTTCTTGCATTGGGACATAAGCATAAACCCATGGACACATATATGAGTTTACAACCCATGTTGGTGCACCGGAGCATGTGCATGTAGTTTAATTTTGAATTGTGCACCTGAAATGGCAAGAAAACCAATTTAATGTATA
The DNA here is from genome assembly GCF_002575655.3 of Aegilops tauschii subsp. strangulata. NCBI lineage: Eukaryota > Viridiplantae > Streptophyta > Magnoliopsida > Poales > Poaceae > Aegilops > Aegilops tauschii. The sequence continues at coordinate 161,652,755 of NC_053038.3, forward strand.
AAATGTCCAAATGAACCCTGAATAATTCCGATTTTTTTACGACACACATATAGTTGCATGTTCACTGCAAATAAAAGTTCTAGCAATTCAAACATCGTCCATTGCCGCTGTGACCCCATTATGTAATTCAAATCAAGATGAAAGATGAAGTAGATCCCACACACTTTATTATCACCAACCGTGTGAGATGCAGTGCAAAATATCCTGGAGCACCGTCGGTGTATAGTACGCCTATGGCTTACGCGAGAAGGTGCGTCGGCTACAGCCCACAACCGGCGTGTCAAGCACACTAGCTCGCTCCCCAATATCATTTCACTTTTCAATCGTCGCCGGTGAAAGAAGGGGACATGGACCAACGTCATGAGGGCAACTTCGGTGGCCCACTCCAGCGAGAGCGCAGCCGCAACCACCATGCGTGTGCTAACAAGGTGCATGAGCGCGGCCGCAATCTGGGAGCGGGCGGCCAAGGCAGCCCAAACGGCCGCTGTTGCTTCTCAGGTGGCAGCAGCAACATCTGCCTCGGGGATATCAACTAGCGAGAGCGGCACAACAGATGTCCGTTTCGCGGAGGCGGCCTTAGCCCTGATGGAGGCCACACACGACCATGTCGAGGCAACCCACGCCCAGCTCGTGGTGGTCACCGCACAAATCGAACGAAGCTTCCCTGACAACGGTCAGCAACCCACGGCCGAAGTGTTGGCAATCGCTAAGAGCGTTCAAGAAGCCGTCCATTCCACCACCGCATAACTTGCCACGACGGAGCCCGTCCAAGCCCAGATCACGGCCGCCCAAGCCCAGCTCATGGCGGCCTTTTCCAAAGAGATGGCGGAGGCGGATGGCGAGATGCTTGCCGAGTATGGTGCGATGGATGCAATGGAGCCCCTTCCCCAGGAGACCGTCGGGCGTGAGCTGGACATTGAGGAGGCGGTGCAGATCGATGAGCACCAGCCGTAGAGCGTCGGTTTTTAATTTGGTAGAGTAATGTTTAGGTCAGCTAGCTCTGTTTAATTGTTGAACTTGCTCGATTAAGAAGTGTGGGTGTGCTGTAGTCTCCTTTGTGTACCCAAATTATGCAATGACGTGGATGGTCACTGTAACCAGGGAAATTCAAACCAAAATTATTGACGTTCAAACTCATCACACACGGGTTAAGCTATCTGAATCGTTTGTGATGTTCACATATTGTACACAGTTCAGAATAAGGGACCGTGTGTGATGACACTTTGCGCACCAATTTTTTCACTGAAACGATTCAAAATTTCCAGCTTCCGCAGAAATATCTACCTCCCCGCCCCCTTCCCCTTACCAAAAGCCACATTTCCCCTGTTTCCGCCTTCCTTCCCAAGTTGAAACCTTCACTCCTTGCTTGCAGCACCGCCTCCTCGCCGGTTTAACGCCCCGAGACCGACGCACCAGGTGTCTCCCAGTTATTCATCGTCATTGCCATGTCATTCGCTTGCATGTTGCATTTTGCCATGTCATCACGTGCATTTCATCTGCATATTTTTCAAAACTTGCATCCGGTCATGTTCGTCTTTTGCTCCATTTCCCGTTTCAGTATCCGACACTCTCACATGCACCCGTCACACCTCCCAGATCTTGTTTCGTGAGCGGGAGAAATATGTTCTCGGAATAGGATGAAAGCTGGCGTGCGATGTTTTTGTGTTGTAGGCAGACCGCCTGCCAAATATCATCGCATTCGGAGTCCGTTTGGCAGCCCAACCGTCATCCGTAGCGGCACCGTTGCCAGTCTATTCGTCGGACGTTTTCGATCTCCGGAAACCTTGTCGGGCTGCATTTCTCCCCTCTCCTCTCAGCCCAACCCCCTCTGCACAGCCCATCTAAGCCCTTAACCTCCCCCTCCGACCGGAACCGTCGGGTCGCAACCGGAGGGCTCCGAAATCCCCCAAAACCCGCCGATCCCTAGCAAACCTACTATATATGAACACCCCCTTGTCCATTTTGGGCAGCCAAGCCATCTGCCTAACTCTAGCCTCTCTCCACCTCAAATTACACACCGGTAAACCCATCTCCGCCACTTTTCCATCCGTCTGCGCTGCCGCCAGCCCACCCTCAAGCCAACTACAAGGCGCCACATCGCCCCCTTAGCCTCCCGCGACCTATCGCGCCGCACCACCTGTCCCCGCGCCGCCTCCCATCGCCGCGGCCCTACAGGCCCACGGGGAGCCCGCCCCGGGCCCGAGCCGACCGAGCCCCGCACTCGAGCGCAGTCGCCCCCACTCCCGCTCCTTCACCCCGCCGTCGCTCGACCTTGCGCCTCCGCCTGCCTACTCCCGCCTCCCTGCTCTGCCGCTTCGCCCCGCGCCCCTCTGCGCCCCTGCCGCCTACGGGCGCCGCTGCCTCGGCCCCTGCTCATTGCTGCCGACGCCCCGTAGCACCGCCGCCGCCTGGAACCTCCGGCGAGCTCCGATGGCCCCGACCTCGTCGCTCCCGTCGCCGCTGGGCCACTCCGGCCCGATCCGGGCAGGGGACGGCCATATCCGCCTCGCCCTGCCTCCCCAGCCTCCCTGCGCGCCTCCCCGTCGCCAGCTTCCTCGGAGGTCTCCGACCACGGCCTGCCCCGCGCCTGGATGGCCCCGTCCCAGATCTACCCGACCCGCGAACCAAACTGCCCCGCTGTACCACCCCATCCATTTTCGCCTAAGGTTGTTTTGCACCAAGTCCCTGGAATCGTACTTCATATGTGCATGTTTGAATGGTCATAAATATGATCTTCATACGGAATTGATCTGCTCAGTGTGCACTTGAAGATGGTTCCTGTTGCATTCATGTTAGGATGCACCTACATGTCTTGATCTTCCTTGCAAAAGTGTTGTGCTGTTAAGTGCTGAAAACATATATAACTTGTTCTTTTGTCATTTTCGTGTGATTTAATGCATGCATCATATGGGCATCTTGTCAACATGAGTTTGGTGAATTTTTAAGTCCTCTTGCTGCTGGTATTTATCTGATGCCATGATATTCCCTCTGGTTACTAGCACAAGCTTACAAAGTAGGGTACTTGTTGTTACTGTTCTGCTAACTCTGAGACTGTTATATTGTGATGCCATGTTTGCTTGATGCTAACATCCATTCTATGCATAACCTGGAGAGGTTCACTAATCATGTTTTGAATGTCATTTTATGCTCTATCCATCCATGCCCTTGTTGGCAATTATGCCCTACTGTAGATTGCCGTTACCATGCTCTAAATTTGCTAAATAATGTTTCTGTCAGCCTGTTATCAGTAAATTCAAATTTGCCATGTGAATAGCTAGTGTTTTACGCATCCTATGACCATGTTGTTGACATGAGTAGCTGCAAAAATATTCCTTATTTATGTTGGTTTCATTAAAATGCCATGAAATGTTTTGTGGTGAGTGTCACAAGCTTGTAAACATGCCTACTCGTCGTCTGAGAATTGTTATGACTTGCTTATTGTCTTGATGAGTGCCATTGATCTAGAGGTTATATGGAGATGCTTAGTAATCATGTTTTTCCATGTTTAACCTGTACTTTAATGCCATGCTTTTGTTTAACCTGATCTTGCACTGTAGCATGCTTGTTTCATGCCTCATACATGTCAACATGTTATTCCTGCTCACATGTATGCCCTGTTTTTCACTGTCATAATCTGTGTTATAAAGTGGCTTGTTGCATTGATCATTTTGGTTTAATCTTGATAGCTATGAACCTGAACCTTGATCTTATCTGAAATATGTAATCTGTATTTGAAGTGCATATCAAGTTTGTGCTCATATGGTTCCTGTAGCATGTTGTTTTGATAGTTGCAAAGTACCTAGTTGTTGTTTAGGCAGATTGTTGTCATATCTTGTATTGAGTGTATGTGTTGAATCGTTGCTCCGTTTTGATCATGTCCTATGTAAAACTTGCTTGGTTTTGCTTGTAGTTTCATATTACCTTGTTGCATCCTTGTTTTGGAGTGTTTTGCTTGCATTTGCATCAATGCCATGTTGAACTTGTGATGCTCATATCTTCTAGGCCGTAGCTCCGAATTAAATGAACATCATATGTAACTTGACTAGAAAGATGCGTAGATCATCATGGTGTACTTTAACTTGCTATTTAACAAATTCAACATAATGTGTTATTCAGATCTGGACCAATTTCGAAATTTGCATATGGGGAGTTTTCGGAATTGTTATAAGTTGTTTCTGGCCTCATTTAAACTTGCTTTGATGTGGTGTTCTTGTATGCATCATATCTTGCCATCAGTAGCACCATGTAGCCTTGTGATGCATCATACTTGGTAGAGCATCATGTCATGTTTATGTGTTGTGTGTTTACCATGTTGTTTGCTTCTTTCTAGTTGTGCTACTTCTCGATAGTTCCTGTTGCGTTGCGATCCTGAGGATCCGTTCGACTACGTTGGTTCGTCTACTCCATGGACTCGATCTTATTCCTAGCGGGATTTCAGGCAAGATGACCGTCATCTTGGATCGCACTACTGTCTTTGCTATGCTAGTTGTCTTGATGCTATCGTTATGTCGCGCTACCTACCACTTGTTTATCAAGCCTCCCAAATTGGCATGATAGCATCTAACCTTTTTCACCATTCCAGCAAACCGTTGTTTGGCTATGTTACCACTTTGCTCAGCCCCTCATATAGCATTGCTAGTTGCAGGCGCAGTTGCAGGCTGTTCCATGTTTAGGACATGGATATCTTGGGAGATCACAATATCTCTTATTTCATTAATGCACATATATACTTGGTAATGGGTGGAACGCTGGGCCTTTTGCCTGGTGTTTTGGTACACTCATGCCGCCCTAGTTTCCATCATACCGGTTTTATATTCCTTGATTTTGCGTTCCTAACACGGTTGGGGTTTATGGGGCCCCCTTGACAGTTCGCTTTGAATAAAACTCCTCCAACAAGACACAACATTGGTTTTACCATTTTCTCAACTTAATAACTAAACCTGATAATAAATTTGACGCATAGGGGGTCGCGTCCTCGAGGTTCCTTAATCAACATAATACAGGGGGCCAGTGCTGATGGTGTTGGTCCCAAACGGGCAGACTGCGGGGCCACCACGGGGCAACCCAAGGATCTATTTTTACTCGTACGCTGACCTATCCGATCATGGCTTGAGACAAGATACGCGCGGCTACTATCAGGGTGTTGGCACGTCGGGAGGTCTTGCTGGACTTGTTTTACCATTGTCGAAATGTCTTGTGAACCGGGATTCCGAGTTTCATGGGGTTGTTCCAGAAGGAGGATTTTCCTCTGTTGACCGTGAGAGATTGTCGTGGGCTAAGTTGGGACACCCCTGCAGGGTATAAACTTTCCATAGTCATGCCCACGGTTATGTGGCAGATGGGAATTTTTAATATTCGGTTGTAGTGGACTTGAACTAAACTCAATTAAAATACACCAACTATGTGTGTAACCGTGACCGTCTCTTTTCAAGTGAGTTCGAGAAGAGAACATGGTGGGGTTTCGTTTGAACATAAGAAGTTCAGGATCACTTATTGTTCATTACTAGTTAGGACCGTTTGCGTAGTTTCTCATACTATTCTTATACTCGTAAGTTAGCCATCATACAATGCTTAGTCGCTTGCTGCAACCTCACCACTTATCCATTCTATAACCATTAAGATTTGCTAGTCTTGATACCCATGGTAATGGGATTGCTGAGTCCTCGTGGCTCTCTGATTACTACAACAACAGATGCAGGTATAGGTAACGCGATGATCATGACGTGAGAGTGATGTTTACTTGTTTTGGAGTTCTTCTTCTTCTTCTGCTTCGTCGATCTTGGGATAGGTTCCTAGTCGTCAGTCTGGGCTAGCAGGGTGGATGTCGTTTGAGTTTCGGTTTGTGTTTCATCCGTAGTCGGATGTTGTTCTAATGTATGATGTTTGATGTATTCTTGTGGCATTTGTATGCCCTTTCTATGGATCCCCAATTATTATGTAATGGTACGATGTAATGATATCCACCTTGCAAAAGCATTTCAATATGCAGCTCTATCCTTGGTGGGACCTTTGAGTTCCTCTCGGATAGGATCGCATATTGGGCGTGACAAGTTTGTACCAGAGCCTCGACCGATCATAGGAGCCCCCTTGATTGTTCGTAGTTGGTCGTTGTCGAGTCTAGAAGAAACTTTTTCGGAGTCTAGTTATGTCGGAAAGTAGGACTTCTTTTAACTCCTCAGCCCCCTACGTCTCTCTATTGAGAAATCTTGACGTAGGTGTTTTGACTTACTCCTCTTCCCTTTCAAATTATCTTTAGGATCACGCAATTAGATTTTTCTGATCATTGTGTTGTCAGCTCTTTTCATCCGACGCACTTCTCTTCGTCATTCGACCCTCGTCGTCTTTTGCGAGATCAGTCCTCAGTTCTTTCTTAACGACGTTGTTTCCCCATCCGAAGTAGTCTTTCTTTTTCCCACCTACCCACCTTTTTCTTCTTGGAGCCGGAGTCTGTAATCGAGTATCCATCCTACTCGTGCGAAGCCTTTGCATTCACTGGTACGTGTGCTGCTATAGAAACGGTTTTTAACCCCTTTCCATGACGGCATTTGGAACTGTCACCAAGTGAGTGTGGGCGATAGGGGGGTCCTTCCCACACGACCCAAAAATCGCCGGGGATAGGCCCTCCTGGGACACAGGCTGGGGTCATGTGTGATCGCGCGAGGCATTGAAGCCCAGTCATTTTCGTTCGTATGTACATCCCAAACGGTGAATCCCAGAAAACCATTTACGTTCATATGTATATCACACATAGTCAATCCAAGGAATACGTTTCCGTTCTCATGTACATCTCACACAGTCAATCCAGGAAAAACGTTTCCGTTCGTATGTATATCACACACAGTCAATCCAAGGAATACGTTTCCGTTCTTATGTACATCCCACAACGTCAATCCAGGGAAAACGCTTCCGTTTGTATGTACATCCCACACTGTTTTATGGGTAGGCTCGTGTGTGAAAGGTGTAACTATCACACACACTCTGCCTTGGTTAAATGTTTGCTTTTATCAACTACATCACACACGATTTGATGAAGAAAACTGTGTGGCATTGGGCTATCCATCACAAGCGCTTTTACTACTAGAACCATTTGCAAAGTTCCATGACACATTTAGCAGGTTTATTAGTTTACAATTAATAATTTCAGTATTACGCAAACTCACATTTCACATCGAACAGCTATTTGCTAATTTCATATCAGGCACATAAATATATTATAACATCACATTACGAGAGCTACATGAAAACAGCACAGTACAATATATAGCTAGTTCGACTTCATAAGAACAATATTAGAACAATATATTCATTTCCCTAATCGAGCTCATCCAGGCTCGTCTTATCCACCTCTGCTTTCAGTTCCGTAAGAACCTGTTTTGCACTGGTTGTAACACCCCGCATGTAACTTTCCATATTTGTAACTCCGACTCTTGCCATTTTCGGCTATGTGCTATGATATTCCCTCCGTGGTCGGGTTTTGTTTGTCGTTTTGCATTTTGTTCATGTCATGCATTTCATATCATGTCATCATGCGCATTGCATTTGCAAACGTGTTCGTCTCATGCATCCGAGCATTTTCCCCGTTGTCCGTTTTGCAATCCGGCGCTCCTATCTCCTCCGGTGCACCCCTCGGAATGGACCGAGGCTTGTCAAGTGGCCTTAGTATACCATCGGTAGACCACCGGTCAAGTTTCACTCCATTTGGAGGTCGTTTGGTACTCCAACGGTTAACCGGGCATCCGCAAAGTCCATTTGTATGTGCAGCAAAAAACCCCTCAAAACCAGCCCAAAACCCTCCAAACTCTCTTCCATGCTGTAGGTCGTTCGATCACGATCGTGTGGGCGAAAACCGCACCTCATTTGGACTCTCCTAGCTCCCTCTACCTATAAATATGCATCTCCCCCGAAAAACAAACGCAGACGAAACCCTAAAATTCTCCACCGCGCGCCGCCGGAGAAAATCGCCACCGACGGACACGTCCGGCTCCACCGCCGCCGCCACGTGTCGCGCCACCGCTCGCTGCCGACGCCGGTCCGCGAGCCCGCACGGGGCCCTCCCGGCCCGCGTGCTCCGCCGCCGCACCTCGCCTCCCGTCCGCCGGCCCAGGCCACCCTCGCCGCCGCCACACCGGGGAGCGCCGCTGCCGCCGCCACGGGCACCCGCGCGCCCGCCGCCTTGCCTCCGCCGCCGCCGGCCGCCGCCGTCGCCGGCCCCGAGGCCCGCCGCCTCCTCCTCCCTTCGGTCTCCCTCGCCGTCGCCTCCTCCTTCCCTCCCGTCGCCGGTGACCTCCATCGAGGCCGGAGCCGAGCCCGAGCTCTCTCCCTCGATCCGATCTGGTATACTGCCGTTGACTTCCCCGCGCCCGAAATATTTCCAAGTCCTTATGATTTCACAGCATGTGCCCATGTTCAACAGTGCATAACTCTCTGCATATAGCTCCGTTGCGCGCGTGTAATATGTCAAATTGTTCATCTCGTGATGTTCTACATTTTGTTCAATTGCATCATGTTCATTAGAGGTCATCTCGATGCCCAAATCTACGTTGCAAGAGGGCTAGTTGCTGTTATCTCCTGATTCTTATCAGAACTTGGAGATTTGTCATTTTTGTATCATTTAATCTGTTCATCTTATGGGCATGAGCTCTACATGTGTTTTGTTGTATGCCATATCATCTTTCGAGTGGTTTATGCCACGTATTTTTGTGATCTCTGTGGTGACTAGCACAAGCATGCAAACTAGGCCCCGTAAGGTTTCTGATTTCAGGGACAGTGATATCTCCAAGTCTTTGTCTGCTGTTATTTTGTTGCCATTTAAAATTGATGCTACAGAGATATCCATGCATATTTTGGAGATGTTCATTAAGGATGTTTTGTAGATATTGCTGTAATTGATCCATTCCTGCCCTTGTTTGCAATTATGGAGTGCCATAGTATGACTCAATCTTGCTCTACTTTTGCTATAAAATATTTCTGGCAGATTCTTAACATGATATGCAATTTTGCCAAGCTTATTGTAGTTGATCCATACATGCTATGCTTTTGTTCTTGCCATGGATAGCTTCATAAACATGCCATCTTGCTGTAGGTATGCTTGTTTTGCCATGCATTGCTTTGTGGTGAGTGCGTCAAGCTCACCAAGATGCCCTCATATTATTATTTCTGCCATGCTCTGTTTTCTCCTAAGTCTGAAACCTGTTAACGAAAGTTGCTGTGTTTACATGCTTGCCATCATATCTTCTGGTCCTTTTTGGCTTATGGTCAGTAAGGGACTTTTGTCATACGCATTTAGTAGAACACTGCCATGCCTTGTTTTGCCATGTTAAGTTCCTGTAGCATGTTGATTTCACTAAGTCTGTGAACCTGTTATCTTTTGCACTTTTGCCATGCTTGTTTGAGCTTGATATGTTGTGATCTAGCCGTACCTCAGTGTTCACCTTTTGTCAAGCATCTCCTGTAGATTTCTGTCATATGCTTTATTGCTATGTTGGAGTGCTGTAGCATTGTTACTTGTTGCATTTTAAGTGCTATCATGCTGTTAATCGCTGATTCATGTCATTCTTATTTTGCTTGCCATTTACATACCGTGCATCCGTTTCCGGTGATCTTTATATCGATTTCGACCGAAATTATCTCATCTTTCCAGTGGCATGCTTGGTTTGCCAAGTTACTGCCTTGTTCATCATTTTTCTTCTGGAGCACGCATATGCATCGCATATCATACATGTTTTGCATCATGTTGCTTGTGCATTTCTCCTGATTGATTGTGGTTCCGTTGCTTGTGTTCTTGTCTTGGGTAGAGCCGGGAGACGAGTTCGTGAATGAGGAACCTGTTGAGTACGCTTACGAGGATCAAGCTTTCGACAACTCTGAGAACCTTGGAAATCACTTCTATCTTTGCTTTGCTAGTTGTTCGCTCTATTGCCATGCTGCGCTACCTATCACTTGCTATATCATGCCTCCCATATTTCCATGTCAGCCTCTAACCATCCTTTCCTAGCAAACCGTTGTTTGGCTAAGCTACCGCTTTTGCTCAGCCCTTCTTATAGCGTTGCTAGTTGCAGGTGAAGTTGAAGTTTGTTCCATGTTGGAATATGGATATGTTGGGATATCACAATATCTCTTATTTAATTAATGCATCTATATATTTTGGTAAAGGGTGGAAGGCTCGGCCTTATGCCTGGTGTTTTGTTCCACTCTTGCCGCCCTAGTTTCTGTTATACTGGTATTATGTTCCTTGAGTTTGCGTTCCTTACACGGTTGGGTGATTTATGGGACCCCCTTGACAGTTCGCCTTGAATAAAACTCCTCCAGCAAGGCCCAACCTTGGTTTTACCATTTGCCACCTAAGCCTTTTCCCCCGGGTTTTCGCGAGCCCGAGGGTCATCTTATTTTAACCCCCCCGGGCCAATGCTCCTTCGAGTGTTGGTCCGAACTGAGTAGACTGCGGGGTCCCCTCCTGGAAACTCGAGGTATGGTTTTACTCGTAGGATGTCTCATCCGATGTGCCCTGAGAACGAGATATGTGCAGCTCCTATCGGGATTTGTCGGTGCATCGGGCGGCTTTGCTGGTCTTGTTTTACCATTGTCGAAATGTCTTGTAAACCGGGATTCCGAGACTGATTGGGTCTTTCCGGGAGAAGGTTTATCCTTCGTTGACCGTGAGAGCTTATGATGGGCTAAGTTGGGACACCCCTGCAGGGTATTATCTTTCGAAAGCCGTGCCCGCGGTTATGAGGCAGATGGGAATTTGTTAATGTCCGGTTGTAGAGAACTTGTCACTTGACCCAATTAAAATACATCAAATGTGTGTGTAGCCGTGATGGTCTCTTCTCGGCGGAGTCCGGGAAGTGAACACGGTTTGAGTTATGAATGACGTAAGTAGGAGTTCAGGATCACTTCTTGGTCATTACTAGATGACGACCGTTCCGTTGCTTCTCTTCTCGCTCTCTTTTGCGTATGTTAGCCACCATATATGCTTATTGCCGCTGCAGCTCCACCTAATTACACCATCCTTCGCTATAAGCTGAAATAGTTTTGATCTCGCGGGTGTGAGATTGCTGAGTCCCCGTGAGTCACAGATTCTACCAAAATAGTTGCAGGTGCCGACGATGCCAGTGCAGTTGATGGGATCGATCTCAAGTGGGAGTTCGACGAGGAACGTGGTCGTTACTATGTGTCTTTTCCTGATGATCAGTAGTGGAGCCCAGTTAGGACGATCGGGGATCTAGCATTTGGGGTTATCTTATTTTCATTTGGATCTTGACCGTAGACGGTCTATGTTTGTATTTTGGATGATGTATGAATTATATTCATGTATTGTGTGAAGTGGCGATTGTAAGCCAACTCTTTATCCCATTCTTGTTCATTACATGGGATTGTGTGAAGATGACCCTTCTTGTGACAAAACCACTATGCGGTTATGCCTCTAAGTCATGCCTCGACACGTGGGAGATATAGCCGCATTGTGGGCGTTACAAGTTGGTAATCAGAGCCATCCCCGACTTAGGAGCCCCCTGCTTGATCGAATCGTTGGCGTTGTTGAGTCTAGAACAAAAATGTTTTGAGTCTTAGGATTATATATATCGGAGAGTAGGATTCTTTTTACTCCTCAGTCCCTTCGTCGCTCTAGTGAGGTCTCCTGACGTAGAAGTTTTGACTATTCTCTCCTCAAATTTCACTAATTTTTTTTAGGATCACGCGGGTATCTTGGAATCGTTCCGATGGTTTTGTGCCGAGAACATTGTTCTTGGTGCCTCCTGACATTTAGGGGTTGTGGCAGTGTCCCGGGGAGTTGAGCTCCGAGGTGTTGTCGTCACAATTTTATCGTTGCAGTTCTGGAATACCTGAGTTTCGCCGACATCGAAATCTCTTTTATGCAGTTGTTGGTGAGATCACCTCGACGCCACCCAGTACTGGGGCGGGAGTTCGGGAGTATTGCCATAACTTGTATAACGGATGTTTTTCGAAGGTTGAGGTAAACGATTTCCGAAGGTTTCTTGGTTATGTGTTGACGGATGGATACAGCTGGATCTAGGGATTGCTAGTTTGGGTGATATATTTTGTGTCCCCTGTATCCCCAACACCAGATTGCATAACCAGAAAGTTTCGGGAGTTTATAAGTGGGAATTCAAGTAGCCTTAGGATATCTTTCCGACAGACGCATGATATGAGATTGGGGTTCGACGTCTAGTGGTCCGCCTGTACACGGTTGGTTTTACAGTGGTCTCGTAGTGTCTTAAAGAGTCCTTGGCTATGCCAACTCGGGGACGCTTTGTATGTCATGTGCACAGCCTTGTACAGGATGGTGCTGTACGATTGAGCCCGTGTGGGCCCCACCACGAAAACTTCGGACGAAATCTCTATCATACGTTTGTTCCGGCTTATTCTGCAAGCCAATACTTTGTTTTCTTTTGAATTGTGGTATTCGAGTTGCTTCGAAGGCATATGTTGATTCCATATCTTTTTCAAGTGGCTTCTCAACTTATGGAAGTGTGATGATTTACTATGGAATTCATTCGTTCATCCTCGTTCGAATGTTTTTTGTGAAGACTTTATGTAGCAATTTCTATCCGTTGATTCTACTTATCTATTTGTCTATCAAGATGGTAACGGATGTCACCCTCTTCAGGATGGCTCTGCCAACGCGTCAGAATCCGGATCACAATGAAGGGAGTCAAGCGAACCCTCCGCCACCACCTCCACCTCCGGAGGCATGGCAAGCTATCATGGCAGCCACCAACGCCAATGCTCAGATGATTCTGCAACTCCTGCAAGACCGCACCCAAGGGCAAGGCAATCAAGGTCAAGGCAACAATCAGCCTCACTTCGCTACACTCAACCAGTTTCTCGCAAATCAGCCCAAGTCTTTCAGCTACTGTGCGGAGGCCACGGATGCCGATGATTGGCTCGTGGACATCAACAAGCATTTTGAATGTAGCAATGTCAGGCCTGAGGACTATGTCAAGTTCGCTTCTTTTCAGCTCAAGGACCAAGCTGCTGATTGGTTTCAACAATACAAAGATTCCAGAGGAGGTCGTGTGATCACTTGGACTGACTTCTGTCGGGATTTCAAAGCGCACCACATTCCACAAAGTGTTGTTGAGAGCAAGCGTGAGGAGTTCCGCAATCTCAAGCAAGGCAACATGTCAGTGTATCAATACAACATCCAGTTTCAGAAACTTGCTCGCTTCGCTAAACAAGATGTTCCTGATGAAAAGAGCATGATCTATCACTTCAGAGGTGGCCTTAGAGAGGATCTGCAGTTAGCTCTCGTTCTTGTTGAGCCTACTCAGTTTGATCAATTCTACAATATGGCACTGAAGCAAGAGGCTGCTCAGCTCAAGTGTGAGGCTTCTAAGAAGAGAGTCAGAGACGCAGTTCAGTCTTCTTCTTCCTTACTTGTGGCAGCTAAGCAACAGAAGTTCTGGTTGCCTCCTCCTCCTCCGTTTCGTCAGCCTTACCAGCAGAAGAACAAAGGTGGCCATGGTTCTTCCAACTCTTCCAACTATGGCTATCAGAACAAGTCTCAGAATCAAGCTCCAAAGTCCAATGCTCCTTATCACCGTCCACTCTCAGAGGTGACTTGCAACAAGTGTCAGCAGAAAGGTCACTATGCTAACAAGTGCTTCAACCAAAGGCGTCTGCCTCCTCCTCCTCCTGTCAGATCTTCCAGCAATGCAGTGGTCAAGCATAATCCAAAGTCTGCAAAGGTGAACATGATGAATGCAGCTCAAGCGGAGGAATCTACTGATGTGATAATGGGTAATCTTCCTGTTAATGATATTCCTGCAAAAGTCTTATTTGATACTGGTGCATCGCATTCTTTCTTGTCATACCCATTTGCATCGAAGCACAATGTTGACACAGAGATTTTATCCAAAGTTATGCAAGTTGTTTCTCCGGGAAAGCTTTTGACTTCTAGTTTGGTTGCTCCCGATGTTTCCATCAAGATGGGCGACTATAAATTTCTGTCTTCTCCAGTTGTTCTTGGTGACTCGGATATTGATCTAATTCTCGGGATGGACTGGCTTTCTAAGCACAAAGCTCAACTTGATTGTGCTGCCAGGGAAATTCAATTGACACACTCTTCTGAGGATGTGATTATTTATGCCGCTCATGATGAAACCATTCGGTTTTTTTTCTCTCAATGAGAAGGGCGAATTGAATGCCATCTCTCAAATTCCAGTCGTTTGTGAGTATCAAGATGTCTTTCCAGAAGAGCTTCCGGGTATGCCTCCTCATCGGCCAGTTGAGTTCGTTATCGAACTAGAGCCTGGTACTGAACCCGTTTGCAAGCGTCCATACAAGCTTGGACCCAACGAGCTGAAGGAATTGAAGAAATAGCTCGATGAACAAGAGCGTCTGGGTTTGATCAGACCGAGTTCTTCTCCATGGGGTTGTGGTGTTCTTTTTGTAAAGAAGAAGGATGGCACGGACCGACTTTGTGTCGACTACCGTCCATTGAACAAGAAGACAATCAAGAACAAGTATCCACTTCCCAACATCAATGAGCTATTCGAGCAACTCAAAGGTGCTAAAGTATTCTCCAAGCTTGACCTTCGTATGGGTTATCATCAGATTCGCATTCGTGAAGAAGATATTCCCATGACAGCATTCAGAACAAGCTTTGGTTCTTATGAATATACTGTCGTGTCTTTCGGCCTTGTCAATGCTCCTCCAGTTTTCTCTTGGATGATGAATTTCATCTTCAACCCCTATACCAATGAATTCGTCCTGGTGTATCTCGATGATATCTTGGTCTTCTCCAAGAATAAGAAGGACCATGCCAAACATTTGCGATTGGTGCTCGACAAGCTCAGAGAGTATCAATTCTATGTGAAGTTCTCTAAATGTGAGTTTTGGCTCAATGAAGTTCTTTTCCTTGGTCACATCATCTCTGCCAAGGGAATCGCTGTTAACCCCGAGAAGGTGTCCGCAATTGTGAATTGCGCACCTCCTCAGAATGTCAAGCAGCTCCGCAGTTTTCTTGGTCTTGCAAGCTATTGCCGAAGATTCGTTGAGAATTTCTCCAAGATTGCAAAACCTCTTTCCCACCTCCTCCAGAAGCATGTGAAGTATGTCTGGTCTCCTGAGTGTGACGTTGCTTTCAACACTCTCAAAGAGAAACTAGTCACAGCTCCTGTCTTAACTCCTCCTGATGAATCCAAGCCATTTGAAGTTTTCTGTGATGCTTCTCTCCAAGGTCTCGGTGCTGTGTTAATGCAAGAGAAGAAAGTTGTGGCCTATACCTCTCGTCAGTTGAAGCCCAACGAAAAGAAATACCCCACTCACGATCTTGAGTTGGCGGCAGTTGTCCATGCATTAATAACGTGGAGACATCTCTTGTTGGGAAGACAAGTGGACATTTTCACCGATCACAAGAGTCTCAAGTACATCTTCACTCAGCCCAACCTCAACCTCAGGAAGACTCGATGGGTCGAAATGATTCAAGAGTACAATTCGAGTATTGAATATACTCCAGGCAAAGCCCATGTCATTGCAGATGCTTTAAGCAGGAAGGCTTATTGCAACAGCTTAATTCTCAAACCTTTCCAACCGGATCTTTGTGAAGCTTTCCGCAAGCTGAATCTCCAAGTTGTTCCTCAAGGCTTTCTTGCCAACCTCATAGTCTCTCCTACTTTGGAAGATCAAATTCGTGAGGCACAACTTCTTGATGCCATGGTGAAGAAGGTGAAACATGGTATCGACAAGGGTCTTTCCAAATACAAGTGCTATCGCATTGATGACAGAGACACTTTATTCTTCGAGGACCGGATTGTGGTTCCTAAAGGTGATCTAAGGAAAGTCATAATGAACAAGGCGCACAATTCTCTCATTTCCATTCATCCTGGAAGTACGAAGATGTACCATGACCTCAAGCAGTCGTATTGGTGGACTCGAATGAAGCGAGAAATTCCGCAATTCGTGAATGAATGTGATGTCTGTCGAAGGGTGAAAGCAGAACACCAACAACCAGCTGGTCTCCTCCAACCTCTTGCTATCCCAGAATGGAAGTTTGATGACATCGAAATGGACTTCGTGACTGGTTTTCCCAAGTCCAAGCGTGGAAATGATGCTATCTTCGTTGTCATCGACAAGCTTTCTAAAGTGGCTCATCTCCTTCCAATCAAAGAATCCATCACAGCTGCTCAGTTGGCAGAGCTACACACCTCCAGAATTGTCTCTTTGCACGACATTCCACAATTTATTTCTTCCGATCGTGGAAGCATCTTCACCTCTAAGTTCTGGGACTCCTTCCAGAAGGCCATGGGCACAAACATTCGCTTCAGCACAGCTTTCCATCCTCAAACTAGTGGCCAAGTCGAGTGAGTCAATCAAATTCTTGAAGATATGCTCAGGGCTTATGTCATTTCTTTTGGCATGAAATGGGAAGATTGTCTTCCATATGCCGAATTCTCCTACAACAACAGCTTCCAAGCAAGTTCGGGCAAGGCCCCATTCAAGATTCTCTATGGCAGAAAGTGCCGTACTCCTCTCAATTGTTCAGAGACTAGTGAACGCCAACTTCTTGGCAATGACTTAATCACTGAAGCTGAAGAAATGTGTAAAGTCATCCATGATAATCTCAAAGCCGCGCAATCGCGCCAGAAGAGTTACTATGATAGTAAGCACCGTGATTTGACTTTCGAGATCAGAGACCATGTCTATCTCCGCGTCTCTCCAATGAAAGGCACTCGTCGCTTCGGTATCAAAGGGAAGCTTGCCCCTAGATACGTGGGTCCTTTCAAGATCATTGGCAAAAGAGGCAACCTCGCTTATCAACTTGAGCTTCCTTCCAACTTCGCGAACATGCACGATGTGTTCCACGTGTCACAGCTCCGCAAGTGCTTCAAGACGCCTAAGCGCACTATCAACTTAGAAGATATTGACCTCCAAGAAGATTTGTCTTATCATGAGCACCCCGTTGCTATTCTTGAAGAAACTGAGCGCAAGACTCACAACAAGTCAATCAAATTCCTGAAAGTGAAGTGGTCGCACCATTCCGACCGGGAAGCCACCTGGGAACGCGAGGACCATCTCCGTTCCGAATATCCGGAGTTCTTTCAGTCCTAGATCTCGGGACGAGATCCTCTCGTAGTGGTGGAGTGTGGTAACACCCCGCATGTAACTTTCCATATTTGTAACTCCGACTCTTGCCATTTTTGGCTATGTGCTATGATATTCCCTCCGTGGTCGGGTTTTGTTTGTCGTTTTGCATTTTGTTCATGTCATGCATTTCATATCATGTCATCATGCGCATTGCATTTGCATACGTGTTCGTCTCATGCATCCGAGCATTTTCCCCGTTGTCCGTTTTGCAATCCGGCGCTCCTATCTCCTCCGGTGCACCCCTCTTATTTTCTTTCGTGTGCGGGTGTCAAACTTTCTCGGAATGGACCGAGGCTTGTCAAGTAGCCTTAGTATACCATCGGTAGACCATCGGTCAAGTTACGTTCCATTTGGAGGTCGTTTGGTACTCCACCGGTTAACCGGGCATCCGCAAAGTCCATTTGTATGTGCAGCAAAAAACCCCTCAAAAACCAGCCCAAAACCCTCCAAACTCTCTTCCATGCTGTAGGTCGTTCGATCACGATCTTGTTGGCGAAAACCGCACCCTAAAATTCTCCACCGCCGGCCGCCGGACAAAATCGCCACCGACGGACACGTCCGACTCCACCGCCGCCGCCACGTGTCGCGACACCGCCCGCCGCCGACGCCGGCCCGCGAGCCCGCACGGGGCCCTCCCGGCCCGCGTGCTCCGACGCCGCACCTCGCCTCCCGTCCGCCGGCCCCGGCCACCCTCGCCGCCACCGCGCCGGGGAGCGCCGCCGCCACGGGCACCCGCGCGCCCGCCGCCTTGCCTCCGCCGCCGCCGGCCGCCGCCGTCGCCGGCCCCGAGGCCCGCCGCCTCCTCCTCCCTCCGGTCTCCCTCGCCGTCGCCTCCTCCTTCCCTCCCGTCGCCGGTGACCTCCATCGAGGTCGGAGCCGAGCCCGAGCTCTCTCCCTCAATCCGATCTGGTATACTGCCGTTGACATTCCCGCGCCCGAAATATTTCCAAGTCCTTATGATTTCACAGCATGTGCCCATGTTCAACAGTGCATAACCCTCCGCATGTAGCTCCGTTTCGCGCGTGTAATATGTCAAATTATTCGCCTCGTGATGTTCTACATTTTGTTCAATTGCATCATGTTCATTAGAGGTCATCTTGATGCCCAAATATCCGTTGCAAGAGGGATAGTTGCTGTTATCTGCTGATTCTTATCAGAACTTGGAGATTTGTCATTTTTGTATCATTTAATCTGTGCATCTTATGGGCATAAACTCTACAAGTGTTTTTTTGTATGCCATGTCATCTTTCCAGTGGTTTATGCCATGTATTTTTGTCATCTCTGTGGTGACTAGCACAAGCATGCAAACTAGGCCCCGTAAGGTTTCTGATTTCAGGGACTTGGTGATTTCTCTAAGTCTTTGTCTGCTGTTATTTTGTTGCCATGTAAACTTGATGCTACAAAGAGATCCATGCATATTTTGGAGATGTTCAATAAGGATATTTTGTATATATTATTGTAATAGATCCATTTATGCCCTTTTTTGCAATTATGGAGTGCCATAGAATGTCTCAATCTTGCTCTACTTTTGCTATAAAATATTTCTGGCAGATTCTTAACATGATATGCAATTTTGCCATCTTATTGTAGTTGATCCATACATGCTATGCTTTTGTTCTTGCCATGGATAGCTTCATAAACATGCCATCTTGTTGTAGGTATGCTTGTTTTGCCATGCATTGCTTTGTGGTGAGTGCATCAAGCTCACCAAGATGCCCTCATATTATTATTTCTGCCATGCTCTGTTTTCTGCTAAGTCTGAAACCTGTTAACGAAAGTTGCTATGTTTACATGCTTTCCATCATATCTTCTGGTCCTTTTTGGCTTATGGTCAGTAAGGGACTTTTGTCATATGCATTTAGTAGAACACTGCCATGCCTTCTTTTGCCATGATAAGTTCCTATAGCATGTTGATTTCGTGCTCTGAACATTGCTACATGTTGCTGTTTCAGGCATGTCCAGTAATTTCACTGTCTGTGAACCTCTTATCTTTTGCACTTTTGCCATGCTTGTTTGAGCTCGATATGTTTTGATCTAGCCGTAGCTCAGTGTTCATCTTTTGTCAAGCATCTCCTATAGATATCTGTCATATGCTTTGTTGCTATGTTGGAGTGCTGTAGCATTGTTACTTGTTGCATTTTATGTGCGATCATGCTGTTAATCGCAGATTCGTGTCATTCTTGTTTTGCTTGCCATTTGCATACCGTGCATCCGTTTCCGGTGATCTTTATATCGATTTCGACCGAAATCATCTCATCTTTCCAGTGGCATGTTTGGTTTTCCAAGTTACTGCCTTGTTCATCATTTTTCTTCCGGAGCACGCATATGCATCGCATATCATACATGTTTTGCATCATGTTGCTTGTGCATTTCTCGTGATTGATTGTGGTTCCGTTGCTTGTGTTCTTGTCATGGGTAGAGCCAGGAGACGAGTTCGTGAACGAGGAACCTGTTGAGTACGCTTACGAGGATCAAGCTTTCGACAACTCTGAGAACCTTGCAGGCAAGATGACCACCCCTCGAAATAACTTCTATCTTTGCTTTGCTAGTTGTTCGCTCTATTGCCATGCTGCGCTACCTATCACTTGCTATATCATGCCTCCCATATTGCCATGTCAGCCTCTAACCATCCTTTCCTAGCAAACCATTGTTTGGCTAAGTTACTGCTTTTGCTCAGCCCTTCTTATAGCGTTGCTAGTTGCAGGTGAAGTTGAAGTTTGTTCCTTGTTGGAACATGGATATGTTGGGATATCACAATATCTCTTATTTAATTAATGCATCTGTATATTTTGGTAAAGGGTGGAAGGCTCGGCCTTATGCCTGGTGTTTTGTTCCACTCTTGCCGCCCTAGTTTCTGTTATACCGGTATTATGTTCCTTGAGTTTGCGTTCCTTACGCGGTTGGGTGATTTATGGGACCCCCTTGACAGTTCGCCTTGAATAAAACTCCTCCAGCAAGGCCCAACCTTGGTTTTACCATTTGCCACCTAAGCCTTTTCCCCCGGGTTTTCGCGAGCCCGAGGGTCATCTTATTTTAACCCCCCCGGGCCAGTGCTCCTTCGAGTGTTGGTCCGAACTGAGTAGACTGCGGGGCCCCCTCCTGGAAACTCGAGGTCTGGTTTTACTCGTAGGATGTCTCATCCGGTGTGCCCTGAGAACGAGATATGTGCAGCTCCTATCGGGATTTGTCGGCGCATTGGGCGGCTTTGCTGGTCTTGTTTTACCATTGTCGAAATGTCTTGTAAACCGGGATTCCGAGACTGATCGGGTCTTTCCGGGAGAAGGTTTATCCTTCGTTGACCGTGAGAGCTTATGATGGGCTAAGTTGGGACACCCCTGCAGGGTATTATCTTTCGAAAGTCGTGCCCGCGGTTATGAGGCATATGGGAATTTGTTAATGTCCGGTTGTAGAGAACTTGTCACTTGACCCAATTAAAATACATCAACTGTGTGTGTAGCCGTGATGGTCTCTTCTCGGCGGAGTCCGGGAAGTGAACACGGTTTGAGTTATGAATGACGTAAGTAGGAGTTCAGGATCACTTCTTGGTCATTACTAGATGACGACCGTTCCGTTGCTTCTCTTCTCGCTCTCTTTTAAGTATGTTAGCCACCATATATGCTTATTGTCGCTGCAGCTCCACCTAATTACACCATCCTTCCCTATAAGCTTAAATAGTTTTGATCTCGCGGGTGTGAGATTGCTGAGTCCCCGTGACTCACAGATTCTACCAAAACAGTTGCAGGTGCCGACGATGCCAGTGCAGTTGATGGGATCGATCTCAAGTGGGAGTTCGACGAGGAACGTGGTCGTTACTATGTGTCTTTTCCTGATGATCAGTAGTGGAGCCCAGTTGGGACGATCGGGGATCTAGCATTTGGGGTTATCTTATTTTCATTTGGATCTTGACCGTAGACGGTCTATGTTTGTATTTTGGATGATGTATGAATTATATTCATGTATTGTGTGAAGTGGCGATTGTAAGCCAACTCTTTATCCCATTCTTGTTCATTACATGGGATTGTGTGAAGATGACCCTTCTTGCGACAAAACCACTATGCGGTTATGCCTCTATGTCGTGCCTCGACACGTGGGAGATATAGCCGCATTGTGGGCGTTACACTGGCCAACTGGGAAAGTACCTCCTCCTTCGCCAACACCATCTTAGCAAAGTCTGATTTAAAAAATCTGAGCTCATTCTCCACCTTCCTCTTTTTATCACGCATCTTCAAATATTCTTCAGTGCCGACAACACTTTCTCTAAGCCTACGTTTGTTCTCTTCCGCATACATGCTCCAGAGCTTCGCTAGGCACGTCTTCAAAGACCGTGTCCACTCTTGATCAACCCACTCTAAGTAAGAACACTTCCGTTCATCCTAGAATATTTAAAACTAGATCAGTAACAATTGTAGGGGAAATGGGTTTATATAAACATATAAAATCACCAATGCTTATTTTGAAAAACTGAAGAAACATGTTAATTATGATTTATATCTTCTCAAAAAGATCAATGTGCAAATAAATTAATTCCTATTGAGACAACAACCAAATTCTGGAACATCAGAAGCTATAATTAACTACAACAAGGCTACAAGTTCATACTCATGTACAATAAATAACAAATTGAACATTTTATGAGGAAGGTAAATATAACTGCAACAGCATAGCAACAGTGTTTGGATGACAGCAAATTGATACTAACAGGTGTGTACATGCACAAATTTAGTAACATAGAACTAATAGCACTAAGGTCGTCCACTATGTATGCCAAAACTGGTGTAAAGACAACTGTTGCTACATCTCACACCGGTGCCCTGCATTGGCGAGCCGATGAGTGGAAAAAACATAGGGACCTGGACTCCGGAGCACCTAGTTGCTCCGATGCCCAGTTCCTTCGTGCCATAAAGATTTAGTATTTTACTGCTTGGCTGCTTGGATGTGTGGACCAAAGTTGGCTGCACAAACTACTGAAGCGGCGCCAACTAATTTTCTAATGGCACCGCGATGAGATGGCAACAATTTTAGATACTAGGTACAAACTGTGACACTGTCTTAGGATGCGTTTGTGTCAGATTATGGGTTTCGCAGACCCTTTAGATGTTCGAACTCTGGGGTGCGCACGAAGAACTCTCTCCCCGGTTTGCCAGCTCGACGTTCCCATGGCCTAGCTCGACCAACCCAAAGAACAAGAGACACATAGATTTATCCTTGTTCGGGCCACCTTGCGGTGTAATACCCTACTCCAGCATTGTGGTGGACTGCCTCGAGGGGCTGAGGATGAACTAGTACAGTGGATGAACAGCCTCTGGAAGTGAGGTGTTTTTGAGCTCGATGAGTCGGTGAGGTGGTCAAGTTAGAATGGCCCTATATATAGTGGCCATGGTCCTCTTCCCAAATGTAGGCGGGAAGGGATCCCACAATGGCCAAATTTGAAGGAAGACAACTAGTACAAGCTATCCAGACAAAAGTAGTCTTCACCTGCAAAAGGCTCTGGTGGTGACGCTGTCGTGGGCTCCGCGATGACCTCCGTCCTGCCGTCCTGGCTGTCTTGGTGTTGTTGCACCGATATGGAAACCTTTGCCTGATGCCTCGGGACCCTGCGCCCGCGTTTGCTTCCTTAGCATCAAGGAGGAAACTGGTACACTGCGCCCGCTGGCACCCGCCTAGCCTTGGTCGTCATGCCTCATGTCACGTGAGCCTCACAAGGTGCGCCCTGCATAGATATCTCCGCTCCTTGGGAGCCAGCCTAGTGAGGCTGCCCCAAGGAGGTCTTGGTGTCACCCGCCTCGCGTGGCTTGGCCCCTCGCGAGGGTCTTGAGTTGTTGCTGCTGAAGCTGGGCCGTACCTGGCCGTCGATGGAGCCGCGCCACGGACCGTAGGCAGGCAAGTTTGGGCACCCCCGTTCACAGGACACCGATAGTAACCCCCGGGCCCAAGGCACACTCGAAGTTGGCTTCGAGGCGAAGCCGAAGGGAAAGTGCGGAGCTTCGCAGGCCCCAACCACCCGCGGCCTTGTTCGACGCGTGGCGATTGATGGGACGTGGGTGCTCCGCTTCCCCACACTGCCTCGACCAACCGTCGGTCCTGACGAGACCCTGCCGCATGCAGAAGAAAACCATCATTACGTGCGACCGTGGAGGCCGGCGGTTGGCCTCCTTCTGGCTATAAATGAGGGGAGGGGTAGAGCTCCCTAGCTCATCTTTGTCTTCTCGCCGCTTGCTCCTTCTTCTTTCTCCTAGCCTCGTGGTCTTGCCGCGATACTCATGGCGCCGATTAGGAGGTTCTCAGCCGCGGAGAAAGGAAAAACCCACCGCGAGGAGTAGGGGCCAATCCCACCAAAGAAGAGGTTCAGCTGTTCCCACGACGTTGGCGTGAGGCTGGAGGTGACGCGGCCTTGGTACAAGAGGCCTCCGCCGGGCTACCCGCTCCCTCTGTACGCCCAAGCGCATGGCAATGGAGAAGGGGGAGCGCCCCGCGCAGCGCAAGCCACGGCCATGGTGGTCAAGGTGTGGTAGCACGAGTTGCCGGCCCATGAACCCATGCCGAGGGCTCCTAGCGCTAGTTCGTGGTGTGGGTGGTGATGCCACCGTGCACGTGGAGCAAGCTTTCGCGGTTCCTTGCCGAAGAGATGCCGCCGAGAGGGCTGCTCGAGCTGTGGTTGCAGCACGCCGAGTGCAGCACTTTGGCCACGGCGGCGGAGGTCGAGGTCGTCTCCCCGGGAAAGATGTTCATGACCTGTGGATGGGGCGAGGTCGCCCGCGCTTGCTGCGCGGAGGGGGCCCTCGCCATCCACTTTGAGTACGACGGCGCCTCCATGCTGTTCTTCAAGGTCTTCGACGAGGAAGGCCGCCGCCTGGAGTGCTGCCCTGCAGGAAGCTGCCGAGGGGGCATGCCAGCAGGCGCCGAGCCTGCCCCCCGTCCCGCTGGTAGCTCCTCCAGCAGCAGCGACGACTCCTGGGGGTCCAGCGACTCTCCCGTGCCTAGTGAGTTTCCGGAGACGAGCGACGACAGCTATGCGCCACCGAGCTCCCGCCGTGCCCGGAGCGCTTCAGCGGCGTCAGCCTGTCATCGTCGATGACCTGGATGGGGTTGTCGTCGGCCTCTCATGGCCCACTATTGACGATGGCGTCGGCGGCGACGTCCGTAGTCAGGGCCTCTTGGGGTTTTTTCTTCTTTTGTTCCCTGCGAGGAATCAAGACGAACCCCGTGGGGGTGTGTAAAGAAACTGTAATGCTTTTGCTCCGCGCTTATTATTCCTACTATAAGGCTGTGGTTGCGTATCTTGCTTTGGCATTGTCCACCCTTTTCATCCTTGCGGTAGCTTAGGGCTCTACGCTGGTAGGTCCCGGTCCCCAGGCAAGCTTCAGTCGTCCCTGGTATGCCAGGTCGTGATGCCGTGGTCAAGGCCAGGAGGTGAGCGGCCCAAGGTCCGGTCAGAGCTCCTGAAGCGCAATACTCAAGAGGTCCCCTTTGGCGTGCAAGCAGCGTTCCGATGGCAGAAAAGAAAGACGGCATTGCCAGAGCAAGACTGCGAGAATAAAAAATTCCAACTGCGTCATCATGCTAACACAAATATGTGACTTATCTTATCGAGCCCGAGGTGATTCCCTGTACAGCATCCGATTTGCACTTCATCGGCGGTGTTACTAGGTGAGGCTCACGCTGGCTTCCCCCTTCCTTGCTCATCTAAATGCTCTGCGTCCTCGGGTCCTGACCCTCGAGCGAAGCTCAGCCGCCGCTGGAATGCCAGGTCGTGATGTCGTGGTCAAGGCCAGGGGGTGAGTACTGGAGAGTCAGTAGGAGCTCCTGAGGCATGATCCTCAGGTGCCCCCCCATTTAATGCGCAAGCGAATCACGTGAAAGGAAGGCAACCGGCGTGGACACCCGTAGCTCAGCTCCAAAGATTCCTGCAGGTTAGGTCAAGAGGAGGATATGGCTCAGAGTCGCGTTTGTTGTCCTGCGGCTGATCTTTCCGCAAGAAGATGAAGGCACTGAGGATCTGGTGAGGTGACGTGCGCGGGGCGGGCCGCGAGACAGAGCTCGATCACTCAGGTTTGTCAGCATTGCAGGGATATACCCGAGCACAAGCGCCATGCCAGGATGTGTAGCCCCCGATGCAGGATGAGCAGGAGGCCGGTCAGCAACGGAGAAGGCCGCGAAGGGCAATAGGCAAGTAGGCGACAATCATAGACTATCTCGGAGAAGGAGGTAACACTAGTCCAGATGAATGCAAGAACGATACATGCCGCAGGGACGGACCCATGCGGCGTGGGGATGATGCAGCCCGAGGGGCGCCCCCAACAGAGTAAAATTAAAGATGCAAAGGATACACGCCGCAGGGACATGCCCATGCGACCTAGGGATAATGCAGCCCGAGGGGCGCCCCCAACTGAATGAACCAGAAAATGTCACCTGGCACCGTTGCTGGAGGGGTGTTGAAGTAGCTGAAGACGCGCGCTGGAGAAGTTCCACCTAACGAGCCGCATGTGTCTTGAACCTTGGGAGGCTTTGGAAGTCCCGGGGGCTCGTGAGGAACCATTGCTATCTCCGCCTGGACCACCTGATGCCTGGCCTCCTGAGCCGCCAAAAACGCTCCGTAGGCAACGTTGGAAGGTAACAGCCGCGTTCGGCAAGCCGAATGGCATGCGAACATTGCTGTGAGGTGGACCCTCGAACCGGCCAAGGCGCGAAGGCCAGAAGCGCTCCTCGGATGCGGCCCTGTTGAGCCCTGGGATGTTGACGCTGAAGCGTAGCTTGTCGTCCTCGCCAGGACAAGGAGCTGCACCAGGTGGTGGGTGGTGGTCGCCGTGCATGGCTCTTGCCTCTTGAAGCTCCTCGGTCATGTTGGTGATGAACTCCTGGGCAGTAGGAACCCTGTGCCTTGTGCCCTCCTGAGGGAAGCGTGCGATGAAGCATGCCTCCATGTGGTGCCCGTGCGCCTCCCTCATGATATTGGCTAGGTCAGAGGCTCTCTAGAAGAGAGCCACCGAGCCCAGCCTGAGGAGGGCGCCACACGCGCCTTCCTATGCGAGAGAGGGAGGCGCCCCATCCGTGGGCGCAGATCCTGAGGTGGTGCCGCTGGATACACCGCTCTCCTGAGGCTCTTGGTGGAGCAGCTGCTTCTTCTAATTGGGGACTGCCTCAGGAGGGCGCCTTCGTTGTCTGGGTCTTCAATCGCCGCAGCTTGGTAGGCGTGCTCGAGGGAGCACACCACGTCCTTCTCCTCGCGGTTCCCTGGCATCTTGAGGACATTGTAGTCGTGGTGGGTCACCACCATGAATTTGGCCAGGGCCGTATATCCAAGGATGGCATTGTACGACAGGCGGATGTGGTCGACGTTGAAGTCGATGAGCTCGGTGCGGTAGTTGTCGCGCTAGCTGAAGGTGACAGGGAGGCGGATCTTCCCTGTCGGGCTGGTGGAGCCGTCGGTCACTCCTGAGAAGGGCTTGGTGGGCTGCAGCTGATCATATGGCATTTGGAGGCGGTCGAACGTCTCGATGGAAATAACATTGAGCCCCGCACCACCATTGATGAGGGTCTTGGTGACAAGGACGTTGTTGATGACGGGCGAGCAGAGCATCGGGAGGGCGACTGCATTTGCCGCACACTTGAGCTGGTCGGACAAGCTGAAGGTGATGGTGCACTTGGACCACCGGAGCGGGCGCGTGGCCTCGAGCCTGGGGAGGGCCGCGTTCACTTCATGAGCGAACTGCTTGAAGATGCACTGGGAGGTTGGGGCCTGAGCGCGACCGAAGATGCAGGCGATGGCGCGAGGTTCCTGGAAGCCCCCAGCCCCCTTGTCCTTGTGGTGGTCTTCGTTCCTCCTCGGTGGTGGTGGTAGCGGAGGGAGGCCGGTGTTGCTCTGAGGGCGGTCCTCATGAGACTGATCTCTCCAGGTGCCCTCGCGAGGCTGCCTTGCTAGCGGTCCTCACGAGGCTGGTCGCGCCACTCCTGGCGGTGGCCACGATCGTTCCAACGCCCTCAACTTCTTCCTCCTCCGCGGCCGTAGCCTCGGTCGTTGCGCTCAAGGCGTCGACCAAACCGCTTGTCGCAGATGGCCCTGAGCTCCTGATAGTCGTTGGTGTTGTGACTGTGTACATTGTGGAAGGCGCAGAATGGGCAGTTGGCCTTGGATGACTCTGGGTGGTCATAGCCACGCTTCATCCCTGGTTCTGCCGCAAACACGGCAGCCCCCTTGCGCTCCGTGTCCTTGGTCTTGTCCTTCTTGTCTTCTGGGTCGGCAGCTGGGAGCTCGAGTAGGGAGAGGCGCCCTTCCTCGGCTCTCGCGCACTTGGTCGCCATGTTGAACATCTCGAGGGCCGTGCACAGGTCCTCATGGATGGCGAGCTCCTCCTCCATCTTGACGTCACGGATGCCATCGGAGAATGCTGAGAAGATGGCCTCGTCCATCACCTTGGGGATCTTGAGGCAAACATTGTTGAAGCGCTGGATGTACTTCTGCAGGGTCTCCCCTGGATGCTGCTTGATGCGCTGCAGGTCACCAGCGGCAGGCGGGTGGTCGCGCGTTCCCTGGAAGTTGGCGACGAAACGCTCGCGCATCTCGCCCCAGGAGGAGATTGATCCCGCGGGCAGGTTCAGGAGCCATGAGCACGCGCCTTCCTTGAGAGCCATGGGAAACCAATTCGCCATGACCTTTTCGTCACCGTTGGCTGCCTTGATGCTCAACTCATAGAGTTGCAGGAACTTAGCAGGGTCGGGGGTGCCGTCGTAGCGCAGAGGCACGTCAGGCTTGAACTTGCCGGGCCAGACAACGCTGCGCAGCTCGGGGGTGAAGGCGCGGCAGCCCGCGGTGGTCACTATAGCTCGCCGTGGAGGCGGAGCCTGGTCTTGGTATCCATGCGCCGCCGCTGCAGGCGGCACGCGGTCTTGACGTGGTGGTGCCGGGAGTGCAGGAGCGTCCCCTTGCGGCCGCTGGACCTCTTGGCAGCTTTCTTCTTCACGCGCGGGCGCCCTCCATGGCGGGTCACGCCGCAGGGCCGTGCGTCTTGGTCCGAGGGCGACATCTTGATGGGGAGGTGGTGGAGGCGCTCCATGGGCTACATCGCCCGCGGCGGGAAGCGGGCGCAGTAGCGAGAGAGATGGTGCTGGAGAGCCCCCAACAGCGCTGACGAGCTCGGCAATGCGGTCCAGCCAGTCCTCGTAGAGGTCGTCGACGGGGCGGTAGCGCAGAAGCTTGCGCGCCATGAGCAGCGCAGCCTGCGCGTCCGCGGGCCCGCGACGAGCATGCGACGATGAGCCGGCGGGAGTTAGCGACGGGGTGGCAGTGCGTCCGTCCCTCCGCACGGAGGGGTGAGGTGACGAAGCTTGCTGTTCGTTCCCCGCCGGGTCGGTGGCGGCGTTGGCGGCAGGTGATGGAGAACTACGAGGAGGCCCGCCGATGTGCGGCGTCTGGGCAACGCGAGCGGCGAGAGCGGCTCGATGCTCAGCACGGGCTTGACGAGCATCAGCCTTGGAAGCGGTGGAGCGGCGGTGCGTCGATCGACGGAAAAGAGGCTTCGGCACACCCCTACCTGGCGCGCCAAATGTTGGATTACAGGTTCCGCAGACCCTTGAGAGGTTCAAACTCTGGGGTGCGCGCGAAGAACTCTCTCTTACCGGTCTGCCTGCTTGACGTTCCCACGGCCTAGCTCGACGAACCCAAAGAACAAGAGACACATAGATTTATCCTGGTTCGAGCCACCTTGAAGTGTAATACCCTACTCCAGCTTTGTGGTGGATTTGTCTCAAGGGGCTGAGGATGAAGTAGTACAGTGGATGAACAGCCTCAGGAGGTGAGGTGTTCTTTAGATCGATGAGCCGGTGAGGTGGTCAAGGTAGAATGGCCCTGATTCCAGATGCCTCGCTATGGTGGTGGCTAAGTCCTATATATAGTGGCCTTGGTCCTCTTCCCAAATGTAGGCGGGAAGGGATCCCACAATGGCCAAATTTGAAGGAAGACAACTAGTAGAAGCTATCCTGACAGAAGTAGTCTTCGCCTGCAAAAGGCTCTGGTGGTGAAGCTGCCGTGGGCTCCGCGATGACCTCCGTCCTGCCGTCCTGGCGGTCTTGGTCTTTGTGCACCGATATGTAAACCTTTGCCTGATGCCTCGGGACCCTATACCTGCACTTGCTTCCTTAGCACCAAAGAGCAAACTGGTACACAGCACCCACTGGTGCCTGCCTAGCCTTGGTCGTCATGTCTCACGTCATGTGAGCCTCGCGAGGTGCGCACTGCATAGATATCTGCGCTCCTCGAGAGCCAGCCTAGTGAGGCTGCCCCCAGGGAGGTCTTGGTGTCGCCCGCCTCATGTCGCTTGGCCCCTCGTGAGGGTCTTGAGTTGTTGCTGCTGAAGCTGGGCCATACCGGGCCGTCGATGGAGCTGCGCCACGGGCCGCAGGCAGGCAACTCTGGGAACCCCCGTTCCCAAGACGCCAACAGTTTGGTTGAAGGTGTGGTATGAATGGGTTGGGACCGTGACAATGTCTGAATCACATCTAACAAATGATTTGTAACAACAAAAGAGGGTCTAACCTTCTCTGCACATGCCAGAAATTTCCTCCCACTGTCCACAGATTCAAACACAACTAGCTTCACGCATGGAGATTGATGGTGACAACAAGCAGATAGATCTTCAGCCACCTCGCTCCATTCGTTGCCCCTGATGGTCCTAGGGAGCTACAAGAGGAAGAAATGACTCAAATCGACCGCCAGGTAAAAATCCTTCATTCCAAGTCATATCCCGAGAGAGAGAAGAGAGGCATACCCGGGTGGTGAAGGAGTCGTCACCAGAGGAGGAACCGCCGGAGAGGTCTTTGAAGAAGACCATGGCGACCCCTGCGGTAAGATGCGAGACAGCGAGAGCGAGGAAGCGGCTATAGCTTAGGAAGGAAGGAAGGAAGGAGGAAACAGGGGAAATGTGACTTGTGGTCGGGGAGAAAAGGGTGTGGGGAAGGAGGGAGGGAGCGGGGCTAGATATTTTGGCGGTAGGCCAAAATTTTGGAAATGTGGAGGGGAACTTTGCGCGCAGTGCCGCCGGACCATTCACTTTGAATGATTGTGTGCATCGCAAATGATTCTTCTGCTTTACGCGCATTGGATGAGTTTGATAATTCAAATTTTGGTGGATATTTCCCTAGGTATGTCATTGCATAATTTAACATCGCTTGCTAATTTGGGCACAAAAAAGAGCGTAAGCAGACAGACCACACTTACTGAATCAAGCAATTTTAGTAATTTTAACAAATCTGCCGCCGGGCCGGCCTATGCATCGCCGGTGTGAGATGAGACGTCGATGACTTATCCTGGCGACTTGCCGCCGTTGGTGGACTCCGCGTCCCCCCTACTGAAGTCGACCGCATCCTGGTCATCGTCCTCGTCCCTGTCCTCGGCGCCGCCCTCAAGGTTGTAGTACTTGTAGTAGTGGCTGCGCCAGAGCTCGCGTTGGTACTCCACCGCCGATTCCTCGACAGACAGACTCTTCTCTACCTCGACCTCGGCCACGCGCAACTCCTCCTCCCGGCGCTCCTCGATCTCCGCCGCCTCCTTCATCTCCAGCTCCCGCTCGGTGACCTCATGAGGAAGCAGCTGCTCCATGGCCACCGCCGCCTTTTCGGATGTGGGTTGCATGCTGGAGTTCGAGGTGGCCCGGAATATCTTGGCGTATGCATCCTCGATCTTGGCGCGGATGGCCTTGACCCTGGCCGGGGTGACATCGGCGGCACGGACGACGGCTCGAGCGCTCTCGGCGTTTGCAGCCGTCGTCGCAGCAGCAGCTACAGTTGTCTTGGCTGCTGCAGCTGCCCTGTCGGCTACCACACACGCCCTCTTGGCGGAAGTGGCCGCGCTCAATGCGGATGCGGCAGCACTATCGGCGTAGGCGGCCGTGCTGTCGGCGCGGGCAGCGGCGCTCGGGGGGAGACGCGGCCATCGTACGTGCCTTCATGAAGCTTTTCCATGGCGTCATCTTTGCAAGAAGGGGGTGCGGGAATGGGGATCGGGATTCATGGATTCAGGGTTTGCCGCCACCAGAGCAGACGAGCCGGTGAAGCTTAAGGAGGGAGACTTAAATAGACCCATATATTTTCATCGCAAACGGTTCCTAAAAAACAATTGTGTGTGATGTTGTAGATATATTTTATTAGCTGTGAAAGATGAATTTGGAGTAAAGTGGCAATGGATGGTGTTTTAAATGTACGAGAAATTTTGTAGTACTAATACAACTGTCATGTCCAATTTTGGAAAATTTAAAGGGTCATCTGACATTTGAAGATATTTAAGTGATTTTCTAACCATTTAATGACCGTAATTGAAATTTGAACTACATGTACATGCAACAGCTAACCATAACGGTTTGAAAAGTCATATTTTGTGTACTTGTGCGATTTAATTCCATGTGCAGTAAATTGGAAGGAATTTTCAAACATATTGGTCTAACGGCAATGACATAATTAAGGATGGAGTGCCATGGCATTTAAATTCCAAAAAAGTTGAAAAAATATCAGAATCACATGAAACCTTGGTTGATGTAATGTCATGCCACCAAGATGATGTGGTAAAAAATTTGGCACGTGTGACGAAAGTTTGGACACACACCCCTCACAAACCGGAGCAACTCGCTAGAAGGCTCGTGGTTCCGAAAGGGAACAATGCATGTTTGATGACAAACGGGAGATAGCTTCCTCTTACAGCCTTCAAATTTTGTCTACATGTAACGCGCACTAATACAACTGTCATGTGAAACTTTGGAAAATTTCAGGGGTCATTTGACCTTTTGAAGACATTTAAGTGATTTTCTAGCCATTTAATGATCGTAGTTCAAATTTGAACTAAATCCACATGCAACGGCTAATCATAACGGTTTGAAAATTCATATTTGTGTACTTGTGTGCGAGTTAATTCCATGTGCAGTAAATTAGAAGGAAGTTTCAAACATATTTGTCTTATGACATGGACACATGCGTATGTATGCATGGAGTGCCATGGCATTTAAATTCCAAAAAATCAAAAATATATCAGAAACACAGGAAACCTTGGTTGATGTAATGTCATGCCACCAAGATGATGTGGTAAAAAAATTGGCATGTTTGACGAAAGTTTGGACACACACCCCTCACAAACCGGAGCAACTCACTAGAAGGCTCGTGGTTCCGAGAGGGAACAATGCATGTTTGATGACAAACGGGAGATAGCTTTCTCTTATGGCTTTCAAATTTTTCTACGTTTAACATGCACTACTACAACTCCAATGTGAAAATTTGGAAAATTCTAGGGGTCATTTGACCTTTTATAGACATTTAAGTGATTTTCTAGCCACTTAATGACCATAGTTCAAATTTGAACAACATCTACATGCAACGCCTAACAATAACGGTTTGAAAAATCATATTTGTGTACTTGTGTGCGAGTTAATTCCATGTGCAGTAAATTAGAAGGAATTTTCAAACATATTAGTCTCGTGACATGGACACATGCATATGTATGCATGGAGTGACATGGCATTTTAATTCCAAAAAATTAAAAAATGGTCAGAAACACATGAAACCTTGCTTGATGTAATGTCATGCCACCAAGATGATGTGGTAAAAAAATTGGCATGTATGACAAAAGTTTGGACACACACCCCTCACAAACCGGAGCAACTCACTAGAAGGCTCGTGGTTCCGAGAGGGAACAATGCATGTTTTATGACAAACGGGAGATAGCTTCCTCTTACGGCCTTAATTTTTTTCTACGTTTAAGGTGTACTACAACAACTGTAATGTGAAAATCTGGAAAATTCTAGGGGTCATTTGACCTTTTAAAGACATTTAAGTTATTTTCTAGCCATTTAATGACTGTAATTCAAATCTGAACTACATCTACATGCAACGCCTAACCATAAGGATTTGAAAAATCTTATTTGTGTACTTGTGTGCGAGTTAATTCCATGTGCAGTAAATTAGAAGGAATTTTCAAACATATTGGTCTCACGACATGGACCATGCATATGTACGCATGGCGTGAGATGGCATTTTAATTCCAAAAAATTAAAAAAATGATCAGAAACACAGGAAACCTTGGTTTATGTAATGTCATGCCACCAAGATGATGTGGTAAAAAAATTGGCATGTTTGATGAAAGTTTGCACACACACCCCTTACAAACCAGAGCACTCACTAGAAGGCTCGTGGTTCCGAGAGGGAACAATGCATGTTTGATAACGAATGGGAGATAGCTTCCTCTTACGTCCTTCAATTTTTTTTATGTTTAACGTGCACAACTACAACTGTAATGTGAAAATATGGAAAATTATAGGGGTCATTTGACCTTTTAAAGACATTTAAGTTATTTTCTAGCCATTTAATGATCGTAATTCAAATTCGAACTACATCTACATGCAAAGCATAATGGTTTGAAAAATCATATTTGTGTACTTGTGTGCGAGTTAATTCCATGTGCAGTAAAATAGAAGGAATTTTCAAACATATTGGTCTCATGGCATGGGCACATGCATGGAGTGCCATGGCATTTTAATTCCAAAAAACTAAAAAATGATCAGAAAAACATGAAACCTTGCTTGATGTAATTTCATTTTACCAAGATGATGTGGTAGAAAAATTGGCCTGTTTGACGAAAGTTTGGACACTCCCCCTCACAAACCGGAGCAACTCACTAGGAGGTTCGTGGTTCCGAGTGGGAACAATGCATGTTTGATGACGAACGGGTGATAGCTTCCTCTTACGGCATTCAATTTTTTTCTATGTTTAACGTGCACTAATACAATTGTCATGTGAAAATTTGAAAAATTTCAGGGGTCATCTGACCTTTTAAAGACATTTAAGTGATTTTCTAGCCATGACCGCAATTCAAATTTGAACTACATCTACATGCCACGGCTAACCATAACGTTTTGAAAAATTATATTTTTGTGTACTTGCGTGCGAGTTAAAAGATCATCAGATGATATAAATATCCGGTGTTCAAAAAAGAAAATGTAAAGATCTGGCAAGACAACCGGCCCCCACACGATTGGAACCCTATCTCGCGGCTCGAGGTTTGGTAGGCGAGTGGCGGGGATCATTAATCTGACATGGTTCTGTATTGGAAACCGTCAGCTATTATGTTCACACACTAATTTTGCTGCAGGAAACATGTGTAATTCAAACTACAATACTCGTAAATTCCGGCGACCGGCGTGTGCACTGTTCCCGTCGATCTAGATTCCGGCCGCCAAGAAATACTACCTTCCTCACGTTGTCCCGCTTGCATTCTCATCTACATCCTCCCCTCGCTCGCCTTCTCTGTCTCTCAAATCTCTGCCATGGCACCACCGGTCTGCCCACGCGCCGACGAGGAGTCGCCACCCCCCGAGGATGCTCACTCGAATAGTAGAGACGAGGACCCCTACGCGCCGCCAGATGAGGTTGCACCGGACCACCTAACTTTGGATTGGTTTGGATTGGTTTTGGGGCCAGTACAATCTTTGTCTGTGGAAGTTGCTGCCGCCGGCTGAGAAAGCCACGCAAGTGGCCTTCAATAAGGAGATGGCAGAGGAGGAAGCCAGGTACCAGGCAGCCTGTGAAGCCCGTGATGCCGCCTGGAAAAAGGAGGCGGCGGAGTTTTGGGGGCGGGCACGTCATCGTGCGGAGGAGGTGTACGAAGACGGGTACTTCTCGAGGAAGGTCAAAGGCGCTGGGCGCCTCGTCGCTGCGTGGAGGTGGGCCGATAAGCTCCAGTGTGCCACCGACGAGGAGCTCTGGTGGGCGCCCAACAAAATGGCAAGATCGTTCGCGCTCATCCGCCAACAAGAGGCAGATTGGTACGTCAAGCGCTATGAGGTGGAGGAGGCCGGGTACTGCCTCCGCACTGGGAAGACGTGGCGCACCAGGAAGCTTCTGGCGAGGGGCTGCCAGAATACTGGCCCAAGGAGGAATTATTAGTTTAAGTATTGTTCATTTTCAATTTTATGCATTGTACCTCGTAGTTAAGTATCATCACGTATATGTGATGATATTATATATATATATATATTCTGTGATAAACTAATGAACAATTAATATATATATATATATATATATTATGAATTCCATTTTCTATCTGTTTTTGTATACTAATTTGAATCTAGTTGCTATCATCCACATATACAGAATGGAAAGCGTATATACACACATTGAAACAGAACATATAAGAACGGAAAACAGAGTACACACATTGAAATAGAGGAATAAATAGAGCAATACTATGATTACTGTGAATACATAGCTATCCATGTCGAAACGACTCAACAAAGTAAAACACGCCCATGAGACCATGACCAGCAGCCCTTGCCTACGGTAGCTCTTGGCTCTGCCTGAACTCATGCAGGCGTTCGTCCAAGCGATCGATACGCTCGCGGTACATGTGGAGCGTGATCTCGAGCTCCAAGTTGGCTATTTCATCGGAGATCACCAGCTCGAGGATGCGACGACCATGTTCCTCTACTGTGCCCAGGTGGACACCTGGGCCATGGAGGCGGTCGAGCCTACCGACCAGCACGTTGGCATCGAGCGGGCCGCGGACAAGGCGAACGGCGCGACCTATGCGAACGGCGCGGCGGGTGTCCGGTGCAAGTACGGCGCTGTCGGCCTCTGGTGCAAGTACGACGGAGAGGGCCTCTGCGCACTCTTGGCGGTGAATAGGGGTACTGACGGGATGTGTACCCAGCTGCGACGCCGTGTCGATAGCAGGCAAGCGCCGATGGATCCGCTCTTGCTGTGCGGCGCGCCGCACCTCTTGCTCTGCGGCGCTCCAACGGTCTCGCCGTGCGGCGAGCCGCAGCCTATCGGCGCGGACGCACCTAGCTTGCTCTATGGTGCACCATCGGTCATGTTGTGCGGCGAGCTGCATCCTGTCGGTGCTGACATGCCTATCTTAATCCACGGCACTCAAGCACCATGCGCCAAAGGTCTGCTCAACCCTGGTGATGATCCGCATCACAGCGTCGTTCGTCGCGTTGCAGGGGAGCGCCTCGGCCTCGACGAGCCGTGGCGCCTGCTCGTTTTCCTCGTCGACGATGTTGGTGGCAGAGGCGGCGCTTTGGTGGGTTTGCATGCTTGGAAAAGGTGGATGTGCTACAGGCTGCGCTTGTCTCCTACGTGCGTTGTGCCCCGCCTAGGTTTAGGCGCAATATCGCTGGGTGGCAGGAAACAGGTGAGGAAATGGCGGGAATGGTGGCGTGTTCATAAGACGCCATCAATTAATGGAAACTTAGCATAGAAGGAACGTCGACCTAGCACAAGAAGTAGATGATGATGAGATGAACACGGACCACACTAGGGAACCCGTCGGTGATGAATTCATCAATCGCAAACGGTTGAATACTAGCAAGCATTTGCCCACAACACCACGGCTTATTCCATCACAAACAGGTCGGATGGATCAACTGTATGCCACGCATCACACATTTTCAAAAGGTAATGCGGTAGACCTTCTTTAACATGTGTTAAAAAATAAAAAAATAAAAAACAAGGACCTCGAGGTTAAATTAACTCATGGGATGGGTCATATCAGTCATTTAATTTGACAGATATGAGCCATCCTATCAGTTAATTTAACATCAACACAACTTCCCATCCAGTCACCCATCTGATGGTTGCTCCAGCCTGAGTACACTAAACTTGAGAGTTCTCTTACATGAGCTACTAGTGGAACAGCTAGTCCTTGCTGATATAGGATGCCTCTTCGCATCCTTATTGCGTATCCGGATGACCGCCCATCCCCCAATGGCCAATAGATGTTTTGTAGACAGAGCATATCGCATACGTCATATTAGAAGCAATCGTCTGTGTTATTATTGGTCTTCGCACACATTTCTGATAACAGACCTATTTGCCGCATATCACACACATCTTGATATATTGAACCATTTCTGTTCTCTTGTCTCAACGCCAACAGTTCATCCGAGTGAACCGCATGCCGTATATCGCACACACCTTGATCTGGCTGACCGTTTCTTTTGTGTTGCCTAATCACAAAAGGTTCATCCAAGTGAAGCGTAAGCTGTATATCGCACACACCTTCATCTGGCTGCCCATTTCTTTTGTTCTACCACATTGAAAACAGTTAATTGAACTGAACCGTATGCCCAGCATCGCACACGCAACTAAAATCTGAATCGTGTTTGATGCATCCTCCATCACAAACGTTTTGCATCTTTTTTTATGGGTTTTTTACACCACCGTTGCGATTAATGCATCGCACACAGTTTCGTCAAAGCGTCTCTGATCATAGTGTTGCATTAGCAGCAACCTGCAGTAGTGATTCTTTCCTCAATTATTTCAACCGGTATTTTTCTCTTCAAGTTATTCGTCGGTTCCCCTTTCCAAGTTGCCTTTGTTTTTCCCGCCCTCCCATCCCTTTTCTTCCTGGAGTCTAAGCCTCTATTCGAGCATCACTTTCATTCATGCAGAGCCTCTTCAGTCTTTCCAGAATTGTCTCAACCGGTGAATTCTCGTCGACTTCATCATTGTTCGTCTCGTTTTCCTTTCCGGTGGTCTAATTCAAGTTTTTTTGTTAATCATATTCTATTCCTTGACTCAAGTGTTTCCCCTTGCTCGTTCGCCTCTCGCCAGTTTATCCTTCCGGAGTGCTCAAGACATCTCAGAAGATTTGTGTTTGCATTCAATTAATTCGAGGCTATCACCTCATTGAAGTCTTTCAGTCGTTCTGGTGTAGCTTCTCTCTTCCTCCAATCGTTCCAACAGTGTTTTCCTTTTCAGTGGGCCCTAACCCACAGGTCTTTTCCAAGGATCTTACCTGACTCTTCTAATTTTCCCAGAGTTATTCCCAAATTCTTTTTGAAATGTGACATAAGAGTGGATTCCATCAGTCACATGCCTTCACGAAGATCCCTTTCAAATTCTTTTCAAATTTGGTTCAACTTTTCCTCTTGTTCATTCTTCCAGAGTATCTCAACAATTTTGGTGGTGTTCCTCGTCGTCATTCTCAACATTTGAAGAATGAAGAAGAGTTTTCCTCTAAATTTTGTCCGTTCTCTCGAAGATTCACGGTTCTAGCTACATGTTATCCTTCCGAATTATTCTGTTTGTCAGAAATTCTTTTCTTACCCATTTGGAGTATATCAGGAGTTGTTTTCCGTTTCGTTTCACCGAAGTCCATCATTCCATAAGAATTCTTTGTCCTCACATTCCAGCTATCATTCTCCAATTACCGCGGCGCATCGTACAAGTATTATTTAATCAGTTCACGATATCTTCATTATCTTATATCTAGATTCACTCAAGTATCTTCGTTCGTTTTCTAATCCTTTCCGGCGATTCATTCTTCTTTCTTCGTTCATTTTCATTTCTTATGGTGGCTCGTTGAAGACCTTCCCAAATTTGCACTATATCTCTTCTAATCCTTTTCAAGTGGAATAAGTTGCATGCCAAATCCGTTTGACATCAATTAAATTAGATGAGGATAAGCATAACGTAATTCTTATTCCCGTTTTGTCGTGGTCAAGTAATTCTTTTCTTCGGAGATTGTTCATGAAAAATAATCTCATGGTTCTACATTGTTCATCTTTTCTTATCGTGAGTTCCAAGTTTTTCTCGGTTGTATTTTCGTGAAGCTCAATCTAAATCATTAAAAGGGGTTAATCTTATTCTTTTCATCATTCAATTCTATCATCATCCTTTAGTTACCGGAGTTCTTCATGTTGGAAGTTGTATGTTGTTTTCCCCTTTCTTTTCTATCTTGTTCTAACCGGAGTGGTTTCAGAATCTATCTTACTCCTTGAGCTTTTGATTCTCGTCATAATCGTCGTTCCTCTTTTCTAGCCAAGTGTTCGTGACATTGTTCATCCTCTCTCTTGCATTCTTATTTCACCTCATCCTCTTTCTCTTCCGTCTTGTGCCTAATATCTCGGGACGAGATCTTCTGTTAGTGGAGGAGAGTTGTAACGCCCCGAGACCGATGCGCCAGGTGTCTTCCAGTTATTCGTCGTCATTGCCATATCATTCGCTTGCATGTTGCATTTTGCCATGTCATCATGTGCATTTTGTTTGCATGTTTTTCAAAACATGCATCTGGTCATGTTTGTCTTTTTCTTCGTTATCCGTTTCGTTAACCGACACTCTCACACGCACCCATCACACCTCCCAGATCTTGTTTCCTGAGCGGGGGAAGAATGTTCTCAGAATGGCATGAAAGTTGGCATGCGGTGTTCTTGTGTTGTAGGTAGACCACCTTCCAAAATTCGTCGCAGTCGGAGTCCGTTTGGGAGCCCAACCGTCATCTGTAGCGGCACCGTTGCCGGTCTATTCGTTGGATGTCTTCGGTCTCCGGAAACCTTGCCGGGCTACATTTCTCCCCTCTCCTCTCAGCCCAACCCCCTCTACACAGCCCCTCTAAGCCCACCTAACCTCCCCCTCCGACCGGAGCCGTCGGCAAACCCACCTCCGCCACTTGTCCAGCCGTCTGCGCCGCCACCAGCCCACCCTGCAGCCAAACTGCAAGGTGCCATGTCGCCCCCTCAGCCTACCCCGACCTATCGCGCCGCGCCACCTGTCTCCGTGCCGCCTCCCACCGCCGTGGCCCTGCAGGCCCACGAGGAGCCCGCCCCTGGCCCGAGCCGCCCGAGCCCTGCGCCCAAGCGCAGTCGCCCGCGCCCAAGCTCCTTCGCCCCGCGCGCCGCTCGACCGTGTGCCGCCACCTGCCTGCTCTCGCCTCGCTTCCCTGCCGCTTCGCCCCACGCCCCCATCGCCTGCGTGCGCCGCCGCCTCAGCCCCTGCTCGTCGCTACAGACGCACCGCAGTGCCACTGCCGCCTGGAACTCCGGCGAGCTCCGACAGCCCCGACCCCGTCGCTCCCGTCGCCGTTGTAGGCCACTCCGGCCCGATCCGGCCGGGGGACAGCCGGATTCGCCTTACCCCGCCTCCCTAGCCTCAATGTGCCTACCCGCCGCGCAGGCCTCACCAGTGGTCGCCGGCCACGGCCTGCCCCATGCCTGGATGGCCCCATCCTAGATCCGCCCGACCCGCGAACCAAATGGCCCCGCTGCAACACCCCGTCCATTTTTGCCTAAGGTTGTTTTTCACCCGGTCCCTAGAATCCTACTTCATATGTGCATGTTTGAATGGTCATAAGTATGTGCATGTTTGTCCGATTGAAATGATCTTCATATGGAATTGATCTGCTTAGTGTGCTCTTTATGATGTTTGTTGTTGCATTCATGTTAGGATGCACCTACATGTCTTGATCTTCATTGCAAAGGTGATATGTGCTGTTAAGTGCTAAAAACTGATATAACTTGCTCTTTTGTCATTTTCCTGTGATTTAATGCGTGCATCATATTGGCATCTTGTCAACATGAGTTTGGAGCACTTTTAAGTCCTGTTGCTTGTGGTATTTTTTCACGCCATGATATGCCCTGTGGTTACTAGCACAAGCTTGCAAAGTTTCATACTTGCAGTTACCGTTCTGCTAACTCTGAGACTGTTATATTGTGATGCCATGTTTGCTTGATGCTACCATGCATTCTATGCATAATCTGGAGAGGTTCATTAACCATGTTTTGAAGACCAATACCTATCCATCCATGTCCTTTTTTGCAATTATGGCCTAACATAGGTTGTTGTTACCTTGCTCTGAAGTTGCTAAATAATGTTTTAGTCAGCCTGTTATCAATAAGTTCATTTTTGCCATGTGAATAGCTAGTGTTATACACATCCTATGAGTATGTTCTTGACATGAGTAAAATGCCATGAAATGTTTTGTGGTGAGTTGCACAAGCTTGTAAACGTGCCTACTCATCGCCGCTTCTGCCATGTCCAGTATATTCCACCAAGTCTGAGAATCTGTTATGACTTGCTTACTTGTCTTGATGGATGTCATTGATCTAGAGGTTATATGGAGATGCTTAGTAATCATGTTTTGCGTTGTTTAACATGTACTTTAATGCCATGCTTTTGTTTGCCATGATCTTGCACTGTAGTATGCTTGTTTCATGCCTCCAACATGTCAACATGTTATTCCTGCTAACATGTATGCCATGTTTAACATGTCAACAAGTCATAATTTGTGTTATAAAGTTGCATTTTGCTTTGCTCATGTTGGATTAATCTTGACGCCTATGAACCTGAACCTTAATGATAATTGAAGCATGTAATCTGTACTTGAAGTTCATATCAAGTTTGTCCTCTTTTGGTTCCTATAGAATGTTGTTTTGATGATTGCAATGTGCCTAGTTGTTGTTTAGGCAGATTGTTGTCATATCTTGTATGGAGTGTACAAGATGACCCGTTGCGCCGATGGCGCAAAGGGCGAGAGAAAGCCATGCATTAAAAGAGTCCACATAAAAATATTCAGACACAGATTGAAATATAGGAAAATAAGTACCTACTGCTGGTAGATAATACCTAGTGATGATGCATAGTGTTCAAAGATAGATGACCTGTTACGACCATGGCGCAAAAAGCGAGAGTGTCGTGGAATTGTCACGGCAGATGTCCTCAAGCTAGGACTTAGTCGTGGAGCCATCGCCGCTAGGAAGCTTGAAGGGGTTAACGGGACAAGGAACACGAGGGTTTATACTGGTTCAGCCCCTTACGGTGAAGGTAAAAGCCTACGTCCAGTTGAGGTGGTATTGATTAGGGTTTCGATGACCAGGGAGCTTAACTGCTATGCCTGGCTCTCGACGAGATCTTTCTTGTCCCTAAACCGCTGCCGGGTCGTCCCTTTATATAGGGAGGCTGACGCCCAGCAGCTCTCAGAGTCCCGGCCAGCTCATAAGAGTGTTCGGCTCGGACTCTCAACTATTCTTGCCTTACACTACAAGTTCTACCATAATGATGATTGTAACTACGGGCCTTAAGCCATATCCGGGTCTTAAGCCCATCTTTGGCCCACCGTCTTCAAGCTTGGCGCCGGGCTTCTGGCGATGACCATTATGAGTAACCCGGCCCCTCCTGGCGGGTGAGTCTAAGGTCTATATCCTCAACATTAGGCCCCAGATTGATTTGAGCCGGCTCATGTCAATCTTCAATTCTTTCGACAGAAATTCTCCGGCTTACAATTGTGTGAAGGCCATAACCCGGCGTGACGTCATCCTCTGGACTCCGGGTAGTCCGCCGTGACGTCATCATCCATTAAGTCAATTTTTTACTCTGCCAGATCCGCAACGGATCTTATCTTTACTGCCATCCCGAAAATCGTGGCGCCTCTCGGGCGAGATAACCGCGCCGTGGCCTCCTCGTTTCTCGCGCCCACTTATGAGCTCGCCCTTATAAATAGCCCGGCCCGCCGGGCCTTCAGCCACCCGTCTTCCTCCTCGCGCCACTGTTCCTCCGCTCGAGCTCCGTTGCTGTCGCCGCCGCGGGTCTCCCCCTCCTCACCAACTCCGGCCGCTGCATCAACCTGTTGTGTCCAGAGAAAACGGCGGCGACCTCCACGACTCACCAGCACCTGTAAGTTCTGACTGCCCCGTAGAACAGATCTGTAGTAGGTTCGTCCTGTTCTTCTGTGTTCTTCGCCGCCGCCCACGAGTTCTTGGTAGTTTTCCTTTTTACTGCCTCTTTTTGATCTTAGGATAGTATAGAACCAATGCGGTGGCTGTTTAGTACTCATTTCAAATGCAAGTAGACCTCTTTTTACTGCATAAAGGCCTCATTCGTGCCCAAGAACTTCCCCTGCGTCTGTTTTTAGGTCTAGAAACTTTCCTTTTGACCGACCATTTTGATCCAAATTATTTACTGCAATGTGTGAAACCTGTTTTCACCACACTTAGTAAAAACAGCACTTGTTGAGTCATGGCGGTTTACATTTCCGGTTTAAAGAAACCACGCGCCGTAGAACCTTCCGGCTCAAAGGAGACCATGCGCCATTGAATTCTCTGGCTCATTTGTGATAAGGCCATAGACAATCGAATTACTCTCAATACCTCGGGCGGCTTAAATAACCCGGTGCACCTAAATATATGTCATTAGTCCCCTCCATAAGCCGCCACTTTAACATTGAACTGTAAATTTCCTCCGGCTTATAATTAAACCGGATGTTTCCTTTTATCATAGGCTGTCGACTTTCACCATGCCTCCCAGAGCTCCTAAAGCCTCAATCACTTGCAATTGGATGAGGTCCAATGTCACCAACGAGACTTTAGCGGATTTTGTCAAGTCAGGTTATCTGCCTAAGAAGGACGTCATGTCCTACCGTGCCCCTGACCCGTCAGAGGAGAGACCACAGCCAAAGGACGGGGAGGTAGTGATTTTTGCGGATCACATGAGCCGTGGCTTCGCACCGCTCGGCTCAAAGTTCCTCAGGGATGTACTAAATTTCTTTGACCTGCGGCCACAAGATATAGGACCCAACTTGGTGTCCAACATATGCAATTTCCAAGTGTTCTGCGAGGTTTATCTTGGAGAAGAGCCCAGCCTGCTACTCTTCAGAGAGCTCTTCTACCTGAACCGCCAGAACGAGTGCGCCAACGGGCCAAGTTTGGAACTTGGCGGAATCTCCATTCAGCGATGGAGAGACTGCCTTTTCCCTTACGCCGAGCCGCCGAGTCGCCCAAAGGACTGGAACCAGACGTGGTGCTATTGCCAAGACACGCCGCCGGCTGACGAGAGCCCGCTGCCCGGCTTTCGCCCTTCACGTCTGGAGCCAACTCACCCTTTGTCTGACAAGTTAACTCAGGCGGAGCACCAACCTTTGCTCCCCACCATCAACAAGATCAAGGCTCTCCTGGGCAATGGTCTCAATGGAATTGACCTGGTTCGAGTCTGGATCTCCTGGCGGGTGATCCCATTGAGCCGCCGCCCCGGCTTAATGTGCCAGTACACGGGCCGAAAGGATGACCCCCTGAGACACAGCCGCAACGATCTTCCTGAAGATGTTGCTGAGGCATGACCAAGGCTCTCTTGAACGAGAGCCTGGCAGACTGCGGGAGGACCGGGTTAGCCCCCTTCTGCAAGACCAACCCAGCCCCAGCGGTAAGCCGCTGATCTGAACATCTTATCTTCTTCTGTAGATAACCGTCATCTGAATCTTTAAGAAATCAT
Source organism: Aegilops tauschii subsp. strangulata (assembly GCF_002575655.3). Taxonomy (NCBI): domain Eukaryota; kingdom Viridiplantae; phylum Streptophyta; class Magnoliopsida; order Poales; family Poaceae; genus Aegilops; species Aegilops tauschii. Next base: position 161,696,873 of record NC_053038.3, read on the forward strand.
CCTTGTATTTTTCAGGCTGATGACAAATTCTGGAAGGTCAAATATGACCATGAGGCGGCCAAGAAGGCCAGGAAGGCTAAGAAAGCCACCAAGAGAGCCGCCCCTCGTAAGAAGGGAAGTAGGCCTACTGCTTCAGAGCTGATGCAACTAAGCGACAGCTCCGAGTCAGAGGTAACCCCTGAGCCTGTAAGCTCTTGTTATATTTGTTGTTTATTTCTGTCCACCTTATCAATACTTGTTCATCAATAGGATGACACCGGAGCAAGTAACCCGGTGGTTGAAGAGGTAATGATACTTTCCTCCGACTCGGAGCCCTTGCCAAGGCTGAAAATCCGAAGGGTAACCCGGAAAGTAAGCTTTTCACATCCTTTAGCTTATCAAAATCCTCAATTTATTTTGAAGCGACAGGTTCATGAGAGCCGGCGGCACACCCGGACCAACAAGGACACTGACCTCTCCTCCGGGTTACCTGACGCATCAAGGAAACGACGAGCTGAGGTTATCTCCAACTTGTACCCTTTTCATCCTTTGGCGGGTGTTATACGTCAACCGCTCATTTCTTCTGACTCAAATTATCAGGAAACCTCCCCCTCTTCTGGCGACTCTATGCAGTCGAACCTGCCGGCTTTCAAGACCGTGCCTGGGTAACGATGATCTTCTCATGCTGTACCTATCTTTTACTTACACTTTTGTCCTTAACCTTTTTGTCTTTTCAGTGCCCAGGCAAAACTCAGCAGAAGGGCAAAGAAGAACAAGCCGGTCGACGAGCCGGACTTGCCTGAATCGGAGGTAGCTGCTCAAGAACCGCCAGCTGCCCCTGCTCCTGAAGCCACTGCTCCAACCGACAAGCTAATTGCAGAAACTTCTGCTAACCCGGAGGCCTCCAGCTCGGCTCAGCCGGCAGATGACCCTGATGTGGTAATCACCCGGACAGAATTTGTTGAGCCGGGGAGACCTACTGCGCTGGCCAAGTGCTCCGCTAAGGAGGAGTTGCTAGGGCGCCACCGGGCCAATCTGGACCTCACCGATTGTGCCAATCTGAGAATCAGAGAGATTATCTCCGGCTATGTCAGCCAAGTGCACAAGAGCCGGGACTTAGAGATTGCCATGGTGAACCAGATTCAGCAGAAGTCTGAGGTATAACTCTTCTGTCTTCTTACTTACTGCATAGTTACCTTTACCATGCTAGCCCCCAAGTCGACGACTTATGATTGAATATGTTGTAGACTTAAGTTCCGGCTTACTTCCATGAACCGGTAATTTGTAGATAGGAACGTTCAATATGCATTAGCCCCCAAGTGCCAAGTGTCTTTGCTTGGAAAACGCTTGGGACTTTAAATTTGCATAGTAACTGTTCATGCTTTTACCCGGAAATTATGCAGGCTGCTGGCAAGAAGTTTGAAGCTGACATCTCCGATCTCAAGACCCAGCTGAAGACGCAAGAAACTGAGACCCGGAAGGCCAATGCCAAATTTGTGTCCAGTATTGCTACGCAAGAAAAGCTGAAGACGGACTTTGACGCTGAACGGAGAGCCTGGGCCGAAGTGAAAGCTACTCTGGTGAACCGGGCCGAACAGGCGGAGAAGGCTCTGTCAGAGAAGACCGCCGAACTCTCCGGCTTAAAGCGCCAAGTGTCCCAGATGGTTGCCGCAATCTTCGGTAAGTCATTTCACTGGCTTTCATCAAGTTTTATAATCTTTATATCTCATAACTCATCCTTGTCGGCGGCTTATCTTATTCTATTAAACAGGTCCCAGAAGCGCCAACCTCAACCAAAGTGTGTTAACCAAGTTGAAGGCCGTGTATACCCTGGTGGAACAACTCTACACCGGGTCACAGCGTGCTTTGGCTGTGGTGGCCCTATCCAATGAGGTGCCGACTCACCTGGCGGAAGTTCTTCGCCGGCTCGCCGTGCTTCCTCAACGTATCCAAGAGCTGCGACGGGCCTCTGCAAGAGCCGGAGCCATAGCTGCTCTAAGCCGGGCCAAGGCGTTCCTTCCAGAACTAGACCCGGTGGACATCGCTCTGGGCTACCCCAGTTTGAAGGAAGACGGCACCGCCTTCAACCAAAAGGACTTTGCAGCCTGCGTGAAGATCGTACGCTCGGTGGCCACTCTGATTGGCAATGATACAGATCTGACTAAGTACCAGCCGGGTTATGATGCAGAGAATCAGAGGATCCCCACTCCACGCTATGAAGCCATCAGCTTAGTCCCGCCAGCTCGTAAGCACACCTTTGCCCCGGAGATTGACCCGGCCGGGTTAATTGACGAGGAAGCTCAATTTGAAGCTCTGAGCGGCATTGACTGGAAGTCGTCAACTTTCCAGGTCTTGGGAACAGCCGGAGGAGAGGAGAGGGATGAGCCGGAGACTTCAACCCAGCAAGCGTCGTAACTCCGTAGACGGTTTATGTGAAACAATGCTTCACCCTTTTGGACTCAATGAGTCTTGTAATAGAATAGGATCATACTTTAACTGTGTCGTGCCATCGTGCACGTGTTGAATGCTGAATTCTTATGAAAGTTGCTTCCTTGTATGTCTCCGGGTCATAATCGATCATTCATTTTCCTTAAGCTCAAATAGTTGCCCTTAACTATCCTGCATAGAAGGACAAATCACAAGTCTCTAGGCGGCTTACCGCATTGAGAGTCATAGTTTTAGATATATAACCCGGAATATGAATCAAAAAAGACTGGTCCTCAATTATGTCCTTATTATAGCCGTAATAACACACTTATCGGCCTGCAAGCACACTTCCGGCTTAAATAACCCGGGTAATAAGGTTGGTACCTCAATTCCGGTTTACCAGTCTTAATAACGCCGATTGTGTTCAACTAGCACTATAAATCAAAGTTAAGCTGGCAAAGTGATACCCGGCCGTGCATACTTGAAATAATCAGAAGAATTCCCTATAAATCAGAAAAACTTAGGGGCTTCCAGTTCGAATATGACCAGAGACCCGTCCCAAAGGGGTTATGCTAGGATTCGAATACGATCATATAGCCCCGAGTGGGTGTGGCAATGCCAATCAAGAGGGTACCGACAGCTATGTTCTCTTTGGTTCGAATACGACCCATGTTTGAACAGGAAGCCCCCAAATGACTTTAAGAGTTGTTTAACGACGCTGATTCGAATACGATCCACGTCGGTTCTCAAAGAGGTTAAACTATGATTCAAATATGATCAAAGAAAACTCCCCAATGAGCTTGGCACTTGGCCCATCAAATGGGTATCGACAACTATGTTCTCTTTGGTTCGAATACGACCTATGTTTGAACAGGAAGCCCCCAAGTGACCTTACGGCTAGATTCGAATACGATCATAAGCCGGATCCTCCTTCAAGTTATCATGTGACCTTGCAATGAAAACAACATGTGCATATTTGGAGGAGAAAAAAGGACAGAGGTCCTGCTTTATTGCTTATCATAATATATACCTGGCTTAGAGAAATATGTACATTATGAGAGCCAGCGGCTCAAGTGTAGTAAGGCCGAAGCTGAGCTATATTCCACGGCCGACGGGTCTCTTCCTCCGACTTACGTGAATCTTTGTGCTCCCGAATGTCAATGAGGTAATATGACCCGTTGTGCAAATTCTTGCTGACCACAAAGGGCCCTTCCCAAGGCGGGACAGCTTGTGCACATCTGTTTGATCTTGGATGAGCCGGAGCACCAGATCGCCTTCCTGGAAGACCCGGGATTTAACCCGGCGACTATGATAACGGCGCAGGTCTTGTTGGTAAATCGCTGAGCGAGCTGCTGCCACATCACGCTGTTCGTCCAACAAGTCAAGAGCATCTTGGCGCGCCTGTTCATTATCTGCCTCAACATAAGCCACCACTCGAGGCGAGTCATGACAGATGTCACTGGGGAGGACTGCTTCTGCCCCATAAACCATGAAGAAAGGCGTGAAACCTGTAGACCTGTTAGGAGTAGTGTTGATGCTCCATAACACGGAGGGTAACTCCTCCACCCAACAACCCGGCGTCCGTTGTAAAGGGACCAAAAGCCGGGGCTTGATGCCCTTCAGAATCTCCTGATTAGCCCGCTCAGCTTGACCGTTGGATTGAGGATGAGCCACTGATGAAACATCAAGTTGGATATGCTCTCCTTGACAAAACTCCTCCATGGCGCCTTTGGATAGATTGGTACCATTGTCAGTTATAATGCTGTGTGGATAGCCAAATCGAAAAATCACCTTTTTCATAAATTGAACCGCCGTGGTTGCATCACACTTGCTAACTGGCTCCGCTTCAACCCACTTGGTAAATTTGTCAACCGCCACCAAGAGGTGGGTCTTCTTATCCTTGGACCTTTTAAAAGGCCCAACCATATCAAGCCCCCAGACCGCAAAGGGCCAAGTAATTGGGATCATCCTCAGCTCCTGAGCCGGCACATGAGCCCGTCGCGAGAACCTTTGGCAACCATCACATTTACTGACCAAGTCCTCCGCATCAGCATGAGCCGTCAGCCAATAAAAACCATGACGAAAAGCCTTAGCCACAAGAGACTTTGAGCCGGCGTGATGGCCACAGTCCCCTTCATGAATCTCGCGCAAGATCTCTTGACCCTCCTCAGGGGAGACACAACGCTGGAACGCTCCCGTAACACTGCAGCGATGCAACTCACCATTGATGACAACCATTGACTTAGACCGCCGGGTTATTTGTCTGGCCAAAGTTTCATCCTCAGGCAACTCTCCCCGGGTCATGTAAGCCAAATAGGGCACTGTCTAGTCCGGTATGATGTGGAGAGCCACCACCAATCGTGCCTCCGGGTCAGGGACAGCCAAGTCTTCCTCTGTAGGCAACTTAACAGAAGGGTTATACAGGACGTCCAGGAAAGTATTAGGCGGCACCGGTTTTCGCTGAGAGCCCAGCCGGCTTAAAGCATTAGCCGCCTCGTTCTTCCTGCGATCGATGTGCTCTACTTGGTAACCCTGAATGTGCCCAGCAATGGCATCAACTTCGCGGCGATAAGCCGCCATGAGAGGGTCCTTGGAGTCCCACTTTCCTGATACTTGTTGAGCCACCAAGTCTGAGTCGCCGACGCACCTTACCCGGCTCAAGCTCATCTCCTTAGCCATCCGAAGACCATGGAGCAAGGCCTCGTACTCTGCTGCGTTGTTGGTACAAGGAAACATAAATTGTAGCACATAATGGAACTTGTCACCCTTAGGGGAAGCCAATACGACTCCAGCCCCTGAGCCCTCCAACTGCCTGGATCCATCAAAGTGAATAGTCCAATATGTGTTATCCGGCTTTTGTTCGGGCACTTGTAGCTCTGTCCAATCATTGATGAAATCGACCAAAGCCTGAGATTTAACAGCAGTGCGTGGCACATACTTCAGACCATGAGGCCCGAGCTCTATAGCCCACTTAGCCACTCTCCCTGTGGCCTCCCTGTTTTGAATGATATCTCCAAGGGGGGCAGAACTGACCACAATGATGGGGTGACCCTGAAAATAATATTTAAGCTTCCGGCTCGCCATGAACACACCATAAACAAGCTTCTGCCAATGTGGATACCGCTGTTTGGACTCGATGAGCACTTCGCTGACATAATAAACCGGCCGCTGAACCGGATGCTCCTTACCCTCTTCCTTGCGCTCCACCACCACGGCCACACTGACGGCTCGTGTGTTAGCAGCCACATACAGCAATAGAGGTTCCTTGTCAACCGGAGCAGCAAGGACTGGGGGCTCGGCCAGCTGTCTCTTCAAATCCTCAAAAGCAGTATTAGCTGCATCATTCCAGACAAAGTCATCAGTTTTCTTCATCAACTGATACAACGGCATGGCCTTCTCACCCAAACGGCTTATGAACCGGCTCAAAGCAGCGATACGACCCGCCAAGCGCTGGACGTCATTTATACACGCCGGCTTAGCCAGGGAGGTGATAGCCTTGATCTTCTCCGGGTTAGCTTCAATGCCTCTGTTAGAAACCAAGAAACCCAAGAGCTTGCCGGCAGGAACACCAAAAACACAATTGGCCGGGTTAAGCATCATCTTGTAGACCCGGAGATTATCGTTTCCCTCAGATCATCTATCAGGGTTTCCTCCTTCCTGGATTTAACCACAATATCATCCACATAAGCATGAACATTGCGCCCAATCTGGTTATGAAGACAGTTCTGCACGCAACGCTGATAAGTCGCCTGTGCACTCTTGAGTCCAAAGGGCATGGACACATAGCAGAAGGCTCCAAAGGGAGTGATGAACGCCGTCTTCTCCTGGTCCTTAACTGCCATTTTAATCTGATGATATCCAGAATAAGCATCCAAGAAACTTAGGCGCTCACAACCCGCCGTAGCATCAATAATTTGATCAATACGGGGAAGGGCGAAAGGATCAGCCGTACACGCCTTGTTCAAATCCGTGTAGTCCACACACATCCGCCAGGTGCCGTTCTTCTTGAGTACGAGCATCGGGTTAGCCAACCACTCCGGGTGAGAAACTTCAACAATAAACCCGGCCGCCAAGAGCCGGGCCACCTCTTCACCAATAGCTTTCCGCCTCTCTTCATTAAACTGCCGAAGGAACTGCCTGACCGGCTTATATTTCGGATCCACATTGAGAGTGTGCTCAGCGAGTTCTCTAGGTACACCTGGCATGTCAGACGGCTTCCATGCAAAAATGTCCCTATTCTCACGGATGAACTCGATGAGCGCGCTTTCCTATTTTGGATCCAGATTGGCACTGATGCTAAACTGCTGAGATGAATCTCCTGGAACGAACTCAACAAGTTTAGTCTCATCAGCCGACTTAAATTTCATTGCCGGCTCGTGCTCCATAGTCGGCTTTTTCAGAGAGGTCATATCTGTTGGGTCAACGTTGTCTTTGTAAAACTTCAACTCCTCTGTTGCGCAAACAGATTCTGCATAAGCTGCATCGCCTTCCTCACACTCCAGGGCCACCTTCCGGCTGCCGTGAACCGTAATGGTCCCATTATGACCTGGCATCTTGAGCTATAAATACACGTAACACGGCCGTGCCATGAACTTGGCGTAAGCCAGCCGCCCAAATATGGCATGGTACGGACTTCTTATCTTGACCACCTCAAAGGTCAATTTTTCCACCCTGTAGTTGTGCTCATCTCCAAAGGCCACTTCCAACTCGATCTTGCCGACTGGATAAGCCGACTTACCAGGTACCACACCATGGAAAATAGTGTTTGACTGGCTGAGGTTCTTATCAATCAACCACATACGACGGAAAGTCTCATAATAGAGGATGTTGATGCTGCTGCCTCCATCCATGAGCACTTTAGTGAACTTATATCCTCCCACCTGAGGAGCCACCACCAAGGCCAAGTGACCCGGATTATCCACCCGGGGAGGGTGATCCTTCCTACTCCACACTATAGGCTGCTCTGACCATCGCAAGTAGCGCGGAACTGCCGGCTCAACAGCATTCACAGCCCTCTTATGAACCTTCTGATCTCGCTTACACAGACTGGTGGTAAACACATGATACTGTCCACCGCTAAGCTGCTTTGGATTGGTCTGATAACCCCCCTGCTGCTGTTGATGACCCTGGCCAGACTGTTGATTAAAGCCCCCTTGACCGTTCTGAGGATTAGAATTTGAGCCGTCGCCCGGGCCATGAAAGCCGCCGGCGCCTGAGCCACCGCCCGGGCCATTGTTGCCGTTAAAGGCGTTGGAATTCTTAAAGGCCTTCATGATTGCACAATCCTTCCATAAATGAGTAGCTGGCTTCTCTCTAGAGCCATGCCTTGGACAAGTCTCATTCAACAGCTGCTCCAGCGTCGGGCCTGACCCGCCGGCTCGGGGAGGGGGCCTCCCCTTGCGTCGCTGGTTATTACCCTGTGAGCTGGCGTTGGCTACGAACTCTAGGCTGCCATCGGCCTTGCGCTTGCCACCTCCTTGGCTCCCCGGGTTATGCTGAGGACCCTTGCCATTGCCGTTCTTCTTTCCCTTCCCTGTCATTTCATCATCTGAAGCGGGGTCCTTGGTACCATCAGAATCGGCGTACTTGACAAGAGCCGCCATCAGTGTACCCATATCATTGCAGTCGCGCTTAAGCCGCCCGAGTTTCATCTTCAGGGGCACGAAACGACAATTCTGCTCCAACATCAAGACTGCAGAGCCGGCATCCATCTTATCTGATGAATGTATGATCTCTTTGACCCGGCGAACCCAATGCGTCGTAGATTCACCCTCCTGCTGCTTACAGTTAGTCAAATCCACAATTGACATAGACTGCCTACAGGTATCCTTGAAGTTTTGGATGAACCGGGCTTTCAGCTCAGCCCAAGACCCGATGGAATTCGGTGGTAGCCCTTTCAACCAAGTGCGGGCAGTCCCATCTAACATCATGGTGAAGTACTTGGCCATTGCCGCTTCACTGACCTCCAGCAGTTCCATGGCCATCTCGTAACTCTCGATCCAGGCTGCGGGTTGTAAGTCAGCCGTGTAATTAGGCACCTTCCTAGGGCCTTTGAAGTCCTTGGGTAGACGTTCATTGCAGATAGCTGGCACTAAACAAGGGACACCTCCAGTCCTGGTAGGGATACCCACGTCGACGGAAGTCGTCGGATAAGCCGGGGGAGTCTGGTAAGCCATCAACCGAGGCACCTGCTCCGCCTCTTGCCGCGCTCTGTCTTGGTCTGCTGCGTGAAAGGCTCCGTTATGAACCGGGCCATGGCCAGGGGGCGGGTCATGGCGTCGGACGTTACTTGAGCCGGTCGCTGAGACCATGTGTCTGCTGTAACTCGGGCTCCGGCCTGGACGGGGGGTCGAGTGGATCCTGTCCCGGCTGTAGGAGTACGCCTCTTGTTGTGCTAGTGCTGTCTGAAGGAGTTCCCTGACCCGGCGGGTTTCAATGGCCGTCGGAGAGTCGCCATTAATTGGGAGAGCCGCCAGCTGTGCTGCCGCGGCGACCATGTTCTCCAGCGGGTTAGCATAATGACCCGGTGGTATTGGCACATACTGAGGCGGGGCAGGGCTCACCCGGGGAGGCCCCATCACTTGTGGCTGAATAGGGTTCCCAGACCCAGGCACTATGATCCCTGGCGGGTTACTAGACCCTGCACCTGGCGTGTCGAAGAGGTTTCGAGGATCGTAAACCGGAGGGAGTCGAGATTGGGCCTTTTGATGCCTCTTTCTCATGACCTCATTGGACGCGTTCTGATCCATCGTGAGCCGGAAGGACTGCGCCTGGATCAACTGAGTTTGGGCGTCGAGAGCCGCCCTCTCCGCAGCCATCCTGATCCCTTCCGCTGCGAGATGCTCCTTAGCTTTCACTAGATCTAACTTTAATTGCGCCACCTCTGCATCATGCTGAGCTTGATCCGCCGGGTCAACCGCGGCGGTCAACAGGGCCGTCATCTTGTCCGTGAGATCCATCAGCACCTGAGCCGGCGAGGGCACCGGGTTTCCCGCTCCAGCAGCAGGGTTCTGAACAGGCTGCACACCGGCTATGAAGATTCCAACCCGGCTTGGCGGCTCAAACGGGTCCGGAATAGTGTCACCATCGGAACAACCCATGAGCCTGCCATCTTGAAGTTGATACAATGAGTTTGACTCATCGGTGGATGACTCGCCGTCAGAGCCGGCGGCCGTCTCATCACCAGATCCAGATCGATCAGAGAGCCCTCCATGGAGACATCCCACAAAAGCATGCTTTAAGGCAGGCAGGGCCCGGGCAGGTCGTGCACGCTGAGCCATCTCGATGAGATCGGCGCAGAGATCCGGCTCAGGGCCCGGCTCACCAATCTTGCCAATGAAAACATGAATTCCGCCGAAGGGGACCCGGTACCCGTACTCAATTGAGCCGGCGTCGGGCCCCCAGCTTGCATCGTCGATGTAGAGCTTGCCGCGACGACTCTTAGTCATCCGGCCCACAGCGTATCCCTTGAGCCCTTCGAAGCTGCCCTTCAAGAACTCAAATCCACCGTGCGCTGGCCCCACGGTGCGCGCCAACTGTCGTGAAATTGTCACGGCAGATGTCCTCAAGCTAGGACTTAGTCGTGGAGCCATCGCCGCTAGGAAGCTTGAAGGGGTTAACGGGACAAGGAACACGAGGGTTTATACTGGTTCGGCCCCTTACGGTGAAGGTAAAAGCCTACGTCCAGTTGAGGTGGTATTGATTAGGGTTTCGATGACCAGGGAGCTTAACTGCTATGCCTGGCTCTCGACGAGATCTTTCTTGTCCCTAAACCGCTGCCGGGTCGTCCCTTTATATAGGGAGGCTTACGCCCAGCAGCTCTCAGAATCCCGGCTGGCTCATAAGAGTGTCCAGCTTGGACTCTCAACTATTCTTGCCTTACACTACAAGTTCTACCATAATGATGATTGTAACTACGGGCCTTAAGCCATATCCGGGTCTTAAGCCCATCTTTGGCCCACCGTCTTCAAGCTTGGCGCCGGGCTTCTGGCGATGACCATTATGAGTAACCCAGCCCCTCCTGGCGGGTGACTCTAAGGTCTATATCCTCAACAGAGAGCGAGCCAAGTTTTTAAACCATGTGTATGTGACTTTTTTAGAACAAATTGTTGCGCCCCTCATGCAAAAAGCAAAAGTAAACCAGTATTGAAACCATGGACGTGAGATTTGTTTAGAGACTGACAATCAAATCCTTAAAGCATAAGACAATAGATACTTGGGTAGCATGTTCATACGTAATGAATTTGGACACAAGTACTGGAGCCATCGCATGTGCAAGTAAGAGTGGTCTGAAGACTAATAATGTAATCTCGAAATAATATGTAGGTCTATATTGCAGTAGCATGACAGGCCAAAAGAAAGTTATGAACGCAGTCCTGATTGCTTATTTACATTGGCTTGGAAAAGGTCAGCACATCCAATAAAATAAGAAAGAATGAATGGTAAGGAATGAGATATGATGCCATCGTAAATAGATACACAATTATATAGATGTAAGTAATTCATCTTTCTCTTTGCAAACCCAGAAAACACCCTTGACCAAGCTTAAGATTTTGTCAGTTACGTCGATCCTCGCGGCCTCGACGAAACACAAAGATTCAACAGGGATTCAGAAATCTAAACAATGTGTCAAAGATGATTACAGTAGAGCGCGTGTTTGATTAGACAATACTGGTACATATAGCTCCCAACTCAATTAATCTGAAGTTTAAAATAATCCATCTTTGCTTCTCAAACAGAGACAAAGATTTTAATTACGACTACTTGAAGCATGTGATCAGCAATCAGTCTTGACTTCTACTTGAAATTAATAACTCAAAGATATAAACAACAGTTGATGTCATAAAACTCAAAACAATGTGTCAATGATTTTTTGGTTAGGCACTGAATAAATGCTAACATGACATTGTATCTTAGGCATTCCATTTCCCCCAAAAAATAAATCAACAATGGTGTCCTAAAAATATGAGGTGGTTAGAATTAAACATTAGGAACCATGTTACGCTCTACTACCCAAGGAGTCTGGAATGTTAATAGGAGTAAGCAAGTGACGGATACAATATTTTTTATTATTAGTAGTAACTTCTAAATAATGTATTATATTTTGAATGTAATGTCGAAGTATCTACATCCAGATCATATCATAAAAAGTGGGAATCGAAGTAGCCAACTGAACTCGAAATGTATTGGGCCGGGCTGGACTCTGTAAATAAAAGACTAAAGGATCCAAGCGTAAGGAGCAGAAATCAAAAGGAAATACTGTGACTAAATAAATAATAACATGATGTATTGTGAGTGCAACAATAATAGTTAATGAAGTACAATGAATAGTTATATGAGAGGAATTACTGTGTATTCATCATTTTCTCCACTGATTGCTTTTGTTGTTCATCGAATCAAACATGAGGCATGTACATATTTCTGTAAATTTTTGGCAGCATGCAGCAGCGAATACTAACATTCACTACATGGACTAAGTGATTTAGCAAAGAATACCAACATGTGAATCCGCATTGGACAATTTTAATCCCAGCAAGATGATCGTCAATCAGTATAGAGAGCTAGAAGGAGCATTGATTCTCAAAATTCAAATAAATGTGGGACAGGCACACTCATAGTTTCTTCGAATCTGCTGAAACTTTACACATCTTATGTACAAGGATCATGGCAAGCAACCACACATTACTAGAGTGCATAACCTTCATAAGAGAGTAAAATTAGTTAGAGTATTACAATTGTCAAAACCCTAAGGTAACCATCTACATAAATATGATGCCTCTTGGTTCAGTTTTGATGAGGTGTGTACAGAGGAAAGGCATCATTAAGTTGAGCTAAATCGAATAGTGAAGATTAACCTGGAAGAACGTAAAAATGAGCTACAAGTAAAACCATATCTTCCTTCTGTTCTTTTTCTCCTGGAAAGTTCTGTAGCATGAGAACATCATATTAGCATGTGGTGTGGCAGCGGCATCTAAACACAAAGATCTAGAAAAGGGAGCAGAGATGGACTGAAAATGAAAACACTAATCTTGCTTTTTATCAAGGGCACCCTTAGTCATAACCATCTTCGACATTTTTCTCACACCTGATCTAGTTCGAAAGATATTTTTAAATGCCCATATTGTATTTGTTAGCAACTTTAGGTTTGAGCAAGCACATATGGTACATGATGTAACCCTTTTTGTATGAAAAAATAAAAATGACTTATCTTTCAAAATATATACTCCAGCGCATAATTTGTTATGTTATTCAGGTAACATGGGGAATAATTGGATCTAAACCAAAAGATATATTCATATAATGGCATTTATTTTATAGTTAGAATTTTATATACAAAAGCAGTGTAGTTAGCATCATGAACCATAATAAAGATTTATAAATAATGTTCCTCTCCAATTGTTACGTATGAGCATATCTGATAGGACTACTTTCAAACTATCTAAATTACCTCAGAAATGTTTCTTGAATGATACAAAATTGATATATATTATTAGGATTTTTTAAATCGGCAATGAATATTTTAAATACGCAACACTTTCATAGCTAGGGGGTCAAGAAACAGATTGAACTCCGAATATGTATTAGAGAGAACAGTGAACACATTGCCGCCTGAATCATTTTCATCTCTGCTATGGCCTCGAACAACATATACACTCCCTAGAAGAGAGAAACATGCAATTCAATGTTAACAAATCATAGTTCAAAATGCAGTTCATACTGCATGAAACCAAAATATATAGAACAACTGACCTTATCACAAAACTTGGATTCTAGTCATAGAGTACAATATTGGCCAAATTTATAAGAGGTCCATTGGTAAGTATCGTGATCTTCTCCATTGGATCAAGTTGCTCTTTAATATGCTGCAAAACTTCAAAAGCTAATGGTTGCCAAGTTTCGGACTATCAGTATTTCTAGGAGCACCATGTTCGACCGAATTTTCACCAGCGTACCTAATAATCCAGATAACAAAGTTGTATATATTTAGGCCACGTGCATTATTTAGATGTGGTTCATTTGGTGGAAGGATACCTTCTAGAACCTCTGGGCAAAGACCTGGCTAGTCCATAGAGTGTCTGAGTTGAGAAGCCAACCACTGGCCCAAAGTTTGCTGAAATCAAAGGAAGAAGAATCCAGTGAAACAACAACACTTTTTCTTGGTTCTTCCTTCCTGCTAGCACACAAACAGGTGCAATCAAATAGCCTAACCTCATGTAGTTTGTCAACACATTGTTCTGCGTCCATTCATTCAAGGGGAGGCAAGTTGAGAGAGCAAGAGACATTGCAGAAGTTGTACTAGCGGAGCAGCTGTTGGGGATCGTTGCAGAATTTTAAAATTTTCTACGCATCACCAAGATCCATCTATGGAGTTTACTAACAACGAGTGGAAAGGAGTGCATCTACATACCCTTGTAGATCGCGAGCGGAAGCGTTCAAGTGAACAGGGTTGATGGAGTCGTACTCGTCGTGATCCAAATCACCGATGACCGAGTGTCGAACGGACGACACCTCCGCGTTCAACACACGTATGGAGCAGTGACGTCTCCTCCTTCTTGATCCAGCAAGGGGAAAGGAGAGGTTGATGGAGATCCAGCAGCACGACGGCGTGGTGGTGGAAGTAGCGGCGATCCCGGCAGGGCTTCGCCAAGCGCAAGCGGGAGGGAGAGGTGTTGCAGGGGGAGAGGGAGGCGCCAGGGGCTGTTGTACTGCTGCCCTCCCTCCCCCCCACTATTTATAGGGGTCCTGGGGGGGGCGGTCACCCTGGAGATCCCATCTGAGGGGGGCAGCGGCCAAGGGGGTGGCTTGCCCCCCAAGGCAAGTGGGACGCCCCCCACCCCTAGGGTTTCCAACCCTAGGTGCAGGGGGAGGCCCAAGGGGGGGCACCCCCGCCCACTAAGGACTGGTTCCCTTCCCACTTCAGCCCATGGGGCCCTCCGGGATAGGTGGCCCCACCCGGTGGACCCCCGGGACCCTTCCGGTGGTCCCGATACAATACCGATAACCCCCGAAACTTTCCCGGTGGCCGAAACTGGACTTCCTATATATAATTCTTCACCTTTGGACCATTCCGGAACTCCTCGCGACGTCCGAGATCCCATCTGGGACTCCGAACAACTTTCGGGTTTCCGCATAGTATTATCTCTACAACCCTAGCGTCACCGAACCTTAAGTGTGTAGACCCTACGGGTTCGGGAGACATGCAGACATGACCGAGACGCCTCTCCGGTCAATAACCAACAGCGGGATCTGGATACCCATGTTGGCTCCCACACGTTCCACGATGATCTCATCGGATGAACCACAATGTCGAGGATTCAATCAATCTTGTATACAATTCCCTTTGTCAATCGGTACGTTACTTGCCCGAGATTCGATCGTCGGTATCCCAATACCTTGTTCAATCTCGTTACCGGCAAGTCACTTTACTCGTATCGTAATGCATGATCCCGTGAGTAACTCCTTAGTCACATTGAGCTCATTATGATGATGCATTATCGAGTGGGCCCAGAGATACCTCTCCGTCATACAGAGTGACAAATCCCAGTCTCGATCCGTGCCAACCCAACAGACACTTTCGGAGATACCCGTAGTGCACCTTTATAGTCACCCAGTTACGTTGTGACGTTTGGCACAGCCAAAAAACTCCTATGGCATCCGGGAGTTGCACGATCTCATGGTCTAAGGAAATGATTCTTGACATTGAAAAAGCTCTAGCAAACGAACTACACGATCTTTGTGCCATGCTTAGGATTGGGTCTTGTCCATCACATCATTCTCCTAATGATGTGATCCCGTTATCAATGACATCCAATGTCCATAGTCAGGAAACCATAACTATCCGTTGATCAACGAGCTAGTCAACTAGAGGCTCACTAGGGACACGTTGTGGTCTATGTATTCACACATGTATTACGATTTCCGGATAACACAATTATAGCATGAACAATAGACAATTATCATGAACAAGGAAATATAATAATAACATTTATTATTGCCTCTAGGGCATATTTCCAACAGTCTCCCACTTGCACTAGAGTCAATAATCTAGTTACATTGTGATGAATCGAACACCCATAGAGTTCTGGTGTTGATCATGTTTTGCTCTAGGGAGAGGTTTAGTCAACGGATCTGCTACATTCAGGTCCGTATGTACTTTACAAATATCTATGTCTCCATTTTGAACACTTTCACGAATGGAGTTGAAGAGACGCTTGATATGCCTGGTCTTTCTATGAAACCTGGGCTCCTTGGCAAGGGCAATAGCTCCAGTGTTGTCACAGAAGAGAGTCATCGGGCCAGACGCATTGGAATCACCCCTAGGTCGGTAATGAACTCCTTCATCCAGATTGCTTCTTGCGCTGCCTCTGAGGCTGCCATGTACTCCGCTTCACATGTAGATCCCGCCACGACACTTTGCTTGCAACTGCACCAGCTTACTGCCCCTCCATTCAAAATATACACGTATCTGGTTTGTGACTTCGAGTCATCCCGATCTGTGTCGAAGCTAGCGTCGACGTAACCCTTTACGACGAGCTCTTCGTCACCTCCATAAACGAGAAACATATCCTTAGTCCTCTTCAGGTACTTCAGGATATTCTTGACCGCTGTCTAGTGTTCCATGCCGGGATTACTTTGGTACCTTCCTACCAAACTTATGACAAGGTTTACATCAGGTCTGGTACACAGCATGGCATACATAATAGACCCTATGACCGAGGCATAGGGGATGACACTCATCTTTTCTCTATCTTCTGTCGTGGTCGGGCATTGAGCCGTGCTACATTGCACACCTTGCAATACAGTCAAGAACCCCTTCTTGGACTGATCCATATTGAACTTCTTCAATATCTTGTCAAGGTACGTACTCTGTGAAAGACCAATGAGGCGTCTTGATCTATCTCTATATATCTTGATGCCTAATATATAAGCAACTTCTCCAAGGTCCTTCATTGAAAAACACTTATTCAAATAGGCCTTTATACTTTCCAAGAATTCTATATCATTTCCCATCAATAGTATGTCATCCACATATAATAAGAGAAATGCTATAGAGCTCCCACTCACTTTCTTGTAAACACAGGCTTCTCCATAAGTCTGTGTAAACCCAAACGCTTTGATCATCTCATCAAATCGAATGTTCCAACTCCGAGATGCTTGCACCAGCCCATAGATGGAGCGCTGGAGCTTGCATACCTTGTTAGCATTCTTAGGATCGACAAAACCTTCCAGCTGCATCATATACAATTCTTCCTTAAGAAAGCCGTTAAGGAATGCCGTTTTGACGTCCATTTGCCATATCTCATAATCATAGAATGCGGCAATTGCTAACATGATTCGGACGGACTTCAGCTTCGCTACGGGTGAGAAAGTCTCATCGTAGTCAACCCCTTTAACTTGTCGATAACCCTTAGCGACAAGTCGAGCCTTATAGATGGTCACGTTACCATCCGCGTCTTTCTTCTTCTTAAAGATCCATTTATTTTCTATGGCTCGCCGATCATCGGGCAAGTTAGTCAAAGTCCATACTTCGTTTTCATACATGGATCCTATCTCGGATTTCATGGCTTCTAGCCATTTGTCGGAATCCGGGCCTGCCATCGCTTCTTCATAGTTCGAAGGTTCACCGTTGTCTAACAACATGATTTCCAAGACAGGGTTGCCGTACCACTATGGTCCGGAACGTGTCCTTGTGGACCTACGAAGTTCAGCAGTAACTTGATCCGAAGCTTCATGATCATCATCATTAACTTCCTCCCCAGTCGGTGTAGGCACCCAGGAACATCTTCCCATGCTGCGCTACTTTCCGGTTCGGAAGGGGTGACTATCACCTCATCATGTTCCACTTTCCTCCCACTTAATTCTTTCGAGATAAACTCTTTCGCCAGAAAGGACCCATTCTTGGCAACAAAGATCTTGCCTTCGGATCTGAGGTAGAAGGTATACCCAATGGTTTCCTTAGGGTATCCTATGAAGACGCATTTTTCTGACTTGGGTTCGAGCTTTTCAGGTTGAAGTTTCTTGACATAAGCATCGCATCCCCAAACTTTTAGAAACGACAGCTTAGGTTTCTTCCCAAATCATAATTCATACGGTGTCGTCTCAACGGATTTCAACGCAGCCCTATTTAAAGTGAATGCGGCAGTCTCTAAAGCATAGCCCCAAAATGAGAGCGGTAGATCGGTAAGAGACATCATAGATCGCACCATATCCAATAGAGTGCGATTACGACGTTCGGACACACCATTTCGCTGAGGTGTTCCAGGCTGCGTGAGTTGTGAAACGATTCCACATTTCCTTAAGTGTGTGCCAAATTCGTGACTTAAATATTCCCCTCCATGATCCGATCGCAGGAACTTTATTTTCCTGTCACGTTGATTCTCAACCTCATTCTGAAATTCTTTGAACTTTTCAAAGGTTTCAGACTTGTGTTTCATTAGGTAGACATACCCATATCTACTTAAATCATCAGTGAGAGTGAGAACATAACGATAGCCACCGCGAGCCTCAACACTCATTGGACCGCACACATCAGTATGTATGATTTCCAATAAGTTGGTTGCTCGCTCCATTGTTCCGGAGAACGGAGTCCTGGTCATCTTACCCATGAGGCATGGTTCGCACGTGTCAAATGATTCGTAATCAAGAGACTCCAAAAGTCCATCTGCATGGAGCTTCTTCATGTGTTTGACACCAATGTGACCAAGGCAGCAGTGCCACAAGTATGTGGGACTATCGTTATCAACTTTACATCTTTTGGTATTCACACTATGAATATGTGTAACATCACGTTCGAGATTCATCAAGAATAAACCATTGACCAGCGGGGCATGACCATAAAACATATCTCTCATATAAATAGAACAACCATTATTCTCGGATTTAAATGAGTAGCCATCTCAAATTAAACGAGATCCAGATACAATGTTCATGCTCAAAGCTGGCACTAAATAACAATTATTGAGGTTTAAAACTAATCATGTAGGTAAATGCAGAGGTAGCGTGCCGACGGCGATCACATCGACCTTGGAACCATTCCCGACGCGCATCGTCACCTCGTCCTTCGCCAGTCTCCGCTTATTCCGCAGCTCCTGTTTTGAGTTACAAATATGAGCAACCGCACCGGTATCAAATACCCAGGAGCTACTACGAGTACTGGTAAGGTACACATCAATTACATGTATATCACATATACCTTTGGTGTTGCCGGCCTTCTTGTCCGCTAAGTATTTGGGGCAGTTCCGCTTCCAGTGACCACTTCCCTTGCAATAAAAGTACTTAGTCTCAGGCTTGGGTCCATTCTTTGACTTCTTCCCGGCAACTGGCTTACCGGGCGCGGCAACTCCCTTGCCGTCCTTCTTGAAGTTCTTCTTGCCCTTGCCTTTCTTGAACTTAGTGGTTTTATTCACCATCAACACTTGATGTTCCTTTTTGATCTCCACCTCCGCTGATTTCAGCATTGAATATACCTCAGGAATGGTCTTTTCCATCCCCTGCATATTGAAGTTCATCACAAAGCTCTTGTAGCTTGGTGGAAGCGACTGAAGGATTCTGTCAATGACCGCGTCATCCAGGAGATTAACTCCCAGCTGAGACAAGCGGTTGTGTAACCCAGACATTCTGAGATGTGCTCACTGACAGAACTATTTTCCTCCATTTTACAACTGAAGAACTTGTCGGAGACTTCATATCTCTCGACCCGGGCATAAGCTTGGAAAACCATTTTCAGCTCTTCGAACATCTCATATGATCCATGTTTCTCAAAACGCTTTTGGAGTCCCGGTTCTAAGCTGTAAAGCATGCTGCACTGAACGAGGGAGTAATCATCAGCACGTGATTGCCAAGTGTTCATAACGTCTTGGTTCTCTGGGATGGGTGCTTCACCTAGCGGTGCTTCTAGGACATAATCTTTCTTGGCAGCTATGAGGATGATCCTCAGGTTCCGGACCCAGTCCGTATAGTTGCTGCCATCATCTTTCAGCTTGGTTTTCTCTAGGAACGCGTTGAAGTTGAGGACAACGTGGGCCATTTGATCTACAAGACATATTGTAAAGATTTTAGACTAAGTTCATGATAATTAAGTTCATCTAATCAAATTATTCAATGAACTCCCACTCAGATAGACATCCCTCTAGTCATCTAAGTGAAACATGATCCGAGTCAACTAGGCCGTGCCCGATCATCACGTGAGACGGACTAGTCAAGATCGGTGAACATCTCCATGTTGATCGTTTCTTCTATACGACTCATGCTCGACCTTTTGGTCTTCCATGTTCCGAGGCCATGTCTGTACATGCTAGGCTCGTCAAGTCAACCTAAGTGTATTGCGTGTGTTCCGAGGCCATGTCTGTACATGCTAGGCTCGTCAACACCCGTTGTATGCAAACGTTAGAATCTATCACACCCGATCATCATGTGGTGCTTCGAAACAACGAACCTTCACAACGGTGCACAGTTAGGGGGGACACTTTCTTGAAATTATTATAAGGGATCATCTTACTTACTACCGTCGTTCTAAGCAAATAAGATGCAAAACATGATAAACATCACATGCAATCAAATAGTGACATGATATGGCCAATATCATTCTGCTCCTTTGATCTCCATCTTCGGGGCGCCATGATCATCTTCGTCACCGGCATGACACCATGATCTCCATCATCATGATCTCCATCATTGTGTCTTCATGAAGTTGTCACGCCAACGATTACTTCTACTTCTATGGCTAACGCGTTTAGCAATAAAGTAAAGTAATTTACATGGCGTTATTCAATGACACGCAGGTCATACAAAAAATAAAGACAACTCCTATGGCTCCTGCCGGTTGTCATACTCATCGACATGCAAGTCGTGATTCCTATTACAAGAATATGATCAATCTCATACATCACATATATCATTCATCACATCTTCTGGCCATATCACATCACAAGGCACATGCTGCAAAAACAAGTTAGACGTTCTCTAATTGTTGTTGCAAGTTTTTATGTGGCTTCTATAGGTTTCTAGCAAGAACGTTTCTTACCTACGTAAAACCACAACGTGATATGCCAATTTCTATTTACCCTTCATAAGGACCCATTTCATCGAATCCGTTCCGACTAAAGTGGGAGAGACAGACACCCGCTAGCCACCTTATGCAACTAGTGCATGTCAGTCGGTGGAACCGGTCTCACGTAAGCGTACGTGTAAGGTCGGTCCGGGCCGCTTCATCCCACAATACCGCCGAAACAAGATAAGACTAGTAGTGGCAAGAAAAATTGACAACATCTACGCCCACAACAGCTTTGTGTTCTACTCGTGCATAGTAACTACGCATAGGCCTGGCTCATGATGCCACTGTTGGGGATCGTTGCAGAATTTTAAAATTTTCTACGCATCACCAAGATCCATCTATGGAGTTTACTAGCAACGAGGGGAAAGGAGTGCATCTACATACCCTTGTAGATCGCGAGCGGAAGCATTCAAGTGAACGGGGTTGACCGAGTCGTAGTCGTGATCCAAATCACCGATGACCGAGTGCCGAACGGACGGCACCTCCGCGTTCAACACACGTACGGAGCAGCGAAGTCTCCTCCTTCTTGATCCAGCAAGGGGAAAGGAGAGATTGATGGAGATCCAGCAGCACGACGGCGTGGTGGTGGAAGTAGCGGGGATCCCGGCAGGGCTTCGCCAAGCGCAAGCGGGAGGGAGAGGTGTTGCAGGGGGAGAGGGAGGCGCCAGGGGCTGTTGTACTGCAGCCCTCCCTCCCCCCCACTATTTATAGGGGTCCTGGGGGGGCACCGGCCACCTTGGAGATCCCATCTGAGGGGGGGCGGCGGCCAAGGGGGTGGCTTGCCCCCCAAGGCAAGTGGGGCGCCCCCCACCCCTAGGGTTTCCAACCCTAGATGCAGGGGGAGCCCCAAGGGGGCGCCCCAGCCCACTAAGGACTGGTTCCCTTCCCACTTCAGCCCATGGGGCCCTCTGGGATAGGTGGCCCCACCCGGTGGACCCCCGGGACCCTTCCGGTGGTCCCGGTACAATACCGATAACACCCGAAACTTACCCGGTGGCCGAAACTGGACTTCCTATATATAATTCTTCACCTCCGGACCATTCCGGAACTCCTCGTGACGTCCGGGATCTCATCCGGGACTCCGAACAACTTTCGGGTTTCCGCATACTAATATCTCTACAACCCTAGCGTCACCGAACCTTAAGTGTGTAGACCCTACGGGTTCGGGAGACATGCAGACATGACCGAGACGCCTCTCCGGTCAATAACCAACAGCGGGATCTGGATACCCATGTTGGCTCCCACACGTTCGACGATGATCTCATCGGATGAACCACGATGTCGAGGATTCAATCAATCCCGTATACAATTCCCTTTGTCAATCAGTACGTTACTTGCCCGAGATTCGATCGTCAGTATCCCAATACCTTGTTCAATCTCGTTACCGGCAAGTCACTTTACTCGTACCGTAATGCATGATCCCGTGACTAACTCCTTAGTCACATTGAGCTCATTATGATGATGCATTACCGAGTGGGCCCAGAGATACCTCTCCGTCATACGGAGTGACAAATCCCAGTCTCGATCCGTGCCAACCCAACAGACACTTTCGGAGATACCCGTAGTGCACCTTTATAGTCACCCAGTTACGTTGTGACGTTTGGCACACCCAAAGCACTCCTATGGCATCTGGGAGTTGCACGATCTCATGGTCTAAGGAAATGATACTTGACATTGAAAAAGCTCTAGCAAACGAACTACACGATCTTTGTGCCATGCTTAGGATTGGGTCTTGTCCATCACATCATTCTCCTAATGATGTGATCCCGTTATCAATGACATCCAATGTCCATAGTCAGGAAACCATGACTATCCGTTGATCAACGAGCTAGTCAACTAGAGGCTCACTAGGGACACGTTGTGGTCTATGTATTCACACATGTATTATGATTTCCGGATGACACAATTATAGCATGAACAATAGACAATTATCATGAACAAGGAAATATAATAATAACCATTTATTATTGCCTCTAGGGCATATTTCCAACAGGAGCAGCACCATCTAACCATCTCCTCGCTGCCTTGAGCTTGAGGGAAGAGGTCCGGCGGCCTGGCGTTGTGGGCAGCCCGTACTCTTCCTTCTGGTCGCTATCAAGCGTTATCATACAAAGCGCGACCGTTGGAGCCATGGTGCATATCGAGTGCCAGCCAACCTCTGCGTCCAAGAGGGCGTTGAGCCCCGAGATAGAGCAGCACATCCTCGCAGGCCCAGGCCAGGTCGGTGGGGGATCTCACGGCGCGCCGGTCCATGGGAAGACCTCGCTCTGCGTCCATGGGGAACCTGGCCGGATCAACGCAGCGCTGGAGCGCAGTGGGCAGCTCGGTGCGCAGCGCGTCCACCTCCCTGCAGTGCTCAACAACGAAGGTGAGGAAGCCCACGGAGTCCATGGTGGCGTAGAGCATGGCGAGGCCCCCGGCGCCGCTGCCCGAGCCATCTCCGTCCTCCCAGTCCCGCTTCGGTGCGAGGGACTTGGCGAGGGTGTCGAGGTGGGAGAGCGCGAGTGAGACGGAGGCCACGATGGAGAGCTCGTGGCGGTGGAGCGCATCGAGCCTGTGGGAGACGCGGAGCTCGATGACGTGGCGCCTGGTATGGAGCGAGTTAGAACGAGACTTGACCTCCCTTACAGGCAGCGGCTGCGCGGGGAGGGATGCGGCGGCTGCGTGGGGTGTGGTGACGGTGGCGGCTGACGAGCGAGGGAAAAAGGAGGAGGAAGGGGAAATGCGCTAGGATTTATCTGGTCGTGCGGTGCCCGCTCGCTGCTAGGTATCGCTTTTTTCTCGCTGCCTACTATTCGGTAGTGCGGTGCCCGCTCGTTGCCAGCTCTCGCTTTTTTCTCGTGACCTGCTATTCATAGACGACGTGGATGCTGCGGTTGTGCCTAGCACCCAGCTCATCCTTTATATGTTCAATGTGTTGAACCGTTGCTCCGTTTTGATCATGTCCTATGTGAAACTTGCTTCGTTTTGCTTGTACTTTCAATTTTACCTTGTTGCATCCTTGTTTTGGAGTGTTCTGCTTGCATTTGCATCAATGCCATGTTGAACTTGTGATGCTCATATCTTCTAGGTCGTAGCTCCGAATTAAATGAACTTTATATGTAACTTGACAAGAAAGACGCGTAGATCATCATGGTGCACTTTAACTTGCTGTTTAACAACTTCAACATAATGTGTTATTCAGATCTGGACCAATTTCGAAATTTGCATATGGGGAGTTTCCGGAATTGTTATAAGTTGTTTCCGGCCTCATTTAAACTTGCTTTGATGTGGCATCCTTGTATGCATCATCTCTTGCCATGAGTAGCACCATGTAGCCTTTTCATGCATCATACTTGGTTGAGCATCATGTCATGTTTACATGTTGTGTGTTTACCATGTTGTTTGCTTCTTTCCGGTTGTGCTACTTCTCGATAGTTCATGTTGCCTTGCGATCGTGAGGATCCGTTCGACTACGTTGGTTCGTCTACTCCATGGACTCAATCTTCTTCATAGCGGGATTTCAGGCAAGATGACTGTCCACTACTAGGAAAATGCTTATAGACAGTAGCATAGTAGTAGCGGTTTATATAATAAAGCGCTGCTACTACTTAGCAGTAGCTCTTTTTATAAAAAAACGCTACTACTATGCACTTACCAGTAGTGCAGTTTTAGTAAAAAAACGCTACTACTACAATTGCCAGGCCGTTGCCGGCTGGCCAGGCATAGTAGTAGCACTTTTATGTATGAAGCGCTACTGCTACCGGACGTAGCAGTAGTCCTTTCTACATATAAGTGCTACTACTATGGGCTCTTTATCCAGTCCAACGGCCCGCGCTCGACCTCTCTCTCTCACTCCCCCGCCCTCACACACTCACTCGCCTCTCTCCGCCATTGTCACCGCCGCCCTCCACCGCGCACCGCCGTCCCCCGCACCGGAGCTCTCCCGCCGGCCGCCCTCGCCCGCGCCGGCAACCCTCCCCCGCCTGCCACCCTCGCCCGCGCCGGCTCTGCTCCCCCGCCAACCTCCTCCCCGCGCCGGCCTCCTCTCCCGCCGGCCTCCTCCACCACTGTGAGGTACTCCTTCTCCCTCCATTTAGTTCATTAGGTTAGGTAACTTAGGTGAATTTAGTTAATTTACTTAGATGTTTTTTAGTTAGGGAAGTAGGTTAGGTAACTAATTAAGTAGATGCTAATTTGGGGCAGTGGTGTTTAGTTTATAGAAAAAATTGAATATAGTTTTTTACTGTTTTTTAGTAAGTGTTTAATAGAATTAGTTAGAAAATTAATAGAACTAGTCAAACTAGTTTATTTTTAGTAAGTACTAGTTTATTTTATTTATAGTATGTGCTTAGTTGATCTAGTTGAATTAATAAAACTAGTTTATTTTTAGTAAGAAAATTTAGGTATATGAGATTTGATAATCTAATTAAAATTTTACTATAGAACTAGTTTATTTTTAGTATGAAAATTAATAGAACTAGTTTATTTTTTTAGTTAAACCAATTATTCCCGCATCGACGTCGACGATGCCTATCCCGCATCCTCGTCGTCGACTCGGCGGAGGAGGCCTGGGCTTGGTGAGGAGCCATGTCCGGGACTGGGCTCCGCCGGGCTGGTACTGGGAGGTGCTACCTTTCGGTGGGCGCAGCTTGGTGAGGAGCAAGCCCGTCATTGACCCGAACCTTCTTTGGTGGCGGTCGCGTGGTCCAATGATGGTGTAGAGGCTTGAGGACCCTTCGGAGGTGGTACATCACCGTGTCAGCGAGGAGGACGAGCACGTCTGTCGCTACATGGTTGCGTTGGAGGGCAGGTTCTCCAATACCTGGGAAGTTCTTCAGGGATCTCACTGGAGCTATGATCCTGTGATGGTTCCTTCTCTTTGGGTGTCCACCGCCTGCACCGATACCCATCGTTCGCTACGGTAGTGATGTTATATGTATGATACTATCCGAGATCTATTAGTGATAATATTCGACGATCTACGGATGAAAGAGATGGTTTAGTTTTGCTTATTGAATGAATGCTAATTTGAATACTAATTTATTTTACGATTTTGATATGTGCTTGCCCATATGATGTACATATAAACATGTATATGTTGTGTTGCTCAAATAGGATATGTGCTTGCCCAAGTGGCCGGCCATGTTTGCAGGTTACACTTCCTATAGTGGCCTATGTTTTGCTGGAGTGTTGATTAATTTCCGTTCCGGCAAATTTCAGGCGCTCGATATGTCCTTTTTTAGCAAAGGTCCTGCCGGATTTTTTGGTGAATTCTGGCATGACTTGTGGTAGAATATGTAGGAAATATCGAGTGGCATGGATTTTCTAGAAAAATAATTAAACGACATTTCGGGTTGACTTTAAGTCTGTCGAGGCTCCATCACCAAAGGTCGAAAAATCAGTGAGGGAGTGTATCCACCATATATGAGAGAGGACGAAGAAGCCCGACTGTTGTCGTGGGGGTCGTTTCTCCTTCTTCTCCGGGTGCTAGACCTTTGTTATGCACTAGGGGAAGGAGGAGTAGTGACCATCACCGACGGTCGCAAATGTCAGAGAGGAATCAGTGTGTGAGAGTCTCCACCACATATGAGAGGACGAAAAATCCCGACTGTTGTCGTGGGGGTCGCTTCTCCTTCGTTCCCATGTGCTAGACATTTTGGTGTAATGCACTCGGGAACGAAAGGAGCTACCATCACCAACGGTCGAATGTATACACCACGCGAGCTGAGAGTTTTCAAGAAAAAGATTCGACAGACCGATAGTCAACCCATGATGAATAATAATGAACTAATTTAATTTTTGTAGTACATATATTGAATTGTACAAGTTTAATCTTTGAATTATGAACGTAGGAAATGTTGTCATCGGACGATGAAAGTCTCCCGGGGGAGTGCAGCTGGTGCAACGATGACCGAGGTCTGTGCGACAGGCCTCAGCTGGACGAACATCGGCGCTTCAGCATTAAGCTCCAGGAGACCTTCGATGTTGAAATGGTACACAACGACGACAAGTGTTTTTTTCGTAATTAAGCATGACTTCAACTATTTCAACATGTAATTTTCATCATTCACAATTCGAGTAGCTTATCCCATGCCATGCAAGACGCTATGTCTTGGAGAGGATGGATTTTGAAGACCATGAAAATTTTGAAACAAAGAAAATTCACCTAAGGACTCATCATGGTATGGATTTTGAAGTAAATCTGTATAATTCTGAGAGCGCAACCCATTTTGGTTGCAAAAATTGGGAAGCACTTTGCAAGATGTATGGTTTTTATAATGGCATGCTTGTCATAATGGATCTTGGTGATCCTGACATCGACCAAGACAATATGGACATTTGGGTCCTTGTTGATACGCTTCCAGTTCTACCGCTATGTGAGTTTCTCAAACATAGTTATTAACTTATTTATATTGTTCATTTCAAAATAGTTGACAACTTATTTCCATTGACAGCTTATTTTCATTGTTGAAACAATGTGCGGAACATGGCAGACAGTACCTACTACACCGATGGCTCTGAGTTAACTTATCAGGAGAAAAATCATCTGGTCGCATTTTGTACTGATCTTGGAATTACAATATATATTATAAAACTCCTCCACATTATGATCAATATGTGCCACTAGTGCACGTGTTGAACTACAGTAACATCCATGGAGATGCCATGGTAAGATTTTTTAGTATTACTACATCTGTGCATGTTTTGCATAAATTCTTTTAAAACCTAACTACATTGCTAACTATGAAGTTATTACTATGTTTTTCAAAAGAAAATCCCGAATGATTGTGTGCCTCATCTAATGTATCAGAATGGTCGCCTTGATGTTTTGAACATACGGCCAGGTCATCCTACGAATCTCACCTGTCCATATCGGATTTCTAAAATAAGTGGAGACATGAAAATCAAAGAATGGAAAAAATGTATGGACAGTCGTAAGGAGGTACTTGGAAGCAACATTGTGCAAAAGGCAAGAATTGAAGACAGGATAATCTCCATTCCCCATAATGGAGAGTCAGGGCCTATCTTGTTTTATGCTATTTTACCTAAGAGAAGGTAGTAGCTCCTAGTTAATAATACTCATGATCATGTGGTAAGAACAACTAAGTAGGATTGGTTAGATGACTATGATGATGATTTGGTATCGAGTAGAAGTTGTATGATCGATGATGATGAGTATGACTTGTTATTATGATACCAGTGATGAGTTATTTATTATTATGATCGATGATGCATGATGCTAAGTTGTTATATGAGCATGATTACTTATTCTATATAATAGTGGGTGAAATGAAACTGGATTTGATTCAAGTGAAGCCAACATGTGGTGCACATCGAAAGTACTACTAATCCAAACTAGATCAAGTTTGGATTAGAGTAGTACTTTTGACATGCACCACATGTTGCCTCCACTTGAATCTACTCCACGTTCATTTCACCCACTGTTATATATAATAAGTAATCATGGTCATAAAATCATATGATGAAAGTACTGTATATAAAACCACACAATGAAAATAAGCTGTATTTTTTAAAATACAGGAAAATTTAGCAGCAACGCTTTTTAGAACAAGCGCTACTGCTACTTACAAGTAGTAGTAGCACTGTCCAAAGGAGAGCGCTACTTCTAACTAGGTATAGCAGTGGTGCTCCCTTTCCAGCGCTACTGCTACTAGTTAGCTATAGCGCCTTAGTGGTAGCGCTGGACCCAGCGCTGCTATGCATATTTCAAGTGCTACTACTAGGGTTTTCCCTAGTAGTGGTCACCTTGGATCTCGCTACTATCTTTGCTATGCTAGGTGTCTCGACGCTATCGTTATGTCGCGCTACCTACCACTTGTTTACCAAGCCTCCCAAATTGCCATGATAGCCTCTAACCTTTTTCACCATCCCAGCAAACCGTTGTTTGGTTAAGTTACTGCTTTGCTCAGCCCCTCTTATAGCGTTGCTAGTTGCAGGTGCAGTTGCAGGTTGTTCCATGTTTGGGACATGGATATCTTGGGATATCACAATATCTATTATTTAATTAATGCACATATATACTTGGTAATGGGTGTAAGGATCGGCCTTTTGCTTGATGTTTTTTCCACTCATGCTGCCCTAGTTTCCGTCATACCGGTGTTATATTCCTTGATTTTGCATTCCTAACACGGTTGGGGTTTATGGGGCCCCCTCGACAGTTCTCTTTGAATAAAACTCCTCCAGCAAGACCCAACATTGGTTTTACCATTTGCTCAACTAATTAACTAAACCTAGTAATAAATTTGACGCATAGGGGGTCGTGTCCTCGAGGTTCGTTAAACAACATAATATAGGGGCGGCCGGTGCTGATGGTGTTGGTCCCAAACGGGCAGACTGCGGGGCCACCATGGAGCAACCCGAGGATCTGGTTTTACACGTAGGCTGACCTATCCGACCGTGGCATGAGACGAGATACGCGCGGCTACTATCAGGGTGTCGGCACGTCAGGAAGTCTTGTTGGACTTGTTTTACCATTGTCGAAATGTCTTGTGAACCGTGATTCCGAGTTTGATCGGGTTGTTCCGGAAGGAGGATTTTCTTCTGTTGATCTTGAGAGCTTGTCGTGGGCTAAGTTGCGGGACCCCTGCAGGGTATAAACTTTTGAGAGCCGTGTCCGCGGTTATCTGGCAGATGGGAATTCTTAATATCTGGTTGTAGTGGACTTGAACTAAACTCAATTAAAATACACCAACCGTGTGCGTAACCGTGACCATCTCTTTTCAAGTGAGTCCGAGAAGAGAACATGATGGGGTCATGTTTTAATGTAAGTAGTTCAGGATCACTTATTGGTCATTACTAGTTGCGACCGTTTGCATAGTTTCTCATCCTATTCTTGTACTCATAAGTTAGCCACCATACAATGCTTAGTCGCTTGCGACAACCTCACCACTTATCCATTCCATACCCATTACGCTTTGCTAGTCTTGATACCCATGGTAATGGGATTGCTGAGTCCTCGTGGCTCACAGATTACTACAACAACAGTTGCAGGTACATGTAATGCGATGATCATGACGTGAGAGCGATGTTTACTTGTTTTGAGGTTCTTCTTCTTCTTCGTCGATCTTGGGATAGGTTCTTGGTCGGCAGCCTGGGCTAGCAGGGTGGATGTCGTTTGAGTTTCTGTTTGTGTTTCATCCGTAGTCGGATGTTGTTCTCATGTATGATGTTTGATGTATTCTTGTGACATTTGTATGCCCTTTCTATGTATACCCAATTATTATGTAATGGTACGATATAATGATATCCACCTTGCAAAAACATTTCAATATGCGGCACTATCCTTGGTGGGACCTTCGAGTTCCACTCTGATAGGATCGCATATTGGGTGTGACAGCCGGTGACCCTCCTTCACGCTGCTCGGCCTCGTCTATCCAGGCAGGTAATTCACTCCCGACCCCCATCCTCCTCCTCCTTCCATATCCCACATACCCCGACCGCCGGCGCGACACCTTCCACCCATATCCCGGACCCCTCTACCAAATAAGTGCCACCCTAAGCCATGGTGCACGCAGTATAGCCAGGAGCTCAAGGAGCATTTGGAAGTGGAGAAGCAAATCACGATCGTATGCGCGAATGAGGTCGCGATGGCTGCCATTTGTGCCGACCCCTGGATCTTGGAGGAGCACCTTGCCATTTTCTAGCTATGCCAGTTAAGCATGCTCGGTTTACCAGTTGCGTGTGATGCTCCTGCCTTTCCTGAACAAATTCTAGTGAATTGTGCTATCTAATTTTACCATGCAATCTGTTGCTCTAGTGTATATGTTCTATTAACTGTTTGGTTAATTAGTTGTCGTCTTCAGTTAACTGTTTGGTTCAATTCTCCAAATGTGATGTTCAATTCTTCAAGCTGCAATTTTGTATTGTCTTCCATGTGAGAAATAAATCGAATTTATCTTTACAAAATACATGAGAAACGAATACAATTGCTATATTTCCAAGTTGTCAAGCATGCTTGGTTTGGTTATAAATTGTGCAATGTGGTGCGCAGTTAACGTTTGGTTCATTTGTTGTGGTGATTAGTTAACAGTTTGATTCAATTCTACAATGCGATGTTCAATAGTTGTGGGTGCATTCTGTTATTGTTTACCATGTGAGAAGTAAATCGAATAATGGATGTACTAAATACATGAGAAACAAATGCAATTGCTATATTTCGAAGTTTTTAAGCATGCTTGGTTTGGTTAACTGTATGATCTTCTATTAGGAGTATGTTATATTGTGCAATGTGGTGCTCAGTTAACGTTTGGTTCATTTGTTGTGGTATTTAGTTAACTGCTTGGTTCAATTCTTCAATGTTATATTGTGCAATTGAATTTGGCTGTACTAAATACATGAGAAACAAATACAATTGCTATATTTCCAAGTTGTTAAGCATGCTTGGTTTGGTTAACTGTCTGATCTTGTCAATGCAACAAACCCTAGGTCTGTTACCCTGACTATGCACAGGAACGGGATCAAGATTGAACCACCAGCCCGAGTCAGAGTACAAGGGATCAGGAGATTCGAAGGACCAACAAGCAGATCAGAGGGACCAAGACCAAGCAAGAGAAGCAAGATATGGCCAAGAGAAAGGCCTCCTTTGCCGGGCAGGCTAGCCCGGCAAGGGGCGAGGCCACCCCCAGAAGAAGACAGCCAAGGCGTCCAAGTAGGGCCTGCCGGGACTCATGGGGGCAGAACCACCTCACCAACGACTCCACCACGACCCACGTCGTCGATCAGTGCGGTGTCAAGCTACAGAGTGACTAAGTGGCAGCCATTCGCCACATGGCAGCCTCCCCCTATAGGAAAAACCCACAGGTGACACCCGTCCCGCGACGTGTCAAGCGAACAGGCACAGAGTTGGCAAGATAGCTCAGCAAGCCTTGCTAGGTAACTAGTGATGTGACATTGAGCAGTGCATTTACTGCGCCCCTGTCAGCCCGCAGAGTTAGGTATGATAGCACTGTTGCTATCATATCAGTGCATAATGACTACTTTGCCATTGTGGTGACCCCATGATCTATAAAAGGAGGTCCGTGGCAACTGTAGAAAGGGTTAGAAGGTTGGATAACTCACACCCCCGTATGCGCGTAGTTGCTGCCGCCCTGAGGCAACCCCTGTCGGGCAAGTGTACTATGCTCCAACACTACCTTTCTGCCATCAATCCACCAAAGCAGGAGTAGGGTTTTATGCCTCGCAGTGGCCCGAACCTGGGTAAAAGTGCACGCGTGATCTCTGTCGTGCTGCCCCACACTCGTCTGCTCTTTATCCAACACGACGTCCCCCTGCCAAACTAGCAAGGGGCCTCCTGGTCCCATAGGTAGCCGTGGTTTCCCGCGACATCTTTGGCGCGCCAGGTAGGGGGCTCCCTTGCGCGAACCTGAAGGCGTGTGCAACGCGTCATCTTCGTCGCCATCTTCATCTTCGATGACGCCATCGACCATGGCGCCCAAGAAGAAACCCGCTTCTTCGGCGCATCCATCCACCTCGAAGGCTCCGCCGCCCGCGGCCTCTAACGCTGCGGGGGGTGCGGAGGCACGCGAGGATGCCGATGCTGTTGGGTATGTCGCCGGAGCAGGAGGTACCATCACCACTTCCCCCATGGCCGACGCGGGAGTAGGAGACACCGGGGGAGAGAAGCATCAACAACACCCCGACGGCCATGCTCCCCAAGGTACGGGTGAGGGGATTACTCCATCTTTGCCCCTCTCTCCGACCGATGGGCACAGCCGCAGCAACGGTGCTCGAACCGGGGCGAATCGCCACCCTTCGGCCGCTCCCACCATGGGTGCGGCCACAGCGCGTGCACCTCCCCCGGGACGGGTCGACCAAGCCACTGAGCCCGACGGAGCCGCTGGCCCTCAAGCACCTTCGCCGCACCATATCTAGGTGGTCGCACCGTAGCAGCGGGGGCGCAGTGCTGCCGCCGCTGGCACCGTCAGGAGCCGAGCGACGGTATGATCGATTTCATCATCACCCATCCCAAGTACAGCCTCGGAGGCCATGGCGTGGGTTCAGCTGATGCTGAGGTTTCTGCCAGTGGCCGAGCAAATGGACGAATGGCGTGCCACCATACAAAGCCTGCTCAGTTTTGCAGAAGCTAGGGGCTCACAGCAAGCTAACCTGCCGCGGCCTCCCCAAGCAACAACAACGGCTCGTGCTGCTAACCATACGGAAGGGGCCATCCCCACGGTGCAGTCTCTGCCATGCCAGCCAGCGCTAGCGAAACAAAATGAAGACCCCGACGAGGTCTCGATGGCCTCTTCTGACCCTCGAGCGCATCTAGGCCAACGATGATCCCCGGAGGATAGGCGGAGAGGAGACGCGCGCGTCGTTGTCGAGCAACGCCGCGACAACCTCCGCCGGACCGACGGGTGCGATGGCCCTGATGTTGACGAGCCCGCGCTCGGTATTGGCGGGTGCCTACCTTTCGAGGTTTGCTGCCCTACCTTTACCCGTGAGCTGCGGCATGTCCGTTGGCCATCTGTTCGTACGTTCAAGCCAGAGATACCTGAGAAGTACGATGGGAGGCTAAAACCGGCAGAGTTCTTGAGCATCTACACCATCGTTGTTCAGGCTACCGGGGGAAGGTGTTTTCTAACTTCTTCCCTTTGGCCCTCAAGTCCAATGTGAGGTCTTGGCTAATGCACCTACCGGAGAACTCCATTTAGTCATGGGCTGACCTATGCCACAAGTTCATTGGCGCCTTCACTGGCGGTCATGAAGAACCCGACAGACCCAGCGACTTGCAGCTTCTCCAACAGAAGGAAGGAGAAAACCTCCGTAAGTATTTACAGAGATTCAGCAAAGTTCATAGAAATATCCCAAATATCCATTCGGCAGCCGTAATAGCTGCCTTCCAATCCAATGTGCGCAACCGTCGGATCCGTTCCAAGATGAACGTGCGGTTGCCCAAGACTGTGAAGGAGCTTTACACATTGGTGGATAAGTGTGCTCGGATGGAGGAAGAAAGGAAGTTGCCTGGAGAAGAATATTGCACCAATGTTGATTCAAAGGATGATAATGAATCAACCAGTCAGAAGAAGGGCAAGAAACGCAGTAAGAAGCGGAGGGATAAGGCAGTAATGACTGTTGAAGGATCGGATACGCCTAGTACCGGCAAGAAGGCCAAGGCTGAGGGCCCCGGCAAGGAAGCTGCCGTGTGCACTGACTGCCGGGAAGCTGTCGCTGCCGAGAAAGTCGGGAAAGGTGATGGGCCGTATTGCAAGATTCATCGGACCAAGGGACACGACCTTCAAGAGTGTTATCAGGCTGAGCAGCTTGTCAAGAGACAGAGAGCAGAGTATGAGAAGTGTGATCAGGAAAAGGGTCAGAATGTTGCTGGCGGTAAGGGCCGAGGTGGTGAAGTAAACCGCCCTGGCAAACCCCTTCGGAACCAAGGAAAGCCCGCCACAGGTCGAGAGAAGGAAGCCTGTGATGATGATAGTGATGGAGGGGATGAAGAGGAAACTAGTGAGCAGGAGTTTCAGAAGGCCATCGACGCCCCGTGCATTGATGGGGGTGCATCTCTGCACTCCTCTCACCGTCAGCCAAGCGGTGGGAGCAAGAAGTCAATGTCGTGGAGCCAGCGCCGGAGGCCCGGAAGCCGCACAAATGGTCCCATACGCCCATCATATTTCATGAGGAGGATCATCGTAGCCGTACCACTGCGGTAGGATGCTTGTCATTGTTGGTCTCCCCAATAATTCGCAACCTCAAGGTCACAAAGATGTTGGTGGATGGCGGGGCTAGGTTGAATCTGATTTCCCCAGCAATTATCAGCAAGATTTAGATAGCAGGGGAAGAGCTAGAGGTTACTGGCACGTTTCAAGGAGTTAATCCTGGCACGAGCCATCCTAAGGGAAAGATCACGCTGCTGGTAACATTTGGGGGAGAACTGAACTACCGGACTAAGAGGATTGTGTTTGATGTGGTTGATCTCCCCCTGCCGTACAATGGATTCTTGGATGCCTGGCTCTGGCTAAGTTCATGGCGGCATCCCACTATGCCTACAACACCTTGAAGATGCCTCTGCCACTGGGACTCATCACCGTCCCATTAGATGAGAAGGATGCCATCATTTGTGTACACAAGATGTACCAGGACGCAGTCGCGGCAGAGGCAGCGGCAGCAGCAGTTCCCGCCAAGGAAAGTAATGGAAAGAAGAGGGATTCTATGACCTCCAGCAAAGAGTCCGGGAAGCGTGCCCCCACCGAGTTCACGGCACCCGTTGACGACATGCCAGAGTGTTCCCACAGCAAGAGATCCAAGGTCGCTTCACCCTAAGTGAAGAAGGTCCCGGCAGGGCTGGCTGGCGTTGATGGTACTTTCACTATCAGCGCCACCCTTGATGACAAATAGGAAAGCGCGCTCGTTGCCTTCCTGCGGGCTAATATTGCTGTGTTTTCCTGGAAACCATTTGATATCCCCGATGTTCCCAGGGAGCTAATCGAGCACCAGCTTGCTGTCTGCCCACATGCCCAACCTGTCAAGCGGAAAGTCCTGAAGCAGGCCTTGGAGGCAGCAGTTCATTGCGGAAGAGATCAAGAAACTTGAGGCAGCTGGTTTGGTCAGAGGAGTGTTGCATCCAACATAGTTGGCAAATCCAGTGGTAGTCTGGAAGGCTAACGGGAAGTGGAGGCTTTGCATAGATTTCACAGATCCCAGCAAGGCTTGCCCGAAGGACCCGTTTCCCTTGTCGTGTATTGATCAGATTGTGGATACCACTTCAGGTTGTGATTTGCTCTCCTTTCTGGATGCATATTCTGGGTATCACCAAATCTTCATGTCCAAGGAGGATGAAGAGAAGACGTTGTTCATCACTCCATGTGGTACGTACTGCTTTGTCCGCATGCCATTCGGATTAAAGAGTGTCGGGTCCACTTTTGCAAGGGCAGTCCAGATTGGTTTTGAGCCACAGCTGCATAGAAACATAGAAGCCTATATGGATGACATTGTGGTTAAGACCAAGGATAGAGCCACCCTTATCTAGGATTTGGAGGAGACATACACTAATCTACGCAAGATCAATTTGAAGGTCAACCCGGGGAAGTGTGTATTTGGTGTTCCCTCTGCCAAGTTGCTTGGGTTCTTTGTGTCCCATCGCGGGATCGAAGCCAACCCCGACCAGATCAAGGCTATCGAGCAGATCCAAGCGCCAAGGACAGTTAAGGATGTGAGGCATCTAACAGGATACATTGCCGCACTAAGCAGATTCATATCCAAGTCTGCCGAGCGTGCCCTGCCGTTCTTCAAAATTTTGAAGAAAGTAGGGCCTATGAAGTGAACCCTGGAAACATATGCAACTTTGCAAGAGTTGAAGGCCTATTTGTCCACAGTGCCTACCTTGGATGCTCCCAAACCGCAGGAGCCATTGTTGTTGTACTTAGCGGCAACCAAGTGGTTAGTGCAGCCTTGGTAGCACAGCGAGAAGTAGATGGGGCAGAGAGTGAGCAGAGACCGGCAGAGTCAGAGAGTGAGAACAGGCCGGCAGAGTCAGAGAAGGATCGGGACAGTAGTAAGCACGACAGCGAGGGCAACCCCAAGGACGCGGCAAGGAAGAAAGTGGTGCGCGCTTAGTGTACTTCGTCAGCTCCCTGTTACAGGGAGCTAGATTGAGGTACTCTGGCGTGCAAAAGTTGATTTTTGGCCTCAACATGGCCTCGAGGAAACTGCGCCACTACTTCCAAGCCCAGGAGAACACGGTTGTCACTTGTTTCCCGTTGCAAAGGATACTCCAAACCCTGAGGCTACCGGCATAATAGTGGAGTGGGCTTTGGAGTTATCCAGCTTTGGTTTGAAGTTTGAAAGCACGTCAACCCTTCAGAGTAGGCCATTGGCAGAGTTCATTGCAAAATGGACGCCAACCCCTGATGAGGAATTGACAGAGATAGTTATCCCCGGCAAGGAATCGCCCCAAGAATGGATTATGTATTTTGATGGTGCTTTTTCCCTACAAGGTGCAGGAGCTGGCGTGCTTCTTGTCACCCCCTCCGGGGAGCACTTGAAGTATGCCGTCCAAATGTATTTTGCCCAGGAAGAAGCTACCAAGAATATAGTAGAGTATGAAGGGCTCCTTGCTGGGCTCGGGATTGCAGCTGAATTGGGAATAAAGAGACTGATCATTCGAGGAGATTCACAGCTTGTGGTGAGACAAGTTAACAAGGATTACCAAAGTCCATTGATGGAGGCATACGTTGAGGAAGTGAGGAGATTGGAGGAGCACTTTGACGGATTGCAACAGAGCACGTACCCCGTGCGGAAAACAGCATAGCTGATCATCTGTCAAAGTGTGCTACACAGAAGCTTCCTATGGAACCAGGGACTTCTGTTCTCCATCTCACTCACCCCTCCGTATCCCCAGCAACAATGGCCCGGAAAAGGAGAAAGTTGGACATAGGTAAGCCTCTCCCGGCAGAGCAGTCCACTCCTGGTAGAGACCCTACCAGAAACAACTCCTCGCAGCCTGCCGGACCACCCCCTTCAGCCGGGCCGATGGACCCCGCGAATGAGGCTTGTGCTCCCGCAGCAGAGGAGGTTCCACTAGCCTCGTTGCCGAGCCCCAGGCTCCAACTTGGGCAAGGCACACTATCCACTTCCTCCAAACCGGAGAGCTTCCCAGCAACCAAGATGAAGCTGAAAAAGTAGCCCGAAGGGCCATTATTTATCAGTTTGTCGATGACACGCTGTACCAAAGGAGGCCCAACGGTGTGAAATTGAAGTGTGTCTACCGGGAAGAAGGAAAGGAACTGCTGGCTGAGATACACAAAGGCATGTGCGGCTCCCACATTGGATCAAGGGCATTAGTTGGGAAAGCATTCTGGCAAGGACTCTATTGGCCCACAGCCCTCCAAGATGTGGTCGAGCTAGTCACGAAATTTGAAGCCTGCCAGTTCCATTCCAAGAAAACCCACCTTCCTGCCCAAGCTCTTCAAACAATCCCTCTATCATGGCCATTTTCAGTCTGGGGGCTCGGTATCCTAGGCCCCTTCCCCCGAGCAATCGGGGGCTTTGAATTCTTGTTCATTGCTATCGACAAGTTTACAAAGTGGCCAGAAGTGACAACCGTGAGAAAGGTGTCTGCTCAGTCAGCTATCAAGTTCTTGAAAGATCTGGTGTGTCGTTTTGGAGTTCCGGCAAGGATCATTACCGACAACGGCACCCAGTTCACAAGCCGCGCCTATGCAATATGTTCATGCCCTTGGATGCAAGATCTCATTTGCCTCTGTGGCACACCCCCGGCGCAATGGACAAGCTGAGAGGGCGAATGCTGAAGTGCTGCGTGGACTCAAGACAAGAACTTTTGATACGCTGCAGAAGCACGGTGGATGGTGGATCGAGGAGCTTCCGGTAGTTCTTTGGTCCCTCAGAACGACACCTAACTGAGCTACCGAGCGGACTCCCTTCTCCCTCGTCTACGGGGCAGAAGCAGTTATGCCCATGGAACTCATTTACGGGTCTCCTCGAGTGCCTGCCTATGATGAAGTAGTGCAAGATCAGCGCCGGCGTGATGATGATGAGCTACTCGAGGAGAACCGTCTTCGAGCTGCTACGCGTGCTGCACGCTATCAGCAAGCCCTGCATTGCTATCATAGCCGTAGGGTTCATACCCAGTGTTTTGAGGAAGGTGACCTTGTCCATAGGCGCGTTCAGCCCGCCAAGGGTACAAACAAGCTGTCACCAAAGTGGGAAGGCCCTTACTGGGTAGTACGAGTCACCAGACCTGGTGCAGTCCGTCTGGAGATCGGAGATGGCACTCAGTTGCAAAACTCATGGAATATTGAGCATCTCCGCAAGTTCTACCCGTAAGGTGCGGCTGTCGGGCCCTGCCTGGCAGCCACCCATTTGTACAGGCCTTGCCTCAGCTGCATGTAATCCCTTGTACAAAGCCGGGGTGATGACCCCGTGCAAGAGAAAAAAAGAAGCACTGTGGGGGGCCCCGACCAAGATTGCATGCATGCTTGAGCATTCCAAGATGACTGCATAAACATTTCATGAGCATTTGCATATGCATATAGATAGGATTGCATCCAGCGTTCATTCTCATCTGCATGAAGCTGCAGGTTCCTGCTGTGAACTTGGCCTTGACAAGGAGTTGAGAAGATTGCCCGGCACTGCAATCCCCAGCAAGCCAAACAGATAAGTTCTACCTCCTGTCCGTTAGTGTTCTGTAAGCTATAACTTGTGCATAAGAAAACCTCGCCACTCTTTTTAGACTTAGGTGCTCCCATCCCTGGCTCGAACATTGCTTCGAACAGGATGGTTGTAGTGGCCTTTGCTAAAAAGAAGTTGGCGGGGGGCTGGTCCCTCTGTCTGTTCCCCGGCGGATGTGATTCTCCGGCAGTCAAAAAGGGTGCTGGCAGGATAGCTTGCCGGGAAAATTCGTTTATTCTATTAAGAGGCATCTCACCTCTGCATGAACATACACATGCGCGGGTTCCCGACAAGGTTCATCTTCTTCATTAATATGTTGATACTGGTACAAGCATTACAGAACACAAAAATGTACTCGAGGGATTACATTATTTGATTTAAAATTTGGCAAGTGCCTATAGGTTTAAGATCGAAAAAAGATAAGTTCCCCGTAATCCCCTATTTTCATTTTCCCTCCTTGAGGCACTACGGCGGAAGGAGGAAAAGACGAGAAAAGGAGCACCCAAGCAGGAGCCCACTCACGTCCCATCAGGACCCTGCCGGCGTCCTGGAAACGGGGGTACCGAGACATGCTTGCCTGTGGCCAATGAGCGTGGCTTCATCAACGGCCCGGTACGGCCCAACTCCAACAGCGGCAACTCAAGACCCTCGCTAGGGGCCAAGCCTCGCGAGGCGGACGACAACAAGACCTCCCTGGGGGCAGTCTCACTAGGCTGGCTCCCGAGGAGCAGAGATATCTATGCAAGGGGCACCTCGCGAGGTTCGCATGACGTGAGCCATGACGACCAAGGCCAGGCGGATGCCAGCGGTCGTAGTGTACCAGTTTCCTCTTTGGTGCTAAGGAAGCAAGCACAGGCGCAGGGTCCCGAAGCATCAAGCAAAGGTTTCCATATCGGTGCAACAAGACCAAGACTAGCAGGACGGCAGGAGAGAGGTCATCGCGGAGCCCACAGCAGCATCACCACCAGAGCCTTTGGCAGGCGAAGATTACTTTTGTCAGGATAGCTTGTACTAGTTGTCCCCCTTCAAACTTGGCCGTTGTGGGATCCCTTCCTGCCTAAACATTTGGGAAGAGGACCAAGGCCACTATAAATAGGACCTAGCCACCACCGTAGTGGGAAGCTCAAGGAGGGATCATTCAGATCATCCTCACACCCACCAGCTCATCGAGCTCAAGAACACCTCACCTCCTGAGGCTGTTCATCCACTGTACTAGTTCATCCTCAGCCGCAATCCACCACAAACTGGAGTAGGGTATTACACCGCAAGGTGGCCCGAACCAGCATAAACACCGGCGTCTCTTGTTCTTTGGGTTCGTCGAGCTAGGCCGTGGGATCGTTTAGCGAGCGAGCTGGGGAGAGAGTGTTCTTCGTGCGCACCCCAGAGTTCGAACCTCTCAAGGGTCTGCGGAATCCGTAATCCGACAGACCCGCTTGGCACGGCCTGACAAGACCAGGAGTGGCGT
Organism: Aegilops tauschii subsp. strangulata; assembly: GCF_002575655.3. Taxonomy (NCBI): domain Eukaryota; kingdom Viridiplantae; phylum Streptophyta; class Magnoliopsida; order Poales; family Poaceae; genus Aegilops; species Aegilops tauschii. The sequence continues at coordinate 161,736,934 of NC_053038.3, forward strand.
GGCTATGAAGGACCTCTAGAGCCAGCAAGAAGCCCGGGCATGAGCACCGATGGAGTCATCCACCAAAGCTCAGCCAGAAGACTGCTAGAGGGGAGGCGAAGGCGCAAAGAGAACATCCCTCCCCGGCTATCAGCCTAGGAGGCCGGTGATGATGATGTCGGGGAGGGAGGGGAAGAGCGGGAAGACAAGGCGGCAGGTCGCCGGTCGGAGGCGCAGGCATCCTTGCCATCGTACTCTGACCTGACCCCCTACCACCCGCCTTCTCCGTCTTCCCTCGCTTTCTCCTCACCACCGCTGCTCCCGAGAAGCGCCAAGTGTCGGTGTCAAAACCGGCCAATCTCGGGTAGGGGGTCCCGAACTATGCTTCTGAGGATCGAAGGTAACAGGAGACAAAGGGGACACGATGTTTACCCAGGTTCGGGCCCTCTTGATGGAGGTAAAACCCTACTTCCTGCTTGATTGACTTTGTTCAGTATAGGGGTTACAAGAGTTGATCTACCTCGAGATCGTAATGGCTAAACCCTAGATGTCTAGCCTATGTGAATTCTGATAGCCTCTACGGACTAAACCCTCCGGTTTATATAGACACCGGAGGGGCCTAGGGTTGTACAGAGTCGGTTTACACAGGAAGGAACTATACATCCGGACGCCAAACTTGCCATCCGCGCAAATGAGAGTCCTATGCGGACACGGGGGAAGGCCTTCTTTCTTGTATCTTGATGGCCCATCAGTACGACCCATTTCACATAGCCAGGCCACCCGAGGACCCCATAATCCAGGACTTCCTCACCAGGACTCCAGTCCGGCGCCTTCCCCGGGAAGACGGTGAGCGCCCAAGAGGGCCAGGGGCCTCGAGGCGTGCCGCTCCCCACCTTGGCGGGCAAGAAGGTGCACCTCTCGTCGACATCAACCCCAAGGCTTCCGGGAGGGGTAGTGCTGGGATTACCAACAATCCCCAGCCCCGCCTCCCAGCCGAGCTTCAAAGGAACCAAGAGATGGCCACAGCAAGGACCCGGCACACTCCCCGAGAATCAATACCATCATGTGGCAGCGCTTGCCCTGACCAAGACCCCGGGGGATAGCCCCAGGCTCTTCTCTTTGACATAACAAGTAGAAGTAGAAGACAGAAGAGGAGGAATGCAAGGACGGGTGACTCCGCCCTCCTCCACCCCTCCTTTTATAGGTCAACCGGGGAGGGGAGCCGCTCCCTCAACGGGCAGCCACCATCCTCCTTCGCCAATTCAAGACAACCGGGCACTCGCCTTGATGCTCTCCCATGCCACACACCTCCATTACCTACCCCACACAATGCATGCAGCATACGTGGCTAAGGATAGGAGCACGGTGGGAAGAGTGAATTGGTAGTTTCTACCCTGTACGTTAAAGTCAATGCTCCTGAGGAAGAGCGAGGTCTTCGTTTGGCTCTTGAGGAGTCATACAACGATGACCACGCCAAATTAAAAAAGATCTCGATCATGCTCTTGTTGTATCTCGTGTGCTAACCTCTGAGAAGGCCAAGCTTGGGGTTGATCTTGCTAGACTCAAAGAGGAGTTTGACTTACTTGACAAGGCTCACAAGTTCTTGAAGGGTGCTCATGCTAGCCTCAAAGTGTCTCATGATCAACTCCAAGTAAAGCTAACCAAGGAGAAAGCCACATTTCCTCATATGGTCTTAATTGATAATCCAAATGCTACTAACCCGTGTTGTGAGCATGTGCATCTTGTTGAGAAGAATGCTAAGTTGAAGGAGCAACTTGAGAAAGGCCTTGTGTCTTGCATACAAGGTGAGAAGAACCTCAACGACCTTTTGAGCAATCAAAAGGAAGTTGTGGCCAAGGAAGGGATTGGGTACGCGCCCAAGTCCAAGAACAAGAACCTCCCCCTCTCAAGCAAACCTTTGTGAAGGAGGGAGAGGGTGCTACTAAGGAGAAGAAGAAGAAGAACAACATGAAGGGTAGTGGTGGCAAGAAGGGCAACACTTCCCTTCCCAACAAAGCCGGTGACTTTAACCCTTCTTATGTGTTGTGCCGTGCTAGTGATGGACATGTTTATGCCAAATTTGTTGGTTCTCCTTATGAGTACATTGAATGGTCTATTTGTGTTCCTAAGATCCTTGTTACTAACATCAAAGGACCCATTACAAAATGGGTACCTAAAACCAAGCATTGATCTCTTGTAGGTATTTGCTTCCGGTGGGGGATCATGGTTGCTCGATAGTGGAGCCACTAATCATATGACCGGAAGCAAGGACTTGGTGGTGGACATTCACAAGATTCCATCTATGCCCACCAATGTCGAGTGGGGTGATGCCTCGTCCTCTAAGGTATTGGGGCTTGGCAAGGTTGTCATTTCTCATGATCTCACAATCAAGAAGGTCATGCTTGTTGAGTCCCTTGCATACAATTTACTTTCCGTTCGTCAACATGCACTCATGGGCTTTGCCACTTTCTTTGATGTTGATACCGTGGCCCTCTTGTGGAGCAAGACTCTTAAAGTAGCCTTCGTTGGGCATGTCGAGAATGGTCTCTATGTGATTAACTTTTCGGAGCGACCCACTAAGACCGCGACATGCCTAATGGCTAAAGTTGACGTGGGATGGCTTTGGCATCTCCGTTTAGCCCATGTCAATATGAGATCTTTGCAAAGTCTTCTCAAGGGGGACCATGTCCGTGGACTAACAAATGTTAGTTTTGCTAAAGATCATGCTTGCAGTGCTTGTATTGAAGGAAAGCTACATGAAAAGGCTCACCCTCCCACGACTATCATCTACTCGAAGAGGCCTTTGGAGCTCCTTCACTTGGATCTCTTTGGGCCTCCATCCTTTGATAGTCTCGGGGGTAGAAAGTATTGCTTGGTGATTGTGGATGATTATTCAAGATACACTTGGGTATACTTCATCAAGAGGAAGAGCGAGACCCAACAAACCATCATTGACTTTGCAAATGAAGCTCAATACCAACACAACGCAAAGATCTTGACGATAAGAAGTGACAACGGCACCGAGTTCAAGAACTACACCTTGGATGAGTTTCTTAGTGATGAGGGGATCAAGCATCAATATTCCGCACCATACACCCCTCAACAAAATGGTGTAGCGGAGAGAAAGAACCGGACGTTGATGGATGTGTGACACACAAAATTTTATTTGATTTTTCCAAAAGATTTTATTTGACTTGAGGGAGGTGAATTTTTTTTTTTTTCAAAACGACCCTCCCTTTCAAATATTTTTCTCATGACAAGAGTTTTGTTTGGATTCACCCAAGACTTGTTTTTGGTCTTGGAGGTTCTTTCTGTTATTTTGGACTCAAGACAAAATGCTTTTCACTTGTGAAAAATGACTTTTGAAATATCCTTGAAAATGCACTATGGCTTTTGGAATAATCCTTTACCACTTTCAACTTTTCTCTCTTGTCATGGCCTTAGTGCAAATCCACCCTCCTAAACCTTCCCTCATCTTTGGATCATGATTTGCATCAAATCCAGCAAGTTGAACCTCCCCTATGATTATTTTTCCATTTAAAATTTATCAAATAAATTTCTGTCTTCTATTCTAGCCATTGGTGATTTACAAAGGAACTCCACTTTCTGTTTTGATTTTTGCCCCCAAGCCAACTCCCCTTCCTAGTCCTTTGAACCCTCAACCAAGATCCATGAAGATCCACTGGTCTTCAGTTCAAATTTTTCAAACTACACTTGCTGCAAGTTTGGACCAGATTTGTCAAATTTGGTGAAATTCATTCAAATATTTCTCCAAAAATTCCAAGTAAAATCAGGCAGCCTCTGGGTGCATTGAGTGGTCACCTCACCAAGTACCAGCTCCAGAAAGATTTTTCTGCTTGCCTAATCATTCTGTCGAACACCTGCAGTGCTATGTCAATGTCAAGTTCAGAGATTCAGAAATTCAGTTCAGTAATCTACTGTCGTTTTCTTCAGAACATGTTGTCGATCTCGACAGTGCCGCGTTGGCACCTTGCTCCTCGTCCCCTCCTCCTTGTTCCTGCTCCGCACGAACGCCTGGCACCTTGCGGACGTCGGCGACGAGCAGCAGAAGGTGCGCCGCCCCGTGACCGACGCCAGCGGCGGCTTTGCGGCCGCCAGAGAGAGGCGCGGCGCTGACGGCGCCACCCAGCGCCGCCCAAGCCACCGGAGCTCGCCGCGTGGCCTTCCACTCCCCAAAACACGCTGCCACTCTCGTCGTGAACCGCAGGGCGCGGAGCGCGCTCTCTGCCGCCGACGTGCCCGTGCGGCCACCCCACCGTGGACCGGCGCCGTTACGCCAAGACCAGCCGAGATTAGCGGGGGAATGACACTAGTAACTTCCACTGATGCTGCCTGGCCACTCAAACCTCCTGCAAATCCACTGCCTCGCCGTAATTGATCGCCGGAGATTCTCCGTTCACGGCCACCCCGTCGATCCGCCTATAAATAGAGGCCCCGAGCTTCAACTCGAACCCACACCATCCCTGCACTCCACCTAGAGCACGCCCAGCCACTTGAAGAGCCCCGAGGAGGTCTCCTTCCTCGACTCCGGCCGCCGCGACCCGCCACGGGATCCAGCTCGATTCACTCTCGTGCGTGCGCCCCTGCCTCCCTTCTCTTGCCAGTAGCTTCACTATGCATCCCTCCTTCTGACCCGCGCTTCAATTCGAAGTTTGCAGCCCTCCACCAGAGTTCTCCACCATCACCCGAGCCGCCGTCCGCCGGAGAAAGTGTCGCCGTCGACGTGGTGCTCTCCGACGGTCGAGTCCACCACCCACCGACGCGGAAGGACACGCTGAAGCTCTTGGTACCCTCCGATCCTCCTAACTCGCTGTGGTTCGACGCCGGCGTCCACCGGAGCCTTCGGGCACCGGCAAGCCTTTTTAAACCTGACATGTGGGACCCCCCTGTCAGCCTCTGTTCTATTCTCCCTCGAACCGTTTTCTGTTGGAGCCTTCGGGCAAAATACGCTTTCCCTCTTTAGCTAGCGCATTTCTTTCCGAAGCGTTTTCTGGTTTCTCAGCTAAACCCTGGAACTTTTCTGTTTCATTACAGATGGGTCCCTGCACAGAAACCTTTATAACTTTTTAATAAAAAGGAATTTTTGAGTGATTCTTTTTCTGACAGTCTTAAAATTTTGTCTAGTTTTTTATGGGATTTATTTGGAAAATTTTTGGAGAAGTTTCTGTCCACGCGTTGGTTTTCACGTTAGTACCCATTTTCGTATTGCCGTAGGTTCCGGAAGAGGTGACGGAGCCGCGAACTTCGCCGAGCTAGACTCCGACTTCTCCGAACCAGGCAAGCATGTTTGAACCTTTGATATGATAGGTGTTTTGCATGTTTGCGTGAAGGTTTGTGCGTGGCATATGAGTATCAGTGAATACCTCGTTGCTCGTAAGGCAACTACCCGCATGTTCCAAAGTTGCGATGATCTCTGATGAGAGATGGCCTAATCATGTGGTGACATGAAGGGCAGCAAGGTGGTACTGTTGTAGCATGCCAGCCTTGCGTCATCCGACAACTTCCGACGTTAACGTGGACGGAGTCACGTTATCGTTCTTTCCCCTTCCGTGCTACCACATGTTTCATTTGCCAGGATGCGGTTTAGTAAGTTGGTAACCTCTTTCCGTGTACACACAAAACAGAGGGGCTGGGATGATGGTACCTTGGCCCAGGATTAAAGCCAGTCATCCGGTCAGGGGGCATGGGTGTTTCCGGTTGGGACCGAGAGGGGGGGCACCCCCTTAGAGCGCGCGTATAGAAATTTGATCCCATGCTACGCGAGGTTGTAGCCTCCCCGTCTCAAGGTTTTTCTTGAACGTTGCCGAGGGTGATCCCTGGCTTCGGAATGTTGAATGGGTGCGTACTGGTTAGACGTGTTTCTTCCAAAACACCGTAAACGGAACTAGTCCCCGTGACTACTGAAATCCGTTGGCTGTGGTTAAGTACAAACTCTGCAGAGTCAAATTCTTCCAAATCATCGTATCCATGATCAAGTAGTGAAATCAGTATATCCATATCTATCCGCGTGGAAAACTTGTCCCCCGGTGAACAAGCTCAAGTGGTAAACCCAGTTTAAATTATTATTACTTTGGTTGGAGTAATCTTATATTTGTCTCGTACTTGTAATAATTTATAATCTCGAGCTACTGAACGTTTGAGCTACAATATAAGCCCTTTATGCGACGTCGCGCAGACGTCCGACTGTGGCATGATTTTGTTTTCTTACTTTAAATATAAGCCCTTTATGTGATGTCGCTCAGACGTCCGACTGTGGCATGTTTTTGTTTCTTACTTTAAATATAAGCCCTTTATGTGATGTCGCTCAGACGTCCGACTGTGGCACGCATTGCCTTTATTTTCTGTTATAAGCCCTTTATGTGGTGTCGCCCCGACGCCCGACTGTGGCATTATCATTCTCGCAGTTTCCTCTCGAGGAGTCATTCAGACCCTCGTTTGTCACCAGCATTATTATTCTTGCAGTTTCCTCTCGAGGAGTCATTCAGACCCTCGTTTGGCACCAGTACTACTATTCTTGCAGTTTCCGCTCGAGGAGTCATTCAGACCCTCGCTTGGTACCCAGTATTTATTATCTCTATGTCTGAACGCACTGGTTAATTTGTTCATACGCTTCATGTTTACATTTGTTATATCTTATGTCCGAACTGTCTTGCGAGTACTTTCATAGTACTCACCTGGCTTGTTGATTTGGCCAGATGTGGACGAAGGCGATCTCTTGGATGAAGAGTTTGATAGCGCGTCCGACGCCTAGAGGAGTCCCAGTCAGTCCTGCGCGATCCCGGACTTTGGTCACTTGTATTATATACGCTTCCGCCACCCGCAATAAGTCTCCTCGAGCCTCACTCCGACGCTTGAAGAGCTGTAGTCTTCAGGAATCATATCACTCGCTTCGCGGTGATATTTCCACCACCGTTATTATCGTGAGTTAGTAGTTATGCCACCCTATCCGCCATCTTGTTTTATCGGCGTGCATGTAATAAATTGTTGGGCAGTTTCCGCTCAACTTTGTATTATATTCAGTACTCCTGTTATTTTCCTTCTGTGACCATGATATTGTCTACCAGTGAGAAGGAATTCTTCCTTACTGGTCCGTAAAGGGATTGGTCTCTCAATAATTATATTATTGAAAAACCGGTCGTGACAAGCTTGGTACCAGAGCCAGCCTGACTGTAGGAAGCCACTAGGTGCGATCGCTAATCGGTTATTAGCGTCTTTTGTGCTTTTTCAGCATTTTGCAATTGTAGCTATTTTCTGTTGGTCATCATAAATTTATGACATGACTACTCAGAATTTTTGCCTACTTTTGTAGATGGCTGGCAGCAGCTGTGAGAATTGAGTGTTCACAAACGTGCCCGAGGGGTTTGTCAAGCTCCTCGTCTCCATCACCAAGCTCGCGATCGGGCCAGCAGCTCGCCCGGAGTTCACACTCTATCAGCACAAGCTCAGCGACGACGTGTCTACGCACCAAGCTGTGGTGCAATTCAAGGGAGGACGCTCTGCAGCTCGCCACTTCCGTTTTGTGGGAAGGGCCATGCCTACGGAGAGGCATGCCATGCAGATGGCTGCCCGTGAGGCGATAGCTCGTCTTCGGGACATCCTTCCTACGATGAAGACTCGTCGCTACCGCTACCTCCCATGCCATGTGCCTTACACCAGTCACTATGCATTCGCCTGCCATCGGGGATAGCGAGATGAAGCCATCGAGATGGTTGTGGAGTATCTCAAGGCTCTGGAGGAGTCTTTCGACAACCTCGTGGACGATCTTGTGGCTGCCCGCATGGACTTAGTCCGGGGCGGTCCTGCCAGCAGGAAGGAGCTTCTCCACACAGCACCGCCTCTGACATTCGTCTCGTCTTCAGCCTCGTATGCACCGGCCGTTTTGGCCACTGCTCGCCGTCTGCCTACCACTGAGGAGTTCGACCGAGTCATCGCTCCTACTCCAGTCAGAGCTGCACCGCCCGCCGCACCCGCTCTGCCACCCGTCGCTCCCGCACCGTCACTGCAGCGCAGCGTTACGCGCCAGGAGCCAGTTAGAGAGGAGGTGGAGGTTGATTCTCCTGGACCCCTGAGTCTTGCCATCGGCAAGGGGAAGGAAATCTACACCATCTCCGACTGAGAGTGCCGAGTAGCCGTGCGTTATGTCTGCTTGTATGATGTGTTTTCCTCTGTACGCTAGTTTGTATTGGTGTGTTTGCTGCCTTCCGGAGTAGTACGCTAGTCTAAATAACATGTCAGGAATGTGTACGCACATCCTGAGTGATGTATCATGTGTTTGTATTTCGCGTGTAAGATTTGTGTTAAGCAGTCTTTTCTCCATGCAAAACCGCTTATGTTTTCCTTGAAAACCTTGAGGTCTTTTAAATTGTTGCCTTTGCAAAGTTTTCCTTGTGCTACACAGTTTTTCTCATGGGTTTTGCAAAATAATACCCCAGACTGGACTCCGTGGACTCGCTCCATGCCCAATCAGCCAAAAGAGGTTTATGGGACACAGACTAGCAACAATTTCACTCAGGGTCAGTCCAGTCAACAAGACAGCGAAGCAGCCCTGTCTCAAGTATGTCGTCTCTTCGAGCAAAGCCAGCAACAACACCAAGAGATGATGAATCATGTCATCAATATGGGAAACCACCGTGAGCCCTATCAACCGCATTCCAAGTTATCTGAGTTACAGAAGACTCGCCCCTCAACTTTTGCTCACACCGATAGGCCACTGGAAGCCGATGATTGGCTTCGTGACATTGAAAGGAAACTGATTATTGCTCAGTGTTCAGATCATGAGAAGGTGCTTTATGCACCACACTACCTTACTGGAGCAGCTGCGGCATGGTGGGAAAACTTCCTACACATGCATCCCAGTGAACACAACATCACCTGGGAAGAGTTCAAGGAAGGCTTCCGTGGGGCACACATCCCCAGGAGCATCATAAAAATCAAGAAGAAGAGTTTGATGACCTGAAGCAGAGAGGCATGTCAGTGACAGAATACAACGGTCAGTTTACCCAGCTGTCTCGTTATGCCTACGACGAGCACATGACAGAAAACAAGAAGATGGGAAAATTCCTGGATGGCCTGGCACCAGCACTAAGATGCCAACTGATTGTACACACCTTTCCAGACTTTAAAACTCTGGTGGACAAGGCCATTACCTTGGAGAATGAGCGCCGTAGTCTGGATGATCTCCGTAAGCGAAAGAGGGACAAGACGACTCTTGCTCGCAACAACCGAAGCAAGACTGAGGTTCCAAGGACAGAAGCAAGGAGATCCACGACTACTGATCCAAGGCCCGTCGGACAGTTTCATGCCAGGGACAAGGAGTACACGTACCGTCCAGGGGTCACCTACTATGCGTGCGGTCAAGAAGGGCACTATGCTAAGCAGTGCCCAAAGCCAAGGAACGCGGGCCCCAAGCCAAACAATGGTGGAAACAATCCAGCCCCCAAGCGCAGCAATTTCAACCCCAACAACAACCACAGGAAGGGTCACCTGAACCATGTGACCAGGGAAGAAGCGCAGAATGCCCCAGACATCATGCTCGGTACGTTCCCTGTCAACACAGTACCTGCCACGGTTTTGTTTGATTCTGGAGCTTCCCATTCGTTCGTTTCGAAGAGTTTTGTTTTACAACATGGTTTTCCGATACTTCCCTTGGAAAAATCTATGATCATCAAGTCCCCCGGAAATAAGCAAATCGCTCAGGGTTACTGCCAAGGAGTGGTCATTGAGTTCAAAGGACTACAATTCCCAGCAAATCTCATCGTGTTGGAGAGTAAAGGACTGGATGTCATTTTAGGGATGGACTGGTTGACCACCAACAAAGGATTCATTGACTGTTTCAATCGGACCGTGATTCTCACCCACCATCATGGCAAGACAATAAAGGTTACAGCTCAAGAGAGACCACGGCACAGCAACCAAAACTGAACAAAATGGACATTTCTGAACTGAGAAAAGTTCCAGTGGTATGCGAGTTTCCTGATGTGTTCCCTGAAGAACTACCAGGCATGCCACCAGACCGAGAGATAGAGTTCAGCATCGAACTAGCACCTGGCACCGCTCCCATCTATAAGAAGCCTTATAGAATGGCACCCTCAGAATTAGTGGAGTTGAAGAAGCAGATAAAGGAATTGTTGGACAAAGGATTTATCCGAGCCAGCTCCTCACCTTGGGGATCGCCAGTGTTGTTCGCCAAGAAAAAGGATGGGACACTGAGACTGTGTATAGACTATCGAGCCCTCAATATGGTCACCATAAAAAACAAATATCCGGTGCCGCGGATAAATGATTTGTTTGACCAGCTCGCACAAGCCAAGGTATTCTCAAAGATTGATTTGAGATCGGGATATCACCAATTGAAGGTACGGACAGAAGATATCCCCAAGACAGCATTCACTTCCAGATACGGATTATATGAGTTCACAGTGATGCCTTTTGGTCTAACAAACGCCCCCGCATATTTCGTCCACCTCATGAACAAAGTGTTTATGAAATTCATGGACAAATTTGTTGTGGTATTCATTGACGATATTCTGGTTTACTCAAGGACACCAGAAGAGCATGCTGAGCACCTCAGCATTGTTTTGGGAGAATTGAGGAAACATCAGTTGTACGCCAAATTTAGCAAGTGTGAATTTTGGCTAAGACAAGTTGATTTCTTAGGCCATATATTGAACCAAGAAGGCATGGCCGTAGAACCAGAAAAGGTCAAAGCCATACTTGACTGGAAGCCACCCGCCAACGTTACAGATGTGCGGAGTTTCCTAGGAATGGCCGGATATTACAGAAGATTTATTGAAGGATTCTCCACTGTGGCAAAACCAATAACACAGTTGCTCAAGAAGGACAAGAAATTTGTATGGACGGAAGCATGCGAGAAAAGCTTCCAAGAACTCAAGAAGAAGCTGACAACCGCACCGGTCTTAACTGTGCCAGACATACACAAGAGTTTTGAAGAATATTGTGATGCATCTCGAAAAGGTCTCGGGTGTGTGCTAATGCAGGATGGCAAAGTTGTCGCGTATGCCTCCAGGCAGCTGCGAAAACATGAGGAAAATTATCCAACACATGACTTGGAGCTAGCAGCAGTTATTCATGCACTCAAGGAGTGGAGGCACTTTCTGTTGGGGAATCTCTGTGAAATATACACAGACCATAAGAGCCTCAAATATATTTTCACACAGCCAGAGCTAAATTTACGCCAACGACGCTGGTTGGAACTGGTCAAGGACTATGATGTCGGTATTCACTACCATCCAGGGAAAGCAAATGTAGTGGCCGATGCCCTTAGTCGAAACCCCAGCCTGGACAATGACGGCCCGCAAAACTTGAGGCCTGAGTTTCAGCAAGACTTCGCTAGGCTCAACATGATGATAGTCTCTGAGGTCACCGTATCAAATCTGGAGATACAACCCACCCTGGTGGAACAAATTAAGAAGGCTCAACAGGGACATCCCAGTATCGAGGGTATAAAGAAGAAAATGAACCTTGGTAAGGCTTCAGAGTTCATCACAGACAGTGAAGGAACCTTATGGTACGGAGACAGACTTTGCGTACCTAACATTGAGGAACTCAAGCAACAAATCTTAACCGAAAGCCACACCGCTCCATACTCGATCCATCCTGGAGGAACCAAAATGTACAAGGACATTCAGGAAAGATTTTGGTGGCACGGTATGAAAGGAGATATAGCCACATTTATTGCTTGTTGCGATTCATGTCAGCGCATCAAAGCCGAGCATCAAAAGCCAGGAGGGCTACTCCAACCAAACAGGATACCGGAGTGGAAATGGGATGAAATAGGAATGGACTTCATTGTCGGATTACCCCGATCACAACGCGGAAACGACGCCATATGGGTCATCACAGACCGACTAACCAAGGTTGCTCATTTCATTCCCGTGAGGACTACCTACTCCATGCTAAGACTGGCCAAACTTTATCTCTCCCGTATAGTCTGTTTGCATGGAGTCCCAAAGACTATAATATCCGACCGAGGCACACAATTTGTCTCCAAATTTTGGGATCACCTACAACAAGCTCTGGGCACGCAACTAGCTTTCAGTACAGCATACCACCCTCAAACCGATGGACAAACAGAACGTGTAAACCAAATCCTAGAGGATATGCTAAGGGCCTGTGTGCTCACCTATGGATCTAGTTGGGAAGAGAGTTTGCCGTATGCCGAATTTGCCTACAACAACAGTTACCAAGCCAGCTTGCAAATGGCACCCTTTGAAGCATTGTACGGACGGAGGTGTCGTACCCCACTGAATTGGTCGGAAACAGGTGACAGCCGTATCTTCGGCCCAGACATGCTTAAAGAGGCCGAGGAGAAAGTTAAGCAGATCAGGGACAGACTGAAGACAGCGCAGAGCCGACAAAAGAGCTACTATGATCAGAAGCATCGTGAAGTCAGCTTTGAACCCGGTGATTCCGTATACCTCCGAGTATCTCCTATGAGGGGTCTACATCGGTTCAAAATTAAGGGGAAGCTAGCCCCAAGATTTATTGGACCATTTTATGTAAAGGCACGAAGAGGCACGGTAGCCTACCAACTAGACCTACCCAAGGAGCTATCAGACGTCCATGACGTATTCCACGTCTCATAGTTGAGAAAATGTGTGAGTAATCCGGAGAAGCAGGTACCCCATGAAAACATTGATGTGCAACCAGACCTCACCTACAGAGAGAGGCCAGTAAAGATTTTAGAAGAGTCTGAACGGAGGACCCGTCAGAAAACGACAAAGTTTTTCAGAGTTCAGTGGAGCAACCATACTTCGGACAAAATATCCATATCTATTTGAGGATCAGCAGAAATCTCGAGGACGAGATTTTTCCTAAGGGGGTAGGTGTTGTGACACCCAAAATTTTATTTGATTTTTCCAAAAGATTTTATTTGACTTGACGGAGGTGAATTAATTTTTTTTTCAAAAGGACCCTCCCTTTCAAATATTTTTCTCATGACAAGAGTTATGTTTGGATTCACCCAAGACTTGTTTTTTGTCTTGGAGGTTCTTGCTTTTATTTTGGACTCAAGACAAAATGCTTTTTACTTGAGAAAAATGACTTTTGAAAATCTCCTTGAAAATGCACTATGGCTTTTGGAATAATCCTTTACCACTTTCAACTTTTCTCTCTTGCCATGGCCTTAGTGCAAATCCACCCTCCTAAACCTTCCCTCATCTTTGGATCATGATTTGCATCAAATCCAGCAAGTTGAACCTCCCCTATGATTATTTTTCCATTTAAAATTTATCAAATAAATTCCTGTCTTCTATTCTAGCCATTGGTGATTTACAAAGGAACTCCACTTTCTGTTTTGATTTTTGCCCCCAAACCAACTCCCCTTCCTAGTCCTTTGAACCCTCAACCAAGATCCATGAAGATCCACTGGTCTTCAGTTCAAAATTTTCAAACTACACTTGCTGCAAGTTTGGACCAGATTTGTCAAATTTGGTGAAATTCATTCAAATCTTTCTCCAGAAATTCCAAGTAAAATCAGGCTGCCTCTGGGTGCATTGAGTGGTCACCTCACCAAGTACCAGCTCCAGAAAGATTTTTCTGCTTGCCTAATCATTTTGTCGAACACCTGCAGTGCTATGTCAATGTCAAGTTCAGAGATTCAGAAATTCAGTTCAGTAATCTACTGTTGTTTTCTTCAGAACATGTTGTCGATCTCGACAGTGCCGCATTGGCACCTTGCTCCTCGTCCCCTCCTCCTTGTTCCTGCTCCGCACTAACGCCTGGCACCTTGCGGACGTCGGCGACGAGCAGCAGAAGGTGCGCCGCCCCGTGACCGACGCCAGCGGCGGCTTTGCGGCCGCCAGAGAGAGGCGCGGCGCTGACGGCGCCACCCAGCGCCGCCCAAGCCACCGGAGCTCACCGCGTGCCCTTCCACTCCCCAAAACACACTGCCACTCCCGTGCGGCCACCCCACCATGGACCGGCGCCGTTACGCCAAGACCAGCCGAGATTAGCGGGGGAATCACATCAGTAACTTCCACTGATGCTGCCTGGCCACTCAAACCTCCTGCAAATCCACTTCCTCACCGTAATTGCTCGCCGGAGATTCTCCGTTCACGGCCACCCCGTCGATCCGCCTATAAATATAGGCCCCGAGCTTCAAGTCGAACCCACACCATCCCTGCACTCCACCTAGAGCACGCCCAGCAACTGGAAGAGCCCCGAGGAGGTCTCCTTCCTCGACTCCGGCCGCCGCGACCCGCCACGGGATCCAACTCGATTCAGTAGCTTCACTATGCATCCCTCCTTCTGACCCGCGCTTCAATTCGAAGTTTGCAGCCCTCCGCCGGAGTTCTCCACCATCACCCGAGCTGCTGTCCGCCGGAGAAAGTGTCGCCGTCGACGTGGTGCTCTCCGACGGTCGAGTCCACCACCCACCGACGCGGAAGGACACGCTGAAGCTCTTGGTACCCTCCAATCCTCCTAACTCGCCGTGGTTCGACGCCGGCGTCCACCGCAGCCTTCGGGCGCCGGCGAGCCTTTTTAAACCTGACATGTGGGACCCCCCCCCCCCTGTCAGCCTCTGTTCTATTCTCCCTCGAACCGTTTTCTGTTGGCGCCTTCGGGCAAAATACGCTTTCCCTCTTTAGCTAGCGCATTTCTTTCCGAAGCGTTTTCTGGTTTCTCAGTTAAAACCCTGGAACTTTTCTGTTTCATTACAGATGGGTCCCTGGACAGAAACCTTTATAACTTTTTAATAAAAAGCAATTTTTGAGTGATTCTTTTTCTGAAAGTCTTAAAATTTTGTCTAGTTTTTTATGGTATTTATTTGGAAAATTTTTGGAGAAGTTTCTATGCACGCGTTGGTTTTCACGTTAGTACCCGTTTTCGTATTGCCGTAGGTTCCGGAAGAGGTGACGGAGCCGCGAACTTCGCCGAGCTAGACTCCGACTTCTCCGAACCAGGCAAGCATGTTTGAACCTTTGATATGATAGGTGTTTTGCTTGTTTGCGTGAAGGTTTGTGCGTGGCATATGAGTATCGGTGAATACCTCGTTGCTTGTAAGGCAACTACCCGCATGTTCCAAAGTTGTGATGATCTCTGATGAGAGATGGCCTAATCATGTGGTGACATAAAGGGCAGCAAGGTGGTACTATTGTAGCATGCCAGCCTTGCGTCATCCGACAAGTTCCGACGTTAACGTGGACGGAGTCACGTTATCGTTCTTTCCCCTTCCGTGCTACCACATGTTTCATTTGCCAGGATGCGGTTTAGTAAGTTGGTAACCTCTTTCCGTGTACACACCAAACAGAGGGGCCGGGATGATGGTACCTTGGCCCAAGATTAAAGCCAGTCATCCGGTCAGGGGGCATGGGTGTTTCCGGTTGGGACCGAGAGGGGGGCACCCCCTTAGAGCGCGCGTATAGAAATTTGATCCCATGCTATGCGAGGTTGTAGCCTCCCCGTCTCAAGGTGTTTCCTGAACGTTGCCGAGGGTGATCCCTGGCTTCGGAATGTTGAATGGGTGTGTACTGGTTAGACGTGTTTCTTCCAAAACACCGTAAACAGAACTAGTCCCCGTGACTACTGAAATCCGTTGGCTGTGGTTAAGTACAAACTCTGCAGAGTCAAATTCTTCCAAATCATCGTATCCATGATCAAGTAGTGAAATCAGTATATCCATATCTATCCGCGTGGAAAACTTGTCCCCCGGTGAACAAGCTCAAGTGGTAAACCCAGTTTAAATTATTATTACTGTGGTTGGACTAATCTTATATTTGTCTCGTACTTGTAATAATTTATAATCTCGAGCTACTGAACGTTTGAGCTACAATATAAGCCCTTTATGCGACGTCGCGCAGACGTCCGACTGTGGCATGATTTTGTTTTCTTACTTTAAATATAAGCCCTTTATGTGATGTCGCTCAGACGTCCGACTGTGGCATGTTTTTGTTTCTTACTTTAAATATAAGCCCTTTATGTGATGTCGCTCAGACGTCTGACTGTGGCACGCATTGCCTTTATTTTCCGTTATAAGCCCTTTATGTGGTGTCGCCCCAACGCCCAACTGTGGCATTATCATTCTCGCAGTTTCCTCTCGAGGAGTCATTCAGACCCTCGTTTGGCACCAGCATTATTATTCTTGCAGTTTCCTCTCGAGGAGTCATTCAGACCCTCGTTTGGCACCAGTACTACTATTCTTGCAGTTTCCTCTCGAGGAGTCATTCAGACCCTCGCTTGGTACCCAGTATTTATTATCTCTATGTCTGAACGCACTGGTTAATTTGTTCATACGCTTCATGTTTACATTTGTTATATCTTATGTCCGAACTGTCTTGCGAGTACTTTCATAGTACTCACCTGGCTTGTTGATTTGGCCAGATGTGGACGAAGGCGATCTCTTGGATGAAGAGTTTGATAGCGCGTCCGACGCCTAGAGGAGTCCCAGTCAGTCCTGCGCGATCCCGGACTTTGGTCACTTGTATTGTATACGCTTCCGCCACCCGCAATAAGTCTCCTCGAGCCTCACTCCGACGCTCGAAGAGCTGTAGTCTTCAGGAATCACATCACTCGCTTCGCGGTAATATTTCCACCACCGTTATTATCGTGAGTTAGTAGTTATGCCACCCTATCCGCCGTCTTGTTTTATCGGCGTGCATGTAATAAATTGTTGGGAAGTTTCCGCTCAACTTTGTATTATATTCAGTACTCCTGGTATTTTTCTTCTGTGACCATGATATTGTCTACCAGTGAGAAGGAATTCTTCCTTACTGGTCCGTAAAGGGATTGGTCTCTCAATAATTATATTATTGAAAAACCGGTCGTGACAGGATGCGGCAAGGACCATGATGGCGGAGTTTAATTCTCCATACAACTTTTGTGCCGAAGCCATCAACACCGCGTGCCATGCATCAAATCGGCTCTATCTCCGCAAAGGCTTGAACAAGACTCCATATGAGATACTCACCGGTAACAAGCCCAACCTCAAGTACTTTCGGGTGTTCGGGTGTAAGTGTTTCATTCTCAAGAAAGGTGTTCGTTTGTCTAAATTTGAGGCTAGAGCTTATGAGGGCATATTTGTTGGTTATGCTACAAACTCTCATGCTTACCGTGTCCTCAATAAGTCCACGGGACTTATTGAGGAGACGTGTAACGTGGAGTTTGATGATAATAATGGCTCCCAAGTGGAGCAAAGTGGCACTTGTGATGTAGGTGATGAAATTCCTCCTCAAGCCATAAGAAGAATGGGAGTTGGTTTTATCCTACCCATTGAGGAACCCCTTGTGGCCGAAGGAGAAGGACAATGCTCCACTCAAGTGGAGCCATCACCAACCCAAGGCCCACACGCTTCCGAAGAACAAAGTGAAGGCGCTCAACCTCATGAAAAAAGACCAAGGGAGAGATCAATCTCAAGATGGTGTTGAAACACCAAGTGATGCCCCAGGTCAAGTTCTCTCCTCCGAGCAAGTTCAAGATCAAGAGCATCCTCGAGATCAAGAACAAGCTCAAGATGATCAAGTGACCGCTCCTCGACTCACCCCCGAGGAGGAATTGGAGCGTCCTACCACCAAGATTTCATCCAAGCTCTCCAGCAAGGGTCATCTCATGAAGAATGTGCTTGGAAGCATTCAAAAGGGGGTAAGCACTTGTATACAATTGGCAAACTATTGTGAACATCACACCTTTGTCTCTTGTGTTGAACCGCAAAAGGTATATGAGGCGCTCAAAGATCTGGATTGGCTCAATGCCATGCATGAAGAACTCAACAACTTCGAGTACAATAAGGTGAGGAGATTGGTGCCAAGGCCAACGGGGAACCACAATGTCATTGGAACCAAGTGGATATTCAAGAACAAGCAAGATGCTCATGGGACCATCGTTCGCAACAGGGCAAGATTGGTAGCACAAGGCTAGTCCGAAGTCGAGGGTATCGACTACGGTGAAACCTTTGCTCCCGTTGCTCGCCTTGAATCCATTTGTTTGTTGATTGCTTATGCTTCCCATCATAACTTTAAGTTGCAACAAATGGATGTGAAGAGTGCTTTTCTTAATGGTCCTATTAATGATTTGGTATATGTCAAGCAACCACCCGGGTTCGAGGATCCCTACTTGCCCGATCATGTGTATCAACTCGATAAGGCCTATGGCCTTAAACAAGCCCCACGTGTGTGGTATGACCACCTTACCGAGTTGTTGCAAGATCGTGGATTTGAAGTTGGGCAAATCGACCCCACTCTTTTTACTAAGAAGGTCAAAGGGGAGTTGTTTGTGTGCCAACTATATGTTGATGATATTATCTTTGGTTCCCCTAACAAAGCTTTCAATGAGGAATTTGCCGCTCTCATGACCTCAAAGTTCAAGATGTCTTCGATGGGACAGTTGAAGTTCTTTCTCGGGTTTGAAGTCAAGCAAAGAAGAGAAGGAACCTTCATCAACCAAGCCAAATATACTCAAGACATGCTCAAGAGATTCAAGCTAAGTGATGTCAAGCCGGCCTCCACTCCAATGCCCGTCAAATGCCAACTTGGCATAGATCCCAATGGTAAAGCGGTGGATCAAAAGGTATATCGCTCCATGATTGGCTCCTTGCTTTACCTTTGTGCATCTAGACCGGATATCATGTTGAGTGTGGGAATTTGTGCACGGTTTCATGCCGCACCTAAGGAAATCCACTTTGTGGCGGTCAAGCGAATCTTTAGATATTTGGCTCATACCCCAAACTTTGTCTTATGGTATCCAGGAGGTGTGAACTTCAAGTTTGCAGGATATTCGGATTCCGATTGGGCGGGAGACAAAGTGGATAGGAAGTCCACTTCCGGAGGGTGCCAATTTCTTGGTTGCTCTTTGGTAAGTTGGTCTTCTAAGAAGCAGAGTTGTGTGTCTCTCTCGTCCACCGAACCGGAGTATGTGGCTGCCGGTAGTTGTTGTGCGCAACTTCTTTGGATGAGGCAAAATTTAAAGGATTACGATGTCATTTGTGAGAAAGTGCCTCTTTGGTGTGATAATGAAAGTGCAATCAAGATTTCTCTCAACCTGGTGCAACACTTCAAGACGAAGCATATTGATATTCGGTATCATTTCATCTGGGATCACATTAGGCGAGGGGAGTTCGAGCTCAACTAGGTCAACACTCATGATAACCTTGCAGATATTTTCACGAAGCCCTTGGATGAAGCAAGATTTCGCGAGTTAAGGCATGAGCTAAATATCATTGATTCAAGCAATGTTGCTTGAACCCTTGCACACCCCACCATACTCAACTTGTTATCTTGTTTAGGTGTAGGCGTGGACATAGGGGGAGTGTTGTTCTCTCAATGAACTCTCCCTCCCCCCATTATGCATAAATTAATCAACTCTTTCACATTAGCCATTGTTGATGGTACTTGTGCTTCAAAGACGAGTTTTGGTCATGGGCCCAAGGATAATTCTTTGCGGTGCCATACCAATTGACTCAAACATAGGTGGCTCCGGCCACCGCCCTCTCTTTGGAGAGGTTGTGTTGAGTGTTTTAGTCCTTTTTGTCTCTTGTCTTCCCTTCGTCGCGTCGAGCTTGTGTGTGTTGTCTCGTGTGTCAGCGTTTTGGTGTGTCCGTTCGCTTGAAGGTTGCTCTGCAAAGGCTTTTTGTTTTCTTTGTTCTTGAAACATGCATCCTCTTGAGCACACGGTACTACCGTGGCTTGCCACGGTACTACCGCGGGAGCAGCTCACGGTAATTCCACACCCAGCGTGGCAGTAATTTTTTACTGCCGCCTGGGGGAGTGGTACTACCGCCCATGGTGCGGTACTTCCGCCCAGGTGGTACTACCGCGATGACATGCGGTACTACCATGCTGTCGAGGGCGCGTGGCGGTTAAGAGCGGGCAGGGGGAGTTCGAACTCCCCCATACCCATTCATCTGTTTCTCCCCACGCCGTCTCTCTCTCTTTCTCACTCAAGAACGGCGCCGGAGACCCTCGCCGGATCTCCGTCTCCGGCCAGTCCCCTCGGATTCCGTCTGGTGGGATCGTTTCCCACCACTCCCTCTTGCCATGGAACAAAGTTTCTCCCCAAATCCCTCTCTCTTTGGTTCGTTATTTTGTTTCTAGGTTTTTGGGGAGATGCATGTTGTTCTTGAGATTTTAGGCCAAATCTTTGCAAGAGTAGGATGTAGGAGAGTAGTAATGCATAGAGATTGTACTTGATATGTTGTCCCGTGGTAGATTTGATCAAACGTAGTACCGCCTCATTGTCATGGTTGTTCTGAGATCCAGTTGGGGATTCGGATCTGACGCCGTGCGGTACTACCGCATCTCAGGTGCGGTACTACCGCTCGTACGGTACTACCGCTCCTCAGGAGCGGTACTACCGTGCGAGACGCGGCGCTAAGATTCTACTGCCGCTCCGAGACCCGATACTACCGTGCCACCGCGCGGTACTACCATGACTAGGAGCGGCACTAAAATTTTAGTACCGCGCAGACAAGCAGTACTACCATTGTTGTCAAATCTCCCTCATGGCAATTACCAAGTGTGCGCTCTACTTGTTTCACCTATTTTGATGTGGTCTTTGCATTGATCCTTCTCGCTTCTCATGCTTGTTTTTGTGTTTTGTGTCTTAGGTGGTGGCTCCGGTGCACCTGCTCGCCGTTCCAATCCCAGCCATGACACGGGTTCCAAGCGACTTCACAACCAAGATGAAGCTCCAGAGGGCTCGAATGCCGCCCAACGCAGGACCAAGACCACCGCCACCAAGCACAAGGAGCCCTCCATGGGCATGGATGAGATTGCACTGACTGAGTTTATCTCTCGAAGGAGGATCATCCCTTATGTGAATCCTCGTGCCAACTTCAGAGGGAATGATCTGTTCTGGACCAAGCAGCAGAATCTCATTTACTTGGATGTGATCAAGGGCAAGCAGAACACATCTGTGGATGTGCACTGGATTGATATGAATCACATGAGGGAGGATAAGCACCGTGCCTACTTTGGTGAGGCCTTGGATCTCGTGGAGCAGTTTGCATTGATGATGTGATCTCTTTCCACCTGGACTTTGATCCCGAGCTTGTGGCCTCGTTCTTTGCTTCGGTTCACTTTCATACTGATGAGGATGGAGGATGACCTGGATGACCAATGGACGTCAGTTGACTGCTACATGGAAGGATTTCATGGAGTTGCTCCACGTACCTGATGAGGGGCTCAACATGCCCGTTGGTGTTCGCCCTCATGCCAACTCCGAGTCAGCTAACAAGAACAAGCTCCAGCAGTATTATGTTGAGAAGCTCCTTCCAAGTGGCAAGAAGGCGTGGGTTCTGAACCCCTTCCTTGACATTATGCACCGAATCTTCCACAACTCTCTCTTCCCACGCATTGGGGACAAGGACAAGGTGCATGCCTATCTTGTGGACATGATGCTCATCTGTGAGGAGGCACGTCTCACTCAGACTCAACCATTGGACGTCTCCCACATCATGTGGTGCGAGCTTCAGTTTGCGGTGTTCAACCGTAAGGTTCCCATCTATGGACCTTACCTGTTTCTCTTGATCTCAAAGACGTGGGAGAAGCTCTTCCCTCAGGATGAGTTTTTGGCCCCTGACTGGATCCGTCATGACCCCATCAGACTCCGCATCAAGCCCCTGTGGGCTAACACTACTACTCGTGTCGAGGCCGCGGCTGCTAGGATGGATGTTGATGAGGAGGAGATTGAGGAGGAGGACGCAGATGACGACAGCTCTGCTGGGTATGCCCCTCCCTTCATTGAGCCCTCATGGGCTAAGAAGCTGACGGCCAAGATGAAGGCCTTGTTCTGCATGCAAGCCCATGGGCAAAATAGGGCTCATGTTACTTCCAACGAGAGTCGCCGCCGCGACAAGAAGATCTTCAAGATATTGGGTGAGGAGGTATCCAGTGGGTCTGAGAAGCACATCACTCCAGAGGCCGAATGGATGGTGAAGCAAGGATATCAGTGGACTGAGTCTGAGGAGGAGCCCATCCCCGCCGCCGAGTCTGACGAGGAGCGTGTGAGTGATTACTCCGCTTGAGCCACCACTTATGTTGTAGGTGTCCTCTCTGCCTTTTTGGCGTCTCGATGCCAAAGGGGGAGAGAGTGTAGGATTTGCGAGTCGTTTTATCGTGTTTGTTTCGTTTGCTTTTGTTCCGTTGAACCTCGTTTGCTTTGGTTTAGTTTGTGCTTGTGAGACTTATCTATCATATGGTGTAAGACATATGCACTCTATCGTACCTTATTGAGCTTATGCTATCTTGTGCTATTTATATTATGCTCATATTTACTATCTTGCTTAGTGCTAGCCTTGTTGTTACAAGATATGCCTTGTCTATAAAATATAGGGGGAGTGTTGATCCTAGTATGTGTGCCGTGCAGTCCAAAGCACTTATCTAGATAGCACACATCTAGGGGGAGCCCGTCGATATTTTATAGATGTGGGGTTTACCCATGTTCATTTTATCTCCTTTTGTGCAAATCCCGTATTGTCATCAATCCACCAAAAAGGGGGAGACTGTAAGGGCATATTTATCCCTTAGTTGTTTTGGTGATTGATGACAATGCTTTTGCGGACTAATCGTGTGCGTTGAGTATTTGGTGCCCCGCGAAGACTATTGAAGACGGTGTTTCTTTTTGTTTCTTTTCGGTGGATTTGAGTCGTAGGAAATCCGTACTATTAAGAGGGAGGTCCTCTTTAAGACATCTCATCACCTCCTTTCCTTTGGAACTTTGGAGCATCCTCCGTCTTCTCGTGTCTATGCAAAATGTCGAGATTGCGGAACTGGGGCATGTGGTAGTACTGCTCCTAGGGGCGGTAGTACCGCAGGCCTTTGCGGTAGTACCGGCCTCTGGCGCGGTAGTACCGCAAGAGCTCATGGTAGTACCGCTCCTTGGGAGCGGTAGTACGGTCGCAGTAGTAGGGGGGATGTGATTTTTTACATCCGCACCCTACGCGGTAGTACCGCGCCAGGTGCGCGGTAGTACCGTGCGTTCTGGCCTGGCTCAGCAGCTTGCGCGGCAGTAGGAGCAGTTCTAATTTTTTACGTCCGCACCCCGCGCGGTAGTACCGCTCCTGGCTTGCAGTACTACCGTGTCGGATTTTTGCATAGACTCCAACTCAGCGGAAGTTGCCTCGGATGTATATTTATATGTCTGTGCCTTCCCAAAATCTGGAACATCCCTGCCTTGCGGTAGTACCGCAAGGGGGAGCGGTAGTACCGCAACAACGGTTCTACCAGCCTTTGCTTCAGTGCATTTGGGCTGTCCTGGTTTGTGCTGCTCGGGCGGTAGTACCGGGGGGCCCTGCGGTAGTATCGCGTGCCCGTGTGGTAGTACCGCATCCCCGGCGCGGTAGTACCTGATACGTCTCCAACGTATCTATAATTTTTGATTGCTCCATGCTATATTATCTACTATTTTGGACAATATTGGGCTTTACTATTCACTTTTATATTATTTTTGGGACTAACCTATTAACCGGAGGCCCAGCCCAGAATTGCTGTTTTTTCCCTATTTCAGAGTTTCGCAGAAAAGAATATCAAACGGAGTCCAAACGGAATGAAACCTTCGGGAACGTGATTTTTGGAACAAACAAGATCCAGGAGACTTGGAACCTACGTAAGAGAAGCTTCCAGGAGGCCACGAGGTAGGGGGGCGCTCCCACCCCCTAGGGCGCGCCCTCCACCCTTGTGGGCCCCACGATGCTCCACCGACGTACTTCTTCCTCCTATATATACCTACGTACCCCCAAAAGATCATATACGGAGCCCAAAACCTAATTCCACCGCCGCAACCTTCTGTACCCACGAGATCCCATCTTGGGGCCTGTTCCGGAGCTCCGCTAGAGGGGGCATCCATCACGGAGGGCTTCTACATCAACACCATAGCCTCTCCGATGAAGTGTGAGTAGTTTACCTCAGACCTTCGGGTCCATAGTTAGTAGCTAGATGGCTTCTTCTCTCTTTTTGGATCTCAACACAATGTTCTCCCCCTCTCTCGTGGAGATCTATTCGATGTAATCTTCTTTTTGCGGTGTGTTTGTTGAGAGCGATGAATTGTGGGTTTATGATCAAGATTATCTATGAACAATATTTGAATCTTCTCTGAATTCTTTTATGTATGATTGGTTATCTTTGCAAGTCTCTTCGAATTATCAGTTTGGTTTGGCCTACTAGATTGATCATTCTTGCAATGGGAGAAGTGCTTAGCTTTGGGTTCAATCTTGCGTTGTCCTTTCCCAGTGATATTAGGGGTAGCAAGGCACGTATTGTATTGTTGCCATCGAGGATAACAAGATGGGGTTTTTATCATATTGCATGAATTTATCCCTCTACATCATGTCATCTTGCTTAAGGCGTTACTCTGTTTTCATGAACTTAATACTCTAGATGCATGCTGGATAGCGGTCGATGAGTGGAGTAATAGTAGTAGATGCAGGCAGGAGTCGGTCTACTTGTCTCAGACGTGATGCCTATATACATGATCATACCTAGATATTCTCATAACTATGCTCAATTCTTTCAATTGCTCAACAGTAATTCGTTCACCCACCGTAAAATACTTATGCTCTTGAGAGAAGCCACTAGTGAAACCTATGGCCCCCGGGTCTATCTTCATCATATTAATCTTCCATAACTTAGTTATTTCCTTTGCTTTTTACTTTGATTTTATTTTACTTTGCATCTTTATCACAAAAATACCAAAAATATTATCCTATCATATCTATCAGATCTCACTCTCGTAAGTGACCGTGCAGGGATTGACAACCCCTTATCGCGTTGGTTGCGAGGAGTTATTTATTTTGTGCAAGTATGAGGGACTCGCGCGTAGCCTCCTACTGGATTGATACCTTGGTTCTCAAAAACTGAGGGAAAAACCAACGCAGTGCTCAAGAGGTAGCAAGAAGATTTCTGGCGCCGTTGCCGGGGAGTCTACGCAAAAGTCAACATACCAAGTACCTATCACAATCCCTTATCTCACGCATTACACTATTTGCCATTTGCCTCTCGTTTTCCTTTCCCCCACTTCACCCTCGCCGTTTTATTCGCCCTCTCTTTTTGGTTCGCCTCTTTTTTGCTTGCTTTTTGTTTGCTCGTGTGTTGGATTGCTTGTCACGATGGCTCAAGATAATACCAAATTATGTGACTTTACCAATACCAACAATAATGATTTCCTTAGCACTCCGATTGCTCCTCTTACCAATGCTGAATCTTGTGAAATCAATGCTGCTTTGTTGAATCTTGTCATGAAAGATCAATTCGCCGGCCTTCCTAGTGTAGATGCCGCTACTCATCTAAATAGCTTCGTTGATTTGTGTGATATGCAAAAGAAGAAAGATGTTGATAATGATATTGTTAAATTGAAGCTATTTCCTTTTTCCCTTAGAGATCATGCTAAAGCTTGGTTTTCGTCTTTGCCTAAAAATAGTATTGATTCTTGGAACAAGTGCAAAGATGCTTTTATCTCTAAGTATTTTCCTCCCGCTAAGATCATCTCTCTTAGAAACGATATTATGAATTTTAAGCAACTTGATCATGAACATGTTGCACAAGCTTGGGAGAGGATAAAATTAATGATACGTAATTGCCCTACTCATGGTTTGAATTTGTGGATGATTATATAACATTTTTATGCCGGATTGAATTTTGCTTCTAGAAATATTTTAGATTCGGTCGCGGGAGGCACTTTTATGGAAATCACTTTAGGATAAGCTACTAAACTCCTAGATAATTTAATTATTCTAAATGGCACACTGAAAGATCTACTAATAAAAAGTGCATGCGATAGAAGAAATTAATGTTTTGAGTGGAAAGATGGATGAACTTATGAAATTATTTGCTAGTAAGAGTGTTTCTTCTGATCCTAATGATATGCCTTTGTCCACTTTGATTGAGAATAATAATGAATCTATGGATGTGAATTTTGTTGGTAGGAATAATTTTGGTACAACGCGTATAGAGGAAACTTTAATCCTAGGCCTTATCCTAGTAATTCCTCTAATAATTATGGTAATTCCTACAACAATTCTTATGGAAATTTTAATAATATGCCCTCTGATTTTGAGACTAGTCTTAAAGAGTTTATGGATTCGCAAAAGAATTTCAATGCTTTGCTTGAAGAGAAATTGCTTAAAGTTGATGAATTGGCTAGGAACGTTGATAGAATTTCTCTTGATGTTGATTCTTTAAAGCTTAGATCTATTCATCCTAAGCATGATATCAATGAGTCTCTCAAAGCCATGAGAATTTCCATTGACGAGTGCGAAGAAAGAACCGCTAGGATGCGTGCTAAGAAAGATTGCTTTATGAAAGCGTGTTCTTCAAATTTCTATGAAAATAAATATGAAGATCCAAAAGTTATTGATGTGTCCCCTATTAAATCTTTGTTTTGCAATATGAATCTTGATAATGATGGGACTGAATATGATCCACCTTTACCTAGAAGGCGTTGAAAAAATTCAGAGTTTTTAGATCTTGATGCTAAAATTTATAAGAGTGGGATTGAAGAAACTAAAACCCTAGATGCTAATAAACCCACTATTTTGGATTTCAAGGAATTTAATTATGAAAATTGCTCCTTGATTGATTGTATTTCCTTGTTGCAATCCGTGCTAAATTCTCCTCGTGCTTATAGTCAAAATAAAGCGTTTACTAAACATATCGTTGATGCCTTGATGCAATCTTATGAAGAAAAGCTTGAGTTGGAAGTTTCTATCCCTAGAAAACTTTATGATGAGTGGGAACCAACTACTAAAATTAAGATGAAGGATCATGAGTTCTATGCTTTATGTGATTTGGGTGCTAGTGTTTCCACTATTCCCAAAACTTTGTGTGATTTGCTAGATTTCCGTGATTTTGATGATTGTTCTCTAAACTTGCACCTTGCGGATTACACTATTAGAAACCTATGGGAAGAATTAATGATGTTCTTATTGTTGCAAATAGGAATTATGTGCCCGTAGATTTTATCGTTCTTGATATAGATTGCAATCCTTCATGTCCTATTATTCTTGGTAGACCTTTCCTTAGAACGATTGGTGCAATTATTGATATGAAGGAAGGGAATATTAGATTCCAATTTCCATTAAAGAAAGGCATGGAACACTTCCCTAGGAAGAAAATAAAATTTCCATATGAATCTATCATGAGAGCCACTTATGGATTGCCTACCAAAGATGGCAATACCTAGATCTATCCTTGCTTTTATGCCTAGCTAGGGGCGTTAAACGATAGCGCTTGTTGGGAGGCAACCCAATTTTATTTTTAGTTTTTTGCTTTTTTCTTCTGTTTAGGAATAAATATTTGATCTAGCCTCTGGTTATATGTGTTTTTATGTTTTAATTAGTGTTTGTGCCGAGTTAAACCTATAGGATCTTCTTGGATGATAGTTATTTGATCTTGCAGAAATTTCTAGAAACTTTCTGTTCACAAAAATAATTGTTAAAGATCACCAGAACGTGATAAAATAGTGATTCCAATGGCTGCTGATCAATAAACAAATTGCCTAGGTCGTCCTATTTTGGCTGATTTTTTTGGTGTTCCAGAAGTTTGCGTTAGTTACAAATTAGTACAGACTGTTCTGTTTTTGACAGATTCTGTTTTTCGTGTGTTGTTTGCTTATTTTGATGAATCTACGGCTAGTAAAATAGTTTATTAACCATAGAGAAGTTGGAATACAGTAGGTCTGACACCAATATAAATAAAGAATGAGTTCATTACAGTAACTTGAAGTGGTTTTTTGTTTTCTTTCGCTAACGGAGCTCACGAGATTTTCTGTTCAGTTTTGTGTTGTGAAGTTTTCAAGTTTTGGGTGAAAGATTTTGATGGATTATGGAACAAGGAGTGGCAAGAGCCTAAGCTTGGGTATGCCCATGGCACCCACAAGATAATCTAAGGACACCAAAAAGCCAAAGCTTGGGGATGCCCCGGAAGGCATCCCCTCTTTCGTCTACTTCCATCGGTAACTTTACTTGGAGCTATATTTTTATTCACCACATGATATGTGTTTTGCTTGGAGCGTCTTGTATGATTTGAGTCTTTGATTTTTAGTTCACCACAATCATCATTGCTGTACACACCTTTTGAGCGAGCCATACATGATTTGGAATTTGTTAGAATACTCTATGTGCTTCACTTATATCTTTTGAGTTATATAGTTTTTCTCTAGTACTTCACTTATATCTTTTAGAGCACGGTGGTGGATTTGTTTTATAGAAACTATTGATCTCTCATGCCTCACTTAGATTATTTTGAGAGTCTTAAATAGCATGGTAATTTGCTTAAATAATCCTAATATGTTAGGTATTCAAAATTAGTAAAAACTTTCTTCTGAGTGTGTTGAATACTAAGAGAAGTTTGATGCTTGATGATTGTTTTGAGATATGGAGGTAATAATATCAAAGTCGTGCTAGTTGAGTAGTTGTGAATTTGAGAAATGCTTGTGTTGAAGTTTGCAAGTCCCGTAGCATGCACGTATGGTAAACGTTATGTAACAAATTTGAAACATGAGGTGTTCTTTGATTGTCCTCCTTATGTGTGGCGGTCGGGGACGAGAGATGGTCTTTTCCTAGCAATCTATCCCCCTAGGAGCATGCGCGTAATGCTTGGTTTTTGATGACTTGTAGATTTCTGCAATAAGTATGTGAGATCTTTATGACTAATGTTGAGTCCATGGATTATACGCACTCTCACCCTTCCATCATTGCTAGCCTCTGCGGTACCGTGCATTGCCCTTTCTCACATTGAGAGTTGGTGCAAACTTCGCCGGTGCATCCAAACCCTGTGATATGATACGCTCTTTCACACATAAACCTCCTTATATCTTCCTCAAAACAGCCACCATACCTACCTATTATGGCATTTCCATAGCCATTCCGAGATATATTGCCATGCAACTTTCCACCATTCCGTTTACCATGACACATTCATCATTGTCATATTGCTTAGCATGATCATGTAGTTGACATAGTATTTGTGGCAAAGCCACCGTTCATAATTCTTTCATACATGTCACTCTTGGTTCATTGCATATCCCGGTACACCGTCGGAGGCATTCATATAGAGTCATACTTTGTTCTAGTATCGAGTTGTAATCATTGAGTTGTAAATAAATAGAAGTGTGATGATCATCATTTTCTAGAGCATTGTCCCAAGTGAGGAATAAAAAGAAAGAGAGAAAGTCCATAAAAAAGGCCCAAAAAAAAGGGAGAAAAAAAGAGAGAAAAAGAGAGAAGGGACAATGCTACTATCCTTTGCCACACTTGTGGTTCAAAATAGCACCATAATCTTCATGATAGAGAGTCTCTTGTTTTCTCACTTTCATATAGTAGTGGGAATTTTTCATTATAGAACTTGGCTTGTATATTCCTACAATGGGCCTCCTCAAGTGCCCTAGGTCTTCGTGAGCAAGCAAGTTGGATGCACACCCACTTAGTTTCTTTTGTTGAGCTTTCATACATTTATAGCTCTAGTGCATCCGTTGCATGGCAATCCCTACTCCTTGCATTAACATCAATCGATGGGCATCTCCATAGCTCATTGATTAGCCTCATTGATGTGAGACTTTCTCCTTTTTTGTCTTCTCCACATAACCCCCATCATCATATTCTATTCCACCCATAGTGCTATGTCCATGGCTCGCGCTCATATATTGCGTGAAAGTTTATAGGTTTGAGATTACTAAAGTATGAAACAATAGCTTGGCTTGTCATCGGGGTTGTGCATGATGAGGGCATTCTTGTGTGACGAAAATGGAGCGTGACTAAACTATATGATTTTGTAGGGATGAACTTTCTTTGGCCATGTTATTTTGAGAGGACATAATTGCTTAGTTAGTATGCTTGAAGTATTATTGTTTTTATGTCAATATAAACTTTTATCTTGAATCTTTCGGATCTGAATATTCATACCACAATTAAGAAGAATTACATTGAAATTATGCCTAGTAGCACTCCGCATCAAAAATTATCTTTTTATCATTTACCTACTCGAGGACGAGCAGGAATTAAGCTTGGGGATGCTGGATACGTCTCCAACGTATCTATAATTTTTTATTGCTCCATGCTATATTATCTACTGTTTTGGACAATATTGGGCTTTATTATTCACTTTTATATTATTTTTGGGACTAACCTATTAACCGGAGGCCCAACCCAGAATTGTTGTTTTTTGCCTATTTCAGTGTTTCGCAGAAAAAGAATATCAAACGGAGTCCAAACGGAATGAAACCTTCGGGAACGTGATTTTTGGAACAAACAAGATCCAGGAGACTTGGACCATACGTAAGAGAAGCTTCCAGGAGGCCACGAGGTAGGGGGGCGCGCCCACCCCCAGGGGGCGCCCTGCACCCTCGTGGGCCCCACGATGCTCCACCGACGTACTTCTTCCTCCTATATATACCTACGTACCCCCAAACGATCAGATACGGAGCCAAAAACCTAATTCCACCACCGCACCCTTCTGTACCCACGAGATCCCATCTTGGGGCCTGTTCCGGAGCTCCGCCGGAGGGGGCATCCATCACGGAGGGCTTCTACATCAACACCATAGCCTCTCCGATGAAGTGTGAGTAGTTTACCTCAGACCTACGGGTCCATAGTTAGTAGCTAGATGGCTTCTTCTCTCTTTTTGGATCTCAATACAATGTTCTCCCCCTGTCTCGTGGAGATCTATTCGATGTAATCTTCTTTTTGCGGTGTGTTTGTTGAGACCGATGAATTGTGGGTTTATGATCAAGATTATCTATGAACAATATTTGAATCTTCTCTGAATTCTTTTATGTATGATTGGTTACCAAGGGCATCAATAGTGGAATCACGACATCTCGCATTGTGTGAGGGAGTGTGGACCTAGTGGCTTCTTGGGGAGCATTGTGCCTCCACACCGCTCCAACGGAGACGTACTTCCCCTCAAAAGGAAGGAACTTCGGTAACACATCCTCGTCTTCACCGGCTCCACTCTTGGTTATCTCGTGCCTTTACTTGTGCAAGCTTATTTGTGTTATATCCCTTGCTTGCTTGTGTGCTTGTTGTTGTTGCATCATATAAGTTGCCCACCTAGTTGCATGTCTAGACAACCTACTTTGATGCAAAGTTTAAATTGGTAAAGAATAGCTAAAATTTGTTAGTTGCCTAAACCCTAAACCCTCTAGTCAACTATATCGATCCTTTCAGAAGATATATAAAAACACATAGAATGATTTATAAAGATTCATATAAGAATACAAAATGGATTCGAATTTAGTTGCCAGGGTAAAAGTGGATGCTTATTGTCCAAAAATTCGAAAGAAGTGGCAAAATATGCACTCCCACGTTGGTTGCCAGAAACCAGTGTTTTTGAGAAGGAAATTAGTGTCTACCTCTTACACGGACAATCCTTCGGCCTGATTTCCACTGGTCTCAATAGGGGTAGGTTTGTAACTCCAATTAGACATGACACGACCGCCTCTGAGCCCATTCAGACACGGTGGGCACCAAACATGGGCGGCATTTGATTCAAGCTCGTCCGAAAGACCTCTATCTCTCCCTCCATTTCGCCATTCATAGACGGTGGGCGTCAAAACAAACTCGACTCAGACGAAATTGATGTAGGAAAATATTTTCACACACAACCGCCCTACTTGTCAGCCCCGTTCATACACCGTAGGAGCAAAACATGGGCGCCAAAACACCCTCTCCTCACCTGAAATCGCTCTGGGTAAATATTGGGGACATGCGAGATTATGACCCTATCCCAATCGACGAGATGTCCAAATTTTAAACAGGGGCTAAGTTTGTAATTTTCCCATATTTGAGACAGGCACATCCCAAAAACATGGTTCCCCGTAGCCTCTCCCTCCATTTTCCCATTCATACACCGTCCGCGCTAGAACACCATCCCCACACCAGCCTCCTCCGTCCGCCACCCCATCCATCGCCGCCATCCTCTACCCCATCCATCGCTGCTGTCCTCCACCATGCCGGAGTGCCAACTAAGACCGCGTCGTCCACTGCTACAGATGGACGTTTCTCATCCACGATGATGGACCAGGAGCCTTGCATCTCGTCCTCTCGCTTCATCGGCACCATCGTCCTCCTTGCCGGGGCTGCTCCCACGACCTTCTCATCCACCACAACGGGACTTATCCCCCGATGCACCCATCTACCTTCGCAGATCTGCTTCAACACCACCGATAGACATCGCACCCCCGATGCCTACATGGCGCCGCAAGAGAGGTGGTACTTCATACCTGCTCAACTTTTTTATCTCATCGAGAAAATAGATCGTAACTTGGTTACTGTACTTTCTTTTTAGCTGTTAGAATTTAGTTCTTAGTTCGAAGCAAACAATTGTTGCTAAATAGCATTTCTCCGGTTTGCAGCTTCAAATCTGCCATGGCACAGTCATACACTACAAAAAAATACACTTCCGTGATGATACGTGTTTGTCATAGTAGGTCACGTTTTCTGTCATGCATGTACATCCATGA
Organism: Aegilops tauschii subsp. strangulata; assembly: GCF_002575655.3. Classification (NCBI taxonomy): domain Eukaryota; kingdom Viridiplantae; phylum Streptophyta; class Magnoliopsida; order Poales; family Poaceae; genus Aegilops; species Aegilops tauschii. Next base: position 161,769,337 of record NC_053038.3, read on the forward strand.
CAAATTTATGACAGAATCAAGATAGTCATACCTGTGCTGTCGTAGAAGTGTTCCATGACATTACCAAAATTATCATCACAGAAGTGTCCACTTCCATGACGATAAATCGCGCATCACAGAAGTGCTTTCGTCAAGGGTAACCGACACGTGGCATCCACCGTAACGAAACGCCGTTAAGCTATCGGTTCTGGTTTTGGACCCGATAACCCATTAACAGACCTGACCAATGGGGATTTTCCACGTGTAAAATCATCATTGGCTTGAGGGAACACGTGTCGGCTCGCCGTTGGGACAGATGCCATCCACCCATTGGACCGAAAGCGCATATGATACGTCAACATGTGGCACGGCCCAACAGAGGCCCATTCCTGTGAAAAGGCCGGCCCGTTTGACTTGGTCAAAACGTGGCGGGCCAGCCCACGGCAAGCCTGTTAACGGCATGTTCGCATATAGCCCATTTACAGCCCGCTAACCCAGGGCCCGTTTACGACCTATCCGAATTAGGCCTAGTAGCGTCATCTGGGCTGTCCAATATAATTCCAGCCCGTTTTAACTTCTGGCCCATGTATGGCCCATGACGTCTTTCGGCCCATATGAGGCCCTTAGTAACCCTCTGCCCATTAAAGGCCATGGTAAAACTGGCCCATAATGAACAACGTATCACTTTATACCCATTAACGGCCCATTATACCATTGGGCCGTTTCCAGCCCATGTTATCTTTCGGCCTTCTCAGGGCCCATTTATTCTTGGGCTCATTTCCAGCATTCGTTTACTTTCGGCCCGTTACTGTCATTTTCTTCTTGTGGGCCAAATTCAGCCCGTGGTTACAGTCGGCCCGTTTGTGGCCCGTTAATACGTTGGGCCGTTCTCATAGCGTCATCAAATACGGCCGATTAATGACGGCCCGTTATGGTCGGCCCATGAACGGACGATTTCAACTCTAGCCCATTTACGGCCATAATGTGGTATATTATTGGCCCATGTTTGGCCACCCGATCACACGGCCCGTAGAAGGCCCATTGATGATACGGCCCGTAGAAGGCCCATTGTGTCTACGGCCCGTATAAGGCCCATTGTTTCTACACCCCGTAGAAGGCCCATTGTTTCTACGGCTCTTAGAAGGCCCATTGTTTCTACGGCCCATAGGAGGCCCATGTTAACTACAGTAAATATGTAGCCCATGCTTAATGTGGCCTAGTTTTAAAAAATAGGCTATTGCGGCCACTAGCAAACCGCGGAAAAAAGAACTACACTGAGTACAAGAAAACAAATAAACAAGAAAATAAGGAAATAAATATGTAAGCAACTTACGCTAGGCTATCACGGCTATTACACATATTACATCCACTGGGCATCAAAGTTCACCACCAGTGCAAATATAGGGAACAAAGCAGCATATAAACGACGCAGCAAAACAAGTCCAGAACTGAAACCACTTCAGAAGAGCTCAAGAAACAATATCCTGGGTACCCTTTATGCTGGCAAGATGCTTAGAAAGCTTATTAACTTTCTCTTGTTTGGCGCTTAAATCCTCCCGCACTTGCTGTTGCACCAGAAAGTATGCATCTGAATTCTGTAGGGACTTCCTCAGTCCTTCGGCTTCTTGTCGCATAACATCTGATCGATGTCTTTCAACTTGAAGTTGAGACTCAAGAAGCCGAACTGATTCAGGCAACGAGTTCGAAGAGCTGGTGCCAGCAGTAGTAGACAGTAACTCGAACACTACATCAAGACAGGACTTTGGGGTTGTCTCAGTGTCTTCAATATAGTTTTTATCAGCTTTCTTGGAGACCAATAGGGATGTCTCACTATCTTGAACCTTATCTGCATTACTTCCTATACTATTGCATAATTGTCGGATGTGGGGTTCCGGCAAACCCTTAAGGTTCGAACACTGGGGTGCGCGCGAAGTCTCTCCCTCCTACCGATCTACGCTCTAGCTCGCTAAGATCTCGCGGATGAACTCGACGAACTTGCAACACAGAAAGACACGGGGTTTATACTGGTTCGGGCCACCGTTGTGGTGTAATACCCTACTCCAGTGTGGTGGTGGTGGATTGCCTCTTGGGCTGATGATGAATAGTACAAGGGAAGAACAGCCTCCTGAGGTTGAGGTGTTCTTGTGCTTGTGTAGTTGAGGATGATCTGAACTAGTTCGGGATCAGTTGCCTCCTACTGTGGTGGCTAGTCCTATTTATAGAGGCCCTGGTCCTCTTCCCAAATATCGAGCGGGAAGGGAGCCAACAACGGCGGGCAAATTTGAAGGGGGACAACTAGTACGAGTTATCCTAACAAAAGCGGTCTTCGCCTGCGAAAAGCCCTGGGGTGACGCCGTCTTGGGCTCCACGATGACCTCCGCCTTGCCGTCCTCCTGGTCTTGGTCTTGTTGCACCAATATGGCAACCTTTGCCTGATGCCTCGGTACTCTTCGCCTGCGCTGGCCTCCTTAGCACCAAAGAGGAAATAAGGACGCTGCGCGCACAGGCGCCCGCCTGGCACAGTTCGTCATGGCTCACGTCACGAGGCCCTCATGACGTTTGCCTTGCCTTGATATCTCCGCTCCTCGTGAGCCTGCCGGGCTAGGCCACTCCAGAGGAGGTCTTGCGTCATCCGCCTCGCGAGGCTTGGACCCTCGCGAGGGTCTTGGGTGCCTTGTTGACGAAGATGGGCCATACGGCCTGCTGCTTGGCCACGCTGTGGGCCGCAGGCAGCCAAGTCTGGGGACCCCCCGTTCCCAGAACGCCGACAGTAGCCCCCGGGCCAAAGGTGCGCTCAGGCTTGGCTTCGCGGCGAAGCCAAGGGTCAAGTTCGGAGAACCGCGGGCCCCAAAAGCTTGCGGCCTCAGTCGACGTGGGCCTCTCCGCTTCCCCACGCTGCCTTTGAATCTGCCTGGCTATGCGGCCCCTGCGGCCTACATAGTTATTCCTCCTCCTCCTGTGCCTCGCTTCCCCAATTCCCCTGCTTCCTTGTGGCTCTGCTTCTCTTCTCCAATCTGACTTGCGCTCCGCCTGATCCCGAAACAAGCTGAGAAGGGGAAGAGTCCTCTATCTCTTCCAGCTGCGCCTCCCTCCTTTGCGCCGGCGCTCGGCCGGTCTCGGGTGCTCGACGACGAGGCCATGGACAAGGTGCGCCCGATGCTTGCTTCCAGCTTCAATGAGTGGGGGGAGACGGTGGCTTGGCCCGCGTCTCGCACTCGCATGGCTCAGACGGCCACCGAGGTCCCAATCTTCATAGATGCCCTCTGGGCTGGCCTGATTCCTCCCTTCTCCACCTTCTTCAATGCTGTGCTTGAGCATTATCAGATCCACATGCTGCATCTCAACCCTAAGTCTGTGACTCTTCTTGCTGTCTTCGCCTTCGTGTGGGAAGCCATGGTGGGCATCGCTCCTTCGGTGGCTCTCCTCCATGACTTCTTCTCATTGCATCTGGCTGACCCTCAGCAATGCTCGGGGTGCGTGAGCTTCAGCCCGTGGCTGCGATGGCGAACGAGGGGGTCGATTTCGAGCTTCCTCCATCCACGAGCGAATTCCGGATTCGATGGGTGTTCGTTGATGCCGGTGTGCTCAGTCCTCTGCTTCAGGCTCCGTCGGGGCCCGCTGTTCCTAACTCCGGCTGGAGCCATCAGCGGCTCGCGAGCCCCGGCCTTGCCCACGTCTGGCTCAGGTTGAGGTTGCTGAAGGATCGCGGCGTAACTACACCGATGGTGGTGAAGGAATTCGTCAAACGTCGGGTCGCTCCGCTTCAGCGCCATTCTCACCCAATGTGGACCTTGCTCAGCAGCCAGGACCACATGAGGTTTCAGGAGTCCAGGCTCCTCTTCGGGACACGGCGAACAGTGCTCAAGGTCGTGACGGCTGTCTTTCTACCGGCCGAACTGCCCGGGAAGAACTGCCTGCTGTACCGTTGCAAGAATAAGGATGAATTTGTAAAGGACATGCCTCTCTTCGATGAATGGGGGCCATGGCCGATCGGCCTGGACGGGCCTCGTGAGAACCCCGTCGTCGTGGTTCCCTTCCTTGCCCCTGATGCTGAGCTCGCCCCAAGTGATGATGCATGTGGGCGAGCTCAGGCGGAGGCCGGCGGCTCGAGTGCTGAGGAGCACGTGCCGAGTGGTGATCCTGGGGCATCGTCCTCAGGAGCCTGCCACTCCCCTCCTGAGGCGTCGATTGCTGAGGAGACGCTGCATGCGACTTCCGAGGCCACGGCTCTAGGAGCCTTGGGAGGTCGTGGTGAAACGGTGCCCGGCTGTTCGCCGCAACCGGGCGCCCCTGAAGATATTCTTCCAAGCTCTTCTTCGGCCCCGCTGCGCACCGGCCGTCACGTCCAGTGTTTCGGTCGTCTTTGTGTGGACTTCGAGGAGCTCCGCAAGAGGAAAGGATCTCCTAGAGGCAGCAACATCTTTGGACCGCTGAAGCGGAGGAAGTACATCGCCGTTGACGTGTAAGTATCGTACCGCTGTGGCTCTCTGTGTGCTGCTTTCTTCTTCTGACGCCAGTCTTTCAGGGCTCCTTCCACTGAGGCTGCTGAGTTTCCTGAGAAACGGCCTCCTTCTTCCTTAACTCTTCCGCCGGCCTCGAGCGCTCCGAGTCCGCTGGTTGCCCCTAGAGCAGGGTTGGTTGAAGGGGCACTCCTGCCTTCTTGGCGCGCTGAACCTGCGGCCTTGTCGCTCCTCCCCCTTGGTCTGGCGTGGAGCTTGGCAGGCGTGCCCAAGACTCCTCCGCTGGTCTTCGACGGCAACTTGTTGGCTTTGATCTTGGCACCTCTTCGAGCAGCGAGCCCCAGCCGGCTTGGGCTTCTCGCGACGACGGGCTGGTGTCGGGTGTAGCGCCAGCCCCCAGCCCCCTGCCGAGGGGTGGCGCACCGCTTGGCGCCCCGCCTGCAGCCCCCGAGGTGGAGGACGAAGAAGGCCGAGCGTTCGAGCTTGAGCGCGGGCGGAGCATGGTTTGCCATGAGCTCTTCCAGGAGGCGATGAATGCGATGAGCCGACTTGGTGAAGAGCTCGCGAGTGTCGATTCGCGTCATGAGGCTGAAGGTCTCTGGCTGGAAGAGGAGCGGCACAAGCTGAAGGTGGCCATCAACCTCGGTCGCTATCAGCGTGACCTTGAGAACGCGAAGGCTGAGGCCTCTCTCAAGGTTTCCCACGAAGCCCGCTCACGAGCCTTGGAAGAGGCTCGCGAGGCTGGTCACCACCGCGAGGCTGCGGAGAAGCGCGCGTGGGAGCTCCAGGCCTAGAGCGCGTCTCTTGAGCAGCAAGTGGAGGCGCGCAGGGCCGCTCTTGCGTAGCTGAGGGGGACACCCGCAGCGGAAGAGGAGGTCCGGAAGCGTGAGGAGGCGGGGGCCCTTGAGGCCAGGGAGCGTAGCCGCGAGCTCGAGCAACTAGAGACGAGGGAGCGTCAAGTTGCCCAAGCAGAAGATGCCATCGGGGCTCGCGAGGCTGGAGTTGAGGAGGAGGTGAACCGCCAGGTGGCCGAGGTTCGCGCGGACCTGGAGGGCAGGTACGACCTGAAGCTGAAGCTCGCGGGCGTGGAGGATGAGGGCAGGGCCGCTGCCCTCAGGCCCAGGTTGGACGAGGCTGAGAGGCGCGCGGAAGCCACGGCCGCCGCCCTGGTCACAGCGCAGTCGGACTTGGCCTCCGCCCGCGCCGAGCTGCGTTCCCGCCGGAGGCGGGTTGATGACGCAGAAGCCGTCGCGAGGCAGAACATGGAGGAGGTGCTCCAACGTCGAACGCTGGAGCGCGAGCATGCCCCTATGCTTCAGGATCTCCGGAACAGGGCCAATATCGCACTGGGCCACATCTGCGACGTGGAGGCGCCGACCCCTCACTCAAATGACTACGCCAGCCACCTCACCTTCTTCACCGAGGTGGTGACGCGCCTGGAGGCTCGATCTGCCAGAGCTCGCCAGCTTGTGGAGGAAAGGGGCGTGGCTTGCTTGAGCGCGCTTTCTCGCGTGTCTTTAGCCACCTCCTGAATGCCGACCCCAACTTTGACTTTGACACCGCCATTGCCCCCGTACCCACGGCTATCCGGGGTGACCTAGAGCGCTGGCTTGAGGACAATGTGGACGCATTGGTCAGGGCCTTCGCCTCGGAGGATGATGCGGTGGTGGTCGTCGCGGACGAAGGCGACGTGGTCGACGATGGCGACGGGGGCGTCGTCGATGGCGGCTATGATGCCGATGAAGACGACGTCGATGCGAGTGACGCGTCCGCAAGCGATGCAGCGAGCGACATTTCTGGCTAATCCCTTGTTCTCCTGTCATTTCTTCCTGCGCAAAAACTCGGGCGTGGCCCTTGGAAACTTGTAAGAGCGTTTTGAGAGGGGAGCCCCTCATGTAAGCAAATTGCGGCTTTTACTTCCCATGCGATATGAGCTTGTGTCCTTGTGAACTTGTGAATCCTGATGCGAGTTTTCTGCCTTGGTTTACCTTAGTCAGCGCCAGCTTTGGGCTGGGCTCTGATGTGTCGAGTTCTTGAGAACCTTGCGAAGCTCGTCGCCCCGTCGGATAGGGCCCCACGAGAGGTGAGCACCAGTTGTAGTGTTAGCGCATGCTTGGCGTGCGCCTGCTTCGCGCAGTCCCGCTCGCGAGGAGCTCGTGAGGGAAAGGCAACGGACATGAGTCCCAGACAAAACGAGATCCAGAAGGCAAGGAATTGCTCAAACGAGAAAAGGCTCCCCCCGTGCGCATCAATAAAACTCAGCTTCAACTCAAAATCCAAATCCAGAAGGCAAAGCTATAGAAAGAGAGGGATCCAAAGCAAAAGGCCGCTTCCGGCACCTAGTCTAGTCTTCTGGTCTTCAAGTCTTCTCACCAGCGCGGAGCTAAGTGCTGCCACTAGGCGTGGGAGGGAGCCCCAGGGCCTGAGGCCGGCACCCCTGAGACTCCGGGGCGTGTACGACCCCAACTCATTATTACGTGAGAGTGTCACAGGCGGCGAGCTTCACAGGCACTGGGCCTTCTTCACAGGTACCGGCCTTGCTTCATATCGCCAGACGAGGGCCCTGCCTTGCGCCACCCTCGACCTCCTCTGAGCGGACCGGTCACCAGACGACATAGAGGTGGGAAAGAGGACGCCAGCGGTTCCCTCCGCGACCACAGGTCCTCTGCCGGGGGATGGGTTGTCGAGGCCTCCCCGGCGGAGGGCCTACCTCCAGGTGTCGTCAGGCATCACGCGCCGCGGGGAGGGGCCTTGCTCCTGGCTCCCTCTCGGTGGCCCCAGCGTGTCTCCCTTGTTGGAACGGGTGCCACCGTGCCTGGGTCGTCGATCGATGCTGCAACCTGGTTCATCTATAGTCCATGGTTAGCATAAGTCTGTTCCTGAGAGACCAGCGGTACCCTGTAATTGCCGCTGCTGGCGCGATCATTGTGGTTCTCCGTTGGTTCTTGGAAGGCTTCGGCTCCTAGCGCCCCCTCTCCCCAATCTTCTCCAATGAATGAGCCGATCTCGTCCTCTGGTGCGTACCCTTGGTCCATCATGCAGCGCACGTATGCTTCCGGGGCCGTCACCCCGAACACCTCGCCGTGGTGCCCCACGCTCCATGTTGCTCCGCCCATGATGGCGTCATGGGGATGACAATACGGCATCCGGCCGGGACCATGGGGGGTGACGCTTGCGCTCGTGCTTGTCGAGGGCGGCATGGGGGAGTTGGAGCCCCCTACGCCGCCGGCCATGCTGATGTTGATGAAGCCCCCGGGCGTAGTTGATGGCGCGCGGATGTGGTGAGGTTCGCCGCGCGGCCCTGCAGTGGCCTGGGGGGGAGTCGATAGCAGAAGGGTGGTGCTCCTGACGCCGCTGCGTCCAGCAGCTCAGCAACACGCTCAAGCAGCGAGTCCCGGCCGCTCTCCATTAGCATGCATCGCAGTAGCTCCCTTGCCACCGTGAGTGCCGCCCGCATGTTTGCTTGCTCCCGCCGTGAGTGCGGCGCTGTTGCTGCGGCGTGACTCGCCGCTCTTCCCGTAGCTCGTACTTGCCGCGGGGTGAGTGTGGATGACGCCTGGCCGCGCTGTCCGCGCCCGGCGGAGCTTGGTGGCGCCCGTGCCGCTTGGAGTGCGGGGTCGAGACCTTCATGGGCAGGCGGCGCTATCCGGGACGGCCAGGCTGCCTAGCGGTCGGAGCCGACCCTTGGGTTGCCAGACATCGTAGCTGGTGAGCGTCGGAGAGCTGACTGGCGGAGAAGAAGCTCCGGCGCACCCCTACCTGGCGCGCCAAATGTCGGATGTGGGGTTCTGGCAAACCCTTAAGGTTCGAACAATGGGGTGCGCGCGAAGTCTCTCCCTCCTACCGATCTACGCTCTAGCTCGCTAAGATCTCGCGGATGAACTCGACGAACTTGCAACACAGAAAGACACGGGGTTTATACTGGTTCGGGCCACCATTGTGGTGTAATACCCTACTCTAGTGTGGTGGTGGTGGATTGCCTCTTGGGCTGATGATGAACAGTACCAGGGAAGAACAGCCTCCTGAGGTTGAGGTGTTCTTGTGCTTGTGTAGTTGAGGATGATCTGAACTAGTTCGGGATCAGTTGCCTCCTACTGTGGTGGCTAGTCCTATTTATAGAGGCCCTCGTCCTCTTCCCAAATATCAAGCGGGAAGGGAGCCAACAACGGCGGGCAAATTTGAAGGGGGACAGCTAGTACGAGCTATCCTGACAAAAGCAGTCTTCGCCTACGAAAATCCCTGGGATGACATCGTCTTGGGCTCCACGATGACCTCCGCCTTGCCGTCCTCCAGGTCTTGCTCTCGTTGCACCATTATGGCAACCTTTGCCTGATGCCTCGGTACTCTTCGCCTGCGCTAGCCTCCTTAGCACCAAAGAGGAAATAAGGATGCTGCGAGCACTGGCGCCCGCCTGGCACCCGCTCCTCGTGAGATTTGCCTTGCCTTGATATCTCCGCTCCTTCGTCATGGTTCATGTCACGGGAGCCTCGTGAGATTTGCCTTGCCTTGATATCTCCGCTCCTCGTGAGCCTGCCTGGCTAGGCCACTCTAGAGGAGGTCTTGCATCGTCCACCTCGCGAGGCTTGGACTCTCGCGAGGGTCTTGGGTGCCTTGTTGACGAAGATGGGCCGTACAGCCTGCTGCTTGGCCACGCTGTGGGCCGCAGGCAGGCAAGTCTGGGGACCCCCGTTCCCAGAACGCCGACAATAATGGGGTACTCTTCTCCAATATTTTATCCGCATTCTAAAAGAGAAACAAACAAACACATCACAGGTTTACAATGTAGTATATGAAACTCATTTTGGTAAACCAGTTCAGTAGTAAGGTGGATAGGATAACATCATGAAACAAACATATATCTATGTAGTATGGTCACCGTATGGTCTATATCATTCTAGTTTATGTTGCCAAATCAAGATAGATACAGTTCGAATCATATCTATTTAAGGCAAAGCAGCTTAGACGGAATATAAGTGTGGGAAACTACACAGCAATAACAACACTTGTAAGGTGCATGGCATGAGAATATAATTGTTTATTCAATTGAAACTGAAATCAACATAGAGCAATTTACAACAGCAAACACGTTAAAGAAACGGGTTTAAAAGATACCTGTTGCGCCATTGGAGTTTCAATTGCATCCTTCAAATTTGAAATTAGTTGGTATGAGTAAATACAGTGATGCAAGAGTAAACTAGTATGAACCATAGCTACGGAACCTGACCTGAGAACAATTCTCCTTCTGCTTTAAGCGTTGACTTGGGGTTCGGAGTGGTGGTCCTCGTGCTTTGGGCACTGCAGTTGCCTTACTAACTGCTTGTGTTTGGGTGCTCTGTGGTGGAGACGGTACTGTGTCAACGGGAACTGGGTTACTATCTGCTAGGGTTCGGGTTAGAAAGGGTGTATCTGGTTCTCTGTCCAACAGGGTAGGGGTACAATCTGCGTGAGTCTGGGTTATGTGTGGTGGGGCTGGTTCTTGTGCAAGTACAACCGTGGTTCTGTCACGACCGGTTTTCCAATAAAAATGTTTATTGAGAAACCGATCCCTTTTACGGACCAGTAGAGAAGAATCCTTCTCACTGGTAGACAATTTCTTGATCACAGAAGAAAAACCAGGAGTACTAAATATAATACAAGGTTGAGCGGAGACTACTCAACAATTTATTACAAGCACGCCGATATTACACATAAAGGCGGATATGGTGGCATAACTACTGACTCACAAATAAAACCGGTGGTGGATATGTCACAGTGAAGTGGGTGACATGACTCCTGAATCTAACAGCTCATCGAGCGTTGGAGTGAGGCTCGAAGATTCTTATTGTGGGTGGCGGAAGCATATATAACACAAGTGACCAAAATCCAGGATCGCACGGGACTGACTGGGACTCCTCTAGGCGTCGGACTCACTATCAAACTCTTCATCCATGAGATCGCCTTCGTCCACATCTGGCCAAATCAACAAGCCAGGTGAGTACTATGAAAGTACTCGCAAGACAGTTTGGACATAAGATATAACAAATGCAAACATGATGCATATGAACAGATTAATAATGCGCACTCAGGTAATAAAATAGCTATGCATGGGAAATAAAAAGGAAGTCGGGCGGTAGTCCTCCCGAAATCCCAATGCAATACTGAAGGCCAATCGAGTGTCTGAATGACTCCTTGAAAGGATACAAATAAATAACGATGCCGCAGTCGGGCGTCAAGGCGACACCACATAAAGAGCTTATAATGGAATATAAATGACAGTGCGTGCCACAGTCGGACGTCTGAGCGACATCACGTAAAGGGGTTATATCAAAAGTAAATAACGAGTGTGCCACAGTCGGACGTCTGAGCGACATCACATAAAGGACTTATATCAAAAGTAAATAACGGGCATGCCACAGTCGGACGTCTGAGCGACATCACATAAAGGGCTTATATCAAAAGTAAATAACGAGAGTGCCACAGTTGGACGTCTGAGCGACATCACATAAAGGGCTTATATTTCATGACTTGATATTTCAGTAGCTCATGAATTTAAATCATTTCAAGGAAATACTCAGGTATGAAATGATAAAAAGGTTAGTCCATCCACAGGAATAACGTTCAACCGGGTTTACCACTCAAGCTTGCTCACCGAGATTTCCACGGAGACTGACACAGGGACTGACATGGATATAGATATGCTGGCCACGGTCTTTGACCATGGACACGTTGACTTGGACGGATTTGACTCTGCAGAGCTTGTACTATTTAACCACAGCCAACGGATTTCAGTAGTCACAAGGGCCTAGTTCCGTTTATGGTGTTTTAGGAGAAACACGTCTAACCAGTACACACCCATTCAACATTCCGATGCCAGGAATCACCCTAGGCAGCATTCAAGAAAAACTTTGAGACGGGGAGGCTACAACCTCGCGTAGCATGGGATCAAATTTATACCGCGCGCTCTAAGGGGTGCCCCCCTCTAGGTCCCAACCGGAAACACCCATGCCCCCTGACCGGATGACTGGCTTTAATCCAGGGCCAGGGAACCCTCATCCCGGCCCCTCTATTTGGTGTGTACAAGGAAAGAGGTTAGCAACTTACTAAACCGTATTCTTTGCAGAAAACATGTGGCAGCATGAAAGGGGAAGAACGGTAACGTGGCTCAGTTCACGTTAACGTCGGAGTTTATCAGATGACGTAAGACTGGCATGCTACAACAATACCATCTTACTACCTTTCATGTCACCACATGATCAGGTCATCTCTCATCAAAGATCACAGTAACTTCGAAGCACACTGCTAGTTGCCTTGCATGCAACGTAATACTCACCGATGCTCATATGCTATGCACAAACCATTCAAGCAAACATGCAAAACACTCATCATATCAAAGGTTCAAACATGCTTGCCTGGTTCGGAGAAGTCGGAGTCTAGCTCGGCGAAGTTCGCGGCTCCATCACCTCCTCCGGAACCTACGGTATAACGAAACCGTATACTAACGTGAAAACCGTTGCGTGTATGAAAGTTGTTCCAAAAATTTTCCAAATAAATAATATAAAAAACTAGACAAAAATATAAGACTGACAGAAAAAGAATCAATCAAAAAGCATCTTCTGTTAAAAAGATATAAGGGTTTTAGTCCAAGGACTGATCTATGATGAAACAGAAGAGATCCAGGGGCTTGTTTGAGAAAACAGAAAACGGTTCGGTATGAAATACGCCAGCCCAGAGAGGAAACACGTTTTGCCCGAAGGCGCTTTCAAAAAACGGTTCGAAGGGGAAAAGAAGAGAGGCTGACGGGGGGTCCCACCCGTCAGGTTCAAATCTCAACAGAGCTCGCCGGCGCCCGAAGGCTGCGGTGGTCGCCGTCGTTGAACCATGGCGAGGCAGAGTGATCGGAGGGTACCTACGGGTTCAGGGTGTTCTTCCACGTCGGTGGGTGGTGGATTTGACCGTCGGAGAGCACCACGTCAACGGCGACACTATCTCCGGCGGACGGTGGTTCGGGCGAGGGTGGAGCTCTCCGGTGGGTGCTGCAAACTCCAAATTAACGCGCGGGTCAGAGATGTGGATGCCCTAGGAGGCTACTGACAAGAGTTGAGGGGTAGGGGTGCACGCACGAGAGTGAATCGCGCTAGATCCCGAAGCGGGTCGAGGCGGCCGGAGTTGGGGAAGAAGACTCCCTCGGGGGCTGCCCAGTGGCTTGGCGTGGTACTAGTGGTGTGTAGAGGTGGTGCGGGTTCGAGTTCGAGCTCGGGACCTCCTTTTATAGGCGATCCGAGGGGGTGGCCGTGAACGGGATAACGCCGGCGAGAAATTACGGCGAGGCAGAGGTTGGGCAGGGGGTTTAGGTGGCTAGGCATCATCGTGGTGGATCACTGGCACCGTTCCTCCGCAAAACCTCGGTCGGGCTTGGTGTAATACGCCGGTCCTCGACGGAACGGCCGTACGGGCACGGCGGCGGCAGGGAGCGCGCTCCGCACCTACGAGTTTACGACGACGGTCCTGCAGTGTGCACGGGTGAGTGGATGGCCACGCGGTGGCCTCTGGTGGCTTGGGCGGCGCTGGACGGCGCCGTCCAACACTGCGCCTCTCTGGCAGCCGCAAAGGGAGCTGCTGCCGTTGCTCATGGGGCGGCGCACCTCCACCAGCTCGTCACCGACACCCGCAAGCTTCCAGGCGATCGTGCGGCGCAGGGAGAAGAAGGAGGCACAGGGTGCAAGGAGACACTGCAGCTACTGGCGAGATCGAGGAGATGTTCTGAAGAAAACGACAGCGGCCTCTGAAACTATTTACTGAACTTTCTGAACTTGACAGTAACAGTGCCCTTCAGGTGTTCGATGAAATGATTTGGCATGAGGAAAAAAAATTTTGGAGCTGGGACTTGGTGAGGTGACCTCTCGATGCATCCAGAGGCTGCCTGAATTTTCTCAGATTTTTAGGAGGAGAAAACAAATGAATTTCATCAAATTTGACAAATATGGTCCAAACTTGCAGCAAGCACAATTTGAAATATTTGAACTGGAGACCAGTGGATCTTCATGGATCTTGGTTGAGGGCTCTAAGGACTAGCCAGGGAAAATGGTTTGGAGGCAAAACTCAAAGGAGAAATGGTAGTTCCTTTGTAAATCTCCAAGAGCCAAAGTAGAAGGCAGAAAATATTTTTGATAAGAAATAAATGGTAGAAAAATCATGGGGAAGTTCAACTTGCTGGATTTGAAGTATATCTTGACACAAAGATGGGGAATGGCTTTTCGGAGGGGATTTCCACTTAGGTCATGGCAAGAGGAGATTTTGAAAGGGGAAAAGATCACTCCAAATGCCATAGGGCTATTTAAAAAGATTTTCAAAAATTTTCCCAAATGAAAAACATTTGTGATGAGTCAACATAAGATGGAAAAACCTCCAAGGCCAAAGATCAAGTCTTGGGTGAATCCAAACAAAATACTTGTCATAAAAGAAATTTTTTGAGAGGGAGAGTTCTTTAGAAGAAAATTTTAAATAACCTCCCTCAAATCAAAATAAAAGTTTGAAAAAAACCAAATAATTTTTTTGGGTGTCACAACACCTACCCCCTTAGGAAAAATCTCGTCCCCGAGATTTCAGCTGATCCTTAAATAGATGTGGGTACTCCGCCTGAAGAAAATCCTCTCTTTCCCATGTTGCTTCATCCTCGGTGTGATTGCTCCACTGAACCTTGAAAAATTTAGTCGTTTTCTGGCGGGTTCTCCTTTCAGACTCTTCCAATATTTTTACTGGTCGCTCTCTATAGGTGAGGTCTGGTTGCACATCAATGCTCTCATGAGATACATGCTTTTCCGGGTTGCTCACACATTTCCTCAACTGTGAGACGTGGAACACGTCGTGGACGTCTGACAGCTCTTTGGGTAGGTCCAGCTGGTAGGCTACTGTGCCTCTTCGTGCAATTACACAGAAGGGTCCAATAAATCATGGGGCTAGCTTCCCCTTAATTTTGAACCGTTGCAGGCCCCTCATAGGAGACACTCGTAGGTATACGTAATCATCGGGTTCAAAGCTGACCTCACGATGTTTTCGATCGTAATAGCTCTTTTGTCGGCTTTGAGCTGTCTTGATTCTGTCCATGATCTGTTTAACTTTCTCCTCGGCTTCCTTGAGCATGTCTGGGCCGAAGATACGACTGTCACCCGTTTCTGACTAGTTTAATGGGGTACGACATCTCCGTCCGTACAATGCTTCAAAAGGTGCCATTTGTAAGCTTGCTTGGTAACTATTGTTGTATGCGAACTCGGCATACGGCAAACTTTCTTCCCAACTGGATCCATAGGTGAGCACACAGGCTCTCAGCATGTCCTCTAGGATTTGGTTCACGCGTTCAGTTTGTCCATCAGTCTGGGGGTGGTACGCTGTACTGAATGCTAGTTGACTGCCCAAAGCTTGTTGTAAGTGATCCCAAAATTTTGAGACAAATTGAGTGCCTCCGTCGGATATTATAGTCTTTGGGACTCCATGCAAACAAACTATACGGGAGAGATAAAGCTTAGCAAGCCTTTGAGTCGAGTAGGTCGTCTTCACGGGAATGAAATGTGCCACCTTGGTTAGCCTATCTGTGATAACCCATATGGCATCATTCCCGCGTTGTGATCAAGGTAGTCCGACGATAAAATCCATTCCAATTTCATCCCATTTCCACTCAGGTATCCTGTTTGGCTGTAGCAGTCCTGCTGGTTTTTGGTGCTCAGCTTTAATGCGCTGACACGAATCACAACAAGCAATGAATGTGGCTATATCCCTTTTCATACCATGCCACCAAAATCTTTCCTGAATGTCTTTGTACATTTTGGTTCCTCCAGGGTCTTTGGGACTCCATGCAAACAAACTATACGGGAGAGATAAAGCTTAGCAAGCCTTTGAGTGGAGTAGGTCGTCTTCACGGGATTGAATATGGAGCGGTGTGGCTTTCGGTTAGGATTCGCTGTTTGAGGTCCTCAACGTTTGGTACGCAAAGTCTGTCCCCGTACCATAATATTCCCTCATTGTCTGTGACGAACTCTGAAGCCTTGCCAAGGCTCATTTTTCTCTTTATACCTTCGATGCTGGGATGTCCATGCTGAGCCTTCTTAATTTGTTCCATTAGGGTGGGCTGTATCTCCAGGTGTGATACGTTGCCCTCAGAGACTATCACCATGTTGAGTTTAGCAAACTCCTGCTGAAACTCAGGCCTCAAGTTCGGTGGACTGTCGTTGCCCGAGCTGGGGTTCCGACTAAGAGCAGCTGCCACTACATTTGCTTTCCCTAGATGGTAGTGAATGCCGACATCATAGTCCTTGACCAATTCCAACCAACGTCGTAGTCGCAAATTTAGCTCTGGTTGTGTGAAAATATATTTAAGGCTCTTATGGTCCGTATATATTTCACAGCAATTTCCCAACAGAAAGTGCCTCCACTCTTTGAGTGCATGGATGACTGCTGCTAGCTCCAAGTCATGAGTAGGATAATTTTCCTCATGCTTCCGTAGTTGCCTGGAAGCATACGCGACAACTTTGCCGTCCTGCATCAATACGCACCCGAGGCCCTTCCGGGATGCGTCACAATACACTTCAAAACTCTTGTGTATGTTTGGCACAACCAAAACCGGTGCTGTTGTTAGTTTCTTCTTGAGCTCTTGGAAGCTTTTCTCGCACGCTTCAGTCCATACAAATTTCTTGTCTTTCTTGAGCAACTGTGTCATTGGTTTTGCCACAGTGGAGAATCCTTCAATAAACCTTCGGTAATATCCAGCCATTCCTAGAAAACTCCGTACATCTGTTACGCTGGCTGGTGGTTTCCAGTCAAGTATGGCTTTGACTTTTTCTGGGTCTACGGCCACGCCTTCTTGGGTCAATATTTGGCCTAGAAAATTTTGAGATGTCTCCTTAATTCTCCCAATACAATTGGTGTCTCCTTAATTCTCCCAATACAATTTTGAGATGTTCAACATGTTCTTCTGGTGTCCTTGAGTATACCAGAATATCATCAATGAACACCACGACAAATTTGTCCATAAATTTCATAAACACTTTGTTCATGAGGTGGACGAAATATGCGGGGGCGTTCGTCAGTCCAAATGGCATTACTGTGAACACATATAATCCGTATCTGGAGGTGAATGTTGTCTTAGGGATATCTTCTGTCCGTACTTTTAATTGATGATATCCCGATCTTAAATCAATTTTTGAGAACGCCTTGGCTTGTGCGAGCTGGTCAAACAAATCATTTATCCGTGGCATCGGATATTGGTTTTTGATGGTGACTATATTGAGAGCTCGATAGTCTATACACAATCTCAGTGTCCCATCCTTTTTCTTGGTGAATAATACTGGCGAACCCTAAGGTGAGGAGCTGGCTCAAATAAATCCTTTGTCCAGTAATTCCTTTATTTGCTTCTTCAATTCTACCAACTCTGAGGGTGCCATTCTATAAGGTTTCTTATAGATGGGGGGTGGTGCCAGGTGCTAGTTCAATGCTGAACTCTATCTCTCGGTCTAGTGGCATGCTTGGTAGTTCTTCAGGAAATACGTCGGGAAACTCGCACACCACTGGAACTTTTCTCAGTTCTGAAATGTCCACTTTGTTCAACTTTGGTTGCCGTGACCGTGGTCTCTCTTGAGCTGTAACTTTTATTGTCTTGCCGTGATGATGAGTGAGAATCACAGTCCGATTGAAACAGTCAATAAATCCCTCGTTGGTGGTTAACCAGTCCATTCCTAGGATAACATCCTGTCCTTTATTTTCCAACACGACGAGATTTGCCTGAAACTTTAGTCCTTCGAACACAATAATCACTCCTTGGCAGTAACTCTGAGTGATCTGCTTATTCCCGAGGGACTTGATGATCATAGATTTTTCCAAAGGAAGTATCGGAAAACCATGTTGTAAAACAAAACTCTTCGAAATGAACGAGTGAGAAGCTCCAGAATCAAACAAAACCGTGGCAGGTATTGTGTTGACAGGGAACGTACCGAGTACGATGTCTGGGGCATTTTGTGCTTCTTCCTTAGTCACATGGTTCAGGTGACCCTTCCTGTGATTGTTGTTGGGATTGAAATTGTTACGCTTGGGGGCTGGATTATTCCCACCATTGTTCGGCTTGGGGGCCGAGTTCCTTGGTTTTGGGCACTGTTTGGCATAGTGCCCTTCCTCTCCACAAGCATAGCAAGTGACCCCTGGGCGGTACGTGAAGTCCTTGTCCCTTGAATGAAACTGTCTGGTTGGCCTTAGAGCAGTAGTTGTGGATTTTCTTGCTTCATTCCTCTGAATATAAGTCTTGCTCCGGTTGTTGCAAGCAAGAGTCGTCTTGTCCCTTTTTCGCTTACGAATATCCTCCAGACTGCGGCGCTCATTCTCCAACGTAATGGCCTTGTCAACCAGAGTTTTGAAATCTGGGAAAGTGTGTACGACCAGTTGGCATTTTAGTGCTGGCGCCAGGCCGTCCAAATTTTTTTCCATCCTTTTGTTCTCAGTCATATGCTCATCGTAGGCATAACGAGATCACTGGGTAAACTGACTGTTGTATTCCGTCACTGTCATGCCTCTCTGCTTGAGGTCATTAAACTCCCTCTTCTTGATTTTTATAATGCTCCTGGGGATGTGCGCCCCACGAAAACCTTCCTTAAACTCTTCCCAGGTGATGTTATGTTCACTGGGATGCATGTGTAGGAAGTTTTCCCACCATGCTGCAGCTGCTCCAGTGAGGTAGTGAGGTGCATAAAGCACCTTCTCATGATCAGAACATTGCGCAATAATCAGCTTTCTTTCGATGTCTCGAAGCCAATCATCGGCTTCAAGCGGCCTATCAGTGTGAGCAAACGTTGGAGGGCGTGTCTTCTGTAGTTCAGACAACTTGGAGTGCGGTTGGTATGGCTCACGGTGATTTCCCATATTGATGACATGATTCATCATTTCTTGGTGTTGCTGTTGGCTTTGTTCGAAAAGGCGGCATACTTGAGATAAGGCGGCCTCGCTGTCCTGTTGACTAGACTGCCCCTGTGTGAAGTTGTTGCTTGTCTGTGTTCCATAAACTTCTTCTGGTGGATTTGGCATGGAACGAGTCCACGGACGAGACATTTTCCACTCTGGGGTATTATTTTGCAAAACTCATGAGAAGAACTGTGTGGCACAAGGAAAAGTTTGCAAAGGCAAAAATTTAAAAGACCTCAAGATTTTCCAAGAAAAATATTTGATTGCGCACGGAGAAGGACTGCTCAGTACAAATCTTACACGCGATACACAAACATACGATACATCACTCAGGATGTGCGTACACACTCCTGACATGTTATTTAGGCTAGCACACTCCTCCGGGATCCTACATGATGCGCACACAACTACTACAAACTTATGTACATATAAAACACATCATACATGCAGACACATCGCGCGGCTACTAGGCGCACTCAGTCGGAGATGGTGAAGATGTCCTTCCCCTGCCGAGGGTAAGACCCAGCGGTGCAGGAGACTCAACCTCCACCTCCTCCCTAATAGGCTCTAGGCGCGTAGCACTGCGCTGAGGAGATGGCGCGGGTGCGACAGGCGGTGGTGTGGGTGCGGCAGGCGGTGCAGCTCTGACTGGAGTAGGAGCAATGACCTGGTCGAACTCCTCAGTGGTAGGCAGACGGCGAGCGGTGGCCAAAATGGCAGGTGAATAGGATGCTGAGGACGAGACGAAAGTCAGTGGCGGTGCCATGTGGAGAAGCTCCCTCCTGTTGGCAGAACAGCCCCAAACTGAGTCCATGCGGGCAGCCACAAGATCGTCCACGAGGTTGTCGAAAGCTGCCTCCAGAGCTTTGAGATACTCAACAATCATGTCGATAGCTTCATCTCGCTCTCCCCTATGGCAGGCGAATGCATAGTGACAAGTATATGGCACATGGCATGGGAGGTAGCGGTAGCGACGAGTCTTCATCGAAGGAAGAATATCCCGAAGGCGAGCTATCGCCTCACGGGCGGCCATCTGCATGGCATGCCTCTACGTAGGCATGGCCCTTCCCACAAAACGGAAGTGGCGAGATGCAGAACGTCCTCCCTTGAATTGCACCACGGCCTGGTGCATAGACACGTCGTCGCTGAGCTTGTGCTGGTAAAGCATGAACTCCAGACGAGTCGCTGGCCCGATCGTGAGCTTGGTGATGGAGACGAGGAGTTTGACAAACCCCTCGGGCACATTAGTGAACACCCGAGTCTCGCAGTCGCTGCCAGCCATCTACAAAAGTAGGCAAAAATTCTGAGTAGTCAAATCATAAATTTATGATGACCAACAGAAAATAGCTACATTTGCAAAATGCTGAAAAAGCACTACAAACGCTAATAACCGATTAGCGATCGCACCTAGTGGCTTCCTATAGTCAGCCTGGCTCTGATACCAAGCTTGTCATGACCGGTTTTCCAATAAAAATGTTTATTGAGAAACCGATCCCTTTTACGGACCAGTAGAGAAGAATCCTTCTCACTGGTAGACAATTTCTTGATCACAGAAGAAAAACCAGGAGTACTAAATATAATACAAGGTTGAGCGGAGACTCCTCAACAATTTATTACAAGCACGCCGATATTACACATAAAGGCGGATATGGTGGCATAACTACTGACTCACAAATAAAAGCGGTGGTGGATATGTCACAGTGAAGTGGGTGACATGACTCCTGAATCTAACAGCTCATCGAGCGTCGGAGTGAGGCTCGAAGATTCTTATTGTGGGTGGCGGAAGCGTATATAACACAAGTGACCAAAATCCAGGATCGCACGGGACTGACTGGGACTCCTCTAGGCGTTGGACTCACTATCAAACTCTTCATCCATGAGATCGCCTTCGTCCACATCTGGCCAAATCAACAAGCCAGGTGAGTACTATGAAAGTACTCGCAAGACAGTTTGGACATAAGATATAACAAATGCAAACATGATGCATATGAACAGATTAATAATGCGCACTCAGATAATAAAATAGCTATGCATGGGAAATAAAAAGGAAGTCGGGCGGTAGTCCTCCCGAAATCCCAATGCAATACTGAAGGCCAATCGAGTGTCTGAATGACTCCTTGAAAGGATACAAATAAGTAATGATGCCGCAGTCGGGCGTCAACGCGACACCACATAAAGGGCTTATAATGGAATATAAATGACAGTGCGTGCCACAGTCGGACGTCTGAGCGACATCACGTAAAGGGCTTATATCAAAAGTAAATAACGAGCGTGCCACAGTCGGACGTCTGAGCGACATCACATGAAGGGCTTATATCAAAAGTAAATAACGGGCGTGCCACAGTCGGACGTCTGAGCGACATCACATAAAGGGCTTATATCAAAAGTAAATAACGAGAGTGCCACAGTCGGACGTCTAAGCGACATCACATAAAGGGCTTATATTTCATGACTTGATATTTCAGTAGCTCATGAATTTAAATCATTTCAAGGAAATACTCAGGTACGAAATGATAAAAAGGTTAGTCCATCCACAGGAATAACGTTCAACCGGGTTTACCACTCAAGCTTGCTCACCGAGATTTCCACGGAGACTGACACAGGGACTGACATGGATATAGATATGCTGGCCACGGTCTTTGACCATGGACACGTTGACTTGGAAGGATTTGACTCTGCAGAGCTTGTACTATTTAACCACAGCCAACGGATTTCAGTAGTCAGAAGGGACTAGTTCCGTTTACGGTGTTTTAGGAGAAACACGTCTAACCAGTACACACACATTCAACATTCCGATGCCAGGAATCACCCTAGGCAGCGTTCAAGAAAAACTTTGAGACGGGGAAGCTACAACCTCGCGTAGCATGGGATCAAATTTATACCGCGCGCTCTAAGGGGTGCCCCCCTCTCGGTCCCAACCGGAAACACCCATGCCCCTTGACCGGATGACTGGCTTTAATCCAGGGCCATGGAACCCTCATCCCGGCCCCTCTATTTGGTGTGTACAAGGAAAGAGGTTAGCAACTTACTAAACCGTATTCTTTGCAGAAAACATGTGGCAGCACGAAAGGGGAAGAACGGTAACGTGGCTCAGTCCACGTTAACGTCGGAGTTTATCGGATGACGTAAGACTGGCATGCTACAACAATACCATCTTACTACCTTCATGTCACCACATGATCAGGTCATCTCTCATCAAAGATCACAGTAACTTCGAAGCACACTGCTAGTTGCCTTGCATGCAACGTAATACTCACCGATGCTCATATGCTATGCACAAACCATTCAAGCAAACATGCAAAACACTCATCATATCAAAGGTTCAAACATGCTTGCCTGGTTCGGAGAAGTCGGAGTCTAGCTTGGCGAAGTTCGCGGCTCCGTCACCTCTTCCGGAACCTACGGTATAACGAAACCGTATACTAACGCGAAATCCGTTGCGTGTATGAAAGTTGTTCCAAATTTTTTCCAAATAAATACTATAAAAAACTAGACAAAAATATAAGACTGACAGAAAAAGAATCAATCAAAAAGCATCTTCTGTTAAAAAGATATAAGGGTTTTAGTCCAAGGACTGATCTGTGATGAAACATTATAGATCCAGGGGCTTGTTTGAGAAAACAGAAAACGGTTCGGTATGAAATACGCCAGCCCAGAGAGAAAACACGTTTTGCCCGAAGGCGCTTTCAGAAAACGGTTCGAAGGGGAAAAGAAGAGAGGCTGACGGGGGGTCCCACCCGTCAGGTTCAAATCTCAACAGAGCTTGCCGGTGCCCGAAGGCTGCGGTGGTCGCCGGCGTTGAACCACGGCGAGGCAGAGTGATCGGAGGGTACCTACGGGTTCAGGGTGTTCTTCCGCGTCGGTGGGTGGTGGACTTGACCGTCGGAGAGCACCACGTCGACGGCGACACTATATCCGGCGAACGGTGGTTCGGGCGAGGGTGGAGCTCTCCGGTGGGTGCTGCAAACTCCAAATTGACACGCGGGTCAGAGATGTGGATGCCCTAGGAGGCTACTGACAAGAGTTGAGGGGTAGGGGTGCACGCACGGGAGTGAATCACGCTGGATCCCGAAGCGGGTCGACGCGGCCGGAGTTGGGGAAGAAGACTCCCTCGGGGGCTGCCCAGTGGCTTGGCGTGGTACTAGTGGTGTGTAGAGGTGGTGCGGGTTCGAGTTCGAGCTCGAGACCTCCTTTTATAGGCGATCCGAGGGGGTGGCCGTGAACGGGATAACGCCGGCGAGAAATTACGGCGAGGTAGAGGTTGGGCAGGGGGTTTAGGTGGCTAGGCATCATCGTGGTGGATCACTGGCACCGTTCCTCCGCTAAACCTCGGTCGGGCTTGGTGTAATACGCCGGTCCTCGATGGAACGGCCGTACGGGCACGGCGGCGGCAGGGAGCGTGCTCCGCGCCTACGAGTTCACGACGACGGTCCTGCAGCGTGAGTGGATGGCCACACGGTGGCCTCTGGTGGCTTGGGCGGCGCTGGACGGCGCCGTCCAACGCTGCGCCTCTCTGGCAGCCGCAAGGGGCGCTGCTGCCGTCGCTCACAGGGTGGCGCACCTCCACCAGCTCGTCGCCGACGCCCACAAGCTTCTAGGCGATCGTGCGGCGCAGGGATAAAAAGGAGGCACAGGGCGCAAGGAGCCACTGCAGCTACTGGCGAGATCGAGGAGATGTTCTGAAGAAAACGACAGTAGCCTCTGAAACTGTTTACTGAACTTGATAGTAACAGTGCCCTTCAGGTGTTCGACGAAATGATTTGGCATGAGGAAAAAATTTTCTGGAGCTGGGACTTGGTGAGGTGACCTCTCGATGCATCCAGAGGCTGCCTGAATTTTCTCAGATTTTTAGGAGGAGAAAACAAATGAATTTCATCAAATTTGACAAATATGGTCCAAACTTGCAGCTAGCACAATTTGAAATATTTGAACTGGAGACCAGTGGATCTTCATGGATCTTGGTTGAGGGCTCTAAGGACTAGCCAGGGAAAATGGTTTGGAGGCAAAACTCAAAGGAGAAATGGTAGTTCCTTTGTAAATCTCCAAGAGCCAAAGTAGAAGGCAGAAAATATTTTTGATAAGAAATAAATGGAAGAAAAATCATGGGGAAGTTCAACTTGCTGGATTTGAAGTATATCTTGACACAAAGATGGGGAATGGCTTTTGGGAGGGGATTTCCAGTTAGGTCATGGCAAGAGGAGATTTTGAAAGGGGAAAAGATCACTCCAAATAGGGCTATTTAAAAAGATTTTCAAAAAATTTCCCAAATGAAAAACATTTGTGATGAGTCAACATAAGATGGAAAAACCTCCAAGGCCAAAGATCAAGTCTTGGGTGAATCCAAACAAAATACTTGTCATAAAAGAAATTTTTTGAGAGGGAGAGTTCTTTAGAAGAAAATTTTAAATAACCTCCCTCAAATCAAAATAAAAGTTTGAAAAAAACCAAATAATTTTTTTGGGTGTCACAGGTTCTATCTCCATCGAAAGGTAGCACGATCTTTTCTAAAGAACATGTTTTTACTCCCACAGATACTACCATCACCCCCTCCAATTGAAATGGCTCATAAACAAGAAAAGTAATTGAATGTACAGACATTGTAAGATAGACAGGTGCAATGGATAGTAGGGAAGAAAACAGGGCATGAAATAATTCACATTTATGTTGTCTAACCAAACAGAATATCAGGACATAATTTCACATATATGATGGCTAATGAAACAGGATAGCATGACACAATTTCACATGTATGATGGCTAACTAAACAGGATAGAATGAAATACTTCAAAATATGATGACTATGTAAACAAGATGACATGATATAACTATACGATGTGTCTATTAAAGTGGTTGGCATGCCATAGATCACAAACATGCCGTCGATGGAAACATGATGGCATGATATAATTCACGGATAGAATGACATAATTCAAAATATGATGACTATGTGAACAAGATGAGATGATATAACTATATTATGTCTTCAGAAAATGGGTTGGCATGCCATAATTCAGATACATGCTGTCTATGTAAACATCATGGCATGATATAATTCAAATATATGATTTATATACTAAGGAAGTGAGCAGAGGGCAATAGCAAATATGATGTGTCAACTAAGGAGATGGCATTCAATATCGTGTATATGATGTAAAAGTAAGCATTGCAATACAACATATGCATGATATGCGTAATATAACCCTGCCAAGTTTGAGCATACACCTCAGGGGGATAATAGGACTGGTCATCTGCCTCTGAATCCTCCTGTGAAGAGCTATCTGTAACCAGCAAGATATCTGCTTCACCACGTAGCATTGTCTGCTCTAAAGACCTTGTTTTCACTCCAGATTTCTCCATCACCAATTCAAATGGCTGATGCACGGGAAGAGCAGTTGAATATACAAACATTGTCGACAAAAGCAATGAGAAATACAAAAAAAGGACGGCATGATATAATTCACATATATGACGCTTGGCTAAACAGCATGGCATTGCATAATTCACATATATAATGCCTTGCAACAAGATAGCATTGCATAATTCACATATATAATGTCTTGCAACAAGATGGCATTGCATAATTCACATATATGGTAAATATACAGTAAACAGGTGGCATTCACACAAAGCATGTCTAAACTAAGCAAATGACATAGCAATGCAGGATACCATACTCACGATATGAGCATATTAACCCTGCCAAGTTAGAGCATGCACCTCGGGGGGAAATAGGACTGGTCATCTGTCTCTGAATCCTCCTGTGAGGAGCTATCTGTAACCACCAAGACATGCGCTTCGTCAGATAGCATTGTCTGCTCTGAAGACCTTGTTTCCACTCCAGATTTTTCCATGACCGTGCCGAATGGCTGATGCATAGGAAGAGTAATTGAATGTACTAAAATTGTTGACAACTTTAACACGTAATAAAAAAATGATGTCATGATATAATTCACATATAAGATGACTGGCTAACCAGGGTGGCATTGCAAAATTCACATATATGATGCCTGGCTAAACAAGATGGCATTGCATGATTCACATATACGATAAAGAAACTAAACAAATGGCATTGACACAAAGCATGTCTAAACTGAGCAGATGACATCTTTAATGTATACAGTAAGCAATGCAAGGCACCATATGCATGACATTACCAACATCAGCATGCCAAGTTATAGCGAAGACCTCATGGGGTAAATAGGAGTGGTCTTCTGCTTTTGAATCCCACTCAGAACAGTTATCTTCCTCTTGATTATGATCCGAAATGGGTGGAGGGGGGGCTGCCTTTGCGCCCACCATGGAGCGACGTCTGCATGAAATTTTATTGCCACGCAAGGCTCGTCTCTTTTGCTCTACATGTTCAGTTCCATTGTGTACAATAACTGACATGCATAGGAATAAAACATAGTGAGATTATGTAAGGAGTGCATGCACAAATCCAGAGTGATGCTAGCAAACTGTGGATAGACCCAAAACAAATGATAGCAGGTAGCTTTAGTTAAAAAATAAAGATAATGGCTCCTTTAATGTTTGTTTGCACCCAAGACGAAACTCATGCTAGACACCCGAGATTAACCAGATAGTAGACAAATAGTACTGATTGCTACCCCAATATGTACCCCACAACCATTTTAAAACTCATGTTTCAACATAAGTTTGGACCTGAGTCAGAGTCTAATAGGTGAATACGACGATAAAGTAGCATGTCATCATATTAAGCGATGCATAACATAAGCAGACACAGAAGAGTGCGACCTCTCTTGCGGACCCGTGTAGTCCTCAAGGTCATCTGCTCAGTTGATGATGGTAATGCAGTTGTTGTGGCTGCCGGCGGCGGGGAAGAAGATCTGAGGTGGTGAAAGACAGTCTGGAAAGTGGAACCCTTGTGTGGTGAACCCTTCCATCGTTGGAGTAGCTGAGCTGGGGTGGAACACAGCACCGCAAGAGCAGGACAGACCACACAAGGTTTTCTTTGACACATATCTGTAATAGAAGTAATTGTGTAAGGGCTTGTTTGAATTTGAGGATTCTAACAATGCAGGGATAGGAAATAGACAGGAATATGATAGGAATGCACGTGCAAAATAGAGAATTTAAAAACACAGGATTTCTGTCAATCTGGGTGTTTGGTTCACAAGAATTGGAAGATCACAGGATGCAAAGAAGCATGATGAGATTAAGTCAAACCACAAGAAGTGTACAACCTCTTTGGTGAAGCCATGTCGATCTCAGCATGATTGGGTTGGCCGGTGAGGATGCCCCAGCTGACTTGGCTATCGGAGGAGGGGAAGAAGATCTTAGGCGTCTGGAGATGGAGCCCGAGGTACTGCTCTGCTGTGACGGAGGGTTTCGTCATTGGAGCAGCTCCGATGAGTTGTACGACGCCGAGGCTAAAGTAGGACAAGAGAGACAACGTTAACCTGAGTGGAATTCTAATAGCATCTCCAATAGATGACGTAAAATACATAACCACAAAGTGCTAGATGTATACATGATCCGCTCATCTCTGAACTTAACAGCCAAAACTGAATTTAACTATTGAAACTGAACTTAACTGTCGAAACTGAATTTTGCTATCGAAACTGAATTTTACTGTCGAAACTGAACGCACTAGAGGTGAGGCTACAAGTCAGTTGATTGACTTTTTCATCTCTGGCCAGTCGATTTTGCAGCTGTTGAATACGAAATCAAGGGCCTGCAGTTCATCTTCAACCTCCACCCCCCTGAGCCGCCAGCCACCACCGGCCAAACAGCCGCCCCCCGCCGCCCGCGGCCGGTGGTGCGCCGCCCCGCCTGGCCCGAAAACACTCCCCACCGCCAGTCCGCCTCCGCCCCGGCCATCCCTGTAGCCCCCACCCCGTGCCGAGCTTTTTCTCCGGCGATCCCCACGCCACCGCCCGGCCACCACCGCCCCCACCCTGAACCCTAAGATAGCTAGTGGGGTACCTCTCTGGCGAGCCCCCTCCCCGCTGCGGTTGGTTCTTTCTTAACTCCGGCGAGCCTCCCCACCCCCTGAAAATCGACTGACCCAAAAGTCGATTCAGTCGACTGAAGTGTAGCTAAATCAGAGCAGCATCGCAAGCAAGAGCAAGAACGAGAGCAGTAGCGCGAGCAAGAGCAAGAGCGAGAGCAGCAGCGCGAGCAGGAGCAAGAGCAAGAGCAGACCAGGTAGGGGACCGAGAGCCAGAGCACAGCAGCAGTGCGAGCGAGAGCTAAAGAAGCGGCAGCTCCTACTGATGTGGACGTCGCCGCCGAGGGAGCGACGCCATGAAGGAAGTGGCCGGCGACGCCGCCTTGGATGGAGGCGCGCCGTGTCTGCTCGATACGGAGCGCTGGCAGCACCGTGAGATCGAATTAAGAAGAAAATGCGGCGATTAGTGTACAACCTCTTTGGTGGCGCCGATTAGGCCGCAGCTTCATCCAAGGAAACGGTGATGATGATGCTCTTCTGGTGGTGCAGGTGAAGACGGCGGTGTGGGAATGGAGGTGGCGCGATAGACGAGGGGAACGTCGGGGCAGCTCCTTGGAGGTGGAGGACGGGGTGGCTGATCCGGCCGGACGACCAGATCGACGACGGATCCTCATCTGGTATGGTGGATGAGGGACGTTGAGGTGTTGTTGTGGACGATGTCGTCGGGGAAGAGGCTCCGGCGGTGTGGCGGACGGACGAGGGTGTGG
The DNA here is from genome assembly GCF_002575655.3 of Aegilops tauschii subsp. strangulata. Taxonomy (NCBI): domain Eukaryota; kingdom Viridiplantae; phylum Streptophyta; class Magnoliopsida; order Poales; family Poaceae; genus Aegilops; species Aegilops tauschii. The sequence goes on from NC_053038.3 coordinate 161,797,371, forward strand.
GGCTTCACGGGTTTTGCCGGCCTCGTTGTACGAATGGGTGGGCGGATGGGATAGGAGTGGGGAACCATGGCTTAGGGACGCGCTTGTCCGAAATGTGGGGTAAGTTATGAAAGTACCCCCACCGATTTGAGGCGGTTCTTTCGGTTCAGGGGTATCACGGGCATTTCGCGTGTCGGGATTTCACAGGAGGTGGGATTTTTCGCGCGCGTTGTAATTTTGGAATAGCAAGGCGCGGGTTGAGATGGAGGGAGTTATCGGAGCACAACGAGACAAAGATATATCTTAAATATTTCGGGCTAACAAGGCGCGGGTTGAAGAGGCGGGAGTTTCGCAGCATGATAGACAGAGATGCTAGCTTGAAATTTCGGCATAACAAGGCGTGGCTTGAAATTTTGGGAGAACAAGCTTAACTTGTACCAAAAAAAGACAATTTAGACTAGTATCATATACTACGTACAATGTGTTTAACACGCACAACACACACATAGACACAATTTAGACTAGTAAGGTACACGTGCATTGCACGCATGAGATGTGGCAACCAAATTATGAATAAATGCATGTAAGCTTTGAGTCAAATAGGCATGATGTAGATGTTCATTTAATTCTTATAGTTCATTTCATTCAAAATCATCTAGTTTTTATAAGAAAGCTAATCTATTTTAAGATTCATGGAATTGTGCGTTGTAAGCATAAAGTAAAAACAAATCATGTAGAAAAACATTTGGGCAATTCTGATACGGAAAATTCTAGAACAAAGAAGAAGTTCTTGTGTTTTGAGGTTTGTGCATTATTCTTAAGTTCAACCATAGAGTCTTCTAGATTGTACATGTGACAAGATCTGGTGGAATCTAGATGATATCCAACGGCCAGTAGTGCTCAAATTTTCCAGCTCCGCACCATCGGATTGGCCTCATCCAATGACCATCTTTCAAAGTTAAAGTTATCTGCACACTATATAAAAATATAAAATATAATATATATAGGGGCATAGATATAGATATGTGATGTGAAAGCTACCCATCATATCCAATTAGAATAGTGTGTCCATGCACGGATGCAATGTGGCCAAACGATGTTCGCCATCGGTATCTCAAATTCAAACCAATCTGACCTTGTTCAATGTGTATACATTGCAACATGCTCGTTTCCAAACCACATCGCGCAGATCTCCGTTATATTCATGCATGCATGGGTTTCAAACATCATGATCTCTTATTCAAATTATTGAATTCAACTTTACATTGATTATGACCTCACCTAGTCTTTTACATCCACACATTGGTCTTCTCTTTATAATTGTACCACTAACTTTCTCTCGTGCATGAATGCACACACACTACCAGTCGGCATTATCCATCGCACACATGCAATCTTTTTCTTCAGGTCGGTCTCCCATGAAGGCACACACACACGCCCACACATCCCCCTCTCCATCATATCGGGCATTCTTTATCTCTCACGTGCATGCACAACGATCGATGTTCCTCTATGTGTGTGTATATAGCTAGGTCTTTCATAGTTTTCCACATAAACCGATCAATCTATGTATCTAGTGAGGTCTCACCCTCTTTTCCACGTCCACATCGATCAATCTATACCTCTCTATATAGGATAACATATATAGCTAATACACCCACATTAATTATATATCCAACGCCCCCCTCTCATCATCCATGCCTTCCGCTTCATCTCTCAGACGCGCGCACAATGACGAAGATAGGGGCAGCAAGGGCCCTGCCCCCTAACATCACTATATATCGAGGCTAATATGAATGTGATCATTAGACAATTGCTGGTAAAAATGGTTTAAGTTGATGAATTGGCCCTCCTCGTAAAGGATTAGCAATGCTTGGCCCCCTAGCTCATGGGACATTTTTCATCGCTCCGCCACTGCGCAACAGCATACGTTCTCGCCCCCTCTCTCTAAATATCGATCTCGAAGTTGTGCACTCCTTCATAGTCTCCCTCCACTCGGCCCCTCGCACCATCTTCTAGCCCCCCACCGAATTTTGCCACATGTACAATCTAGCAGACTCCATGGTTGAACTTAAGCATAATGCACAAATCTCAAAACAACAGTGGTTCTCCTTTGTTCTAGAATCTTCCATATCATAACTACCCAAACTTTTTTTCTAGTTGAATTGCCATTATTTGTTTTTACTTTATGCTTTACAACGCACAATTCCATGAGTCATAAAAGAAGATTAAGGGCTTCTTTGATTCAAAGGATCCTCGAAGGAAATTTGCAGGATTCTAATCCTTAGAAATTTTTCCTATCTTGGTTGTTTGATTCGTAGGATTGTAAACCATAGGAATTTTTCCATATGATTCATTTGCACTAGATTTCATAGGAAACATCCCATCCACTCAAACCTCTTTGAAAGAATTCTGCGTTTTTTCTATGTACAATCAAACACTCATACCATCCTATAGGATTCAAGACGACATTCCACTCTAATCCCATGTTCTTCCTATTCCCGCGTTTTGGAAATCCTACGAATCAAAGAGGTCCTAGGTTTTTTATAAAAACTAATTGATTTTGAATGAGATGAACTATAAGAATTAAACGAAGGTCTACATCAGGCATATATGACTCAGAGCTTACATGCTACAGTGTGTTATTTATTCGTAATTTGGTTGCAAAATCTGACGCGTGCAATGCATGTGTACCTTACTAGTACTTCGAGTATGTGCAAAACACAATGCCACGCTACACAGTGTCTCTCTTACAGTTCATGAAGCCACGTGGCACATGTGGAGGCGTTGTCCCGACATCCTTGTGTGGATTGATCACAGTGACGTGCTGCTGGTTCCAGAAGAATGTACTCGTCCTCCCTGAGCCGCACTGTCGGTACCTGCACGAAGCGAAGATGTGCACGCACGCCACGCACGCAGTCATTCCCTCGCACGTGCACGCGGGTACACGGGCGGACGCAATTTTGTACCAAGATCCACCCCATGTGATAATTTCACTACTAGAAAAACGGCTGTAGCTAATATGGACATTAATGGCGCACCATGTATGTGGTGCGCCACTGCTATATAGCAGTGGCGCACCAGATACATGTACGCCATTATTGACATATGACTAATGGCGCACCTGGTGTGTGGTGTGCCATTACTAGTTTTGAAAAAAAATTGTTAGCAGTGGCGCACCAGGGTATAGTGCGCCATTACTAGTTGACATAGTAATGGTGCACCTGTACAAAGTGCGCCATTACTATGTGTATGACTGGGTCAAACCTTGGTCAAACTTAGTAATGGCGCACTTTGCATAGGTGCGCCATTACTATGTCAAACTTAGTAATGGCGCACCTACACAAAGTGCGCCATTACTAACATTGACCAAGGTTTGACCAAGTAATACACATAGTAATGGCGCACTTTGTGAAGGTGCGCCATTACTATGTCAACTAGTAATGGCGCACTATCCCCTGGTGCGCCACTGCTAACCAAATGCACCCCCCCCCCCCCCCCCCCCGTGGACCGCCTTTTCAGTTTTAAAAAAATAAAAGAAAATTATGGAAATGTCAAAAAAATAAAAGAAAATAAGTTTCCCACGTGATATGTGGTCTAGTTGTTGGAAAAATTTACAAATATGAATTTCGACTTTATTTGCAAAATCTCTCTGGAATTTAGTAAAATGGGCATAACTTTTCAATACGAACTCGGATTTAAAAGTTTTTTATATGAAAAATCATCTACTCGAAAAGTTACATCCGAATTCAAATGGGGGAACCCCGTTGAAGATATTTAGAATCCCCAAAAACTAACAGAATAAAAGATATGGGGCTTTTAAGATCTAGAGGGGGCAAAATGGAAAAAATTCAAACTTAGTAATGGCGCACCATTTGCTAGGTGCGCCACTAGTAACAGAAAAAAATTGGTTTTGATTTTTTTGTGGAAAAAATGTTCAAAATATGATACGTAATATGACCGAGAAGTTTGAAATATTTTTTCAAAATTTCATCACACTCATGAACATGAACAAAGTCATAGACATCAACAAGGTTTAATAGGATTGATATGATAGATATGTCAACAAGTGCCTGTTAAGTGAGCTGGTGCTGGGGTTGGATAGAACTGAGAAGTTAAGCGTGCTCGGGCTGGAGTAGTGTGAGGATCGGTGACCTTCTGGGAAGTTTGACCATGGAGTGCGATTTGACTTGAGATTCAGCATATTGACCCGAGATTAAGCCATAGTGACCCGAGATTAAGAAAAAAAACGAAAAAAAATTGAAACAAAATTTTTGAAAAAAAATTGAACAAAAATTGTTAGTAATGGCGCACTTCTATGTGGTGCGCCATTACTAAGTCAGATAGTAATGGCGCACTTCTAGGCATAGTAATGGCGCACTATAGGTGCACCATTACTATCTGTGATAGTAATGGCGCACATTTGGTGTGCCATTACTATTTGTTACTAGTGGCGTGGTAATAGTGGCGCACCTATAGTGCGCCATTAATGGCAAAAATAGGTGCGCCACTAATAGGCCTTTTTCTAGTAGTGTTTGACGCGTGTAAAGTCCTCCACTTCATTGATGGTCAATTAATACAGCGCATGCAAATTGAGTGGACGTGAGGGCGGAAGAAAGACATTACTACTCCACTGCGCGCATGCGAGTAGTTAAATCATGGGTTGCTAGTAGTACTTCCATTGGTCTCCTTCGTATTTTGTGCCGATTTTTGACCCTAACATAATATTTACGTATCTGAGCAATGTAGTCTACCTGAAATTTATGTTCCACTAAACTCATCGGGAGCCGTTTCGGAAATCGAAACCAAAAAACATCAATTAATATTTATCTTGTTCCCATCACATTCGAAAGTACTAGTGCTACAATTAAGTGCAAGCCTGCTCACACCTACCAGTACATACCAAACCTGAACGTGTTCCGACTATGCAGGTTTTAGTACTAGTGCTAGTACTTAGGTTATAAAAAGGGGAACTACCTAACCGAAAATTACTCTACCTTCCTCCTCATAAGTCCTCCTTCTTCGTCCGTCCTTGCCATGGCCGGTGTGCAGAGCTCTAGGTCGAGAACTACTCGTAACAAGGGAGCGGCAACCAAGGCTGTGGAAAAAAAGAGAGGGCTCGCCGCCATGCAGAGACCTCGAAAGATCTCTCACGGGCTGGCGATGGCTCCCAGGGGCGCCCTAGACGCGGAGGCGAACATGCCGAGCTAGCGGCGCTGGAGTCGTTATCCCTCGACAGAATGCCCGATCAGCTCAATAATCACCTCAATAAGCAGAAGGAGTTCATCCACAGCTTGGTGGAGCTGCTGAAGGAGAGCCTCGATGACATGCCCACTGAGCTCAGTGAGCAGGGGGAGTTGACCATCGGCTTGGCGATGCTGCTGAAGAAGAGCATTGCCTCGGAGAAGAAGGCGACCGGCAAAATCCTGCAACTTCAGGAGGACAAGGCGAAGCTCTGCCATGAGCTTGACCTGCTGAAGGAGGAGAACGCCGGCTGGAAGAAGCTGCATGAGAATAGTAGTTCCTTGATGAAGATATTGCAGGACCTTGTCATGGAACAGAAGGAGGAGTTGGCGAAGCTCCGCATCGAGCACCCGGCTGCTGGCAAGGTACGTAATGCGGCCGTGGAACATATGATGAAGGCTCGCGTCGAGAAATCCCGCGTCATGGACACAATGATGAAGATGGCGGAGGAGACGCGCAAGGAGATGGAGGTCGTGGAGGCGATGAAGAAGCAGTTACGACTCCGCGGCCAGCAACCCTTCATGTAGTGAGAGCAGCGCCCCAGACTTGTGTGTGCGTCTTCCTTCTTTTTTTGGGGTGATAATCCTCCTTCTTCTTTTACTCCTGTGTTTCTTATTTTGCTTCGGGTGTTTCGCCGCACGTGTCATCTTCTCTGCGAGGCATGAATAGAACAATGCTAAAAATGAGATGACTAGCAAATTAGATCATTCTTTATCGCCAATAGAACAATGCCACTTCCTAGTAATATATAATAAGAGTAGAGAGTAGAGGATATGGCACTGGGCTGCCGTGTTTCGTGCTCCTCCGTCGTACTCCAGTGGAAAACTTGAGTATACCGCACGGTTCTTTGCTCCATCTCAGGTCGTCGGCACATTTATACGAGCAGTCAAATCACAAGGCCCCGCCTTCAAGCAGAATGAGCCGTCAAATCACAAAGGCCCTCACCTCTCATGAAAAGGAGCAAGCTAGACTGCCCTGCCCTCTAGCCTTTTAAAAAATGTATACATTTGTACAGTAGTAGTATTGATGGATTGCCCCATGGAGCAAAACTATGCATATACTATATGACACTACCCACTATCAAGGTACTAGTAACATAGACTAGTAACTGGTCTATGTTACTCTCCACTATGACTAGCCAAAGTCGAGGCGCGGATACCAACGAGGGTCTGGTTGTGTCTTTACTTGGATAACTCACCCGACTGCATGCGCACCAGGCAGACGAAGCTCGTGTTGTGTTGGTTCCGTGTGCGGCCCGCACATTAACCAAAACCTCGTGCCTCCATCTTAGCCTCCGCGTTTAAAACATCTCAATCTCAAGGCCAAGGAGCAACGTGAAACCTATAATAGAGCCAATCGGATGGTTGAGAACACTGCAATTCGTAGCTACAAATGCGTGTGTAAAAGAGGACGAGTGCGTGCATGCACCTCTTCTTAGAGTACAACTGTATGTGGGTGGCATCAACCTAGGGAGCAGTGATGGTGCATGCGAGAAGTCCCGAGAGATAGGTGTAATGCGCCTGAAAAATAGAGTAGTCTATAGCTTGCCACGAGGCTATTCCTATCGAACGCCAAGCGTAAGATATGTATCCGACGGTGCCAGATTTTGCATGTACACAGCGGTAGAAAAAGAACTAGTACCATGGCATATGCTACACCATGGCCGAGAAAATTTGCCGACGTTACGCCATCCGGGAATAGTGCCGCACTTCAAAACTAGAACCGTCAATAAATTTTGAGCGCGTCTCGTCACATTCCAAATCACTACTACTACCACACTATATTTAATTGCAAACGTGTTCACACCAATCACAAACTAAACGGTTTCCCACTTAGGAGCATATTAGTAGTACTCGGTTATAAATACTACTATGCTAAGATGACTGCACATTCCTCCTCAACTCCTCATCCACAAAAAACAATCAAGCCATAGCCTGCGTGAGTTCTGGGTCGAGAGATTCCCACCAGGGAGAGGTGAGCATGGAAGAGGAAGCACGAGAGATGTCCCGCCTCGCCGCGAAAGCAGCCGACATGCCCAGCCGTGCAGCAGTAGCAGCACAGAGGTCCCGCCGCGCCGCCGAAGCAGCACGGAGGTCCCGCCGCACTGTCGATGTAGCAGACTGGTCCGGCCACGCCGCAGAAGCAGCAGAGATGTCCCGCCGTGCCGCCGAAGCAGCAGGGAGGTCCCGCCGCGCCGCGGCGGCCTAGGAAAATTTCTCGCGGGCAGGCGAGGACTCTTACATGCACATGCATACGATAGTCCATAGCCAGATGGATCAGATCTCCGACTGGGCGAGGATGCAGGACGAGGCTACCGGCGTCATCCGACAACTGGGGGAGGGCAATGCAAACCTCCGGGGCGAGCGCGACCTGCTGAGGGCGAAGATCGCCGGAAGGGCGAAGCAGGAGGAGGAGACCGCTCCCGTGTTGCAGAGGACGGGCGTCATCATCAACAAACTTATGGACGAGAATGCCATGCTCCGCATCGAGCGCAACAGGCTGGTGGAGGAATCCATGGATGCTGCCAAGCAGCGTATTAGGGACATGAAACTAATGAAAGAGATCATCACCCGCCGCGAGAACTAGTCTCCATGACCTGTAGCGCATAAAGAAAGTAGAGATCAGCGAGCCAGATCGTTGTATGCGTCTTCCTTCTTCTTTTGCCCTTTTGTATTTCGGGCGTAGCCGCATGTGGCTTTTTTAATTATCTTGCTAATTATGTAAGACAATTATTATCCACTCTCGCCGTCCTTATATATATTCATCAGTCTTGCTATAAGTCATAGTAGATGCTATATAGGTCCGTCGGATCTTACATCAAGATCTGTGCAAAATTTTCTTTTCAGAGTTTCTTTTTTTCTCTCTTAAATCTCAGTCAAGTGAGACATTGCCACGCCATTAAACAGAGGCTCGGGCGCCATTAATGGAGACCTTGGGAGAGAGGTGGACGGCAGATGGAGGTCAAAGGGCTCTCCTCCCGATAAGCACGCGCAGGGGTCTGATCGCACGCCTCCCGTACTCAAATAGCTACCCTGCACGGCGCCTCCTAGCTAATAAAAAAAGGGAACGCGTGGCGGCACGTAAATGGTAAATAGAAAGCCCACAGTTTCAATAATACTTGTGTTTCCGATTGTAACGTGACATCACTTGTTCCAAAATGACTTTGTTGATTGTTAATGTGTGCGCCTTCGCAAATCGGACAACAAAATTACCACAGCATGTTGGAGCCATGTCATGGCACCAAGCCAAGTTTCATGATTTTCATGCGTGTTTCGGATTTACAGGAATTAAAAAACCAAGTTTCTCAATGTTTCCAGCCGAGCCATGACGCCCAGATATTTGAATTTCATTCCCATTTCTGGCATGGGACCTAGAAATTTACCCGAGGACACACATGTGATTTTTCAACCAGCTTTGGTGCACTGGAGCATGTGCTTGTATTTAAAATTTGAATTATGCACACAAAGGTGACACGTTCCCTCTCAGAAGCACGAGCCTTCTTGAGAGAAGCTCCGGTTTGCACGAAACTTATACCAAAACTTGTTCCTATTCTGCAATTTTTTACCAGGGCATGGTAGTACCATGACATGACACCATGCCAAGTTTCATGATTTTCAGGCGTGTTTTGGATTTACAAGAATTTTAAAACCAAGCTTCTCAATGTTCTCGGCCGAACCATGATGCCCAGATGTTTGAATTTCATTCCCATTTCTTGCATGGGACCTAGAAATTCACCAGAGGACACACATGTGATTTTTCAGTCAACTTTGGTGCACGGGAGCATGTGCTTGTAGTTCAAATTTGAATTATGCACATTAACTGACGAGAAACTCAATTAATGTATAAAAAGGCCAAACGAACCCGGAATAATTCCAAAATTTAACAGGGCACTCATATAGTTCTATGTTGCCTCTGTAAAGAAAATCTGACGGGAGGCAGCGTATATTGTTTCGCACAAAAAGGTATAAAGAAATAAAGAAATTATCCCTATTTAATTCTTGGGTTCTTATTATTTATGCCACTAGTTGTGTATCACTACTCAGTTTTGCCATTAGAAGTTACAACTACTCAAAAAATGCCATCGATCCGTGAGATGCCTGCTCAATGCAATTAGATATCTAAAAAATGTCATCGTTAAGTTAGATGTTTGCTCAGAAATGCCATTAGACATTGTTATTTTCACGTCAAACCCTGTTGACCATATTACATGACAAAAATAAGCCGATTCTCACAATGATAAGTTAATGGTGTCCAGCACAACGCACCCCTCAAATAAAAGTAAGCACCCTCAACTTCGTTGACAAAACTAAGCACCCTGAAATTATTTGACAACTAAACTGCTGGCTATATGATGTTGGCGATATATATTGTACGTATATAATGCCAAGAAACGAGTGTTAGTACTATACCAACTAAAAGATGAAATGTATGAAATATAACGAGAAGAAACATAATATAGTTCTGCTGGGGGCTCAGCACAACACACCCCTCAAATAAAACTAAGCACACCAGAAATTAAACTAAGCAACTAATCCGGTAGACACTGCATTAGAACCACCATGAGCAATGACATTGCCACCTTACTCGGAGTCCTCGTCCACGTCCTCGACTTCTTCCTTGTCCCTCTTCCTCTTGGGTGATACTGCTTTGCTTGAACCACACACTTGCCTCTTGCTCTTCATCCAACCCTTGTAGATATTGAAACAAAGGTAGCCATCCATTGCAGTGTAGTGGATATGATCTATATCTAGTACATTCCACTGCCATGCATGATGATGAAACGTGTATGGAGGTTTCTCTAGTTTACCGTACGAAGGATGAACCATGGCTCCTGCCAGGGTTAGCATTGAAGGCTGATCAAGGGAGAGCACCAGCCCTTCCTCCTGGAGGTCGAAGGGGTCGCCTATAACGAGGCCTACCCGAACCAGGATTTCCTTGTCGTTCCTAAAGTCTACAGTAATGAATTTGACTCGGCCGCCCTCGAGGAAGTTCTTAAATTCCTCGCACTCAACGTCGACATGGCATATGTGGTAGACCAAGCATAAGTCATGCACGCAAACCTGGATCACGGCGGGCTTCTTCTTCTCTGCCTCTTTTAGTTTCTTCTCGCTTCCCAGGATTGTGGTGTACTCAACATCTAGCCCAGCGACCCACTCATCATTTGAGTTTTCGAACATGCGTTTGAAGCGAGCAAGGCATTCTTTCACCGTTGCGGAAGAACGGGTGTAGATGACATCGAACTCATCGCCGGTGATGGTTCTAACCTTGTACTCAATGCCGATCATGGAGATTTGGGACGCCATGGATTTGGGAGGAGGGTTAGGATTAGTGGAACTACCGTAATGTGAAAGGACGGGACGACTAGCAGCGGTTTATCGATTGTAAAAATGTCGAGTGGGGGGGGGGCGTGCGAATGGCAGGGTACTAGCTTGCCTGGTGGATAAATGGATTCATGCACAGTACTATGGGGGCCCAATTAGATATCATGTCTACTCGACGCCCAATTAAATGGCTTTCGATGTCATGTCAAGCATCGGGAAAATTACAGGTGATACGAAGCTTTCCATTCTCCCATGATACGGGCTTCTGAGAGCCCTTGGATCTGAGATCGAACGGTTGCATGGCATGATCCTAGACCTATGGGTGAATATCCTATCCTGGAGGGTTATTCTGCAAATTTTCAGCAACTTAGCATGCGACCGTTTGATCTCAGATCCAAGGGCTGCCAGCAGCCCGTATCATGGTCGCGCCTACCACGACCGTCGCCTCGCTCGCGCGGTCGCGCCCTTGGAGATTTAACACGGTGCGTTAGGCTATCTGATGTTGGCATGTAATACATAGTCATCACTTAGTCACTCATACAACAAGGTTAGCTATAAGGTTGGCTATAAGAGTATTTTTGTTTACTTCTCTCTATCTCTTTCTTTGTAGTATTTATTGCATTTGCCAAGGAGTGACCTCTTCCAATGAAATGGTGCTTAGATGAGGTTCTATGGGCATTAAATGGCTTAGCAACTCAAGTCCCCAATGCATGGGTGCTTAGTTTTTTGTTGCTAAGTTTGCTTCATCTAGGTACACGTGCTTAGCACCGTTTCTTCCTGGGGTCACCAAACTAGTCTCTCTCTTCTTAATTCACTTGCCACATCAGACTTTATGCCTATGTGGCAGGCTTAGCACCTGTAGGATCAAGTACAATAGTGGGCTATAAGCCCGCATTACATGGCATTTTTTGCATATGCGGGGGAAAGAGGGAAGGAAAAAGTGGAGGAGTGGGCTCTCGAGCAAGAGCCAGCCTCTACATGGCGGAGCATCGGGAGAGGCACCTGCATGGAGGTGGTCAGGAATCGGGAGACTCAAGCCGGTCGTAGCGCCGCAGTTAAAATGATAATGGAAAGTCAAATCACTGGGCCCCACCTGTCCAGCAGTAACTCACTGTCAAATCACACAGCCCTACGTTTGCAGCAACCTACTCCCTCATTTTCTCGCGTCTCTGTCGAACCGACTAGGCGGAATTGCCCCGCCTACCGCGTGGGAAAAGCCCCGCCCTCGACTTTTAAATAGTACAGTATTCTAATTTTGTATCCCTGGATTGCGCCATGGAGCAAAGCCTCAAGAAAACGGCGGTACACATGTACGGAGTATACAACACGCTCGTCGCGTTCGCGTCGCACCCCAGACGGTCGGTCGGTCTGGCACGCAGCTCTCCGAATGGAACGCAAGTCATATTGCGTTTGCACACACATGTGGGACCACAATTGAGAACCGACCATAGGCACACTCCCCGGCCCCGCAAGTCGGGTGAGTTAATAGAAGTACATACTCCACCTTGGTACCTGGACGATCCCTGCAAGACACGAAAGATCAGTTCGTGCATGCATGTGACCAGACTCTAGCAAACACGCCTGGATTGGCTATCGTCTACATATCGTGCAGGCTGTGTTGTACAGGGCTGTAGTTCTGGCGAAAAATCTAAAAAAAGGTTTCTTGTCATCTCGCAAAATTAGGTGTCATGTGCTTCGGATCACTGCGAGGGTTAAACAACGACAACTGAGTTGAGCTAGTCATTGGGACACATGCACGAAGACTACTCGGCTGCCATCTAGGTCAAGCCGGCTATGTTAATTAGGACATCTATCGACGGACCCCTTTTCTACAAGTTTATCTTTAATTTGAGCTTTGATACTCGTCTAGTTTGTCCTTCGGGATCCATTTTGTCTCCTTTGGGCAGTGAGGTTATGATTTCTTGTCATGTGGCATTTTTTGTGTTATATGTGATAATCCGGTGCTTCAGATCAAAAAATGACGACAACTGCGCCTCCGGGGCACGTGCATGAAGACTTCTCGACAGTCATTGCCGAGGTCAAGCCGGCTCCGGCCGGTAGACAAAAGATAACTAGTACACCACTATATAGGCAGGAGCCTCCGCGCTTGCTTGCTAGTGTTGCTCTCTTCACACTGTCTCATCCTCTCCAGATCTAAACACGACAGCGGTGGCCACCCTCTCTCTCTCTCTACTCACCGCTGGTCACAGATCCAGCCGGATCCTCTCCGCCGGGGAAGGTGAGAAGGTGCAATGTTCACGCGATTGTCCTCGGCGACGGCTCTTACCCACTGCCGGCGCGTCCCGATCAGCGTGCCTTGTTGTTCTCTCCCAAGCATCGTTATCGAGGGAGGGCCTCCCACCCCTTCTTCGTTGCTGTCGTAGTGTGGGCAGATCCGGCCTCCCGCCGCCCATCTAGCGACATCCCAGCGACCCTCAGGTATAACTTCCTTTAAAACCGGCCTTTCTCTACTTCCCGAGCTCCTGACGTCGCTGCATTTGTATCTTTTACTATTTCTCAGGCCCCCTCGTGTAGATAGGATCGATCGGCTGTTCGAAAACCACCTAATTTTTTACTGTTAAGAGGTAAAACTAGTTCATACACTCGAATCTAGTAGTACTTGGCTCAAACAAGGGAGAAAGGGGGTGGGGTGGGGGAAGATTTGTTACCTGAATCTAGGACTTGGTCAAAAGAGGAACTAATGGGGGCGAAAAGTAGCAGAGACTGGCTATCCAACTGGTCTCTAGGTGTAATAGGGAAACAAAGGGAACGCAGTACAAACTCAATATAAACCCGATCTATTGGTTGAAAAAGGAAAGAAAGTGGGGACTGGGTGACAAGTCAATAGAGTAAGTCCAGCACTAGATTTGCTAGCCTCACACAGTATAAGGTGGCTATATACCGAACAAAAATGGGACCAACCCAGATATCCTCTTCTGATGTTTGTTGCCCCGAGTCGCTCTTATGTAATGCCACTGGTAAAATGTAGCAGTCGCACTGTTAAAAGTAAGGACACGTTAAACCAATGTTGTTTTCAATGTAATGCCTCCAGTAGTATGAATCAATGGCACTTTTTTTCATGTCCTGCTAAATTTCCCATTAAGATAAGTTGCTTCTTTTCGTTAGAGATGCAACTGTCCTGGTCCGCCTACTCTCCAGGAGCTTCACGATCAACCTTGATGTTGCTCAATTTTATTGGAACTAATGAAGAAGCTCTGTGGGTTTCGTTTTCTAATGGAAATGGAACCGGGGCTGGAGCCCTTTTCTTAAAAAAAGAAGAAGAAGAAGCTGCTAGCTCATGGGACATTGCTTCATTTTAGGTGAACTGCACCAAAAGGTCCCATGAATTGAATCATCCATGTTGGTGACTGGTGTCATCCCTTCTACGATGGCATTGACTGCAGATATGGTTCCCATCATGAGGTATGTTCCTTTTTGGTCTGACCATTTGCCAAAGATCCTGCATGTTGATCCTGCTCTTGTGCTACTATTTTGGCACTGCCATGATAAAGCGGTAATGTTATTATTTTGCACCTTAATCAAGTGGCACTATTAATTTGAGGCAATGTTTTGGCACCGCTAGTGCCACTGTTTTTTTATATATCGAAAGAGGGGGTTCCCTCCGATTTCATTAAAGAAACCCAACCATAGAGAACCATTATCCGACAACATCTGAGTGTAAACGGGCAGTTATGCAACTACTACTAGAACGGACTGAGTACTAGTAGGAGACAAGTTCGCCACATAAGCTAGGCAGGTAGGGGGACACAGCACCAGCTCAACCAAGTTTGAATTACAACCCAAATGCTACCACAGAAACATCAGGGGGAAGATAGGGACTGAAAGAGCCAGCTTCAGCATCCCAGTCTAAGCACCCCCGGCCTTCATCCTTACGACGCATGGTACACCTCGTTTGCCACCTGCTCGACCCTAGTGTCACTGATAAAATGAAGTAATAATGCAGTTAAAATAGAGCGAGTGTCCTCTCTATCATTTCATTTCCAATGTAGATAAAGAAAGTGCTTCTCTTTGTTAATATATGTTTCATCAACAAGTCCCATTGTTAATGTTTAAGCGTTTTTGCAAACTGGGGTGCTTAATTTTAGTTGATCTGCACAAAAATAGAGATTTGAATGTCTCAAGGCCCCTCCTTGTACTACCGCTGTACACTGATGTTCATCACTGGCAGAAGGTGTATCGGGGAGACTTGGGTCGATTTCCAGTATGATGTAATATTTTCTTCTATTTATTAGTGTATGTTTCATCAACTAGTGCCACTATAATCTAATCACGCCTTTTCATTATCTGTGCAAATAGGGTTATTCAGCTGCATTTTGGTGGAACTGCACAAATGTACGGATGGAACCGGCATATATGCAGAGTGCGAGGTGCCAAGTAAAAATTACCGACACCAACCCTGCTCCAACTAAGCATTGGCATCCACCACCATTAGTGGGATGTGTGGCGCTCACTGTGGATGGATCTTTCTTGGCAGCAAATTCTCTAACCAAATACTAGTAGCTTAGACTTAAAAAATACTAGTAGCTTATATTGGCAGTTTTCTAGGGGTGTACTCTTTTCTGAAAGAAGCACCAATCTATTTTTCTTTATTTGTACACAGTGTCACAACTTTGACCCAAAGGTCTAGAGATATTATAGGGTGATTGGCGTAGTACTTGGAGACTGATTGTAAGCATGATTTTTATTAGTTGTCACACTGATTGTAAGCATGAGCAGATGGAAGATTAGGTTAGTGTGAAGCTTACCTTAAACCCTACCGACGCCGTTGAAACGAGGCGAGCGTCGAGGGAACCGTGGAGAACGGCGGGGAAGCAACGTCGTGCCATCTGGCCTCCTCTTGCGGTGGGAGAACGAATACTCCTGTGGCTCCAGCTGGCTCTGCACCCTCATGAACGGCACACCGTACTCGATCGATTCGTTATCCTCTGGGTGCTCGACCTTCGACTTGTACGCCCACCACCTCCGCCTGACTTTCGCCTCGGGCGAATCTGTCTGCTCCATCGCCCAGAGGAGATACTAGATGAACTCGAAGGACTGCGGCATGACTACCGCCGAGGAGTACATCGCCGCCCTCATCGCCGTCGTCTTGCTCTTTCGCATACATTGCCACATGGCCCTCACGGTCCACGAAATCTCCCACTCATTGTCAAACCAAGTAAGGATCTCCTTCAACCTGGCTAACTTTGCCTGGTCGCCGCTCGCGATCTGCCAGATTCGCTGCTGCATCCCCTCCATAGATGTCCTTCTGAGTGGTCCGGTGCTAGCTTTGGAAGATGGGAGGAGAGATGGTGGTCTTTGCAATAGAGAACAGGCGAGACTATGGTTTTGGAATGGAGATGATGGAGAGGAGAGGTTCCCCTGCGTTTCGGTCGCTGACAGGTTGGACCCACACTTGGTGGGACCCATGTGTCAGTGTCTCAATGGCAGGATGGGCTACGTCAGGGGATCCTCGTCCGAGGAGAGAGGAGGTGGTTTTGCAATGGAGAAGAGGGAGAGGCAAGACGGTGGTTCTGGAATGGAGATGATGGAGAGGAGAGGAGGTGGTTTTGCAATGGAGAAGAGGGAGAGGAGCGTGCGGCAGCGATTTAGGATTGGACGAGAGGGCCAGCGCGCTGTGACTAGATCAAAATCAAAATCAATTTACCCTTCAATTAAGAAAGCGACCCCACATTAACTAGTCTCCCTTTTATTCTAGGTCATAATTGACCATGATTTTTGCAAATAAAATATATGTTATACGTTGCAAAAATAATATAATTTAAAGTACATTTAGATACGAACCAAACGATACAATTTTTGGTGACATGCATTCACATTTTGCTTGTCAAATATAGTACATGGTCAAACTTTGACCCAAAATATGCAAAACAAAAAAATACTTCCAAGACCAATGCCGCTCTTCTGCTCTTCTCCTCTTAAACCACCGCTGCTCCTCTCCTGTTCCAATCTAAATCCAGCGCCGCTCCTCTCCTCTTCCATTTCAAAACCACCGCCCCTCCTCTCCTGTTCCAATCCAAAACCAGCGTCGCTCCTCTCCCGCTCTAATCCAAAACCAGCGCTGCTCCTCTCCTCTTCCATTCAAAAACCACCGGCAGTGAGTGAAGGTGCTGTTGAGACGTACATCGATGGAGGAGTACAACCGATACGTGAGGATCGCAGGTGGCGACCCTGTGAAGCTAGCTAGGATGTTGGAGATACAGTCTTGGTTTGACAACAAGGACCAATAGCGGCGACGGCGACATCCATGGCCAAATATCTGCAACAGAGCGAAAAGGCAGCGATACTCCCGGAGGGAGTCACGCGGGAGTACATAGAGCCGCTCCTCTGGGCCATGGAGCAAAAAGATTCACCAAACCCGATCGTGAGGGAGCGGTGGTGAGAGTATCGATCCGAGATGGAGCATCCACCAGAGATTGAAGGACCGAGCATCTACAGGGTGCCGTTTGTGAGGGTGTCGTGCCAAAGCGAGCTGGTGGAGTCTTCGTCGACCGAACCCAACTGCAAGAGGAGAAAATAGTTGGCCCGACGACGCTTCCCCGCCGTCCTCTCCCTCGCCGTTCACATCGTCTCACGGGGCGGCTGTCTGCCGCCGAGGAATAGGAGGGATTTGCCCCCCCGACCAATAGTCGGGCAGGTTGTGAATTGTCAACAGGAGCTTAGGGTTGTTAGTATTTGCAGGTTGTGAATTGTGTTTTGTGTTGTGTATTTTGAGAGTACTTTCAGATATCAATGTCTTTTGAATTTCAGATTTGCAGTATTGAGCATATGAAGTATTTTATGTATTCTAGAGATTTATTTTTAGCACTTAAAAAAATGTAGTTTCATAGGAGTATAAAAGTGCAGACAATGTGATTCTCAGGGAGGAAACTGCAAGTTTCAGTTTCAGATAAGAAACTCCAAGTTCAGTTTCAGATAAGAAACTGTAACTTTCAGAGGCAGAGCATTTATATTAACATGGCCTTTTCAAATAGTGTTAACATAATGCTGGAAGTTTTAGTCATGGTCGAAACTGGAACTACCAGCCAGTTAACATCATGCTGATCAACATTCATGCATAGCACATCTTCATATGATGCACAGTCAAAAAGATATGCTATTTTCAAAATGCCCACACAATGTCGAGTGTGCAAAAAACAGAGAAAACGAGGGACGATGTTTTGGCAAGTGTAGGACGTGCTGTGCGTAGATGACAATTGGGACCCACATGTCAATAAAGGCAGAGGCAAAAATTTTGGAGATATTTTCTTTGCACAGGTGGACTCATCGGTTAGTGTCACTAGGCCACTGGGCTAGTTCAATTGTTTCGTTAATAATAAGGCACTTCCTCAGGTGGTCGGATATCCTCCTGCGCCTTTTTGCGCTCGCCGCGAAGCTACTGTCTGCCGTTGTGAACATGCAGAACAAACAAGAGGAATCTGGAGAGGACTGTACGTGGAGAGGCGGACGGTTGGGACCCACCAGGTCTATGGCCGTACGCAAGCAAGTGCCTCATCGAAAAAATACTTCCTCCTAAAACTATACTGACATTGGGGCCCACGGGTTTGTCAACATAGTTATATTTTTTAGGTGCTTCAACGTAGTTACTATAGGAGATAAATACACAACGAAGCCGGGGAGCTGGCAGGTATCATTTATTATCACTAGGGCAGCAAGTATCAGCTGGGTTTTGGGCTGCCCCGTCTAGGCTTTCTTTTTTAACATGCGCAGCCCACGACCTCGGATGGGAGGTCCATAAGGCTGTTTGTATTTTCTTGAGGGCCGTCATGTATCGACTGGCCTATGGACCTCCCATCCGAGGTTTTTTTCCTGAAACATCGGCAGCCCAATTTATCTTGTTTTTTTTGAAGAAAACGCAGAGGTCTGTTCTATTTTTCTATATAAGAATAGGAATGCCCGGTCCAACTTATGTTTCCCTTCTAACTATATTATATATATTTAAATTATTTTATATGTTATTATATATTATTGTTATTGTCATCATATATTTAACAGATACTTACATATGTAAGAAAACAATATCCCACATCTTGTTAACTTACAAAAATAATTTCTTAACAATAAAATCCTGGATTCTCTTAGCAACGAAAATCCTGGTGATTGTGTACAAAAGCTTGGTAAGATTTAAGGACCAATGTAATAATAAATCATTTATTATTTAAATATATATATATATATATATATATATATATATATATATATATAAATGCTCAGCCCCTGTTTATTTTTTGATAACATTGCTGCGCCCACCCCAACATTATAATTACAATCAGCCCAGCAAAATCGTGTATTTCGAGAAAGTGCAAATGGCCTGTAATTTATTAGGAAAAACATGAATGGGCCGCATGGAAGCTACATTATTTGTTCACCCAGCCCAGCTAATGGACTGTAATTCAAAAAAGATCAAATGGACGGTAAATTCTACCCCGCAAAAAAAAGACTGTAAATTCTGAAAAAATGGGTTGAATACGTGCCACATTTTTGGAGCCTAAAATCTGGGCCAATAGGCCGAAGCCAATGCAAGTCGTTGTCAACTTAGTCAACAAATGATTCTGACATCGTTAGCCGTTGGATTTACATCCAACGACTGGCATCCATCTTCAATCTCTCGTCTTCTTCCTCTAGCGCCGCTAGGACCACCTGCTCCCGCCTCCTGCTGCTAGCAGCTCTGCTTAGCACGCTTCGCTGTGAAGCGCTACTCCACCGTTGGCCAGGCCATCCCTCCACCCCTCCACACCTCCTGTTCTTCTCCACCAAGTGCCGAACCACACCGCACCAGAACCAGTTAACCCTCGTACACCTCTCCGTCTGTGACTCTACTCCCGCGTCTTCCCATCTCCGGCTCGTTGCTGTCCGGGGCCTCGCCGTCGTCCACCACCTTGGATGCGCTCAGCGCGGAGTGGTCAACGAACGACACCATCGGACGTAGACTATGCGTGGAGAGGCTGACAGCTGGGTCCACGGCCACACGCAAGGAAATGCCTCCTTATTACGTTCAAAATAATGATTCCTCCACCTGACAGCTGGGACCCACCGGAAGGGCCTCTGTATTTCGTGAAAAAATGTTCCCACCGCTGACATGTCGGACCCACCAGCTATATCTTCGCACGCAAGGAAGTGACTCCTTATTACGCACATAAAAATGAATACTCCCCCTGCTAGTTGGGACCCACCTTGGTGGGAGGCTGACTTGTGGGCCTACTAAGTTGCCGGGACAGAGTGCTTTGTCAACTTAGTCAATATGAACGATTATAGCTCCAGTGACCGTACGATGTCCATCCAACAGCCGTAGTGCTTCTTCAACCTCTGGTCTTGTTGCTCCAGCCGCCCAAAGCAGCGTCGGTCGTGCCGCATGCTCCTGCCTCCCGTGGCCGGCTGTGCTGCCGCGGAGGCCTCACCGCCCCCTACTATTCCCACCGTTGGCCAGGCCATCCCTCTACTTTACCCACACCCCCTGTTATTATGCGGCGACGGCAGCCTCACACTGCCGCGAACCAGTGAACCCTCATACTCCTCTACGCGTGGGCATCCACTGCCGCGTCGTCCCCTTCCTAGGCCTCGCTGTCGTCCACCGCCATGGTGCTCTCGGCGCGGCGTGGTCAATGTGGTCAAGGAACGGCTTCCATCGGACGTGGACTGTATTGGAGAGGCTGATAGCTGGGTCCACGGTCGCAGCAAGGAAGTGCCTCCTTATTACGTGCAAAATAATTATTCCTCCACCTGAGAGCGGGGACCCAACGGACGGGACACCATATTTCGCGAAAAAAACGTTTTCCCCTAACTGCTGGGACCCACCAGCTACATCTTCGCACGCAAGGAAGTGCGTCTGGGCAAAAAACAAAATGATTCGCCGCCCTGGCTGTTGGGACCCACCAGCTACATCTTCACACACAAGGAAGTGCCTAACAGTCGGGACCCACCTGGTCGAAGCGTACGTAGCGTTGTCATTCTGGTCGCGAATGTGTATGTACATACTGGTCGATGTAGAGGTGCGCACGTGTCGTAGTAGAGGCGCGTACGTAGCATGTACATGTACGTACAGCGGCCAGGGTGCAAGAAAGTAAATCCGGCCACGTACATACATACAGGCGGGGTCTCGAACGCCTACTCATGCATACGTACGGCCAGGGCTCGTGTACATGACTGGGTTGGAATGGAGAAACAGCGTCGTCGTCGTGTTCATGGGGAGCCAACCGGCTGGGTCGGAACGGAATGCGTCGTCGTGTTCATCGGGAGGGCTTGGACGGAACAGCCAATGGAAACGAGGCCTGGCGTACCGCAGAACGGAGGAAACGACCTTGTGTTTGACCGGCCACGTTCGAAACGGGATCCTGTTCATCGGGAGGGGTCTGGCGTACCGCAAAACGGAGGAAACGGACCTCCTACGGTCGAAACAGGGAGTGACCCCACCACTATTGGCTTTACGCGACGCGCGGAGAAACCGGAAACTGGCCAGGAATAGAGACTAATGAAGAAGCAAAGAAGACCTCGAGACACCAGCCTCTTCAGCAACCCCACCTGTGCAGTTATTAGGCCCTACCCCGATGACGCTCGACAGCGCGATCGGGGCAGGACCGGGGGGCTTCTGTTGGTGCAACAAACCCTGGGTTTGTTGCCCTAACTGTGCACATGCACGGGATCAAGATTGAAGCACCAGCCTGAGTCGGAGTACAAGGGATCAAGAGATTCGATGGACCAACAAGCAGATCAGAGGGACCAAGACCAAGCCAGAGAAGCAAGATATCGCCAAGAGAAAGGCCTCCTTTGCCGCGCAGGCGAGCCCGACAAGGGACAAGGCCATCCCTAGAAAAAGACAGCAAAGGCTTCCCGGCACGGCCTGCCGGGACTCACGGAGGCAGAACCACCTCACCAACGACTCTGCCACGACCCACGTCGTCAATCAGTGCGGTGTCAAGCCGCATATTAACTAAGTGGTAGCTATTCGCGACATGGCAGCCTCCCCCTATAGGAAAAACACACAGGTGACACCCGTCCTGCGACGTGTCAAGCGAACAGGCGTGGAGCTGGCAAGATAGCCCGGCAAGCCTTGTCCAACCAGTTATGTGACATTGAGCGGTGTATTTAATCCGCCCCTGTCAGCTCGCAGAGTTAGGTATGATAGCACTGTTGCTATCATATCAGTGCATAATGACTACTTTTCCATTGTGGTGACCCCTTGATCTATAAAAGGAGGCCCGTGGCAACCGTAGAAAGGGTTAGAAGGCTCGATAACTCACACCCCCGTACCCGCGTAGTCGCTGCCGCCCTGAGGCAACCCCTGCTGGGCATGTGTACTACGCACCACCACCACCTTTCGACCATCAATCCACCAAAGCAGGAGTAGGGTTTTACGCCTCGTGGTGGCCCGAACCTGGGTAAAACTGCCCGAATGATCTCTGTTGTGCTGCCCCACGCTCGTCTGTTCTTTGTGCAACGCGACATCCCCCTGCCGAACCAGCAAGGGGCCTCCTGGTCCCATAAGCAGCCGTGGTTTCCCGCGACAGATCTTCTATTAGGAGTATGTTATATTGTGCAATGTGGTGCTCAGTTAATGTTTGGTTCATTTGTTGTGGTGTTTAGTGAACTGCTTGGTTCAATTCTGCAATGCGATGTCCAATTGTCGTGGGTAGAATTTTGTATTGTTGTGCATGTGAGGAATAAATCGAATTTGGCTGCACTTAATACATGAGAAACATATGCAAGTGCTATATTTCCTAGTTCTTAATCATGCTTGGTTTGGATAAATGGGTTTTCCATGTGGCTTGAATTAATCTGATGAATCTGCAATGTGCTTATTTTTCATCAATATATTTTACTAATAGCATGCGAACCCTTACTTAACCTGATGACTAACTACCTTATATGTGTTGCAGGGAAACAATGGGAACCACTGAGATTTACAATCGAGGTTAGCACGTGCATGATCCGTTCTCCAATAGCACATTATTGTCCAATTGTAGGAACCATTCTAATATTTAGGTTTTTAACAATTTGGTCTTGCACATGTAGGTCCTGCTGTCAGAGCTTTTGACCCACTGTTGGACCCTTTTTGCTTATGGGGTAATGAGTTGTCCATGAATATAAATCAAGCCAAGAAACTCAGAAAGATTGTTAGCATAAAGAAATTAGCGACAAAAAACAACAAGATCTTTGACAACACAATGAAGAATACATTAGTTCACTACAAGATGGTACTAACTATTATACCTTTCCTTTTTTTATTCCTTTGCCCCATTTCCAATATAGAGAAGATATTTATGCACATCCTTGTTTTCAGGCCTTTCCAAAGAAGTTCACTGATGATTACCTCTCAAACCACCTCTATGGCCAGGAGGCGAGGAAGGTTTTCATACAACACCCACGGTTCAATACTGAAGTGTTCCTGAAGAGTACGAAGGATGGAAGGCCAATCATCCACAGGCACTGGCCTAAAGTTGCAAAGACCTTCAACATGAATGAAGGCTCAATATTTGCCTTCCGCTTCAGCAGTTTTCCAGATGAGATGCATCTGTCTATGAACCGTCTATGATGCTAATTTCGAAAGGTTCAAGATGTTGCATGTGAAACTTGGTGCTTGTGCAGTTATGCAATGGGGTAGCTGAGTGCTGAATCTATATCATGTTGTACTCTCATATATTTCAATTATGAAATCCTGCTTCCTTGATATGGAAATGAAATATATTATGTGCTTAATATGAATGTCAATTAGATTAATAAATGGATTATTAATAATAGGGCAATTAGCCTTCTAATGGCCAATTAGCCTGGTAATTGGGTTTTTTCTATTGCAAACGGTTATTGACAAAAAACCGTGGGTGATGACCTCAGGCAACGCACACAGTTTCTAGGAATAAACCGCGTTGGATAAATGAACAATCACAGACGACATTCTCTTGAAAACTGTTTGCGTTAGGCCACCTTGCGCAAACGTTTACCACGTAAAAATGGTGTGTGATGGACCGCCTTTGCCACAAAGTTTCTTCTACGCACCGTGGTTGATGCATTCAATAACACAAATGATAAAATTGTTAATATCGTGTGCAATGGCAACGCTATCACAAATGATTTAATAGAGAAAATTGTGTGTGATGTACCTACGAACGGAAACATTTTCCTTGGAGCAACTGTGTGGGATGTAAATACGAACGAAAACGTTTAGTGGGGACTGACTATGTGGGATGTACTTACAACCAGAAAAGATTTCGCCTTTATAATTGTATTTTTTAGCACTACTGTACGTATAACCATATTTGATCGCTCTCCGGTCGCACACGACCTCATTTTGCCAAGCGTTTGTGCCAGGACGGCATATCCCCGATAGTTTCTGGGTCATGTGGGAAGGACCCCCCATCGCAGTCACTCACTAGGTGACGTTTTAGAATGTCGTCGCGGAAAGGGGTTAAAAGCCGTTTGTATAGCACCTCGCTATACCAGTGATGTTGCTATGTAGCCTCAGATATATTACATATTTCCCTAGTTAACCTAACGATAAATTGGTTACAGATATATTCAGTTAAAAGTCCAATTCACCGATTAGTCCCTTATTAGCTCCCGCCTATATGGTACCAGCTACCGATATCCTGAACAATGAGTATATATAAGCCATGGGATGAAACTAACCTCGATGGAAAACAGCAGTCATTCCCAAAATTGTCATGTGTAGGTACATCGAGAGGCATGTTAAGCACAATAGGCTAAACATCAACCAAATATATCCATGGTAGAAAAAATACTCTCCAAAAGATAGCTCCAGTGTGCAGGTTTAAGCACGATAGTAAAGCAAAACAAGTGGAAAGGTGTGTTAACTACAACAGGCCTAACATTTAACAACAAGCAAACATAGGCATTCAAACTGGAATTGTGCCGCTCTAAGTACACTGGTTATTGTTAAATAAAAATGGAAAGGCGCGTTAACTACAAGATGTCGCAACCAAATATAGTCATTCATAGTGGTACTGTTGAAACTGGTATTGATGAACTTGAACTGCACACTTCGTACTTGCACATATAGAACATCACGTTGTGAATAACTGGAATAAACAAGGCATACTACGAACAACCAAAGGTAGCATTTGAAACTGGACATATGCTAACTACAAACAACCGAACAATCATAAAACTTTCAAAGAGGCATATGCTAGCTATAATAGGCTTAACAGCAAGCAAATATATGCATTCCTATCAGTGCGTTTAAAACTGGATTGATGAAATGTACTGCGCAATAGATAATTGCACATATAGAGCATCACATTGTGAACAACTGAAATAAACAAGGCATACTGCAAATAACCAAATATAGCAATTAAAACTTGACATATTCTCACTACACTACAAAAGGGACTCGAGAAAACCAAATCATGGGTTCCCCCTGTGAAGAGGCACGGCAAAATAAATCATGGGTTTCCTCACTTGTCACAAATGGGCTCGTTCCTGTGGGAAGAGCACGGACCCTGGATGCGCTCCATATTGTCGTAGATGGGATCCTTCCCATTGGAAGAGCAGGGCTGTAGGGTGCCCTCCCTGATGTCGCAGATGGGCTCTTTCCCCTTGGAAGAGCAGATGGGCTAATTCCCCTTGGAAGAGCCGGAGAGGGTGCCGTCCTCGTGGTCGCCGTCAATGAGGTCTGACTTGGCAGTTGGGATCCCAAGCCAGTGTCGCAGAACGTGTCCTTCAGAAATGACAAAAGGGGCTCTATGGCGAAGTAGGAAGGCAAATTCTTGACAGTGAGCCAGAGGAGATTGGCGGCGGGGCCATGGATGAGATCGATGGCTGTTGAACCTAAGGGGTTCGCGGTGGGCTAATTACCCTGTGACATAGCCCGCCTCAGGCCATCGCTGTCAACAACCTCGATGTCATAGCTGGCGTCCGCAACATACCCGCATACTCTAACCTGAGTGCTTGCGGCCAGTAATGGTCATCAGATTCCTCGGCAACGTCAGGTGAAGAGACCGCGATACACCACTTTTGGGACAGTCGCTCCTCGAGCTGCACGGGAAGCGTAGTCATGCTTAGACTGCGATGCTCTATAGTGGGAGATGGGGATGGGATGGGGATCTGTGGGAAAGGGGGCGTTTGGCAGGCGTCATCTAAGAAACTCTGGGCGGCCTGGGTATGGAAATTGGTGAGTAAGCTACATGGGCAAACCGGTAGATGTTTTTTTTCGAGTGTACGCCAGTACCGTACCTTAATTTTATAGAAGAGAAGTCCATAAGTCAATGTACAAGAAGTCTAAGGATGGAAGCGAACTTCCATCGAAGCCGCACACCCTAAAACACCCTACAAACTAGCCTATGCCTACACTCTCACAAAATGTAGTAAAACCACCTCCACACAAGCTCGCCAACCTCCACTCTTTAAGCTCAGCTATGATGGCAAGGGCCAGATCTGATGCAATCTTCTTCTGGTTGGTCCGGTGGAACACTCTGGCATTGTGTTGCTTCCATAAAGCCCAAGAGACCACAATGACCATCGTATCGAAGCCTCGATTGAAACCCCTCCTGAAGTGTGCCCTCCATTTCAACAACCAATCCAGCAGACTCAATGTTTCCCTGCAATGTTTCCCTGTGGCTCCGGAATGTTTCCCTGCAAGCTCAATGCATCAAAGATGTAATGCCACACTTCCCTAGCATAAACACATTGCACCACAATGTGTTCCGCGTTGTCCTCATCTTGGAGACACATGTAGCAAGTAGAAGGAGCATCCTGAAGGCGATGCTTTGCTCTTCTATCAGAGTTCCAGATCCAGTGTTGCACCGCCAACCACACGAAGATTTTGCACTTCAGAAGAGCCCAACTTTTCCATATGCAAGTGTCGTAAGGTACCCTCTCAGCACCTAGGCAAAGCCTATAGTAGGTGGATTTAGCAGTGTATGTGCCCGATGGATCCGGCGGCCATGAAAAAGAATATTCTCTGGAAGGTTCTGGGATGACCGTGCTAATCACTAAGTTAAGATGCAACAGCTGGATGTGCCCTCCGAAGTTTATTTCGTCGGTAAGATGAAGCAGTCACCTCCCGTTATCTATTCCTTCCTCAACCATGCGCCGGTTGACCGTTCGTGTGTCCACCAAATCATGAATGTAAGGCGGAATGTCCTTGACTGCGAAGCCATGGATCCACCTATCTCTCCAAAACAGAACTTTGTTGCCCACCCCTACAGAAATGTGCACCAAGCTGTCAAAGACCGCACGTGCCTCCCTGTCAACAGCCATAGGTAATCCTTGCCACGACCTATCTGGATCCACCCGCCTAAGCCACTCCCACCACTACAAAAAAAGACACATCCGTGACATTTTGGGCCGTACAATTTTTCTTATGTCATGCTTATGACACTTCTATGATGATAATTGTGACAAAAATTGATATCATCATAGATGTGGTGGGCTCCTACTTCTATGACAAAACATCATGACAGAAAATGGGCTTTTCGTCCTGGGCGGGCTGGAGACGCAGCTGCATGACATTCTTTGGGCCGTCCATGACAGAAAAACCGTGGTAGAAGCGAGGGCGCGGAAAATATCGGGGAGTTCCCGATTACGGTGGCTGGTCGAGGGCCAAGTGATGCGCGTTTCTCTCATACGTACGTGCGTGTGTGTGAGGCGTTGGGCTCTAACTGAACCCGAGTGAGGCGTTGGGCTGTAACTGAACCCGAGCGATTGCACTGCAGGATACGCGTTACTGAACCCGAGCGTTCGATCGATCCCTTATAGTTAACTGAACCCGAGTGATTCCTTTGCTACTGTTGCTAACTGAAGCCGATTGAACATTGCTGCCTCCTCCCTTGATGAACAGCGAGCGTCATTGGGGGGGGGGGGGGGGGGTTGGATGAACAGTTCCCGGTGGGGAGTTGGATGAACATGACCCCATGGTAGTAGAGGTCGTTGCCGCTAGATGAATAGGACCCCAATCGATCGAGCCGGTGGATGAACAGGACCCCGTGGAGGGCTGGATGAACAGGACCCCGTGGACGGGTGGTTGAACAGTAGCCGGTGGAGGGCTGGTTGAACAGTAGCCGGTGGAGGGCTGGATGAACAGTAGCACGTGGAGGGGTGATTGAACAGGACCCCGTGGAGAGGGCTGGTTGAACAATAGCCGGTGGAGGAGCGCGCGGTGGAGGCTGGATGAACAGGAGCCCATGGATAAACAGTCGCAGGTGGAGGCTGGAGGAGGTCGATGGTGGATGAACAGTAGCCCGTGGAGGCATTCGACGGTGGAGATGAACAGTATCCCATGGGTCCCATTTTGTGGCACGCCACACCCCTCCCGATGAAGAAGACCCACGTTTCGACCGAAGCGCTCCAACACAAGTCCGTTTCCTCTGTTTTGCGGTACGCCACACCCCTCCCGATCAACAGGACCCCGTTTCGACCGTAGGAGGTCCGTTTCCTCTGCTTTCCAGTACGCTAGACCCCTCCCGATGAACAGGATCCCGTTTCAACCGTGGCTGGTCAAACACAAGGCCATTTCCTCCGTTCTGCGGTACGCCAGGCCTCATTTCCATCGGTTGTTCCATCCAAGCTGGTTGGCTCCCGATGAACAGAACACATTCTGTTGCCTCCCAATCAACACGACACATTCCGTTGCCTCCCCGTGAACACGACGACGACGCTGTTTCTCCGTTCTGACCCAGCCATGTACACGAGCCCTAGCCGTACGTATGCGTGAGTAGGCGTTCGAGACCCCGCCCGTATGTACGTACGTGGCCGTATTTACTTTCTTGCACCCTGGCCGCTGTACGTACATGTACATGCTACGTGCGCACCACTACTACGACACGTGCGCGCCTCTACATCGACCAGTATGGATGTACACGTTCGCGACCAGAATGACAACGCTACGTACGCTTCGACCAGGTGGGTCCCGACTGTCAGGCACTTCCTTGCGTGCGAAGATGTTGCTGGTGGGTCCCAGCAGTCACGGGGGCGAATCATTTTTTTGCCTGTAATATGGACACACTTCCTTGCGTGTGAAGATGTAGCTGGTGGGTCCCAGTAGTCAGGGGGAAACGGTTTTTTTTTCACGAAATACGATGGCCCATCTGGTGGGTCCCTGCTCTCAGGTGGAGGAATAATTATTTTGCGCATAATAAGGAGGCACTTCCTTGCTGCGGCTGTGGACCCAGCTATCAGCCTTTCCACGTACAGTACTCTTCCGACGGAAGTCGTTCATTGACCACATTGACCACGCCACGCCGAGAGCACCAGGGCGGTGGACGACGGCGACACCTAGGAAGGGGACGACGCGGAGCCGGGGAAGACGCGGCAGTGGATGCCCACGTGGAGGGGAGTACGTAGGTTGACTGCTTCGGCTGCGGTGTGAGGCTGCCGTCGCCGGAGAATAACAGGAGGTGTGGGTGAGTATAGAGGGATGGCATGGCCAGCGGTGGAAGCACAACCGAATATGGGAGGCAGGAGCAGGCGGCACGACCGACGCTTGTTTGGGCGGTGGAGCAAGAAGAACAGAGGTTGAAGAAGCACTACGGCCGTTGGATGGACATTGTACGGTCATTGGAGTTAGAATCGTTCATATGGACTAAGTTGACAAGGCCCTCCGTCCGCATCAACTTAGCAGGCCCACAAGTCAGCCTCCCACTATGGTGGGTCCCAGCTAGCCAGGGTATTCATGTTTTGTGCGTAATAAGGAGGAACTTCCTTGCTTGCGAAGATATAGCTAGTGGGTCTAAGCTGTCAGTGGTAGTATTCATTCTTTTTGGAATAATAAGGACGCACTTCCTTGCGTGCGAAGATGTAGCTGGTGGGTCCCAACAGTCAGGGGGAGAAAACATTATTTTTCAGGGTAAAAAGGATGCAGTTGCATGCATGCATCCATGGGCGTTGTGCGTCCCCACTATCAGCCTCTCACGTACAGTCATCTTCCGATGACTCTCATTTGTTGACCACGTTGACCGCACCGTGCCGAGCGCACCAAGGCCGATGGACGACGGCGAGGCCCCAAACTGGAACGACCCGGAGATGGGGAAGACGCGGTAGTGGAGTCGCAGATGGAGAGGAGTGGGAAAGTTGACTGGTTCGGGTGCGCGGCAGCACTGCCTCCCACGGGAGACAGGAGAAAGAACAGAGGTTGAAGAAGGAGCACGGCTGTTGGATTAACATCCAACGGTCCAGCTGCTAGAATCATTTGCTGATTAAGTTGACAAAGCCCTACGTACACGTCCGCTTAGTAGGCCAACAAGTCAACCACCAAATCTGACGGGTTCGAGCTGTCATCAGGAGGGATAGTTTTTTCGCATAACAAGGAGGCACTTCCTTCCGTGCGAAGATACAACCGGTGGGTCCTAGCGTGCGACTATGGACCTCGTGGGTCCCAGCCGTCAGGCTCTCCAGTCCTCTTCCGATGACTCTCGTTTGTTTACCACGCCACGCTGAGCGCAGTGAGGCGGTGGACGACGGCGAGGCCCCGGACGGGAACGACCCGGAGATGGGAAGACACGGCAGTGGAGTCGTAGATTGAGACGAGTACAAGGGTTATAACTGGTTCTGCTGCGCCGTGGGGCTGCAGTCGGTGGAGAATAACAGGAGGTGTGGAGGGATAGCCTGGTCGGCTATGGGGTAGTGCTTCGCAGCGATGCGTGCTAAGCAGAGCCGCTAGCCGCCGGACGCCGGAACAGGCGGTCCCGGCGACGCTGGAGGAAGAAGACGAGAGATTGAAGGTGCATGCCGGCCGTTGGATATAAATCCAATGGATGTTGACAATGCCCTGCGTAGGCTTCGACCTATTATCCCACATGTTAGCCTGCAAAAATGTGGCATATATTTAACCCATTTTTCTAGAATGTACAGTCCATTTGCTGGGCTGGGTGAACAAATAATTTCGCGTCAATGAGGCCCATTTAATATTTTCTAAGAAATCCCAGCCCATTTGCACTTTCTTGAAATACACGAATTAGCTGGGCTCGTTCTATATATAATGTTAGGTTAGAAGGAACAATTAATATCAAAAAATAAATCGTTGCGACACATTTTTAAATATAAAATTGACAAATTAGTGAGTTATTGCTCAAAATAAAATTGAGCATGTTATTATTACATTGGTCCTAAAAATCTTCGCAAGCTTTTGTACGCAATCACCAGGATTTTCCTACCTGTGAGTCAAAAACAACCAGGATTTTCCTTGCCAACTTCTGTTAAATATTTACTTTTATAAGTTAATAACACGTGGGATGTTTTTATAATGTATATATAAGTCTGTATAAAATATACAATAATAGTAATAATATAAATATATATAATGTGGTTAGAAGGGAAAACATAAATTGGACATAGCATCATTATATATATTGATAAATAGAACAGAGATCTGTGTTTCATTAAGAAAATACATTGGGCTGCCGATCTTTAAGAAAAAGTAAAACCTACGCTGGGAGGCCCATAGGATGGTATGGACCACAAAAAATAAGTTGAAACCACTCTCCTTATGTCGTGGGCTACGCATACCTAGGCCTAGCTGATACTTGTTTGCCCTCTAGAAAAAATGATAGTACCAGCTAGATCCCCGAGCAAACTGGATTACAGAGGGGGGCGGCGGCCCGACTGAAGAAGCACATCAGACACGATTTTTTTCTTCAGTGGATGTCTCTCGATGGCGTTTTTTTACTTGCCTCTGCACCATACAACTTGTATTTTTAGCCTCCCAGTCCGTGGTGGACCAGCAGCCCATTTGCTGGGAGGGCCAACCTACAGAAACCAGCACTCGATTTTTCATCAAGCCCCAACAACAACGCAGCCCATTATGCTTGTTTTGAGGCCGAAAACATTACGACAGGGGTTGAGCGGGGGAGGGGGAAGACACAGCAAAAATATTAAAAAGAGCTGATGCACCGTCGCTACCCTAACAAAGCAGGTGTAATTATTCTCGGGAAGAAGGTGTGTCATTGACACCCACACATCACAAATCCCACAGTAGACATACTAAAAAGTTCACACACAAGTACAACAAAACAGGTAAACATTCGTATCAAACTCAGTTTCACAGGACACGTACATATTCATAGCCAGCATTCACAATAAACAACTCAAAAGATTCATATATACACAAGTTCAGCATGTTTATGCATCCAAATGATTGATAGATCACACGAAAATATTCATAGATAATTCACAAAAAGATTCAGGTATACACATGTTCAGTATGTTTATGCAACCAAATGATTGAGATCACATCCAATATCATCCATGGACGAACTTTAATTACCTAGGGTACAGACTGGTAAATGGTGTTCAGTCGGAGGTACTTCTTGCTAAAATTAATGCATGTACGAGTAAACTTTCGAGTACATCAGAGGCAGCACAGACAATCTGAACTTTGCTTGTAGGTTTATCCTCAAATAGTGGCCTCGTGCAAAGGGAGGTTTGAGCAACTTGGCCACTACTTTCATCCAACTAGTTTACTGGCTCATCTTGGTCCTGTAGCTCGCCAAAATTCTACATTGCAGACAAGAAAGGAGGCGGTTGAGAAAATGAACCACCCGAATTTTTTGTGCAGTTCAACTGAAATGGAGCATCCATGGCGTGCAGACTGATTAAGTGCCTGATGAATATACGCGTCAGCCAACTTTTCTGGAATCTTTAGACTCCATGCCATACAGTTCGCTACCATATGTGCCGATAACCAAAAGGCACAAGTTGGGACCAAAGACTGGACTGCGTTTTTCTGGCCTTTGCGCCAAGCAATATTTTTGGCGTTCACTCTCCTAATACTTGGAGTTTGACAACTGGTTGACGCCGGTTGATACTCAAATGAATATAGGCACTTCTTCTTGTCAACAACGATGCTTGTCTGAGTGATCTTTGGAGTACATAGTTGCAGCATAAGTAGCTATCCATCTGATATTTTTCTGCAGTTCTACTAAAATCATCCAATGTAATGATTTGCCTGCGAGTTCAGGCTCCAAGTTACTCCTTTATGAAATCGGCAAACAGTAGCGCAATACCTAATTACCAATACATATGACAAGCACAATAATCAGGATAAAGACTAGTACCAACCTGTGTGAGGTAGCATATCAATTACTATTTCCTTTGACTGGAAGCAGATATAAGCCAAGCGACTGACAGCAAAGGAAGGAAGCAAGCCCAGATTAGCGACTGACAGGAAAGGAAGGAAGCTGCCGAGGAAATGAAGCACCCATAGTTTTTGTGCAGTTCCACCAAAATTGAGCATCCCTGTTGGCACATATATTGAGAGAGTGAGATTACTGTAATAGTGGGACTAGTTGATGAAACATACACTAACAAATAGAAGCACCCTTATTATCTTAATGGGTAAAGTTAGCAACATAGTAGTCTTTCTTAAAGAGAGGTATTAGTTTATTTAATCAGTGCCAATTAGCTCAATAGTCAAAGCATTGCCATGTATCATAGGTTGCAAAACTTTAACATGCAAAGATACAGGGGTTTCTCATGACAGTAGCACGATACAAATAGAGATGACAGCAAACTAATATGGATGAAGGCCTTAGGCCGGTACCAAGCTGAGCAAAAAAGCATATTTATGTAGTCCCAGAAGAGATGATAAAGCATTCACTGGAATCACTCAATAGTATACATTTTTTTGCACTTCAAATGTATGGTTGAAATCTCTCTTGTTTACCAGTGCTGAGATTACATCGAAAGATTATCAAGAACTTCCAGCAGAGTTAAAGCACTGGCTGGGATAGAGTTCATTGTATTTTCTCATGTAGTTCCACTAGAATGTATGATTGGCACAACATGATCCATGTTTGCACAAGTAGGAACAAGGTGAAACCTTCATTAGCTTAGTGAGAAAGGATAGAAAGATATTAGCATATTACTCTAACAGTAGCATCAAATTCATCATGGACAATACGCAGAAGTGGAAGGGCTCCCTGGAGGATCGTCTCACATGTAAGGTAGACGTTGTCGGAGCCCTTGAATGGCCTCGACTGAGGCCTAGGCTTCAGCAATATCACCTTGGCAATGTTTATTCTTCTTCTTCTTCTTCCTCTTAATGCTCGGTTTCTCTTTCTCCTCACCAGTTGGTGAAACCAAGTACATGATTGGCCTTCTATTTCAGAATTGGTTTTGTCAGTGAGGGAGTACAAGTGTACTAGTAAACAATAACATTATTTTCTCATGGCAGTCCCAAAATAGACATGAACCCACTGTCACACCCTGATTTTCATGCCACAACATTTAAGCTAATAAAATCATGATAAAGTGTGGTTTGACAAAAACTTTTGAGTGTTTTGGTCATTGCTTGATTTGATTTTTGTGTGTTAGTTGCAAGTGCTCTAAAAATCAAATAAATCCTCCTACTCTTAGAGTCCTTTTACTTGCCCCAAACTTCTGCCCAATGATCATGCCATGTGTATAGAGTAATATAGTATTTTCTTACAAAAATAATTTGGCCAAAAAGTATTTTCTAAAATTAGTTTTCCAAAACCCCCTGAATTGAGGTTTGCACTGCAAGTATTTCATTTGGGGTGTGAAAAATATTTCAAAAGGTATATTTGAATCCTATTAGATATAGGACGCCCATAAACCACAAAAATATAATTTTAAAAGTTATTTTCCTATTTTATTTAAAAGCTTTTTCTTAAGGCTAGAAATGGTCTTTAATTGGGAAAAATTATTCTATTGTTTCAAAAATATTTTACAAAAAGCAGGGAAACTCAGTGGACATATATTTTCCATATATAAGAGTTTCAACACATGGTCATGTTCAAAATATTGGACAAAACCTCACAAAACCATTTATGCCCATTTCAAGGATTTGAAAATTTTCTACAGGAAATATTTTTATAAAAGTCCAAGGAAAATTCAGCAAGTCACAAATGCATATTGTGATCACTTTGCAAAGCCTCATCTCAATTAAGGTCACTTTGGTTCACCAAAATGCCCCAAAACCCTCTCTGACCAGAATCAAATTTGAACAACTTTGTACTACCAACTTTCTCTCCTTGACCCCAGTTTTTGTGAGCATGTTCACATGACCAAATGAGACAACTACACCAAGTGGTGCATCAAGGGGAAGTCATTTGCTCAACTAGATCTACACAAGTTCATTTCTGTTGATTTCTAGGGTTTGCAAAAGTTGCATTGGCAACTTTGCCCAAATGAGCTCAAAATTGGTGGAAGGCCCTAATTATATGTGACATTTCGATCTGTGGAGTCTCATGCCTAATGGAATTAATTTGCTTACCCAAACAAGCATCAAACACCTTCTGCCACTTTACCAAAATTCCATTTTTGAGCTCTTCCACTAATCTCCATGGGCTCAACTTTGTACCACAGCTGCTTCTGACCCTCTTCTAGCTCCAGTAACTCTTCCCTGGCCTTACCTCAATGATTGAGGGGTGAAACACCACCATTTACCCTTCTGGACAGCAGCATTCTTCTCCTTTCTCACCTCCATCCTCATTCCAGTGGCCCTCCATGGCATCCCATGCCTCTCCCACATTATTTACTACCCCCTAGAGCTACCGGATACACTTGGCCGTGCCCGCATTGCCAAAACAATGGCCATGCCAGCCGTTTGCACGCTCTGGAGCATGCTACAGTGCGCTCTGGCACTGTAGCCGCCCAAAGCCGAGCGCTTCCGGCCACCTCGGCTCTTCCCCTCACGCCCGGCGATGCTCCTCGACGTCTGCATCACGCCACAGCCTGGTCCCCCTCCTCCTTCTCCATCCTCTCGCCCCAGCTCGCACGCGCGACGACCGCCCGAGTGCACCAGTGAGCATGCTCACACGCGCGGTGCCTCTGACCACCCTGCTCTCTCTCTCTCTTCACTCCTCTTGCCCTAAACCGACCCCACGAGCACCCCGGGCACCTCTCCGCGAGCCCCCGTGACCCGTAGCAACCGCAACAGGCTCGCCGGCGCACACCTCTTCGGTGGACCGTCGCCCGCCTATAAATAGGCCTCCCCGAGCTCTTCTATCCTCACCACTCGCTCTCTCACTCCCCTAAACACCCCCCTGCACCACTCACCCCTCTCGAGACGAGCCCGAACTCGAGATCGAGCTCGAGCTCCGCCGCCTCGGGTCACCGTCGATCCCACGGTACAGGACACCCCCCGCCCTCTTTATAGCTTCTTTGGAACGCCCAAAGCCCACTGATCGATTCCCCCTCTTCCCCACTCGTTTTGCAGTCGGAAACGGCCGGGGCCATCGACGCCCGACGCTCCTTCGCCGCGAACCTCGTCGCCGGCGAACCGCTGCTCCCCTCCGGCCAACTCAGGCACCACCCGAACGGTGACACGACGAGGAGTCCAACGGTGCCATCAGCTCACCCCGCCGTGCCCGGAAACGTCGTCGGTGAGCTCGCCGGCCCTCTGTCGTAGGGTTAGGGATGACAGGCGGGCCCCGCGTGTCAGCCTCTCCCCTCCATCGTCCCTCTCTCTCTCGCTGATGCCTGGTCCCCACCCGTCAGGTTTAAACCTGGCGCCCTGGCCGCCTCTCTGACTGGGCCTGCTGCATTGAGGCTCTTCTGGCCCAGTTGCAGAGTGCTCCTTTTCCTTTTTCTTTTCTGTTAAACTTGCAAAAATTCCACGGGAT
This sequence comes from Aegilops tauschii subsp. strangulata, assembly GCF_002575655.3. NCBI lineage: Eukaryota > Viridiplantae > Streptophyta > Magnoliopsida > Poales > Poaceae > Aegilops > Aegilops tauschii. Next base: position 161,833,462 of record NC_053038.3, read on the forward strand.
TAAATATTCATCTAAATGCAATAATTCCAACTCCCATATTTTTCTAAAAATCCCAGCTATTTAATGACATAACTTTCACTCATGTCCAAACAACTTTTATGTACTGTTCATATTCAAATTCAAATTTGAATATATTTAAGCCACTCTGAAAATCTATTTCTCCTATTCTGCCACTCCAAATCCAAAACTAGGAATTTTCCCCTTCTTAGTATTCACCCTAGCATTTAACAAAAATGAGTTGACATTTTTCTGAGCACTTTGGTTTTTCTGTTTTATTATTGCCTTATTTTTCTCGTTATTATATCGCGGCGTTAGATTGCGTTGCTGACGAAGGAGTTGGACCAGAATACTTTGAAAACCCAGAGGACTTTGCTGAGCCAGGCAAGCAGCCCTTTGACCATGTCTAAGAAACCCTTTTTCTGCATGTCATATGGCGCTTTTATTGCTTGCATCGAAGTCATGATAATGTGGTGACCACTTGATGTGGTTTTCCACCATTACGTCCTCGTTGATACTTGCATGGTGCATGACCCTACCTCCTTATGAGGGTTATGTCGGTGGGAGTAGATAGGATGCTAAAGTAGTTGCTACGCAAAAAGGGATGGGAATATGCATGGTGATGGAGACAAAGTATTTTCAAAAGACTTTTCGAAATCCCTGTCGGGTGCCACTTATGCCCGAGGGAGATAATGAGTTGGGTAACCACTTGATGACGAAGTGGTGTACCAAGGCAAGTGTGTGTGTTGTTTCCAAAACGGATTGGTTTAAGTTGCGACCGTTATTCCAACCTTACATGCGCAACCACTCTACCCTTATATGGGAAAGGGCATTATTGATTACCTAGGGCGATACTAGCTTGGAGCCCGCATTACTAGTGACGGGAGAGTAGTTGTTGCGCTCTCTTGGGAGGGGGTCGTGCCAGGTAGGGCGGCCATGACTGTTTTCACAGGGCACCGGACACACCATTGGTACCCCGTGCTTGTGGTATGTGATGAATATGGGAGCGAGGCTCCACAATTTTAAAGATGTGAAATGTTGGGCATGGGGGTTACTACCAATCGAGTGGACTCTATGTTAGTGTCATCTAGGGAAAGATAGTGATCGGGTGCTTACCCCGGGTACTTGAGGTACCGCGGGTCGTGGATGACACGGAAGTTCCCCGGATCTTGTGGGTAAAGTGTTAAACCTCTGCAGAGTGTAAAACTATTCGAATAGCCGTGTCCACGGTCAAGGACAGTTGGGTAACTGCTCTTGGGCTACGTCCATATGTTTCTGACAACAACACGGTTTGGTAAATATGTTGATGTGACTCGTGAGGAAGTCAAGATGAGCTTGAGCACGAGTTGTTCACAACTCCTTTTCAATGTTAATGTCTGTACCCTCCTGATACTTGTTGCAGACGCATTCATGTCCTTGATAAATGTTAATCATACTTGCATGAGAAAAACTAGCTTTCCGCAAAAATGCCAAATTAGCAATAGTGCCTTGCATAATTATTCTGTTATCACCCTTCGGTTGCTTGCGAGTACATTCGAAGTACTCATTGGCTTGCCACTGGTTATTTTATTGGCCAGGCATGAAAGAACAGGATATGATGAACAATACTTCGGTGACGAACATGCGAGCTAGGACGCTTCCCAGTCAGAATGCCTGTAGGGTTAAGGCAGATGGCATGGGTCCAAGTTATCGACGAAGATTTCCGCTGCGAAGTTATACTCCAGACTTGACCATAATGGTCATAATTTATGTAAAACGGTATGTATGGATGTAAGACTCTTGTTATACAGCTTCTGTGTGTTGAGTGAGCATTGATCTCTGGGATCACTGTACACGTGCATTCGGTGATCACGACTTATGAGTCGGGGTCCCCCACAGAGCTAGTATCAGAGCCATCCTGACTGTAGGAAGCCTTAGTTAGCATGGTCGTTAGTTGGGTAAAACTATTTTCAGAACTATCACTAGTTTTCAAAATTATCTATACTTCTCTTCCCCTTCTCAGTTCTTCAAAAACAAAAATATACTTTCCTTATTGATCTCTTCCCCTTCAAAAATTTTGAATGGTCGCTAGTACCTTTTAGCCCCTGACCACTAGATTCCCTGTAACCCTCGTGGGTAACCTAGAAGGAAGACATCTTGCCAGACATTGACCCACACCTTCTGAACACAAGTATGGCGACACCACGAGAAGACGGTACCAACAGAAGATACCTTCTCAAAGAATGAGGACATAAAGACCTCGAAGATGGTGACACCCTCGACACTGCCGCAGGATGATGCAACCTTGGCCTACGATGATCAGGGTATAGGATATGCAAGATCATGATATACATCACTAATAGAGCAACCCTGTCCTTACCGTTGTTGTATCGGCAACCACTGGTGGATGAGAGCCTCGCCATTTGGTCCGCCTCATTATAGTGAGCAGGAAAACGGTTCCTTCGTTCCCCGCTCTTGGTGTCGATGTTGTCATCAACATAACCGATAGGTTGGACCTCTACTATGCCTTGTTGATGTCATTGCATAAATGATTGCTTACCCGAAACCCTTGACGCCTTAAAAGGCAAAAGGGATCGTCATGATTAAGAAGACAACAGAAGACCGAGTCAATGCCGGCTACGAGGAGCCACCTTCACCCCATCACTTCAACAGGCGAGAAGTTGTTGAAGAATCTTCAGGCTCAACCCAGATCGTTTCATCGAACAACTACAAGAGATGTAGCAACACTTGAGGAAAACTCAGAAGACTGCACGAGGCACAAGGCACGACTACTGAGTCCGAGAACCCCTAGGGTAGCATGAGTCATGTACCCCCTATGTGCAGTCGAGTCCGTATGATGGTTCAAATAGAACCATGATTGTGTGTTGCTTGTTTTTATTTGTTTGTGTTTTGATACTTTTGCCCTAGGCAACAAGTACGTGACTATATCACCTTCCTTATCTTAATGCTGGTGTTTGGCCCCTTCGGCACTTGCTTGTTTGCACTTGCACTATAGAACCCCCTTTAGGCATTCCCCTCCTCTATGCTACTTTTCCCTCTCATCTCTCTCCTCAACTGAAGACAAGCAAGACAATATGCACCAAGGATTCCACCTTGGCAAACAACTGACACTGAAGACTTTTGCTACAGCCTCCTCGACCAAGTACAACCCCATATGTTTACCCCTCAAGCCTAGAAACCTACCCCTAAACTCTTCGAGACTTCACGAGATACCCCAGCTCGGATTCTTAACCATGTGCTTAACCTACAAATTGCAAGGGAACTAGTGAAGCCTCAATAACCCTTGCTTCCGACTGGGTTCATGATGGAACTAGTGGACATAGTGAACAAGCACATTATCATCCTAGGATAGCACCAGAACCGACGATGCCATAGGGAAGACCAGTTTGAGGATATAGGAATAGAGGAAAAATGACTTGATGAATTTATATCAATGACTTTTAGAAAATTATATGAGACTATTTGGTGGATTATGAGGCTTTCATGTTGGTAGATGAACTTGGTGGGATCATTAATATAGAGTAGCATAGCTTTCATTACCCCTGGATAAATTGTATTTAGTGGGACAATTAAGATCACAAGCTGAATTCTTGGAGGTGCAAGGATTTGACTTGATCAGATGATTTTGATAGGAGATAGTTAACATTACGATAATAACTTGAGGGAAACATGTAGGAATTCTCAATGCACACGAGATTTGGATTTAAGTAGGTGATTCTAGTTGAGTATAGATGCTGAGTATATCTACATGGTTCGGAGTAAATTGGATTTAGACTGATGATCTCGATCATGATACCATGTTTCTCGGTGGACGATAAACTAGGAGATTGGATTAATTGTCGGAGTTGATTTAGGGATCTATTTACGCCTGACCTTGGCGTTTACTTGACCATGAAAATGGAAATTGGTGGACTGACTATAGTAAGGGTAGCCCTTTCAAGCATATGGGGGTTATAGGACATTAGAAGATTCGTGTGAGACACCATAGACCTTGGATTTGTAGAATTAATGGATTATGCAATGATTGATGGAAGTTAATGGGCTGTTAGAGTTGACTCATAGGAAGGAAACAAGATCTTGGAGTGGCATACGACGTATTTCCTTGGGATAGAAATGCACTACCTTGGACCTTGGAAGAATAGGCCGAACACTTGGATTGTGGTGTTTAATTCAAGCTTAGCAGCTTGTATGTCCTACCATGGATTTTTGCATAGATATGAGTTTGGGGATAATTGACATGTATGATTTTGTTAGACCTCCCCTGGGGAGTCATGAGATATGAATATCATGAGTAATGATTGGAGTTGACCTATACGGGATGATTCTATCAGTGATATGATGTGATTTGTTTAAGGGACTAGATAGAACGATTGGCATCTCAGAAACTATGCTCAAGGATAAGATGATAAACGTTCACTCGCACCCTAGAATCCTTGAAACCCTCAAGCCCTACCAAGCTACAACATGGTCAGATTATGACCATGGGTCTTCACTCTAGATTGAGAACACCTTGGCCCACACTCAACCGTTACCACCACCAATGCCCCAGCCTACCTTATGTACCCCATAAACAGAAACTTCATGGAGTACTTGGTCACGTTGGTTGTCACTTTTACTTGGTGACCTACTCGTCTAACTGAAGATGGAAGAAGAATCATTCAGCTGGTTAGGAAAGATTTGAAGACCGCCATGCCAAGGAGGAACAACTATGCCAACCACCATCGTCAAGGGGTGAACTTTCTCGTCGAAGACCAGGTGTATCTGCAAGCCACTTCTCTCAAAGGAACCAAGCATTTCGATGTCAAAGGGAAGCTTACACCAAGATTTATCGCCCCCCTCCAAGATCACTGCAAGCAGAAGAATAGACGGCTACCAGCTAGAGTTACCACCTGAGTCACCCACTGTGCACAACATTTTTCCACACAAAACCACTCCGAAAATGTTTCTAACTTCCTAACTAGTCCGGTCTCTACAAGGACATCGATCACCGAGCCATCGACCTCCAGCCCAATAGGACTTACGCGAGAGACCCCAATTGCAATCTGGATCAAGCAGGATGTCATACACGAAGCCACGCCATCGAGTACTTCAAGGTTCAATGGAGCACCACTCGGAAGCACAAGCGGTATGAGGACGCGAAGGCTACCCCCGGATCCAGTTTTCGTATTCCTTTCCATGCCTAGTTTAGGAATCTCGGGGATGAGATTCTTGTAAGGGGGTAGGTCTGTCACACCCAGATTTTCATGCCAGAACATTTAAGCTAATAAAATCATGATAAGGTGTGGTTTGGCAAAAACTTTTGAGTGTTTTGGTCATTGCTTGATTTGATTTTTGTGTGTTAGTTGCAAGTGCTCTAAAAATCAAATAAATCCTCCTACTCTTATACTCCTTTTCCTTGCCCCAAACTTCTGCCCAATGATCATGCCATGTGTATACAGCAATATAGTATTTTCTTACAAAAACAATTTGGCCAAAAAGTATTTTCTAAAATTAGTTTTCCAAAAACCCCTGAATTGAGGTTTGCACTGCAAGTACTTGATTTGGGGTGTGAAAAATATTTCAAAAGGTATATTTGAATCCTATTAGATATAGGACGCCCATAAACCACAAAAATATAATTTTAATAGTTATTTTCCTATTTTATAGAAAAGGCTTTTCTTAAGGCCAGAAATGGTCTTTAATAGGGAAAAATTATTCTATTGTTTCAAAAATATTTTACAAAAATCAGGGAAACTCAGTGGACATAAATTTTCTATATATAAGAGTTTCAACACATGGTCATGTTCAAAATATTGGACAAAACCTCACAAAACCATTTCTGCCCATTTCATGGATTTGAAATATTTCTACAGGAAATATTTTCATAAAAATCCAAGGAAAATTCAGCAAGTCACAAATGCATATTGTGATCACTTTGCAAAGCCTCATCTCAATTAAGGTCACTTTGGTTCACCAAAATGCCCCAAAACCCTCTGCGACCACAATCAAATTTGAACAACTTTGTACTACCAACTTTCTCTCCTTGACCCCAGTTTTTGTGAGCATGTTCACATGACCAAATGAGACAGCTGCACCAAGTGGTGCATCAAGGGGAAGTGATTTGCTCAATTAGATCTACACAAGTTCATTTCTGTTGATTTCTAGGGTTGGCAAAAGTTGCATTGGCAACTTTGCCCAAATGAGCTCAAAATTGGTGGAAGGCCCTAATTATATGTGACATTTCAACCTATGGAGTCTCATGCCAAATGGAGTTCATTTGCTTACCCAAACAAGCATCAAACACCTTCTGCCACTTTACCAAAATTCCATTTTTGACCTCTTCCACTAATCTCCATGGGCTCAACTTTGTACCACAGCTGCTTCTCACCCTCTTCTAGCTCCAGTAACTCTTCCCTGGCCTCAGCTCAATGATTGAGGGGTGAAACACCCCCATTTACCCTTCTGGACAGCAACATTCTTCTCCTTTCTCACCTCCCTCCTCATTCCAGTGGCCCTCCATGGCATCCAATGCCCCTCCCGCATTATTTACTACCCCCTAGAGCTACCAGACACACTTGGCCGTGCCCACATTGCCAAAACAATGGCCATGCCAGCTGTTTGCACGCTCTGGTGCGCGCTACAGTGCTCTGGCACTATAGCCGCCCACAGTCGAGCGCTTCCCGCCACCTCGGCTCTCCCCCTCACGCCCGACGATGCTCCTCGACGTCTGCGTCACGCCACCGCCTAGTCCCCCTCCTCCTTCTCCCTCCTCTCGCCCCAGGTCGCACGCGCGACGACCGCCCGAGCGCACCAGTGAGCGTGCTCACACGCGCGGTGCCTCTGACCACCCTGCTGTCTCTCTCTCTCTTCACTCCTCTCGCCCTAAACCAACCCCACGAGCACCCCGGGCACCTCTCCGCGAGCTCCCGTGACCCGTAGCAACCGCAACAGGCTCGCCGGCGCACACCTCTTCGGTGGACCGTCGCCCGCCTATAAATAGGCCTCCTCAAGCTCTTCTATCCTCACCACTCGCTCTCTCACTCCCCTAAACACCCCCATGCACCACTCACCCCTCTCCAGATGAGCTCGAACTCGAGATCAAGCTCGAGTTCCCCCGCCTCGGGTCGCCGTCGATCCCACGGTACAGGCCACCCCCGGCCATCTTTATAGCTTCTCTGGAACGCCCATAGCCCACTGATCGATTCCTCCCTCTTCCCGGCTCGTTTTGCAGTTGGAAACGGTCGGGGCCATCGATGCCCGACGCTCCTCCGCCGCGAACCTCATCACCGGCGAACCGCTGCTCCCCTCCGGCCAACTCAGGCACCACCCGAACGGCGACACGACGAGGAGTCCAACGGTGCCATCAGCTCACCCCGCCGTGATCGGAAACGTCGCCGGTGAGCTCATCGGCCCTCTGTCGTAGGGTTAGGGATGACAGGCGGGCCCCGCGTGTCAGCCTCTCCCCTCCATCGTCCCTCTCTCTCTCGCTGACGCCTCGTCCCCACCCGTCAGGTTTAAACCTAGCGCGCGCGTGCACCAGCGCGCTGGGCCGCCTCTCTGACTGGGCCTGCTGCGTTGGGGCTGTTCTGGCCCAGTTGCACAGTGCTCCTTTTCCTTTTTCTTTTCTATTAAACTTGCAAAAATTCCATAGGATTAAATATTCATCCAAATGCAATAATTCCAACTCCCATATTTTTATAAAAATCCCACCTATTTACTGACATAACTTTCACTCATGTCCAAACAACTTTTATGTACTGTTCATATTCAAATTCAAATTTGAATATATTTAAACCACTCTGAAAATCCATTTCTCCTATTCTGCCACTCCAAATCCAAAACTAGGAATTTTCCCCTTCTTAGTATTCACCCGAGCATTTAACAAAAATGAGTTGACAGTTTTCTGAGCACTTTGATTTTTCTGTTTTATTATTGCCTTATTTTTCTCGTTATTATTTTGCGGTGTTAGATTGCGTTGCTCACGAAGGAATTGGACCAGAAGACTTTGAAGACCCAGAGGACTTTGGTGAGCCAGGCAAGCAGGCCTTTGACCATGTCCAAGAAACCCTTTTTGTGCATGTCATATGGCACTTTTATTGCTTGCATCGAAGTCATGATAATGTGGTGACCACTTGATGTGGTTTGCCACCGTTAATTCCTCATTGATACTTGCATGGTGCATGACCCTACCTCCTTATGAGGGTTATGCCAGTGGGAGTAGATAGGATGCTAAATTAGTTGCTACGCAAAAAGGGATGGGAATATGCATGGTGATGGAGACAAAGTATTTTCAAAAGACTTTTCGAAATCCCTGTCGAGTGCCACTTATGCCCGAGGGAGATAATGAGTTGGCTAACCACTTGATGACAAAGTGGTGTACCGAGGCAAGTGTGTGTGTTGTTTTCAAAACGGATTGGTTTAAGTTGTGACAGTTATTCCAACCTTACATGCGCAACCACTCTACCCTTATATGGGAAAGGGCTTTATTGATTACCTAGGCCGATACTAGCTTGGAGCCCGCATTACTAATGACGGGAGACTCATTGTTGCGCTCTCTCGGGATGGGGTCGTGCCAGGTAGGGCGGCCATGACTGTTTTCACAGGGCACCGGACACACCGTTGGTACCCCGTGCTTGTGGTATGTGATGAATATGGGAGCGAGGCTCCACAATTTTAAAGATGTGAAATGTTGGGCACAGGGGTTACTACCAATCGAGTGGACTCTATGTTAGTGTCGTCTAGGGAAAGATAGTGGTCGGGTGCTTACCCCGGGTACTTGTGGTACCGCGGGTCATGGATGACATGGAAGTTCCCCGGATCTTGTGGGTAAAATGTGCAACCTCTACAGAGTGTAAAACTATTCGAATAGCCGTGTCCACGGTCAAGAACACTTGGGTAACCGCTCTTGGGCTACGTCCATATGTTTCTGACAACAACACGGTTTGGTAAATATGTTGATGTGACTCGTGAGGAAGTCACGATGAGCTTGAGCACGAGTTGTTCACAACTCCTTTTCAATGTTAATGTTTGTAACCTCCTGATACTTTTTGCAGACGCATTCTTGTCCTTGATAAATGTTGATCATACTTGCATGAGAAAAACTAGCTTTCCGCAAAAATGCCAAATTAGCAATAGTGCCTTCAATAATTATTCTGTTATCACCCTTGGGTTGCTTGCGAGTACATTCAAAGTACTCATTGGCTTGCCACTGGTTATTTTATTGGCCAGGCATGAAAGAACAGGATATGATCAAGAATACTTCGGTGACGAACATGCGAGCTAGGACGCTTCCCAGTCAGAATGCCTGTAGGGTTAAGGCAGATGGCATGGGTCCAAGTAATCGATGAAGATTTCCGTTGTGAAGTTATTCTCCAGACTTGGCCATAATGGTCATAATTTATGTAAGATGGTATGTATGGATGTAAGACTCTTGTTATACAACTTCTGTGTGTTGAGTGAGCATTGATCTCTGGGATCACTGTACACGTGCATTCGGTGATCACGACTTATGAGCGGGGTCCCCACACACACGCATTAAATATCATTCATACCTAAAGGAAGGTTATGGTGCCAATATGGATGATGAGGATTGGAACACAGATCTCCCTTTGTGCAGTTCCACCGAAATGAACCAACTGTTCCATTCTGACATTCCAGTTAAACAACAAAAAAGTCAATTCTTTTAAGAAGTGTTTTGTGCATTGCACCAAAAGGTCACAACAGCAACCAGGTGAAATGGATATCCCTGTTTGCACAAATTGCTATAGAGAAAACAGTCAGAGTCTCAAACAATTCAGGCAAAAACATTTGGCTAAACTTGTCATGGCTTATAACGGTGGCATGGCTTCATTTTACCAGGGGCATTAGATTAAGAACAACTAAATATTTGGTATAAGGGCATGGGACAGTGGGTGCACCAGCAGTCCAACACCATGTACCTAAACCGGGGCATAAAGTGGTGATTCAGAGTTTGTTGCCCCGAGAAACAAACATACAAGAAACATATCAGGGTTGGTCCCATTTTTGTTCACTCTAGCCACATACTCCTATGTTTTCTTTTGAAATGGAGGCGTGCCCCCGGCCTCTGCATCATAATGATGCATGGAGCCATCTTATGTGTGGATAGCAACTCTAGTCCTGGTCATACCATTGTGTACAGCGTTTCCCCTATATTTCCCTTTTCGACCAAGAGACCGGTTGGATGACCAGTCTGTACTACTTTCACCCCCTATCCTTCCTATTCATACCAAGTCCGATGTACATACTAAATTCCCCCACCCCCACTTTATTTCTTGTTTGAACCAAGTACAAGATTCGAATCCATGAAGTAGCTTTACCTCTAACAATAGAAGAATAAAATATGTGTCGTTTCACCATCCGATCGAGAGGGGCTGAGAGGTAGAAAATGATGCACATGCAGCAACGTAGCGAGCTGGGGAAGTAGAGCTAGGGCGGTTTCGAAGGAAGATATACCTGAAGGTCATCGGGATGTGGATAGGTGGGCGGCAGGAGGCCGGATCCGCCCACACTAGGGCAACGACGAAGGGTTCGGAGGACCTCCCGCGCCGGCGCTCGGCCAAAGATAACGGTGCGGCCGGCAGTGGTTCTCCTCCCTCGCTGTCGACCACGTCCTAAACGCTGCCCGACCCCCCCTTCACCGGCGGAGGGGGATACGTCCGGATCTATAACCAGCTGTGAGGATAGAAAGACTGTGTTTTTTTGAAGGGAGAAAGACAGTGTTACCACTGCTATCTTGTTTAGATCTGGAGAGGATGAGAGTGTGTGAATAGAGCAACCCTAGCAAGCAAGCGCGCAGGCTCCGGCCTATATATACGTAGTGGGGTATTTTTCCTTTTTCACTCCATCAAAACAATCGTTTTAAATTGTGTATGTGCCAGTCACCGTTTTTTTGAGTTGTTCATTGTTTTTTGAGATAGCTACCCGCTTATTCCAAGCGGTGTTACGGTGTGCCAGGTCGCACTTTGTATCGTTCAAGTCTGGTACAAGACCCTCCATTAAATGAACAACCACCCCCTCATAAAATTTGTGAACAAGCCCACGGCTAAAATTAGCGGAAACGTGGGCTTCCCCAACATGCATTATTATTTATATTTTCTATGTGGGAGTATCCTCAAAACAAAATGTGAGAGTACAATATTTATTGGGCCCCTTCGTAATTGGTGCTAAATTTTGACCAAAGATTTAACTGACAAAATATTAGTGCATGTTAACACAAATTATATCGTTTGATTCGTATTTGAACATAGTTTTCAATTATGTAATTTTTTGTGACATGCATGAACATTTGGTTAGTTAAATTTATAGTCAAAATTTGGCAAGGTGCATTAAATCAACACATGCAAGTATCAAAAGGAGAGTCACGGCATGCATGCATGCATTGTAATTAATGCATCGGTAAACGCAAATTATTGAAATATATCGATTGCAGTGCTTTGATGTGTCGCGTCAAGTCGTACAAGACCGAGAAGTTTGATTACTACAACGCCCTCTCGCCTTAACTGCACCTGCCTTTGGCTGCATGAAAGGTGGGCCACCCACCTGTTGGGCCCACCTGTCATACACGCAAAGTCAGGAGCAATAAGTCAATGAAGTTGCGTCCCTCCCTCGCTCATGAGCGTGGTGGCTGGCAGGACTAGGAGAAGCTTTCGTGGGCTACATGCTCTCCCGCCCGCATGCGGTGGACATGCAGCAGTCAATTAGTGTCAGATGGCCAGAAGCATACTGTAGTACTCCTCCACTATAGTAGTACTCCATCATTGTTCGACTTCCCGAAGAGGCAAAGAGCCAAGCGCAGCCGGGACGCTCGTGTGGCAGTTTCATGTGTAGAGTAGTCTAGGATAGCGTGTACCGTGCCTGTAAGCTTAAAATCATTGGGGGCGGCTCCATGCTTTCTTATTAAAATAATCTTCTGGCCCTACCTGTCATCCTGGTGATTGTAGTTTGCACGCTCATCTGGTCGAGACAGGAATATATATTTTAATTTGTGGTGGGGTAAACGTTGGAGGTTGCAGCAAATATAGAGTATACAACAAGCTATCCCTCCCGCACGCGGTGGATGGACATGTAGCAGTGGATTCGATACTATAGAAGTAGTAGTAACATCATTGTTCGTCTTCTCAAAGAGGCGAAGAGCCAAGCGCAATCCGAACATAGCAGTTGCGAACGCTCGCCACAGTGTGTTTGGTTGCATTCTCATCTCAGCATAGTTGTTCCCTCTTCGTGCATGCTCATCCCAGCACCCTCTTCATGCATGCTCTTCTCATGCATGCTCCTAGTGTATTTGTGTTAAGCTAGTGTGGACTCATGCACCAATCATACACCCTACCAAACATCAAAGCATCAAAGCATATCACAAAGCATTCGGGCCCGCGTGCCATCCACCAAATCACAGCGAGGTGCTATAGTTAAGACTCACCGGTCACCCCGGTGTGGCTGTCATGACCCATCATTTCACAAAACCCACACCTTTACCAGTAGTGGTAAAGTAGCGTCGAAGTTGGACTGGACGAAGCAACCAGCATTTCACCGGAACGCTCGTTGAAGCCCTTTCTCACCTTTCTTGAAGAAAACCTCACTCCAGGCTACTCACTTCTGCCATTTTCTTCTATACCGACGAAGGAAAGATGGGCGAATCAGTGATGCTACTATATTTTCATTCCAAGAATCTTCTTTTTGCGAAGCACCGACCGATTCTCATAGCCTATTCTTTTCCCGTTTTCATTGCGATTGCGGTTTCCTTTTGATTGCTTTTTGTTTGTGAGTTCATTGATGGATCCTGGAGCACTAGGCAAAGAGTTGCCGGTGGACAACCCACTGGAGACAGCGCTCTCCAGGAAGCGAGCACCGACCAACGAGTTGACCATGTTGGTGGGCCCACCCATGGAGACGAAGAACTCCAAGAAACAAGCACTGGACAAAGAGTTGACGACGTTGGCGGACGAACTCCTCAAAGAAAGTTGGAAGAACAGCAAGGGCCCCACCGTGCCTACCCCAGAAACTCTAATGGCCACCTATGCGAGGCTCAAGGCCGAGTTTGAGGAGATAGTCGCCGTTGAGAAGCAGTATTCCCCTGGCAAGGTGATGGCCCCCATCGAGGACGAGGAGATGGCCCCCGGAGGGATGGGATCCCCCGGTGAGCTGCACAAGGTAAAAAATAATTGCTTACCATAGTTGTGGTTTTTGATTATTTGCAATGTGCTTGATAATATGTTAGGGTTGTGCAGGTGCAGGTGGACGTCCTTGATGATTCTGATGTTGCGGCCCGTCCTGTGGATAACGCCCCATAGATCATTTTCGATGTCGCGGTCCGTCCTGTTGACATCGCCCCAGAGATCGATTCTGATGCCGCTGTCCATCCTGTGGACATCGTCCCAGAGATAGATTCCGATGTCGTGGTTGACATCGCCTCAGAGATTGATTCCCATGCCGCTGTCCGTGCTGTGCTCATTGCCCGAGAGATCGATGACAAGAAATAGTTGGTCGCGCTAATCCTTCAGGGTAGTTTGCATTGTGTTTAACTACCAGAACAATGCGTTTTATAAAACCATCTTAGGGCTAGTGCACTGTCTTGTGTGGGCGGTAGTTGCTAATTTTGTTTGATAGTGAATCATGCGAACCCTCTCCGAGTTGTGGAAGCAGATGTATCCTCACCAGCTTTTGATGTAATATATGGCATGCTTAGATGTAAGTTTGAACTGTTTATCATATCAGCAGGGCTTGTTTGATGATTCTTGGTGTTAGTAGGCTAGCTAATGTGGCAGCTATAGTACTTGCAAAACACTCACCAAAGAGAAATGTTGGGGCTGATGAGCTCGTGGTACACTTATACTGATCCGTCGTCGATCGGCCAATAGCCCAAGCTCCTAAAATTGTAGGCTTAGCGATTGATCAGACAATAGTCAACACGGATACATTGAGGCCTCATTTGGTTCAAAGGGAAGGAAAATCATAGCAAAAGTACAGAGACGTACAACACAAAATCATAGCAGTACAGAGACGTACTCCCGCCTTTCCAAAATGGATGACTCAACTTTTTACTACTAACTTTGAAATGGAGGGAGTACAAATCCAAGGCGGGCTAGTTTGGCTTAGTGGGTTTCAGTGATATGACGTGGTACAGTGCCGTCCAGTCTTCCCGTGTGGTAGCAGTACTGCGGGTACAGTAAGTTTTCTTGAAAGAGCGGAATTCAACGAAGTCATGATGGTTCCTTCGTCCGACCAACTTACATTGGGAAAGGCTGGGCCTGCGCTATGACCGGGGTGGACCAGGATAATTTTGTGCATGGTAGGTGGACCAGGATGGTCGACGTTCCACATGTCAGCGAATGAAAGTATTCTTTCCGATATAGTGGACGAGCAAGGAGTATTCATTCTTTATTTTTGATGAAAGCTACTGTCTCCACTTTTACGACGGAGGAGTGTGAAACACGGCAGCTCAGTGAGCTTGGCATGTGCACCACTCCCTCCTTCCCCATGTAATACTACCATAGTGTTGACTATAAGGTTACAACCTTTTCTCACTTTCTCTCTATCTATTTCCTCTCAAATGTTTTTTACTATTATTTTTTAGACACAATTGTTTTTATGCCTCTTTTTTATAGAATTAGTTTTTTTTATACCTAGGAGCACGTGTAGAGACGGGCTCCTGCAGATCCCACTCCTTGACTTTGTCAATGCCTCTCTCTCCTCCACATAAGCGGGCTTAGGGCATATACAATGGTTCTATTGTAGGGATGCCACATAGGATAAATGATGAGGTGGAGGAAAGAGAAATCATAAGAAAAGGCTTGTCTTCTCTTATTTAAGAGGAGACAGGAGATGATCTCTTACCACAATATGTTTCACCATGTTTTTAGGAATATCTAGTTATTGAAGATAAGGCTAAGAGATGATCCATTGTACACATGTTTTTTTGTCATCTCTAAATTACATGCGAGACTGATGATAAGACTATCTTATCAACCATTGTACATGCCCTCATAGCTCAGAATTTTACTAGTACTACTTGCTATGAATGCAGGCAGCTGGCTTCTGAGGGGGAGCATGCGCGGGGAGGTGGGGGTGGGGGGGGTCTAGTGGGCCAGGGCGGTCAGAAGTGGGCTTGGAAGCGGTCCGGACTCCCGCATGGCCCACCTCACATTATCACCATATATATTTCTTGGAGTCCATGCACGGCGGGCGAGCGATCTCTTCTCCCTCCCCCATCTCCCTCTTCTCAGCCGGCGCCCACCGAGCGATTAGATTTCGGCTATCGATGGTTTTTTCAATTGCAGTCCCACATGTCAGTGAAAATGCAAGACAACACGTGTCCGCTCTAGTGAGCGGCGTGCGAGCCGGACTGTCGGGGTACGACGGGTACGAGTCGTAAGTGTGCCGCGTTTTCCTTTTGAACTTGCAAAGCATAACATTTTCCTCCGATCGATCATAGAAATCGAGAACAAAATGACGAGGGCGGTGCTTTCCCCCGCGTTAGGCGTGCTAGTTTCAGTGATATGGCGTGCTACAGTGCCGTCCACTTGCTCCATTTTTATGTAAGCAAGAGTCTACACTCTTACGTGGGAGGAGTGCGAAACACGGCGGATCTGATTTTGATCGAGAGATAATTGTTCCCTGCGAAATAATGGAGCCCTGTTAGTGATTATAGCATGTTAGTTAGGGCATCACCAGCGCTGGCCCTCAAATTTACACCGGCATCTATCCGAGGACACTGATGGATGCCATCCAATGCTGCCCGCATACCTTTCGACAACTATATGAACTAACCGGACAAAATTCGTGCAAACAAAGCAAATTTCAAATTAACCGGATGAAATTCATTACATTTCGAAAACTTTTCCTATAAACTAGACGAAATTCATTACATATTTCGCACAAACCATACTAAAACCTATTGTAAACCTAATCTAAATGATCACCGGCGCCCGACCACCAGCATGAGCCTGAGAAAGCCGGCCATTGCCTTTGCCTCCTCCTCATCCGCCTCGATAACCTCCTCCTCCGAAGCACAAGGTTCTGAAGATTTCCGCCTCCACGTCACCATCAAGCGGCTAATTGGCCACCGATGTTTATGCCACCAAGCTTGGCGTCGACTGAGTGGAGGAGTGGTGGCCTTCCTGGGACCAGAGCGGCGGCGACCTACCGTGCACTACTCTTCCTCGCTGCCGGCTGTGCCCGCGCACGCGTGTCGGCTTCGTGGTCATGGCAGCGAAGGGCGGCCGAGGGGGATCCGGCGATCTCCTTCGTCTGCTTCTGCGACAGTACGTCCAAGAGAGCTTTGGAGCGCGCCCGGAGCGGAGCCGCCGATGTCCTTCGTCTGCTCCTGCGACAGTGCGTCCAAGAGAGCTTTGGAGCGCCAGGAGGCCGTGGTTGGAGTGCTACCGACAGAAGGAAGAGACCGGAGGAGAATGAGTGTGGGTCTTTGGCTATGGCTGGGAGCTAGGGCTCAAGTTAATATAGCGGGCGAATGGCAATGAGCCGCGGTAGACGGATGGACGGCTGGCGCCAGAGTAGGTTCGTCGGCAGCCGCGTGTCATTAATGTGGGTGGCAGACGGAAGGATAGCTATGGTGTCGTTAACGTGGAACAGTCGCTTGCACCGGCATGCCGCGTGGGTGGCACTCTCTCGGCCATCGCGCTGCTGCAATGCCGGCGCCAGTGAGAGGTCGCGTCGGGCGTGAATGCGGACACTGCTTCAGTGACTTAACCGCAGGTGCGTTTGATCACTGATATGTGGGACCAACGGGAATCTGGCCCGCATGTTAGTGACACACCAACTGCACCTGCAGTTAAGTCTGGTGAATGCAGCAATGACTTTCTGGAGAGACGGTGACCGTTTCAGGCGGGAAGTGCATGCTAGCGATGGAAGGGGTTTCGGTAGGCCAGGGCGGTCAGACGCTGGCATGGTGGTAAAATGTGAACTCATGGATGATGAGCCTTTGAAGCGTATGCGGCACGTATTGACAACCAGGCATCCATGCAACCACTCTTGTCACCAGCTAGCCTTTGACGACCACGATTAGACACCACACAACCATGCATAGCTTACGAATAATGGACGAATCGACCAGACACACACTCGTGTGCTGTGGCACTATGATCGGTTGCTCACAATAGTACATACTCTGTACCGTAGTACCCTCTCTAGCTAG
Source organism: Aegilops tauschii subsp. strangulata (assembly GCF_002575655.3). NCBI lineage: Eukaryota > Viridiplantae > Streptophyta > Magnoliopsida > Poales > Poaceae > Aegilops > Aegilops tauschii. The sequence continues at coordinate 161,850,605 of NC_053038.3, forward strand.
GCTATTTTATAGATTGTCGTTGTGATGGACGATATACATGAGCAAGGCGCCGAGTCACGAGTATGACCGTTGGTGTTGAGCCAGGTGAATACATGCTCGGTGTTCGCGGAGGCCTCCAGCAAACGGTTTGCCTAAACAGTAATGTCACATACGCATAATTTTGGTTTTTATTTCTTTCTCCACTGACAGGTAGGCCTGCATAGATAGGTAGATAAAGAACATGAGCTGATGAGGCGCATGCGGACTGTTTGACTGGTCAACCAGACAAATACAGAGCTATACGCTGAGCCAGTGACCGTATAATCACCATATCTAGTATACAATGATCAAAGTGAGCTATCAAGACAAGTTCGATGACCGCCAATGCATTTTACTCGGTAATAAATGACTAGGATTGAAGGGGAATCCAAATTTCCTTCGTCTTCTGGCCTTGAGCTCTTGACAAACCAATGCACTATACGGTTGTCCGGCCACTCCACCCCAGAGCTGTCACCAAGCGTCGTTCATGCCACCACGCGCGCACACTAACCGGTAAGGAAGGGATGGCATCCCGCCGCGCCGAGTTCCTCTCCACCCACGACCGCACACAGAATGGTAGGGAAGCGATGGCATCCCGCTATGCCGAGTTCATCGCCGCTCGCGACCTCACACCTATGTGGCGGAATTTGAAGCTGCCAAGGCCTAATGGGCGGTAGAGCAAGAGGCGGCCAAAGCCGCACAGAGGGAGGGGAAACGTCAGAAAGCATTCAAGAAAAGAGAGGACTGCCGCCACAAGAAAGAAGAGGACGCACGCGCTGCTGCGGAGAGGTCGGCGGAGATCCAAGCTCGGTGGGTTGTCGCCGACAAAGCCGGGAAGGAGAACGACAGCGTCTGGCCAGCATGTGATAAGTAGTAGTACTCGTAGTTAGTGTGTGTGTCTGTGTCGCCCGTATGTTTGTTTAATTAATTATGAGCATGTACTAGTACTACTAGTTACTACTATAGTTTTTAGAGCAAATTACCAGTACATTAGCCTAGACTCCATGGAAAAATTTCTATCCTATGCATCAAATGACATCTCTTTCTCTATAGGAATTGAGATGCATGTCATCTCACTTCATGTGATTTTCATATTCCTATAAAATTCCTATGCTATGAACCAAAGGAGGCCTCTGCTGGAGTAACTACTGTAGCTAGCAGTACTGCTGATACAGTAGTTTTCTTCAAGAAGCAGAATTCAACGAAGTCATGATGGTTCCTTCGTCCGAGCAACTTCACAGCGGGAAAGGTTGGGCCTGTGATTTGACGGCTCATTAGTAATTACTGCGGCGCGACGACTGGGGTGACTCTCCCATGGAGTTCTTCGGGCATGGCAAGTGGACCACGATAGTTGACGTCCCACATGTCGGCGAACGGATGTATTCTTTTTGATATGGAGGATCAAGGAAACCGCGTGGTATAGTATCACTACTGATTTCTATTTGTTTTTTATTTCTGATGAATGCTAGCGTTTCAACTCTAACAACGAAGGAGTGCCAAACACGGCACGTGCTGGATGTCCCACACGTTAGCGAAAGGAGTGGGACATGAACAACGTGGTAGAGCATCTCCACTTCTGGGTCGGAGACCACACGTAGTAGTACTATTGTACTAGTGGTATGAACGATACAAAGTGCGACCCGGAGAGAAAGACACGTCTAGTTGGAAGGTCTCAGGGCATACACGTAAACAAATATAAAACCTAATATGTGCCTCCAATTAATATAGTAGTAGTAGAGTACTTAGGCACGTACTCCATAACATCACCGGGCTTTGCATGTACAACATTTAGTGGTAGTAAGAGACAAATGCCTATATGCCACCCATGTTCGTACTATTTGTGCCATTCTACTTCATTACTGCGCTACATTACTCAGGTTCATACGTCCACTCCTGGGTACATGTCCTTCTTGTAGTTCCAGTCCCACGTGTTCTTCATAGATGGAACGATACATAACTGTGGGCAACGGGAGTCCATATCATCGCAGTTAGTGTGGCTCCCCACGATGGAGACTCATCCAAACTATGGCCAGCCTCGACGCGAAGCAGTCGCGTGCACCAGGAAGCGGCGCTCTCTCGGTTGTCGTGCTGCTTCAAAGCCGAAGCCAGTGAGTGGTTGCCTCCGCTCTGGCCGGGCATTAATGCGGCACTGACATTCCAAGGTGACACTGACCGTTTCACGCGGGAAGCGCGCGCTGGCAAGGGAGGGGGGTTTGGGTCGGCCAGGGCGGTCAGACGCGGGCGTGGTGGTGGTATTGGTTTTGAACCATTTCAGGTGTAGTACTGGTAGTTTGCAAAACTGCTCAATTATTGCACTTAGTTTCCTAAGAAAATTTGGTAAAAAACTTTACTCCACAATCCGCTTCCCTTGTCCTTCCTCATCCACCGCCCGCGCACGTCTGCGGGAAGCAACCGGTCAACTCTTATATAGGAGTGCTAGCACAAAAAATGCATGCATGACTACTAAAATTTCCAGATTAAAGCGCCGGTCCGGCGGGAGTATGGCGTATGTCGTTAACTTCGGCCAGGCCATGGCTACCGGGCTACAGCGACCAGAGAAGAGGCGGCAGGAGGGGAATGAATGCAGCTACTGTTTGGGTTCGCCGTCCGGCTTAAATAAATGTGCACCATCACGTGTACCCGCGGGTGCACAAATTATAACATACGTGTCTGCTTAAGTGGGCATCACGTAACTGGTGTGTGAGAGATTCTGAGAGACAGAGTGCGTGTGTGCGACTCTACTCTTCGGACATGTACTCAACCTTTTGTATTGGGATATAAGTATAATGGTATTACACTTTAGCTAGTGATTTACTCGCCATGTTAACGTGGTTGTGTAAACAAAATGTCACTTCCTGCTCGTGATTTGGGTTATATAATTACTAGCAAGATGCTCGTGCAATGCACGAAACATCAATATGCATTTTTTTACAAAACACCTGTTGTGATTGACCCATGTAGGAGTAATTCCATGTGTAAAAACTAATGATATCTCAAGAATTTATCGGAAAATTGGTATCTCGACAATTTCATCAAAAAAATGAAAGATGAGAGATAAGGTGAGGAGGAGTGGAGCATGGTGGTTGGACTGGGCGGAGGCATTGGGATGGACGGCGCCGGCAGGTGGCAGCGGCCACCATGCTAGATTGTTGCAAAGACTTCCTTTTTAATTTCTCAGCAATGAGGTTGTGGGAGATAAGGACGATGAACGACGCAAGGCCTTGTCTGTAAATGTGGAGAGAGGTGCGGGTATCTTTTGTAAAATTGTCATAGTTTGCATTCTATCCGTCAGATATAGTTCGGACGGTCTATATTACGAGATGGCAAGCACACCGTCATCACCAACTCGTTTTTTTATAAGAGTAGAGATGATAAGTTTGCTAACTACTAAAGTAAAGTGGAATTTGTCCATGTTATACAAGTAAATTAAGGTGATTGCTTATCATACGGGTAAGGTTGCAGGAAGGGTGGTAGAAAAAATGTTGCGCCTAGAGCATGTGTGTGTGAGATGGAGTCTTAGTGTGTGTGGGGGGGTGGGTGCGTGTGTGTGTGTGACGCGGGGTCCTCAGTGGCGGATGTAATATAAGTGTGCGTGGCTTCATCATAGTGTATGACAGGGGCCACCAACGAGGGGGTGCGAGAGAGAGAAAAGGCCCGTAGAGAGGGAAGAGAAGGCATGTGCGCGTGAGAGGAGACAACATCGAGGGAACGCGTTTGTTCGAGAGACACCGAGGAAGACTACTATATATCGATGGTGCATGTAGGCGGGAATTAAACGAAGGGATGGTCTTATTGGTTTCGGGGATATAGGGGAAGAGTGAGAGAGGGGGTAGCTAGAAGGAGATTGTTAAGTGTGAGTGTGTGTTTTACCCATCCAGGCGGAAGTTATGTGCACACAAGAAGAGAACGATTTGATGTAGCGTTAGGGTTAAGGGTAATTAACTATGTATGGAGACATAGGAGACCTTGAATGTGCATGTGCGAGAGGTATACATATATACGTGGGATCTGTGTGTGCGCGCGCGAGCATGATCAAGATAAAAGAAAGAATACATAAGTCATAAGATAAACGATATGGGAGAGATCGGTATGACAATATGCATGCATGTGAGAGTGCAGGGAAGAAGGCGTTTTAGGTTTTTGTCTTTAAGAGATAGTGGCGTGGGCTGGAGCATGCATCTATGGCGAGCAGAGGGAGCGAGACACAACGATTGTGCAAAAGAGATCAACCTATAAATGCATGTATGGAGAGACATATATAGTGTGGGTGATAGGAAGCAAGAGTGCGTGCGAGAAAGAAATGTTGACGGAGAAACTACAGATAGATACGGAGATAGAGATGCTAGATAGAGGGACATCGGCTAGTTTGAGTGTTGGAGATGACCGCCGGGTGGTTCAGAGGGTGAAGTTATGTGTTTGTGAGAGAAAGATAAAAGGAGGGTACTTGACTGCATGTGGAGAGAAACATATATAGTGTGCGTGATAAGAAGCAAGAGTGAGGGCGAGAAAGAAGGTTGATGGAGAAACAGATAAATAGAAAGATAAAGATGCTAGCTAGCTAGTGTGTGTTAGAGATAGGAGTCGAGTGGATCAGAAGGATGAGTTATGTGTGTGGGTGCGAGAGAGATAGAGAGAGTGTGCATATGAGTCGCATACAAACAAATATCAGAGAGAAATGAGATCCTGAGAGACGGAGTTTTGTGTCTGCGAGAGTGAAAGATATTTCACAGTGAGAGTGATAGCTATAGAGACATATGAGGAAACGCAAGATATCTCTAGGGAGAGAGAGTATGTGTGAGCGACATACAAGAGAATGGTGGAGAGATATGAGACACTGGGAGACAGGGTTTGTGTTTGTGTGTGAGAAAGAGATATTTAAGAGGAAGAGTCGTAGCTTCTCATATCTAAGGAGCGAAAGACATCTCTGTGTGAGAGGGGTGTGCGAGTGGCACATAGGGGAATAGTAGAGAGAAATGAGACCCCGAGAGACGAAGTTTGTGTTTGTGTGAGAGAAAGATATTTCACATGGAGAATCATAGTTAGAGACACATAGCAGGGAGCGAGATATACTTAGAGAGAGATAGAGTGATGAAGGTCGAGGGAGAGAGTACCGTCAGTGTGTTGCAAAGATAAAAGATCATTGTCGACATACAAGTAGCACGAGAGATACCCAAGAAACGATGAACACGTAATGGTCTAGAGAGATACTCCTATATAAGCATGAGTGATAGCTATATGAGACGAATATCTGGATTAAAGGGGATTCAAATATGTAACTGGAGATCACGACATCGATAATATCATAACGCAAATTGGTGTATGAAACATGCATATTCATTTGAATTTGGGGACACGTGTAATGTTAAATAGTTTATCAATATTAGTGATCCATAGATTCTTTAATTAGAGACAATATATGATTTATATGCAATTAATGTCTAAACGGGATTACAGTATATGTTGCGTGTGTGAAACACACTATACATGTTTGAGAAGTAAAAAAACCCGCATGAAACACACATTAATTGGAGAAAGTTAGCGAGGAATGCATACATTGGATTTCAACATAAAGTGGTTTCAAATATTTCGAAACCCAAATTAAGATGGATACATCCTTATGAATCTGAGATCATGCCATTTGTAAACCATATTTATGTATAAAGGATGTTGTGCTTTTGAAAGTATATATAAAAAAATGATGTATATAGAATTTTATTCCAATCGCAAATGGATCCTGCCCGAACAAAAATAGAATACAAACTGGATTCGAATTGAGTTGGCACGGTAAACATGCACTCTTGCTCTGCAAAAATTTGAACGAGGCGGTGAAAGTCGCAATAACCGCCCGAAACCAAAATCTGCGAGATGGAAATTACTGCCGATCCCTGACACACAAAGCCTATCGGCTCGATTTCTATAGGTTTCGATAGGGCTAGGTTTGTAATTTCACTCAAACATGACATAACCGCCTCTCACCTGGATTCAATCACGGTGGGCGCCAAAACACAGTGTCTCCTCGGCCGAAATCGACTCCCTCCCCATTTCTTACACGGTGGGCGCCAAAAACAAACTCTCGCCGGCAAATATTCGGTGTATTGCTGTGATGTAGGAAATTTTAAACGGGGGCTAAGTTTGTAAATTTCCTTGCATTTGAGACAAGCACGCCCTGAAGAGATGGTTCCCCCCTTCCTCTCTCCCTCCATTTCCCCATTCGTACTCCGTGGGACCCAAAACAGCCTCTCCACCCCAGTCTCCTCCGTCTGCCACCCCATCCACCGCCGTCCTCCTCCACCATGCCGGAGCTGCTACCCCAACGCCGTCGGCCATTACAAGAGATCGACCTCTCTCATCCACGGCTTCGGACCGGGATCCTTCCAACCCGTCCTCTCGCTTCATCCCCGCCGTCGTACACCTTGCCGGTGCCACTCCTACGACCGCCTCGTCCACCGCACCCCACCGCCACTGTCTACCCTCCTAGATCTGCTTCCACGCCGCCGACAGCCATTGCTACTGCAGCACCGTCAAATTCTCAGCAGATGCATACACGACGCGCACCAGAGGCGGTACTCTTTCGTATATGCTCAACTTATTTATCACAGCAAGAAAATAGATCGCCACTGCTTTACTCTGATTTCTTGTCCATCACTTACTTGCTAGTTGAAAGCAAACATTGGTTGCAAAGTTTCCTTTGTTCGTTTGCACCTTCAGATCCGCCATGGCACGCTCAACACTATACTCGCAATGCTTATGCTTTTCCCCTTTTATATTCCACACTAGTTAAATGATAGTAGACTAAATTTCAAAATTGGGTCAGTCGATTTTTTAGAACTCGCCGGAGTTCGCCGGTGCGAAGGAAGGGGCTCGGGTGGGGACAATGGTTGTGGGGGGCGGCGGTGGGGCCTCGCTGAAGGAAGAAAACTCGACGAGGGTGGGGGCGGGGCTGGGGGGTGGGGGTGGCGGAGGAACACAGGCTGTGGGGGTCGGTGGTTCGGCCGGCGGCCCGTGTAGTGTTCTGTATGGGAAGAATCAGAGACGAGTAAGAAGAAGGGTTAGGAGACGTAGGATCTTCATCCAACCACCTGAAATGGTCGACTGACCCAAATGACAAAAGTCACGCGACTTGCATGCAGACATGCAGAATATGCTTCCTCTTCTATTCTTTAACATGTTCCTCTTTGGTTCTTCTTTTCTAAGCACAGTATGTTCCTTGTCAGGAAGGGGAGCAGGGACATCTGCAGTGGACACCTCTATTGGGCCGGTTCTGCTAAATGATTTCACACTTCGAGTTGGTCTGCCATAATACCCCGGAAATGGTGCGAGCCGCGCGGTCTTTGATAGACTAAACTGATAGTAACAGTTGTGCACCTTCAGATGAATAGAGCTGGCCTGTAGGTGATCGATAGGCTGCATTTTAGTAGTGGCAAAACCCTATGTTTTCCAGCCAGTTCCGCTTTCCCGATTTATGTATGGTGGTTATGGTGTACCCCTATTATCTACACTACGATCTGCCTACTGGCTCTTCGCTCTCGTTATCATGGTTTGGCAATAAACTTTCTATATGGTATATTATGAACCTATCATCTGCCAACTATCCTTACATCTGGGGCCCCCAACAGGGAGCTTATTTTTTGTGTAGTTGTGCCAGATTATATTAATCTAGTCACCATATTACAGCACACATGGGCTCTCTCATCAGAATCCAGTGATAGCACACAAGGGTTTACAGGGAGCCTCTATTATATTACAATATCCTCTGCATTACAAAGATAATCTCACTACTAGTAGTGTTTTCATGCTTTACAGATATTGTACGTAATCACAATGAATATAAGAATGCGCACATCAGAAGAATATTGTGGAACAGTTCTATGGGTAACAAACTTGGCATCAAGGGATTGAGGTCCACTGTGGATGCAATGAAACCCACATGCTCCCGACCTATAGATTCGTATTCAGAATATGATCCAAATGACTATTCTGAGCTCAAGGAGTCAAAGGCAGATGGCCTATCCTGTTCACCCAATAAGGTGCATGTTCTAATTTGGCAAGGTTTTATTGGTTGCACATATCTTGCATAAGGTGTCTTGCATTTCTTATCCTTCGTTGCACCGCCATTTGCGTAGTTAAATCATGACATATGTGAAGATGCCATGCCCATCCATTATCAACACCTATTTCATTTGTCGTCATATCATGTTTTTCCATTCAAATGTTGTTCTTGTGTTTCAGACATCCCAAAGGAAGAGGGTGATTGCAGAACCGGAAGGAGTACAAGCAAAGTCCTTGAAAAATGTGGTGCTACCGGAGAAATCACATAGCACCCGAAGTATATTGGCGATCGAACCAGCGCCGCAAAACCTAGGATATCGCAACTATGCTGGTCGCTGCTTTGCTCTTGTGAGTACCTATTGTCCTATCGCTGTCCTTACATTCATACCTGGTGGATTATGTGACATCATCATGCATTATAGCTTGCTTATCCACTGTTTGCTCCAAATTATCAGATCTATATTAATCCTTAAATTAATGTAGAATAAAACCAATGCCTATGAAGAAATTTAGTTCTGCATTGTTCTTGTAAGTATCTGTTGTCCTTCATCACTATAGTTATATTTGTCAGCTAGTTCTTCATGTACACTTTGCAGCTTATTCTCCCTTGTCCTCCATTTTTCTACACATCAGATCTACATTTACTCTTGCCAAAATATTGAATAAAACCAATGTTACTGAAGAAGTTTAGCTCCGCATTGCTCTTGTCAGTGTCTTCTGCCTGTATGTTGTATTTACATTTGTACTCTGCATCTTAAGTTAAATAATCGCCAGTTGTTCCTATATTTTCACATCTATATTTACTCTTAACTAAATGTATAATAAAGGCAATACTCTTGAAGAAGAGTGTGCGGTAAACTTCTTGAATTGCCACCCATCAATATGGACAAGGCCTTTATAGAGCCTGTCTTCACTACTAATGTAAGTTTTTCCTTCTCGAGCCTTCAAACTTTGTTGGTTATATTTGGATAGCTATGAGTGTAAATGCTGTTTATTTTTGTCGTCTGCATCAAATTGCTTGTTCAAAGTTTATAAAGTAGAAGTACATAAACATAAGTTTGTCCTTCTCAATTTCAGTCTTTAGTTGTACAATCTAGTTCCTTATTCGTACCATGTAAATTAAACTAAACATAGCCAGTTATCTTCTTTAGCACTATGTGTATGCTTGTGTTCTTGATCTGTAATCCAGTGCTGTGGTGAGACTACCAACAACAGCACAATGTCATATCCTGCTATGTCTCAACTATGAACAGTGCCATATTATATTAATGTTATTTAAATCATGTCTCTTTATTTACCAATCTGAAATGGTATAAATTGACAGTGCACTCACCATTCATGCTTATACGTTGTTTAGAACTACATCTATGCTTGTGTTCTTGATCTGTAATCCAGTGGTCTGGTGAAGCTGGCCGCTCCATCACAATGCCATTTCCTACCGTCTTAACTATGAACAATGCCTATTATCTTAATGCTATTTTAAACTGTGTCTCTTTATTTATGACAAAGAAATAAGGTGATTTGACAGTGCTGATGCTTATACGTGCAAAACCTGTTATCTACCTACTTGTTTCTCTTTCGTGGTGACAACACTGCTGCTAGGAAGAACTGCCACAATGATAGTGAGATGAACCCATTGTTAGTCCCTCTAACACATAATCCAGAGGAGAAGGCAACCCATATTGAGGGTAGGGATACAACTACGAAGTCACATCTTGATGTAGTGTCAAACTTACTCAGTGACACAAGCTCGATGAACTCGCCGCCTGAATCTGTTCGACTTCTTCAGTCTGAAATTCAAGCAAAAATACATGCTTCCGCTCAAATACGACTGGAACTCCAATCTCTATGCAAGATTAACCGTAAGTACAGGACGTTTATTGATGCTATGTAGCGTAAGTTGGTGGATATGAGCGCCAAAGAAGCGCGGTCTCGTCAGCTTGCTAAGGTGCTTGCGTTGTAGCTCATGGGCCGGGCTAACCTTTCTTGAACTGTGTTGAAGAGCTGTCGGTTCTATCTAATATTCCGTCCGCCTGTTAACTCCCACTGGTGGCGACCTGCCCAGTTTAGGTAATCTGTTGTCTGGTTGCCCTTTATTATCACTGGCGCCAAACTTTGATGCCAAGGGGATGTAATGTGCTGTGATTTCTTTGTTGTATAGTCAGGGTTTATTCTTAGTCGGTATGCTGTAATTTAGGCCGGAAGGTTTAGTGGATCTAAGTGTTATCGGTCTTCAGGCCGACCCGTTACTCATATGGGCCAAAACCTGGGCCTATAATCATCTTGGGCCATTAGCAGGTCTAAACCTATAGTTGTTTCCCACCTTTAACAGGCCAAGTAAAGTTTTGTCCAGCTGGGCCAGAGAATACCATGCGCTTTTAACAGGCTAAAACCTAGATTGGGCTAGCGTTGAGGCGAAAAAATCACGGGCCAATAAAGGCCAAAATTGCCTAAGGCCCATGTTTGGCCCAAATAGGATGAGCAGTTAACAGGCCAAAATATATCTCGGGCCTGTTTGGCCCAATAAAATTATGGGCTTTAAGCAGGCCGGTATCTACGCGGGCCATAGGCCTAAAAGTGTCACCGGCCCTTATCAGATGGGCTGTAAGCAGGACGGATTCAATGCAGGCTGTAATTAGGCCCAACCGTTACATGGGCAATTAATAGGCCGATAGGCCAGTTGGGCTGAAATTTATCCACGAAGACTACGAGTCATTAAGAGGCCTAAAGTTACTTCGGACAAGAAATAGCCCGGTTTCTGTATGGGCCGTTAAATGGCCTAAAGTTAAACCGGGCCAACAATGCCCCAGATGCACCATGGGCTACTAACAGGCCGAAACTATTATCAGGCCGAACTGGTAAACGGGCATTTAAAAGGCTGAAATACAAACATGTCTTAGTATGGGACCAAAAGAACAGTGGCCTGTTAACGGGCCCGATCCGATATGGGCCGTAATTTGGCCCAAGACATGGCAGGCTGTGAACGGGCCTGATCTGGTATGGGCCTCAATTTGACCCAAAACATGGCGGGCTATTAACGGGCCAGCCCACTAGTGTCTGAGAAAACATGGTGGGCCTTTAGCTGGGCCAGCCTTTTCACCATAATGGGCCTCTGTTGGGCCGTGCCACGTGTTGACGTATCATAGGCGCCTCCTGTCCAATGAGTGGATGACATCTGTCCGAATGTTGAGCCAACACGTGTTTCCTCCGGCCAATGAGAATTTTACACGTGGAAAATCCCCATTGGTCCGGGCTGTTAACGGGTTATCGGATCCAAAACCAGACCCAATAGCTTAACGGCGACCCGTTACGGTCGATGCCATGTGTCGGTCACCCTTGACGAAAGCACTTCTATGACGCGCAATTTATCTTCATGGAAGTGGACACTTCCGTGATGATAATTTTGGCAATGTCATGGAACACTTCTACGACAGCACAGGTATGACTATCTTGATTCTGTCATAAAATTGTCATGGATGTACATGCATGATAGAAAACATGACCTACTGTGACAAACACGTATCGTCACGGAAGTGTCTTTTTTTTGTAGTGCACCTCACTCTCAGGGCCAGGCCTTGCAAAGTAAAGATTGCGAACTTCCAATCCACCAAGCCATGTGGGTTTGCAAAACAAATTCCAAGTAACTAGGCACTGTCCCCATTCACTTTGTCTTTGCTAGCCCAAAAGAAGGAATGCATATCAACTGATCAATTTGTTCAAACACCCAAACTGGAGCCTCCATGACCATGAAATGATGAATGGGTTTTGCTGCGATCACGGACTTGACCAACACAAGTCAGCCTGGGTGGTGTAGCAGTCCCCTTTGCCAGGCCGGGGTAAACTTCTTTGCGTGATCGAGTATGGGCTACCATTCCGCCCTAGAGAGCTGTCTAATCGCCAGTTGAAGACCAAGATAATTGCATGGAAAGTTGCCCAAGCGGCAGTGAAGAAGAGACTCGACCCGATCCTTGTCCGTGCTGTTCCCATGTATCATTATCGCCAGTGACTTCTGATAGTTGACCCTTAAGCTAGAAGCAGCTCCGAATGCCTGCATCATGGTTCGGACGAACATGAGGTCCAACTCCCGGGGCTTTATGAACATGGCCACATCGTCTGCGTATATCGAAATAGACTGATGGGCAGCGATGCCCGTGAAGTGGCTAATGACTCCAATGCTCGTGGCCTTGATAATGATTCTTGACAGCACATCCATGGCGATCACAAATAGTAGGGGCGAGACGGGCCCCCCTACCTGAGGCCCTTGGCATGGATGAAACTTCTTCCTGGAACCCCATTGACAATCACCTTAGTACTACCAGTCCTGAGTAGAATCAAGTCCACCCACACCATTTGTGGCCGAACCTTTGATTCTCATCACATCAAATAGAAACGACCAGTTGAGGGAGTTAAAGGCCCGTGAAATATCAAGCATTAGGAAAACACTAGCCTCCTTCTGAGCATGGATCTTTCTGGTGACTTTCCTGACCAATAGAAAGTTATCATGCAAATGTCTCCCGCAGATGAAGGTGGATTGATTGGCCGTCACAATTTGCTTCATTCTTTTCCGCACTCTATTTGCTAGCATCTTGGCGAACAGCTTGGCCATGCTATGAGGGAGACTGATAGGGCGAAAGTCCCCAACCTCCTCAGCGTCCGGCTTTTTCGGAGTAAGCATGATATTGGCACGATTGAGCTTGCTGAAGCCACGCCCATCCCCAACATAAAGTTGAAGGATCACCGCCATGACTTCATTCTTAATAGTAGGCCACGCCTTCTGATAGAATGGCGTGCTAAACCCGTCCGGCCCCGACGCCCGCTCCGAATGCATCTCCTTAATTGTGTTCCACACTTCTTCTTCCATGAATATAGCTTCGAGGTCCGAGAGATCATGCTCTACCATGTCAAGGAAGCCTAGATCCACGTCTGCTTCCCGAGCAGTAGCGTGACCCGATAGCCGCTCATAGGCCTCTGTAAAGATCTCTTCCTTCCTTTCTTGCTCTGAGATCAACTCCCCATTATGCCTAATGTGAGGGATGAAATTTCTGGACTTCTTGCTATTTGCCATCGCTTGAAAGAGTTTTGTGTTGGAGTTGCCCTCCCGGATCCATCTCAAGCGAGACCGTTGTCTTTCGAAGGTGCGTTGTAGAGAAGCCATCCCAATACCGCATGCTTGAGAGTTCTCCTCAACCATCTCTCCAACCAGTTCAGCACACACACCTCCATGGCTCTATCCAGCCTAAGAATGACGTAGTTGCCAACGGCCCTCTGGATCTTTATGTTGCCGGTCTTCCTTTGATCCCAAGCTTGTAGGGCGGAGGCGGTGTTCCTCAACAACGCATCTAACCTCTTGAAGAGATCAACAATGTCGTTATTGCACACCCAAGCATCTTTCACAGCTTGTTCGAACCCCTCCAACCGAGTCCAAAAAAGCTCAAACTGAAACCTATGCTTCGGGCAAAACGGGGCGGAGGTAGATAGATGAAGCAGCGCGTGATCAAAGAGGAGAGAGCATGGAGCAGAACATCTGGGTAATTGAGCCCCCAGTCAACGGAAACAAGCACTTGATCGATCTTGGTCATAACCACCTGCTCCCTTTCATTGGACCAAGTGAAACGTCTACCGTGCATGCAGATCTCCTCGAGCTCGTTGTTGTCCACGAACGCCTTGAACTTCCTCCTCATGCTCCTGTTGAGGTTTGAGTTGCTCTTCTCCTCAGCTCTAATGATCATGTTAAAGTCTCCTAGCGCCATCCAGGGGCCCGGAGACACGTCCCTTCTATGCTGAAGTTCCACTAGAAACTAAGTCTTCAGTTCATCCCCTTGGGGTCCATACACCACCGACAACCGCCATTCCGAGCCATCTTTATTCCGGACCAAGCCCGGCAAAAAGTTAGTATCCCGAGTGATGTTGTAGATCACCAAATAAGAGCTATCCTAGCCCAAGAGAATGCCACCCCTAGTTTCCGAAGCAGGTAAGTAGGCAAAAGCATCAAACGATGGCCCTATGCATTGCATTACCAAGTAGGCTTCAAAAACTTCAAGTTTTGTCTGTTGGAGTCATAATAGATTGGGGGTTCTAGCAAAGCACTTGGGGGTTCCAATCCATAGGAGCTGAGTGCACCACCCACAACAACTAAGTAATCTCAAGCCGTTCCCATCACCACCGCTGTGCTAGACCTCAACTCACAAGCCGGTGGCACCTCCTTGCCAAACAAACCCGCGATCACCCTCACGTGTTGCTCCCTCAAAGGATAGTCGAAGTCTTGTCCAACTCTGCAATAGTATCATCATTCCTATCCAAATCCTCCGGAACCAGCCCTAAAGCTCTCGTGAGCACGTTTTCCGCCTGCGTGGCTTTGGACTTAGGGTCCGGAGCCCTCTTAGCACTACGCATTGCTCTGTGTGGAGTGAATGGCTCGGCGTCCCGCCTCAAAGAGGACTGCACCTCCAAGAGAAGCGGTCGTGCTAGCTTCCTGACCAAAGTGTTGCAAAACCACTTAAGCTTCCCAAACGCGATCACCTCCTAGGGTGTCATGCCACCATCCCCAGCTGAAGTCCGTGGTTGCATGGCTAGGTCCACGTCCGGAATGGCTGGAACCAGCACACGGTCCTGGGAGGCCGCCACGTGTAGCTGCACGTCCTCACAGCCAACATACTCCGGGATTGCCAAAGTGGTCAGCTCCGCATGCGAACCAGCCAATGCCTCTGGAAACTATAGCTCGACCACCGAAGCCACCAATCCAAGGTCCACCACATCGGTTGCACGCTGCAATCCTGACACCAATGACGAGGCCACGATAGGCACGTCCACCAGAACAGAGGGGATGGGCACATCAAGAGGCCCCAAGATTGCCTCGGTCCGCGCAGGGGAGTGATCCACCTGATCCTTCTCCACGATTGCCTCAGCTCGCATAGGGGTGTGATCCGCCTGATCCTTCTCCACGATTGCCTCGGTCCGCACAGAGGTGGTATCCACCTGATCCTTCTCCACCAGAGAAAGCGAGCCAATGGGCGCCCACTCCTATTCCTCGACCAGAGAAAGCGAGCTAATTGGCGCCCGCTCCTATTCCTCGACCGGCCCCATGCTCTCCGTACCAGTAGCTGTCTCCATCCTGATTTGAAGTTGTCCTCCTGCTGACTGACTCAGAGGAGACACAGCTGAGGGAGTCCTGGATTAGGGGGTCCCCGGGCGTCCGGGCTATGGGACATGGGCCGGAATGATGGGCCGTGAAGACACAAGATAGAAGGCCTTCCCCCGTGTCCGGATGGGACTCTCCTTTGCGTGGATGGCAAGATTGGCGTTTGGATATGAAGATTCCTTTCTCTGTAAACCGACTCTATACAACCCTAGGCCCCTCCGTGTCTATATAAACTAGAGGGGTTAGTCCGTAGAGGCAATCATAATCATATAGGCTAGACATCTAGGGTTTAGCCATTACAATCTCGAGGTAGATCAACTCTTGTAACCCCTATAGTCATCAAAGTCAATCATGTAGGAAGTAGGGTATTACCTCCATTAAGAGGGCCCGAACCTAGGTAAACATCGTGTCCCTTGTCTCATGTTACCTTCGATCCTCAGACACAGTTCAAGACCCCTACCCGAGATCGGCCTGTTTTAACACCGACATTGGTGCTTTCATTGAGAGTTCCACTGTGCCGTCGATAGAAGGTTCGATGGCTCGATCGATCATCTACAGTGATGCTGTTCCGGGGAAACTTCCCTCCCCGGCCAAATTTTCGTATTCGTCGGCTTCACACTGCATACCAACTCGATTGGCCAACTTGAACAGATCGACAGCTATGCCCCTGGTCATCAGATCAGTTTCGGGAACCTAAACTATGTCGCTGATATCCGAGGAGACTTGATCCTCGAAGGGTTCACGGCCCCGACCATTGCTCTGGTCTTAAATCCGGAGCAAACCATCAGGTCCAAAGATGGGAGTGTGGAGCCCACCTGACTCTCCATTGCAAACCGCATTATCGAGGATCTAGAGGCGATCGTGTCCACGGCAAACTCGGAATCAGTCTAGGTTCCCCCTATCATTGAAAGGCCGGACTCGCCCCCGGTCTCCGGATCTGAACTCTCGAAGACAGCAATACCGGCACCGGAGATAATAACACTCCGGAGAACGCAGAAGAACCCGAAGCCCCTGTCAAGCCAACATCCGAACAGGATGATTGGGAGGATGGGCAAGTTAGCCCTGACGATCCATTCGGGAACAAGGACTCGGAGGATAGTAACTATCTACCAATATCCGAGGATGATGTGAGCCTCAGCGACAAAGACTTCATCGTACCAGAGGAACCACTCGAGCAGGAGCGCTTCAAGCGCCAGCTAATCACCACTGTGAGTAGCCTAAAAAAGAAGCAGCAACAACTCCAAGCCGAGCAGGGTACACTCAACGACAGATGGACCAAAGTCCTGGCTGCCGAACAGTACGGCCTTCAACACCCAACAAAGAGTTATCCAAAGCGTTGGCTACTTCCACAATTCGACGACGAGGTCGTCGAGCCGATACCGTCAAGATACGACCATGCTAATGAACCAGACCGGCCACCACGTGGACCGAACACCAACCCGCGCGATGTCGCAGTAGAGGCAGAGAGACAGCGGCACCAGGGTACACCTACGACCTACGGCTGGACCTAGACAATAGAGTAGGCCAAGCCAAATCAATCTATGGATTAAGGGGGCGTGCCGTAACGCGAGAGGACGGCCATCAGGCCTGGCATGACAGGCATAACCTCACCCGGGCTGAAAACCGCATATGGACTTCATCCGAACTGCGTCGTGATGTCGCCCGATATAGAGGCGCCGCACACCCCTTATGCTTCTCCGATGAGGTAATGGAGCACCCGCTCCCAGAAGGGTTTAAACCCGTGAACATTGAATCATGCGATGGTACGACGGATCCCACGGTATGGATCAAAGATTTTCTTCTCCACATTCACATGGCTCACGGTGACGATCTACATGCCATCAGACACCTCCCCCTAAAACTTAAGGGACCAGCACGACACTGATTAAATAGCCTCCTAGAAAACTCCATTGGTAGGTGGGAAGATTTGGAAGACGCCTTTAGAGACAACTTCCGAGGTACTTATGTCCGGCCATTGTACGCCAATGACCTTAGTCACATAGTCCATCAACCCTGAGAGTCAGCCCGGAAGCTATGGACCAGGTTATTAATTAAAAAGAACCAAATTGTGGACTGTCCGGATGCCGAAGCCCTCGTGGCCTTTAAACACAGCGTCCGGGAGGAGTGGCTCGCCAGACACGTCGGCCAAGAAAAACCGAAGTCCATGGCAGCCCTTACCGCACTCATGACCAGATTTTGCACGGGAGAAGATAGCCGGCTCGCTCGTAGAATCAACAGCGCCAGCGACCCTGGCACCTCCAAAGCCAGAGATGGCAACGGCAAGCCATGATGCAACAAATACAAGCGTCGAAGCAACAATGAAGATACCGAAGACACGGCAGTCAACGCCGGATTCAGTGGCTCTAAACCCGGTCGGCGGAAGAAGCCATTCAAAGGAAACAAATATGGTCCATCCAGTTTGGACAGAATTCTCGATAGGCCTTGCAGATTCATGGCACCCCTGACAAGCATGTTGGGTCTTTAAGCAGGCCGGTAAGCTAAATACCGAGAATAAGGGGAAAGGGCCGCCTAGCGAGGACGATGATGAAGAGCCTCGCCCGTCGAACACAGGGGGACAGAAGAAATTCCCCCCCGAGGTCAAAACAGTGAATATGATCTACGTTACGCATATCCCTAAGGGGAGCGCAAGCGCGTATTAAGGGACGTCTATGCCATGGAGCCAGTTGCCCCAAAATTTAACCCATGGTCAGCCTGCCCGATCACTTTCGATCGCAGAGACCATCCGACCAGTATCCGTCATGGAGGTTCGGCCGCATTGGTCCTCGATCCAATTATCGACAGATTCCACCTCACGCGAGTCCTTATGGATGGCAGCAACAGTCTTAACCTGCTTTAACAGGACACTGTCCGCAAAATGGGTATTGATCCATCAAGAATCAAGCCCACTAAACCACCTTTAAAGGAGTTATACCCGGCGTAGAGCCCTGTTGCACAGGATCCATAACGCTGGAAGTCGTCTTCGGCTCACCAGATAACTTCTGAAGCTGAGACTTGATATTCGACATCGTCCCCTTCCACTGTGGCTATCATGCACTGCTTGGACGAACCGCCTTCGCCCGTTTCAATGCAATCCTGCACTACGCTTATCTTAAGCTCAAGATGCCTGGACCACGTGGCGTCATAATAGTCAATGGAAACATGGAGCGCTCCCTCTGTACTGAGGAGCATACCACGACTCTCGCAGCCAAAGTGCAGGGTGGCCTCATTAAGCCGAATACTACATCGGCAGTCAAGCCCCCGGGCACTGCCAAACGAGTCCGGTCTACCCTGCAGAATGGAAGTCCGGCTCGCCCAGAGATAGACTAGCAATGCATCCTCCGTCAAAACCACAACCTGATAGCGGCATATGTACCGCGCGTACATAACTACGCACTAAAGATACGATGGGCTAGGACGGAGGCCTATTAAAAGTAAAGTCCACAATACGGTTCGACCCTATCCGGACCCCCATATTCTTCCTTTTCTTCTTCTTATTTTTATTTTTCAGGTTCTTTACAACCCACATCATTTTTCGATGGTACGAAGGGCACTTTTTCCAGGCCCCTTATGTATGCTAAATCATTTATCCCCTCAAAGGATCACACACCAAGGCGACAAGTAGCGCAGACGTGCGGCAGAGTATCCAAAGGATCTTCAAGATCATCTTTCCCTTTGTAGGACCTGTATACTGCTTTCCCTTGAGCCCGGCATGTAAAATAGCCTAGATGCTTATCGCATGCTCTGTAAAAATATGTTTTGACGTATCAATCAGACTATAAGGGAAATAGTTTTGCCCAACCCTGTTCGGTATTGGCTTATTTCCTAATCTGTATTCCCTCTTTACGTCAGGTTGTTGTATATACCTCGGCACGATTCAAATCGCCAGGGGCTCGAGCCAGGCACATATATTTTTCAAAACAAAGTAAGTCCAAACACTTTTATAGTATGCTTCGGCGTCCCGAATATGGCACTATATGCATCGGCTCCGAATCATGTCTTTGGTCAATAGTTGGGTTGCCCAGCTCCAGTGATTACCACCTTACGTTCCGCTTGTTCGGCTAAGGTAGTAAAGGGAGAACTACTGCAATTGTGTTTCTGGTTCGTCCGGTCAAACACCTCGGTAGAGAAATTCCAAAACTGACTGTCATGATGCGGCGAGAGCTGGTCAGCAATTCGGTGACCTACTAAATATATAGTGATTTCTTCCGTATTACACGAAGGACTGGTGTCGGTGTCAAAACCGGCGGATCTCGGGTAGGGGGTCCCGAACTGTGCGTCTAAGGCGGATGGTAACAGGAGGCGGGGGACACAATGTTTACCCAGGTTCGGGCCCTCTCTATGGAGGTAATACCCTACTTCCTGCTTGATTGATCTTGATGATATGAGTATTACAAGAGTTGATCTACCATGAGATCGTAGAGGCTAAACCCTAGAAGCTAGCCTATGATTATGATTGTTGTTATATCTATCGACTAGCCTGGCCTCGGTTTATATAATGCATCTGAGGCCTAGGATAACAAGAGTCCTAGCCGAATACGCCGGTGGGGAGGAGTCCTTGTCTTGATCACCAAGTCTTGTGGAATCTTCCTTGTATGCGGCAGTTGTCCGAACTGGCCCATGAGTATACAACCATGGGGGTCCTCGGCCGAATCCAACAGATCGGGAGATAACGTGGTGAGTACCCCCTAGTCCAGACACCGTCAGTAGCCCCCTGAACCAGTCTTCAAGTTAGGGACACTCCTGAATTCTTCCGAACTGTTCTTCATCTTCGGTCGTCGGTCTTGAAAATTGGTTCAACAAATTTTCCCATCATCTGTCTTGAGGATTGCTGAGCTAAATCTGATGAGTTTATACGTCGGGTATCCGAGGAGCCCTTTAAGTCTTTGGCCTTTATCAATGCCTTGTTATTTTTATGCCACGCCTCGGGTTTGAAGTTGTTCCGGTGCGGCGGTGTCCTCTTGCATCCGAGCCCCAATGCCGGACTGCATTCGAGGTATCCTTTGCACCCAAGCACCAACGCCGGACTATGTCCAAGCTCCAACGCCGGACTGTATCCGAGCTCCAACGTCGGACTATATCCGAGGTGTCATAGATCACCTTGGTTCAAAAAAGTTGAAGGAGTTTAGCCAAGCATAATGCCGGAAATGCCCTCTATGGAGCCAGCCACTGGCCCCCGAGCTTTATGTCGGACTGCTTCCGAGGTGGTGCACCACCCGACAGTGGGCTGATTTTTTGTGAACATCTTTGATTGGTGCAATTTATTCTCTGTCGAGATATATAGCCGGTATATGTATATCCAGTAGCCCTCAAGGTCTGTGTCGGTCTAAAACCCGAGATGCATCTCAAGGAAAACATAAAACTGTTGATCCTAGTAGCCCCTGAGACTCAGGTCGATTTGCGAAATAGGCCTGAGGATCAACTCCTAGCTCCGCAGCATACATAGGAATAGAAACGCAGTGTAATATATTAGAAATAATAATGATCAGCGGACGGGCCCCTAAGAGAGGGTCATGAGAAGTCGCCTTGATATATTAGCTTGATGCCAGATAGGTCCAGATGGTACTTATTGTTGTCCGAAGACGTGCTTTCCCATAGTTAGATCAAGCCGAACACTGAGCTCTTTGAATTTTTGTACATTGAATAGGCAATGCAGTAGCCCCCGAGACACTGGTCGGGTGGCAATACCAGATAAGGGGATCAATGTGCCCCTTTAATATTTGTAAATAATGAGCGCAAAGCCCAGTAGCCCCCGAGCCTTAATGTGGGCAAGGGTGGCCGAATTAAGGATCAATATCTAGAGTAAAATCACAGATTATGTGTAATAATTCTATGTATCCAAGTACTTTACATCATTATTTTGACTCCATTGCGACCGTTTATCAGTTGAAAGTGGCCCATCGTCGGCTTCTACCCCTTTGTAGATACTACGCAGGGTGTTTCCGCAATAACAAGAGAACCCTTAGCTGACGTCTTGGTTCCCGAAGGCGGTTGTGTTAGCGGAAACGAGGCAATCAGATATGCGGGCTTTATAACTTTCGCTTAGTCATAGGAGCTTTAAACTGGGGAAGCTAGCTATGAGCCCCCGGTTAGTGTTCGGCGACATCCGAGGTCAAGCCGTAAACACTTCGGCCAATGTTATGAACGGCCCGTCATTTAACATAGTCATCGGATCGCTGACTAGTTTACACTTATTGTGGCAGTCAGTTTTTGGCTTTCTCCACTGAGGTGCTTAACCATGTGAGCTGGAAGCACAATCGCAGTGGTTCTCCCTTTGCACACCTAGCCTAACAAAGCAAAAACGTAGGAGGCAAGCACAGGAGCCGGGCAACCCATCTATTGACCAAAGACGCAATTTGAAACCAATGCATATATAGTAGTGTCCGAGAATGTTTTTGCCGAATCTCTAAAGGTGTCCGGCGTTGCACTGCGAGACTTATGCTGGAAACACACAAATAGTGTAAAACTGCCATAGGCTTTGGAAAACCAAAAAAAACTTCAGTAAAAACTGGACGTCTGAACTACAACAAGTGTTCGGTGCCAAATCGAAAATTGGTCTTAGAAAAAAAGGTGCTTCTGTCGTGCTTTAACATGACACATCCTATCTCAAGACTTCAAGCGGGTCAGCCTACGGCTTCAACCTCCTATCCCGAAGGCGGAGTACTTCTCGTTAGGCTAGTTTAGTAAACTGATCTCTAGCGGTTTTGTGAGAGAAATTAGGCTCCCTGGCTAGTGACCATACACTTGTGTCGAAAAAGGGAGTGGTAAATAATAATAATAAAACTTTGCAACGACTAAGAAGAAGAACACTTATTATAAAACGGCTCATATAAATTTAAGAGCCCCCAAGTGACTTGGGTAAAAGAATCTTACGTATAATGATTGTATGTACCGAAGTACTAATAGAATATCTTTGTTCACCCGAACTTTAAACGCGTCTTAACCGACCGTCGGCTTCTCCCTCTTCGGTCAAGGACCGAAAAGTGTTATGTACTCCACCTGTCGAAAATATCGACGGTGTTTCCGATAACCAGGCAATCAGGCCATAAGGCTGTAACAGACAAATCGTGCTCAGGGAACTTATGCTATATTACTGACGAAGTGTAAGAAGCATCTTCGAAGAAAATAGTACCCCCACTGATACCTTTCTTCAGTTGCTCATTGTTACTATGAGACTTGTGCAATAGATTTTTTTGTACTCATGAGTTCCGTTGTGTGCCGACCATAATTGAAAACAATAAGAGCGCTAGCTTTCGGCTTCACCCAGTCTGAGGTCCGAGCTCGGATGACCCGATCGAGACAATCACAGAGGTGCTCCCTTTACTCCCTAGCCGAACAATCGGGAATGTAGGGGTAAACATAGGAGCGAGGGAACCCATGCAAATCGCTTAAGTCAATACGGTGCATGTTGTGGCGTAATACACGAACAAGGAACGAAGCCGTACAAGTATAATCATATGCAAGAGGAAAGGCTTCATGAAGGAAGTCCCCAAGTGAACTAGGTATTTGAATTTGTGTGTCACAAACAAGGTTATGACAAGGAATTTTTTCACAAAGAACTTTTTGCCAAAAAAGTATAATGCTTGGTCGAACCGAACACAAGTTAAAAATTTAAAACTTTGAGCATGAAAGCGACTTAGCTGGTTAATGTGTTCGGCGTTGATGACGCGGTCCGAGCTTGATGCGGGACAAGGTTCCATCGCCCAAGCCGGTCCCGAGGTGGCGGAGCGAAGAGCTCGGCACTCCGAAGTGGTGTCATAGCACGACCAATGCAGGCCGACAGAGTGACGCCAAAGTCCCCGGCGTGGGATAATGAGGTGTTGACGAAGCCCCTTGTCCAGCCGATGTGACGTGGTATGTCAGTACGCCGAGTTGACGA
The DNA here is from genome assembly GCF_002575655.3 of Aegilops tauschii subsp. strangulata. Lineage (NCBI taxonomy): Eukaryota > Viridiplantae > Streptophyta > Magnoliopsida > Poales > Poaceae > Aegilops > Aegilops tauschii. The sequence continues at coordinate 161,873,686 of NC_053038.3, forward strand.
TACTGCCCGACCTGGATCATTTTCCTATGCACAAAAAATAGTGCAAACCAGAGATAATAGTAATAATAATAATTAAAAAAATTCATTGCATAATATATAAATTATGCAAAGTGAGTAATAAAAGAAAATATGGCCTGCGCGCCGAACACTCGATGAGGTAGAGCTTTCTCGGCGATGCCGAAGTCCCCGAGGCAACCGAACACGTTGGTATGGCAACACGACCAACAAGGTGATCACGCGAGCCGATTTATGCCAATTGGGACGACGGCGTCGGCTTGCCGAAGAGACCACGTGACGCAATCGAAGTCCATTATTCACAGGTCGGTCCGAGTTCCGGATGCGGCGTTCGCCGGACTATGTACGGAAGCTGACCGAACAACCATGCGACCGTCGTTAGTGCGGCCACCATTTGATAGACCTGTGTACAGATGATGGAACAAACCAGAGTAATAATTTCATGGGAAAAATAAACCCAAACAAGCAAAAAATTACTAGGATTAATAGCACCTAGTTTATTTGTTGTAGCAATCAGAAGAAAGGTGACTCCCAAAATTGGGACTCAATCCGCACACCCATTGCCTGACGGGCGATAAAGCGACGGCATGGCGACGCTGGCAAAGGTCGGCTTGCCGAGGCAAAGCCCTCGGTCCAGCCAACGTGACGAGGCAGGTCGGCTAGTGACGCCGAAGTCTTCGGAGTAGGTTGATGAAGAGGTGGCGGAGCCCCCGATCCAGCCGAGATTTCGAAGCCTCGATGTCAGCCGATGAGTCGAAGTAGGCCGGCGTGATGGACATCATCTTGAAAAAGCAACTGTGTGGCCCTGCCGATGCTGGTCGTGACGTGGTCAATGCCGGCTTGATGAACTGACCGTGCGGCGATGCCGGTGTGCGCGCTCCGTGTAATCCGTGGGGTGGCGATGTTGGTGATGATTTATCCTTCGTGATGCCAAACTCTTGTTTGGCTTGCCGAGATGATGATCCGAAGAAGTTGAGCTCGGCTCAATAAAGTGACAACGTGTCTAGCGCAGGTCGGCAGCCGTAGAGCAACGTTGTCGGGCTAGTTTGACACCAGCACGATGGTGAAGATCATATTAGAAAAGACTTCAAAATTAGCGGGATGTGTTTGGGAACAAAACACAATACCCCATACAAAACTTCCGTCAAAAAGGATGTCCAAAATCCTGTTCATAAAAAAGATGAATTCGGGTCGGATTCGTCCTCACGCAGAACAGATCCAAAAAGTGATGCACTAATCGAAAGGTTCCCGGAGTTTGCACGGTCGGATCGAGCTGAAATTTTGAGGGGTGGTAGATATAGGAATTCCGCAGCCGATCAACGGTTGGATCTTCCAAAGGACGTCCGAGCTAGAAGCTGGACACCACGCCGTAAACTCGTCCAGATTCCCATCCAGTTTTGACAGGGCTCCGGTATATCGCGGATTGCCAGAGATTTCTCCATCGGAACTCGACGAAATTTTCCGGGGTTGTTGTAGACTCAATTCCGCACAATTCCACTGAAGCAATCGTTAAAACGACACTTGAGGAGGTGGTGGCGGCGGATACAAGTTCGCTGTCCAGAAAAACAGCACGGTCGCCCGAGGGCAATGTTGACGTTGAGCCCCCGGGCTCCCTGGATGATTCCTCCATGATCTTGATAGAGATCGGAGTTGATGTTCATGAAGGCCCTCATCCGAACATGACGATCGGAGGTAGGGCATAGTCCTCGGTCCAGCCAAGGTGACCAGCCGAGCCGGTGACGAAGAAGCCGACGTTGCAGTGGATCTGCAGTCGAGCCATTGATCCTTTTGCTGATCACACAGTGGAACTCTCAATGAAAGCACCAATGTCGCTGTCAAAACTGGCGGATCTCGGGTAAGGGGTCCTGAACTATGCGTCTAAGGCGGATGGTAACAGCAGGCGGGGGACACAATGTTTACCCAGGTTCGGGCCCTCTCTATGGAGGTAATACCCTACTTCCTGCTTGATTGATCTTGATGATATGAGTATTACAAGAGTTGGTCTACCACGACATCGTAGAGGCTAAACCCTAGAAGCTAGCCTATGATTATGCTTGTTGTTATATCTATCGACTAGCCTGGCCTCGGTTTATATAATGCACCAGAGGCCTAGAATAACAAGAATCCTAGCCGAATATGCCGGTGGGGAGGAGTCCTTGTCTTGATCACCAAGTCTTGTGGAATCTTGCTTGTATGCGGCAGTTGTCCGAACTGGGCCATGAGTATACGGCCATGGGGGTCCTCGGCCCAATCCAACAGATCGGGAGATGACGTGGTGAGTACTGCCTAGTCCAGGACACCATCAACTGGCTCTTTCCAGTCATGTGCTTAAGGCATCCATGTTTGGATAACCACACGTGCACCAGGGGCTATCTCACAGTCCCATTGTCAAACTCCTATGGCTAAGTGAGAGTAATAAAGCCACATAGTCCGATTGCCTGGTTCGCCGCACTAACACCTCCTTCATGGACCAAGACGTTCGGTCAAGTGTGGTTATGTGCTACCCCGAATACCCCCATAATATCTACGTGGGGGCTGAAGCCGACGACTGGCAAACTCCGAGGGATAAAAACGGCCGCACAGGAGGAAAAACACTTTAAAGTAAACAACATAAATATCTTACAAAGCTTTGGCTCATACAACGCCTGGGCAGTCCAGATACATTCACTCGAATATGATGTCCTTCGAGCACTGGCCCTCTATTAAGCAGGCACCCTCCAGGACGTCTTCAAAATAGCGCTCCGGCGTGCGATAACCCTTGCCTCCGGGCAGACCCTCAACTGCCACGATGATGGCCTTCATTTTGGCCGAGTGCATCTTGACACGGGCAAAGGACAGCCGCGCACCTTCTATACATGACGACCGCTTGACCGTGTCAATACGGGACAGCGCGTCAACAAGTCGCTGCACCAGGCCAAAATAGCTGCTTGGGATGGGTTCGGCTGGCCACAGCCGGACTATGACTTCCGTCATGGCCAATCCGGACATCCTATGAAGCTCGGACCACTGCGCCATCTAGTCATTCAACAGCGTTAGGCGCTCCCACGCCACGAATTGTGACCAGAATAGCCTCTCGATCGTGTGCCCCTCCTGGGCCCAGAAGAACTGTGTAGCATCAGCGGCATTCTTTGGAAGATTCGCAAAGGCATCTAGAACAATCCATAGTCGAGTGAGCAAGACATACTTCAGATTTCCGAATTTACTCTGTAAAAGAAAAGGCTTACCAGCCGCTATTTGTCCGGCCTGCTTGATCTCCTCGCGCGCCGCTCGGGATTGGGCCCGCGCCTCCTCGGCCTCTTTAAGGGCCTTTGCCAGGTCGGTCGCCTAGGCTTTATTCTTCTCCTCTAGGGACTCGCACTTGTTGGCGGCGTCCTTGAGCGCCTGCTCCACTTCGGTCACCCGCTCCTCGTATTGGCAGCGGACGACCTGCTTGGTCTTCAGGTCCTCGGCCGCTTTATCAGCGGCCGCTTTTTTCACCCTTTCCTGCCCCTTGGCCTGGGCAAGCTCACCCCTAAGGGCCTCGACAGCATCAGCACTACCTGCAATCATACACATAGCAGCGCATGAGCTTTGAGTCAAGATCTGCATATTAATACAAGCATGAACGAAATATTCCGAAACATACCTTGGGCTTCATCCAATCTCTTGTTGATACGGTCGAGATCCTCATCGGCCAGCCCCAGATTATGCTTGAGCTCGGATACTTCGGCGGCCTGGGTGGCTGCTGCTAAGAGTGAAGCCTGCGTCTCAACATGTAAAAGTACATTATCTCCTGCGAATATTATCGATCCTCAGTTCACCCTTTTTTAAAAGACGACCAGAGTGTCTGGGGCTACTATCTATACACATGCATCTTTTTCATATGAAAGCGGTCTGGAATATTACATCGCATACCTCGAAGCCTGTTAGCAGGCTAGTAACGGCCTCGTCCAGCCCGCTCTTGGCGGACTAAACCTTTTCAATCACCACACCCATCAGGGTGCGGTGCTCCTCCACGACGGAAGCACGTTGCATTGCCTCCATCAGTGTGTTCGACTCCTCTGGATTAGTGGAGGTTGTCGCGGAAGTTGGCACTCCCCCCTCCCTTGCGGGGGGTCGCCTATTCGATTCTGGATCCACTTGGGTTTCTAGAATAGTGTTTGGCTGGGGGCCAGACTTGTCACGGCCCCCGTCGTCAGCCTCCGTGGAGATTGCTCCCCCCGTGTTTTCGGTGGCCAAGGCATTACCCTTTGGCGTCATTTTGGCGGCCTCTCGTACCACCCCGAGAGGCCCTTTGGTACAACACTTCGGTGTTGTCCGTGGTGATAGGCGGGGAGGCTCGTGAAGGCGACTCGCTCTCCATCATCTTCGGGTCCAAAGAATTCCCCTCCGATGATTGTTGGGCGAGATCGTGGGCCGGACTACACCATATAACGTGTTAAATTACAATCATAAAGATTGGGCATACGAAAGACACCCTCGTATACTTACGATGCGGCAAGGGGCCTCGGCCTGGGGAGCTGTCACACCCACGATGCGGCCATATCTCCCACGTGTCGAGGCACGACTTGGAGGCATAACCGCATGGTGGTTTTGTCGCAAGAAGGGTCATCTTCAAACAATCCCATGTAATGAACGAGAATGGGATAAAGAGTTGGCTTACAATCGCCACTTCACACAAATAACAAGTTAAACATACATCATCCAGAATACAATCAAGGTCCGTCTACGGAACCAAAATAAAAGAAGACAACCCCAAATGCTAGATCCCCGATCGTCCCAACTGGGCTCCACTACTGATCATCAGGAAACGAAACATAGTAACGACCAAGTTCTTCATCAAGCTCCCACTTGAGCTCGGTTGCGTCATCTGCACTGGTATCATTGGCACCTGCAACTGTTTGGAAGTATCTGGTGAGTCACGAGGACTCAGCAATCTCACACCCGCAAGATCAAGACTATTCAAGCTTATGGGTAGGATGGGGTAATGAGGTGGAGCTGCAGCGAGCACTAAGCAAATATGGTGGCTAACATACGCAAATAAGAGCGAGAAGAGAAGCAACGCAACGGTCGTGAACTAGAAGTGATCAAGAAGTGATCCTGAAACTACTTACGTTCAAGCATAACACAAGAACCGTGTTCACTTCCCAGACTCCATCGAAAAGAGACCATCACGGCTACACACGTGCTTGATGTATTTTAATTAAGTCAAGTGTCAAGTTCTCTACAACCGGACATTAACAAATTCCCATCTGCCACATAACCGAGGGCACGGCTCTCGAAAGTTTATACCCTGCAGGGGTGTCCCAACTTAGCCCATCACAAGCTCTCACGGTCAACGAAGGATATTCCTTCTCCCAGGAAGACCCGATCAGGCTCGGAATCCCGGTTACAAGACTTTTCGACAATGGTAAAACAAGACCAGCAAGACCACCCGAATGTGCCGACAAATCCCGATAGGAGCTGCACATATCTCGTTCTCAGGGCACACCGAATGAGACATCCTACGAGTAAAACCAACCCTCAAGTTTCCCCAAGGTGGCCCCATAGTCTGCTCGGTTCAGACCAGCACTCAGAGGAGCACTGGCCCGGGGGGTTTAAATAAAGATGACCCTTGAGTCTGCAGAACCCAAGGGAAAAGGGGATAGGTGGTAGCAAATGGTAAAACCAAGGTTGGGCCTTGCTGGAGGAGTTTTATTCAAAGAGAACTGTCAAGTGGGTCCCATAAATCCCCAACCGCGTAAGGAACGCAAAATCAAGGAACATAACACCGGTATGACGGAAGCTAGGGTGGCAAGAGTGGAACAAAACACCAGGCATAAGGCCGAGCCTTCGACCCTTTACCAAGTATATAGATGCATTAATTAAATAAGAGATATTGTGATATCCCAACATATCCATGTTCCAACATGGAACAAACTTCATCTTCACCTGCAACTAGCAACGCTATAAGAGGGGCTGAGCAAAAGCGGTAACATAACCAAAAACCGGTTTGCTAGGAAAGGTGGGTTAGAGGCTTGACATGGCAATATGGGAGGCATGATATAGCAAGTGGTAGGTAGCGCAGCATTGGAATAGAGCGAACAACTAGCAAGCAAAGATAGAAGTTATATCGAGGGTGTGGTCATCTTGCCTGAAATCCCGCAAGGAAGCAGAACGTGTCCATGAAGAAGACAAACGGACGTAGTCGAACGAATCCTCACAACTCCGGAACGAAACCGAAGCTAACGAGAGACGCAAACCGGAAAGAAGCAAGTAACATGGTAAACCAACAAGCATACACATGGCATGATGCACAATCAAGTATGATGCATGTCCATTTAAATAAGGCATGGCATGGCAAAGTGCACAAACAATACTACAAATTAAGTGGTGAGGCATAGGAAAACTACCTATCTAGGCAAATTTAAATGAGGCCGGAACAACAAACCACAATTCCGGAAAATCCTCATGTGCATATTTTAGATTTGGTACTGTTCTGCCATAAACACAATTTTAATGTTGATAAACCGCAAAATAAAGTGCACCAAGTTAATCTATGCATTTTTCTACCCCATTTACATATAAAGTTTATTTAAATCCGAGCTACGGTTATTTAGTTATGAAATAAATCATTTTAACATGGCATTTATACAAAATTAAACAAACAGCAAGTTTAAGCATTTTAAACATGGATGAAAATTGCAAATTGTGAAAGTACATGAAATTCTAAGCATTTTACATATTTAAATCATTTTAATATGCTGCATGGTTCTGGAATTATTATATGCATGCTGTTGAGGGTTTTTCTGTAAAACTGCACTCTCTTGATAAATGGCTAAATTCGCAGAACAGGGAAAAACATGACACGGGCCGCATCTGAATATTGCACTGGGTGGCTGGGCTGCTCACCTAGCTGGGCTCGGCCCAGGTTGGTGGAGGTGGGAGCTGGGCCGCGGTCAACAGGCGAAGGGGAGGTGGCCTCGCGCGAGCGAGTGGCGCTCGTCCACGCTGGCGCTGGACCGGTCAACGCATGGGGGGCGGTAGCGCTTGCTTCAAACCGGATGAAGTAGAGGCGAGGTCGGGCATGGCGGTGCGGGACTTGGTGAGGCCGCGGAGCCGGGCAGTCCGAGGGTCGGGGCGCTGGTTCTGGGCAACGGTGGCGGACGAAGCTCGGGCACTGGGCTCAGCCATCCATGGCGGCGGGGTCTCCCTGTTCGAGGCAAAGGAGAGAGACAGAGAGATCGTGAGCGAGAGAGCACCAGAGAGGAAAAATAAGAAGGGAAGAGATAGAGGGAGGCGCGGGCAAGGTCGCGGTGGAGCTGCTGCTCACCTAGCTAACGACGACGAGGAGGGCGCCCAAGGCATGGGTTTGAGCAGAGGAAGAAAAAGGGGGCGTCATTCTCTTCACTCGATTGAAGCAGAGGCCGGGCAGGTCAACCCGAGCGGGACTGGAAGTAGGTGAGGCAGTGCAGCTTGGTCTCCGGTGGCGTAGCGGCGACCTAGAGGCAGGAACGAGACCGGGGCGTAGGGACTCGCCGGATCTGACGGAGACAGCGACGAACGGAGCAGGGCCACGGGCGGAACTTGGCGTCCATCGCGTCGGCTGGAGGAGCCCATCCATGGCGCTGCTTATGCGTACCTGAGAGAGAGAGAGAGAGGTACATGAGAGAGAAAGAAATCGGGAGAGGGAGGAGAAGAAGACAGAGAGGAGGAGCAGAGGTCCTGGAGGCCGGCGTGGCGGGGTAGCCGGAGGGCGCGGCCTGCAGGGTCGGCGAGGTTGGACGGTTGCGGGGTGGCTGCGGCTCGGGAAGGAATTTGAGCGGCGATGAGTGGTTGGTCCGGTTGGAAAATCGAGGGAGGATTTTGGATCGGAAGGGGATCCCGAGGTGGGAGACGACCAGGTGGAGTCTGGCGGCGGCTAGGAGGACAATGGGGAGGATTTCTAGGGTTATCCAAAATGGACTAGGAATGGACTATATATATGGAAAGGAGGGAAGTTTGGATCTTCTGATTGAAATCTGATGGACAGGAATAAATAGGCTACGGAGTCCAATAAATAAAACAATGATGTCTTAGGTATACTTGGAGAGGATCCGGATCCATCGGTAACGACAGCCGAGTTCGGGTTCGGGGAAGTTTCGGAAGTGCGCGCAAGGGGGTTTGAGAATTGTGTAGAGAGGGTCAAACGGTTGGATGACAAAAGAACGATTGGTTTGAGAAAGATCAATAGAGGCGATGAAGATGCGGCAACTACGAATGGACCACGAGTTTTAAGAAAAACATGGGGATGGAATGCGGATGATGTGATGATGAATGCAACAAGAAAAATAAAACACATGACGACAACAAAAAACATGGAAGGCGTCTGAAGCGTCGGTCTCGGGGCATTACAACACTCCACCACTACAAGAGGATCTCGTCCCGAGATCTAAGAATGGCACCAGAGAGAAACAGAAGAACAAGAGGTAAAACAATGTTGCTTCTTTGACAAACGAGTGAAACCACAAGCCTTGAGAGGTTGGACAAATTGAAATAAAGAATACAATGGAGATGAACGAGATTCCAAACACTCCGTTAGCAAAGAGGAACAAGGAACATTCGAGAACCTTGTCGGTTGAAAGACAAGAAACAAGGGCTTAACGAACCAAAGAATATGAAACCACACCGGTTGGAACAAGATATACAAGGAACGAGAACGAACAATTTCGGCAACACTCCGGTTGACGGGAGGAACAAACTTGATAAGATGAAAAGAACTTGAAAAGATGACACAACACTACGGTTAAATGGATAATCGAAGAAAAGAACATGATCTTGGAAAAAACGAGTTGATGGGTGAAGAGAGCAACATCACAATGCCTCCGGAACGAAAGAATAGAAGGTAGATCATTGGAATAAAAGAATGGAGAAGAAAATGCCAACTTCTGCCACAAATGAGCTTGGAAAGCACCCTTCCAAGAAGGATATAACGGGGTTGTTGGAAAACCAACAACGAAACGACTAAGCTTGTAGTGGGCTTTTGGAAAACTTCTCAAAATTATGAGGTGAAATTCTACCACTAACGGAAACAATAGATTGGATTGAGAGCAACACGGAGATGAGAACTCTTTCACCGAGAAGAGAAGGAGAAACTTGGATCATTAATTAGCAACACAAATAGCAACATTCCCAATGGAAGGCTTTAGTTGAAATATGACACAAGATAACTCCAACGAAGAGATTGGTGGATTTAAAATATCTCATTCTTACAACATGTGAATCATGAACCACGACGAGAAGTTGTCAAGAATGATATAACACCACTTCAAAAGATACGTTAGAAAGAATTGCATTTCAGAATGCAAGATGAAGAATACTTGAACTCCTCAAGACAAAACATGTGTTAAGCACCCTGTTTAATTTTGAGTATAGCTTGGCGGATGATAACTTCGAGAGAAATCTTGAAGAACAAATGAAGAATGAAAGGAATCCTTGACGAACTACCATCTAGAGCCTTCATGAAGAACTCCGGTAATAAAAGGATGATAGAAAGAAAGAGAAGTTGAAAACACAAGGTGAAGTCTTGAAATGATTTAGAAGGAGCTTCGCGATGAGATAATGCCGAAAACTTGGAACTCCGTAAAAGAAGAAATTAATCACTTGGATGAAACATGAATAAGAGTTACGTTATGCGTATCCTTCACCAATTTAAATTGATGACAAGCAACGGATTTGGCATACTACTTATTCTCGTAGAAAGGATTAAGAGAGATATAGCGCAAACCTAAGAAAAAGTCTTCAACGATCCGCTGGTAGGATTTGGAAAGAACGAATGAATTGATATGTGATGAAGGAAGAGAAATCTTGAACGAACCACCGTAAGAATCTGAAAATCAACAAAGATAAGATAAAGAAACACCGGGAAGAATTAGAAAACAAATAAAGATACTTGAGAAAATTTAGATACAAGTGAAACGAAGAGATCATGAATTGATTAGAGAATACTTGAATGATGCACCGGTAAGATTTGGAGAACGAGAGCTGAATGTTGAGAACGAATAAATCTTCTGAAATGATGGCCTTCGGAGAATCAAATTGAAAAGACTCATGAATTGTTCCGGATGGGTGAAAAGAATTCTCACAATTGAAAACAATTATGAGAGGATGGCATGATGCTAGAACCATGAATCTTTGGAAGAACGGGTAAGGGTTTAAGAGGAACTCTTCTTCGGTCTTCAAAATCCGAGAATGACGACGAGAAACACCATGAATTGTTGAGGCACTCCGGAATGAAGAATAGAAGGTTGAACCAACGATGAAAGAATTTGAAAAATCTTGGAGAAAGACATTTGACTGGTGACAATCCATTCTTACGTCAAAATTCAAAAAGAATTTGGGAATAGCTCCGGGAAAATTAGAAGAGTCAGGTAAGATCCTGGGGAAAGACCTATGGGTTAGGGCCCACTCAAAAGATACACCGTTGAACGATTTAAAAGACAGATTGCACGGGTTCAATTAAATGGCTTCAATAAGGTAAGACCACGAAATAGCTAGAAAGGATTAAGAATAGAAACATGAATCCTCTGGGATACCTTCAGCACTCCAGATAAACATGAATAGCAAGAGGTGGATGATTAAGAGGTGCACCAGCATGAGAAAACATTTGAAACGAGGAAAGGATATGATCGACAAAGCTTGAATTGAATCCACCGGAGAAGAAAAGAATGAAGAATGATAAACTTGAAGCTCCGTTAGTATCTTCCTAAGAATCACCGGATAAGAACATTGACGGAAAAGAATGGAGAGACTTCACACAAATAAAAGGATACAAGATTGAGAAATCTGAGTCCTTTAAGAAAAGGGTGGGAGGGCGGGAAAACAAAGGCACTTGGGATGGATGAAACGAACAACGTTGGGAAACTGAGAGGTGATCTTGCGAATGTTGAAATGATCGGATCCACTTGAAGAGAAGCACGCCGGTTTGAAAGAATTGGAATGACAATCTCGATGATCAAGAAGGATTACCACTCTCATACAAATATGAGAACACCGCTTAGGAAAGGTATGGAATCAACACTTGTCCTTGAAGCAACTTGAATACCACAACTCAAAACAAAACAAAGGATTGGCTTGCAGAAATAAGCCGGAACAAATACATATGATAGAGATTTACCCAATCCCATATCATGCATCTGTCGGAAAGATATTCTAGGAGCTACTTGAATTCCCACTTATAAACTCCCGAAACTTTCTGGTTATGCAATCTGGTGTTGGGGATACAGGGGATGCAATATATCTCACCCAAACTAACAATCCCTAGATCCAGCTGTATCCATCCGTCAACACATAACCAAGAAAACTCCGGAAATCGTGTACCTCAACCTTCGAAAAGCATCCGTTATATGAGTTATGGCAATACTCCCGAACTCCCGCCCTAGTACTGGGTGGCGTCGAGGTGATCTCACCAACAACTGCATAAAAGAGATTTTCGATGTCGGCGAAACTCAGGTATTCCAGAACTGCAACGATAAAATTGTGACGACAACACCTCGGAGCTCAACTCCCCGGGACACTGCCACAACCCCTAAATGTCAGGAGGCACCAAGAACAATGTTCTCGTCACAAAAGCATTGGAACGATTCCAAGATACCCGCGTGATCCTAAAAACAAAAAATTTAGTGAAATTTGAGGAGAGGAAAGTCAAAACATCTACGTCAGGAGGCCTCACCAGAGCGATGAAGGGACTGAGGAGTAAAAAGAATCCTACTCTCCGATATATATATAATCCTAAGACTCAAAACAGTTTGTTCTAGACTCAACAACATCAGCGATTCGATCAAGCAGGGGGCTCCTAAGTAGGGGATGGCTCTAATACCAACTTGTCACACCCACGATAAGGCTATATCTCCCACGTGTCGAGGCATGACTTGGAGGCATAACCGCATGGTGGTTTTGTCGCAACAAGGGTCATCTTCACACAATCCCATGTAATGAACGAGAATGGGATAAAGAGTTGGCTTACAATCGCCACTTCACACAAATAACAAGTTAAACATACATCATCCAGAATACAATCAAGGTCCGTCTATGGAACCAAAATAAAAGAAGACAACCCCAAATGCTAGATCCCCGATCGTCCCAACTGGGCTCCACTACTGATCATCAGGAAACGAAACATAGTAACGACCAAGTTCTTCATCGAGCTCCCACTTGATCTCGGTTGCGTCATCTGCACTGGTACCATTGGCACCTGCAACTGTTTGGAAGTATCTGGTGAGTCACGAGGACTCAGCAATCTCACACCCCGCGAGATCAAGACTATTTAAGCTTATGGGTAGGATGTGGTAATGAGGTGGAGCTGCAGCGAGCACTAAGCAAATATGGTGGCTAACATACGCAAATAAGAGCGAGAACAGAAGCAATGCAACGGCCGTGAACTAGAAGTGATCAAGAAGTGATCCTAAAACTACTTACGTTCAAGCATAACACAAGAACCGTTTTCACTTCCCGGACTCCGCCGAAAAGAGACCATCACGGCTACACACGCGGTTGATGTATTTTAATTAAGTCAAGTGTCAAGTTCTCTACAACTGGAAATTAACAAATTCCCATCTGCCACATAACCGCGGGCATGGTTCTCGAAAGTTTATACCCTACAGGGGTGTCCCAACTTAGCCCATCACAAGTTCTCACGGTCAACGAAGGATATTCCTTCTCCCAGGAAGACCCGATCAGGCTCGGAATCCCGGTTACAAAACTTTTCGACAATGGTAAAACAGGATCAGCAAGACAACCCGAATGTGCCGACAGATCCCGATAGGAGCTGCACATATCTCGTTCTCAGGGCACACCGAATGAGACATCCTACGAGTAAAACCAACCCTCAAGTTTCCCCAAGGTGGCCCCGCAGTCTGCTCGGTTCGGACCAGCACTCAGAGGAGCACTGGCCCGGGGGGTTTAAATAAAGATGACCCTTGAGTCTGCAGAACACAAGGGAAAAGGGGATAGGTGGTAGCAAATAGTAAAACCAAGGTTGGGCATTGCTGGAGGAGTTTTATTCAAAGCGAACTGTCAAGGGGGTCCCATAAATCCCCAACCGCGTAAGGAACGCAAAATCAAGGAACATAACACCGGTATGACGGAAACTAGGGCGGCAAGAGTGGAACAAAACACCAAGCATAAGGCCGAGCCTTCCACACTTTACCAAGTATATAGATGCATTAATTAAATAAGAGATACTGTGATATCCCAACATATCCATGTTCCAACATGGAACAAACTTCATCTTCACCAGCAACTAACAACGCTATAAGAGGGGCTGAGCAAAAGCGGTAACATAGCCAAACAACGGTTTGCTAGGAAAGGTGGGTTAGAGGCTTGACATGGCAATATGGGAGGCATGATGTAGCAAGTGGTAGCTAGCGCGGCATAGCAATAGAGCGAACAACTAGCATGCAAAGATAGAAGTGATATCGAGGGTATGGTCATCTTGCCTGAAATCCCGAAAGGAAGAAGAACGAGTCCATGAAGAAGACAAACGGACGTAGTCGAACGAATCCTCACAACTCCGGAACGAAACCGAAGCTAACGAGAGGCGCAAACCGGAAAGAAGCAAGCAACATGGTAAACCAACAAGCATAAACATGGCATGATGCACAATCAAGTATGATGCATGTCCATTTAAATAAGGCATGGCATGACAAAGTGCACAAACAATACTACAAATTAAGTGGAGCTCAATATGCAACGAGTTGCATATTGACGAAACACCACATACGATTATTTAGTTCTCTCTCGGTTATGTACCCAACAATATTAAATGTTAATTAACATGGCAAGAGGTGAGGCATAAGAAAACTACCTATCTAGGCAAATTTAAATGAGGCCGGAACAACAAAAAAAAATTCCGGAAAATCCTCATGTGCATATTTTAGATTTGGTACTGTTCTGCCATAAACACAATTTTATTGTTGTTAAATAGCAAAATAAAGTGCACCAAGTTAATCTATTCATTTTTTACCCCATTTACATATAAAGTTTATTTAAATCCGAGCTACGGTTATTTAGTTATGAAATAAATCATTTAACATGGCATTTATACAAAATTAAACAAACAGCAAGTTTAAGCATTTTAAACATGGATGAAAATTGCAAATTGTGAAAGTACATGAAATTCTAATCATTTTACATATTTAAAACATTTAAATATGCTACATGGTTCTGGAATTATTATATGGATGCTATTGAGGGTTTTTCTGTAAAACTGCACTCTCTTGATAAATAGCCAAATTCGCAGAACAGGGAAAAACATGACACGGGCCGCATCTGATTAGTGCACTGGGTGGCTAGGCTGCTCACCTAGCTGGGCTCGGCCCAGGTCGATGGAGGTGGGAGCTGGGCCGCGGTCAATAGGCGAAGGGGAGGTGGCCTCGCGCGGGCGAGTGGCGCTCGTCCACGCTGGCGATGGACCGGTCAACGCAGGGGGGGCAACGCTTGCTCAAACCGGACGAAGCAGAGGCGAGGTCAGGCATGGCGGCGCGGGACTTGGCGAGGCGGCGGAGCCGGGCAGTCTGAGGGTCGGGGCGCTGGTTCTGGGCAATGGTGGCAGACGAAGCTTGGGCGTTGGGCTCAGCCATCCATGGCGGCGGGGTCTCCCTGTTCGAGGCCAAGGAGAGAGAAAGAGAGATCGTGAGTGAGAGAGCACCAGAGAGGAAAAAAGGAAGGGAAGAGATAGAGGGAGGCGCGGGCGAGGTCGGGGTGGAGCTGCTGCTCACCTAGCTGACGACGACGAGGAGGGCGCCCAAGGCATGGGTTTGAGCAGAGGAGGAAAAAGGGGGCGTCGTTCTCTTCGCTCGACTGAAGCAGAGGCGGGGCAGGTCAACCCGAGCGGGACTGGAAGCAGGTGAGGCAGTGCTGCTTGGTCTCCGGTGGCTTAGCGGCGACCTGGAGGCAGGAACGAGACCGGGGCGCAGGGACTCGCCGGATCTGACGGAGACAGCGACGAACGGAGCAGGGCCACGGGCGGAACTTAGCGTCCATGGCGTCGGCTGGAGGATCCCATCCATGGCGCTGCTCATGCGTACCTGAGAGAGAGAGAGGTACATGAGAGAGAAAGAAATCGGGAGAGGGAGGAGAAGAAGACAGAGAGGAGGAGCAGAGGTCCTGGAGGCCGGCGTGGCGGGGTCACCGGAGGGCACGGCCTGCAGGGTCGGCGAGGTTGGACGGCTGCGGGGTGGCCGCGGCTCGGGAAGGAATTTGAGCGGCGATGAGTGGTTGGTCCGGTTGGAAAATCGAGGGAGGATTTTGGATCGGAAGGGGATCCCGAGGTGGGAGACGACCAGGTGGAGTGTGGCAGCGGCTAGGAGGACAAGGGGGTGGATTTCTAGGGTTATCCAAAATGGACTAGGAATGGACTATATATATGGAAAGGAGGGAAGTTTGGATCTTCTGATTGAAATCTGACGGACGGGAATAAATAGGCTACAGAGTCTAATAAATAAAACAATGATGTCTTAGGTATACTTGGAGATGATCCGGGTCCATCGGTAATGACAGCCGGGTTCGGGTTCGGGGAAGTTTCGGAAGTGCGCGCAAGGGGGTTTGAGAATTGTGTAGAGAGGGTCAAACGGTTGGATGACAAAAGAACGATTGGTTTGAGAAATATCAAGAGAGACGATGAAGATGCGGCAACTACCATGGCTATCGCAAAAGCTTGGATGCGTTCTCCACGATCCTCGAAAGCCACCTTGGCTGAACCAGAGGCCTTAGACTGGGCAAATTACGTTCCAACGGCAAGGACCGAGCCAAGCTTGACGACTGGTTCCGATCCCCCGCCCTAGATCAGCTCGAGGAGCTCACTCTTGACGATGGGCATATGCGCTCGCTGCCAACATCCGCGCTCCGCCTCGCGCCCACACTGCGCATTGCCATGTTTAGGAACTGCCATCCCCCCTTATTCTACCATGACTGAAGCACCTCGAGCTCGTCGTCGTCTGCCTCCCAAATGGTGACATGGAGCGCCTGCTCCGTGGCTGTACTACACTTGAGTACCTTCATCTTCAGGTGATCAATGGGTTGAGTAGCTTCCACATCACCTCCATGACTCTCCAGGCTATTTATGTGTGTTGTTGATGTGGCAAGAAGACATCACAAAATGTGTACGACCGGATGCTCATTGAGGACACACCTGCACTTGAGAGATTACTTGTAGTTGATCAAGAAGGTTGATGACCCACAAGTGTATGGGATTAATTGTAGCCTTTTCGATAAGCAAGAGTGTCGAACACAACAAGGAGCAGAAGGAAATGACAAGTGGTTTTTAGCAAGGTAATGTCTGCAAGTGCTGAAATTGTAAGTAGCAGAGTAGTTTGATAGCAAGATAATTTGTAACGAGCAAGTAACGGTAACGGTAACAAAAGTGCAGCAAGGTAGCCCAATCCTTTTGAGGCAAAGGACAGGTGCTTGAGTTCTTGATGGTACACGGGAATTTCATCTAGTCACTTTCCTCATGTTGATTCAATTCGTGTTCGCTACTTTGATAATTTGATATGTGGGTGGATCGGTGCTCAGGTGCTGTTCTTACTTGAACAATCCTCCTACTTATGATTAACCCCCTCACAAGCATCCGCAACTATAAGAAAAGTATTAAGAATAAATTCTAACCATAGCATGAAACTTTTGGATCCAATCGGTCCCTTACGGAATAGCGCATAAACTAGGGTTTAAGCTTGTGTCACTCTCGCAACCCATCATCTAATAAATAGTCGATAATGCATTCCCATAGGCCCAAATATGGTGAACTGTCATGTAGTCGACGTTCAAATGACACCACTAAGGGAATCACAACATACATACTATAACAATATCGAACACATATCAAGTTCACATGATTTCTCCCGTGACCTCAAAAACAAAAGTAACTACTCACCAAAAATAATCATGCTCAAGATTAGAGGGGTATTTAATAGCATATTGGATCTGAACATAGAATCTTCCACCAGATAAACCATATAGTAATCAACTACAAGATGTAATCAACACTACTAGTCACCCGCAAACACCAATCTATAGTTTTGGTACAAAGATTGAACGCAAGAGATGAACTAGGGTTTGAGAGGAGATGGTGTTGTTGAAGATGTTGATGGAGATTACCCTCCCCAAGATGGGAGAGTTGTTGGTTATGATGATGACGATGATTTCCCCCTCTGGGAGGGAAGTTCCCCCGGCGGAATCGCTCTGCCGGAAGGCAAAAGTGCTCCTTCCCAAGTTCCGCCTCGAGACGGTGGCGCTCCGTCCCGAATGTCCTCTCTTATTTTTTGTAGGTCAAAATGACTTAAATACCAGAAGATGGGCACTGGAGGTGGGCTGGGCTGAGCACGACCCACCAGGGCGTGCCTGGGGGGCCAGGCGCGACCTGGTGTCTTGTGCTCACCAGGTGGCCCCCCCCGGTGGTTATTTGCTCCATTTTTTCTTATTTATTCCATAAAAAATCCTCGTGAAGTTTTAGCCCATTTGGAGTTGTGTAGAATAGGTGGCCTGACGTAGCTTTTCCAGGTCCAGATTTCCAACTGCCATAATTCTCCCTCTTTGTGTGTACCTTGCATATTAAGAGAGAAAAGGCATTAGAATTACTCCAAAAAGCATTATTATGGATAAAAACATCATAAATAACAGTAGATAAACATGATGCAAAATGGACATATCAACTCCCCCAATCTTAGACCTTGATTGTCCTCAAGTGAAAACCGAAATCGAAAAACATGTCCACATGCTTAGAGAGAGAGGTGTCGATAAAAACAAAATACGGACATAGAGGCATCATGTGAATTATTATAACAGCAACAAACTTTAGCATAAGACTTTTATCATAGAACTTTTATCATAGAACTTTTATCATAGACTTCTCATAAATAAGTAAGAATTCGTCACACTATCGAAGTATAAAGCATAAACTCTATTGGAAACCAACAAACTTTGTTCTCAGTCAACTTTGCAACTACAATTCATCATCTTTTCAGGAAGGGTCACGTATCGGAGCCTTTAGGCAAGTCCACATATTCAACCATCATATAGTCTTCTATGATTGCTAACACTCATCAAATACACATCAGCAAAACGTTTCAACCGGACACATAGAAAGATAGGGGCTTAAAATTTTGCCTTCCAACGTATTTACCTCAAGGGTGATGTCAACAATAATAACTCATGCTACCCATATTCAACTGGACATATGTGCCTAGATCTTTCCTCACCACATGATGCTTGCCAAAGGAGAAAAATAGAAAGGAATAGAGAGAAAAACATTGACTCTTGCATAAAAGTAAAAGATAGGCCCTTCGTAGAGGGAAGTAGAGGTTGACATGCACTTATTTGTTTGTATGCTCAACCCCTTAGTGCAAGAGAACGTCATGTTATACTGCCCCTTGTGATGGCACCCTTTATTATGCAGTCTGTCGCTTTTATTCTTTACCATCACAAGTTCGTACAACGCACAATTTTTCCTTACGCTAAATGATCTCACATTTTTAGAAGCAATTTTTATTTCCTTATTGCACCGATGACAACTTACTTGAAGGATCTTACTCAAGCCATAGGTAGGTATGGTGGACTCCTGAAAATAAGATTTGGGTTTAAGGGTTTTTGGATGCATAAGTAGTATCCCTACTTAGTGCGGAAATTTTGGCTAGCAAAGATGGGGGGCAAGCACCACATGTTGAAGGATCTATGACAATATAACTTCTATGTGAATATGAACAAACATAAATCATTAAGTTGTCTTCCTTGTCCAACGTCAACAATTTTGGCATATAATATTTTGATGGGGCTCACAATCACAATAGATTTCAGGGATATTGTATTTGTATGTGAATCTTCTCTTCGCTTATTAATTCTTTCATGAGTTGCATCATTGACCAATGCTATGTTTGTCAATCTATAATAAATTTTTCTACTTATAATTTTCCTTATGCGGTGTCATCACCTACCATAAGATTAGCATATGATCTTTTTCATTTATTTCCTTTATTTTTATTGGAACATGAATGTAAATGAAGCCAAAACTCAAACTAGACTTTATTATATATCTCGCACACGATTACAAGGATAGATCACTAAGCAAACTCTCAAAAAGAAAGGATCAAACTAAACTTTTATTCATGTAAAGCAAAAGATAACTAAGGATTGAACTAAGATAAGTAAAGGCAAAAATAGTGTAGGTGATACGATATCGGGGCACCTCCCCCAAGCTTGGCGGAAGCCAAGGGGAGTGCCCATACCCGATACTCAGTTTTCTTGTGGTGATGAAGAAGGTGGAGGTGATGAAGTAGAGGTACGTGATCTTGTCCTCGGGCTTCCATGGCAGAGGTCTACCATCATAAGAGGAAGAATGAGTCTCACGGTTCCTGCAACTGGCAGCCAAACTCATACCTTTGAACCTCGCCCCATATTCAAAGACTTGGTTTTGGAGATCGTAGATCTGGCTTTGGAGGATATTGATTTGCTCGTTGAGGGTGAAGACGATGTCCTTCATGGACTTGCAATCCACCTTGAAATCACGGGTGTAGTCCGCAATCATGAGCTGATTGGCATTGAGTCCATGTTCCACCATTCCTTTGCACCAGAAGACTTCCTGCTCCATAGCTTCAAGCCTGGCCTCCACGGTCCGCAATCATCGTGGATGTGAAGCACCCCCTCATGCATCTGGATGACCTGAGGGTGTTGCACCACCTCCCGCAAATATGGTTTGATGACGTTCTTGAAGAACTTGTCCTTGGAGGAGCTTGAGATGGCCATGGTAGATGGGATCTGTCAGGAAACAGCAAGGAGAAGAAAACAGAAGATTTCTCTGTGATACGGTGGTCAATAGGTTCGGGGGGTATATAAAGATTTTTATCTTGGGAAACAAGCAAACGGTAGAAAAACGGAGTCCGGAAGGTACCCGAGGTGGGCACAACCCACCTGGGTGCGCCTTGTGCCCACGAGCGTGACCTTCCTGGTTGTTTCTTATTTTCTTAATTTTTAAAATATTCCAAAACTGACAGAAAATATTTTTGGAGTCCGTTTATTTACCGTATCACGTACCTCCTATTTTTCACGATTCTGGAGTGTTCCGGAAGGTTTCTTTCATGTGTTCTTCCAGTCTCATAGTTTGGATAATATTACTTTCAACATTAATGGGTGTACCTGAGATATAATGTTTTACTCGTTGCCCATTAACAAACTTTGGATTAGTACCTTCAACATTATTTATTTTGATAGCTCCAAATCGATAAACATCCTCGATAGCATAGGGTCCTTCCCATTTGGAGAGGAGTTTTCCTGCAAAGAATCTAAAATGAGAGTTGTACAAAAGAACATATTTTCCAACTTTGAACTCACGCTTTTGGATTCTTTTATCATGCCATCTTTTAACTTTTTCTTTAAATAACTTGGCATTTTCATAAGCTTGGGTTCTCCATTCATCTAATGAGCTAATATCAAATAACCTCTTTTGACCGGCAAGTTTGAAATCATAGTTGCGTTCTTTAATTGCCCAATATGCTTTATGTTCTAACTCAAGAGGCAAATGACAAGCATTTCCATAAACCATTTTATAAGGAGACATACCCATAGGATTTTTATATGCTATTCTATAAGCCCAAAGTGCATCATCTAATTTCTTAGACCAATTCTTCCAGGACCTATTCACAGTCTTCTGCAAAATTAATTTTATTTCTCTATTGCTAAGTTCAACTTGACAACTAGACTGAGGATGATAGGGTGATGCAATTCTATGGTAAACGTCATACTTGGCAAGCATTTTACGGAAAGCACCATGTATAAAGTGTGAACCACCATCGGTCATTAAATATATAGGGACTCCAAACCTTGGCAAAATAACTTCCTTAAGCATTTTAATAGAGGTGTTGTGATCAACACTACTAGTTGGAATAGTTTCTACCCACTTAGTAACATAATCAACAGCAACCAAAATATCTGTATACCCATTAGAGAAAGGAAAAGGTCCCATGTAATCAAAATCCCAAAACATCAAATGGTTCAACACCAAGTGAATAATTCATAGGCATTTCTTGACGCTTATCGATATTACCTATTCTTTGGCATTCATCACAAGATAAGACGAACTTATGAGCATCCTTGAAAAGAGTAGGCCAATAAAACCCAGACTGCAATACCTTCTGAGTAGTTCTGTGTCCCACGTGATGTCCTACATAAGGTTCGGAGTGACATTTTCGTAGGATTTCTCCCTATTCATGCTCAGGTACACAACATCTACTAATACCATATACTCCTTCTTTATAAAGATGTGGGTCATCCCAGAAGTAATGTCTTGAATCACAGAAGATTTTTTTCTTTTGTTGGTATGTGAAACTAGGTGGTAAATATTTAGCAACAACGTAATTAGCATAGTCAGCATACCAAGGAGTGTTATGAGAAACATTTATTGCTGCTAACTGCTCATTAGGGAAACTATCACTACTAGGGAAAATCCTAGCAGTAGCGCGTGTTTTCAGCCTATGAGTAGCACGGGTAACTGCGCTACTGCTATGGTGCTACAGCTAAAAGCTAGCAGTAGCGTGTGTTGACATGCGCTAATGCTATATCTACTTAGTAGTAGCGCGTGGTGGAACGGACGCTACTGGTAATTAGTAGTAGCACGTCCCAAAGCCCGCACTACTACTATTTGGTATTCTATTTTATTTTATTTTATGCTGTTAATCATACACCTTTATACAACTTTTCATACAGTAGCAATTTAGAGATTGTTTTTTCATCATAATGAGTTATTAAATCACTAGGTGAAAGAACCGCAGATTAATTTGAAGTGGATGGATCTAAGTGATCAAGTCATGGATTATCACGATAATCCATGACTTGATCACTTAGGATCCATCCACTTGAAACTAATCCGCGGTTCTTTCACCCAATGATATAATAACTCCTCATCATCATATTAATATAAAATCTCTTACATCATATCATCACCAACAACACTAGCTAATAATCGTCATAGTCATTACCACTATTTAATCATCATAGTCACAGTGTAGCTCTCTAATCACCACCAACACTAGCTAATAATAATCATCATAGTCACTACCACCAACACTAGCTATTTAATCATCATAGTCATAGTGTAGCACATCATCATCTTCAAACTCACTCTAGCTAGCTAATCACTCCTGCTGCTCTCTCTCTCAGGTAAAATAGCATAGAACATGTGTAGCACTCCTGCTTCATCATATTGGAGCATGCAGATGAACCTGTCTCCTAATCGTGGGCTGCGCTTCTAATTGCTACCCCCTAGTACTTCTCTGCCATCATTCACAACTCTGCTCCAGTCTTTCACTATTAAGCATTCCTCGGTTTTAGAAATCCTGAATGCACTCATGTGCAATGTAGGATGTCTTGGCCGTAAGCTAACCATTGACATGTGACCTTTCGTCTCGATCCACTGAGGCAAAACTATCATCGGGAGTCCCTGTTGAAGAATATCGTATAGTTACATATTTAGCAATGAAGTTTAGCTTAAAAAATAATGTATGCAAAAGATGCACTGAGGACAAATAGTAAAAATCTTACCATCTTTCCTAAATAGAGGTGACCATAGTTCAATATGAACACTATTGGTCGCACGTTTTGAGTACTGAGATTTTTATGTCTGGGAAAATAATTTCTCTTGACAGCATCAAGATCCTGAAGCCATGAAACATAATGACTTATCTCCTCACAGTTTAGTTCTGCCCCGGGACGGTGGACGGTCATGTCTACCAAGCGCCGGACATGTTTGCTTGAATGGAAATAAGTTGTCAATAGAAATTAGTTGTCAACTATTTTTGAATAAACAAAATCGAAGACATAAATATGGTTGAGAAACTCACATAATGGTAGAACTGGAGGCGCCTGCTCATCGACCCAGATGTCTCTACTACCTTCAATATCATCTTCCGTACGATTGTCAAAGGTGATAACCATATCAGGCTGAAATGAATAAGCCTTGGATAGTGCTTGCCAAGTTTTGCATTCAAAAATAGGTGTAGGTGTCTGCATTGTATAATTTTGTGTCGAAAGTATAACCATGCTTGGTCTTCAAGTAAACTCTCTTTACCTCCATAGTTTTCATACGACTGAAACCTATCTTATCCAAGACAAAAACTCTTGCATGGCAGGGGATACACTAGTAGAATAGTAAAAAAATTAAATTATAAGTTGAAGCAAATGAAGCAGAAATCATGCTTAATTACGAAAAAAAGACTATATCCACTTCGAAGTTCTCGTCCAGCTTCATGCTGAAGCGCCTATCATCAACTAGGAAATGTCTGTCGCACAGGCCGCGCTCGTCTTCATAGTATTCACACATACCGAAATCCTTTTCGTCGTCAGACATTTCCTATGTTCATAGTTGAAACATTAATTGAAAATCGATTGAAGGCAACTACCAGGAAACTCAACACACAAATCCGGGGCACTCGATATTTTCTACATATTCTAGCACAAGTCATGCTCAAATTCACGAAAAAATCCAGCATGACTTTTTCTAAAATAGGACATATCGAGCGCCTGAAATTTTCCGTAACGGAAATGAATCAACACTCCGGCAAAACATAGGCCACTCAGATTTTCCCAGCGATACAAAGATGTTCATACACATACAATGATGCTTAAACATGCAATTCCATCCGGATCAATTATCGTAAGCATTCGCACATGAGCTCACCGACTAAATATTCTAGTTCTACTTTATTCAACACACCGAGGAGTGGATAATGAGGAGGTGGACTTTTAGCTCACTGGCTCGGGTGTAGAGGAAGTAGAGGTAGCTCGGATGACGATCACTCCAAGGAAACACGACTGTACAAAGCCTGCATATTCCACCGAGTAAAATTTTAGATAATCAAATCTCATATAGCAGTCTTTGATCACAAAGTGATAAACTAGTTCTATTAACTACTTACTAAATAAACTAGTTCTATTAAGCACTTACTATAAATAAACTAGTTCTATTAAGCACTTACTATAAATAAACTAGTTATATTAAGGACATACTATAAATAAACTAGTTATATTAAGCACCTACATTCTACCTATCTATACCGTAGTTCTAGCCCTAACATCTATCCATCCATCTATCTATATATCTATATTCTACAATGTCTACATGTAAATTACCTACATTCTATTCAAACCACCTAAAATAGTCAAAAAAATATTCTATTAAAAAACCTACATTCTACAATGTCTGCATTCTAAAATCTACATTTATATTACCTACATTCTACAAGAACAGAGACAAGGAAGGGAGGAAGGAGGGGTAGGAAGGAGGGAGGGAGGAGGGAGAGGAAGGAGGGGGCTAGGGAGGCAGGGGCGATGGTGGCGGCATGGAGGAGGGAGAGGATGTAGGACGGAGGGGGAGACGGTGGTGGGATGGAGGAGGGGAAGGATGTAGGACGGAGGGGGCGACGGCGGCGGCGGGCGAATGGGTGAGGGAGGGGATGGAGGAGGGAGTGGCGAGGGGAGAGTGAGGGGCGGGTGTAGACGATATGATGGCTTTAGCAGTAGCGCTCTGTAGGGAAATGCGCTACTACTAAACTCTATAGCAGTAGCGCTTTATAAAATAACACGCTACTGCTAGGGCTAAGAATGTAAAAATAAACATCAAAAATACATTGGTCATCAATGGTCTTTTTGTGTAGAATCTAAATTGTCAATAGGAATCTTCCCCGGTTTACAGATCCTACACATAGAGTTCAATGAAGGACAAGTGGTTGTGATGGTTTGGGAAGTAACGTATTTAAGGTGGTCAACACCTTGTTCGCTTAGCAGTATGTGACTAAACTTAGTTGCAAGAGGGGATGATACTTAGCAGCAGCATGTGTTGGTGAAACGCGCTACTGCTAAGTACGTTAGCAGTAGCACGTCTTTGGAAAGGGCGCTACTACTATACCTAGTCTTGGGGCAACGCCCTGGCAATTATAGTAGTAGGCTCTTCTCACATAGTGCGCTACTGCTATGGGGTTATTAGTAGCGCGGTTTTATGCAGAGCGCTGCTGGTAAGTAGCAGTAGCGTCTGTTTTTAAACCACGCTGCTGGTAAGATTCTCTGTATAAGGTTTTCCCTAGTAGTGTATCATCAATAGGTAGTGGGTCATCAATGACATTCTCCAACCTAGATAAGTTATCAGCTACGGGGTTCTCTGCTCCTTTTCTATCAGTGATATGTAAATGAAATTCTTGTAGCAAGAGAACCCACCGAATAAGCCTAGATTTAGCATCATTCTTTTCCATAAGATATTTGATAGCAGCATGGTCGGTGTGAACAATTACTTTTGAATCAACAATGTAAGATCTAAATTTATCATAGGCAAACACCAGTGCTAGAAATTCTTTTTCACTAGTAGCATAATTTCTCTGAGCACTTTCTAGAGTTTTACTAGCATAATGAATAACATTTAGTTTCTTATCAACTCTTTGACCTAGAACAGCATAATCACTAGCATCACACATAATTTCAAAAGGCAAGTTCTAGTCAGCTCGTTGAACAGTAGATGCAGAAATTAAGGCTTTCTTGTGTGTCTGAAAGGATTCTAAACAATCATCATCAAAAACAAAAGGAACATCCTTTTCCAAAAGATTTGTAAGGGGCCTAGAAATTTTAGAAAAGTCTTTGATAAATCTCCAATAGAAACTAGCATGACCTAAGAAACTACGAATACCTTTGATATCTTTAGGACATTGCATTTTCTCAATTACATCAACCTTAGCTTTGTCCACATCAATACCTCTTTCAGAAATTTTATGGCCCAAAACAATACCTTCATTAACCATAAAGTGGCACTTTTCCCAATTCAAGACAAGATTTATTTGCTCGCATCTCTTCAAAACTCAATCAAGATTGCTTAAACAATCATCAAAAGACTTCCCATAAACAGAAAAGTCATCCATGAAACCACAACAATCTTTTCACAAAAGTCAGAGAATATAGAAGTCATACATCATTGAAAGGTAGCAGGTGCATTGCATAAACCAAAAGGCATACGTCAATAAGCATAAGTTCCAAAGGGACAAGTGAAAGCGGTCTTTTCTTGATCAGGTTGAGAAACAGGTGTTTGTGAAAAACCGGAGTATCCATCAAGGAAGCAAAAATGTGTGTTCTTAGATAATCTTTCTAGCATTTGATCAATAAAACGCAGAGGGTAATGATCTTTTCTAGTTGCTTTGTTTAATTTTCTAAAATCAATTACCATTCTATAGCCTGTAACAATTCTTTGTGGCATAAGTTCATTCTTATCATTAGGAACAACAGTAATACCTCCTTTCTTAGGGACACAATGAACAGGAGTTACACATCTACTATCAGCTATTGGATAGATTATAATTGCTTCTAGAAGTTTTAATATTTCCATTCTTACCACTTCCTTCATCTTCGAATTTAACCGACGTTGGTGATCAACAACGGGTTTAGCATCAGGTTCCATATTAATCTTGTGTTGACATAGAGTGGGACTAATGCCCTTTAAATCATCAAGAGTATATCCAATAGCAGCTCGGTGCTTCCTTAGAACTATAATCTTTCTTCTTCATGTTGTGAAAGGTTAGCACTAATAATAACAGGATATATCTTCTTCTCATCAAGATAAGCATATTTCAAACTGTCTGGCAATTGTTTTAATTCAAACACAGGATCACCTTTAGGTGGAGGAGGACCTCCTAGAGTTTCAATAGGCAAATTATGTTTAAGCAGAGGAAGGTGTTCAAAGAAAATCTGATCTATTTCATTTCTTTCATACATATGTAAATCATTTTCATGGTCTAGTAGATATTGTTCTAGAGGATTGATACGTCTCCAACGTATCTATAATTTTTGATTGTTACATGCTGTTATATTATCATTATCGGATGTTTTGTAATCATTTTATAGTCATTATATATCTTTTTTGGTAATAACCTATTGACATAGTGCCAAGTGCCAGTTATAGTTTTCTGCATGTTTTTTACATCGCAGGAAATCAATACCAAACGGAGTCCAAACACAGCGAAACTTTTTGTGGATTTTTTTGGACCAAGAGACATCCAGTGGGCCAGAGAAGCGCCTGGGGGTGCTCCGATGGGAGAACAACCCACCAGGGCGCGCCTGGAGGCCTAAGCGCACCTCGGGTACCTCCCGAACCGACTCTTTGCTCTATAAATACCCCAATATTCTAGAAACCCTAGGGGAGTCCAAAAAAATGAATTCCAGCCGCCGCAAGTTCCAGAACCACCAAATCCAATCTAGACACCATCACGGAGGGGTGCATCATGTCCATTGGTGCCTCTCCGATGATGCGTGAGTAGTTCTCTGTAGACCTACGGGTCCGTAGATAGTAGCTAGATGGCTTCCACTCTCTCGTTTGATTCTCAATACAGTGATCTCTTGGAGATTGATATGATGTAACACTCTTTGCGGTGTGTTTGTTGGGATCCGATGAACTTTGAGTTTATGATCAGATCTATCTTTTTATCCATGAAAGTTATTTGAGTCTTCTTTGATCTCTTATATGCATGATTGCTTATAGCCTCATATTTCTTCTCCGATATTTGGGTTTTGTTTGGCCAACTTGATCTATTTATCTTGTAATGGGAAGAGGTGCTTTGTAGTGGGTTCGATCTTACGGTGCTTGAACCCAGTGACAGAAGGGGAACAGACACATATGTATCGTTGCTACTAAGGGTAAAACGATGGGGTCTATTTCCATATAAATAGATCTTGTCTACATCATGTCATCGTTCTTATGGCATTACTCCGTTTCTCCATGAACTTAACACACTAGATGCATGCTGGATAGCGGTCAATGTGTGGAGTAATAGTGGTAGATGCGGGCAGGAGTCGGTCTACTATTCTTGGACGTGATGCCTATATAATGATCATTGCCTGGATATCGTCATGATTATTTGAAGTTCTAACAATTTCCCAACAGTAATTTGTTCACCCACCGTTTACTATTTTTCTCGAGAGAAGCCACTAGTGAAACCTACGGCCCCCGGATCTCTTCTTTATTATATTTGCCTTTGTGATCTATTTTCTTTTGCTTTTATTTTCAGATCTATTAAACCAAAAATATAAAAAATACCTTGCTGCAATTTATTTTATTTGGCATTCAATCTATCAATATTTACAACTCTCTCACGTCTGTTTGCCAATTTCTGGCGCTGTTGCCCGAAAGGGATTGACAACCCCTGTAAGACATCGAGTATTTTTTATTTGTGTGCAGGTGATGTTTACGTTGTGTTTCTTGGTTCTCCTACTGGTTCGATAAACTTGGTCTCATCACTGAGGGAAATACCTACCGCTGATGTGCTGCATCATCCCTTTATCTTTGGGGAAATACCGACGTAGCTTCAAGCCGCATCAAAAGGAATTTCTGGTGCCGTTGCCGTGGAGAGATTATCAACATCTACCAGGTTCCTAATCAAAAATCTCATCTCCTCGCAATTTACATTATTTGCCATATGCCTCTCGTTTTCCTCTCCCCCACTTCACAAAAATTTGCCGTTTTATTCGCCCTCTTTTTCGTTCGCTGTTTTCTTGCCGGATCTGTTTTTTTAGTGCAATCTTGTTAGATAGTCACAATGACTCAATAGAACACCAACTTGTGCGATTTCTCAAATACCAACAACAAT
Organism: Aegilops tauschii subsp. strangulata; assembly: GCF_002575655.3. Taxonomy (NCBI): domain Eukaryota; kingdom Viridiplantae; phylum Streptophyta; class Magnoliopsida; order Poales; family Poaceae; genus Aegilops; species Aegilops tauschii. The sequence goes on from NC_053038.3 coordinate 161,902,296, forward strand.
GATTTTATTGGCACTCCGATTACTCCTCCCGCCACTAGTGCGGAGTCTTGTGATACTAATACTGCTTTTCTATATCTTGTTATGAAAGATCAACTTCCCGGTACTCCTAAGAGGATGCCACGTCCCATTTTAACACATTCATGGAATTATGTGATATGCAAAACAAAAAACATGTGGACAATGATGTTGTGAAGTTGAAATTATTCCGTTTTCTTTGCGAGATCATGCAAAAATTTGGTTTTCTTCGTTGCCTCGCCATAGTATCAATTCTTGGAATAAGTGCAAAGACGCTTTTATCACTAAGTACTTTCCGCCCGCAAAAATTATTTCCCTTAGAACCCAGATCATGAATTCCAAGCAACTTGAACATGAGCATGTTGCACAATCTTGGGAAAGGATGAAAATGATGCTAAGGAATTTCCCAACTCATGGGGTTAAATCTTTCGATGATCAAACAAATTTTTTATACGGGGTTGAATTTTGTCTGTTGTAATCTTTTAGATTCCTCCACGGGTGGTACTTTTATGGAAAATACTTTGGGTGAAGCCACCAAATTTCTTGATAATATCATGGTAAATTATTCACAATGGCGTACCGAAAGAGCTCCTACTAGTAAAAAAGTTAATTCGGTTGAAGAAATTTCTTCTTTGAGTGAAAAAGTTGATGCTCTTATGAAATTTGTTGGTAGTAAAAGTGCTCCTATTAATTTTAATGATTTGCCTTTGTCTACTTTGATTGAGCAAAATAATGATGCCATAGATGTGAATTTTATCTCTCGAAACAATTTTAATAAGAATGCTTATAGAGGTAATTTTAACCTAGGCCTTTTCCTAGTAATTCCTCTAATAATTATGGTAATTCCTATGGTAATCCTTCTTATAATAATAATAGGAACATCTCTAATCTTGAGAATAATATTAAAGAATTTATCAACACCCAAAAAGTTTTCAACACTACAATGGAAGAAACGTTGAATATGATTGATTATTTATCTAGAAGTGTTGATAGAATTTCTCATGATGTGGAAAATCTCAAGATGAAAATTTTTGTGCCTAAGGTAGAGGAATAAATTCAATCTCTTTATGTTTCAATGGATGAAAGTAAGAAAAGAACCACTATGCTTAGAGCTAGAAGAGAATTTTTAGAAAAAGAGTTTTCTAGTGATTGCTTTCATAAAAATGATGAAGATCTTAAAATGATTGGTGTTTCTTCTATTGATTCCTTGTTTAGTAAAATTAATATTGATGATAAAGGGACTAGAGAAGAGTCAACTTCAGCTACGTCCCGATAATTCGGAGGGTGAAAATCTTGTTGAGAAAATTGCTAAAAGTGGGTTTGAAGAGGTCAAGACTTTAACTAGTGATGTGCCCACTCTTTTGGATTACAAAGACTTTAATTATGATAGTTGCTCTTTAATTGATTTTATTTCTTTTTTGCAATCCATGATTAATTCACCCCATGCTTATGAACAAAATAAAGCTTTTACTAAACATATTGTTGATGCTATGATGAAAGCTTTGGAAGAAAAGTTGGAATTAGAAGTTTCAATTCCTAAAAATTACATGAGGAATGGGAACCTACTATCAAAGCCAAGATTAAATATTATGAGTGTTTTTCTTTGTGTGACTTGAGTGCTAGTGTTTCTATAATTCCGAAATCTTTATGCGATGTGCTTGGTCTTACCGATATTGAAGAGTGTTCTTTGAATTCGCACTTGGTGGATTCTACTATTAAAAAGCCTATGGGAAAAATTAATGATATTCTTATTCTTGCAAATAGGAATTATGTGCCCATAGATTTTATTGTTCTTGATATTGATTGCAATCCGTCTTGTCCAATTATTCTTGGTAGACCGTTTTTACGTACTATCGATGCTGTGATTGATATGAAAGAAGGCAATATTAAGTTTCAATTACCACTAAGGAAGGGTACGGAACACTTCCCTAGACCAAGAATTAGGACACCATATGAATCAATCACGAGGGCATCTTATGGATCTAGAAACAAATATGACAACACTTAGATCCTTGCTTTATGCCTAGCTAGGGGCGTGAAACAAAAGCGCTTGTTGGTAGGCAACCCAATGAATAAAATTTATTTTTTCTTTTTTCTTTCTGTTATTGAGTGTTAGCACAAATATGCTACTATTATGATTGTGTTTTAATTAGTGTTTGTGCAAAGCAAATCCTTTAGGATCATGTTGGGTGATAGTAGATTTGATCTTGCTGAAAAACAAAAACTTTGCACGCCAGTCGCCGAATTGCTAAAAATCACAGAACCATGATAAAATACCCATTCTTTTTTGCAGGACATCAATATACAAATTTTTCATGTGGTCCTAATTTTTTCAGAATTTGTGGAGTTACAGAAGTATTCAAAATATCCAGATTGCTACAGACTGTTCTGTTTTTGACAGATTCAGTTTTCTTTGCGTTGTGTTCTTGTTTTGATGATTCTATGGTTTTCTTTGACCAGTTTTTGCCATAGAAAAGTTGGAATACAGTAGATATAATGTAGAAATAAAATATGAATTGGTTTTCTATAGTACTTTAGTAGTGATTTGCTTTCTTATACTAACGGATCTCACGAAGGTTTTGTTGAGTTTTGTGTGATTGAAGTTTTCAAGTTTTGGTTGATGTTACGATGGATGAAGGAAAAAGGAGTAAGAAGAGCCTAATCTTGGGGATGCCCATGGCATCCAAGATATTGTACAAGGAGAAGCAAGCAACTAAGCTTGGGGATGCCCCGAGTGGCATCCCCTCTTTCTTCTAACGACCACCGGTTTTTTACTCGAAGCTATATTTTTATTCGTCACATACTATGAGTTTTTCTTGGAGCGTCTTGTATGATATGAGTCTTTGCTTGTTTTGTTTTGCTTTTTAAGTCTTGAATCCTTTCTGGACACACCTATTTGAGAGAGCCAAAATTATGCCATGACTTGTTAGAATTGCTCTCTATGCTTCACTTAAATCTTTATGAGCTATGGAATTGCTCTAGTGCTTCACTTATATATCTTTTTGAGCATGGTGTGCTTTAGTATTTTTGAAGAAATGCTCTCTTGCTTAACTTAGATTTGTTTGAGAGTCAGTAATTTTTAAGAAATTCTCTCTTTCTTCACTTAAAGTAATTTGAGAGAAAGAAATATTATGCTCATGATCTTCACTTATATTTGTTTCAGCTTATCAAAAGCAACACATGAAAATTAGTCCCAAAGTGATAGATATCCAAGAAGGATACAATGATAACTTACATGAAGATAATTGGAAAAAATAAACTTGATTCCTTGTATGATGTGATATGTGAGTCATGTTGATGAGTAATTGTGTTTTAGAAAGAATATTGGTGTTAAAGTTTGTGATTCCCTATGCAAGCATGAAAGTCAATAGTCATGCAATGAAATTATATCCTACTCGTGGTGCATTATTCAGTGTCAATTTTGCTTAATGCTCGCTTATGAGATTATTCGTTTCTTGGTTGGTCGCTTCTCAACCTTTTACTAGCCTCCATTTTGCACCAAGCATGATCACTACTTGTGCATCCAAAACCCTTTAAACCAGTTTTGCCACATGAGTCCACTATATCTACCTATATGCGGTATCTTTTGCCGCTCTAAGCAAATTTGTATGTGCCGTCTCTAATTTTGAAAATAAACTTCTCTTTTGTGTGCTCGTACCGCTCGCAAGGCGGTGAGTGTGGCTAATATTTTCCATGCTGTATGTGTTATTCTCATGATGAGTGTTTATTCACTTGTCATTGCACGAGAGTAAGGCAAAGGTATTAGGAATGCCTAGTCTCGAAATGAAAAATGAATTTACTTTATGATCTCAAATAATAAATTCCTTGGAAAGTGTTGGTATGGAGGGCACCCGTGGATATAGTTAGCCATGGAAAGTGAAAGTATGGTGGAGAAAGGAATAAACTTTATTTTCTGTTTGGGAACCGCCTATGATATATCTAGCATGGAAAGTGTTGGGAACTCTAAGTCGTTTTCGTTGGTGGGAAAAGCATACCTCCCAAAATGTTTTTATCTCTAAGTTTTTCGCTTTGATCTTTGGCACCTCTACAAATCCCTACTTCCCTCCACCAAGGGCCTTCTTTTACTTTATGCAATTTATATTTTGAATTTAAGTCTCCATCTTCTCTTATAAAGCACCAACTAGGAGGCACTATGATCGTACTTGAGCATTGGGTGTAGCTAATATGCGAGTGTGTTTCATGAATGGATCAATGATTGAGCATGATGGGCTAGGGATAACATATTTTAGCGCTGATATTTTGAAAGACATGGTTGCTTATTTATATGCTTGAGTATTTAAGTTATCATGTCAAAACTAGACTATTCCTTTGAACCATATAAAAGTCCAAATGTCCATGCTATAAAGAAAGAATATGAGATGACATGTTAGGCAGCATTCCACATCAAAAATTCTATTTTATCATTTACCTACTCGAGGATGAGCAGGAATTAAGCTTGGGGATGCTGATACGTCTCCAACGTATCTATAATTTTTTATTGTTCCATGTTGTTATATTATCATTCTTGGATGTTTTATAATCATTTTATATCATTTTTTGGTAATAACCTATTGACATAATGCCAAGTTCCAGTTGTTGTTTTATGCATGTTTTTTACATCACAGGAAATCAATACCAAATGGAGTCAAAACGCAGCGAAACTTTTTGCGGTGTTTTTGGACCAGAAGACATCCAGTGGGCAGGACAACCCACCAGGGAGCGCCTGGAGGCCCAGGCGTGCCCTGGTGGGTTGTGCCCACCTCGGGTGCCTCCCGAACCGACTCTTTGCTCTATAAATACCCCAATATTCCAGAAACCCTAGGGGTGTCGACGAAAATCAATTCCAGCCGCCGCAAGTTCCAGAACCACCAGATCCAATCTAGACACCATCACGGAGGGGTGCATTATGTCTATTGGTGCCTCTCCAATGATGCATGAGTAGTTCTTTGTAGACCTACGGGTCCATATTTAGTAGCTAGATGGCTTCCTCTCTCTCGCTAGATTCTCAATACAATGGTCTCTTGGAGATCCATATGATGTAACTCTTTTTGCGGTGTGTTTGTTGGGATCCGATGAACTTTGAGTTTATGATCAGATCTATCTTTTTATCCATGAAAGTTACTTGAGTCTCCTTTGATCTCTTATATGCATGATTGCTTATAGCATCGTATTTCTTCTCTGATATTTGGGTTTTGTTTGGCAAACTTTATCTATTTATCTTGCAATGGGAAGAGGTGCTTTGTAGTGGGTTCGATCTTACGGCGCTTGATCCTAGTGACAGAAGGGGAACCGACACGTATGTATCGTTGCTACTAAGAATAAAACAATGGGGTCTATTTCTGCATAAATAGATCTTGTCTACATCATGTCATCATTCTTATTGCATTAATCCGTTTGTCCATGAAGTTAATACACTACATGCATGCTGGATAGCGGTCGATGTGTGGAGTAATAGTGGTAGTGTGGAGTAATAGTGGTACATGCAGGCAGGAGTTGGTCTACTAATCTTGGAAGTGATGCCTATATAATGATCATTGCCTGGATATCGTCATGATTATTTGAAGTTCTATCAATTGCCCAACAGTAATTTGTTCACCCACTATTTGCTATTTTTCTCGAGAGACGCCACTAGTGAAACCTACGGCCCCCAGGTATCTTCTTTATTATATTTGCCTTTGCGATCTATTTTCCTTTGCTTTTATTTTCAGATCTATTAAACCAAAAATACAAAAAAATACCTTGCTGCAATTTATTTTATTTGGCGTTCGATCTGTCAATATTTACAACTCTCTCACGTCTGTTTTGCCAATTTCTGGTGCCGTTGCCCGAAAGGGATTGACAACCCCTTTAAAACGTCGGGTTGCGAGTATTTGTTATTTGCGTGCAGGTGATGTTTACGTAGCGTAGCTTGGTTCTCCTACTAGTTCGATAACCTTGGTATCATCACTCTGGGAAATACCTACCGCTGTTGTGCTACATCATCCCTTCCTCTTTGGGGAAATACCAACGTAGCTTCAAGCCGCATCAAGGATCAGTAGGAGGCACAACAATAGAAGCAAGACCAATTATTTCATCCTTACTAGGCAATTATTTTTAATTTTTATGAGGTTTTCTACTAAACATGGAGAAGTTAAACTCATGAGACTCATCACCATAGCTGATATCGACAGTTTGTTTCTCACAATCTATTTTAGCATTAACGGTGTCCAGGAAAGGTCTACCAAAGATAATGGGACAAAAATCATCTTGTGGGGAACCAATAACAATAAAATCAGTAGGATATTTTATTTTCCCACACAAGACTTCAACATCTATAACAATCCCAAGTGGTGTGATGGTATCTCTATTAGCAAGTTTAATAGTAGCATCTATTTCTTCTATTTCAACGGGTGCTATGTCATTCATAATTTCTTGATATAAGGTAAAGGGAATAACAGTCAAGCTAGCACCTATGTCACATAAACATGCATAAAAAAGGAATAACAATGATCTCCTATTTTAACTAAGACAACAGGCATGCCAACAACGTGTCTATGTCTATCCTCTTTTTCAGGTTTGGCTATTCTAGTGGCTTCATTACAAAAGTAAATATCATGCCCATCTATATTTTCTTCCAGGAGATCCCTAACCATGGCAACACTAGGATCTACTTTGATTTGTTCATCAGGTTTAGGTGTTCTAATATATTGAAACTTTAGCATGTTCCTTTATCCTAATAGGGAAAGGTGATTTCTCAATATAAGCAGTAGGAACAACTGGATCAACATTATAAATAATAGTTTCCTCTTTAGCAAGTACCGGTTCCTTGATTTCTTCTTTAATAGGTGGATGATATTTAAACCATTTCTCCTTAGGGAGATCAACATGAGTAGCAAATGATTCACCAAAGGAGGCTACTATCTCAGAGTCAAGTCCATATTTAGTGCTAAACTTTTGAAAAGCATGAGTATTCATGAAAGATTTAACACAATCATACTTAAGCTTAATACCTGACTCTTTACCTTCATCGATTTCCCAATCTTCAGAATTGCTTTTAATTCTTTCCAAAAGATCCCACCGGAATTCAATAGTCTTCTTCATAAAAGAACCAGCACAAGAAGTATCAAGCATTGATCGATCATTATGAGAAAGCCGAGCATAAAAAATATGGATAATAATTTCTCTTGAGAGCTCATGATTGGGGCATGAATATAACATTGACTTAAGCCTCCCCCACGCTAGAGCGATACTTTCTCCTTCACGAGGACAAAAATTATATATGTAATTCCGATCACGATGAACTAGATGCATGGATATTTTTTTGGTGAAACTCCAATTTCAATTGATTCCAATTCTAAGATCCAATATCATCGCATAGCCAATCCCATGACAATGATTTTCCCTTCAAAGATAAACGGAAAACCTTATTCTTAACGTCATCTCCTGGTAGACCTGCAAGCTTAAACACTCCACAAATTTATTCCACATATATCAAGTGCATATCAGGATGTTTGGTTCCATCTCCTGCATAAGGATTAGCTAGCAGTTGTTCTATCATACCCGAAGGAATTTCATGTTCAATATTTTCAGTAGGTGCAGTAGGTTGAGGGATAACTAATTGTGGTTCCGGTCGAGGTGAAGATACCCAGAAGAAACTCCTCAAAGGATTGTTTTCCATAGTAACAAATGACAATAAATTTCAGCATGTAGTAATATTTTTTCCTTACCAAGAGCGCTTCACTCCCCGGCAATGGCGCCAGAAAAGAGCCTTGATGACCCACAAGTATATGGTATCAATTGTAGCCTTTTCGATAAGCAAGAGTGTCGAACCCAACGAGGAGCAGAAGGAAATGACATGTGGTTTTCAGCAAGGCAATGTCTGCAAGTGTTGAAATTGTAAGTAGCAGACTAGTTTGATAGCAAGATAATTTGTAACGAGCAAGTAACGGTAACGGTAACAAAATTACATCAAGGTATCCCAATCCTTTTGAGGCAAAGGATAGGCCAGAATGGTCTCTTATAATAAGCAAAGCGTTCTTGAGGGTACACGGGAATTCCATCTAGTCACTTTCATCATGTTGATTCAATTCGTGTTCGCTACTTTGATAATTTCATATGTGGGTGGACCGGTGCTTAGGTGTTATTCTTAATTGAACAAGCCTCCTACTTTTGATTAACCCCCTCGCAAGCATCCGCAACTACGAGAAAAGTATTAAGAATAAATTCTAACCATAACATTAAACTTTTGGATCCAATCGGTCCCTTACGCCCATCATTTAATAGCTACTCCACAATGCATTCCCTTAGGCCCCAATATGGTGAAGTGTCATGTAGTCGATGTTCACATGACACCACTAAGGGAATCACAACATACATACTATCAAAAAATCAAACACATATCAAGTTCACATGATTACTTTCAACATGATTTCTCTCGTGACCTCAAGAACAAAAGTAACTACTCACAAATGATAATCATGCTCAAGATCAGAGGGGTATTAAATAGCATATTGGATCTGAACATATAATCTTCCAACAAATTAACCGTATAGTAATCAACTACAAGATGTAATCAACACTACTAGTCACCCACAAGCACCAATCTATAGTATCGGTACAAAGATTGAACACAAGAGATGAACTAGGGTTTGAGAGGAGATGGTGCTATTGAAGATATTGATGGAGATTGCCCTCCCCAAGGTGGGAGAGTTGATGGTGATGATGATGACGATGATTTTCCCCTCCGGGAGGGAAGTTCCCCTCGCGGAATCACTCCGCCAGAGGGCAAAAGTGCTCACGCCCAAGTTCCACCTCGAGGCGGCGCTCCGTACCGAAAGTCCTCTCTCATTTTTTCTAGGTCAAAATGACTTATATAATAGAAGATGGGCACCGGAGGTGGGCTGGGCTGAGCACAACCCACCAGGGCACGCCTTGGGGGGCCAGGCGCGCCCTGGTGTCTTGCGCTCACCAGGTGGGCCCCCTCCGGTGGTTATTTGCTCCGGTATTTCTTATTTATTCCACAAAAATCCTCGTGATGTTTCAGCCCATTTGGAGTTGTGCAGAATAAGTGGCCTGACGTAGCTTTTCCAGGTCCTCTTTGTGTGTACCTTGCATATTATGAGAGAAAAGGCATTAGAATTACTCCAAAAGGCATTATTATGGATAAAAACATCATAAATAACAGTAGGTAAACATGATGCAAAATGGACATATCAAAGGTCCAACAAGAATCAATGTCATTTCTGCACCGAAATTGACAGTGGTGGGCTACTCGTCTGACAAATACTCCGAACATGTTATTGGATCCACACCCGTTCAGGTACAACGGCCGCCTTCTACCTATCCTTCTAGAAATTAACATTATTTCTAATTTTGAAGATGTATGTTCGTCTGTCATCCAGAAAATAATTCCGACAAGCTTGAACCCGAAACTGCGCACAGTGAAGGTCTTGGCACTAGAATCTATCAGCCCCAACCTGGAGAAAGTTGTCAGATTGCTGAGATGCTTTCCGTGCCTGGAGAAGCTATATATCGAGGTGATGTTCCTTTCCTGTTAAATGTTAACCATAAGGGAGTTCAGTTTGTGACACCTTTTTTCCAAGTTTACAATGACAATGTACTACGATTTCTGAAGGATTTTTTGGAGGATTTCAGTACATACATGTCACCCCCCCATATTGGTTGCTTGATCGATATGGTTACAATCCATAAGTATTTCTCCTTTGGACTCATCTGTACTAGTTTTCTTAGGGAACTTTTCATCCACTCCAACCTCTTCTAAAGAAGGCTACATTTTTCTAGATTGTAATCAAATGCCCATGTTAATCATGTCAGATCAAAGATGGCATGTTACTGCATTTTACAAATCCTGCAAACCAAATAGGCCTGTAGTAGTGTTCAAAACTGCATGTAGGCACTAACACATTTTCTTCTTTTGCAGATAAGATTAGGCCCGGTGGTGGATAATGTGATACAATATAACAATCACGTCGAATGCCTAGATCTGCATCTCTTAGAAATTACTTTGAACTCCTACCGAGGGACCTTACCGAAGATTATATTCGCCAGGTTCTTTCTTGTCAGAGCAACGGTGCTGAAGGTAATGAGGTTTTCCCTACATTTATTTCACAAAAATGTATGGTTTGTTGATCAACGCCGGCGGCTGCGGCAGAATGGAATAGGCTCCAAAAATGCTGAATTTCATTTTGGAACTTCGGATGACAGAGTAATCGGAAGTCATCGTGTCAACCCCATACATGACTTCTCAGTGGCTGGCCCCTTTGCAAAAATTATGAGGTTTCAAAACCAGACTTAGAAGTGGTAATATTAGTTTGAACCTCTCTGATATCCATGTTCAGCCGATCAGCGCGAGGGTGTGCAACTGATGAGCTGAATTTCATTTCTAATATCAGTTTGAACCTTGTAATCTTTGAATTTGAGCCATATAGCTCTGGAATTTGAACTCGTAATATTTTGAGCTTTTGTGGTACAATCGTTGAACTGGCATCGTATGAGACTCGTATATTGGTAGCACTATTTTGACCTTAATATGCAATGGACTTAGATTTTATTAACCATTCTCAAATCTGTTTACCTTGTCGATCTCATAGCACATGATTTGTATAGCAAACTCAACTGTGATCTTCGACATTATTGCACACAGTTGGTTTCTTCAATCGTGTGCCCTGTAGAGCGTAGAATTACTTATCGCACTCGAGTGTCCATCATCACCCTTCTGTGTAACTTTGACCTCATCACCCACGGGTAAACTTATGAATGAAGTCATTCCACACACTTCATTTTTACAAAGCTTTTTTGCCAATAATCACCCACGATTTGTCCCTCTTCTAGCTGATGCGTGGCCAAACTAGCCGGGTGGGAAGCTTACGCGGTAAACTGCGCGGTAGCGCGGGAATAGGCTCACCGACGATACATTTGGAGCCTCTTCGAGCCCACGCATGGTCAAACAAAATGTTTGCGCTGCGGTGTTGTCAAGCGTGAACTGGAATCCTCTGCTATGAACGTCGTGACAAGACGTGATGTTTACAGGTTGGCGGACCCCCATTTATTACAACGGCAATTTAACCCTTGTGTCAGGTTATAGAATGGTTACAGGTTATAGGATGGTTATCTATTTTAGAAAGTTGAATATAGCCATTAGGAAAGATCATTATCCGCTGCCTTTTATTGATGAAATGCTAGAAAGACTCTCTAAACATACAAATTTTTGCTTTCTAGATGGTTACTTTGGTTTTTCTCAAATACATGTGTCAAAAGAGGATCAAGAAAAAAACTACTTTGACTTGCCCATTCGGTACCTTTGCTTATAGACGTATGCCTTTTGGTTTGTGCAATGCTCCTGCTACCTTTCAAAGATGTATGACTGCTATATTCTCTGACTTTTGTGAAAAGATTGTTGAGGTTTTCATAAATGATTTCTCCGTTTACGGAACTTCTTTTGATGATTGCATAAGCAACCTTGATCGAGTTTTACAGAGATGTGAAGAAACTAATCTTGTTTTGAATTGGGAGAAGTGCCACTTTATGGTTAATGAAGGTATTGTCTTGGGGCATAAAATTTCTGAAAGAGGTATTGAAGTTGATATAGCTAAAGTAGATGCGGTGTCCTAAAGATATCGAAGGTATAAGAAGTTTTCTTGGTCATGCTGGTTTCTATAGGAGGTTTATTAAAGACTTCTCTAAAATTTCTAGGCCTCTCACTAATCTCTTGCAAAAAGACGTTCCTTTTGTTTTTTGATGATGATTATGTAGAAGCATTTGACATACTTAAGAAATCCTTGATTTCTGCACCTATTGTTCAACCACCTGATTGGAATTTACCCTTTGAAATTATGTGTGATGCTAGTGATTATGCTGTCGGTGCTGTTGTAGGATAAAGAGTTGATAAGAAATTGAATGTTGTTCATTATGCTAGTAAAACCTTAGACAGTGCTCAAAGAAATTATGCTACAACTGAGAAAGAATTTTTAGCAGTTGTCTTTGCTTGTGATAAATTTATATCTTATATTGTTGATTCTAAAGTAATTGTTCACACCGATCATCCTGCTATTAAATGTCTTATGGAAAAGAAAGATGCTAAACCTAGGCTTATTAGATGGGTTCTCTTGTTACAAGAATTTGATTTGCATATTATTGATAGAAAGGGTGCCGAGAACCCTATAGCTGACAACTTGTCTAGGTTAGAAAATGTTCTTGATGAACCACTACCTATTGATGATAGCTTTCCTGATGAACAAATAGCTGTCATAAATGCTTCTCATAATACTCCATGGTATGCTGATTATGCTAATTACATTGTTCCTAAATTTATACCACCTAGTTTCACATACCAGCAAAAGAAAAGGTTTTTCATTGATTTAAGATATTACTTTTGGGATGACCCACACCTTTATAAAGAAGGAGTAGATGGTGTTGTTACATGTTGTGTACCTGAGCATGAACAGGAACATATCCTACGCAAGTGTCACTCCGAAGCTTATGGAGGGCACCATGCTGGAGATAGAACTGCACACAAGGTATTACAATCGGGTTTTTATTGACCTACTCTCTTCAAAGATGCTCGTAAGTATGTCTTGTCTTGTGATGAATGTCAAAGAATTGGTAATATTAGTAGACATCGGGAAATGCCCATGAATTATTCACTGGTTATTGAACCATTTGATGTTTAGGGCTTTGATTATATGGGACCTTTTCCTTCCTCTAATGGGTATACACATATTCTAGTTGCTGTTGATTACGTTACTAAGTGGGTAGAGGCTATTCCAACTAGTAGTGCTGATCATAACACTTTTATTAGAATGCTTAAAGAAGTTATTTTCCTGAGGTTTGGAGTCCATAGATATTTGATCACTGAGGGTGGTTCACACTTTAGTTATGGCGCTTTTCGTAAAATGCTTGCTAAATATGATGTCAACCATAGAATTGCATCACCTTATCATCCTGAGTCTAGCGGTCAAGTCGAATTGAGCAATACAGAAATTAAATTAATCTTGCAAAAGACTGTTAATAGATCTAGAAAGAATTGGTCTAAGAAACTTGATGATGCATTATGGTCTTACAGAACTGCGTATAAAAACCCTATGGGTATGTCTCCGTATAAAATGGTTTATGGAAAAGCATGTCACTTACCTCTTGAACTAGAACATAAAGCTTATTGGGCAATTAAAGAGCTCAGCTATGATTTCAAACTTGCCGGTGAAAAGAGATTATTTGACATTAGCTCACTTGATGAATGGAAAACCCAAGCCTATGAGAATGCCAAGTTGTTTAAATAAAAAGTTAAAAGATGTCATGCCAAAAGTATACAAAAGTGTGAATTTAATGTAGGTGACCATGTCTTGCTATACAACTCTCGTTCAAGCTTTTTTGCAGGAAAGCTTCTCTCTAAATGGGAAGTTCCTTACATTATCAAGGAGGTTTATCGTTTCGGTGCCATCAAAATCAACAATGCTGAAGGCACTAACCCGAAGGTAGTAAACGGGCAAAGAATCAAACACTATATCTCAGGTACTCCCATAAATGTTGAAAAAAATATTATTAATACCATAACACTGGAGGAGTACATAAGGGAGAATCTCCGGAATGTTTCAAACTCCTAAAAGGAATAGGTATGTGGTACAATAAGTAAACCGATTCCAAAACTTTCCCAATGTCAATTTTACTCCGTTTTAGAATATTTAAAATATTAGTAAAAGAAAAGGTAGTCCAAAAAGTGCACGAGGAGGCAACAAGCCGTGGGGGCGCGCCCTACCCCCTGGGCGCGCCTCCTAGGCTTGTGGCCACCTCGTGTGCCGTCCAGACTCGGTTTTCTTGTGGAACACTTATTTCGGTCAGTAAAATTTCATTATATAATCTCCCGAAGGTTTTGACCACCGTACCACGACAAGTCCTCTGTTTCTGTTTCGAGCTATTTATCTGACAGATTTGGAGGCATGTCATCCCAAGATTCAGAGGGAGAGAGCTATGTAGCTGATCTTATTACAGACCCCAAATTTTATGGGGATGTGGAGCATTATTGTTGGACCTCAGAGGGAAGAATACTATGATCCGAAGGGAAAGGAAGAGACAAGTTTTGATGAAGAGGAAGTCCCACTACCCCAACCTAGGGACATGCATGTGGAGTTCAAAAAGTCAAGTCTCCCTAATAAGGCAAAGAAACCTAAGATCGAGTTTATACCTTTTCATATTTTGCGGGAGAATAAGCAAGAACTATGCAAAAATATTTTAATACTAGAGCAGGAGATTGATGACCTGAAGGAGGAAAATTCCATCCTCAAGCGTAAGCTCAAGAGAATGGACAAACCTACAGCATCAACAACTCCATCATCACCACATCCGAAGAAAGAGATCTAAATACATGGGTATGGACACCCCCCTTGGCAGCTGCCAAGCTTTGGGGAGGGGCCCCGGTATCGTATCACCATCACACCTTTACCTTTATTGTTTTTTTAGTTTGATCCTTTTAGTTATATCTTGGTTTAGAAGAATAAAGTTTTAGTATGATCTAGCTTTGAGTTTTGCTTTATGTTCCATCTATGTAGCCGAGTCCGTGAGCTATATAATAAAGATTAGTTTTGAGTTGAGGGTTTTTCTTTCTTGCTATGATCTTGAGAAAAAGAATAGGAAAAGAATTAAAGAAAAAAAGATTATATAGTGATCTTATGGAAAGTGATGACTTCACATATAATAAGTAAGATGAATAAAATTTGTTGGAAGTTGGCAAACATAGTTTTGGTCATTGTTGCAATTAATAGGAAGTAATAAAGAAAGAGAGGCTTCAAATATAAATATACTATCTTGGACATCTTTTCTGATTGTGAGCACTCATTAAAATATGATATGCTAAAAAGTTGATGTTGGACAAGAAAGACAACATAATGAGTTATGTTTCCTTATATCCAAATAGAAGTTATATTATCATGGATCCTCCAACATGTTGAGCTTGCTTTCCCTCTTATGCTAGCCAAATCTTTCGCACCAAGTAGAGATACTACTTGTGCATCCAAACATCTCTTAAACCAGTTTTGCCATGGGACTCCACTATATCTACCTATTGATTGAGTAAGATCCTTCAAGTAAGTTATCATCGGTGCAAGCAATAAAAATTTCTCTCTAAATATGTATGTTCTTTTAGTGTGAAGAAAATAAGCTTTATACGAACTTGTGATATGGAAGAAATAAAAGCGACAGACTGCATAATAAAGTTCTTTATCAGAAGCGGTAATATAAAGTGATGTTATTTTGCATTAAGATTTTGTGCATCCAACCATAAAAGCGCATGACAAGCTCTGCTTCCCTCTGTGAAGGTCCTATCTTCTACTTTTACCTTCTACTTCCATACAAGAGTCATGGTGATCTTCACCTGTCCTTTTTACAATTTTTCTTTTTGGCAAGCACTATATGTTGGGGAAAGATCCAGATATATATATCCACTCGGATGTAGGTTATCATAAAGTATTATTGTTGATACTACCCTTGAGGTAAAAGGTTGGGAGGCAAAACTATAAGCCCCTATCTTTCTCTGTGTCCGATTGAAACTTTGACTTCATAAGTATCGCATGAGTATTAGCAATTATGAAAGACTAAATGGTAGTTGAGTATGTGAACTTGCCAAAAAGCTCTTATATTGACTCTTTCTGATATTATGATAAACTGCAATTGTTTCAATGACTGAGATCATAGTTTGTTAGATTTCAATTAAAGTTTATGGTTCATTCTTTACCTTGTGAATGAATTGTCTTTCTAACATATGAAATTATATGACAATATATGTTGTTGTTCTAAACATGATCATGATGCCCTCATGTCCGTATTTTATTTTATCGACACCTCTATCTCTAAACATGTGGACATATTTATCGATTTCGGCTTTTGCTTGAGGACAAGCGATGCCTAAGCTTGGGGGAGTTGATACGTCCATTTTGCATCATGCTTTTATATTGATATTTATTGCATTATGGGCTGTTATTACACATTATGGTACAATATTTATGTCTTTTCTATCTTATTTTACAAGGTTTACATAAAGAGGGAGAATGCCGACAGCTGGAATTCTGGACTGCAAAAGGACAAATCTGAGAGACCTATTCTGCACAACTCCAAAAGTCCTGAAAGTTTACGAAGAATTATTTTGGAATATATAAAAAATATTGAGCGAAGAAAATACCTGAGGGGACCCACGAGGAGGCCACAAGCCTGGGGGTGCACCCTATCACCCTGGGCGCACCCCTGTGGCTTTAGGCCCCCTGGCATCCCCTGGGGCCCTTCTTCTGCTATATGATATCTTTTGACCAGGAAAAAATTAGAAGGAAGCTTTCGAGACAAAGTGCCGATGTCTCGAGGCGGAACTTGGGCAGAACCAATCTAGGGCTCCGGCGGAGCTGTTCTGCCAGGGAAACTTCCCTCCTGGAGGGGAAATCGAAGCCATCTTCATCACCAACTATCCTCTGATCGAGAGGGGGTCAATCTCCATCAACAGCTTCAACATCACCATCTCCTCTCAAACCCTAGTTCATCTCTTGTATCCGATCTTTGTCTCAAAACCTCGGATTGGTACATGTGGGTTGCTAGTAGTGTTGATTACTCCTTGTAGTTGATGCTAGTTGGTTTATTCCGTGGAAGATCATATGTTTGGGTTATAAGTGATAACTATTAGGTATGACCCACCCAGGAGGGGTCGGGTCATGCCACTTGAGACTTAAGGACGAAGATGGTGGGCTACAAAGCAAGCCTACTGAAGGTCCAAGACCCAGAGGCGACTTGAGTCCCAAGAGGATAAACCGCCATATGTGTAACTTGTATTGTAAGGCAAGCTTAGTTAGTACCGAGCCGGACACATTGTGTATGAGCCGGCTGGGTCTCTGTAAGTCGTCGGGCATCAACCTATGTATATAAAGGGGTGACCCGGCGGCGGGTTAAGACGAGAAACAAGAGATTGAGAACTAGGTCAAGCGTATTCGCTCCCTGGTAATCGAACCCAAGCAATACAACCCCAAACTGGAGTAAGGCTTTACCTCGTTGTGAGGGGCCGAACCAGTATAAACTCTCTGTGTCCTTTGTCCCTATTAACCCCTTCAAGCTAACCTAGTTGCGATGGCTCCTCACCTAAGTCCACTTGTTAGGGCATCTGCAGTGTTAAGTCCACGACAGTTGGCACCCACCATGGGGCGAGCGCACGATGGTTTAGAGTTCTTGAAGGGTAGCTTCACAAGGCTCAAGGGATACGCCATGGTCCGGATGACCAAGAGTCGTTGCGGCAAGCTCTACATTGACGACGCTGGCCGGGGCCCCGAGGCCGGCTCAATTGAGTACGGGTACTGGGTCCCCTTTGGCGGAATCCACGTCTTCATTGGCAAGATTGGCAAGTCAGGGCCTGAGTCGGACACCTGCACCGACATCGTCCAGACGGCTCAGCGCGCACAACCTGCCAAGGTTCAAGCCGATGTGAAGCCTGCCTTTGTTGGTTTCATCCATGGGGTGGAATTTGAGGAAGGATCTGTGTCTGGTGGTGACACGGCCATCTACTCTGATGGTGAGTCGTCAACCGGTGAGACCAATTCAATGTATCAACTGCAAGATGGCCGGCTTGGGGGCTGTTCCAATGGCGACAGTATTCCAGACCCCAATGAGCCGCCGAACAGGGTCGCAATCTTCATGGCCGGTACACAACCGGTGCTTGGCTCGACGACCGCTGTGGCTATGACCTCCAGCTCAACGGCTGCAGCGACGGCTGGTGCTGGCAGCTCTGTGCGCCCGCCGGCTCAGATTTTAATCAAGCTGTTGGATGCTTTGGCAACTTTAATGGGGGCGGAGGTAACCCCGGAGACTCAAGAGCAGCATAAAGTGGATGTCGCGAAGTTGCGAGATGTTATAGCTCAAGCCAGGGAAGAATTGGCGGCTGAGAACGCTAGGATGGCCACCGAACGAGCTGCTTTGGACGCTCAGGCACAACAGATTCATGCAGAGTCTTTCCGGCTTACCTTGGATCAAAACACTTCAAACGCCATCATGAGGAGGAGGCATCAGACCCGTCAGCCCATAGAGTTTGAGGCTAGGAATCTTTTGAACACTCCCGGGCTAGGGAACCGCCCGTGGTGAACCGGGTTGTTGAGACGCCCGTGACCGGAGCGTCGGTTCAGCCGCGTGCTGTGGGTCCACCTCGTTTGAATACGACTTCGCCTCAGCATGTTCTGACACCACCGGGTCATTATTCTAACCCTCTGGATAATATGATTGCTGCAGCGACACGATTGGCAGCTCTTCCCATTGAAGGTGAGTCTCCAGCCGCGATGGAGATACGGAGGGCCGGAGAGCTTCTTCAGACAGCGGTGGCTCAACTGGCGGCCTATTCGTACAGCCGTTGAAGGATTCATTCAACCCCTCGTCCAAGTCGGAGTTATAGCAGGCATATTGACTCGCCAGTAGTTTAAAGCAGTGAGCAGCGCCATAATCAAAACCTCGTAGGCATGACCCGCCATGTGGTGGTAACGATGCTCAGACTTTGGTGGATCAGGGCAGGGCACGTCGAGAGTCAGAGCAGGCACCTCAGTTGCCGACTCAACAGCAATCCCCAGTTTAGCCATGTCTGTGGAGGCAGGAGTGACCTCTAGAACCCTTGGTGTTGTCGGATTCAAGGTTCCGCAGACCCTTGAGACGTTCGAACTCTGGGGTGCGTGCAAAGAACCCGTCCTCCCCAGTCTGCCCGCTCACCCTATCCATGGCCTAGCTCGTCGAACCCGGACAAGAGACACAACCGTTTATCCTGGTTCGGGCAACCTTGCGGTGTAATACCCTACTCCAGCTTTGTGGTGGATTGCCTCGAGGGGCTGAGGATGAAATAGTACAGTGGTCGAACATCCTAAGGAGGAGAGGTGTTCTTGGGCTCGATGAGCTGGTGGATGAGAGGATGATCTGAATGATCCGTCCTCCTCTATGGTGGTGGATATGTCCTATTTATAGTGGCCTTGGTCCTCTCCCCAAATGTAGGCGGGAATGGATCCCACAATGGCCAAATTCAAAGGGAGACAACTAGTATAAGTTATCCTGACAAAAGTAGTCTTCGCCTGCAAAAGCCTCTGGTGGTGACGCCGCGGTGGGCTCCACGATGCCCTCCGTCCTGCCATCATGGTGGTCTTGGTCTTGCTGCACTAATATAGAAACCTTTGCTTGATACCTCGGGGCCCCGCGTCTGCGCTTGCCTCCTTAGCACCAAAGAGGAAACTGGTACACTACGCCCACTGGCGCCTGCCTGGCCTTGGTCATCATGGCTCATGTCATATGAACCTCACGAGGTGCACCTTGCATAGATATCTCCGCTCCTTGGGAGCCAGCCTGGTGAGGCCGCCCCCCAGGGAGGTCTTGGTGTAGTCCGCCTCGCGAGGCTTGGGCCCTCGCGAAGGTCTTGGGCTATTGTTGCTGAAGCTGTGCCGTACCTGGCCGTCGACGGAGCCACGCCGTGGGCTGCAGGCAGGCAAGTCTGGTTACCCCCGTTCCCAGGACGCTGACAGTAGCCCCCGGGCCCAAGGCACGCTCAAACTTGGCTTCAAGGCAAAGCCAAAGGGCAAGTGCGGAGCGCCACGGGCCCCAACCACCTGCGGCCTCCGTCGACGCGTGGCGATCGATGGGATGTGGGCACCCCCACTTCCCCACGGAGCCTTGATATTCGCCGGGCTCAGCGGCCACCATTGCCAACGCAGCTCTACCTTCTTTGCTTGCTATGCGCTCCCTTGGCTCCTTCACCTTCCTGAGAGGCAACGGCTCCCTTCCTAGATCATACTCTGGCACTTGTCCTCCCCTGTCGCTATGGCGCCGCACCTGAAGAAGAAGAAGAAGGGGAAAATGTCGGGGGAAATCGACACCTATGGAATCACTGAGATCCCTTCTACGGTTGGCGGGCGCGAGTTTGTGCAAAGAGCGGGTCTGACAGGAAGCACACGGATCGTTTACCCAGGTTTGGGCCGCGAGGATGCGTAAAACCCTAGTCCTGCTTTGGTGGATGTATTGAGTGTTCTTGTGTTCTTGAGCTAGCTACCGGGTGTAATCTTCCCAAAAGATCTGAATCCTCCTCCTGGTCGCCTCGGGCCTCCTTTTATAGGGAAAAGGGGTTACCACAGTGGCATACAGGAGGTGGAAAGGTCTATAGTCGATAAGCCTATCCTCTGGGACCGTCGGACAAACACATTTAATGCGCTGCCGACATGCCCCTCTCACTTTATCGGGGACGGCAAGGAAGCATGTCCCAGCTGTCACCGCCTCGCACGGTTCTGACGCGCGTCCGAGCTGACGAGGCGTTGCTGTGCCATGTTGGCTGGCTGCTGGGCTGGTGCAGTGGTGGAGCCTTCATGAAGGGTCGCATGCCACCACGCAGGTGCTTGCTGAGTAGGTGTAGAGGCTGCTCGTCGCCACGCAGGTGCCTGCCCGGCTGGTTGAGCTAGCAGCTGCTTGGGGACGGCGGTGGAGTCTTGGCAGGCGCGGGCCTCGCTGTGGCTCTGTTGATGCCCTCGGAAAGGGCTTGCCGCGGGCCCGGCAAGGGTCTCGCCGTGGCGTTGCAGTCGTCCCCGGCAAGGCGCTTGCCGGGGGTCTTGTGGATTTCCTCGGCTAGGATCCCGCCGAGGGTCGCCGTCTTCTGGTCCTCATCTGATTCTGTGTATTTATGATCTTGACAAAGATCTGCATGCCACCACGGACGTGCCTCCCGAGCCCTGGTTCCAATGCAGTTATTGACGGCATTTGGAACCCTTGGGCTCAAGGGTGGCTTGCTCTGCTGGTGTTGGGCAAGCTACCCCGGCAAGGCTCTTGCCGGGGAGTCCACCTCACCCCTTTGCTCTTTTATGCTTCTGGTCTTGGCGTCGCCTTGTTTGTCTTGTGCTTCGGTTTCCCTCCGGCTTCCCTCCTCTGCCTTGTTAAGTGTGGCCGCGGGCGCGGCTCTGACTGCCCGCGCACAAGTAAAGGGGTTAAAAGGAGAGCCCCTACTTTTGTACACCAACAGGAGCCCCCGAGCCTGGGCCACACATAAGCGCGACGCTTTGTTGGGCTAGGCCCAGAATGGTGCACGGGCAGGTGGGGCGGATTGTACTGTAGTAACTTTTCACCCGCTGCGCTTCCCCACGACCCACGTTGAACGCGCGACGTGGGGGGGGGAGGGGGTCGTGCGTGACGTGGGGGTCATGCGTGGGGCGGTCTCCGCGCGCATGCGTCACGTCGCAGTAAATGGGAAAGAAGGCGGCTCGCGCCTTCCCCATAAAAAGAGGGAGATGCAGAGGCGAGGCTCATCTAGTGGGTGGACTCGGGTCGCAGTTTTCAAGGTGCCCGTGCCCCATGCTCACGGGGTGGGGAACGGTCGCCTCACCTGTCCCTTAAGTTCTGCTCGCTCGCCACATGTCCCTCATGCAGGTGGCAGGCGGTAGAGGCGGGAAACCGGGCCGTCGCCGATTAGGGCTGCGGGTTGGTCCTGATTCCCTGTGCTCCCAATGACCGGATTGGTCGAGTGGAGCGGCCGAGCCTGGACCCCTCCCCTTTATAAGAAGGGCGGAGGGGAATGGCACCCCCACATCCTTTCATCGTCCATCTCCTTCTACCTCCGCTCCTTTCTTCCATCTGTCATGGCGAGACGGGGCGCCGGCCCTTCAACGGTGGTAGCGTGGGTCGCTGCTCGACAGCCCGTCCCTCCTTCCCAAGATCTCGCGGCGGTAGAGCCGGCCACGTGAGGAAGGGGGAGGGGCGAGGCCGAGGTCGCCGTGGCGCTCGGGGAAGAGGTGGACGGGGCGGCGCACCGGCCCCGCCTCTGCCGGCGATGCCTCCCCCGATGGAGGGCCACGTCGGGGACCAGCCCCGTGAATTCTTCATCCAGCTGCGCCGGCCACCGCGTCGTCGTCTTTGCCTCCCCACCCCATTTGCTTGGGAGATGGAGCTTGACCCTCCCCAGACCCTCAGGTTGCACATGAGGGGCTGCAGGAATGGCGGCACGCGGGTCGATGTCGACTTCCCCGCTCCTCAGGTCATGTACCTGCGTCGCGGATGGAAGACGTTTGCTCGCATCCACAGCCTGACGGCGGGGCTCGTCCTTTACTTCAAGTTAATGGAGGACGGCCTACTCTCCATCAAGGTTTTCGGAGATCTTGGAACTCGCCTGAAGTGCTGTGTGGAGAGCTCCTCTGACGATGAAGATTCCTCCGCGAGCGGGAGTGACGAGGAGGATAGCGATAGCGACGATGAGGGCGTCGAGCGGCGGGACGCCGACCCCGATTTCGACTGACCGCGTCGCCCTTCCGTCGGCCACGCGCCCTGCCGAGGGCCTTCCTCGCCAAGCTCTCCATCGGTGCGTTCCCCATCGCCTCCTTGCGCGGCTGGCGTAGGAGGGCCGGAGAAGGCGGAGAAGGTGGGCGGCGGCCATCAAGTCGGAGTACGCGGGTACCGACACCTTCGTCGCGTATTGTCGGGCCACTACCTCATCTTCCATCTCCTCTCCCGGCACCGGGATGCTCTCTTGGTGCCTTCTGCTTCTCGCACCTTGCCTAGGCGCTCCTTTCGCCCTCCTGCTACCTTGTTCCATCTTCTGAGGAGAGGGACAAGAAAGGGATTACGGGCATCTTATTGTTTTTTTAGTTTGTAAGCCTGCGGGCACTTGTTAGATTTAAAACTTGTATTGCTCATGCTTTTTATTCCGTATGAACTGTACCTGTATGGGACATTTTTAATAAAAAGGGTGCTTGCTGGGTTCTTTGTGCGTGAGCGAGGCCCATGCCAAGGAACGAATCCTTGTTATTTTTAAGATAAACACTGCCGCCCGGCAATAGGCCTTGTCGTCCCCTGACTTCAGTCGACCATTCTCACGCTTTTGGCGGAGGCAGGGGCGAAGTAGAGTTAGGCCCCTCGTTCATTTTCTGGCCACCGCGACTACGACCAAGTTCCGACCCAGGGGATAGCTCTTGGGTACAGGAAAAGGGGAGCACGGTGGTTTAAGAATATAAGCGAGGTTTCACATGTCCCAGTTCCATACGGAAATGCATAACAGGGGATGAAAGACTTATCTGAATCCGCAGCCCCCGGCAACCTTGGCTTGCCGTTGTTGGATCCTTGCGTCTTCAGCCCACGGCAGTCTTGGCTTGCCGGGGCCGGAGCGCCGGTTCGTTCTCTTTCTCCCAGGCGGCTCAGCAGAAGTGTCCACGTGCCCTGCGAACCAAAGAGGACAGAAAGACGCACACTCGACCTCTAGGCTAGGGGTTAGTCGCCGCTAAGCACTATCAACCCTAACCGAGGGAGAGACTTAACCTAGCATGCATGCTATAACATAGGGCGCCAGCGCTTCATTTATTTATGATCAGGGTCTGCGGTTGGCTTTGTACAGAGGGTTACATACCTTGTCGGCAATGCTTGTACAAAAGGTGGTCTGCCGGGGGGCCCGGCAACCGCGCCTTATGGGTAAAACTTGCGAAGATGTTCAATGTTCCAGGAGTTGCTCACTGGAATAGCATCTTCGGTCTCCAGGCAGACTGCGCCGGGCCTGGTGACTCGTATTACGCGATAAGGGCCTTCCCACTTTGGCGTCAACTTGTTGGAATTCTTGGCCGATTGAACGTGCCGAAGAACAAGGTCGCCTTCCTCAAAGTTTCGGGCATGAACCTTGCGGCTATGGTAGCGGCGCAAGGCTTGCTGGTAGCATGTTGCTCTCACAGCCGCCCGAAGACGATCTTCCTCAAGGAGCGTTGCGTCATCTTGCCGCAATTGCTCTTGCTCAAGCTCGTCGTAAGCGAGCACTCGAGGTGACCCGTATATGAGTTCTGTGGGGAGAACTGCTTCTGTCCAGTATACCAGGGCAAAGGGTGTCTGGCTGGTGGCTCAATTTGGCGTCGTCCTGATCGATGAAAGAACCGTCGGCAATTCATCAATCCAGCGCCTTCCACTCTTGTGCAGCCTGTCAAAGGTCTTTGTCCTCAGACCTCGCAACACTTCAGCATTTGCCCTCTCCGCCTGGCCGTTGCTCCGTGGGTGTGCCACGGAAGCGAAATAGACCCTGCTGCCAAGGTTTTGGATGTATTGCATGAAGGTGTGGCTTGTGAACTGCGTGCCGTTATCGGTGATGTCTCTGTTTGGCACACCAAAACGGCACACTAGCCCCTTGAAGAACTTGACGGCTGACTGTGCTGTCACCTTCCTCACTGCTTCCACCTTTGGCCATTTTGTGAACTTGTTGATCGCAAAGTACAAGTACTCAAAGCCCCCGACAGCACGGGGGAAAGGCGCCAGGATGTCGAGCCCCCAGACCGAGAATGGCTAGGAAAGAGGAATTGTTTGAAGGGCTTGAGCTGGTTCATGAAGCTTCTTCGAATGGAACTGACACGCTTCACACTTGGTTATCAGTGTTGTTGCATCCTGGAGGGCAGTGGGCCAGAAGAAACCCTGCTGGAACGCCTTGCCGGCAAGGGCCCTCGACCCTATGTGTGAGCCACATATGCCTCCGTGTATCTCCGCCAACAGCTCCAGTCCTTCCTCCGAGGGAATGCACTTCAATTTCACACCGTTCGATCTCTTCCTGTACAGGACGTCATCGTCAAACTGATACATAGCAGACCGACGGGGTACTTTCTCCGCTTTTTCCTGCTCCTCAGGAAGCTCCCCTGTTTGGAGGAATCGGATGGTATGTTGTGCCCATGCCGGAGCCTGGGGCTCGACGACAAGGACCAAAGGCATTTCTTTTGCCATGGGAGCGGCCGTCTCTACGGCCAGGGCTTCATGGCCTGCCGGAGTCAATCGCTCCTCGGCAGGCTCAGAATCCACGGCAACACCCTTGCCGGCGGCCCCTAAGGGCTCAGCAGGAAAGTACTTGCCGGGGCCTGATTTCCTCCGTTTGTTCTGCTCCGTTGATGGTTCGACGGATGGTTGAGTTAACCGAATCAAAAAAGTACCTGGTTCCACAGGTAGCTTGAATGCAGCGCGCTTTGACAGGTAATCGGCGATGTCATTCTCCGCTCAGGGAATGTGCTCCGCTTATATACCATCAAAGCGCTCCTCCAGCTTCCTCACCTCATCTACGTAGGCCTCCATCAACGGGCTCTGATAATCTTTGTTCACTTATCTGACGACAAGCTGTGAATCACGCCTGACGATGAGCTTCTCAACCCTGAGGTCTGCCGCGATCCTGAGACCGGCAAGCAACCCCTCATACTCAGCAGTATTCTTCGTGGACATCTCCCTGGGAAAGTGCATCTGGATTACACACTTGAGGTGCTCTCCGATGGGTGCAACGAGCAGCACACCAGCACCGGCGCCTTGCAGCGAGAAAGCCCCGTCAAAGTACATGATCCAGTTGAGACTTGCTTCCTTGCCGGGGAGAGTGGTCTCCTGGAAATCCTCGTCAGGCGTTGAGGTCCATTCTACAATGAACTACGCCAAGACTCTGCTCTGGATTGTCAAAGTACTTTCAAACTTCAAACCAAAGCTTTATAACTCCAAGGCCCACTCCACAATCCTTCTGGTTGCGTCTGGGTTGTGCAGTATCCGTTGCAACAGGAGGCAGGTGACGACGGTGATTTCGTGTGCTTGGAAGTAGTGACGCTGCTTCCTCGAGGCCATAAGGAGGCCGAAGAGCAATTTCTGCACGCCAGAGTACCTTGACCTAGCCCCCTGCAGGAGGGAGCTGACAAAGTAACTGCATCATCTTCTTCTTCTGCACCACTTCATTCGATTGCATGGGCCCTGTCCCGATGGTGTTAGACTCTGCCGAGGGCCTTGCCTTGCCACCATCGGGCCCTGTCGGGGGAATCTCTGGCTCGCCATCCGCCATTCCCGCTGTCGCCACTGCCCTTTGTCGACCTCCCTCTGCGCCACTAGTGCGGCGTTGACCACTTGATTCGTCACCGCCAGATACAGCAGCAACGGCTCTTGTGGTTTAGGCACCACCAGTACCAGTGTAGAAGAGAGGTATTTCTTCAGATCCTGCAGTGCTGCTTCGGCCTCCGGGGTCCACTCCATTAGGCCCGCCTTTTTCAAAATCTTGAAAAAGGGAAGGGCGTGCTCGGCAGACTTGGAGATGAATCGGCTCATGGCGGCAACGCAGCCAGTGAGCCAACGCACATCCTTGATCCGCTTGGGCACCTCAATCTGCTTAATAGCCTTGATCTTGTCTGGGTTTGCCTCGATCTCACGCTGCGACACAAAGAACCCGAGAAGTTTGCCGGACGGAACATCGAAGACACACTTCTCAAGGTTCAGCTTGAGGTTATCTTGCGCAGGTTGGCAAACGTCTCTTCTAAGTCTTGTACAAGAGTTTCCTTGTCCTTGGTTTTGACCACTATGTCATCCATGTAAGATTCCATATTTCTATGTAGCTGGGGCTCAGAACCAATTTGGACCGCCCTTGCGAACATCGAGCCAGCACTCTTCAACCCGAAAGGCATCCGTAAAAAGCAATACGTACCACATGGGGTGATGAATGTTGTCTTCTCTTCATCTTCTCTTGTCATGAAGATCTGGTGGTAGCCCGAGTAGGCGTCGAGGAATGATAACAGATCACACCCGGTCGTGGAGGCAACAATCTGGTCGATGCGCGGCAACGGGATGGGGTCCTTAGGACAAGCCTTGTTGATATCTGTGTAGTCAATACACAGCCTCCACTTCCCGTTTGCCTTACGCACCACCACCGGATTGGCTAACCACATCGGATGGATCACTCCCCTCACCAAGACTGCTGCTTCCAACTTCCTGATCTCCTCTGTGATGAACTCCTACCATTCCAAAGCTTGCTTCCTGACCTTCTGCTTGACGGGTCGTGCATGGGGGCAGACAGCAAGATGGTGCTCAATCACTTCCCTGGGAACGCCGGGGATGTCAGATGCTTGCCATGCAAACACATCGACATTCACCCACAGGAAAGTGACGAGCGCGCTTTCCTATTTGCTGTCGAGAGTGGAGCTTATGGTGAAAGCCCCTCCCGTGCCATCCTCCTTGACGGACACCTTCTTGGTCTCTAGTGGCGCAGCTCTAGATTTCTTGCTCTTGCCCGTGGAGCTCTCTGGCACGTCCTCAACGGTAGCACAACACTCTGAAAAGGTGCGATTGCCGGAGTGGGTGCGAGAGGTCTTGCCAGTCTTCTTCTTCCCACCCGGGGCTTCAGCGGTGGGAGCAAGTGCCTTGGCGGCAGCTGCTGTAACTGCTTCCCGGTAGAGTAGGTCGGCGCAGATCAACGCATCCTTCCTGTCGCAGGGAACGGTGATGATGGTCATCGGCCCAGGCATCTTCAGCGTGTTGTAGGCGTAATGCGCCGCCGCCATAAACTTGGCTAGTGCTGGGCGGCCGAGGATCCCGTTGTAGGGTAAAGGGATCTCGTCTACGTCGAAGACAATCCTCTTCGTCCTGTAGTTCAACTCGCCTCCAAACGTCACGGGCAACATGACCTTCCCCTTCGGCTGGCCCCTTCCCAGGTTAACCCCTTGGAACGTGCCCATCTCCTCGAGGTCTCCATCAGGAATTTGTATCCTTTTGATCACAACAGGTGAGATTAAGTTCAGACCGGCCCCACCGTCAACCAACATCTTGTTCACCTTGTGGTTGTGTATCATTGGTGAAACAAACAACGGCAAACACCCGACCGCAGTTGTGCGATCAGGGTGATCCTCGGCGTAAAAAATGATGGGCGTGCTGGACCACTTCAGCGGCTTCTGAGCGTCGAACGATGGCTCCGCTGCTGTGATCTCATGCGCCCACTGCTTGAGCTGGCAGTGAGAAGTGTGCAGCGAGGCGCCACCATCGACGCACAAGGGCTCCGTAGCCTTCTGAAACTCTTGCTCGCCGGACTCGTCGTCCTCGTCATGATCGTCGTCTTCCTTCTTCTTGTTGCGGCCCCGAGCGGGACTCTCTTGTTGGTTATGCTTCCCGCGGCGGCCTCCTTGGCCGCCACGCTTCTTGTCGGATCCTTCGGCACCATCCTGACCCTTCTCCATGTCCCGCCTCTCATTCTCGGCCTTTTGCTTCTCAGCAAGCAGCTCGACTTGTCAGCAGTTCTGGAGGTCGTGGCCCTTGGTGCGGTGGATCTTGGAGTATTGCTTGTCGAAGCCTCCTGGCTTGTCGGCAATCGCCAAGGCCCGGCAAGCGACGCACCCGGCAATCTCCTTGCCAGGGTCGTCTGCCTTGGTCTTCTTGGCAACGCCGGTGTTATCGGATCCCTCAACGGCAAGCACGACCTTGCCCTTGTGTTTCCTATTGCGACGCCGACCCTTCTTCGTCGGGGCGGTGGTGTCTTCGTCGGTAGAGTCGGTTTCTGCACCGGCGTCCTCGCTGGGGTACTTCCTCCCCTCTTCAGCCCGAGCGCATCTATCGGCCAGAACATAGAGCTCGGCCACATCCTTGAACTTGTTCATCGCCAGCTCTTCACGCATCTTGCGGTTGCGCACATTCTGATGGAATGCGCTGATCACGGCGGCAGAATGAACATCTGGGATGTTGTATTGCACCCGGCTGAACCTCTGTATGTACTTGTGTAGGTTTTCACCTTCCTTCTGGGGAATGATATGCAAATCACTCGCCTGGCCATGAGCTTGGTGACCCCCAGTGAAGGCACCAACGAACTCATGACACAAGTCTGACCAAGAAGAAATGGAATCTGCCGGCAAGTGCATCAACCAGGACATGACATTGGGTTTCAGGGCCAACGGGAAGTAATTGGCAAGCACCTTGCCATCACAAGCTCCAGCGGCTTGCATCGCAATGGTGTAGATGCTGAGGAACTCTGACGGATGGGTCTTGCTGTTGTACTTCTCGCCGACGTCGGGCTTGAATGTGCGGTGGGATGGCCACTGGAACTGCCGCAGCTCATGAGTAAAGGCTGGGCAACCCACCTCGTAAGGTAGGCCGCTGGAGCCTCCCGGCGCTGGGTGGTCCATAGCGGGTCCTGCCCGCTTATCTGACTGGTGGCGTGTATCGCGCCGGCGCTCGATGGTGGTTCGAGCGTCTTCATGGGCTCGCTCCCGAAGAACTTGGCGCTGGTCGCGGTGGGTCCGTGGGTCAGACGATGCTACGGAATTGTAATCACAAGCGTCATCACGACGGATCGACACCCACGGTGGCTGACGTGGAAGAGGAGAGTGCACCGTGGCCGCAGCACCTCCGGCCCCTCCACCGCTGGCATGCGGTGGTTCGATGGAGCGTCAGCCTGAGGGCCCCGCTGGCCGTGGCTCATCTTGGTTGGCGACGCCGACAAGGCTCCGGATGGTGGCCCTCCACTCATCGAGCTTTTCCGCAGTGGGAGGGAAGTCGAGCAGTAGTTGCGCGCGTGCCAAAGCTTCTGCTGGTGTGGGTGGCGGCGAGAGCTGCGTGGACCATGGTGCGCTTCGACTTCTAACCACGTTAGAAGGAGCTCTATCACGGCCTAGTGGTTGCGTGCCATTTTCGCCAGCACTTCGGCGGGCATGCCGGTCTCCTTCGTCCTGCAGATGATGCACATGACTCTTCCCACGGCGGCGTCTGGGGTCTCCAGCGTGGTGGCGCTGCTTGTCGCGCACACCCTGGGAAGAGCGCGTTGTCGGCGCTGGCGTAGGCATCTTGGAGGTTGCTGCGCCACCCGTAGGTGGCACAGCGACACCCCTGGAGGGCCCCGTGCCGCCTATGGGGGGGCCCAGCCCCGTCTTTGGATTTGGCGGTCTGCGGCCCGTCGTCTGGCGCACGAACGACGCCGCTCGCCAGGCTCTGACTGCCAGAGCGATGCTGGTGCTCGCGGGCCGCGGCTCGGGTTTTGTCCACGACCGGCCCGCTGCTCGCCCCCACTGGCACGGGCCGTTCGGCTCCCGACGAGCCGATCGCCGTGATCGTCTTCTTATTGGGAGCCATGGCGATGAAGAACTGCTAGGCTAACTGCTAGACCAGGTTCTCACAACCGCGCCCCTACCTGGCGCGCCAAAGATGTCGGGGGAAATCGACACCTATGGAATAACTGAGATCCCTTCTACAGTTGGCGGGCGTGAGGTTGTGCAAAGAGCGAGTGTGACAGGAAGCACACGGATCGTTTACCCAGGTTCAGGCTGTGAGGATGCGTAAAACCCTAGTCCTGCTTTGGTGGATGTATTGAGTTTTCTTGTTTTCTTGAGCTAGCTACGGGGTGTAATCTGCCCAAAAGATTCGAATCCTCCTCCTGGTAGCCTCGGGCCTCCTTTTATAGGGAAAAGGGGTTGCCACAGTGGCATACAGGAGGTGGAAAGGTCTACAGTCGATAAGCCTATCCTCTGGGACCGTCGGACAAACGCATTTAATGCGCTGCCGACGTGCCCCTCTCACTTTATCAGGGACGGCAAGGAAGCACGTCCTAGCTATCGCCGCCTCGCCCGGTTCCGACGCGCGTCCTAGCTGACGAGGCGTTGCTGGGCCACGTTGGCTGGCTGCTGGGCTGGCGCGGTGGTGGAGCCTTCACGAAGGGTCGCATGCCACCACGCAGGTGCTTGCTGAGTCGGTGTAGAGGCCTCCCGTCGCCACACAGGTGCCTGCCCAGCTGGTTGAGCTAGCAGCTGCATGGGGACGGTGGTGGAGTCTTGGTAGGCGCGGGCCTGGCTATGGCCCTGCTGATGCCCTCGGCAAGGGTCTTGCCGGGGGCCCGGCAAGGGTCTCGCCATGGCGTTGCAGTCGTCCCCGGCAAGCGGATTTCCTCGGCTAGGATCCCGCCGAGGGTCGCCAGCTTCTGGTCCTCATCTGATCCTGTGTATTTATGATCTTGACAAAGATCTGCATGCCACCACGGAGGTGCCTCCCGAGCACTGGTTCCAATGTAGTTGTTGACGGCATTTGGAACCCTTTGGCTCAACGGTGGGTTGCTCTGCTGGTGTTGGGCAAGCTGCCTTGGCAAGGCGCTTGCCGGGGCCGCGGTGGCCGCCCGGCAAGGGTCTTGCCGGGGGAGTCCACCTTGCCCCTTTGCTCTTTTATGCTTCTAGTCTTGGCGTCGCCTTGTTTTTCTTGTGCTTCGGTTTCCCTCCTGCTTCCCTCCTCTGCCTTGTTAAGTGTGGCCGCAGGCGCGGCTCTGACTGCCCGCGCACAAGTAAAGGGGTTAAAAGGAGAGCCCGTACTTTTGTACACCGACAGAATACCTATGCTCCAGTCGAATCTCCGCCGGCATTCGAGCCCGCCCTCGAGCGGTCGATGGTGCTTAATCAAGAAGGGCTGGACAAGGTGTGCCCAGCGCTCACTGTCGATTCCTATGAGTGGAAGGCGACGGTGGCTTGGCCTGCTTCCCGCGCCATGGTCGATATGGCAGCCACTGAGATCCCCATCCATCTTCACGCTCTCTTGGCTGGCCTGATCCCCCCCTTTCTCTGATTTCTTCAACGCCATACTCTCGCATTATCAAGTCCACGCGCTGCATCTGGATCCTCAATCCATCATCCTCCTTGCCGTCTTCGCATTCGTCTATGAGGCCATGGTGGGCATTGCCCCTTCCGTAGCCTTGTTTCGCCATTTCTTCTCGCTTCACCTGACCGACGCTTGCCAGTGCTCGGGGTGCATGGCCTTTCAAGCCGTAGCGGCGACGGCTGGCATGGGGATCGACTTCGAGCTCTCACTGGTCGTAAGTGGATTCTGGAAGCGGTGGGTGTTCGTGGACGTCGGCGAGCTCAACTCTCTTATCTTGCTTTGTCGGGCGCCAGCCGTACCCAGCTCTGACTGGGGGCACGTGAAGCTCGTCGACCATCAGCTTGCCCACATCTAGCGCCGGCTGGCCAGGTTGAAGAAGCTCGGGGTGACGGCGCCCATGGTGGTGAAGGAGTTCATTCAGTGCCACATTGCTCCGCTTCAGCGCCATTCTCGACAAATGTGGACCTTCGCTGGCAGGAGGGACCCCATGAAGCTCCATGTGCCTGCACTTCCTCCCGAGAAGCTACACACGGTGCTCGAGCTTTTGAGGGATGACCCGGCGCCAGCCACGCTTCCGGAGGAGGGCTGCCTCCTATACTGTTGCTCGAACAAGGTGGAGTTCATGAGGCAGATACCCCTCTTTGACGAGTGGGGGCTGTGCTCGGCCGAACTTGAAGGGCCTCGCGAGAACGCAGTCCTCGTGGTTCCTCTGCCTGCCGTCCCCGCATGCCCCAGAGGTGGATGCAGGGGGGCGGGCACCGCCGGGCACTGTCGGGCGGCTGCTGATGAGGCGACACAGCCCGACGCTCCTGAGATGGCAGCCCCCGAGGCTCGGGTGAGCCGTCCTGAGGGGGCGGTCGAAGAGCTCGCGCGGTCCGAGGCTCCCGAGGTCACCGCCCCTGAAGCTCGGGCAAGCAGTCCTGAGGTGGTGGCCGGAGAGCTGACGCAGTTCGGGGCTCCCGAGGTTGCCACTCGAGGAGCTCCGCAGGCTACCCCAGACGCTGACAGCCGTGCCCTGGGCTTCGGTCAGCTGCGCCTGAACTTCAAGGCACTCTGCAAGAGCAAGGGGCCTCCCAGCTGCAGTGGTGACGCCTACCTAACGCTGAAGCAGACGAAGTACATTGCCATAGACGAGAAAGTTCCTCATCTCCGCGATTTTCTAGATGTTGCATCCTTTCGTGACAATGGCTCTTCAGATCCCTTTTGGCTGCAGCAGCGAGATTTCCTGAGGAGCTGCCTCCACCAGTCCATGGCTCGCCCTTGGTCTCAAGCTCCCCCTGCTGGAGCACTGTGCGAGGCACTGGACCTGTCCAGGTGGTCGACGCGGCGATGGGGCGTCTTGATCCTGCGTTCCTGTCGTTCGTCCATCATGATCCGGCCTGGGGTGCAGGAGCTGTGCCGAGGGCCCCTCTGTTGGTCATCGCTGGGGGCTGGGTGACCCCAGCCCTGTCTTCGTCTTCGAGTAGTGAGGCCACGCCCCCGGCACCTCCGCCGGGCCCGATGGGTGGCAGGAAAGGCGCCGGCTTCCAGCCCCCCACCACAGACAGGCAGGCCACCTCAAGCTTTCCCTATAACTCTCGGCACGAAGGGCGTACTTGGTGATGTGCTGGAACTTGCGCGCGGGCGCGGTGTTGTAGGCCACGAGCTCTTCCCGGAGGCAATGGGTGCGCTGAGCCAGCTCAGAGAGGAGCTCGTCGACGTCGATGCCCGCCTTGAAACGGAGGACCTCCGGCTGGCGGACGAGTGGCATTAGTCAAAGGTGGCCATCAACCTCGGGCATCTTCAGCACAAGCGCGTGCTACCTCTTGAGCGTGCGTTGGTTTTTCCCTTGAAGAGGAAAGTGTGATGCAGCAAAGTAGCATAAGTATTTCCCTTGAAGAGGAAATGGGATCTCACGGGTACAGACGGTTGCAGTGGTGGTAATAGGGTTTCGTGGTGCTCCTGGATGTTTCGGGGTATATGCGTATATATAGGAGGAAGAAGTAGGTCGGTGGAGTTGCGAGGGGCCCACGAGGGTGGGGTCGCGCCCAGGGGGACAGGCACGCCTCCCTGCCTTGTGGCCTCCTCGCTTCTTTCTTGACGTCCACTCCAAGTCCTCTGGATCACGTTTGTTCCAAAAATAACTCTCCCGAAGGTTTCATTCCGTTTGGACTCCGTTTGATATTCCTTTTCTGCGAAACACTGAAATAGGCAAAAAAACAGCAATTTGCACTGGGCCTTCGGTTAATAGGTTAGTCCCAAAAATAATATAAAAGTGCTTATTAAAGCCCATTAAACATCCAAAACAAATAATATAATAGCATGGAACAATCAAAAATTATAGATACGTTGGAGACGTATCAAGCATCCCCAAGCTTAATTCTTGCTCGTCCTCAAGTAGGTAAATGATAAAAACAGAATTTTTGATGTGGAATGCTACCTAGCATATTTCTCAATGTAATTTCCTTTATTTTGGCATGAATGTTCAGATTCGAAAGATTAAAGACAAAAGTTTAATATTGACATGAAAATAATAATACTTCAATCATACTAACAAAGCAATCATGTCTTCTCAAAATAACATGGCTAAAGAAAGTTATCCCTACAAAATCATATAGTCTGGCTATGCTCTATCTTCATCACACAAAGTATTTAACCATGCACAACCCCGATGACAAGCCAAGCAATTTTTTCATCCTTTTAATGTTCTCAAACTTTTTCAGTCTTCACACAATACATGAGTGTGAGCCATGGACATAGCACTATTTGTGGAATAGAATGGTGGTTGTGGAGAGACAAAATGGAGAAGATAGTCTCATGTCAACTAGGCGTATCAACGTGCTATAGAGATGCCCATTAATAGATATCAATGTGAGTGAGTAGGGATTGCCATGCAACGGATGCACTAGAGCTATAAGTGTCCGAAAGTTCAACAAAAGAAATTAAGTGGGTGTGCATCCAACTCGCTTGCTCACGAAGACCTAGGGCATTTTGAGGAAGCCCATCATTGGAATATACAAGCCAAGTTCTATAATGTAAAATTCCCACTAGTATATGAAAGTGACAACATAGGAGACTCTCTATCATGAAGATCATGGTTCTACTTTGAAGCACAAGTGTGGTAAAAGGATAGATAACATTGTCCCTTCTCTCTTTTTCTCTCATTTTTTTTGTTTGGGCCTTTCTCTTTTTTTGTGGCCTCTTTTCTTTTATTTTTAGTCCGGAGTCTCATCCCGACTTGTGGGGGAATCATAGTCTCCATCATCCTTTCCTCACTTGCGACAATGCTCTAATAATGATGATCATTACACTTTTATTTAATTACAACTCAATACTTAGAACAAAATATGACTCTATGTGAACGCCTCCGGCGGTGTATCGGGATATGCAATGAATCAAGAGTGACATGTATGAAAATCATGAACGGTGGCTTTGCCACAAATACGATGTCAACTACATGATCATGCAAAGCACTATGACAATGATGAAGCGTGTCATAATAAACGGAACGGTGGTAAGTTGCATGGCAATATATCTCGCAATGGCTATGGAAATGCCATAATAGGTAGGTATGGTGGCTGTTTTGAAGAAGGTATTGTAACATCCCAAATTTTCAATTTGGAATGTTATACATAGGTCATCATATGCATATCATATTTTATTTGCATTCTAGTTTTCTGATCCTAAAAAATCGTAAGCAACTCAAGGACCCACGGAGAGAGTTGGGGATTTTATTATTTTCATATTTGAATTTTCTCAAATATTGAAAAGTGGATCACTTTGGTTTTAATTATTTTTATCCAAATAATATTTCCAATATTAAAATATATGAGAGGAGATAATATGACTTCTCCAAAATAAAAGAAATATTGGAGGAAAAATGTTAAAATCAAAAAATAATTTTATTTGGATTTTATTGCTATTTTATTTGAGTTAGAAAAGTATGCATTTTTTAAGATTCGCATTCTAGGCCAAGAAAATGTTCATTTAGTTCTAAATATTTTATTTAGACGGTAAAAATTGTTTTGGCATTTTTAGAATTTTTTATATTTATTAGGTTTTTTCTCGGCGGAATTGTTTAAAAAAATGTTTCGGCCCAGCTCGCGCGTCCCCGACCCCGAGCGGGACTCCCGCCCGCGCACGACGCCGCTGCCGTGGCCGAGTCGGCCACCACCGCCGTCGCCCCCTCCCTCAAGCCAGCTCCGCCCCCTCCTATATATACCCGCCGCCGCCGCCCCTCCATACCACCCTGCCTCGCAAGCCGCAGCAGCCGCAGCGCTCCACCGCCACCTGCCGCCGCCCGCACCTCGCCTCGCCCCGCGCCGCCCTAGCCGCCGGGCCGCCGCCCGCACCTCGCCTCGCCCCGCGCCGCCCTAGCCGCCGGGCCGCCGCCCGCACCTCGCCTCGCCTCGCCCCGCGCCGCCCTAGCCGCCGGGCCGCCGCCTCACGCCCCGCCTCGCCGGAATCCGAGCCGCCACTGTCGGATCTCGCCGTCTCGTTTTTTTTTGGGTTTGAGGTAAAAGCCGCCGGTTTTCATAAAAAACGTAGTTCGGTTCTTTTAATTAGATCGGTTCGGTTTTTCTCGATTTAGCTAATTAGCGAGCGTTCGCTCGTTAGTTCATTTTTAATGAACGCGTTCCCCCGTTTGCCTCTGTTAGCGGACGTTCGTCCGATAGATTTTTCTTTTTATTTTCTTTTTCGGCCAGGGACCTATCCGCGATTATTTTTATTGCAGATTAGCCCCTGATCTTTAAACCCTCGCCGTTTCTAAACCGTTTGTCCAAATCCAGTGAAACCATCGCCAAAATCTTCGTCTCGAGCCCCTCTTTCTGTTTAATCAACTTGAACAGGGTTTTGAAAATTTAAATTTTGGTTTCAAGCAGATTTGAATTCAAAGTTCTTTTGACCGTAGTTTCAGTTCCGTAGCTCCGATTTGATTGATTCTTTTTGCAAATCGAAGCTCTTCAGTTGAACTTTTAGTTTGGATCTTCTTATTTGAGATTTACCCGTGCATCTTTGCTTGAGTGCTTATGTATGCTATTGTTTGTTTGTGATAGAATTTCCGGAGTGTGAAGCGTGCTACTACGAGTCTCTATGGTTTGCGGATCGTCAGCAAGGCAAGTAACACATTGATCATACTCTTTTCATACCCAGTTTTTATGCATTAGTTACAACCCTCAAACATTGCATGAGTAGGATCTCTTAACTTGTGGGTTTTGGGAATTAGATGATGAGGTAGAACCTATTGCCCTTTATTATCAAACCTTGGGAGTTACTTCTACGCTATGCTTATATCGCCATGCTATGCTCGTAGACGTGGATTGGGTTTGAGTGTATCCATGACAGATGTGAGATTGTTAATTAATGGTTAACTTAAGGTGGCTATTTAAATACAAATCTGGGTGGATTGGTTGCGGGCACCTGGAGAATCCAGTGTTGTCCTAGGATATCCCGGAGTACCCGTGTGATCATCCTATGGTTCGCCACCCAGGCTCAAAGGGATAATAAGATTATTCATGCTAGAAACTTCCGTGTGCAGCCACAAGCTATTATGGGCTCTAGCATAATCGAGTATGTTGCATGACCTCTTCCAGTGGTAGGCTAGTAGATGTAGGGGATGTAGGTTGGTACTGTCTACCCAGGGTTAGAGTTAATGCTTCTAAAAGACTGTGTCTCGGTCATCCGTTTCTCAAACACCATGTAGTGCGAGAAATCCAATGGAGGAGATCGAGTCTTGTGGGGGAAAGTGCGCAAACCTCTGCAGAGTGTACAAACTAATCATGGTTAGCCGTGTCCCCGGTTATGGACATCTTGAGTATCTAGTTCTTGGATTATCATGTTGATCTCATCACTCTAAATTAATTTGTTGGGTTACTAACACTATTAATCGGGATTGAGTTGGAGGAACCTTCTCAATGTTTAACAACTACCATGATAGTTAAACAAAATATATTCCTTTGTTGTAGGGAAAAATTAGCTTTTCGCAAAACATTATAACCGTGGAGCCTCCACCAGTCTCATATGCATGTAGTGATAGCCTTTACTTGTTCATTGCTCTATTGTGTTATCTTGCCAGCATATTCCATGTGCTGACCCATTTTGGGCTGCAACATATCATGTTGCGGACTTTTCAAACGAAGAGTAAGGTGCGCTAGGTCGTTGTCGTGCACTCAGCTATGTCGTTGCAGTTGATGGACTCACTTTATCTTCCAAGCCTTCCACTATTATCTTATTTAGATGGCCTTAAGCCATATTTATTGTAGTAAGTTCTCTTGTGACTATCAATGTAATGAGTGTGTGATTGCTACTTTGTTATAAATCCTTCAAGTACTCTGTGTGTCAGCATTACCGATCCAGGGATGACACTTATACACAGAGATTTGACCGTCTGAGGTCGGATCGCTACAGGTATATGGTGGGTGTATGATACCGGCGAAAAATGTGCGGTATTAGAGAGGCTAGCAATGGCGGAAGGATTAAAGTGCGTATAATCCATGGACTCAACATTAGTCATAAAGAACTCACATACTTATTGCAAAAATCTATTAGTTATCGAAACGAAGTACTACGCACATGCCCCTAGGGGGATAGATTGGTAGGAAAAGACCATCGCTCGTCCCCGACCGCCACTCATAAGGAAGACAATCAATAAATAAATCATGCTCTGACTTCATCACATAATAGTTCACCATACGTGCATGCTACGGGAATCACAAACTTAAGAACAAGTATTTCTCAAATTCACAACTACTCAACTAGCATGTCTCTAATATCACCATCTTCATATCTCAAAACAATCATCAAGTATCAAACTTCTCATATGATTCAATGCACTTTATATGATAGTTTTTATTATACCTATCTTGGATGTTCATCATATTAGGACTAATTTTATAGCCAAAGCAAACTACCATGATGTTCTAAAAGACTCTCAAAATAATATAAGTGAAGCATAAGAGATCAATAATTTCTACAAAATAAAACCACCACCATGCTCTAAAAGATATAAGTGAAGCACTAGAGCAAAATTATCTAGCTCAAAAGATATAAGTGAAGCACATAGAGTATTCTAATAAATTCGGATTCATGTTTGTCTCTCACAAAAGATGTGTACAGCAAGGATGATTGTGGTAAACTAAAAAGCAAAGACTCAAATTATACAAGATGCTCCAAGCAAAACACATATCATGTGGTGAATAAAAATATAGCCTCAAGTAAAGTTACCGATGGACGAAGATGAAAGAGGGGATGCCTTCCGGGGCACCCCCAAGCTTAGGCTTTTGTTTGTCCTTGAATTTCACCTTGGGGTGCCTTGGGCATAGTATTTTGGGGATGCCCCGGAAGGCATCCCCTCTTTCGTCTTCGTCTATCGGTAACTTTACTTGAGGCTATATTTTTATTCACCACATGATATGTGTTTTGCTTGGAGCATCTTGTATGTTTTGATTCTTTGCTTTTTTTACCACAATCATCCTTTCTGTACACACCTTTTGAGAGAGACACACATGAATCCGAATTTATTAGAATAGTCTATGTGCTTCACTTATATCTTTTGAGCTAGATAATTTTGCTCTAGTGCTTCACTTATATTTTTTAGAGCACAGTGGTGGTTGTATTTTATAGAAATTATTGATCTCTCATGCATCACTTATATTATTTTGGAAGTCTTTTAGAACAGCATGGTAATTTTCTTTGGCTATAAATTTAGTCCTAATATGATAGGCATTCAAGATGGGTATGATAAAAACTTTCATATAGAGTGCATTAAATACTATGATAAATTTGATACTTGATAATGGTTTTGAGATATAAAGGTGGTAATGTTAGAGTCATGCTAGTTGGGTAATTGTGAAATTGAGAAATACTTGTGTTAAAGTTGGCAAGTCCCGTAGCATGCACGTATGGTAAACGTTGTGTGACAAATTTGAAGCATGGGGTGTTCTTTGAGTGCTTTCCTTATGAGTGGCGGTCAGGGACGAGCGATGGTCTTTTCCTACCAATCTATCCCTCTAGGGGCATGCGTAGTAGTTCTTTGCTTCGAGGGCTAATAAACTTTTGCAATAAGTATATGAGTTCTTTATGACTAATGTGAGTCCATGGATCATACACACTCTTACCTTTCCGCAATTTGCTAGCCTCTACGGTACCGTGCATTGCCCTTTGTCACCTTGAGAGTAGGTGCAAACTTTGCCGGTGCATCCAAACCCCGTGATACGATACGCTCTATCACACATAAGCCTCCTTATATCTTCCTCAAAACAGCCACCATACCTACCTATTATGGAATTTCCATAGCCATTCCGAGATATATTGCCATGCAACTTTCCGACGTTCCGTTTATTATGACACGCTCCATAATTTTCATATTGCTTTGCATGATCATGTAGTTGACATCGTATTTGTGGCAAAGCCACTTCAATAATTCCTTCATACATGTCGCTCTTGATTCATCGCATATCCCGGTACACCGCCGGAGGCATTCACATAGAGTCATATTTTTGTTCTAGTATCGAGTTGCAACATTGAATTATGAGTAAATAAAAGCGTGATGATCATCATTATTAGATCATTGTCCCATATGAGGAAAAAAGAGAGGCCAAAGAAGCCCAAATAAAAAAAAGAGGCCAAAGAAGCCCAAACAAAAAAATGAGAGAAAAAGAGAGAAGGGACAATGTTACTATCGTCTTTCCACACTTGTGCTTCAAAATAGCACCATGATCTTCATGATAGAGAGTTTCTTATTTTGTCACTTTCATATACTAGTGGGAATCTTTCATTATAGAACTTGGCTTGTATATTCCAATGATGAGCTTCCTCAAATGCCCGAGGTCTTCATGAGCAAGCAAGTTGGATGCACACCCACTTAGTTTTTAGTTTGAGCTGTCATACACTTATAGCTCTAGTGCATCTGTTGCATGGCAATCCCTACTCCTCGCATTGACATCTATTGATGGGCATCTCCATAGCCCGTTGATTAGCCGCGTCAATGTGAGACTTTCTCCCTTTTTGTCTTCCCTCATAACCCCCATCATCATATGCTATTCCACCTATAGTGTTATATCCATGACTTGCGCTCATGTATTGTGCAAGGGTTGAAAAGGATAAAGCGCGTTAAAAAGTATGAACCAATTGCTCGGATTGTCATCGGGGTTATGCATAATGGGAGCATTTTGTGTGACGAAAATGAAGCATGGCCAAACTATATGATTTTGTAGGGATGAGCTTTTTTGGCTATGTTATTTTGATAGGACATAATTGTTTGGCTAGTATGATTGAACTATTACTATTTTTATGTCAATATTGAACTTTTATCTTGAATCTTTTGGATCTGAACATTCATGCCAGAATAAAGAGAATTACATTGAAAATTATGTTAGGTAGCATTCCACATCAAAAATTCTGTTTTTATCATTTACCTACTCAAGGACGACCAGGAATTAAGCTTGGGGATGCTTGATACGTCTCCAACGTATCTATAATTTTTGATTGTTCAATGCTATTATATTATCTGTTTTGGATGTTTAATTGGCTTTATTATGCACTTTTATATTATTTTTGGGACTAACCTATTAACCGAAAGCCTAGTGCAAATTGCTGTTTTTTTGCCTATTTCAGTGTTTCGCAGAAAAGGAATATCAAAAGGAATCCAAACGGAATGAGACCTTCGCGAGGATCATTTTTGGAACAAATGCAATCCAGGAGACTTGGAGTGGACGTCAAGGAAGCAACAAGGCGGCCACGAGGTAGGAGGGCGCACCCAGGGGGTAGGCGCGCACCCCTCCCTCATGGGCCCCTCGTGGCTCCACTGACCTACTTCTTTCGCCTATATATATACTCATATACCCCGAAAACATCTAGGAGCACCACCAAACCCTATTTCCACCGCCGCAACCTTCTGTACCCGTGAGATCCCATCTTGGGGCCTTTTCCGGCGCTCTGTCGGAGGGGGAATCGATCACGGAGGGCTTCTACATCAACACGATGGCCTCTCCGATGATGCGTGAGTAGTTTACCACAGACCTTCGGGGCCATAGTTATTAGCTAGATGGCTTCTTCTCTCTCTTTGGATCTCAATACAAAGTTCTCCTCGATTCTCTTGGAGATCTATTCGACGTAACTCTTTTGTGGTGTGTTTGCCGAGATCCGATCAATTGTGGGTCTATGAACTTGATTATCTATGAATATTATTTGATTCTTCTCTGAATTCTTATATGCATGATTTGATATCTTTGCAAGTCTGTTCGAATTATCGGTTTAGTTTGGCCTACTAGATTGATCTTTCTTGCAATGGGAGAAGTGCTTAGCTTTGGGTTCAATCTTGCGGTGTCCTTTCCCAGTGACAGCAGGGGCAGCAAGGCACGTATTGAATTGTTGCCATTGAGGATAAAAAGATGGGGTTTATATCAAATTGTTTGAGTTTATCCCTCTACATCATGTCATCTTGCCTAATGCGTTACTCCGTTCTTATGAACTTAATACTCTAGATGCATGCTGGATAGCGGTCGATGTGTGGAGTAATAGTAGTAGATGCAGAATCATTTCGGTCTACTTGACACGGACGTGATGCCTATATTCATGATCATTGCCTTAGATATCATCATAACTTTGCACTATTCTATCAATTGCTTGGCAGTAATTTGTTCACCCACCATAATTCATGCTATCTTGAGAGAAGCCACTAGTGAAACCTATGGCCCCCGGGACTACTTTACATCATATTATTTTCCCGTCAATTAGCTATTTATGTCCCCGGGATATGTTTCTCGATTATGGAAGTGACAAAAGGCTCGTCGTAAAAGGTTACGTCGATGCAAGTTTTGACACTAATCTAGATGACTCTAAGTCTCGGTCTAGATACATATTGAAAGTGGGAGCAATTAGCTAGAGTAGCTCCATGCAGAGCATTGTAGACATAGAAATTTGCAAAATACTTACGGATCTGAATGTGACAGACCCGTTGACTAAAATTATCTCACAAGCAAAACATGATCACACCTTAGTACTCTTTGGGTGTTAAGCACATAGCGATGTGAACTAGATTACTGACTCTAGTAAACCCTTTGGGTGATGGTCACATGACGATGTGAACTGTGGGTGTTAATCACATGGTGATGTGAACTATTCATGTTAAATCACATGGCGATGTGAACTAGATTATTGACTCTAGTGCAAGTGGGAGACTGAAGGAAATATGCCCTAGAGGCAATAATAAAGTTATTATTTATTTCCTTATATCATGATAAATGTTTATTATTCATGCTAGAATTGTATTAACCGGAAACATAATACATGTGTGAATACATAGACAAACAGAGTGTCACTAGTATGCCTCTACTTGACTAGCTCGTTAATCAAAGATGGTTATGTTTCCTAGCCATAGACATAAGTTGTCATTTGATTAACGAGATCACCTCATTAGGAGAATGACGTGATTGACTTGACCCATTCCGTTAGCTTAGCACCCGATCGTTTAGTATGTTGCTAGTGCTTTCTTCATGACTTATACATGTTCCTCTGACTATGAGATTACGCAACTCCCGTTTACCGGAGGAACACTTTGTGTGCTACCAAACGTCACAACGTAAATGGGTGATTATAAAGGTGCTCTACAGGTGTCTCCAAAGGTACTTGTTGGGTTGGCGTATTTCGAGATTAGGATTTGTCACTCCGATTGTCGGAGAGGTATCTCTGGGCCCACTCGGTAATGCACATCACTATAAGCCTTGCAAGCATTGTGACTAATGAGTTAGTTGCGGGATGATCTGTTACGGAACGAGTAAAGAGACTTGCCGGTAACGAGATTGAACTAGGTATCGAGATACCGACGATCAAATCTCGGGCAAGTAACATACCGATGACAAAGGGAACAACGTATGATGTTATGCGGTCTGACCGATAAAGATCTTCGTAGAATATGTGGGAGCCAATATGGGCATCCAGGTCCCGCTATTGGTTATTGACCGGAGACGTGTCTCGGTCATGTCTACATAGTTCTCGAACCCGTAGGGTCCGCACGCTTAAAGTTACGATGACAGTTTTATTATGAGTTTATGTTGTTGATGTACCGAAGGAGTTCGGAGTCCCGGATGAGATCGGGGACATGACGAGGAGTCTCGAAATGGTCGAGGCGTAAAGATCGATATATTGGACGACTATATTCGGACTTCGGAAAGGTTCCGAGTGATTCGGATATTTTTCGGAGTACCGGAGAGTTACGGGAATACGTATTGGGCCTTATTGGGCCATACGGGAAAGAAGGAAAAGGGCCTCAAGGGTGGCCGCACCCCTTCCCTTGGTCTGGTCCGAATTGGACTAGGGAAGGGGGGCGCCCCCTTCCTTCCTTCTCTTTTTCCCTTCCTCTTTTCCTATTCCATATGGTAGGTGGAATCCTACTAGGACTAGGGAGTCCTAGTAGGACTCCACACTTGGTGCGCCCCCTCCTAGGGCCGGCCTCCTCCTCCCTTGCTCCTTTATATACGGGGGCAGGGGGGCACCCCAGAGACACAACAATTGATCCTTGAGATCTCTTAGCCGTGTGCGGTGCCCCCCTCCACCATATTACACCTCGATAATACCGTTGCGGAGCTTAGGCGAAGCCCTGCGTCGGTGGAACATCATCATCATCACCACGCCGTCGTGCTGACGAAACTCTCCCTCAACACTCGGCTGGATCGGAGTTCGAGGGACGTCATCGAGCTGAACGTGTGTAGAACTCAGAGGTGCCGTACGTTCGGTACTTTATCGGTCGGATCGTGAAGACGTACGACTACATCAACCGCGTTGTGATAACGCTTCCGCTGTCAGTCTACGAGGGTACGTAGACAACACTCTCCCCTCTCGTTGCTATGCATCACCATGATCTTGCGTGTGCGTAGGA
This sequence comes from Aegilops tauschii subsp. strangulata, assembly GCF_002575655.3. Classification (NCBI taxonomy): domain Eukaryota; kingdom Viridiplantae; phylum Streptophyta; class Magnoliopsida; order Poales; family Poaceae; genus Aegilops; species Aegilops tauschii. Next base: position 161,946,490 of record NC_053038.3, read on the forward strand.
ATTTTTTTTGAAATTACTACATTCCCCAACAGTGGCATCCGAGCCTGGTTTTATGCGTTGATGCTATGCACAAGTAGAACACAAGTGAGTTGTGGGCGATATAAGTCATACTGCTTACCAGCATATCATACTTTGGTTCAGCGGTATTGTGAGATGAAGCGGCCCGGACCGACATTACGCGTACGCTTACGCGAGACTGGTTTCACCGTTCGGAGCACTCGTTGCTTAAAGGTGACTGGCGGGTGTCTGTCTCTCTCACTTTAGTTGAACCGAGTGTGGCTACGCCCGGTCCTTGCGAAGGTTAAAACAGCACCAACTTGACAAACTATCGTTGTGGTTTTGATGCGTAGGTAAGAACGGTTCTTGCTAAGCCCGTAGCAGCCACGTAAAATATGCAACAACAAAGTAGAGGACGTCTAACTTGTTTTTGCAGGGCATGTTGTGATGTGATATGGTCAAGACATGATGTGATATAATGTGTTGTATGAGATGATCATGTTTTGTAACCGAGTTATCGGCAACTGGCAGGAGCCATATGGTTGTCGCTTTATTGTATGAGATGCAATCGCCATGTAATAGTTTTACTTTATCACTAAGCGGTAGCGATAGTCGTAAAAGCAATAAGTTGGCGAGACGACAACGATGCTACGATGGAGATCAAGGTGTCGCGCCGGTGACGATGGTGATCATGACGGTGCTTCGGAGATGGAGATCACAAGCACAAGATGATGATGGCCATATCATATCACTTATATTGATTGCATGTGATGTTAATCCTTTATGCATCTTATCTTGCTTTGTTTGACGGTAGCATTATAAGCTGATCCTTCACTAAATTATCAAAGTATAAGTGTTCTCCCTGAGTATGCACCGTTGCAAAAGTTCTTCGTGCTGAGACACCACGTGATGATCGGGTGTGATAAGCTCTACGTTCAAATACAACGGGTGCAAAACAGTTGCACACGCGGAATACTCAGGTTAAACTTGACGAGCCTAGCATATAACAGATATGGCCTCGGAACACTGAGACCAAAAGGTCGAGCGTGAATCATATAGTAGATATGATCAACATAGTGATGTTCACCATTGAAACTACTCCATCTCACGTGATGATCGGACATGGTTTAGTTGATATGGATCACGTGATCACTTAGAGGATTAGAGGGATGTCTATCTAAGTGGGAGTTCTTAAGTAATATGATTAATTGAACTTGAATTTATCATGAACTTAGTCCTGATAGTATTTTGCAAATTATGTTGTAGATCAATAGCTCGCGTTGTTGCTTCCCTATGATTATTTTGATATGTTCCTAGAGAAAATTATGTTGAAAGATGTTAGTACCAAAGATGCGGATTGGATCCGTGATCCGAGGATTATCCTCATTGCTGCACAGAAAAATTATGTCCTTGATGCACCGCTAGGTGACAGACCTATTGCAGGAGCAGATGCAGACGTTATGAACGTTTGGCTAGCTCAATATGATGACTACTTGATAGTTTAGTGCACCATGCTTAACGGCTTAGAATCGGGACTTCAAAGACGTTTTGAACGTCATGGACCATATAAGATGTTCCAGGAGTTGAAGTTAATATTTCAAGCAAATACCCGAGTTGAGAGATATGAAGTCTCCAACAAGTTCTATAGCTAAAAGATGGAGGAGAATCGCTCAACTAGTGAGCATGTGCTCAGATTGTCTGGATACTACAATTGCTTGAATCAAGTGGGAGTTAATCTTCCAGATAAAATAGTGATTGACAGAATTCTCTAGTCACCATCACCAAGTTAGTCGAACTCCGTGATGAACTATAGTATGCAAGGGATGACGAAAGTAATTCCCGAGCTCTTCGTGATGCTAAAATCGACGAAGGTAGAAATCAAGAAAAACATCAAGTGTTGATGGTTGACGAGACGACTTCAAGTGTTGATGGTTGACAAGACCACTAGTTTCAAGAAAAGGGCAAAGGGAAGAAGGGGAACTTCAAAATAACGGCAAGCAAGTTGCTACTCAAGTGAAGAAGCCCAAGTCTGTACCTAAGCCTGAGACTAAGTGCTTCTACTGCAAAGGGACTGGTCACTGGAAGCGGAACTACCCCAAGTATTTGGTGGATAAGAAAGATGGCAAAGTGAACAAAGGTATATTGGATATACATGTTATTGATGTGTACTTACTAGTGTTTATAGCAACCCCTCAGTATTTGATACTGGTTCAGTTGCTAAAGAGTAGTAACTCGAAAACGGGAGTAGCAGAATAAACAGAGACTAGTAAAAGGCGAGGTGACGATGTGTGTTGGAAGTAGTTCCAAGATTGATATGATCATCATCGCACACTCCCTATTCTTTCGGGATTAGTGTTGAAACTAAATAAGTGTTATTTGGTGTTTGCGTTGAGCATGAATATGATTTGATCATGTTTATTGCAATACGGTTATTCATTTAAGTTAGAGAACAATTGTTGTTCTGTTTACATGAATAAAAACCTTCTATGGTCATACACACCAACGAAAATGGTTTGTTGGATCTCGATCGTAGTGATACACATATTCATAATATTGAAGCTAAAAGATGCAAAGTTAATAATGATAGTGCAACTTATTTGTGGCACTGCCGTTTAGGTCATATTGGTGTAAAGCGCATGAAGAAACTCCATACTGATGGGATTTTGGAATCACTTGATTATGAATCACTTGATGCTTGCGAACCGTGCCTCATGGGCAAGATGACTAAAACGCCGTTCTCCGGAACTATGGGGAGAGCAACAGATTTGTTGGAAATCATACATACAGATGTATGTGGCCCGATGAATATTGAGGCTCGTAACAGGTATCATTATTTTCTGACCTTCACAGATGATTTGAGCAGATATAGGTATATCTACTTGATGAAACACAAGTTTGAAACATTTGAAAAGTTCAAAGAATTTCAGAGTGAAGTGGAGAATCATCGTAACAAGAAAATAAAAGTTTCTACGATATGATCGCAGAGGTAAAATATTTGAGTTACGAGTTTGGCCTTCAGTTAAAACAAAGTGAAATAGTTTCACTACTCACGCCACCTGGAACACCACAGCATAATGGTGTGTCCGAACGTCATAACCGTACTTTATTGGATATAGTGCAATCTATGATGTCTCTTACCAATTTACCACTATCGTTTTGGGGTTATGCATTAGAGACAGCTACATTCACGTTAAATAGGACACCATCAAAATCCGTTGAGACGACGCCTTATGAACTGTGGTTTGGCAAGAAACCAAAGTTGTCGTTTTTAAAAGTTTGGGGTTGCGATGCTTATGTGAAAAAGTTTCATCCTGATAAGCTCAAACCCAAATCGGAGAAATGTGTCTTCATAGGATACCCAAAGGAGATATTTGGGTACACCTTCTATCACAGATCCGAAGGCAAGACATTCGTTGCTTAGTATGGATCCTTTCTAGAGAAGGAGTTTCTCTCGAAAGAAGTGAGTGGGAGGAAAGTAGAACTTGATGAGGTAACTGTACCTGCTCCCTTATTGGAAAGTAGTTCATCACAGAAATCTGTTCCTGTGACTCCTACACCAATTAGTGAGGAAGTTAATGATGATGATCATGTAACTTCAGATCAAGTTACTACCAAACCTCGTAGGTAAACCAGAGTAAGATCCGCACCAGAGTGGTACGGTAATCCTGTTCTGGAGGTTATGTTACTAGACCATGACGAACCTACGAACTATGAAGAAGCGATGGTGAGCCCAAATTCCGCAAAATGGCTTGAGGCCATGAAATCTGAGATGGGATCCATGTATGAGAACAAAGTGTGGACTTTGGTTGACTTGCCCGATGATCGGCAAGCCATAGAAAATAAATGGATCTTCAAGAGGAAGACGGACGCTGATAGTAGTGTTACTATCTACAAAGCTAGACTTGTCGGAAAAAGGTTTTTGACAAAGTTCAAGGTGTCGACTACGATGAGATTTTCTCACTCGCAGCGATGCTTAAGTCTGTCCGAACCATGTTAGCAATTGTCGCATTTTATGAAATCTGGCAAATGGATAAACAAAACTGCATTCCTTAATGGATTTATTAAAGAAGAGTTGTATATGATGCAACCAGAAGGTTTTGTCAATCCTAAAGGTGCTAACAAAATATGCAAGCTCCAGCGATCCATCTATGGACTGGTGCAAGCATCTCGGAGTAGGAATATACGCTTTGATAAGTTGATCAAAGGATATAGTTTTATACAGACTTGCGGTGAAGCCTGTATTTACAAGAAAGTGAGTGGGAGCACTACAACATTTCTGATAAGTATATGTAAGTGACATATTGTTGATCGGAAATAATGTAGAATTATTCTGCAAAGCATAAAGGAGTTTTTCAAAGAAAGACCTGGGTGAAGCTGCTTACATATTGAGCATCAAGATCTATAGAGATAGATCAAGACGCTTGATAAGTTTTTTCAATGAGTACATACCTTAACAAGATTTTGAAGTGGTTCAAAATGGAACAGTCAAAGAAAGAGTTTCTTGCCTGTATTACAAGGTGTGAAATTGAGTAAGACTCAAAACCCGACCACGGCAGAAGATAGAAAAAGAATGAAAGTCATTCCCTATGCCTCGGCCATAGGTTCTATAAAGTATGCCATGCTGTGTACCAGATCTATTGTATACCCTACACTGATTTTGGCAAGGGAGTACAATAGTGATCTAGGAGTAGATCACTGGACAGCGGTCAAAATTATCCTTACTGGAATAAGGATATGTTTCTCGATTATGGAAGTGACAAAAGGCTCGTCGTAAAAGGTTACGTCGATGCAAGTTTTGACACTAATCTAGATGACTCTAAGTCTCGGTCTAGATACATATTGAAAGTGGGAGCAATTAGCTAGAGTAGCTCCATGCAGAGCATTGTAGACATAGAAATTTGCAAAATACTTACGGATCTGAATGTGACAGACCCGTTGACTAAAATTATCTCACGAGCAAAACATGATCACACCTTAGTACTCTTTGGGTGTTAAGCACATAGCGATGTGAACTAGATTACTGACTCTAGTAAACCCTTTGGGTGATGGTCACATGACGATGTGAACTGTGTGTGTTAATCACATGGTGATGTGAACTATTCATGTTAAATCACATGGCGATGTGAACTAGATTATTGACTCTAGTCTAAGTGGGAGACTGAAGGAAATATGCCCTACAGGCAATAATAAAGTTATTATTTATTTCCTTATATCATGATAAATGTTTATTATTCATGCTAGAATTGTATTAACCGGAAACATTATACATGTGTGAATACATAGACAAACAGAGTGTCACTAGTATGCCTCTACTTGACTAGCTCGTTAATCAAAGATGGTTATGTTTCCTAGCCATAGACATAAGTTGTCATTTGATTAACGAGATCACCTCATTAGGAGAATGACGTGATTGACTTGACCCATTCCGTTAGCTTAGCACCCGATCGTTTAGTATGTTGATATTGCTTTCTTCATGACTTATACATGTTCCTCTGACTATGAGATTACGCAACTCCCGTTTACCGGAGGAACACTTTGTGTGCTACCAAACGTCACAACGTAAATGGGTGATTATAAAGGTGCTCTACAGGTGTCTCCAAAGGTACTTGTTGGGTTGGCGTATTTCGAGATTAGGATTTGTCACTCCGATTGTCGGAGAGGTATCTCTGGGCCCACTCGGTAATGCACATCACTATAAGCCTTGCAAGCATTGTGACTAATGAGTTAGTTGCGGGATGATCTGTTACGGAACGAGTAAAGAGACTTGCCGGTAACGAGATTGAACTAGGTATCGAGATACCGACGATCAAATCTCGGGCAAGTAACATACCGATGACAAAGGGAACAACGTATGATGTTATGCGGTCTGACCGATAAAGATCTTCGTAGAATATGTGGGAGCCAATATGGGCATCCAGGTCCCGCTATTGGTTATTGACCGGAGACGTGTCTCGGTCATGTCTACATAGTTCTCGAACCCGTAGGGTCCGCACGCTTAAAGTTACGATGACAGTTTTATTATGAGTTTATGTTGTTGATGTACCGAAGGAGTTCGGAGTCCCGGATGAGATCGGGGACATGACGAGGAGTCTCGAAATGGTCGAGACGTAAAGATCGATATATTGGACGACTATATTCGGACTTCGGAAAGGTTCCGAGTGATTCGGGTATTTTTCGGAGTACCGGAGAGTTACGGGAATACGTATTGGGCCTTATTGGGCCATACGGGAAAGAAGGAAACGGGCCTCAAGGGTGGCCGCACCCCTTCCCTTGGTCTGGTCCGAATTGGACTAGGGAAGGGGGGCGCCCCCTTCCTTCCTTCTCTTTTTCCCTTCCTCTTTTCCTATTCCATATGGTAGGTGGAATCCTACTAGGACTAGGGAGTCCTAGTAGGACTCCACACTTGGTGCGCCCCCTCCTAGGGCCGGCCTCCTCCTCCCTTGCTCCTTTATATACGGGGGCAGGGGGGCACCCCAGAGACACAACAATTGATCCTTGAGATCTCTTAGCCGTGTGCGGTGCCCCCCTCCACCATATTACACCTCGATAATACCGTTGCGGAGCTTAGGCGAAGCCCTGCGTCGGTGGAACATCATCATCATCACCACGCCATCGTGCTGACGAAACTCTCCCTCAACACTCGGCTGGATCGGAGTTCGAGGGACGTCATCGAGCTGAACGTGTGTAGAACTCGGAGGTGCCGTACGTTCGGTACTTGATCGGTCGGATCGTGAAGACGTACGACTACATCAACTGCGTTGTGATAACGCTTCCGCTGTCGGTCTACGAGGGTACGTAGACAACACTCTCCCCTCTCGTTGCTATGCATCACCATGATCTTGCGTGTGCGTAGGAATTTTTTTTGAAATTACTACGTTCCCCAACAGCAGTAGCATCAATATCCTTTACTATGATACTTTCCGTCGTATGAATTTGACTGATAACGATCTTAAGCCATCTAATACTGTCTTTCATGGCGTGGTGCCTGGTAAGTCGGCGTATCCGGTGGGCAAGATAGCTTTGGAAGTGGCTTCCGGTGATGATCAAGATTTCAGAGCTGAGACTTTGACTATTGAAGTTTATGGCAAGGCCTTGTTATGTTTATCTGCAGCTTAAGATGCCTTGGAGTGTGAAGAGGGTGATGCTGATTATGCTGAGTTTGTTTGTGCAACAGAGGAGTTGATGTTTTACAAAGATAATGTTGACCCGGCAGATATGACACCTTTGAAGAAGCCAACCACAGAGCATGACCCTTTGTTGAAATTTAAGTCGGCAGATGACAGTAAGATGGTTGATTTTGTTCCTGGCGACTCATCCAAGCAATCCAGTATCAGTGCGAATATGGATCCAAAATAGGAAAGCGCGCTCGTCGAGTTCATCCATGAGAACCGGAACATCTTTGCATGGAAACCTTCTAACATGCCAGGTGTACCGAGGGAACTCGCTGAGCACACTCTTAATGTTGATCCAAAGTTTAAGCCGGTTAAGCAATTCCTTTGTTGTTTTAATGAAGAGAGGTGCAAGGCCATTGGGGAAGAAGTGGCCCGGCTCTTGGCGGCTGGGTTTATCATTGAAGTTTTTCATCCTAAGTGGTTGGCTAACCCGGTGCTGATGCTTAAGAAGAATGGCACTTGCCGGATGTGTGTGGATTACACAGACCTTAACAAAGCCGGTTCGGCTAATCCTTTTGCTCTCCCTCGTATTGATCAGATCATTGATGCTACGGCGGGTTGTGAGCGTTTGTTTTTTGGATGCTTACTCTGGATATCATCAGATCAAGATGGCACTTGAGGACTAGGAGAAGACAGCTTTCATCACTCCCTTTGGATCCTTTTGCTATGTGTCTATGCCTTTTGGGCACAAGAGTGCCCAGGCGACTTATCAGCGGTGTGTTTAGAATTGAATCCATGACCAGATTGGACGTAATGTTCATGCTTATGTGGATGATATTGTTGTGAAATCCAGGAAGAAGGAAACCTTGATAGAGGATTTGAAAGAGACCTTTGACAATCTCTGAGTCTACAAGATGATGCTTAAACCGGGCAAATGTGTCTTTGGTGTGCTAGCAGGCAAGCTCTTGGGCTTTTTGGTTTCTGAAAGGGGCATTGAAGCTAACCCGGAGAAAATCAAGGCTATCACTTACTTGGCTAAGCCGACGTGTATTAATGATGTCCAGCGTCTGGCGGGTCGTATTGTGGCCTTAAGCTAGTTCGTAAGCCGGTTGGGTGAAAAAGTTATCCCTCTGTACCAGATAATGAAGAAAATAGATCACTTTGTCTGGAGTGATGCTGCGGATCAGGCGTTTGAGGCCTTGGAAAAACAGTTAACTGAGCCGCCAATCCTTGCTGCTCCTATTGATAAGGAGCCCTTGAAAAAACTGTTAACCGAGCCGTCAATGTGGCAATTGTTGTCGAAAGAAAGGAATCAGGCAAGGATTATCCGGTTCAGCGGCCGGTTTATTATGTCAGTGAGGTACTCGTTGAATCCAAGCAGAGATACCCACATTGGCAAAAGATGGTTTATGTGGTGTTCATGGCTAGTCGTAAATTGAAGGAGTATTTCTTTGGTCATCCCATCATTGTGGTCAGTTCTGCTCCATTGGGGGATATTATTCAAAACAGAGAAGCCACAGGTCGGGTAGCCAAGTGGGCCATTAAGCTTGGACCCCATGGTTTGAGGTATATGCCTCAGACAGCTATCAAGACTCAAGCACTTGTGGATTTTATAAATGACTGGAGCGAGTTGCAGATGCCTGAGGAGAAGTCGGATAGCACATATTGGACTATTCACTTTGATGGATCTAGGTAGTTGGAAGCCTCGGGGGCTGGAGTTATTTTGACTTCCCCACGAGGTGATAAATTTTGTTATGTTTTAAGGTTGATGTTCCCTTGTACTAATAATGCAGCTGAGTATGAGGCCTTGCTACATGGTCTTTGGATGGCTAAAGAGATGAATCTAAGCTGGGTGAGGTGTTTCGGCGACTCAGATTTGGTGGCTCGGCAAGTTTCAGGCACTTGGGATTCTAAAGATCCACTCATGGAGGCTTACCGCGGAGAGGTTGATGCTATTGCTGGTCATTTCAAAGGTTATCAAGTGGAACATGTTGATCACAGGAAAAAATGAGTCGGCTGATGCTTTAAGCCGGCTAGGGTCCCAGCGTAAGCAGGTACCACCTAATGTTTTCCTTGATATTCTGCATAACCCTTCAGTCAATTTTCCTACGGAGGAAGATCTTACTGTTCCTGACCTGGAGGTGCAGTTGGTGGTGGCTCTTCATGCTATTCCTGATTGGACAGTTCCATATTTGGCTTATATGACCTGAGGCGAGTTACCTGAAGATGAAACATTGGCCAGGCAGATAACCCGGAGGTCTAAGTCGACGACAATTGTCAATGGAGAGTTGCACCCTGTAGTGTCTCAGGGGTGTTTCAACGTTGTCCTTCTCTTGAGGAAGGCCGTGAGATTCTGTTAGAGATTCATGAAGGAGACTGTGGTCATCATGCCGGCTCTAAGTCTCTCATAGCCAAGGCTTTTCGGCATGGGCTTGATTGGCTGACGACTCATGCTGATGTAGAGGATTTGGTCAGTAAATGTGATGGTTGTTAGAAATTTTCAAGACGAGCTCATGTGCCGGCTCAAGATTTGAGGATGATTCCAATTACTTGGTCGTTTGCAATCTGGGGGTTGGATATGGTTGGACCTTTTAAAAGATCCAAGGATAAAAAGACCCACCTTTTGATGGCGGTTGACAAATTTACAAAGTGGGTTGAGGCAAAGCCGGTCAGTAAGTGTGAAGCGGCAACGGCGGTTCAATTCATCAAAAAGGTGATTTTCCGTTTTGGCTACCCTCACAGCGTTATAACTGATAATGGCACTAATCTGTCGAAAGGTGCTATGAAAGAATTCTGTCAACGAGAGCATATTCGTCTTGATGTGTCATCAGTGTCTCACCCCCAGTCCAATGGCCAAGCTGAGAGAGCCAATCAAGAAATCTTGAGAGGCATAAAACCCCGGCTTATGGTCCCTTTGCAGAGGACGCCGAGTTGTTGGGTTGAGGAGTTACCTTCAGTTCTTTGGAGTATCAATACCACCCCCAACAGATCTACGGGTTACACGCCATTCTTCATGGTTTACGGAACCACAAGTGACATCCGTCACTACTCGCCCCATGTGGCGGCTTATGTTGAAGCTGATAGTGAAAAATCACGTCAGGATGCTCTTGACCTTCTGGATGAGGAGTGTGACCTTGCGACGGCTCGTTCAGCGATTTACCAGCGAGACATAGCCGCTGGGTTAAAACTCGAACCTTTCAAGAAGGTGACTTGGTGCTCCGGCTCATCCAGGATCAAACTGACATGCGTAAGTTATCCCCACCATGGGAAGGGCCTTTTGTGGTCAGCAAAAATCTGAACAACGGGTCATACTACCTCATTGATGTTCGAGAGCACAAGGACTCACGCAAATCTGAGGAGGAGACCCGCCGGCCGTGGAACATTGCTCATCTTCGGCCTTATTACACCTAAGCCACCAGCTCTTGTGTTGTACATATTTTTATCCCTATATATATTATGATCAAGTATAATAAAACTGGCATCCCTGATAATTCAGGGCCTCTGTCATTTCATTTCTGAGTATCTGAGTCTTTATTGCCAGTTCATAAGATCACTTGGGGGCTTCCTACTTATTGAGCATAGCTATGACTACCCTCTTGATCCGGCTTGGACGCCTTGTTACAAAACATGACTTGGGGGCTTCCTGCTCATTGAGAATAGCTATGACTACCCTTTGATCTGGCTCGTACGCCTGGTTGTGAATAACTTGGGATTTTTTCCTATAGTTAAAAAGGTTACCAAAGATAATTTGTTATAATGAACAGTTCAAACATATGTAACCTGCCTTGATGGCTTGTTTAAATAATCACTTGGGGGCTTCCTGTTTCATCAACATAGCTTTATTTACCCTTTTGATTGGCTTGGACGCCGAGTGTATTCACCAAAAATCCGGGTTATCCTGCCTTTGTATGCCTGCCACTCCAACCAGGTAATCCTAGAATGACTCACCGAACTCTTGACAGTCACTCTTATTGTCGGTGGAAACGAAACCTATGGGATCATGGGGAATCCCTTCTACGTTCGGCGGGCGCGGGGCTGTGCAAAGAGCGGGTTTGAGGGATCAACACAGGAGATTTATCCAGGTTCGGGCCGCAAGCGATGCGTAATACCCTACTCCTGCTAGCTTGTGTTTATCTGGTGTTCTTGGACTAGCTACAAAGCATGCAGGGTCCAAAAAGTCTGAATCCTCTCTCAGTATGCTGCGGGCCTCCTTTTATAGTCAAAAGGGGCTGCCACAGTGGCACACAGGAGGTGGAAAGTTGTACAGTGGTCGAGTCTATCTCCTGGCACCGTAGGACAAACGCATTTAATGCGCTGCCGACGTGCCCTTCTTGCTTTATTGGGGACCGCAAGTAAGCTCGTCCCACCTATCGCCGCCTCGCCTCGCTCCGACACGCGTCCGAGCTGACGAGGCGTGTGTCACCACGCTTGCTGGCTGGCTGCTGAGTTGGTGCGATCGCAGAGTCTTCACGAAGATCTTCATGCCACCACGCAGGTGCTTGCTGAGTTGGCCTGGAAGCCACACGTCACCACACAGGTGCCTGCCTAGTTGGTGGGCTGGCAGCTGTGTGGGAATGGTGGTGGAGCCTTGGCAAGTGTGGGCCTGGCTGCGGCCCCGCGGATGTCTTCGACAACAGTCTTGCTGAGGCCCCGGCAAGGGTCTTGCCGCGGTGTCGTGGGCGTCCCCGGCAAGGGTCTTGCCGGGGGGTCTCGTGGGTATCCTCGGCAAGGATCTTGCCGAGGATCTTCGTCTCTTGATTCCCATCTACTCTTGTATGTTCTTGGTCTTCACAAAGATCTGCATGCCACCATGGAGGCGCCTCCCGAGCCTTGGTTCCAATGTGGTTGAGGATGTCAGAACTCTCAGGCTCAAGGTTGGTGGCTCAAGGGTGTTGGGCAAGTTGCCCCGGCAAGGCTCTTGCCGGGGCCGTGAAGGCCGCCCCGGCAAAGACCTTGCCGGTGGAGTTTCACCTCGCCCCTCAGCTCTTCATGCTTCTTGTCTTGAGCACGGCTCTGGTAATCTTTGCTTCTTCTCCCCCGCCAAGCGTGGCCACGGGCGTGGGGCTACGACTGCCCGCGCACGAGTAAAGGGGTACAAAAAGGGGCCCCTACTTTTGTGCACCGACAGGAACCCCCAGGCCTAGGCCAAATATAAGTGCGGGGCGTTATTGGGCCAGGCCCAGAACAGTGCGCGGGCGCGCGCGGCGGAGTTTTTACTGCAGTAACTCCCTCGCTCATTGCGCTTCCCCGTGACCCGTGTTGAATGCGTGACGTGGGGGTCGTGCGTGGGGCGGTTGCTGCATGCATGTGTCACATCGTGGTAAAGAGGCGGCCAGCGCCTTCCCCATAAAAGGGAAAAACCGCAGGCGCGCTGATCATTTATCATTTGTGCCTTTTCCAATCTCGGAACCGGCGTTCCCCTCTTCTTCCTCGGGCGAAAGATTCGAAGCTCTCGCCTCTGCTCGCCGCCGCCGCGCCCCCATTGCTTCTTGATTCTTCGCCCTCTCCCAGCCGCCATGGCACCCAAAACCAGCAAGGGCAAGGGAGCGGCCAAGGACGCCTGGGAGAAGGAGGCGCCGGAGAGCGAGTTGGTGGTGCGGTGGACGCAGCTCGCCTACTTCCCTTCGACGGTCGATGCGGTCCACCTCAGGAACTACTTCTTGCCCCTGTGGGGGAGGAAGACGACGGGACACCCTGCCACGCGCATCGTCCCCGCCGATTTCGCCAAGGTCGGCCCAAATCGGTACCCCTTGTTCGTCGATTTCTTCTCCTGCGGGCTCCGCCCCCTTTCTCTGACTTCTTCAACGACGTCATGCACACTTACGGCTTCCATCTTCTGGATCTTTCGCCGAATGTCGTGGCATGCATGGATTTCTTTGCCCATCTCTACGAGGGCTTTGCTGGGGTGCTCCCTAGCACGGCGCTCTTCCGCCACTACTTCTCCCCTCATCTCCAGCCAGGGGGCGCCATCTTCGGCTGCATCACCTGGATCCCGAGGACCCAGGAGAAGGGCACGTATCTCGAGGGTGCCCAGAAGGAGGGGTGGGAGGAGTGACGGAGCCGGTGGTGCTGGATCGAGGAGAAGGATCCACAGGAGTTCTGCCGAGTTCGTCAGAGCCCGCCGACCCACCGCAGGGACTGGAGCGACCTCAACGCCAACGACGAGAAACTCACAGTCGCCACCACCAGGATCCATCGCCTCACCATGGCCGGGCTCACCCTCGAGATGATCAGGGCTGACTTCATCCATCGCCCAATCGCCCCGCTGCACAACAAGGGGAGGCTGGCCTGGGATTTCAGGAACGCAGCCGACATCATGAGGCTCCGCCCTGGCCGGAAGCAGAACTTCACGGTGATGGGGCACGCCTATTTCTGTCAAAGGCTCTTTTAGCTCGACGTGGACGGCGACGGCATGGCTGAGAGGACCGGGAGGGCCGCGAAGGCCGGCAAGGCCGTCAAGGGGCCCCTATTTGGGTTGCCGGCGGGAGTGGTCCTGCTAAGCAACAACTCTCGCCAGTCTGCCATCATCGCCATGATGCCGGACTTTAGTGCGCATGGCCTTGACCCGGCCTGGGCCGAGCCGTCAGCGGAGAAGGTGCGGGAGTTTTTCGTCCCTTTGTCGGAGAGCTATGTCCTTGACGAGCCGCTGCTCATCCAGGACACCACCAAGGAGGAGCTGGACTACATCGCCGCCAGGGCGGTGGAGGCGGCGCTCGCCAGGGAGGTCGGCAGCGTTGGCGCCGTGGAGGACGAGGCCAATGCGGCCGCGTAGGAGAAGGAGCTCGCCCAGTGGGCGGAGTCTGCTGGGGAGGCCAGCAGCGCCGGTGCCGAGGCCCCCCTTGTTGAAGACGCTTGCGACGAGTTGTCCGAAGAGGAGGTCGAGGCGAACGACACCCCCCCCCCGGCCGCGGGGAGGCAGCGTGTCCTACGGCGGGCCCGCTCTGGTGAGCCGGTTTGGCCCGGCAGGACCACGCTGCGGCAGTCGGCGCAGGAGCAGCTCGTGCACCAGACGAGGGCGATGAAGACCGCGGCAATGAAGAAGGCGGTGAAGGGCGCGGTGGTGAAGAGGAGAGCGACTGCTTCCTCCTCGTCCAAGCGGCACCGGACCCCATCCCCTTCTCCTTCTCCTTCGGACAGCACCTTGGAGGTCGAGTTCGACCTCGGATCTTTTAGACCGGCGAGGAAGAGGAAGCTAGTGGAGGACGAGTAAGTATTTCGCCCCCCACATCATCTCCTGACCTTACTCCTGTGTTATCCTCCTTTGATTTGATGTTATCTTCACAGGGACACGGAGACGCTGGCCCAGAGGGTGGTGAAGAGGGCCAAGGCCTCGATGGGCGACAAGCCCCCGGCGGGTACTTCGCGTACGCCGTTGCTGGTGGAGAGCAGCCGGGACAGCAGCCCCCGACGCAGCCCCCGCTTCAGCCCCCAGCGTGAGTCCATCACTCACTGCTTCACTGATGAGCATTGGGGTGTGAATTCTTGATGCTGACCTTGCTCGGTTTGTAGGAGGAGAACGGCGGTAGGAGGAGCCGCTGAGGGCCACTCCCAACACGCCGCCCCCCCTTGACCACGCCGCCCCGAGGGGCGTCCCGGCAAGGGCACCCACCACCGAGCCCACACATATGGAGGAGGAGGAGGCGAGCTTGGTTGCCGGTGGCTCTGCCCCGGCAACGAACGCTGGTGGGGACGGCGCCACTTCTTCCCAGCCTGGTGCGGGTAAGTTATTTGCTTCCCATCCCTGTTGTTTCTCCTTTTTTTTGAACCTTGACCGTGCCCCGGCTCATTCCTCTTCTTGGTATCCAGGCCCTTCCTCGGCGGACCGGGAGGACATTGACACCGTCATCGAGGAGGTCGCCAGGGACGCCGAGGCCGAGGCCGACAAGATCACCGCCGAGGAAGCCGCCAAAGCCACCGCTGAGGATGCCGCCAAGGGGCCTGCTGGGGAGGCCGGCAAGGCCGCTGCCGAGGAGGCCGGCAAGGCCGCTGCCGAGGAGGCCGACAAGAGCGCTGCCGAGGAGGGGGTGGTTGACGACTAGCCTTCCTCCTCTGCTACCTCTGGCTCGGGCTAGTACTTGAAGGTGAGCGACGACCTGTTCGTCCACCTCCCAGGAACAGCGAGCACCATGGCGCCAACCGAGGGGGAGGTGTTTGACGACGAGGCGCTCGCCCCCACCGGGCTTCAGGTTGTTGACGAACCGAGTGCCGGCGGTGGCGGTTCCCAAGAGGAGTAGCTTCTTCGGGCCATGAGCATAACTTCCAGAAGCTCCAGGTTCTCCACCGTGCCCGCCTGGATAAGGCGAAATCCAGGATGGTGGTGGCGGACAAGGCGGAGGCGGATCTTGAAGAGCGCGTCGCCGAGACGCAGGCCTGGTTCCGCAAGGCCCATGAAGAACTGTAGGTTGCCCAGGATTTGCTGGCAGAGCACAAACAGGAGCTCATCCTGAAGCTAGCTAACATCGAGAAGGCCCAGGAGGCGGCGAAGGAACAGGCCGCCAAGGACGAGGCTGATCGGCACCAGCACCAGGCTCAACTGAACTCCCAGGAGGTGGACCTTGCCACCCGTGAGGAGGCGCTCGCCGCCACACTCCGCGGCAAGGATGAGAAGGTCAAGAAGCTCGTCGCACAGCGGACCCAGGAGCTAGAGCAAAGGCACAAGGAGGAACTCAATACTCAAGCCCTGGTTCATGCCGACAAGGTGAAGGAGCTGGAGATGGAGCGGGATGGGCTGAAGAAACAGGTCTTGGAGCTGACGGAGGAGAAGGACACGGCCAACGATGCTTTCGCGGAGGCTCAGGCCACAGTCCTTGGCAAGGACAAGCTACTCTCCAAGGCCAACGACTCCATCAACGACTTGAAGCTGGAGATGGAGGCCTTGGAGGGGAAGCTTTCGGAGGCCGGGGATCGCGAGGAGACCCTGAACAAGGACCTGGAGGAGGAGAAACGGTTGCGGAATGACAGCGCCGCCGAGTATGAGGAGTACGCGAAGGGCGTGAACCTCTGGATCAGCCACCTCATCGACATCGCAGGGAAGCTCACCGCCCAGCTAGCCGTCATGGGCATGCCGGACGTCAGGCTCTCCGAGGGCAGGAACACAAGCCCCAACGTCAGGCTGACCTTGTTCTTCGAGCGCATCCTCAACGCCCTAGAACAGCTCCGCTCCCACCGGGAAGCTTATCTAGCCAACGAGGCCCGGAGGCTCTGCCGAGGTGCCCTGACCAAGGTGCTCACCAAGGTGGCATTTTGGAACCCCACCGTCAACTTCGCCGACGCGCTGGAGAGCTTGCCGGAGGGTACGGACCTCGTGGCGCTCAAGGAGCGTATCAAGCCCATCATTGACTGCGTCGACGGAGTCTAGAGGGTGGAGGTCCAGCGCCGGGACTAGGCACCCCGTTTCTCGTTGCCGCTGCGAGTTCAAGACCAAGACAATTTTATCTTTAGTTACAACCGCAGCAATTATTTGATGTAACATAACTTTGCAGTACTTTAAGATCAAGCATGCTATCTTCATGTTAGATCTTTCTTTCTATGTTCGTACCCTACGCTTGGTTGGATAAAGGCTGCTAGCGCGTAAACCCATGCCGGCGTGCTTTGAGGACGGATCCTAGTAGCCTGCCGGGGGCCGCTTGTTGCCGGGCAAGCCACCTTGCCGCTCCCAGCACGGTCGCTTGAACTGTCGAGCGGACTTGAAACAGGACAAGAGCGCTGCTAGTAGCGGGTAGGCCACCTTGCCGTTCTCAACGCGGCCGCTTGAACTGTTGAGCGGACTCAAAACTAAGGAAGGGTGTTGCCAATAGCGTAAGGGTCCCATTGGGTGCAGGTTTCCCATACAAGGACGAGATCTTTCGAGGAAGACAGACTTATATAAACGAAATTACTCAAAATTTTGCGCGACCTAGCTTTTCGTGGCCACGCAGATAGCTTTTGCGGCTGCGGATGGCACCAGAGGGCGGCTGAGCCATGTCGTCTTCTCCTCTCAAGCCATCCCCATGAAGAATTTGATGCGCTGACCTTCAAACCGGATTTTCACAGCTTGCGTCCCCTACCATGCGTGCAAAAGATGTCGGTGGAAACGACACCTATGGGATCACAGGGAATCCCTTCTATGGTCGGCGGGCACAGGGCTGTGGAAAGAGCGGGTTTGACGGATCAACACAGGAGAGTTATCCAGGTTCGGGCCGCAAGCGATGCGTAATACCCTACTCCTGCTAGCTTGTGTTTATCTGGTGTTCTTGGACTAGCTACAAAGTATGCAGGGTCCAAAAAGTCCGAATCCTCTCTCAGTACACTGCGGGTCTCCTTTTATAGTCAAAAGGGGCTGCCATAGTGGCACATAGGAGGTGGAAAGATGTACAGTGGTCGAGTCTATCTCCTGGCACTGTAGGACAAATGCATTTAATGGGCTATCGACGTGCCCTTCTTGCTTTATTGGGGATGGCAAGGAAGCTTGTCCCGCCTGTTGCCGCCTCCCCTCGCTCCGACACGCGTCCGAGCTGACGAGGCGTGTAGCGCCATGCTGGCTGGCTGGCCGCTGAGTTGGTGCGGTGGCAGAGTCTTCACGAAGATATGCATGCCACCACGCAGGTGCTTGCTGAGTTGGCCTGGAAGCCGCACGTCGCCACACAGGTGCCTACCTAGTTGGTGGGGTGGCAGCTGTGTGGGAACGGCGGTGGAGCCTTGGCAGGTGCGGGCCTGGCTGCGGCCCCGTGGATGTCTTCAGCAAGAGTCTTGTCGGGGGCCCGGCAAGGGTCTTGCCGCGGCGGCGTGGGCGTCCCCGGCAAGGGTCTTGCCGGGGGGTCTCGTGGGTATCCTCGGCAAGGATCTTGCCGAGGATCTTTGTCTTCTGATTCCCATCTAGTCTTGTATGTTCTTGGTCTTCACAAAGATCTACATGCCACCATGGAGGCGCCTCCCAAGCCTTGGTTCCAATGTGGTTGAGGACGTCGGAACTCTCAGGCTCAAGGGTGGCGGCTTCGCTGGTGTTGGGCAAGTTGCCCCGGCAAGGCTCTTGCCGGGGCCGTGAAGGCCGCCCCAGCAAGGACCTTGCCGGGGGAGTTTGACCTCGCCCCTCAGCTCTTCATGCTTCTGGTCTTGAGCACGGCTCTGGTAATCTTTGCTTCT
Organism: Aegilops tauschii subsp. strangulata; assembly: GCF_002575655.3. Taxonomy (NCBI): domain Eukaryota; kingdom Viridiplantae; phylum Streptophyta; class Magnoliopsida; order Poales; family Poaceae; genus Aegilops; species Aegilops tauschii. Next base: position 161,964,720 of record NC_053038.3, read on the forward strand.
TCTGCCCCGCCAAGCGTGGCCACGGGCGTGGGGCTGTGACTGCCCGCGCACGAGTAAAGGGGTACAAAAAGGGCCCCCTGCTTTTGTACACCGACACTTATAAAGACCCTGAACTTGTCAAAGTTAAAACGGTGATTAGTCATGTGAGGCCCATCTTACAGGTTTGAATAAAGGTTTAGCTCTGTGGTTGTGCGGCCCTTGAATAGCACTTGATATTGAGGCTTGGCGGCCAATGAAGGCCTTGTTTTTCTGATTTGTATTTGCTTTGAACATTTTTTGATATATGGTTTAAAATTGGTTCAATCCATGTTGCCTTCATCCTTATGATTCATATTTGAATTTATTCGGAGTTTTGGTAGCCTGACCTGGCTATGGACAATAAGTCGCCCGTGTGTCTTGATTATATGCTTGGAGTTTTGCGCTCTAGGTCTTTGGGATGTTACCCTTGCTGCATATGGCGTTGTTAGCCGGCAGTATGAATAAATTGAACAGGGCATTGCACTCTAAGTCATGGGGTTGTCACCCTTACTACATATGGCATGGTAAGCCGGCATTATGAACAAATATCACAGGTTTGATATTTACTTTGTTATGATTATATGAGGTTTTGATAAAGCCGCCTGGATATGAACTATGCAGTCACTAGTGGATTTTACACGGGGAATTGTGACCCGCCCTAGGGTGAACCGCCAGGGCACATGTTATCTGCTGATGTGCAGGAAATATGATAATTATGGTTTGCATAATTTGATGGTATTATAAAGCATAAGCACCATATCTTCAACATCAAATCAGCGGTTCAAAAGTGTTATGCAAATAAACATGCACGATGGTATGGCAGATCATTGTTTTCATCCAGCCTATTACAAGGCGCTGGATGGCCCAAAAGAATTAATGTTTTGAAGCACATAGTGACTCACGCTGTAGAGGTTAAGCCGGCTCTTGAATTAACTGTCCTGGCCCTGGCAAGTTGAAGATTCTGGGTCATCTTGCACTGGTTCTTCTTCTTCTTCTTCACCCATTGACTGGAAGTAGGATGTGGCCCAATCGATCCCAGTCAAAGCTTTGAACACAGCCTCGTCATCAATAAGTGTTGACGGGTCAATATCAGGGGCAAAGGTGTGCTTATGAATTGCCGGAATAAGTTCCTGGGCTTCATGAACCGACGCTTTTACCTTCTTGTTTTCAGCATCATAAACCGCCTGGTACTGGGACAGGTCCATCTCCTCAGCCAGCTTGCTTGCTAGTGGACGCATTCCCCTTGCTATTTGAGAAAAGTCAGCAGCACTAAAGGTAGACCCGTCTTCTTTCACGCTTGGGCAGCCATTGGCCAATTCTTCTGGATCAAGATGTGCTTGCCAGGATTTTTCCCGGCTCAGGGCGGTAATGGCGCTGGTTCTCGCTGCTGATCGCTTCAAATCATCAATTCTTTGGGGCATCACTGAATGTTTCTCCAATACTTCTTTGATGAGTGAAGGAGGTTGCTTTTTATGCGAGGCAGCGAATATGACCCGTTTAGCGCCATTGTATAACTGTTCCACCAAGGTGTACGTACCTTTGAGTTTTTTGCGCATGTCTAGCGCAAGGTTGGAGCTTCTAGGGCCTGCGTCCATATGATGTAACTCTTTTGCGGTGTGTTTGTTGGGATCTGATGAACTTTGAGTTTATGATCAGTTATATCTTTTTATATCCATGAAAGTTATTTGAGTTTCTTTGATCTCTTATATGCATGATCTCTAATAGCCTCGTATTTCTTCTCCTATATTTGGGTTTTGTTTGGCCAACTTGATCTATTTATCTTGCAATGGGAAGAGGTGCACGGTAGTGGGTTCGATCTTACGGTGCTCGATCCCAGTGACAGAAGGGGAAACGACATGTATGTATCGTTGCTACTAAGGATAAAAAGACGAAATCTATACCTACCGCCATATAGATAAACGGATCTTGTCTACATCATGTCATCGTTCTTATTGCATTACTGCGTTTTTCCATGAACTTAATACACTAGATGCATGCTGGATAGCAGTTGATGTGTGGAGTAATAGTAGTAGATGCAGACAGGAGTCGGTCTACTAATCTTGGACGTGATGCCTATGTAATGATCATTGCCTGGATATCGTCATGATTATTTGAGGTTCTATCAATTGCCCAACAGTATTGTTTACCCACTGTTTTCCATTTTTCTCGAGAGAAGCCACTAGTGAAACCTACGGCCCCCGGGTCTTCTTTCTCATATATTTTCTTGCGATCTACTTTTCCTTTGCATTTTTATTCAGATCTATTAAACCAAAAATACAAAAATACCTTGCTGCATTTTATTTTATTTGCGATCTATTATTTCAATCTACTACAATTTATCTCACGTCCGCTCGCCAATTTCTGGCGCCTTTACCCGAAAGGGATTGACAACCCCTTTAACACGTCGGGTTGCGAGGTGTTGTTATTTGTGTGCAGGTGCTGTTTACGTTGTGTTGCTTGGTTCTCCTACTGGTCTGATACCTTGGTTTCATAACCGAGGGAAATACTCTATCGTCGCTATGCTACATCATCCCTCCCTCTCTAGGGAAATACCGACGTAGTTCTAGCTACCATCAATCTTGTCATGGCTATATCTTTGTGCATGTGGCTCCGATTTGCGTGCATGATATGTCAAAATGTTCATCTCTTAATGCTCTGCATGATGGTATAACTTGCATGCATGTTAATGTTCACCTTGTTGCCATAATCCTCGGTGCAAAATTGCTAATTGTTATAATTTGCTGAAACTGCTATAACTTTCCCCTTTGTCATTTTCGTGTGACTTAATGCATGCATCATATGAGCATCTTGTCAACATGAGTTTGGTCATTTTTATGTCCTCTTACTTGTGGTATTTATCTCTTGCCATGATCTACCCAGTGGTGACTAGCACAAGCTTGCCAAGTAGGGTACTTGTTGTTACTGTTCTGCTAAGTCTGATTCTATTATATTATGTTCCCATGTTTAGTTGATGCTACCACGAAAGCTATGCATAATCTGGAGATGTTCAGTGAGCGTGTTTTGAAGTCCATGTTATGCTCTATTCATCCATGCCCTTGTTTGCATCTATAACCTGATGTAGCTTGTTCTTTTGGTGTCCTCAAGTTGCTTGAAAATATAGCTGTCAGCATGCCCAGTTTTCACCAAGTCTATTATATCATCTTGCCGTGTTCACTTGAAGTCATAATCTGTGTTATAAAGTGGCTTGTTGGATTGATCATATTGGTTCAATCTTGATACCTATGAACCTGAACCTTGATGTTGTGTGAAGTATGTAATCTATACTTGAAGTGCATATCAAGTTTGTGCTCATATGGTTCCTGTAGCATCGTGTTTTGATGGTTGCAAAGTGCCTAGTTCGTGTTTAGGCAGATTGTTGTCATATCTTGTTTTGTGTGTATGTGTTGAACTGTGACTCCGTTTGGAGCATGCTCTATATGAAACTTGCTTGGTTTTGCATGTAGTTTCATCATGCCATGTTGCATCCATGTTTTGGAGTGTTGGTTATTGTGTTTTGCTTGCATTTGCATCAATGCCATTTGTATCAATGTCATGTTTAACTTGTTTTTCTCATATATTCAAGGTCGTAGCTCCGAACTAAATGAACCTCGTATGTAACTTGACTAGAAAGACGCATAGATCATCATGGTGCATTTGAACTTGTTGTTTAACAACTTCAACAGAATGTGTTATTCAGGTCTGGACAAATTTCGAAATTTGCATATGGGGAGTTTCCGGAATTGTTGTATGTTGATTCCGGCCTCATTTAAACTTGCTTCGATGTGGGGTTCTTGTATGCATCATCTCTTGCCATGTGTAGCATCATGTAGCCTTGTCATGCATCTTACTTGGATGAGCATCATGCCATGTTATGTGTTGTGTGTTTACCATGTTGTTTGCTTCTTTCCGGTATTGCTTCTTATCGATAGCTCCGGTAACAATACGATTGTGAGGATTCGTTCTACTATGGCCGTTCATCTTCTTCATGGACTCGATCTTCTTCCTAGCGGGATTTCAGGCAAGATGACCGTCACTTTGGATCTCACTACTATCTTTGCTATGCTAGTTGTCTCGATGCTATCGCTATGTCGCGCTACCTACCACTTGTTTATCAAGCCTCCCAAATTACCATGACGGCCTCTAACCTTTTTCACCAACCTAGCAAACCGTTGTTTGGCTATGTTACTGCTTTTCTCAGCCCCTCTTATAGCATTGCTAGTTGCAGGTGCAGTTCCAGATTGTTCCATGTTGGACATGGATATCATGGATATCTTGGGATATCACAATATCTCTTATTTATTTAATGCATCTATATACTTGGTAAAGGGTGGAAGGCTCGGCCTTTTGCCTGGTGTTTTGTTCCACTCTTGCCGCCCTAGTTTCCGTCATACCGGTGTTATGTTCCTTGATTTTGCGTTCCTAATGCAGTTGGGGTTTGTGGGCCCCCTTGATAGTTCGCTTTGAATGAACCTCCTCCAGCAAGACCCAACATTGGTTTTACCATTTGCCCAACATAATAACTAAACATGATAATAAACTTGACGCATAGGGAGGTAGGGCTACCCAGGGTTCGTTATTCAACATAATACAGGGGGTCAGTGTTTATGGTGTTGGTCCCAAACTAGAGCCCCTTACAGGGCCGCCACGGGGAAACTCGAGCACTGGTTTCAGTTGTACGGACTGCTCATTCGGTCGTGGCCTGCGATGAGATACCCGCGGCTACTGTCAGGGTATCGGCACGCCGGGAGGTCTTGCTGGACTTGTTTTACCATTGTCGAAATGTCTTGTGAACCGGGATTCCGAGTTTGATCGAGTTGTTCCAGGAGGAGGATTTTCCTCCGTTGATTGTGAGAGCTTGTCGTGGGCTAAGTTGGGACACCCCTGCAGGGTATAAACTTTCGAGAGCCGTGCCCACGGTTATGTGGCAGATGGAAATTTTTAATATCCGGTTGTAGAGAACATGACATAGAACCGAATTATAATACACCAACCGTGTGTGTAACCGTGACCGCCTCATTTCAACGAGTTCGAGCAGAGAACACGATGTGGTTATGTTTGAACGTAAGTAGTTCAGGATCACTTCTTGATCATTACTAGTTGTGACCGTTGCGTAGATTCTCATCTTACTCTTGTATTCGTAAGTTAGCCACCATACAATGCTTAGTCGCTTGCTGCAACCTCACCACTTATCCTTTCCACACCCATTAAGCTTTGCTAGTCTTCATACCCATGGTAATGGGATTGCTGAGTCCCCGTGGCTCACAGGTTACTACAACAACAGTTGCAGGTACAGGTAATGTGATGTCATGATTGAGAGCGATGTTTACTTGTTTTGGAGTTCTTCTTCTTCTTCGTCGATCTTGGGATAGGTTCCTGGTTGGCAGCCAGGGCTAGCAGGGTGGATGCAGTTTGTGTTTCATCCGTAGTCGGATGTTGTTCTCATGTATGATGTATTGATGTATTATTTTGGCATTTGTATGCCTTGTATGTATCCCCAACTATTATGTAATGGTACGATGTAATGATATCCACCTTGCAAAGTGTCTTCAATATGCGACTCTATCCTTGGTGGGACCTTTGAGTTCCTCTCGGATAAGATCACATATTGAGCGTGACAAGAACAGTGTACCGCTTTATACCCATTAACGGCCCGTTATTCCATTGGGCCGTTTCCAACCCGTGTTATCTTTCGGCCTTCTCAGGGCCCATTTATTATGGGGCTCATTTCCAGCATTCAGTTACTTATGGCCCATTACTGGCCTTTTTTGCTTGTGGGCCAAATTCAGCCCGTGGTTACATTCGGCCCGTTTGTTGCCCGTTAATCCGTTGGGCCGTTTCCATAGTGTCATCAAATACGGCCGATTAACGACGGCCCGTTATGGTCGGCCCATGAACGGACGATTCCAACTCTAGCCTGTTTACGACCCATAATTAGGTCTGTTATTGGCCCATGTTTGGCCAATCGATCATACGGCCCGTAGAAGGCCCATTAATGTTGCGGCTTGTAGAAGGCCAATTTTTCTATGGCCCGTAGAAGGCCCATTGTTTCTACGGCCCATAGAAGCCCCATTGTTTCTACGGCCCGTAGAAGCCCCATTGTTTCTACGGCCCATAGGAGGCCCATGGTCACTACGGTAAATATGTAGCCCATGGTTATTGTGGCCTAGTTTTAAAAAATAGGTTATTGCGTCTACTAGCAAACCGCGGAAAAAGAATTGCACTGGCTACAAGTAAACAAATAAACAAGACAACAAGGAAATAAATAAGGAAGCAACTTACGCTAGGCTATCACGGCAATTACACATATTACATCCATTGGGCATCAAAGTTTGCCACCAGTGCAAATATAGGGAACAAAGCAGCATATCACATACACTGGTTGTGAAAGTTGGCGACCAGTACAAATAAACGCCACAACAAAACAAGTCTAGAACTGAAACCACTTCAGAAGGGCTCAAGAAACAATATCCTGGGTACCCATAATGCTGGCAAGATGGTTAGCAAGCTTATTAACTTTCTCTTGTTTCATGCTTAAATCCTCCAGCGCTTGCTGTTGCACCAGAAAGTATGCATCTAAATTCTACAGGGACTTCCTCAGTCCTTCGGCTTCGTGTTGCAGCGCATCAGATCAATGTCTTTCTACTTGAAGTTTAGACTCAAGTAGACGAACTGATTAGGGCAGTGAGTTCGAAGAGCTTGTGCCAGCAGTAGTGGCCAGTAACTCGAACACTACATCAAGACATGACTTTTGGGTTGTCTCACTGTTGTCAAGATAGTTTTTATCAGCTTTCTTGGAGACCAACAGGGATGTCTCACTATCTTGAACCTTATCTGCATTACTTCCTTTACCATTGCATAACAGGGTACTCTTCTCCAATATTTTGTCCACATTCTAAAAGAGAAACAAGCAGACACATCACAGGTTTACCATGTTGAATATGAAACTCATTTTGGTAAATCAGTTCAGTAGTAAAGTGGACAGGATAACAGCATGAAACAAACATATATCTATGTACCATGGTCACTGTACGGTCTATATCATTCTAGCTTTTGTTGCCAAATCAAGATAGATACACAGTTCAAATAATATTTGTTTAAGACAAAGTAGAACAGACAGAATAGAAGTGTGGGAAACTATAGAGCAATAACCAACACTTGTAATGTGCATGACATGAGAACATAACTGTTTATTCAATTGAAACTGAAATCAACATAGAGCACATTACAACACCAAACCAGTTAAAGAAACGGGTTTAAAACATACCTGTTGTGCCATTGGAGTTTCAATTCCATCCTTCAAATTTGAAAACAGTTGGTATGAGTAAATACAGTGATGCAAGAGCAAAGGAGTATGAACCATAGCTACAGAACCTGACCTGAGAACAATTCTTCTTCTGCTTTAAGCGTTGAGTTGGGGTTCGGAGTGGTGGTCCTCGTGCTTTGGGCACTGCAGTTCCCTTACTAACTGCTCGTGTTTGGGTGCTCTGTGGTGGAGACAGTGTTGTGTCAACTGGAACTGGGTTACTATCTGCTGGGGTTGGGGTTAGAAGGGGTGTAGCTGGTTCTTTGTCTAACTGGGTAGGGGTACAATATGTTTGAGTGTGTTATGTGTGGTGGGGCTGGTTCTTGGGCAAGTACAACCGTGTTTCTATCTGCATCGACTGGTAGCACTATCTTTTCTGAAAACCGTGTTGTTACTCCCTTAGATACTGCCATCACCCTCTCCAATTCAAATGGCTAATAAACAAGAAAAGTAATTGAATGTACAGACATTGTATGATAGGCAGGTGCAATGGATAGTGGGGAATAAAAGAGGGCATGAAATAATTCAAATTTATGTTGTCTAACCAAACAGGATAGCATGACACAATGTCACATATATGATGGCTAACTAAACAGATAGCATGACACAATTTCACATATATGATGGCTAACTAGAAAGGATGGAAAGACATAGTTCAAAATATGATGACTATGTAAACAGGATGACATGATATAACTATATAATGTGTTTATTAAATAGGTTGGCATGCCATAATTCACATACATGCCGCCTATGGAAACATGATAGCATGATATAATTCATGGATAGAATGACATAATTCAAAATATGATGACTGTAAACACTAAATAGGATGAGATGAGATAACTATATGATGTCTTTATTAAATGGGTTGGCATGCCATAATTCAAATAGATGTTATATATGTAAACATGATGGGATGATATAATTCAAGTATATGATGTAAAAACTAAGCAATGCAAGACAACATGCATGACATGAGTAATATAACCCTGCCAAGTTTGAGCATAGACCTCAGGGGGAAAATAGGACTGGTCATCTGTCTCTGAATCCTCCTCTGAGGAGCTATCTGTAACCAGCAAGATGTCTGCTTTAGCAGGTAGCATTTGTCTGCTCTGAATACCTTGTTTTCACTCCAGATACTTCCATCACCGCTTCAAATGCCTGATGCACAGGAAGAGTAGTTTAATATACAAACGTTGTCGACAAATGGAACATGTAATACAAAAAGAAGGATAGCATCATATAATTCACATATATGATGATTGGCTAAACAGCATGACATTGCATAATTCACGTATATAATGCCTTGCAACAAGATATCATTGCATAATTCACATATATAATGTCTTGCAATAAGAAGGAATTACATAATTCACATATATGGTAATTAGACACTAAACATGTGGCATTCACACAAAGCATATCTAAACTAAGCAAATGACATAGCAATGCAAGACACCATATGCATGATATGAGCAACATAACCCTGCCAAGTTAGAGCATACACCTCGGGGGGTAAATAGGACTGGTCATCTGTCTCTGGATCCTCCTCTAAGGAGCTATCCATAAACAGTGGGATATGCGCTTCGTCAGATAGCATAGTCTACTCTGAAGACCTTGTTTTCACTCCTGAATTTTCCATCACCGTGTCAAATGGCTAATGCACACGAAAAGTAGTTGAATGTACTAACATTGTTGACAAATGTAATACGTAATGAAAAAAAGGATGGCATGATATAATTCACATATAAGATGACTGGCTCAGCACGATGGCATTGCAAAATTCACATATATGATGCCTGGCTAAACAAGATGGCATTGCATAATGCACATACACGATAAAGAAACTAAACAGATGGCATTCACACAAAGCATGTGTAAACTAAGCAGATGACATATTTGATGTATAAAGTAAGCAATACCAGGCACCATATGCATGATATTACCAACATCAGCATGCCAAGTTAGAGCGAAGACCTCGGGGGGTAAATAGGAGTGGTCTTCTCCTTCTGAATCCCCCTCAGAATAGTTATCTTCATCTTGATTACAATGTAAAATGGGTGGAGGGGGGCTGCGTTCGCGCCCACCATGGAGCGAGGTCAGAATGAAATTTTATTGTCATGCAAGGCTCGTCTCTTTTACTCTACATGTTCGGTTCCATTGTGTACAATAACTATCATGCATTAGAATAAAACATAGTGAGATTATGTAAGGAGTGCATGCAGAAATCTAGAGTGATGGTAGCAACCTGTGGATAGACCCAAAACCAATGATAGCAGGCATATAATGGCTTCATTTAAAAAATACACATAATGGCTTCTTTACTGCTTCTTTCCCACCCAACATGAAGCTCATAGTAGAAACCAGAGATTAACTAGATAGTAGATAGATACTATTGATTGGAGCCCAGATATGTACCCCACAACCATTTAAAAACTCAAGTTTGAGCATTAGTTTGGAGCTGACTCAGAGTCTAATCGGTGAACATGATGATAAAGTACCATGTAATATTAAGCGATGCATAACGTAAGCAGACACGAAAGAGTGCGATCTCTCTTGCGAACCCGTGTAGTCCTCGAGGTCATCTACTCGGTTGATGATGGTAATGCAATTGTCGTGGCTGCCGGTGGCGGGGAAGAAGATCTGAGGCGGCGAAAGACAATTTGGAGGCCGGATCCCTGCTGTGGTGGACCCTTCTGTCGTTGGAGCAGCTGAGCTGGGGTGGACGACAGCGCGGCAGGAGCGAGACAAACCACACAAGGTTTTCTTTGACAACTATCTGTAAGAGAAGTAATTCTATAAGGGCTCGTTTAAATTGGAGCATTCTAACAACGCATGGATAGGAAATACACAGTAATAGGACAGGAATGCATGTGCAAAGAATTTAAAATCACAGGATTTCTGTCACAGGAATTGGAAGGTCATAGGAATGCAAAGAAGCATGGTCAAATTAAGTCAAACCACAAGAAAATGTACAGTTATAGTGCTATTATGCTACTATCACATAGTCTTGTTCTTCATGAATAGGAATTTGAAAAGTAGGCCCAAGTGGATATTAAAATTCCTACGATTTTTCTTTGAAAGAGACACTGAAGGAACAAATTCTCCAGTTTTACTTTGCTCCATTCCTTTGAACCAAATGCATTAATAGTAGTACCATGGGAAACTGAAGGAACAAATTCTCCAGTTTTTCCTTCACTGTTCCTTTCAACCACTGGCAATTCTAGTAGGCAGGCTTGAACAGGGAAAAGCCTACAGTCAATAAATGTTTTTGTGCTACTTCTACTACTTTGGACCCAGGCCACTGTCCTACTAGCTCAACTCCCAGGGCCATCTACAAATGCACAGCTCAAACACGAAGAAAGAAATAATGATGTTGTTCAAGAGAGTCGATCACGAATAGCTAAGTTTCCTGGTACTTCACTGCTTGTCATATAGTAGGAGAAACTAATCGTATTTCGCGTTACTACGTGTGCTCAATGGACAATATATATAACATGTAGAGTAAAATGTGATGCAACAAGTGTACAACCTCTTCGGCGAAGCCATGTCGATCTCAGCGTGATTGGGTTTGTCGGTGAGGATGCTCCGGCTGATTTGGCTGTCAGAGGAGGGGAAGAAGATCTTAGGCATCTGGAGATTGAGCCGGGGGTACTGCTCCGCTGTGATGGAGGGTTTCGTCATTGGAGCAGCTCCGGTGAGTTGTACGGCGGCGAGGCTGAAGCAGGACAAGAGAAAGAATGTTAACCTATGTGGAACTCTAATAGCATCTCCAATACACGACGTAAAATACATAACCACAAAGTGTTAGGTGTAAAATACATCAGCCGCTCATCTCTGAAATTAACTGTCGAAACTGAATTTAATTGTCAAAACTGAATATAACGGTCGAAACTGAATTTTGCTGTTGAAATTGAACGCACTAGTAGCAGAAAAGCGGTAGCATCAACGCCCGGAGCAGCAGCGCGTGCGAGAACGGGGGCAGCTGGTCATGTAGCAGCATCTCGGGTAGCAGCTGCAGGCCGAGCGAGAGCAGGATTTGCTGCTCGTGCAGCTGCAGCGCGCGCAAGACTGGAGTAGCAGGGCAAGCAAGAGCAAGAGGGAGAGCAGCAGCATGAGCAAGAGCAAGAGCAGAACAGGCAGGGGACCGAGAGCAAGAGTAGAGCAGCAGTGTGAGCGAGAGCCAAAGCAGCAGCAGCACCTACTGATGTGGACGCCGCTGCCGAGGGAGCGACCCCATGGAAGAAGTGGCCGGCGACGCCGCCCTGGACGGAGCCGCGTCATGTCGGCTCGGGACTGAGCGCTGGCAGCACCGTGAGATCGAATCAATAAGAAAACGCGGCGATCATTGTAGAACCTCTTTCATGGCGCCAATTAGGCCTTAGCTTCATCCAAGGAATCGGTGATGATGCTGCTCTTCCGGTGGTGCAGGTGAAGATGGCGGTGTGGGAATTGAGGTGGCGCAAAAGACGAGGGGAACGTCGGGGCAGCTCCTTGGAGGTGGAGGACGGGGTGGCTGAACCGGCGGAACGATGATATCGACGACGGGTCCTCATCTGGTGCGGTGGATGAGGGACGTCGAGGTGTTGTTGTGGACGACGTTGTCGGGGAAGAAGCTCCGGATGGGTGGTGGATGGAGGAGGGTGTGGGGCTTCGTGGATTTTCGCGGCCTCGGTGTACGAATGGGTGGGAGGATGGGATGGGAGCAGGGACCATGGCTTAGGGACGCGCTTGTCCGAAATGTGGGGTAAGTTACGAAAGTACCCCCACCGATTTAAGCTAGGTGGTTCTTTCAGTTTAGGGGTATCACGGGCATTTCAGGATTTCGCAGGAGGTGGGAGTTTTCGCGCGCGTTGAAATTTTGGGATAGCAAGGCACGGGGTGAGATGGAGGGAGTTTTCGGAGCACAATGAGACAAAGATATATCTTAAAATTTTGGGGTAACAAGGCGCAGGTTGAAATTTCCGGACAAGTCTAACGTGTAATGTACCAAATCAATTCGCACTTCCCTCGATGAAAAAACAAAAAGAAATAAATTCACACCACACAAGAGAGTCTAGTCCCGTGTACTGTACCAAGTCAATTCGCACTACAAATGCCATTCTAAACTTTGAATCCATGTTAGGTTCAATTAAAATATTTTGCTACGTGTATAATGCATGCAACCTACTACTCAAATGAACGTTTAGTGCATTCCAGACGTATATACTACCGTTTCAATATGAACTAAATTTGAATTCGTTTCTCTATTTGAATAAGATCTACAATCATGATTGCTATCAAGTTAAACCATTTGAATTTGTTTCTCTATTTAAATAAGATATATAATCATCATTATTGTCAAGTTAAGTCATCGTTTGTATATCATCTTCACAGCACATCACATGATTACTGTCGAGTTAGATATGAACTATGTGTACTATATGAACTCGAACTTGATTTTTTGAATCCACTTTATGTTGATTTCAAAACACAGTACATTTCAAGCTCTATCTAGATCTTAATAATCTAAACCATGTCTCATATGTATAATGTGTTTATCACATAAAGTATGGTGCCCCGCCCCCTATGCCTACAAGTATTTAGATGTGAGTTGCAAACGCCCCACATTATCAAAAATTCAAATAAAATGTGAGATTGATTGATATATAGTATGGTTTAGATTGTTCGATATTTAGTTGTGAGATGCAAACGCCACACATTATCACAAATTCAAATAAAATGTGAGATTGTTCGATGTATAGTATGGTTTGGATTGTTCGATATTTAGCTGTGAGTTGCAAACGCCACACATTATCACATTATGGTATAACATGTCCAAAACCACACAACGCGTAGCACCGCTATAGTCATGCATGCATATGTTTATAACACGATGATCACCTGTTCAAATATATGAATCCACTTTCATATCGAATTATGATCTTTGTTAGTCTCTTACGCCCACACAATCCTCTAACCTTTGTAGCTAGCACTAACTTTCTCTCGTGCATGCACAGGCCCTCCTCGCCCTCCCCCTCCCTCAGCATTCTATCCATCGCGCACATTCATTTTTTTTCTTTAAGTCGTTCTCCCACGGTATCCACAACTCCTTTCCGACACACACCGATCGATAAACCTCTCCAGCGATGTCTTCCTGCAACATACACATGCACCTTCCATCTCCTCCTTTCTGTGTCCATGCCTCGTGTCTCTCATACGGCCCCACACACGTGTAAACTCTCGCCCCTCTTTTCATCGATCTCACAATCGCACACTCCTCCCCCTATCTAGCTAGTAGGCCTCTCGCACCACCTCCTAGCTCCATTCTCTCTGTCTATCCCTCTCGTTGGGACTTATTTGTCTCTAACAAATGGATGTACACCGACCGATCTCCCGCTATACATATAGCTAGCTAGGTCGTTATAACTCATTTTCCCCACGCGTCGATCGATCTACCTCATTTGTTATGTGGCTCCCTTCCTTCGACACACAACAATTGATCTACCGATATAGTTAGGTCTGCTTACCAAACACATGGCCCCGTTCATCATCCATGCATGCCTCCCGACACATCTATCACGCACACGCACACACAGAAACACATCCCCACTCTTCTTGATAATATTGTAGTTCTACCCTCAGTTTCTCTAGTAGGCCTCTACCACCATCTTCGAGAAGTAACTCCACCACCCCTCCAGCACTCCCTCTCTCTCTCTCTATCTCTCTCTCTCTGTCCCAACCTATTTCCCGCCCTTCACTTATGTATGGATGTCGACCGGTCTCCCTCAAGACATAGCTGGGTCTCTCCTTCTCAAGACATATACGAGTCGATCTACCTCTCTAGGTAGGTCTCTGCCTCCCCCCTTCCCCCCCCCCCCACACACACATCGATACATCGAGCGCTCTAGTCATGTCTCCCTACTGAGGGAGTCCTGGATTAAGGGGTCCTCGGATGGTCGAGCTATGTGACGTGGGCCGGACTAATGGGCCAGGAAGATACAAGATAGAAGGCTTTCCCCCGTGTCCGGATGGGGCTCTCCTTGGCGTGGGCAGCAAGCTTGACGGCTAGTCGTGTAGTTTCCTTTCTCTGAAAACCGACTTTGTACAATTCTGGCCCCCTCCAATGTCTATATAAACCGGAGGGTTTAGTCTGTAGAGACGATCATAATCATACATCTGGACATCTAGGGTTTAGTCATTACAATCTCGAGGTAGATCAACTCTTGTAATCCTTATACTCATAAAAGTCAATCAAGCAGGAAGTAGGGTATTACCTCCATCAAGAGGGCCTGAACCAGGGTAAACATCGTGTCCCCTGCCTCCTGTTACCTTCGATCCTTAGACGCACAGTTCGGGACCCCCTACCCGAGATCGGCCGGTTTTGACACCGACATTAGTGCTTTCATTGAGAGTTCCTCTGTGTTGTCGATAGAAGGATCGATGGCTCGCCTTGTCGTCAATGACAAAATCACCTCTGGAAGGGCCCTAGCTCCTGGGTAGATCCTCCAGCTTGGCAGTTTCACTACGGGCGCCCGCCCGGCCATTAAGCCCAAGGCGGTCCCCCAGATTGCCAAAATTATCTCCACATCAGCCCCGAAAACATCGATAAGATGGATCCGGCAGATATATCTTCTTTGAACGAACTGCTAGACGACATCGCCGCCCTGGGGGTCACAACAGATTATGATCTGATTGGGCTTAAACCAGATCAGAGGGAAATCAGGTCCCCACCTGTCACCCACCTGGTGAGAGTTGTGGAAGAGAAAGTTGAGGATACCTCTCCTCCTATGTTAAGAACAAACTATGTTCATATCTCCGAGCCCGGCGAGCCGGACACCCATCTTCAAGAAGAGACATTTCGTCCTCCGAACATAGAACCAGGCGTTGAGCCTAAAAATCCCTAGGACACTCCGGATCCTGGGCCGGTAACCTCAGAAATCCTTCAAATTCCGGATTCTACAATGGGCCAGGGCTCGGATTTAAACCCACCTACCCACCACAAACAATACTCTCTAAGCAATTCCGGTCCCCCGGACATATGTGACTTAATGTATGTACAACAGCAACCTCAGGAAACAGTCCATCACTTTTGGGCTAGATTCCTACTTGTTAAAAACAAGATCAAAGATTGCTGCGACGACGAAGCGGTATCAGTCTTTTGCCGCAACTGCCCGGACGAGGGGATCCTCAAAGCCCTCAACCGACACCGCATACTGCACTTCACGGATTTGGCACACATAGTACAGAAGTACTGCGCAATGGAAAGCGCTTGGAAAGCCCAGACAGCTCAGTGGGAACCACCGGCCTTTAAGCCACCCACCGGTCGAGAAAAACGGATGCACCCTCACGGAGCACCTGATCATCACTCCACGGACAAGAAAATTAAGCCCTTAACAGGACACAAAACTGTCCTTGACTAATGGCTTGACAAGCCTTGTCAGATAAACACGATGCCGAATTCTGAATCAACACATAGCCTTCGGGCATGTTGGATACTCCGGCAGGTGGCTAAGAGTGGTGAGGCCATCCTCACCAACTCTACCCCAGGGAAGTACTCCCTGAACGATGGCGATAGCTTTGAGACCTTTTCCTCAAATAATCGGCGTAAAAGGGCGCTCCGCGAACTCGCCGAAGTCAACCAAGTAGCCACAATAAATCCTTGGAACAACATGGCGATACCTTTCAACGCTACTGACACGGGCTCGATCAGTCCGAGCACCAGCCACTTTAGTTCTAAACCCAATTGTGGACGGTTTTTGGCTCACTAAAGTGCTCATGGACGGTGGCAGCGGATTGAATCTCATCTATGAGGACACGCTCGACAAAATGCAAATGGACAAGAGCCCATCGAACAGAGCAGCACAACCTTCCGAGGCATTATCCCCAGTCGAGAAGCGTGATGTTCAGGAAAAAATAAACTTGATGTGGTATTCGGCACGCCGGAGAACTACAGGTCCGAAGAATTAATCTTCCAGGTGGCACCTTTCAAAAACGGATATCATGCACTGTTGGGGCGAGATGCATTCACACGCTTTCAAGCCATACCTCATTACGGGTACATGAAGCTGAAAATGCCCGGGCCCAATGGAGTTATCACTATCACCAGTGATCTTGACATAGCACTCCACGCCGAAAACAAAACCGCATCCTTGGCTCTAGAGGCACTATCCGAGGCCCTTGTGGCCGAGGAGCTCACCGCTCTGCGTTCCACAGTGGATAGAGACGACGTAATACTCGATAAATGGCCTAAATCCACTTCTTTCAAGCCGGCAGACGAATTAGTCAAATTCCAAGTCCACACAACGGACCCTAATAAAACAGCAGCCATCGGAGCACAGCTGGATCCGACGGTCGACGCCGCTCTAAGAGCATTCCTGCGCGAGAATTGGGACATCTTTGCCTGGCACCCTTCGGATATGCCAGGAATCCCACGCAGACTGGCCGAACACAGCCTCAACATAATAAAGGGGTTCAAGCTAGTTAAGAAAATGCTGCGGCAATTTTCTGAACCCAAGCGACAAGCTATGGGGATGTACATGATGTAGTCATCAAAACTAAACATGTCGAATCATTGGTGGACGACTTACGTCTTACCTTCGACAACCTTCGAACATACAACATACGGCTCAATCCGGAAAAATGTGTTTTTGGCGTTCCGGCCGGAAAGCTGCTCGGGTTCATTGTTTCCAACAGAGGAATAGAAGCAAACCCGGCCAAAATCCGAGCCTTGTCACAGTTGGCAATACCAACAGACCTAAAGCAGGTCCAAAAACTAGCTGGGTGCGTGGCAGCCTTGAGCCACTTTATCTCCAGATTGGGAGAAAAGGTGCTACCGCTATATCGCCTGCTCCGATGCACCGACCACTTTGAGTGGACGGACGCAGCAACTGTCGGGTTGGAAGAAATCAAAACTTTGTTAGCAAACAACCCAATCCTTGCCGCACCTAACGTCGGCGAACCTATGCTACTGTATATATCTACCACTCACCAGGTGGTGAGCGCCGTGCTCGTCGTTGAACGAAAGGAAGAAGGACATAAATTCCCACTCCAAAAACCAGTATACTATGTATCGGCTGTTCTCACACCATGTAAATCCCGATACGCGCACTATCAAAATATAGCATATGCGGTTTTCATGGCATCTCGGAAGCTGCGACACTACTTTCAAGTGTGTTCGATCATGGTGGCCTCCGAGGTACCACTCAATGACATCATAAACAATCGAGGCACCACCGGTCGCATCGCAAAATGGGCTATCAAGATCTTACCATTTGAAATAACACACAAGCCACGCCGAGCTATCAAATCTCAGGTGCTGGCCGACTTTGTCGCCGAGTGGACAGAAGCCGAACTCCCTAGAGAGACGACACATACTCCAACTGGGTGATCTACTTTCATGGCTCTAAAATGTTGGCCGGACTGGGGGCTGGTGTGATCCTAACATCCCCTACGGGGGACACAGTCCGTTACGTATTACAAATCATGTATAAGGACTCCAATAACGCAGCCGAATATGACGCACTACTACATGGCCTCCGGATGGCTGTTTCTATGGGCATACAATGCCTCGAGGTGCGCGGGGATTCGAACCTCGCTATATCCCAAATAAACGGAGAATTCGATGGAAAGGATCCAAAGATGGTAGCTTACCGAAACGCCATACTCAAAATATCAGCTCCGATTGAGGGGCTCGAGTTTCATCATGTGGCCCGAGATAGTAATCAAGCAGTGGACATCCTTGCTCGAATGGGCGCCAAACGTGACCCCGTCCCGCCTAACACCTTCGTGGAAAGGCTCTTTAAGCCATCAGTGCTATGGCAGGGCGAGAGCGAAAATACTAGTCCGGCGCCGATCACACCCCCGGATGCCGAACTCGATTCGGATATCACTGGGGGCTCGGGCACAGAACCAACGCCTTCTGCCCACGTAATCATGGCAGTAATGGCTCCATAGACCGAACCCTTCATGGCCTGCCTTAATAGGCGGGAGCTCCCTTAGGACCAGAACGAGGCTCATCGCATTATTCGACGCTCGAAAGCCTGCAAGGTTCATGAAGGAGAACTCTACAAGAAAAGCACTAGTGGAGTCCTTCAAAGATGTATCTCCAAAGAGGAGGGGCGCCAACTCTTGGATGAAATACATGTTGGCCTCGGCGGCCATCACGCCGCAGCTCGGGCCCTCGTAAGCAAGGCCTTCCGTACAGGTTTTTTCTGGCCCACAGCCCGAGCAAATGCACAGGCCCTTGTGCAGTGCTGTGTCGGGTGCCAGCTCTTTGCCAATCAAATCCATATGCCGCCCACAGCCCTAAGAACAATCCCTATTACATGTCCTTTTGCGGTCTGGGGGCTAGACATGTCGGACCCCTTAAAGGGGGAAGCCATAAGAAGAAATACTTACTGGTTATAGTTGATAAATTAACTAAGTGGATAGAGGCCAAACTAGTAAAAATGGTGGAAGCCGGACCGGTGATAGATTTTATCTCCGGGGTCGTGCACCGTTACGGTGTCTCACATAGCATTATTACTAACAACGGCTCTAATTTCACAGCCGACCAAGTGAAAATTGGTGTGCTAATATAGGTATTAAACTCAATTATGCCTCCGTGTATCACCCCCAAACAAACGGTCAAGTTGAACGGGCCAATGGCCTGATAATGAATGGCATAAAACCCAGACTAGTGCGATCCTTAAAGGAGTCGGATAAACACTGGGTTGAGGAGCACGACTCCGTACTATGGGGGCCACGGACCACACCCAATCGCACCACCAGATACACACCGTTCTTCATGTTGTACGGCACAGAGGCTGTCTTGCCCTGTGATATTATTCATGACTCACCTCGAGTGCACATGTATGAGGAGCGAGGCCAAGCTCGATCGGCAGGACGACTTAGATGGCCTGGAGGATGAGCGCGACGTCGCAAAAGCCCGTTCCGCATTCTATCAACAACAAGCTCGAAGATACCAAAGCAGAGAAGTGCGGAAAAAGACTTGCAATGTCAGAGAACTCGTTCTGCGCCTACCAGAGAAGAAAAAGGACAAACTCAAGCCCAAATGGGAGGGTTCCTTCATTATATATGAAGTTCTCACTGGAGGAGCCTATCGCCTTCGCAATGCATTATATAATCGCTTGGAGCCGAACCCATGGAACGCTGCTCGACTCCGAAGATTCTACGCCTAAAGTCCGGACACATTGTTCATTACCTTTTTCTCCTTTTTCACTTTTTTCCCTTTTTCTTTTTGTTTCTTTTACGACTTCTAGCGTGTGTTCGGGTAAGCCACACACTTGAGGGGGATGCATCCTTAAATATACACACCCCATCATAACTGGGGGCTTCTCTCAATCGAAGCTTATTATTTTGGGCATAAAGCTCACCATATATATGTGTGGTTTGCTCACATACGTCCTGTCTTCACCATTATATGCACCTCTATGACTTAAGTTTTTGCCAAGCTGGGTTGCCTGGCTCCTGTGCTTATGCCCTACATTCCCTCTTGTTCGGCTAGGGCATAAAGGGAGCACCTCTGCGAATGTTACAACTGGGTCATCCGGATATGTACCTCAGATGGGTGAAGCCGAAAGGTAGCATTCTTAAGGGAATAATCTGTCGGTGGACAAATGACGAACTGCCTTCGTAGCAATATAAACTACCGAAAATACAAAGACTCATGTGATTCTTTCGCATCACAGCTTAGTCATGCATAAACGCATGCCAACCCATGGAGAGGAACCCTTAACGGAACTATTCTTTCTGGAAGATATTTCTTACGTTAAAAAGTAATATAACATAACTCCCCGAATAAAGTTTGTCTGTTCAAGCATTATGACCGGATCGCCTAGGTTTCGAACAAACTTGGTGTTTCCCACAGGTATAGTATTCGGAAACACTCCACCCTTGGGTTTCAGAGGTTGAAGCGGAAAGTCTGCCATGATAATCTTTTAAAATTCGGCCAGAGATAAGTTTGCTGATAAAGTGTATTGTCACATAAAATCACACGCCTACTCTTTTTCTATGCCATCTATCAGGCTGTCTAGTTTACAGTCCTACGGTGAAAATTTGGCGGCTATCTTTACTCGTACACCAAGCTAACAGGAATTTCTTGTCCGTCCGGTCCCCAAGGTCCGACCCGGGCCATATGATTCGGATCAAGTCTAGTATACCGTGTTTTCACCATGGCCCAAGCCTCTCATGCACCCTCTCGACATGCTGATGCCTTCCATAGCTCAAAACGAAGACGAGCTCCTTTGAACAGCTCCGCGAGCTCCCCCATCAGTCCCGGCGGAGAATCAGATGGCCATAAAGCCTTAGCCAAATTCCTCATTGCTTGTCGAGCTCGCTCGTGCACTTTGGATAGCTCTTGCAGCAAGTCGCCTTGAAATCCGGACACTTCTCCTTCGGGCCGCACAGTTAACAAACCTACAGGAACAAATCTCGTAAAAAATCATCAGGGAATCTTATGAAAGTTCGGTTCGGGACACTAATATGCCGCCTTTCAGCTTTCGGTTCTCCTTGAAGACATCTAACAGTTGGGCTCTTACGTCCTTTAGCTCCTCGGCTTGCTTGATGTTGGCATCCTGTAGTTTGTTCTTCTCATCCCTGGTCTCTGTCAATATATGTTGATCAGCGGCTTCTTGCCTTTTGGCAGGCTGTTTATCCGCCTGCGCAGCCTTCAGTCTATCCTCCAGCTGATCCGGCGATCCTGCCACTATAAACAAAACAGTGCATATTTAAAAAAAATATTGTTGGCGCAGAATCATATTTGTCGGACAGTGATTGACCTTACCATTCGGTGCCTTCTTGGACTTCTCCAGTTCGGCGTGACAGCTGCTAGCTTGGTCCGACATTCTTCAAGCTCCTTGGATAGCATGTCATTTTTCTCCGTGAGTACCTGATCATACAATGATCCTTAAATCAGTTGGGCCAAACTGCTTCAAGTCTCGGGGGCTACTGGCACATGAATATTGAATCCACGAAAAGCTCTTACCCGCATATCCTTTGAAAGCTCGCGTGTGGCTCCGGCAAGCCCATCCCGAGCAGCTCGGATATATGCATCCACAGAGTTGAGGGCATGGAACGCCTCTACGGTAAAACTAGGATCGCGCATGGCCTCTTTCCACCGATGATGATTCATTGCGCTCTCCAATTCAGAATTAGTGACGGACACATCATCTGAATCCTCTTGGGGATGACAGTCCGGCATTTTGCCCGTATCAACCCTAGTCCTTACGGCAGGGTCCGGGGCCGGATTGGTTGATACATGGCTGGCGGGGTCGTCGAATATAGTCCGGCGTATGCTCTTCCTGAAAAATGGTCCAGCGGAAAACGTCACAACTCGGTCTACCCACCAAGTGCGTGTCAAAAACTATACCTCTTTGGTGAAGGCGGGGGGCCGGTATTGTCACCGTTCGCCCTTCTTTTCAAAGACTCACCCTGTGCATGTGTCGCCTTCTTGGAAGACACCTTTGATACAGCTCGGCAAGATGAGCGCCGCCCCTTCGGAGCATGAGACAGTGCAATGGGTGAGGCGCAACGGGAATACTCTTTTGGAGAAGATGTCTCCTGGGTACTTACATGGGAGGAGGGGAGAAGGCCGAGGTAATTGGCTGTAATGGCTACTTCTGTGCCGTCATAGCTCGCTTGATAAAAAACTCCCTCCTTAAGCTCTATAAATATGTCCGGATCTTCTTCATATCAGGAATCTAGGTCCTGAATATGGTCCTCCGGCTGCGGAGCGGGGCTGTAAATCCCCTCGACGATCTTTCTCCATTCCTGTCAAAAGCAGCCAGATTAAATTGGACTAGCATAAACTCTGGAAGAAGGTTGAGTAAGGCTAATAATTGAAAAACTCACACAAGGGATGGGGTTGTACATGGAAAAGCCTTCCCGACATGTCAAACGAGCGAAGTCTTCCTTTTCCCCTTTGTACAGGTCAGCTAAGATGGTGGCCAGGGCGGCAAAATTGTCTGGACCTTTGCGCAGGCAACGGGACACATCGTCCTCCACATGGGAAGACCTCTAGATTGGAGCGGCTGAACGCACCAAGTTATTGAAATTGCCATTACCTCAATTATAGACAGCCCGGAGTTGGCAACTACTCTGATCTTGCTTGTTAGTCTCGAAACCTCGGCACTATTTTCTTCTTCGAGGCTTCGGGGGCGCCAGTGGGCGCGCTTCTTTAAAGGAGCATTGGAGAATTTGGGAAGACCACGCCGGATTGGGTCTGGAAGAATGACTCTTCAATATAAAACCACTCTGAGGGACACTCTTCGGATGCCTTCTTCGGAGTGTCGGACGGGTATCCAGTCCCGGCTATGCACCATACTTCGGTGCCGCCCACCTTGAAAATAGATTCCTTTTGGGAGCAGGGGACGAGGCAGAAAAATTTCCGCCATAACTCGAAATGAGCCTCGCATCCTAGGAACAACTCGCAAAGAGCGACGAAGCCCGCGATATGAAGGATGGAGCCCGGCGTCAGATTGTACAGTTGAAGGCCGTAGTACTCCAGTAGACCTCTGAGGAAAGGATGAATAAGAAATCCTACGCCCCTCAAGAGGAAGGAAACGAAGCACACCCGCTCCTCTTTAGAAGGATTGGGGAAATTCTCTGCCAGGGCTTCGTCATCGATGGAGGTCAATCCATCCCGAACGGAGATTAGATCCGTGGGAGGAAGGTATCCATGCATCTGAAGTTTGCTTAGATGGGTGTGGGATACCGAACAACTTTCCCAGTCGCCTTTTTGAGGGTCGTTGGGGCGCGAGGAAGAGCTAGGAGCACTAGCCATGTTTGGGCAATTTTCTATGGCAAGTTCTAAGGATTTCCGCGGGGTGTGGAATGGTCTCTGAGATCTGATCTCTTTAAATAGGCGCTTTTCCCGCACGGTCAAGGGGTTATTTGTAAAAAACACCTAGAATGTTCACATTCGTTTGACACGTGGAAGCCGAGGCGGCGGCAGCGAAGAATCAATGGAAAATGGTATTTAATGTGCAGCCGAGCTATCGTCAATCCGAAGTAGAATGGAGAACCCGCCTTGCAAAGCCAAAGACATAAAGCCGGATACTACATCGTCATTGAAGGCAAGTTCGGGGGCAACTGAGGGAGTCCTGGATTAAGGGGTCCTCGGATGGTCGAGCTATGTGACGTGGGCCGGACTAATGGGCCGCGAAGATACAAGATAGGAGGCATTCCCTCGTGTCCGGATGGGGCTCTCCTTGGCGTGGGTAGCAAGCTAGGCGGCAAGGCGTGTAGTTTCCTTTCTTTGAAAACCGACTTTGTACAATTCTGGCCACCTCCGGTGTCTATATAAACTGGCTAGACATCTAGGGTTTAGTCATTACGATCTCGAGGTAGATCAACTCTTATAACCCTTATACTCATAAAAGTCAATCAAGCAGGAAGTAGGGTATTACCTCCATCAAGAGGGCCTGAACATCGGTAAACATCGTGTCCCCTTCCTCCTATTACCTTCGATCCTTAGACGCACAGTACGGGACCCCCTACCCGATATCGGCCGGTTTTGACACCGACACCTACCACACACAAACTTGCCATGTGCCCTCTGACATTCCGGTAGGTTAGTCGCCCTATATCTTTGACTTGCACACACACAATTTCGATGGCTCTCTTCCTCAATCTCGCACCTACCCACTTGATCCTGTCTTCGACTCTATCAATATCTATGACCCCTCCCTCTCTTCTCGTGGATCGCCCCCTCTATATATGATATAGATAGGCCTCTATTTCACACACATTGCATGTGTCAAATTTTTGTTTGAGATATCATCGACACATACTCCCACAAACACTACTAGGTTTGTATCTCTCTCACACACCCCCACGTAGGTTGGGGACGTGCACAAAGAGAATAGGTGCACGTGCGGCGCATGTACTCCCGTCTTTTTCCCAACCACACTCGCGCGGGTACACGGTGGAGCTCATTTCTATATGAAAAGGCCCACATGGTAATTTGAAACGTGTATGGGTTGTCCACTTGATGGAGGATCGTGTACTATGGGTGCACAAACAAATTACGACTTGACGCGTTATTCAAAAAAAGAGGCAAACCATGTAGGGCCTACCTTAGAGGCAAGGCTCTATACACTTGAGATGCTCTATACGTATTACTTTTCATGTGTCTCGTCAACTCGCAGAACGAAGAGAAGCTTGCTTAGTACGCTGTCTCCCCTACCCACGGGTGCGGTGGCTCGCAGAGTCGCAGGACGAGGAGAAGCTTGCTTACTACGCCTACGCAAGCTCCCTCGCCCACGCGCGCGGTGGCTCGCGGGACGAGGAATTTTTTTACTACTCCCTACGTTACTCCTAGTCCCTACCTTGGTTAGAGAGATTATCATATTGTTTGAAATATATGTCTTTTAGTAGATTTCAATATGAACTACTAGTACATAGTCCAAATACTGATGTATATAGATGTATTTTAGAGTGTAGATTCACTCATTTTGCTCCGTATGTAGTCCATATTTAAACGGACGTACTACTACACACTCTCCCTCGCCCCTCGCCCCTCGACCCTTGCCCACGTGGTGGATGCGCAGCAATTCATTCGGGCCCAGATAGCTAGAACGACGTACTATAGTACCATAATTGCTCGACTTCCTGAAGAGGCGAAGAGCCAAGCGCAAGGTTAATATTTTTGAGATGCCAAGCGCAAGGTTTATAGGAGAACGAGTAGTCGTAGTACTAGTAGTACGTATTGTATGATTAAGAAGGCAACAAGATGTATGTTTTGTGTGACAGTCTCTTCTTGAAGGACGTGCTAGACCTATTGGACCTCATTGTTGCAGTGGGACTACTATCATAGATGGCACGATTCAGAGTGGTGGGCAGCGGGAATAATTTGGAGCTTCTTAGTCTTAAACCCCATGAAGAAGTCCCATCGAAAGGAATAGCCATCCTCTACACGTGCTCCTATGTAAGATGAGTAAATGAGACAAAAAGAGAATGAGATAAATTAAAAAAATCACCAGCCTTAGAGCCAGCCCTATTGTATTAGTGAATGATATTTCTACATCGTGATTGACATGGCTATATTATTAACCATGATGTGGAGGTAGAAGCAGATTTTTATTTATTTGCGGAGGTAGCAGTGGATGGATATTCAACGATGAGTGAAACGATGGCTGCTTCCTAGGTCAAACATAGAGAAAGGTGGGCCTCGTGATTTGATAGCTTATTAGTCATTATTACTGCCTATTCTGTTTGCCCATCTAATAACCGCATGGTAGATTAATGGGCTATACTTTTAATAACCATGCTCGAAGAGAAGAGGTGCACGCACCCACGCACGTAGTACTAGTAGCACTCTTTGTGTCTTTTGTGTCTTCCCCAACCACACACGTGACACGGTGGAGCTCATTTCTGTACGATGGCCCTGTTTGGATCCATGGGTTAGAGCTAGTTTGAGATAGTTTCGGCTCAAATATCCCTAAAGTATCCAAACATGAGGGTTGGTTTTAGCTAGTTGCATCTAACCCACCCAAAAAAATTATCCCATCCAAGAGGTGTCAATTGGAGATAGTTCTCCTAGTGCATTTATTGTGAATCTAACCATGTCATCCAAACACCTCTTTGGCTAGAGTTAGCTTAGGGTTAGTCAAGAGCTAGAAACTAACTCTAACATCCAGTTAAGTTAGAGTATCCAAATAGGGCCGATGATGCAGCCCACGTGATAATTTGACGCGTCTAGTAGTAGTTACTCACTTATATATAACGGAGGGTCGGGAACCACACATGAACAGTGCCCCATCATTTATAAATAAATTTTTGTTCTTCAGTGGCACATGCGCAATATAAATAGGTTCATATGGAGAGAAAAAGAAATCGCTCCACTATATACATAGCCAGGACGAGCCTACACGGTTGCTTGCTGGGGTTGCTCTCTTCACACTCTCTCACACAAAACGACTACATCTCTAACATCCGGGCGGATCACGTCCACCGCGGGAAGGGGTGGATGCTTTGTGTAGATGCAGTCGCCGTCGCCGACGGCGAAAACCCACTGTCGACACGTCCCGATCAAGGGGCCCCACCGTTCTCTCTCACAAAGCCGGTGTGGTTGCCTTCGTCCCTTGTTCACTGCCGCGACGTGGGCAGTTGCCATCTCCCGTCGTCCTCCTCTAGGTTGAGCTACATCCCGACATCCCTCAGGTACAACTTCCTTTACAGCCGGCTTGCACCACTGCACCAGCTGCCCACATCGCTCCATGTGGATATTTCTCTACTTCTTTGCCCCGCATGTACCACTACTGACTTCTACTGTATTTATGATGAGTTTATGTCTCATCAACTAGTCCCAGTAATCTTATTCTAATCACGCTTCTTCAATTTCTTTGCCACAGGGATGCTCATCTCGATTTTAGTGAAACTGCACAAAATGATCTGATGGTCAAAGGGTTGCAAACTTCATTTCTTCGGAAGGTTCAACGTCGCCAACAAATTGAAGCCTGGTAAGGGTTTAGGGTTCAAGGGATATGGACTGCATGGTTCATTTTTCTCTTTAGTTGTCTCTGTTCCAAAATAAGTGTCAACTTTAGTAGTAGTACAACTTTGTACTAATGTTTGCATAAAGTTGAGACACTTATTTTGGAACAGGGGGAGTACATATTGGCAATGATCTGTCAATCATTGAGATGCAATAGCATGCATTTTAGTCTCCTTTGTATTTGATGAAATATTGCAGCGGGGCAACCTTGGACGCAAGATACATGAAACAGAAGCTGGAAGCTTCATAGCATTGTACAAATTTATCTCGCTGAGAAATTACAGTACATACTCGTACTATGTAAAGAGTTAGGTGTTGCACGGTGTCCAGAAAATATGGTGATAGTGTGAGGTGGGCCATGTAATCACTCAGCTTGCGTGTTTTCACTGCTTTCGCACTCCTCCGCTGTAAGAATGGAGAAAATTGTAATCTACATCCTTCCGTTGAAACGTAGGACATCCAAAAGTCGTACCACCTCAGTAATAATGACCAAGAGCCGTCAAATCACATAAACCCAGCAGTGAGTTGGACGGACGAAGCAACCATCACTCTTGAGTCCGCTTCTCCCTTCAACGCAGGCGCTAGTGATAGGTCGCGTCCGCTCTGCCCGGGCATGAATGCGGCACGGATTCTCTAGAGCGGCACTGTCTATTTCGGGCGGGAAGCGCTCGTGGGCGATGGAGGGGCTTTGGGTGGGCTAGGCTGGTCAGGAGCGGGCGTGGCAGCTGTCCCTACCGGACACCCAGAAATGAGAGAATGCACCGAATCTCGTGGCTAAATCGTACACTACACACCATCTCTTTGTAGGACTAGGCCGATATGTCGCTCTCTCTAACACACACACGCTGTTAAAACACACACACACACGCGCGCGCGCGCGCGCACACACACACACACAAGTTCATAGAATAGGAATATCATGCATGTGGGAAGCCGCAGGAAGTGATATAAATGAGGTACGTACAAGAAGAGAAGAGGTGACGAATATTCCATCAAACCTGGACTGAGGAGTAGTACTCCCTCCGTCTAGGTATTAAGTCATCTTACAAAAATTAGATATTCCCAAAATGTTTAGGCATCGTCCATTAACTTCGCATCTCAATCCCCTCCTAGCCTCGTTGCTAGCGAGTATTACTTACTCTGCCTTGTTTTCTCCCCCGGAAACCCAATGCATGGAGCTCAACTACGCGTTGATTAGTCAAGCAATCAAAGTCGGCTTGCATGCAAGTTAATATGTGGCCCTGCATGGTAGCTAAAACGACATCTCTTAATTGTTGTGATTAATTGTTGCATTTAGAGAGAGAAATCAGGGCTTTGATTGGAGGAAGGACCGGTCAAGTTTCTCCTTCTCCTCCAATCTGCTTGCACCTTGGTCCCGCTGCACCTTCTAACGTGACTTATACACCTAGACGGAGGGAGTAGTACGAGATACGGTGGAACACTGACTTAGGTCGAATACAAGTGCCAAAAATTATTGGAAGAGAGCAAAGTGTACAAACTAAATAATTAAAATTGAACTTCTCATTTTTTTGAAATGGAGGCAAAAGATTTTCCTTATCCACTAAATAAGAGCAGAATAGAGTTTCACAGTTTGCAAGTGACCCTACAAATAAATGGCATGGCACTTACTCTCAATACGCCCTAGTT
This sequence comes from Aegilops tauschii subsp. strangulata, assembly GCF_002575655.3. NCBI lineage: Eukaryota > Viridiplantae > Streptophyta > Magnoliopsida > Poales > Poaceae > Aegilops > Aegilops tauschii. Next base: position 161,993,168 of record NC_053038.3, read on the forward strand.
TCTTAGCACCTGCTGTAACCCTTAGTACATACGGTGGCGCACTGACTTAGGCCGAATACAAGTGCCCAAACCATTTAAAATTGGAAGATGGTGCCCACCTTTCCCATATTTTGACCATGTGTGGTTCACTTGTTGTTCACTTCGGAGGGTCGTGTACCACACGTGAATGTTAGTAAGCACGACCGGGAGGCATGCAGCGTTAATTGCGAGTTGACTCCTTCGAGCGTTAAATTTTCTTCACGTATTAGCATTACCCCTAGTATTTTTCTTCACTACGTTAAATAAAGAGTTCCATTTCGTGCACAATTTAAAAGGATTTTTATGGAGAGAAAAAGAAAACCACTCCATCTATATGCGCTGCTGCCTCGGCGCTTGTTTTCTAGGGTTTGCTCTCTTCACACTCTCTCTCTCCACTATATATATACACGCTGGAGCCTCAGCGCTTGTAGTTGCTCTCTTCACACTCTCTCACCCTCTCCAGATCTAAACAAGACTTCGTTGGCCTCTCTCTCTCCCCTCACTGCAAGTCAAAGAGCCGGCAAGATCCGTCCGCCGGGAAGGGAAGGAGGCTTAACGCTGTCACTGTCGGTGAGTGAGGGAATCCACTACCGGTGCAGCTTTTCTCTTTCACCCACGGCGGCGTGGGAGGGCCTCCGACCCCTTCCTCCTCGCTGTCATACATAGTGTGGGCAGATTGGCCTGCGTCCAACCCACTGAGCCACACCCCGAGAACCTTAAGGTATAATTTACTTATTCCACATGCATTGCCCTAGCTGCATGTGGATTTTTTCCGCTTCTGCACTCGAATCTAGGTGTTGGATCAAACGGGAAAGTAGTGGGGAAAGATGTATAGCATGAATCTAGGATGTGGTTCAAAGAGGAAAGGAAGGGGGAAAGTAGTATAGACTAGCTATCCAGCACCTATGTTGGTCGAAAAGGGAAAACAATGACAAACGCATTACGCACATCTGTAACGAACTGGTCTTTCTGTTGGTGGGGGACAAGGCTGTAGATTTTGAGGAGGACTAGATTTGCTGCCCTCACATAAGGAAAGGTGTCTAAAGATAACAAAACTGGGACCAACACAAATATGCTCCTTGGTTGTTTGTTCTTTGTTGCAACGGACTGTGCATCACCCCTTTATACATCGGCAGATGCACATGGTGCTGGTGCGTCCATTGTTCCGTACAACTCTTTAGCTCTTGTCAATCTAATAATGCCGCTGGAAAATTAAAGCAATGCCACAGTTAAAAGCAAATTAATGTTTAACGAATTTTATTGTTAATATAATATCTGTGTTAATATGAATCAATGCCACTGTTTGAGAAATACTATTGTCTTGCTTTCTTTCCCATTTACATAAGTTAGATGCTTCTTTAGTGGGATTCTGTGTCATCCACCATTATTGACAAGTAGTTGTTCCTTTGCACCTCTGTGTAAACAGGGTTATCTACTTCACCTCATTGCTATTGTGACCTTTTGTTGCACTGCACAAAACACTTTTGTTTTAGGAGTGTTTTTTGTAGTTCAACCAAAATGTCATACCGACAATGTTGCTTGATTGCTTGATCTTAGTGGAACTGCACAAGAGGAGATCTGACTTCCTATTCGTGTTGGCAAATTTGTTTCAGATCTTCTTCTTGTGAGTTGTTTGAATTCCGCGTCATAAGAGGTCAGTACTAGCCTTCTTTCACATGATTGTGCAGTGTGCTTTCATATGTTGTGCTACTTATACGGTAATGTTGCTTGATTTTAATGAACTGCACAAATCGAGACAAGACTTCCAATATGTATGTGCACCATAATATCCTAGTGAGGTAAGACAATGATATTTCACAGCTGTTGGCCTTTATTTTGCTACTGTCATCAGAAAATTAATGTCAATGTTTAGTGCTATACTTGTGCTCCCTAATTGACATGCCAAATCTTACATTGAAGGCGAAGCTTGTCTGTTATTGAAGAAAGTGATGAAGGGGAAGAACAAGCAGAAGAAAAGAAAAAATCACCTCCCGGTGCTGTAATGAAGCACTGGAACTGTCATGACACAAGTAATGATATAGTTTTGCATCTTAATTTATTGCTATGGCTGGAACAAGCAATTGTTTTGCCACTGATTTGATGCCACTCTTAATGTAATATGTAATATGTACTTGTGCAAACAGGGATCTTGTTTGAAGATAACATATATTTTAGTGGAACTGCGCAAGAAGATGTTGGAAACATTAAACTAATAGAGGAATATATAGTAAGCATGGCAACCATAGTAGATAACAACATATGGTTCCCAAGAAGTGCTTCATCTATATGCTCTACACAATAAGACTCCTCACAAAGGTTGGTACTGGCCCACGGATTTCATCCATATGATTGAGCTTTGTCATCTCTATTGGTTTTTTTACTGAATACTGTGAGGCAAAAGCCCCACAGTCCTTTATTCAAAAACCCCCACCAAAAAGGTCCAGTACAATCTCAGCTAACTAAATATGTACAAAAAGGATAGAAAAGGCTAGGCTAAGTCTAATCTAAAACTTACCTATTTACATACAGCATGCAGCTATATACAACCAAAACAATTACAATCAACAATGAGTTATCACCACTACAAAGATGGAAAAAAATCCCACATGGACACATCAAAATGTCAAGGTAGTGCATTGATCCATTGCAGCAGTAAGGGCTTCACAGCAACCTTCGTTCTGTGGGAATGTAGAGTTATCTCACGAATGAACTTGGCCTTCCATGCTCCAAAGGTGGGTCTGACGTGCCTAAAGATTCTGTCATTTCTTGTTGTCCATATGCACCATGCAGCCTGATACGTCTCCAACATATCTATAATTTTTTATTGTTATATTATCTGCTTTGGATGTTTAATGGGCTTTGTTACGCACTTTTATATTATTATTGGGACTAACCTATTAACTGAAGGCCCAGTGCAATTTCACAGAAAAGGAATATCAAACGGAGTCGAAATGGAACGAAACCTTCGGGAGAGTTATTTTTGGAACACACGCAATATAGGAGACTTGGAGTGGATGTCAAGGAAGCAACGAGGCGGCCACGAGGCAGGGAGGCGCGCCCCCACCCTCGTGGGCCCCTCGTGGCTCCACCGACCTACTTCTTTCGCCTATATATACTCATATACCTTGAAAACATCCGAGAGCACCACGAAACCCTATTTCCACCACCGCAACCTTCTGTACCCATGAGATACCATCTTGGGGCCTTCTCCGGCGCTCCGCCGGAGGGGGAATCGATCACGGTGGGCTTCTACATCAACACCATAGCCTCTCCGATGATATGTGAGTAGTTTACCACAGACCTTCGGGTCCACAGTTATTAGCTAGATGGCTTATTCTCTCTCTTTGGATCTCAATACAAAGTTCTCCTCGATTCTCTTGGAGATCTATTCGATGTAATTATTTTTGCGGTGTGTTTGTCGAGATTCGAAGAATTGTGGGTTTATGATCAAGATTATCTATGAACAATATTTGATTCTTCTCTGAGTTCTTTTATGCATGATTTAATAACTTTGCAAGTCTCTTCAAATTATCAGTTTGGTTTGGCCTCCAAGATTGATCTTTCTTGCAATGGGAGAAGTGCTTAGCTTTGGGTTCAATCTTGCGGTGTCCTTTCCTAGTGACAGCAGGGGCAGCAAGGCACGTATTGCATTGTTGCCATCGAGGATAAAAAGATGGGGTTTATATCATATTGCTTGAGTTTATCACTCTACATCATGTCATCTTGCCTAATGCTTACTCTATTCTTATGAAATTAATACTCTAGATCCATGTTGGATAGCGGTCGATATGTGGAGTAATAGTAGTAGATGCAGAATCGTTTCGGTCTACTTGTCGCGGACGTGATGCCTATATACATGATCATGCCTAGATATTCTCATAACTATGCACTTTTCTATCAATTGCTCAAAAGTAATTTGTTCACCCACCGTAAATTATGCTATCTTGAGAGAAGCCACTAGTGAAACCTATGGCCCCCGGGTCTATCTTCCATCATATTAATCTCCCACCAACGTGCTATTTCTGCCGCTTTTTATTTTGCAATCTTTACTTTTAAATCTATACAACAAAAATACCAAAAATATTTATCTTATTATCTTTATCAGATCTCACTTTTGCAAGTGGCCGTGAAGGGATTGACAACCCCTTTATCGCGTTGGTTGCAAGGTTCTTGATTGTTTGTGCAGGTATGAGGGACTTGCTTGTAGTCTCCTACTGGATTGATACCTTGGTTCTCAAAAACTAAGGGAAATACTTACGCTACTTTGCTGCATCACCCTTTCCTCTTCAAGGGAAAACCAACGCATGCTCAAGAGGTAGCAACAAGGATTTCTGCCGCCGTTGCCGGGGAGGTTTACGCCAAGTGAAGTAAAGATTTGATCTCCCGTCAACGTGCCAATTTCTGGCGCCGTTGCCGGGGAGATCTACGCACAAGTCAAGACATACCAAGTACCCATCACAAACTCTTATCCCTTGCATTACATTATTTGCCGTTTTCCTCTCATTTTCCTCTTCCCCACTTCACCTTTGCCCTTTTTTTCGCCCTCTTTTTCCTTTGCCTCTTTTTACTTGCTTCTTTTGTGCTTGTGTGTTGGATTGTTTGTCACGATGCCTCAAGACAATACTAAATTGTGTGATTTTTCCGACACCAACAACAATGATTTTTTTAGCACTCCGATTGCTCCTATTACCGATGCTAAATCTTGTGAAATTAATGCTGCTTTGTTGAATCTTGTCATGAAAGATCAATTCTCTGGCCTTCCTAGTGAAGATGCCGCTACACATCTAAAGAACTTTGTTGATTTGTGAGATATGCAAAAGAAGAAAGATGTGGATAATGATATTGTTAAATTGAAGCTATTTCTGTTTTCACTTAGAGATCGTGCTAAAACTTCATTTTTGTCTTTGCCTAAAAATAGTATTGATTCATGGAATAAGTGAAAGATGCTTTTATCTCAAAGTATTTTCCTCCCGCTAAGATCATCTCTCTTAGAAACAATATTATGAATTTTAAGCAACTTGATCATGAGCATGTTGCACAAGCTTGGGAGAGGATGAAATTAATGATACGTAATTGCCCTACTCATGGATTGAATTTATGGATGATCATACAAAATTTTTATGCTGGATTGATTTTTGCTTCTAGAAATATTTTACATTCGGCCGCAGGAGGCACTTTTATGGAAACTACTTTAGGAGAAGCTACTAAAATCCTAGATAATATTATGGTTAATTATTCTCAATGGCACACCGAAAGATCTACTAGTAAAAAGGTTCATGCAATAGAAGAGATTAATGTTTTAAGTGGAAAGATGGATGAACTTATGAAATTGTTTGCTAATAAGAGTGTTTCTTCTGATCCTAATGATATGCCTTTGTCTCCTTTGATAGAGAATAATACTGAATCTATGGATGTGAATTTTGTTGGTAGGAACTATTTTGGTAACAACGCATATAGAGGAAACTTTAATTCTAGGCCGTTTCCTAGTAATTCCTCTAATAATTATGATAATTCCTACAACAACTCTTATGGAAATTTTAATAATATGCCCTCTGATTTTGAGACTAGTGTTAAAGAATTTATGATTTCGCAAAAGAATTTCAATGCTCTGCTTGAAGAAAAATTGCCTAAGATTGATTAGTAGGCTAGGAACGTGGATAGAATTTCTCTAGATGTTGATTCTTTGAAACTTAGATCTATTCGACCTAATCATGATATCAGTTAGTCTCTCAAATCTTTGAGAATTTCCATTGATGAGTGCAAAGAAAGAACCGCTAGGATGCGTGCTAAAAAAGATTGCTTTATGAAAGCGTGTTCTTCTAGTTTTCATGACAATAAGGATGAAGATCTAAAAGTGATTGATGTTTCACCTATTAAATCTTTGTTTTGCAATATGAATCTTGAGAATGATGGGACTGGAGATGAGTCAACTTTAGTTAAAAGGCGTCCCAATGATTCGGAGGTTTTAGATTTTGATGCAAAAATTGGTAAAAGTGGGATTGAAGAGGTCAAAACTTTACATAGCAATGAACCCACTATTTTGGATTTCAACGAATTCAATTATGATAATTGTTCTTTGATAGATTGTATTTCCTTGTTGCAATCCGTGTTAAATTCTCCTCATGCTTATGATCAAAATAAAGCTTTTACTAAACATATCGTTGATGCTTTAATGCAATCTTATGAAGAAAAGCTTGAATTAGAAGTCTCTATCCATAGAAAACTTTATGATGAGTGGGAACCTACTATTAAAATTAATATTAAAGATCATGAATGCTATGCTTTATGTGATTTTGGTGCTAGTGTTTCCACGATTCTAAAAACTTTGTGTGATGTGTTAGGTTTCCATGAATTTGATGATTGTTCTTTAAATTTGCATCTTGCGGATTCCACCGTTAAGAAACCTATGGGAAGGATTAATGATGTTCTTATTGTTTCAAAAAGGAATTATGTGCCCGTAGATTTCATTGTTCTTGATATAGATTGCAATCCTACATGCCCTATTATTCTTGGTAGACCTTTCCTTAGAACGATTGGTGCAATTATTGATATGAAAGAAGGAAATATTAGATTCCAGTTTCCATTAAGGAAAGGTATGGAACAATTTCCTAGGAAGAAAATTAAATTACCTTATGAATCTATTATGAGAGCCACTTATGGATTGCATACCAAAGATGATAATACCTAGATCTATTCTTGCTTTTATGCCTAGCTAGGGGCGTTAAACGATAGCGCTTGTTGGGAGGCAACCCAATTTTATTTTTGTTTCTTGCTTTTTGCTTATGTTTAGTAATAAATAATTCATCTAGCCTCTGTTTAGATGTGTTTTTATGTTTTAATTAGTGTTTGTGCCAAGTAGAACCAATAGGATCTTCTTGGGTGATAATTATTTGATCTTGCTGAAAAAGACAGAAACTTTGCGCTCACGAAAAAATTGTTAAAATTCACCAGAACGTGATAAAATACAAATTATTTTTGCAGTAGATCAATTTACAAATTATCCAGGTTGTCCTAGTCTTTCAGAATTTTTGGAGTTCCAGAAGTGTTCGAACAAATCAGATTTATACAGACTGTTCTGTTTTTGACAGATTCTATTTTTCGTGTGTTGTTTGCTTATTTTAATGAATCTCTGGCTAGTATCGGGGGGTATGAACCATAGAGAAGTTGTAATACAGTAGGTTTAACACAAATATAAAAAAAGAATGAGTTCATTACAGTATCTTATTGTGTTGGTTTGTTTTATTTCGTTAACGGAGCTCATGAGATTTTCTGTTGAGTTTTGTCTTGTGAAGTTTTCAAGTTTTTGGGTAAAGATTTGATGGATTATGGAATAAGGAGTGGCAAGAGCCTAAGATTGGGGATGCCCAAGGCACCCCAAAGTAAAATTCAAGGACCACCAAAAGCCTAAGGTTGGGGATGCCCCGGAAGGCATCCCCTCTTTCGTCTTCGTCTATCAGTAACTTTACTTGAGGCTATATTTTTATTCAACACATGATATGTGTTTTGCTTGGAGCGTCTTGTATGATTTGAGTCTTTGCTTTTTAGTTTACCACAATCATCCTTGCTGTACACACCTTTTGGAGAGACACACATGAATCGGAATTTATTAGAATACTCTATGTGCTTCAATTATATCTTTTGAGCTAAATAATTTTTGCTCTAGTGCTTCACTTATATCTTTTAGAGCACGGTGGTGGTTTTATTTTATAAAAATTATTGATCTCTCACGGTTCACTTATATTATTTTGAGAGTCCTTTAGAACAGCATGGTAATTTGCTTTGGCTATAAAGTTAGTCCTAATATGATGAACATCCAAGATAGGTATAATAAAAACTATCATATAAAGTGCATCGAATGCTATGAGAAGTTTGATTCTTTATGATTGTTTTGAGATATTAAGATGGTGATATTAGAGTCACGCTAGTTGAGTAGTTGTGAATTTGAGAAATACTTGTTCTAAAGTTTGTGATTCCCGTAGTATGCACGTATGGTGAACCGTTATGTGATGAAGTCGGAGCATGATTTATTTATTGATTGTCTTCCTTATGAGTGGCGGTCGGGGACGAGCGATGGTATTTCCTACCAATCTATCCCCCTAGGAGCATGCGTGTAGTACTTCGTTTCGATAACTAATAGATTTTTGCAATAATTATGTGAGTTCTTTATGACTAATGTTGAGTCCATGGATTATACGCACTCTCACCCTTCCACCATTGCTAGCCCCTCTAATATCGCGCACCCTTCGCCGGTATCATACACCCACCACATACCTTTCTCAAAACAGCCACCATACCTACCTATTATGGCATCTCCATAGCCATTCCGAGATATATTGCCATGCAAATTTCCACCATTCCGTTTGGTATGACACGTTTCATCGTCGTCATATTGCTTTGCATGATCATGTAGTTGACATTGTATTTGTGGCAAAGCCACCCTTATAATTCTTTCATACATGTCACTCTTGATTCATTGCATATCCCGGTACACCGCCGGAGGCATTCACATAGAGTCATATTTTGTTCTAAGTATTGAGTTGTAAGTAAATAAAAGTGTGATGATCATCATTATTACAGCATTGTCCCAAGTGAGGAAAGGATGATGGAGACCATGATTCCCCCGCAAGTCGGGATGAGACTCCGGACGAAAATAAAAAAAGGAAAAAAAGAGGCCATAAAAAAGAAAGAGAAAAAGGCCCAAATAAAAAAAATGAGAGAAAAATAGAGAAGGGACAATGTTACTATCCTTTTACCACACTTGTGCTTCAAAAGTAGCACCGTGATCTTCATGATAGAGAGTCTCCTATGTTGTCACTCTCATATACTAGTGAGAATCTTTCATTATAGAACTTGGCTTGTATATTCCAATGATGGGCTCCCTCAAGATGCCATAGGTCTTCGTGAGCAAGCGAGTTGGATGCACACCCACTTAGTTTCTTTTGTTGAGCTTTCATACACTTATAGCTCTAGTGCATCCGTTGCATGGCAATCCCTACTCACTCACATTGATATCTATTGATGGGCATATCCATAGCCCGTTGATACGCCTAGTTAATGTGAAACTATGTTCTCCTTTTTGTCTTCTCCACAACCATCATTCTATTTCACATATAGTGCTATGTCCATGGCTCACGCTCAAATATTGCGTGAAGATTGAAAAAGTTTGAGAACATCAAAAGTATGAAACAATTGCTTGGCTTGTCATCGGGGTTGTACATGATTTAAATATTTTGTGTGCTGAAGATAGATCGTAGCCAGACTATATGATTTTGTAGGGATAACTTTCTTTGGCCATGTTATTTTGAGAAGACATGATTGCTTTGTTAGTATGCTTGAAGTATTATTATTTTTATGTCAATATTAAACTTTTGTCTTGAATCTTTCAGATCTGAACGTTCATGCCACAATAAAGAGAATTACTTAGAAAATTATGTTACGTACCATTCCACATCAAAAATTCTGTTTTTATCATTTACCTACTCGAGGACGAGCAGGAATTAAGCTTGGGGATGATTGATATGTCTCTAACGTATTTATAATTTTTGATTGTTCCATGCTATTATATTATCTGTTTTCGATGTTTAATCGGCTTTGTTATGCACTTTTATATTATTTTGGGGACTAACCTATTAACCGAAGGCCCAGTGCAAATTGCTGTTTTTTTGCCTATTTTAGTGTTTCGCAGAAAAGGAATATCAAACGGAGTCCAAACGGAATGAAACCTTTGGGATAGTTATTTTTGGAACAAATGCAATCTAGGAGACTTGGAGTGGACGTCAAGGAAGCAATGAGGCGGCCACGAGGCAGGGAGGCGCGCCCAGGGGGGTAGGCGCACCCCCACCCTCGTGGGCCCCTCGTGGCTCCACCGACCTACTTCATTCGCCTATATATACCCATATACCCTGAAAACATCCGAGAGCACCACGAAACCCTTTTTCCACCGCCGCAACCTTCTGTACCCATGAGATCCCATCTTGGGGCCTTCTCCGGTGCTCCGCCGGAGGGGGAATCAGTCACGGAGGGCTTCTACATCAACACCATAGCCTCTCCGATGATGTGTGAGTAGTTTACCACAGACCTTCGGGTCCATAGTTATTAGCTAGATGGCTTCTTCTCTCTCTTTGGATCTCAATACAAAGTTCTCCTCGATTCTCTTGGAGATCTATTCGATGTAATTATTTTTGCGGTGTGTTTGTCGAGATCCGATGAATTGTGGGTTTATGATCAAGATTATCTATGAACAATATTTGATTCTTCTCTGAATTCTTTTATGCATGATTTAATATCTTTGCAAGTCTCTTCGAATTATTAGTTTGGTTTGGCCTACTAGATTGATCTTTCTTGCAATGGGAGAAGTGCTTAGCTTTGGGTTCAATCTTGCGGTGTCCTTTCCCAGTGACAGCAGGGGCAGCAAGGCACGTATTGTATTGTTGCCAACGAGGATAAAAAGATGGGGTTTGTATCATATTGCATGAGTTTATCCGTCTACATCATATCATCTTGCCTAATGCGTTACTCTGTTCTTATGAACTTAATATTCTAGATGCATGCTAGATAGCGGTTGATGTGTGGAGTAATAGTAGTAGATGCACAATCGTTTCGGTCTACTTGTCACGGACGTGATGCCTATATACATGATCATGCCTAGATATTCTCATAACTATGCCCTTTTCTATCAATTGCTTGACAGTAATTTGTTCACCCACCGTAAATTATGCTATCTTGAGAGAAGCCACTAGTGAAACCTATGGCCCCCGGGTCTATCTTCCATCATATTAATCTCCCGCCAACGTGCTATTTCTGCCGCTTTTTATTTTGCAATCTTTACTTTTCAATCTATACAACAAAAATACCAAAAATATTTATCTTATTATCTTTATCAGATCTCACTTTTGGAAGTGGCCGTGAAGGGATTGACAACCCTTTATCGTGTTGGTTGCAAGGTTCTTGATTGTTTGTGCAGGTACGAGGGACTTGCATGTAGTCTCCTACTGGATTGATACCTTGGTTCTCAAAAACTGAGGGAAATACTTACGCTACTTTGCTGCATCACCCTTTCCTCTTCAAGGGAAAACCAATGCATGCTCAAGAGGTAGCACAGCCAGGAACACTACCTCAAAAAAGAAAGGATGACGAAATCCCCTTTGAGGTAACAGTATGCATTCCCTGTTGGACAAACCAGCTTGCCAATAAATTTGCAAATAATTCCAAACTCTGGTGCTGAAATTGCACATAAAGAAGAGATGATCTCTATCTTCATGTAGTTGAGCAACACACATGGGGCAGATATTGTCATCATCCTCAGATCTCTAGTGCCTTCTGAGAAGCATATCTCTAGTGTTTAATCTGTCATTTAAAATTAGCCATGCAAAAACCTTGATTTTCATGGTGCATTTACTTTTCCAGATCCATTTCCCAGGATCATCATCAGGCAAGGAGTGCATGAGCACATAATAGCTCTTGGCAGAAAAAATACCTTTCCCAGGAGTCCAGGACCAGGAGTCAGGTGCATTGGGGTCTCTCTCCAATCCCTCTATGTCAAGTTGCAAAATTTGAAGTTCTTCCATTGCCTCAGGAGATAGTGGGACTTGGAATTGAGCTTGTATGTCCAAATCCTCAATAAAATCTCTGACTAAGATCTTATCATCCAAAGTAAAGGAGAAGAGGCGTGGAAATCTCTCTTTAACTGGGTTGGAGTAAGCATTGAGGATCCATGAATCATGCCAGAAGAGGGCAGTGTCACCTGAATTAAATATGACAGTTGAGTTTGCTCTATAAATATCATTGATTTTAATGATGTCTCTCCACCAAAAGGATCCACATTGAACTGTTGCATGCGGAACTAAACCTTTATAGTAGGTGTCCCAAATTAAGGAGAACCATGGAATATCCGCCTTGTTGTAGAATTTGTGGAGGTGCTTAGTGAGCAAAGCTTTATTCTGAATAGCTAGGTTAATGATACCCATGCCCCCCTTGTCCTTAGGTTTGCATACCATAGGCCAAGCTCCAAGGGACTGCTTTGGGGTTTCAGAATTTCCTCTCCACAAACACTGCCTCATAATTCTATCCAGCTATTTGATAATTGCAGCAGGCAGACTGAGACTACACAAAAAGTAGATTGGCATGTATGATAGAACTGATTGCAGCAATTGTAGCCTTGCTCCTTGTGATAGGAGGGAGGAACTAGCAGACAATCTCCTTTCCACCATGTCAACAACAGGGACTAGGTCTACAATTCTGGGCTTTGTGGTTCCCACTGGAAGCCCCAGATATGTAAAGGGCAAAGTACCCACTTGACACCCAAAAATTGCTGCAAGTCTGTTGGTTTCTTCAGGTGACACATTTATGGGCAGAATATAGGATTTGTGGAAGTTCACTTTCAAGCCAGTAGATTTATGGAAAGCAACCAACATATCCTTGAGAGCCAGCTGTTGAGTCTCATCAGCTTGCACAATGAGCAAAGTATCATCAGCATATTGGACAATTGGAAATTTAGTATCATTGGACGGGATGGGTCGAGCTAGCAGTCCATCATGGAGCATTTTATTAACCACAGTTTGTAATAAATCAGCAGCAATGACAAAGAGCAAAGGTGAAAGTGGATCTCCCTGCCTAACCCCTCTCTTGCAATTGAACTGTTTACCTGGCACTCCATTAAGAATAATAGAAGATGATCTAGATGACAAAAGTTCCTTAACCCAAGATATCCGTTTGTCATCAAAACCTTTGTGCTTTAACATCAACAATATAAGATCATGCTCAACAGTGTCAAAAGCCTTTGCAAAATCCAGTTTGAGTATCAAGATTGGTCTCTTTGATTGGTGGCATTGATGAATGTATTCCAGGCTCCAGGCAATGCAGTCCTAGATTGATCTAGACTTGAGAAAGCCATACTGGTTCTTATGGATACATGTGAGGATAAACTTTTGCAACCTGTTAGCTAAAAGTTTAGTTAAAAACTTTAGACAGATGTTTGTTAGGGAAATGGGTCTGAAATCGTTTGGCCCCTCTGGTGATAGGACTTTTGGGACTAGAGTAACCAAAGAACCATTAATACTCTACAGAGAGATCTTGCCATGAAAAAAGTTAGAGAAGAGCTTATAAAAGTCCTCCTTTATAATGTGCCATCACCTCTTGACAAACATTCCAGTAAAGCCATCAGGACCAGGTGCTCTGTCCAAAGGGAGTCCTTTCATTACTTCATTAATTTCCTCCTCAGTAAAAGGCCCAGATAAATCCTCTAGACCTGGTACAGGCTGAATGAGATCTCCCAGATCGAACTGCATATCAATTCCTTGAGCAATTCCCATTCTGTCTCTGTAAGAGCCCCACAATAATCTAGCCATTTCACTATGTGAAGACACTGTCAAACCATCCTCAGTCACTAGGGTGGAGATTGAATTTCTTCTAAACCTTTCTATTGCCATAGCTTGAAAAAATTTAGAATTTTCCTCTCCCACTTTAATCCACCTCATTGTACATCTTTGCTTCCAATAAATGTATTGCAAATGAAGAAGGTCCTCAAGATGAAATTTAACTAATTTTCTGAAGTTAAACTCAGGCCTGGTTAGAGGTCTCTAATCTTCCAAACTGTCAAAGGCCAGGATAACAGCATTGCAAGCTTGCATTAACAATTTTAACCTGGAGAGTCCAGTGTGCCATCTTTTGAGATCATACCTCAAACGTTTGAATTTTTCTGTCAAAACTACAGCTGCATTCTTCTTGTTAGTAGGAGCAGACCATGACTGTTGAACACAATCAAAAAACCCTGGCATATCAACCCAATAGTTTTCAAAACGAAACACTTTGGCTTTGGGGATAGATGTTGAAATAGAAACTACACAGGGCATGTGATCAGAGCTAGTTTTCGCCAAAGGATAAACCATAGTGTTAGGGAAATCCGTGGTCCAATTTACTGTGGTAAAAAACCAATCAAGCTGCTCAAGCAGTGGATTCTCCTGCATGTTTGACCAGGTAAACTGCCGCCCTTTCAAAGGTAATTCAAGCAAACCCAAGTGGCCAATTATTTCATTGAATATGAACATGTCATTAACATCTCCTCCAGGTTGGTTTCTGTTTTCAACAGATCTCATTAAATTGAAGACACCAAGAAATAACCATAGTTCATCCTGGGGTATGTTGATGTGATATAATCAATGGACAAAATTATCTCTTAGTTGGCCTTGACAAGGTCCATAGACATTAACCAGAGTCCACTTTTGATTGTTATGAACTGAGGAAAACTTAATTATAATACCAAAACTCTGAACCTCAACCAGAGTACCCATAAGTGCGGATGAACACCATAGTACCAAAATCCCACAAGAGGCTCCCACAGAAGGGGAGTAAGCAAAGTTATCAAAACGTTTAGGGCAAAATTTTCTAATGGAGCGCTGATCAAAATAGTCACGCTTGGTTTCTTGCAAACAGATGACAGAGCACTGACTCTCTTCAATTTTTGCTCTAACAGCCCTTTGACGAATTTCAGAGTTTAAGCCCCTAACATTCCAACACAGGACCTTCCAATCCTTGTCATGGTGTGCATTCATTGGAATACATAGTAATATGAAAGCGCACACACAATACTACATAATAGCATTGTGAATGATAATAACCAGCAACCATAATATAGCGCATCAGACCAAAAGTATCACCCACTGGCAGAATAGAAGTCTGAAGAAAAACATGCAAAAGCATAGTCATGGCAGTACAAGGGACTTGCCTCCCTATAATGGAGCAAAAGGTATCACTCAACATCAGGAACTGGTGGCACTGAAGAGGACTTGGGAGCAACCATAAGTTGCTCCACAGATAGCTTGTCCTGAGAAATTCCTAGGGAAGCTCCAAGTGCTTGCATGATAGATATTGGGGTTGGAGGAGGAGCATCAGATGCTGCATCTTGTGGTGCTTCATTGATAGGTTCAATTCTTGGCTTCTTGTCTCTCGATTGACGCAGAGGTTTGGGATTCACAGGTATGGCCGAAGTTGGTTTGAAACCCTGGAGCTTGGCAGCACTCCTGGTCATCCGGCGATCAGAGAAATCTGGCCTTGGAGCTACAATTTTTCTCTGATTCTTCTTATTTTGGCCAGAAGAAGTGAAGCTCATGCTAGCAGGGACTAGAGGCTGGATAGAGACATGGCTGTCAGAAACCACCTCCTGAAAAGATAGCTTACGAGCAACAGATTTGGGAGGAGGTGGCAAAGCCAAGGAAGTGCCTGTCTGCTGCATCTTGGGCCACTGGAAAAAGCCCCAAACTCTCAAAAGCCTGTGACCAAGATCTCTTGAGAAGAGATTGGATGTCCTCTAAAGCAAACTGCAACTGCTGAGGGATGGAGGCTGTCAGAAAGGTGGGCAGAAGAGAGATAAAAGATCTCAGCCAAATCATATCCGGAGGCAAAACATGTCCAAGCATTATGCGGGCAGCTCCAACAAAGAGTGGGGGCTGAAGAGAAGGCTGGTATGGAATAATAGCAAGCTGGTTTTCCTCCTGTGGCCCCTCGATATGTTGATCATCCTCATGCTGCAGTGGCATATCTGCTTGAATCTCATGCTCATTGGGAGGCTGAACCTGCTATTCTTGAACAAACTCCTGAGGCTGGGGGGGCTGCACATCCACCAACTGAGGCTGCAACAATACATGTTGATCTGGCTGCTCGGGTGGTTGAATGGGCCCAAGAACAGGCTGGGCTGGAAGTTCATTGAGGTCATCCACTACATGTGCCAGCGGCTGTGCTGGAGGCCCAAAGATGGGCTCATCCACAGGGCCCAAAAGGGGCCCATCAACTGCAGGGTTTTGCTGAGTGGAGTCGTTGGAGCCCAGGGAGGGGTTTAAAACCATAGAGTTCTGATCTTGTGGCATCTGCTGCTGGATTTTGTCTTTTTCATGCTGCTGATCATGTCCAGGTTGACCCCAGCCCTCCCCATGATCCTGCGGTGGCTGCTGTGGCTCATCAGGCTCAATTGGCTGGGGAACAACATTCCACCCAAGTGCAGGGTATGGTGGAAGAATCCAGAACTGTTTAACAGGTTGCAATTCACCTGGCATGGGGTGGGGATTGCCGTCAAAAGGCATTACATCCTCATCCTGGGGTAACTGCTCTGCAAAAGCCGCCATTAGAATGCTGCATGAAGCTGTCCAGGACACAATAGCACCTCCCACAGTTTCAAACTATCGAAAAACCACATCTCTTGGCACTAACACATTGTCAGGGAAGGAGGCGTAGACCATAGAACGAACCAAATGATCATCCCCTTCGTTCCAGTAGTGAAATTTCCCAAAAGTGCCAACTATCTCTGCCAAATTTTCTGTGTTGCGATAGTCAAGCGGAACTCCAATGAACATAAGCCAACCAGTGCGATGACCTTGCAGGGCCCTAGGACCTACTCCATCATCATGATTGATAAACCGCAGAAAGATTTCCTTGGCATGTTGATTGATACCAAGCGGCCATGGCGGATGATTGACTAGAGCACTACGTACTACTAGATCTTGCATCTGATAGAGACCAACACCTTGAAACCAGGTTTGAGTAGACAGTACCGGAAGCTGAAGCTCGTCGAGGATGAAGTCATGGACTTGCTGACGAAGATGAGGTACATCCTCAGGCAGCGGGATTGGCTCGACGATCCCAACCATGTAGGATTCATGGCGCCGGGGTGGAGTTCTTGCCGGGGTGTAGTTTGTGCGAGGGACATGATGCGGGCCAGCATCGACGATGTCGTGGCCAGCCAGGAGAAAATGCCGCAGATCAAGCTCATAGTTGGCCATGGTCGGGTGTGGAGGTGGAGTGGGGGCGGCGATGGCGATGAGAAATCGGCTGTCTACAGAGGAGGGGAATCCTTGGGTGTGGCAGAGGATCTTTGCATTGTTTGGGATCTTGAAGCGTCGGGAGGGGTTTGCTTGATGGCGCGAGGCTCAAGGTCGGTAGTTGGGGTTCGACCCTTGGGAACCCAAACTTTTAATTCGGGTGGTGACCGTGTACACCCTTTTTTAACGTGACCGAGCCGGAAACACCTGCGACAACGTGTGTTGTTCGTGCACTTATCCAAACTATGACCCATACCCAAGCAACGCGAGCAGTCCCAAACTTGTGCTACAAGTTCTTCTACAAGTTCATCTAGGCCCTGTAAATCACGAACCACCTCCAAAGGTGACCTGGTAGGTGATGTAGATGCATCTGTTACAATCCCAGGCCCAACCATAGTGGCAGGCGGCGTAGACAGCCCATCATCCTCAGATAGAATTAACAGATTTTGGGACGATCCTTCCAAACAAACCGTAACAGGAGAGATATCCGGGGAAAGGATCACACCGGCCCGATCATGATTGATAGTATCCTGTGGAAAGCGGATATCTGGTGAGACGGTCCCAACTGTATGGCCGGAGATGCTTCCGGCACCAAGGCCGCCAGCGGCGAGCTAACATAAATCTCACTAACCACAAGATTTACACCTAATAACTCTCGCGGATCAAGAGTATAACCAGCATCTTGCTAAACTATGGAAATATCCTCAGGTATAGCATTGTAACGATAACCACGACATGCATCATAATTGAGAAACGTGGCAAAATGCAAACTCTTGCGAGGATGAGAAGCATCCTTAGAACGCAAAGAGATTTAGGAGGTGCATGCATCATAGCAGCCATCCTCAAACGAGCTCTACGCTTGGATGGACTAACTAAGGTCTATTCTTCATGACATTCTTTTTTCCAAGATGCAAACTCTTTAACCCAATCCGGACCCCCAAAACCCCAGAGATGGAAATAGCATTTAAACATAGGGCAAACGTAGTTGCGTTGATTCAATATGAAAAAACCCACTGCTTTGCATGAAACATTAAATGAGAAGACACGATCATGTAGACATGATACCTTCAAAGATGAACAATATCCTCCAATTGCCGCCTCGAGCGCAAGCACAACATTATCCTCAATCAGGCGAAAGTTATGCCTTGCAAATGATACCACCATGGTGAAGTGGCCCGAATCATCAGAGTGGTGCACCGTACGATGTAGGGTGCGCCAGATCTCCTGAAACATGCCCATGCCCGAAGAAAATCCAAACCCAAGGTGATGAACGCGTGGACCGCCATCCAGATGGCCACCCAAGGGTGCAAACCAAGACTTCAGAGAGAATGAGCGAATGGGAGGTGGCTTTCCCCGGATAGATGCGGAGATCGCCGGAGGTGAGGGTGGCGGCTAGGGTTACGGTGATGGGAGGTGGGGGGAGCCATTTGTTGGTTCATCCTGGAACCATCGTCACCTCTATTGGTGTTGTGCTACTATTTAAATACTGTCATGAGAAAGTGGTATTGTCCTCGAGAAGTGCTTCATCTGTGTTGTTTTAATTATTTCCTTTCCTTTTTTTAAGCAAACAGGGATGCAGCATTTAGTTGTTCTCTTGCCTTTGCACAATTCTTCATATCAGAAGGAAGCAGTTGAAGGATGGTTACATTACTGCCCACAAGAACAAACTAACTTCAGCTCAGAAGGACTCACAGATCTCCATCTTTGTTGCTGTGATGTCCAATACAATGTTGTTTTATGATTCTTTCCGGTGAGTTCTATTTTTTTAAATGTGTGCTCTACATGGATCATGTAGGTTGCCTGTTTAAACTGTCAATTTTTCGTGGGAAACCACGGCCACCTATGGGGCCATGAGCCCCTTTTTGGTTCGGCGGGGGATGGGCACATTGCACAAAGAGCGGAGAAGCGTAACACAGCACGACAGAGATCACACAGGCAGTTTTACATAGGTTCGGGCCGCCGCAAGGCGTAAAACCCTACTCTTTCTTTGGTGGATTGATGGTGGATAATGGTGGAGAACGCGGTGCTCTTGCCCAGCAGGGTTGCCTCGGGGTGAGAGGGGCTACGCGCATATGAATATTGAGGGTCCGAATCTTTTCTACGGTTGCCATGGGCCTCCTTTTATAGATGAAGGGGTCACCACAGTGGCAAATCAGTCTTTACATACTGATTAGATAGCAAACAATGGTATCATACCTAACTTTGTAGGCGGACAGAGCACATTAAATGCGCCGCTCGGTGTCACATCACAGCGTGCCCGGCAAGCCCTACCGGACTGTTTTGCCAGCTTCGCGACTGCTTTCTTTGACATGTCTCAGGACGGGTGTCATATGGAGGTGTTTTCTGTAGGAAGTGGCTGCCATGTGGCAGGAAGCGGCCACTTAGTCACTTAGGGGCTTGACACTGCACTGATCGATGACTTGCGTCGCTGTGAGGTGCTGCGGTGGAGTAGTTTGCCTCCACAAGCCCCGGCAGGCCTGCCGGGACGATCTGGATGTCACATCCCTAGCTTCTCGTATTGCACTAGGCTAGCTTCATGTGTGCATCATGTTTGAATTTTTGCAGAAAATTGAAGTGGGGATTGCCTAAACCCTAGCATCAAAGGAATTCACTAGGTTCAACTAAAATATTCTCAGTGTTTCCAAATGGCTTTTAAAAATGTTCATCATTTCTGGAAAATGCTGGAAACAATAACCAGAGGTGCTGCACATTTTTCCATGACATATTTGGGCTCTGAATTAAATCATATAGTATTTGCATTTGGGCATCTAAATGCTATTAAATATTTTAAATGCTCAAATAATCATAGACTAAAATGTTTACTGTTGGATATATTCTAAACAGTAGCCCTGATTAGTTTCATGATTTTTGGAAATGCCCTGGCATTTTTAATAAAGCCCAGAACACAATTACAGAATTAGAAAACAGAAATAAAAGAAAAAGGACAGAAACCTACCCGCACCTACCTGGCCTGCTCCTGTAGCAGCCCAACTGGGCGAAGCCGGCCCAGCCCACTGGCCTCCCCCCTGTCGTCTTCCTCGCGACAAAAGGACGCCGGGTGTGTGGCCACCGTGCGCCAGCACGCGCCCGTGCCACCTCCACCTTGCCTGCGTGCCCCCTCGGCGGCCAGGACGACCCTGGAGTCGCCACGCAGCCCCCGACCGCTCTCTCACTCTCCCTCGGCTTCCTTCCCCTTCTCTGCTCTCTCCCCACCTCGCACCCAAACGCGTCAGAGAGCGCCGCCGCGGCCACAGCCACCCCCTCGCCCCTCCGACGTGCCCATGAGCTCCGTGCCGTCGTCCTCGTCACCTCTACCGAGCCAAGCAAGCCGGGAAGCACTGCAGTGACGCCATCATCATCATCTACACCGACGGGCGCCCGAGATCGCCGTCGTCAATCCGTCGCCTCCGACGCTTCCCCGAGCACGTTGACCTTCTCTACCGCATTCCTGTGAGCTCCTACACCTCCTCCCGTGGCCGCCCCCTCTGTTCCCGTCCTCTAACAGCAGCCCCGCCATGGCCGAGCACTCGCCTCCACCACCACGAAGCTCGCCGTTGCTAGTCACTCCTGCTAACCAAGCCAAGCACTTGGACGAGCTCCTGATGTCACGTAGATCTTACCCAGCACTCCAGTTCGCTCGCCCGCAAGCCGTAGCACCTCGCCGAGCACAGCCGATCTCCGGCCACCGCGAATGAGCTCACCGCCGTCAGCTCCGGTGCCCCCGTGACTAACCATTGGTACCAACGGACGCGGCACACTCCCAGCCTTCGAAAGCACCTTTCCGCGCGTCGATCCGACGCCAGACGATGATTCCCGAAGCCCTCCGCCCTGGCTTTTGGTCATCGGCGGCTAACCGCCGGTGGATTTGACCCAAACCCACCGAGTTTGACCTCCTCTGAGCCAATGACACGTGGGCCCCGCCCTATTTTAATTTTAGGTTAGTCAAAATATTAGTGCTAATTACCCTGTTAACCAGATGAGACACTGACATGTGGGCCCCGGTCTTAGGTTTGACCTAGACCGACCCCTGTTAACCTGCTGATGTCAGCATGATGTCATGCTGATGCAGTATTACATTTTCTGGATTTATTTTTAATCAGGAAATTCCAGAAAATAAACCGTAACTCCAAATGAAAAGATTTATGTATGAAAAATGATCAGAAAAATCCGGTCTATCCATCTGTACCATTTTCATGCATGTTAGAACAATTTATGGCTGCTGTTTAGGACAAATCATGTAAATGGCATTTGAATTTCCACATATGAAGTTTGAATTTGAACCTAAGGTTCAAACCAACTCCATTTAATATGTTGCTAGTTGCATTAGCCCAAATCACAGCATATTGACATGTCATGATCATGCATCATATTGTGCATTGCATTGATCGTGTTTCTTCTCTGTTTGCCGGTGTTGTTCCCCCTCGGTAGACGTGGTTCGACGATGAGTCCGTTGACACTAATGAAGACTCAATGCTATCTTCAGAAGTGCCAGGCAAGCAAAACCCCCTTGTTCATTCCGATACAATCCCACTCTCTCGCTCCTGCTCTCTTTTACTGCATTAGGACAACAGCGATTCAACTGTTACATGCTGCGGTAGTTGAACCCCTTTCCTCTGCATGACCTGTCATTGCCACAGTAAATAGATGAAACCCACTAGCATGAGTAGGAGTTGTTTGAGCCCTAATGTGCCTACTCATTCATGCTTGTTTGTCATGCCTGCTAATGCTTAGAGTTGTGTCAGGTCTGATTCATCGGGGATGATTTGGAAAGTTGTGAACATGTCCTGCGGTGTGAGAGCTAAGTGTGTGAACACGATTTGGTAAAGATAGCGGTGAGAGGCCATGTAGGAGTACATGGTGGGTTGTCTCATTGCAGCCGCCCTCAGGAACTGAGTTCTGTGTTTGTGATCCATGAACAGTTACTACCACACATTGGAATGCTTAAGTGCCCCTCTCGACTTATTAATCAACCTGATCTCTGTCCAGGAGTTGCAACTAGTTTCTCGTGTTTGTAGGTTGTGTTAGTAGTCTACCAAGTGGTACCCGGTACAGGTGGGCTTGGGACAGACTAGGCACTGTGGCACGGTGTACCAAGCATAGATCCATCCGTCGAGGTGGGCTTGGGAACCCTGCACACATCGTTTGGGGCCGTGAGCGACACCCCGGCCGGATCTCCTTGCGGATGGAACCCGAATAGGCGATAAACCTGGACTAGAGACTTGTGTGGTTAGTCAGGTCGTGGCCGACTCCCTCGCCAGGCATCCGCTTGAAGGTTACCGAGGTACACGACGTGTACATGGTGGTAAGTGGTGAGAGCATGTGTGAAGAAGTACACCCCTGCAGGGTTAACATCATCTATTCGGATAGCCGTGTCCGCGGTGAAGGACTTCTGGGTTGCCTATAACAGTTCATAGACAAGTGAAAGTGGATACTCTAAAATGCGCAAGATAAGCGTGAGTGCTATGGATGGCGTTCTCGTAGGGAGACGGGAGCGGATCCATAGTGGTGTATTGAAATGGTGAATATGTGGACTCGTGTGCGCCACCTGAAAAGAGTTACTTGCAATTGTAGCTTAGGATAGCCACCGAGTCAAAGCTAGCTTGCTACAGTTAAACTCCGCCACCCCCTTTGATACAGATGCATATGTAGATAGTTCTGATGTAAGTCTTGCTGGGTACAATTGTACTCACGTTTGCCCATTTTATGTTTTGCAGAGAGACGTCAGTCTCGCTAGTAGTTCCGTGTGGACTTCGATGTTTAGCTTGATACCTCAGCTACGATCTTGTGCCCTCAGCAGGATCTTGTAGATAGTCAGGCTTCGCAGCCTTTTCCTTTTGTAGATGTCTGTACCCAGACATGTTAAGCTTCCGCATGTGCTTGACTTGTATGCTCTGAATGTTGGGTCATGAGACCCATGTTTGTAATATCTGGCTCTTTGGAGCCTAATGAATAAATACTCTGAGTCGTAGAGTCTTGTTGTGATGCCATGTTGTATTTGCACATATCGAGCATATTGTGTGTATGATTGAAATGCTTGGTATGTGTGGGATTCGACAACCTAGTTGTTTATCCTTGGTAGCCTCTCTTATGGGGAAATGTAGTCTTGTGCTTCCATGAGCCATAGTAGTCCGCTACAGCCCGGTTCACCGGAGTCCTGCTAGCCCAGCACTACTGCTCCGGAACACTTGACTGGCCGGCATGTGATTCACTTCATTCCTGTGTCTGTCCCTTCGGGGAAATGTCACGCGGTGACATCCGGAGTCCTGCCTAGCCTGCTACAGCCCGGGTTCCCGGAGTCCTGTTAGCCCAGTGCTACAGCCCGGATTCGCACGCTGCTGACCGACATGCTCGATGTTGATTCATGTATGCCTGTCCCCGTAAGTTAGTGCCACTTTGGGTTCACGACTAGTCATGTCGGCCCGGGTTCTCTGTCATATGGATGCTAGCGACACTATCATATACGTGAGCCAAAAGGCGCAAACGGTCCCGGGCCATGGTAAGGCGACACCCGTGGGAATACCGTGCGTGAGGCTGCAAAGTGATATGAGGTGTTACCGGCTAGATCGATGTGACTTGGAATCGGGGTCCTGACACTGGAGGCTTGCTTCTGGGGTAACCCCAACCCCGCCAGGCTCGTCTACCCAGCAAGGGAGGTTTTTCCCTTAGTGACATCTTGTATCTCAGTCTTATCTTGGTCTTCTCGATCAGCTCTTTGATTCTTCAAAGAGGTGATCCCTTCGTGCTTGGTTTGATCTTGGGTGCTGCAAACTTGTCCTTAGGCCTATGCATAGTCTGGGCAACAGACCCAGGGTTTGTTGCACCGACAGGAGCCCCCAGGACTAGCCCGAACGCGCTGTCAGGCATCGTCGGGGTAGGCCCTAACCAGTGCATGGCAGGAGCATAGTGGTGGCTTGCCCTTTGGAGATATTTGCTTCTTCATTAACCTGAGCCCAGGTCAGTTTCTGGTTCCCCCGCGCGTCGCGTAACGCCAATTGCAGTGGGGCCACTCTTGTAATGGCCCGTGAATGACTTCAACACATGGGCGAGTAACTGCCAATTCACTCTTCCCACCACGCCCTTATCCTTAACCACGTATGTTGCATGCATCAAGTGGGGTAGGTAATGGAGGCGCGTGGTGCGAGAGAGCATCAAGGCAGGGGGCCGGCCTTCATGGATTGGTAGAGGTGGGCGGGATTACTCATTGAGGATCGACTCTCTGCCCCGATTCGCCTATAAAAGGAAGGGCGGGGTAGAGTGGAGGCATTCATCCTCATATCCCACCTCCTCCATCCTCAGCTTTCTGCTGGTTATGTTGAAAGGGAGAGCCTGGGGCCAGGCCCCGGGCCCTAGCTTGGGGTTGGCGATGTCGAATGCTTGTGCCGATGCTTGGGGAGTGAGAGAAGGGTATGGTCACGCCTTCGCTGGGGAAGGATTCCTTTCTCACCTTCAAGCGAGCATCAGGAGGGTGCGCGGGCGGCGCGGCGGTAGCACCAGAGGTGGCGACTTTGGTGTGTTCGTCGCTAGGCCGCTCGTGGCTTCAATTTTAGTGAGGGGCAATGCAAACGACACCACGTCGAGGCCTGTAATGGACGCGGGGCGTGTTAGTCGATTGTGGCCTATTCCTCCTCTTCCCGCGATGTCGGAGGGAGGTCATAGAGGTGGTTTGCCATCGGGGAAGGCGGTCCCTACCTCCCAGAGCACTGTCCGCCCGACGCATGGGAGAGCCCCTCGTCCTCATACATGCTTCCTTAATTGGCGGTGGCTCCTGATCTTCGGGCCGTCGGAGATGACCATGCTCTCTGTGGGGTGACCCGGAGTGCATGGCGCCCGATTTTGCTCTCTGTGATGGGAGCTTCGAGCGACAGCGGCACGGAAGATGGCGCCAACCCATGACACGTCAAGAATGGGGGCGACCGCTCCGATGAGCCATGTTTGCCTGCGACACGATTATCTCCATCTGGGCTTCTGGCAGCGTCACCATCGGCACCTGCCCTCCGGTTTCTTCCTCCTAGCCTAGGAACGGCGCCATCCTGATCCTGGGGAGGCGCCGAATCAAAGCCAGGCCTTCCCTCAGCCTTCTTCGTCTCTCCCTGTAGCTTCAAAGAAGGAGAGGAAAAAGTGAAGGCATCACGAGCATTTATATTTTTCCAATATTAAATCTGTAGGAACTTGCCAAATTTTAGTTCAAATTATGTAATTTCTTTAATCCATGTTTGTGTCTTGTAAGGTCTGTACTTGTTTGATCAGCATATTAATGGAAAAGATAAACCTTGCCAGGGACTCGTGCATGTACTATGTCCGTGCAGAGGTGGGATGCCTCTATACTTTAAAGTAAACAAGTTTCCCCCGACAGGATATCCTGCCGGTCCCCTCAGTCTTGTTCCCGCGGAGTGAGGCCTACCGGGCACAAATCGTGAAGAGGGACCAGCACCCTGCTAGTCCTTTCTCATCAAAGGCCACTGCGACCATCCTGACTGAAGCATCATTCAAGTCAAAGGATGGGAGCACCTAAGTTTCGAAAAGGCATCGAGGTTTTCTTACGCACAAGTGATAGAGGCAAAGGTGTCCCGTCTTCCGATGAGATGATGGATATCACTTCGGTGGAAGTCGACTTTGACGATCCGATAATGAATGTGCGAGGACGTCGCGCCTTAGCAACCGCTAAACCAACTCTGAGAGGTTATTGACCACGCCGGAGCACGATCAACCTGACCACGAAGGTATATTTCCTACAAGAAAACGAAGAACAAGAAAGAAACTATGATTACAATCTGGATATTGTGAATATAAGATGAACGCTTTATTGATCAAGGTGAGGTTCTGTGACATCTTGGTCTGGTTGTTGAACACAAACGAAGTACGCGAAGTTGCAGCTATGGTGAACTTTTAATCTAAACAAAACCCAAAGTATAAACGGCGCCCTAAGGGCTGTATATATGGAGGAAGAGGGGGGAATTTCGTGGCCCTTGAGGGAGGGGTCCGAAACCGACCCTAACTCTTGTTTCCCCACACATACGGACTCTAAAAACAGCCTATAATCAAGTATTTCGAAATTACATGGGCCTGGCCCAATAATAAGGTGACGCAGCATCTATAATAGCCTTTGGACGAAATTTGTGAAGTGGCATTTTGTATATTTCGTCCAAGACTTCATGCACTCATTACGGTGACTCCAAAGTCCTGAACTCGTCACTTCAAACTCCGTTCTTGTTTCCCTTGCGCATGCCATCATCTCCATGCTTGTTCTTGCTCCAATGTTCATCCTTCTCCAAGCTAGGCCCTTCATTTGTAAGCAAAGCAAATGTATCCAATTTAGGCAACATCATATTCTCATGAACATTAGAATCATTACCAAGAAACAAAAGTACCTGGTAATTTAATTGGCGTGCACGAGCTCTAGTAATTGGTCCAGTATGTATAGTAGCAGGGGCTCTGGGTGTAACAATGGTATTAATGTCCTCATCAACAAGTCTTTACTTACAAAACATGTATGGATAAGAGAAAGAACATATATGTTTGGCTTGCTGGAGATCGCAATGTAGGCTCGTCTTCTTATCTCCTCTTGGGGACCAAGTCCACGTTGGGAGCCTGCAGTTTATGCAGATGAAAATGATGCCATATGTGATCTTATCTACATGAACATGCAATGCTCATGATATGCTTATGCATGCATGCAACTTGTCGGGGGCCCCCAGTGCTTCATTTATTTCTCTGTTGCTCGGCGTCAGCGCTTGGCTTTGTACAAGGAGTTACATGCAACTGAGGAAAGACCTATACAAAAGGGTGGATGCCGGGCAGGGCCCGTCATCCGCGCCTTCCGGGTAGAACTTGCAGAGATGCTCAATATTCCATGAGTTTTGCAATTGAATGCCATCTGTCTCCAAGCATAGAGTTTTGTAGGACAGTAGCAATTTTCCCTCAAGTTGATGACCTAAGGTTTATCAATCCGTGGGAGGCGTAGGATGAAGATGGTCTCTCTCAAACAACCCTGCAACCAAATACAAGAAATCTCTTGTGTCCCCAACACACCCAATACAATGACAAATTGTATATGTGCACTAGTTCGGCGAAGAGATGGTAATAAAAGTGTAATTTGGGTGGTAGAAATATATTTTTATAATCTAAATAAATAAAAACAAAAAGGTAGCAATTGATAAAACCGAGCACAAAAGGTATTGCAATGCTTGAAAATGAGGCCTAGGGTCTGTACTTTCACTAGTGCAATCTCTCAACAATGCTAATATAATTGGATCATATAACCATCCCTCAAAGTGTGATGAAGAATCACTCCAAAGTTCCTATCTAGCGGAGAACAAAAGAAGAAATTATTTGTAGGGTACGAAACCACCTCGAAGCTATTCTTTCCGATCGATCTATCCAAGAGTTCGTACTAAAATAACACCAAATAATTTCAGATTCATAATACTCAATCCAACACAAAGAACCTCAAAGAGTGCCCCAAGATTTCTACCAGAGAAACAAAGACAAGAAAGTGCATCAATCCCTATGCGTAGATCACCCCAATGTCACCTCAGAAATCCGCGAGTTGAGTGCCAAAACATATATCGAGTGAATCAATACGATACCCCATTGTCACCACGAGTATTCATATGCAAGACATATATCAACTGCTCTCAAATCCATAAAAGTATTCAATCCGATAAAACGAAATCTCAAAGGGAAAACTCAATTCATCACAACAAGATAGAGAGGGGAAAATGCCATATGATACGACTATATTAACAAAGCCCGTGATACATCAAGATTGTGACATCTCAAGAACATGAGAGAGAGAGAGAGAGATTAAACACAAAGCTACTGGTACGAACCCTCAGCCCCGAGGGTGGACTACTCCCTCCTCATCGTGGTGGCCATCGGGATGATGAAGATGACCACCGGTGATGATTCCCCCTCCGGCAGGGTGCCGGAACGGGGTCTAGATTGGTTTCTCATGGCTACACAGCCTTGCGGCGGAGGAACTTCTGATCTAG
Organism: Aegilops tauschii subsp. strangulata; assembly: GCF_002575655.3. Taxonomy (NCBI): domain Eukaryota; kingdom Viridiplantae; phylum Streptophyta; class Magnoliopsida; order Poales; family Poaceae; genus Aegilops; species Aegilops tauschii. The sequence goes on from NC_053038.3 coordinate 162,020,985, forward strand.
GGTTACCCCAGGGTTTTTGGAATATTTGGGAATTTATAGGGCAAAGAGGGGTGCGGGAGGCCACCGAGGTTGGCAAAACCTACCTCGGCGCGCCTGGGCACCCAGGCGCGCCTGGGCACCCAGGCGCGCCCTGGTGAGCTGTGCCCCCCTCGGGGCACCCCCGATGTGCTTCTCTGCCCCACTGAATGCCTTCTGGTCCATAAAAAATCCACAAAAAGTTTCGCGGTGTTTGGACTCCGTTCGATATTGATTTCCTGCGATGTAAAAAACAAGCAAAAGCAGCAACTAGCACTGGGCACTAGGTCAATAGGTTAGTCCCAAAAAATGATATAAAGTTGCTATAAAATGATTGTAAAACATCCTAAAATGATAATATAATATCATGAATACTTCATAAATTATAGATACGTTGGAGACGTATCAGACCGCGCCAGGTCTGGTGACTCATACTACCCGGTAAGGGCCTTCCACTTTGGCGTAAACTTGTTTGTACTCTTGGCGGACTGAACGCGCCTAAGAACAAGGTCGCCTTCCTCAAAACACCAAGCATGAACCCTGCGGTTGTGATAGCAATGCAGGGCTTGCTGGTAGCATTCAGCACATGTAGCAGCCCAGAGACGGTTCTCCTCGAGAAGCACAGCGTCGTCACGCCGGTGCTGATCCCGCGCTACTTCATCGTAGGCAAGCACTCGAGGTGACCCGTAAATGAGTTCTATGGGGATAACTGCTTCTGCCCCATAGAATAGGGAGAAGGGTGTCTGCCACGTAGCTCGATTTGGTGTCATTTTGAGGGACCAAAGAACCACCGGCAGCTCGTCGATCCATCGCCTACTGCACTTCTGCAGCTTATCAAATGTTCTTGTCTTGAGTCCTCGCAACACTTCAGTGTTCGCCCTCTCAGCTTGTCCATCGCTTCTGGGATGTGCAACATAAGCAAATGAGATCTTGCTTCCAGGGCATGAACATATTGCATGAAGGCTCGGCTTGTGAATTGGGTGCCATTGTCAGTGATGATCCGGGCAGGGACCCCGAAGCGGCACACCAATCCTTTCAAGAACTTGATAGCTAACTGAGCAGTCACACTTCTCATGGCTTCTACTTATGGCCACTTTCTAAACTTGTCGATTGCAACGAACAAGAATTCAAAGCCCCCAGCAGCTCGGGGGAAAGGGTCGAGGATATCGAGCCCCCAGACCGAAAACGACCATGACAAAGGGATTGTCGGAAGAGCTTGGGGAGTAAATAGATATTATTGGGATGGAACTGGCAGGCTTCACACTTGGTGACTAGCTAGACCACATCTTGGAGCGATGTGGGCCAATAGAATCCTTGCTGGAGTGCTTTCCCAACCAATGCCATTGATCCAATGTGGGAGCCGCGCATGCCTTTGTGTATTTCCGCCAGCAGTTCCTTTCCTTCTTCCCGGCAAATGCACTTCAATTTCACATCGTTGGGATTTCTTATGTATAGTGTGTCATCGACAAAATGATACATACTAGCCCTCCGGGCTACTCTTTCAGCTTCTTCTTGCTCTTCGGGAAGTTCTCCGGTTTGGAGGAAATGGACTATGTGCCTTGCCCAAGTTGGAGCCTGGGGCTTGGCAACGAGGACTAGCGGCACTTCCGTCTTCGTGGGAGCGCACCCCTCGACCACGAGGACCAGTGGTCTGGTGGGAGGGGGTAGCTCAGCAATTGAAGGGGAGTTGTTCGTGTCAAGCTCCCTGCCGGGAGTCCTGGAAGGCTCTACCTGGAGAGGCTTGCCGGAGTCCAGTTTCCACCTCTTCTGGGCCATTGTTGCCGGGGATACGGAGGGCTGAGTAAGATGGAGAACAAAAGTTAGTGGTTCCACAGGAAGCTTCTGCGTAGTGGACTTTGATGGATGATCAGCAATGTTGTTTTCCACACGGAGTACGTGCTCTGTTTGCAACCCGTGAAAGTGCTCCTCCAGGCTTCTCACTTCCTCAACGTATGCCTCCATCAATGGACTTTGGTAATCCTTGTTGACTTGTCTCACCACAAGTTGTGAATCTCCTCGAATGATCAGCTTCTTGATCCCCAATTTTGTGGCAATCCTCAGCCCAGCAAGGAGCCCTTCATACTCTGCTGTATTGTTGGTCGCCTCCTCCCGGGTAAAATGCATCTGGATGACGTACTACAAGTGCTCTCTAGTGGGAGCAACAAGAAGCACGCCAGCCCCCGCAGCTTGTAGGGAGAAAGGACCATCGAAATACATGATCCATTCTTGGGGTGCTTCCTTGCGGGAATAACTATCTCTAGTACCTATTCATCAGGGGTTGGCGTCCATTTTGCAATAAACTCTACCAACGCCCTGCTCTGAATTATTGATGTGCTTTCAAACTTCAGGCCAAAGCTGGATAACTCCAATGCCCACTCCACTATTTTGCCGGTAGCCTCAGGGTTTTGGAGTATCCTTTGCAAAGGGAAGCGAGTGACAACCAATCTCGTGGGTTGGAAGTAGTGGTGCAGTTTCCTTGAGGCCATGACAAGGCCAAAAATCAACTTTTGCACACCAGAGTACCTGGACCTAGCCCCCTGCAATAGGGACCTGAAGAAGTACACTAGGCACTGCACCACTTCCTCACTTGCCATGTCCTTGGGGTTGCCTCTGCTGCCGTGCTCTTCTTTGTCTTGATCCATATCTGGCCTTGCCGGGGTGTTCTCACTCTCTCCTCCGGAAGGGACACTGGCAGAGGTTGTTGCCTCTTCCACTTCCCGCTACGCTACTAGTATTGCACTAACCACTTGATTAGTTACCGCCAGGTATAGCAGCAACGGCTCTTGTGGTTTCGGAGCAACCAAAGTGGGTACATAGTACAAGTAGGTCTTCAAATATTGCAGTGCTACATCTGTTTCCGGAGTCCACTTCATCGGTCCTGCCTTCTTCAAAATTTTGAAGAACGACAATGTGCGCTTGGCAGACTTGGAGATGAACCTACTAAGTGCGGCAATGCATCCTGTCAAACGCCTCACATCCTTAACTGTCTTCGGTGCCTGAATCTGCTCGATGGCCTCTATCCCGTGATGGGACACAAAGAAACCAAGTAGCTTGCTAGAGGGAATGCCAAACACACACTTCTCCGGGTTCAGCTTCAAGTTGATCTTGCACAGATTAGCAAATATCTCTTCCAAGTCCTACATGAGGGTCGATCTGTCCTTGGTCTTGACCACAATATCATCCATGTAAGCTTCAATGTTCATGTGCAATTGTCATTCAAAACCAATTTAGACTGCTCTTTCAAAAGTGGATCCGGCACTCTTCAACGCGAAAGGCATTCGCACGAAGCAGTATGTGCCAAATGGGGTGATGAATGAGGTCTTCTCTTTGTCTTCCTTGGACATAAAGATTTCATGATATCCAGAGTATGCATCCAGAAAGGAGAGCAAATCACACCCGAAAGTGGAATCCACAATCTGATCCATGCACGGCAAGGGAAATGGGTCCTTCGGACATGCATTGTTCAGATCCATGAAATCTATGCAAAGCCTCCATTTCCCATTAGCTTTGCGCATGACCACAGGGTTTGCTAACCATGTTGGTCTAGTACTCCTCTGACCAAACCAGCTGCCTCAAGTTTCTTGATTTCCTCGGCAATGAACTGCTGCCCCTCCAAGGCTTGCTTTCGGACCTTCTGCTTGACGGGTCGGGCATGTGGGCAGACAGCAAGGTGGTGCTCGATTACCTCCCTAGGAACACCGGGGATATCAGATGGTTGCCAAGCAAACACATCGATATTTGTCCGGGGAAGGCAACGAGCGCGCTTTCCTATTTTTCATGAAGGGTGGCACTGATAATGAAATTACCATCTGCGCCAGCCAGCCCTGCCGGGACCTTTTTCACATGGGGTGCAACAGTCTTGGATCTCTTGCTATTGGAACTCTCCAGCAAGTCATCAACAGGCGTAGCATGCTCCGAAGAGGTACGCTTCCCGGATTCCTTGCTGGCATCCCTACTAGCCTTTTTCATTCCTTCGCTTTCCTTGGTGAGAACTGCGACTTCAGCGGACTCTGCCGCTGCGGGATTCCGGGCTCCACAGACCCTGGATAGATTCAAACTCTGGGGTTCGTGTGCAGAACTCAACCTCCCCAGTCTACCAACTCGTCGATCCCACAGCCTAGCTCGATGAACTGGAAGGAAATGGGACACAATAGTTTACCTAGCATCGGGCCACCTTGCGGTGTAAAACTCTACTTCTACTTTGTGGTGGATTAGCCTCGAGGTGGGCCGAGGATGAACTAGTACAGTGGAAGAACAACCTCAGGAGGTGTGTTATTGGGTGAGCTGGTGGGTGTGACGATGGACTGGATCCGGATCCCCTCCTACAGTGGTGGGTAGGCTCTATTTATAGTGGCCTTGGTCCTCTTCCCAAAATGAAGGCAGGAAGGGGTCCCGCAACGGCCAAATTCGAAGGGAGACAATTAGTACATCTTATCCTAACGAAAGGTGGTCTTCGCCTGCTAAGCTTCAGGTCGTGACGCCATGGTGGGCTCGGCGATAACCTTCGTCTTGCCGTCCTGACGGTCTTGGTCTTGTAGCATAGAAACGGAAACCTTTGGTTGATTCCTTGGGAGTCCGCGCCTACTCTTGCCCCCTTAGCACCGAAAAGGAAACCTGCTGTACTACGCCCGCTGGCGCCCGCCTGGCCATGGTCATCATGGCTTGCGTTATCCGAACCTCACGAGGTGAGGGCTTGCATAGAAATCTCCGCTCCTCAGGAGCCACCCTGAGGAGGCTGCTCCTTCTGTAGGTCTTGACGTCATCCCCCTCACGAGGCTTGGCCCCCCACGAGGGTCTTGTGTTGTTGGCGCTGAAGATGGACCGTACCAGGCCGTCGATGGAGCCACGCCGCGGGCGTCGGGCGGGCAAGTCTGGGTACCCCAGTTCCCAGAACACCGACAGTAGCCCCCGGCCCAAGGCACGCTCGGACTTGGCTTCGAGGCAAAGCCAAAGGGCCAGGATGGAGCGCCGCGGGCCCCAATCGCCTGCGGCCTCGGCCGACGTGTGGTGCTTGATGGGACGTGGGCGTCTCCGCTTCCCCACGCAGCCTTGGCAACCGTCTCGGGCTGACAAAAAATCTGGTGCATACCGCTGAGACTTCATTCCCTTCCCTTGGTCTTGCTCTAGATCCCCTTCTCTCCATACTCAGAGCACCTGCAGATATGCTGAACCTTTCCCTGAGCTTACCACCGATATCCACCGACAAGGCGAAGTCAGCAGCTCCTGCTGCGTGCTCGGCCTCCTCGCCTCGGCCATCCCTCAGTCCATCCACCATCACTGAGGAGAAGCATCTTGCCACTGTGCTCTCGCTGATGGTGGGCGACACCAATGAGGGGCAGGAGACGGCACTCCGGGTAGGCTCCGCTGATCCAAATTCCCTGGGGGAAACGTTCTACCCATTCTTCCCGCACAGCGTCTTCGCTGGGCTCGTCCCCCCTTTCTCCAATTTCTTCTTCGCCATCCTCAACCATTACCAAATTCATGCCCTTCATCTTCATCCCAACTCCATCCTCCTCCTGTCGATCTTCGCCTTCTACGGTGAAGCGTTTGTGGGGGTGGCGCCCTCTATTGCGTTGTTCTGCCATTTCTTCTACCTTCGGATGGGCATTGGCCAATGCTCCGGGTGCGTCTGCTTCATCTCGTCTCATGGTAGCAACACGATCTCGAGGGCCGAGAAGAAGGTGGAGGACTTCCAGCACAAGTGGATCTTCATGGATGACAAGCGCTCCCACACTCGGCTGGAGCTACCGACCGCGTTCCCGACGAAGCTCGACCGGTGGGCTCACGAGAAGCTCACCGACCCCCGGGCAGAACTGCTGCTGGAGAAGATGACGGCTGACCTGAAGGCGGAGAAGCTGACAGGGGCCATGCTTGTCAGCGAGTTCTTGACGCAGTGCCTAACCCTGCTCGAGGCACACTCGCGTCCTCTCTGGAGCTTCAAGGGCGCGGAGGACGACCTCCAGCTGCGCCCGGAGGACTTGTCCAACAAGGAGCTGAGCAAGGTCGTGCGCACCTTGCTTGAGAAGGATCCGGGCGGCCTCCCAGAATCCTATCTCCCACTGTAGTGACGCGATAACGGAGAGAAGGTAGCCAACTCCATGCCCGTCTTCAACGAGCGGGGACTCGTGCCGCTGAAGCCTTCCCAGTCCCCTAGCTCCCCGGTGATGGTGTCCTCCGGTGAGCACTCTGGGCAAGAGGAGAGGGAGGACTCGGAGGCGACCTTGGAGGGGTGGGGAGACCCCTCCCCCACAGCAGTGCGATCTCCTCTGCATCCTCTCCGATGACGACGTTGCTGGTGAGCGCCTAACCGATGGGTCGCCGCACTCCTCTGGGGTTGCCACGAGGTCCGGCAACACCCCTCTGAAGAGGCTGAAGCAGGGGACCCCGAAGAAGGGAGGGATGGTGCCGCTTCCCCGGGGCGGTGCCTTCGCCTTACCACTGGCCGCCGCCGTCGCAGAGCCGGCCGTCACGCGCTTGTCCACTCCTGAGGGCACGGCGAAGCTTGTGCCCAAGAATCTCGGGGGCTCCGCGCTTCTGTTTAGGAAGAGATCGTACATCGCTGAGGACGAGTAAGTATCTCACCTTGTCTTTGTTTCCCGTTCTTGACGTCGTGCTCATGACATTCTCCTCTCAGTGGCTAAGTTGATGTTGGCGGCGAAGAGGAAGAGGGAGGAGGCCAGGGCGGCCGAGGCTAAGAGGCCTGCCGCGTCCACGGAGACCCCGATGCGGGAAGAAGAGGTCGCCTCACATCCTCCTACGACAGAGCTGGCCTCTCAAGGCTCGCGGGCTCAGCCTCAGGAGAAGTCCGCCTCCGTGGGTGAGCTGAGTCTGGAGACGCCCGTCTCCATCGCACCCACTGTCGGTGTCAAAACTGGCAGATCTCGGGTAGGGGTTTCCTGAACTATGTGTCTGAGGATTAATGGTAACAAAGGACGATGGGGACATGATGTTACCCAGGTTCGGGCCCTCTTACAAGAGGTAAAACCCTACGTCATGCTTGATTATATTCGATGAGTATAGGGGTTACAAGAGTTGATCTACCTCAAGATCATAATGGCTAAACCCTAGCTGTCTAGCCTATGAGAATTCCGATGGCCTCTATGGACTAACCCCTCTGGTTTATATACACATCGGAGGGGCCTAGGGTTGTACAAAGTCGGTTTACAGAGAAAGGAAACAACATATCCGGACACCAAACTTGCCGTCCACGCATATAGGAGTCCTATCCGGACACGGGGCATAGTCTTCTATTTTTATCTTCACGGCCCATCAGTACAGCCCATATCGAATAGAGTGGACACCCGAGGACCCCCTAATCCAGGACTCCCTCAGTAGCCCCTGAACCAGCCTTCGATGATGATATGTTCGGCACGTGGATTATCTTCGGCATTGCAAGGCGGGTTCCTTCTCCTGAATATTTTAAGTTAACTTCCTGCATAAAGGAATTGTATCCGGCTCTGCACAACCCTTAGCCACGAAGGCAAGATGTCAAAGTAGAAACAGTGTCTTTTATTGACAACTTTTTTGGCGAAGCGTCACACTTGACTCTTTAACAATTTGAACCATTTTCACGCCTCCCGTTTTGCGTTTCGAGTCATAGCCTCCATTGGCACATCTTGTCAAAGCAGAGATCGTGCCTGCTCATTACGAGATTTTCATCCATGTGGCTTGGGTAACCCAACTGTGCCCTATGCGCGATCTCGTTGGGAACAAGCGAGATTTATGGCTTGAGAAGGGGACGTTTGGTATTTTCACCATCTATAAGAGGATAAAGATTCCTCTTTTCTCCCCACGCATTCTTCTAACTCCTGCTTCCCATCCTTCAAGCTCCAGCGCCTAAAAAGTCCGATCTCCTCCGCCACCACCACCTTCTCCAACAATGGTCAGATCCGGTTCCAAGGGCAAGTGGGAGGCCTCCTCCGTCACCGAGAAGGACATCAAGGATCTCCGGAGCGCGGGCTATCTGCCCGCGGACATCACGCACATGCCCCCTATCAAGGATCAGGTCATCCCAACTCTGGAGCTGGGTGAGAGGGTCACGTTCATCCCCCATTTCCTCCGAGGGTTAGGCTTTCCCCTCCCCCCCTTCGTCCGAGGCCTCATGTTCTACTACGGGCTAGATTTCCATGATCTAGCCCCAAATTCCTTCCTCCACATCTTAGCGTGTATCGTCACGTGTGAGGCTCTTCTCCGCATCCCCCCACACTTTGGCATATGGCTCAAGGTCTTCAATCTGAAGCCGAAGGTGGTCGATGGTCAGCATGCAGACTGCGGCGGGGCCATGGTAAGCAAGCTCCCCAATGCCGTCTGGCCCAAAGGGGCATTTGTTGTGACCGTCAAGGTGTGGCAACATGAGTGGTTCTACATCACGGAACTCTGTGACGCCAAGTGGGCGGCCATGCCTGACTTTAGATCCGGACCCCCCACGAGACTCACCTCATGGACCGCCAAGGGCCTTGATTGGGGGTCCCAACGTGTTGAGAGAAAACACTGGTCTCACAAACATGATTCAAGTGATGCTTGCCCGCCGTGTTCTTCCTTGCCAACTTCGGGCCTCCCCCATGTGGGAGTTCAATATGGAGGAGCCACAGACCTTGAAGCGCTTCTTCGGCTCCACGCATGAAGATATATGGAAGCAGCTCTTCAAGGCCCAAAAAAGTTGGCCGATGAAGACCGAGGACATCGGACTCGATAGCGAGAACCTGGCATCAGCGGTACACATAGCCTTTTCAAGGACTTATTCGGTCAGTACATCAAATATAGTAAAGAGTATATCACCTACCTTCCGTACAGGGCTGGACGGCGAAGCAGGATCAGATCAATTGTCCAACACCACTGCCTAAGAATCCCGCCACACCCCGGCTAACGGAGATACTGGTCCTGCCGCCATATCAGGCGCCGGAGAAGAAGGCCAAGAAGACGAAGGGCAAGGAGGCCAAGGGCGGCCCCCGCCACAAAGGTCCATTGGACACAGTGTCCGGAGAGACCGAAGCCCTCTCTTCCGTGACGGAGATGAGGAAGAAGAGGAGGAGGAAGTGGACAGTGACTCCCCTCGTAATGGGAGGAAGAAGAAGAGGGCGGCCTCCGAGGACACGAAGGGAGAGGCGCCCAAAAGATGGAAGATGACCCTCCCGGACAGTTCAGACTCGGATTCAGGAACATACTTGTTTATCTTTGGTCTTCCTGTTTCCATTATATAAGTTATTTTGTTATTCACCTTTCAGCCCTCCCCTCGAGCTCCCGCACACTCCGTTATCAAAGGGGAACTCTCTGCCGCCCGAGATGGCGGAGAGTGAGACGCCGCCACGAGCCCCCTCTCCTATCACCATGGAGGACACTGAGGTGTCATCCCGAAGGACCTCTCCTAACCGAGGGGGCGAGCGAGGCCCTCGAGAAGGTGCCCGAGGTTAGTACCTCGATTGTCGAAGAGCTAGGGGAGGCGACCCCTAAGACCACCGACGGCGGGGAGCCCCAACAATACGGGCCCTAGCCGAACACCATTCCGGAAACCAACGCGGCTCCGGGATTGGATAAGCAACACCGTTCGAAAGAGTGGGGAGGAGCATCAGCTCCGCCGGCGGCCTCCACTAATCCGTAGGCGCCCAGCACTCTGAAGGAAGCACTGCAGCGTGCTTCCATCATGGAGGAGCACCGCACCCTGATGGGTGCGGTGGTGGAGAAGGTTCAATCTGCCAAGAGCGGATTGAATGAAGCCTTCCACAGCCAACTGACAGGCTTTGAGGTATGCGATGTAATGTTCTAAAGACTTTTCATCTAGAGGAATATACCTGTATACAAACAGTAGCCCCTAAGGCTCTGTCCGGTTTGAAAGAAACCGGGCAGAGGATCCACATATTATTCAGGAGATTAACATGATGTGCTGTTATTTTAACAGGCTTCCCTGTTGGCGGCAACCGCCCAGCCCGCAGAAGTTTCCGAACTCAATCGGAAGCCTTAGGTGGCCGAGGATGAAATTGACCATATTAGTAAGCGGTTCGACGAAACGCAAGGTATGCATATAATAGTTAAAAAGGGAATTCATTTTTATATTAAAGTAATATATATATATTCAGAGGTTAACTCATGGAATGCTTTGATGATGATCATAGCGGGCGCAGCCGAGGTCGAGACCCTCAAAGGCGCCCTCACCCAAGCCAAGAAAGAGGCGGAGGCGAATAAGGCAGCTGCTGATAATGCGTTTGCTGAACTGGAGGCCGAGCATGTTGCCCGCCGTCGTCATGAAGCTCGGGTGGCTGAAATCGAGCAAGAGCTGCAGGATGCCATCCGCAAGTGTGAGACTTTGGAGGAGAAGACTTCGGCCCAGTCCTCTGAGCTTGCCAAGGCTCTCCCTGATGCCAAAGAGGAGCGGAGCGAGTCCCGAAGCGCTCGCGAAGAGATCCAGCAAGCGAGGAAGATAGCGGCTGGTAAGGCCTTTCTTTTGGAAAGTATCTTTGGGGGTCAGAGGTACGCCTTGTTCACACGAGTGTGGAGTTCTCCGAGCGCATTTGAGGATCTTCCGAAGAGTGTCGCCGATACCGCACAGTTCTTCCAAGCCCAGGAGGGGAACTCGACGGAGTAGCTGTTCTGGTCGTAATATCTTGCGCTGGAACACCCGCCACTTCTGAACGACCAGCTGAAGGATCTGACGGAGCTTCATAGGGTGGCTGGTCTGGCCATGAAGGACTTAATAGTCCAACTCAGGTCGGCCAAGTCTATTCCTAGCAGCTACTTCGGCCTAGTTAAGCAGTTTGTCGACGCGCAGCCACGGATTGAAGCTATAAAGCGCTCAGCCTGCATAGAGGGTGCTCGGATGGCCTTCGCCCGAGTCGAGATGCAATGGGTGAAGATGAAGGGGCCACCGAAGTAGCAATCGCTGGTCCGCCCGTAGGCAAAGTTCATCGGAAGCCGGAGAGTTACTTCGGCGACGTCCAAGAAGGGGCCCGAATAGTAGAGGGCCAATGTTCTAAGGATGTAGTATTTACTTAAGTGTGTTTGGGTTGTAAAACTATGCGATGAAACCATGTTGTGATATATTTATGCTTGCGCCTTTTGTTTCAAGCAATTTTTCTCCTGTGCGGCCCTTTATTGTTATATTTCTTAAAGTTGCCAGCCGTCGGCTTCAGCCCCCATGTAGATGCTACAGGGGTGTTCGGCATTACAAGTGACCGCACTTTCTCCAATGTCTTGGTCCATGAAGGAGGTGTCCGCGAGGTGAACCAGGCAATCAGACTAGGAGGCCTTATTACTTTCACTTAGCCATAGGAGTTTGACTGTGGAGCTAAGTACTAGCCCCTGGTGCGTGTGCGGCTATCCGGACTACGGTGCCTTTTCCACGCGGCCGGACGAAGACCAGCCCCTCGTATAACACAGGGTGAATCGCTAACGATATGTAGTATAATACTAAGTCACCGAATTGCCGACCAGCTCTCGCCTATCATGACAGTCAGTTTTCGGCTTTCTTTACTGAGGTACTTCACCGAACGAACCAGAAATAGAATCGTAGTAGTTCTCCCTTTACTACCTTAGCCGAACGAGCAGAACGTAAGGTGGTAGGCAAAGGAGCCGGGCAACCCAACTATAGACCAAAGACATGATTCGGAGCCAATGCATATAATGCAATATCCGGGACGCCGAAGACTTCACTATAGGTGGTCGGACTTTGAAGTGTGTAGGGCTGAATACATCCCTCGGTGTGAAGGCTGTACCAAAGCACGTGTGGCAGCCTGAAGCAGGAAGGGAATAAAGATGATAAAATAAAAATGAAGTGAAACCCAAGCAAAAGTGGAGATCAATTGTTTCCTTTATACCCTGATTAATACGTCGAACCGTGTTTTTACAGAGAATGCCATGAATATCGAGGCCATTTTACATGTCGAGAGCTTACACAAGGGAAAGTTCTACACAGGGCCTAAAAGTAGTGGTTTGAAGATCCTAATGGTGCCCTGCCGCACGTCTGCGTCGTTTCTCCTTTGTGAGAAATCCTTTGAGAGAAGTGATGGTCATCTGCAAGTAAGAAGGACCTAGAAGAGAGCCCTTATACAACCGTAGAGTAGGCAGGTTTTTAACGAACCTGAAGTGGAAAAAATATTAAGGTCCGAATAGGGTCGAGCCATACTATAGACCTTTTCCGCAGTGTGCCTCCGGCGCTGCCCAAGGTATTTTAAGTGCGTAATTATGTATGCGCGATACGTATGTTGCAACCTTATGGGGCAATCGGCGGAGGCTAAACTGCTATTCAAGCTCCAGATCCGCCGAGCTATTGCTCTGTAACACGGATCAAACTCACTTAGCCGTGTCATGGGTCTTGATGACCGATGAACTATTCGGCTTAATGAGGCTGCCCTGTACCTCGGCTGTTAGGGCCGCGGTGTGCTCCTCAGTATGGAGAGAGCGTGTAACACCCCGGATGTAACTTTCCATATTTGTAACTCCGACTCTTGCCATTTTCGGCTATGTGCTATGATATTTCCCTTCGTGGTCGGGTTTTGTCTTTCGTTTTGCATTTTGTCCATGTCATGCATTTCATATCATGTCATCATGTGCATTGCATTTGCATACGTGTTCGTCTCTTGCATCCGAGCATTTTCCCCGTTGTCCGTTTTGCAATCCGGCGCTCCTATCTCCTCCGGTGCACCCCTCTTGTTTTCTTTCGTGAGCGGGTGTCAAACGTTCTCGGAATGGACCGAGGCTTGTCAAGTGGCCTTGGTATACTACCGGTAGACCACCGGTCAAGTTTCGTTCCATTTGGAGGTCGTTTGGTACTCCAACGGTCAACCGGGTAACCGCAGATGCCTTCTGTGTGTTCCAGCAAAAAACCCCTCTCTAAACAGCCCAAAACCCACCAAACTCTCTTCCATGCTGTAGGTCGTTCGATCATGATAAAGTGGTATTGTCCTTGAGAAGTGCTTCATCTATGCTGTTATAAATATGTCCTTTCCTTTTTTTCGAGCAAACAGGGATGCTAGCATTTATTTGTCCTCTTGTCTTTGCACAATAGGATCATCCTCCTCTGAAGAAGAATATGGAGTACGTGAAGTGACTAGTTCCGATTAAGCCAGGATGAAGAAACCCTATCTATCGTCTCATCCGAAGGAGCAGTTGAAGGGTGGTTACATTACTCCCCACAAGACCAAACTAACTTCCGCTCAGAAGGACTTACATAACTCCATCTTTTTTGTTGTGATGCACAAGTACAATGTTGTTCTAGGATTCTTTCTGGTGAGTTCCATTTCATTGAAGTGTGCTCTACATGGACCATGTAGGTGCATGTTTAAACTATCAATTCATAGTACAATTTGCTTTATACTAATCACTTTTTTGTATTTGTGCAAATAGGGGTGCTTAGCTTGATTTCAATGGGAACTGCACCAAATGTTCATGAATACATCAAATCATTCATTTGCACCACAGGAAAGGAGGTGCCGATATGTTCAAGGCGTTGCAACATATAAAGGCGAAATCATACAAGCTACGCGCGTATTTGGTTGATTTTGGTGGAACTGCACAAAAAGAACAACTAGTTTATTTAGCACGAGGTGCCATTTCAATGTCCGAACTAATGGCAAACCCTGCCCATTCCACAATCGCAGGCATTTGATATTTTGGAATGGGAAAACCTTGTCAAAGTTTGCTCATTGATGTACGCAAAACAACACGCATTTGACATTTTGGAATGGGACAACCTTGTCAAATTTTGCTCATTGATGTTAGCAAGAAGACATGCGTGTGATATTTTCGAATCAGACGCCCTTTGCTATCAGCACCATCGATCGCTTTTTCTTTATTGTTTAGTTCTGAAGTAAATATTGGCTCTGAAATGTGAATCGCTGAGATGCATAATAATAGATTGTTTTGAATGTTCTCTATGAATTGCCAGGCCTGTGTGTTTGATTGCAATGTACATGAACGCTAAAAAGCAGCTCAAACTCTTTGTACTCCCTGTGTTCCTTTTTACTTCGCATATTGGATTTCTTTCAAGTCAGTTGATTTTACATTGTGAATGATCATAATTTTTTCTAAAAGATTGGTCAAAGTAGAGGTACTTTGACTATAGAGAAAACTTGTATGCAGACTAAAAAGGACCGAATGGAGTACATGTGAAATTGCTGCAAACGAGGTGATCACCCTGGGAATAATCCTAGTACGTGTTGTTTTTCATGTTCATCCAATGCTAGTGATCCAAGAATTCAAACTAATCGAACTAAATTCATTCATACAAGGTCGAATTTCATATAAGCATGCCAGATTTCATTACATTTCATACATTCTTCAACTAAAGAGGGGTGTGCTGAAGGTATAATTAATTAACCGAATTTACCCACCTATGTCCGGCTGAGCCGAACAGAAGCTTATTCTCCAGCGGACTGAGCATCAGTGACTTAACTGCAGGTGCATCTGCGTAACTAACATGTGGCCAAGATGCCAGTTGGGCCCACGTGTCAGTGACCCAACTGCACCAGCAGTTAAGTAACTGAAGCAACGTCCTTCTCCAACATAGCTCTCCGACTCCACGTCACTGCCAAGAAGCTAATCGGCCTTCAATGATCAACCCGCCTAGCTTGGCTTCAACCAGAGGGTAGCAGCGGTGGCCTTACTTGGACCCGAGCGTCGGCTATCTACCGTTTTCTACTCTTCCTCGTTTCCTGTGTGGTGTGGCCTCGTTGGCAGCAGGGCGGGGCCTCGACGGAGCCGGCGATGTCCTCTGTCTTGTTGTCGGCGGGGCGGCGCCTCGGCAGAGCAGGGGAAATCCTCCCCCTCGTTGCCGGCTGTGGGCGAAAACCGCACCTCTTTGGACTCTCCAAAATCCCTCTACCTATAAATATGCATCTCTCCCGAAAAACGCTCGCAGTCCAACCCTAGCCCCGCTCCCTCTCCGCCGCCGGACACCTCCCTGCCGCCGCGCCCGGCGAACCGGACGCCGCCACGTCAGCGCCCGACTGCCTCCACCGCGCCGGCCCGCCCGGCCCGCCGCGGGCCCGCCGGCCCGTACGCCACCCACGCCCCGCCCGCGCCGCCGCCTGCCTGCGCCGCTGCCCCGCGCCGCCGCCGTGCGCCGCCGCCGCCGGCCATCGCCGCCGCCCGCGCCCCGCCCGCGCCGACGCCTGCCTGCGCCGCCGCGCCTCACCGCCGCGCTCGCCGCCGTCCTCCTCCTCCTCCGGCCCCGAGCCCACGCCGGCCGCCCCTCCCTCCTTCTTCTCCGGCGAGCCGAGCCGCTGCCCCGACGAACCTCTCAGATCCCGATCCAAAATCCCGTGCGTTGACTTTTTCCCGTACCCCGAAAAATCCTGTCATTTTATTTTACAATACATGCCCTTGTTCATTGCATCATAAATATCTGCACATAGCTCCGTTTCGCGCATGTAATATGTCAAATTGTTCGTCTTGTGATGCTCTACATTTTGTTCAATTGCACCATGTTCATTAGAGGCCATCTTGATGCCCAAATCTCTGTTGCAAGAGTGCTAGTTGCTGTTATCTACTGGTTCTTATCATTTAATCTGTGCATCTTATGGGCATGAGCTCTACATGTGTTTTGTTGTATGCCATGCCATCTTTCCAGTGGTGTATGCCATGTATTTTTTTGATCTCTATGGTGACTAGCACAAGCATGCAAACTAGGCCCCGTAATGATTCTGATTTCAGGGACAGTGAATTCTGTCTTTGTCTGCTGTTATTTTGTTGCCATGTAAACTTGATTCTACAGAGAGATACATGCATATTTTGGAGATGTTCAGTAAGGATGATTTGTAGATATTGTTGTAATTGATCCATTCCTGCCCTTGTTTGCAATTATGGAGTGCCATAGCATGACTCAATCTTCCTATACTTTTGCTATAAAATATTTCTGGCAGATTCTTAACATGATATGCAATTTTGCCAAGCTTGTTGTAGTTGATCAATACCTGCGATGCTTTTGTTCTTGCCATGGATAGCTTCATAAGCATGCCATATTGCTGTAGGTATGCTTGTTTGGTCATGCATTGCTTTGTGGTGAGTGAATCAAGCTCACCAAGATGCCTTCATATTATTGTTTCTGCCATGCTCTGTTTTCTGCTAAGTCTGAAACCTGTTAACGAAACTTTCTATGTTTACGTGGTTGCCATCATATCTTCTGGTCCTTTTTGGCTTATGGTCAGTAAGGGACTTTTGTCGTATGCATTTAGTAGAATACTTTCATGCCTTGTTTTGCCATGTTAACGTCTTTTTGCATGCTGATTTCATACTCTGAACATTGCTACCTGATGCTGTTTCAGGCATGTCCAGTAATTTCACCAAGTCTGTGAACCTGATATCTTTTGCACATTTTCCATGCTTGTTTGAGCTTGATATGTTGTGATCTAGCCGTAGCTCACTGTTCATCTTTTGTCAAGCATCTCCTGTAGATTACTGCCATATGCTTTGTTGCTATGTTGGAGTGCTGTAGCATTGCTACTTGTTGCATTTTAAGTGCTATCTTGCTGTTATTCGCAGATTCGTGTCATTCTTGTTTTGCTTGCCATTTGCAAACCGTGCATCCGTTTCCGGTGATCTTTATATCGATTTCGACCAAAATCATCTCATCTTTCCAGTGGCATGCTTGGTTTGCCAAGTTACTGCCTTGTTCATCATTTTCCTTCCGGAGCACGCATATGCATCGCATATCATGTCTCGCATATCATACATGTTTTGCATCATGTTGCTTGTGCATTTCTCGTGATTGATTGTGGTTCCGTTGCTTGTGTTCTTGTCTTGGGTAGAGCCTAGAGACGAGTTCGTGAACGAGGAACCTGTTGAGTACGTTTACGAGGATCAAGCTTTCGACAACTCTGAGAACCTTCCAGGCAAGATGACCACCCCTCGAAATCACTTCTATCTTTGCTTTGCTAGTTTTTCGGTCTATTGCCATGCTGCGCTACCCATCACTTGCTATATCATGCCTCCCATATTGCCATGTCAGCCTCTAACCATCCTTTCCTAGCAAACCGTTGTTTGGCTAAGTTACCGCTTTTGCTCAGCCCTTCTTATAGCGTTGCTAGTTGCAGGTGAAGTTGAAGTTGGTTCCATGTTGGAACATGGATATGTTGGGATATCACGATATCTCTTATTTAATTAATGCATCTATATATTTTGGTAAAGGGTGGAAGGCTCGGCCTTATGCCTGGTGTTTTGTTCCACTCTTGCCGCCCTAGTTTCTGTCATACCGGTATTATGTTCCTTGAGTTTGCGTTCCTTACGCGGTTGGGTGATTTATGGGACCCCCTTGACAGTTCGCCTTGAATAAAACTCCTCCAGCAAGGCCCAACCTTGGTTTTACCATTTGCTACCTAAGCCTTTTCCCCGGGTTTTTGCGAGCCCGAGGGTCATCTTATTTTAACCCCCGGACCAGTGCTCGTTCGAGTGTTGGCCCAAACTGGGCGATGTCCGGCGCCCCCTGGGCAACCAGGGTCTATGCCAACCCGACGTCTTGCCCATCCGGTGTGCCCTAAGAACGAGATATGTGCAGCTCCTATCGGGATTTGTCAGCACATTCGGGTGGCTTTGCTGGTCTTGTTTTACCATTGTCGAAATGTCTTGTAGACCGGGATTACGAGACAGATCGGGTCTTTCCGGGAGAAGGTTTATCCTTCGTTGACCGTGAGAGCTTATGATGGGCTAAGTTGGGACACCCCTGCAGGGTATTATCTTTCGAAAGCCGTGCCCGCGGTTATGAGGCAGATGGGAATTTGTTAATGTCCGGTTGTAGAGAACTTGTCACTTGACCCAATTAAAATACATCAACTGCGTGTGTGGCCGTGATGGTCTCTTCTCGGCGGAGTCAGGAAAGTGACCACGGTTTGAGTTATGAATGACGTAAGTAGGAGTTCAGGATCACTTCTTGGTCATTGCTAGATCACGACCGTTCCGTTGCTTCTCTTCTCGCTCTCTTTTGCGTATCTTAGCCACCATATATGCTTATTGCCACTGCAGCTCCACCTCATTACACCATCCTTTCCTATAAGCTTAAATAGTCTTGATCTCGCCGAAGTGAGATTGCTGAGTCCTCGTGACTCACAGATTCTACCAAAACAGTTGCAGGTGCCGACGATGCCAGTGCAGATGATGGGATCGATCTCAAGTGGGAGTTCGATGAGGAACGTGGTCGTTACTATGTGTCTTTTCCTGATGATCAGTAGTGGAGCCCAGTTGGGACGATCGGGGATCTAGCTTTTGGGGTTATCTTATTTTCATTTGGATCTTGACCATAGTCGGTCTACGTGTGTATTTTGGATGATGTATGGATTATATTTACGTATTGTGTGAAGTGGCGATTGTAAGCAACTCTTTATCCCATTCTTGTTCATTACATGGGATTGTGTGAAGATGACCCTTCTTGCGACAAAACCACTATGCGGTTATGCCTCTAAGCCGTGCCTCGACACGTGGGAGATATAGCCGCATCGTGGGCATTACAAGTTGGTAATCAGAGCCATCCCCGACTTAGGAGCCCCCTGCTTGATCGAATCGCTGGCGTTGTTGAGTCTAGAACAAAAATGTTTTGAATCTTAGGATTATATATATCGGAGAGTAGGATTCTTTTTACTCCTCAGTCCCTTCATCGCTCTGGTGAGGTCTCCTGACGTAGAAGTTTTGACTATTCTCTCCTCAAATTTCACTAAAAAAATTTAGGATCACGCGGGTATATTGGAATCGTTCCGATGGTTTTGTGACGAGAACATTGTTCTCGGTGCCTCCTGTCATTTAGGGGTTGTGGCAGTGTCCCGGGGAGTTGAGCTCCGAGGTGTTGTCGTCGCAATTTTATCGTTGCAGTTCTGGAATACCTGAGTTTCGCCGACATCGAAATCTCTTTTATGCAGTTGTTGGTGAGATCACCTCGATGCCACCCAGTACTGGGGCGGGAGTTCGGGAGTATTGCCATAACTCGTATAACGGATGTTTTTCGAAGGTTGAGGTAAACGATTTCCGAAGGTTTCTTGGTTATGTGTTGACGGATGGATACAGCTGGATCTAGGGATTGCTTGTTTGGGTGATATATTTTGTGTCCCCTGTATCCCCAACACCAGATTGCATAACCAGAAAGTTTCGGGAGTTTATAAGTGGGAATTCAAGTAGCCTTAGGATATCTTTCCGACAGACGCATGATATGAGATTGGGGTTCGACGTCTAGTGGTCCGCCTGTACACGGTTGGTTTTACAGTGGTCTCGTAGTGTCTTAAAGAGTCCTTGGCTATGCCGACTCAGGGACGCTTCGTATGTCATGTGCACAGCCTTGTACATGATGGTGCTGTACGATCGAGCCCGTGTGGGCCCCACCACGAAAACTTCGGACGAAATATCTATCATATGTTTGTTCCGGCTTATTCTGCAAGCCAATACTTTGTTTTGTTTCGAATTGTGGTATTCGAGTTGCTTCGAAGTCATATGTTGATTCCATATCTTTTTCAAGTGGTTCTCAACTTATGGAAGTGTGATGATTTACTACGGAATTCATTCGTTCATCCTCGTTTGAATGTTTATTGTGAAGACTATATGTTGCAATTTCTATCCGTTGATTCTACTTATCTATTTGTCTATCAAGATGCTAACGGATGTCACCCTCTTCAGGATGGCTCCGCCAACGCGTCAGAATCCGGATCGCAATGAAGGGAGTCAAGAGAACCCTCCGCCACCACCTCCGCCTCCGGAGGCATGGCAAGCTATCATGGCAGCCACCAACGCCAATGCTCAGATGATTCTGCAACTCTTGCAAGAACGCACCCAAGGGCAAGGCAATCAAGGAAATCAAGGCCAAGGCAACAATCAGCCTCACTTCGCTACACTCAACCAGTTTCTCGCAAATTAGCCCAAATCTTTCAGCTACTGTGCCGAGGCCACGGATGCCGATGATTGGCTCGTGGACATCAACAAGCATTTTGAATGTAGCAATGTCAGGCCTGAGGACTATGTCAAGTTCGCTTCTTTTCAGCTCAAGGACCAAGTTGCTGATTGGTTTCAGCAATACAAAGATTCCAGAGGAGGTCGTGTGATCACTTGGACTGACTTCTGTCGGGATTTCAAAGCGCATCACATTCCACAAAGTGTTGTTGATAGCAAGCGTGAGGAGTTCCGCAATCTCAAGCAAGGCAACATGTCTGTGTATCAATTCAACATCCAGTTTCAGAAACTTGCTCGCTTCGCTAAACAAGACGTTCCTGATGAAAAGAGCATGATCTATCACTTCAGAGGTGGCCTTAGAGAGGATCTGCAGTTAGCTCTCGTTCTTGTTGAGCCTACTCAGTTTGATCAATTCTATAATATGGCACTGAAGCAAGAGGCTGCTCAGCTCAAGTGTGAGGCTTCTAAGAAGAGAGTCAGGGACGCAGTTCAGTCTTCTTCTTCCTCGCTTGTGGCAGCTAAGCAACAGAAGTTCTGGTTGCCTCCTCCTCCGTTTCGTCAGCCTTACCAGCAGAAGAACAAAGGTGGCCATGGTTCTTCCAACTCTGGCTATCACAACAAGTCTCAGAATCAAGCTCCAAAGTCCAATGATCCTTATCACCGTCCACTCTCAGAGGTGACTTGCAACAAGTGTCAGCAGAAAGGTCACTATGCTAACAAGTGCTTCAACCAAAGGCGCCTTCCGCCTCCTCCTCCTGTCAGATCTTCCAGCAATGCAGTGGTCAAGCATAATCCAAAGTCTGCAAAGGTGAACATGATGAATGCAGCTCAAGCGGAGGAATCTACTGATGTGATAATGGGTAATCTTCCTGTTAATGATATTCCTGCAAAAGTCTTGTTTGATACTGGTGCATCTATTTCTTTCATATCAAGACCTTTTGCATCCATGAACAATTTGCATACTATTGATTTGCCTAAGCCGATAGCGGTTTCCTCTCCGGGATTATTCATGAATACCAAAATGATGGCTCCCGATGTTTCTATCAAGATGGGCAATTATAAATTTCCGTCTTCTCCAATGGTTCTGGGTGACTCAGATATTGATCTTATTCTCGGGATGGACTGGCTTTCTAAGCACAAGGCTCAACTTGATTGTGCTGCCAGGGAAATTCAATTGACACACTCTTCTGAGGATGTGATTATTTATGCCGCTCGTGATGAAACCATTCGGTTATTTTCTCTCAATGAGAATGGCGAATTGAATTCCATCTCTCAAATTCCAGTCGTTTGTGAGTATCAAGATGTCTTCCCAGAAGAGCTTCCGGGTATGCCTCCTCACCGGCCAGTTGAGTTCGTTATCGATCTAGAGCCTGGCACCGAACCCGTTTTCAAGCGTCCATACAAGCTTGGACCCAACGAGCTGAAGGAATTGAAGAAACAGCTCGATGAACAAGAGCGTCTGGGTTTGATCAGACCGAGTTCATCTCCATGGGGTTGTGGTATTCTTTTTGTAAAGAAGAAGGATGGCACGGACCGACTTTGTGTCGACTACCGCCCATTGAACAAGAAGACAATCAAGAACAAGTATCCACTTCCCAACATCAATGAGCTATTCGAGCAACTCAAAGGTGCTAAAGTATTCTCCAAGCTTGACCTTCGTATGGGTTATCATCAGATTCGCATTCATGAAGAAGATATTCCCAAGACAGCATTCAGAACAAGTTTTGGTTCTTATGAATATACTGTCGTGTCTTTCGGCCTTGTCAATGCTCCTCCAGTATTCTCTCGGATGATGAATTTCATCTTCAACCCCTATACCAATGAATTCGTCCTAGTGTATCTCGATGATATCTTGGTCTTCTCCAAGAATAAGAAGGACCATGCCAAACATTTGCGACTGGTGCTCGACAAGCTCAAAGAGTATCAATTCTATGTGAAGTTCTCTAAATGTGAGTTTTGGCTTGATGAAGTTCTTTTCCTTGGTCACATCATCTCTGCCAAGGGCATCGCTGTTAACCCCGAGAAGGTGTCCGCAATTGTGAATTGGGAACCTCCTCAGAATGTCAAGCAGCTCCGCAGTTTTCTTGGTCTTGCAAGCTACTGCCGAAGATTCGTTGAGAATTTCTCTAAGATTGCAAAGCCTCTTTCCAACCTCCTCCAGAAGCATGTGAAGTATGTCTGGTCTCCTGAGTGTGACGTTGCTTTCAACACTCTCAAAGAGAAACTAGTCACAGCTCCTGTCTTGACTCCTCCTGATGAATCCAAGCCATTTGAAGTTTTCTGTGATGCTTCTCTTCAAGGTCTCGGTGTTGTGTTAATGCAAGAGAAGAAAGTTATGGCCTATACCTCTCGTCAGTTGAAGCCCAATGAGAAGAACTACCCCACTCACCATCTTGAGTTGGCGGCAGTTGTCCATGCATTAATAACATGGAGACATCTCTTGTTGGGAAGACAAGTGGACATTTTCACCGATCACAAGAGTCTCAAGTACATCTTCACTCAGCCCAACCTCAACCTCAAGCAGACTCGATGGGTCGAAATGATTCAAGAGTACAATCCTAGTATTGAATATACTCCAGGCAAGGCCAATGTCATTGCAGATGCTTTAAGCAGGAAGGCTTATTGCAACAGCCTAATTCTCAAGCCTTTCCAACCGGATCTTTGTGAAGCTTTCCGCAAGCTGAATCTCCAAGTTATTCCTCAAGGCTTTCTTGCCAACCTCATAGTCTCTCCTACTTTGTAAGATCAAATTCGTGAGGCACAACTTCTTGATGCCATGGTGAAGAAGGTGAAACGTGGTATCGACAAGGGCCTTTCCAAATACAAGTGCTATCGCATTGATGACAGAGACACTTTGTTCTTCGAGGACCGGATTGTGGTTCCTAAAGGTGATCTAAGGAAAGTCATAATGAACGAGGTGCACAATTCTCTTCTGTCCATTCATCCTGGAAGTACGAAGATGTACCATGACCTCAAGCAGTCGTATTGGTGGACTCGAATGTAGCGAGAAATTGCTCAATTCGTGAATGAATGTGATGTCTGTCGAAGGGTGAAAGCAGAACACCAACGACCAGCTGGTCTCCTCCAACCTCTTGCTATCCCAGAATGGAAGTTTGATCATATCGAAATGGACTTCGTGACTGGTTTTCCCAAGTCCAAGCGCGGAAATGATGCTATCTTCGTTGTCATCGACAAGCTTTCTAAAGTGGCTCATTTCCTTCCAATCAAAGAATCCATCACAGCAGCTTAGTTGGCAGAGCTATACACCTCCAGAATTGTCTCCTTGCACGGCATTCCACAATTGATTTCTTCAGATCATGGAAGCATCTTCACCTCTAAGTTCTGGGACTCCTTTCAGAAGGCTATGGGCACTAACATTCGCTTCAGCACAGCTTTCCATCCTCAAACTAGTGGCCAAGTCGAGCGAGTCAATCAAATTCTTGAAGATATGCTCAGGGCTTGTGTCATTTCCTTTGGCATGAAATGGGAAGATTGTCTTCCATATGCTGAATTCTCCTACAACAACAGCTTCCAAGCGAGTTCGGGCAAGGCCCCATTCGAGATTCTCTATGGCAGAAAGTGCCGTACTCCTCTCAATTGGTCAGAGACTGGTGAACGCCAACTTCTTGGCAATGACTTAATCACTGAAGCTGAAGAAATGTGTAAAGTCATCCATGATAATCTCAAAGCCGCGCAATCGCGCCAGAAGAGTTACTATGATAGTAAGCATCGTGATTTGGCTTTCGAGATCGGAGACCATGTCTACCTCCGCGTCTCTCCAATGAAAGGCACTCGTCGCTTCGGTTTCAAAGGGAAGCTTTCCCCTAGATACGTGGGTCCTTTCAAGATCATTGGCAAAAGAGGCGACCTCGCCTATCAACTTGAGCTTCCTTCCAACTTCGCGAACGTGCACGATGTGTTCCATGTGTCACAGCTCCGCAAGTGCTTCAAGACGCCCGAGCGCACCATCAACTTCGAAGAGATTGACCTCCAAGAAGATTTGTCTTATCATGAGCACCCCATTGCTATTCTTGAAGAAATCGAGCGCAAGACTCGCAACAAGTCAATCAAATTCCTGAAAGTGAAGTGGTCGCACCATTCCGACCGGGAAGCCACCTGGGAACGCGAGGACCATCTCCGTTCCGAATATCTGGAGTTCTTTCAGTCCTAGATCTCGGGACGAGATCCTCTCGTAGTGGTGGAGTGTTGTAACACCCCGAATGTAACTTTCCATATTTGTAACTCCGACTCTTGCCATTTTCAGCTATGTGCTATGATATTTCCCTTCGTGGTCGGGTTTTGTCTTTCGTTTTGCATTTTGTCCATGTCATGCATTTCATATCATGTCATCATGTGCATTGCATTTGCATACGTGTTCGTCTCTTGCATCCGAGCATTTTCCCCGTTGTTCGTTTTGCAATCCGGCGCACCTATCTCCTCCGGTGCACCCCTCTTGTTTTCTTTCGTGAGCGGGTGTCAAACATTCTCGGAATGGACCGAGGCTTGTCAAGTGGCCTTGGTATACTACCGGTAGACCACCGGTCATGTTTCGTTTCATTTGGAGGTCGTTTGGTACTCCAACGGTTAACCGGGTAACCGCAGATGCCTTCTGTGTGTTCCAGAAAAAAAAACCCTCTCTAAACAGCCCAAAACCCACCAAACTCTCTTCCATGTTGTAGGTCCTTCGATCACGATCGTGTGGGCGAAAACCGCACCTCATTTGGACTCTCCTAACTCCCTCTACCTATAAATATGCATCTCTCCCGAAAAACGCTCGCAGTCCAACCCTAGCCCCGCTCCCTCTCCGCCGCCGGACGTGTCCGGTCCGCGCCGGACACCTCCCCGCCGCCGCGCCCGGCGAACCGGACGCCGCCACGTCAGCGCCCGGCTGCCTCCACCGCGCCTGCCCGTACGCCGCCCGCGCCCTGCCCGCGCCGCCGCCTGCCTGCGCCGCCGCCCCGCGCCGCCGCCACCGCCGGCCATCGCCGACGCCCGCGCCCCACCCGCGCCGCCGCCTACCTGCGCCGCCGCCCCGCGCCGCCGCCCGCGACCTCGCCGCGCCTCACCGCCGCGCTCGCTGCCGTCCTCCTCCTCCTCCGGCCCCGAGCCCACGCCGGCCGCCCCTCCCTCCTTCTCTGGCGAGCCGACCCGCTGCCCGGACGAACCTCTCAGATCCCGATCCAAAATCCCGTGCGTTGACTTTTTCCCGTACCCCGAAAAATCATGTCATTTTATTTTACAATACATGCCCTTGTTCATTGCATCATAACTCTCTGCACATAGCTCCGTTTCGCGCCTGTAATATATCAAATTGTTCGCCTCGTGATTCTCTACATTTTGTTCAATTGCACCATGTTCATTAGAGGCCATCTTGATGCCCAAATCTCTGTTGCAAGAGTGCTAGTTGCTGTTATATGCTGGTTCTTATCAGAACTTGTGGATTTGTTATTTTTGTATCATTTAATCTGTGCATCTTATGGGCATGAGCTCTACATGTATTTTGTTGTATGCCATGCCATCTTTCCAGTGGTGTATGCCATGTATTGTTTTGATCTATGTGGTGACTAGCACAAGCATGCAAACTAGGCCCCGTAATGTTTCTGATTTCAGGGACTTAGTGAATTCTCTGTCTTTGTCTACTGTTATTTTGTTGCCATGTAAACTTGATTCTACAGAGAGATCCATGCATATTTTGGAGATGTTCAGTGAGGATGATTTGTAGATATTATTGTAATTGACCCATTCCTGCCCTTGTTTGCAATTATGGAGTGCCATAGCATGACTCAATATTGCTCTACTTTTGCTATAAAATATTTCTGGCAGATTCTTAACATGATATGCAATTTTGCCAAGCTTGTTGTAGTTGATCAATACATGCTATGCTTTTGTTCTTGCCATGGATAGCTTCATAAGCATGCCATCTTGCTGTAGGTATGCTTGTTTGGTCATGTATTGCTTTGTGGTGAGTGCATCAAGGTCACCAAGGTGCCTTCATATTATTGTTTCTGCCATGCTCTGTTTTCTGCCAAGTCTGATACCTGTTAACGAAACTTGCTATGTTTACGTGGTTGCCATCATATCTTCTGGTCCTTTTTGGCTTATGGTCACTAAGGGACTTTTGTCATATGCATTTAGTAGAATACTTTCATGCCTTGTTTTGCCATGTTAACGTCTTGTTGCATGCTGATTTCATACTCTGAACATTGCTACCTGATGCTGTTTCAGGCATGTCCAGTAATTTCACCAAGTCTGTGAACCTGATATCTTTTGCACTTTTTCCATGCTTGTTTGAGCTTGATATGTTGTGATCTAGCCGTAGCTCACTGTTCATCTTTTGTCAAGCATCTCCTGTAGATTACTGCCATATGCTTTGTTGCTATGTTGGAGTGTTGTAGCATTGCTACTTGTTGCATTTTAAGTGCTATCTTGCTGTTATTCGCAGATTCGTGTCATTCTTGTTTTGCTTGCCATTTGCAAACCGTGCATCCGTTTCCGGTGATATTTATATCAATTTTGACCGAAATCATCTCATCTTTCCAGTGGCATGCTTGGTTTGCCAAGATACTGCCTTGTTCATCATTTTCCTTCCGGAGCACGCATATGCATCGCATATCATGTTTTGCATCATGTTGCTTGTGCATTTCTCGTGATTGATTGTGGTTCCGTTGCTTGTGTTCTTGTCTTGGGTAGAGCCTGGAGATGAGTTCGTGAACGAGGAACCTGTTGAGTACGCTTATAAGGATCAAACTTTTGACAACTCTGAGAACCTTGCAGGCAAGATGACCACCCCTCGAAATCACTTATATCTTTGCTTTGCTAGTTGTTCGTTCTATTGCCATGCTGCGCTACCCATCACTTGCTATATCATGCCTCCCATATTGCCATGTCAGCCTTTAACCATCCTTTCCTAGCAAACCGTTGTTTGGCTAAGTTACCGCTTTTGCTCAGCCCTTCTTATAGCGTTGCTAGTTGCAGGTGAAGTTGAAGTCGGTTCCATGTTGGAACATGGATATGTTGGGATATCACAATATCTCTTATTTAATTAATGCATCTATATATTTTGGTAAAGGGTGGAAGGCTCGGCCTTATGCCTGGTGTTTTGTTCCACTCTTGCCGCCCTAGTTTCTTTCATACCGGTATTATGTTCCTTGAGTTTGCGTTCCTTACGCGGTTGGGTGATTTATGGGACCCCCTTGACAGTTCGCCTTGAATAAAACTCCTCCAGCAAGGCCCAACCTTGGTTTTACCATTTGCTACCTAAGCCTTTTCCCCGGGTTTTCGCGAGCCCGAGGGTCATCTTATTTTAACCCCCGGACAAGTGCTCGTTCGAGTGTTGGCCCAAACTGGGCGATGTCCGGCGCCCCCTGGGCAACCAGGGTCTATGCCAACCCGACGTCTTGCCCATCCGGTGTGCCCTGAGAATGAGATATGTGCAGCTCCTATCGGGATTTGTCGGCACATTCGGGTGGCTTTGCTGGTCTTGTTTTACCATTGTCGAAATGTCTTGTAGACCGGGATTCCGAGACTGATCGGGTCTTTCCGGGAGAAGGTTATCCTTCGTTGACCGTGAGAGCTTATGATGGGCTAAGTTGGGACACCCCTGCAGGGTATTATCTTTCGAAAGCCGTGCCCGCGGTTATGAGGCAGATGGGAATTTGTTAATGTCCGGTTGTAGAGAACTTGTCACTTGACCCAATTAAAATACATCAACTGCGTGTGTAGCCGTGATGGTCTCTTCTCGGCGGAGTCCGGGAAGTGAACACGGTTTGAGTTATGAATGACGTAAGTAGGAGTTCAGGATCACTTCTTGGTCATTGCTAGATGTCGACCGTTCCGTTGCTTCTCTTCTCGCTCTCTTTTGCGTATGTTAGCCACCATATATGCTTATTGCCGCTGCAGCTCCACCTCATTACACCATCCTTTCCTATAAGCTTAAATAGTCTTGATCTCGCGGGTGTGAGATTGCTGAGTCCTCGTGACTCACAGATTCTACCAAAACAGTTGCAGGTGCCGACGATGCCAGTGTAGATGATGGGATCGATCTCAAGTGGGAGTTCGATGAGGAACGTGGTCATTACTATGTGTCTTTTCCTGATGATCAGTAGTGGAGCCCAGTTGGGACGATCGGGGATCTAGCTTTTGGGGTTATCTTATTTTCATTTGGATCTTGACCGTAGTTGGTCTATGTCTGTATTTTGGATGATGTATGGATTATATTTATGTATTGTGTGAAGTGGCGATTGTAAGCCAACTCTTTATCCCATTCTTGTTCATTACATGGGATTGTGTGAAGATGACCCTTCTTTCGACAAAACCACTATGCGGTTATGCCTCTAAGTCGTGCCTCGACACGTGGGAGATATAGCCGCATCGTGGGCGTTACAGAGCGCTCCATATTTCCATTTACTGTAACGACGCCACGCGGTCTGGGCATTTTGAGCTTCAAATAAGCATAATGTAGGACTGCATTAAATTGGGCAAAAGCAGTTCGTCCAAGCAGGGCATGATAACCACTTGAAGGTGAAGATATCGAAGATTAATTCTTCGCTTCATATGTTCTCTGGAGAGCCGAATACTACTTCCAGTGTTAAGGAGCCCGTGCAGCGGGCCTCCACTATGGGTATCACACCTTTAAAGGTAGTCCTACTGGGCTTGTTTCTTCACGGGTCGATACTCATCTTACGGACAGTATCTTGATAAATCAAGTTGAGACTCCTGCCGCCGTCCATTAGGACTCGGGTGAGATGGTATCCGTCGATGATGGGATTGAGCACCAAGGCTGCCGAACCTCTGTGACGGATAGTGGTTGGGTGGTCCCTGCGATCAAAGGTGATCAGACAAGCCGACCATTGGTTGAATTTTGGGGCGACATACTCTACGGCGTAGACGTCCCTTAATGCGCGTTTGCGCTCCCTCTTGGGGATGTGAGTGACATATATCATGTTCACAGTTTTCACTCGGGGGGAAACTTCTTCTATCCCCCGGTGTTCGGAGGGCGGTCCTCATCATCGTCCTCGCTTTGTGGTCCTTTCTCTTTGTGTTCGGTATTTAACTTACCAGCCTGTTTAAAAACCCAGCAGTTTCTGTTGGTGTGATTGGCAGGCTTGTCGGGGGTGCCATGATTCTGGTAGGGCCTATCTAGTATTTTGTCCAAATTGGATGGACCGTCTCTATTTCCTTTGAATGGCTTCTTCCGTTGACTGGGTTTTGAGCCACTGAATCCGGCATTAACTGATGTATCCTCTGTTTCTTCATTGTTGTTCCAAAGCTTGTTTTTGCTGCGTCGTGGCCTTCCGTTGCCATCCCGGGCCTCAGAGGTGTCGGGGTCGCCATTAGTATTGCTTCTACGAGCCAACCAGCTATCTTCGCCTGCACAGAAGCGGGTCATGAGTGTAGTAAGAGCTGACATAGTCTTCGGCTTTTCCTGACCGAGGTGTTGGGAAAGCCATTCGTCACGGACGATGTGCTTAAATGCCGCTACAATACAACAACAACCCCCTATAACAACAAATAGCTTGCAACGAAAAATAAGATCTTTTGCAAATAGCCCCACGTATCCCACCTCTACCACGTTTTTTTATTTGACCTCTCCCACGTCTTCAGAGAAGAGTCTCCCTTGATCTCTAGTCTTCTCCCGCCCGTAACAAAATCTTCCCAAAATTTCTACCGTGAGAAACCCTAAAGCAATCCCTCACTCCATATTCCATAAGAGGTGGCAGCGCCTTCCCCTCCGAGGCTCCGAATCTCCACCTAGCTCTGCATCTCTGCTTCCATATTTTCTTGCGCCGCCCCTTTTCAGATCTATTTGGTGTCCATCATCCTTCTCAGTTCTCACCATACCAATCCATCTGGTTGCCCCTCGTCGGATTGGAATTTGGATCTTGTGTCAGTAGTGCAGGGGAGGGATTAGCGGATCCTCGATGGACAGCCGACGAGATCCACATGAGCATCCTCTGCACCTGCCCCTTCCACACGGAGATCATCTTCAGGCATGGAAAATACATACACATCGGAGGATTCAGAAGTACAAACATGTGCTACTTGCTAATAACTTCAGTTCCTTCATTACTATTGATTTCATTGGAAGTCTTTCCCATCCCACATGTGTTTCCAAGGATCTTCTAAGGCCATGAGGCCTATGGGTAAGTTCCTTAGGTTCTGCTGCCGATGAGTACGTGAAGGCAGAAGGGTACAACGATGAAGGTAAGAGATTTAACGAACACACATAGTCTGTCAATTTGGCTGTGGTGCGTGTAGGGTGGTGAAGAGCTTGCCGGAGTATACAGAGGGGTTCATGGTTGGGGGACACACTAGCGCCCAAGTCCATCGGTAGTGCGACTCGTGCAACAGTAGAGTGTTGGAGTGGAACAATGCCTGCTCTGTGCTGCCATTGCTCGTCGGCTCCAGGATGCTCCGCGACCGCACTACCCAGTTCAGGGACAGCCAAGGGGCGCTGCTCCTCGTCGTGTATGTGTCTCTCTACGTGATTGTGTTTCTTATATTTCTATTGATTTATGTATATTTTTCAGCAAAACTTAGCCATATTCCCTACACTATGCTGACGATGCAGATGTTAGAAATACTACTAGGTGTAGTTCAGGTATTAGTTTTGTACTGATATATAGTTGTTTAACCAGGGAGGAACAATTATTAGATACCTTTACAAGTACTAGAAGAATCAAGATGACAAACCACCCGGATGTTCCCTTTCTTACATCTCCCATCTCATTTAGAAATATACTAGAAACTGACTATAGAATCTTCAACTTTGGAGTAAGCATGGAAACGACACCAATTACTATTGAAATAGTAGCTTGCCAATTACTCCCTCTGTTCCTAAACATAAGTCTTTGTAGAGATTTCACTATGGACTACATACGGAGCAAAATGAGTGAATCTACACTTTAAAATGCATCTACATACATCCGTATGTGGTCCATGCTGAAATCTCTACAAAGACTTATATTTAAGAACGGAGGGAGTACAACCGTAATCATAAAGTTAAATACTGAGCCATCTCCCCTTAGGAAAGCTTTTTGTTTATCATATATATTGGTAATACCAACGTGCATCAAATTCTCTGTATTCCAGATTAAGAAAGTTCATACTCAGGAAACCATTTAGGCTGCAGACCTTTGTTTTAGTAATGATGTTCTGATGACCGGCAGCTGATCTACTACATGATTGTAACTGCAGAATTTAATATTTAGTTCTCGGATCCACCAAGAGTATTGGCTTATAGATGGGACAATTTGTCTAGAGTATTTTTTATCTTAGTATATGTATATTTGAAATATTGGTTACTGGTCTGCTAAGTTACCAATCCATATTTTGAATATGCAGGTTACAAAAAAATTGATTTGTTCCAGACTTCCAGGTCAATGTTATTGGCACTGAACCTAGCTAACTACTAGTATGTAGCAAGCTAGTTTTGCTATGAGGTAATTCGTAATTGTTAGCTCTATATTGCATCAACGATTCTTCCATGGTTCAAAGGAAATCGGATTATTAATAGCTCAATATTGCAAATTCTTTTTTTATCCTTATTTGTACAAGAGAACACTTCTGGGGGTACCCTAACTTTTTTATCTGTGGACAACATAATGATAGCTAAGCTGCACTCTTGTAAAAGTATAAGATGGTAAGATTTTTAGCGTATGAACATGTAATATATTTTGCTCTAGCTTTTGAAATTCTTCCTTTTTTGACTTTCTCGTATGATAATATACTACAACTTAAACTTATGATATTTAGTGACAGACTAACATAATGTGCGCACACATTTCCCATACAGTTTCACAAAATATTTTGACCCTACTATTTCTTTTTTGTATATCTTCCTGTTACTACTGCTAAATGTACAATTTATACATCCATCATCCTTTCTTGTCTATTGTTTCCGAATATATAGTGTATCTAAAAATGGATAAGAGTTACTGCATCATTAATTCTTAAATTTTTTAATGCCAATTATTTTTCTCCTTAATGGTTCTTGTGTTTGCAACTCAGCAAATAATATAGCTGTATATTTTAATAGGCTATAAATGTGTGTAATGATCAATCTATCTTCTTGGTTTATGTTAGTTTTTCTTTTTGCAGTAATAACACAATGCACATAGTATTCCGTCATCCATTCAATATACAAGGTGGAAAAATGATGATGGTTTAGAACATGCCGCTCACTAGATGTAGCGGGATTACTTATGCATGGCCTTCACCTTTGTATGTTGCTCCTCCAAATTTTACTGCTGTAGCAATTTGATTATTTGTAATTTAAGTTATTTATCTCATTTCTTTGATGTTGTAGATAAACTGATATGCAGGGCTCAGATGTTGATTGCAAGGTCGAGAATGAAGCTGCTACTAGATAGTTCCACATAATGTTTTAGATGTTTTTTGCCAGATCAATGCTTCAAACAGTATATATTAAATAGAATAAGTAAGATGTTGATTGCAAGGTCAAGAACTGGCTGTTGCTACTAGATAGCTCCACATCTTGTAATCTTTGTCTCATGTTCTTTGTAATGCAACAATCAATTTAATAAATGAGCCTTTCTGTTTGTTATATTGTGGTTCTCTATATGACTATACGAAATACCATTAATTTTTCATGCTATGAAGGATTGCTTCTAGGCATTGTAATCGCCGTGTATGTCCATTTGAAATCATTTTGTGCAGGGTTGCTACCAACGCATATGAAGTGTTGTTACGCTCTAACTTTATACGTTGCAATTTTGCAACACTTATTCAGGTCGTTTACCAACGCATGTATATACGTTGTTGTAGACCTTTGCGACGCCACCAACGGCAACGCATAATAATCCGTTGGTATATACATTAGCAACGCTTATATGGGCCTACGACAACACATTGATGCGTTGCTAAAGGGGGGTTCTTCTTGTAGTGCTAAGGCTTCGGTGTTCGGATAGTCAATGATTTGGTTCTTTTTAGTTAAGAACCGGTTCCAAAGTTTGCGGGCTGACTCTCCGGGTTGCTGGACTATGTGACTCGGGTCATCAGCATCCGGTGGCCGGACATAAGTGCCATGAAAGTTGTCCCGAAAAGCCCTCTAGTTCTTCCCAACTTCCAATGGAGTTCTCTGGGAGGCTGTTCAACCAGTGCCGTGTTGGTCCTTTTAGCTTTAGAGGGAAGTATTTAATGGCGTGGAGATCATCTCCGCGGGCCATGTGAATGTGGAGAAGAAAATCTTCAATCCATACAGTAGGATCTGTTGTGCTCGATGTTTAAGGGTCTAAACCCTTTCGGAATCTGGTGTTGCATTACCTCGTCGTTAAAGCACATGGGGTGTGCGGCACCTCTATACCGGGCGACATCATGACGGAGTTTGGATGACATATGAGTTCGGTGTTGATCCCGGACTTGATTGTGTTTCTCGCGCCAGGCTTGATGGCCGTCGTCTTGTGTTGGGGCACGTCCTCTTGATCGGTAGATTGATCTGGTCTGGTTGGCTCTGTTAGTCAAGTCCTGACGTAGTCATGCGTGTAGCCCAGAGCCGCTGTCTCTCTGCCTCTAAGGCGAGTGGGCACAGGATGGTATTCAGCATAATTGGCCATTTTATCCCATCCACGTGGTGGTCGGTCCGATTGATCAGCATGATTGTATTTTGACGGTATTGGCTCAAGTGCCTCATCATCGAATTGCGGCACCAACCTGCGTTTGGGGTAACTTTTTGTTTGGCGCTCAAAGCCATATCCTTCTTCAGCAGCCAGGACCTGGGTCCATCTATCGTTGAGTGTATCCTATTCGGCTTGGAGCTGCTGCTGTTTATTTTTTAGGCTCCGTGCGGTGGCGATGAGCTGTCGCTTGAAGCATTCTTGCTCAAGGGGTTCGTCTGGGATGATGAACTCTTCGTTACCGAGGCTAACATCCTCTTCGGAGATAGGTAAGTACTTGCTATCTTCCGAATCCTCGTTATCGGCGAGTTCTTCACGGTTGACTTGACCCTCTTCCATCTTGTCCTACTCGAACGCAGGCTCCACAGGGTGGTCGGAGCCTTCGGCGTTGTCCAGAGTGTTATTGTCTCCGATGCCGGTGTTACTTTTCCTTCCCCGACGCGATCGTGAGCGGCGCCGCTGACGTCGGCGCTTTGGCGGAACATCGACGGGCTTATCCTCATCTGGATCTTGAGTGCCATCGTCGTCCTTCTTCTCAGGTGTGTCCACCATGTATACATCGTAAGTAGAAGTGGCTGTCCACCACCCTGTGATGGGCGGGTTTCGACCTAGTTCGGCCTCAGCATCGTCGTCCATGCCATCGATGTCTTCGGAGGCATAGTCTAGCATGTCGGTTAAGTCCTCAGCAGTGGCTATTAAGTGGGTGGTGGGTGGGACGTAAAATTCCCTGCTCTCAGCCCCTAGTTTAGGATGGGCATAGTTCGGAGGTGATACTCCCGTGATGGCAATGGATTGTATTAAGTCCAGAGCTTCGTCTAAGAGCGAAAGCTGGACAGGGGTCAGAGGATCTACGGAGCTAGGCTCGGAGATGGCCACTTGATCGAGCCCGGTGGCTGCAGACCTTAAGAGTTTGGAGTTGACCTCCAGAGGCAAGTACAGCTTCTCGATGACAGGGAGAGTCCCGTTTGACTCCAGGTCTGCCAACGGTGCGGTCGCATCTGTTTCTCCGGCAAGAAGCTCTGTAGTGGGAAAATCAGGTGGGGTTTATCCTCCCATCTTCGGACGAAATGGTCTGCCTCAGATCTAAGGCCGAGGTGGGCATGAGCGTCGACCCCTAGACAGAATCTGATGGTGGTTCCGAAGAGCTTCCTTGGTATGGCTGGGGAGTGGCAATCGAGGCCATGAACCTTCAAAGATTAGGTCTCCTCGGATATCGGCGATGTAATTCAAGCTTCCAAAACTGATCTGGTGACCATGGGCATAATTGTCGATCTGGGTAATCGGTCGAGTTGGCACGTAGCACGAAGCCACCAAACACAAAGAGTTGGCCAGGGAGAAAGGTCTCCCTGGAAACAGCATCGTTGTTGATGACGAGGCGAGCCATCGATCCTTCTATCGACAACACAATGGAACTCTCAATGAAAGCACCAATGTCGGTGTCAAAACCGGCAGATCTCGGGTAGGGGGTCCCGAACTATGTGTCTGAGGATTAATGGTAACAAAGGACGATGGGGACACGATGTTACCCAGGTTCGGGCCCTCTTACAAGAGGTAAAACCCTACGTCCTGCTTGATTATATTCGATGAGTATAGGGGTTACAAGAGTTGATCTAACTCGAGATCTTAATGGATAAACCCTAGCTGTCTAGCCTATGAGAATTCGGATGGCCTCTATGGACTAACCCCTCGGGTTTGCATACACACCGGAGGGGCTAGGGTTGTACAAAGTCGGTTTATAGAGAAAGGAAACAACATATCCGTACACCAAACTTACCGCCCATGCATATAGGAGTCCTATCGGGACACGGGGCATAGTCTTTTGTTTTTATGTTCATGGCCCATTAGTCTGGCCCATATCGAATAGACCGGACACCCGAGGACCCGCTAATCCAGGACTCCCTCACCTGCTGGGGGTCTGAGGGCTCCGGAGCCCCCTGCCGTCCTTGCTGCTGCTGCTTCGCTGGCCCAGGCGCCGGTGCCGCCTCCTCCCCAAGCTATCATGCCGGCGGGCCATGGTTCTTCTGTCATGCCCGGCACTCTAGAGGAAGCCTTCTTCGTGCTGAACCGGCTCTGGGCTGATCTTCGGGGCACCGACCGATGCATGGTGACGGGGCGTCTGGAGCTGGTCTCGGGGGGTCTCTAGGCCGACTCGTCCATCTGGGCGGCCTGGGGCCAGGCCAAGGCTGCCGCCGAGGGCAGGAAGTTGGGTGGCGTGGACGCAGCTGCTCACAACACAGCGTTAACCGATGCAGTGGCTGCCGAGAAGCGCTGTCGCACAGGAGAAGCCGAGCAAGAGGCCCTCCGCGACGAGCAGGCCGCCCGCACCCATCAGCTCGAGGAGCATGAGGAGAAGCTGAAAGCCCAGCAGGCTGCGCTCACCGACCGCGACGCCGAGCTGGAGCAGGTAGCCCAGGAACGAGCCATGGAGCGCGGCCGCCTGGAGAAGCTGAAGGAGGAGGAGGCGGCAGCTCAGGCGGCCCAGGCGGCCCACGACAAGCTCTTCTCCGAGGACGAAGCTTGGCCGGAGACCTGGGAGAAGCTCCTTGCCGCGGCTGAGAAGGTGGCCGCCGAGGGGAGTGATGCCTTCGTCTCTCTCGAGCTGAGGTCCCGCAAGGCACTGCAGGACCTTTATGGGGAAGGTACAAGAAGCTGCTGGTGACTCCGGAGGAAGGCCCCGCTGGGCTGCTCCCCAAGCTTGCCGCGGCGCTCGAGGGCATCGTC
This sequence comes from Aegilops tauschii subsp. strangulata, assembly GCF_002575655.3. Taxonomy (NCBI): domain Eukaryota; kingdom Viridiplantae; phylum Streptophyta; class Magnoliopsida; order Poales; family Poaceae; genus Aegilops; species Aegilops tauschii. Next base: position 162,057,206 of record NC_053038.3, read on the forward strand.
ATTGGAGTGGGCCCCATGGTGGAGGGAGAGGTCCGCGCGCTTTTTACCTCGGCCGCGACACGCATCTTCAGCCACATCCATCTTCAGGACCCCACTTCGACCTTGGTGCGTGGCTCGAACCTGTGGATCCTGAGCTCCACGATGCTGCCACCAAGGTTGTGAAGGAACAGGTGGAGGCCCTACTGCAAAAGTTCCTCTGCGTTGACCCTGCTATCGTGGCTGATGGGAAGGATGGCGGCGACGTTGTTGATGGCAGGCCTCCCCAGGCGGGCGACGGTGGTGTCCAACACTGGGGAGGGGGCTTAAAGGCGGTGCTTCTCCCTGTTTTAATCCTACAACATTTATCGGGCCTCGTGGAGGCGTAAGAACTTATGCTTTGAACTTTTAAGAGATAGTATGTTTTGTAATAATTTGCTAGGGTTCCGCGGTTTCCTTTCTGTTTGCTTTAGTGTTCTGCGTGGGCAGGGCCCGGCCCCGCGCACACCTCAGCCACCATTGGGTCATCCGGATCACTAGGACTAGACCAAGGGGTGAGGGGCTACGTGACCGTTAGGCTCCTGAGTTGCGATGCTCAGGAGTCCCCCTTGACGTACGACCAGCCCTCGGGAAGGAGATGCGGGTGTAAGTTTTAGCGCTCTGCGTCTGCAGGGCCCAACCCCGCGCATACCCCAGCCGCCATTGGGGCATCCGGATCACTAGGATGAGACTAAGGGGTGAGGGGCAACGTGACCAGTTAGGCCCTTGGGTCGCGATGCCCGGGGGTCCCCCTTGACGTACGGACAAACCTTCATACCTTTCCTCGCCGAGCATTCGCTCGGGAGGGACGCGGGAAGACCAGGTCCAAGGACCTGGTGAGGTGGCGTATGCCAGGTGTGGCCTGAGCGTAGCCCCCGTGCCCAGCCCCCTCGCATGGCCTTCCCCAGGGAGGAGCGTTCCGGTGAGGCTGAGGGTCGAGCCTAGTGGATCTCCTGTTGCAGCCGCTAGGTTGCCCTCAAATGTTTATTCACCAGCACAGAGCATGGTGCTTCCGCTCTTGCATAGGAATAGCCGCCCCTCGACCATGTCGTCCGCCAGCACGGAGCATGGGGCTTCCACTGGTACGTGGGTGGGAGCTCCCTCTGAGGGGAGACTCCAGGGCATGCACAGCCCCGCCCTGACACGTGGCTTGCACGACAGGGCTGGAGGAGGTGTGTATGGGCACTCGTGAGCCAGCGCGGGACTCACGAGGCCCTACCTCAAGGTGGGTTGCGCCTGAATTTGATTCTGGACACTTGTGATGGACCTGCAAGATGGTTAGGCAGCCTGCGCCGAGTGAATCTCCTGAGGTTATCGCATGAGAAGGCCAAACACCAACGACCCTAGGAGGTGACGCGAACAGGACCGGCCGCCAGACAAAGCTCAGCCGTTGGGTTTGTCAACGCTGCAGGGACGGACCCGAGCATAGACGCCGTGCCTAGTCTTCTCATGCAAAGATCCTGAAGAAAGATAGCCGGCGCGCGGCTCGCATTGTGGCGAGGACCGGCTCGCGCGCCGTAACTTATCCACCCCCGATTAGCTCATGCGAGAACAAGGCACCAAGGACCATGGGAGGTGACGTTCACGGGAGCTGGCCTGCGAGCCAAAGCTCAACCACTTGGGTTTAGCGACGCTGCAGGGACGGACCCGAGCACAGATGTCGTACCAATCCTTAATCGTGAGGCGGTCGTGGGCGGGTTTGTAAGGGCACACGACGTTCATGGCGACGAAGCACCGAATAGACAGGTGATAATCATAAAGCAACTCATGGATAGGGTAAAGCCAGTTCTGATAGATGCAAAGAATGATACACGCCACAGGGACGGACCCACATGGCTTAGGGATAATGCAGCCCGAGGGGCGCCCCCCAACTGAACAAACCAAAAAGTGTCAACTGGCACCATTGCTGAAGAAGTGTTGAAGTAGTTGAAGACGCGTGCTGCAGAAGCTGCTCCTCACGAGTCGCCGAGGTCCTAAACCTCACGAGGCTCTAGAGGCCCGGGAGGCTCGCGAGGATCCGTCCCCACCTCCGATAGGATCGCTTGGTGCCTGGCCTCATGAGCCGCCAGGACGCCCCGCATGTGGCGCTGGTGCATGGCAGCCCTGTTCAGCAAACCGAAAGGCATGCGAACGTAGCTGTGAGGGGGGCCCTCCCACCGGCCTATGTGGGGCGGTCAGAAGAGCTCCTGAGACACGACTATGTTGAGCCCTGGTATGTTGACGCAGATGCGCATCTCGCTGCCCTCGTCAGGGGCAACAACTGCATTAGGGGTGTGCGACGGCGCTCGCCACGCATGGCTTGCACCTCCTGAAGCTCCTTGATCGCCTTGGTGATGAACTCCTGAGCACCTAGCGCCCTGGGCCCTCCTCGCAGAAGCGCGTCTTGAAGCACGCCTCCACATGGTGCCCGAGCGCATCCCTCGTGATGTTGGCCAGGTTGGATGTCGGGGCTGTCGTGCGACATATGCCAAGGGATGGCTTATCATGGAGGGGCCTAATAATACATCGCCGGTACCAGGAAATGGGATAAGGCGCAAACATGCCCGCTGGTGAATCTTACCCAGGTTCGGGGCTCTCGTAGGAGATAACACCCCTACTCCTGCTCTGCGGGGTCTCCACATGATCACTCAAGAAACAATGGTGGCTACAAGCTTTCTCCTCGAGCTGTTTCTCTAGAGGGGGAAGAAGAACATGGCTAGCCCTACCTTCCTCTCTCTATGTGTATGTGTGGGTGGACTAAGGTCTGAACCCTTCGCATGGGTGCCCTGGGGGTTTATATAGGTCTACCCCCAGGGGTACAAAGGTAATCTGGCCGGGAGTAGGACCAAGCTGTCAGTGTCTGTGGTGGCCGGCTTCTCCGCCGGCCGCTGGGGCCCGCCGCCTGGTGGGCCCTGCTGGCTGTCTCGTACTTGGCCGACAGGCCACGCCCGCCGCTGGCGGGTCCTGTCGGCTGCCTAGTACTATGGTGATGCCACTGATTAGGTGTGCTTTGTCGGGGGAGGCGTGGCTACAGTACCACCGCCTGGCGGGCATTCACTGTAGCCACTCCCCGTCTCTTCTAACCAATGGCGCACAGACTTTGAGGGAGGGGGAGGGCTGCCTGCTGGGAGTCGGCTCCCTCTTACGCCGACTGGTCAGGGCCCGCCGGCGGCAGGCCATACCGACAGTCCGTAGTGGGGGCATGGCCTCCCCCGTTAAGGGTGATGTCATGGGCTGCGTGGCAATAGTGCTCCGTCGGGCGGGGGTTGTCCGCCCAGTACGCCGCACTGTGGCCACGCTCTGCCCTGGATTCGGGGGTGGCAGGCTGCACTGTAGCCATGCGCTGTCTCATCGTCATAATGTGGTGCAAACTTCAAGGGTGCTGAGGGGCCTCCTGCTAGGAGCCGGCCTCTCTGGAGGCCGCCTACTAGGATTCGGCCCGCTCGACGATCGTCTGCTGTGCTTTGCCACCTCCTGGCAGCTGGCCATTGGGACCAGCCGGCCCCAAGAAGGCGGCCTTCGGTCTTTGATTCTTGAGGGGCGCAGCCGGCCCTGATGTCTTGAAATACCATGGAAGGCTGATGAGGCTACCCGTGGACATTTACACCGACAGTAGTCCCTGAACCTGGTGGGGCGCCGTGGCTGAAAGAGGCGAGGGGCCTCAGCAGCTTCCTACTCTGAGTGGTTCATTGATCTTGCTTTGTCCTTCTTTCGGAGTGCTGACTGTCAGGAGTCGGACGTGACCAGGCAGGCCGCCTGGTGGTTTTTGAAACGTCTCGGCGGGAGCTGGCTGGCGCGCCAGTCTTGCCGTCAGTTGTCCGCATGCCACGTGGGGCCAGCCGGCTGGGCCACCTACCAACCAACGCGCGTGACGGGACATAGCCAAGGCCAGGGCCCACCACTACCGGGCCTCGGCACACACGCGGATCCGCTGCGGCCGAGGCGAGCGGTTGGGATTCTGTGGCGCAATTACTTCATGCCTTACCGCGCGGTAAATGCAGGGTCGTGGGGTCGTGGGCACAGTTAATCCCACGATCCCCATGCTCCGTCCCCTCGGCTTTGCAGCCAGGGGCTATAAGGAGGGGAGGAGGGGAGCGGCACTAGCACGCGCGCCCTCCCCTCCCTTCGCCATTTTCTTCCTCTTCTTCTTCTCCGTCACCGCCACACTCCCGCATCGTGCCGAAGTGCTGTCGCGGCCCGTCGTCACCGAGCCCGTCCTCTCCGCCGCGCCGTTGCCTCGTCGTGGGCTTGCGCACTCATCGCCGCGCCACGCCTCCGTCGAATTCGGGTTTCCATGCCGCGCGAGCGTGCCGGTGACTGGGATGGTTCGAATGTCCTTGAAGACCACATCACCTTCCTCCGCAACACGCGGCGGCTGCCCGACGAGGGCTATGTCCAGGTGCGCGTTCCGCCCGCGAAGGAGATTTCGCCGGCGCGGGAGGAAGGTGAATGCGTCATCTTTCGGTCGCACTTCCTTCGCAGCTTCGGCCTGCCGGCAAGCGGCTTTCTCCGTTCCTTTCTTTAGTTCAACTGACTCCAGCCGCACCACCTCACACCGAACACGGTGGTGCTGCTGTCGGCCTTCGTCACGCTCTGCGAAGGCTACTTCGGTGTTCTCCCCACCCTCGACCTCTGGGGGGAATTCTTCTACACTAAACTCGGCACCTCCGCCAAGAACGAGGCGGCTCAGTGCGGAGCCTTCATCGCGGTGCGGCGCCCAGGTGCTGGGAACCGCTTCCCGTCCATCAGCTAGACGCGATCGGTCAAGCTATGGCAAAAGTCATATTTCTACGTCAAGAACGTCAACCCAGCGATCGACTTCGTCAACCTGCCGGCTTACGAAGCCGGCCCGCCGACTGAGCCCCGCACAAACTGGAGCTACAACCCAAGGACGATGTCAGCCGCCTCTGCCGCCGCCGTCGCCCGGCTCAGGGTGATGACAGAGTCAGAGGGCCTCAAAGCCTCGGACTTGCTGACCACCTTTGTGGAACGCCGGGTTCTCCCTCTTCAAGGCCGGGCTCATCTGATCAGCCGGATGAGCGGGCATTGAGACCCATACCGGATGTCCACAAGGGAGATGCCGACCGCAGAGGTTGCTCGCCTGGTGAACAAGATCTCGAACTGCAAACTCTCGGAGTCGGAGTGGCAGTTCGGCAAGCGGCCGTATTCCCGCGCATACCCGTCGCCAGCGGTAAGCTCTTAACTCTTTTTCTCTTTTGTCTGTCGGGTTCAGCTTCGCCGCCTGATCAGTCAATCACGATGCAGCTCCTCATGACCTAGCCGGCAGCCGACGCCCTGGAGCAGGGCCAGGTACATGGCGGACCGATCCGTGAGTGATGCGGACGACCCCGACTTGGGGGCGGCCGCCATGGAGGAAGACGACGCCACAGGCGGTGGTGACGGAGCAGGCGGCTCTGGCGGAGGAGGCAGTCTCGAGGACTGGCCAGACGACAGGGAGGAGGCCCACGTGCTGCGCCACCCGCCTGTTGCCAACAAGGCGGGGGTGAGCTCCTCAGCAGCACCGACTGCACTAGGTGGCGCACCAAAGCGCCGAGCTGGCTCGCAGTTGCAAGGCGGCCGGGCGAAGAAACCAAAGGGCTCGGCCGCAGCGACCAGGCGGGATGAGGCCGCCGCGAAGGCGGCCCGGTTCCAGAGGGCCCCGAAGCAGTCGCCGACGGTGTCTGTGTAAGAGCTTGACTTTCCTTGTGTTTTCCTTTGTCTTTTTTACAAACTCCTTCTGAGTTCTTCTCGTCTTGCTTGAACAGAGCCCCGCTCTCCCTAGAGCGGTCGGCCTCCGCCTCCATCATCAGGGAGACGGAGGGCTCTGCCAACACCCACCACGTAGACCCGTTCGCCGACCTCCGGGAGGCGACGGAGAAGAACGTGCGGGAGGCACTCGAGTAGCGGGAGGAGGCGGAACGGCAGAAGGAGGCGGCCAAGGTGGCGCAGGAGGAGGCGGACGCGGCGGCTAAGGCCCAAGCCGACGCCGCGGCCAAGGCCCAGGCGGACACCGCAATCAAAGCCCAGTCAGACGTGGCCACCAAGGCGCAAGCGAAGGAAGCCGCATGCATCTAGACTCCGCAGCTTATCACTCCCCTGCGCTCCGTGCCACCGGCACAAGAGATCCCGGCACCAACTGGAGGAGGCGGGAATGAGCAGCCGGTCATGGAGAGGGAAGGGGGCGATGCCACCACCTTGAGGACGAGGTGCCTCAGCAAGCACCGACTGTCGAGGCCCAGGGCAGTCGGCCTGACATGCCGCCAACGCCTCAAGTCGGCGGCGAGCTGGTGGTGGGGGCGACCCACGTTGTTCGCACTCCGGCGCGCTGGCGTGTGGAGAAGGCGACTTCGGCTCCGCAGCCTCAGGAGATCGGGGCCTCGAGCTCGTCGGCCCCAGAGGCGGAGGCCACTAGTGCCGACCCGTGAGAGTGGACGTCTGGGGGTGGGACGAGCGTCCTGAACAAGGCTGCGCATGAAGTTCAGTCTCTGCTTCAGGCCGAAGGCACCGCCCTCCAGAACTACACGAAGACGTTCCTGGCGTCGCGAGCCGCCGTCCAGGTATGTTCCTTGACCGCTTGTTTCTAATTCTTTGTACTTTTCATGAATTCTTCTGTGGGGGCGCACCAGCGCACCCACTGGGTGTAGTCCCCGAGTTCCGGGCCGGCTGCTGAGTAGGCGGCTCGGAACTTAAAGGTAAGTTCCGAGTGCTGACCCTTTCTTTTCTTCTGTTGTCTTTGTTGCAGGATTACCACAACATCCGTGCGGCCACCTTCAACTCCCAGGTCCAGGATCTGGCCAAGCGAACCGCCGACTTGTCCGACAGCCGGAGTAAGTTTCCGCTCTTCGTTCTCGCGGGGGCGCGCCAGCGCACCCGCGGGGTGTAGCCCCCGAGATTCGGGCCGAATTCTGAGCAGTCGGGTCGGATCTTCCAGCAACCAATTCACTTTTTGTTGGTTTGTTGATTGCTTTTTTGTTTCTTGTCTTCTACAGGAACCAACGCCACCTTACGGCAGCAGCTGGGCGAGGCTCAAACCGTGCTGCCCGCCAAGGAGGAGGAGCGCAGCAAGATGGAGCAAGAGCGCGACCGCCTCGCCAAGCAGCTGGCTGACTAGGCGGACAAGCACCAGGCGGAGCTGCAGAAGCTCAAGGACGCGGAGGAGGCCCTCCGGGCCGAGTTTGAGACTCAGCGCTCGAACTGGGTCGAGAGGGAGAAGGCCCTGTCGGACGGCTATGGTGAGATCGAGGACATGCTCGATGGTGAGTTGTCCTTCTCTTTCTTCTGCCTGCCAATTTGTCATATGAGCCAGATTCCGACTTCATACTTCTTTTTATTCTTATCCAAAGTATTTCCCTAGTTACGCCGTCGCCGCCGGCCAAGCCGTCGAGGCTCGCCGTGACGAGCGGAAGCTGGCTGGTGCAACAATCGCACCCAACGCCCCTTGGACCCTCGCTGAGCGGCTGCTCGCCATCCAGGCCCGTCTCCGGCCGGCGCATCAGGCTCTCCGCCGTCTGCAGCGCACCGGAGCCCAGGTGATCTCCGCCCTCTGTCTGGGTGCTCCAGTCCTGCCCACCCTCAATCGGACCTCCGACTGGTTAGAGGTGGCTATCAGCCGCATCGAGGCATGGAAAGGCTCGTCCGCCCAGGCAGGTGCACGGCGGGCCTTAGAGTTCGTCAAGGGGTGGTACCCTGGGCTAAACCTAGACAAGCTGGCCACTCTCCGTGCTGAACCAGCGAAGAGTTGGCGGCAGTGGCGCCCGAGCTCTATCATCCCGCCGCGGCGATCGCCGAGTACACGAACACAAGGGTCTTCCTCCCCGAACTAATTGAGGAGGGTGCCGAGGCGCCGCCCAACTGGTTCGGGCTGAACCAAGAAGACGGTGAGTACTCGGTGGAGCAGATCACCTCCAGGGATGAAGGTGAGGAGGAGGACGAGGATGAGGATGGCGAAGACGGTGCGCTGGATGATGGAGACAACAGCCGGCCTTAGCCTGATCAAGTCTCGACCATCGGACGGCGCGCTGGCGATCCGACTCCTGCCGGTGCTGACCAGGCCGAGACCAACCAGTCGGCCGTTCCACCACCCAGAGCCTCGACCTCCGCCGACCCCTCCGATCCGGTTATTGCTCCTCTGGCCTAGGCGGCCAAGTTATCTTTCTTTCCTGCTTTGAAATATCTTTGAACAAATTTGTTAGACTTGCGCAATTCCACCTGCTGGGGGTGTATTCAAACTCCGTTGAATGCTGGCCGAGGGCCTTTTGCTATGTAAATTGTCTTTGCCGATTTCCGACTTGTCTTGCTTTTCTGCTCCTTTGGCTTTTTCCTTTGCCGCCTTCCCTTGGCTGCCGTCTTGCCAGCTGGACAGCCGCTCTATGGTCTGTGGCTGGGTCAAGTACTTGGTCGTTTTGGGAAGGCATGTACTTTAGCCGTTGGTAGAGCGTAGAAAATTCAGTTAGAAACCGGCCGACATGTTGCTCAACAGCCGGTCGGCGAGGCGAGGAGCCGGCTTGGCCTATGTGAATGCTTTGGTCCTTAGTCATTTTTCGTGTGGGCACTGTTTCCAGCCTTTAGCTCTTGCCAGCCAGACAGTCGCTCTGCGAGCTGCGGCTTGTGGCAAGAGAGGGCTTAGGTGCCGGCACACTACTTGTCCGACTGCAGGTAGCATTGACATAGTACAAGGCGGCAAGCCCCCGGGCCGACTGGTCGAACCCGGTGCGAGGCAGAATAATGAAATGACACATTCATAGGCATAGAACTTATCATATAGATAAAAAAGGGTAGCCCCCGAGTGCTCCTCAAGGGACCCGATGTCTTAATGCTTAACACAAAAGGTAGTGTGGTACATACATAATCAACTGTAAAATATTCGGAGGAGATTTGCATTCCATGGGCGCTCTGGTTTCTTGCCCAAATCGTCTCTCTTGTGTGCTGTGCATCAATCAGGTAGTAGGAGTCATTGCACAATGATTTGCTGATGATGAAGGGGCCTTCCCAAGGGGCCGAGAGGTTGTGCTGGCCGGCTGTTTGCTGGATCAGCTGGAGCACAAGGTATCCCTCTTGGAAGGATCTTGGCTTGATCTTCTGACTGTGGTAGCGGCGCAAACTCTGCTGGTAGATGGCGGATCGGCTGAGTGCCATCAGCCGGCCTTCTTCCAGCAGATCGACATTGTCTTCTCGTGCTTCATTTTCCTCCACTTCTATGTACATGGTGACGCGAGGTGAGTCAAACTCAATGTTAGTTGGGATGACAGCCTCAGCACCGTACACGAGAAAGAACGGAGTGAAGCAGGTTGATTTGTTCGGAGTGGTGCGGAGGCTCCATAGGACGGCCGGCAGCTCATCGATCCAGCAGCCGTCTGACCGCTCCAGTGGCTCGACCAGTCGGGGCTTGATGTCGGAGAGGATAAGGCCGTTTGCTCGCTCGACTTGGCCGTTTGACTGCGGATGGGCAACGGACGCTAAGTCCAGTCAGATGCCCTACGTCGCGCAGAAACGGGCCAAGGCTCCCTTGGCAAAGTTCGTGCCATTGTCGGTGATGATGCTGTGTGGCACACCATATCGGACGGTGATATCTGCGATGAAGGTCACAGCAGTCGGACCATTCCGTTTCTTGATTGGCTTTGCTTCAATCCACTTGGTGAAATTGTCCACGGTGACAAGCAGATGGGTCATGCCGCCCGTGTGCTTTATTGAATGGTCCCACCATGTCCAGCCCCCACACGGCAAAAGGCCAGGTGAGGGGGATGGTCTTGAGTGCAGAAGCTGGTAGATGTTGCTTGGAGCTGAATTTCTGGCACCCCTTGCAGTGTTTGACTAGATCCTTGGCGTCTTCCAAAGCAGTCAGCTAGAAGAAGCCGTGGCGGAAAGCTTTGGCAACAAGGGACCTGGAGGACGCGTGGTGGCTGCACTCGCCTTGGTGTATATCTTGAGGATTGCTTGACCCTTCTCTGGTTCTACGCAGTGCTAGAAGACCCCAGTCACGCTGCATCTGACAAGCTCTATGTTTACTATCGTGTAGGCCCCTGCTCGGCGTTGCACTTGCCGGGCCGAGATCTCATCGGTCGGTAGCTCTCTGTTCACCAGAAACTTGAGGATGGGGTGTGCCCATGATGGTGCTTGAATTTCTTCTACTGCCACTACGGCCACTTGTACTAGGGCGGTTGGGCTGGGAGGCGGTGGGTTGGAGTTGGTTGCCGCTTGCTGCATCGTTGAAGTCCCCGGGACGACTGCTGCAGCCCCCGGGCCAGGTTGTGAAGTCCCCGAGCCGGGTGCGAGTGCTGCAGTCGCCGAGCCACTTGGTGAAGTCCCCGGGCCGACAGCTGCAGCCCCCAGGCCGAGTTGTGGAGTCCCCGGGTCGGGTGCGACTACTGCAGTCCCCGTGCCGCCAGCCGAAGTCCCCGGGCCGGTTTGTGCAGCCCCCGAGTCGGATCCGACTGCTTCAGGAGCAGCCGGCACGAAGATGGACTCGAATTCTGGAGAAGGCTTGATTGACGGCTTGGGGAGGCACTGAAGGGAGACATCGGCTGGTGTTGCTTGACGGGTGGAGCCAATCCGTGCCAGAGCATCAGCTAGCTCATTTTCATTCCGTGGCACGTGAAGGAACTCGCAACCCTCAAAATATCCGCTGAGCTGCTGAACAAGGAAGCGGTAACTTGCCATGTTTGCATCCTTGGCGTCCCAGTCACCAGACGACTGTTGGACCACCAAGTTGGAGTCGCCATAGCACAGGATCCGGCGGATGGTGATCTCTTTGGCCAGCCGGAGGCCGTGTACAAGCGCCTCATACTCGGGCACATTGTTGGAGGCGGCTAAGTGAATTTGTAATGTGTATCTGAGCTTGTCGCCTTTGGGAGAGGTGAGGACAACGCCGGCTCCCAAGCCGGTGCGCATCTTCGATCCATCAAAGTACATCCGCCAATGAGTGGAGTCTAGAGCTGGCGGCAGGTACTGGGTCTCGGCCGAGTCGACAAGGAAGTCGGCCAGTGCTTGGGACTTGATGGCAGTGCGTGGCTGGTAGAAAATGGTGTAGGGGGCCAACTCGATGGCCCATTTGGCCACCCGGCCAGATGCATCTCTGTGTTGCGAATGATCTCGGCAAGCGGGGCAGTGCAGACAACTGTGATTTGGCGGCAAAGTGCACACCATAGCACATTTTCTGGTAGTGAGGGTAGTTCTGCTTCGAGGTTGACAGCACCTCGCTCAAATAATACACAGGCCTCTGGACCGGCTGGGCTCTGCCGTCTTATGGGCGCTCTACTACCATGGCAGTGCTGACCACCCGACTGGTGGTGGCGATGTAGAGGTACATGGGCTCTTTAGCAGTCGAAGCCGCCAGGACAGGCGGCATGGTCAACATCTTCTTCAACTGGAGAAAAGCTTCGTCCGCCTTGTCATTCCACTCGAAATGAGTGGTCTTCTTCATGAGCTGGTACAGGGGAAGAGCCTTCTTGCCCAGCCGACTGATGAAACGGCTGATGGACGCCAAACAGCCGGTGAAATTCTGGACGTCTCTCAGTCGGGTGGGTCTCTCCATCCTCTCGATGGCCTTGATCTTCACAGGGTTGCATTCAATACCGCGTTCTGAGACCAGGAAGCCAAGGAGTTGACCGGCTGGTACTCCAAAAACACACTTCTCTGGGTTGAGCTTGATCTAAAAACAGCGCAAATTCTCAAAGGTTTCCTTGAGTTCTTCCAATAGGGTTTCATGCTTCTCCGTCTTCACCACAATATCGTCTACGTAGACGTGGGCATTTCTGCCGAGTTGCTTGAGGAGGCACTTCTGCATGCAACGCTGAAAAGTGGCACCGGCATTTCTGAAGCCGAATGTCATGGTCAGGTAGCAAAAGGCTCCGAATGGTGTGATGAAGGCGGTCTTCAGGTGGTCTGTCGGGTTCAACTTGATCTGGTGGTAGCCTGAGTAGGCATCTAAGAAACTCAACAGCTCGCATCCGGCTGTGGAGTCTATCACTTGGTCAATCCGAGGTAAAGCAAACAGATCCTTGGGGCAGGCCTTGTTGAGACTGGTGTAATCAATGCACATGCACCACTTGTTGTTCTTCTTCAGTACAAGGACTGGGTTGGCAAGCCACTCTGGAAAAAACACTTCCATAATGAAGCCAGCTGCTAGTAGCCGGGCGATCTCTTCTCCAACGATCCTTCTCTTCTCTTCCGACAGTCAGCAGAGGGGTTACTTGACAGGCTTGGCGTCTGCTCTGACATGTAGCTTGTGATCAGCAAAATCCGCCGGAACACCCGACATGTCTTTGGGAGACCATGCAAAGATGTCCCGATTCTCACAAAGGAAATCGACGAGCTTGCTTTCCTATTTGCTATCGAGGTTGGTACCTATGATAGCGTGCCTCCCCGGGTGCTCAGTGTCCAAGGGGATCTTCTTTGTTTCTTTGGCCGGCTGGAAGGAGCCCTGGGTCTCTGACTCTTTGGGTTATGGTGACAGGTCCGGCTGCTTGCTGGCCATGGCCACCACCCGGTCCAGGAGCTTCTTCTCAGAGGCAATCACAAGGGACTCGGCCAGCCGGCTGCTGGCTGCAGCGCAGGTTGCCTACTTCTCATAGTCTTCGTTTATTGTGATAATGCCCTTGGTTCCTGGCATCTTCATCTTGAGGTAGGCATAATGTGGCACTGCCATGAACTAGGCTAGAGCCGGCCGGCCTAAGAGCACATGGTAAGGGCTCTCTAGGTCCACCAACTCAAACCAAATTGCCTCACGGCGGAAATGATTCTTGTCTCCGAAGAGGACGTCTATCTTAACCTTGCCGACTGGTGAGCAGGAAAGGCTGGGCACAATTCCATGAAACACCGTCCGACTGGGCTAAAGCTGCTTCTGTTTGATGCTGCTGCCTCCATCTATCAGGATTCCGGAGAAGCGAGCAGCTTGCCTCTCTGTTGCAAGGGTGGCATCCAATACCAAGGCATAGGAACCCGAAGAGGGCATCACTTCCGGGTGGTCAGCTTGGCTCCAGCTGATAGGCTTCTCAGACCAGTGCATGAACTCTGGAGCAGTTGAGGCAACTGCATTCACTTCGTGGTGCTGCTGACGTCGGCTGTGTCTGTCGTTTGCCACGCTGGTGAAGACAACGTAAGCACCATGTTCTTCAGTGTAATCATCTTGGACTGCGCCGACTGCTGAACGGGCTGCCGGCTGCTAAGGAGGCGGAGCCGGCGGGCCAGCAGGCGGAGGAGGTAGTCCCTCTCCCTTGGCTATGCGGACGAGCCAGTGGCATTTCCGGGTTGTGTGGTTGGACGGCTTCGCACCACTGTGGAACTTGCAGGGGGCATCGAGGGTCTGCTCAAAGGAGAAAGCGGGCAACCAAGCTGGCTTGCTGCCTTTCTGGCGCTTGGGGAGGGGTTGCCCTTCAGGCTGCTAGTCCTCAACTGTCGCCACCTGGCGGCTGGTGGAAGCCGGCTGCGGGGCCTTGCGCTTGTTGTCTCCAGCCGGCGTTCGAGGAGCCGGAGGGAGCACCTTCCCAGAAGCATCCACTCGGAGCTCCGACCTCATGGAGGAGTCGGCAGTGGCGTACTTGTCTGCTATGATCAGCAGCTCGTCGAGTGTAACCGGCTCGTCGCAGAGGAGTTGGTGCTTGATTAAGGTGCCCTCTCAGCACCCGGCAGTGAAGTATTCTATGGCTTGCACCTTGTGCACCCCTTCGTAGTAGTTGCGCAGTTCAGCCCACCGCGTCAGGTAGTCGCGGGTGGACTCGTCAGGGCCTTCAACGCACAACGAGAGCTGGCGGGGCTTGGGCGGCCGCTTGTAGGTGTTGGTGAAGTTGCGGACGAAGACTTCATTGAAATCTACCCAACTGTTGATGCTGCGGGGCTTCAGGCTGTTCAGCCATGTCCGGGCCGTGCCCTGGAGCATCAGCGGAACGTACTTCATGGCAACACGCTTGTTGCCGTTTGCTATGTTGACGGCCATGGAGTAGTCGACCAGCCAATCCTCTGGCTTCACGAAGCTGTTGTACTAGGGTGTGTCTCGTGGGAGCGAGAACCCTTTGGGGAAGGGCTCGTCGCGGATGCGGGGCCGAAACAAGGCGGGCCCATTGCGTCTTCCTCTTCTAGTGCCAGGGATCGGTTGAGACGGTCGATTCGGTGGCGGGCGTCATTCTCTCGGACTCCTTCTTGGTGGCCCAGCCGGTCGCCGAGAGTCGGGTGCTCAACAGGCGGCGGGGAAGCGCGCCTCTCCCTGCGAGGAGGAGGAGGCGGATAGTCGTCCCGTCGTTCCACTACTCGTAGGCGGCCATCTTGGTCGCGCCTGATGGTGTTGCATGTGCGGCTGCGGCTAGCAGCCGGCTCTTTGTCTCATTTGTCGCGGACGCCGCCTATCGGCGTCCGGGAGGTCGCGCCTTGCTCTCGGCGAGGGGGCGGGTTCTCAACCCGCTGGTCGGGTTCTTCTGCGCAGCAGCCGGCCTTTTGTAGCGCGGCAGCCGCGTCAATGAGCCATTGAACGCGGTCCGTCATGCAGCGATGCTCGTCGCCCTCGAGGTGGTCCAGCTCGTCCGCTGCCGCCTGGGCATCTCGTATGTTCTCCATGGGCATGGCATAGACCGGGCGGTCTACCCCGAACATGCTGGCGATGGCAGCGCCACGCTGCCGGACCATGCCGATGTGGCTGGGCCCGCCAGCAGCCAGTGTGCTGCCAACAGCGCGGTTGATCTCGCGCTGGTAGGCCTCTGAGAGGCGTCTCATGGTGGCCAACTTCTTGGCGCTTTTAACGAGCGAGACGCAGCAGGCTTCCAGCGTCTCGGCGTTGGCGTCTTCTACAATGGACGTGGACAGATCCCACAGCGCCGCTTGCAGCGGGTCTTGGGCGCCCCCACCAGAGGCTCCGTTGTGGCTGATGACGAGCACCTCCGTGACGGTGCTGCTGCCACTGTCGGCGCGAGGAAGTGGGTCGTCGATGATCACCAAGTTGGTGGGGAAGGCGTCGAGGGATGTTGTGTCGGAGTCGAAAAGCATTGGGTCGGTGGAGCCGATGGACTCCACGTCGGAGGCCGGCTCGTTGGCGATGTCGAGCTTGCCAAGGAGGTCGACCAGGCAGCTCTCGGAGCTGGCTGCTCCCGCGTCGGGCGCGGGATCGTTGGATAGGCGGATCTCGCCGATGAGGTCAGCAAGGCAGCTCGCCGCGCAGGCGAGCTCAGCGTCATGCAGCGCGCCGGCGCCAACGCCATCAGGCGTGCCGGGCTGGCTGCGCTCGCTCGGGAGGAACAAGGTTCCCGTCCAGAACAGATCTCCGGACGATGATGCACCTAGCCCCACGGTGGGCGCCAAATATCGGGGTTGTCGTGCGACATATGCCAAGGGATGGCTTATCATGGAGGGGGCTAATAATATGCCGCTAGTGCCAGGAAACGGGATAAGGCGCAAACATGCCTGCCGGCGAATCTTACCCAGGTTCGGGGCTCTCCTAGGAGATAACACCCCTACTCCTGCTCTGTGGGATCTCCGCATGATCACTCAAGCAACAATGGTGGCTACAAGCTTTCTCCTCGAGCTGTTTCTCTAGAGGGGGAAGAAGAACAAGGCTAGCCCTAGCTTCCTCTCTCTATGTGTATGTGTGGGTGGACTAAGGTCTGAACCCTATGCATGGGTGCCCTGGGGGTTTATATAGGCCTACCCCTCAGGGGTACAAAGGAAATCTGTCCTGGTGTAGGACCCAGCTGTCAGTGTTTGTGGTCGCCGGCTTCTCCGCCGGCCGCTGGGCCCGTTGCCTGGTGGGCCCTGGTGGCTGTCTCGTACTTGGCCGACAGGCCGCGCCTGCCGCTGGCGGGTCCTGCCGGCTGCTTAGTACTGTGGCGATGCCACTGATGAGGTGTGCTTTGTTGAGGGAGGCGTGGCTACAGTACCTCCGCCTGGAGGGCGTTCACTATAGCCACTCCCCGTCTCTTCTAATTAATGGCGCACAGACTTTGAGGAAGGGGGAGGGCCGCCTGCTGGGAGTCGGCTCCCTCTTGCGCCGACTGGTCAGGGCTCACCGCCTTCTGGCTTCTCACGGACAGGTAGGGCCCGCCACCGGCAGGCCATATCGACAGTCCGTAGTGGGGGCATGGCCTCCCCCGTTAAGGGTGATGTCATGGGCTGCGTCGCAACAGTGCTGCGTCGGGCGGGGGATGACCGCCCAGTACGCCGCATTATGGCCACGCTCTGCCCTGGATTCGGGGGTGGAAGGCTGCACTGTAGCCACACCCCGTCTCATCGTCATAATGTTGTGCAAACTTCAAGGGTGCTGAGGGGCCTCCTGCTAGGAGCCGGCCTCTCTGGAGGCCGCCTGCTAGGAGTCGGCCCGCTCGGCGATCGTCTGCTGTGCTTTGTCGCCTCCTGGCAGCCGGCCCTTGGGACCAGCCGGCCCCAAGAAGGCGGCCTTCGGTCTTTGATTCTTGAGGGACGCAGCCGGCCCTGATGTCTAGAAATACCATGGGAGGCTGATGAGGCTACCCGTGGTCATTTACTCCGACATCGAAGGCCCTCCAGAGGAGAGCCCCTGGGCCCAGCCTGAGAGGGGCGCCGGGCGTGCCTTCCTATGCGAGAGGGGAAGGCGCCCCGTCAGTGGGTCCAGGTCCGGAGGCAGGGCCACCGGCCGCCCCATCCTTCTGAGGTCCGAGTCAGAACAACTGCTTCTTCTTCTTGGGGACAGCCTCAAGAGGGTAGACAGCACCCTCGCCATTTGTGTTCTCGACCGCCGCAACCTGGTAGGCGCGCTCGAGGGAGAACACCGCATTCTTTTCGTCACAGGCGACCGTGATGATGCCGTGGCTTCCTGGCATGTTGACCGACATTGTAGCCATGGTGAGTCGCAGCCATGAACTTGGCCAGGGCCGAATACCCGAGGATGGCATTGTACGGGAGGCGGATGTGGGCGACGTCGAAGTCGATGAGCTCAATGCGGTAGTTGTCACGCTTCCCGGAGGTGACAGGGATGCGGATCGGCCCTATCGGGGTGGCGGAGCCATCGGTCATTCCTGAGAAGGGCTTGGTAGGCTGAAGCTGGTCGTACGGCACCTGGAGCCTGTCGAACGTCTCGACGGAGAGAACATTGAGCCTCGTGCCACCATTGAGGAGTGTCTTGGTGACGAGGACGTTGCTGATGGTAGGCGAGCAGAGCATCAGGAGGGCGCCGGCAGTGGCCGCGCACTTGAGCTGGTTAGCAGAGTCGGAGATGATGGCGTACTTGGACCACTTGAGCAGACGCGTTGCCTCAAGCCTGGGCAGTGCCACGTTCACCTCGCGAGTGAACTGCTTGAAGATGTGATTGGAAGCAGGGGCCTGAGCGCCGCCTAGGATGCAAGCGATGGCACGAGGCTCTTGGAAGCCCCCATCCCCATCATCTTGGTGGTGGTCGTCATTCCTTCTTAGTGGTGGCGGCAGTGGAGGAAGGCCAGCGTTGCCCTGTGGACGGTCCTCACGAGGCTGATCCCTCCATTGACCCTCGCGAGGCTGGCCCGGCCAGTGGTCCTCATGAGGCTAGTCACGCCAGTCCTGGCGGGGGTCGTGGTTGTCCCCGCGTCCTCCGCCTCAGCCTCCTCCCCGGTCGTAGCCTCGATCGTTGCGCTCGGGGCGACGACCGAGGCGCCTATCACGGATGGCCCTAAACTCCTATCAGTCAATGGTGTTGTGGTTGTGCACGTTGTGGAACACACAGAACAGGCGGCTGCCCTTGGATGACTCTGGTCGTAGTCGCGCTTCATCTCTAGTTTGGCCACGAGCACAGCTGGCCCCTTGCGCTTCACGTCCTTGGCCTTGGTTTTCTTGTCTTCCGGATCTGCCTCCGGAAGCTCCAGGAGGTAGAGGCGACCTTCCTCGGCTCTCGCACACTTGGTTGACGTGTTGAACATCTCAAGAGCCGCGCACAGGTCCTCGTGTATGGGGAGCTCTTCCTTCATCTTGACGTCCCGGACGCCATCGGTGAATGCCAAAATGATGGCCTCGTCCGACACCTTGGGAATGTTGAGGCGAACGTTGTTGAAGCGCTGGATGTATTTTTGCAAGGTCTCCCCTGGCTACTGCTTGATGCACTGCAGGTCACCCGCAGTCGGTGGGCGGTCGCGAGTGCCCTGGAAGTTGGTGACGAAGCGCTCTCGCATCTCATCCCAGGAGGAGATCGATCCTGCGGGGAGGTTCAGGAGCCACGAGCACGCGCCATCCTTTAGGGCCATGGGAAACCAGTTCGCCATGACCTTCTTATCCCGTTGGCCGCCTCGATGCTCACTTCGTAGAGCTACAGGAACTCCGCAGGGGTCAGGGGTGCGGTCATAGCGTGGAGGCAGGTCAGGCTTGAACTTCCCTGGTTAGACGACGCGGCGCAGCTCCTGGGTGAACGCGCGACATCCTGCCGTGGTCATGGGGGCCCGCCATGGAGGTGGAGCCTAATCTTGGCGCTCACGCACCACTACCTCGGGCGGCACACGGTCTTGACATGGCGGTGCTGGGAGCACACGCGTCTCTCCTTGGGGCCGTTGCACCACATGGCAGCTTTCCTCGCCGCGCATCGGCGCCTTGCATGGCGGGACATGCCGTGGAGCCTTGCACATTGGCTCGGGGACGACCTCTTGCCTGAGAGGTGGAGGAGGCGCGCCCTGGCCCACGTCGCTTGCAAGAGGCGGTGGAGGTGGCAGTGAACGGGACGGTGCAGGGGCCTCTCCGGCGGCGCTGACGAGCTCGGCGATGAGGTCCAGCCTATCCTCGTAGAGGTTGTCGGTCGGGCGATAGCGCAGGAGCTCGCGTTCCATGAGCAATGCAGCCTGTGTCGATGTCAAAACCGGCGGATCTCGGGTAGGGGGTCCCGAACTGTGCGTCTAGGATCAATGGTTACAGGAGACAGGGGACACGATGTTTACCTAGGTTCAGGCCCTCTCTATGGAGGTAATACCCTACTTCCTGCTTGATTGATCTTGATGAATATGAGTGTTACAAGAGTTGATCTACCACGAGATCATAATGGCTAAACCCTAGAAGTCTAGCATGTATGACTATGGCCATGAGTATATCCTTTCCGGACTACACCATCCTGTTTATATAGACACCGGGGGGATCTAGGGTTACATAGTCGGTTACATAGGAAGGAATCTTCATAGTCGGTCGCGAAGCTTGCCTTCCACGTCAAGGAGAGTCCAATCCGGACACGGGTACAATCTTCGGCCTTCATGTCTTCATAGCCCATCAGTCAGGCCCATAAATAACAGGCCGAACGCCCGAGGACCCCTTAGTCCAGGACTCCCTCAGTAGCCCCTGAACCTGGCTTCAATGACGAGGAGTCCGGCGCGCAGATTGTCTTCGGCATTGCAAGGCGGGTTCCCTTCTTTCCGAACTCCAAGGTAGTCTTCGGATGCAATGATAGTATCCGGACCTGTCACACACACCATACACAACCACAGAGAAAATATAGTTTTTACACGAATCCAATCCGCTGACAAATGTTTTGTAGGACGACATCACGTCCGACCGGTCATAATTCCGAACCATTTCTGTGTCCGCCGCTCCACTTCCCGAGACGCGGTTGCCATTGGCACGTCTTGTCAAAGCAGAGAACATGTCCCCTTATCGTGGGATTTTCATCAATGCGGGTATGGGTAACCCAACCATGCCGTTTATACAGCCCTTAGGAACA
Organism: Aegilops tauschii subsp. strangulata; assembly: GCF_002575655.3. Lineage (NCBI taxonomy): Eukaryota > Viridiplantae > Streptophyta > Magnoliopsida > Poales > Poaceae > Aegilops > Aegilops tauschii. The sequence continues at coordinate 162,076,815 of NC_053038.3, forward strand.
GGCGAATTCTAAGGCGAGCGGAGAGGCGTTCAATATTTACTGCCTTTATAAAGGGATAAGGATTCCCTCTTCCTCTCCCACACCTTCTCTCCATCTCTGCCCTCCCAATCTCGAGCTCCAGCACCCAAGTTCTCATCTCCTTTCCACTCGAGCTAGCACTCAACCATGTCCGGATCCGAGGGTCAGGGCAAGTTGATGGTCTCCTCCATCAAGGAGGAGGACATTACTGAGCTTCGGGCGAGCGGATACTTGGCGAAGGGAATCACCCATCATCTGCCGGCCGAGGGACAAGTCGTCCCCACGCCGGAGCCCAACGAGAGGGTGGTATTCCTCCCTCATTTCTTCCGCGGACTAGGGTTCCCACTCCACCCTTTCGTCCGCGGGCTGATGTATTATTACGGGATAGATTTCCACGATCTGTCCCCGAACTCCTTCCTCAACATCTTAGCGTTTATCCTCGTGTGTGAGGCCTTCCTCCGCATCCAAACCCACTTCGGGCTATGGCTCAAAGTCTTCAATGTGAAGCCGAAGGTGGTGGATGGCCAGCACGCGGAGTGCGGGGGAGCCATGGTGAGTAAGCTGTCAAACGTCTCCTGGCCGAAAGGTACCTTCGTGGAGACACTAAAGGAGTGGCAGAAACAATGGTTCTACATCACAGAACCCCGCGGCACCACCTGGGCCGCAGCTGCCGAATTCCGCTCCGGTTCTCCCATGCGACTCACCTCCTGGGTCGAGAAGAGTCCGAACTGGTGCTCGCCCGATGAGCTGATAGCGCTGTGAACGCGCGTTCAAAGTATGATATCCAAGAACGTCAAGCTTGTCGATGTAATCCAGGTGATGCTAGTTCGCTGGATCCTCCCGTGCCAGCGTAGAGGTCGCCCTCTGTGGGAGTTTAATCCGAAGAAGCACCAAACTCTGGAGAGGCTCTTCGAAACCACTCATGAAGGTGCCTGGAAGTTGCTCTTTAAGGGCAACGAGAAACCGCTGGCCACAAATTCAGATCGTGGGCACAATTGCAAACACCTCGCCAGCGATGTATGTTATTTTTGACGTATCCCCTACTTAATTGTTTCGAGGATGATGTCTGAGTTTATTATTAGTATTTTAGGATTGGATGGAGAGGGCGAAGCGGATCCAGTGTCCGGCTCCGTTGCCTGAAGAGCCGGTCATCCCGTGCCTGGCGAAGATGCTGCCGCCGGCGCCATATAAGGCGCCGGAGAAGAAGGCCAAGAAGAAGGCCAAGGGGGCCAAAAGTGGCCCCCGTCGCACGGGCACTTCGGATGTGACGTCCGAAGACGAGGAAGCCCATTCCTCCGTCCCTGAGGACAACGAGGAAGATGAGGAGGAGGAGGAGAAGAACCCTCCCCCTAAGGAGAAGAAGAGGGGGGCCTCCACGAATCTGGAGGAGGGAACACCCAAGAAGGGGAAGGGCGCCCCTGCGGTCAACACCGCGTGGGACGTTGACAGCAGTCCGGAGCGACGCCTCCGCACTAAGCCTCGGGCCGCATCATAAGTACTATGACTCACGTACATAAGTGTACCCGGCATCTCCTTCTCATTGTTTTAATGTGATTAATTGTGCCATTGCAGTCCGGCCAGTGGCAGCATCCAGCGATCCTCATCTGGGGGTTCGTTGGATCCAGTGGAAATGGCCAGTATGTCGCCGCCGCCCACTTATTCCCCTGAGGCCAAGGACGACACCGAAGTGTTGTCCCGGAGGACCGTTCCGAGCCGGGGAGGGGCCCAAGACGTTGTCTAGGAGGCGCCGCAAGGCGAGACATCCGCTGCCGGACACATGGGGGAGCAGATCCCCCTGGAGACTGGCGAAGAGGGATGTATTCAGTTCAGCCCTCAGCCGAATACAATCCCGGGGACCGATACGGCCCCAGAATCTGGCGCGCGCCTTCCTTCGAAGGAGGGGGGTGCGCCAATTCCACAGATGGCCCCTGTCCAACCAGGGGCACCAGATAACCTGATGGAGGCACTACGAGGCGCCTCCATTGTGGACAAGCACCGTATCCTTATGGGTACGGTGATCGAGAAGGTTCAGTCCGTCAAGAGCGGACTAAACGAGGCCTACAACAACCTGTTGACAGGTTTCGAGGTAAGTCACGTAGAAAGAGAACACCCTGTGCTGACAGTAGCCCCTGAGACACTGTCCGGTGTTCGGAAAGAAAGGCCAGACACAGGATCAACCCTTTGTAGGAGACTAATTTGATATTTATGAATAAGAAAGCGTCGCTGTTGGCTGCGACCTCGCATGCTGCCGAAGTATCTGAACTGAAGCAGAGGCTGGAGCGGACCGAGAACGAGCTCGGCGAGGTGAAGATTCAGCTCCACGAGAAGCAAGGTGAGTAACGACTTGCTGTGTATTCGAGAAGAGTAAGTGGTGAGTATTGACAGGAGTGTCATAATATGTGTAGGGGCGGCGACCGAGGTCAAGGCCCTGAAAAATGCCTTGACCGAAGCCGAAGGGAAGGCTGTCCAGCAGCAAGCCGCCCGTAAGAAGCTCAAGGCCCGGGTCGGCGAGATCCAGCATGAGCTCCAAGACACGGTGAAGAAGTGTGAGGCTTTGGAGCGCGAAGCGTCGGTTCAAGAGACCAAACTTGCCAAAGCTCGCCAGAGCGCGGAGGCCGCACAGAATGAAGCCCGGGGCGCTCTCCAAGAGATCCAGGAGGCCAAGAAGATCGCAGCGGGTAAGGCTTTTAACATGCAAAGCAAGTATGCGGAGGAGAAGTACCTTTTACTAACCCGGGTTCGGAGTTGCCCAGGGGCCTTTGCAGATCTGCCACGCAGCATGTCCGATGCTGCTGAGTTCTTCCGAGCCGGAGAAGGGAATTCACGGAGAAGTTGTTCTGGTCGCAGTATGCTGTGCCAGAACATCCGGTGCCCTTTGCCGATCAGGTGAAACAGTTGGTCGAGCTACACAGGGTGGCCGAACTGGCCGTGAAGGATTTAATAATCCGGCTTTGGCCAGCCGAAGCTATACCTAGTAGTTATTTTGGCCTCGTGAAGCGGGTGATGGAGGCTTGTCCGCGGCTAGACATCGTCAAGCGATCAGTCTGCATCGAAGGTGCCCGCATGGCCTTCACTCGTTGCAAGATGTGGTGGGCGAAGATGGACGCCGTCGAGGTGGCCAAGGGGCCGCCGGAGGGCAAGGAGCACCGCACACCCGAGCGATATTTTGCGGATGTCCTGGAGGGGTCTCGACTGGCAGCAGCGCAGTGCGGGCAGGACATTATTTTCGAAAGAAGACATTCGTTTTTTGTCTTTGCCTTGTATGATGATAACAAATCTGGTTTGTAATATAATGTTTGTTATGTTTTGATTGTTTCCTCCTGTGCGGCCGTGTTGTATGGAATCTAAGAGTTGACGAATCGTCGGCTTCTGCCCTCACGTAGGTAGTACGAAGGTGTTCGGGATGGAATCTAAACAATCTTGATCCAATTATATGGTCCTTGACAGAGTCGTTTAGCGCAACGAACCAGGCAATCAGACTATGCAACTTAAACGCCCTCACTTAGCCATAGGAGTTTTATAATAAAACATAGGCGCAGCCCCTGGTATACGAACCAGAGTGATGTTAGCGTCTGATCGGGAAGTACCGATCCTTCGCGAAATGCGTAAAAAAATCTCCAACGATTTGTGACCTCCGAACAGCTGACCGGCTCTCGCCGCATCATGACAGTCAGTTTTCGGCTTTCTCTACTGAGGTGCTCATCCGGTTTAGACCAGGGCACAATCGTAGTAGTCCTCCCTTTACTACCCTAGCCGATGTAGCGGAACGTAGGGTAGCAAGCACAGGAGCCGGGCAACCCAACTATTGACCAAAGACATGATTCAGAGCCAATGCATATAATGCTAAATTCGGGGTGCCGAACTTATCTATAAGAAGTGTTCGGACTTTGTTGCCGCATTATGGGGTGATAGGGAGCCCCTTGCAAATATGAAACGTACCAAAGTGCACGGGTGCGAGGATATAAGTAATTAATAGCAACGGGAAACAGAAAAGGAGCAGAGGTAGTATCTGGGGCCCCTTGACTTTGGGTCATAAACTGCTTCCATTATGGTTGGGTTAATGCGTCAAAGCGCATTTATACAAATAATGCGATAAGCAACCGACTATTTATCATGCCAGAACCGGAGGAGAGCTACATTTGGGTCCTGAAAGACAGGTAGAGTAGTCATTGGATTGTCCTCTAGGGCTTCCCCTGTATGCATGTGCTCTGCGCCAATCTGGTGTACTTGTCCTTTGACAGGACCGGTAGTCAGGCCATCGGAGGAGGCCTGTATAAAAGATACCTAAAAAAGAGGGAAAAAAAAGAAAAAAAAGAAAATAGTAGAGATACTAGTGAGTCCGGGACCGGTGTAGGCGAACTACAAGCTAGTTGTGCCTCCGTCGATGCCCATGGGATCTTGAGTGCGTAATTATGTACGCGTGGTGCGGATGCGACTACCTCATCAGGACCGGGACGGAGGCCGAACTGCTAGTCGAGCTCTTGACGAGCCGAACCGTCCTATTGTAGTGTGGTCCAGACTCTCTTAGTGATGTCCAGGGGCTCGGCAGCTGGATTGCGGTTCTGCTTGAGAAGGCCGCTCTGTACCTCTGCTGCTAGGGCGGCTGTGTGCTCCTCTGTTCGGAGGGAGCGTTCAGTATTTCCATTGACTGTTATGACGCCGCGTGGACCGGGCATCTTGAGCTCGAGATAAGCATCGTGTGGCACTGCGTTGAATCTAGCAAACGCAGTTCGTCCAAGCAGTGCGTGGTAGCCATTGCGGAAGGGGACGATATCGAAGATTAACTCTTCGCTTCGGAAGTTGTCCGGAGAACCGAAGACCACTTCTAGAGTGATTGAGCCCGTACAACGGGCCTCTACGCCTGGTATGACTCCTTTAAAGGTAGTCTTTGTGGGCTTGATTTGTGAGGGATTAATGCCCATTTTGCGCACTGTATCCTGATAGAGCAGGTTGAGGCTGCTACCACCGTCCATTAGGACTCGTGTTAGGTGAAATCCATCGATGACTGGGTCCAGGACCAGTGCGTCCGAACCGCCATGGCGGATACTAGTTGGATGATCTCGACGATCGAAGGTGATCGGGAATGACGACCACCGATTGAATTTTGGGGCGACTGGCTCTACCGCGTAGACGTCCCTGAGTGCTTGCTTGCGCTCCCTTTTGGGGATGTGTGTAGCGTATATCATGTTCACCGTTTTGACTTGAGGGGGAAATTTCTTCTGCCCCCCAGTGTTCGGCTGCCGGGGCTCTTCGTCTTCGTCCTCACTTTGTGATCCCTTTTCCTTGTTCTCGGCATTTAACTTGCCAGCCTGTTTAAAAACCCAACAATCTCTGTTGGTATGATTGGCTTGTTTGTCTAGGGTGCCATGTATCTGGCACGGATGGTCGAGTATGCGGTCCAAGCTGGATGGTCCCTTATTGTTCCTTTTGTAGGGCTTTTCTGCTGGCCGGACTTGGAGCCGCTGAATCCGGCGTTAACTGTAGTGTCATCGGTATTATCGCCATTGCTTTGGTGTTTGTGTCTATTGCGCCGGAGCTTGCCGGTGCTGTTCTTGGCCTCGAAGGGGCCTGCCTCGTTGGTTGTGTTTTTGCTATGAGCCAGCCAGCTGTCCTCTCCCGCGCAAAAGCAGGTCATAAGCACCGTGAGGGCTGCCATGGATTTCGGCTTTTCTTGGCTAAGGTGGCGGGCAAGCCATTCGTCGCGGATGCTGTGTTTGAAGGCCGCTAGGGCTTCGGCATCCGAACAGTCAACGATCTGGTTCTTTTTGGTTAGGAACCTAGTCCAGAATTTTCTGGCTGATTCTCCAGGTTGTTGAATTATATGACTTAAGTCATCAGCGTCTGGTGGCCGGACATAAGTACCTTGGAAGTTGTCAAGAAAAGCTTCTTCCAAGTCCTCCCAACTGCCGATGGAATTTTTGGGCAGGCTATTTAACCAGTGTCAAGCTAGCCCTTTTAGTTTTAGTGGGAGGTATTTGATGGCGTGGAGGTCGTCTCCTCGGGCCATATGAATGTGTAGAATAAAATCCTCGATCCATAGTGCAGGATCGATTGTTCCGTTGTATGATTTGATATTGACGGGCTTGAACCCCTCAGGGAATTCGTGATCCAGTACTTCATCTGTGAAGCAGAGGGGGTGTGCGGCGCCTCTATATCGGGCCGCGTCATGGCGCACCTCCGATGAAGTCCGTCTGCGGTTATCGGCCCGGGCGTGACTAGGTTTGTCACGTCCGAATAGGTAGCCGTCATCCCGAGTCGGGAAGCGTCCTCGCGATCCGTAGATTGATCGGGTGTGTCCTGCTCTACTGTCCAGGTCCTGCCGAAGGTCATATGTATGGTCCCGAGCTATTTTGTCTCTATTTTACGAGGCGGTGGGGCGGGCTGTTGTTCGGCTTGAGTTGCCGTTTTATCCCGACCGCGGGGTGGTCGGTCCGCCGCACTATCCCGACCACGTGGTGGTCGTCCCGCATTGCGTGAGGGAGGTACGGGATCTGGTGCCTCCTCATCGAACTGAGGTAGCAGTCTGCGCTTCGGGTAACTCTTGGCTGGGCGCTTGAGGCCGTATTCTTCGGCTGCCAGGACATCGGTCCATCTGCCAATGAGTAGGTCTTGATCGGCTTGGAGTTGCTGCTGCTTTTTCTTCAGGCTTCTAGCAGTAGCTATTAGGTGGCGCTTGAAGTGCTCCTACTCGAGGGGTGCCTCAGGCACGATGAAATCCTTGCTGCCGAGGCTCTCCTCATCCTCGGAGACTAGACGATACCTATGGCCATCCAGGTCATTGGGCATCGCCTGTTTATCAGGGTTAACTTGCTCGTTGTCTTGTTCCTCCTGTTCGGATGCTACTCCAACAGGGTCTTCATTGTTTTCCACATCGCCCGGAGTACTATTTTCTCCAGTGTCAGTGTTGCCATATTTTGAGCGACGAGGCTTAGAATGACGTTTAGGGCGCCGGCGCTTGGACTGTGTCTCAGAAGGTCTGTTCGCAACTGGATCTTCTTTGTCATCGTCGCTAGCTTTTTTAGGCGTGTCAACCATGTACACATCATACGAAGAGGTGGTCGCCCAACGTCCAGTGAATGGCGGGTCTTGGCCTTGCTCCTTGTCGGCATCGTCGTCCATACCGTCAATGTCTTCAGAGCCATAATCAAGCACGTCGGTTAAGTCATCGACAGTGGCTATGAAGTGGGTGGCGGGTGGGAAGCAAAATTCCCCATCGTCAGCCTCTAGCTCGAACCGGACATAGTTCGGCTATTAGTCCTTTTCCAAGGACAAATTCTTTAAAGAGTTTAGCACGTCACCCAAAGGTGAGTGCTGGAAGATGTCTGCGACGCTGAATTCGAAAATCGATAACCGATCAAGCTCGGTGTCCGTAGGCGTACATGGTCCAGAACTTATAGCCGGAGACGAGTCCGGAGTTCCGTTGACGCAAATATTTCGGGGTGTCGAGTCTGTGTGCGGCTCCAACGCCGCGGACTCTATGGCCTCGGATGGCACGATCTGCTCCGGTTCTAAGGCCATTGCAGCAACAGGAACCATCTCCTGGATGTGATCCGATGACAGATTTAGGTCATGTTCATCGGAGCGAGGGGGAGCAATCGTCGCGGTCTCGAATCCGTCGAAGATCAGGTCTCCGCGGACGTCTGCGACGTAGTTCAAGCTTCCGAATCTAACCTGATGGCCAGGGGCGTAGCTATCGATCTGCCCTAGATGGCCAAGCGAGTTGGCCTGTAGTACGAAGCCGCCGAACACGAAGATCTGTCCGGGGAGGAAGGTTTCTCCTTGGACAGCGTCACTATTGACGATTGAAGGGGCCATCGGACCTTTCATCGACGACACAGCGGAACTCTCAATGAAAGCACCAATGTCGGTGTCAAAACCGGCAGATCTCGGGTAGGGGGTCCCGAACTGTGCGTCTAGGATCGATGGTTACAGGAGACAGGGGACACGATGTTTACCCAGGTTCGGGCCCTCTCTATGGAGGTAATACCCTACTTCCTGCTTGACTGATCTTGATGAATATGAGTATTACAAGAGTTGATCTACCACGAGATCGTAATGGCTAAACCCTAGAAGTCTAGCCTGTATGACTATGGTCAAGAGTATATCCTTTCCGGACTACACCCTCCGGTTTATATAGACATTGGGGGGATCTAGGGTTACATAGAGTCGGTTACATAGGAAGAAATCTTCATAGTCGGTCGCCAAGCTTGCCTTCCACGCCAAGGAGAGTCCAATCCGGACACGGGTACAATCTTCAGCATTCATGTCTTCACAGCCCATCAGTCCGGCCCATAAATAACAGGCCGGACGCCCGAGGACCCCTTAGTCCAGGACTCCCTCAGCCTGCACATTCGTCGGGCCGCGACGGGCATGAGAGGACGAAGCAGCCGCCGGAGTCAGCGATGGAGTGGCGGTGCGTCCATCATGCCGCACGGAAGGTTGCACCGACGAAGCCTGCTGCTCATGGGCCGCAGGCCAATGGAAGCGTTGGCCATGGGCAATGGGGAACAGCCGGGAGCGCCGTCGCCTGCAGGCGCTGTCTGGGCAACGCGGGTAGCGAGGGCAGCCCGGTGCTCATCACGAACTCGACGAGTATCAGCCAAGGGAATGGTGAAAAGGGGGCGGATCGACCGGAGGAAGAGAGATTGCGACGCACCCCTACCTGGCGCGCCAAATGTCGGATTCCGGGCTCCGCGGACCCTAGATAGATTTGAACTCCGGGGTGCGTGCGAAGAATTCAACCTCCCCAGTCTGCCAACTCATCGATCCCATGGCCTAGCTCGATGATCTGGAAGGAAATGGGACACGGCAGTTTACCCAGGTTCGGGCCACCTTGCGGTGTAAAACCCTACTCCTGCTTTGTGGTGGATTAGCCTCGAGGTGGGTTGAGGATGAACTAGTACGATGGAAGAACAACCTCAGGAGTTGTGTTCTTGGGTGAGCTGGTGGGTGTGAGGATGCACTGGATCCGGATCCCCTCCTACGGTGCTGGCTAGGCTCTATTTATAGTGGCCTTGGTCCTCTTCCCAGAATGAAGGCGGGAAGGGATCCCGCAACGGCCAAATTCAAAGGGAGACAACTAGTACAACTTATTCTGATGAAAGGTGTTTTTCGCCTGCAAAGCTTCAGGTCGTGACGTCATGGTGGGCTCGGCGATGAGCTCCGTCCTAGCGGTCTTGGTCTTATAGCATGGAAACGAAAACCTTTGGTTGATTCCTCGGGACTCCGCACCTGAGCTTGCCCCCTTAGCAGCAAAGAGGAAACCTGTTGTACTGCGCCCACTGACGCCCGCCTGGCCTTGGTCGTCATGGCTTGCATCATCCGAACCTCACGAGGTGAGGGCTTGCATAGAAATCTCCACTCCTTAGGAGCCAGCCTGAGGAGGCTGCTCTTTCTGGAGGCCTTGACATCGTCCACCCCGCAAGGCTTGGCACCCCGTGAGGTCTTATTTTGTTGGCGCTGAAGATGGTCCGTACCAGGCCGTCGATGGAGCCACGCCGCGGGCCGCAGGCAGGCAAGTCTAGGTACCCCGCTTCCCAGAACGCCGATAGCCGCGACTGCGTCCTGGTACATCTTATCCACACAAATGATTGCGTCCTTCTCATCTGGCGGGATGGAAATGACGCCCACCGGCCCTCGCATCTTCGAGGTGTTGTAAGCATAGTGGGATGCCACCATGAATTTTGCCAGAGCTGGGCGGCCAAGGATTCAGTTGCCCGGCAGGGGAGGTCGACCACTGATACGTCTCCATCGTATCAACTTTTCCAAACAATTTTGCCCTTGTTTTGGACTCTAACTTGCATGATTTGAATGGAACTAACCCGGACTGACGCTGTTTTCAGCAGAATTGCCATGGTGTTATTTTTGTGCAGAAATAAAAGTTCTCGGAATGACCTAAAACTTGACGGAGAATAATTTTGGAGTATATAAAAAATACTGGCGAAAGAATCAAGACCAGGGGCCCACACCCTGTCCATGTGGGTGGGGGGCGAGCCTGCCCCCCTGGGCGCGCCCCCTGTCTCGTGGGCCCCCTAAGGCTCCACCGACCTCAACTCCAACTCTATATATTCATGTTCGGGGAGAAAAAATCAGAGAGAAGGATTCATCACATTTTATGATACGGAGCCGTCGCCAAGCCCTAATCTCTCTCGGGAGGGCTGATCTGGAGTCCGTTTGGGGCTCCGGAGAGGGGAATCCGTCGCCGTCGTCATCATCAACCTTCCTCCATCACCAATTTCATGATGCTCACCGCCGTGTGTGATTAATTCCATCGTAGGCTTGCTGGACGGTGATGGGTAGGATGAGATTTATCATGTAATCGAGTTAGTTTTGTTAGAGTTTGATCCCTAGTATCCACTATGTTCTGAGATTGATGTTGCTATGACTTTGCTATGCTTAATACTTGTCACTAGGGCCCGAGTGCCATGATTTCAGATCTGAACCTATTATGTTTTCATGAATATATGTGAGTTCTTGATCCTATCTTGCAAGTCATTAGTCACCTACTATGTGTTATGATCCGGCAACCCCGAAGTGATAATAATCGGGACCACTCCCGGTGATGACCGTAGTTTGAGGAGTTCATGTATTCACTAAGTGTTAATGCTTTGGTCCGGTACTTTATTAAAAGGAGGCCTTAATATCCCTTAGTTTCCAATAGGACCCCGCTGCCACGGGAGGGTAGGACAAAAGATGTCATGCAAGTTCTTTTCCATAAGCATGTATGACTATATTCGGAATACATGCCTACATTACATTGATGAACTGGAGCTAGTTCTGTGTCACCCTATGTTATAACTGCTGGATGAGGAATCGCATCCGACATAATTATCCATCACTGATCCAATGCCTACGAGCTTTTCCCATATTGATCTTTGCTTAGTTACTTTTCTGTTGCCACTGTTACAATTACTACAAAACAGCTACTGTTACTTTTGCCACCGTTACCATTACTTCCATACTACTTTGCTACTAAATACTTTGCTGCAGATATTAAGTTTTCCAGGTGTGGTTGAATTGACAACTCAACTGCTAATACTTGAGAATATTCTTTGGCTCCCCTTGTGTCAAATCAATAAATTTGGGTTGAATACTCTACCCTCGAAAATTATTGCGATCCCCTATACTTGTGGGTTATCAAGACTATTTTCTGGCACCGTTGCCGGGGAGCATATCTCTATTCTTTGAGTCACTTGGGATTTATATCTGTTGATCACTATGAGGAACTTGAAAGACGAAAAAACCAGGATTTATCCCTCAACTATGAGGGGAGGTAAGGAACAGCCATCTAGCTCTGCACTTGATTCTCCTTCTGTTTTGAGTAAATGTGCGACACCTAAACCTGCTTCTGCTATTAATTCTGATATGTCGCATGTTATTGATGATGCCACTTCTACTATGCATGATACTTATGATGAAACTACTTCTATGCTTGATAATACTGTGCCATTAGGTGAATTTCTTGATGAACAACTTGCTAGGGCTAGAGAGAATGAAATTATTGAAACCGATAATATTGATGAAAGTGATGATGAAGATTCTCCCCCTAGATATGAATTGCCTATCGTGCCTGAGGGTTATGTTATGGACGAAGAAACTGCTAGAGATTTTCTTGCTTGCAATGATAGATATGATCTTAAGAAATTATTAGCTAAGCTGAAAGAAAAATCTTTGATGCTAGATTGAAATATGACCCTGCTTTTGCTACTTCACCTATCCATATTTCCGATAAGGATTATGATTTCTCTATCGATCCTGAGATAATTACTTTGGTTGAATCTGATCCTTTTCATGGCTATGAATCTGAAACTGTTGTGGCACATCTTACTAAATTGAATGATATAGCCACCCTATTCACTCATGAGGAAAAAATTCATTACTACTGTATCCTTAAGTTATTTCCTTTCTCATTAAAGGGTGATACTAAAACATGGTTTAATTCTCTTGATCCTGGTTGTGTGCGTAGTCCCCAGGATATGATTTATTACTTCTCTGCTAAATATTTTCCCGCTCATAAGAAACAAGCCGCCTTAAGGGAAATATATAATTTTGTGCAAATTGAAGAAGAGATCCTCCCACAAGCTTGGGGGAGGCTTCTCCAATTACTTAATTCTTTTCCTGATCATCCTCTCAAGAAAAATGAAATACTTGATATCTTTTATAATGGACTAATCTATGCTTCCAGAGACCACCTGGATAGTTGTGCTAGTTGTGTTTTCAGGGAAAGAACTGTTGATCAAGCTGAATTGCTATTGAATAATATGTTGAGTAATGAAAATGATTGGACACTTTCTGAACCAACTCCTAAGCCAACCCAGAAGAAGAGGGGTGTTCTATTTCTCAGTCCTGAAGATATGCAAGAGGCAAAGAAATCTATGAAAAAAGGGTATTAAAGCTGAAGATGTTAAGAATTTACCACCTATTGAAGAAATACATGGTCTTGATAACCCGACACACGTAGTAAAGGTAAATTCTCTCTATAGATATGATAAAGCTGAAATCTCATCTACTAAGTTTGCTAGCCAATGCTTGGATGAGTTTGATGACTTTATGGTTAAACAAGAAAACTTCAATGCTTACATTGGTAGACAATTGAAATGTAATGCTTATATGATTGAACACTTGAGTGATTACATGTCTAGAGTTAAAGGTGAACTTAAATTTATTAGTAAACATGCTTCTATGGTTACCACTCAAGTAGAAAAAGTGCTTAAAGCTCAAAATGATTTGATCAATGAATTAAATAATAAGAAGAATGACAATGCTGTTAGAGTTATGACTAGAGGGGGTAAAATGACTCAGGAACATTTGTATCCTGAGGGCCACCCTAAGGGAATTGAGCAAGATTCTCAGAGAACTAATGTTGATGCACCTAGTTCTTCTAAGAAGAAGAAAATTAAAAATGATAGGACTTTGCATGCTTCTAGTGAACCTCTTGTTGACACACCTGAGAATCCCAATGATAATTCTATTTCTTATGCTGAAACACAATCTGGTGATGAGCATGAACCTAGTGATAATGTTAATAATGATGTTCATGTCGATGCTCAACCTAGCAATGAAAATGATGTAGAAATTGAACCTGTTGTTGATCTTGATAACCCACAATCAAAGAATCAACGTTATGATAAGAGAGACTTCGTTGCTAGGAAGCACGGTAAAGAAAGAGAACCCTGGGTTCAGAAACCCATGCCTTTTCCTCCTAAACCATCCAAGAAAAAGGATGATGAGGATTTTGAGCGCTTTGCTGAAATGATTAGACCTATCCTTTTGCGTATGCATTTGACTGATATGCTTAAAATGAATCCTTGTGCTAAGTATATGAAGGATATTGTTACAAATAAAAGAAAGATACTGGAAGCTGAAATTTCCACCATGCTTGCTAATTACACTTTTAAAGGTGGAATACCTAAGAAACTAGGAGATCCCAGAGTACCAACTATACCATGCTCCATTAAAAGAAACTATGTTAAAACTGTTTTATGTGATCTTGGAGCCGGTGTTAGTGTTATGCCTCTCTCTTTATATCGTAGACTTGATTTGAATAAGTTGACACCTACTGAAATATTTTCGCAAATGTCCGATAAATCAACTGCTATACCCGTCGGTATTTGTGAGGATGTGCCTGTTGTGGTTGCAAACGTTACTATTTTAACGGACTTTGTTATTCTTGATATTCCCGAGTACGATAGTATGTCGATTATCCTTGGTAGACCCTTTTTGAATACTGCAGGGGCTGTTATTGATTGCAACAAAGGCAATGTCACTTTTCATGTTAATGGTAATGAGCATACGGTACACTTTCCGAGGAAACAACCTCAAGTCCAAGATCAATTCTATTGGAAAAATTCCAATGATTACTATTTGAGGTTTTGAATTTCCTCTTCCCACTGTCAAGAAGAAATATGATATTCTTATTATTGGGGATGTTCATATCCCCGTTGGGGTAACCTAGTGCTATTCGAAGATTCTCCGGTTTCATGCGATTCGGAATGAGTTTGTTAACAAGACTTGATCAACCTTGTTAGTGGATTCCTTTTGATGATCATGAGATGGATGAAGTTAGAAAGCAAAACTCTCTGTACCCTCCTTTTACTTTCTGTTATTTAGATTAAATAAAGCAAAAATAGTATTTCATGTCTATTTTCTGAATTATCCTTGCAATAAAAAATACTCTGAAAATAGAAGTTCTCCAAATGTCCCGAAAACGAAATATGATTTTTTGTAGAATATTTAAGAATATCTGGCACTGAGAACACAGCAAAGGGGGGCCACCACCTGGCCACGAGGATCCTGGGGCGTGCCCCCCTGCCTCGTGGACCCCACGTGGTGTAACACCCCGGATGTAACTTTCCGTATTTGTAACTCCAACTCTTGCCATTTTCGTCTATGTGTTATGATATTCCCTCCGTGGTTGGGTTTCGTTTTCGTTTTGCATTTTTGTTCATGTCATGCATTTCATATCATGTCATCATGCGCATCTCATTTGCATACGTGTTCGTCTCATGCATCCGAGCATTTTCCCCGTTGTCCGTTTTGCAATCCGACACTCCCACGTGCACCGGCGCACCCCTCGTGTTTATTTTCGTGAGCGGGTGTTAAACGTTCTCGGAATGGACCGAGTCTTGTCAAGTGGCCTTGGTATACCACCGGTAGACCACCTGTCAAGTTTCGTTCCATTTGGAGGTCGTTTGATGCTCCAACGGTTAACCGGGTAACCGCAAAAGCCTTTTGTGTGTTGCAGCAAAAAAACCTCCAAACAGCCCTATAAACCACCTAAGTCACCTCCATGCTATCGTTCGTTCGATCACGATCGTGTGGGCGAAAACCGCACTCCATTTGGAGCCTCCTAGCTCCCTCTACCTATAAATATGTCCATACCTCCTCCAAATCCCGGATGAAACCCTAGAAGATTTCCCTCTCCGCCGCCGGACGAAACCCCCCACCGACGGACACGTCCGCCGCCGATCCCCCGTCCAGCCGCGAGCCGCCACGTGGCAGCCGCGCCCACATCGCCGCCGGCCCGCCGGGGCCCAGACGGGGCCCTCCCGGCCCGCGTACGCCGCCACCCGCGCGCGCCTCCGCCCGAGCCCCGCGGCCTCGCGCCTCCGCTCGCCGCCCCGTCGCCGGACTCCGGCGCCGCCTGCGCCCGCCGCTCCGGTCTTCCCCGGCGAGCTCCTCCGTCGACGCCGCCGCCCCGCGGGCGCCCGAGCCCGACGCCGCCGCCCGCGCCTCCGCCTCCTCTCCGGCCGCCGCCATCTCCCTCCTCTCCACTCCGGTCACCGCCTCCTCTTCTTCTCCGGCGAGCCACCGCGCGCCCGAGCCGCGCCGAACCCTAGATCGAGTCTGGGTTGACTTCTCCCCTCCCCCGATTTTCTCTGTCCCGTATATTTATCATTTTGTGCTTCTGTTCATTGCATCATATCTCATCGCATACTGCTCTGTTTTGCGTGCATGATCTATCGAAATGTTCGTCTCGTGATTCTCTTCATTTTGTTCCATTGTTCCATGTTCATTTGAGTCCATCTTGATTCCCAAATCTCTGGTGCAAGAGTGCTATATGATGTTTACTGCTGTTACTTATCAGAACTTGGTGATTTGTTATTTTTGTTGCAATTGATGTGTGCATCTTATGAGTATGAGCTCTACATGTGTTCTGATCTATGCCATGCCATGTTTACAGAGGTGTATGCCATGTATTTTTGTGATCTATGTGGTGACTAGCACAAGCATGCAAACTAGGCTTCGTGATGTTTCTGTTTTCAGGGACTTGGGATTTTTGCCGTCTGTTACTGCTGTTATTTTGTTGCCATGTATCCATGTGTCTACAGAGAGATCCATGCTTCTTTTGGGCATGTTGATTAAGGATGTTTTGTAGATATAGTTGTTCTCTATCCATCCATGCCACTGTTTGAAATTATGGAGTGCCATAGCATGTCTAAATCTTGCTCTACTTTTGCTATAAAATATTTCTGGCAGAATGTTAACATGATATTCAATTTTGCCAAGGTTGTTGTAGTTGATCCATACATGCTATGAACTTTCTCTTACCATGGTTAGCTTCACAAACATTCCATCTTGCTGTAGGTATACTTCTTTTGTCATGCATTGCTTTTTGGTGAGTGAATCAAGCTCACCAAGATGCCTTCATAATTCTGTTTACTGCCATGCTCTGTTTTCTGCTAAGTCGGAAACCTGTTAACGGAACTTGCTATGTTTGCATGAGTGCCATCATATTTTCTGATCCTTTTTGGCTCATGGTCATTAAGGGACTTTTGTTCTATGCATTTAGTAAATTCATGCCATGCCTTGTTTTGCGATGTTAAGTTCTTGTAGCATGTTGATTGCTTGCTCTGAACATGGCTACCTGATGCTGTTTCAGCCATGTCCAGTAATTTCACCAAGTCTGTGAACCTGATATCTTTTGCACTTTTGTCATGCTTGTTTGAGCCTATTATGTTGTGATCTAGCCGTAGCTCAGTGTTCATCTTTTGTCAAGCATCTCCTGTAGATTACTTCCATATGCTTTGTTGCTATGTTGGAGTGCTGTAGCATAGTTACTTGTTGCATTCTAAGTGCTATCATGCTGTTAATCGCAGATTCATGTCATTCTTGTTTTGCTTGCCATTTGCAAACCGTGCATCCGTTTCCGGTGATCTTTATATCGATTTCGTCCGAAATCATCTCATCTTTCCAGTGGCATACTTGGTTTTCCAAGTTACTGCCTTGTTCATTCTTTTTCTTCCGGAGCTCGCATATCATTCATGTATTGCATCATGTTGCGTGTGCATTTCCCGTGATTGATTGTGGTTCCATTGCTTGTGTTCTTGCTGTGGGTAGAGCCAGGAGACGAGTTCGTGAATGAGGAACCTGTTGAGTACGCTTACGAGGATCAAGCTTTCGACAACTCTGAGAACCTTGCAGGCAAGATGACCATACCCTCGAAATCACTTCTATCTTTGCTTTGCTAGTTGTTCGTTCTATTGCCATGCTGCGCTACCTACCACTTGCTATATCAGGCCTCCCATATTGCCATGTCAAGCCTCTAACCATCTTTTCCTAGCAAACCGTTGTTAGGCTAAGTTACCGCTTTTGCTCAGCCCTTCTTATAGCGTTGCTAGTTGCAGGTGAAGTTGAAGTTGGTTCCATGTTGGAACATGGATATTTTTGGAATATCACAATATCTCTTATTTAATTAATGCATCTATATATTTGGTAAAGGGTGGAAGGCTCTGCCTTATGCCTGGTGTTTTGTTCCACTTTTGCCGCCCTAGTTTCCGTCATACCGGTATTATGTTCCTTGAGTTTGCGTTCCTTACGCGGTTGGGTGATTTATGGGACCCCCTTGACAGTTCGCCTTGAATAAAACTCCTCCAGCAAGGCCCAACCTTGGTTTTACCATTTGCCACCTAAGCCTTTTTCCCTTGGGTTTTCGCGAGCCCGAGGGTCATCTTTATTTAAACCCCCGGGCCAGTGTTCCTCTAAGTGCTAGTCCAAACTAGAGCACCGTGCGGGACCGTCCCTTGGCAATTTGGGCTACGTTGGTACTTGTACGCTTCGCTTATCCGGTGTGCAGCTCCTATCGGGATTTGTCGGCACATTCGGGTGGCTTTGCTGGTCTTGTTTTACCATTATCGAAATGTCTTGTAAACCGGGATTCCGAGACTGATCGGGTCTTCCTGGGAGAAGGTTTATCCTTCGTTGACCGTGACAGCTTATAATGGGCTAAGTTGGGACACCCCTGCAGGGTATTATCTTTCGAAAGCCGTGCCCGCGGTTATGTGGCAGATGGGAATTTGTTAATGTCCGGTTGTAGAGAACTTGTCACTTGACTTAATTAAAATAAATCAACCGTGTGTGTAGCCGTGATGGTCTCTTTTCGGCGGAGTCCGGGAAGTGAACACAGTTTGAGTTATGCATGAACGTAAGTAGTTTCAGGATCACTTCTTGATCATTTCTAGCTTCGCAACCATTGCGTTGCTTCTCTTCTCGCTCTCATTTGCGTATGTTAGCCACCATATATGCTTAGTGCTTGCTGCAGCTCCACCTCATTACACCATCCTTTCCTATAAGCTTAAATAGTCTTGATCTCGCGGGTGTGAGATTGCTGAGTCCTCGTGACTCACAGATTCTACCAAAACAGTTGCAGGTGCCGACGATGCCAGTGCAGATGACGCAACTGAGCTCAAGTGGGAGTTCGACGAGGAACGTGGTCGTTACTATGTTTCTTTTCCTGATGATCAGTAGTGGAGCCCAGTTGGGACGATCGGGGATCTAGCATTTGGGGTTGTCTTCTTTTATTTTGGTTCCGTAGTCGGACCTATGTGTGTACTCTGATTGTTGTATGATTAAATTATGTATTGTGTGAAGTGGAGATTGTAAGCCAACTCTCGTTATCCCATTCTTGTTCATTACATGGGATTGTGTGAAGATAACCCTTCTTGCGACAATACCACAATGCGGTTATGCCTCTAAGTCATGCCTCGACACGTGGGAGATATAGCCGCATCGTCGGCGTTACACGTGGCCCCCCTCCACTTATTCCTGCACCCACACACTTTGTCTTCCTCCAGAAAAAATCACCACACAGCTCAAACTCGTGTTCTAGCTCGTTTTGCTGCGATTTTCGATCTCCTTGCTCAAAGCTGCACTCACAAAACTGCTTTAGGGGATTGTTCTTTGGTATGTGACTCCTCCAATGGTCCAATTAGTTTTTGTTCTAGTGCTTTATTTATTGCAAATTTTTGCTGCTTAGGTGACCCTGTTCTTGAGCTTGCATGTCAAATTTATTTGGTCCCAAGTAGTTCTAATGCACTTGTGGGAGTAGTTGCTATCAACTTTGTTGAGTTTGGTTCACTTTTATTTTGAGTTACTAAAAATTTCAGAAATTTTTCAGAGGGAGAAATATGTTTAGGAAAATGTACCAAGGTGGTTCCTCAAGGAAGTAGGCACCTAGGCTCGCGATACGTGAGCCGGACTATGAACTACCAAGGGAAGCTCAAGTGCGGCCTTGTGAATGGTCGTCAGAGGAGTTTATGGTTAGAGCAGGTATCAAGGAAGAATTTGACGTGTATGTGCGTAATGCTGAACTTGAGGGCTTCGTGTCAGATAAGTGCCCCCAATACTACTACCTAACTGACTCCTTTGTGAGAAGGTTTAAGTTTACATCATCACGCAATTCTCACACTGTCCTATTTGATCTTTATGATAAATCTTATACTATGGACTTAGAAGATTTTAATACTGCTTGTAAACTCCTGTAGTGGGGTAATGCTAGTGAACCTCGCAAATCTGAATATAAAGACTTTCTTGCTAGTATAACTGTGGGGGAATCTAGAGAAATCACGCAAGCTACCATAGGGAGCATCCATTTTCCTGCCATACATTATTTTGCTCTCTTTATAGGTAGATGTATTAACGGTAAAGATGAAGCCTGTCACATGTGCGTTCCAGATCTTATTGTTCTCAAGAGTGTTGTATTAGGAGATAAACAATATAACTTGGGGGCCATTGTTGCACGTAGGTTGCATCATAACAGTATAAGTGGAGATTTGTTTGGCGGAATTTACGCAACTCATTTAGCTAATTATCTTGAGGTACCCATACATGGAAATGATATGGAGTTGCCTCTTGCTTATCTAGATTTTAATGCTATGGTTCGCCATCAATTTGTTGCGAGGAATGAACAGTCCCTCCAGTACCGACTAATCTTTGACAGGCGTCGCACTGTCCATGTTGCTCTCCCTGCTCCTACTTTGACTTTCAGGCAAAAGGGAGATATGTTATAACCAGGGAGGAGGCGAACGAGTATGAGAGGAGGACGGAGGCAGCTCGCCTCCAAGCTGTAGCTCATCAGGCAATAGCCGCTGCATCTCAGTACGACCCCAGCTACAACTTTGGATATCTGCCAGGCCAGCCCTGGCCATAAACCAACTTAGGCCAAAATCCTAAGCTTGGGGGAGTACGTATTTCTCACCGACAATACATTCATGTTCACACACTCATTCCAGTTGTCGGTGCTCATACGTTTTCATTGTACTATCCATGCTAGTTTATTTCTTTTTTTAGCTTCTTCTGGTGTGTTTGAAAAACCTTAAGAAAAACCAAAAAAATTAGTTGTAGCTTTTAGCTAGTTTACTTTCCATGCCTATAGTAGTAATAATTAAAGGAAAACCCAAAAAGATTTCTCGTTCTTCTTTTGCTTGTTAGGAGCTTTCCCATGTAAATAGTTTTATTTCTTTTCTTTGGGGGGGTCGAGAGGAGAAGACCATAATGAAAATGTTGAAGTGGCTCTTATATGCATTATTGTTGATTTAACCAAGAGCCCATATTACCTTGTCTTCTCCTGTGTATTAAATGCTTGCAGATTCCAGCTTAGTCCAATGCACGTGCACTATTATTATCCACACTTTTCGGTCGTGCAAGTGAAAGACAATAATGACGATATATGATGGACTGATTGAGATGAGAGAAGCTGGTATGAACTCGACCTATCTTGTTTTTGTAAATATGATTAGTTCATCGTTCCTGATTCAGCCTATTATGAATGAAACATGTTTGCAATGACAATTAGAGATTATAGTTGCTCATGCCATGCTTAATTAGCTAGGAGTTTATAATGGTCTACCTTGCGTGCCAACTTGCTATTAAAATGGTTGTGATGTGGTATGATAGGATGGTATCCTCCTTTGAACGATTCGAGTGGCTCGACTTGGCACATGTTCACGCATGTAGTTGAAACAAAATCAACATAGCCTTCACGATATTTATGTTCATGGTGGATTATATCCTACTCATGCTTGCACTCATTGTTGATTAATTTTAATGCATGTTCATAACTGTTGTCGCTCTCTAGCTGGTCGCTTCCCAGTCTCTTTCTAGCCTTCACTTGTACTAAGCGGGAATACTGCTTGTGCATCCACTTCCATAAACCCCAAAGTTATTCCCTATGAGTCCACCATACCTTCCTATATGCGGTATCTACCTGCCGTTCCAAGTAAATTTGTATGTGCCAAACTCTAAACCTTCAACTGAAATTCTGTTTTGTATGCTTGAATAGCTCATATATCAACTAGGGCTGTATGTATCCTCCATGCTAGGCGGGTTATCCTCAAGAGGAGTGGACTCCGCTCCTCACTCACGAGAAAATGGCCGGTCACCGGGATGCCCAGTCTCATGCTCAAATCAAAATAATTGCAAACAAAACTCCCCCAGGACTGTTGTTAGTTGGAGGCACCCATTGTTTCGAGAAAGCCATGGATTGATGCTTGTTGGTGGTGGGGGAGTATAAATTTTACCATTCTATTTGGGAACCGCCTATAATATGTGTAGCACGGAAGATATCGAGATCTCTCGGTTGTTATGTTGACAATGAAAGTATGCCGCTCAAAATATTATTTATCTCTATTTCAAAATCGAGCTCTGGCACCTCTACAAATCCCTGCTTCCCTCTGCGAAGGGCCTATCTATTTACTTTTATGCTGAGTCATCATCCTCTTATTAAAAAGCACCAGTCGGAAAGCACTGCTGTCATTTGCATGCATTACTATTAGTTTACATTGAGTATGACTATGACTGGATCTCTTTTACCATGAATTACAATGTCTAGTCGGTCCTTGATCTTCAGAGGTGCTCTGCATTTATGTTTTGCGGTCTCAGAAAGGGCTAGCGAGATACCATCTTGTTATACCATATTATGATTGTTTTGAGAAAGTGTTGTCATCCGAGATTTATTATTATTACTCGCTAGTTGATTATGCCATCGATATGAGTAAACATGAGACCTAAGTGTTATTGTGAATATGGTTAGTTCATAATCTTTGCTGAAAACTTGAATGCTGGCTTTACATATTTACAACAACAAGAGCAAACAGAGTTTGTAAAAGTTTTTCTTTATCACTTTCAGTTTTTCAACTGAATTGCTTGAGGACAAGCAAAGGTTTAAGCTTGGGGGAGTTGATACGTCTCCATCGTATCTACTTTTCCAAACACGTTTGCCCCTGTTTTGGACTCTAACTTGCATGATTTGAATGGAACTAACCCGGACTGACGTTGTTTTCAGCAGAATTGCCGTGGTGTTATTTTCGTGCAGAAATAAAAGTTCTCGGAATAACCTGAAACTTCACGGAAATATTTTTGGAATATATAAAAAATACTGGCAAAAGAATCAAGACCAGGGGGCCCACACCCTGTCCACAAGGGTGGGGGTGCACCTACCCCCTGGACGCGCCCCTGTCTCATGGGCCCCCTGAGGCTCCACCGAGCTCAACTCCTACTCTATATATTAACGTTTGGGGAGAAAAAAATCAGAGAGAAGGATTCATCGCGTTTTACGATACGAAGCCGCCGCCAAGCCCTAATCTCTCTCGGGAGGGCTGATCTGGAGTCCGTTCAGGGCTCCGGAGAGGGGAATCCATCGCCGTCGTCATCGTCAACCTTCCTCCATCACCAATTTCATGATGCTCACCGCCGTGCGTGAGTAATTCCATCGTAGGCTTGCTGGACGGTGATGGGTAGGATGAGATTTATCATGTAATCGAGTTAGTTTTGTTAGGGTTTGAACCCTAGTATCCACTATGTTCTGAGATTGATGTTGCTATGACTTTGCTATGCTTAATGCTTGTCACTAGGGCCCGAGTGCCATGATTTCAGATCTGAACCTATTATGTTTTCATGAATATATGTGATTTCTTGATCCTATCTTGCAAGTCATTAGTCACCTACTATGTGTTATGATCCGGCAACCCCGAAGTGACAATAATCGGGACCACTCCCGGTGATGACCGTAGTTTGAGGAGTTCATGTATTCACTAAGTGTTAATGCTTTGGTCCGGTGCTCTATTAAAAGGAGGCCTTAATATCCCTTAGTTTCCAATAGGACCCCGCTGCCACGGGAGGGTAGGACAAAAGATGTCATGCAAGTTCTTTTCCATAAGCATGTATGACTATATTCAGAATACATGCCTACATTACATTGATGAACTGGAGCTAGTTCTGTGTCACCCTATGTTATAACTGTTGCATGAGGAATCGCATCCGACATAATTCTCCATCACTGATCCAATGCCTATGATCTTTTCACATATTGATCTTTGCTTAGTTACTTTTACGTTGCCACTGTTACAATTACTACAAAACAGCTACTGTTACTTTTTCCACCGTTACTGTTACTTCCATACTACTTTGCTACTAAATGCTTTGCTGCAGATATTAAATTTTCCAGGTGTGGTTGAATTGACAACTCAACTGCTAATACTTGAGAATATTCTTTGGCTCCCCTTGTGTCGAATCAATAAATTTGGGTTGAATACTCTACCCTCGAAAACTGTTGCGATCCCCTATACTTGTGGGTTATCAACCACATAAAACACAACCTTCTCAGTCCGGTAATTCAATCTCCCCTGAACGTCACAGGCAACGCGATCTTTCCATTAGGACAACTCTTGCCTGGGTTGATCCCTTGAAACATGCATGTGACCTTGACCTCTTCCTCTGCTATCTGAAGTTCGCTGATGACATTTTGTCGGTGTTCTGGGAACCGGGGTACCCATACTTGCTTGCCTGCGGCCCACAGAATGGCTCCATCGACGGCCGGGCATGGCCCATCTTCAGCACCAACAACACAAGACCGTCGCGAGGGGCCAAGCCTCGCGAGGCGGATGACGCCAAGACCTCCAGAAGGAGCTGCCTCCTTAGGCTGGCTCCTGAGCAGCGGAGATTCCTATGCAAGCCCTCACCTCGTGAGGATCGGATGACGCAAGCCGTGACGACCAAGGCTGGGCGGGCGCCAGCGGGCGCAGTACAGTAGGTTTCCTCTTTGGTGCTAAAGAGGCTAGCACAGGCGCGGAGTCCCAAGGCATCAACCAAAGGTTTCCATTTCTATGCTACAAGACCAACATCACCAGGATTGCTGGACGGAGGTCATCGCCGAGCCCACCACGGCGTCACGACCAGAAGCTTTGCAGGCGAAGACCATCTTTTGTCAGGATAAGATGTACTAGTTGTCTCCCTTCAAATTTGGCCGTTGTGGGATCCCTTCCCCCTTCATTTTGGGAAGAGGACCAAGGTCACTATAAATATAGCCTAGCCACCACCATAGAGAATGGGCCGGATCCAGACAATCCACACCCTCACCAGCTCACACAAACACAAGAACACACCTCCTGAGGTTGTTCTTCCTTTGTACTAGTTTATCCTCAGCCCACCTCGAGGCAAATCCACCACAAATCAAGAGTAGGGTATTACACCGCAACGTGGCCCGAACATGGGTAAACTGCCTTGTCCCGCTCCTCTTCATTTCATCGAGCTAGGCCGTGAGATAGTCAAGTTGGCAGGCTGGGGACGTTGAGTTCTTCGTGCGCACCCCAGAGTTCGAATCTATCTTGGGTCTGCGGAGCCCCGAATCCGACATTTGGTGCGCCAGGTAGGGGTGCGTCGGATCCTCTCTTCCTCCGGCCGATTCGCCACCGTTTCTCCGCTCCCATGGCTGACGCTCGTCGGGTTCGTGCTGAGCGGCGGGCGGCCCTCGCTGCCCGCGTTGCCCAAACAACGCCTACAGGCGATGGCTCTCCCCGTAGTTCACCATCGCCCGTGGCCAACGCTGCCACAGGCCCCACGGCCCATGAGCAGTAGGCTTCATCGCTGCAGCCTTCTATGTGGCGTGATGGGCGCACTGCCACCCCGTCGCTGACTCCAGCGGCTGCTTCGTCTTCTCATGCTCGTCGCGGGCTGGCGAACGAGCAGGCTGCACTGCTCATGGCACGCGAGCTCCTGCGCTATCACCCGACCGATGATCTCTACGAGGAATGGCTGGACCATATCGCCAAGCTCGTCAGCACCGCGGGGAGGCACCAGCGCCGTCCCGCGCACTGCCTCCCCCGCTACCTCTTGCGGGCGACGTGGCCCACGGTGCGCCTCCTCCACCTCCCAGGCAAGACGTCATCCTCGAGCCAAGGCGC
Source organism: Aegilops tauschii subsp. strangulata (assembly GCF_002575655.3). Classification (NCBI taxonomy): domain Eukaryota; kingdom Viridiplantae; phylum Streptophyta; class Magnoliopsida; order Poales; family Poaceae; genus Aegilops; species Aegilops tauschii. The sequence continues at coordinate 162,101,789 of NC_053038.3, forward strand.
GAGGCTCCTTGGAGTGACCCACCGCGCAAGGCGCCGGCGCGCGGCGAGGAAGGCTGCCAAGTGTTACAGCGGCCCCAAGGAGAGGCGCGTCCGCTCCCAGCACCGCCACGTCAAGACCGCACGCCGCCCGAGGCGGTGGTGCGTGAGCGCCAAGATTAGGCTCCACCTCCATGGCGGGCTCCAGCGAGTACGGCGGGCTATCGTGCGTTCACCCCGGAGCTGCTCCGCATCATTTGGCCAGGGAAGTTCAAGCCAGACCTGCCTCCATGCTATGACGGCACCCCCGACCCTGCCGAGTTCCTGCAGCTCTATGAACTAAGCATCGAGGCGGCCAACGGTGATGAGAAGGTCATGGCAAACTGGTTTCCCATGGCCCTCAAGGATGGCGCGCGCTCGTGGCTGCAGGATCGCTCTCCTCCTGGGATAAGATGCGAGAGCGCTTCATCACCAACTTCCAGGGCACTCGCGACTGCGCACCTGCTGCGAGTGACCTGCAGCGCATCAAGCAGCAGCCAGGAGAGACCTTGCACAAATACATCCAGCGCTTCACCAACGTACGCCTCAAGATTCCCAAGGTGTCGGACGAGGCCATCATTTCGGCGTTCACTGATGGCGTCCGGGATGTCAAGATGAAGGAAGAGCTCTCCATACATGAGGACCTGTGCTCGGCTCTGGAGATGTTCAACATGGAAACCAGGTGTGTGAGGGCAGAGGAAGGTCGCCTCTCCCTTCTTGAGCTCCCAGAGGCCGATCCAGAAGATAAGAAGGCCAAGGCCAAGGACGTGAAGCGAAGGGCCCAGCTGTGCTCGTGGCCGAATCTGAGATGAAGCGCGACTGCGACCACCCATAGTCCTCAAAGGGCAGCCGCCCGTTCTGCTTCTTCCACAATGTGCACAACCACAACACCAACGACTGCTAAGAGCTCAGGGCCATCCGGGACGGTCGCCTTGGCCGTCGCCCCGAGCGCAATGACCGCGGCTATGGCCGTGGAGGAGGCCGAGGTGGCGGATGCTGGGACAACCACGACCCCCGCCAGGACTGCCGCGATCAACCACGTGAGGACCGCTGGCAGAGCCAGCCTCGCGAGGGTCCCTGGGGGATCAGCCTCGCAAGGATCGTCCTCAGGGGCAACGTTGGCTTCCCTCCACTACCACCGCCGTCAAGAAGGAATGATGACCACCACCAAGATGACGGGGCTAGAGGCTTCCAGGAGCCTCGTGCCATCACTTGCATCCTAGGTGGCGCTCAGGCCCCTGCCTCCCATCGCATCTTCAAGCAATTCGCTCGCGAGATGAACGCGGCCCTCCCCAAGCTCGAGGCAACGCATCCGCTCAGGTGGTCCAAGTACGCCATCACCTTCGACTCTATTGATCAGCTCAACTGCGTGGCCACTACCAGCGCCCTCCTGATGCTCTGCTCGCCTACCATCAGCAACGTCCTCGTCACCAAGACACTCATTGATGGTGGCGCGGGGCTCAATGTTCTCTCCGTCGAGACGTTCGGCAAGCTCCAGGTGCCCTACGACCAGCTCCTGCCTACCAAGCCTTTCTCAGGAGTGACCGGCGGCTCCACCACCGCGATAGGGCAGATCCGCTTCCTTGTCACCTTCGGCAAGCGCGACAACTACCGCACTGATCCTTTTTGCCACACTTGTGCTTCAAAGTAGCACCATGATCTTCATGATAGAGAGTCTCCTATATTGTCACTTCCATATACTAGTGGGAATTTTCATTATAGAACATGGCTTATATATTCCAACGATGGGATTCCTCAAAATGCCCTAGGTCTTCATGAGCAAGCAAGTTGGATGCACACCCACTTAGTTTTCTTTTTGAGCTTTCATAAACTTATATCTCTAGTGCATCCATTGCATGGCAATCCCTACTCACTCACATTGATATCTATTAATGGGCATCTCCATAGCCCGTTGATATGCCTAGTTGATGTGAGACTATCTCCCTATTTTTGTCTTCTCCACAACCACCTTCTATTCCACCCATAGTGTTATGTCCATGCCTCACGCTCATGTATTGCGTGAAAGCTGAAAAAGTTTGAGAACGTCAAAAGTACGAAACAATTGCTTGGCTTGTCATCGGGGTTGTGCATGATTCAAATGTTTTGTGTGATGAAGATGGAGCATAGCTCATGTATTTTTAGAAGACATAATTATTTTGTTAGTATGCTTGAAGTATTATTGTTTAATGTCCATATTAAACTTTTGTTTTGAATCTTACGGATCTAAGCATTCATGCCACAATAAAGAGAATTACATGGATAAATATGTTAGGTGGCATTCCACACCAAAAAATTTGTTTTTTGTCATTTACCTACTCGAGGACGAGCAGGAATTAAGCTTGGGGATGTTTGATACGTCTCCAATGTATCTATATTTTTTATTGTCCATGCTATTATATTATCTGTTTTGGATGTTTTATATCCATTAATATGCTATTTTATATGATTTTTGGGACTAACCTATTAACCTAGAGCCCAGTGATAGTTCCTGTTTTTTTCCTTGTTTTAGAGTTTCGCGGAAAAGGAATACCAAACGGAGTCCAAATGGAATAAAACTTTTGTGATGATTTTTCTTGGACCAGAAGACACCCCAGAGACTTGGAGTGCAAGTCAGAAGAGCAACGAGGCCGACACAAGGGTGGAGGGCATGCCCAGGGCGGTAGCCCCCCCCCCCCGACCTTGTGGGCCCCTCGGTGACCCCCTGACCTAGATCTTGCTCCTATATATTTTTAAATTACCCCAAAAACTTCCAGGGGAGCCACGAAACCACTTTTCCACCGCTGCAACCTTCTGTACCGGTGAGATCCCATCTAGGGGCCTTTTCCGGTGTCCTACTGGAGGAGGATTCCATCATGGAGGGCTTCTACATCAACACCATTGCCTCTCCGATGAAGCGTGAGTAGTTTACCACAGACATATGGGTCCATAGCTAGTAGCTAGATGGCTTATTCTCTCTCTGTGATTCTCAATACAAAGTTCTCCACGATGTTCTTGGAAAACTATTCGATGCAATACTCCTTTTCGGTGTGTTTGCCGAGATCCGATGAATTGTGGATTTATGATCAGCTTATCTATGAATATTATTTGAATCTTCTATGAATTCTTATATGCATGATTTGATATCTTTGCAACTCTCTTCGAACTATCGATTTGGTTTGGCCAACTAGATTGCTTTTTCTTGAAATGGGAGAAGTGCTTAGCTTTGGGTTCAATCTTGCGGTGCTTGATCCTAGTGACAGAACGGGAAACGACATGTATTGTATTGTTGCCATCGAGGATAAAAAGATGGGTTTTTTGTCATAATGCTTGAGTTAATTCCTCTACATCATGTCATCTTGCTTAAGGCGTTACTCTGTTCTTTATTAACTTAATACTCTAGATGCATGCTGGATAGCGGTCGACGTGTGGAGCAATAGTAGTAGATGCAGAATCGTTTCGGTCTACTCGACACGGACGTTATGCCTATATTCATGATCATTGCCTTAGATATCGTCATAAATTTGCACTTTTCTATCAATTGCTCGATAGTAATTTGGTCACCCACCGTAATAATTTATATCTTGAGAGAAGCCTCTTGTGAAACCTATGGCCCCTGGGTCTATTTTCCATCATGTAAGTTTCCGATCTACAATTTCAGTTTCCTATTTACTTTCTTTGCAATCTTTTATTTTTCGTTCCATAAACCAAAAATACCAAAAATATTACTTTTCCATTTATCCATCTCTATCAGATCTCACTTTGCAAATAACCGTGAAGGGATTGACAACCCCTTTATCGCATTGGCTGCAAGTTGGTGTTTGTTTGTGCAGGTATTCGATGGCTTGCGCATTTTCTCCTTCTGGATTAATACCTTGGTTCTCAAAAGCTGAGGGAAATACTTACTCTACTTTGCTGCATCACCCTTTCCTCTTCAATGGAAAAACCAACACAAGCTCAAGAGGTAGCAGGAAGAATTTCTGGCACCGTTGCCGGGGAGACCTACGCCAAGCCAAGTTATACCAAGTACCCATCATAAACTCTCATCCCTTGCATTACCTTATTCATCATTCGCCTCTCATTTTCCTCTCCCCCACTTCTATAACAATTTTCGAAAAGATTTGCCTTTTCTTCGCCCTTCTTTCGTTCGATCTTATGTTTGCTTGTGTTTCCATGTGCCTTCTATTTTGCTTGCAACTTTGCTTGCTAAAAATTTATTGATATGGATCCACTAAAAGTTTTCTACCTGGATCATCTTTGATCCATATGTGCTCATGCTGAAACCCCAACTAGTTTTGTTGAGGGAAAATCTTTAGATGAGCATGCTCATTTTTGTGCGTCACCGTTTGTCTGAAAAAGGGAGACTCTTATGGAATTAAATAACCTCTTTGCTGTTTTATGCTTGGAATCTTTGTGAAATTTGTGATTTTACTTGTTGCTCTAAGAACCCTCAAAATACCTTCCCTACCTATGTGAGTTTAATGATAATGAAATCTTATCTTCTTATGATAAGGATGTTTATAGTTACTATGATATCGAACAAACTAAAGAATTTGTTGCTTTTAAGGGTGCTTATGAAGTTTCTTATTTGATTGAAAAGTATGATATTACTCTCTACAAATCTGAAAATTTTGACATACTTAAATATTGCTATGAAAACTATGCTCACAATGCCTATGTCAAAGAATTTATTGGGAGAATGATCGTTGCTTTGGAAGAAAATAATGATATGCATGAATCTATAGATGATTATGATTCTGTTGATTTGATTGAAATATCCCTTGATAAACGTGATGCTTACTATTCTTGTGGCCATGATGCCAATGCTTATGGAGATGAACTTGCCATAATCCCATATGCTAAACACGAGATTGTTGCTATTGCGCCCATACTTGATAGTTCCTTGAATCAAAAGCATGATTGCAACGATGTTGTTATAAATTCTATTAATGTAAATTGTGCTAATAATATGCAAAACCCCAAGCTTGGGGATGCTAGTTTTGCTATGTCCGCTACTTATTGCAATGATCATGATTGGGGTGATTCTTCTTATGATCTTGAAAATTTATTTAAGCCCCGTGATGAATATGAGATTGATAATAGTGTTGGAAATAATATTGAAAGTGAGTTTGGAAGAGTGTCGACTTTAGAACCAACATATTTGGAGAATGTTCAATCTTATGAAATTTTTGATAGAAGTGGGTTTGGAGAGGTCGTGACTTTAGTTAATGTTGATCCCACTATTTTGGAAGAGTGTCAACTTCGCATGCATGTGGATCATGTTGAGAATATGTTATGTGATACATATTTTGTTGAATTTTCTTATGATCCTACATGTAATTATTATGAGAGAGGAATATATAGTTGTAGAAATTTTCATGTTACTAAAATACCTCTCTTCCTGTTGAGATTGCTATCGTCTCTTTCTTCTTCCTTGCATATGCTAGTTTTTGCTTGCTGTGATAATTTGTTTGCCTATAAGATGCCTATGCATAGGAAGTATGTTAGACTTAGATGTGTTTTTCACATGCTATATGATGCTCTCCTTGTGCTTCAATTCTTGTCTTTCATGTGAGCATTATTAAAATTATTGATGCCTAGCTTAACGGCTTTAAAGAAAAGCGCTTGTTGGGAGACAACCCAATATTTTTCCTTGCTGTTTTGCAATACATAATTCATCTAGCCTCTGGTTAGATGTGGTTTTGTGTTCTAATTAGTGTTTGTGCCAAGTAAGACCTTTGGGGTAGCTTACGGTGACAGTTGATTTGAACTTGCTGAAAAAACAGAAACTTTTGCGCTCAGTCCCAGAATTGTTTAAAATCACATAAGCATGATAAAATCCTGAATTTTTTATAGAATATTGATATAAAATTTTCCCCTGCTTTCCTAATTTTTCACAATTTGTCGAGTTACAGAAGTATGTGAACTATCCAGATTACTACAGACTGTTCTGATTTTGACAGATTCTGTTTTTCCCGTGTTGTTTGCTTATTTTGATGCATCTATGGCTAGTATCGGGGGGGGGGGGGGTATTAACCATGGAAAAGTTGGAATACAGTATATATTATACCAATATAAATAAAGAATGAGTTCACAACAGTACCAAAAGTGGTGATTTATTTTCTTGTACTAACGGAGCTTACGAGATTTTCTGTTGAGTTTTGTGTTCTGAAGTTTTCAAGTTTTGGGTAAGGATTTGATGGACTATGGAATAAGGAGTGGCAAGATCCTAAGCTTGAGGATGCCCAAGGAACCCCAAGGTAATATTCAAGGACAACCAAGAGCCTAAGCTTGGGGATGCCCCGAGATGCATCCCCTCTTTCGTCTTCGTCTATCGGTAACTGTACTTGAGGCTATATTTTTATTCACCACATGATATGTGTTTTGCTTGGAGCGTCTTGTATGATTTGAGTCTTTGATTTTTAGTTTGCCACAATCATCCTTGTTGTACACACCTTTTGGGAGAGACACGCATGAATCGTGATTTATTAGATTACTCTTTGTGCCTCACTTATATCTTTTGAGCTAGGCAAATTTGCTCTTGTGCTTCACTTATATCTTTTTAGAGCACGGCGGTGGTTTTATTTTATAGAAATTGATGAAAGCTCGCACTTCACTTATATTTTTTTGAGAGTCTTTAAAAAAGCATGGTAATTTGCTTTGGTTATAAGATTAGTCCTAATATGATAGGCATCCAAGAGGGATATAGTAAAAACTTTCATATAAAGTGCATTGAATACTATGTGAAGTTTGATTCCTTATGATTGTTTTGAGACATGAGAATGGTTATATTAGAGTCATGCTAGTAAGTAGTTGTGAATTTGAGAAATACTTGTGTTAAGGTTTGTGAGTCTCGTAGCATGCACGTATGGTGAGCCGTTATGTAACGAAGTTGGAGCATGAGATGTTTTTTGATTGTCTTCCTTATGATTGGCGGTCGAGGATGAGCGATGGTCTTTTCCTACCAATCTATCCCCGTAGGAGCATGCGTGTAGTACTTTGTTTCGATGACTAATAGATTTTTGCAATAAGTATGTGAGTTCTTTATGACTAATGTTGAGTCCATGTATTATACGCAATCTCACCTCTCCGCCATTGCTAGCCTCTCTTGTACCGCGCAACTTTCGCCGGTACAATAAACCCACCACATACCCTTCCTCAAAACAGCCACCATACCTACCTATTATGGCATTAACATAGCCATTCCGAGATATATTGCCATGCAAATTTTCCACCGTTCCGTTTACTCTGACACGCATCATCATTGTCATATTGCTTTGCATGATCATGTAGTTGACATCGTATTTGTGGCAAAGCCACCGTTCATCATTTTTATACATGTCGCTCTTGATTCATTGCATATCCAGGTACACCATCGGAGGCATTCATATAGAGTCATATTTTGTTCTAGTATCGAGTTGTAATTTTTGAGTTGTAAGTAGATAAAAGTGCGATGCTCTTCATTATTAGAGCATTGTCCCATGTGAGGAAATAAAATAAAAAGAGAAAATGCCAAATAAAAAAAGAGAAGGCCCAAAAAAATTGAGAGAAAAAGAGAGAAGAGATAATGTTACTATCCTTTTTGCCACACTTGTGCTTCAAAGTAGCACCATGATCTTCATGATAGAGAGTCTCCTATATTATCACTTTCATATACTAGTGGGAATTTTCATGATAGAACTTGGCTTGTATATTCCAACGATGGGCTTCCTCAAAATGCCCTAGGTCTTCATGAGCAAGCAAGTTGGATGCACACCCACTTACTTTTCTTTTTGAGCTTTCATAAACTTATAGCTCTAGTGCATCCGTTGCATGGCCATCCCTACTCACTCACATTGATATCTATTAATGGGCATCTCCATAGCCCGTTGATATGCCTAGTTGATGTGGGACTATCTCCCTCTTTTTGTCTTTTCCACAACCACCTTATATTCCACCCATAGTGCTATGTCAATGGCTCACGCTCATGTATTGCGTGAAAGTTGAAAAAGTTTGAGAACGTCAAAAGTATGAAACAATTGCTAGGCTTGTCATCAGGGTTGTGCATGATTCAAATGTTTTGTGTGATGAAGATGGAGCATAGCCAGACTATATGATTTTGTAAGGATAAGCTTTCTTTGGCCATGTTATTTTGAAAAGACATAATTATTTTGTTAGTGTGCTTGAAGTATTATTGTTTTTATGTCAATATTAAACTTTTGTTTTGAATCTTACGGATCTAAACATTCATGCCACAATAAAGAGAATTACATGGATAAATATATTAGCTAGAATTACACATCAAAAATTCTGTTTTTATCATTTACCTACTCGAGGACGAGCAGGAATTAAGCTTGGGGATGCTTGATACATCTCCAATGTATCTATAATTTTTTATTGTTCCATGCTATTATATTATCTGTTTTGGATGATTTATATGCATTAATATGCTATTTTATATGATTCTTGGGACTAACCTATTAACCTAGAGTCCAGTGTCAGTTCCTGTTTTTTCCTTGTTTTAGAGTTTCGCAGAAAAGGAATACCAAACGGAGTCCAAACGGAATAAAACTTTCGCGATGATTTTTCATGGACCAGAAGACACCCAGGAGACTTGGAGTGCAAGTCAGAAGAGCCATGAGGCAGCCACAAGGGTGGAAGGCGCGCCCATGGGGATAGGGCCCCCCCCCCGACCTTGTGGTCCCCTCGGTGACCCCCTGATCTAGATCTTCCTCCTATATATTCTCAAATACCCCAAAAACTTCCAGGGGAGCCACGAAACCACTTTTCCACAGCACAACCTTCTGTACCCATGAGATCCCATCTACGGGCCTTTTTGGCGTCTTGCCGGAGGGGGATTCGATCACGGAGGGCTTCTACATCAACACCATTGCCTCTCCGATGAAGCGTGAGTAGTTTACCACAGACCTATGGGTCCATAGCTAGTAGCCAGATGGCTTCTTCTCTCTCTTTGATTCTCAATACAAAGTTCTCCACAATGTTCTTGGAGATCTATTCGATGTAATACTCTTCTGCGGTTTGTTTGCTGAGATCCGATGAATTGTGGACTTATGATCAGCTTATCTATGAATATTATTTGAATCTTCTCTGAATTCTTATATGCATGATTTGATATCTTTGCAACTCTCTTCGAACTATCGATTTGGTTTAGCCAACTAGATTGGTTTTTCTTGCAGTGGGAGAAGTGCTTAGCTTTGGGTTAAATCTTGTGGTGCTCGATCCTAGTGACAGAAGGGGAAAAGACACATATTGTATTGTTGCCATCGAGGATAAAAAGATGGGGTTTTTATCATAATGCTTGAGTTAATTCCTCTACATCATGTCATCTTGCTTAAGGCGTTACTCCGTTCTTTATTAACTTAATACTCTAGATGCATGCTGGATAGCGGTCGACGTGTGGAGCAATAGTAGTAGATGCAGAATCATTTCGGTCTACTTGACATGGACGTTATGCCTATATTCATGATCATTGCCTTAGATATCATCATAACTTTGCACTTTTCTTTCAATTGCTCGATAGTAATTTGGTCACCCACCGTAATAATTTCTATCTTGAGAGAAGCCTCTCGTGAAACCTATGGCCCCTGGGTCTATTTTCCATCATATAAGTTTCCGATCTACAATTTCAGTTTCCTATTTACTTTGTTTGCAATCTTTTATTTTCCATTCCATAAACTAAAAATACCAAAAATATTACTTTGTCGTTTATCCATCTCTATCAGATCTCACTTTGCAAATAACCGTGAAGTGATTGACAGCCCCTTTATTGCGTTGGGTGCAAGTTGGTGTTTGTTTGTGCAGGTATTCGGTGGCATGTGCGTTGTCTCCTACTGGATTGATACCTTGGTTCTCAAAAGTTGAGGGAAATACTTACTCTACTTTGCTGCATCACCCTTTCCTCTTCAAGGGAAAAACCAACGCAAGCTCAAGAGGTAGCAGTCACGAGGGAGGCGCTCGGGCACCATGTGGAGGCGTGCTTCAACGCGCGCTCCCGTGAGGAGGGCGCGAGGCACCAGGCGCTCAGGAGTTCATCACCAAGGCAACCAAGGAGCTTCTGGAGGCAAGAGCCATGTGAGGGGAGCATCGCCTTGCACCCCCCAGCGCAGCTCCCGCTCCTGACGAGGGCAGCAAGCTGCGCGTCTGCGTCAACATCCCAGGGCTCAACAAACACGCATCTCAGGAGCTCTTCTGGCCGTCCCATGTTGGCCAGAGCAAAGGGCCCCCTCACAGCTACGTTCACATGCCTTTCGGTTTGCTGAACAGGGCTGCCACGCACCAGCGCCACATTCGGGACATCCTGGCGGCTCATGAGGCCAGGCGCCAGGGGATCCTATCGGAGGAGGCGCCGAATCCTCGCGAGCCCCCCGGGCCTCCAGAGCCGCACGAGGTTCAGGACCCGGACGACTCATGAGGAGCGACTTCTGCAGCATGAATCTTCAGCTACTCCAACACCACTTCAGCAACGGTGCCAGGTGACACTTTTTGGTTTGTTTAGTTGGGGCGCCCCTCGGGCTGCATTATCCCCAAGCCGTGTGGGTCTGGTGCTTCGTCGCCCTTCGCGGCCTCCACGCGTTGTTGAGTCGCCGTTTGGTCATCCCGCCACGGGGGCTGCTGGCACGACGCTTGTGCTCGGGTCCGTCCCTACAGTGTTGATAAATCTGAGAGATCGAGCTCTGACTCGTGGCCTGCCCCACACATGTCACCTCACCAGGTCCTCCTTCCTTCACCTTATGGCGGAAAGTTCAACGGTAGGACAGCAAGCGCGGCTATGTGTTATGATCTCCTTCTCCAACTAACTCGCAGGAACCTCCGGAGCCAGACTATGAGCGGCCCTGCCGGCCACTCCTTTTTCATGCAATTCGCTTACACATTAAAGGGGGGCTCCTGGGCATCGCTCCTCGGGGGCTCCTACTGGCTCTCGAGCCGTCACCCCCTAGCCTTGACCATGGCATCACAACCTGGCATACCAGTGGCGGCCGAGCCTCGCTCGAGGGCCGGGACGCAAGGACGTAGAGCATCTAGATGAGCAAGAAAAAGGGGGATCGGCACGAGCCCTGCCTAGAAGCGCCACCACCAGGACACGATCAGGCGTCGCGCAAGGGATTCACCACGGGTTCGCCAAGATAAGTCACCTCATACATATCGGCGTGGACCTCACGACCCAGTATTTCGACTCACGATCTCGCTCCGGCAACGACGCTTCCCTTTGCGGCCTTCAGGGAGCTGCTTGCACGCTAAAGGGGACCTCTTGAGCATCGCACCTCAGGGGCTCTTACCAGACCTCGGGCTGCACACCTCCTGGACTTGACCACGGCATAGTGACCTGGCATACCAGCGACGGCTGTAGCCTGCCTGGGGACTGGGTCATCTCGGCGTAGAGCACTAAGCTACCACGAGAACGAAAAGGAGCACCGTGCCGAAGCGAGATACACAATGACAACACCAAACTGGGAATAATAACATTGAGACAAAAGCATTACAGTTTCTTACACGCCCCCATGGGGCCCGTCATGATTCCGCGCAAGGAAAACAAAAGAAGAGTACCTGGAAGAACTCCGGCCGCAGGGCGTCACCGACAACGCCGAGCGGACGCCACTGCTGCACTCCGGGCATGGTGAGAGCTCGGCGACTCGTAGCTATCGTCGTCGCCGGACTCCGGAGAATCGCTGGATTCTGGGGAGTCGCTGCTACTGCTGGAGGAGCTGCTGGCAAGGCCAAGGGCAAGTTCAACGCCTGTGGTCGCGCCGCGTGGGCCGCCTGCTCTGGAGCAACACTCCAGGTGTCGGCCGTCTTCGCCGAAGACCTTGAAGAAAAGCGTGGATGCTCCATCGTATTCGAAGTGGATGGCCAGGGGCCCTTCCGGACAGCAGGCGCGGGCGATCTCGCCCCATCCTCGAGTCATGAAGACGTCTGCCAGGGGGACGACCACGACCTCCGCTTCAGTAGCTTGGCTGTAGCACCCGTTGTGTTGCAGACACAGCTCGGCGGGCCCCCTCGACGGTATCTCCTCGGTAAAGAACCTCGGGAGCCGGATCCAGGTGTGTGGCGGCATTGCTGCCCACACCACGAACTCGAGCGATGTGCCTTCGGCGTGAGTTTGCAAGCCGGCTGGCTGTGCAGCCATGGCCTATCCTCCATGACCCCGACCCGCGCAGCGCTGGGCATTCCCCCCCCCCCTCACCTAGGGCTCTGCGCGTGGGCGTACAGAGAGATCGGGAAGCCAGGCGGCGGCCACTCGTGCCAAGGCCGCGTCACCTCCTGCCCCCGGTCGGCGTCGCGGGAGCGGCCAAGCCTTTTCTTCGGCGGAAGTGGCCCAAGCTCCTCCCGAGGAGCTTTCCCTTCTCTACCGCGGGAAAACCTCCTTATCGGTGCCATGAACCCTTCAGCAAGACGGCGAGACAAGGAAGAAGAAGGAAGAGCAGGCAGCGAGAAGATGGAGATGAGCGGGGGGTCCCGCCCCTCTCCCCATTTATAGCCACAGGGAGGCCAACCGCCGGCCTCCATGATCCCTAGTAATGATGACCTTTTTGCATGCAGACTCTTGTCAAATCGAGCGGTTGCCGAGGCAGCGTGGGGAAGCGGAGACACCCACGACCCATCAAGCGCCACGCGTCGACCAGGGCCGCAGGCAGTTGGGGCCCGCGGCGCTTCGCTCTTGCCCTTTGGCTTCGCCTCGAAGCCAAGTCCAAGCATGCCTTGGGCTCGGGGGCTACTGTCGGCGTTCTGGGAACTGGGGTACCCAGACTTGCTTGCCTGTGGCCCACGGCGTGGCTCCATCGACGGCCTGGTACGGCCCATCTTCAGCACCAACAACACAAGACCCTCACGAGTGGCCAAGCCCCGTGAGGCGGATGACGCCAAGACCTCCAGAAGGAGCTGCCTCCTTAGGCTGGCTCCTAAGGAGCGGAGATTCCTATGCAAGCCCTCACCTCGTGAGGATCGAATGACGCAAGCCGTGACGACCAAGGCCAAGCGGGCGCAGTACAGCAGGTTTCCTCTTTGGTGCTAAAGAGGCAAGCACAGGCGCGGAGTCCCGAGGCATCAACCAAAGGTTTCCATTTCCGTGCTACAAGATCAAGACCGCTAGGACGGCAGGACGGAGGTCATCGCCGAGCTCACCACGACGTCACGACCAGAAGCTTTGCAGGCGAAGACCACCTTTTGTCAAGATAAGCCGTACTAGTTGTCTCCCTTCGAATTTGGCCATTGTGGGATCCCTTCCCGCCTTCATTTTGGGAAGAGGACCAAGGCCACTATAAATATAGCCTAGCCACCACCATAGAGAAGGGGCCGGATCCAGATGATCCACACCCTCACCAGCTCACGCAAACACAAGAACACACCTTCTGAGGTTGTTCTTCCTTTGTACTAGTTCATCCACAGCCCACCTCGAGGCAAATCCACCACAAAGCAGGAGTAGGGTATTACACCGCAAGGTGGCCCAAACCTGGGTAAACTGCCTTGTCCTGCTCCTCTTCAGTTCATCGAGCTAGGCCATGAGATTGTCGAGTTGGCAGGCTGGGGAGGTTGAGTTCTTCGCACGCACCCCAGAGTTCGAATCTATTTTGGGTCTGCAGAGCCCCGAATCCGACACCTTTGGGGAAATCAGATTCAACCTGGCCCCGCCGTCAACCAACATCTTTGTGACTTTGAGGTTGTGGACCGTTGGTGAGACAGACAACGGCAAGCACCCTACCACGATGGTGCGGTCAAGGTGGTCTTCTTCGTCAAAGATGATGGCCGTGCGTGACCACTTGAGCGGCTTCCGAGAATCTGCCGCTGGCTCCATGGCATGGACCTAACACACCCACTGTTTAAGTTGGCGGTGAGAGGAGTGCAGAGATGAACCCCCGTCAATGCACAGAGCGTCAGTGGCCTTCTAGAATTCCTGCTCTCTGGTTTCCTCTTCATCCCCTCCATCACTTTCATCATTGCAATCCTCCTTCTCTTGGCCCCTAGCGGTTTTTCCTTGGTTCCGAGGAGCCTTGCCGGGGCGATTAGCTTCACCACCTCGACCCTTCCCGCCAGCGCCATTCTGACCTTTTTCCTTATCACGCTTCTCATACTCAGCCCTCTGCTTCTTGACAAGCTATTCAACTTGATAGCACTCCTGGAGATCATGGCCCTTGGTTCGATGAATCTTGCAGTACGGCCCATCACCTTTCCCGGCCTTCTCAGCAGCCGCAGCCTCCCGGCAATCAGTACATGCAGCAACTTCCTTGCCGGGAGCTTTGGCCTTAGCCTTCTTGCCGGTACTAGGCGTGCCCGATCCCTCAACGGTCATTGCTGCCTTATCCTTGCGCTTCTTGTTGTGCTTCTTCTTCTTCTTCTGACTGGTGGCCTTGTCGCCATCCTCTGAGTCGATGTTGATGTCATCTTCTTCTCCAGGGAGTTTCCTCCCCTCCTCAACCCGAGCACACTTGTCCACCAAGATGTAAAGCTCCTTCACAGTCCTGGGCAACTGAACGTTCATCTTGGAATGTATCCGACGGTTGCGCACGTTGGACTGGAACGCAGCTATCACAGCTGCCGGGTGTATATCTGGAATATTCCTATGGACTCGGCTAAACCTATGCATGTACTTCCGCAGAGGCTCTCCTTCCTTCTGCGGGAGAAGGTGCAAATTGCTGTGCCGCCCTGGTTCTTGGTGGCCACCCGTGAAGGCGCCAAGAACTCATGGCACAGGTCAGCCCAGGTCGAGATGGAGTTCTCCGGCAGGTGCATCAGCCAAGACCTCATGTTTGGCCTGAGTGCCAAAGGGAAGTAGTTGGCAAAAACCTTCTCATCTCTTCCCCCGGCAGCTTGAACAGTGATGGTGTAGATGCTCAAGAACTCTGTCGGGTTCAGCCTCCCATCAAACTTCTCTGGTATCTCTGGCTTGAATGCGCAAGCGGACGGCCAACGGACATGCCGCTCACAGGTGAAGGCAGGGCACTCGGCCTCGAAAGGCAGGTACCCGCCTCCACCGAGTGCAGGCTCCTCGACGTTGGGGCCATCGCGCCGATCGGACTGGTGGTGGTTGTCGCGGTGTCGCTCGATGGTGATGCGGGCGCCCTCCATCTGCCTGTCCTCCAGGGCTCGCCGTTGGCCTTGACGTGCTCGAGGATCGGACGAAGCCATCGAGGTGTCCTCAAACTCTTGGTCGTGTGGCCCTCTCGCTGGTTGCCGCGGTGGGGATTGCACCGTGGGGATGGCCCCTTCCGCACGGCCAGCAGCGTGGGCTGCCGTGTCGTTTGGGGAGGCCGTGGCGGGCCTACTCACTATGAGCCTACAGCCTCGACAAAGCCAATTAGGCTCTGAATGGTGGCTCTCCACTCATCCATCTGATCAGCTGCCGGCGGAATTCTCAACAGTAGCTAGGCCCGCACCATGGCCTCCGAAGTGGTACTTGGCATAGGTGAGGATGATGTAGACCGCAGCATCGGCCGGCTCCTGACGGTGCCGGCGGTGGCTGCGTCGGGCTCTCGCCGTCAGGAGCCAGTCGCTTGGATGGTGTGGTGACGAGGTGGTGACGCGTGTGGACCAATGACCCTGGTTGGAGCATTGGCTGGGCCAGTTTGCTCCGGCGGTGCATGTCCTGCGACCGCGACCGCGGCGGGGGCGGCTGGAGGATTGCCATTCGCCTCAGGGCGATCATCACCGCCGTCGCTATGCCCCTCGGCTAGGCAGGGAGGGACGGAAGGAATAATCTCTCTACTCGTACCTCACGGAGCGTGGACGCCAGGATGTTGCTGATGTTGTTCTTCTCCGGTGTCTACCGCTCCTGCTTCGGTCGCGGGGGAGGTGGTGACAACGCCGCTTGCATGGACAACGTCTCCGGCAGCATCTGCATCCTCATGCGTACCCGCGTTCCCTGCGGCATCGGTGGTTGTGGGCGGTGAGGCCTTCGAGGTGGACGGGTGAGCTGCGGCACCAGACTTCTGCTTGGGCGCAATACTTGATGGAGCCGTCGATGATGAAGATGGCGATGAAGATGACGCGCTGCTTACGCTCTCGGGTTTGCACAAGTGATCCCCCTAGCTGGCGCGCCAACGATGTCATGGGAAAACACGGCCACCTATGGGGCCATGAGCCCCTCTTTGGTTTTGCGGGAGGATGGGCACGTTGCACAAAGAGCGGAGAAGCGTAACACAGCACGACAGAGATCACACAGGCAGTTTTACCCAGGTTCGGGACGCCGCGAGGCGTAAAACCCTACTCCTGCTTTGGTGGATTGATGGTGGATAACGGTGGAGAACGCGGCGCTCTTGCCCGATAGGGTTGCCTCGAGGCGATAGTGGCTACGCGCGTATGAATATGCGAGGCTCCTAATCCTTTCTACGGTAGCCATGGGCCTCCTTTCATAGATGAAGGGGTCACCACAGTGGCAAATCAGTCTTTACATACTTATTAGATAGCAAATTGTGCTATCATACCTAACTCTACAGGTAGACAGAGCACATTAAA
The DNA here is from genome assembly GCF_002575655.3 of Aegilops tauschii subsp. strangulata. NCBI lineage: Eukaryota > Viridiplantae > Streptophyta > Magnoliopsida > Poales > Poaceae > Aegilops > Aegilops tauschii. The sequence goes on from NC_053038.3 coordinate 162,118,226, forward strand.
TGCGCCGCTTAGTGTCACATCACAGCATGCCCGGCAGGCCCTGCCGGGCTGTTTTGCCAGCTTCGCACCTGCTTGTTTGACACGTCTTAGGACGGGTATCATATGGAGGTGTTTTCTATAGGAAGTGGCTGCCATGTGGCAGGAAGCGGCAGCTTAGTCACTTAGGGGCTTGACACCGCAGTGATCGATGACTTGCGTCGCTGTGAGGTGGTGTGGTGGAGTGGTTTACCTCCGCAAGCCCCGGCAGGCCTGCCGGGACGATCTGGAGGCTTGCTTCCGGGGTAACCCCAACCCCGCCAGGCTCGCCTACCCGGCAAGGGAGGTTTTTCCCTTAGTGACATCTTGTCTCTCTGGCTTGACTTGGTCTTCTCGACGAGCTCTCTGATTCTTCAAAGAGTTGATCCCTTCATGCTTGGTTTGATCTTGGGCGCTGCAAACTTGTCCTTAGGCATGTGCACAGTCTGGGAAATGGACCCAGTGTTTGTTGCACCGACACAATTCATAGTACAGTTTGCTTTATACTAATCACTTTTTTGTATTTATGCAAACAAGGGTGCTCAGCTTGATTTCAATGGGAACTGCACAAAATGTTCTCGTATACATAAAATATTCTCGAATTATTCGTTTCCACCACAAGAAAGGAGGTGCCGATATGTTCAAGGCATTGCAACATATAAAGGCAAAATCATACAAGATACGCGCGAATTTGGTTGATTTTGGTGGAACTGCACAAAAAGGACAACTGGTTTATTTAGCACGAGGTGCCATGTCAATGTCCAAACTGATGGCAAACCCTGCCCATTCCACAATCGTAGGCATTTGATATTTTGGGATGGGAAAATCTTGTCAAAGTTTGCTCATTGATGTACGCCAAACAACACACATTTGACATTTTGGAATGGGACAACCTTGTCAAATTTTGCTCATCGATGTTAGCAAGAAGACATGCGTTTGATATTTTCGAATGGGACGCCCTTTGCTGTCAGCAGCATCAATCCATTTTTCTTTATTATTTAGTTGTGAATTAAATATCGGCTCTGACATGTGAATCGCTGAGATGCATAATCATCGATTGTTTTGAATGTTCTCTATGAATTGCCAGGCCTGTGTGTTTGATTGCAATATACAGGAACGCTGAAAAGCTGCTCAAACTTTTTGAACTCCCTCTGTTCCTTTTTACTTCACATATTAGATTTCTTTCAAGTCAGTTGATTTTGCATTGTGAATGTTGATACTTTTTTCTATAAGATTGGTCAAAGTAGAGGTACTTTGACTTCAGACAAAACTTATATGCAGACTAAAAAGGACCGGAGGGAGTACATGTGAAACTGCTGCAAACGAGGTGATCACCCTGGGAATAATGCTAGTACGTATAGTTTTGCATGTTCATCAATGCCAGTGATACAAGAATTCGAACTAATCGAAGTAAATTCATTCATACACGGCGGGATTTCATATAAACATGTCGGATTTTGATAACCCAAGTATAGGGGATCACAACAGTTTTCGAGGGTAGAGTATTCAACCCAAATTTATTGATTTGACACAAGGTAGCCAAAGAATATTGTCAAGTATTAGCAGCTGAGTTGTCAATTCAACCACACCTGAAAGACTTAATATCTGCAGCAAAGTATTTAATAGCAGAGTAGTATGGAAGTAGCGGTAGCGGTGGCAAAAGTAACAGTAGCAGTTTTGTAGCAATCGTAATAGTAGCAACGGAAAAGTAACTTAGCAAAGATCAATATGAAACGAACTCGTAGGCAATGGAACAATGATGGATAATTATGTCGGATGGCATTCATCATGCAACAGTTATAACCTAGGGTGACACAGAACGAGCTCCAATTCATCAATATAATGTAGGCATGTATTCCAAATATTGTCAGACGTGCTTATGGAAAAGAACTTGCATGATATCTTTTGTCCTACCCTCCCATGGCAGCGGGGTCCTAATGGAAACTAAGGGATTTTAAGGCCTCCTTTTAATAGAGAACCGGACCAAAGCATTAGCACTTAGTGAATACATGAACTCCTCAAACTACGATCATCACCGGGAAGTGTCCCGACTATTGTCACTCCGGGGTTGCAGGATCATAACACATAGTAGGTGACTATAACTTGCAAGATAGGATCGAGAACACAAATATATTCATGAAAACATAATAGGTTCAGATCTGAAATCATGGCACTCGGGACCTAGTGACAAGCATTAAGCATAGCAAAGTCATAGCACCATTAATCTCAGAACAAAGTGGATACTAGGGATCAAACCCTAACAAAACTACTTGATTACATGATAAATCTCATCCAACTCATCACCGTCCAGCAAGCCTACGATGGAATTACTCACACACGGCGGTGAGCATCATGAAATTGGTGATCGAGGATGGTTGATGATGCCGATGGCGACGATTTCCCCTCTCCGGAGCCCAAAACGGACTCCAGGTCTGCCCTCCCGAGGAAGAACATGAGGTGGCGGCGGCTCTGTATCGTAAAACGCGATGAATCCTTTTCTCTGATTTTTTCTCCCCGAACGTGAATATATGGAGTTGGAGTTGAGGTCGGTGGAGCTTCGTGGGATCCACAAGGCAGGGGCGCGCCCTAGGGGGGCGCGCACCCACCCTTGTGGACAGCTGGTGGGTCCCCTTCGGTGGATTCTTTCGCCAATATTTTTTAATTATTCCAAAAATATTCTGTAACATCCCAAAATTCTAAATTTTGGGAATGTTGATTATTTAAAAAGGAGTAATTAAAAACTTGCTTGTGTTGCTTGTTGTTCGTTAATTTTGTCTATGATTTGAAACTTTTGGAGTTTAAATAAATATTAAAATGAGAGGGAATAAAAGGACTATCCCGATTATTCATTTGGTTCTTATTTTGGGTTTGAGAATATTCGGAATAGTTCCAATTAATATATGAGAGAGGATGACATGACTTCCTCAAAGAATGATATTGGTGAATAATATAATATTCTCTTATTTTGGTTTCAACATTTAAAACAAATCCAACCAAAAAAATTGAGAGAAGGTAATATGACTCCTTCAATACAAAAGAGTTGAAACTGATTTAAATCTTATTTGAGTTTTTTCCCGGGAATTGAAGAGAATATTGTTTTGTGGGACATTTTATAAGTGTCAAAATAAAGTTTATGAAAATATTATATGTATTTTATATAAGTATATTGGACTGGAAAAATGTTCACTATGTTGTATGTAACTACATTTGTTTTTTAGCATGTTCTTTTTTTTGTAGAAAAAAAGGTTTTGGATCATTTTTCCAGCCAAAACCATTTCTATGAATAAAACAGAATAGAAAATATCTAAACCTATGCTGCAGCCTATCTGGCTATCCCTCGCCCGCGCGCAGCGCAGCGAACCATCCGGCCCAGCCCATTAGCGCAGCAGCCGCCCCTGCCCAATGCCCGCGTCATTGCTGACGTCATCCTCGCGGCCCACCTGTCAGCCTGTCTCTCCTTCCCCTGTTTGATTGACACGCGGACCCCACCACTCATCTCCCACCTCTGTTCGGACTCCTGTTCACGTACGACGGCGCGACCACGGCCGAACCAGACCACCCGCGGTTCCCGCGATCCCAAACCCTTGATCGAATCTGTAGATACAGATCGAATTCCGTCGATCTCCTCTGCCAACTCCCTGCCTCGCCCTGTGGAACCGGGCTCAAAATCAAGCACACTGACCTCCCAAGTTTCGCTGCCCGAGCTTCCTTCCACGGCCAACTCCGCCAACTGTAAGCCACACCCCTGCCCCTCTGTTCATCTGCAGAGTCTCCTTGATGCACTTCCTCTCCCTGACCATCTTCCTTCGTTGCAGACGCTCAGATTTTGGCTGGGGAGCCTCTCAATGACTTCACCGAGACCTGGCTCACCTCCCTTGCATCCTTTTGTGCTCAGCACACTGCTGGTTCGAGCGCCCCACATCCTCCCGAAGATCACCGCCGACGCCGGAGATCCAACTCCACTGCATCGCCAACAGAGAACGCCTCGTTCGCCGTTTATGCCACCATGGCCAGCCTGCCGAACGCCGCACCCGCACGCCATCTCGGCATCACCGGAGGCTGTCGGAGGAGCGCCGCCGCCCATGCCCGAAGCTGCCGCCGTTTTCCCCCTGCTTCGGTGAGCACGCGCACACGGCAACATCTCAGCCAATCCGCTTGCGACACGTGGCGATATGCTACAGTAATCGCAGTTCAAAAACATGGTTTGGAGAGATTTTCACTAATTTTATGTTTAGCTATATCTCTTGATCCGTATATCCAAATTCATCGATTATTTTTCTTGTGTACTCATATTGATCCGGAGAATCCAATAGCAGCAAAGTTTCACACATTTGCACTGTTCAAATTTGAATTTGTTTGAATTCGAATTCAACCATCCGGAGGTCATATCTTTCAAACTATTTGTACAAATAAATTGATTCCTTCTGCGTCTGAACCTTCGTATCATATACTTGCTAAAAGTATTTTGTACACTCGTAATCAAATACTTTCTGACCTGTTTCGAATTTAAATTTAATTCAAACCTCATTCCACTATAACTTGCGTTGTAGTGTTCCTATTTGTGACACCCAAGTTTTTATTTGGATTTTTCAAAAGGTTTTTATTTGACTTGAGGGGAGTGATCAAAAAAATTTCTTCAAGAGAACTCTCACTCTCAAATATTTTTCTTTATGGCAAAAGTTTTATTTGGATTCAACCAAGATCTGTCTTTGGTCTTGGAGGTTCTTGCTTTTCACTTGGACTCAAGACAAAACATATTTTCACTTGGGAAATGACTTTTGAAAATCTCCTTGAAATTTGCACTATGGCTTTTGGAAAATCCTTTGCCACTTTCAACAATTCCTTCTTGCCATGGCCTTAGTGCAAATCCTCTCTCCTAACCCTTCCCTCACCTTTGGATCATGATTTGCATCAAATCCAGCAAGTTGAACCTCCCCATGTATTTATTTCCATTTAAATCTTATTCAAATAAATTTCTGCCTTCTTTCCTAGCACTTGGAGATTTGCAAAGGAACTCCACTTTCTGTCTTGATTTTTGCCCCCAAACCTTTCCCCCTCCTAGTCCTTTGAACCCTCAATCAAGAACCATGAAGATCCACTGGTCTTCAGTTCAAAATTTTCAAACTACACTTGCTGCAAGTTTGGACCAGATTTGCCAAATTTGGTGAAATTCATTCAAAACCTCCTCCAAAAATTCCAAGTAAAATCAGGCAGCCTCTGGGTGCATTGAGTGGTCACCTCACCAAGTTACAGCTCCAGAAAAATTTATCTCATTGCAAAATCTTTCTGTCAAACACCTGCAGTGCACTGTCCATGTCAAGTTCAGAAAGTTCAGTGAACACTGCAGTGGCCTGCTGTCGTTTTCTTCAGAGAAGGACGTCGATCTCGCCAGTACCACCGCGTCGCCTTACCCTCGTCCCCGCCCTCTTGTTCCTGCACCGCACGAACGCCTGGCGCCTTGCGGGCGTCGGCGACGAGCAGCAGAAGGTGCGCCGCCCCGTGACCAACGCCGGCGGCGGCTTTGCGGACGCCAGCGGGAGACACGGCGTCGACGACGCCACCCAGCGCCGCCCAAACCACCGGAGCTCGCCGCGTGGCCTTCCACTCCCCCGAACGCGTTGCCGCTCTCGTCGTGAACCGCAGGGCGCGGAGCGCGCTCTCTGCCGCCGTTGAGCCCGTGCGGTCACCTCACCGTGGACCGACGCCATTACGCCAAGACCGACCCCGTTTAGCTGTGAAACGACTCCAGTAACCTCCACTGATGCTGCCTGGCCACTCAAACCTCCTGCCAACCCACTGCTCCGCCGTAATCGCTCGCCGGAGATTCTCCGTTCACAGCCACCCCGTCGATCTGCCTATAAATAGAGGCCCCGAGCTTCAACTCGAGCACCCACCATCCCTGCACTCCCCCTAGAGCAAGCCTAGCCACTGGTAGAGCCCCGAGGAGGTCTCCTTCCTCGACTCCGGCCGCCGCGACCCGCCACGGGATCCAGCCCGATTCGCCCCCGTGTGTGCTCCTCCGCCCCCATTCTCTTGCCAGTAACTTCACCTTGCACCCCTCGTTCTGACCCGCGCCTCAATTCGTAGTTTGCAGCCCTCCACCGGAGTTCCCCATCCTCACCCGAGCCGCCGTCCGCCGGAGATAGTGTCGCCGTCGACGTGGTGCTCCCCGTTGGACGAGTCCACCACCCACCGACGCGGAAGAAGACGCTGAAGCTCTTGGTACCCTCCGTTTCTCCTAACTCGCCGTGGTTCGACGCCGGCGTCCACCGCAGTCTTCGGGCGCCGGCGAGCTTTTTAAACCTGACAGGTGGACCCCGCCTGTCAGCCTCTATTCTATTCCCCTTCGAACCGTTTTCTGTTGGCGCCTTCGGGCAAATACGTTTTCTCCTTTGCGCTTGCGCATTCCCAACCGAAGCGTTTTCTGTTTTCTCAGTTAGAACCCTGGAACTTTTCTGTTTCATTACAGATAAGTCCCTGGACAGAAACCTTTATAACTTTTTAATAAAAAGGAATTTTTGAGTGATTCTTTTTCTGACAATCTTCAAATTTTGTCTAGTTTTTTATGGGATTTATTTGAAAATTATTTGGAAAAGTTTCTGTGCAAGTGTTGGTTTTCACGTTAGGACCCGTTTCGTGATTGCCGTAGGTTCCGGAAGAGGTGACGGAGCCGCGAACTTCGCCGAGCTAGACTCCGACTTCTCCGAACCAGGCAAGCATGTTTTGAACATTTGATATGACAGGTGTTTTACATGTTCACGTGAGAGTTTGTGCATGGCATATGAGTATCGGTGAATACCTCGTTGCTTGTAAGGCAACGACCCGGTTGTTCCAAAGTCGCGATGATCTCTGATGAGAGATGGCCTAATCATGTGGTGACATGAAGGGCAGCAAGGTGGTACTGTTGTAGCATACCAGCCTTGCGTCATCCGACTTTCTCCGACGTTAACGTGGTTGGAGCCACGTTATCGTTCTCTTCCCGCATGTTCCAAAGTTGCGATGATCTCTGATGAGAGATGGCCTAATCATGTGGTGACATGAAGGGCGGCAAGGTGGTACTGTTGTAGCATACCAGCCTTGCGTCATCCGACTTTCTCCGACGTTAACATGGTTGAAGCCACGTTACCGTTCTTTCCCCTTTCCGTGCTACCACATGTCTCATTGCCAGGATGCGGTTTAGTAAGTTGGTAACCTCTTTCCGTGTACACACCAAACAGAGAGGCCGGGATGATGGTACCTTGGCCCAGGATTAAAGCCAGTCATCCGGTCAGGGGGCATGGGTGGTTCCGGTTGGGACCGAGAGGGGGGCACCCCCTTAGAGCGCGCGTATAGAAATTTGATCCCATGCTACGCGAGGTTGTAGCCTCCCCGTCTCAAGGTTTTTCTTGAATGTTGCCGAGGGTGATCCCTGGCTTCGGATGGTTGAATTGGGTGTGTACTGGTTAGACATGTTTCTTCCAAAACACCGTAGACGGAACTAGTCCCCGTGACTACTGAAATCCGTTGGCTGTGGTTAAGTACAAACTCTGCAGAGTCAATTCTTTCCAAATCATCGTATCCATGATCAAGTAGTGTAAACATTATATCCATGTCTATCCGTGTGAAAAACTTGTCCCCGGTGAACAAGCTCAAGTGGTAAATCCAGTTTTATTGTTATTCCTGTGGATGGACTAACTTTATATTTGTCGCATGCTTGTGATAATTTATGTTCCCAAACGATTGTATTATTGAGCTGTGATATAAGCCCTTTATGTGACGTCGCGCAGACGTCCGACTGTGGCGTGTACTTGTTTTTTTTAACTTTAATTATAAGCCCTTTATGTGATGTCGCACAGACGTCCGACTGTGGCGTGCACTGTCTTTATTTTCTGTTGCAAGCCCTTTATGTGGTGTCGCCTCGACGCCCGACTGTGGCATTATTATTCTGCAATTTCCTCTCGAGGAGTCTTTCAGACACTCGTTTGGCACCCGCATTTTCCGCTCGAGGAGTCTTTCAGACACTCGTTTGGCACCCGCATTATTATTCCGCATTTACCGCTCGAGGAGTCTTTCAGACACTCGTTTGGCACCTGCATTATTATTCCGCATTTTCCGCTCGAGGAGTCTTTCAGACACTCGTTTGGCACCAGTATTACTATTCTGCAGTTTCCGCTCGAGGCGTCATTCAGACCCTCGCTTGGCACCCAGTATTTATTATCTCTATGTCTGATCGCACTGGTTAACTTGTTCATGTGCTTCATGTTTACATTTGTTATACCTTATGTCCGAATTGTCTTGCGAGTACTTTCATAGTACTCACCTGGCTTGTTGATTTGGCCAGATGTTGACGAAGGCGATCTCTTGGATGAAGAGTTTGATAGCGCGTCCGATGCCTAGAGGAGTCCCAGTCAGTCCTGCGCGATCCCGGATTTTGGTCACTTGTATTGTATACGCTTCCGCCACCCGCAATAAGTCTTCTCGAGCCTCACTCCGACACTCGAAGAGTTGTAGTCTTCTGGAATCATATCACTCGCTTCGCGATGGTATTTCCACCACCGTTATTATCGTGAGTTAGTAATTTGCCACCCTACGGCCGTCTTGTTTCAGCGGCGTGCATGTAATAAATTGTTGGGCAGTCTCTGCTCAACCTTGTATTATATTTAGTACTCCTGGTATTTTTCTTCTGTGACCAAGATATTGTCTACCAGTGAGAAGGAATTCTTCCTCGCTGGTCCGTAAAAGGGATTGGTCTCTCAATAATTATTTTATTGAAAAACCGGTCGTGACAAGCTTGGTATCAGAGCCAGGCTGACTGTAGGAAGCCACTAGGTGCGATCGCTAATCGGTTATTAGCGTCTTTTGTGCTTTTTCAGCATCTTGCAATTATAGCTATTTTCTGTTGGTCATCATAAATTTATGACATGACTACTCAGAATTTTTGCCTACTTTTGTAGATGGCTGGCAGCAGCTGTGAGAACCGAGTGTTCACCAACGTGCCCGAGGGGTTTGTCAAGCTCCTCGTCTCCATCACCAAGCTCGCGATCGGGCCAGCAGCTCGCCCGGAGTTCACACTCTACCAGCACAAGCTCAGTGACGACGTGTCTATGCACCAAGATGTGGTGCAATTCAAGGGAGGACGTTCTGCTGCTCGCCACTTCCGTTTTGTGGGAAGGGCCATGCCTACGGAAAGGCATGCCATGCAGATGGCTGCCCGTGAGGCGATAGCTCGCCTTCGGGACATCCTTCCTACAATGAAGACTCGTCGCTACCGCTACCTCCCATGCCATGTGCCTTACACCAGCCACTATGCGTTTGCCTGCCATCAGGGAGAACGAGATGAAGCCATCGAGATGGTTGTGGAGTATCTCAAGGCTCTGGAGGAGTCTTTCGACAACCTCGTAGATGATCTTGTGGCTGCCCGCATGGACTTAGTCCGGGGCGGTCCTGCCAGCAGGAAGGAGCTTCTCCACACGGCGCCGCCTCTGACATTCGTCTCCTCTTCAGCCTCGTATGCACCGGCCGTTTTGGCCACTGCTCGCCGTCTGCCTACCACTGAGGAGTTCGACCGAGTCATCGCTCCTACTCCAGTCAGAGCCGCACCACCTGCCGCACACGCTCTTCCACCAGTCGCCCCCGCACCATCACCGCAGCGCAGCGTCACGCGCCAAGAGCCAGCTAGAGAGGAGGTGGAGGTTGATTCTCCTGGACCGCTGAGCCTTGCCATCGGCAAGGGGAAGGAGATCTTCACCATCTCGGACTGAGAGCACCGAGTAGCCGCGTGTTATGTCTGCCTGTATGATGTGCTGTTTATTCCTGTATGCTAGTTTGTATTGGTGTGTTTGCTGCCTTCCGGAGTAGTACGCTAGTTTTAATAACATGTCAGGATGTGTACGCGCATCCTGAGTGCTGTATCACGTGTTTGCTTTTCGCATGTAAGATTTATGTTAAGCACTTCTTCTCCATAAAAAAGTCGTTTGTGTTTCTTTGAAAACCTTGAAGCCTTTTGATTATTGCCTTTGCGAGATTTCTTTTCTTGTGCTACACAGTTTTTTTTTCTCATGGGTTTTGCAAATAATACCCCAGACTGGAAAAATGTCTCGTCCGTGGACTCGCTCCATGCCCAATCAGCCAGAAGAGGTTTACGGGACACAGACCAGCAACAATTTCACTCAGGGTCAGTCCAGCCAACAAGACAGCGAAGCAGCACTGTCTCAAGTATGCCGTCTCTTCGAGCAAAGCCAGCAACATCAGCAAGAGATGATGAACCATGTCATCAATATGGGAAACCACCGTGAACCCTATCAACCACATTCCAAGTTATCCGAGTTACAGAAGACTCACCCCTCAACTTTTGCTCACACCGACAGACCGCTGGAAGCCGATGATTAGCTTCGTGAGATTGAAAGGAAACTGATTATTGCTCAGTGCTCAGATCATGAGAAGGTGCTTTATGCACCACACTACCTTACTGGAGCAGCCGCAGCATGGTGGGAAAACTTCCTACACATGCATCCCAGGGAACACAACATCACCTGGGAAGAGTTCAAGGAAGGCTTCCGTGGGGCACACATCCCCAGAAGCATCCTAAAGATCAAGAAGAGAGAGTTCGATGACCTGAAGCAGAGAGGCATGTCAGTGACAGAGTACAATGGTCAGTTCACCCAGCTGTCTCGTTATGCCTACGACGAGCACATGACAGAAAGCAAGAAGATGGAAAAATTCCTGGACGGCCTGGCACCAGCACTGAGATGCCAACTGATTGTGCACACCTTTCCGGATTTTAAGACGCTGGTGGACAAGGCCATCACCTTGGAGAATGAGCACCGTAGTCTGGAAGATATCCGTAAGCGGAAGAGGGACAAGACGACTCTTGCCCGCAGCAACCGAGGCAAGACTGAGGTCCCAAGGACAGACGCAAGGAAATCCACGAGTACTGAGCCAAGGCCCGTCGGACAGTTCCATGCCAGGGACAAGGAGTTCACATACCGTCCAGGGGTCACCTGCTATGCTTGTGGTCAACAAGGGCATTATGCTAAACAGTGCCCGAAGCCAAGAGACTCGGCACCCAAGCCGAACAATGGTGGAAACAATCCAGCCCCCAAGCGCAACAACTTCAACCCCAGCAACAACCACAGGAAGGGTCACCTAAACCATGTGACCAGGGCAGAAGCGCAGAATGCCCCAGACATCGTGCTCGGTACGTTCCCTGTCAACACAGTACCTGCCACGGTTTTGTTTGATTCTGGAGCTTCCCATTCGTTCGTTTCGAAGAGTTTTGTTTCGCAACACGGTTTTCCGATACTTCCCTTGGAAAAATCTATGATCATCAAGTCCCCCGGAAATAAGCAAATCGCTCAAGGTTACTGCCAAGGAGTGGTCATTGAGTTCGAAGGAATACAGTTCCACGCGAATCTCATCGTGTTGGAAAGTAAAGGACTGGATGTCATTTTAGGGATGGACTGGTTGACCACCAACAAAGGATTCATCGACTGTTTCAATCGGACAGTGATTCTCACTCACCATCACGGCAAGACAATAAGAGTTTCCGCTCAAGAAAGGCCACGATCACAGAGACCAAAACTGAACAAAATGGACATTGCAGAACTGAGAAAAGTTCCAGTGGTATGTGAGTTTCCTGATGTGTTTCCGGAAGAACTGCCAGGCATGCCACCAGACCGAGAGATAGAATTCAGCATCGAACTAGCACCTGGCACCGCTCCCATCTATAAGAAGCCGTATAGAATGGCACCCTCAGAATTGGTGGAGTTGAAGAAGCAGATAAAGGAATTGTTGGACAAAGGATTTATTCGAGCCAGCTCCTCACCTTGGGGTTCGCCTGTGTTGTTCGCCAAAAAGAAAGATGGGACACTGAGGCTATGCATAGACTATCGAGCCCTCAATATGGTCACCATCAAAAACAAATATCCGATGCCACGAATAAATGATTTGTTTGACCAGCTCGCACAGGCCAAGGTATTCTCAAAAATTGATTTGAGATCGGGATATCACCAATTGAAGGTACGGACGGAAGATATCCCCAAGACAGCTTTCACTTCCAGATATGGGTTATACGAGTTCACAGTGATGCCTTTTGGACTAACGAACGCCCCCGCATATTTCGTCCACCTCATGAACAAAGTGTTCATGAAATTCATGGACAAATTTGTGGTGGTATTCATTGACGACATTCTGGTTTACTCGAGGACTCCAGAAGAGCATGCTGAGCACCTCAGAATTGTTTTGGGAGAATTGAGGAAACATCAGTTGTACGCCAAATTTAGCAAGTGCGAATTTTGGCTAAGACAAGTTGGTTTCTTGGGCCATATACTGAACCAAGAAGGCGTGGCCGTAGACCCAGAAAAAGTCAAGGCCATACTGGACTGGAAGCCACCCGCCAATGTTACTGATGTGTGGAGTTTCCTGGGAATGGCCGGATATTACAGGAGATTTATTGAAGGATTCTCCACTGTGGCGAAACCTATGACACAGTTACTCAAGAAGGACAAGAAATTTGTATGGACGGAAGCATGCGAGCAGAGCTTCCAAGAACTCAAGAAGAAGCTGACAACCGCACCGGTCTTAACTATGCCAGACATACACAAGAGCTTTGAGGTGTATTGTGACGCATCCCGGAAAGGACTCGGATGCGTACTAATGCAGGATGGCAAGGTTGTCGCATATGCCTCCAGGCAGCTGCGAAAACATGAGGAAAATTACCCAACACATGACTTGGAGCTAGCAGCAGTCATACATGCACTCAAGGAGTGGAGGCACTTTCTGTTGGGAAATCGCTGTGAAATATATACGGACCATAAGAGCCTCAAATATATTTTCACACAGCCAAAGCTGAATTTACGCCAACGACGCTGGTTGGAACTGGTCAAAGACTATGACGTCGGCATTCACTACCACCCAGGGAAAGCAAATGTAGTGGCCGATGCCCTTAGTCGAAACCCCAGCACGGATAATGACGGTCCGCAAAACTTGAGGCCTGAGTTTCAGCGAGAGTTCGCTAGGCTCAACATGATGTTAGTCTCTAAGGGCACCGTATCGAACCTGGAGATACAACCCACCCTGGTGGAACAAATTAAGAAGGCTCAACAGGGACATCCCAGCATCGAAGGCATAAAGAAGAAAATGAATCTTCGTAAGACTTCCGAGTTCGTCACCGACAGTGAAGGAACATTATGGTACCGAGACAGACTTTGCGTACCTAACATTGAGGAACTCAAGCAACAGATCTTGACGGAAAGCCACACCGCTCCATACTCGATTCATCCTGGAGGAACCAAAATGTACAAGGACATTCAGGAAAGATTTTGGTGGCACGGTATGAAAAGAGATATAGCCACATTCATTGCTTGTTGCGACTCGTGTCAGCGCATCAAGGCCGAGCATCAAAAGCCAGCAGGGCTACTCCAGCCAAACAGGATACCAGAGTGGAAGTGGGATGAAATAGGAATGGATTTCATCGCCGGACTACCCCGATCACAGCGTGGGAATGACGCCATATGGGTCATCATAGACCGACTAACCAAAGTTGCTCATTTCATTCCCGTGAAGACTACCTACTCCACACAAAGGCTGGCAAAACTTTATCTCTCCCGTATAGTTTGTTTGCACGGAGTCCCAAAGACTATAATATCAGACCGAGGCACCCAATTCGTCTCCAAATTTTGGGATCACCTACAACAAGCTCTGGGCACGCAACTAGCCTTCAGTACAGCATACCACCCTCAGACTGATGGACAGACGGAACGTGTGAACCAGATCCTAGAGGATATGCTAAGAGCCTGTGTGCTCACCTATGGATCCAGTTGGGAAGAGAGTTTGCCGTATGCCGAATTTGCTTACAACAACAGTTACCAAGCCAGCTTGCAAATGGCACCCTTTGAAGCATTGTACGGACGGAGGTGTCGTACCCCACTGAATTGGTCAGAAACAGGTGACAGCCGTATCTTCGGCCCAGACATGCTTAAAGAGGCCGAGGAGAAAGTTAAAAATCCGGGACAGACTCAAGACAGCACAGAGCCGCCAAAAGAGCTACTATGATCAGAAGCACCGTGAGGTCAGCTTTGAACCCGGTGATTCCGTATACCTCCGAGTGTCTCCTATGAGGGGTCTACAACGGTTCCAAATTAAGGGGAAACTAGCCCCAAGATTTATTGGACCATTTTGTGTAAAGGCACGAAGAGGCACGGTAGCCTACCAACTAGACCTACCCAAGGAGCTGTCAGACGTCCATGACGTGTTCCACGTCTCACAGTTAAGAAAATATGTGAGCAACCCAGAAAAGCATGTACCTCATGAGGACATTGATATGCAACCAGATCTCACCTACAGAGAAAGGCCAGTAAAGATTTTAGAAGAGTCTGAACGGAGGACCCGTCAGAAAACGACAAAGTTTTACAGGGTTCAGTGGAGCAACCACACTGAGGATGAAGCTACATGGGAAAGGGAAGATTTCCTTCGAGCAGAGTATCCATATCTATTTGAGGATCAGCAGAAATCTCGAGGACGAGATTTTTCCTAAGGGGGTAGGTGTTGTGACACCCAAGTTTTTATTTGGATTTTTCAAAAGGTTTTTATTTGACTTGAGGGGAGTGATCAAAAAAATTTCTTCAAGAGAACTCTGACTCTCAAATATTTTTCTTTATGGAAAAAGTTTTATTTGGATTCAACCAAGATCTGTCTTTGGTCTTGGAGGTTCTTGCTTTTCACTTGGACTCAAGACAAAACATATTTTCACTTGGGAAATGACTTTTGAAAATCTCCTTGAAATTTGCACTATGGCTTTTGGAAAATCCTTTGCCACTTTCAACAATTCCTTCTTGCCATGGCCTTAGTGCAAATCCTCTCTCCTAACCCTTCCCTCACCTTTGGATCATGATTTGCATCAAATCCAGCAAGTTGAACCTCCCCATGTATTTATTTCCATTTAAATCTTATTCAAATAAATTTCTGCCTTCTTTCCTAGCACTTGGAGATTTGCAAAGGAACTCCACTTTCTGTCTTGATTTTTGCCCCCGAACCTTTTTCCCCTCCTAGTCCTTTGAACCCTCAATCAAGAACCATGAAGATCCACTGGTCTTCAGTTCAAAATTTTCAAACTACACTTGCTGCAAGTTTGGACCAGATTTGCCAAATTTGGTGAAATTCATTCAAAACCTCCTCC
Source organism: Aegilops tauschii subsp. strangulata (assembly GCF_002575655.3). Lineage (NCBI taxonomy): Eukaryota > Viridiplantae > Streptophyta > Magnoliopsida > Poales > Poaceae > Aegilops > Aegilops tauschii. The sequence goes on from NC_053038.3 coordinate 162,133,395, forward strand.
AAAAATTCCAAGTAAAATCAGGCAGCCTCTGGGTGCATTGAGTGGTCACCTCACCAAGTTACAGCTCCAGAAAAATTTATCTCATTGCAAAATCTTTCTGTCAAACACCTGCAGTGCACTGTCCATGTCAAGTTCAGAAAGTTCAGTGAACACTGCAGTGGCCTGCTGTCGTTTTCTTCAGAGAAGGACGTCGATCTCGCCAGTACCACCGCGTCGCCTTGCCCCTCGTCCCCGCCCTCTTGTTCCTGCACCGCACGAATGCCTGGCGCCTTGCGGGCGTCGGCAACGAGCAGCAGAAGGTGCGCCGCCCCGTGACCGACGCCGGCGGCGGCTTTGCGGACGCCAGCGGGAGACACGGCGCCCACGACGCCACCCAGCGCCGCCCAAACCACCGGAGCTCGCCGCGTGGCCTTCCACTCCCCCGAACGCGCTGCCGCTCTCGTCGTGAACCGCAGGGCGCGGAGCGCGCTCTCTGCCGCCTTGAGCCCGTGCGGTCACCTCACCGTGGACCGACGCCATTACGCCAAGACCGACCCCGTTTAGCTGTGAAACGACTCCAGTAACCTCCACTGATGCTGCCTGGCCACTCAAACCTCCTGCCAACCCACTGCTCCGCCGTAATCGCTCGCCGGAGATTCTCCGTTCACGGCCACCCCGTCGATCTACCTATAAATAGAGGCCCCGAGCTTCAACTCGAGCACCCACCATCCCTGCACTCCCCCTAGAGCAAGCCTAGCCACTGGTAGAGCCCCAAGGAGGTCTCCTTCCTCGACTCCGGCCGCCGCGACCCGCCACAGGATCCAGCCCGATTCGCCCCCGTGTGTGCTCCTCCGCCCCCATTCTCTTGCCAGTAACTTCACCTTGCACCCCTCATTCTGACCCGCGCCTCAATTCGTAGTTTGCAGCCCTCCACCGGAGTTCCCCATCCTCACCCGAGCCGCCGTCCGCCGGAGATAGTGTCGCCGTCGACGTGGTGCTCCCCGTTGGACGAGTCCACCACCCACCGACGCGGAAGAAGACGCTGAAGCTCTTGGTACCCTCCGTTTCTCCTAACTCGTCGTGGTTCGACGCCGGCGTCCACCGCAGTCTTCGGGCGCCGGCGAGCTTTTTAAACCTGACAGGTGGACCCCGCCTGTCAGCCTCTATTCTATTCCCCTTCGAACCGTTTTCTGTTGGCGCCTTCGGGCAAATACGTTTTCTCCTTTGCGCTTGCGCATTCCCAACCGAAGCATTTTCTGTTTTCTCAGTTAGAACCCTGGAACTTTTCTGTTTCATTACAAATAAGTCCCTGGACAGAAACCTTTATAACTTTTTAATAAAAAGGAATTTTTGAGTGATTCTTTTTCTGACAATCTTCAAATTTTGTCTAGTGTTTTATGGGATTTATTTGAAAATTATTTGGAAAAGTTTATGTGCAAGTGTTGGTTTTCACGTTAGTACCCGTTTCGTGATTGCCGTAGGTTCCGGAAGAGGTGACGGAGCCGCGAACTTCGCCGAGCTAGACTCCGACTTCTCCGAACCAGGCAAGCATGTTTTGAACATTTGATATGACAGGTGTTTTACATGTTCACGTGAGAGTTTGTGCATGGCATATGAGTATCGGTGAATACCTCGTTGCTTGTAAGGCAACGACCCGGTTGTTCCAAAGTCGCGATGATCTCTGATGAGAGATGGCCTAATCATGTGATGACATGAAGGGCAGCAAGGTGGTACTGTTGTAGCATACCAGCCTTGCGTCATCCGACTTTCTTCGACGTTAACGTGGTTGGAGCCACGTTATCGTTCTCTTCCCGCATGTTCCAAAGTTGCGATGATCTCTGATGAGAGATGGCCTAATCATGTGGTGACATGAAGGGCGGCAAGGTGGTACTGTTGTAGCATACCAGCCTTGCGTCATCCGACTTTCTCCGACGTTAACATGGTTGAAGCCACGTTACCGTTCTTTCCCCTTTCCGTGCTACCACATGTCTCATTGCCAGGATGCGGTTTAGTAAGTTGGTAACCTCTTTCCGTGTACACACCAAACAGAGAGGCCGGGATGATGGTACCTTGGCCCAGGATTAAAGCCAGTCATCCGGTCAGGGGGCATGGGTGTTTCCGGTTGGGACCGAGAGGGGGGGCACCCCCTTAGAGCACGCGTATAGAAATTTGATCCCATGCTACGCGAGGTTGTAGCTTCCCCGTCTCAAGGTTTTTCTTGAATGTTGCCGAGGGTGATCCCTGGCTTCGGATGGTTGAATTGGGTGTGTACTGGTTAGACGTGTTTCTTCCAAAACACCGTAGACGGAACTAGTCCCCGTGACTACTGAAATCCGTTGGCTGTGGTTAAGTAGAAACTCTGCAGAGTTAATTCTTTCCAAATCATCGTATCCATGATCAAGTAGTGTAAACATTATATCCATGTCTATCCGTGTGAAAAACTTGTCCCCGGTGAACAAGCTCAAGTGGTAAATCCAGTTTTATTGTTATTCCTGTGGATGGACTAACTTTATATTTGTCGCATGCTTGTGATAATTTATGTTCCCAAACGATTGTATTATTGAGCTGTGATATAAGCCCTTTATGTGACGTCGCGCAGACGTCCGACTGTGGCGTGTACTTTTTTTTTACTTTAATTATAAGCCCTTTATGTGATGTCGCACAGACGTCCGACTGTGGCGTGCACTGTCTTTATTTTCTGTTGCAAGCCCTTTATGTGGTGTCGCCTCGACGCCCGACTGTGGCATTATTATTCTGCAATTTCCTCTCGAGGAGTCTTTCAGACACTCGTTTGGCACCCGCATTTTTATTCCGCATTTTCCGCTCGAGGAGTCTTTCAGACACTCGTTTGGCACCCGCATTATTATTCCGCATTTACCGCTCGAGGAGTCTTTCAGACACTCGTTTGGCACCTGCATTATTATTCCGCATTTTCCGCTCGAGGAGTCTTTCAAACACTCGTTTGGCACCAGTATTACTATTCTACAGTTTCCGCTCGAGGCGTCATTCAGACCCTCGCTTGGCACCCAGTATTTATTATCTCTATGTCTGATCACACTGGTTAACTTGTTCATGTGCTTCATGTTTACATTTGTTATACCTTATGTCTGAACTGTCTTGCGAGTACTTTCATAGTACTCACCTGGCTTGTTGATTTGGCCAGATGTTGACGAAGGCGATCTCTTGGATGAAGAGTTTGATAGCGCGTCCGATGCCTAGAGGAGTCCCAGTCAGTCGTGCGCGATCCCGGATTTTGGTCACGTGTATTGTGTATGCTTCCGCCACCCGCAATAAGTCTTCTCGAGCCTCACTCCGACGCTTGAAGAGTTGTAGTCTTCTGGAATCATATCACTCGCTTCGCGATGATATTTCCACCACCGTTATTATCGTGAGTTAGTAATTTGCCACCCTACCGCCGTCTTGTTTCAGCGGCGTGCATGTAATAAATTGTTGGGCAGTCTCTGCTCAACCTTGTATTATATTTAGTACTCCTGGTATTTTTCTTCTGTGACCAAGATATTGTTTACCAGTGAGAAGGAATTCTTCCTCGCTGGTCCGTAAAAGGGATTGGTCTCTCAATAATTATTTTATTGAAAAACCGGTCGTGACACTATTCCATCAATTCTTTTTGCAAGTGAATTCTTGTATGTCCTATGCAATCATTCAAACAATATTTATGTTGTTTCTAGATATTTTGATCTTGTTATATACTATCTCCGCTATAATCTTATATGCCAACAGTTCATCATCTGTTAGCTCTTTTGAGTTCATTCCTTCACCTGTCACCTTATATTACCGTTAGACCCTATATTATACTTTAAACCAATATTATATATTAAGCCTATATATATTGATGTTGCCCAACCTTGCCATATTTGCTTTGTTGTTACTTGGTTCTTATATATGGCATGGTTATTGATTTGAGTTCTTTGATTGCGATAGATTACTCGGAGCGTGATGAGTAGAAATTATCAGGAATTGTGAGTGCGACGACCTTCATCAAACTTACAGGCAAGTTACACCTTGATCATCCTTCATCCTATTATTTTTCTATGCATGTAGTTATATATACCACATTACTATATCATGCATGTGTAGGAATATTATGGTAGCATGTTATTGCTATTGAGATTCAACTTAGTATGGCCTTATATTGTAGATCGTGGTAGTGTATTCTTGCTATGCTATGTAGACGGGGATTGGTTCATGTATGCATCGAGGTTATGTGAGGACTATATATAATATAACTTGAGTAAAAACATAATATATAATTCACCTCTGGACGGACAGGGTTGCATCATGGTTTCTTGTTCCTTTTCTAAGGATACGGACCATGGCTAAGTGCGGCCGAACGGTATTGCCGGGTGGTTTCAAGAACATCGTGGTTTATACCCTCTGAATGTAAGTGGGTGCCATCCAGGCTCAAAAAGATCAGACAGACTTAGTGACTAGTAGCATCCATGTACATCTACTGGCTAATATGGGCTCTGGCTTAGTTGATCAGTTGTGGAAACCTTACCCGGATGTGCCAGCAGATGTAGTTATGATAGTTGGGATGGGCCTCCTATGGGACTAGGCGACTTCTTCTGAAAGACTATGTCTCAATCTTCGGGTTGAGTCCAGTGGGTAAAGTGTACAGACCTCTGTAGAGTGTATAAACTAATCATGATTAGCCATGTCCCCGGTTATGGACAAAGTTGAGCCACTAAGCCATTACAGTTGTTGGATGATCTCGATAGATGATACTTTAATAAAATTTGAGTGGGAAACTTAATAATTGGGATAGGTTGGAATTGGATTGCCCAATTCAACCATGTGTATTTAATTGTAGCAAGACATAATAAAAAAATTGACTATTATATTATGTAGTTATCAGGGAAAAATTAGCTTTCTGCAAAACAACCACTACATTATCCTCTTGATATACTTTGCATATACATGTAGGTCTGTTATATAATTCCTGTGTGACTTGCCAGTACATTCAAAGTATTTACCCTTCGTGGCTGCAATGTTTCATGTTGCAGATTTTATACGACGAGTGAGTGATACGATGTAGGGTTACGATGTCTATACTCAACATTTGTCTGTGGTGTGTTGATGGACTTCATGAAGATTTTATTTGCTTTTCCCTTGTATTTTGTTTGTATGCTAGCCTTGAGCTATGGAGGTATGTAATATTTTAATTCTGGATCTACGATGTAATATTATGACATGTGGTTTATTCTTGATATTACGTCTTGTACTATGTGTGCTAGCTATTGATCCAGGGACTAGCACAGTGAGCACAGAGACATCGAATCTTATTATGTTCGGGTCGTTATAGATGGTATCAGAGCCCATGTTGACTGTAGGTCGTATCCCTTAGAATGGACTAGGAAAACCCATAGGAACAAAATTATTTTTTCACTTTCTTGGCTACTTACTATCTGTTCTCGTAGTCTCGTCTATTATTCATCTTCTAAAGCTTCTCCACTAGTTTTCTAGTAATGGCCATCCTATAGTAACCCCTTTCGCCCCTATCACAGAAGATGTAATGTTTGGGAAGCAATGCTACAACGAGGAGTGAAGCAATTCCAGAAAGAAGTATTTTTGGGCGACTCAAGAAGAGCTAACTTTTAGATTGCTAGATGATTTTCATGGTTAATTTAGATGAGAAGGGCAAAGCTTAGATTCAGACCACCACTACTGATTTAAGTACGATAAACAATTCCCGCATAGTATGATGAGATCATATCTCATGTGGATATGACCTTACATGTAGGATTGCTTGTGTGGTGTGACTGTGTGATTTTTATTGATTGATGTTGTGTGATGTGCTCTATGATTTATTTTGCGAGTAGAATAAGTTTGCGTTGTTATAGACCCCTACCTATTTATTATGCTTCAAGATTCAAGAAGAGCAAGCTATGACAACACTTGGTGTTATGAAGATTTCTTCGTTGATGCAAGAAACAAGCTACAAACATTGAAGACTTTGAAGATACAAGATTTCTATATGTGTATATTGTTAGATGCGTTGGTGAGCTGTCATTGAGTCTGTTTACTGATGTGACGCCCTCGATTCAATCGTACACTAATCATACACGCAAATGTGTACGATCAAGATCAAGGACTCACGGGAAGATATCACAACACAACTCTAGACACAAAATAAAATAATACAAGCTTTATATTACAAGCCAGGGGCCTCGGGGGCTTGAATACATAAGCTCGAATACACAAGAGTCAGCGGAAGCAACAATATCTGAGTACAGACATGAGTTAGACAAGTTTGCCTTAAGAAGGCTATCACAAAAGCAACAACGATCGAAAAGGCAAGGCCTCCTGCCTGGGAGCCTCCTAACTACTCCTGGTCGTCAGCGGTCACCACATAGTAGCAGGAATCGGCGGTGGCATCTGGCTCCTGGGCTCCGACATCTGGTTGCATCAACCGGAAAGAAGAATAAAGGGGGAAAGGGGGGAGCAAAGCAACCGTGAGTACTCATCCAAAGTACTCGCAAGCAAGGAACTACACTACATATGCATCGGTATCAATGAAATGGGTTGTATATGTGCACTAAACTGCAGAATGCCAGAAGAGAAGGGTAAAGCCTAGCCTATCGAAGACTAGCATCTTCAAGCAGCTCCAAGCATCTTGCAGCATCAGAAGAGATAAGAGTAGCATAAAGTAAAGTAGTAGAAGTGTTATCAACCTCGGCCAGAGATCCTTTCTCGACTCCCTGCGAGAAAGCAATCCCAGAGCCATACTATCCAGTTATCATCACAAACCAATTCTCATCACAAGTATCCAGTTCTAGTTGTATCGATCGGGATACAACTCCAAGTGTCCGTTACCGTAGGACAGGCTATCGATAGATGTTTTCTTCCCTGCAGGGGTGCACCAACTTACCCACCACGCTCGATTAACTCCGGCCGGACACACTTTCCTGGGTCATGCCCGGCCTCGGCCAAACAATACGCCGCAACCCGACCTAGGCTTAATAGAGAGGTCAGCACGCCGGACTAAACCTATGCCCCCAGGGGTCATGGGCCATCGCCCCGGGAACTCCTGCATGTTGCGTGGGCGGCCGGTGAGCAGACCTAGCTACCTCCTTAAAAAAAGCAGGAGCTTACCAGTCCAACCCGGCGCGCGCCGCTCAGTTGCTGACGTCCAATAAGCTTCGGCTGATGCATACGACGCAGAACGCCCATACAATGCCCACGTGATGGTTAGTGCTATCAGGCCAGAGGACCCTCGGATCAAATATCCAAATCGTAGTGGATTAGGAGCATGCGGTAACAAGCAGAGACTCACGAAATATGTGACCCCGTTGCCCCGTCTCGGGGACTTGCGGCAAGGGATAGGAATGCCCGGCCACGCCTCGTAATTATCTCGCGGGCACCCTCCAGGTCAACCCGTCTCCACATCACTCGCAGGTACCCCTCAGGGTCGACCCGCCTTTCCAAGTAAGAGTTGTAAAGTTGAAGTATCCATGTGTCCAAACATCAAGGGGAAAACCCGACGAATCACCCCCGGTGAATTCCACTCAATGTAATCATCAAGGTGAACGTAAGAGGAACCACCCCCGAGGTTCACACTTGAGGGGTTGCACGACAGAGTCGTATCGGAAGTGGTTAAGGAGGAAATCACCCTCGATGACCACGACCGAATAGCTACACTACAGAGTTAACATCAGAAGTGCTGATGAGGTCTCACCCCGGCACCTGATAGTAACCCAATAGTGTCGAGCAACTAAGGGGAAAGTGATGTGCGGTGCTGAAAGGACCACGATGTCGCCTAGAGGGGGGGTGAATAGACGTTTTAAAAACTTCTATGGATTTGGCTATATCCTAATGAGGAAATTAACTAAACGGATACTTTTCAAGCACAAATCCTAAATATACTAGGCTCAACTAAGTGCACCAACAACTTAATGTAAATGAGGTGAGCGCAACAAGGATACTAACAAGCACAAGTAAGTTAGACAAACTTACTTGAGCAATATCACAAGATATGCAAGTGTATGACACAAGTTAGCAATTCACACTAAACACAAGATATATCAATAGTAGCAAGTATGAATTGCGGGATATAAAGTGTAGGCCTAAATAATCTCTTCAAGGAAATAGCCAACACAATATAATGAGGACAACAATATATAGTGAATGCAAGGTCAAGAGACCAAAGTAAACCACAAGTAGTGGCTAGGGTTAGAGATAACCGAAGACACGGAGACGAGGATGTATCCCGATGTTCACTTCCTTGGAGGGAAGCTAGTCACCGTTAGAGAGGTGGATGTTGCCACGAAGGCACACCAACGCCACGAAGGCTCACCCTATTCTCCCTTTGAGACAACACCACGAAGGCGTTTCTCAACCACTAGTGGTAGACCTTGAGGCGGCCTCCAAACCTTCACAAACTTTCCGGGGGCAAATCACAAGTTGATTCCTCACCGGAGCACTCCTACCGCCTAGGAGTCTCCAACCTCCAAGAGTAACAAGATCAAGGGGGAAATGCTCAAGACTTGCTCAAATCACGAATTCCTTTGGTCACAAGAGGGAGAGGGAGTGGATCTATCACTTCATTGGAAAATCTCTCAAGAACTCTCACGAATCTCTCCGGGATCTAAGATTTGGTGTAGGAGAAGTGAGAGGGAGCCTTTTTGTGTTCTAGGGTTCATATGAATGTGTTGCTCAACCTTCTCCCGGGGTGGAAGAAGGCTATATATAGTGGTAGTGCAAATATGGCCGTTGGAGTGTAAGTGGCTGTGCCGGGCCGGACATCCGGGCCTGGGGCCGGACATCCGGACGCTGTGAAGTGTGCACACACGTACACAGAAAAACAGGTTACAGGGCCCGGACATCTGGCCAAACTTGGGGCCCCGGACATCCGGCGTACATAAACAACATTTCGGTAAGGTTTCTGGACATCTACAGCCGGACATCCGGGCCAGGGGCCGGACATCCGGCGATTCCACGCAAAACAAACTCCCTCTGGATAGCAGTGGCCGGACATCCGGGGAAAAGCCCGGACATCCGGCCAACACAAAAACTGCAGCTGCCCCAAAAGTAAAACATGCATAACTTTCACATCCGGACTCCGATTTTGATGATCTTGGGCTCGTTTTGAAGCTATGGAAAAGCTCCAGGTCCTCATATAGAGAACCACCCAAGATAAACCAAAATGGAGGATGCAAAGGATGGAAAGGTAAGATCATATACATTGGGGAACCTAGTTGGCTATAGATTTTCTTTGGTAGATGTGTAGGCATTTTGTATTTGCATTGGATAGGAGTGAAATATGCCTATGTTGGAATATGATGTGAGAAGCATAGAAATATATGATGTTGACTTGAGCAAATCCATCACTAACCCCTTTGATCCCCTCTTAATAGTGCGGGATCCCTATAACTCAAGATTCATAAAAGAACTATACTAGATAGCTTCCGAAAACTCATTATTGAGCATATATCCTTTTCGATGGTCATCGATCCTCACATCTAAAGCCAAAGGAACTAATACCTTTGACTAGAGCCTTTCACTTGAGCTTTATATTGATGTTTCTTCATGGCTCAAGTTGAAGGCAAGACATTGGAGAAGTCTTCAAGTAGTTCCCCCATACACAATGTGGGAAGCTTTGCTTTGCATTCATCTTCACTTGTACATCATCATTAATTACTTGATGACATCCTTTGATGAGCACCAAGCTCATGAGAATTACCTAACCCACATAACATAGACAACACATAGTATGGGTTAATACACAAAGCACAATTGATAAATTCTTACCATACCACAAGATCTCATGTGGCACATGATATGCGCTTGTGTGTTGACCATCTTAGAGGTTAATCTTTTGTCTTCATCTTGGTCAACATTTTATCTTTGCTCCATGATTAATATTGATGTCTTGAAGGCCCTATTGATATCTTCACTATGCTTAATTTCTTCAAGACATAATAACCAATATCTTAATTCACCATGAACATATCAAGTTTCTCCTTGAATATCGTATTGGACATCATTTTCTCATTCTCATGCTCCAACATAGTATCTTGAGAGGCACAATGAATTCTTCACTTGAATTACTTGCTTCAAGACATACTAATCCATGACTCAACATATGAGCTCATATCCTATCTTCAAGCATATGTAGAATTCTTCTCTTTAATCATTCTCTCAAGATCTTGATCCATCATGGTTCAACCCATAAGCCTAAGCATGATAACGTCTGAGATCCTTAATGAACTCCATATAGATCACATCTTGTTCATCACATGGAATTCATCTTGATCGTATTTGATTCAATCACCGAGCTCAACCTTGGTGCATGCACAACAATATGTATATGGCATTCATTTTGAATCCATTCTATCTCCTTCTTGCATCACCATGGAATAAACATCCTTCAGTTCATCCAATATTCTTCATGTATTGGAAATGGAACTTTCCTTCAAATGTATAACTCAATGCAAACATTAGTCCATTAGGATTGTCATTAATTACCAAAACCACACATTGGGACTACATGTACTTTCAGGTGCCGGGGCCTGGTCTTCGATCCCGTTGATCGGGTCTTCGATGATGAAGCAGGGGCAACAAGGACAAGGTGGGCGTCACTGATGGGTCACTAACCAACCTATACTAAGCAGTTTAGGATAAGCAGGTAAGGTACAACAGCAGATACAAAAGCAGGTTATGCATCAGAATAGGAGCAAACAATAACAGTAGCAAAATCTAATGCAAGCATGAGAGAATGGAATGGGCGATATCGGGATGATCAAAGGGGGGGGGGGCTTGCCTGGTTGCTCTGGCAAGGAGGGGTCGTCGTCGACGTAGTCAATCACCAGGGCATCATGGGCCTCGGGGTCTACCGGAGAGAAGAGGGGGAAGAAACAGTAATTATAAGCAAACAGATGCAACACTAAGCATGACATGACGATAAGCAGAACTAGGGTCGACCTAACGTAGTACTACACGTTGCAGACGGAGGGGATAAACATCTGAGGATGAATTCCCGGCGTTAGGCGGATTTCGGACAAAGGAAAAGAGGGGGAAAGTTCCATGTTCAGCATGCTAGGGGCAGGTGACAGACGAACGGACTACGTATTCGGATTCGTCTCGTCATTCTGAGCAACTTTCATGTATAAACCTTTTTCTTCCGAGTTACGGATTATTTTCTATGAATTTCCAAAGTTTATAAGATTTTCTGAGTTAAATCAATTCGAAAATTAGATATCTAATTACCTCTTCCACATGGGGCTGTGCTAACCAGTGTGTATTACAAGTGGGACCATGGGTTGGGTTGACCGAGTCAAAGATTGAATAGTCAAAGGATGAATAGTGTAGGCAGGTCCCATATGTCATTGTCTATGGTTAAACTAGACTTTAATTAGATTAGATTAACAAATAGTGGGGGCCACTGTCATTGGCTAGCAGTTAGCCTAACAATTATTAACCTAAATCTAGATTAGCCTAAACTAATTGAACATGCCCGGCCACACACACAGAACACACACGCACACACACCACACAACACACTCGGCCATGGCCTTGGCCATGGCCAGCCACAAGCAGCAGTTTAGAAGCGCAGCAGCAGCGTTGAGGCTAAGCAGCGGCATCTGCGAGCAAAGCAGTAGCAGTAGAGAGCAGTACCAGTGAGCAGCGATGACAACAAGTAGCAGCATTGGCAGGAACTAGCGGCACTAGTAGAGCAGCAGCTTGCAAGCGGCAGCAGCAGCAAGAACAACAGCAGGAGCAAAAGGGCAACGGCGGCTATGGCGGTGCTAGGCAGGATGCGCACATGGGGCTAGCTGCGCCAGGGCGCGAACGGGACGGCCGGGGGCGCGTGTAGCGACCAGACCTCAAATAGTCTGTTCTACCGTGCACCAGTGTCATCCCTGGATCAGTAATGCTGACACGCACAGTACTTGGAGGATTTATAACAGAGTAGCAATCACACACTTATTACATCGAGTATCTCAAGAGAGAAATAAGTATGACAAATATGGCTTAAGGCCATCTAAAACGATAACAGCGGAAGACTTGGAAGATAAGTGAGTCCATCAACTCCAACGGCATCACTGAGTATAAGACCACGACCTAAGGCACCTTACTCGTTGTCTGAAAAGTCTGCAACATGAAACGTTGCAGCCCGAAAACGGGTCAGCACATGGAATATGCTAGCAATGTAACACATAGAGAGTAATGAACATAATAATGCTATACTACATGCATATATGGCTGGTAGAAGGCTCTATGGTTACAGTTTTGCGAAAAGCCAATTTTCCCTACTGCAAAGGAATAAATTTGATTTAACTATCATGGTGGTTGTTAAACATTGAGAATGGTTGACAGCATTCTCAATCCCAATTAAGTATCATCATCAAACCCAACAAAATTAATTAAAGTAACATGATGAGATTCACATGATAATCCAAGTACTAGATACTCAAGATGTCCATAACCGGGGACACGGCTAACCATGATTAGTTTATACACTCTGCAGAGGTTTGTGCACTTTTCCCCACAAGACTCGATCGCCTCCGCTTGATTCTCGCACTACATGATGTTTGAGAAACGGATGACCGAAACACAGTCTTTCAGAAACAATAACTCTTTACTCCGGGTGGACAGTTACACCTACTTTCCCCTACATCTGCTAGCCCACCTCTTCAAGATATCATGTAACCTACTCAACTATGCTAGAGCCCATAATAGCTTGTGGCAGCACACGAAAGTTTCTAGCATGAATAATCTCATGATCCCTTTGAACCTGGGTGGCGGTCCAAAAGAAAAACAGGCAATCCTGGAATACCCAGGTACCTCAATCCACCCAGATGTGAGTTTTAGTTGCCACCTTAAGGTTAACCATTAATTAACAATCTCACATCTGTCATGGTAACACTCAAACCCAATCCACGTCTACTAGCATAGCATAGCATAGCAATATGAGCAAACGTAGAAGTAACTCCCAAAGGTTTGATAATAAACAGGGCAATAGGTAATACCTCAACTACTTCCCAATACCCACAATTTAATTAGATCCTAATCATGCAATGTTTGAGGATTGGTCTAATGCAATAAAACTGGGTAGTAAAAGAAGTATGATCAAAGTGTTACTTGCCTTGCTGATGATCCGTGAAACCTAGAGACTCGAAGTAGCAAGCGGCGCACTCCGGGTACTCTATTGCAAACAAACAAGCATAAAATAAGCACTCACTAATGCACAGGTAAAACTCAAATAAAAGATCCAACCAGAAAGTTCAACTTAAGAACTCCGGTTTGCAAAAAGAATCAAATCAAACGAAGCAACGAAAGTCAAACGGTGAAAGAAACAAGCTTCGTTTACTAATCTGGATCTAGGTCAAATTTTACAGTAGCATAAACTTGTTTGAGTTGGTTAAACGGAAAGAGAATTTCGAGACGAAACTCTAGGCGCTTGAATCGCCTGATTCCGATAAACGAGCTAAAAGATATACCAGAACGAAAATCTGATCAGAAATCGTGATCTGGAATAATCGCGGAAAATCCGGCGAAAAAGAAAACTGACGAACAGTTAAACGAACGGATGTTCGTTAACTGCGATTAACCGGCGAACACGTTCGTTAAAACGAACGGATCGGCGAACGTTCACTAACTAACTAAACCGAAGAAAAAAATAAACCGATCTATTTAAAAAAATAAACCTAGGGTTATGAAAAAAACCGAGGCGGTTTTTAAAAAAAAGGGACGGCGAACGGCGGCAGCGGCTAACCTCCGGCGAGGCTCGGGACGGGGCTCCGGTGGGGTCTGGACGGGGCGGCGCGGGGCGGCGGGGTGCGGGCGTCGTCAGGGAGGCGAGGGGCTCCGGGTGGCGGCGTTCGGGCTCCGGGCGGCGAGCTCCTTTGGCGGCGGGGTCGGGCGGCTCCGGTGCGGCTCCTCTCGGCTGCGGCAGCTTCGGGTCGGGGGCGGGGTGAGGAGAGGGCGGGGGGTGCGGTATTTAAGAGGGGGAGGGGTGCCGTGGGGGAGGGGGCGACGGGCGGCGGCGGGAGTCGTCCCCGATCGGGACTCGGTGGCGGCGGTCTCCAGGAAGGAGACGGCTCGCGGGGTGGGCTGGGCCGCGCGGCTGAGCTTCGGCCCAGTTGGCGCTCGCGCGTTTTTTTTAAATAATTTCGCCGAACCTAAAAAAATCGTAGAAAAGATAAATAAAAATTCAAAAATGCCAAAACAAATTTTCACCGTCTAATTAAAATAATTAGGACGAGATGAACATTTTCTTGGCTCAAAAATGCAGTTTTGAAAACGTGCAATTTTTTTAATGCAAATAAAATCCGAATACAATCAAATATTTGATTTTAATATTTTTCCTCCAATATTTCAATTATTTTGGAGAAGTCATATTTTCTCCTCTCATTTATTTTAATACGAAATATTTTTCGGAGAGAAAAATAATTAAAACCAAAAATCCTCCTTTCATTATTTGATAAAAGTCAAATATGAAAACCGCGAAAAATCCGCAACTCTCTCCGAGGGTCCTTGAGTTGCTTAGGATTTTCGAGGATTTTGCCAAAATGCAATAAAATATGCTATGCAATGATGATCTAATGTATAACATTCCAAATTAAAAATTTGGGATGTTACAGTGCGCGGGATTTCTGGGGCAGGCGCACACAGGAGGGCGGTTGCGGCCACGCGAGGTCCGGCCATGGCGGCCTCGGGTGGGCGCGGGTCTACAACGCCGATTCGAAGGGGGAAAAAGGGGGGATCGAGGGAGATGCTCACCACGGGGTAGATGGTGCGCTCGGAGAGGGCGGGAAGGGCTTGACGACGATGGATTTGACGAAGGCGTCCGACGTTCCGAGGTTGAAGAAGATGAGCGGGTGGCGATCCGGTGCGGCTCCTGTCGAACGAGTGCGCGGAATCGACGCAGACGAGGACAACACAACTCCTGGATGTCCTCCTGGGCGTCGGGGAGGTCGGTGGCCGCGACGGCGACGACGGCACAGCGGCGATGGCGTCGGGTGGGTGTGGGGGAGAGCAAAGCGGCGTGAGGGGAGGGAAGAGAGGGAGGACTAGGGTTCGCACGGGGCTCGGGAAGGCTTTGTAGGGCGTCAGCGGGTGCCTGGATGGCCGGCACGTCGCCACGGCATGGCCATCGCCGGCAGATGGCCGCCACGCACCTTCTGTCTCCTGTTGCAGGAGAGGTGGTGGTGGTGGGCTGGGCCAGTGCTGCACCACGATGGCCCATATGCACATTAGGCTAGTGGTAGTTTCTCCCATTCCCTTTTCTGTTCATTCCATTTCTCTCTAGTATGCATTTTAAATTAATACCGATTGAATTTGGTTGAGTACAAAACTTGTCACACAAATCAAGCACAATTTTTTAAGAGGCCCACAAGTTTCAAGTCAATTGGAATTGTATAGTTATTTGTACAAAATGAAACGGCTATTTTATTTTCTATTGGACAACTTTATATTTTACTAGGGATTACCCGATGAGTCAAACGACGTTGGTTTCAACATGACAATTTATCAGAGGGATTTGTATAAAAATCCGAACATTTTAGTTTTATAGTTTGAGGAAATAATAATTTGACTTCTCATTTTTTTAATTTGAGTTTGAATTGAATTTTGATCAAGTGCCAAGCGGATTAGCAAAAAGGGGTGATGACATGGCACCATTAGGGGGAGATTACTGTAGCTTGACACTGGGGGTGTTACAAATCTCCTCCACTACAAGAAATCTCGTCCCGAGATTTAAGTGATAGAGTTATGGGAAAAGAATTGGTTACGAAATTCTAACGAGTCTTCTTGTTCTTGTTGCTCTCAACGAAGAGGTCGATCCTTCTCTTTGATGTATTCATTTCTCTGATCCAGGTCATCCTATTGAAGTCGTCAAGCATTCCTCGGGATCTTAATCGTCCTACAAATGCGATAAGAGGGAAAACTCTAGAAGAGCGTATCTCCACAAAGTTGGGCATCTGACGGTGAACTTAGGGAAAAAGACATGAATCATTTCTCCAGTTGTAACTCAGGGAATTCATTGAGAGCAATATGCGATGGTACAATCGTTCAAACGGGTAGGCAATTGTTTGATTCCTAATCAGAAGGAGAAAAGGCTTCAGATCAATGAAAATAAATATTGCGTTTGATACCAGAGTAGATCATCTCTAGGAAGGTGGTTCGTGATCTACATAAGAAGCCAAGCGTGAGGAATAACTTTGGAAACAGGGTGTACAGGAGGGTCAGGTTTCGATCTTGTGGAACTGTGGGTTATGGGTCCACCATGTGGGTTAAGAGTAGGAAGAGCGGTGACATTTTGCACGGTCATGGTAGCGAGGCATGTGAGAGGATAGCTTGTCAGTTATGTTGGCAACAATGTCGGTACCGAGGGTGAGGGACGAAGAGAACCGTTTTCCTGCTCGCAAGGCGAGGCGGACCAATAGGCAAAGTTCTTGTCCATCGGTGGTTAACAGAATGTTATCAACCATAGTAACAGGGTCTTACTGACAGAGTTGAACACCGAGATGTTTACCTAAGCAGGGAATTACCTCTGCTCAGATAAGTTAGATTACGATAAAGGTTAAACAAAACAATGGAAAGGAAAAAATGTGTTTAAACACAAATATTAGAAGTATTTCCTTCCAAGGACAAGCAGATGGTGATATCCATGACATGATAGTGAGTAGATTACCATTAGGTAAAGGGAGAGGAAATTCATGACATTACCCATACAACAGTGTTTAGATAAGTGAACAAGAAACATCTAGCATTGCACCTCCAATGTTCTTAATGATGTTCAGAGTACCACAGTCATGCTTCGGGATAGCATTGACATGGTTTATCAGGTAAAGGTCGGACCTTGGAAACACAAAGGATCCATCGGGAATTTTGAGAACATCTCATGCAATTTTAGCAAGGAAAAGATGAGAAGGTGGCTGATGGGTTCAGCAGCAATCCATCGACATGTCCCAAAGGATGCATTTCCAAAATTATATAAACAAGTTTGTGTTGGGGCGAAGGCATAAATGTTGTCGATGATAACACAAATCATCGAGGGGCAAGCATGGTATTTCTCATCATGAAGAATTGATATCCTGGAAGATTTCAGAATGTTGATGATGATCACCACAATTGTGGAGAGATTTCATGATGTAATCGATCGGCGATGACATCAAGTCAAAGGAATGATGAAGCAAAAGGTTATTGGAACCACAAGTATGGCACAAACTCGAAATCAAGCGTGTCGTTCAAGGCGAAAATATATGACGAGGAAAATCGATGTAGGCTTAGCTCATCGTCGGAAATTGTGCTCCGGGAAGAAGGACCAAGTAGCACAATTAAAATTTAGCACGATAATGATATAGCTGATCGGGCTAGGAATGACTTGAAGGATTATTAAACTCATAAGCAACGAAAATTACTTAGAGTTATTGAATCGGAGTGTGGAATCGATTCACTTATCAGCGTTCTCGAGTGACTAACAACTCAAAAACCCAGGGAATCTGAAATCGATGAGAAGCAATACCAGATGAAGACTCGTAGGAAGCAACACGGTTCTTTGTTATTCTCGAGATACCGGAGGGTAATACTCGATGAAAGATCAAAATAGAGGTTACGAAGATGCATTTATCTACAGAAGACAAGTGCTTTAACTTGTCCGGGAAATGGAATCAAAGGGGAACAATCATGGTCAGAACCACGGTTGCAAAGGATCAAATCCTAGATATAAGATGATATTATAGCAAGGGGGTAATTAATTTTAAGAGAAGCTTCCATGATAAGATCTACATCGTGTCCATGGGCATGAACACAAAGTTCAAGGTCAACTCCCACTTTTTTCAATGCATATCATTCCATTTACTTCTCGCTTTCGATGAAGTTGTAGTGTTGAAATGTTATCTAGCAAAACACCAGAAGAGTAAGACTCGTTAAAAACTCTCGGGTTCAAATGGATTACGGGAGGCATAGGTTCAACCCATACGGACATCTTAGGAACCTATTCCACAAACTTCGGAAGTAAACAACACAAGCTCGAAAGCAGAGCATGGTTGATAAAAAGGAGAGGATACAATTTACCAAAGGCTTTATGTATCCGAGGAAAGGCTCCCAAGGTTATTGCATATGAAGGATGTTGTCGGATAAAATCCAGCAAGGGGTCTAGCGGTCCACAACGGAGCTGATGTGAGTATCAGTACTCAACCAGATAAAGAAGAATGCAAAGGCATCAGATTATAGAAACATCTGAATAATTTGATGCTTAAAATGCAAAGAAATTATGATTTCCAGATCGGTGTATCAGGATTAGACGCTCTGATTAGAAGATGAGTAAGTTGAATAGACTTAGAGGTGCACCCAATCAAATCTTGATTGGGCAAGAACCAACTCATAACCGAGAGATGTCAGAGCCACAAAGAAAATTTCCAAGGATTAATTGATGATTGCGAGTATTCTCTCACACGTTGGATCCATAGGAACAGAATGACAACCACAAAGAAATTTAAAGAATATTGCTAGACATATGGAATTAATCCTAATGCAAGCAGGCAAGTATTTGCAGAGCAATAGTTGAAGAGGATTATCGGAAGATCGGATAGCATTCTAAGGAATTTTGTGAAACACATGATCAACTATGGACGAACGGATACTCAGCAAGCGCGAGTAATTATCCGTAGGGGTATTCATGTGGCAAAGATCTGCAAGGCAGTAGGCTCAACGGCTTCTCAGGACAACAGAGAGTAATTCGGGGCATCTTGTAATAAGAAGAGCAACTGGGGATGAAGGTACAAGCGGCAAGGATGTTATTCACGGGGATTATCGGTGGTCAGGAACTGCATGGCAGTTGACACAGTGTCTCGAGAAACATCAAGGAGTATCTGCAGAATCTTTTGGCGAAGCAAGCGATCATGGGTAATGTCGGGGCTCTCCGGGAGGAAGTGGGTACGAGAACCTAATGTCAGAGTTAGTAAAATGCTTAACCCGAATAGAAGAGAGATCAGAATCCCAGAGTATAGACGAGGAATAAAAGATCCTAGTACCACCCATCGGCGACGTGAGCCCGTAAGCCACACAACCATGTTAGTAAAAGTTTTTCAATGACTAGACTCAACTTCGGCCAAGGAGTTGGAAGGGGGGCTACCTACAGGCAGTCGGCTTTGATACCAACTTGTGACGCCCTCGATTCAATCATACACTAATCATACACGCAAATGTGTACAATCAAGATCAAGGACTCACGGGAAGATATCACAACACAACTCTAGACACAAAATAAAATAATACAAGCTTTATGTTACAAGCCAGGGGCCTCGAGGGCTTGAATACATAAGCTCGAATACACAAGAGTCAGCGGAAGCAACAATATCTGAGTACAGACATGAGTTAGACAAGTTTGCCTTAAGAAGGCTATCACAAAAGCAACAACGATCGAAAAGACAAGGCCTCCTGCCTGGGAGCCTCCTAACTACTCCTGGTCGTCAGCGGTCTCCACGTAGTAGCAGGCATCGGCGGTGGCATCTGGCTCCTGGGCTCCGACATCTGGTTGCATCAACCAAAAAGAAGAAGAAAGGGGGAAAAGGGGGAGCAAAGCAACCGTGAGTACGCATCCAAAGTACTCGCAAGCAAGGAACTACACTACATATGCATCGGTATCAATGAAATGGGCTGTATATGTGGACTGAACTACATAATGCCAGAAGAGAAGGGGAAAGCCTAGCCTATCGAAGACTAGCATCTTCAAGCAGCTCCAAGCATCTTGCAGCATCAGAAGAGATAAGAGTAGCATAAAGTAAAGTAGTAGAAGTGTTATCAACCTCGGCCAGAGATCCTTTCTCGACTCCCTGCGAGAAAGCAATCCCAGAGCCATACTATCCAGTTATCATCACAAACCAATTCTCATCACAAGTATCCAGTTCTAGTTGTATCGATCGGGATACAACTCCAAGTGTCCGTTACCGTAGGACAGGCTATCGATAGATGTTTTCTTCCCTGCAGGGGTGCACCAACTTACCCACCACGCTCGATTAACTCCGGCCGGACACACTTTCCTGGGTCATGCCCGGCCTCGGCCAAACAATACGCCGCAACCCGACTTAGGCTTAATAGAGAGGTCAGCACGCCGGACTAAACCTATGCCCCCAGGGGTCATGGGCCATCGCCCCGGGAACTCCTGCATGTTGCGTGGGCGGCCGGTGAGCAGACCTAGCTATTTCCTTAAAAAAGGCCGGAGCTTACCAGTCCAACCCGGCGCGCGCCGCTCAGTCGCCGACGTCTAATAAGCTTCGGCTGATGCATACGACGCAGAACGCCCATACAATGCCCACGTGATGGTTAGTGCTATCAGGCGAGAGGACCCTCGGATCAAATATCCAAATCATAGTGGATTAGGAGCACGCGGTAACAAGCAGAGACTCACAAAAGATGTGACCCCGTTGCCCCGTCTCGAGGACTTGCGGCAAGGGCTAGGAATGCCCGACCACGCCTCGTAATTATCTCGCGGGCTCCCTCCAGGTCAACCCGTCTCCACATCACTCGCGGGTACCCCTCAGGGTCGACCCGCCTTTCCAAGTAACAGTTATAAAGTCCAAGTATCCGTGTGTCCAAACATCAAGGGGAAACCCGAGGAATCACCCCCGGTGAATTCCACTCGATGTAATCATCAAGGTGAACGTAAGAGGAACCACCCCCGAGGTTCACACTTGAGGGGTTGCACGACAGAGTCGTATCAGAAGTGCTGATGAGGTCTCACCCCCGGCACTCGATAGTAACCCAATAGTGTCGAGCAACTATGGGGAAAGTGATGTGCGGTGTCGGGGCCTGGTCTTCGATCCCGTTGATCGGGTCTTCGATGAAGAAGCAGGGGCAACAAGGACAAGGTGGGTGTCACTGATGGGTCACTAACCAACCTATACTAAGCAGTTTAGGATAAGCAGGTAAGGTACAACAGCAGATACAAAAGCAGGCTATGCATCAGAATAGGAGCAAACAATAACAGTAGCAAAATCTAATGCAAGCATGAGAGAATGGAATGGGCGATATCGGGATGATCAAAGGGGGGCTTGCCTGGTTGCTCTGGCAAGGAGGGGTCGTCGTCGACGTAGTCAATCACCATGGCATCATCGGCCTCGGGGTCTACCGAAGAGAAGAGGGGGAAGAAACAGTAAATATAAGCAAACAGATGCAACACTAAGCACGACATGACGATAAGAAGAACTAGGGTCGACCTAACATAGTACTACACGTTGCAGACGGAGGGGATAATCATCCGAGGATGAATTCCCGGCGTTAGGCGGATTCCGGACAGAGGAAAAGAGGGGGAAAGTTCCATGTTCAGCATGCTAGGGGCAGGTGACAGACGAACGGACTACGTATTCGGATTCATCTCGTCGTTCTGAGCAACTTTCATGTATAAACCTTTTTCAACCGTGTTACGGATTATTTTCTATGAATTTCCAAAGTTTATAAGATTTTTTGAGTTAAATCAATTCGAAAATTAAATATCTAATTACCTCTTCCACATGGGGCTGTGCTAACCAGTGTGTATTACAAGTGGGACCATGGGTTGGGTTGACCGAGTCAAAGATTGAATAGTCAAAGGATGAATAGTGTAGGCGGGTCCCATATGTCATTGTCTATGGTTAAACTATACTTTAATTAAATTAGATTAAAAAATAGTGGGGGCCACTGTCATTGGCTAGCAGTTAGCCTAACAATTATTAACCTAAATCTAGATTAGCCTAAACTAATTGAACATGCCCGGCCACACACACAGAACACACACGCACACACACCACGCAACACACTCGGCCATGGCCTTGGCCATGGCCAGCCACAAGCAGCAGTGTAGAAGCGCAGCAGCAGCGTTGAGGCTAAGCAGCGGCATCAGCGAGCAAAGCAGCAGCAGTAGAGAACAGTACCAGCGAGCAGCGATGACAGCAAGTAGCAGCATTGGCAGGAACTAGCAGCACTAGTAGAGCAGCAGCTTGCAAGCGGCAGCAGCAGCAAGAACAATAGCAGGAGCAAAAGGGCAACGGCGGCGGTGGCGGTGTTAGGAAGGATGCGCGCGCGGGGCTGGCTGCGCCAGGGCGCGAACGGGACAGTCGGGGGCGCGCGGGATTTCTGGGGCAGGCGCACACAGGAGGGCGGGTGCGGCCACGGTGAGGTCCGGCCATGGCGGCCTCGGGTGGGCGCGGGTCTACAACGCTATTCGAAGGGGAAAAAAGGGGGGATCGAGGGAGATGCTCCATGGGGTAGATGGTGCGCTCGGAGAGGGCGGGAAGGGCTTGACGACGATGGATTTGACGAAGGCGTCCGGCGTTCCGAGGTTGAAGAAGACGAGCGGGTGGCGATCCGGTGCGGCTCCTGTCGAACGGGTGCGCGGAATCGATGCAGACGAGGACGACACAACTCCTGGATGTCCTCCTGGGCATCGGGGAGGTCGGTGGCCACGACGGCGACGACGGCACAGCGGCGATGGCGTCGGGTGGGTCTGGGGGAGAGCAAAGCGGCATGAGGGGAGGGAAGAGAGGGAGGACTAGGGTTCGCACGGGGCTCGGGGAGGCTTTGTAGGGCGTCAGCGGGTGCCTGGATGGCCGGCACGTCGCCACGGCGTGGCCATCGCCGGCGGATGGCCGCCACGCACCTTCTGTCACCTGTTACAGGAGAGGTGGTGGTGGTGGGTTGGGCCAGTGCTGCACCACGATGGCCCATATGCACATTAGGCTAGTGGTAGTTTCTCCCATTCCCTTTTCTGTTCATTTCATTTCTCTCTAGTATGCATTTTAAATTAATACCAATTGAATTTGGTTGAGTACAAAACTTGTCACACAAATCAAGCACAATTTTTTTAAGAGGCCCACAAGTTTCAAGTCAATTGGAATTGTATAGTTATTTGTACAAAATGAAACGGCTATTTTATTTGCTATTGGACAACTTTATATTTTACTAGGGATTACCCGATGAGTCAAACGACGTTGGTTTCAACATGACAATTTATCAGAGGGATTGTATAAAAATCCGAACATTTTAGTTTTATAGTTTGAGGAAATAATAATTTGACTTCTCATTTTTTTTAATTTGAGTTTGAATTGAATTTTGATCAAGTGCCAAACGGATTAGCAAAAAGGGGTCATGACATGGCACCATTAGGGGGAGATTACTATAGCTTGACACTGGGGGTGTTACAACTGACAGTGCACATCAAAACTTATTTTCCAAACTAGTGTGATGTTTGTATGGGTATATCTATCTCTCTCTCTATTATCTATTCTCTTCTAAACCCAAGACCCGCACCAAAGGAGTTACTACATTGCTTGCAAATCCTGACAATGGAGTGAATATGGATGCAACCTAGGGATGAGTTCAAGCTAAACCACATGTGCCAAGATACGCCAAGAAGCAGGCACAATCTTGTTGAAGGAAGAAACCTGGAGGAAGCTGCAGTTCATCAGTAGATATTTTATGGTAGTTGACGCAACCCTGAGAGTTCAAAGGAACGATAGATTGTTTTGTTTAGCATGCAGAACCAATGGAATTATCCGAACCTAGTTTGTGAAAAGAGAAATTTCTGCAATGTTTGTGAGGATGCCTGAGTGTTAGAATGCGAGATTTGCTAAACCATATACAAGGTAATGATTTGGGTGCGGAATAGATTGATCACCATACCGACTTACTCATATTATTCGCTCTTGCTATGTGGGATGGTAAATCTAGAGTGACTTACCTATAGTAGATACACGATGATGTTAAGCCTTAAATCATAGAATGGTATGCCATTTGACCCTTGTAGAAGGCAGTCGCTGCCAATAGTAGGTTGTAACGGTGAGGATGAACCAAGACCGTTTTCTGCACGAACCACCATAGAAGTATTCTCGATGACCACCATGAGAGTATCGATATTTGTTTAGTATCGGCGCAAAACCTGTGAGCCATGAAGTTTCAGTATATGGAAGACCCCTCTTTTGATAAGGGATTCAGAATTTCAAAGGAGTGCAAGACATATGCGTGAAGGATTTCATCGAAGGAGTAAGATTTTTGAAGATCGGTGACTTTTATTCTAAGGGTGGTAGTACTCCACACTCTTGGATAAACAATGGATATTCAAGGAGAATCCCAAACCTAACCTTTTCTTTCTAGCCTCTTCGAATCTCGAGGACGAGATTCATTTTAAGGGTGGTAGATTTGTAACATCCCAAAATTCTAAATTTTGGGAATGTTGATTATTTAAATAAGAGTAATTAAAAACTTGCTTGTGTTGCTTGTTGTTAGTTAATTTTGTCTAGGATTTGAAACATTTGGAGTTTAAATTAATATTAAATTGAGAGGGAATAAAATGACTTTCCCGATTATTCATTTGGTTCTTATTTTGCGTTTGAGAATATTCGGAATAGTTCCAATTAATATATGAGAGAGGATGACATGACTTCCTCAAAGAATGATATTGGTGAATAATTTAATATTCTCTTATTTTGTTTTCAACATTTAAAACAAATCCAACCAAAAAATTGAGAGAAGGTAATATGACTCCTTCAATACAAAAGAGTTGGAAATGATTTAAATCTTACTTGAATTTTTCCCTGGAGTTGAAGAGAATATTGTTTTATGGGACATTTTATAAGTGTCAAAATAAAGTTTATGAAAATATTATATTTTTTTGTATAAGTATATTGGACTGGAAAAATGTTCACTATGTTGTATGTAACTATATTTGTTTTTAGGATGTTCTGTTATTTTGTAGAAAAAAAGGTTTTGGATCATTTTTTGAGCCAAAGCCATTTCTATGAATTATAGAGAATAGGAAATATCTAAACCTATGATGCAGCCTATCTTGCTATCTCTCGCCCGCGCGCAGCGCAGCGAACCATCCGGCCCAGCCCATTAGCGCAGCAGCCACCCCTGCCCCATGTCCGTGTCATCGCTGACGTCATCCTCGCGGCCCACTTGTCGGCCTGTCTCTCCTTCCCCTGTTTGATTGACACGCGGACCCCACCACTCATCTCGCACCTCTGTTCGGACTCCTGTTCACGCACGATGGCGCGACCACGGCCAAACCAGACCACCCGCGGTTCCCGCGATCCCAAACCCTCGATCGAATCTGTAGAAACAGATCGAATTCCGTCGATCTCCTCTGCCAACTCCCTGCCTCGCCCTGTGGAACCGAGCTCAAAATCAAGCACACTGACCTCCCAAGTTTCGCTGCCCGAGCTTCCTTCCACGGCCAACTCCGGCAACTATAACCCACACCCCTGCCCCTCTGTTCGTCTGCAGAGTCTCCTTGATGCACTTCCTCTCCCTGACCATCTTCCCTCGTTGCAGACGCTCGGATTCGAGCTCGCCAGCCAAACCGATCTCCGCTGCCCGAAGTTCCTCCTCCGACGAATTTCACCGCTGCCAGTAAGTTTTGGTTCTCACCGAGCCTCTCAATGACTTCACCGAGACCTCGCTCACCTCCCTTGCATCCTTTTGTGCTCAGCACACTGCTGGTTCGAGCGCCCCACATCCTCCCGAAGATCACCGCCAACGCCGGAGATCCAACTCCACTGCATCGCCAACAGAGAGCGCCTCGTTCGCCGTTTATGCCACCATGGCCAGCCCGCCGAACGCCGCACCCGCACGCCATCTCGGCATCACCGGAGGCTGCCGGAGGAGCGCCGCCGCCCACGCCCGAAGCCGCCGCCGTTTCCCCCCTGCTTCGGTGAGCACGCACGCACAGCAACATCTCAGCCAATCCGCTTGCGACACATGGAGATATGCTACAGTAATCGCAGTTCAAAAACATGTTATGGACAGATTTTCACTAATTTTTTGTTTAGCTATATCTCTTGATCTGTATATCCAAATTCATTGATTATTTTTCCTGTGTACTCATATTGATCCGGAGAATCCAATAGCAGCAAAGTTTCACACCTTTGCACTGTTCAAATTTGAATTTGTTTGAATTCGAATTCAACCATCCGGAGGTCATATCTTTCAAACTATTTGTCGAAATAAATTGATACATTTTGCGTCTGAACCTCCGTATCATATACTTGCTAAAAATATTTTGTACACTCATATTCAAATACTTACCTGTTTTGAATTTAAATTTAATTCAAACCTCATTCCATTATAACTTGCGTTGTAGTGTTCCTATTCCATCAATTCTTTTTGCAAGTGAATTCTTGTATGTACTATGCAATCATTCAAACAATATTTATGTTGTTTCCAGATATTTTGATTTTGTTATATACTATCTCCGCTATAATCTTATATGCCAACAGTTCACCATCTGTTAGCTCTTTTCAGTTCATTCCTTCACCTGTCACCTTATATTACCGTTAGACCCTATATTATACTTTAAACCTATATTATATATTAAGCCTATATATATAGATGTTGCCCAACCTTGCCATATTTGTTTTGTTGTTATTTGGTTCTTATATATGGCTTGGTTATTGATTTGAGTTCTTTGGTTGCGATAGATTACTCGGAGCGTGACGAGTAGAAATTGTCAGGAATTATGAGTGCGACGACCTTCATCAAACTTACAGGCAAGTTACACCTTGATCATCCTTCATCCTATTATTTTTCTATGCATGTAGTTATATATATCACATTACTATATCATGCATGTGTAGGAATGTTATGGTAGCATGTTATTGCTATTGAGTTTCAACTTACTATGGCCTTATGTTGTAGATCGTGGTAGTCTATGCTATGTAGACGGGGATTGGTTCGTGTATGCATCGAGATTATGTGAGGCCTATATATAATATAACTTGAGTAAAAACATAATATATAATTCACCTCTGGACGGACAGGGTTGCATCATGGTTTCTTGTTCCTTTTCTAAGGACACGAACCATGGCAAAGTGCGGCCGAACGGTATTGCTGGGTGGTTTCAAGAACGTCATGGTTTATACCCTCTGAATGTAAGTGGGTGCCGTCCAGGTTCAAAAAGATCAGACAGACTTAGTGACTAGTAGCTTCCATGTACAACCACTGGCTAATATGGGCTCTGGCTTAGTTGATCAGCTGTGGAAACCTTACCCGGATGTGCCAGCAGATGTAGTTATGATAGTTGGGATGGGCCTCCTGTGGGACTAGGCGACTGCTTCTGAAATACTATGTCTCAATCTTCGGGTTGAGTCCAATGGGTAAAGTGTACAGACCTCTGTAGAGTGTATAAACTAATCATGATTAGCCGTGTCCCCGGTTATGGACAAATTTGAGCCACTATGCCATTACAGTTGTTGGATGATCTTGACAGATGATACTTTAATAAAATTTGAGTGGGAAACTTAATAATTGGGATAGGTTGGAATCGGATTGCCCAATTCAACCATGTGTATTTAATTGTAGCAAGACATAATAAAAAAATTGACTATTATATTATGTAGTTATCAGGGAAAAATTAGCTTTCTACAAAACAACCACTACATTATCCTGTTGATATACCTTGCATATACATGTAGGTCTGTTATATAATTCCTATGTGACTTACCAGTACATTCAAAGTATTGACCCTTCGCGGCTGCAACGTTTCATGTTGCAGATTTTATACGATGAGTGAGTGATACAATGCCTATACTCGACATTTTCCTGTGGTGTGTTGATGGACTTCATGAAGATTTTATTTGCTTTTCCGTTGTATTTTGTTTGTATGCTAGCCTTGAGCTATGGAGGTATGTAATATTTTAAGTCTGGATCTATGATGTAATATTATGACATGTGGTTTATTCTTTATATTACATCTTGTACTGTGTGTGCTAGCTATTGATCCAGGGACTAGCACAGTGAGCATAGAGACATCGAATCTTATCAGGTTCGGGTCGTTACATATTCTCCGTGAAGTTTCAGGTCATTCCGAGAACTTCTATTTCTGCACAAAAATAACACCATGGCAATTCTGCTGAAAACAACATCAGTCCGGGTTAGTTCCGTTCAAATCATGCAAATTGGAGTTCGAAACAAGGGCAAAGGAGTTTGGAAAAGTAGATACGATGGAGACGTACTAACTCCCCCAAGCTTAACCCATTGCTTGTCCTCAAGCAATTCAGTTGACAAACTGAAAGTGATAAAGAAAAACTTTTACAAACTCTGTTTGATCTTGTTGTTTCAAATACGTAAAGCCAGCATTCAGGTTTTCAGCAAAGATTATGAACTAACCATATTCACAATAACATTTAGGTCTCACATTTACTCATATCAATGGCATAATCAACTAGTGTTGAGGATATAAACCTTAGAGTCACCCGCCCGGAGGGGCCGGGTTACTCATAATGGTCATCGCCTGAAGCCCGGCGCCTAGCTTGAAGACGACGGGCCAAAGATGGGCTTAAGACCCGGAGATGGCTTAAGGCCCGTAGTTACAACCGCCATTATGGTAGAACTTGTAGTGTAAGGCAAGAATAGTTGAGAGTCTGAGCCGGACACTCTTATGAGCCGGCCGGGACTCTGAGAGCTGCTGGGCGTCAACCTCCCTATATAAAGGGACGACCCGGCGGCGGTTTAGGGACAAGAAAGATCTCATCGAGAGCCAGGCATAGCAGTCAAGCTCCCTGCTCATCGAAACCCTAATCAATACCACCTCAACTGGACGTAGGCTTTTACCTTCACCGTAAGGGGCCGAACCAGTATAACCCTCGCGTTCCTTGTCCCGTTTAACCCCTTTAAGCTTCCTAGTTGCGATGGCTCCACGACTAAGTCCTAGCTCGAGGACATCTGCCGTGACAATTCCACGACAGTTGGCGCCCACCGTGGGGCCAGCGCACGGTGGATTTGAGTTCTTGAAGGGCAGCTTCGAAGGGCTCAAGGGATACGCGGTGGGCCGGATGACCAAGAGTCGTCGCGGCAAGCTCTACATCGACGATGCAAACTGGGGCCCCGACGCCGGCTCAATTGAGTACGGGTACCGGGTCCCCTTCGGCGGAATTCATGTCTTCATTGGCAAGATTGGTGAGCCGGTCCCTGAGCCGGATCTCTGCGCCGATCTCATCGAGACGGCTCAGCGTGCACGATCCGCCCGGGCCCTACCTGCCTTGAAGCATGCTTTTGTGGGATGTATCCATGGAGGGCTCTCTGATGGATCTGGATCTGGTGATGAGACGGTTGCCGGCTCTGACGGCGAGTCGTCCACAGATGAGTCAAACTCGTTGTATCAACTTCAAGATGGCAGGCTCATGGGTTGTTCCGATGGTGATAGTATTCCGGACCCGTTTGAGCCGCCGAGCCGGGTTGGAATCTTCATGGCCGGTGCACAGCCTGTTCAGAACCCTACCGCTGGGTCGGGAAACCCGGTGCCCTCGCCGGCTCAGGTGCTGATGGATCTCACTGACAAGATGACGGCCTTGTTGACCGCCATGGTTGACCCGGCGGATCAAGCTCAGCATGACGCGGAGGTGGCGCAGTTAAAGTTAGATCTAGTGAAAGCCAAGGAGGATCTGGCAGCAGAAGGGATCAGGATGGCTGCAGAGAGGGCGGCTCTCGACGCCCAGACTCAGTTGATTCAGGCGCAGTCCTTCCGGCTCACGATGGATCAGAACGCGTCCAATGAGGTCATGAGAAGGAGGCATCAAAAGGCCCAATCTCGACTCCCTCCGCTCTACGATCCTCGAAACCTCTTCAACACGCCAGGTGCAGGGTCTAGTAACCCGCCGGGGATCATAGTGCCCGGGTCTGGGACCCCTGTTCAGCCACAAGTGATGGGGCCTCCCCGGGTGAACCCTGCCCCGCCTCAGTATGTGCCAATACCGCCGGGTCGTTATGCTAACCCGCTGGAGAACATGATCGCCGCAGCAGCACGGCTGGCGGCTCTCCCAATTGACGGCGACTCTCCAACGGCTATTGAAACCCGCCGGGTCAGAGAACTCCTTCAGACAGCGCTGGCGCAACAAGAGGCGTACTCTTATAGCCGGGACAGGGTCCACTCAACCCCTCGTCCAGGCCGGAGCCCGAGTTATAGCAGACACATGGTCTCAGCGACCGGCTCAAGTAATGTCCGACGCCATGACCCGCCACCTGGCCATGGCCCGGCTCATAACGGAGCCTTTCACGCAACAGACCAAGACAGAGCGCGGCAAGAGGCGGAGCAGGTGCCTCAGTTGACGGCTTACCAGACACCCCCGGCTTATCCGATGACTTCCGTCGATGTAGGTATCCCTACGAGGACTGGAAGGTGTCCCTTGTTTAGTGCCGGCTCTCCGCAATGAACGTCTACCCAAGGACTTCAAAGGGCCTAGGAAGGTGCCTAATTACACGGCTGACTTACAACCCGGAGCCTGGATCGAGAGTTACGAGATGGCCATGGAATTGCTGGAGGTCAGTGAAGCGGCGATGGCCAAGTACTTCACCATGATGTTAGATGGGACTGCCCGCACTTGGTTAAAGGGGCTGCCACCGAATTCCATCGGGTCTTGGGCTGAGCTGAAAGCCCGGTTCATCCAAAACTTCAAGGATACCTGTAGGCAGTCTATGTCAATTGTGGATTTGACTAACTGTAAACAGCAGGAGGGTGAGTCTACAACCCATTGGGTTCGCCGGGTCAAAGAGATCATACATTCATCTGATAAGATGGATGCCGGCTCTGCAGTCTTAATGTTGGAGCAGAATTGTCGTTTCCTGCCCCTGAAGATGAAACCTCGGGCGGCTTAAGCGCGACTGCAATGATATGGGTACGCTGATGGCGGCTCTCGTCAAGTATGCCGACTCTGATAGTACCAAGGACCCCGCTTCAGATGATGAAAGGACAGGGAAGGGAAAGAAGAACGGCAATGGCAAGGGTCCTCAGCATAACCCGGGGAACCAAGGAGGTGGCAAGCGTAAGGCCGACGGCAGCCTAGAGTTCGTGGCCAATGCCAGCTCACAGGGTAATAACCAGCAACGCAAGGGGAGGCCATCTCCCTGAGCCGGCGGGTCAGGCCCGACGCTGGAGCAGCTGTTGAATGAGCCTTGTCCGAGGCATGGCTCTAGGGAGAAGCCAGCTACTCATCTATGGAAGGATTGCGCAATCATGAAGGCCTTCAAAAATTCCAATGCCTTTAATGGCAACAATGGCCTGGGCGGCGGCTCAGGCGCTGGCGGTTTTCATGGCCCGGGCGGCGGCTCACATTCTAATCCTCAGAACGGTCAAGGGGGCTTTAATCAACAGTCTGGCCAGGGTCATCAACAGCAGCAGGGGGGTTATCAGACCAATCACAAGCAGCTTAACGGTGGACAGTATCACGTATTTACCACCAGTCTGTGTAAGCGAGATCAGAAGCTTCATAAGAGGGCTGTGAATGCTGTTGAGCCGGCGATTCCACGCTATTTAAGATGGTCTGAGCAGCCTATTGTGTGGAGTAGGGAGGATCACCCTCCCGGGGTTGATAATCCGGGTCACTTGGCCCTGGTGGCGGCTCCTCAGGTGGGAGGATATAAGTTCACTAAGGTACTCATGGATGGAGGCAGCAGCATCAACATCCTCTATTATGAGACTTTCCGTCGTATGGGGTTGATTGATAAGAACCTCAGCCACTCCAATACTATTTTCCATGGCGTGGTGCCCGGTAAGTCGGCTTATCCAATCGGTAAGATCGAGTTGGAAGTGGCCTTTGGAGACGAGTACAACTACAGAGTGGAAAAATTGACCTTTGAGGTGGTCAAGATAAGGAGTCTGTATCATGCCATATTTGGGCGGCCGGCTTACGCCAAATTCATGGCACGGCCGTGTTACGTGTATTTACAGCTCAAAATGCCGGGTCACAATGGGACCATTACGGTTCATGGCAGCCGCAAGGTGGCCTTGGAGTGTGAGGAAGGCGATGCGGCTTATGCAAAATCTGTTTGTGCAACAGAGGAGTTGAAATTTTACAAGGACAATGTTGACCCAACAGATATGACCTCTCTGAAAAAGCCGACTACGGAGCATGAGCCGGCAATGAAATTTAAGTCGGCTGATGAGACTAAACTTGTTGATTTCGTTCCAGGTGATTCATCTCAGCAGTTTAGCATCAGTGCCAATCTGGATCCAAAATAGGAAAGCGCGCTCATCGAGTTCATCCGTGAGAATAGGGACATTTTTGCATGGAAACCTTCTGACATGCCAGGTGTACCTAGAGAACTCGCTGAGCACACTCTCAATGTTGATCCGAAATTTAAGCCGGTCAGGCAATTCCTTCGGCGGTTTAATGAAGAGAGGCGGAAAGCCATTGGTGAAGAGGTGGCCCGGCTCTTGGCGGCCGGGTTTATTGTTGAAGTCTTTCACCCAGAGTGGTTAGCTAACCCGGTGCTCGTGCTCAAGAAGAATGGCACCTGGCGGATGTGTGTGGACTACACGGACTTAAACAAGGCATGTCCGGCTGATCCTTTTGCCCTTCCCCGTATTGATCAAATCATTGATGCTACGGCGGGTTGTGAGCGCTTAAGTTTCTTGGATGCTTATTCTGGATACCATCAGATTAAAATGGCAGTTAAGGACCAGGAGAAGACGGCGTTTATCACTCCCTTTGGAGCCTTCTGCTATGTGTCTATGCCTTTCGGACTCAAGAGTGCACAGGCGACTTATCAGCGTTGCGTGCAGAACTGTCTTCATAACCAGATTGGGCGCAATGTTCATGCCTATGTGGATGATATTGTGGTTAAGTCCAGGGAGAAGGAAACCTTGATAGATGATCTGAGGGAAACCTTTGATAATCTCCGGGTCTACAAGATGATGCTTAACCCGGCCAAGTGTGTGTTTGGTGTTCCTGCAGGTAAGCTCTTGGGTTTCTTGGTTTCTAATAGAGGCATTGAAGCTAACCCGGAGAAGATCAAGGCAATCACCTCTCTGGCTAAACCGGCGTGTATAAACGACGTCCAGCGCCTGGCGGGTCGTATCGCTGCTTTAAGCCGGTTTATAAGCCGTTTGGGCGAGAAGGCCATGCCATTGTACCAGTTGATGAAGAAAACTGATAACTTTGTCTGGAATGATGCTGCTAATACTGCTTTTGAGGATTTGAAGAGACAGCTGGCAGAGCCCCCAGTCCTTACTGCTCCGGTTGACAAGGAGCCTTTATTGATGTATGTAGCTGCTAACACACGGGCCGTCAGTGTGGCCGTGGTGGTGGAGCGCAAGGAAGAGGGTAAGGAGCATCCGGTTCAGCGGCCGGTTTATTATGTCAGCGAAGTGCTCATAGAGTCCAAGCAGCGGTATCCACATTGGCAGAAGCTTGTTTATGGGGTATTCATGGCAAGCCGGAAGCTTAAGCACTATTTTCAGGGTCACCCTATCACTGTGGATAGTTCTGCCCCCCTTGGAGATATCATCCAAAACAAAGAGGCTACAGGGAGAGTGGCTAAGTGGGCTATAGAACTTGGGCCTCATGGTCTAAAATATGTGCCACGCACTGCTGTTAAATCCCAAGCTTTGGTGGATTTCATCAACGATTGGACAGAGCTACAAGTGCCCGAGGAAAAGCCGGATAATACATATTGGACTGTTCACTTCGATGGGTCCAGGCAATTGGAGGGCTCGGGGGCTGGAGTTGTATTGGCTTCCCCTAAGGGTGACAAGTTTCATTATGTGCTACGGTTAATGTTTCCTTGCACTAACAATGCGGCTGAGTACGAGGCCTTGCTCCATGATCTTCGGGTGGCTAAGGAGATGAGCCTGAGCCGGGTAAGGTGCTTCGGCGACTCAGACTTAGTGGCTCAACAAGTATCAGGCAAGTGGGATTCCAAGGACCCTCTCATGGCGGCTTATCGCCGTGAAGTTGATGCCATTGCTGGACACTTTCAGGGTTACCAAGTAGAGCACATCGATCGCAGGAAGAACGAGGCGGCTGATGCTTTAAGCCGGCTGGGCTCTCAGCGAAAACCGGTGCCGCCTAATACTTTCCTGGACGTCTTGCATAACCCTTCTGTTAAGTTGCCTACAGAGGAATACTTGGCCGTCCCTGACCCGGAGGCACAATTGGTGGCGGCTCTCCACATCATCCCGGACTGGACAGTGCCCTATTTGGCTTACATGACCCGGGGAGACTTGCCTGAGGATGAAACTTTGGCCAGGCAAATAACCCGGCGGTCTAAGTCAATGGTTGTTATCAATGGTGAGCTGCATCGCCGCAGTGTTACAGGAGCGTTCCAGCGTTGTGTTTCCCCTGAGGAAGGTCAAGAAATCTTGCGTGAGATTCACGAAGGGGATTGTGGCCATCATGCTGGCTCAAAATCTCTTGTGGCCAAGGCTTTTCGTCATGGTTTTTATTGGTTGACAGCTCATGCTGATGCGGAGGACTTGGTCAGTAAATGTGATGGTTGCCAGAGGTTCTCGCGACGGGCTCATGTGCCGGCTCAGGAGTTGAGGATGATCCCAATTACTTGGCCATTTGTGGTCTGGGGGCTTGATATGGTTGGCCCTTTTAAAAGGTCCAAGGATAAGAAGACTCACCTTTTGGTGGCAGTTGACAAGTTCACAAAGTGGGTTGAAGTAGAGCCAGTTAGGTGCTATGGAGGAGTTTTGTCAACGAGAGCATATTCGACTTGATGTTTCATCGGTGGCTCATCCTCAATCCAATGGTCAAGCTGAGAGAGCTAATCAGGAGATTCTGAAGGGCATCAAGCCCCGACTTTTAGTCCCTTTGCAACGGACGCCGGGTTGTTGGGTGGAGGAGTTACCCTCCATGTTATGGAGCATCAATACTACCCCTAACAGGTCTACGGGTTACACGCCTTTCTTCATGGTCTATGGAGCGGAAGCAGTCCTCCCCAGTGACATCCGGCATGACTCGCCTCGAGTGGCGGCTTATGTTGAGGCGGATAATGAACAGGCGCGCCAAGATGCTCTTGACTTGTTGGACGAACAGCGTGACGTGGCAGCAGCTCGCTCAGCAATTTACCAACAAGACCTGCGCTGTTATCACAGTCGTCGGGTTAAGTCCCGGGTCTTCCAGGAAGGTGATCTGGTGCTCCGGCTCATCCAAGATCAGACAGATGCGCACAAGCTATCCCCGCCTTGGGAAGGACCCTTTGTGGTCAGCAAGAACTTGCACAACGGGTCATATTACCTCATTGACATTCGGGAGCACAAAGATCCACGCAAGTCGGAGGAGGAGACCCGTCGGCCGTGGAACGTAGCTTAGCTTCGGCCTTATTACACTTGAGCCACCGGCTCTCATAATGTGCATATTTCTATAAGCCATATATATATTATGATAAGCAATAAAGCAGGACCTCTGTCCTTTTTCTCCTCCAAAGATAAATTTGTTGTTTCCATTACAAGATCACATGGTAACTTGGAGGTGGATCCGGCTTATGATCGTATTCGAATCTAGCCGTACGCAATATAATCACTTGGGGGCTTCCTGTTCAAACATAGGTCGTATTCGAACCAAAGAGAACATAGCTGTCGATACCCATTTGATTGGCAAAGTGCCGAGCTCATTGGGGAGTTTTCTTTGATCATATTTGAATCATAGCTCAACCCCTTTGGGAACCGACGTGGATCGTATTTGAATCAGCGTCGTTAAACAACTCTTAAGGTCATTTGGGGGCTTCCTGTTCAAACATGGGTCGTATTCGAACCAAAGAGAACATAGCTGTCGGTACCCTCTTGATCGGCATTGCCAAACCCACTGGGGGCTATATGATCGCATTTGAATCTTAGCTTAACCCCTTTGGGACGGGTCTCTGGTCGCATTCGAACCGGAAGCCCCTGAGTTTTGATTTTCTGATTTACAACAAGTTCTTCTGGTGGTATCAACAGTGTACGCAGTGGTTCTTGTTCCGCCGGCTTAACTTTGATTCACAGTGCTAGTCGCACACACTCAGCATTATCAAGACTGGTAAACCGGAGTTGAGGTACCAACCTTATTATCCGGGTTATATAAACCGGAAGCGTACTTGAAGGCCTGTAAGTGTGTTATTACGGTTATATCAGGGACATAATTGAGGACCAGTCTTTCGTGACTTAGATTCATATTCCGGGTTATATGTATGAGACTATGATTCTCAGTGCGGTAAGTCGCCTAGAGACTTGTGATTTGTTTTTCTATGCAGGATAGTTAAAGACAACTATTTGAGCTTAAGGAAAATGAATGACCAATTATGACCCGGAGGAATATAAGGAAGCAACTTCAATGGAATTAAGCATTCAACACGTGCACGATGGCACGACAAAGTTCAAATGTTGGTCCTATTCTATTACAAGACTCCCCGAGTCCAAAAGGGTGAAGCATTGTTTAACAAGCCGCCTAAAAAGTCAAGATGCTTGCCGGGTCGAAGCTTCCGGCTCATCCCTCTCCGCTCCTCCGGCTGTTCCCAAGACCTGGAAGGTTGACGATTTCCAGTCAATGCCGCTCAACGCTTCAAATTGAGCTTCCTCGTCAATTAACCCGGCCGGGTCAATTTCCGGGGCAAAAGTGTGCTTACGAGTCGGCGGGACTAAGCTGATGGCTTCATAACGCGGAGTGGGGATCCTCTGATTCTCTGCATCATAGCCCGGCTGGTACTTGGTCAGATCAGTGTCATTCCCAATCAGGGTGGCCACCGGGCGCACGATCTTCACACAGGCAGCAAAGTCCTTTTGGTCGAAAGGGGTGCCGTCTTCCTTCAAGCTGGGGCAACCAAGTGCAATGTCCGCCGGGTCTAGCTCTGGAAGGAAAGCCTTGGCCCGGCTCAGAGCAGCTATGGCTCCGGCTCTTGCAGAAGCCCGTCGCAGCTCTTGGACACGCTGAGGAAGAACGGCAAGCCGGCGAAGAACTTCCGCCAGGTGAGTCGGAACCTCATTGGATAGGGCCACCACGGCCAAAGCGCGTTGTGACCCGGTGTAGAGTTGCTCCACCAGGGTGTACACGGCCTTCAGCTTGGTCAGCACGTTCTGATTGAGGTTGGCGCTTCTGGGGCCTGTTTAACGGAGTAAGATAAGCCGCTGGCAATAATAGGAGTTATGAGACATAAAGATTATAAACTTGACGAGAGCCGGTGGAATGACTTACCGAAGATTGCGGCGACCATCTGTGACACGTGGCGCTTTAAGCCGGAGAGTTCGGCGGTTCTCTCCGTCAGAGCCTTCTCCGCCTGTTCGGCCCGGCTCACCAGAGTAGCCTTCTCTTCGGCCCAAGTCTTCCTTTCAGCTTCAAAGTTCTTTTTCAGCTTCTCTTGAGCAGCAATACTGGACTCAAATTTGGCGTTGGCCTTCCGGGTCTCAGTTTCCTGCGTCCTCAGGCGGTTCTTCAGATCAGAGATATCAGCCTCAAGCTTCTTGCAAGCAGCCTGCACAATTTCCGGGTTATAGTATGGACAGTTATTATGCAATTTTAAAGTCCCAAGCGCTTTCCAAGCAAAGACACTTGGCACTTGGGGGCTAATGCATGTCGAAAGTCTCTATCTACAAATTACCGATTTATGGAAGTAAGCCGGAAGTTAAGTCTACAACATATTCTATCATAAGTAGTAGACTTGGGGGCTAGAGTATGGTAAAGAGGATTATGCAGTAAGCAGTAGAGTGGTACCTCAGACTTATGCTGTATCTGCTTCACCATGTCAATCTCCAAGTCCCGGCTGCTGTGCACTTGATTGACATTGCCGGAGATGATCTCTCCAATGCTCAGGTTGGCGTAGTTGGTGATGTCTAGCTTGGCCCGGTGGCGCTCTAGCAATTCTTCCTTCGCAGAGCACTTAGCCAGCGCAGTGGGTCTCCCCGGCTCGACAAACTCCGTCCGGGTGATTACCACGTCCGGGTCATCGGCCGGCTGAGCCGGGCTGGAGATATCCGGGTTGGTGGAAGTCTCCATGGCTGGCTCATCAGTTGGAATGGTGGCGTCAGGAGCAGAAGCAGCTGGCGGCTCTTGAGCTGAAACCTCCGGCTCAGGCAAGACCGTCTCTTCGACCGGCTTGTTCTTCCTTGCTCTTTTACTGAGCTTTGCTTGAGCACTGAAAGGACACAAGGTTAGTACAAAAGTATGAGTAAAGATAAGCACAACAAGAGAAGATCATCATTACCCGGGTACGGTCTTGAAAGCCGGCAGTTTCGATTGCATAGAGTCGCCAGAGGAGGGTGAAGTTTCCTGATAATTCGAATCGTAAGAATTGAGCGGTTGACGTATAACACCCGCCAAAGGATGAAAAGGATATAAGTTGGAGATAACCTCGGTTTGGCGTTTCCTTGACGCCTCAGGTAAACCGGAGGAGAGGTCAGCATCCTTGTTGGTCCGGGTGTGCCGCCGGCTCTCATGAATCTGTTGCTTCAAAAGAAATTGAGGATCTTGATAAGCTAAAGGATGTGAAAATCTTACTTTCCGGGTTACTCTTCGGACTTTCAGCCTTGGCAAGGGCTCCGAGTCGGAGGAAAGTGTCATTACCTCTTTAATCACCGGGTTACTTGCTCCGGTGTCATCCTGCTGATGATAAGTATCAATAAGGTGGACAGGAACAAACAAGAAATACAATCAGAGTTTACAGGTTCAGGGGTTACCTCTGACTCAGAGCTGTCACTTAGTTAAAGCAGCTCTGAGGCAGTAGGCCTGCTTCCCTTCTTACGGGGAGCGGCTCTCCTGGCGGCTTTCTTAGCGTTCCTGGCCTTCTTGGCCGCCTCATGGTCATACTTGACCTTCCAGAATTTATCATCAGCCTGAAACATACAATGAAGATTTCTTAAGGGTTACATGAAAACTATCAAAAGGAGAAAATAAGATGTTCAGATCAACGGCTTACCGCTGGGGCCGGGTTGGTCTTGCAGAAGGGGCTTAAGCCGGTCCTCCCGCAGTCTGCCAAGCTCTCATTCAAGAGGGCCTTGGTCATATCTTCAACAATGTCTTCAGGAAGATTGTTGCGGCTGTGTCGCAGGGGGTCATCTTTCCGGCCCGTGTAATCACACATTAAGCCGGGGCGGCGGCTCAAGGGGATCACCCGCCACGAGATCCAAACCCGGACCAGATCGATGCCGTTGAGGCCGTTGCCCAGGAGAGCCTTGATCTTGTTGATGGTGGGGATCAGAGGTTGACGCTCCGCCTGAGATAGTTTGTCGGGTAGAGGATGGTTTGGTTCCAGACGCACGGCACGAAAGCCGGGCAGAGGGCTCTCGTCAGCCGGAGACGTGTCCTGGCAGTAAAACCACGTCTGGTTCCAGTCCTTTGGATGGCTGGGCGGCTCAGCGTACGGAAAGAGGCAGTCTCTCCGGCGTTGAATGGAGATTCCACCAAGTTCCAGGCTCGGTCCATTGGCGCACTCATTCTGGCGGTTCAAATAGAATAGCTCTCTAAAGAGCAGAAGGCTGGGCTCTTCTCCAAGGTAGACTTCGCAGAATACTTGGAAGTTGCATATGTTTGACACGGAATTGGGTCCTATGTCTTGTGGCCGCAGATCAAAGAAACTCAGCACATCTCTAAAGAACTTTGAGCCGGGCGGTGCGAAGCCCCGGCTCATGTGATCCGCGAAAATCACTACCTCACCCTCCCTTGGTTGCGGTCTCTCCTCTGACGGGTCAGGGGCACGGTAAGACATGACATCCTTCTTGGGCAGGTAACCCGTCTTCACAAAGTCCGCTAAGGTTTCATCAGTGACGTTGGACCTCATCCAGTTGCACGTGATGGGTGCTTTGGGAGCTTTGGGAGGCATGGTGAAAGTCGGAAGCCTATGATAAAAGGAAATGTCCGGTTCAATTATAAGCCGGAGGAAGCTTACAGCTCAAATATTTAAAATGGCGGCTTATGAAGGGGCCTAATGACATATGGCTAAGTGCATCGGGTTATCTAAGCCGCTGAAGATAGCGAGGGTAATTCAAATTGTCTACAGCTTTATCCTAAATAAGCCGGCAAATTTTACGGCGCATGGCTTCTTTGAGCCGGAAAGTTTTACGGCGCGTGGCTTTTTTAAGCCGGGGATATGAGCCGCTATAGCTAAACAGATGAAATTTTTACTAAGTGTGGTGAAAACAAGTTTCACAGATTGAAGTGAATATTTTGGATCAAAATGGTCGACTAAAAGGAAAAGTTTCTAGACCTAAAACAGATGCAGAAGAAGTTCATAAGTTCAAACGGAGCCTTTATGCAATGAGAAGGGATCTATGTAGATTGAAAACGGGCGTGAAACAACTACCGCAACAGTTCTATAGTCTAAAGATCAAGAAAGGTGGTAAAAATGAAATCTACCGAGAACTCGCAAGGAATGGCGACGAACACGGGAAGAACAGCAGGAACCCTAACGAAGATCTATTCTACGGAGTAACAAGGGCTTATAGGTACTGGAGAGTTGCGGAGGTCGCCGCCGTTTATCTGGTCACGTCAGGTTGATGCAGCGGCCTGAGTCGGTGAAGACAGGAAGACCCGTGGCGGCGGCGGTGATGGAGCTCGAGCGGGAGAACAGTGGCGAGAGGAAGAAGACGAGTGGCTGGAGGCTCATCGGGCCGGGCTATTTATAAGGTGAGGCTCATAAGTGGGCGAGAGAAACGAGGAGGTCACGGCGCGGTTATCTCACCATATAAACGCCTCGATTTTTGGGACGGCAGTTAAAGATAAGATCCGTTGCGGATATGGTGGAGTAAAAAATGGACTTAATGGAAGATGACGTCACGGCGGGTTACCCGGAATCCAGAAGATGACGTCACGACGGTTTATAGCCTTTACACAGTTGTAAGCCGGAGATTTTCTATCGAAAGGATTGAAGATTGACATGAGCCGGCTCAAATCAATATGGGGCCTAATGTTGAGGATATAAACCTTAGAGTCACCCGCCCGGAGGGGCCGGGTTACTCATAATGGTCATCGCCTGAAGCCCGGCGCCTAGCTTGAAGACGGCGGGCCAAAGATGGGCTTAAGACCCGGAGATGGCTTAAGGCCCGTAGTTACAACCGCCATTATGGTAGAACTTGTAGTGTAAGGCAAGAATAGTTGAGAGTCCGAGCCGGACACTCTTATGAGCCGGCCGGGACTCTGAGAGCTGCTGGGCGTCAACCTCCCTATATAAAGGGACGACCCGGCGGCGGTTTAGGGACAAGAAAGATCTCATCGAGAGCCAAGCATAGCAGTCAAGCTCCCTGCTCATCGAAACCCTAATCAATACCACCTCAACTGGACGTAGGCTTTTACCTTCACCGTAAGGGGCCGAACCAGTATAACCCTCGCGTTCCTTGTCCCGTTTAACCCCTTTAAGCTTCCTAGTTGCGATGGCTCCACGACTAAGTCCTAGCTCGAGGACATCTGCCGTGACAATTCCACAACAACTAGCGAGCAATAATAATAAATCTCGGATGACAACACTTTTTCAATACAATCATGATATGATATAACAAAATGGTATCTCGCTAGCCCTTTGTGAGACCGCAAAACATAAATGCAGAGCACCCCTGAAGATCAAGGACTGACTAGACATTGTAATTCATGGCAAAAGAGATCCAGTCACAGTCATACTCAATATCAATTAATAACAATGCATACAAATGACAATGGTGCTCTCTAACTGGTGCCTTTTATAAGAGGATGATGACTCGGCAACAAAAGTAAATAGATAGGCCCTTCACAGAGGGAAGCGGGGATTTGCAGAGGTGCCAGAGCTTGAGTTTTAAAACAGAGATAAATAACATATTGAGCGGTATGCTTTCATTGTCAACATAACAACCAAGAGATCTCGGTATCTTCCATACTAGATACATTATAGGCGGTTCCCAAACAGAATGGTAAATTTTGTACTCCCCCACCACCAACAAGCACATTCCATAACTGGTCCAAAACAACGGGTACCGTCCACCTAACAACAGTCCTGGGGGAGTTTTGTTTGCAATTATATTTTGATTTGATTTGAGCATGGAACTAGGCATCCTGGTTACCAGCCATTTTCTCATGAATGATGAGCGGAGTCCACTCATCGTGAGAATAACCCACCTAGTATGGAAGATACTGCCAGCCCCCAATCGCTACATGAGCGATTCGGGCATACTAAACAGCTTATCATTTGAAGGTTTAGAGTTTGGCACATGCAAATTTACTTGGAACGGCGGGTAAATACCGCATATAGGTAGGTATGGTGGACTCATATGGAACAACTTTGGGTTTACGGAAGTGGATGCACAAGCAGTATTCCCGCTTAGTACAAGTGAAGGCTAGCAAAAGATTGAGGAGCGACCAACTAGAGAGCGACAACAGTCATAAACATGCATTGAGATTAACGAACATTGAGTGCAAGCACGAGTAGGATATAAATCGCCATTAACATAAATATCGTGGAGGCTATGTTGATTTGTTTCAACTACATGCGTGAACATGTGCCAAGTCAAGCCACTCGAATCATTCAAAGGAGCATGCCATCCTATCATACTACATCACAACCATTTTAAAAGCATGTTGGCACGCAAGGTAAACCATTATAAACTCCTAGCTAATTAAGCATAGCATGAGTAACTATAATCTCTAATCGTCATTGCAAACATATTTCATTCATAATAGGCTGAATCAAGAATGATGAACTAATCATATTTACAAAAACAAGATAGGTCGAGTTCATACCAGCTGTTCCTCATCTCAATCATTTCATCATATATCATCATTATTGCCTTTCACTTGCACAACCGAACGGTGTGGATAATAATAATAGTGCACGTGCATTGGACTAAGCTGGAATCTGCAAACATTTATTCAAAGGAGAAGACAAGGTAATATGGGATCTTTGTTAGAGCAACAATAATGCATATGAGATAATTGTGGTCTTCTCCTCTCGACCCCCAAAGAAAAGAAAAGAATTTCAAAGAAACACACTAAAAGTTTTTGGAGTTTTTGTTTTTCTGAAGAAAGTAAAACAAGAACAAGAAAAACTAATTACACGGGAAAGCTCCCAACAAGCAAAAGAAGAACGAGAAATCTTTTTGGTTTTTTTAATACTACTACTAAGTAAACATG
Organism: Aegilops tauschii subsp. strangulata; assembly: GCF_002575655.3. Taxonomy (NCBI): domain Eukaryota; kingdom Viridiplantae; phylum Streptophyta; class Magnoliopsida; order Poales; family Poaceae; genus Aegilops; species Aegilops tauschii. The sequence goes on from NC_053038.3 coordinate 162,176,150, forward strand.
GAAAGGGAACTAAACAGAGGCTACAACTAACTTTTTGGTTTTTCTTAAGGTTATTCAAACACACAAGAAGAAAGTGGGAAAAAGGAAATAAACTAGCATGGATAATACAATGAAAAAGTATGAACACCGACAACTAGAATGAGTGTGTGAACATGAATGTAATGTCGGTGAGAAATAAGTACTCCTCCAAGCTTAGGCTTTTGGCCTAAGTTGGTCTAGGGCCACGACTGACCCAGATTGTATCTGAAATCGTAGTTGGGCTTGTACTGTGCTGCGGCAGCTACCGCTTGGCGAGCTGCTTCATTGAGGCAAGCGGTCTCCGCTGCTCTCTCATACTCGTTCACCTCCTCTCTAGTTATAAAATATCTCCCATTTACCTGAAGTTAAAGAAGGCAGGAGCAGGAAGGGTAATATGGACAGCACGCCGTTTGTCAAAAATTAGTCGGTACTGGAGGGACTGTTTGTTCCTCTCAAGAAACTGGTAGCATACCATAGCATTATTCTCTAGAAAAGCAGGTGGCCACTCAATGTCATTCCCTCTTATGGGTATACCAAGATAATTAGCTAAACGAGTTGCATAAATCCCACCAAATAAATCTCCATCTTTAGCATTAAGGTGTATCCTCCTCGCAATAATAGCCCCCAAGTTATATTGCTTATCACCTAACACCGCAGACTTGAGGACACTAAGATCTGGAACACAAAGGTGGCAATGCTCATGCTTACCGTTAATGCATCTACCTATAAAGAGAGCAAAATAATGTATGGCAGGAAAGTGAATACTCCCTATGGTAGCTTGTGTGATATTTCTAGTTTCTCCCGCAGTGATGCTAGCAAGGAAATCATTGTATTCAGCTTTGTGATGCTCACTATGAAGGCCTCATTGTGGGATTTTGCAAGCAGTATTAAAATCCTCAAGGTCCATGGTATATGATTCATCATAAGGTCAACTAAAACAGTATGGGTATTGCACTTAGATGAAAATTCAAACCTCCGCACAAATGAATCGGTGAGGTGATAGCATTGTCGGCACTTATCTGACACGAAGTCTTCAAGGCCGGCATTTTGTACGTATGCATCAAACTCATCCTTGAAACCTGCATGAACCATGAATTCATCTGATGGCCATTCGCAAGGCCGTACTTGAGCTTCCCTTGGTGGTTCAAGGTTCGGCTCATGTATCGCGAGCCTCGGTGCTTGCTTCCTCGAAGAACCACCTTGGTACATTTTCCTAGACATTTTTCTTCCTCTGAAAAATTCTGAAATTTTTAGTGACTCAAAATAAAAGTGAATCAAACTTAACAAAATTAATAGCAACTACTCCTACAAGTGTCTAGAAGCTATATCATGCATCAAAACTACTATCGACCCTATAAGTTTGACATGCAAGCTCAAGAACAAGGTCACCACAGCAGCAAAAATTTGCAATAAATAAATCACTAGAACAAAAACTAATTGGACCAATGGAGGAGTCACATACCGAAGAACAATCCCCCGAAATAGTTTTGCAAATGGAGCTTTGCACAAGGAGATCAAAATGGCAGCAAGTTGAGCAAGAACACGGGTTTGAGCTACGGGATGATTTTTTCTGGAGGAAGACGAAGGGGATGGGTGCTGGAATAAGTGAAGGGGACCCATAAGGCAGGGGGTGCGCCTAGGGGGTAGGGCGTGCCCTCCACCCTTGTGATCCACTGGTGCAGCCCCCTGGTGCATGTTCAATGCCAGGAATTCTTAAATATTCTATAAAAAATCATACTAAATTTTCAAGGCATTTGGAGAACTTTTATTTTGGGGACATTTTTTATTACATGGATAATTCAGAAAACAGACAGAAAATACTTTTTTGCTTTATTTAATCTAAATAATAGAAAGTAAAAGGTGGGTACAGAAAGTTGTGCTTTCTAAATTCATCCATCTCATGCTCACCAAAAGGAATCCATTAACAAGGTTGATCAAGTCTTATTAACAAACTTCTTCCGAATGACATGAAACCGTAGAATTTTTTAATAACACTAAGTTACCTGAACGGGGATATGCATGTCCCCAACAATAAGAATATCATATTTCTTTTTGACAATAGGGAGAGGAAATTCAAAACCTCCAATAGTAATAGTTGAAAATTTTCCAATAGAATTGATACTATAAACTTGAGGTTGTTTCTTCGGCAAGTGTACCGTATGATCGTTACCACATGAAAAGTAACATTGCCTTTGTTGCAATCAAAAATAGCCCCTGCAGTATTCAAAAAGGGTCTACCAAGGATTATCGACATACTGTCATCCTCGGGAATATCAAGAATAACAAAGTCCGTTAAGATAGTAACGTTTGCAACCAGAACAGGCACATCCTCACAAATACCGATGGGTATAGCATTTGATTTATCACCATTTGCAAAGAGATTTCAGCAGGTGTCAACTTATTCAATTCAAGTGTACGGTATAAAGAGAAAGGCATAACACTAACACCGGCTCTAAGATCACATAAAGCAGTTTTAACATAGTTTCTTTTAATGCAGCATGGTATAGTTGGTACTCCTGGATCTCCAGGTTTCTTTGGTATTCCAGCCTTAAAAGTATAATTAGCAAGCATGGTGGAAATCTCAGCTTCTGGTATCTTTCTTTTATTTGTAACAATATCTTTCATATACTTAGCATAAGGAGAAATTTTTCAGCATAGCAGTCAAACGCATACGCAAAAAGATAGGTCTAATCATTTCAGCAAAGCGCTCAAAATCATCATCATCCTTTTTCTTGGATGGTTTAGGAGGAAAGGGCATGGGTTTCTGAACCCATGGTTCTCTTTCTTTACCATGCTTCCTAGCAACAAAGTCTCTCTTATCATAACATTGATTCTGTGATTGTGGGTTATCAAGATCAACAGCAGGTTCAATCTCTACATCATTATCATTACTAGGTTGAGCATCAACATGAACATCATCATTAACATTATCACTAGGTTCATGTTCATCACCAGATTGTGTCTCAGCATCAGAAATAGAAATATCATTGGGATTCTCAGGTGTGTCTATAGTAGCTTTACTAGAAGCATGCAAAGTCTTATCAGTTTCCTTTTTCTTTTTATTAGAAGGACTAGGTGCATCAGTATTAGTTCTCTGAGAATCTTGCTCAACTCTCTTAGGATGACCTTCAGGATACAAAGGTTCCTGGGTCATTTTACCACCTCTAGTCATAACCCTAACAACATTATCATTATTCTCACAATTCAACTCATTAAGCAAATCATCTTGTGCCTTAAGTACTTGTTCTACTTGAGTTCTAACCATGGAAGCAAGTTTACTAATAAGCTTAAGATCATTAATAGTTCTACTCATATAATCTTTGTCGGATTTCGGGTTCTGGCAAAACCCTAGAGGTTCGAACACTTGGGTGCACGCGAAGATTTCCTCCTGCCTAATCACACCCTCAACCTCGCCGCGATATCAAAGCCTAGCTCGACGAACTCGCAACACAAGGGACACGAGATTTATACTAGTTCGGGCCACCGTTGTGGTGTAATACCCTACTCCAGTGTGGTGTGGTGGATTGCCTCTCGGGCTGAGGATGAACAGTACAAGGGGAAGAACAGCCTCCTGAGGTGAGGTGTTCTTGTGCTTGGTGGGTGTGAGGATGATCTAAATCGGTTCTAGTTTTCCTCCTACTGTGGTGGCTAGTCCTATTTATAGAGGCCCTGGTCCTCTCCCCAAATATTGAGCGGGAAGGGAGCCAACAACGGCCAATTTGAAATAGGACACCTAGTACAAGCAATCCTGACTAAAGGTGGTCTTCGCCTGCCAAAGGCTCTGGTGGTGACGCCGCCTTGGGCTCCACGGTGACCTCCGTCCTGCCGTCCTGCTGGTCTTGGTCTTGTTGCACCGATATGGTAACCTTTGCCTGATGCCTTGGTATCCCTCGCCTGTGCTTGCCTCCTTAGCACCAAAGGGGGAACAAGGACACTACGCGCGCTGGCGCCCGCCTAGTCTTGGCCGTCATGGCTGACGTCGTAGGAACCTCGCGAGGTTCGCCTTGCCTTGATCTCTCCGCCCCTCACGAGCCAGCCTGGTGAGGCCGCTCCCGAGGAGGTCTTGTGCCGTCCGCCTCGCGAGGCTTGGCCCCTCGCAAGGGTCTTGAGCGCTTGTTGGTGAATACGGGCCGTACTGGGCCGCGAGTAGAGCCACGCCGCGGGCCGCAGGCAGGCAAGTCTGGGGACCCCCGTTCCTAGAACGCCCACAGTAGCCCCGGGCCCGAGGCGCGCTCGGACTTGGCTTCGAGGCGAAGCCAAAGGGCAAGTGCGGAGCACCGCGGGCCCCAACAACATGCGGCCTTGGTCGACGCGTGGTGATTGATTGGACGTGGGCGTCTCCGCTTCCCCACGCTGCCTCGGCAACTGCCCGACTTGGCGAGTCCCTGCTGCATGCAGGGAAATATCATCATTACCTGTGATCGCGGGGATCGCCGGTTGTCCTTCTCCTGCTATAAATGATGAGGGGCAGAGCCCCCATCGCCCATCTCTTCCCATTCCGCTCGCTTCTCCTCCCTTGCTCCATTGCCGGTAGCGACTCCCATGGCGCCTGCGAAGAGGTTTTCGGACGCGGAGAAGGGGAAGGCTCGCCAGGAGGGGCCCGGCTCTCCGCCGCCCAAGCGTGGACGCGGTCGTCCTCGCAAGCACTCTACAACCCCCGCCGCGACCCCCCGCGGCCGTGGTGGTGCCCCTTCGCGTGGTGGGAGCCGCCTATGTCGAAGCAGCCCTGTCGATGAAGGGAGGCGTGCCATGGTCGCACGGCCTTCCCGGCCGTGCTTCCACTCAGCAGAGGTGCTGCCGGAGTTCATGGTGTGGTCGGAGAACCCTGCCGGCTCCTGGCTTCAGCTCCCGCACTTCTTCGCCGGTGAGCTGCCGGCCACGGGTCCAGGCGGGCTCTGGGTACAGGCGGACATCTGTTGCAGCAAAGCTTCGTGGGTCGTGGTCGAGACCTCCGTCGCTGGCAATGTTGCTCTGGCTCGCGGCTGGCAGACGTTTGCCCGCGCGCGTGGCCTGGGCAGGCAGTGCACCCTCCACTTCAAGTACGACGGCGACGCGACCCTCTACGTGAGGTGTTCGGAGAAGACGGCCGCCGCGCCGGGTGCTGCCCCGAGGACAACGACGACGACGAAGTGCTTGACCTTGGTGACGGTCGAGATGGGGGTGAGGGCGATCTTGCGCCCAGCTACGACGCTTCTCCCTCTGGCGACAGCTCCAGCAGCGGTGGTTATGACCAGCCACCGTGCTCGCTTCGAAGGTGGTAGCGGGTCGTCTCGCCACCGCGCCCCAGTGAAGCGCGAGGAAGGGTCCGACTGAGCTCGAGAGAGCGCCATGGGCCCATCCTCGCGAGCTGCTGTGGGGGCACTCGCCGCTTTTGTTTTGTTCTTCTTTTCCTTTCTACATTGAGAGAGACAAGTATAGGGCCCCGTGGGGGCGTGCAACAAACTATGATTTCCAAGTTGTTATGCCGTGTTTATCACTCCCGTGCAGCGTCGCAATATCAATGTTTTATATATTCACGTAGGAAAAACTTAGCTTGACGCGTTTGAAGTAGTTTCCGCCTCGCGAGGCGCGCGTTTCTCAGTACCTGGCAAGGAGGAACTGCAAAAATTTGTTAGGAGATCCAAGCCCTGGTCGCAGGCGCCCCTGGCCTTGACCCAGCACCTCGTATCACGGTACCTGAGGGGCACGAATTGAGAGAGGTGTGTCAGCTTGTGGCCCGAACGAGGGTGCCTCATGAAAAAACAGATAAGACGCTCACTAGGGCACGAGGGCACCTGTCCAGCCCCCTCGCGAGGGATGCGAGAGAGGGTGCAGGTCAGACAAAGAACCGAAGGCCAAAAACAGAAGCAGAAGTCGATGAAACAAGATCAGCGAGTAACACCAGAAAGCAAATTTTGATTAAAGAGGGGCAAGCCAACTACGGAAAGGAAATGAAAAGCCGCGTCCGGCACCTAGTCTAGTCTTCTTGTCTTCTCACCAGCGCGGAGCTAAGTGCTGCCACCAGGACATGGGAGGGAGCCCCAGAGGCCCGAGGGCGGCACTCCCGAGAGTCCAGGGCATGTACAGCCCCACTCATTATTACGTGAGAGTGTCACGAGCGGAGACCTTCACAGGCACGGGGCCTTCTTCACAAGCGTTGAGCCTTTCTTCATGGGTAGAACTTCTGGAGGTGCTGGATGTTCCAGGCGTTCTGGATGGGTACCCCGTCCTGCGTCTCCAGGCGCGCGGCGCTAGGCCTGGAGACGTGGGTGACCCTAAACAGGCCCTCCCACATGGGTGAGAGCTTATGCAGCCCTTCCCTGGAGAGCACCCGCCATAGGATGAGGTCACCCACCTTGAGCGCCCTGGAGCAGACGCTGCGACAGTGGTACCGTCGCAGCGCCTGCTGATATCTTGCCGCCTGTAGCGTGGCCTCACGATGGCGTTCCTCCCCCAGCACGAGGTCCATCCCCCACATGGCGTCCTGCAGCGTCTCATCAAACGCCAGGACCCGCGCGGAGCGATGCTTGACCTCGTGAGAGAGAACCTCCTTTGCTCCATAGACGAGGAAGAATGGGGTCTCGCCCGTCGGCTTGGTGGCGGTGGTGCGGATGGGCCACAACACGGACTGGAGCTCGTCGTACCAGCCCCTGCCGTAGGCCTCGAGCTTCTTCTTGAAGGTCCTGGTTTTGAGGCCTCTCAGGACCTCTGCGTTGGCGCGTTCGGCCTGGCCATTGCTCCAGGGGTGTGCCACCGAAGCGTAGCAGATCTGTGTTCCAAGGTTAGCACAATACGTCTTGAAGAGATTGCTAGTTAACTGCGAGCCATTGTCAGTGATGATGCGGTTGGGGACCCCAAACTGGCTCACGAGACCTTTGATGAACTTGACCGCGGAGCCGGCCGGGATGGTGCGGACGGCTTCTACCTCCGCCCACTTGGTGAACTATTCGATGGCGACGTAGAGGTAGCAGTAGCCCCCCAGGCGCTCAAGGGAACGGGCCCAAAATATCCAGCCCCAGACCGCGAATGGCCACGAGAGTGGGATGGTCTGGAGGCCCTGAGCCGGCTGATGGATCTGCTTGGCGTGGAACTGGCAGGCCTCGCAAGATTTCACCAGCTCAATCGCGTCGTTGAGTGCCGTAGGCCAGTAGAATCTGTTGTGAAACACCTTGCCGATGAGGGTCCACGACAATGAGTGGTGCCCACAGTCCCCGCCGTGTATGTCGGCCAGCAACTCTTTCCCCTGCTCCCTGGAGATGCAATGCAGGGAAACGTCATTCGGCCGCTTCCTATACAACTCACCGTCCTGGATGCAGTATGTCGTGGCTAGTCGGGCCACGCGCTCCGCGTCCTCCTCCTTCTCCGGCAGCGTCCCTTGCGTCAGGTATTCCTCGAATTCCTTGGTCCAGCACCCCTCCTGAGGCTCGAGCGCCAAGAGCAAGCACTCTCCTGAGGTCGGGCCAGCCGGGGCTCCCGAGGCAAGTGGTTGAGGGAGTTCCTCCCAAGGCAGCACTGTTCTTGAAAGCGCTGGTGTTGCCGATGGCTTGAAGAGCCGCTCCTCGAAGACGCCAGGCTCTTGGGGTAGCCGCTTGGATGCTCTTCTGGCGATTTCGTCGGCTTCCTTGTTGGTGCCACGGGGCACATGCTATAATTCCAGGCCCATGAACTGCTTCTCCATCTTGCGCACCTCCGCGAGGTACGCCTCCATGTGCTCATCCTTCGGCTCGTACACCTTGTTGGAGAAGTTGACGAGGAGCTGCGAGTCGCCCTTGATGGTGAGGCGCTTTACCCCCAGGGCCACTGCAGCCTTGAGGCCAGCTATGAGGCCTTCGTACTCTGCTATGTTGTTGGAGACCTTCTCGCCCTGCTGGAAACAGAGCTACACGACGTAGTAAAGCTTGTCCTGAGTGGGTGAAATGAGCACTGCTCTAGCCCTCGCGCCTTGGCGCGCAAAGGCGCCATCGAAATACATGACCCAGCCGTCTGGCGCCTCACTCCCCGGCGAGAGGGACCAATCCTCGCCTTCTTCAAGCCCCGGGGCGTCTGTCCATTCTGCCACGAATTCAGCGAGCGTGGCTCCCTTGATGACCCTGGTTGTGCTGAACTGCAACTGAAATGCCTGCAGCTCGATGTTCCACTCAGCAACTCTCCCGGCGGAGTTGGGACTCCTGAGCACCCTCTCCAACAGGTAGGCCGAGACGACCTTGATGGGGTGACCTTGAAAGTAGTGCCGCAGCTTGCGCGAGGCCACCAAGAGCGCGAGAAGGAGCTTCTGAGGCATGGGGTACCTCGCCCTCGCATCCCGCAACACTGTGCTGACTATACGGGGTGCTTGACGAGGGCGGGTGCATTGACGAGGCTTGATGCTTCCGTAGGTTGGGGCGCCTCCTGAGATGACGAAGCCCCCAAAGCCTGGTCGTTTACTGGGGCTTCAGTGGGCCCAAGCGCGCCGTCTTGTTGAGCTTGGTCCTTTGTCGGCGTCGCTGCAGCCCTTGTGGAGCCCTCTGGGTCTTGCGCCGCTCCGGCTAAGGGCTTGGCGCTATGCATCCCTGACTCGGCACTCTTCCCGGACCGCCACCAAAGCTGCGCTAGCAGAGTATGGGGTGGCGGCAAGGTACAGCACCAGAGGCTCGAGAGGTCGGGGCTCCACCATCACCGGAGGGCTGGTCAGGTATCTCTTGAGGTCTTGAAATGCTTGGTCAGCCTCCGGAGTCCACTCGAATGGGCCCTTCTTCTTCATCAGCTTGAAGAACGGTTGGGCGCGCTCTCCCAGCTTGGAGACGAAACGCCCTAATGCAGTCACGCGACCAGCAAGCTTCTGCATATCCTTGAGGGTTTGCGGTGGACTCATGTCTTCGATTGCCTTGACCTTCTCTGGGTTTGCCTCGATCCCTCTGTGGGACACAAGGAAAACCAGCAGTTTGCCGGAAGGGACGCCAAACACGCATTTCTCCGGGTTAAGCCGCAAGTCCACCCGGCGCAGGCTTTCGAAGGTCTCCTCCAGGTCCTGAGTTAAAGTTCTCACCTCCCGAGACTTCACCACAATGTCGTCGACGTGGGCTTCAGCGTTCCTCCCGAGCTGCTGACCCAAGGCGATGTGCATCAGCCGTTGGAAGGTCGCGCCCGCGTTGCGCAACCCGAACGACATGCAGGTGTAATAGTATACCCCGCACGGGGTCAAGCAGGCCGTCTTCTCGACGTCTTCTACCGCCATCTTGATCTGGTGGTAGCCTGAGAACGCATCCAGGAAGCACAGCAGGTGACACTCGGTGGTGGAGTCGACGATCTGGTCGATGCGTGGAAGCGAGAATGGATATTGGGGGCAGGCCTTGTTGAGGTTGGTGAAGTCAACACACATGCGCTCCTTTCTGCCTTTCTTTGGCACAACGACGGGGTTTGCCAACCATTCAGGGTACCGGACCTCGCGAATGACGCATGCTGCCTCCAGCTTGCGGGTTTCTTGGACGATGAAGGTCTGCTTCTCCGTGGACTGCCGCCGAGCCCTCTGCTTCACAGGGCTTACGTTGGGGCACACCTTCAAGTGATGCTCAATCACTCCTCTTGGGACCCCTACCAACTGATCAGGCTCCCAGGCGAATACTTCCCTGTTTGCGCGCAAGAACTTCACCAGTGCCTCCTCTTGGTCGGGATCGAGGTTGGCGCCTATGGTGAAGATGGCCCCTGAGGTCCCGTCTTCCTCGACCGGCACCTGCTTGGTTTCTACCCGGTCTTGAGTGAACATCTGCTTCTTCTTGGTCGGTGCGGCCGCCTTATCTCCAGAGGTGCCGCATCGGCCGGTTGCGCTGCCGCGGCGGTCTTGAGGGCAAGCTTGAGTGCTGCCAGAGCCTCCTTGGTGTCCCCCTGTTGGGGATCGTTGCAGAAATTTAAAATTTTCTACGCATCACCAAGATCAATCTATGGAGTCATGTAGCAACGAGAGAGAAGGAGTGCATCTACATACCCTTGTAGATCGCGAGCGGAAGCGTTCAAGAGAACGGAGTTGATGGAGTCGTACTCGTCGTGATCCAAATCACCGATGATCCTAGCGCCGAACGGACGGCACCTCCGCGTTCAACACACGTACGGAGCAGAGACGTCTCCTCCTTCTTGATCCAGCAAGGGGGAAGGAGAAGTTGATGGAGATCCAGCAGCACGACGGCGTGGTGGTGGATGCAGCGGGATTCCAGCAAGGCTTCGCCAAGCGCTACTGGAGGAGGAAGAGGTGTCACAGGAGAGAGAGGGAGGCGCCAGGGCTTAGGGTGCGGCTGCCCTCCCTCCCCTCCACTATATATAGGGGCTAGGGGGCGCATGCCCCACTTGGAGATCCCATCTAGAGGGGGGCGGCGGCCCTTCGGGGGGCAACGCCCCCTAGGGTTTCCAACCCTAGGCGCCTTGGGCCCTTGGGTGGGGCGCACCAGCCCACCAGGGGCTGGTTCCCACGCCACTTCAGCCCATGGGGCCCTCCGGTATAGGTGGCCCCACCCGGTGGACCCCCGGGACCCTTCCGGTGGTCCCGGTACAATACCGGTGACCCCCAAAACTCTCCCGGTGGCCGAAACTGGACTTCCTATATATAAATCTTTACCTCCGGACCATTCCAGAACTCCTCGTGACGTCCGAGATCTCATCCGGGACTCCGAACAACTTTCGGTTAACGGCATACTAATATCTCTACAACTCTAGCGTCACCGAACCTTAAGTGTGTAGACCCTACGGGTTCGGGAGACACGTAGACATGGCCGAGACAACTCTCCGGTCAATAACCAACTGCTGGATCTGGATACCCATGTTGGCTCCCACATGCTCCACGATAATCTCATCGGATGAACCACGATGTCGAGGATTCAATCAATCCCGTATACAATTCCCTTTGTCAATCGGTACGTTACTTGCCCGAGATTCGATCGTCGGTATCCCAATACCTCGTTCAATCTCGTTACCGGCAAGTCACTTTACTCGTTCCGTAATGCATGATCCCGTGACTAACTACTTAGTCACATTGAGCTCATTATGATGATGCATTACCGAGTGGGCCCAGAGATACCTCTCCGTCATATGGAGTGACAAATCCCAGTCTCGATCCGTGCCAACCCAACAGACACTTTCGGAGATACCTGTAGTGCACCTTTATAGCCACCCAGTTATGTTGTGACGTTTGGTACACCCAAAGCATTCCTACGGTATCCAGGAGTTGCACGATCTCATGGTCTAAGGAGATGATACTTGACATTAGAAAAGCTTTAGCAAATGAACTACACGATCTAGTGCCATGCTTAGGATTGGGTCTTGTCCATCACATCATTCTCCTAATGATGTGATCCCGTTATCAATGACATCCAATGTCCATGGTCAGGAAACCGTAACCATCTATTGATCAACGAGCTAGTCAACTAGTGGCTCACTAGGGACATGTTATGGTCTATGTGTTCACACATGTATTACGATTTCCGGATAACACAATTATAGCATGAACAATAGACAATTATCATGAACAAGGAAATATAATAATAACCATTTTATTATTGCCTCTAGGGCATATTTCCAACAGTCTCCCACTTACACTAGAGTCAATAATCTAGTTACATTGTGATGAATCGTACACCCATAGAGTTCTGGTGTTGATCATGTTTCGCCCGTGGAAGAGGTTTAGTCAACAGATCTGCGACATTCAAATCCGTATGCACTTTACAAATATCTATGTCTCCATTTTGAACATTTTCACGAGTGGAGTTGAAGCGACGCTTGATGTGCCTGGTCTTCTTGTGAAACCTGGGCTCCTTGGCAAGGGCAATAGCTCCAGTGTTGTCACATAAGAGAGTCATCGGCCCTGATGCATTGGGAATAACTCCTAGGTCGGCAATGAACTCCTTCATCCAGATTGCTTCATGTGTTGCCTCCGAGGCTGCCATGTACTCCGCTTCACATGTAGATCCCGCCACGACGCTTTGCTTGCAACTGCACCAGCTGACTACCCCACCATTCAAAATATACACGTATCCGGTTTGTGACTTAGAGTCATCCAGATCTGTGTCGAAGCTAGCATCGACGTAACCCTTTACGACGAGCTCTTCGTCACCTCCATAAACGAGAAACATATCCTTAGTCCTTTTCAGGTACTTCAGGATGTTCTTGACCGCTGTCTAGTGTTCCATGCCGGGATTACTTTGGTACCTTCCTACCAAACTTACGGCAAGGTTTACATCAGGTCTGGTACACAGCATGGCATACATAATAGACCCTATGGCCGAGGCATAGGGGATGACACTCATCTTTTCTCTATCTTCTGCCGTGGTCGGGCATTGAGCCGTGCTCAATCTCACACCTTGCAATACAGGCAAGAACCCTTTCTTGGGCTGATCCATATTGAACTTCTTCAATATCTTGTCAAGGTATGTGCTTTGTGAAAGACCTATGAGGCGTCTCGATCTATCTCTATAGATCTTAATGCCTAATATGTAAGCAGCGTCTCCAAGGTCCTTCATTGAAAAACACTTATTCAAGTAGGCCTTTATGCTTTCCAAGAATTCTATATCATTTCCCATCAATAGTATGTCATCCACATATAATATGAGAAATGCTACAGAGCTCCCACTCACTTTCTTGTAAACACAAGCTTCTCCATAAGTCTGTGTAAACCCAAACGCTTTGATCATCTCATCAAAGCGAATGTTCCAACTCCGAGATGCCTGCACCAGCTCATAGATTGAGCGCTGGAGCTTGCATACTTTGTCAGCATTCTTAGGATCGACAAAACCTTCCGGTTGCATCATATACAATTCTTCCTTAAGGAAGCCATTAAGGAATGCCGTTTTGACATCCATTTGCCATATTTCATAATCGTAGAATGTGGCAATTGCTAACATGATTCGGACGGACTTCAGCTTCGCTACGGGTGAGAAGGTCTCATTGTCGTCAACTCCTTGAACTTGTCGATAACCCTTAGCGACAAGTCGAGCTTTATAGATGGTAACATTTCCATCCGCGTCCGTCTTCTTCTTAAAGATCCATTTATTTTCTATCGCTCGCCGATCATCGGGCAAGTCTGTCAAAGTCCATACTTTGTTTTCATACATGGATCCTATCTCGGATTGCATGGCTTCAAGCCATTTGTTGGAATCTGGGCCCGCCATTGCTTCTTCATAGTTCGAAGGTTCACCGTTGTCCAACAACATGATTTCCAGGACAGGGTTGCCGTACCACTCTGGTGCGGAACGTGTCCTTGTGGACCTACGAAGTTCAGTGGTAACTTGATCATGAGCGTCATCATTAACTTCCTCTCTAGTCGGTGCAGGCACCACAGAAACATTTTCTTGTGCCGCGCTACATTCTGGTTCGAGAGGGGTCATCTCATCAAGTTCCACTTTCCTCCCACTTACTTCTTTCGAGAGAAACTCTTTCTCCAGAAAGGACCCGTTCTTGGCAACGAAGATCTTGCCTTCGGATCTGAGGTAGAAGGTATACCCAATGGTTTCCTTATGGTATCCTATGAAGACGCATTTTTCCGACTTGGGTTCGAGCTTTTCAGGTTGAAGTTTCTTGACATAAGCATCGCATCCCCAAACTTTAAGAAACGACAACTTAGGTTTCTTTCCAAACCATAATTCATACGGTGTCATCTCAACGGATTTCGACGGAGCCCTATTTAAAGTGAATGCGGCAGTCTCTAAAGCATAACCCCAAAATGATAGCGGTAGATCAGTAAGTGACATCATAGATCGCACCATATCCAATAGAGTGCGATTACGATGTTCGGACACACCATTACGCTGAGGTGTTCCAGGCGGCGTGAGTTGTGAAATAATTCCACATTTCCTTAAGTGTGTGCCAAATTCGTGACTCAAATATTCCCCTCCACGATCGGATCGTAAGAACTTTATTTTCCTGTCACGTTGATTTTCAACTTCACTCTGAAATTCCTTGAACTTTTCAAAGGTCTCAGACTTGTGTTTCATTAAGTAGACATACCCATATCTACTCAAGTCATCAGTGAGGGTGAGAACATAACGATAGCCACCGCGAGCCTCAACGCTCATTGGACCGCACACATCAGTATGTATGATTTCCAATAAGTTGGTTGCTCGCTCCATTGTTCCGGAGAACGGAGTCTTGGTCATTTTTCCCATGAGGCATGGTTCGCACGTGTCAAATGATTCATAATCAAGAGACTCCAAAAGTCCATCTGCATGGAGTTTCTTCATGCGTTTGACACCAATGTGACCAAGACGGCAGTGCCACAAGTATGTGGGACTATCATTATCAACCTTACATTTCTTGGCATTCACACTATGAATATGTGTAACATCACGCTCGAGATTCATTAAGAATAAACCATTGACCAGCGGGGCATGACCATAAAACATATCTCTCATATAAATAGAACAACCATTATTCTCGAATTTAAATGAGTAGCCTTCTCGCATCAAGTGAGATCCAGATACAATGTTCATGCTCAAAGCTGGCACTAAATAACAATTATTGAGGTTTAAAACTAATCCCGTAGGTAAATGTAGAGGTAGCGTGCCGACGACGATCACATCGACCTTGAACCATTCCCGACGCGCATCGTCACCTCGTCCTTCGCCAGTCTCCGCTTATTCCGCAGCTCCTGCTTTGAGTTACAAATATGAGCAACCGCACCGGTATCAAATACCCAGGAGCTACTACGAGCGCTGGTTAGGTACACATCAATAACATGTATATCACATATACCTTCGGTATTGCCGACCTTCTTATCCGCTAAATACTTGGGGCAGTTCCGCTTCCAGTGACCGTTTCCCGTGCAATAAAAGCACTCAGTCTCAGGCTTGGGTCCATTCTTTGTCTTCTTCCCGGCAGCTTGCTTACCGGGCGCGGCAACTCCCTTGCCGTCTTTCTTGAAGTTCTTCTTACCCTTGCCTTTCTTGAACTTACTGGTTTTATTCACCATCAACACTTGATGTTCCTTTTTGATCTCCACCTCCGCTGATTTCAGCATTGAATATACCTCAGGAATGGTCTTTTCCATCCCCTGCATATTGAAGTTCATCACAAAGCTCTAGTAGCTAGGTGAGAGCGACTGAAGGATTCTGTCAAGGGCCGCGCCATCCGGGAGATTAACTCCCAGCTGAGACAAGCGGCTGTGCAACCCAGACATTTTGAGTATGTGTTCGCTGACGGAACTATTCTCCTCCATCTTACAACTGTAGAACTTGTCGGAGACTTCATATCCCTCAACCCGGGCATGAGGTTGGAAAACCATTTTCAGCTCTTGGAACATCTCATATGCTCCGTGCTGCTCGAAACACTTTTGGAGCCCCGGTTCTAAGCTGTAAAGCATGCCGCACTGAACCAGGGAGTAATCATCAACACGTGTTCGCCAAGCGTTCATAACGTCTTGGTTTGCTGGGACGGGTGCTTCACCTAGCGGTGCTTCAAGGACATATGCTTTCTTGGCTGCTATGAGGATGATCCTCAAGTTCCGGACCCAGTCCGTATAGTTGCTACCATCGTCTTTCAGCTTGGTTTTCTCTAGGAACGCGTTGAAGTTGAGGTTGACATTAGCGTGGGCCATTTGATCTACAAGACATATTGCAAAGATTTTAGACTAAGTTCATGATAATTAAGTTCATCTAATCAAATTATTAATGAACTCCCACTCAGACAGACATCCCTCTAGTCATCTAAGTGATACATGATCCGAGTCAACTAGGCCGTGTCCGATCATCACGTGAGACGGACTAGTCATCATCGGTGAACATCTTCATGTTGATCGTATCTACTATACGACTCATGTTTGACCTTTTGGTCTCTTGTGTTCCGAGGCCATGTCTGTACATGCTAGGCTCGTCATGTCAACCTAAGTGTATTGTGTGTGTAAATCTGGCTTACACCCGTTGTATGCGAATGTTAGAACCTATCACACCCGATCATCACGTGGTGCTTCGGAACAACGAACCTTCGCAACGGTGCACAGTTAGGGGGAACACTTTCTTGAAATTTTAGCGAGGGATCATCTTATTTATGCTACCGTCGTTCTAAGCAAATAAGATGTAAAACATGATAAACATCACATGCAATCAAATAGTGACATGATATGGCCAATATCATTTTGCTCCTTTTGATCTCCATCTTCGGGGCGCCATGTTCATCATTGTCACCGGTATGACACCATGATCTCCATCATCATGTCTTCATGAAGTTGTCTCGCCAACTATTACTTCTACTACTATGGCTAACGGTTAGCAATAAAGTAAAGTAATTACATGACGTCTCAGTTGACACGCAGGTCATAAATAAATTAAGACAACTCATATGGCTCCTGCCGGTTGTCATACTCATCGACATGCAAGTCGTGATTCCTATTACAAGAACATGATCAATCTCATACATCACATATATCATTCATCACATTCTTCTGGCCATATCACATCACATGACACATGCTGCAAAAACAAGTTAGACGTCCTCTAATTGTTGTTGCAAATTTTTATGTGGCTGCTATAGGTTTCTAGCAAGAACGTTTCTTACCTATGCCAAAACCACAACATGATATGCCAATTTCTATTTACCCTTCATAAGGACCCTTTTCATCGAATCCGATCCGACTAAAGTGGGAGAGACAGACACCCGCTAGCGACCTTATGCAACAAGTGCATGTCAGTCGGTGGAACCTGTCTCACGTAAGCGTACGTGTAAGGTCAGTCCGGGCCGCTTCATCCCACGATGCCGCTGAATCAAGATAAGACTAGTAACGGCAAGTAACTTGACAAAATCGACGCCCACAACAACTTGTGTTCTACTCGTGCATAGAAACTACGCATAGACCTAGCTCATGATGCCACTGTTGGGGATCGTTCCAGAAATTTAAAATTTTCTACGCATCACCAAATCAATCTATGGAGTCATCTAGCAACGAGAGAGAAGGAGTGCATCTACATACCCTTGTAAATCGCGAGCGGAAGCGTTCAAGAGAACGTGGTTGATGGAGTCGTACTCGTCGTGATCCAAATCACCGATGATCCTAGCGCCAAACGGACGGCACCTCCGCGTTCAACACACGTACGGAGCGGAGACGTCTCCTCCTTCTTCATCCAGCAAGGGGGAAGGAGAAGTTGATGGAGATCCAGTAGCATGACGGCGTGGTGGTGGATGCAGCGGGATTCCAGCAGGGCTTCGCCAAGCGCTACTGGAGGAGGAAGAGGTGTCACGGGAGGGAGAGGGAGGCGCCAGGGCTTAGGGTGCAGCTGCCCTCCCTCCCCTCCACTATATATAGGGGCTAGGGGGGCATGCCCCCCTTGGAGATCCCATCTAGAGGGGGGGCGGCCCCTCGGGGGGCAACGGCCCCCTTAGGGTTTCCAACCAGGGGGGCGCATGCCCCCTCGGGGGGCAACGCCCCCTAGGGTTTCCAACCCTAGGCGCCTTGGGCCCTTGGGTGGGGCGCACCAGCCCACTTGGGGCTGGTTCCCACGCCACTTCAGCCCATGGGGCCCTCCGGGATAGGTGGCCCCACCCGGTGGACCCCCGAGACCCTTCCGGTGGTCCCGGTACAATACCGGTGACCCCCGAAACTCTCCCGGTGGCCGAAACTGGACTTCCTATATATACTTTACCTCCGGACCATTCCGAAACTCCTCGTGACGTACGGAATCTCATCCGAGACCCCGAACAACTTTCAGTTAACCGCATACTAATATCTCTACAACTCTAGCGTCACCGAACCTTAAGTGTGTAGACCCTACGGGTTCGGGAGACACGTAGACATGACCGAGACAACTCTCCGGTCAATAACCAACAGCGGGATCTGGATACCCATGTTGGCTCCCACATGCTCCACAATAATCTCATCGGATGAACCACGATGTCGAGGATTCAATCAATCCCGTATACAATTCCCTTTGTCAATCGGTACGTTACTTGCCCGAGATTCGATCGTCAGTATCCCAATACCTCGTTCAATCTCGTTACCGGAAAGTCACTTTACTCATTCCATAATGCATGATCCCGTGACTAACTACTTAGTCACATTGAGCTCATTATGATGATGCATTACCGAGTGGGCCCAGAGATACCTCTCCATCATACGGAGTGACAAATCCCAGTCTCGATCCGTGCCAACCCAACAGACACTTTCGGAGATACCTGTAGTGCACCTTTATAGCCACCCAGTTACGTTGTGATGTTTGGTACACCCAAAGCATTCCTACGGTATCCGGGAGTTGCACGATCTCATGGTCTAAGGAGATGATACTTGACATTAGAAAAGCTTTAGCAAACGAACTACACGATCTTGTGCCATGCTTAGGGTTGGGTCTTGTCCATCACATCATTCTCCTAATGATGTGATCCCGTTATCAATGACATCCAATGTCCATGGTCAGGAAACCATAACCATCTATTGATCAACGAGCTAGTCAACTAGAGGCTCACTAGGGACATGTTATGGTCTATGTGTTCACACATGTATTACGATTTCCGGATAACAGAATTATAGCATGAACAATAGACAATTGTCATGAACAAGGAAATATAATAATAACCATTTTATTATTGCCTCTAGGGCATAGTTCCAACACCCCCACTATGGTGAGGACGTCCTTGCTCCCAGGCATCTTCATGAGGTTGTAGGCCAGATGGGTCGCCGCCATGAACTGAGCTAGAGCTGGGTACCCAAGGATGGCGTTGTACGGGAGGCCGATGTGGGCGACATCGAAATCGATCAGCTCGGTGCGGTAGTTGTCGCGGGTGCCGAAGGTCACGGGAAGACGGATCTGCCCCAGGGGGGCTGGAGGAGCCGCCTCCGACACCGGAGAAGGGCCTGCTGGGGCGGAGCCGCTCGATTGGTACGTGAAGGAGGCTGAAGGCCTCCGCCGAGAGCACGTTGAGGCCAGCGCCACCGTCGATGAGGGTCTTGGTGATGGCTACGTGGCAGATGGTGAGCTTGCAAAGCATTGGGAGTACGCCCGAGCCGATGGTGGTGACGGGGTGATCTTCTAAATTGAAGGTCAGGTCGGCCTTGGGCGCCACCCAGCCCGGGGGAGCCCCCTGCCGCGCAGAAGCGGCGCTGATCTGGCGAAAGAACGACTTTGCGTGACGGTCCGAGGGCGGCGCCTGCGAGCCGCCGAGGAGAGCCGCGACCGCGTGGGGCGCCGGTGCCGCAAAGCGCGCGACGAAGAGGCCGCGCAACTCCTCCCAGGACGCCATCGCGGATCCGGGGAGGTTGAGTAGCCAGGCGCGCGGCATGCCAGTGAGGGCCATGGGAAGCCAGTTGGCCATGACCTTGTCGTCACCCCCGGCCTTAAAGATGGCCTCCTCGTATGCCAGCAGAAAAACCACCGGGTTCACCGCGCCGTCGTAGCGCGGTGGCATCTCCGGCTTGAACTTGGGCGGCCACTGCACCCGTTGTAAGGCGGGGGCCAAGGCTCGGAGCCCCCTGGCCCCGCTACTGGCACCAGTCGTCGGAGCGGGAAGCGCGGCGCCTGCCATGGGGGAGAAGCGCGGTGGTGGCGAAGCGCGGATCGACGGAAGGAAAGCTCCGGCACACCCCTACCTGGCATGCCAAATGTCGGTTTTCGGGTTCCGACAAAATCCTTGAGCTTCGAACACTGGGGTGCGCGCGAAGATTTCCTCCTACCTAATCATGCCCTCAACCTCGCCGTGATCTCAAAGCCTAGCTCGACGAACTCGCAACACAAGGGACACGAGATTTATACTAGTTCGGGCCACCGTTGTGGTGTAATACCCTACTCCAGTGTGGTGTGGTGGATTGCCTCTTGGGCTGAGGATGAACAGTACAAGGGGAAGAACAGCCTCCTAAGGTGAGGTGTTCTTGTGCTTGGTGGGTGTGAGGATGATCTAAATCGGTTCCAGTTTTCCTCCTACTGTGGTCGCTAGTCCTATTTATAGAGGCCCTGGTCCTCTCCCCAAATATTGAGTGGGAAGGGAGCCAACAATGGCCAATTTGGAAGGAAGATGGCCTTCGCCTGCCAAAGGCTCTGGTGGTGACGCCGCCTTGGCCTCCACGGTGACCTCCGTCCTGCCGTCCTGCTAGTCTTGGTCTCGTTGAACCGATATGGTAACCTTTGCCTGATGCCTCGGTATCCCTCGCCTGCGCTTGCCTCCTTAGCACCAAAGGGGGAACAAGGACACTGCACGCGCTGGCGCCCGCCTGGTCTTGGTCGTCATGGCTGACGTCGTAGGAACCTCGCGAGGTTCCCCTTGCCTTGATCTCTCCACCCCTCACGAGCCAGCCTGGTGAGGCCGCTCCCAAGGAGGGCTTGTGTCGTCCGCCTTGCGAGGCTTGGCCCCTCGCGAGGGTCTTGAGCGCTTGTTGGTGAAGACGGGCCGTACTGGGCCGCGAGTAGAGCCACGCCGCGTGCCACATGCAGGCAAGTCTGGGGACCCCCGTTCCCAGAACGCCAACATTCACCCAAGTAGTCGAGCATGTGAGCATTACGTTTCAATGGTCTACTAACATAAGCATTGAAGTTTTCTTGTTTAGCAATAAAATTATCAAACTCATCCAAACGTTGACTAGCAGACTTATTATGAGGGATATCACTTTCATCTAATATATAGAGAGAGTTTACCTCTACTACCTGTGTCGGGTTATCAGCACCATGTATTACTTCAATAGGCGGTAAATTATTAACATCTTCAGCTTTAATACATTTTTGTTTCATAGATTTCTTTGCCTCTAGCATATCTTCAGGACTAAGAAATAGATACCTCTTTTCTTCCGAGTTGGCTTAGGAGTGGGTTTATGAAGTTTCCAATCATTATCATTACTCAATATATTATTCAATAGCAATTCAGCTTGCTCAACAGTTCGTTCCCTGAAAAGACAACCATCACAACTATCTAGGTGGTCCCTAGAAGCATCGGTTAGTCCATTATAAAAGATATCAAGTATTTCATTTTTCTTGAGAGGATGATCAGGCAAAGCATTAAGTAATTGGAGAAGACTCCCCCAAGCTTGTGGGAGACTCTCTTCTTCAATTTTCAAACAATTAAATATTTCCTTTAAAGCAGCTTGTTTCTTATGAGCAGGGAAATATTTTTCAGAGAAGTAGTAAATCATATCCTGGGGACTACGCACACAACCAGGAGCAAGAGAATTAAACCATAACTTAGCATCACCCTTTAACGAGAAAGGAAACAACATAAGAATATAGTAATAGCAAATTTTTTCCTCATGAGAAAATAAGGTGGCTATGTCATTCAATTTAGTAAGATGCGCCACAACAGTTTCAGATTCATAACCATAGAAAGGATCAGATTCAACCAAAGTAATTAACTTAGGATCGACAGAGAATTCATAATCCTTATCAGTAACAAAGATAGGTGAAGTAGCAAACTTAGGATCATATTGCATTCTAGCATTCAAAGATTTTTCTTTAAGCTTAGCTAATAGTTTCTTACGATCATCTCTATCATGGCAAGAAAAAAGTCTCTAGCAGTTTCTTCATCCATAATATAAGCCTCAGGTACAATAGGTAATTCATATCTAGGGGGAATCATAATTTTCAGTTTCAGAAATTTCATTCTCTCTAACCCTAGCAAGTTGTTCATTAAGAAATTCACCTAGTAGCACAGTATTATCAAGCAAAGAAGTAGTATCATCATTTGCATCATGCATAGCAGAAGTGGCATCATCAATAACATGCAACATATCAGAATCAATAGCAGGTGTGGGTGTCGCAAGCTTACTCAAAACAGAAGGTGAATAAAATGCAGAGCTAGATGGCAGTTCCTTACCTCCCCTCGTAGTAGAGGGATAGATCTTGGTTCTAGTATCTTTCAAAATCCTCATCATGATCAACAGATATAAATCCCAAGTGACTCCGAGAATAGAGCTATGCTCCCCGGCAACGGCGCCAGAAAAAGGTCTTGATAACCCACAAGTATAGGGGATCACAACTGTTTTCGAGGGTAGAGTATTCAACCCAAATTTATTGATTCGACACAAGGGGAGCCAAAGAATATTCTCAAGTATTAGCAGCTGAGTTGTCAATTCAACCACACCTGAAAGACTTAATATCTGCAACAAAGTATTTAGTAGCAGAGTAGTATGGAAGTAACGGAAACGGTGGCAAAAGTAACAGTAGTAGTTTTGTAGCAATCGTAACAATAGCAACAGAAAAGTAACTTAGCAATCAATATGAAACAAATTTGTAGGCAATGGATCATTGATGGATAATTATGTCAGATGGCATTCATCATGCAACAGTTATAACCTAGGGTGACACGGAGCGAGCTCCAATTTATCAATATAATGTCGGCATGTATTCTGAATATAATCATACGTGCTTATGGAAAAGAACTTGCATGACATCTTTTGTCCTACCCTCCCGTGGCAGCGGGGTCCTAATGGAAACTAAGGAATATTAAGGCCTCCTTTTAATAGAAAAAAACCAAAGCATTAGCACTTAGTGAATACACTAACTCCTCAAACTACGGACATCACCGGGAAGTGTCCCAACTATTGTCACTCCAGGGTTGCCGGATCATAACACGTAGTAGGTGACTATAACTTGCAAGATAGGATCAGGAACACAAATATATTCATGAAAACACAATAAGTTCAGATCAGAAATCATGGCACTTGGGCCCTAGTGACAAGCATTAAGCATAGCAAAGTCATAGCAACATCAATCTCAGAACAAGTGGATACTAGGGATCAAACCCTAACAAAACTAACTCGATTACATGATAAATCTCATCCAATCCATCACGGTCCAGCAAGCCTATGATGGAATTACTCACGCACGGAGGTGAGCATCATGAAATTGATGGTGGAGGATGGTTGATGATGACGATGGCGACGATTTCCCATCTCCGGAGCCCAAAACGGACTCCAGATCTGCCCTCCGAAGGAAGAACAGGAGGTGGCGCAGGCTCCGTATCGTAAAACGTGATGAGTCCTTTTCTCTGTTTTTTCTCCCCGAACGTGAATATTTGGAGTTGGAGTTGGGGTCGATGGAGCTTCGTGGGATCCACAAGGCAGAGGGCGCGCCCTAGAGGGGCGCACCCCCACCCTTGTGGACAGCTAGTGGGTCCCCTTCGGTTGATTCTTTCGCCAATATTTTTTATTTATTCCAAAAAATATTCTCCGTGAATTTTTAGGTCATTCCGAGAACTTTTTTTTCTACACAAAAATAACACCATGGCAATTCTGCTGAAAACCGCTCAGCCCGGGTTAGTTCCATTCAAATCATGCAAATTAGAGTCCAAAACAAGGGCAAAAGAGTTTGGAAAAGTAGATATGATGGAGACGTTTCAGATTTCATTACATTTCATACACTCTTCAACTAAAAAGGGGTGCGCTGGAGGTATACACCCGTGTTCGGCTGAGCCGAACAAAAGCTTCTTTTCCAGCACAGCTCTCCGACTCCACGTCGCCGCCAAGAAGCTAATCGGCCGTCAGTGGTTAACCCGCCAAGCTTGGCTTCAACCGGAGGGTAGCAGCGGTGGCCTTACTTGGACCTGAGCGGCCGCGACCTACCGTGTTCTACTCTTCCTCGTTTTCTGTGTGGCGCGGCCTCGTTGGCAGCGGGGCGGGGCCTCGACGGAGCAGGCGATATCCTTTGTCTCGTTGCCAGCGGGTCGGCGCCTCGGCGGAGCGGTGGAAATCCCCCCCTCGTTGCCGGCAGGGCCGGGCCTCGGTGGAGCCGGCGATGTCCTCTGCCTCGTTGTTGGCGGGGCGGGGCCTCGGCAGAGCAGGGCCTCGCCGAAGCCAGCAAAGTCCTCCGCCTCAGTGCCAGCAGGGCGGGGCCTCGGCAAAGCCGGCGATGTCTTCTGCCTCTTTGTTGGCGGGGCGGGGCCTCGTCGAAGCCGGCGAAGTCCTCCGCCTCGATGCCGGCGGGGCGGGGCCTTGGCGAAGCCGGCATTGTCCTCAGCCTCGTCGTCGGTCTCGCCAAACAGCGCCTCGCCCGCTTCATCGTCCTCTTTATAGGTGGCCGCAACCTCCGCCACCTGCATGCGGTACTGCCAGCGCACGAGGCGGCTCTCACGGGCGGAGCGGTACGATTCGAGCAGCGCCTCCTACTCTGCCCGCTCCGTGGCGATCTGCTCCTCCGCCTGCAGGTGCTCCTGGAGGAGATGGTAGTTGTAGGTGGCATCAGCCTGCGCCTCCCGGAACTGCTCCTCATGCTTCTGCCTCACCGTGTCCATGTATTGGCCACGGTCCTTGCCGATGGTCATGGTGCAATGCACCAGCGAGGATGTCGCGGAGGAGGGGGTTGGCGCCAGATCGTCGACTACCATGTTCTCCATCGGGACGTCTTCGTCCTCTGGCTGCCTGCCAACCAGCCAGTCGGCAGCAATGGCTGCCATCTCCTTCTGGTCCATCGTCCGCCCGTCCCGAAGAGAGCTGGAGCGCAAGGAAGCCATGGTGGGAAGTAGTGGTGTGTACAGGAGAAAGGGAACGGAGGCCGATGACTGCAGCTATGGCCGGCGCAGCAGTTTATATAGAAATGGTCGGCGGCAGAGGGACGGGCGGGTGGCGCCGGAGTAGACGCCTCGGCAACCGTGTATCATTAATGTTGGCGGCAGACGGATGGACGATACTTGTGTCGTTTGAACACGGAGTAATCGCCTGCACCGGGAAGCGGCGCTGACCGTTTCGGGCGAAAAGCGCGCGCGGGCGAGGGAGGCGGTCTAGGTCGGCCAGGGCGGTCAGACTCGTGCTTGGCAGTGGTCTGGTCCAGTAGGCGGACATGCTGGCTGGCGAGCAAACTCGCCGAGCTGAGCAACGACAATCAGACGATGGACGTGGCTTCCGACCAGGAGCCAGCGCCACCGCCCAAGCTGGTTCATGCCGTGTTCACCATAGAGCAGGTGCGGACGCACTTCGATGCTCTAATGGCAGAAGAGCTACCAGTGCAGGAGGACCTATGCTGCAACCTCCGTCTCCTCAACAAGCGCCGGCTTGCAGATGGACGAATCATCGGCGAAGAAGCAAACGACAATGTCATCGTGGACATGTGGCCCTACGATCCTAGCTTCCTGAATGAGCAGCAAGCGTTGTATCAGACCATCCATAGGGCCCGCGAGGCCCTCTCCGTCGTCCTTCGAGTTGTTGCGCTTGCTGTGGCACCGTCATTTCGCGTTGTCAACATGGTCAACGAACATGAGGAATCAGGAGATGACTTTAATTGGAGTGGATGACAGTGGATCCCACCAGGGCCATAGCCACACGTACGCAAGTGCCTCCTTATTAGTATATACAAGTATAAAAAAATATTGCTTCCTCCTGATTTCCTGACACCACGGTCCCACACCATTGTCAACCTATATAGTTAATAAATGAGATAATTGCACAAGGAGCGGCCGTCAGCTGGGACCCAGCAGCTCGAGCAGTATTTCTGTTTTTGAGGTGTGAGCAAATTTTTTCTTGGGCGATGTTTTTGTTGTTGTTCAGAGGAGCAGGGTATCAACTGGGCGGGCTGTGGCCCGTCTGGCCCAGGCTATTATTTTATGTCGACCAAATATCCAGCCCACATATTAATATTTAAATGTGAAAATGGCTAGCCCAGCTATTGTTTTTTTACGGAATACCCAACCCAAACTTGTTATTCTCCGGGCCGCATTAGACTTGCCAAGAAAATGGGCTTTATGAAATAATAAATGGGTTGTAATTTAAAAAATTGTTGTAAATATAAAAACGCACCGAATAGGTACATTTTTTAATTCTTCTAAAAAAGGTACATTTTTTAATTTCATTACCACTTGCGCGCTAAAAATTTCGTTGGATTTTTACCTAATACAAATTTATTTTGAAATTATATTTAACTTACTCTAAGTTTCAGGTTAAAAAATATTTCGGATCCCATCAAAATGTTGAAAATTTTGTAGATTTTTTTTGAGCGGTTGGCTGAAATTATTAACAAAGTCCTGGCTAGAAAATGGGATGTAATTTTAACAAACAGTAAATGGGCTGAGTAAATTCCGTTAGAATTAAAAAATTGGTTGTAGATTATAAAAATCACAAATGGGTATATGTTCTCTGCCACAGATGTGATGGTTACTTGTGGGCCTACTAAGTTGACGCGTACACAAGGCTTTGTCAACTTATAGTCAACACACGATTCTATTAGCAGTGGCCGTTGGATGTCCATCTAACGGCAACTGTGCTTCTTCAATCTCGGATATTTATGCTTCAGCCACCCAAACCACCGCCGACGGTACCACCTGCTACTGCCTCCTGTGGCCGGGTGTGCTGCCACGCAGGCCTCACCGGCCCACCCTACTCCCATCGCCGTCCAGGCCATTCCTCTACTCACCAACAGCTCCTATTATTCTCCGGCAATGACAGCCTCACACCGCAGCCGAACCAGTGAACCCTCGTACTCCCCTCCGCATGGGCATCCACTGTTGTGTCTTCGCCGGCTCTGGGTCGTTCCCTTCCTAGGCCTCGCCATCGTCCACCACGTTGGTTCTCTCGGTGCGGTGTGGTCAACTTTATCAACAAACGACAGCCATCGGAAGAGGCATGAACGTGGAGTGGCTGACAGTAGGGACCCACATGGCCCATGGTCGCACGCGAGCAAGTCCCTCCTTATTATGCAAAAACGAATGATTTCCCCCCCTTGACAGGTTTGAGCCACCAGCTACATCTTCACACGCAGGGAAGTGTTTCCTTTATTACATGGAAAAAAGTTACCTCTCCCCCTGACAGTTGAGACCCACCAGCTTTATTATGATCCATTTCATGAAAATATAGATTGTACCAAAGATGCTAAATTGTTTCTTTTTATTCTAACTCGAAAAAGAAGAAATTAAAAACCCAGAAAACATCTTCGCACGCAAGGAAGTGCCACCTTATTACGAGCAAAAAAAGGATTCCCCTGCTAGCTGGGACCCACCAGATTTGAAGGCTAACTTATGGGCCAACTAAGTTGACGCGCACGGACTCTCTCAACTTAGTCAAAACGATTCAAGCTGCACTGACCGTTGGATGTTAAATCAACGGTCGTGCTGTGTCTTCAACCTCTGGTCTTCTTGAAGGAAATATGCCCTAGAGGCAATAATAAAGTTGTTATTTATATTTCCTTATATCATGATAAATGTTTATTATTCATGCTATAATTGTATCAACCGGAAACTTAGTACATGTGTGAATACATAGACAAACAGAGTGTCCCTAGTATGCCTCTACTTAACTACCTCATTAATCAAAGATGGTTAAGTTTCCTAACCATAGACATGTGTTGTCATTTGATGAATGGGATCACATCATTAGAGAATGATGTGATGGACAAGACCCATCCGTTAGCTTAGCACTATGATCGTTTAGTTTATTGCCATTGCTTTCTTCATGACTTATACATGTTCCTATGACTATGAGATTATACAACTCCCGAATACTGGAGGAACACTTAGTGTGCTATCAAACATCACAACGTAACTGGGTGATTATAAAGATGCTCTACAGGTGTCTCCGATGGTGTTTGTTGAGTTGGCATAGATCGAGATTAGGATTTGTCACTCCGATTGTCGGAGAGGTATCTCTGGGCCCTCTCGGTAATGCACATCACTATGAGCCTTGCAAGCAATGTGACTAATGAGTTAGTTGCAGGATGATCCATTACGGAATGAGTAAAGAGACTTGCCGGTAACGATATTGAACTAGGTATGGTGATACCGACGATCGAATCTCGGGCAAATAACATACCGATGACAAAGGGAACAACGTATGTTGTTATGCGGTTTGACCGATAAAGATCTTCGTAGAATATGTAGGAGCCAATATAAGCATCCAGGTTCCGCTATTGGTTATTCATCGAAGATGTGTCTCGGTCATGTCGACATAGTTTTCGAACCCATAGGGTCCGCACGCTTAACGTTCAATGATGATTTGTATTATGAGTTATGTGATTTGATGTACTGAAGGTTGTTTAGAGTCCCAGATGAGATCACGGACATGACGAGGATTCTCGAAATGGTCGAGACATAAAGATTGATATATTGGACCATGTTATTCGGACACCGGAAGTGTTCTGGATGGTTTCTGGTAAACCGGAGTGCCGGAGGGGTTACCAGAAGAACCCCCCGGGGGAACTAATGGGCCACCATGGGCCTTATTGGAGAGAGAGGAGGGCAGCCAAGGCAGGTCGCGCCCCCCGACTGCAGTCCGAATTGGACAAGGGGATGGGGCGGGATCCCCCTTTCCTTCTCCCTCTCTCCCTCTCCTTCCTTCCCCTCTCTCCCTCTTGGTGGAATCCTGCTAGGACTTGGAGTCCTAGTAGAACTCCCCTCCTTGGGCGTGCCCCCTAGGGCCGGCCAGCCTCCTCCTCCCCTCCTTTATATACGGGGGAGGGGGGCACCCCATATACACACAAGTTGATCTTTAGCCGTGTGCGGTGCCCCCCTCCAGAGTTTTACACCTCGATCATATCGTCGTAGTGCTTAGGCGACGCCCTACGCCGATAACTTCATCATCCCCGTCACCACGCCGTTGTGCTAACGAAACTCTCCCTTGGTCTCAACTGGATCAAGAGTTTGAGGGATGTCACCTAGCAGAACATGTGCAGATCGCGGAGGTGTCGTGCGTTCGGTACTTGGATCGGTTGGATCGCGAAGACGTTCGACTACATCTACTGCGTTACTAAACGCTTCCACTGTCGGTCTACGAGGGTACATGGACACACTCTCCCTGCTCATTGTTATGCTTCTCCTAGATAGATCTTGCGTGATCGTAGGCAAAAATATTCAAATATTACGTTCCCCAAAAGTGGCATCCGAGCCAGGTCTATGCGTAGATGTTATATGCACGAGTAGAACACAAAGAGTTGTGGGCGATAATAGTCATACTGCTTACCAGCATGTCGTACTTTGATTCAGCGGTATTGTTGGATGAAGCGGCCCAGACCGACATTACATGACAATGTTGATGAGACTGGTTCTACCGCCGTGCTTCGCACACAGGTGGCTAGTGGGTGTCTGTTTCTCCAACTTTAGTTGAATCGAGTGTGACTACGCCCGGTCCTTGTTGAAGGTTAAAACAGCACACTTGACGAAAAATCGTTGTGGTTTTGATGCGTAGGTAAGAACGGTTCTTGCTAGAAGCCCGTCGCAACCACGTAAAACTTGCAACAACAAAGTAGAGGACGTCTAACTTGTTTTTGCAGAGCTTGCTATGATGTGATTGAAGGAAATATGCCCTAGAGGCAATAATAAAGTTATTATTTATTTCCTTATATCATGATAAATGTTTATTATTCATGCTCGAATTGTATTAACCGGAAACATAATACATGTGTGAATACATAGACAAACAGAGTGTCACTAGTATGCCTCTACTTGACTAGCTCGTTGATCAAAGATGGTTATGTTTCCTAGCCATAGACATGAGTTGTCATTTGATTAACAGGATCACATCATTAGGAGAATGATGTGATTGACTTGACCCATTCCGTTAGCTTAGCACTCGATCGTTTAGTATGATGCTATTGCTTTCTTCATAACTTATACATGTTCCTATGACTATGAGATTATGCAACTCCCGTTACCGGAGGAACACTTTGTGTGCTACCAAACGTCACAACGTAACTGGGTGATTATAAAGGTGCTCTACAGGTGTCTCCAAAGGTACTTGTTGGGTTGGCGTATTTCGAGATTAGGATTTGTCACTCCGATTGTCGGAGAGGTATCTCTGGGCCCACTCAGTAATACACATCACTATAAGCCTTGCAAGCATTGTGACTAATGAGCTAGTTGCGGGATGATGTATTACGGAACGAGTAAAGAGACTTGCCGGTAACGAGATTGAACTAGGTATCGAGATACCGACGATCGAATCTCGGGCAAGTAACATACCGATGATAAAGGGAACAACGTATGTTGTTATGCGGTCTGACCGATAAAGATCTTGGTAGAATATGTGGGAACCAATATGAGCATCCAGGTTCCGCTATTGGTTATTGACCGGAGAGGTGTCTCGGTCATGTCTACATAGTTCTCGAACCCGTAGGGTCCGCACGCTTAACGTTATGATGACAGTTATATTATGAGTTTATATGTTTTGATGTACCAAAGGTTGTTCAGAGTCCCGGATGTGATCACGGACATGACGAGGAGTCTCGAATTGGTCGAGACATAAAGATTGATATATTGGAAGCCTATGTTTGGACATCGGAAGTGTTCCGGGTGAAATCGGGATTTTTCCGGAGTACCGGGAGGTTACCGGAACCCCCCGGTAACTTAATGGGCCTTAGTGGGCCTAGGTGGAAGAGAGGACAGGAGGCCAGGGCAGGGCCGCGCGCCCCTTCCCCCCAGTCCGAATAGGACAAGGAGAAGGGGGCGGCGCCCCCCCTTCCTTCCTCCCCTCCACCTCTTCCCCCTCTCTCTCCTAGTCCAACATGGAAAAGGGGGGGAGTCCTACTCCCGATAGGAGTAGGACTCCTCCTGGCGCGCCTCTCCTCCTTGACCGGCGGCCTCCCCCTTGCTCCTTTATATACGGGGGCAGGGGGGCACCTCTAGACACACAATTGATCAACGATCTTTTAGCCGTGTGCGGTGCCCCCCTCCACCATATTACACCTCGATAATATTGTAGCGGTGCTTAGGCGAAGCCCTGCGTCGGTAGAACATCATCATCGTCACCACGCCGTCATGCTGACGAAACTCTCCCTCAACACTCGGCTGGATCGGAGTTCGAGGGACGTCATTGAGCTGAACGTGTGCTGAACTCGGAGGTGCCGTGCGTTCGGTACTTGATCGGTCGGATCGTGAAGACGTACGACTACATCAACCGCGTTGTGTTAAACGCTTCCGCTATTGGTCTACGAGGGTACGTGGACAACACTCTCCCCTCTCGTTGCTATGCATCACCATGATCTTGCGTGTGCGTAGGAATTTTTTTGAAATTACTACGTTCTCCAACAGTGGCATCAGAGCCAGGTTTTATGCGTTGATGTAATATGCACGAGTAGAACACAAGTGAGTTGTGGGCGATATAAGTCATACTGCTTACCAGCATGTCATATTTTGGTTCAGCGGTATTGTGAGATGAAGCGGCCTGGACCGACATTACGCGTACGCTTACGCGAGACTAGTTTCACCGTTGCGAGCACTCGTTGCTTAAAGGTTGTGACGCCCGGATAATCAAGCTACAGTAAACCTCTGCTAATGGTGCCACGTCACCTCGGTTACTGTTGATAAACTCGAGTTAGTTCAAAAACGGTTCAAGTTAAAATTTAAAATATAGGCAAACAATAAAAGTTTTCAAATATTAAAACTAAAATGTTCGGAGTGAACCAATTATTGCATAGATAATAATGGTGGAGAAATCTAAATTTAATAAAATGCCTAAGTGTTCAAAATAATTAAAATAGAGGTTTAAATGTTAAAATAAATGCCTTTTGAATTTTATAAAATATTAAACTATTTTAATTTGGATTGAGGATTAATGTGGCAATAGTATATTTAAAAGTATTAATTTAAGTGCTAGTGATAATTTTTGTAAAACTAAATAAAAGAAAACTAAAAGTAAAACAGTAAAAGAAAGATAAATAATAATAATAAAAAAACAAACAACAAAAGGAGGAGAAGCCCCCCCTGCTGGACCGCGGCCCAGCTGGCCATCGGGCCAACCAGGCCGGCCCAGGTCGGCCCCCACTCCTCTCCCTTATCCACTCCAGCCCCCCCCACTCCCCACCGACAACCCCCACCTCCCCACTCCCTCGCTCCCCCACTCCCCGATCCCATCTGGATCGGGGCAACGACCGCAACGCCGCCGCCTCGCCCCCGTCGCCAGACGCCCCCATCGCCTCGACGCCCGCGTCGACCCCCCTTCCCCGCGCCCCGACGCTGGTGCTGCCCTTCGCCGGACCTCGACCACCTCCTTCGCCACCTCGCCTCCCCGCGTCGGCCTCGACAACCCCGGCCCGAGCCACCACCCGTGCCCCATCACCGGATCGCTGCCGCTCGGAGTTCTTCCCCTCGTCGGTCCGCCTCCGTCGCCTCGTCCCCGTCGTCCTCCCCACGCCCCGCTGCCAGTGCCCTGCATCGCATGTGAGCACCCCATCCATCCATCCCCGTCTCCCTGCTCGTGCGCACTCACCGCGCCCGTCGTTCCCGCGCGCGACCGAAGCCCCTCGCGCGCCCTCGCCCTGCCACAGCTGCCCCGCTCCCTCCCCTCGCGCTCGCCCGCACCGACGCGAGCCCGGGTCGCCCGTCGTCCCGCACCGGCCAGGCCTACCCCGCGACCTGCCGTGCCGCGCTGGCCGCGCCTCCCCGGCAGCCCCTGCTCGCTCCGCTCGCCGGCCCTTGCTGCCGCTGGACCAGCAGCGGCCGCGGCCACAGCCGCCAGCGCCTACCGCGCCCCCCGCGCCTGCCGAAGGCCGCCACGGCCCCGTCTTGCCGCGCCGGGCTACGGCCACCGCCGGCGCCCCCTGATGCCCCGTTCGGGTGCACGGGCGCCCACGCCCCACCCCGCGCCCGTTAACCCTGTTGGCCCCATGGGCCTATGACTAGTGGGCCTAGCCCCTGAACGAAAAGAAAAAAAATGATTTAAAAAAAATTAATAATAAAACAAATAATAAAAATAAATTTAATTAATTAATTAACTAAATTAATTAAGTTAATTAATCATGTTTAAATTAATCTAATTAGTTAATTAATTTAATTAAACAGTAATTATTTAGCTAAACCCTAATTAACCTAATCAGAGAATGACAGGTGGGTCCCACTGGACCCACATGTCAGTTTGACTTAGTCAACCCCAGTTGACTGCTGATGTCAGCATGACATCATGCTGACGTCATAAATCCATTTTCGAATTAAATTAAATAATTAATTAAATTCCAGAAATTAATAAAATCTTTAGAAAATCATATCTTTTAATCCGTAACTCGGATTAAAATATTTTCAACATGAAAGTTGCTCACAACGACGAGACGAATTCGGATACGCAGTCCGTTCGTCCACCACACCTCCCTAACCTATCGAACTCGCAACTTTCCCCCTCCGGTCCATCTGTCCAAAAACGCAAAACATCGGGAATACTTTCCCGGATGTTCCCCCCTTCGCCGGTACCACCTACTGTCGCGTTAGGACACACCTCGCACTGCTCATTGTCATGTCACGCGTCGTCATGTTTATGTTTGCATTGTGTTTACTGTTTCTGCCCCCTCTTCTCTCCGGTAGACTACGAGACCGACACTGCTGCTGCCCAGTTCGACTATGGAGTTGACGACCCCTCCTACTTGCCAGAGCAACCACGCAAGCCCCCCCTTGATCACCAGATATCGCCTATTCTTCTCTATACTGCTTGCATTAGAGTAGTGTAGCATGTTACTGCTTTCCGTTAATCCTATCCTGATGCATAGCCTGTCTTTGTTGCTACAGTTGTTACCCTTATCTGCTATCCTACTGCTTAGTATAGGATGCTAGTGTTCCATCAGTGGCCCTACACTCTTGTCCGTTTGCCATGCTATACTACTGGGCCGTGATCACTTCGGGAGGTGATCACGGGTATATACTATATACATTATATACATGACACATGTGGTGACTAAAGTCGGGTCGGCTCGAGGAGTACCCGCAAGTGATTCTGATGAGGGGGCTGAAAGGACAGCTGGCTCCATCCCGGTAGAGGTGGGCCTGGGTTCCTGACAGCCCCCGACTGTTACGTTGTGGCGGAGCGACAGGGCAGGTTGAGACCACCTAGGAGAGAGGTGGGTCTGGCCCTAGTCGGCGTTCGCGGATAAATAACACGCTTAACGAGTTCTGGGTATTTGATCTGAGTCTGGCCATTTGGTCTATACGCACTAACCATCTACGCGGGAGTAGTTATGGGTATCCCGGCGTCGTGGTATCAGCCGAAGCTCTTTTGACGTCAGCGACTGAGTGGCGCGCGCCGCATTGGACCGTAAGCTCGCGCTTGTATTAAGGGGGCTAGGTCTACTTCCGGCCACGTACGCAACGTGCAGGTGTGCATAGGGCGATGGGTCCAGACCCCTGCGCGCATAGGTTTAGACCGGTGTGCTGACCTCTCTGTTGAGCCTAGGTGGGGCTGCGACGTGTTGATCTTACGAGGCCGGGCATGACCCAGAAAAGTGTGTCCGGCCAAATGGGATCGAGCGTGTTGGGTTATGTGGTGCACCCCTGCAGGGAAGTTTATCTATTCGAATAGTCGTGTCCCTCGGTAAAAGGACGACCCGGAGTTGTACCTTGACCTTATGACAACTAGAACTGGATACTGAATAAAATACACCCTTCCAAGTGCCAGATACAACCCGGTGATCTCTCTCTAATAGGGCGACGAGGAGGGGATCGCCGGGTAGGATTATGCTATGCGATGCTACTTGGAGGACTTCAATCTACTCTCTTCTACATGCTGCAAGATGGAGATGACCAGAAGCGTAGTCTTCGACAGGACTAGCTATCCCCCTTTTATTCTGGCATTCTGCAGTTCAGTCCACTGATATGCCCCTTTACACATATACCCATGCATATGTAGTGTAGCTCCTTGCTTGCGAGTACTTTGGATGAGTACTCACGGTTCCTTCTCTCCCTCTTTTCCCCCTTTCCTTTCTATCTGGTTGTCGCAACCAGATGTTGGAGTCCAGGAGCCAGACGCCACCGTCGACGACGACACCTACGACACTGGAGGTGCCTACTACTACGTGCAGGCCGCTGACGACGACCAGGAGTAGTTAGGAGGATCCCTGGCAGGAGGCCTGCGCCTCGTTCGATCTGTATCCCAGTATGTGCTAGCCTTCTTAAGGCAAACTTGTTTAACTTATGTCTGTACTCAGATATTGTTGCTTCCGCTGACTCGTCTATGATCGAGCACTTGTATTCGAGCCCTCGAGGCCCCTGGCTTGTATTATGATGCTTGTATGACTTATTTATGTTGTAGAGTTGTGTTGTGATATCTTCCCGTGAGTCCCTGATCTTGATCGTACACATTTGCGTGCATGATTAGTGTACGGTCAAATCGGGCACGTCACAAGTTGGTATCAGAGCCGACTGCCTGTAGGGATCCCCCTTTCCACACTCCTTGGCCGAAGTCGAGTCTAGACATTACAAAACTTTTACTAACATGGCTGTGTGTCTTACGGGCCCACGTCGTCATTGGGTGGTATTAGGATCTTTAACTCCTTGTCTATACTCTGGGACTCTGATCTCTCTTCTATTCGGGTTAAGTGAATTTTACTAAATCTAACATTAGGATCTCGTTATCACTTTCACCCGGAGAGCCCCTTATTTCTGATGATCGTCTGCTGCACGTGAAGACCCTGAAGATACTCTCCGCTGATAACCCGAGAACTTGTGTTCATCGCTTTTGCAATTCCCTTTCATCGATAAACTCCTATGGATAACCGCGTATACTCGCCATTCTTACAATGTTTCCCAGTTGATCTTGTTATTACAAGATACCCCGAAGTTATCTCTGTTGTTCCGAGAATCCTTGAGCTTACTACCTTGCTGTTCTTTGTCACCTGAGTACCCCTACGGATAATTTCTCGCCCTCATCGAGTATCCGCTCATCCCCAGTTGATTCAAGTATTTCACAAAAGTGTTCAAAATACCATTCGATCTACCAAAAATCCTGAGCAGCCTATTGCTCTTGAAATTCTTGCTTGCTTGCATTATGGATAATCCCATAAGTCTCGTAATCTTATAGTCATTCCTTGTCATTATCATTTTGAGTCTGTTGATTCAAAATATTGCGAATGCTCACAATCCTCAATCAGATCCTAGAATTCTTCCTTCTGGCTCAAACGTCATTTTTAACATGAGCTGGATCTCGACCTATCAAATTGCCATCGATTGTACCCCTAAGCCTACTCACTTATCCATCCTTGATCAGAGCGTTGCTTCTGACCCCCTGATTTGGAAATCATAATTCTTTTGCATTCGAACTTTGAGTTAGTCAGTTGTTTCTATAATCAGATCTCCTTGCCTTCTTCTTCCTCTGGTTGAGTACCGATGCTCACATCAGATCCCTTGTGGACCATCGGTTCCTTTGTTGGATTTTATCCGACAGTGTCCTTCATATTGAATAACCTTGTGAGTTCTTTCCCTGATACATAATGCCTTTAGTAAATTGTATCTTCTCGTTTTGACACCCATGCTCTACTTTCGAGCTTGTATTATTTACTCCGAAGTTTGTGGTATAAGTTCCTAAGATGCCCTGATGGGTTGAACCTATACCTTCCCTATAAAAAACCGTATTAACCCGAAGGTTTTCACAAGCCATACCCTTCTGGTATTTTACCAGATAATTTTCTACTAAATAACTTCATCGAACGCGAGAAGTAAATGAAAGGTTATGCATTGGAGAAGTGGGAGTCGACCTTGAACTTTGCGTTCATGCCCATGGACACGATGTAGATCTTATCATTAAAGCTTTTCTTAAATTAATTATTCCATTGGTATAAGTTCATCTTATATCTGGGATCTGGCCTTTTTCAATCGTGGTTCCGACCATGTTCTCCTTTAAATACCATTTCTCGTGCAAGTTTAAGCACTTGTCTTCTGCAGAGTAATACCCTAGTACAACCTCTACTTTGATCTGCCGTCGAGCATTACCCCCCTGGTATCTCGAGATTATCACGGAACTGCATAACTTATTATGAGTTCTCCATCAACTGCTACATTCTCATTGATTCCAATTTTCCACGGGCTCTGAGTTATTAATCACGCAAAGACACCGATAACTGAACCGAGTCCGCACTACGGTTCAACAACTCTTAGTAATCTTCCTTAAGTATGAGTTTGTACCCGATCACGCCATTCCTAGCCTGTTTGGCTATATCATTACCTTGATGATTTTAACTGTGTTACCTGGACCTTCCCAGCGCACAAATTTCGACAGTGAGCTAATCTTGCGTCGATCTCCCTCGTCATATCACTTCTCCTTGAATAGCAAACTTGAATTCGGGTTTGTGCCCTACCCGTGGTTCCAATAACCTTTCGCTTTCATCATTCCTTTGACTTGATGTCATCGTCGATCAATTACATCTTCTTGAAAACCTCTCGACAAATTTGTCGTGATCATTGTCAACAATTTGATTTCTTCCAAGTTGTGTGTCGAAATTCAGGATGAGAAATACCATCCTTGCCCCTCGATGAATTGTGTTATCATCGACAACGTTCCTGCCTCCCCTCAACGCAAACTTGTTCATATTTTGTGTTGTATCTTGATTTCCCTGCTATCCAACCTATGTTATGTTCTACCGTGGAGTATTACCATCTTCGATGTCAAGAATGTCGTGAGCATTACTCCACCTCTTAAGAATTCTTGGTACAGTGATACTTCTCACCATCACCATTCTTTCTTGGTCCCCGTGTTGTTTCTAAACGAAATACCAACAAATGGTCTGTGACGTGTAAATTCTAAACTTCTAGCAACCCTATTGCTTTGAAGTTATTGGTCTATAGTTTGATTCTACGTCTATGGCTTAATGAATCATCATTCGAACATTGATCGTGCTACCTAGCCCACATTTCGGGTGCACATTTCAACCAATGTTTAACTGTGTATGTTTTCCTCGAGCATACATCATTAAGTCATTCGATCTAGCTATTGTTATCTCCTTGTTCACATAGTTGTGGAAATCCATCTTTTGGAACTCTCAATGGAATGTCGCTGAGTCCATCAGCCACCTCCTATCCCTCTCTTTGGTTTAATGAAGAACTCTAGTTTCGGAACTTGCTTTCATAGTTCATTTCCCGAGAATCTTATAATGTCATCCCATCAATTTGTGTTGCACTTTTCTTCTCAGACATCCTGAGTCTGAGGTATCCTGACACCAATCAGATCTGAACCTCGATCAGATATGATGGTTGGAACATATTTCCAAGAGTTGTAACATTGGTCTATTCATGACCCGGTAAGGTGATGTCATGCCTAACACACCTGGCCAGAGGACCTATTGTTATAAGTTTTCCTTTTTAGCAAGGTTAGCTGTTCTTCCATGAGGAAATTGTAAGACTTATTCTATAAGTTGTTCCTGATGGATCCTTTTTGTTTCCAAATTCTGATCTTCACCTGTTGACCATGTCAATGCTATCTCGAAGCATGTCTATGGTACTCCGATTTTCAACAGGAACATTTGAAGCCAAATGCTAAATGTTTCCTGCTCAATTATCCAAACACCGCTGTATGGGTAATGTCATGAAAATTCTCTCCCGTACCTAAAAGAGTTTTCTACATTATATCCTGTCATGGATATCATGCTCTGCTTGCCCTTGGGAAGGATATACCCTTGAAATATGTGTTTAAACACATTTTCCTTTCCATTGTTCTGTTTAATCTGATAATCATATTTTCCTTTCCATTGTTTGGTTTAACCTTTCTGGTGATCTATATGATCTAAGCAGTAGTATTCTCCTGCTTATGTAAACACCTCGGTGTACAATTCTGTCAGTAAGACCCTGTTACTATTGTCGATGACATTCCGGTAACCACCGATGGACGAGAACTTTGCCTATTGGTCTGCCTCGTTCAACGAGCAGGAAAAATGGTCATCTTCGTCCCTCGCCCTTGGTATCGACGTTGTTGCCGGCATAATCGACAGGCTACTCTCTGACATGCCTTGCTATCATGACCGTGCAACATGTCACTGCTCCTAAAAAAAACCCACATGGTGGGCCCATAACCCACAGTTCCACAGGATCGAAAACTGACTCTCCTGTACACCGTGTTGTCAGAGTTATTCCTCGCTCTCGACTTTGTATGTAATTCACGGGCCACCTGCCTAGTGATCTATACTCGTATTAGATGCAATGCTTATTCACATTGCTCTAAACCCCTTCAACACTTGTTCAGGCAACAAACGATTGCCTATGCGCTTGAAAACTTCTATTTTTGTACCTTCTTACTTTGCTCTCGATAATTTCTTAAGTTGCAATTCGAGAGTTACTTTCCGCCACCTTCGCCGATGTTATCGACCAGATAGTCAACCTTACGGAGGTGCGTTCTCCCGGAATACCCACCCTTCATTCCTTCGTAAGTACGATGGAGTTCCCGAAGAAAGGACGACAACTTTATCATGATGGCCTGAAACAGCAGAATGAAGACATCAATGTAATGGATCAACCTCTTCGAGGAGAACAACCAAGACCAAGAACACTCCCTAGAATTTCGTAACCCGAACCTTCCCCCTTTACTTCCCTCTTAAATGTCGGGACGAGATTTCTTGTAGTGGAGGAGAATTGTGACGCCCGGATAATCAAGCTACAGTAAACCTCTGCTAATGGTGCCACGTCACCTCGGTTACTGTTGATAAACTCGAGTTAGTTCAAAAACGGTTCAAGTTAAAATTTAAAATATAGGCAAACAATAAAAGTTTTCAAATATTAAAACTAAAATGTTCGGAGTGAACCAATTATTGCATAGATAATAATGGTGGAGAAATCTAAATTTAATAAAATGCCTAAGTGTTCAAAATAATTAAAATAGAGGTTTAAATGTTAAAATAAATGCCTTTTGAATTTTATAAAATATTAAACTATTTTAATTTGGGTTGAGGATTAATGTGGCAATAGTATATTTAAAAGTATTAATTTAAGTGCTAGTGATAATTTTTATAAAACTAAAATAAAAGAAAACTAAAAGTAAAACAGTAAAAGAAAGATAAATAATAATAATAAAAAAACAAACAACAAAAGGAGGAGAAGCCCCCCCTGCTGGAGCGCGGCCCAGCTGGCCATCGGGCCAACCAGGCCGGCCCAGGTCGGCCCACTCCTCTCCCTTATCCACTCCAGCCCCCCCCCCCCACTCCCCACCGACAACCCCCACCTCCCCACTCCCTCGCTCCCCCACTCCCCGATCCCATCTGGATCAGGGCAACGACCGCAACGCCGCCGCCTCGCCCCCGTCGCCGGACGCCCCCATCGCCTCGACGCCCGCGTCGACCCCCCTTCCCCGCGCCCCGACGCTGGTGCTGCCCTTCGCCGGACCTCGACCACGTCCTTCGCCACCTCGCCTCCCCGCGTCGGCCTCGACAACCCCGGCCCGAGCCACCACCCGTGGCCCCGTCACCGGATCGCTGCCGCTCGGAGTTCTTCCCCTCGTCGGTCCGCCTCCGTCGCCTCGTCCCCGTCGTCCTCCCCACGCCCCGCTGCCAGTGCCCTTCATCGCATGTGAGCACCCCATCCATCCATCCCCGTCTCCCTGCTCGTGCGCACTCACCGCGCCCGTCATTCCCGCGCGCGACCGAAGCCCCTCGCGCGCCCTCGCCCTGCCACAGCTGCCCCGCTCCCTCCCCTCGCGCTCGCCCGCGCCGACGCGAGCCCGGGTCGCCCGTCGTCCCGCACCGGCCAGGCCTACCCCGCGACCTGCCGTGCCGCGCTGGCCGCGCCTCCCCGGCAGCCCCAGCTCGCTCCGCTCGCCGGCCCTTGCTGCCGCTGGACCAGCAGCGGCCGCGGCCACAGCCGCCGGCGCCTACCGCGCCCCCCCCCCCCGCCTGCCGAAGGCCGCCACGGCCCCGTCCTGCCGCGCCGGGCTACGGCCACCGCCGGCACCCCCTGATGCCCCGTTCGGGTGCACGGGCGCCCACGCCCCACCCCGCGCCCGTTAACCCTGTTGGCCCCATGGGCCTATGACTAGTGGGCCTAGCCCCTGAACGAAAAGAAAAAATGATTTAAAAAATTTTAATAATAAAACAAATAAATTTAATTAATTAATTAATTAAATTAATTAAGTTAATTAATCCTGTTTAAATTAATCTAATTAGATAATTAATTTAATTAAACAGTAATTATTTAGCTAAACCCTAATTAACCTAATCAGAGAATGACAGGTGGGTCCCACTGGACCCACATGTCAGTTTGACTTAGTCAACCCCAGTTGACTGCTGATGTCAGCATGACATCATGCTGACGTCAGAAATCCATTTTCGAATTAAATTAAATAATTAATTAAATTCCAGAAATTAATAAAATCTTTAGAAAATCATATCTTTTAATCCGTAACTCGGATTAAAATATTTTCAACATGAAAGTTGCTCAGAACGACGAGACGAATTCAGATACGCAGTCCGTTCGTCCACCACACCTCCCTAACCTATCAAACTCGCAACTTTCCCCCTCCGGCCCATTTGTCCGAAAACGCAAAACATCGGGAATACTTTCCCGGATGTTCCCCCCCCCCTTCGCCGCTACCACCTACTGTCGCGTTAGGACACACCTCGCACTGCTCATTGTCATGTCACGCGTCGTCATGTTTATGTTTGCATTGTGTTTACTGTTTCTTCCCCCTCTTCTCTCCGGTAGACTACGAGACCGACACTGCTGCTGCCCAGTTCGACTATGGAGTTGACGACCCCTCCTACTTGCCAGAGCAACCACGCAAGCCCCCCCCCCTTGATCACCAGATATCGCCTATTCTTCTCTATACTGCTTGCATTAGAGTAGTGTAGCATGTTACTGCTTTCCGTTAATCCTATCCTGATGCATAGCATGTCTTTGTTGCTACAGTTGT
This sequence comes from Aegilops tauschii subsp. strangulata, assembly GCF_002575655.3. NCBI lineage: Eukaryota > Viridiplantae > Streptophyta > Magnoliopsida > Poales > Poaceae > Aegilops > Aegilops tauschii. The sequence goes on from NC_053038.3 coordinate 162,217,560, forward strand.
TACCCTTATCTGCTATCCTACTGCTTAGTATAGGATGCTAGTGTTCCATCAGTGGCCCTACACTCTTGTCCGTCTGCCATGCTATACTACTGGGCCGTGATCACTTCGGGAGGTGATCACGGGTATATACTATATACATTATATACATGACACATGTGGTGACTAAAGTCGGGTCGGCTCGAGGAGTACCCGCAAGTGATTCTGATGAGGGGGCTGAAAGGACAGGTGGCTCCATCCCGGTAGAGGTGGGCCTGGGTTCCTGACGGGCCCCGACTGTTACGTTGTGGCGGAGCGACAGGGCAGGTTGAGACCACCTTGGAGAGAGGTGGGCCTGGCCCTAGTCGGCGTTCGCGGATAAATAACACGCTTAACGAGTTCTGGGTATTTGATCTGAGTCTGGCCATTTGGTCTATACGCACTAACCATCTACGCGGGAGTAGTTATGGGTATCCCGGCGTCGTGGTATCAGCCGAAGCTCTTTTGACGTCAGCGACTGAGTGGCGCGCGCCGCATTGGACCGTAAGCTCGTGCTTGTATTAAGGGGGCTAGGTCTGCTTCCGGCCGCGTACGCAACGTGCAGGTGTGCATAGGGCGATGGGCCCAGACCCCTGCGCGCATAGGTTTAGACCGGCGTGCTGACCTCTCTGTTGAGCCTAGGTGGGGCTGCGACGTGTTGATATTACGAGGCCGGGCATGACCCAGAAAAGTGTGTCCGGCCAAATGGGATCGAGCGTGTTGGGTTATGTGGTGCACCCCTGCAGGGAAGTTTATCTATTCGAATAGCCGTGTCCCTCGGTAAAAGGACGACCCGGAGTTGTACCTTAACCTTATGACAACTAGAACTGGATACTGAATAAAATACACCCTTCCAAGTGCCAGATACAACCCGGTGATCGCTCTCTAACAGGGCGATGAGGAGGGGATCGCCGGGTAGGATTATGCTATGCGATGCTACTTGGAGGACTTCAATCTACTCTCTTCTACATGCTGCAAGATGGAGATGACCAGAAGTGTAGTCTTCGACAGGACTAGCTATCCCCCTTTTATTCTGGCATTCTGCAGTTCAGTCCACTGATATGCCCCTTTACACATATACCCATGCATATGTAGTGTAGCTCCTTGCTTGCGAGTACTTTGGATGAGTACTCACGGTTGCTTCTCTCCCTCTTTTCCCCCTTTCCTTTCTATCTGGTTGTCGCAACCAGATGTTGGAGTCCAGGAGCCAGATGCCACCGTCGACGACGACACCTACGACACTGGAGGTGCCTACTACTATGTGCAGGCCGCTGACGACGACCAGGAGTAGTTAGGAGGATCCCAGGCAGGAGGCCTGCGCCTCGTTCGATCTGTATCCCAGTTTGTGCTAGCCTTCTTAAGGCAAACTTGTTTAACTTATGTCTGTACTCAGATATTGTTGCTTCCGCTGACTCGTCTATGATCGAGCACTTGTATTCGAGCCCTCGAGGCCCCTGGCTTGTATTATGATGTTTGTATGACTTATTTATGTTGTAGAGTTGTGTTGTGATATCTTCCCGTGAGTCCCTGATCTTGATCGTACACATTTGCGTGCATGATTAGTGTACGGTCAAATCGGGGGCGTCACAAAGGTGACTGGCGGGTGTCTGTCTCTCTCACTTTAGTTGAACCGAGTATGGCTACGCCCGGTCCTTGCGAAGGTTAAAACAGCACCAACTTGACAAACTATCGTTGTGGTTTTGATGCGTAGGTAAGAACGGTTCTTGCTAAGCCCGTAGCAGCCACGTAAAACTTGCAACAACAAAGTAGAGGACGTCTAACTTGTTTTTGCAGGGCATGTTGTGATGTTATATGGTCAAGACGTGATGCTATATTTTATTGTATGAGATGATCATGTTTTGTAACCAAGTTATCGGCAACTGGCAGGAGCCATATGGTTGTCGCTTTATTGTATGAAATGCAATCGTCATGTAATTGTTTTACTTTATCACTAAGCGGTAGCGATAGTCGTAAAAGCAATAGTTGGCGAGACGACAACGATGCTACGATGGAGATCAAGGTGTCGCGCCGGTGACGATGGTGATCATGACGGTGCTTCGGAGATGGAGATCACAAGCACAAGATGATGATGGCCATATCATATCACTTATATTGATTGCATGTGATGTTTATCGTTTATGCATCTTATCTTGCTTTGATTGACGGTAGCATTATAAGATGATCTCTCACTAAAATTTCAAGATAAAAGTGTTGTCCCTGAGTATGCACCATTGCGAAAGTTCTTCGTGCTGAGACACCACGTGATGATCGGGTGTGATAGGCTCTACGTTCAAATACAACGGGTGCAAAACAGTTGCACACGCGGAATACTCAGGTTAAATTGACGAGGCTAGCATATGCAGATATGGCCTCGGAACACGGAGACCGAGAGGTCGAGCGTGAATCATATAGTAGATATGATCAACATAGTGATGTTCACCATTGAAACTACTCCATCTCATGTGATGATCGGACATGGTTTAGTTGATTTGGATCACGTAATCACTTAGATGATTAGTGGGATGTCTATCTAAGTGGGAGTTCTTAAGTAATATGATTAATAGAACTTAAATTTATCATAAACTTAGTACCTGATAGTATCTTGCTTGTCTATGTTAATTGTAGATAGATGGCCCGTGCTGTTGTTCCGTTAAATTTTAATGCGTTCCTCGAGAAAGCAAAGTTGAAAGATGATGGTAGCAATTACACGGACTGGGTCCGTAACTTGAGGATTATCCTCATTGCTGCACAGAAGAATTACGTCCTGGAAGCACCGCTGGATGCCAGGCCTACTGCAAGAGCAACACCAGAAGTTATGAACATCTGGCAGAGCAAAGCTGATGACTACTCGATAGTTCAGTGTGCCTTGCTTTACGGCTTAGAACCGGGTCTTCAACGACGTTTTGAACGTCATGGAGCATATGAGATGTTCCAGGAGTTGAAGTTAATATTTCAAGCAAATGCCCGGATTGAGAGATATGAAGTCTCCAATAAGTTCTACAGCTGCAAGATGGAAGAGAATAGTTCTATCAGTGAGCATATACTCAAAATGTCTGGGTATTATAATCACTTGATTCAACTGGGAGTTAATCTTCCGGATGATAGCGTCATTGACAGAATTCTTCAATCACTGCCACCAAGCTACAAGAGCTTCATGATGAACTATAACATGCAAGGGATGAATAAGACAATTCCCGAGCTCTTCGCAATGCTAAAGGTAGCGGAGGTAGAAATCAAAAAGGAGCATCAAGTGTTGATGGTCAATAAGACCACTAGTTTCAAGAAAAAGGGCAAAGGGAAGAAGAAGGGGAACTTCAAGAAGAACAGCAAGCAAGTTGCTGTTCAGGAGAAGAAACCCAAGTCTGGACCTAAGCCTGAGACTGAGTGCTTCTACTGCAAGCAGACTGGTCACTGGAAGCGGAACTGCCCCAAGTATTTGGCGGATAAGAAGGATGGCAAGGTGAACAAAGGTATATGTGATATACATGTTATTGATGTGTACCTTACTAATGCTCGCAGTAGCACCTGGGTATTTGATACTGGTTCTGTTGCTAATATTTGCAACTCAAAACAGGGGCTACGGATTAAGCAAAGATTGGCTAAGGACGAGGTGACGATGCGCGTGGGAAATGGTTCCAAAGTCGATGTGATCGCAGTCGGCACGCTACCTCTACATCTACCTTCGGGATTAGTATTAGACCTAAATAATTGTTATTTGGTGCCAACGTTGAGCATGAACATTATATCTGGATCTTGTTTGATGCGAGACGGTTATTCATTTAAATCAGAGAATAATGGTTGTTCTATTTATATGAGTAATATCTTTTATGGTCATGCACCCTTGAAGAATGGTCTATTTTTAATGAATCTCGATAGTAGTGACACACATATTCATAATGTCGAAGCCAAAAAATGCAGAGTTGATAATGATAGTGCAACTTATTTGTGGCACTGTCGTTTAGGTCATATCGGTGTAAAGCGCATGAAGAAACTCCATAATGATGGACTTTTGGAATCACTTGATTATGAATCACTTGGTACTTACGAACCGTGTCTCATGGGCAAGATGACTAAAACACCGTTTTCTGGAACTATGGAGAGAGCAACTGATTTGTTGGAAATCATACATACAGATGTATGTGGTCCGATGAATATTGAGGCTCGTGGCGGATATCGTTATTTTCTCACCTTCATAGATGATTTGAGCAGATATGGGTATATCTACTTAATGAAACATAAGTCTGAAACATTTGAAAAGTTCAAAGAATTTCAGAGCGAAGTTGAAAATCATCGTAACAAGAAAATAAAGTTTCTACGATCAGATCATGGAGGAGAATATTTGAGTTACGAGTTTGGCCTACATTTGAAACAATGCGGAATAGTTTCGCAACTCACGCCACCCGGAACACCACAACGTAATGGTGTGTCCGAACGTTGTAATCATACTTTACTAGATATGGTGCGATCTATGATGTCTCTTACTGATTTACTGCTATCGTTTTGGGGTTATGCTTTAGAGACGGCTGCATTCACTCTAAATAGGACACCATCGAAATCCGTTGAGACGACGCCTTATGAACTATGGTTTGGCAAGAAACCAAAGTTGTCGTATCTTAAAGTTTGGGGTTGCGATGCTTATGTGAAGAAACTTCAACCTGATAAGCTCGAACCTAAATCTGAGAAATGTGTCCTCATAGGATACCCAAAGGAGACTGTTGGGTACACCTTCTATCACAGATCCGAAGGCAAGACATTCGTTGCTAAGAATGGATCCTTTCTAGAGAAGGAGTTTCTCTCGAAAGAAGTGAGTGGGAGGAAAGTATAACTTGATGAGGTAACTGTACCTGCTCCCTTATTGGAAAGTAGATCATCACAGAAATCAGTTTCTGCGACACCTACACCAATTAGTGAGGAAGTTAATGATAATGATCATGAAACTTCAGATCAAGTTATTACTGAACCTCGTAGGTCAACCAGATTAAGATCCGCACCAGAGTGGTACGGTAATCCTGTTCTGGAGGTTATGTTGCTAGACCATGACGAACCTACGAAATATGAAGAAGCGATGGTGAGCCCAGATTCCGCAAAATGGCTTGAGGCCATGAAATCTGAGATGGGATCCATGTATGAGAACAAAGTATGGACTTTGGTTGATTTGCCCGATGATCGGCAAGCCATTGAAAATAAATGGATCTTCAAGAAGAAGACTGACGCTGACGGTAATGTTACTGTCTATAAAGCTCGACTTGTTGCGAAAGGTTTTCGACAAGTTCAAGGGATTGACTACGATGAGACCTTCTCACCCGTAGCGATGCTTAAGTCTGTCCGAATCATGTTAGCAATTGCCGCATTTTATGATTATGAAATTTGGCAAATGGATGTCAAAACTGCATTCCTGAATGGATTTCTGGAAGAAGAGTTGTATATGATGCAACCGGAAGGTTTTGTCGATCCAAAGGGAGCTAACAAGTGTGCAAGCTCCAGCGATCCATTTATGGACTGGTGCAAGCCTCTCGGAGTTGGAATAAACGCTTTGATAGATTGTCAAATCATTTGGTTTTATACAGACTTTTGGAGAAGCCTGTATTTACAAGAAAGTGAGTGGGAGCTCAGTAGCATTTCTGATATTATATGTGGATGACATATTGCTAATTGGAAATGATATAGAATTTCTGGATAGCATAAAGGGATACTTGAATAAGAGTTTTTCAATGAAAGACCTCGGTGAAGCTGCATATATATTAGGCATCAAGATCTATAGAGATAGATCAAGACGCTTAATTGGACTTTCACAAAGCACATACCTTGACAAAGTTTTGAAGAAGTTCAAAATGGATCAAGCAAAGAAAGGGTTCTTGCCTGTACTACAAGGTGTGAGATTGAGTAAGACTCAATGCCCGACCACTGCAGAAGATAGAGAGAAGATGAAAGATGTTCCCTATGCTTCAGCCATAGGCTCTATCATGTATGCAATGCTGTGTACCAGACCTGATGTGTGCCTTGCTATAAGTTTAGCAGGGAGGTACCAAAGTAATCCAGGAGTGGATCACTGGACAGCAGTCAAGAACATCCTGAAATACCTGAAAAGGACTAAGGATATGTTTCTCGTTTATGGAGGTGACAAAGAGCTCATCGTAAATGGTTACGTTGATGCAAGCTTTGACACTGATCCGGATGATTCTAAATCGCAAACCGGATACGTGTTTACATTGAACGGTGGAGCTGTCAATTGGTACAGTTCTAAGCAAAGTGTCATGGCGGGATCTACGTGTGAAGCGGAGTACATAGCTGCTTCGGAAGCAGCAAATGAAGGAGTCTGGATGAAGGAGTTCATATCCGATCTAGGTGTCATACCTAGTGCATCGGGACCAATGAAAATCTTTTGTGACAATACTGGTGCAATTGCCGTAGCAAAGGAATCCAGATTTCACAAGAGAACCAAGCACATCAAAAGACGCTTCAATTCCATCTGGGATTTAGTCCAGGTGGGAGACATAGAAATTTGCAAGATACATACGGATCTGAATGTAGCAGATCCGTTGACTAAGCCTCTTCCATGAGAAAAACATGATCAGCACCAAGACTCCATGGGTGTAAGAATCATTACTGTGTAATCTGGATTATTGACTCTAGTGCAAGTGGGAGACTGAAGGAAATATGCCCTAGAGGCAATAATAAAGTTATTATTTATTTCCTTATATCATGATAAATGTTTATTATTCATGCTAGAATTGTATTAACCGGAAACATAATACATGTGTGAATACATAGACAAACAGAGTGTCACTAGTATGCCTCTACTTGACTAGCTCGTTGATCAAAGATGGTTATGTTTCCTAGCCATAGACATGAGTTGTCATTTGATTAACGGGATCACATCATTAGGAGAATGATGTGATTGACTTGACCCATTCCGTTAGCTTAGCACTCGATCGTTTAGTATGTTGCTATTGCTTTCTTCATAACTTATACATGTTCCTATGACTATGAGATTATGCAACTCCCGTTTACCGGAGGAACACTTTGTGTGCTACCAAACGTCACAACGTAACTGGGTGATTATAAAGGTGCTCTACAGGTGTCTCCAAAGGTACTTGTTGGGTTGGCGTATTTCGAGATTAGGATTTGTCACTCCGATTGTCGGAGAGGTATCTCTGGGCCCACTCAGTAATACACATCACTATAAGCCTTGCAAGCATTGTGACTAATGAGTTAGTTGCGGGATGATGTATTACGGAATGAGTAAAGAGATTTGCCGGTAACGAGATTGAACTAGGTATCGAGATACCAACGACCGAATCTCGGGCAAGTAACATACTGATGACAAAGGGAACAACGTATGTTGTTATGCGGTCTGACCGATAAAGATCTTCGTAGAATATGTGGGAACCAATATGAGCATCCAGGTTCCGCTATTGGTTATTGACCGAAGAGGTGTCTCGGTCATGTCTACATAGTTCTCGAACCCGTAGGGTCCGCACGCTTAACATTACGATGACAGTTATATTATGAGTTTATATGTTTTGATGTACCGAAGGTTGTTCGGAGTCCCGGATGTGATCACGGACATGACGAGGAGTCTTGAAATGGTCGATACATAAAGATTGATATATTGGAAGCCTATGTTTGGACATCGGAAGTGTTCCGGGTGAAATCGGGATTTTTTCGGAGTACCGGGAGGTTACCGGAACCCCCCGGTAACTTAATGGGCCTTAGTGGGCCTAGGTGGAAGAGAGGAGAGGAGGCCAGGGCAGGGCCGCGCGCCCCTTCCCCCCAAGTCCGAATAGGACAAGGAGAAGGGGGCGGCGCCCCCCTTCCTTCCTCCCCTCCACCTCTTCCCCCTCTCTCTCCTAGTCCAACATGGAAAAGGGGGGAGTCCTACTCCCGGTAGGAGTAGGACTCCTCCTGGTGCGCCTCTCCTCCTTAGCCAGCGGCGTCCCCCTTGCTCCTTTATATACGGGGGCAGGGGGCACCTCTAGACACACAATTGATCAACGATCTTTTAGCCGTGTGCGGTGCCCCCCTCCACCATATTACACCTCGATAATATCATAGCGGTGCTTAGGCGAAGCCCTGCGTCGGTAGAACATCATCATCGTCACCACGCCGTCGTGCTGACGAAACTCTCCCTCAACACTCGGCTGGATCGGAGTTCGAGGGACGTCATCGCGCTAAACGTGTGCTGAACTCGGAGGTGCCGTGCGTTCGGTACTTGATCGGTCGGATCGTGAAGACGTACGACTAGATCAACCGCGTTGTGTTAAACGCTTCCGCTATCGGTCTACGAGGGTACGTGGACAACACTCTCCCCTCTCGTTGCTATGCATCACCATGATCTTGCGTGTGCGTAGGAAATTTTTTGAAATTACTACGTTCCCCAATAGTGATATGGTCAAGACGTGATGATATATAAATTGTTGTATGAGATGATCATGTTTTGTAACACTTATCGGCAAATGGCAGGAGCCATATGGTTGTCGCTTTATTGTATGAAATGCAATCGGCATGTAATTGCTTTACTTTATCACTAAGCGCTAGCCATAGTCGTAGAAGCAATAGTTGGCAAGACGACAACGATGCTTCGATGGAGATCAAGGTGTCAAGCCGGTGACGGTAGTGATCATGACGGTGCTTTAGAGATGGAGACCAAAGGCACAAGATGATGATGGCCATATCATATCACTTATTTGATTGCATGTGATGTTTATCCTTTTATGCATCTTATTTTGCTTAGTACGGTGGTAGCATTATAAGATGATCTCTCACTAAATTTTAAGGAACGAGTGTTCTCCCTGAGTATGCACCGTTGCGACAGTTCGTCGTGCCGAGACACCACGTGATGATCGGGTGTGATAAGCTCTACGTTCACATACAATGGGTGCAAGCCAGTTTTGCACATGCAGAATACTCGGGTTAAACTTGACGAGCCTAGCATATGCAGATATGGCCTCGAAACACTAAGACCGAAAGGTCGAGCTTGAATCATATAGTAGATATGACCAACATAGTGATATTCACCATTGAAAACTACTCCATCTCACGTGATGATCGGACATGGTTTAGTTGATATGGATCACGTGATCACTTAGATGATTAGAGGGATGTCTATCTAAGTGGGAGTCCTTAAGTAATATGATTAACTGAACTTTAATTTATCATGAACTTAGTACCTGATAGTATTTTGCATATCTATGTTGTTGTAGATAAATGGCCCGTGCTACTGTTCTGTTGAATTTTAATGTGTTCCTAGAGAAATCTAAGTTGAAAGATGATGGTAGCAACTACACGGACTGGGTCTGTAACTTGAGGATTATCCTCATTGCTGCACAGAAGAATTGCGTCCTGGAAGCACCGCTAGGTGCAAGACCCGCTGTAGGAGCAACACCAGACGTTGTGAACGCCTAGCAGAGCAACGCTGATGACTACTCGATAGTTCAGTGTGCCATGTTTTACGGCTTAGAACCGGGACTTCAACGATGTTTTGAACGTCATGGAGCATATGAGATGTTCCAGGAGTTGAATTTAATATTTCAAGCAAATGCCCGGATTGAGAGATATGAAGTCTCCAATAAGCTCTACAGCTGCAAAATGGAGGAGAATAGTTCTGTCAGTGAACATATACTCAGAATGTCTGGGTACCACAATCACTTGACTCAACTAGGAGTTAATCTTTCGGTTGATAGTGTTATTGACAGAGTTCTTCAATCACTGCCACCAAGCTACAAAAGCTTCATGATGAACTATAATATGCAAGGGATGGCAATTCCCGAGCTCTTTGCAATGCTAAAGGCTGCGGAGGTAGAAATCAAGAAGGAGCATCAAGTGTTGATGGTTAACAACACCACTAGTTTCAAGAAGAAGGGAAAAGGGAAGAAGGGGAACTTTAAGAAGAACGGCAAGCAAGTTGTTGCTCAAGCAAAGAAGCCCAAGTCTGGACCTAAGCATGAGACTGAGTGCTTCTACTACAAAGGGACTGGTCACTGCAAGCGGAACAGCCCCAAGTATTTGGCGGATAAGAAGTATGGCAAAGTGAAAGGTATATTTGATATACATGTTATTGATGTGTACCTTACTAATGCTCGTAGTAGCGCCTGGGTATTTGATACTGGTTTGGTTGCTCATATTTGCAACTCGAAACAGGGGCTACGGATTAAGCAAAGATTGGCTAAGGACGAGGTGACGATGCGCGTGGGAAATGGTTCCAAAATCGACGTGATCGTCGTCGGCACGCTACCTCTACATCTACCTTCAGGATTAGTTTTAGACCTGAATAATTGTTATTTGGTGCCAGCGTTAAGCATGAACATTATATCTGGATCTTGTTTGATGCGAGACGGTTATTCATTTAAATCAGAGAATAATGGTTGTTCTATTTATATGAGTAATATGTTTTATGGTCATGCACCCTTGATGAGTGGTCTATTTTATTGAATCTCGATAGTAGTGATACACATATTCATAGTATTGAAGCCAAAAGATATAAGTTCAATAATGATAGTGCAACTTATTTGTGGCACTGCCGTTTAGGTCATATTGGTGTAAAGCGCATGAAGAAACTCCATGCTGATGGGCTTTTGGAATCACTTGATTATGAATCACTTGATGCTTGCGAACCATGCCTCGTGGGCAAGATGACTAAGACTCCGTTCTCCGGAACAATGGAACGAGCAGCAGACTTGTTGGAAATAATACATACTGATGTATGCGGTCCGATGAGCATTGATGCTCGCGGCGAGTATCGTTATTTTTTGACCTTCACATATGATTTGAGCAGATACGGGTATATCCACTTGATGAAACATAAGTATGAAACATTTGAAAAGTTCAAAGAATTTCAGAGTGAAGTGGAAAATCATCGTAACAAGAAAATAAAGTTTCTACGATCTGATCATGGAGGTGAATATTTGGGTTACGAGTTTGGTCTTCATTTGAAACAATGCGGAATAGTTTCGCAACTCACGCCACCCGGAACACCACAACGTAATGGTGTGTCGGAATGTCGTAACCGCACTTTATTAGATATGGTGCGACCTATGATGTCTCTTACTGATTTACCGCTATCATTTTGGGGTTATGCTTTAGAGATGGCTGCATTCATGTTAAATAGGGCACCATCTAAATCCATTGAGATGACACCATATGAACTATGGTTTGGCAAGAAACCCAAGTTGTCGTTTTCTTAAAGTTTGGGGCTGCGATGCTTATGTGAAAAAGCTTCAACCGGATAAGCTCGAACCCAAATCGGAGAAATGTGTCTTCATAGAATACTCAAAGGAGACTGTTGGGTACACCTTCTATCATAGATCCGAAGGCAAGAGTGATTCCTACACCAATTAGTGATGATTATGAAACTTCTGATCAAGTAACTACCGAACCTCGTAGGTCAACCAGAGTAAGATCTGCACCAGAGTGGTACGGTAATCCTGTTCTGGAAGTCATGTTACTTGACCATGACGAACCTACGAACTATGAGGAAGCGATGATGAGCCCAGATTCCGCGAAATGGCTTGAGGCCATGAAATCTGAGATGGGATCCATGTATGAAAACAAAGTGTGGACTTTGGTTGACTTGCCCAATGATCGGCAAGCCATAGAGAATAAATGGATCTTCAAGAAGAAGACTGACGCTGGCGGTAATGTTACTGTCTACAAAGCTCGACTTGTTGCGAAAGGTTTTCGACAAGTTCAAGGAGTTGACTACGATGAGACCTTCTCACCGGTAGTGATGCTTAAGTCCGTCTGAATCATGTTAGCCATTGCCGCATTTTATGATTATGAAATTTGGTGAATGGATGTCAAAATTGCATTCCTTAATGGATATCTTAAAGAAGAGTTGTACATGATGCAACCAGAAGGTTTTGTCGATCCAAAAGGTGCTAACAAAGTAAGCAAGCTCCAACGATCCATTTATGGACTGGTGCAAGCATCTCGGAGTTGGAATATACGCTTCGATAGTGTGATCAAAGCATATGGTTTTATACGGACTTTTGGAGAAGCCTGTATTTACAAGAAAGTGAGTGGGAGCTCTATAGCATTTCTGATATTATATGTGGATAACATATTGTTGATCAGAAATGATACGGAATTTCTGGATAGCATAAAAGGATACTTGAATAAGAATTTTTCAATGAAAGACCTCGGTGAAGCTGCTTATATATTGGGCACCAAGATCTATAGAGATAGATCAAGACACTTAATTAGACTTTCACAAAGGACATACCATGATAAAGTTTTGAAGAAGTTCAAAATGTATCAAGCAAAGAAAGGGTTCTCGCCTGTGGTACAAGGTGTGAAGTTGAGTCAGACTCAATGCCCGACCACTGCAGAAGATAGAGAGAAAATGAAAGTCATTCCCTATGCCTCAGCCATAGGTTCTATCATGTATGCAATGTTGTGCACCAGACCTGATGTGTGCCTTGCTATTAGTTTAGCAGGGAGGTACCAAAGTAATTCAGGAGTGGATCACTGGACAGCGGTCAAGAAAATCCTGAAATACCTGAAAAGGACTAAGGATATGTTTCTCGTTTATGGAGGTGACAAAGAGCTCGTCGTAAATGGTTACGTTAATGCAAGCTTTGACACTGATCCGGATGACTCTAAGTCACAAACCGGATAAGTATTTATATTGAATGGTGGAGCTGTAAGTTGGTGCAGTTCTAAGAAGAGCGTCGTGGCGGGATCTACATGTGAAGCGAAGTACATAGCTGCTTCGGAAGCAGCAAATGAAGGAGTCTGGATGAAGGAGTTCATATTCGATCTAGGTGTCATACCTAGTGCATCGGGTCCAATGAAAATCTTTTGTGACAATACTAGTGCAATTGCCTTGGCAAAGGAATCCAGATTTCACAAGAAAACCAAGCACATCAAGAGATGCTTCAATTCCATCCGTGATCAAGTCAAGGAGGGAGACATAGAAATTTGCAAGATACATATGGATCTGAATGTTGCAGGCCCGTTGACTAAGCCTCTCTCCCGAGCAAAACATGATCAGCACCAAGACTCCATGTGTGTTAGAATCATTACAATGTAATCTAGATTATTGACTCTAGTGCAAGTGAGCGACTGAAGGAAATATGCCCTAGAGGCAATAATAAAGTTGTTATTTATATTTCCTTATATCATGATAAATGTTTATTATTCATGCTATAATTGTATCAACCGGAAACTTAGTACATGTGTGAATACATAGACAAACAGAGTGTCCCTAGTATGCCTCTACTTAACTACCTCGTTAATCAAAGATGGTTAAGTTTCCTAACCATAGACATGTGTTGTCATTTGATGAACGGGATCACATCATTAGAGAATGATGTGATGGACAAGACCCATCCGTTAGCTTAGCACTATGATCGTTTAGTTTATTGCCATTGCTTTCTTCATGACTTATACATGTTCCTATGACTACGAGATTATACAACTCCCGAATACCGGAGGAACACTTAGTGTGCTATCAAACATCACAACGTAACTGGGTGATTATAAAGATGCTCTACAGGTCTCTTCGATGGTGTTTGTTGAGTTGGCATAGATCGAGATTAGGATTTGTAACTCCGATTGTCAGAGAGGTATCTCTGGGCCCTCTCGGTAATGCACATTGAAAGTGCGTTATATCGACTAGAGGGGGGTGAATAGGCAATTTTTATGAATTCTTCACTGAGGAATTTGTGGGTGAGGAAATTCCTTAGCGAAGAACTACTTGCAGTGGAATAAGTACTCAAAAGTATGCATAGCAGAACACAAGCATAGTCATCATGATGAAATGAAGACAAGCACAGAGTACAGAAAGCGTAAACACAGGATAACACAGGATGAAGACAAACAGACTGAGGAAATTGAACTGAGGAAATTGAGAAAGTCTTCAGTCAAAGTCTTCAAACACAGATATGAACAAGCATACAACACGGTAATGAGGAAATGAAAGAGTTGAGGAAATAGAACCAGTAAGCTTGGTGAAGACAATGATTTGGTAGACCAGTTCCAACTGCTGTCTCAGTTGTATGTCTGGTTGGAGCGGCTAGGTATTTAAACCTGAGGACACACAGTCCTCACCGTATTCTCCTTAACCTAAGGTCACACAGACCTTGCTCAATCACTCGTGGTAAGTCTTCAGGTGACTTCCAAACCTTCACAAACTCGGTCACTCGGCTATCCACAATTTCCTCTTGGATGCTCTAGACCATGACGCCTAACCGTCTGGAAGAAGCACGGTCTTCAAAGGTAACAAGCGTCGGATCCACGCAGGATCAATCTCTTCAGTGATGCTCAATCACTTGGGGTTTGTAGGTGTTTGGGTTTGGGTTTTCCTCACTTGATGATTTTCGCTCAAAGTCCTTGGAGGATGGGATGCTCTCAATTGACAAGTGTCAGTTTCTCTCGGAGCAGCCCACCAGCTAGTGGTTGTATGGGGCGGCTATTTATAGCCTAGGGAGCAGCCCGTCATGATAAGACATAAATGCCCTTCAATGATATGACCGTTAGGTGGGTAGATATTTTGGTACAGCTGGCGCATAGCACAGCAACGGTCGAAAATTTGAGTATCAAATTCCTTAGGGCTATCATGTTCCTCACTGTGTAGGCAATCCGCACTGGCGAATTCCTAACTCCTCAGTCAGAACAAATTCCTCAGAGACCAGAAGAACTTCGTCTCGGTCATTAAAGAATATGACTGAACTGTATGAGATTTCCAATGGCTTCACTCGAAGGGATTGGTAGGTGTAGGATTTTGAGTTGAGCATCACATGGAAATTTTTCCTTAGTATTTCCTCGACCCCCTTTAACAGTACGGTGTTTCCTATGACTCAAGAAAGAGAAAATGAAACTACGAAAACAAAAGTCTTCACGCTTCATGTTCCTCAAATGAATACCAAGTCTTCAAAGGTCACACCAATTTCTTCACTTTCAAAGTCTTCAGAAAGTCTTTAGAAATCCAAAGTCTTCAGCTGAAGAACTTCATTTTTAGGGGTCGACTTTCACTATAAATATCAAACTCCTCATAGACTTATAGACATGTGTGCACTCATAAACACATTAGTCCCTTAACCTATAAGTCTTCAATACACCAAAATCACTAAGGGGCACTAGATGCACTTACAATCTCCCCCTTTTTGGTGATTGATGACAATATAGGTTAAGTTTTCAATGGGGATAAATATATGAAGTGTAAATACATATATTGAGGAATTTGATTGCAAGATATAGAAGAACTCCCCCTGAAGATGTGCATAGTGAGGAATTTGCTTTTGAAGCAATGCACACTTGAAGAGTTGAATCATGGAGATCTCCCCCTATATCTTGTAATTCATACACGCATTTGACATAATATATGAAGAATTTGAAATGCATGATGAAATATGGTGACTGATGTAATTCAGCATGCGTGCAATAACATTAACAAGGAATAAGCATGCAGAAGAAACAGTAAAAGTATCAGGCCACCATAGAGTTTAAGTTTACAACTCGATCCAACAAAGTCATCAGAAGAATGAGAGTTGTAACTTTAGAAAAAAACGCCCATATAAGATAGACCTGCTTGAAGACTAACTCAAATTTCTCCCCCTTTGTCATCGAATGACCAAAAGGGTCGAAAATGAGGACTACCACCCCTGAACAATATCAAGGTGACGAAGGAGCGTCAGCGTTGTTGGGGTCGTTTGTTGTAGTAGGGCCTGCCGCAGTGTCGTCCAAGTCTTCATGTTCATCAGTGTCACAGGATGAAGAATAGGAGCTGGCCACCAAGGAAGGAACCTTGACCTTCTTGTACTTCTTCGGAGGAGGTGCAGCCCAGTCAAGATCTTCCTTGAGACCCATTTTCTTCAGATCTTCTTCACCATATATGTGCGACAGAACAGCCCAGGTGCGGTTGAGGGTTTCATGAAGGTAGTAGTGGTTTTTCTTCACTGCATTGTGGGTAGCAGTCATGTTGTGAAGAATTGAACCAAACTGACGCTTGACCCATTTGTGATTGCGATCAACCTTCTGGTGAAGACTAAGGAGAAGCTCACAGTCAGTCATCACCCTGGGTGCTGTGCCTTGAGGATTTTGCTTGGGTGCGTTGGCGGCAGAGTCATGGGTGGCAGAGTCATCATTGGTGGAGTAGGATGCAGCCTTGCGAAATTGTCCATCCAATGGACGAATGCCTTCATCAATAACAGCAGTAGCCTTGCCCTTTTCATCAGCTGAGGAAAATGTCTGTTTGAGGACTTCAATCGGGGGCAAGTAGCTGCAATGATTCAGTGTATCAGCTTTGTAGTTGAGTGAAGACCTTGTTCTGATGAATCTCATAATCCACGGAGCATAAGGCTTCAACTCAAATGGTGACATTGCGACATTGGCCAGAGTCCTCATGAAGAAATCATGGAAGTTGATGGGAACGCCATGAATGATATTGAAAAGCAGATTCTTCATGATGCCAACAACTTCTTCTTCATTCGAGTCGTGGCCCTTGATAGGACTCAATGTCTTCGTCAGAATGCGATAGACAGTCCGAGGCACATATAACTCCCTCCTTCCATCTATATAGGGCCTAATGCGTTTTTCAAGGCAAACTTTGACCAAATGTTAGAGCAATAATATATGACATGCAACTTACACAAAGCATATGGTCAAATTCATATGTGAAAGGAGCTCCCAATGATATAACTTTCACATTATATATCTAATGTACTATTAATCTTGTCAATAGTCAAAGGTGGTCTTGAAAAACGCATTAGGCCCTATATAGATGGAAGGAGGGAGTAGAACAAATTACTGCCAGTCAATTGTGATGATTCAAGACCGAGTACTACGTGGCCTCAACCGCAATTTGTATTCTTAGGTGTCTCTATCTTTATCTCCACCAACCCACCCCCACCACCCACATCCCCACTCACTCCACCAGTCCAGCAGCCGCCTTCCTTCCCTCCAACAGAGCGCCTGGAGAGGACGAGCTCCTCTATGCCCCGAGCCGCCTCCTCCTCAAGGAGAGGAACTGCTGCCCCTCCCCTCTCTCGGGCCTTTTTACTCTTTGAGTCACCATAGAAGCACACAACCCACAACACCCCACCTTGGAGGTCGCCGCCTCCGGCCTCGATCAGTCTGCCCCACCGCCGGATCCACGTCGGAGCAGCCGGGTCCCCCGCCCAGACCACCAAGCGCTTGTGTGCTCTTCCGCCTTGATCTGTCCGCCCCGCCGCCGAACGCGGTCGTCCATCTCTTGCCCTGAAGTGTCGTCATACGAGCGACCTCTCTCTCTCTCTGCCAACTTTCTACTCCTCCAGGGCGTAGAGGATGAATGGGGCCTCGCAGGGTCTTTCTTTTGGTTTCCTTTCCCGGTTTGTTCTTCGCGTCTCTCTGATCTTGACCTGGGCACATATCTCGTCCTTTTTTGTTGTTGCCATGGTTGTTTGATTCTTGCAAACGTAACGTATATAACATGGTTAACATGGTATGATTTGATTTAAAGAAGCAAGGTGGGACTAATAATTACATGCATAAGGAGCAAACAAAACTGGCGGGTGAGGTGAACGAGGCCCAAGTCGAGGAGCGAAAAGCCTGCATGCCCAAGTCGAGGAGCAGAACTTTTTGGCTTACGGGCAGCAATATATAGATTAGTACCACCTCGGATATAGAAAATAATATGGAAGAAGTGGACGGACGACGGACGAAATTACGGTGGTAAGAAGCGTTAGCCGCTTTATTAGTAGGCATAGAAGTAGGAGCCCACCACATCTATGATGATACCGGGTTTTGTCATAATTATCGTCATAGAAGTGCCATAAGAATGAGAGAGAGAAAATTCGTTTGGCCCAAAATGTCACGGGTGTGTCTTTTTTTGTAGTGCAACCCTGCAGCCATGTCATTTCGTTCGTGTACGTTGAACCAATTATGCTTTCATGAGCCGTCATGGCTGTTAACTCTGCGTTTAATGACATACTTATTGGGAAACATTGCATGGAAAACAAAAAAAATCTACGCACACGCAAGATCTATCCATGGATATGCATAGCTACGAGAGGGGGAGAGCATCTTAATACCCTTGAAGATCGCAAAGCAGAAGCATTTATCAATGCGGTTGATGTAGTCGTACACCTTCTTCACGATCCGTCCCGATCAAGTACCAAACGTACGGCACCTCCGCGTTCAGCACATGTTCAGCTCGATGATGTCCTCGCCTTCTTGATCCATCAAGACGGGTGAAGTAGTAGATGAGTTCAGGCAGCACGACGGTGTGGTCACGGTTGGTGATGAAGAACAATCTCTATAGGGCTTCGACAAGCACTAGAGAAACTAGACGGAGGATAAACTAGAGGGGGGGGTTGTCGGCACATGGCTTGGTGAATCTTGATGTGTCTTGGGTGCTAGCCCTACCCCTCTATTTATATGTTGAGCCCTAGGGTCAAAACTTGGACTAAAAGCCTCCTCAAAGTCGGTTTTGCCCGAAAAGCAAGAGTCCTTCTCGGACTCCAGGGCTAGACGCCAGGGTTCCCGGCGTCTACCCCCTAGATGCCAGGGTTGGCGTCTGGCCCCTGGCCTTTGCAAAACTCCCTTTTGCACTTTCCAAAAGCCTCGTGGGCTTTCCCCTTTGTCCCAAATAAAGTGTTCTCATATCCAAACATTTCGGGAAATATCCGGAACCCCTTCCGGTGAACTCTGGAACCCTTCCGGAGACCAAACACTATTATTCCATATATCAATCTTTACCTCCAGACCATCCCGAAGCTCCTTGTCATGTCCGTGATCTCATCCGGGACTCCGAACAACATTTGGTCACCAACATACATAACTCATATAAAACTATATCATCAACAAACGTTAAGCGTGTGGACCCTACGGGTTCGATAACTATGTAGACATGACTGAGACACCTCTGCAGTCAATAACCAACAGCGGAACCTAGATGCCCATATTGTCTCCTACATATTCTAAGAAGATCTTTATCGGTCAAACCTTTTTGACAACATACGTAATTCCCTCTGTCCATCGGTATGTTACTTGCCCGAGATTCGATCGTCAGAATATTCATACCTAGTTCAATCTCGTTACTAGCAAGTCTCTTTACTCATTCCGTAATACATCACCTCATGACAAACTCCTTAGTCGTTTGCTGCAGGCTTATGATGTGTAATACCGAGAGGGCCTAAAGATACCTCTCCGATACTCGGAGTGACAAATCCTAATCTCGATCTATGCCAACTCAACAAACACCTTAGGAGATACCTGTAGAGCATCTTTATAATCACCTAGTTACGTTGTGACGTTTGATAGCACACCAGGCATTCGTCCGGTATCCAGGAGTTGCATAATCTCATAGTCGAGGGAATATGTATTTGACATGAAGAAAGCAATAGCAATAAAACTCAACAATCATAATGCTAAGCTAACGGATGGGTCTTGTCCATCACATCATTCTCCTAATGATGTGATCCCGTTATCAAATGACAACTCATGTCAATGGTTAGGAAATCTTGACCATCTTTGATCAACGAGCTAGTCTAGTAGAGGCTCACTAGGGACACGGTGTTTGTTTATGTATTTACACATGTATTAAGGTTTCCGATCAATACAATTATAGCATGAATAATAAACCTTTATCATGAATATGGAAATATAAAATAACAACTTTATTATTGCCTCTAGGTCATATTTCCTTCAGTCTCCCACTTGCACTAGAGTCAATAATCTAGATTACATTGTAATGAATATAACACCCATGGAGTCTTGGTGTTGATCATGTTTTGCTCATGGAAGAGGCTTAGTCAACGGGTCAGCCACATTCAGATCCGTATGTATCTTGCAAATTTCTACGTCTCCATCCTTGACTTGTTCATGAATGGAGTTGAAGCATCTCTTGATGTGTTTGGTTCTCTTGTGAAACTTGGATTCCTTCGCCAAGGCAATTGCTCGAGTGTTGGCACAAAAGATTTTCATTGGATCCGATGCACTAGGTATTACACCTAGATCGGATATGACTCATTTGCTGCTTCCGAAGCAGCTATGTACTCCGCTTCACACGTAGATCCCGCCATGATGCTCTGCTTGGAACTGCACCAACTGACAGCTCCACCATTCTATATAAATACGTATCTGGTTTGTGGCTTAGAGTCATCCGGATCAGTGTCAAAGCTGACATCGACGTAACCATTTACGATGAGCTCTTTGTCACCTCCATAAACGAGAAACATATCCTTGGTCCTTTTCGGGTACTTCAGGATGTTCTTGACCGATGTCCAGTGATCCACTCCTAGATTACTTGGGTACCTCCCTGCCAGACTTATGCCAAGGCACACATCAGGTCTGGTACACAGCATAGCATACATTCATTTTCTCTCTATCTTCTGCAGTGGTCGGGCTTTGAATCTGACTCAACTTCACACCTTGCAATACAGGTAGCAATCCTTCCTTTGACTGATCCATTTTGAACTTCTTCAAAACTTTGTCAGGTATGTGCTTTGTGAAAGTCCTATTAAGCGTCTTGATC
Source organism: Aegilops tauschii subsp. strangulata (assembly GCF_002575655.3). NCBI lineage: Eukaryota > Viridiplantae > Streptophyta > Magnoliopsida > Poales > Poaceae > Aegilops > Aegilops tauschii. Next base: position 162,238,030 of record NC_053038.3, read on the forward strand.
TATCTCTATAGATCTTGATGCTCAATATATAAGTAGCTTCACCGAGGTCTTTCATTGAAAACTCTTACTCAAGTATCTTTTCTATATCATTTCCAATCAATAATATGTCATCTACATATAATATTAGAAATGCTATAAAGCTCCCACTCACTTTCTTGTAAATACAGGCTTCACCGAAAGTCTGTACAAAACCATATGCTTTGATCGCCTCATCAAAGCGTATATTCCAACTCCGAGATGCTTGCACCAGTCCATAGATGGGTCGCTGGAGCTTGCACACTTTGTTAGCGCCTTTAGGATTGACAAAACCTTCTTGTTGCATTATATACAATTCTTCTTTAAGAAATCCATTAAGGAATGCAATTTTGACGTCCACTTGCCAGATTTCATAATCATAAAATGCGGTAAATGCTAACATGATTCGGACGGACTTAAGCATCGCTACGGGCGAGAAAGTCTCATCGTAGTCAACCCCTTGAACTTGTCGAAAACCTTTTGCGACAAGTCGAGCTTTGTAGATAGTAACATTACCATCAGCGTCAGTGTTCTTCTTGAAGATCCATTTATTCTTTATGGCTTGCCGATCATCGGGCAAGTCCACCAAAGTCCACACTTTGTTCTCATACATGGATCCTATCTCAGATTTCATGGCCTCAAGCCATCTGTTGGAGTCTAGGCTCATCATAGCTTCTTCATAGTTTGTAGGTTCTCCTTGGTCTAATAACATGACTTCCAGAACAGGATTACCGTACCACTCTGGTGCGGATCGTGCTCTGGTTGACCTACGAGGTTCAGTAGTAACTTGATCTGAAGTTTCATGATCATTATCATTTGCTTCCTATCTAGTTGGTGTAGGCATCACGAGAACGGATTTCTCTGATGTGCTACTTTCCAATTCAAGAGAAGGTATGATTACCTCATCAAGTTCTACTTTCCTCCCACTCACTTCTTTCGAGAGAAACTCATTCTCTAGAAAGGTTCCATTCTTGGCAACAAATATCTTGCCTTCGGATCTGTGGTAGAAGGTTTACCCAATTGTTTCCTTAGGGTATCCTATGAAGACGCACTTCTCTGATTTGAAGCCTTTTGACATAAGTGTCGCAACCCCAAACTTTAAGAAACGATATCTTAGGTTTCTTGCCTAACCACAGTTCATATAGTATCATCTCAATGGATTTAGATGGTGCCCTATTTAACGTGAATGCAACTGTCTCTAATTCATAACCCCAAAACGATAGTGGTAAATCTGTAAGAGACATCATAGAACGCACCATATCCAATAAAGTACGGTTACGACGTTCGGACACACCATTACGCTGTGGTGTTCCAAGTGGCGTGAGTTGTGAAACTATTCCACATTGTTTTAAATGAAGGCCAAACACGTAACTCAAATATTCTACTCCGCGATCAGATCGTAGAAACTTTATTTTCTTGTTACGATGATTCTCTACTTCACTATGAAATTCTTTGAACTTTTCAAATGTTTCAGACTTGTGTTTCATCAAGTAGATATACCCATACCTACTCAAATCATCTGTGAAGGTCGGAAAATAACAATACCCGCTGCATGCCTCAACACTCATCGGACCGCATACATCGATATGTATTATTTCTAATAAGTCATTGGCTTGCTCCATTGTTCCAGAGAACGGAGTTTTAGTCATCTTGCCCCTGAGGCATGGTTCACAAGTATCAAATGATTCATAATCAAGTGATTCCAAAAGCCCATCTTCATGGAGTTTCTTCATGCGCTTTACACCAATATGACCTAAACGGCAGTGCCACAAATATGTTGCACTATCATTATCCACTTTGCATCTTTTGGCATCAATATTATCAATATGTGTATCACTACAATCGAGATTCAACAAAAATAGATCACTCTTCAAGGGTGCATGACCATAAAAGATATTACTCATATAAATAGAACAACCATTATTCTCTGAGTTAAATGATAACCATCTCGCACTAAACAAGATCCAGATATAATGTTCATGCTCAACACTTGCACCAAATAAAAATTATTCAGGTCTAAAACTAATCTCGAAGGTAGATGTAGAGGTAGCGTGCCGACGGTGATCACATCGACCTTGGAACCATTCCTGATGCGCATCATCACCTCGTCCTTAGCCAATCTTCTTATAATCCATAGCTCCTGTTTCGAGTTACAAATATGAGCAACCGAACCAGTATCAAATACCCAGGCGCTACTACGAGCATTAGTAAGGTACACATCAATAACATGTATATCAAATATACCTTTGTTCACTTTGCCATCCTTCTTATCCGCCAAATACTTGGGGCAGTTTTGCTTCCAGTGACCACTCCCTTTTTAGTAGAAGCACTCAGTTTTAGGCTTGGGTCCAGCTTTGGGCTTCTTCCCAGGAGTGGAAACTTGCTTGCCATTCTTCTTGAAGTTCCCCTTCTTTCCCTTGCCCTTTTTCTTGAAACTAGTGGTCTTGTTAACCATCAACACTTGATGCTCCTTCTTGATTTCTACCTCTGTAGCCTTGAGCATTGCAAAGAGCTCGAGAATTGTCTTGTCCATCCCTTGCATATTCTAGTTCATCACGAAGCCTTTGTAGCTTGGTGGAAGTGATTGAAGAACTCTGTCAATAACACTATCATCTGGAAGATTAACACCCAGCTGAGTCAAGTGGTTATAATACCGAGACATTTTGAGTATCTGTTCACTAACAGAACTGTTCTCCTCCATCTTGCAGCTATAGAACTTGTTGGAGACTTCATATTTCTCAACCCGGGCATTTGCTTGAAATATTAACTTCAACTCCTAGAATATCTCATATGCTCCATGACATTCAAAACGTCTTCGAAGTCCCGGTTCTAAGCCGTAAAGCATGGCACACTAAACTATCGAGTAGTCATCAGATCGAGCTTACCAGACGTTCAAAACATCAGCATCTGCTCCTGCAGCAGGCCTTTCACCTAGCGGTGCATCAAGGACATAATTATTCTGTGCAGCAATGAGGATAATCCTCAAGTTATGGACCCAGTCCGTGTAGTTGCTACCATCATCTTTCAACTTAGCTTTCTCTAGGAACGCATTAAAATTTAGGGGAATGGTAGCACCGGCCATTGATCTACAACATAGATATGCAAATACTATCAGGACTAAGTTCATGATAAATTAAGTTCAATTAATCAAATTACTTAAGAACTCCCACTTAAATAGACATCCCTCAAGTCATCTAAGTGATACCTGATCCAAATCAACTAACCCATGTCCGATCATCACGTGAGATGGTGTAGTCATCAATGGTGAACATCTCTATGTTGATAATATCTAGTATATGATTCATGTTCGACCTTTCGGTCTCCAGTGTTCCGAGGCCATGTCTGTACATGCTAGGCTCGTCAAGTTTAACCCAAGTATTCCGCATGTGCAAAACTGTCTTGCACCTGTTGTATGTGAACGTAGTCTATCACACCCGATCATCACGTGGTGTCTCAACACGATGAACTGTAGCAACGGTGCATACACTAATGGAATCAGGGATTTTGCCGTCTGCCAGTTCTTTGCCGTATGCAAGCAGACGACAAAGAAGGCCTTTGCCATCAGCTACCAAACAACAGACGACAAAGAACTGGCAGACAGCAAAGAAGGTCTTTGCCATCTGTCATTTGTTTGCCATCCGCTGGCGGATGGCAAAGAATCGCCATCTGCCGGCAGAGGGCAAAGAATCTTTGCCGTCTGTGTGACGCCCGGATAATTAAGCTACAGTAATCCCTCGCTTATGGTGCCATGTCATCACATTACTGTTGCTAATCCTCATTTATCCGAAGCATAATTCAAATTAAAGTCCAAATTCAAGTTTCTCACACATGCAAAACAAAATGTTCAAAGTGTGGAAAATATTCCATAACTAATTATGGTGGTGACCCAACACTTTTGTAAAGGATTTAAATGCCCTTTTGTGAATATAACAGTGACTAAAACAATTATTAAATGCCTTTAATAATAAACAAATACAAACCTATTTTATTATTGTGCCAAATTAATTATGGCAGTAGACTAAATAGTAATACTAATTTTAGGGCTAGGTTTATATTTTACAAAACTAAAAATAAGTAAATAAAAGGAAACTTAGCTGAAAACAGAAAATAATAAAAGGAAAAACTAAAACTAAGGCAAAAGAAAAAGGAAACCTCCCCCTCACCCTGGGCCGCTTGGCCACCAAACCCACCAGGTCGGCCCAGCCAGCCCACCTAACTCCGTCGGTCGCCTTCTTTCCCTGTACAGCCGACCGGGGCGCTCCCGTTCGTCCCCGTCGGACCGGGCGCACCTCCCCGTGCTGCCACGTTGACGGGAAGGGATAAGGACGCCGCTCCCCGCCTCCTCGGTCCTCACCCCCGCTCAGTCCCCTCGTCCTCTCTGCCTCTCCCTCCCCCCACCAGATCCCTTTCGGCCCTTCCCTCCACCTTGCCGAAGCGCTGTCGTCACCGTCGCCGCACCACCACCGCAACCACCGTCGACCCCAGTGCCTAGGAGGTTGACCATCGGCCTCATCGTCCTCGTCTACATCGTCCCCGCCTCTGGATCGAGGCCAAAACGCTGCCTCGCCGTCGCTAGCCTCGTGCATCTCCGCCACGGTCGCCTCATCTGGCCGTTAACCTACGCATCCCCGACCAGCCCCGGCCGCCCCGAGCACGTCAACGAGCTCCGTGGTGAGCTCCTCTGCCGATCCCCTCCCTTTCCCCTTTGATCCGTTACCGTAGTCGCCGTCCCCGTGCTCGTCCGAGCTCCCGCATACGTGTACGTGTGTGCTTGCTGCCGCTGCTCTATGTCTCTTCTGCTGCCTGTACTGCTTGTTGCCGCTGCTCCTCACACTGCTATGGCTCTTGCCGCTACTGCTGTCGCTTGTTGCTGCGCCGCTTGCTGATGCGCTGACTGCTACTGCGTTGCAGGTGGTGGTGGTGCTACTGCTGCTGCGCCGCTGGCGTATGCACCCGCCGCCGTGCCCGCATGCGTACACCCCAGCCGCGCCGCGCACGTGCGTCCACACCCACACCCACATGTGCCCGTGCCCTCCCCTGGCAGCGCCCGCGCTCGCCTTGGCAGTGGCCATGTGGCCGTGGCCATGGCCTTGCGCCTCCCGTGTTGTGCGTGTGTGTGCACATGGGGCATGTTTAATACTCCCTCCGTTCCAAAATACTTGACTTCCATTTGTCCAAAAATGGATGTACCTATATACTAAAACATGTCTAGATACATCTAGATTTTGACAAATGAAAAGCATGTATTGTGGAACAGAGGGAGTACTAAGATAGATTAGTCTAATTGCCTAACTAGTTCAACTAGTAGACTATGACGTGTGAGCCACTTTGTTTAACTAATTGTCTTAAATAAAAAAGGATCTAATTCAGGTTCTGTCTATGACAATAGGACCCACCCCCCTAACTAGTTTAGTTAATTCTTTTAAAGTTGCCCATGTGACTATGACAGCTGGGTCCCACTGACCTTGTTGACTAGTCAATTTGGCTGTGTTGACTTTGACCCAGGCCCCACATGTCATTGACAATGGCTGGCCAGTGCTGTGTATAAAAAATAGTACACTGTTTTTAATTCGTTTTAATATTTATGAATAAATACTAGAATATTGATAAAACTTTGAAAATTAATATAAAATAATCTGTAACTCGGATGAAAAAGTTTTATACATGAAAGTTGCTCAGAATGACGAGATGAATCAGAATACGCTCTTGGTTCATCTGCCGCATGCCTCTAGCACATCGAACATGTAACTTTTCCCCTCCGCTTCATCTGTCCAAAAATGCCAAACCTGGGAAACATTCCCGGATGTTATTCCCCTTCGCCGGTAACGTGTAGCACCGCGTTAGAACACGTCTAGCTCTGCCTGTTGTCATGTTATGCACTTGTTTGCCCTGTATTTACTGTTTCTTCCCCTCTTCTCCCCGGTAGACCCTGAGACCGTTGTCGATGCCGCTGTGATCGACTACGTCGACGACGACCCTTCTTCCCTTTCAGCGGAGCTTCCAGGCAAGCCCCCCTTTGATCATCCCGATATCGCCCATTCTATTCTCTCATGTTTGCATTAGATTTTGCTACTGTAATTGATTGCTCCTATTTTGATGCATAGCCTGCTTTTGTACCTGCTATTGTTACCTACCTGCTTATCCTAAACTGCTTAGTATAGGTTGGTTAGAGATCCATCAGTGACCACCATCGTGTCCTGGTTGCCCCTGCTTCATCATCGACGACTCGATCAACGTGATCGATGACCAGAGCCCAACACCTCACATCACATCACTCCTCTTTTGTTGCTCGACTCTGCAGGGCTACTATCGAGTGCCGAGGGTGATCCCTCATAACGCACTCCTGATGATAAATCTGTAGTGTAGCTATTCGGTCGTGGTCATCGAGGGTGATTTCCTCTTTCACCATTCCCGATACGGCTCTGCCGTGCAACACCTCAAGTGTGAACCTCGAGGGTGGTCCCTCTTACGTTCACCTTGATGATTACATTGAGTGGAATCCACCGGGGGTGATTCCTCGGGTTTTCCCCTTGATGTCTGGACACACGGTTACCTTGACTTTACTTGAGACATTGGTGAAAGTCGGGCGGGCCCGGAGAGCACCCGAGGAGTTGTTACGGTGGTGGCTGGTTGTTTAGCGGTATCACCCGGGAGGGGGTGATAGCTCCGGACTTGCCCCGACAGCCGTCACTATGGTTAATTGTTAATGCCCTAACAGGTTTGGGTATTTGTTCTGAATTGGCCTTTGGCCTTTACGCACTAACCACCACGCGAGAATAGATATGGGCCTCGACGTCGCAGTATCAGCCGAAGCTTTGTCAGACGTCCAGTTCAGCACTGTGGCACGGTCGGATCGTGCTGGCCATCCGAGGCGGTGCTGGTATCCACCCTGCTCGCAACGACCCAGAGTGCAACGGGCGATGGGCCCAAGACCCTGGGGCGCTTAGGATGTAGACCGGCGGGGACCTCTCTGCTGAGCCTAGGTAGGGCTACGACGTGTTGATCTTCCGAGGCCGGGCATTGACCCCAGAAAGGTGTGTCCGGCCAGAGTGATCGAGCGTGTTGGGTAACGTGGTGCACCCCTGCAGGGAAGATATATATTTGAATACCGTGTCCACGGTAATGAACGTTCAGACTTGTATCCTAATCTTATACAACTAGAAATGGATACTTGATATGTGATGGATATGTGGCTCCGCGATTGCTTTCTCGCAGGGAGTCGAGGAAGGATCTCCGGGCATTAATGTTACAACATGCTTGTTAATTATAAACTGCTATTCTTTACTCTTCTACATGCTGCAAGACGCTTGGAGCTGCTTGAAGATGCTAGTCTTCGATAGGCTAGGCCTTCCCCTCTATTCTGGCATGCTGCAGTTTAGTCCACAGATACAGCCCTTCCATTTGATACCAATGCATACTTAGTATAGATCTAATTCTTGCGAGTACTTTGGATGAGTACTCACGGTTGCTTTGCTACCCATTTTTCCCCTTCCTTCTTTCTTTCCGGTTGATGCAATCAGATGGTGGATCCTTGGAGCTAGATGCCACCGCCGACGGATGCTACTACGTGGAGACCGCCGACGACCAAGAGTAGTTAGGAGGTCCCAGGCAGGAGGCCTTGCCTCCTCGGTCATTGATGTTTGTGTTTGCCTTCTTAAGGCATCCTTGTCTAACTTATGTTTGTACTCAGATATTGTTCCTTCCGCTGACTGTTGTGTATCGAGCTTGTATTCGAGCCCTCGAGGCCCCTCGCTTGTGATATGAAGCTTGTATTATTTTAATTTGTGTCTCGAGTTGTGTTGTGATATCTTCCCGTGAGTCCCTGATCTTGGTCGTACACATTTGCGTGTATGATTAGTGTACGATCGAATCGGGGGTGTCACAAGTTGGTATCAGAGCCGACTGCCTGTAGGATCGCCCTTTTCAACTCCTTGGCCGAAGTTGAGTCTAGTCTTAAAAAAACTCTTTTACTAACATGGTTGTGTGGCTTATGGGTCCACGTTGCCATTGGGTGGTATTAGGATCTTTTATTCCTCGTCTATACTCTGGGACTCTGATCTCTCTTCTATTCAGGTTAAATGATTTTGCTAACTCTAACCTTAGGATCTCGTGATCACATCCACCCGGAGATTTGTATTACGCCTTTCTCGAATTGAGGACCAAGATCTGCTTCACAATATTCACTGACCGCAGGATCCTCTTATCGAGGGCACCCTGCATCGTCACTTGCAAATCCCTTGCTCCAGAGGTTTTTCCCCGACGTTGATGTAGCCTTAACTATGTCCCGTTGATGTATCCCTCCATCGCGTTCACACATGCCGCCTAGTATGTCTATGATGTTTCTCTTGTCTTAAACTCATACGAACATCATGTAAATTGGCCCCGCATATGTATCTGTATGTCTTCAATGACTACTGCTTTGTACATACTGCGCCTTTGCTCACTGTTCAAGTCACATCTTGAATGACTCCATACACTTGCTCCACCCCTTGCTAAACTACCCATGTTGCCTTAAGCAGGATGGTTAGACCCGCTGGTCGTGACCGCCTGAATACATGACCGGAATGATACAACAGTTGAGCTGAATCGCCAGTTCATGGAAGTAGTCATGTCTCAATTTCCACGCCCCATTATGAATCAACAACCCGCCACAGTAACTCTGCAAAACTTTGCGTGTCTCAATCCTGTCATCTACCGCAGCTCAACTCAAGCACTTGATGCTGATGACTGGCTCCGTGACATCACTTTCGAGTTGTAGTATGCTGATGTAGCCCCTGCCAGCTAGGTCACCTTCGCGGCTTGTTACCCAAAAGGTCCCGCTGCTCAACTGTGGGACAGCCACCGGCGTTCCTTACCTGTTGGAACCGTCATCACTTGGCCGAAATTCCAAGCTGCTTTTCGTGGGCTAATGTCGGACCACCATGGTAAGTGACAACGTCCCCGTTGAAATTGAAGGGTTGGAATTCCATGTTTCGCCCCCCATTGTTTTGAAGTCGTCCTATATTGACCTCATTCTGGGCATAGAATGGTCAAAAACACATACCCCTTCAATTTTTTCCGCCACTAAAACTATCAAACTACTACATCCTTCAAATGAGATTGTGAGCTACCCTGCTCATCTTGTTCGAAATGCCGAAGCACGGATTTATTCCTTGAACGCGTAAACGCTTCTCCTCTTGTGAGAATTGAAAACGCTCCAGTCGTTTGTGAATTCCAGGATGTCTTTCCAGAAGAACTACACCGTCCATGACCTTGAACTTGCTGTAGTTAAGTTTGCACTAAAGTTGTGGCGACATTACCTTCTCGGTAACCATTGCGAGATCTTCACCGATCATCAAAGTCTAAAGTATCTGATTACTCAGCTAGATCTGGATCCCCGTCATCAGCGATGTATGGAAAGAATTACAGACTAAGACTACAGTATTTCTCATACTCCTGGCAAGGCTATTGTCATGGCCGATGCCTTGAGTCGCAAGTCTTATTGCAACAACCCCATGGCTTATAAAGCTCAAACCCTGCACGATGATCTCACCTACTCGGAGCATCCGATCCGCGTTCTCGCTCCAGCTGAACATCGTGCCCGTCTGAGGGCTACCAAATTTCTTAAAGTTCAGTGCTCAAATCATTCTAAAGATGAAGCCACTTGGGATCGCGAGGATCGTCTTCGAGATGAATACCCTGCTTTGTTTCCTTCTACCTCCTAAAATCTTGGGACGAGATTTCTAGTAGTGGAGGAGAATTGTGACGCCCGGATAATTAAGCTACAGTAATCCCCCGCTAATGGTGCCATGTCATCACATTACTGTTGCTAATCCTCATTTGATCCGAAGCATAATTCAAATTAAAGTCCAAATTCAAGTTTCTCAAACATGCAAAACAAAATGTTCAAAGTGTGGAAAATATTCCATAACTAATTATGGTGGTGACCCAACACTTTTGTAAAGGATTTAAATGCCCTTTGTGAATATAACAGTGACTAAAACAATTATTAAATGCCTTTAATAATAAACAAATACAAACCTATTTTATTATTGTGCCAAATTAATTACGGCAGTAGACTAAATAGTAATACTAATTTTAGGGCTAGGTTTATATTTTACAAAACAAAAAGTAAGTAAATAAAAGGAAACTTAGCTGAAAATAGAAAATAATAAAAGGAAAAACTAAAACTAAGGCAAAAGAAAAAAGAAAACCTCCCCCTCACCCTGGGCCGCTTGGCCACCAAACCCACCAGGTCGGCCCAGCCAGCCCACCTAACTCCGTCGGTCGCCTCCTTTCCATGTACAGCCGACCGGGGCGCTCCCGTTCATCCCCGTCGGACCGGGCGCACCTCCCCGCGCTGCCACGCCGACGGGAAGGGATAAGGACGCCGCTCCCCGCCTCCTCGGTCCTCACCCCCGCTCAGTCCCCTCGCCCTCTCCTCCTCTCCCTCTCCCCACCAGATCCCTTTCGGCCCTTCCCTCCACCTCGCCGACGCGCTGTCGTCGCTGTCGTCGCACCACCACCGCAACCACCGTCAACCCCGGCGCCTAGGAGGTTGACCATCGGCCTCGTCGTCCTCGTCTACATCGGCCCCGCCTCTGGATCGAGGCCAAAACGTTGCCTCGCCGTCGCTAGCCTCGTGCATCTCCGCCACGGTCGCCGCATCTGGCCGTTAACCTGCGCATCCCCGACTAGCCCCGGCCGCCCCGAGCACGTCAACGAGCTCCATGGTGAGCTCCTCTGCCGATCCCCTCCCTTTCCCCTTCGATTCGTTACTGTAGTCGCCGTCCCCGAGCTCATCCGAGCTCCCGCATACGCGTATGTGCGTGCTTGCTGCCGCTGCTCTATGTCTCTTCTGCTGCCTGTACTGCTTGTTTCCGCTGCTCCTCACACTGCTATGGCTCTTGCCGCTGCTGCTGTCGCTTGTTGCTGCGCCGCTTGCTGATGTGCTGACTGCTACTGCGTTGCTGGTGGTGGTGGTGCTACTGCTGCTGCGCCGCTGCCGCCCGCACCCGCCGCCGTACCCTCCTGCGTACACCCCAGCCGTGCCGCGCACGCGCGTCCACACCCACACCCACATGTGCCCGCGCCCTCCCCTGGCAGCGCCCGCGCTCGCCTTGGCAGTGGCCAACTGGCCGTGGCCATGGCCTTGCGCCTCCCGCGCTGTGCGTGTGTGTGCACATGCGGCCTGTTTAATACTCCCTCCATTTCAAAATACTTGACTTCCATTTGTCCAAAAAATGGATGTACCTATATACTAAAACATGTCTAGATACATCTAGATTTTGACAAATGAAAAGCACGTATTGTGGAACGGAGGGAGTACTAAGATAGATTAGTCTAATTGCCTGACTAGTTCAACTAGTAGACTATGACGTGTGAGCCACTTTGTTTAACTAATTGTCTTAAATAAAAAAAGGATCTAATTCAGGTTCTGTCTATGACAGTAGGACCCACCCCCAACTAGTTTAGTTAATTCTTCTAAAGTTGCCCATGTGACTATGACAGCTGGGTCCCACTGACCTTGTTGATCAGTCAATTTGGATGTGTTGACTTTGACCCAGGCCCCACATGTCATTGACTATGGCTGGCCAGTGCTGTGTATAAAAAGTAGTACACTGTTCTTAATTCGTTTTAATATTTATGAATAAATCCCAGAATATTGATAAAACTTTGAAAATTAATATAAAATAATCTGTAACTCGGATGAAAAAGTTTTATACATGAAAGTTTCTCAGAACGACGAGACGAATCGGAATACGCTCTCCGTTCATCTGTCACATGCCTCTAGCACATCGAACATGCAACTTTTCCCCTCCGCCTCATCTGTCCAAAAATGCCAAACCTGGGAAAACATTCCCGGATGTTATTCCCCTTCGCCGGTAACGTGTAGCACCGCGTTAGAACACGTCTAGCTCTGCCTGTTGTCATGTTATGCACTTGTTTGCCCTGTATTTATTGTTTCTTCCCCTCTTCTCCCCGGTAGACCCTGAGACCGTTGTCGATGCCGCTGTGATCGACTACATCGACGACGACCCTTCTTCCCTTTCAGCGGAGCTTCCAGGCAAGCCCCCCTTTGATCATCCCGATATCGCCCATTCCATTCTCTCATGCTTGCATTAGATTTTGCTACTGTAATTGATTGCTCCTATTCTGATGCATAGCCTGCTTTTGTACCTGCTATTGTTACCTACCTGCTTATCCTAGACTGCTTAGTATAGGTTGGTTAGAGATCCATCAGTGACCACCACCATGTCCTGGTTGCCCCTGCTTCATCATCGACGACTCGATCAACGTGATCGATGACCAGAGCCCGACACCTCACATCACATCACTCCCCTTTTGTTGCTCGACTCTGCAGGGCTACTATCGAGTGCCGAGGGTGATCCCTCATAATGCACTCCTGATAATAATTCTGTAGTGTAGCTATTTGGTCGTGGTCATCGAGGGTGATTTCCTCTTTCACCATTCCCGATACGGCTCTGCCGTGCAACACCTCAAGTGTGAACCTCGAGGGTGGTCCCTCTTACGTTCACCTTGATGATTACATTGAGTGGAATCCACCAGGGGTGATTCCTCGGGTTTTCCCCTTGATGTCTGGACACACGGTTCCCTTGACTTTACTTGAGACATTGGTGAAAGTCGGGCGGGCCCGGAGAGCACCCGAGGAGTTGTTACGGTGGCGGCTGGCTATTTAGCGGTATCACCCGGGAGGGGGTGATAGCTCCGGACTTGTCCCGACAGCCGTCACTAGTGTTAATTGTTAATGCACTAACAGGTTTGGGTATTTGTTCTGAATTGGCCTTTGGCCTTTACGCACTAACCACCACGCGAGAATAGATATGGGCCTCGACGTCGCAGTATCAGCCAAAGCTTTGTCAGACGTCCAGTTCAGCACTGCGGCACGGTCGGATCGTGCTGGCCATCCGAGGCGGTGCTGGTATCCACCCTACTCGCAACGACCCGGAGTGCAACGGGCAATGGGCCCAAGACCCCGGGGCGCTTAGGATGTAGACCGGTGGGGACCTCTCTGCTGAGTCTAGGTAGGGCTACGACGTGTTGATCTTCCGAGGCCGGGCATTGACCCCAGAAAGGTGTGTCCGGCCAGAGTGATCGAGCGTGTTGGGTAACGTGGTGCACCCCTGCAGGGAAGATATATATTTGAATACCGTGTCCACGGTAATGAACGTTCAGACTTGTATCCTAATCTTATACAACTAGAAATGGATACTTGATATGTGATGGATATGTGGCTCCGCGATTGCTTTCTCGCAGGGAGTCGAGGAAGGATCTCCGGGCATTAATGTTACAACATGCTTGTTAATTATAAACTGCTATTCTTTACTCTTCTACATGCTGCAAGACGCTTGGAGCTGCTTGAAGATGCTAGTCTTCGATAGGCTAGGCCTTCCCCTCTATTCTGGCATGCTGCAGTTTAGTCCACAGATACAGCCCTTCCATTTGATACCAATGCATACTTAGTATAGATCTAATTCTTGCGAGTACTTTGGATGAGTACTCACGGTTGCTTTGCTACCCATTTTTCCCCTTCCTTCTTTCTTTCCGGTTGATGCAATCAGATGGTGGATCCTTGGAGCTAGATGCCACCGCCGACGGATGCTACTACGTGGAGACCGCCGACGACCAAGAGTAGTTAGGAGGTCCCAGGCAGGAGGCCTTGCCTCTTTGATCGTTGATGTTTGTGTTTGCCGTCTTAAGGCATCCTTGTCTAACTTATGTTTGTACTCAGATATTGTTGCTTCCACCGACTGTTGTGTATCGAGCTTGTATTTGAGCCCTCGAGGCCCCTCGCTTGTGATATGAAGCTTGTATTATTTAAATTTGTGTTTAGAGTTGTGTTGTGATATCTTCCCGTGAGTCCCTGATCTTGGTCGTACACATTTGCGTGTATGATTAGTGTACGGTCGAATCGGGGAGGTCACAGTCTGCCGGCGGACGGCAAAGAGGGGCGGAGAGAGATAGCCACATGTAAATTAAGCCTAAGAGAGGGGGCTTAATTTATATGTGGCTATCCATGTGCTGTGATGAACTAGCCCTGGCACTTCCAGGCTGTGTGAGCACATAATCCCTCAAGTATACCTTAAGGTCTTCTGTAGCTTGGTCTTGTGGATTCTGGTAAACCTGCTTCTTGTGGACAGCCTGCTCCTCCTAGCTGCTTCACACTATCTCATAGATATGGTTTTGGGCCAGTCCTGTTTGATGTTTTGGACACCAAGTGTCTAACAGACCCTACTCTATGGTTGGCTGCCCTATTTATAGTTTTATACTAGCCTGAATGGTGTGACTAAGTTGTGTGTTTGTTTGTGTTGTCCTGACGGGTGGCTTTGGTGATTGCTGCTTGCTGTGTCAAGCTCATGTGGCTATCCATGTGCTGTGACGAACTAGCCCTGGCACTTCCAGGCTGTCTTAGCACATAATCCCTCAAGTATACCTTGAGGTCTTCTTTAGCTTGGTCTTGTGGATTCTGGTAAACCTGCTTCTTGTGGGCAGCCTGCTCCTCCTAGCTGCTTCACACTATCTCACATATATGGTTTTGGGCCAGTCCTGTTTGATGTTTTGGACACCAAGTGTCTAACAGACCCTACTCTATGGTTGGATGTCCTATTTATAGTTTTATACTAGCCTGAATGGTGTGACTAAGTTGTGTGTGTGTGTGTGTGTTTGTGTTGTCCTCACGGGTGGCTTTGGTGATTGCTGCTTGCTGTGTCAAGCTCACGAGTGGCTCTGCTTGTTGTGATGTATATCTCCTCATGGAGCTTTGTTTTTGGCGTTGCACGTGTTGGGGAACGTAGTAATTTCAAAAAAATTCCTACGAACATGCAAGATCATGGTGATGCATAGCAACGAGAGGGGAGAGTGTTGTCCACGTACCCTCGTAGACCGAAAGCGGAAGCGTTAACACAACGCGGTTGATGTAGTCGTACGTCTTCACGATCCGGCCGATCAAGTACTGAACGTACGGCACCTCCGAGTTCAGCACACGTTCAGCTCGATGACGTCCCTCGACTCCGATCCAGCCGAGTGTTGAGGGAGAGTTTCGTCACCACGACGGCGTGGTGACGATGATGATGTTCTACCGACGCAGGGCTTCGCCTAAGCACCGCTACGATATTATCGAGGTGTAATATGGTGGAGGGGGGAACCGCACACGGCTAAGAGATCAATAGATCAATTGTTGTGTCTATGGGGTGCCCCCATGCCCCCGTATATAAAGGAGCAAGGGGGAGGCCGGCCGGCCCTTGTTGGCGCGCCAGGAGGAGGAGTCCTCCTCCTAGTAGGAGTAGGACTCCCCTCTTTCCTACTCCTACTAGGAGGGGAAAGGAAGGGGGAGAGGGAGAAGGAAAGGGGGGCGCCGCCCCCCCTCTCCTAGTCCAATTCGGACAAGAGGGGGAGGGGGCGCGCGGCCCCTCCTGGCTGCCCCTCTCTCTCTCCACTAAGGCCCATAAGGCCCATTACTTCTCCCGGGGGGTTCCGGTAACCCTCCGGCACTCCGGTTTTCTTCGAAATCACCCGGAACATTTCCGGTGTCCGAATATAGTCATCCAATATATTAATCTTTATGTCTCGACCATTTCGAGACTCCTCGTCATATCCGTGATCACATCCGGGACTCCGAACAACCTTCGGTACATCAAAACATATAAACTCATAATATAACTGTCATCGTAATGTTAAGCGTGCGGACCCTACGGGTTCGAGAACTATGTAGACATGACCGAGACATGTCTCCGGTCAATAACCAATAGCGGAACCTGGATGCTCATATTGGCTCCCACATATTCTACGAAGATCTTTATCGGCCAGACCGCATAACAACATACGTTGTTCCCTTTGTCATCGGTATGTTACTTGCCCGAGATTCGATCGTTGGTATCTTAATACCTAGTTCAATCTCGTTACCGGCAAGTCTCTTTACTCGTTTTGTAATACATCATCTCGCAACAAACTCATTAGTTCCAATGCTTGCAAGGCTTAAGTGATGTGCATTACCGAGAGGGCCCAGAGATACCTCTCTGACAATCGGAGTGACAAATCCTAATCTCGAAATACGCCAACCCAACAAGTACCTTCAGAGACACCTGTAGAGCACCTTTATAATCACCCAGTTACGTTGTGACGTTTGGTAGCACACAAAGTGTTCCTCCGGTAAACGGGAGTTGCATAATCTCATAGTCATAGGAACATGTATAAGTCATGAAGAAAGCAATAGCAACATACTAAATGATCGAGTGCTAAGCTAACGGAATGGGTCAAGTCAATCACATCATTCTCCTAATGATGTGATCCCGTTAATCAAATGACAACCCATGTCTATGGCTAGGAAACATAACCATCTTTGATCAACGAGCTAGTCAAGTAGAGGCATACTAGTGACACTCTGTTTGTCTATGTGTTCACACATGTATCATGTTTCCGGTTAATACAATTCTAGCATGAATAATAAACATTTATCATGATATAAGGAAATAAATAATAACTTTATTATTGCCTCTGGGGCATATTTCCTTCAGCCTCCCACTTGCACTAGAGTCAATAATCTAGATTACACAGTAATGATTCTTACACCCATGGAGCCTTGGTGCTGATCATGTTTTGCTCGTGGAAGAGGCTTAGTCAACGGGTCTGCAACATTCAGATCCGTATGTATCTTGCAAATTTCTATGTCTCCCACCTGGACTAAATCCCGGATGGAATTGAAGCGTCTCTTGATGTGCTTGGTTCTCTTGTGAAACCTGGATTCCTTTGCCATGGCAATTGCACCAGTATTGTCACAAAAGATTTTCATTGGACCCGATGCACTAGGTATGACACCTAGATCGGATATGAACTCCTTCATCCAGACTCCTTCATTTGCTGCTACCGAAGCAGCTATGTACTCTGCTTCACATGTAGATCCCGCCACGAAGCTTTGTTTAGAACTGCACCAACTGACAGCTCCACCGTTCAATGTAAACACGTATCCGGTTTGCGATTTAGGATCGTCCGGATCAGTGTCAAAGCTTGCATCGACGTAACCATTTACGATGAGCTCTTTGTCACCTCCATAAACGAGAAACATATCCTTAGTCCTTTTCATGTATTTCAGGATGTTCTTGACCGTTGTCCAGTGATCCACTCCTGGATTACTTTGGTACCTTCCTGCTAGACTTATAGCAAGGCATACATCAGGTCTGGTACACAGCATTGCATACATGATAGAGCCTATGGCTGAAGCATAGGGAACATCTTTCATCTTCTCTCTATCTTCTGCAGTGGTCGGGCATTGAGTCTTACTCAATTTCACACCTTGTAACACAGGCAAGAACCCTTTCTTTGCTTGATCCATTTTGAACTTTTTCAAAACTTTGTCAAGGTATGTGCTTTGTGAAAGTCCAATTAAGCGTCTTGATCTATCTCTATAAATCTTGATGCCCAATATATAAGCAGCTTCACCGAGGTCTTTCATTGAAAAACTCTTATTCAAGTATCCCTTTATGCTATCCAGAAATTCTATATCATTTCCAATCAGCAATATGTCATCCACATATAATATCAGAAATGCTACAGAGCTCCCACTCACTTTGTTGTAAATACAGGCTTCTCCAAAAGTCTGTATAAAACCAAATGCTTTGATCACACTATCAAAGCATTTATTCCAACTCTGAGAGGCTTGCACCAGTCCATAAATGGATCGCTGGAGCTTGCACACTTTGTTAGCTTCCTTTGGATCGACAAAACCTTCCGGTTGCATCATATACAACTCTTCTTCCAGAAATCCATTCAGGAATGCAGTTTTGACATCCATTTGCCAAATTTCATAATCATAAAATGCTTCAATTGCTAACATGATTCGGACAGACTTAAGCATCGCTACGGGTGAGAAGGTCTCATCGTAGTCAATCCCTTGAACTTGTCGAAAACCTTTCGCAACAAGTCGAGCTTTATAGACAGTAACATTACCGTCAGCGTCAGTCTTCTTCTTGAAGATCCATTTATTTTCAATGGCTTGCCGATCATCGGGCAAGTCAACAAAAGTCCATACTTTGTTCTCATACATGGATCCCATCTCGGATTTCATGGCCTCAAGCCATTTTGCGGAATCTGGGCTCACCATCCTTCTTCATAGTTTGTAGGTTCGTCATGGTCTAGTAACATAACCTCCAGAATAGGATTACCGAACCACTCTGGTGCGGATCTTACTCTGGTTGACCTACGAGGTTCAGTAATAACTTGATCTGAAGTTTCATGATCATCATCATTAACTTCCTCACTAATTGGTGTAGGCGTCGCAGAAACTGGTTTCTGTGATGAACTACTTTCCAATAAGGGAGCAGGTACAGTTACCTCATCAAGTTCTACTTTCCTCCCACTCACTTCTTTCGAGAGAAACTCCTTCTCCAGAAAATTTCCGAATTTAGCAACAAAAGGTTTGCCTTCGGATCTGTGATAGAAGGTGTACCCAATAGTCTCCTTTAGGTATCCTATGAAGACACATTTCTCCGATTTGGGTTCGAGCTTGTCAGGTTGAAGTTTTTTTCACATAAGCATCGCAGCCCCAAACTTTAAGAAACAACAACTTTGGTTTCTTGCCAAACCACAGTTCATAAGGCGTCGTCTCAACGGATTTTGATGGTGCCCTATTTAACGTGAATGCAGCCGTCTCTAAAGCATAACCCCAAAACGATAGCGGTAAATCAGTAAGTGACATCATGGATCGCACCATATCTAGTAAAGTACGATTACGACGTTCGGACACACCATTACGCTGTGGTGTTCCGGGTGGCGTGAGTTGCGAAACTATTCCGCATTGTTTCAAATGAAGACCAAACTCATAACTCAAATATTCTCCTCCACGATCAGATTGTAGAAATTTTATTTTCTTGTTACGATGATTTTCAACTTCACTCTGAAATTCTTGAACTTTTCAAATGTTTCAGACTTATGTTTCATTAAGTAGATATACCCATATCTGCTCAAATCATCTGTGAAGGTGAGAAAATAACGATATCCGCCACGAGCCTCAAATTTCATCGGACCACATACATCTGTATGTATGATTTCCAACAAATCTATTGGTCTCTCCATAGTTCTGGAGAACGGTGTTTTAGTCATCTTGCCCATGAGGCACGGTTCGCAAGTACCAAGTGATTCATAATCAAGTGGTTTCAAAAGTCCATCAGTATGGAGTTTCTTCATGCGCTTTACACCAATATGACTTAACGGCAGTGCCACAAATAAGTTGCACTATCATTATCAACTCTGCATCTTTTGGCTTCAATATTATGAATATGTGTATCACTACTATCGAGATTCAACAAAAATTGACCACTCTTCAAGGGTGCATGACCATAAAAGATATTACTCATATAAATAGAAGAACCATTATTCTCTGACTTAAATGAATAACCGTCTCGCATCAAACAAGATCCAGATATAATGTTCATGCTTAACGCTGGCACCAAATAACAATTATTTAGGTCTCAAACTAATCCCGAAGGTAGATGTAGAGGTAGCGTGTCGGCCGCGATCACATCGACTTTGGAACCATTTCCCACGCGCATCGTCACCTCGTCCTTAGCCAATCTTCGCTTAATCCGTAGCCCCTGTTTCGAGTTGCAAATATTAGCAACAGAACCAGTATCAAATACCCAGGTGCTACTGCGAGCATTAGTAAGGTACACATCAATAACATGTATATCACATATACCTTTGTTCACCTTGCCATCCTTCTTATCCGCCAAATACTTGGGGCAGTTCTGCTTCCAGTGACCAGTCTGCTTGCAGTAGAAGCACTCAGTCTCAGGCTTAGGTCCAGACTTGGGTTTCTTCTCCTGAGCAGCAACTTGTTTGCTGTTCTTCTTGAAGTTCCCCTTCTTCTTCCCTTTACCCTTTTTCTTGAAACTAGTGGTCTTATTGACCATCAACACTTGATGCACCTTTTTGATTTCTACCTCCGCAGCCTTTAGCATTGCGAAGAGCTCGGGAATCGTCTTATCCATCCCTTGCATATTATAGTTCATCACCAAGCTCTTGTAGCTTGGTCGCAGTGATTGAAGAATTCTGTCAATGACGCTATCATCCGGAAGATTAACTCCCAGTTGAATCAAGTGATTGTTATACCCAGACATTTTGAGTATATGCTCACTGACAGAACTATTCTCTTCCATCTTGCACGTGTAGAACTTATTGGAGACTTCATATCTCTCAATCCGGGCATTTGCTTGAAATATTAACTTCAACTCCTGGAACATCTCATATGCTCCATGACGTTCAAAACGTCGTTGAAGACCCGGTTCTAAGCCGTAAAGCATGGCACACTAAACTATCGAGTAGTCATCAGCTTTGCTCTGACAGACATTCATAACATCTGGTGTTGCTCCTGCAGCAGGCCTGGCACCCAGCGGTGCTTCCAGGACGTAATTCTTCTGTGCAGCAATGAGGATAATCCTCAAGTTACGGACCTAGTCCGTGTAATTTCTACCATCATCTTTCAACTTTGCTTTCTCAAGGAACGCATTAAAATTCAATGGAACAACAGCACGGGCCATCTATCTACAATTAACATAGACAAGCAAAATACTATCAGGTACTAAGTTCATGATAAATGCAAGTTCAATTAATCATATTACTTAAGAACTCCCACTTAGATAGACATCCCTCTAATCCTCTAAGTGATCACGTGATCCATATCAACTAAACCATGTCCGATCATCACGTGAGATGGAGTAGTTTCAACGGCGAACATCACTATGTTGATCATATCTACTATATGATTCACGCTCAACCTTTCGGTCTCTGTGTTCCGAGGCCATATCTGTTATATGCTAGGCTCGTCAAGTTTAACCTGAGTATTCCGCGTGTGCAACTCTTTTGCACCCGTTGTATTTGAACGTAGAGCCTATCACACCCGATCATCACGTGGTGTCTCAGCACGAATAACTTTCGCAACGGTGCATACTCAGGGAGAACACTTATACTTTGATAATTTAGTGAAGGATCATCTTATAATGCTACCGTCAATCAAAGCAAGATAAGATGCATAAAAGATAAACATCACATGCAATCAATATAAGTGATATGATATGGCCATCATCATCTTGTGCTTGTGATCTCCATCTCCGAAGCACCGTCATGATCACCATCGTCACCGGCGCGACACCTTGATCTCCATCGTAGCATCGTTGTCGTCTCGCCAATCTTATGCTTCTACGACTATCGCTACCGCTTAGTAATAAAGTAAAGCATTACAGGGCGATTGCATTGCATACAATAAAGCGACAACCATATGGCTCCTGCCAGTTGCCGATAACTCGGTTACAAAACATGATCATCTCATATAATAAAATTTAGCATCATGTCTTGACCATATCACATCACAACATGCCCTGCAAAAACAAGTTAGACGTCCTCTACTTTGTTGTTATAAGTTTTACGTGGCTGCTACGGGCTTAGCAAGAAACGTTCTTACCTACGCATCAAAACCACAACGATAGTTTGTCAAGTTGGTGCTGTTTTAACCTTCGCAAGGACCGGGCGTAGCCACACTCGGTTCAACTAAAGTGAGAGAGACAGACACCCGCCGGTCACCTTTAAGCAACGAGTGCTCGCAACGGTGAAACCAGTCTCGCGTAAGCGTACGCGTAATGTCGGTCCGGGCCGCTTCATCTCACAATACCGCTGAACCAAAGTATGACATGCTGGTAAGCAGTATGACTTATATCGCCCACAACTCACTTGTGCTCTACTCGTGCATAACATCAACGCACAAAACCTGGCTCGGATGCCACTGTTGGCGAACGTAGTAATTTTAGAAATTTTCCTACGAACACGCAAGATCATGGTGATGCATAGCAACGAGAGGGGAGAGTGTTGTCCACGTACCCTCGTAGACCGAAAGCGGAAGCGTTAACACAATGCGGTTGATGTAGTCGTACGTCTTCATGATCCGACCGATCAAGTACCGAACGTACGGCACCTCCGAGTTCAGCACACGTTCAGCTCGATGACGTCCCTCGAACTCCGATCCAGCCGAGTGTTGAGGGAGAGTTTCGTCAGCACGACGGCGTGGTGACGATGATGATGTTCTACCGACGCAGGGCTTCGCCTAAGCACCGCTACGATATTATCGAGGTGTAATATGGTGGAGGGGGGCACCGCACACGGCTAAGAGATCAATAGATCAATTGTTGTGTCTATGGGGTGCCCCCTGCCCCCGTATATAAAGGAGCAAGGGGGAGGCCGGCCGGCCCTTGTTGGCGCACCAGGAGGAGGAGTCCTCCTCCTAGTAGGAGTAGGACTCCCCTCTTTCCTACTCCTACTAGGAGGGGGAAAGGAAGGGGGAGAGGGAGAAGGAAAGGGGCCCCCCCCCTCTCCTAGTCCAATTCGGACCAGAGGGGGAGGGGGCGCGCGGCCCCTCCTGGCTGCCCCTCTCTCTCCACTAAGGCCCATAAGGCCAATTACTTCTCCCGGGGGGGTTCCGGTAACCCTCCGGCACTCCGGTTTTCTCCGAAATCACCCTGAACATTTCCGGTGTCCGAATATAGTCGTCCAATATATTAATCTTTATGTCTCGACCATTTCGAGACTCCTCGTCATGTCCGTGATCACATCCGGGACTCCGAACAACCTTCGGTACATCAAAACATATGAACTCATAATATAACTGTGATCGTAACGTTAAGCGTGCGGACCCTACGGGTTCGAGAACTATGTAGACATGACCGAGACATGTCTCCGGTCAATAACCAATAGCGGAACCTGGATGCTCATATTGGCTCCCACATATTCTACGAAGATCTTTATCGGTCAGACTGCATAACAACATACGTTGTTCCCTTTGTCATCGGTATGTTACTTGCCCGAGATTCGATCGTCGGTATCTTAATACCTAGTTCAATCTCATTACCGGCAAGTCTCTTTACTCGTTCTGTAATACATCATCTCGCAACAAACTCATTAGTTGCAATGCTTGCAAGGTTTAAGTGATGTGCATTACCGAGAGGGCCCAGAGATACCTCTCCGACAATCGGAGTGACAAATCCTAATCTCGAAATACGCCAACCCAACAAGTACCTTCGGAGACACCTGTAGAGCACCTTTATAATCACCCAGTTACGCTGTGACGTTTGGTAGCACACAAAGTGTTCCTCCGGTAAACAGGAGTTGCATAATCTCATAGTCATAGGAACATGTATAAGTCATGAAGAAAGCAATAGCAACATACTAAACGATCGAGTGCTAAGCTAACGGAATGGGTCAAGTCAATCACATCATTCTCCTAATGATGTGATCCCGTTAATCAAATGACAACCCATGTCTATGGCTAGGAAACATAACCATCTTTGATCAACGAGCTAGTCAAGTAGAGGCATACTAGTGACACTCTGTTTGTCTATGTATTCACACATGTATCATGTTTCCGGTTAATACAATTCTAGCATGAATAATAAACATTTATCATGATATAAGGAAATAAATAATAACTTTATTATTGCCTCTAGGGCATATTTCCTTCAGCACGGTGACATGTACCTATTGTCACTGGACAAAACTGATTGTGGTGATGAAGTCTAATCCTTGGCTTTAATCACTAGTTTTTAGTTGGATTAATTCCTGTAGCTAGTACTGATAGTGTTCTTTGTGTTGGCATTTAACTTACTACTAATTGTGGTGGATTCTTGATTGGGTCCTTGGCTGGTTCTCTCCTTTGGCTCTTTGGTATTGGTTTACTCTATTTGGCTTTCTAATTAAGATCACCTTGAAAATCAAGATCTTAACTAAGATTGTCTTGATCTCAAGTGATGGCTCCTACAGCATTGCATTTCACCAAGTGAAATGCTACATTTCTACTCCTAACCCATTCTCTCTTTCTTAGTGTTTTTGTTATGCAGGTTGGAACAAAAAGAACAAGATCCAGAGAAGATCTTAGTAATAAGATAGTTTTTAGGAAAATAGATATTTAGTTTTAGGTCATTTCTTGCAATTTCAGATATGGAGTGCTTGTCTTTAGTTTTTGTTTTGACTTTGTGAAACTTGCTACCTATGGATGAAACTGTGTAATATTGATGAAACTATGTATATGTATGGATGAAACTTGCTACTATTGGTAACATGTGTTGGATATGTGTTCATGGATATGTGTTGGATATATATGTGTTCATGACTATTGGTAATATGTGTTGGATATGCTATATTTTTCATATATATATATATATATATATGTATGTGTGTGTGTGTGTGTGTTTGATTTTCTGTGAAAGAGCCATGCCATTTGCCGTCTGCTGGCTGATGACAAAGGCCTTTGCATCTTTGTCGTTCGCCAGCAGACGGCAAAGTGCCCTTTGCCGTAGCTCGTTCAGCCAGACGTTTTGCCGTCTGCTGGCTTGCCGTCCGCCAAGCATGCCTTTGCCATCAGCCATGGCAGACGGCAAAGTTCCTGATTCCTGTAGTGATACTCACAGAGAACACTTTTACCTTGAAATGTAGTGAAGGGATCATCTTATAATGCTACCGTCGTACTAAGCAAAATAAGATGCATAAAAGATAAACATCACATGCAATCAAAATATGTGACATGATATGGCCATCATCATCTTCTGCTTTTGATCTCCATCTCCAAAGCATCGTCGTGATCTCCATCGTCACCGGCTTGACACCTTGATCTCCATCGTTGCATCGTGGTCGTCTCACCAAGTATTGCTTCCACAACTATCGCTAACGCATAGTGATAAAGTAATGCAATTACATGGCTTTTGCATTTCATATAATAAAAAGACAACCATAAGGCTCCTGTCAGTTGCCGATAACTTACAAAACATGATTATCTCATACAATAACATTTATCACATCATGTCTTGACCATATCACATCGCAAAGTGCCCTGCAAAAAAAAGTTAGACGTCCTCTACTTTGTTGTTGCAAGTTTTACGTGGCTGCTACGGGCTTCTAGCAAGAACCGTTCTTACCTATGCATAAAACTATAATGGTGATTCATCAAGTTTGTTGTTTTAACCTTCTTCAAGGACCGGCGGAGTCAAATTTGATTCAACTAAAGTAGGAGAAGTAGACACCCGCTAGCCACCTTTATGCAAAACAAGTTGCATGTCTGTCGGTGGAACTGGTCTCATGTACGTGGACATGTAAGGTTGGTCCGGGCCACTTCATCTTACAATACCGTTGAATCAAAATAAGACGTTGGTGGTAAGCAGTATGACTATCACCGCCCACAACTCTTTGTGTTATACTCGTGCATATCATCTACGCATAGATCTGGCTCGGATGCCACTATTGGGAAACGTTGCATGGAAAACAGAAAAAAATTCTACGCACACGCAAGATCTATCCATGGAGATGCATAGCTATGAGAGGGGGAGAGCATCTTCATACCCTTGAAGATCGCAAAGTGGAAGCATTTATCAACGTTGTTAATGTAGTCGTACACCTTCTTCACGATACGTCCCGATCAAGTACCGAACGTACGGCACCTCCGCGTTTAGCACACATTCAACTCGATGACATCCTCACCTTCTTGATCTAGCAAGACAAGCAAAGTAGTAGATGAGATCCGGCAGCACGACGATGTGGTGATGGTTGGTGATGAAGAACAATCTCCGCAGGGCTTCGCCAAGAGCTACAGAAACTAGACGGGGGATAAACTAGAGGGAACGGGGTTGCCGGCACACGGCTTGGTGACTCTTGATGTGTCTTGGGTGCTAGCCCTGCCCCTCTATTTATATGTTGAGCCCTGGTGTAAGGGCATATTTCTCCCTTTGTGGTTTTGGTGATTGATGACTGTGCATTTGTGGACTAATTGTGTGCATTGAGCATTTCAGATATCTCATGTCTAGGCACAAGATGATTCGGTGCCCCTCGGAGCCTATCGGAGACGGCGGTTTTCTACGTTTCTTTTCGCTGGATTTGAGTCATAGGAAAGCCGTACTATTAAGAGGGGGGTCCGCTTTGGAAAGGTTAGGGTGGAATCAACACGTACACATCTGTTCCTTTGCACCACCTTTCCTTCGCTTCATTGGAGCACCGTTCGTTTACCCTTGTCTCTGCAAAATGAAGGCTTCCAAATGCTTGAGTGTTTGTGGCGTGCGGTAGTACTGCTCAAGGGAGCAGCAATACCGCAGGGCCTTGCGGTAGTACCGCTTAAGGGAGAGGTAGTACCGAAGGGTCCAGCGGTAGTACCGCTCCTGGTGAGCGGAAGTACCACTAGCTCTGGCGCTGACTCTGGCACATGCGGAAGTAGGCGCAGAAGTAATTTTTTACTTCCGCCCCCATGCGGTAGTACCGCTCCCTGCGAGTGGTAGTACCGTGCTGGATTTTCGCACAATCCTAAACTCCGCGGAAGTAGTCACGGACGTAATTTATTTAGTCTGTGCCTTTCCAGCCCAGTTGAGCCCTGCCTTGCGGTAGTACCGCAAGGGCGCGCGGTAGTACCGCTCCGACGGTTCTACTGCTTGTTGCTATGCGCAACAGGGCCTCGTCTGGTCACTGTCGTGCGAGCGGTAGTACCGCACTGTCAAGCGGTAGTACCACAACCCCTTGTGGTAGTACCGCGAGCGTGTGCGGTATTACCGCGTGTCGCGGGCTGAGTGGGTGGGTAACGGTTGGATCTTTTCCCCCACTATATAAAGGGGGTCTTCTTCCCCAAGAAGACAACCTCTTCCCTCCCCAAGCTCCATTCTTGCTCAAAGCTCCATTTTCGCCCGATCTCTCTCCCTAGCCAATCAAACTTGTTGATTTTCTAGGGATTGGTTGAGAAGGCCCCGATCTACACTTCCACCAAGAGAAATTTGATTCCCCCCACTAATCCCTTGCGGATCTTGTTACTCTTGGTGTTTGAGCACCCTAGATGGTTGAGGTCATCGCGGAGCCATATTCCATTGTGGTGAACCTTCGTGGTGTCGTTGGGAGCCTCCAATTAAGTTATGGAGATAGCCCCAACCTTGTTTGTAAAGGTTCGTTCACCGCCTCCAAGGGCACCAATAGTGGAATCACGACATCTCGCATTGTGTGAGGGCGTGAGGAGAATACGGTGGCCCTAGTGGCTTCTTGGGGAGCATTGTGCCTCCACATTGCTCCAACGGAGACATACTTCCTCTCAAAGGGAAGGAACTTCGATAACACATCCTCGTCTCCACCGGCTCCACTCTTGGTTATCTCTTACCTTTACTTATGCAAGCTTATATTGTGTTGTATCCCTTGCTTGCTTGTGTGCTTGTTGTTGTTGCATCATATAGGTTGCTCACCTAGTTGCATATCTAGACAACCTACTTTGATGCTAAGTTTAATTTGGTAAAGAAAGGCTAAAAATTGTTAGTTGCCTATTCACCCCCCCCCCCTCTAGTCAACCATATCGATCCTTTCAATTGGTATCAGGGTGTCATCTCTTTATTAAGGACTTGCTCTCCGAAGAATATGGTTGACACCACGGACGAGGTGGAGGAGCACCCCGGTGCGAATCCCACTTTGTCTGCGGCCGATGGGGGATCCTCAGTCTCTCGTGGGGAGTTCAATGTGGCCTTGGACACATTGAAAACCTCCATGACGACCGAGGTCAAAGGCATGCTTAAGGATTTCCTTGATGGTCTTAAATTATCCACCACACCATTGGACGTGGTCGATCCCACTAACAAGGTGACGGATGCTAACTCCAACAAGGGGGAAGCTACTAGTGATCCAGTTCCTTTGACTAGTGGTAGAAGTGGAAATGGCATCTTTTCCCATGTTGAACCTCCAATTACTTATCGAGGACCGGTTCCCTCCATGCATATGAATCATGTTGGTCCTCCTCCTAAGCTTGTGAAAAATGAGGATTTTGCCTCTTGGGCCTATCGCTTTAAACGTCATTTAAATCATAGTTCTACTAATCTTCGGAGAATTATTGAGCAAGGTTTCTACCCGCACGACCCAAGCAACTTCACTCCAAGAGAAGCCATGGATCATCAATTCAACGAGTCCACTCTCTTCATTCTCCAAGAAGCAATTCCACCTGAAGATATTGCACATCTCCGACCTTTCACCATGGCCAAGGAAGCATGGCAACATGTTGTTTCCATTTACAAGGGAAGCGCAAGCATTCAACGCTCAAACTTTGAAGTGGTGCAAGATGAAGCCGATGAGTTTGCAATGAATGAAGATGAAGAACCTCGAGAGCTTTGCCGAAGATTAACCACTCTTGCGTTCTCACTCCGAGATCATGGGAGCAAGGATACATATGACAATTGGATCAACCGCAAGTTTCTCAAGGCCATGATGCCTTACCATAAGGCCATGTCCTCCGTCATCCGTCAAAGGCCGAACTTTCACGCCTTGTCCTCAAGTGAAGTGTTGGATGAGTTTGTTGCAATGAGGATCTTGGAAAAGACCGCCGACATGCGGTGTTGCGTTCTCAACGAGCAAAGAAGCCCAACCTTGCTTTGAAGGCCAAGGCTAGTGTGGAATAAGAGGGTGAAGAGGAAGAAGAGGAGTGTTGCTCCGAAGATACCAAGTATGCATATCATGAGCACATGGCTCTCGCTTCACGGCAATTTTGGAGCAAGAAGAACTCCAGGCCCAACTTCAACAAGAACAACTCAAGTGGCACCAAGGGCAAGTAATGTGTGAGGACATGCTATAATTGTGGCAATGTGAGCCACTTTGTTGCGGATTGCCTGTACGAGAAGAGGGAAGACAATGGTGGCAAGCTTATCCAAAAAGACAAGCCCAAGTCCTTCCCCAACAAGAACAACTTCACCAAGAAGACTCCTCCCAAGGGGTTGGTGGCACGAGAAGAGTACAATGAGGATGATGATGATGAAGATGGTGAGACGGTTGCCATGGCCTCCGTTGCCATTGCAACAACTCCACGGGTGTCCCTCTTTGATTCACCCAACGAGAACATCACCGCCAAGTGCCTCATGGCTAAAGCCACCAAAAAGGTAACCCCCAACATCAAAACTACCATCACTACTAATCCTTCCTTGACGGATTGCATTGATGAAAGTGAGGGGTCGAAGGAGGAAGAAAATGAATTTGAGTCTTTTATGAGTAAGCTCAAGGGTAAATCCAAGAAGCACTTTGTTGCTCTCTTGGAACAACTTGGTGAAGCCAATGACATGATCGAGGCTCACAAAGAAACCATCTCTAAGATGAAAGGTGTCGGTGCAACAAATCCTGGGTCCGTTGCCCAGATTGTGCACAGGCACAAGAGCAAGATTGAAGCACCAGCCTAAGTCAGAGATCGAAGGACCAAGAGATTTGAAGAACCAACATGCAGCTCAGAGAGACCAAGATCAAGATGGAGAAGCAGAGTATCGACAAGAGAGGGGGCTCCCTTGCCGGGCAGGCGAGCCCGACAAGGGGCGAGGCCACCACCAGAAGCAAGCAATCAAAGCTCCCTGGCAGGGCCTGCCGGGGCTCACGGAGGCAAAACCACCTCACCAACCACTCAAGCACGACCCACGTCGTCAATCAGTGCGGTGTCAAGCCGCAAGGTGATTAAGTGGCAGCCATTCGCCACATGGCTGCCGTTTCATACAGAAGAAACACACAGATGACACCCGTCCTGCGATGTGTCAAGGGAACAGGCACGGAGCTGGCAAGATAGCCCGGCAAGCCTTGCCGGGCAACCAGTGATGTGACACTAAGCGATGCATTTAATGCACCCTGTTAGCCCGCAGAGTTAGGTATGATAGCACTGTTTGCTATCATATCAGTGGATAATGACTACTTTGCCATTGTGGCGACCCCTTGATCTATAAAAGGAGGCCCATGGCACCCATAGGAAGGGTTGGAAAGTTGACGAACCCACACCCCCATACGCGCATAGTCGCTGCTGCCTTACAGTGACCCCTGCCGGGCAAGTGTACTATGTTCCACCATCTCCATTCCACCATCAATCCACCAAAGCAGGAGTAGGGTCTTACGCCTCGCGGCGGCCCGAACCTGGGTAAATTGCTTGTGTGCTCTCTGTCGTGCTGTCGTGCGCTGGTCTGCTCTTTGTGCAACGCGACGTCCCCCTGCCGAACCAGCAAGGGGCCTCCTGGTCCCATAGGTGGTCGTGGATATCCCGCGACATCTTTGGCGCGCCAGGTAGGGGGCTCGCTTGCGCGAACCTGAAAGCGTGCACAACGCATCATCTTCATCACCATCTTCATCTTCGACGGCGCCATCGACCATGGCGCCCAAAAAGAAGTCCGGTCCTTCAGCCCATCCATCCACCTCGAAGGCTCTGCCGCCTGCGGCCTCTAATGCCGCGGGGGATGCGGAGGCAAGCGAGGACGTGAACGCTGCTGGGGGCGTGGTTGGAGCAGGTGGCGTCGTCACCACTTCCCCCGCGGCTGACATGGGGGCTGGAGATATCGGAGGAGAACAACATCAGCAGCGCCTCGACGGTCCCGCTCTGCAAGGTGCGAGCGAGGGGGTCACTTCGTCTGCACCCTCTCCTCCCACCGACGGGCACAGCCGCAGCAATAGCGCTCGGTCCGGGGTGAGCCGTCGCCCTCCGGCCGCTCCCACAACGGGAGCGACCGCGGCCCATGCGCCTCTTCCCGGACAAGCCAACCAGACCGCTGCACTCAACGGAGCCGCTGACCCTCGAGCACCACCGCCGTGCAACCCCGCTACCCAGGTGGTCGTCCCAGAGCTGCGTGGACGTGGCACCAGTGCCGTCGCCACTGTTGGCACCTTCAGGAGCCAGGCGACGGTGCGGTCGATGTCATCAACATCTATGCCAAGCATAGCCACGGAGGCTATGGCGCGAGCTCGGTTGCTATTGAGGTTTCCGCCAGCGGCCGAGCAGATGGATGAATGGCGTGCCACCATCCAAAGCCTGCTTGGTTTCGCCGAAGCTGGGGGCTCACGACAAGCCGGCCTGCGATGACCTCCCCAAGCGACAGCAACCGCCCGTACTGCTAGCGAACGAAGGGGGCCATCCCCATGGTGCAGTCCCCACCATGGCAGCCGACGCGGGCGCAGCTTAATCAAGACCCCGATGACGTCTCTATGGCCTCTTCTGACCCTCGAGCGCGTCCAGGCCAACATCGAGCCCTTGAGGACAGGCGGGGGGAGACGTGCGCGTCGTCGTAGATCAACGTCGTGACGACCTCCGCCAGACCGAAGGGTGCGACGGCCTCAACGTCGACGAGCCTGCGCTCGATGTTAGCGGGTGCCTACCTTTCGAGGTCGGCTGCCCTGCCTTTACACGAGAGTTGCGGCAAGTCCGTTGGCCGTCCGTTCCCACGTTCAAGCCAGAGATACCTGAGAAGTACGACGGGAGGCTGAACCCGGCAGAGTTCCTGAGCATCTACACCATCGTTGTTCAGGCTGTCGGGGGAAGAGATGAGAAGGTGTTCACCAACTACTTCCCTTTGGCCCTCAAATCCAACGTGAGTTCTTGGCTGATGCACCTGCCGGAGAACTCCATTTCATCATGGGCAGACCTATGCCATGAGTTCATCGGTGCCTTCACCAGTGGCCACCAAGAGCCCGGCAGGCCAAGCGACCTGCAACTCCTCCAGCAGAAAGAAGGAGAAACCCTCTGTAAGTATTTACAGAGATTCAGTAAAGTTCATAGAAATATTCCAAATATCCATCCGGCACCCGTTATAGCAGCTTTCTAGTCCAATGTGTGCAACCGTTGCATTCGTTCTAAGATGAACGTGCGGTTTCCCAAGACTGTGAAGGAGCTATACACACTAGTGGATAAGTGTGCTCGGATGGAGGAAGGAAGGAAGTTGCCCGGAGAGGAAGATTGCCTCAATGTCGATTCAGAGGATGAGGATGAATCAACCAGTCAAAGAAAGGGCAAGAAGCGCAGTAAGAAGCCAAGAGATAAGGCAGTGATGACTGTGGAAGGTTCGGGCACACCTAGTACCGGCAAGAAGGCAAAGGCTGAGACCCCCCGCAAGGAAGTTGCCGCTTGCACTGCCTGCCGGGAAGCCGCTGCCACCGAGAAAGCTGGGAAAGGCGATGGCCCATACTGCAAGATCCATCGGACCAAGGGCCATGACCTTCAGGAGTGTAACCAGGTTGAGCAGCTTGTCAAGAAACAGAGGGCAGAATATGATAAACGTGACAAGGAAAAAGGTCAGAATGCCGCTGGCGATAAGGGTCGAGGCGGTGAAGCAAATCGCCCCGGCAAACCCTTTCGAAACCAAGGAAAACCCGCCAGGGGTCAAGAGAAGGAAATATGTGATGATGTGAGTGATGGAGGGAATGAAGAGGAAACCAGTGAGCAGGAGTTTTAGAAGGCCACTAACGCCCTATGCATTGAAGGGGTGCATCTTTACATGCCTCTCACCGCCAGCTCAAGCGATGGGCACGAGAGATCAATGCCATGGAGCCAGCGGTAGAGGCCCGAAAGCCGCTCAAATGGTCCTGCACGCCCATCATCTTTGATGAGGAGGATCACCCTGGCCGCACCACTGCGGTAGGATGTTTGCCATTGTTGGTCTCCCCAATAATTCACAACCTCAAGGTCACAAAGATGTTAGTGGATGACGGGGCCGGGTTGAATCTGATTTCCCCGGCAGTCATCAACAAGCTTTAGATAGGAGAAGAAGACCTAGAGGTTACTGGCATGTTTCAAGGAGTTAATCTTGGCAGGAGCCATCCTAAAGGGAAGATTACGTTGCCGGTGACATTTGGGGGAGAACTGAACTACCGGACAGAGAAGATTGTGTTTGATGTGGTTGATCTCCCACTGCCGTACAATGGGATTCTTGGACGCGCGGCCCTGGCCAAGTTCATGGTAGCATCCCACTATGCTTACAACACCTTGAAGATGCCTGGGCTACTGGGAATCATCACAATACCATCAGATGAGAAGGATGCAATTATCTGCGTGGACAAGATGTACCGGGATGCAGTCGCAGCAGAGGCAGCGGCAGCGACAGCTCCCGCCAAGGAAAGCAAAGGAAAGAAGAGGGATTGTAGGACCTCCGG
Organism: Aegilops tauschii subsp. strangulata; assembly: GCF_002575655.3. Taxonomy (NCBI): domain Eukaryota; kingdom Viridiplantae; phylum Streptophyta; class Magnoliopsida; order Poales; family Poaceae; genus Aegilops; species Aegilops tauschii. The sequence goes on from NC_053038.3 coordinate 162,270,958, forward strand.
CAAGGATTCCGGGAAGCGTGCCCCCTCCGAGTGCATGGCACCCGTTGACGACGTGTCGGACTGTTCCAATAGCAAGAGATCCAAGATTGCTGCACCCCAAGTGAAGAAGGTCCCGGCAGGGCTGGTTGGCCTTGATGGTACTTTCACCATCAGCGCCACCCTCGATGACAAATAGGAAAGTGCACTCATTGCCTTCCCGCGGGTGAATATTGATGTGTTTGCCTAGCAACCATCTGATATCCCCGGTGTTCCCAGGGAGGTAATAGGGCACCACCTTGCTGTCTGCCCACACGCCCAACCTGTCAAGCAGAAAGTCCGGAAGCAGGCCTTGGAGAGGCAGCAGTTCATTGCCGAGGAGATCAAGAAACTGGAGGCAGCTGGTTTAGTCAGAGGAGTACTGCATCCTACGTGGTTAGCAAATCCAGTGGTAGTCTGAAAGGCTAATGGCAAATGGAGGCTTTGCATTGATTTCACATATCTCAACAAGGCTTGCTCGAAGGACCCATTTCCCTTGCCGCGCATCGACCAGATTGTGGATTCCACTTCAGGTTGTGATTTGCTCTCCTTTCTGGACGCGTACTCCGGGTATCACTAGATCTTCATGTCCAGAGAATATGAAGAGAAGACGTCGTTCATCACTCCATGTGGTACATACTGCTTTGTCCGCATGCCATTCGGACTAAAGAGTGCCGGGTCCACTTTTGCAAGGGCAGTTTAGATTGGTTTTGAGCCAAAGTTACACAGAAATATAGAAGCTTATATGGATGATATCATGGTCAAAACCAAGGATAAGGCCACCCTTATCCAGGATTTGGAGGAGACATTTGCTAATCCGCGCAAGATCAATTTGAAGCTTAATCCGGAGAAGTGTGTGTTTGGTGTCCCCTCTGGCAAGCTGCTTGGTTTCTTCGTCTCCCATGGGGGGATCAAAGCTAACCCCAACAAGATCAAAGCCATCGAGTAGATCCATGCGCCAAGGACAGTTAAGGATGTGAGGCGCTTGACGGGATGCGTTATCGCGCTAAGTAGATTCATTTCCAAGTCTGCCGAGCATGCCCTACCGTTCTTTAAAATTTTGAAGAAGGCAAGGCCTATGAAGTGGACCCCAGAAGCATATGTGGATCTGCAAGAGTTGAAGGCCTACCTATTGTCCGTGCCTACCTTGGTTGCACCCAAACCTCAAGAGCCGTTGTTGCTATACTTGGTGGCAACCAACCAAGTGGTTAGTGCGGCCTTGGTAGCACATCAAGAAGTGGATGAGGCAGAAAGTGAGCAGAAAACAGCAGAGCCAGATAAGGATCAAGACAGCAATGAGCATGGCAACGAGAGCAACCCCAACGACGCAGCAAGGAAGAAAGTGGTGCATCGCCCAGTGTACTTCGTCAGCTCCTTATTACAGGGGGCTAGATGGAGGTACTCTGTCATGCAATAGTTGATCTTTGGTCTCATTATGGCCTTAAGGAAACTGCACCACTACTTCCAAGCCCAAAAGATCACGATTGTCACTCGTTTTCTGTCGCAAAGGATACTCCGAAACCCTGAGGCTACTAGCAGAATAGTGGAATGGGCATTGGAGTTATCCAGCTTTGGTTTGAAGTTTGAGAGCACGCCAACTATTCAGAGCAGGGCACTGGCAGAGTTTATTGCAGAATGGACGCCAACCCTTGATGAGGAAGTGACAGTGACAGCTATCCCCGGCAGGGAATCACCCTAAGAATGGATTATGTATTTTGGTAGCACTTTTTTCCTACAAGGTGCAGGGGCTGGTGTGCTTCTTGTTGCCCCCTCCGGGGAGCACTTGAAGTACGTCGTCCAAATGCACTTTGCCCGGGAAGAAGCCACCAATAATACAGCTGAGTATGAAGGCCTCCTTGCCGGGCTCAGAATTGCAGCAGAATTGGGAATCAGGAAGCTGATCATACGAGGAGATTCACAGCTTGTGGTGAGACAAGTCAACAAGGATAATCAAAGCCCATTGATGGAAGCATACGTCGAGGAAGTGAGGAGATTGGAGGATCACTTTGACGGGTTGCAAATAGAGCACGTACCCCATGCGGAAAACAGCGTAGCTGATCACCTGTCAAATTGTGCCGCGCAAAAGCTTCCTGTGGAACCAGGAACTTTTGTTCTCCATCTCTCTCAGCCCTCCGTATCACAAGCCAAAATGGCCCAGAAAAGGAGAAAGTTGTACTACAGTAAGCCTCTCCCGGTTGAGCCGTCCGCTCCTGGCAGAAACCCTGCCGGAAACAACTCCTCACAGCCTGCCAGACCACCCCCTCCAGCCGGGCCCATGGACCTCGCGAACGAGGCTGGTGCTCCCGCAGTAGAGGAGGTGCCGCTAGTCCTCGTTGCCGGTCCCCAGGCTCCAACTTGGGCAAGGCACATCATCCACTTTCTCCAAACCGGAGAACTTCCCGGCGACCAAGATGAAGCTGAAAAAGTAGCCCGGAGGGCCAGTATGTATCAGTTTGTCAATGACACTCTATACAGAAGGAGGCCCAATGGTGTGAAATTGAAGTGTGTCTGCCGGGAGGATGGAAAGGAACTGCTGGCTGAGATTCACAGAGGAATGTGCGGCTCCCACATTGGATCAAGGGCATTAGTTGAGAAAGCATTCCAGTAAGGATTCTATTGGCCCACAGCCCTCCAAGATGCAGTCGAGCTCATCACGACATGTGAAGCCTGCCAGTTCCATTCCAAGAGAACACGCATGCCTGCCCAAGCCCTTCAGACAATCCCTCTATCATGGCCATTTTCGGTCTGGGGGATCGATATCCTCGGCCCCTTCCCCCGAGCAATCGGGGGCTTTGAATTCTTGTTCGTCATCATCGACAAGTTTACAAAGTGGCCGGAAGTGACTGCCATGAGAAAGGTGATAGCTCAGTAAGCTATCAAGTTCTTGAAAGAATTGGTGTGTCGTTTTTGAGTTCCGGCAAGGATCATCACCGACAACGGCACCCAATTCACGAGCCACACCTTCATGCAATATGTTCGTACCCTTAGATGCAAGATCTCATTCGCCTCTGTGGCACACCCCCGGAGCAATGGACAAGCTGAGAGGGCGAATGCTGAAGTGCTACGTGGACTCAAGACAAGAACTTTTGATACGCTACAGAAGCACGGCAGGCGGTGGATCGATGAGCTATCGGTAGTTCTCTGGTCCCTCAGAACGACACCTAACCGAGCTACCGGGCAGACTCCCTTCTCCCTGGTCTACGGGGCAGAAGCAGTTATCCCCACGGAACTCATTTACGGGTCCCCTCGAGTGCTTGCCTACGATGAAGTAGCGCAAGATCAGCACCGGCATGACAATGCTATGCTACTCGAGGAGAACCGTCTCCAGGCTGCTACGCTACTGCATGCTACCAGCAAGCCCTGCATCACTATTACAGCCTCAGGGATCATGCCCGGTGTTTTGAGGAAGGTGACCTTGTCCTTAGACGCGTTCAGTCCGCCAAGGGTACAAACCAGTTGTCACCAAAGTGGGAAGGCCCTTACCGGGTGGTACGAGTCACCAGACCCGGCGCAGTCCGCCTGGAGACCGGAGATAGCACTCAGTTGCAAAACTCATGGAATATTGAGCATCTCCGCAAGTACTACCCATAAGGCGCGAGGCTGTCGGGCACTGCCCGACAGCCACCCTTTTGTGCAAGCCTTGCCTCAGCTTCATGTAACCCCTTGTACAAAGCCGGGACGATGACCCCGTGCAAGAGAAAATAAGGAAGCGCTGTAGGGGGGCCCCAACTAAGATTGCATGCATGCATGAGCACAGCGAGATCACTGCATAAGCATTTCATGAGCATTTGCATATGCATATAGATAGGATCGCATCCTGCATTCATTATCATCTACATGGAGTTGCAGGTTCCTTCCGTGAACTTGGCTTCAACAAGGGATGAGAAGATCGCACGGCACAGCGATCCCCGACAAGCCAAACAGTTAAGTTTTACCTCCTGTCCATTAGTGTTCTTTAAAGCTATAACTTTGCATGAGGAAACCTCGCCTCTCTTTTGAAACTTAGGTGCTCCCATCCATGACTCGAACATTGCTTTGGTCAGGATGGTCGCAGTGGCCTTTAGTAAAAAGGAGTTGGCGAGGGGCTAGCCCCTCTGTTTGTTCCCCGGCAGACGCAGCTCTCCGGCAGACAAAGAGGGTGCCGGCAGGATATCCTGCTGGGGAAAACTCGTTTATTTACATTAAAGAGGCATTCCACCTCTGCATGGACATACACATGCACGGGTTCTCGGCAAGGTTCATCTTTTCCATTCATATGCTAATACAAGTACAAGAATTACAGAACACAAAGATGGACTCAAGGGATTACATTATTTGAATTAAAATTTGGCAAGTGCCGGCAAGTTTAAGATTGTAAAAAGATAAGTGCCCCGTGATCCCCTCTTTTCGTTTTCCCTCCTTCAGGAACTGCAGCGAAAGGAGGAAAATACGAGAAAAGGAACACCCAAGCAGGAGCGCACCCCTGTGTCATCAGGGCCCGTCAGGTATGGCCTGACAAGACCGGGAGTGGCGAGGCTACGAAGGAGAAGTGCGGGGGACGGGGCGGCGCCTTCGGTCGCCACCTCCAGAGCCAGCAAGAAGCCCCGGTGGAGTCATCCACCAAAGCTCAGCCGGAAGACTGCTGGAGGTGAGGAGAAGGCACCAAGAGAACATCCCTCCCCGTCTATCACCCAAAGAGGCTGGTGATGACGGTGCCGGGGAGGGAGGGGAAGAGCGGAAAGACGAGGTGACAGGTCGCCGGTCGGAGGCGAAGGCATCCACACCCTCGTACTTCGACCTGACCCCTGCCACCCGTCTTCTCCGCCTTCCCTCGCTTTCTCCTCACCACTGCTGCTCCCGAGAAGCGCCAAGACTCCAGTCCAGCGCCTCCCGCGGAGAAATAGCAAGCAGTCAGGACGGCCGAGGAGCTTGAGGCACGCCGCTCCCCTCCTTGGCGGGCAGGAAGGCGCGCCTCTCGTCGACAACAGCCCCAAGACCTCCGGGAGGGGCAATGCTGGGATTACCAACAATCTCCAGCCCCGCCTTCCGGACGAGCCTCGAAGAAGCCAAGAGATTCGCCACGCCAAGGACCAGGCTCACTCCCCGAGCGTCAGCACCAGCATGGGGCAACCATAGCCCCAAGCAGGAGCCCGGGGGCTGGCCCCAGGCTCTTCTCGTCGACATAGCCAGCAGAAGCAGAGAACAAAGGAAGAAGACGGGGAATGTAAAGATGGATGACTCCGCCCTCCTCTGCCCCTCCCTTTTATAACCCGGGCAGGGAGGGTAGCTGCTCCATCAACGGGCGGCCACCGCCCTCCTCCGCCAATTCAAGACGACCAGGCCCTCGCTATGATGCTCTCCCGCGCCACGCGCCTCCGTTACCTACCCCGCGCGTTGCATGCAGCATACATGGCCAAGACAAGGGCTTGCTGTGGGAAGAGTAAATTGCCAGTTTCTACCCCGTGCACTAAAGTCATTCACGGGCCATCACTGGAGCGGCCCCACCACTATTGGCTTTATAGCACGTGGTGGGAAACCAAAAACTGGCCCGAAATCAAGGCTAATGAAGCAGCAATGGAAACTTCAAGGGGCCAACCCCTTTAGCAACCCTGCATGTGCACTTATTAGGCCCTACCCCGATGATGCTCAGCAGCGCATCCGGGGCAGGCCCGGGGGCTTTTGTCGGTGCAACAAACTCTGGGTCCATTGCCCAGACTGTGCACAGGCACAAGAGCAAGATTGAAGCACCAGCCTAAGTCAGAGATCGAAGGACCAGGAGATTTGAAGAACCAACATACAGCTCAGAGAGACCAAGATAAAGCTGGAGAAGTAGAGTATCGACGAGAGAGGGGCCTCCCTTGCCGGGCAGGCGAGCCCGGCAAGGGGCAAGGCCACCATAAGAAGCAAGCAATCAAAGCTCCCTGGCAGGGCCTGCCGGGGCTCGCGGAGGCAAAACCACCTCACCAACCACTCAAGCGCGACCGACGTCGTCAATCAGTGTGGTGTCAAGCCGCAAGGTGATTAAGTGGCAGCCATTCGCCACATGGCAGCCGTTTCATATAGAAGAAACACACAGATGACACCCGTCCTGCGACGTGTCAAGGGAACAGGCTGCGGAGCTGGCAAGATAGCCCGGCAAGCCTTGCCGGGCAACCAGTGATGTGACACTAAGCGGTGCATTTAATGCACCCTGTCAGCCCGTAGAGTTAGGTATGATAGCACGGTTTGCTATCATATCAGTGGATAATGACTATTTTGCCATTGTGGTGACCCCTTGATCTATAAAAGGAGGCCCATGGCACCCGTAGGAAGGGTTGGAAAGTTGACGAACCCACACCCCCATACGCGCGTAGTCATTGCTGCCCTACGGCGACCCCTACCGGGCAAGTGTACTACGTTCCACCATCAATCCACCAAAGCAGGTGTAGGGTCTTACGCCTCGCGGTGGCCCGAACCTGGGTAAATTGCTTGTGTTCTCTCTGCCGTGCTGTCGTGCGCTGGTCTGCTCTTTGTGCAACGCGACACCCCCCTGTCGAACAAGCAAGGGGCCTCCTGGTCCCATAGGTGGCCATGGATATCCCCCGACAGAAGGGCATAGTCATGACTATGCCGATGAGATATCGGATCTCTCTAATGCGCTTGAGGAAGAGCGTGGTCATCGTTTGGCTCTTGAGGATTCACACAATGATGATCATGCTAAATTAAAGAAAGATCTTGATCATGCTCTTTTTGTATCTCGTGTGCTCAATTCTGAGAAGGCCGAACTTGGGGTTGACCATGGTAGACTCAAGGAGGAGTTTGATATACTTGACAAGGCTCACAAGGCCTTGAAGGGTGCTCATGCTAGCCTCAAAGAGTCTCATGATCAACTCCAAGTGAAGCTAACCAAGGAGAAAGCCACATTTCCTCATATGGTTTTAATTGATAATGCAAATGCTACTAACTCGTGTTTTGAGCATGTGCATCTTGTGGAGGAGAATGCCAAGTTGAAGGAGCAACTTGAGAAAGGCCTTGTGTCTTGCATACAAGGTGAGAAGAACCTCAACGACTGTCGGTGTCAAAACCGGCGGATCTCGGGTAGGGGGTTCCGAACTGTGCGTCTAGGATCGATGGTAACAGGAGACAGGGGACACGATGTTTACGCAGGTTCGGGCCCTCTCTATGGAGGTAATACCCTACTTCCTGCTTGATTGATCTTGATGAATATGAGTGTTACAAGAGTTGATCTACCACGAGATTGTAATGCCTAAACCCTAGAAGTCTAGCCTGTATGACTATGGTAATGTGTATCCGCCCATCCGGACTACGCTCTCTGGTTTATATAGACACCAGAGAGATCTAGGGTTACATGGGGTCAGTTACATAAGGAGGAATCTTCATAGTTGGTCACCTAGCTTGCCTTCCACGCCAAGGAGAGTCCAATCCGGACACGGGTATAGTCTTCGACCTTCATATCTTCACAGCCCATCAGTCCGGCCCAATGAATAACAGGTTGAACGCCCGAGGACCCCTTAGTCCAGGACTCCCTCAGTAGCCCCTGAACCTGGCTTCAATGACGAGGAGTCCGGCGCGCAGATTGTCTTCGGCATTGCAAGGCGGGTTCCCCTTTTTCCGAACTCCACGATAGTCTTCGGATGCGATGATTGTATCCGGGCCTGTAATGCATACCACACACAACTGCAGAGAGAATATAATATTTGCACGAATCTAATCTGTTGACAGCTTTTTTACAACACGACATCACGTCTGTCCGGTCATAATTTTGAACTGTTTTTCATCTGGCATCCCACGTTTTGAAACGCGGTTGTAATTGGCACGTCCTGTCAAAGCAGAGATCGTGTCCCCTTATTGCAGGATCCTCATCAATGCGGGCGTGGGTAACCCAACCGTGCCATTTTCATGGACGTTGGGAACAGGCGAGTTTAAGGCGAGTGGGGAGGTGTTTGATATTTGCGGCCTCTATAAAGGGGGTAAGGATTCCCTTTTCTCACTCACGCCCTTTCTTTCCCTCAGCCCTTCCTTCCTTGAGCTCCAGCGCCCAAGCTTTAGCTTTTGTTCGTCCAACAAAGCACTCCAAACATGTCCGGATCCGGAGCTGGAGGCAAGTGGATGGCCTCCTCCGTTAAGAAGAAGGACATCAAGGAGCTCTGGGAGGCCGGATACCTAGCCAAGGAGATCGTTCACCGACTCCCGGCCAAGGGGAAGATTGTCCCTACTCCAGAGCCCCATGAGAGGGTTGTGTTTGTCACACATTTTGTCCGCGGACTGGGATTCCCTCTCCATCCATTCGTCCCTGGACTGATGTTTTACTATGGGCTGGATTTTCATGACCTAGCCCCCAACTTCATCCTCAACATTTCGGCATTTATCGTCGTTTGCGAGGCTTTTCTCCGCATCCCACCTCACTTCGGCATGTGGGTGAAGACCTTCAATGTGAGGCCAAAAGTAGTGAGCGGTCAACAAGCAGAGTGCGGAGGCGGTGGGCAAGATGCCCAACGTCACCTGGCCCGAAGGCTCATTCGCAGAGACAGTGAAGGGGTGGCAATCGGGGTGGTTCTACATCACCGAGCCACACGACGCCAACTGGGCGGCGGCCCCCGAATTCCGATCCGGAATCCCGATGCGGCTCACCTCTTAGCAAGAGAGGGGCCTAACCTGGGGTCCTTCAGACGAGCTGACTGGGCTCCAGACGTGCGTCCAGAACATGATAGACAGGAAAATCAAGCTTGTCAACATGGTCCAGGTCATGCTCATTCGTCGGGTCCTTCCGTGCCAACGCCGGACTTGCTATCTGTGGGAGTATGATCCGGCCAAGCACCAGACGCTGCAAGAGCTCTTCGACATGACGCACGAAGACATCTGGAGAGTGCTCTTCAAGGCCGGCGAGACACCACCGCCTATGACCGAGGATCGCGGGCTTAGCTTAAAGCGGCAAGCCAATTCGGTAAGTTATTTCATGTTTTCAAGGCATACCTTTTACTGGCATATTTTGAGGTAAAGCCTAAGCCTTCCCATCCATGTTTTCAGGCCTGGATCAAGGTAGCAGAGGGAATTAACTGTCCGGCTCCGCTGCCCGAAGACCAAGAATTCCCATTACTGACGAAAATGCTTTTTCCCGCACCTTATGAGGTGCCAGAGAAGACGGCCCGGAAAGCGGCCAAAGGGGCCAAGAAGGGCCCTCGCCGAAAAGGCACTCCGGACGTGACGTCCGAAGACGAGACTTCTTCTTCATCCACCGACGACGACGACGAAGAGGAGGAATAAGACGACTCCCCACCTGAGGTGGGGAAGAAGAAAAGAGCGGCCCCCACGAGTCTGGAAGCGAAAGCACCTAAGAGGGTTAAAGGCTTCCTCGCGGATAACTCCGTGTGGGATGTTGACAGTAGTCCGGAGCGACCTCGCCGGACCAAGCCTCGGGCCGCTTTGTAAGTACCAGAATCCGCAAACGTCTGGCCTTCCTGTTTTGTAATATTGACATATTGTAAACTTTGTCACTGCAGTCCAGCACGCGATGGCTCCCCGCGATCCTCGACAGAGGATTCGCTGGATTCGAAGGAGATGGCTAGCATGTCTCCGCCACCTGCTCATTCCGTCTCACCCAAGGGTGATGAGGTGGTGTCCAAAAAGACTTTCCCAGGCCAGGGGAGATTCTAGAGATCATCAGGGTGACGCCCTAGGATGACTCCCCGACCGCCGGACATACGGGGGAAAAGGTCCCCACGGGGACTGGTGACGGGGCCCGAGTTCCCTTCGGACCTTAGCCGGGTACCATTCCGGAGATCTACACTCCGGGGTCCGGCGAACGGCATTCCCCACAAGGAGGGAATGTGCCTGTTCCACCGGTGACCTCTGTCCAACCAGAGGCACCGGATAATCTGATGGAGGCGCTACGAGGCGCCTCTATCGTGGATGAACATCGTGTCCTTATGGACACAGTAATAGAGAAGGTTCAGTTCGTGAAAGGCGGACTGACCGAAGCCTGCACTAGCCTTCTAACGGGCTTTGAGGTAAGTAATGCGATTGTAGAAAAAATATCACAGCATAGACAGTAGCCCCTGATGCTCTGTTTGGTGTTCGGGAGGAAAAGCCGAACAGAGGATCAAGAATAAATATCGCAGGAGTCTAACATGAGTTGTCTATCTGAATAAGCAGGTATCGCTGCAGGCTGCCACTGCTCATGCTGCGCAGGTCTTCGGACTGAAGCAGAAACTGGAGCGGGCCGAGGAGGAGCTCGGCCTCGTGAAGAAGCAGCTGGAGGATAGCCAAGGTATGCAGTAACCTGTGGGTACATTTCGAAAAAATGAATGGTCCGACCGGATTAAAGTGTCATAAACTTTATTAGGGGCCACGACCGAGGTGGCAGCCCTTAAGAAGGCGCTAGCCGAGGCCGAGGATAAAGCGGCCAAGGAATGCGCCTCGCGCGAGAATCACGAGGCCCGGGTTGGCGAGGCGTAGCAACAGCTCCAGGGCGCGGTAGAGAGATTTGAGTCCTTGGAGCGCGATTGTAAGGCGCAAGAGTCCGAATTGGCAAAGGCCTGCCAGAGCGCGCAGGATGCACGAGCCGAAGCCCAGAGCGCCCTCCAGGAAATTCAGGTGGCCAAGAAGATTACGGCGGGTAAGTCTTTCATCATGCATAGCAAGATGTAAAAGAAATGTTCCCTGTACTTATCCTAAATTTGGATTTTCCAGGGGCGTTTGCAGATCTGCCGCATAGTGTATTAGATCTGCCGAGCATTATAGAGCCGAAGAAGGGATGTCTATGGAGAAGCTATTCTGTTCCCAATATCTGGGACATCCGGTGCCCTTCAGCGACCAGCTAAAGCAGTTGGTCGAGCTACACAGGTTGGCAGAGCTAGCCATGAAGGACCTGATAGTCCGGCTGTGGCCTACCAATCCTATACCTAGCAGCTACTTCGGACTTGTGCAGCGGCTTGTAAGTGCTTGTCCGCGGCTCGAAGCCGTGAAGCGGTCGGTCTGTATTGAAGATGCGCGTATGGCCTTTGCCCGCGTCAAGACACATTGGGCAAAGCTGGATGCCAAGAAGCTAATGCCCGAGGGGCCGCCGGAGGGCAAGGAGCATCGTCGGCCCGAGCTCTATTTTGATGGTGTCCTGGAGGGGTCCCGCCTTGTGGCGGAGCAATGTTCGAAGGATATCATATTCCCATGAGAACATGTGTATTACCTTGCCCTGTAATATGGAGCAATGACGTTATGTAGTATAATGCTTATGATTTAAATTTTACCTCTTGTGCGGCCATTTATTACATCTGAGGGTTGACCAGTCGTCGGCTTCTGCCCCCACGTAGATAGTACGGGGGTGTTCGGGATAAATCTAAACACTCTTTACTCCACATTCTGGTCCTTAAAGGAGGTGTTTAGCGCAACGAACAAGGCAATCAGACTATGCGGCCTTTACCGCCCTCACTTAGCCATAGGAGTTTGACAATTAAGAAAGTTGGCGAAGCCCCTGGTATTCGGAAGACTGAACTAGGGGCGTTATACGCCTAATCGGAGGAACCGATTCTTCGCAAGAAGCGGAAAAAATCTCTAACGATTTGGAACCTCTCGAATAGCTGACCGGCTCTCGCCGCATCATGACAGTCAGTTTTCGGCTTTCTCTACTGAGGTGCTCATCCGGAAGAACCGGGACACAATCACAGTAGTTCTCCCTTTACTACCCTAGCCGATATAGCGGAACATAAGGTAGTAAGCACAGGAGCCGGGCAACCCAACTATTGACCAAAGACATGATTCGGAGCCGATGCATATAATGCTATAAGTTTGGGGTGCCGAACTATACTATAAAAGTGTTCGGACTTTTTATTGCCGTAGTGTTGGGTGTAATGAAGCCCCTGGTGTAGTAATACGTACCATGGTGTACGTGTGCAATGAGTAATTAATACCGAGGTGAGGAAACGGGAAAGTGAAATAATAAGCTGACGCTACCGTGTATTCACCATTGTGATGTAACTAGTACGTCGAGGCATACTTTGTACAAGTAATGCGATAAGCAAGTAAGGCTATTTAACATGCCGCAACCAAGGGCGAGCTACGTGCGGGTATGAAAAGGAAGTATGGCAATCGTTTAGTAGAGACCGCCTGGGGATTCCCTTGTAAGCCAGAGCTCCTTGCCTCCTTGGTGTGTTCTACAAGCGGGTTGTCCGTATAGACCTCGAAAAGAGAAGAAAAACCCGTAAAAAAGAAAAAGTAAAAGCGTGCGAATCCCAGGGTCGGTCAAGCCGTACTTGTGGATCGCGAACGAGTTATGCCTCCGTTAATACCCGTGGGGTTTTGAGTGCATAGTTTATGTACGTGCGGTATAAATGCCATTGCCTCATCGGGGCTGGGACGGAGGCCAAATTGCTAATTCGGCTCATGACGAGCCGAGCAGTCCTGTTGTAGTGTGATCCGGACCCTCTTAATGATGTCCAGGGGCTCGGCAGCCGGATTATAATGCTGCTTGAGAAGGCCGCTCTGTACTTCTGCTGCTAGGGTGGCGGTGTGCTCCTCTATACGGAGGGAGTGTTCCGTGTTTCCATTTACTGTAATAACGCCACGTGGACCGGGCATCTTGAGCTTGAGATAAGCGTAACGTGGCACCGCGTTGAATCTAGCAAATGCGGTTCATCCGAGCAGGGCGTGATAACCGCTGCGAAATGGGGCGATATCGAAGATTAGTTCTTCCCTTTGAAAGTTATCCGGGGAACCAAATACTACCTCCAGCGTTATTGAGCCCGTACAACGGGCCTCTACGCCTGGTATGACTCCCTTAAAGGTAGTCTTCGTGGGCTTGACTCGTGAGGGGTCGATGCTCATTTTACGTACTATATCCTGATAGAGCAGGTTGAGGCTGCTACCACCGTCCATTAGGACTCATGTCAGGTGAAATCCGTCGATGATTGGGTCGAGGACCAGTGCGGCTGAACCGGCATGGCGGATGCTGGTTGGATGATCTCGGCGGTCAAAGGTGATCAGGAATGACGACCACGGATTGAATTTTGGGGCGACTGGCTCTAACGCATAGAAGTCCCTAAGTGCGCATTTGCGCTCCCTTTTGGGGATGTGTGTAGCGTATATCATGTTCACCGCTTTGACTTGAGGGGGAAATTTCTTTTGCCCCCCAGTGTTCGGCTGCCGGGGCTCCTCGTCATCGTCCTCGCTCTGTGATTCCCCTTCCTTGTTTCTGCTGTTTATCTTGCTAGCTTGTTTAAAGACCCGGCAATCTCTGTTAGTATGGTTGGCCGGTTTGTCTGGGGTGCCATGTATCTGGCAAGGATGATCGAGTATGCGGCCCAAGCTGGATGGTCCTCCGCTGCTCCTTTTATAGGGCTTCTTTCGTTGGCCGGACTTGGAGCCACTGAATCATCGGTGTTGTCGCCATTGCTTCAGCGTTTGTGTCTATTGCACGGGAGCTTGCTGGTGCTGTTCTTGGCCTCGGAGGGGCCTGGCTTGCTGGCTATGTTCTTGCTACGAGCCAGCCAGCTGTCCTCACCCGTGCAAAAGCGGGTCATGAGTTCCGTAAGGGCTGCCATAGACTTCGGCTTTTCTTGGCCGAGGTGGCGTGCTAGCCATTCGTCACGGATGTTGTGTTTGAAGGCTGCTAGGGCCTCAGCATCCGGACAGTCAACGATCTGGTTCTTTTTGCTTAGGAACCTAGTCCAGAATTTTCTGGCTGATTCTCCAGGTTGTTGAACTATGTGGCTTAAGTCGTCGATGTCTGGTGGCCGGACATAGGTTCCTTGGAAGTTGTCCAGGAAGGCTTCTTCCAAGTCCTCCCGGCTGCTGATAGAATTTTCAGGCAGGCTGTTAAGCCAGTGCCGAGCTGGCCCTTTCAGCTTTAGTGGGAGGTATTTAATGGCGTGGAGGTCATCTCCTCGAGCCATATGGATATGGAGAATAAAATCCTCGATCCATACTGCAGGATCGGTTGTGCCGTCATATGACTCGATATTGAGGGGCTTGAACCCCTCGGGGAATTCATGATCTAGTACTTCGTCTGTGAAGCACAGAGGGTGTGCGGCGCCTCTATATCGGGCCGCATCGTGGTGTAGCTCTGATGGAGTCCGTCTGCGGCATTCGGCCCGGGCATGATTAGGTTTGTCACATCCGAATAGGTAGCCATCGTCGTGCCTCGAGGCACATCCTCGTGATCCGTAGATCGATCTTTTGTATGTCCTGCTCTACTGTCCAGGGTCTGCTGGAGGTCGTACGTATGACCCCGAACTCTTCCGTCTCTATTTTTATGGGGCGGTGGGGCAGGCTGTTGTTCGGCCTAAGTTGCTGCTTTATCCCGACCGCGGGGTGGCCAGTCGGCCGCCCTGTCTCGACCACGTGGTGGTCGTTCCGCATTACGCGAGGGAGATATGTGCTCCGGCGCCTCCTCATCGAATTGAGGTAGCAGTCTGTGTTTCGGGTAGCTCTTGGCTGGGCGCTTGAGGCTGTATTCTTCTGCTGTCAGGACATCAGTCCATCTGTCGACGAGCAGACCTTGTTCAGCTTGAAGTTGTTGTTGTTTCTTTTTCAGGCTCCTTGCAGTGGCTATGAGCTGAAGCTTAAAGCGCTCCTGCTCTAGAGGATCCTCAGGCACGATGAAGTCTTCGTTGCCGAGGCTTGTCTCCTCCTTGGAGGGTGGACGGTAACTATCGTCCTCCGAGTCATCTTCTATGGCCTGTTCATCAGGGTTATCTTGCCCGTTGTCGTGTTCCTCCTGTTCGGATGCAGCTCCGACAGGGTCTTCATTGTTTTCGGCGTCGCCCGAAGTACTATTTTCTCCGGTGCCAGTTTTGCCATCCTTTGAGCGACGAGGCTTAGAACGGCGTTTGGGCCGCCGGCGCTTGGACTACATCTCAGAGGGTTTATTCGCATCTGGCTCTTCTTTGTCGTCGCCAGATCCTTTAGGTGTATCAACCATGTACACATCGTACGAAGAGGTGGCCGTCCAACGTCCAGTGAATGGCAGGTCTTGGCCTTGCTCCTTGTCGGCATCGTCGTCCATACTGTTGATGTCTTCAGAGCCATAGTCAAGCACGTCGGTTAATTCATCGACAGTGGCTATGAAGTGGGTGGCGGGTGGGAAGCAAAATTCCTCGTCATCCGCCTCTAGCTCGAACCGAACATAGTTCGGCTGTGAGTCCTCCTCCAAGGAAGTTGTGGGAAAGGAGGGAATTGGGCGCGTGCCAGTCTTTTTTAAGCCTGGGCAGTTGCCAAGGCGACATGGGGAAGTGGAGGCGTCCGCGTCCCGTCACGCACCACGCATCGAGCCTGGACCACAGGCGGTTGGGGCCCGCGTCACTTCGCCCTTTGCTCCTTGGCTTCGCCTCGAAGCCATCCCGATCATGGCTTGGGCCCGGGGGCTACTATCAGTGTTCTGGGATCGGGGGTACCCAGAATTGCGTGCCTGCGGCCCAGTGCGCGGCCCCATCGACGGCCCGATACGGCCCAGCTACAAGATCCCGAGGACAAGACCCTCATGAGGGCCCCCGGCCCCGCGAGGCGAACGACGCCAAAACCTCTTGAGGAGCAGCTCCCCGAGTCTGCCTCCCGAGGAGCGGAGATTTCTATGCAGGTACCCAGCCTCACCAGGCTCTTGATGACGTAAGCCATGACAACCAAGGCCAGGCGGGCGCCATCGGGCATAGAGGGGGACAGTTTCCTCTTTGGTTCTAAGGAGGCAAGGACGTATGCGGGTTCCCCAAGAGCCCCCCAAAGGTTTCCATTCCGGTGCAACAAGACCAAGATCACCGGCTCAGCAGGATGGATGTCATCGCCGAGCCCACCTATGCGTCACGACCAGAAGCTTTGCAAGCGAAGACCACCTTTCGTCAGGATAAGATGTTCTTCATGTCTCCTTTCAAATTGGTCGTTGTGGGATCCCTTCCCGCCTAAGCTATGAGGGAATAGGACCAAGGCCACTATAAGTATAGGCTAGTCTCAACCGTAGAGAAGGATCTGGGTCGATTCCATTCTCACTCCCAGAGCCCTTGTGAGGTAGCTCATCCACTGTACCTGTTCATCCTCATCCTCCTCGCGAGGCAATCCACCACAAAGCAGGAGTAGGGTTTTACACCGCAAGGTGGCCCGGACCTGGGTAAATCTCTGTGTTCATTCCCTTCCCCGCTCGCGCGAACTCGACGAGGCCAAGCTATGAGGTGATGAGCTTGGGGCCGAGGCTGGATTAGACCTTCGCACACGCCCCAGAGTTCGAACCTTGTTTGGGTCCGCGGAGCACCATTTCCGACAGCTATCAGGGGCTGATATGTCCATTTTGCATCATGCTTTATATTGATATTTATTGCATTATGGGCTGTTATTACACATTATGGTACAATACTTATGCCTTTTCTCTCTTATTTTACAAGATTTACATGAAGAGGGAGAATGCCGGCAACTGGAATTCTGGACCGGAAAGGAGCAAAGCTGAGAGACCTATTCTGCACAACTCCAAAAGTCCTGAAAATTTATGGAGAAATATTTTGGAATATACAAAAATATTGGGCGAAGAAAATACCTGAGGGGACCCACCAGGTGGCCACAAGCCCGGGGGACGCGCCCTACACCCTTGGGCGCGCCCCTAGGGCTTGTGGTCCCCCGACAGGTCTTCGGTGTCCATCTTCTACTATATGAAGGGTTATTACCTGGAAAAATCAGAAGGACGTTTTCCGGACGAAGCACCGCCGTCTCGAGGCGGAACCTGGGCAGAAGCAATCTAGGGCTCCGGCGGAGCTGTTCTGCCAGGGAAACTTCCCTCCCAGAGGGGGAAATCGAAGCCATCGTCATCACCAACGATCCTCTCATCGAGAGGGGATCAATCTCCATCAACATCTTCATCTTCATCAGCACCATCTCCTCTTAAACCCTAGTTCATCTCTTGTATCCGATCTTTGTCTCAAAACCTTAGATTGGTACCTGTGGGTTGCTAGTAGTGTTGATTACTCCTCGTAGTTGATGCTAGTTGGTTTATTTGGTGGAAGATCGTATGTTCAGATTCTTAATGATATTCAATACCCCTCTGATCTTGAACATGAATATGCTTTGTGAGTAGTTATGTTTGTTCCTGAGGACATGGGAGAAGTCTTGTTATAAGTAATCATGTGAATTTGGTATTCGTTCGATATTTTGATAAGATGTATGTTGTCTTTCCTCTAGTGGTGTTATGTGAACATCGACTACATGACACTTCACCATGATTTGGGCCTAGGGACGGCATTGGGAAGTAATAATTAGATGATGGGTTGCTAGAGTGACAGAATCTTAAACCCTAGTTTATGCGTTGCTTTGTAAGGGGTTGATTTGGATCCACATGTTACATGCTATGGTTAGATTTATCTCGGATGCTTGCGAGAGGGGTTAATCATAAGTGGGAGGCTTGTCCAAGTAAGGATAGCACCCAAGCACCGGTCCACCCACATATCAAATTATCAAAGTAACGAACGCGAATCATATGAGCATGATGAAAACTAATTTGACAACAATTCCCATGTGTCCTCGGGAGCGCTTTGCTTTATATAAGAGTTTGTCCAGGCTTGTCCTTTTCTACAAAAAGGATTGGGCCACCTTGCTGCACCTTAGTTACACTTGTTACTTGTTATCTGTTACAAATTATCTTATCACAACACTATCTGATCGATAATTTCAACGCTTGCAGAGAATACCTTGCTGAAAACCGCTTGTGATTTCCTTCTGCTCCTCGTTGGGTTCGACACTCTTACTTATCGAAAGGACTATGATAGATCCCCTATACTTGTGGGTCATCAGCGGCTTCCTTCCCTGCCTGCCGACTGCTGGAGTAGCAGGAGGGCAGACTGCCATCACCGAAGACGCGACAGCCCTACCATCGATCTTGCTACCGATGGTGGTTGCCGGTGAGGTGTCCTAGAGGAGTTTTTTTGGTTCCCAACCTCTTTTTTGGTGCGGGCGGCAGTGCAGGGGCCATTACCTGCGGCGACGCGCCAACGACGATGGCTGGCGGGGTGGCGGAAGGGTCTTGCCTCTCTATCCCAGCCGAAAATCGGGGGCATCGATAGTGGCTGCAGTGAGTAGGGCAGCAGTGGCCGGAAGGGGTGGCCACTCAGGCAAGAGAGGGGGCAAGCAAATTTTACTTTGTGCGGCCTCGGTCGTGTATATTCGAGAGACTTAGCCAAAGTTTTCGGGCCGAGGAGGAAAATTTATTCTCCACTAACAGTTTATGAGTTCGGCGGCTAGATCCGGTTAGCCGTCTATTATCCTCCACTAAAGGCTTGTAGAGGATCGGTTAGAGATGCTCTTAAGGAGCAGTTGTGCCAGAAGTTTGATGCACATGGTTACATTCCCTTTAGCAAATTAAATTCTTTATAGACGTTCTTGGTGCTATGTAGATCTCCTGCAATAACTTTTTGTGTAGATGAAAAGGTCTTTATACGGAGAGAGGAGACCATAATAAACTTGTGAAAGAAGCTGGTGGGAAAGCATACCGATGAGCGTTTCTTTTTATCCCCCAATCAGAAAAATGTAAGGCAAGTTAAGTACAAAGTTCATGCTACAGTGCTTCGTGATGCTAAAGTTCATACTACAGTGCTTCCTGATGCTATACGCAATGCATCAAAGTAGTTCTGACTTTTCTCCTTTTATATTTTGCTGGTGTGGACATATCACATAAGTCATCGTTTTAAATGTTAGACACCTTCCGATCTTAGCTAGTCATATAGATGCCATCATATGACTAAGAACTTGGTAATATATAAACTTGATTAAATATTGCACCATTTGAGCCTCAATTTTTTGCACCATTTGACTTGAGACAAAATTTATAAGTTTTTTCTTAGAGATAAAGAAGATACCACCTTGGAGTGAGCTAGTTCTAGGTACATGAGAACTATAAGGACCGCGACAAAATGAGGAAAGGGTAGGCAAACATGTACGAGAATGACAATATAATCCAATCCTAATTGTGCCAATAATATGGTACCCAGTAGTAGTAGGCATGACTATATCATTAGCCTCCACATGGCTGATGGTGTCTTTGCCCCTGTGAAATACCCAGGATGCCCATAGGGTTTTATACATCGCTATACCTCCCCTACATGTTGTTGGGGAATGCAGTATTTCAAAAAAATTACCTACGATCATGCAAGATCTATCTAGGAGATGCATAGCAACAAGATGGAAGAGTGTGTCCACGTACCCTCGTAGACCGAAAGCGGAAGCGTTTAGTAACGTGGTTGATGTAGTCAAACGTCTTCGCGATTCAACCTTCCTAGCACCGAACGTACGGTACCTCCGTGTTCAGCACACGTTCATCACGATGACGTCCCTCGAGCTCTTGATCCAGTTCAGGATGAGGGAGAGTTTCGTCAGCACGACAGCGTGGCGACGATGATGATGAAGTTACCGGCACAGGGCTTCGCCTAAGCACTACGACGATATGACCGAGGTGTGTAACTATGGAGGGGGGCACCGCACATGGTTAAGAGAAGACTTGGTGTGCCTTTGGGGTGCTCCCCTCCCACGTATATAAAGGAGGGGGAGGAGGAGGCCGGCCCTAGAGGGGGCGCACCGAGGGGGGAGTCCTACTTGGACTCCCGGTCCAAGTAGGATTCGCCCCCCTCCTTCCGTTCTACAGAGGGGGAAAAGGGAGAAGGAGAGGAAGGGAAGAGGGAAAGGGGGGCCGCGCCCCCTCCCCTTCCTATTCGGACTCCACTTGGGGCTGCCGTGCGCCTCCCCCTTGTGGGTTGTCCCCTCTTCTCTCCCATGACCCATAAGGCCCATGATTTCCCCCGGGGATTCCGGTAACCTCCCGGTACTCCGGAAAAATGCCCGAATCACTTGGAACCATTCTGATGTCCGAATGCAACCTTATAATATATGAATCTTTACCTCTCGACCATTTCGAGGCTCCTCGTCATGTCCGTGATCTCATCCGGGACTCCGAAGAATCTTCGGTACATCAAATCACATAACTCCCAATACAAATTGTCATCGAACATTAAGCGTGCGGACCCTACGGGTTCGAGAACTATGTAGACATGACCGAGACACATCTCCGGTCAATAACCAATAGCGGAACCTGGATGCTCATATTGGTTCCTACGTATTCTATGAAGATCTTTATCGGTCAAACCGCATAACAACATACGTTGTTCCCTTTGTCATCGGTATGTTACTTGCCCGAGATTCGATCGTCGGTATCATCATTCCTAGTTCAATCTCGTTACCGGCAAGTCTCTTTACTCATTCTGTAATGCATCAACTAACTCATTAGTCACATTTCTTGCAAGGCTCATAGTGATGTGCATTTTCGAGAGGGCGCAGAGATACCTCTCCGATACACGGAGTGACAAATCCTAATCTCGATCTATGCCAACTCAACAAACACCATCGGAGACACCTGTAGAGCATCATTATAATCACCCAGTTACGTTGTGACGTTTGATAGCACACAAGGTGTTCCTCCGGTATTCGGGAGTTGCATAATCTCATAGTCAGAGGAACATGTATAAGTCATGATGAAAGCAATAGCAGTAGAACTAAACGATCATAATGCTAAGCTAACGGATGGGTCTTGTCCATCACATCATTCTCTAATGATGTGATCCCGTTCATCAAATGAAAACACATGTCTATGGTTAGGAAACTTAACCATCTTCGATTAACGAGCTAGTCAAGTAGAGGCATACTAGGGACACTCAGTTTTGTCTATGTATTCGCACATGTACTAAGTTTCCGGTTAATACTATTCTAGCATGAATAATAAACATTTATCATGATATAAGGAATATAAATAATAACTTTATTATTGCTTCTAGGGCATATTTCCTTCAGTCTCCCACTTGCACTAGAGTCAATAATCTAGATTACATAGTAATTTCTAACACCCATGGAGTCTTGGTGCTGATCATGTTTTGCTCGTGAGAGAGGCTTAGTCAACGAGTCTGCAACATTCAGATCCGTATGTATTTTGCAAATCTCTATGTCTCCCTCCTTGACTTGATCGCAGATGGAATTGAAGCGTCTCTTGATGTGTTTGGTTCTCTTGTGAAATCTGGATTCCTTCGCCAAGGCAATTGCTCCAGTATTGTCACAAAATATTTTCATTGGACCCGATGCACTAGGTATTACACCTAGATCGGATATGAACTCCTTCATCCTGACTCCTTCATTTGCTGCTTTCGAAGCAGCTATGTACTCCGCTTCACACGTAGATCCCGCCACGACGCTCTGCTTGGAACTGCACCAACTGACAGCTCGACCATTAAATATAAATACGTATCCGGTTTGTGACTTAGAGTCATCCGGAGCAGTGTCAAAGCTTGCATTAACGCAACCATTTACGACGAGCTCTTTGTCACCTCCATAAACAAGAAACATATCCTTAGTCCTTTTTAGGTATTTCAGGATGTTCTTGACCGTTGTCCAGTGATCCACTCATGGATTACTTTGGTACCTCCCTGCTAAACTTATAGCAAGGCACACATCAGGTCTGGTACACAGCATTGCATACATGATAGAACCTATGGCTGAGGCATAGGGAATGACTTTCATTTTCTCTCTATCTTCTGCAGTGGTCGGGCATTGAGTCTGACTCAACTTCACACCTTGTAACACAGGTAAGAACCCTTTCTTTGACTGATCCATTTTGAACTTCTTCAAAACTTTATCAAGGTATGTGCTTTGTGAAAGTCCAATTAAGCGTCTTGATCTACCTCTATAGATCTTGATGCCCAATATATAAGCAGCTTCACCGAGGTCTTTCATTGAAGAAATCTTATTCAAGTATCCTTTTATGCTATCCAGAAATTCTATATTATTCCCAATCAACAATATGTCATCCACATATAATATTAGAAATGCTATAGAGCTCCCACTCACTTTCTTGTAAATACAGGCTTCTCCAAAAGTCTGTATAAAACCATATGCTTTGATCACACTATCAAAGCATATATTCCAACTCCGAGAGGCTTGCACCAGTCCATATATGGATCGCTGGAGCTTGCACACTTTGTTAGCACCTTTAGGATTGACAAAACCTTCTGGTTGGATCATATACAACTCTTCTTTAAGATATCCATTAAGGAATGCAGTCTTGACATCCATTTGCCAAATTTCATAATCATAAAATGCGGCAATTGCTAACATGATTCGGATAGACTTAAGCATCGCTACGGGTGAGAAGGTCTCATCGTAGTCAACTCCTTGAACTTGTCAAAAACCTTTCGCAACAAGTCGAGCTTTGTAGACAGTAACATTACCGTCAGTGTCAGTCTTCTTCTTGAAGATCCATTTATTCTCTATGGCTTGCCGATCATCGGGCAAGTCAACCAAAGTCCACACTTTGTTCTCATACATGGATCCCATCTCAGATTTCATGGCCTCAAGCCATTTCACGGAATCTGGGCTCATCATCGCTTCCTCATAGTTCGTAGGTTCGTCATGATCAAGTAACATGACCTCCAGAACAGGATTACCGTACCACTCTGGTGTGGATCTTACTCTAGTTGACCTACGAGATTCGGTAGTAACTTGATCAGAAGTTTCATGATCATCATCATTAGCTTCCTCACTAATTGGTGTAGGAATCACTGGAACTAATTTCTGTGATGAACTACTTTCCAATTCGGGAGAAGGTACAATTACCTCATCAAGTTCTACTTTCCTCCCACTCACTTCTTTCTAGAGAAACTCCGTATCTAGAAAGGATCCATTCTTAGCAACGAATATCTTGCCTTCGGATCTGTGATAGAAGGTGTACCCAACTGTCTCCTTTGGGTATCCTACGAAGACACATTTCTCCGATTTGGGTTCAAGCTTATCAGGTTGAAGCTTTTTCACATAAGCATCGCAGCCCCAAACTTTAAGAAACTACAACTTGGGTTTCTTGCCAAACCACAGTTCATATGGTGTCATCTCAACGGATTTAGATGGTGCCCTATTTAATGTGAATGTAGCCGTCTCTAAAGCATAACCCCAAAATGATTGGGTAAATCAGTAAGATACATCATAGATCGCACCATATCTAATAAAGTGCGATTACGACATTCGGACACACCATTACGCTGTGGTGTTCCAGGTGGCGTGAGTTGCGAAACTATTCCACATTGTTCCAAATGAAGACCAAACTCATAACTCAAATATTCACCTCCACGATCAGATCGTACAAACTTTATTTTCTTCTTACGGTGATTTTCCACTTCACTCTGAAATTCTTTGAACTTTTCAAATGTTTCAGACTTATGTTTCATCAAGTAGATATACCCATATCTGCTCAAATCATTTGTGAAGGTCAGAAAATAACGATACCCGCCGCGAGCCTAAACACTCATCGGACCGCATACATCAGTATGTATTATTCCCAACAGGTCAGTTGCTCACTCCATTGTTCCGGAGAACAGAGTCTTAGTCATATTGCCCATGAGGCATGGTTCGTAAGCATCAAGTGATTCATAATCAAGTGATTCCAAAAGCCCATCAGCATGGGGTTTCTGTTGGGTAACGTAGTAATTTCAAAAAAATTCCTACGCACACGCAAGATCATGGTGATGCATAGCAACGAGAGGGGAGAGTGTTGTCCACGTACCCTCGTAGACCGACAGCGGAAGCGTTATCACAACGCGGTTGATGTAGTCGTACGTCTTCACGATCCGACCGATCAAGTACCGAACGCACGGCACCTCCGAAGTTCTACACACGTTCAGCTCGATGACGTCCCTCGAACTCCGATCCAGCCGAGTGTTGAGGGAGAGTTTCGTCAGCACGACGGCGTGGTGACGATGATGATGTTCCACCGACGCAGGGCTTCGCCTAAGCTCCGCGACGGTATTATCGAGGTGTAATCTGGTGGAGGGGGGCACCGCACACGGCTAAAATATCGTATATCAAGTGTGTTTAGAGGTGCCCCCCTGCCCCCGTATATAAAGGAGCAAGGGGAGGCCGGCTGCCTATGGGCGCGCCAAGGAGAGGGGGGAGTCCTCCTCCTAGTAGGAGTAGGACTCCCCTTTCCTAGTCCTACTAGGAAAAGAAGGGGGGAAGGAAAGAGAGGGAGAGGGAAAGGGGGCTGCGCCCCCCTCTCCTAGTCCAACTAGGACTCCTCCTGGGAGGGGGCGCACCACCTCCTGGTTGCTGCCCTCTCTCTCCCCTCAAGGCCCACTAAGGCCCAATACTTCCCCGGGGGGTTCCGGTAACCCTCCGGCACTCCGGTTTAATCCGAAACTTCTCCGGAACACTTCCGGTGTCCGAATATAGTCGTCCAATATATCAATCTTTACGTCTCGACCATTTCGAGACTCCTCCTCATGTCCGTGATCACATCCGGGACTCCGAACAACCTTCGGTACATCAAAACATATAAACTCATAATAAAACTGTCATCGTAACTTTAAGCGTGCGGACCCTTTGGGTTCGAGAACTATGTAGACATGACCGAGACACCTCTCCGGTCAATAACCAATAGCGGGACCTGGATGCCCATATTGGCTCCCACATATTCTACAAAGATCTTTATCGGTCAGACCGCATAACAACATACGTTGTTCCCTTTGTCATCGGTATGTTACTTGCCCGAGATTCGATCGTCGGTATCTCGATACCTAGTTCAATCTCGTTACCGGCAAGTCTCTTTACTCGTTCCGTAATACATCATCCTGCAACTAACTCATTAGTCACAATGCTTGCAAGGCTTATAGTGATGTGCATTACCGAGTGGGCCCAGAGATACCTCTCCGACAATCGGAGTGACAAATCCTAATCTCGAAATACGCCAACCCAACAAGTACCTTTGGAGACACCTGTAGAGCACCTTTATAATCACCCAGTTACGTTGTGCAGTTTGGTAGCACACAAAGTGTTCCTCCGGTAAACGGGAGTTGCATAATCTCATAGTCATAGGAACATGTATAAGTCATGAAGAAAGCAATAGCAACATACTAAACGATCGGGTGCTAAGCTAACGTAATGGGTCATGTCAATCACGTCATTCTCCTAATGAGGTGATCCCGTTAATCAAATGACAACTCATGTCTATGGCTAGGAAACATAACCATCTTTGATTAACGAGCTAGTCAAGCAGAGGCATACTAGTGACACTCTGTTTGTCTATGTATTCACACATGTATTATGTTTCCGGTTAATACAATTCTAGCATGAATAATAAACATTTATCATGATATAAGGAAATATATAATACTTTATTATTGCCTCTAGGGCATATTTCCTTCAGTCTCCCACTTGCACTAGAGTCAATAATCTAGATTACATAGTAATGATTCTTACACCCATGGAGTCTTGGTGCTGATCATGTTTTGCTCGTGGAAGAGGCTTAGTCAACGGATCTGCTACATTCAGATCCGTATGTATCTTGCAAATTTCTATGTCTCGCACCTGGACTAAATCCCGGATGGAATTGAAGCGTCTTCTGATGTGTTTGGTTCTCTTGTGAAATCTGGATTCCTTTGCTAAGGCAATTGCACCAGTATTATCACAAATGATTTTCATTGGTCCCGATGTACTAGGTATGACACCTAGATCGGATATGAACTCCTTCATCCAGACTCCTTCATTCGCTGCTTCCGAAGCAGCTATGTATTCCGCTTCACACGTAGATCCCGCCACGACACTTTGCTTGGAACTGCACCAACTGACAGCTCCACCGTTCAATGTAAATACGTATCCGGTTTGCGATTTCGAATCGTCCGGATCAGTGTCAAAGCTTGCATCAACGTAACCCCTTACGATGAGCTCTTTGTCACCTCCATATACGAGAAACATATCCTTAGTCCTTTTCAGGTATTTCAGGATGTTCTTGACCGCTGTCCAGTGATCCACTCCTGGATTACTTTGGTACCTCCCTGCTAAACTTATAGCTAGGGACACATCAGGTCTGGTACACAGCATTGCATACATGATAGAGCCTATGGCTGAAGCATAGGGAACATCTTTCATTTTCTCTCTATCTTCTGCAGTGGTCGGGCATTGAGTCTTACTCAATCTCACACCTTGTAGTACAGGCAAGAACCCTTTCTTTGCTTGATCCATTTTGAACTTCTTCAAAACTTTGTCAAGGTATGTGCTTTGTGAAAGTCCAATTAAGCGTCTTGATCTATCTCTATAGATCTTAATGCCTAATATATGTGCAGCTTCACCGAGGTCTTTCATTGAAAAACTCTTATTCAAGTATCCCTTTATGCTATCCAGAAATTCTATATCATTTACAATCAGTAATATGTCATCCACATATAATATCAGAAATGCTATCGAGCTCCCACTCACTTTCTTGTAAATACAGGCTTCTCCAAAAGTCTGTATAAAACCAAATGCTTTGATCACACTATCAAAGCGTTTATTCCAACTCCGAGAGGCTTGCACCAGTCCATAAATGGATCGCTGGAGCTTGCACACTTTGTTAGCTCCCTTTGGATCGACAAAACCTTCCGGTTGCATCATATACAACTCTTCTTCCAGAAATCCATTCAGGAATGCAGTTTTGACATCCATTTGCCAAATTTCATAATCATAAAATGCGGCAATTGCTAACATGATTCGGACAGACTTAAGCATCGCTACGGGTGAGAAGGTCTCATCGTAGTCAATTCCTTGAACTTGTCGAAAACCTTTCGCAACAAGTCGAGCTTTATAGACAGTAACATTACCATCAGCGTCAGTCTTCTTCTTGAAGATCCATTTATTTTCAATGGCTTGCCGACCATCGGGCAAGTCAACCAAAGTCCATACTTTGTTCTCATACATGGATCCCATCTCGGATTTCATGGCTTCAAGCCATTTTGCGGAATCTGGGCTCACCATCGCTTCTTCATAGTTCGTAGGTTCGCCATGGTCTAGTAACATGACCTCCAGAACAGGATTACCGTACCACTCTGGTGCGGATCTTGATCTAGTTGACCTACGAAGTTCAGTAATAACTTGATCTGAAGTTTCATGATCATTATCATTAACTTCCTCACTACTTGGTGTAGGTGTCGCAGAAACTGATCTCTGCGATGATCTACTTTCCAATAAGGGAGCAGGTACAGTTACCTCATCAAGTTCTACTTTCCTCCCACTCACATCTTTCGAGAGAAACTCCTTCTCTAGAAAGGATCCATTTCTAGCAACAAATATCTTGCCTTCGGATCTGTGATAGAAGGTGTACCCAACGGTCTCCTTTGGGTATCCTATGAAGACACATTTCTCCGATTTAGGCTCGAGCTTATCAGGTTGAAGTTTCTTCACATAAGCATCGCAACCCCAAACTTTAAGATACGACAACTTTGGTTTCTTGCCAAACCATAGTTCAAAAGGCGTCATCTCAACGGATTTCGATGGTGTCCTATTTAGAGTGAATGCAGCTGTCTCTAAAGCATAACCCCAAAATGATAGCGGTAAATCAGTAAGAGACATCATAGTTCGCACCATATCTAATAAAGTACGATTACGACATTCAGACACACCATTACGCTGTGGTGTTCCGGGTGGCGTGAGTTGCGAAACTATTCCGCATTGTTTCAAATGTAGACCAAACTCGTAACTCAAATATTCCCCTCCACGATCAGATCGTAGGAACTTTATTTTCTTGTTATGATGATTTTCAACTTCACTCTGAAATTCTTTGAACTTTTCAAATGTTTCAGACTTATGTTTCATTAAGTAGATATACCCATATCTGCTCAAATCATCTGTGAAGGTGAGAAAATAACGATATCCGCCACGAGCTTCAATATTCATCGGGCCACATACATCTGTATGTATGATTTCCAACAAATCTGTTGCTCTCTCCATAGTTCCGGAGAACGGTGTTTTGGTCATCTTGCCCATAAGGCACGGTTCGCAAGTACCAAGTGATTCCAAAATTCCATCAGTATGGAGTTTCTTCATGCGCTTTACACCGATATGACCCAAACGGCAGTGCCACAAATAAGTTGCACTGTCATTATTAACTCTGCATCTTTTGGCTTCAACATTATGAATATGTGTATCACTACTATCGAGATTCATTAAAAATAGACCACTCTTCAAGGGTGCATGACCATAAAAGATATTATTCATATAAATAGAACAACCATTATTCTCTGATTTAAATGAATAACCGTCTCGCATTAAACAAGATCCAGATATAATGTTCATGCTCAACGCTGGCACCAAATAACAATATTTAGGTCTAAAACTAATCCCGAAGGTAGATGTAGAGGTAGCGTGCCGACGGCGATCACATCGACTTTGGAACCATTTCCCACGCGCATCGTCACCTTGTCCTTAGCCAAACTTCGCTTAATCCGTAGCCCCTGTTTCGAGTTGCAAATATTAGCAACAGAACCAGTATCAAATACCCAGGTGCTACTGCGAGTATTAGTAAGGTACACATCAATAACATGTATATCACATATACCTTTGTTAACCTTGCCATCCTTCTTATCCGCCAAATACTTGGGGCAGTTCCGCTTCCAGTGGCCAGTCTGCTTACAGTAGAAGCACTCAGTTTCAGGCTTAGGTCTAGACTTGGATTTCTTCTCCTGAACAGCAACTTGCTTGCTATTCTTCTTGAAGTTCCCTTTCTTCTTCCCTTTGCCCTTTTTCTTGAAACTAGTGGTTTTACTGACCATCAACACTTGATGCTCCTTTTTGATTTCTACCTCCGCTGCCTTTAGCATTGCGAAGAGCTCGGGAATCGTCTTATCCATCCCTTGCATGTTATAGTTCATCACGAAGCTCTTGTAGCTTGGTGGCAGTGATTGAAGAATTCTGTCAATGACGCAATCATCCGGAAGTTGAACTCTCAGTTGAATTAAGTGATTATTATACCCAGACATTCTGAGTATATGCTCACTGACAGAACTATTCTCTTCCATCTTGCAGCTATAGAACTTATTGGAGACTTCATATCTCTCAATCCGGGCATTTGCTTGAAATATTAACTTCAACTCCTGGAACATCTCATATGCTCCATGACGTTCAAAACGTCGTTGAAGTGCCGGTTCTAAGCCGTAAAGCATGGCACACTGAACTATTGAGTAGTCATCAGCTTTGCTTTGCCAGACGTTCATAACTTCTGGCGTAGCTCTTGCAGGAGGCCTGGCACCTAGCGGTGCTTCCAGGACGTAATTCTTCTATGCAGCAATGAGGATAATCCTCAAGTTACGGACCCAGTCCGTGTAATTGCTACCATCATCTTTCAACTTAGCTTTCTCAAGGAACGCATTAAAATTCAACGGCACAACAGCACGGGCCATATATCTACAATTAACATAGACAAGCAAGATACTATCAGGTACTAAGTTCATGATAAATTTAAGTTCAATTAATCATATTACTTAAGAACTCCCACTTAGATAGACATCTCTCTAATCATCTAAGTGATTACGTGATCCAAAGCAACTAAACCATGTCCGATTAACACGTGAGATGGAGTAGTTTCAATGGTGAACATCACTATGTTGATCATATCTACTATATGATTCACGCTCGACCTTTCGGTCTCTGTGTTCCGAGGCCATATCTGTACATATGCTAGGCTCGTCAAGTTTAACCTGAGTATTCCGCGTGTGCAACTATTTTGCACCCGTTGTATTTGAACGTAGAGCCTATCACACCCGATTAACATGTGGTGTCTCAGCACGAAGAACTTTTGCAACGGTGCATACTCAGGGAGAACACTTTTATCTTGAAATTTTAGTGAGAGATCATCTTATAATGCTACCGTCAATCAAAGCAAGATAAGATGCATAAAGGATTAACATCACATGCAATCAATATAAGTGATATGATATGGCCATCATCATCTTGTGCTTGTGATCTCCATCTCCGAAGCACCGGGCTTGTGATCTCCATCTCCGAAGCACCATCATGATCACCATCGTCACCGGCTCGACACCTTGATCTCCATCGTAGTATCGTTTTCGTCTCGCCAACTTATTGCTTTTACGACTATCGCTACCGCTTAGTGATAAAGTAAAACTATTACATGGCGATTGCATCTCATACAATAAAGCGACAACCATATGGCTCCTGCCAGTTGCCGATAACTCGGTTACAAAACATGATCATCTCATACAACACATTATATCACATCATGTCTTGACCATATCACATCACAACATGCCCTGCAAAAACAAGTTAGACGACCTCTACTTTGTTGTTGCATATTTTACGTGGCTGCTACGGGCTTAGCAAGAACCATTCTTACCTACGCATCAAAACCACAACGATAGTTTGTCAAGTTGGTGCTGTTTTAACCTTCGCAAGGACCGGGCGTAGCCACACTCGGTTCAACTAAAGTGAGAGAGACAGACACCCGCCAGTCACCTTTAAGCAACGAGTGCTCCGAACGGTGAAACTAGTCTCGCGTAAGCGTACGCGTAATGTCGGTCCGGGCCGCTTCATCTCACAATACCGCTGAACCAAAGTATGACATGCTGGTAAGCAGTATGACTTATATCGCCCACAACTCACTTGTGTTCTACTCGTGCATAGCATCAACGCATAAAACCAGGCTCGGATGCCACTGTTGGGTAACGTAGTAATTTCAAAAAAATTCCTACGCACACGCAAGATCATGGTGATGCATAGCAACGAGAGGGGAGAGTGTTGTCCACGTACCCTCGTAGACCGACAGCGGAAGCGTTATCACAACGCGGTTGATGTAGTCGTACGTCTTTACGATCCGACCGATCAAGTACCGAACGCACGGCACCTCCGAAATTCTACACACATTCAGCTCGATGACGTCCCTCGAACTCCGATCTAGCCGAGTGTTGAGGGAGAGTTTCGTCAGCACGACGGCGTGGTGACGATGATGATGTTCCACCGACGCAGGGCTTCGCCTAAGCTCCGCGACGGTATTATCGAGGTGTAATCTGGTGGAGGGGGGCACCGCACACGGCTAAAATATCGTATATCAAGTGTGTTTAGAGGTGCCCCCCTGCCCCCGTATATAAAGGAGCAAGGGGGAGGCCGGCTGCCTATGGGCGCGCCAAGGAGAGGGGGGGAGTCCTCCTCCTAGTAGGAGTAGGACTCCCCTTTCCTAGTCCTACTAGGAAAAGAAGGGGGGGAGGAAAGAGAGGGAGAGGGAGAGGGAAAGGGGGCTGCGCCCCCTCTCCTAGTCCAACTAGGACTCCTCCTGGGAGGGGGCGCACCACCTCCTGGCTGCTACCCTCTCTCTCCCCTCAAGGCCCACTAAGGCCCAATACTTCCCCGGGGGGTTCCGGTAACCCTCCGGCACTCCGGTTTAATCCGAAACTTCTCCGGAACACTTCCGGTGTCCGAATATAGTCGTCCAATATATCAATCTTTACGTCTCGACCATTTCGAGACTCCTCCTCATGTCCGTGATCACATCCGGGACTCCGAACAACCTTCGGTACATCAAAACATATAAACTCATAATAAAACTGTCATCGTAACTTTAAGCGTGCGGACCCTTTGGGTTCGAGAACTATGTAGACATGACCGAGACACCTCTCCGGTCAATAACCAATAGCGGGACCTGGATGCCCATATTGGCTCCCACATATTCTACGAAGATCTTTATCGGTCAGACCGCATAACAACATACGTTGTTCGCTTTGTCATCGGTATGTTACTTGCCCGAGATTCGATCGTCGGTATCTCGATACCTAGTTCAATCTCGTTACCGGCAAGTCTCTTTACTCGTTCCGTAATACATCATCCCGCAACTAACTCATTAGTCACAATGCTTGCAAGGCTTATAGTGATGTGCATTACCGAGTGGGCCCAGAGATACCTCTCCGACAATCGGAGTGACAAATCCTAATCTCGAAATACGCCAACCCAACAAGTACCTTTGGAGACACCTGTAGAGCACCTTTATAATCACCCAGTTACGTTGTGACGTTTGGTAGCACACAAAGTGTTCCTCCGGTAAACGGGAGTTGCATAATCTCATAGTCATAGGAACATGTATAAGTCATGAAGAAAGCAATAGCAACATACTAAACGATCGGGTGCTAAGCTAACGTAATGGGTCATGTCAATCACGTCATTCTCCTAATGAGGTGATCCCGTTAATCAAATGACAACTCATGTCTATGGCTAGGAAACATAACCATCTTTGATTAACGAGCTAGTCAAGCAGAGGCATACTAGTGACACTCTGTTTGTCTATGTATTCACACATGTATTATGTTTCCGGTTAATACAATTCTAGCATGAATAATAAACATTTATCATGATATAAGGAAATATATAATACTTTATTATTGCCTCTAGGGCATATTTCCTTCAGTTTCTTCATGCACTTTACACCAATATGACCTAAACGACAGTGCCACAAATAAGTTGCACTCTCATTATTAACCTTGCATCTTTTGGCTTCAATATTATGAATATGTGTATCACTACAATCAAGATTCAACAAAAATAGACCACTCATCAAGGGTGCATGGCCATAAAAGATATTACTCATATAAATAGAACAACCATTATTCTCTGATTTAAATGAATAACCGTCTCACATCAAACAAGATCCAGATATAATGTTCATGCTTAACGCTGGCACCAAATAACAATTATTCAGGTCTAAAACTAATCCCGAGGGTAGATGTAGAGGTAGCGTGTCGACGGCGATCACATCGACTTTGGAACCATTTCCCACGCGCATCGTCACCTCGTCCTTAGCCAATCTTCGTTTAATCTGTAGCCCCTGTCTTGAGTTGCAAATATGAGCAACAAAACCAGTATCAAATACCCAGGCGCTACTACGAGCATTAGTAAGGTACACATCAATAACATGTATATCAAATATACCTTTCACTTTGCCATCCTTCTTATCCGCCAAATACTTGGGGCAGTTCCGCTTCCAGTGACAAGTCCCTTTGCAGTAGAAGCACTCAGTCTCAGGCTTAGGTCCAGACATGGGCTTCTTCACTTGAGCAGCAACTTGCTTGCCGTTCTTCTTGAAGTTCCCCTTCTTCCCTTTGCCCTTTTTCTTGAAACTAGTGGTCTTGTTAACCATCAACACTTGATGCTCCTTCTTGATTTCTACCTCTGCAGCCTTTAGCATCGCGAAGAGCTCGGAAATTGTCTTATCCCTCCCTTGCATGTTATAGTTCATCACGAAGCTTTTGTAGCTTGGTGGCAGTGATTGAAGAACTCTGTCAATGACACTATCATCAGGAAGATTAACTCCCAGTTGAGTAAAGTGGTTGTGGTACCCAGACATTCTGAGTATATGTTCACTGACAGAACTATTCTCCTCCATTCTGCAGCTATAGAACTTATTGGAGACTTCATATCTCTCAATTCAGGCATTTGCTTGAAATATTAACTTCAACTCCTGGAACATCTCATATGCTCCATGAAATTCAAAATGTCTTTGAAGTCCCGATTCTAAGCCGTAAAGCATGGCACACTGAACTATCGAGTACTCATCAGCTTTGCTCTGCCAGACGTTCATAACATCCGGAGTTGCTCCTGCAGTGGGTCTTGCACCTAGCGGTGCTTCCAGAACGTAATTCTTCTGTGCAGCAATGAGGATAATCCTCGGGTTACGGGCCCAGTCCGTGTAGTTGCTACCATCATCTTTCAACTTAGCTTTCTCTAGGAACGCATTAAAATTCAAGGGAACTGTAGCACGGGCCATTGATCTACAACAACATAGACATGCAAAAACTATCAGGTACAAAGTTCATGATAAATTAAAGTTCAATTAATCATATTACTCAAGAACTCCCACTTAGATAGACATCCCTCTAGTCATCTAAATGACCACGTGATCCAAATAAACTAAACCATGTCTGATCATCACGTGAGATGGAGTAGTTTTTAATGGTGAACATCACTATGTTGATCATATCTACTATATGATTCATGTTCGACCTTTCGGTCTCAGTGTCCGAGGCCATATCTGCATATGCTAGGCTCGTCAAGTTTAACCCAAGTATTCTGCGTGTGCAAAACTGGCTTGCACCCGTTGTATGTGAACGTAGAGCTTATCACACCCGATCATCACGTGGTGTCTCGACACGACGAACTATAGCAACGGTGCATACTCAGGGAGAACACTTATACCTTGAAATTTAGTGAGGGATCATCTTATAATGCCACCGCCGTACTAAGCAAAATAAGATGCATAAAGGATAAACATCACATGCAATCAAAATATGTGACATGATATGGCCATCATCATCTTGTGCCTTTGATCTCCATCTTCAAAGCACCGTCATGATCTCCATCGTCACCGGCTTGACACCTTGATCTCCATCGTAGCATCGTTGTCGTCTCGCCAACTATTGCTTCTACGACTATCACTACCGCTTAGTGATAAAGTAAAGCAATTACATGGCGATTGCATTTCATATAATAAAGCGACAACCATAAGGCTCCTGCCAGTTGCCGATAACTTATACAAAACATGATCATCTCATACAACAATTTATATCTCATCACGTCTTGACCATATCACATCACAACATGCCCTGCAAAAACAGGTTACACGTCCTCTACTTTGTTGTTGCAAGTTTTACGTGGCTGCTACGGGCTTCTAGCAAGAACCGTTCTTACCTACGCATCAAAACCACAACGATTTTTCCTCAAGTGTGCTATTTTAACCTTCAACAAGGACTGGCCGTAGTCAAACTCGATTCAACTAAAGTTGGAGAAACAGACACCCGCCAGCCACCTGTGTGCGAAGCACGTCGGTAGAACCAGTCTCATGAATGCAGTCATGTAATGTCGGTCTATGCCGCTTCATCCAACAATACCGCCGAATCAAAGTAAGACGTTGGTGGTAAGCAGTATGACTATTATCGCCCACAACTCTTTGTGTTCTACTCGTGCATATAACATCTACGCATAGACCTGGCTTGGATGCCACTGTTGGGGAACGCAATATTTCAAAAAAATTACCTACAATCACGCAAGATCTATCTAGGAGATGCATAGCAGCGATACAGGAGGGTGTGTCCAAGTACCCTCGTAGACCGAAAGCGGAAGCATTTAGTGACGCGGTTGATGTAGTCGAACCCCTTCGCGATTCAACCGATCCTAGCACCGAACGTACCGTACCTCCGTGTTCAGCACACGTTCAGCACGATGACGTCCCTCGAGCTCTTGATCCAGTTGAGGACGAGGGATAGTTTCGTCAGCACGACGGCATGACGACGGTGATGATGAAGTTACCGGCGCAGGGCTTCGCCTAAGCACTACGACGGTATGACCAAGGTGTGTAACTGTGAAAAGGGGCACCGCACACGGCTAAGAGAAGACTTGGTGTGCCTTTGGGGTGCCCCCTCCCATGTATATAAAGGAGGGAGGAGGAGGAGGCCGGCCCTAGAGGAGGCACGCCAAGGGGGGGAGTCCTACTTGGATTCCCGGTCCAAGTAGGATTCAGCCCCCTACTTCCTTTCTACGGAGGGGGAAAAGGGGGAAGGAGAGGAAGGGAAGAGGGAAAGGGGGGCCGCGCCCCCTCCCCTTCCTATTCAGACTGCGCTTTGGGGGGAGGCGTGCCTCCCCGCCTCCCCCTTGTGGGTTGTCCCCTCTTCTCTCCCATGGCCCATAAGGCCCATGATTTTCCCCGGGGGTTCCGGTAACCTCCCGGTACTACGGAAAAATGCCGAATCACTCGGAACCATTCCGATGTCCGAATGCAACCTTATAATATATGAATCTTTACCTCTCGACCATTTCGAGACTCCTAGTCATGTCCGTGATCTCATCCGGGATTCCGAAGAATCTTCGTTCATCAAATCACATAACTCACAATACAAATCGTCATTGAACGTTAAGCGTGCGGACCCTACGGGTTCGAGAACTATGTAGACATGACGAGACACATCTCCGGTCAATAACCAATAGCGGAACCTGGATGCTCATATTGGTTCCTACATATTCTACGAAGATCTTTATCGGTCAAACCGCATAACAACATACGTTGTTCCCTTTGTCATTGGTATGTTACTTGCGCGAGATTCGATCGTCGGTATCATCATACCTAGTTCAATCTCGTTACCGGCAAGTCTCTTTACTTGTTCCGTAATGCATCATCCCGTGGCTAACTCATTAGTCACATTGCTTGCAAGGCTCATAATGATGTGCATTACCGAGAGGGCCCAGAGATACCTCTCCGATACACGGAGTGACAAATCCTAATCTCGATCTATGCCAACTCAACAAACACCATCGGAGACACCTGTAGAGCATGTTTATAATCACCCAGTTATGTTGTGACATTTGATAGCACACAAGGTGTTTCTCCGGTATTCAAGAGTTGCATAATCTTATAGTCTGAGGAACATGTATAAGTCATGATGAAAGCAATAGCAGTAAAACTAAACGATCATAATGCTAAGCTAACGGATGAGTCTTGTCTATCACATCATTCTCTAATGATGTGATCCCGTTCATTAAATGACAACACATGTCTATGGTTAGGAAACTTAACCATCTTTAATTAACGAGCTAGTCAAGTAGAGGCATACTAGGGACACTCAGTTTTGTCTATGTATTCACACATGTACTAAGTTTCCGGTTAATACAATTCTAGTATGAATAATAAATATTTATCATGATATAAGAAAATATAAATAACAACTTTATTATTGCCTCTAGGGCATATTTCCTTCACATGTACCCACATTATATAATTGTAAGGAAAAACTTCAAATTTGCTACCTAGTTGTAGTAGAATCGAGACGTCTCACATATGAAAGAGTCTAAAACAAATAAATAAACGGTGGTCATTGATTTTTCTTGTTTAAAAAGCTAATTAACCGGGTAACGTTGGATTTGAAATTTAATTTAGAGTTCTAGACACATCAATTTTGAAAAATAAAGACCAGGCACATATTGTTATGCAGTATATACTACCGTATAACACTTCATACATGGCTCCATGATTATTAAAAAATGATTTAGGGTAACCTATCAAATAGAATTAATATATTCTATCTAAATAAAATAAAACTATATGCATGTAGTGCCACGCATGAAGAGAAAAACAATGTGCAACTCTACTGATTCTCGACATCACCGACAAAACCGTGTAATTACCCTCACGAAACAACCAGCACTAAGCCACGGCGACACACAAGATTGCACGAGGTACGTGAGGGTGCACGAGGAAAAATATGGATGTTTTAATAATCGCGTGGGCAAGTGAAAAATGAGGTAATAAGATAACTGGGTAGGCAATAGTGTAGGGCACAAGTAATTACCACAAGAAGAACGGATGTTACTACAAAACCTAAAATCAAATTTGATTATACGTTAACTTTTTCGTCAAATTGAAGGAAATTAGGAGGATACATTCGAAACTAAAATTAGTAGTTTTATAAATAAAACAATGTACGTAGTTTTATTTTGAACCATTACAAAACGGGAGTATGCATAAGCATTGACAAGGATCAAATTCTAAAAGAATACATATAATCTGACTAGATCAAAAGAAAAAAAATGAAGAAACATATTCATCATGGAATAAATGCACATAATTTCAGAAACGTTACATAATGCAAGTAAGAGAGAGGGGGGGGGGGGGGGGGGGGGGGGGTGGGGGAGGGAGGCAGAAAAAGGGGCATAAAAAACTACAAGGACATCTATATATAAACACCTCACAGGACATAAAAGAAAAGACAGAGAGAATAGCAAAAGGAAAACAAAAAATAAAAAGGAAGGAGAGAGATAGAATAGAGAGAGACACACAACAAGAAAGGAAGGAGAGGAAGAGGAGGAGGAGGTGGTGGTGCCGTGGTATGGCCTTTGAGGTTGCCATGCCTCCCCCAAGATCCTAGGCAGCCAGCTCGAGACCCCTTCCTTGGATCAACCGGTGCGCCCTGCCCTTGAATTCACCGCTCTCTCTCCGCCCCGCCGCGCCAAATTCTGCTCCAATTTTGGTGCCCAATTCCTGCGCTTTCGATCGGTTCTTGGAGCCGGGCATTCCTGGTGCGTCGTCGTCCGTGTTTAGATCTGCCGCCCGGATCGCCGGCGCGCTAAAGATCGGATCTTGGCGGCGGCGGCGGCGCTCGTTTTCTTGATCCGATGGCGCCTGTTTCGATCGGTCGGCGTAAGATCTGATGCGAAAGCTGCTGTCTTTGTGTTCTTTGCAGGTTGGAAGTAGGAGCCGGAGCCGGAGATGGAGGCGGACGCCGGGAAGCTGTTCATCGGTGGCATCTCGTGGGACACCAACGAGGACCGCCTCCGGGAGTACTTCGAGAAGTACGGGGAGGTGGTGGAGGCTGTCATCATGCGCGACCGAGCCACGGGTCGCGCCCCGGGGCTTCGGGTTCATCGTGTTTGCCGACCCAGCAGTTGCAGAGCGTGTAATAATGGAGAAGCATATGATCGACGGCCGGATGGTAAGACTCGGTGTTTGCTTACGTACGCTAGGTTCATGATGATGTACTAGATCCATGCTGTTATATTGCTTTGTAGCTTTTTTTTTTGTAGTTACTATCATTGTGGAAAATTCAGAATGTTTGGATTGTTCTGTCAGGTGGAGGCCAAGAAAGCTGTCCCTAGAGACGATCAGCAAGCTCTTAGCAAGAGTGGTGGCAGCGCTCATGGATCACCAGGGCCCAGTCGCACCAAGAAGATTTTCGTTGGGGGTCTTGCATCCACCGTGACAGAGGCAGACTTCAGGACGTATTTTGAGCAGTTTGGCACGATCACTGATGTTGTGGTGATGTATGATCACAACACACAGCGTCCTAGAGGGTTTGGGTTCATAACGTACGATTCTGAAGACGCTGTGGACAAGGCATTGTTCAAGACATTCCATGAACTAAATGGTAAGATGGTTGAAGTCAAGAGGGCTGTTCCTAAGGAGCTATCACCTGGACCTAGCATGCGCTCTCCTGCTGGCGGAATCAATTATGTTATGAACAGAACCAATAGCTTTCTCAATGGATATACCCAAGGTTACAGTCCGAGCCCGGTAGGTGGTTATGGAATGAGGATGGATGCAAGGTTTGGGCTTCTATCAGGCGGCCGTAGTAGTTATCCTTCTTTTGGTGGTGGTTATGGAATTGGTATGAACTTTGACCCAGGGATGAACCCAGGTATTGGCGGTAGCTCGAACTTCAACAACAGTGTCCAGTATGGACGGCAGATCAATCCATACTACAGTGGTAATTCGGGTAGATACAATAGCAACATTAGCTATGGTGGAGTCAACGACACTTCTGGGTCAGTGTTCAACTCACTGGCTCGTAATCTGTGGGGTAATTCAGGTCTCAATTACTCTTCCAACTCTGCAAACTCTAATTCCTTCATGTCATCTGCAAATGGGGGGCTTGGTGGAATCGGGAATAACAATGTGAATTGGGGAACCCCTCCTGTGCCTGCTCAGGGTGCTAACGCTGGCTCGGGCTATGGCAGTGGGAGCTTTGGTTATGGATCGACTGAAAACAACTTCAATCTGAGTCCCGGTGCTTATGGAAGGAACACTGGATCAGGTGGCGTCAATACTTCACTCAACCAGTCAAGCAATGGATATGGGAGGAACTTTGGAGATTCGTCAGCGGGTGGTGGTGGCTCCATCTATGGAGACACAACTTGGAGATCTGGATCTGAGCTTGATGGAACCAGCCCATTTGGATATGGGCTTGGGAATGCAGCTTCAGATGTTACAGCAAAGAGCTCAGCGGGTTACATGGGGCATTAACAGATAGAGGTTAGGTCTTTTCTTCATTGTATTACCCTTGTGCTTTTCTTTATATAGTTTGCAAATGTTTAAGTACTAGTTCATGTACTAGCAGCATCAGATAAAGACCCTCAAAGTTGGAACTTTCCACTGAACTGATGGTACTAATGCTTAGACAATGTAGCTTCAAATATGTCGTATCCCCTGCGTTAAATGCCATTGTTAATGCTCAAGTTTCATATACAAAATATACCAACACTGGCCTTGGTTCTCCCAGGATAATGCATATATGTAGTAGTCACATTTGCATGTCCATGAAATCTAGACAGGCATTGATCAGTTGAACCATAGCACCATGATACAGAAGTTACTGTCATTTGAACTAAAAAGATGTCGTTACCATCAATTAAAATTGTTAATTGTCTATCTACTTCATGTCCCAATCGTTACATTAGGATGATTTCGATGATTCATGATTGTATATGATATATATTGCAAATTGTCTATGTTCTTCACGTTCCAATTGTTACGTGAAAATGATATAATGGTTCATGGTTGTTTATGATGGATATTGCAAATTGTTATGAAATGAACACATAAGTTGATTGGATTTAAAAACTTTTGCCACGTTATGGTATAGATTCATTTTGAACATGAACCTACAAAGATGGTATTAAAGTAGTATGATAAGCTTGCAGTATTAACAAGAGCTAAATCCATTGTTGCCTTCTTTTTATTTGTGCTACTTTGAACTGTAATACTGTCTTGTCCTAGAAACTTGATTACTATTTTTCACATTCAAACATTTGTCATCTGTGAACTTAACCTGCATCTCAAATTATTTAATCCACATGGAAACGCTGGTCATCCATGAACTGCAGCCATGAGCCCATATGAAAGAATTGTTGCACCTCATATTTACTTATACGAAACATATTAGTCCAGTAATATATTCAACGACAACGAGGTGTATTAGTACATGAATATGCATGTTGTACTTGTATCTCCAGTATACACTTTTGTTCAAAATTATACTGTAGTGCTTTTATTTAGAAAATCGTGCGAACTGTTATTCCTTGGCCATCTTCTCCAACTTGAAAAGAAACTATTCCATGCTTTTGTATATGTTTATACATTTTTGTTACCCATGGTAAAATTGAATATCTGGCACTTAAACTACTACAGATCTTAGGCCTATAGAACCAATCTTTAGGTATCGAACACTTGTATGGTACTTTGGAATATATTGCCCCTTTCACATACTGATATTTCCTTCAATCTAGTCTCATTGCTGGTTGATATAAGTCGTTTTTTTTAATAGACCAATCTTTGCTTCTTTATGACTAGAGCTAAAAGCTAAAATATGGTCCAAGGACTTACTTTTTATAGCTGAACCAATTTATATTGTATTTTCCAAATTTAACAGTTAATACTTGTGTCATCAATTACCATGGCATCATGTCTAGTAAATCCATTTTGGCTTGCTCAAACTATTCAAGTTTCAAATGACGTAGATTGTTATATGCTGGATATCATTTGGACAGTTCAAAGGAGCTCTTTCTCTTAGAACATAGACTGTTAATGTGGGTTCACCCGATCATTTTAGGCCAAGCATCATACTCATACTGCATTTGTCAACATCAATATTTGGTTGTTCTGGATGACACTTAACACTGCTGAGATCTAAAAGGCACCATTGAAGCAACTTGTTTGTGCTTTTTTCCTTGCTTCAGTTATTGTACAGTCTTAATTATGCTTTAACTTATCTGTTTGCTTTGTGCAGGAATGACGCCGCCTAGGAATCTTTTTCGCATACAGCAATTCATAATAGGATGAGAAGAGAACCGCAGGTGCATCAGGTGCAAATTTTGAACTTCACATGATTAAAAGGCATGGGTTAGTTAATAGAGCTAACCAGGGAGTTGGTTGAAGAGATCAGATATATATCCTCGGAAGATCATTTAAGCGTATTTGCATATGTAAGGTTTGAGATTGTGGTTTCGGATTTCTACAGCGAGTTTAGGTTTTGGCAACCCTGGGTTTTTTCTTGGTTGAGACGTGAAGTAAGATTGCGGGATATATATGTCTGAAGAGTGTTCAGTTGTACGGCGGCGCTGCCCCCCCCCCCCCCCCCCCCCCCTCCCCTAAAAATAGACCCACCCCTTTTTGGGTTTTTGTTCGTATAGTAGAAACTGCTTTAGTGTTCGTTGAATTGTGTGGTAGCTCTTGTTATCAGGATGATAAATCCCCCCCCCCCCCCCCCCCCCCCCCCCCCCCTTTGGCTTTTCTTTTATCTTATTACTGAAGTGTATGTACCAGAGGTCTGGTCTGTGTTTTTCCTAGTGCAACTTTTGAGGGATGCCCATTGTGGGTCCCAAAGAATAATAATGCTACAATATATTCTAATTCATTTTGAGGCTTCTTTTCTTTCTCCAAGGCTATATTTTGTGTCTTGCTGGAACATCTGTACATTCTGATTCCCCTGCAAACTGCTCATCTGGATCTGTCTGTCTAGTGCCTCTGCTGTTATATGTTCTTTAGGTTCTTGTGCCTTCCTTGCATAGTATAATCAACTAACATGTAATAGTATCTTTTGTTCTGGACTTCTGTTTGCTTCATCAAACAATGAGTTGTAATAATTAGTTAATCTCAACACCTCTTAAATTTGGGAGAATAACTACATAGTCGAAATTAGTGCAGTAGTTGATATCACAAGAAAACATCAAGCTCACAAATTCTGTGTAGTAATATGGTATGACTGTAGGGCGCACAAATTTTCATGGTGAAAGGAGAACAGAGGAGCTGGTGGCAAAAAAACCTGCTCTCAAAGAAACTTTGAAAAAGAAGCACTTTGGAAACTTGATTTTGTTTTTTGGGCACGAGCTCCTTGTATGTCCTTTTATCATGGAAATATGTATGATCCTAGCGCACTAAAGCATCTTGCATGTCAAAAAAGTTTGTTTTGCTATTTTTATTTATTTTACTGTTCATTGGGAGGCTGGGCTCATTTGTGGATTACCATATCTTTTGAGACTTCTTTTGATTGAATGAATTTTGTAGGATTCTGGAGGAAATGAAATCTTATGAAATTAAACATTTGGCTCCATTGCTGTTAGTGGAGCACTTGCTGAATCTAGCTCGAAAGAGTCGATCTCACATGGAGTGGTGGCACAGCGCACATTTGCAACACACTATGCATGTACTCC
Source organism: Aegilops tauschii subsp. strangulata (assembly GCF_002575655.3). Classification (NCBI taxonomy): domain Eukaryota; kingdom Viridiplantae; phylum Streptophyta; class Magnoliopsida; order Poales; family Poaceae; genus Aegilops; species Aegilops tauschii. Next base: position 162,313,711 of record NC_053038.3, read on the forward strand.
CTCAATATCGAAATATAAGACATTTTTTAGGCATCAATCAATATATAAGACGTTTTTTTAGCCAGTTAGCCTAAAAAACCTCATATATTTTGATACAGATGTAGTATTTTTTTAACAATGGAAATAAGTTGACGGCGCATTTGCAGCACAAAAGTCACGTAGGGTATCCATTCTTGTATTTATTTCCTTTCCTTTTATTCTTCCTTTTAACACAGGTTGATTTGTTCATATATTTTTTTACCACTACTGATATCCATCAAATGCTTCAAAAGTATTTTATTTTTATCATTATTAGTTTTCTATTCCATCACCATTTTGATATCATTCCAGTAGTGGGTGATGTTGTGTTGTACTATTGTAACATTTCCACTTCTTCCTTCAAAAGTGAAACATTTAATACGAGCAACAAAATATTTTCAAATTGAATGTACCACATCGAACATCCTTCAATCTTTTTTTTTTTTGCAAAAATGATCGGATTACAAGAATTCACTGCAAGTACAAAGCATATCGCACAACAACAACAACAACAACAACAAAATCTTTAGTCCCAAACAAGTTGAGACTAATAGAATGCCCGTGCGTTGCCATGAGCTTCTGAAATATTTTCTTGAAGTTATATGAAGATAATGCATGCTAAATTTCACAGGTAGAGACAATATAACACGGTCACAATTGCATAATAATTGAAATCCACTTCACTTGTAATGTAAACTGATAACAAAATGGCAAATTGACAATGTATACAAATAAAGTGATGATTCAATTAAAAATTTATTACAAATTATTGAGCAGAAAAACTCCACCCTTTGCAAGCTTGACTCTTTCTTTTGCAACTCCAAGTGGGACACAACTTTCAACACACATGTGTTACATGCCCTTTCATCTTCCCTCTTCGACCATTGACCCCTCCTGCTTGCCGATGACAAGGGACCTAGACGTCCACGATCCTTCAAATTTGAAAAAAATTGGGTATGTTTGCCCGGATTCTATGACGTGGTCTTGAAGGCGTGGAATGAGCGTGTAAACCACACAGAGCCTTTCCAAATTCTGCATCACAGGCTCAAGAAAACCGCGACCCGACTCACTGAATGGAGCAAGAAGTTTTTCTCCAAGGCCAAGATCCAACTCCATGCGGCCCTCTTGGTGATCCTTCAATTGGACTTGGTGCAAGAGGAGCGAGCCCTCTCCCCTGAGGAGCGGGACCTGCGTGCTAGACTAAAGCGACGCGTGGTTAGCTTGGCGGTTCTTGAGCGGGCTATGAAGAGCCAATGTGCTAGAAGGCAAATCTGAGGGAGGGTGATGCCAACACCAAATTCTTCCACCGTCGCATCAATGCCCGTGGGAGAAAAAACCATATTCACCGGCTAAAGCATGCTCATGGTTGGGTGACCGACCACAAGGAAAAAGAGAAGATCATCCATGATCACTTCTCCAAGGTTATGGGACGGGGAAGTACGAGCAATAAGGATTTCAATTGGGAGGAGCTGGGCATCGAAGCCCATGCCTTGCAAGACCTCGACGCCGCCATCACCGAGGAGGAAGTTTGGGAGGCTATAAGAAGATGCCTAGTGATAAGGCACCGGGACCGGATGGTTTCATAGGGATCTTCTTCAAGAAGTGTTGGGGAATCATCAAGCATACGATCATGGGGGTCATTCAATGCTTCGATTGCTTGCACACCTCCAGCCTGCAGTGGCTAAACTCTGCCAATGTTGTTCTTCTGCCTAAGAAAGACGGCGCGGAAGGCATCTCTGATTACAGGCCCATTAGCCTCATCCACGCCATCGCTAAAATCATTGTTTCGAAAAAGGGTTCCCCCCGCTTTATATTATAAAGCAACAACCACTTACATCCAAAGAATCGATACAAACGCACACCACACAAACCCAATGCGAGATACAAGGAAGCCGGGAACGAGACACACCCTCAACGACAACCAAGCACCGACAAGATGTGCAAAAAAGGGACCGCTTGGCGCCGACGGAGACCACCAAGAGCAATCGTCCGGGAGGGTGTCTGACGAACCATGCCGGACCGAGGGCTAACGATCCTCCAAGAAGGGTACGGCCACGGAATGTCGCCACCGCTTGATCAAGTTTTCACCCGTAGCGAGACGAAGGAGAGGGAGCACCATGACGGAGCCTACAAGGAGGAACACGACATCCGTGAACGCTGCTACCGTCGGCTGGTGCATGAACTAGACAGGTGATGTACCCGGTGCTTCAATCCCTCCGTCGAATCCTCGATCCGCCAACCACTCGCAACCATGCCACCCAAGCAGCCATGAATGCGTGCCCGCAACCGAGACGCGCAGTCCGCCCATGACATACGCGCCTCCCATCGCCAGGACCGCCGCCCTGCCACCAGACCACCCCGACAGCCACCAAAGATCACAACCTTGACCAGACCGACGCCCCCAGCCGACTCCGAAACCACCGGCGGACACCTTGCCACGAGAGGAACCGCGACCATATGCCGGTCTGGGGGAAGGGGGAGGTGACGGAGCAATCCAAGGCCAAGATCGGCGACGGGGCACACGGAAGCGCCCCCGTCCACCAGCTAGCCTCCCCCCCGAAACCACGTTCGCCCCCAAAGCCATAGGCCCGAACCAGCCGGAGCGCACCGGCCGCCGCTGCACGCCGAAGAAGGGGAAGGGGAACCAGATCGGCCGCCGCCGCGCCCAAGGGAAGCCAGTAGGGGGGTCTTCCCGTGCCGAGCGCCGTCCTCCCGTCGTAAAGGGCCCGGCTGAACGAGGACGCCCACCGCCACCGCTGCCGCGCCGCCCCCTCCCCGACCAGAGCCACAGAGAGAGGGCCGCCGGCGACCCGGTCGAACTCGACCCGCAGCGCCAGAGGCAACGCCGAGGCGCTGCAGGGGAGCAGCCGCCACCGACGCCACCCACCGGCCTGCACCACCTCCTTGCCGCATGTCATGCCGCTGCCACGTCACCGCCGCTGGCCCACGCCGCCGCGCCCGGCAACAAGCACCGCGTCCCGACCCGAGAGATCCAGCCTGCGCCGATCCGGCCCGCGCGAGGAGACAAGAGGGCCTCGCCGCCGCCGGCGACGAGCGGGCGAACCCTGGCGGCGGCGAGGGAGGGGGAGAGGAGGAGGAGAGGGTGGGCGGTGGCGCTAGGTTTAGCCTCCCGGACGCTCGCGGGAGGAGCCTGCCTTGGCTCGTTCTGCTAAAATTATTGCCAAGGTTCTATCGCTACGGCTTGCGCCCCACATGGATGACCTCGTTTCCAACGCCCAGAGTGCCTTCATTAAAAGGAGAAGCATCCACGACAACTTCATGTATGTTCGGAACTTCGCCTGACGTCTACCCAAATGCAAGACCCCCGCACTCCTTTTCAAGCTTGATATAAAAAAGGCGTTCGACTCTGTCAAGTGGGGATACATTCTTGAGCTTCTCCAACGGTTGGGATTCCCTCCAAAATTTCGGGCTTGGATTGCTGCGCTTCTATCCTCTTCCTCATCTCGGATAATGCTAAACAGGTTGCCCGACCCTCCCGTCAAGCATGGCCCTGGATTCAGGCAAGGGGACCCCCTCTTCCCACTCCTCTTCATCCTGGCAATTGACCCCTTGCATAAGATTCTAGACTTGGCGACGCGAAAATGGCTCCTCCATAAGATACGTGGGCGGGGTGCCATGGTGGGCATCTCCCTCTATGTGGATGACGCGGCGGTCTTTGTGGCCCCCATCAAGCGGGACATCGACAATCTTGCCTCTATCCCGAGAGGCTTTGGGGACGTCACAGGCCTTTGTTCCAACTTCAAAAAAAGCTCGGTTGTGCCTATTCGTTGCAATCACCTTGACCTTGAGCGAATTCTTCAGAGCATGCCGGCAGCATGTGCCACTTTTCCGGTCAAATACCTAGGCTACCACTCTCACTTTGGCAACTGAAGAAGGTGGAGTTCCAATACCTTGAGGGCAAAGCGGCTGGCAAATTGGTCACTTGGGAGGGGCAAAACATCACTACCATCGGTCGTACGACACTTGTTAGGTCGGTCATTACCTCCCAAGCAGTATTCTCCATCACGCCCCTCATCGTGCCTCAGAGCTCTCTCCATAGCCTTACCAAAATTGAGAGAGCTTTCCTTTGGTCCGGCTCGGACAAGACAAAGGGAGCCAAATGCAAGGTCAACTGAAGGTGGTTTGTAGACCAAAACAATATGGTGGCCTCGGGGTGCTAATACGTCTCCAACGTATCTATAATTTTGATTGCTCCATGCTATATTATCTTCTGTTTTGGACATTATTAGGCTTTATTATTCACTTTTATATTATTTTTGGGACTAACCTATTAACCGAAGGCCCAGCCCAGAATTGCTGTTTTTTTGCCTATTTCAGAGTTTCGCAGAAAAAGAATATCAAACGGAGTCCAAACGGAATGAAACCTTCGGGAACGTGATTTTCGGAACGAACATGATCCAGAGGACTTGGACCCTACGTCAAGAAATCAAACATGAAGCCACGAGGTAGGGGGGCGCGCCTACCCCCCCTGGGCGCGCCCTCCACCCTCGTGGGCCCCACGTTGCTCCACCGACGTACTCCTTCCTCCTATATATACCTACGTACCCCCAAACGATCAGAGACGGAGCCAAAAACCTAATTCCACCGCCGCAACCTTCTGTACCCACGAGATCCCATCTTGGGGCCTATTCCGGAGCTCCGCCGGAGGGGGCATCGATCACGGAGGGCTTCTACATCAACACCATAGCCTCTTCGATGAAGTGTGAGTAGTTTACCTTAGACCTTCGGGTCCATAGTTATTAGCTAGATGGCTTCCTCTCTCTTTTTGGATCTCAATACAATGTTCTCCCCCTCTCTTGTGGAGATCTATTCGATGTAATCTTCTTTTGCGGTGTGTTTGTTGAGACCGATGAATTGTGGGTTTATGATCAAGTTTATCTATGAACAATATTTGAATCTTCTGAATTCTTTTATGTATGATTGGTTATCTTTGCAAGTCTCTTCGAATTATCAGTTTCGTTTGGCCTACTAGATTGATCTTTCTTGCAATGGGAGAAGTGCTTAGCTTTGGGTTCAATCTTGCGGTGTCCTTTCCCAGTGACAGTAGGGGCAGCAAGGCACATATTGTATTGTTGCCATCGAGGATAACAAGATGTTTTTTTATCATATTGCATGAATTTATCCCTCTACATCATGTCATCTTGCTTAAAGCGTTACTCTGTTCTTATGAACTTAATACTCTAGATGCATGCTGGATAGCGGTCGATGTGTGGAGTAATAGTAGTAGATGTAGGCAGGAGTCGGTCTACTTGTCTCGGACGTGATGCCTATATACATGATCATACCTAGATATTCTCATAACTATGCTCAATTCTGTCAATTGCTCAACAGTAATTTGTTCACCCACCGTAAAATACTTATGCTCTTGAGAGAAGCCACTAGTGAAACCTATGGCCCCCGGGTCTATTTTCCATCATATTAATCTTTCAACACTTAGTTATTTCCGTTGCTTTTATTTTACTTTGCATCTTTATCATAAAAATACCAAAAATATTATCTTATCATATCTATCAAATCTCACTCTCGTAAGTGACCGTGTAGGGATTGACAACCCCTTATCGCGTTGGTTGCGAGGATTTATTTGTTTGTGTAGGTGCGAGGGACTCGCGCGTAGCCTCCTACTGGATTGATACCTTGGTTCTCAAAAACTGAGGGAAATACTTATGCTACTTTGCTGCATCACCCTTTCCTCTTCAAGGGAAAACCAACGCAGTGCTCAAGAGGTAGCAAGAAGGATTTCTGGCGCCATTGCCGGGGAGGTCTACGCAAAAGTCAACATACCAAGTACCCATCACAAACCCTTATCTCCTGCATTACATTATTTGCCATTTGCCTCTCGTATTCCTCTCCCCCACTTCACCCTTGCCGTTTTATTCACCCTCTCTTTTCCGTTCACCTCTTTTTCATTTGCTTGCCTTGTCGTCATGGCTAGTCCTTTATCTTCTTCGTTGTCTCCTGAAAATGAAGTTCTCAATTTTAAACAAAGGGAGGGAGAAAATCTAAAAGACGCTTGGTATAGAATTTCCAATGCTCAAAATAGATCTACCAGGAAGCAATCTACTTCTGTTCTTCTCCGCAATTTTTATGTAGGCGCTACTCCTTGATATAGATATATCCTTGATACCATTACCGGAGGGAATTTCTTGGGTAGCCATACTTTTGATTCTTATAATGCTATGATAGATTTGTTTGGCTCACCACCTCTTTTGGTTAATGGAACTTTGTTAACTTTGGAGCATGTAATGCAAAGACTTGAAATTATTGAAAATAAAGTTGCTACCGTAGAGCTAATTGAAAATCTGGATAAAAAGATCCACAACCAAATTACCCAATATGGATCTAAAGTAGGAGTCACTTTGAAAAATATTAAGGAGAAGGAACCCATAGTTAATGAAAGAATAAATCAAGATTCCACTAGAATCGATAAACTTGAGGGTATCATTACCAACTTGGGAACCGCTTTTTATTCCATAAAGAATAATCCAAGTCCTCCAACTAAAATTGCCAAGCTTATGTATGTTCCTAAAAATAAGGGTGAATCCTCTACTAAGGAAACTGCGGATCTCAAATCTATAAGTATTCATCCCAATCTTTTCGCTATCATTAAGGAACCATTTGCTACAAATGAATTTTTCGATCTTGTGCCTAAAAGTTTGATAATTAATAAAAAGAAAGAAACTCCTAAGGATGATAGATGTCTCATTGAAGGATTGCCTACCAAAGATGGCAATACCTAGATCTATCCTTGCTTTTATGCCTAGTTAGGGGCGTTAAACGATAGCGCTTGTTGGGAGGCAACCCAATTTTATTTTTAGTTTTTTGCTTTTTGATTCTGTTTAGGAATAAATATTTGATCTAGCCTCTGCTTAGATGTGTTTTTATGTTTTAATTAGTGTTTGTGCCAAGTTAAACCTATAGGATCTTCCTGGATGATAGTTATTTGATCTTGCGGTAAATTCCAGAAACTTTCTGTTCACGAAAATAATTGTTAAAAATCGCCAGAACGTGATAAAATATTGATTCCAATTGCTGCTGATCAATAAACAAATTTTCTAGGTCTTCATATTTTGGCTGATTTTTTGGAGTTTCAGAAGTTTGTGTTAGTTACAGATTACTACAGACTGTTCTGTTTTTGACAGATTCTGTTTTTCGTGTGTTATTTGCTTATTTTGATGAATCTATGGCTAGTAAAAGAGTTTATAAACCATAGAGAAGTTGGAATACAGTATGTTAACACCAATATAAATAAAGAATGAGTTCATTACAGTACCTTGAAGTGGTCTTTTGTTTTCTTTCGCTAACGGAGCTCACGAGATTTTCTGTTAAGTTTTGTGTTGTGAAGTTTTCAAGTTTTGGGTGAAAGATTTGATGGATTATGGAACAAGGAGTGGCAAGAGCCTAAGCTTGGGGATTCCCATGGCACCCCCAAGATAATATAAGGTCACCAAAAAGCCAAAGCTTGGGGATGCCCCGGAAGGCATCCCCTCTTTCGTCTACTTCCATCGGTAACTTTACTTAGAGCTATATTTTTATTCAACACATGATATGTGTTTTGCTTGGAGTGTCTTGTATGATTTGAGTCTTTGATTTTTAGTTTACCACAATCATCCTTGCTGTACACACCTTTTGAGAGAGACACACATGATTCGGGAATTATTAGAATACTCTATGTGCTTCACTTATATCTTTTGAGTTATATAGTTTTTGCTCTAGTACTTCACTTATATCTTTTAGAGCACGGTGGTGGATTTGTTTTATAGAAAATTTTGATCTCTCATGCTTCATTTAGATTATTTTGAGAGTCTTAAATAGCATGGTAATTTGCTTAAATAATCCTAATATGCTAGGTATTCAAGATTAGTAAAACTTTCTTATGAGTGTGTTGAATACTAAGAGAAGTTTGATGCTTGATGATTGTTTTGAGATATGGAGGTAGTGATATTAAAGTTGTGCTAGTTGAGTAGTTGTGAATTTGAGAAATACTTGTGTTGAAGTTTGCAAGTCCCATAGCATGCACGTATGGTAAACATTATGTAACAAATTTGAAACATGAGGTGTTCTTTGATTGTCCTCCTTATGAGTGGCGGTTGGGGACGAGCGATGGTCTTTTCCTACCAATCTATCCCCCTAGGAGCATGCGCGCAGTGCTTGGCTTTTGATGACTTGTAGATTTTTGCAATAAGTATGTGAGTTCTTTATGACTAATGTTGAGTCCATGGATTATACGCACTCTCACCTTTCCATCATTTCTAGCCTCTTCGGTACCGTGCATTGCCCTTTCTCACATTGAGAGTTGGTGCAAACTTCGCCGGTGCATCCAAATCCCGTGATATGATACGCTCTTTCACACATAAACCTCCTTATATCTTCCTCAAAACAGCCACCATACCTACCTATTATGGCATTTCCATAGCCATTCCGAGATATATTGCCATGCAACTTTCCACCATTCCGTTTATCATGACACGTTCATCATTGTCATATTGCTTTGCATGATCATGTAGTTGACATAGTATTTGTGGCAAAGCCACCGTTCATAATTCTTTTATACATGTCACTCTCGGTTCATTGCATATCCCGGTACACCGCCGGAGGCATTCATATAGAGTCATACTTTGTTCTAGTATCGAGTTGTAAATAAATAGAAGTGTGATGATCATCATTTTCTAGAGCATTGTCCCAAGTGAGGAATAAAAAAAAGAGAGAGAAAGGCCATAAAAAAAAGAGAAGGCCAAAAAAATGAGAGAAAAAGAGAGAAGGGACAATGTTACTATCCTTTACCACACTTGTGCTTCAAAGTAGCACCATAATCTTCATGATAGAGAGTCTCTTGTTTTGTCACTTTCATATACTAGTGGGAATTTTTCATTACAGAACTTGGCTTGTATATTCCAACAATGGGCCTCCTCGAGTGCCCTAGGTCTTCGTGAGCAAGCAAGTTGGATGCACACCCACTTAGTTTCTTTTGTTGAGCTTTCATATATTTATAACTCTAGTGCATCCGTTGCATGGCAATCCCTACTCCTTGCATTAACATCAATCGATGGGCATCTCCATAGCTCATTTATTAGCCTCGTTGATGTGAGACTTTTTCCTTTTTTGTCTTCTCCACATAACCCCCATCATCATATTCTATTCCACCCATAGTGCTATATCCATGGCTCACGCTCATGTATTGCGTGAAGGTTGAAAAAGTTTGAGATTACTAAAGTATGAAACATTCGCTTGGCTTGTCATCGGGGTTGTGCATGATGAGAGCATTCTTGTGTGACGAAAATGGAGCATGACTAAACTATATGATTTTGTAGGGATGAACTTTCTTTGGCCATGTTATTTTGAGAGGACATAATTACTTAGTTAGTATGCTTGAAGTATTATTATTTTTATGTTAATATTGAACTTTTATCTTGAATCTCTCGGATCTGAATATTCATACCACAATTAAGAAGAATTACATTGAAATTATGCCAAGTAGCATTCCACATCAAAAATTCTATTTTTATCATTTACCTACTCGAGGACGAGCAGGAATTAAGCTTGGGGATGCTTGATATGTCTCCAACGTATCTATAATTTTTGATTGCTCCATGCTATATTATCTTCTGTTTTGGACATTATTGGGCTTTATTATTCACTTTTATATTACTTTTGGGACTAACCTATTAACCGGAGGCCCAGCCCAGAATTGCTTTTTTTTTGCCTATTTCAGAGTTTCGCAGAAAAAGAATATCAAACGGAGTCCCAAACGATCAGAGACGGAGCCAAGAACCTAATTCCACCGCCGCAACCTTCTGTACCCACGAGATCCCATCTTGGGGCCTGTTCCGGAGCTCCGCCGGAGGGGGCATCGATCAAGGAGGGCTTCTACATCAACACCATAGCCTCTCCGATGAAGTGTGAGTAGTTTACCTCAGACCTTCGGCTCCATAGTTATTAGCTAGATGGCTTCCTCTCTCTTTTTGGATCTCAATACAATGTTCTCCCCCTCTCTTGTGGAGATCTATTCGATGTAATCTTCTTTTGCGGTGTGTTTGTTGAGACCGATGAATTGTGGGTTTATGATCAAGTTTATCTATGAACAATATTTGAATCTTCTGAATTCTTTTATGTATGATTGGTTATCTTTGCAAGTCTCTTCGAATTATCAGTTTCGTTTGGCCTACTAGATTGATCTTTCTTGCAATGGGAGAAGTGCTTAGCTTTGGGTTCAATCTTGCGATGTCCTTTCCCAGTGACAGTAGGGGCAGCAAGGCACGTATTGTATTGTTGCCATCGAGAATAACAAGATGGTTTTTTTTATCATATTGCATGAATTTATCCCTCTACATCATGTCATCTTGCTTAAAGCGTTACTCTGTTCTTATGAACTTAATACTCTAAACGCATGCTGGATAGCGGTCGATGTGTGGAGTAATAGTAGTAGATGTAGGCGGGAGTCGGTCTACTTGTCTCGGACGTGATGCCTATATACATGATCATACCTAGATATTCTCATAACTATGCTCAATTCTGTCAATTGCTCAACAGTAATTTGTTCACCCACCGTAAAATACTTATGCTCTTGAGAGAAGCCACTAGTGAAACCTATGGCCCCCGGGTCTATTTTCCATCATATTAATCTTTCAACACTTAGTTATTTCCGTTGCTTTTATTTTACTTTGCATCTTTATCATAAAAATACCAAAAATATTATCTTATCATATCTACTAGATCTCACTCTCGTAAGTGACCGTGTAGGGATTGACAACCCCTTATCGCGTTGGTTGCGAGGATTTATTTGTTTGTGTAGGTGTGAGGGACTCGCGCATAGCCTCCTACTGGATTGATACCTTGGTTCTCAAAAACTGAGGGAAATACTTACGCTACTTTGCTGCATCACCCTTTCCTCTTCAAGGGAAAACCAACGCAGTGCTCAAGAGGTAGCAGGTGCTCGACACCGACAAGTTTGCACGTGCTTTGCGGCTCCGATGGCTATGGTATGAATGGACTGAGCCCCGCATATTATGGGTTGGCCTTGGAAACCCGTGCACGGAGGAGGACCTCAAGTTTTTCAATGCCTCTACGAATATCACTGTAGGGGATGGCGCCAACGCCTTTTTGGGGCTCCCCGTGGCTTCTTAGTCGCAAACCCAAGGATATTGCGCCACTCTTGTTTGCAGCCTCGAGAAGAAAGAATTGGAAGGTTTGTGTGGCCCTCGCGGGGAACGCTTGGATCTTCAAGATCAATCATGACACGGACATGGTTGTCTCCGTCGCCCACATTCGGGAGTTCTTCACTCTTTGGATGCTCCTTAATGACGTCCACCTTCATGAGGAAACCGAAGACATCATCATTTTGAAGCATGCGAACGATGGGATCTACACGGCGGCCACCGCGTACAAGGCTCAATTCCTAGGCATGACTCTCCCCCCTTGGATCGCATGGTTTGGAAGGCATGGGCACCTCCAAAGGTTAAGTTTTTTGCTTGGTTGGCATTGCAAGATAGGATTTGGACCACCGATCGCTTGGAGCGACGAGGTTGGACAAATTGTGGCCTTTGCATGCTTTACAATAGGGAGAAAGAATCGGGAGCCCACCTTCTCTTCAAGTGTCGCTACACGATTCGGCTATGGAAGTCTTTCATTTAGAAGCTAGGTCTCGCGCACATGGATACATCTGAGTGGCTCATGGATGATTTCGTCTACCAATGGTGGGACAAGAGAACCGACAACCACAAACCTAACCGGCAAGCTATGGCCTCCCTCACCATGCTCGTCTCGTGGACCATTTGGAGTGAAAGAAATGCACGGGTGTTCTGCCACAAGAGTGCACCACCGACCATCCTACTCACCGCCATCGTCGATGAGGCCAAGCTTTGGATGGCCGCAGGTGCAATGAAATTAGGGAATATTTTTCTGGGCGAGTAATTGTCATGCCGAATGTGTGGATGTGTTGTAATTATCTAAACTCTATTCTCTCCTTATTTAATTGATGAGGCAAATCTTATGCCACCGTTTTGATTTTTTTACAAATTATTGAGATCTACTTGATGCGCTTAAAAAATTCTTGCAGAATATCAGGAAAGTTGTCTTTAGCTTCATTCGCACGATGTTTGAGCAAGTATAATAAAAATTGCTTCCTCAATTCATAGCCATCCTGCAAAAGCAATATATATATATATATAGTTGGCACGAATACTTCAGGTGCAAGGTCTAAAAACATGTGTAACAGACAATACTCACCGTGCAAACCGACTTCGCCAAGTCTTTACCGTTCCACAAGAGCATAAAATGAAAAACAAAATAGCCAGACAAATCTCTGCAATTTCCTAAATTGTTATTATATTAAATATGGTGATAACAAAAAAATGTTTATATTCTGAATTTATTACCCATCAACGCTTGTTGCAATACCCGTAGGAAATAAACGTTGCCACTTTGATGTATCGGAATGCCATCCCAGTTGCATTATTTCGAGTGCTTCTTTGAATTCCCTCGCAAAACTTTTTAATTTCACTATGTGCCTTAGAATTTTCATCTCTGACAATTTTATTGTATGAATAGGGTCCAAAATAGATACATGACGTGCCTCTTTCTCGATGACATACAAGATCTAACGACCGATGGATTCATATGGAAGATAAATCTACAAGTGGTAGCTATTAAAAACAACAATAAACCATCAAAAATAATGGACAAAAGACCTTACTTACCATGTTGCACGATGAGATATTGTCTATCCCAGACCAGCTATCAAACAAAGTTGCCAACATCTAAATAGTTTCCCTATCACACAACTTTTGATTCGGGTTGAATCCTGCATCATGGACTGAGTAAAAAACTATTTAGAAACATGTTGATACTAATGATATTGAATGAAGAATTATGATAACTTACAAAAAATTGTAGATCCATGTAGTGTATAGGAGGGTCTGTGAACAATACGCCCTCGTCACATGCCAGTATACACACGACGATGTTGAAACAATCATTGTCCATAGACCTCTCCATGTTAAGTATGCCCTGAAGTTTTTTGAGGGTTAAGCCCATTGGACGGGGTGTCGAGCTTCAGACCCATTCCTTCCTGAAAATTGGATGGTAAGTATAATAACAATGTATACTGGCACATTACACATTGATAAATGATACTTACTCCAAACACTTAGCATCATTGATCGACATGATGTAGTTGCAGAGGCTGGCAAGTAATTCACATTGATCCGTGGGCATGATGGGGATTGGGGTAGGACATCTGTCCTTGACTCCATTAGGTGGATCATCTAGGAGCTCAAGATCAAAATTAGGTAAACTTTCTTCATTGTCATATTGATGGTATATCGGACATCCTTTTAGCTTATTCAGTTCTGAGTCGAGCAAAATGTCGAAAGTGTTTCATATCCTCCTACAAAATATAAAAAAACAAAATTTGGTATAATACTTTGAGATAAAATAATGAGATAATGTATAGAAATGAAATACCTGGGTGAACTGATCTGATAGGGCATCTGATGTCCAATATTCCATATAATTTAGCATAAATAGTCCACATGATACCCTATAATATTATAAAATAATGCTTTAGAATATCACCCAGATGAATCAAATAAACAAACTATTTGAAAAAATAATAGTGTTCATTATACCCACCAACTTGCATCAGCTAATAGATACACTAAGACATTTTACTATCAGTATTTTCTATTACATGATACCTTTGTGTTCATGAGTAGCAAACACAATAATTTTCATTTTGTGAGAAGTGCTTACCCATCCGTTTGTATTGCCTCATCGAACTGTTCTACGACCCTCCATTTTGTAACATTGAGATCGAGCCACATATGATCTCTATTAAATCCCGGACTGTGTTCTCCAAGTTTTAGACGCTTCTCGAGTCCCAGTAACTATTTTATATATCAAAATAGTAGAGATTAAGGCAAACAAAACATATGTCAAGAGGACCAAAAACAATAGATAGCTACCGTAGTAGTAAGGATCCGAGAACCAAATGAGTCCAATACACGAATCTCATGTTTTTTGGCATTGACGACTACTAGATACCAGTGGTACCTCAGAATGTTAATCGGAATGAATAGCTGGTGTAAATATCATATAAGTTGTAGTAACAATTAGATATAAATAATAATAAATAAATAAATATACAATGGATTAATTAAAAACAACACATAATTATATGCATGCATAATGACTAACTGGTATGTCTCCAACGTATCTATAATTTTTGATTGTTCCATGCTATTATATTATCTGTTTTGGATTTTTTGTATGCATTAATATGCTATTTTATATTATTTTTTGGGACTAACTTATTAACCTAGAGCCCAGTGCCAGTTTCTGTTTTTCCTTGTTTTTGAGCTTCACAGAAAAGGAATACCAAACGGAGTCCAAACGGAATAAAACCTTCGCGATGATTTTTCTTGGACCAGAAGACACCCAGGAGACTTGGAGTGCAAGTCAGAAGAGCCACGAGGCGGCCACAAGGGTGGAGGGCACGCCCACGGGGGTAGGGCACGCCTCCCTACCTTGTGGGCCCCTCGGTGCCCCCTGACCTAGATCTTCCTCCTATATATTCACATATATTCCCAAACCACCAGAAGTATCCACGAAAACACTTTTCCACCGCCGCAACCTTCTGTTCCCGTGAGATCCCATCTTGAGGCCTTTTCCGGCATCCTGCCAAGGGGGATTCGATCACGGAGGGCATCTACATCAAACCTATTGCCCTTCAGATGAAGCGTGAGTTGTTTACCTCAGACTTACGGGTCCATAGCTAGTAGCTATATGGCTTCTCCTCTCTCTTTGATTCTCAATACCATGTTCTCCACGATGTTCTTGGAGATCTGTCCGATGTAATCTTCTTTTGCGGTGTGTTTGTCGAGATCTGGTGAATTGTGGATTTATGATCAACTTATCTATGAATACTATTTGAATCTTCTCTGAATTCTTTTATGCATGATTTGATATCTTTGCAATTCTCTTTGAACTATCGGTTTGGTTTGGCCAACTAGATTGGTTTTTCTTGGAATGGGAGAAGTGCTTAGCTTTGGGTTTAATCTTGCGGTGTCCTCACCCAGTGACAGTAGGGGTAGCGAGGCACGTATTGTATTGTTGCCATCGAGGATAAAAAGATGGGGTTTACATCATATTGCTTGAGTTTATTCCTCTACATCATGTCATCTTACTTAAAGTGTTACTCTGTTCTTCGTGAACTTAATACTCTAGATGCAGGCAAGAGTCGGTCGATGTGTGGAGTAATAGTAGTAGATGCAGGCAGGAGTTGGTCTACTTGACACAGACGTGTTGCCTATATTACATAATCATTGCATTGGATATCATCTAACTTTGCGCTTTTCTATCAATTGCTCGATAGTAATTTGTTCACCCACCGTATTATTTGCTATCTTGAGAGAAGCCTCTAGTGAAACCTATGCCCCCGGGTCTATTTTCCATCATATAAGTTTCCGATCTACTATTTTGCAATCTTTTACTTTCCGGTCTATAAAGCAAAAACCCAAAAATATTTACTTTATCTTTTGTTTAGTTTTATCTATCTCTATCATATCTCACCTTTGCAAGTGACCGTGAAGGGATTGACAACCCCTTTATCGTGTTGGGTGCAAGTGTTTGATTGTTTGTGCAGGTATTAGGTGATTTATGTGTTCTTCTCCTACTGGATTGATACCTTGGTTCTCTAACTGATGGAAATACTTATCTCTACTTTGCTGCATCACTCTTTCCTCTTCAAGGAAAAACCAACGCAAGCTCAAGAACTAGCAAGAAGAATTTCTAGCGCTGTTGCCGGGGAGATCTACGCCAAGTCAAGACATACCAAGTACCCATCATAAAACTCTCATCTCTTGCATTACATTATTCACCATTTGCCTCTCGTTTTCCTCTCCCCCACTTCTAAAACGATTTTCGAAAAGATTTTCCTTTTCTTTCGCCCTTCTTCCGTTCGTCTTCTTTGTTTGCTTTTTGTTTGCTCGTGTGTTAGGTTGCTTGCTTTGTCACGATGGCTCAAGAGAATACCAAATTGTGTGACTTTTCCAATACTAATAACAATGATTTTATTAGTACTCCGATTGCTCCCGCCACTAGTGCGGAATCTTATGAAATTAATGCCGCTTTGCTGAATCTTGTTATGAAAGATCAATTTTACGGCCTTCCTAGTGAAGATGCCGCATCCCATCTGAATAATTTCGTTGAGTTGTGTGATATGCAAAAGAAGAAATATGTGGGTAATGATATTGTTAAATTGAAGCTATTTCCGTTCTCACTACAAGAGCGTGCTAAAACTTGGTTTTCATCTTTGCCTAAAATAGTATTGATTCATGGAATAAGTGTAAAGATGCTTTTATTTCCAAGTATTTTCCTCCCGCTAAGATCATCTCCCTTAGGAACAATATTATGAATTTTAAGCAACTTGATCATGAACATGTTGCACAATCTTGGGAGAGGATGAAATTGATGATACGAAATTGCCCTACTCATGGTTTGAATTTGTGGATGATTATACAAACTTTTTATGCCGGATTGAACTTTGCTTCTAGAAATGTTTTATATTCAGCCGCGGGAGGTACTTTTATGGAAATTACTTTAGGAGAAGCTACTAAACTCCTAGATAATATTATGGTTAATTATTCTTAATGGCATACCGAAAGATCTTCCACTAGTAAAAAAGTGCATGCGATTGAAGAGATTAATGTTTTGAGTGGAAAGATGCATGAGCTGATGAAATTATTTTCTAGCAAGAGTGCTTCGATTGATCCTAATGATATTCCTTTGTCTACTTTGATTGAAAATAATAATGAATCTATGGATGTGAATTTTGTTGGTAGGAACAATTTTGGTAATAACGCGTATAGAGGTAATTTTCCTAGGCCGTTTCCTAGTAATTCCTCTAATAATTATGCTAATTCCTACAACAATTCTTATGGAAATTATAATAAAATGCCCTCTGATTTTTAGAATAGTATTAAAGAATTTATGAGTTCGCAAAAGAATTTCAATGTTTTGGTTGAAGAAAAATTGCTTAAGATTGATGATTTGGCTAGGAACGTGGATAGAATTTCTCTTGATGTTGATTATTTGAAAATTAGATCTGTTCCACCCAAGCATGATATCAATAAATCTCTAAAGGCTATGAGAATCTCCATTGATGAGTGCAAAGAAGAACCGCTAAGATGTGTGCTAAGCGAGATTGGTTTGTAAAAGCGTGTTCTTCTAGTTTTTGTGAAAATAATGATGAAGATCTTAAAGTGATTGATGTGACTCCTATTGGATCTTTATTTTCCAATATAAATCTTGATAAAGATGGGACTGGAGATGAGTCAACTTTAGTTAAAAGGCGTCCCAATGATTCGGAGTTTTTAGATCTTGATGCAAAAATTGATAAAAGCGGGATTGGAGAGGTCAAAACTTTAAGTAGCGATGAAGCCACTCTTTTGGATTTCAAGGAATTTAACTATGATAATCATTCTTTAATATATTGTATTTCATTGTTGCAATCCATGTTGAATTCTCCTCATGCTTATAATCAAAACAAAGCTTTTACTGAACATATCGTTGATGCTATGATGCAATCTTTTGAAGAAAAGCTTGAATTTGAAGTTGCTATCCCTCGAAAACTTTATGATGAGTGGGAACCTACTATTAAGATTAAGATTCATGATTTTGAGTGCCATGCTTTGTGTGATTTGGGTGCAAGCGTTTCCATGATTCCAAAAACTTTATGTGATGTGTTAGGTTTCCGTGAATTTGATGATTGTTCTTTAAATTTGCATCTTGTGGATTCCACTATTAAGAAACCTATGGGAAGATTAATGATGTTCTTATTGTTGAAAATAGAAATTATGTGCTCGTAGATTACATTATTCTTGATATAGATTGCAATCCTACATGTCCTATTATTCTTGGTAGACCTTTCCTTAGAACGATTGGTGCAATTATTGATAAGAAAGAAGGAAACATTAGGTTTCAATTTCCGTCAAGGAAGGGCATGAAACACTGTCCTAGAAATAAAATTAAATTTCCATATGAATCTATTATGAGAGCTACCTATGGATTGCTTACCAAAGATGACAATACCTAGATCTATGTCTTTATGCCTAGCTAAGGGCGTTAAACAATAGCGCTTGTTGGGAGGCAACCCAATTTTATTTTTGTGTTTTTATTTTGCTACTGTTCTTGAATAAAATACACATTATTACCTCTGTAGTAATTGTGTTTTGGTGTTTCAATTAGTGTTTGTGCCAAGTAAGACCTTTGGGATAGCTTACGGTGATAGTTGTTTTGATCTTGCTGAAAAACAAAAACTTTTATGCCCAGAAAAATAATTGTCATTTTTTATAGAAGCGTGCTTTTGATCTGATTCTTGTTACACGAGATTGGCACACAAATTTCCCAGGTTGTCCTAATTTTTCAGAATTTTTGGAGTTACAGAAGTATTCGATAGTTCCAGATTACTACAGACTGTTCTGTTTTTGGCAGATTTTGTTTTCTATGTGTTGTTTGCTTATTTTGATGAATCTATGGGTAGTATCGGCGGGTATGAACCATGGAAAAGTTGGAATACAGTAGATATTACACCAATATAAATAAAGAATGAGTTCACAACAGTACCAAAAGTGGTGATTTATTTTCTTATACTAACGGAGCTTATGAGATTTTTTGTTGAGTTTTGTGTTGTGAAGTTTTCAAGTTTTGGGTAAGGATTTGATGGACTATGGAATAAGGAGTGGCAATAGCCTAAGCTTGGGGATGCCCGAGGTACCCCAAGGTAATATTCAAGGACAACCAAGAGACTAAGCTTGGGGATGCGTGATAACCCAAAAGTATAGGGGATCACAATAGTTCTCGAGGGTAGAGTATTCAACCCAAATTCATTGATTCGACACAAGGGGAGCCAAAGAATATTCTCAAGTATTAGCGGCTGAGTTATCAAATTCAATCACACCTAAAAGACTTAATATCTGCAGCAAAGTATTTAGTAGCAAAGTAGTATGGAAGTAACGGTAACGGTGGCAAAAGTAACAGTAGTAGTTTTGTAGCAATCGTAACAGTGGCAACGGAAAAGTAACTTAACAAGGATCAATATGAAACGAGCTCGTAGGCAATGGATCAATGATGGATAATTATGTCGGATGGCATTCATCAGGCAACGGTTATAATATAGGGTGACAGATAACAAGCTCCAATTCATCAATATAATGTAGGCATGTATTCCGAATATAATCATACGTGCTTATGGAAAAGAACTTGCATGACATCTTTTGTCCTACCCCCCCCCCCCCCCCCCCCCCGGTGGCAGTGGGGTCCTATTGGAAACTAAGGGATATTCAGGCCTCCTTTTAATAGAGTACCAGACCAAAGCATTAGCACTTAGTGAATACATGAACTCCTCAAACTACGGTCATCACCGGGAGTGGTCCCGACTATTGTCACTCCGGGGTTACCGGATCATAACACTTAGTAGGTGACTATTGACTTGCAAGATATGATCAAGAACACAAATATATTCATGAAAACATAATAGGTTCAGATCTGAAATCATGGCACTCGGGCCCTAGTGACAAGCATTAAGCATAGCAAAGTCATAGCAACATCAATCTTAGAACATAATGGATACTAGGGATCAAACCCTAACAAAACTAACTCAATTACATGGTAAATCTCATCCAACCCATCACCGTCCAGCAAGCCTATGATGGGATTACTCACGTACGGCGGTGATCATCATGAAATTGGTGATGGAGATGGTTGATGATGACGATGACGACGGATTCCCCTCTCCGGAGCCCCGAACGGACTCCAGATCTGCCCTCCCGAGGAAGAACAGGGCTGGGCGGTGGCTCCAAAACGTAAAACGCGATGAATCCTTCTCTCTGATTTTTTTCTCCCCGAACATGAATATATGGAGTTGGAGTTGAGGTCGGTGGAGGTCCAGGGGGCCCACAAGGTCGGGTGGCGTGCCCCAGGGGGTGGGTGCACCCCCACCCTTGTGGCCAGGGTGTGGGCCCCCTTCACCTGATTCTTTCGCCAATATTTTTTATTAATTCCAAAACTTATCTCCGTGAAGTTTCAGGTCATTCCGAGAACTTTTTATTCTGCACAAAAATAACTCCATGGCAATTCTGCTGAAAACAGCGTCAGTCCGGGTCAGTTCCTTTCAAATCATGCAAGTTAGGGTCCAAAATAAGGGCAAAAGACTTTGGAAAAGTAGATACGATGGAGACATATCAACTCCCCCAAGCTTAACCCATTGCCTGTCCTGAAGCAATTCAGTTGACAAACTGAAAGTGATAAAGAAAAACTTTCACAAACTCTGTTCGATCTTGTTGTTACAAATATGTAAAGCCAGCATTCAAGTTTTCAGCAAAGATCATGAACTAACCATATTCACAATAACATTTAGGTCTCACACTAGCAAACATGCCCATGCATTGCAACGGGTGGAAAAAATATCAACTCAGCTAACCCTTACTTCCAAAGGTCCATGCCCCCTACGTCAACACGACACCTCACCCGTGTTGCCGCTTATCCTTTTGAAGGAAATATGCCCTAAAGGCAATAATAAAGTTATTATTTATTTCCTTATATCATGATAAATGTTTATTATTCATGCTAGAATTGTATTAATCGAAAACATAATACATGTGTGAATACATAGACAAACAGAGTGTCACTAGTATGCCTCTACTTGACTAGCTCGTTGATCAAAGATGGTTATGTTTCCTAGCCATAGACATGAGTTGTCATTTGATTAACGGGATCACATCATTAGGAGAATGATGTGATTGACTTAACCCATTCCGTTAGCTTAGCACTCAATCGTTTAGTATGTTGCTATTGCTTTCTTCATGACTTATACATGTTCCTATGACTATGAGATTATGCAACTCCCGTTTACCGGAGGAACACTTTGTGTGCTACCAAACGTATCCTTATTCCACTAAGGATAATTTTGGCCGCTGTCCAGTGATCTTCTCCTAGATCACTATTGTACTCCCTTGCCAAAATCAGTGTAGGGTATACAATAGATGTGGTACACAGCATGGCATACTTTATAGAACCTATGGCCGAGGCATAGGGAATGACTTTCATTCTCTTTCTATCTTCTGCCGTGGTCGGGCTTTGAGTCTTACTCAATTTCACACCTTGTAATACAGGTAAGAACTTTTTCTTTGACTGTTCCATTTTGAACTACTTCAAAATCTTGTCAAGGTATGTACTCATTGAAAAAACTTATCAAGCGTTTTGATCTATCTCTATAGATCTTGATGCTCAATATGTAAGCAGCTTCACCAAGGTCTTTCTTTGAAAAAATCCTTTCAAACACTCCTTTATGCTTTGCAGAATAATTCTACATTATTTCCGATCAACAATATGTCATTCACATATACTTATCAGAAATGTTGTAGTGCTCCCACTCACTTTCTTGTAAATACAGGTTTCACCGCAAGTCTGTATAAAACTATATGCTTTGATCAACTTATCAAAGCGTATATTCCAACTCTGAGATGCTTGCACCAGTCCATAGATGGATCGCTGGAGCTTGCATATTTTGTTAGCACCTTTAGGATTGACAAAACCTTCTGGTTGCATCATATACAACTCTTCTTTAATAAATCCATTAAGGAATGCAGTTTTGTTTATCCATTTGCCAGATTTCATAAAATGCGGCAATTGCTAACATGATTCGGACAGATTTAAGCATAGACACAAGTGAGAAACTCTCATCGTAGTCAACACCTTGAACTTGTCGAAAACCTTTTTGCGACAATTCTAGCTTTGTAGATAGTAACACTACTATCAGCGTCCGTCTTCCTCTTGAAGATCCATTTAATCTCAATGGCTCGCTGATCATTCGACAAGTCAATCAAAGTCCATACTTTGTTCTCATACATGGATCTCATCTCAGATTTCATGGCCTCAAGCCATTTCGCGGAATCTGGGCTCATCATCGCTTCCTCATAGTTTGTAGGTTCGTCATGGTCAAGTAACATGACCTCCAGAACAGGATTACCGTACCACTCTGGTGTGGATCTCACTCTGGTTTACCTACGAGGTTCGTTAGTAACTTGATCCGAAGTTACATGATCATCATCATTAGCTTCCTCACTAATTGGTGTAGGAGTCACAGGAACAAATTTCTGCGATGAACTACTTTCCAATAAAGGAGCAGGTACAGTTACCTGATCAAGTTCTACTTTCCTCCCACTCACTTCTTTCAAGAGAAACTCCTTCTCTAGAATGGATCCATTCTTAGCAACGAATGTCTTGCCTTCGGATCTGTGATAGAAGGTGTTGAAGGAAATATGCCCTAGAGGCAATAATAAAGTATTATATATATTTCCTTATATCATGATAAATGTTTATTATTCATGCTAGAATTGTATTAACCGGAAACATAATACATGTGTGAATACATAGACAAATAGAGTGTCACTAGTATGCCTCTGCTTGACTAGCTTGTTAATCAAAGATGGTTATGTTTCCTAGCCATAGACATGAGTTGTCATTTGATTAACGGGATCACCTCATTAGGAGAATGACGTGATTGACATGACCCATTACGTTAGCTTAGCACCCGATCGTTTAGTATGTTGCTATTGCTTTCTTCATGACTTATACATGTTCCTATGACTATGAGATTATGCAACTCCCGTTTACCGGAGGAACACTTTGTGTGCTACCAAACGTCACAACATAACTGGGTGATTATAAAGGTGCTCTACAGGTGTCTCCAAAGGTACTTGTTGGGTTGGCGTATTTCGAGATTAGGATTTGTCACTCCGATTGTCGGAGAGGTATCTCTGGGCCCACTCAGTAATACACATCACTATAAGCCTTGCAAGCATTGTGACTAATGAGTTAGTTGCGGGATGATGTATTACGGAACGAGTAAAGAGACTTGCCGGTAACGAGATTGAACTAGGTATCAAGATACCGACGATCGAATCTCGGGCAAGTAATATACCGATGACAAAGGGAACAACGTATGTTGTTATGCGGTCTAACCGATAAAGATCTTCGTAGAATATGTGGGAGCCAATATGAGCATCCAGGTTCCGCTATTGGTTATTGACCGGAGAGGTGTCTCGGTCATGTCTACATAGTTCTCGAACCCGTAGGGTCCGCACGCTTAACGTTACGATGACGGTTATATTATGAGTTTATGTGTTTTGATGTATCGAAGGAGTTCGGAATCCGGGATGAGATTGGGGACATGACGAGGAGTCTCGAAATGGCCGAGACGTAAAGATCGATATATTGGACGACTATATTCGGACTTCGGAAAGGTTCCGAGTGATTCGGGTATTTTTCAGAGTACCGGAGAGCTACGGGAATTCGTATTGGGCCTTAATGGGCCATACGGGCAAGGAGAGAAAGGCTCCAAAGGGTGGCCGCACCCCTCCCCATGGACTAGTCCGAATTGGACTAGGGAGGGGGGGCGCCCCCTTCCTTCTTTCTCTTTCTCCCTTCCCTTTTCCTACTCCAACAAGGAAAGGAGGAGTCCTACTCCCGGTGGGAGTAGGACTCCCCCCTTGGCGCGCCTCTCCCCTTGGCCGGCCGCCTCCCCCTTGCTCCTTTATATACGGGGGCAGGGGGGCACCTCTAAACACACTTGATATACGATATTTTAGCCGTGTGCGGTGCCCCCCTCCACCATATTACACCTCGATAATATCGTTGCGAAGCTTAGGCGAAGCCCTGCGTCGGTAGAGCATCATCATCGTCACCACGCCGTCGTGCTGACGAAACTCTCCCTCAACGCTCGGCTGGATAGGAGTTCGAGGGACGTCATCGAGCTGAACGTGTGCTGAACTCGGAGGTGCCGTGCGTTCGGTACTTGATCGGTCGGATCGTGAAGACGTACGACTACATCAACCGCGTTGTGTTAACGCTTCCGCTTTCGGTCTACGAGGGTACGTGGACAACACTCCCCCTCTCGTTGCTATGCATCACCATGATCTTGCGTGTGCGTAGGAATTTTTTTGAAATTACTACGTTCCCTAACACCTTTTTCCTGTCTTGTCTACATTGGCTGCAGTGTTTGCATGATCATAATGTGTTCGAACATGGTCAATCCAAAAACAATTAGTTGGTACACAACATGACACACCTGCCAACGAATTGCGTCTGGGCAAGTGGCAATTTATGACTAAAAACCCAATATCATCGAGCTAGACGCGAGTGTTACCCTTGCGAGTTATGCTTCGCTACGGAGTAAACATCAGTTGACATCAACCAGGATTGACCGGGTGAAGGAACTTGGTCGTCAAGCACCGTTCGTGCTCGATAAGATTATGATCGTTGAACAAAGAGCCTACATTCTCCCGATGATATAATAGAAAAAACTAAGGATTTTTTCTATAGTACAAAACATATGATGTGGTCGGCGTTGAGGTAATAAAGCTTTTATTTTCCAAAAAAATTGAATATGTACTCTAGAACCTCGTTTTTTCTTCAATATTTGTTAAACTTCTAAATTTTATTCATCATCAACGGTTTGTGGATCTGGAAATTAATCGCTTTTGCATTTTCTGTTCCAAGGCGTAGCCATAAAGAATGCATGCATTTAAGTTTAATTAGTTGACAGCAAACATCCCCTTAATCCCTTATATGTTCTGGCATATTTTAATCAGGAGCTATCTCATAATTAGGAAACGTACAATCCCATAGTCTCTCTCTTCTCCTCCCATAATAATGGACTAACGTCTGGTCGTTAGTTTTTTTTAGGGGAGTCTGGTTTTCAGGTTTTTTGTTTTTTAGGAAAGTGTGGTCCTTAGATTAGATTTTTTTGAGAAACGTGTGGTTGTTAGATGATCATAAGATCGATCAACCATGCATGCAACAGTATTTTTTTTAATTCTATAATAAGCCCACCCGGCAGCCCACAAGGAAAATCAATTGGAAGGCCACCTGGTGGCCTCGTGGCCCAATACGGTGGCGCGACCTGAAAATAACCACCTCGATGTACCCATGTTTTCAAAATAGAAGAACGAATAGATGACGGACGAAATGGATGTACGAAGCACGGACGAATTTTTTGGAGGAAGAATCAATCATCGCTTTAATAGTAGGTATAGATTTACTCACATCAATAGCATAATCAACTAGCGAGCAATAATAATAAATCTCGGATGGCAATACTTTCTCAAAACAATCATGATATGATATAACAAGATGGTATCTCGCTCGCCCTTTCTGAGACTGCAAAACATAAATGCAGAGCACCTCTGAAGATCAAGGACTGACTAGACAGTGTAATTCATGGTAAAAGAGATCCAGTCACAATCATACTCAATATAAATTAATAATAATACATACAAATGACAGTGGTGCTCTCTAACTGGTGCTTTTTATAAGAGGATGACGACTAAACAATAAAAGTAAATAGATAGGCCCTTCGCAGAGGGAAGCAGGGATTTGCAGAGGTGCCAGAGCTCGAAATTTTGAAATAGAGATAAATAATATTTTGAGCGGTATGCTTTCATTGTCAACATAACAACCAAGAGATATCAGTATCTTCCATGCTACATACATTATATGCAGTTCCCAAACAGAATGGTAAAGTTTATACTCCCCCACCACCAACAATCACACTCCACGGCTGGTCCGAAACGACGGGCGCCGTCCAACTAACAACAATCCTGGGGGAGTTTTGTTTGCAATTATTTTGATTTGACTTGAGCATGGGACTGGGCATCCCGGTTACCAGTCATTTTCTCGTGAATGATGAGCGGAGTCCACTCATCATGAGAATAACCCACCTAGCATGGAAGATATTGACAGCCCTAGTTGGTACATGAGCGATTCGAGCATACAAAACAGATTATCATCTGAAGGTTTAGAGTTTGGCACTTGCAAATTTACTTGGAACGGCAGGTAAATACCACATATAGGAAGGTATGGTGGACTCATATGGAACAACTTTGGGGTCTATGGAAGTGGATGCACAAGCAGTATTCCCGCTTAGTACAAGTGAAGGACAACAAGAGACTGGGAAGAGACCAACTAGAGATCGACAACAGTCATAAACATGCATTGAGAGTAACCAACATTGAGTGCAAGCATGAGTAGGATATAACTCACGATGAACATAAATATCGTAGAGGCTATGTTGATTTTGTTTCAACTACATGCGTGAACATGTGCCAAGTCAAGCCACTTGAATCGTTCAAAGGATGATACCATCCTATCATACTACATCACAACCATTTTAAAAGCATGTTGGCATGCAAGGTAGACCATTATAAACTCCTAGCTAATTAAGCATGGCATGAGTAACTATAATCTCTAATTGTCATTGCAAACATGTTTATTCGTAATAGGCTGAATCAGGAACGATGAACTAATCATATTTACAAAAACAAGATATATTGAGTTCATACCCGCTTTTCCTCATCTCAATCATTTCATCATATATCGTCATGATTGCCTTTCACTTGCACGACCGAAAGGTGTGGATAATAATAATAGTGCACGTGCATTGGACTAAGCTGGAATCTACAACATTTATTCAAAGGAGAAGAAAAGGTAATGTGGGCTCTTTGTTAGATCAACAATAATGCATAAGGGAGCCACTCAACATTTTTATCGTGGTCTTCTCCTCTCAACCCCCAAACAAAAGAATCTCAAAGAAACACACTAAAATATTTTTGGAGTTTTTGTTTTTCGGAAGAAGGTAAAATAAGAACGAGAAAAACTATTTACACGGGAAAGCTCCCAACAAGCACGAGAAATCTTTTTGGGTTTTCTTTTAATACTACAACTAAGCATGCATAGAAAGTAAACTAACTATATCTGATTTTTTGAGTTTTTCTCTTAAGGTTATTCAAGCACACAAGAAGAAAGTGGAAAAAAATAATTAAACTAGCATGGATAATACAATGAAAGAGTATGAACACCGACAACTGAAATGAGTGTGTGAACATGAATGTAATGTCGGTGAGAAATACATACTCCCCCAAGCTTAGGCTTTTGACCTAAGTTGGTCTACGGCCATGGCTGGCCTGGCGGATATCCAAGTTGTAGTCGGGGTTGTGCTGAGATGCAGCAGCTACTGCCTGAAGGGCTGCATCATGGAGGCAAGCGACTTGCTCTGTTCTCTCATACTCGTTTGCCTCCTCTCTAGTTATAAAATATCGCCCATTTTCCTGAAAGTTAAAGAAGGCAGGAGCAGGAAGAGTAACATGGACGGCGCGCCGTCTATCAAAGATTAATCGGTACTGGAGGATCTGTTCATTCCTCTTAAGGAACTGGTAGTGTACCATAGCCTCATAATCTAGAAAAGCAGGTGGTAACTCAATGTCATACCCTTTAATAGGTACACCCAAATAGTTAGCTAAACGAGTTGCATAAATCCCACCAAATAAATCTCCATCTTTAGCATTATTATGCAACCTTCTCGCAATAATAGCCCCCAAGTTATATCGCTTATCGCCTAAAACCGCACAGTTGAGGACACTAAGATCTGGAACACACAGGCGGCTATGATCATGTTTACCATTAATGCATCTTCCTATAAAGAGAGCAAAATAATGTATAGCAGGAAAGTGAATGCTCCCTATGGTGGCTTGTGTAATATTTCTAGATTCCCCCATGGTGATGCTAGCAAGGAAATCACTATATTCAGATTTGTGAGGCTCACTAAGACTACCCCATTGTGGAATTTTGCATGCATCACAAAAATCTTCTAGGTCCATAGTATAAGATTCATCATAAAGATCAAACAGAACAGTGTGAGTATTACGCTTGGATGAAAACTCAAACCTCCGCACAAAAGAGTCGGTGAGATAATAATATTGTAGGCACTTGTCTGACAAGAAACCCTCAAGGCCGACATTCTGTATGTATGCGTAGAACTCATCTTTGAAACCTGCACGAACAATAAATTCATCCGACAACCATTCACAAGGCTGCACTTGAGCCTTTCTTGGTGGTTCAACGTCCAGTTCGCGTATCGCAAGCCTTGGTGCTTGTTTTCTTAAAGAGCCACCATGGTACATCCTCCTTGACATTTTTCCTCTGAAAATTTCTGAAATTTTTAGTGACTCAAAATAAAAGTGAACCAAACTCAACAAGATTGAAAGCAACTACTCCTACAAGTGCCTAGAGGCTATATCATGTATCAAAACTACTTTGGACCATATAAATTTGACATGCAAGCTCAAGAACAAGGTCACCACAGCAGCAAAAATTTGCAATGAATAAAGCACTAGAACAAAAACTAATTGGACCATTGGAGGAGTCACATACCGAAGAACAATCCCCCAAAGCAGTTTTGTGAATGGAGCTTTGAGCAAGGAGATCGGAAATGGCAGCAAGATGAGCAAGAACATGAGTTTGAGCTATGGAGTGATTTTTTCTGGAGGAAGAAGGAGAGGATGGGTGCTGGAATAAGTGGAGGGGGGCCACGTGGGGCACACAAGGACAGGGGCGCGCCCAGGGGGTAGGGCGCGCCTCCCGACCTTGTGGGCAGCTGGTGAGGCCCCCTGGTGTGTGTTCAGTGCCAGAAATTCTCAAATATTCTATTAAAAATCATACTAAATTTTCAGGGCATTTGGAGAACTTTTATTTTTCTGTCATTTTTTTATTTCAAGGAAAATTCAGAAAACAGACAGATAATACTATTTTTGCTTTATTTATTCTAAATAACAGAAACTAAAAAGTGGGTACAGAAAGTTGTTCTTTCAAAATTCATCCATCTCATGCCCATCAAAAGGAATCCATTAACAAAGTTGATCAAGTCTTATTAACAAACTTCTTCCGAATGACATGAAACCGGAGAATTTTTGAGTAACACTAGGTTACCTCAACGGGGATATGCATGTCACCAACAATAAGAATATCATATTTCGTTTTGATAGTAGGTAGAGGGACTTCAAAACCTCCAATGGTAATAGTAGAAAATTTTCCAACAGAATCGATACTATGAACTTGAGGTTGTTTCTTCAGAAAGTGTACCGTATGCTCATTACCATTAACATGAAAAGTGACATTGCCTTTGTTGCAATCAATAACAGCCCCTGCAGTATTCAAAAAGGGTCTATCGAGAATGGTCGACATACGTACTGTCATCCTCGGGAATATCAAGAATAACAAAGTCCGTTAAGATGGTAACGTTTGCAACCACAATAGGCACATCCTCACAAATGCCAATGGGTATAGCAGTTGATTTATCAGCCATTTGCAAAGAGATTTCAGTAGGTGTCAACTTATTCAATTCAAGTCTACGATACAAAGAGAAAGGCATAACACTAACACCGGCTCCAAGATCACATAAAGCAGTTTTAACATAGTTTCTTTTAATGGAGCATGGTATAGTTAGTACCCCTGGATCTCCAAGTTTCTTTGGTATTTGTAGCGACCCGACCCGAATGGATCAAGTCTCTGTGCTTAGGTGTCATCCCTGGATCGGTATGCTGACAAACATAGTACTCGAGGATTTATAACAGAGGTAAATCACATGCATAAAGTAACGCAAATACTATTACCTCAATCCATATAGCGGAAGTAACAAAAAACTTGTGGATTCCCATCAACACCAACGGCAAAGTTGAGTGTAGACATCGTAACCCTAACGTATCACTTACTCGTCGTAAAAATCCTGCAACATGAGACGTTGAAGCCATATAGGTCAGTACATTGAATGTACGGCAAATTCACACCATAGGATAATGATGAATAATAGCTATCACTACATGCATATTTGGCTAGTGGAGCCTCTAAGTTTTAATTTTGCATAAAGCTAATTTTTCCCTACAACAAAGGAATATATTTTATTTAACTACAAAGTTTGTTGAAAAACATTGAGAAGGTAACCCCAACTCAATCCCAAATTAACATTATTAACCCAACAACTTAATTAAGTAACGTGATGAGATCAAATCAATAATTCAAGTACCAGATACTCAAGATGTCCATAACCGGGGACACGGCTAACCATGATTAGTTTGTACACTCTGCAGAGGTTTGCGCACTTTTCCCCACAAGACTTGATCTCCTCCGTTGTATTTCTCGCACTGAATGATGTTTGAGAAACGGATGACCGAGACACAGTCTTTTCGAAGTGGTCCCCTTAACCGATAGATAAGCCGGTACACCTACAATCCCCTACATCTGCTAGCCCATCATGGAAAGGATTCCTACATCTTACTCAACTATGCCAGAGCCCATAATGGCTTGTGGCTACACACGGAAGTTTCTAGCATGAATAATCTTATGACCCTTTGAGCCTGGGTGGCATTCCAATAGGATGATCACATGGATACCCCGGGATCTCCTAGGACAACACTGGATTCCCCAGGTGTCCGGACAATCCACTGGTATCCCCAGGGTGCCCCAACCAATCCACCCAGATGTGTATTAGAGTAGCCACCTTAGGTTAACCCTTAGATAATATTGCTCTCGCAACTTTCATGATTCTCACATACCAATCCACGTCTACGAGCATAGCAAAGTAGTGCAAGCATAACACAACAATACCCTGGGTTTGAATGCAAGACAATAGGTTCCTACCTCATCAACTACTTCCCAATACCCACATCTTATCAATCCTACTCATGCAATGTTTGAGGGTTCAAACTAATGCATAAAAACTGGGTAATAAAGGGGATATGATCAAAGTGTGAACTTGCCTTGTACTGTTGATGAAGATGATTCGTACTCATAACTCCTGATAGTTCTACTCATCACACTCCGATCAATCTATCGTGAGCAAGCAATTGCATACATAAGCACTCATGCAAAAGAATCAAAGAAAAGATCTCGGAAAACTTTGAAAACAAGCAATTAACTCTTACAACAGAAAACAATTTCTAACAGTACCAAAATTAAGTGAATTTGGCCTTATCAGAAAGTTTAGGTCAAGAGCTTCGATTTTGCAAAGAGAATCAACTAAATCGGAGTTATAAACTCGAGATATAAACAAAAGAAGTTTGAATTCAAAACTGTTTGAAACCAAATTTTAAACTTTCAAAAACATGTTGAAGTTGATTATCTGGATAGAGGAGATCGTAACGAAGAAGTGGGCATTAGTTTCATTGGATTTGGATAAACGAGCGAAAAGTAGCGAAGGTTTGAAGATTAGGGTCTAATTTGTAAATAAAATATTCATGGATGGGTCCCTGGCTGAAATTAAACAGAAAAAGAAAAATCTACCGGACGAACGTCCACTACGAAAACCTAACAAAAGGATTCGTTCACTGCGAAGAGATAAACAGCGAGAGTTCGCTAAATAACTAAACCTAAAAAAACAGATCTAGGTTTTCTAAAAAAACCCGATCTAAACTGGAAAAAACGGTGGTTCATACCGGACCGGGAAAAACCAGTGGGTCGGCGGCGGATCCCGCGAGTTGGAGCAGCGGCGGCGGACTCCGGCGCAACGGCGGGCTTGGCGACGACGGCGGGGCGGCGGCGCGTGTGGGCGGAGGCGAGGGCGGTGTGGGCTGCGCGGGTCGGTCCGAAGCAACGGCGGTGCGGCGGCGAGCAACGGCGACGGCGGTTGGCAGCGGCGGCGGTGCAGCGGTTGCAAGATGCGAGGGCGGCGGCGACTTGGTAGGAGAAACGGGCCGGGACACCAGTATTTAAGGGGGGCAGGGGCCAACGGCGGCTTGGGGAGGAGCCAAGGAGAGGCGGCGGCGGGAGGCGTCCGGATCGGGGACGACGCGGCGATGATGGCGTGTGGCGGCCGGTGTCCTGCTCGAGGAGGGAGACGACGCGTGCTTGGGCCGGCTGGGCTCAGCGCGGCCCAGTTCGATCGGCCTGAAATTTTATTAAAAAAAACAGACAAAAATAAAATAAAACCAAAATAAAATAAACTATAACATAGGCATATTATATATCAAAATTTTCAGAAAAAGATTCTCTATCACAAGAACATTTTTCTAGCATCTAATAAAATCCACAAAAAATTAAATAAAGCAAAGAGTGCTACTGGTTTATTTAAAAACCAAATAAAATTATTTTAAAATACCAAAAGAATTTTAAATTTATTTATCTCCATTTTTCTAGTGGTGGGAATCATTTTACCCTATTTCCCATATATTTATTTTTGGAGAAAAATAATTTGAACAAAAACCAAATAACTCCAAATTGAAAATAATTTCAAAGGGACGTTAAGTTTGATTCTTTTAAACTTCCAACTCATATTTCATATGTTTTGAAGAAGTCATTTTATCTTCTCTCATGAAAAATCATTGAGTTGCTTAAAGTTTCTGAATTTGAAATAGTTCCAAATGAAATTCAAATATTTTCAACAACCCTTTTCATTTATTTAAATGGAAGAAGTCATGTCATCTTCTCTCTAGGGTTTTGTGATGAAATAAATTTGAATTCATGGAAATCATAAAGGCAAGGTGAAAGTTTTGGGAAAGTCCTTTCTTCCCTCTCATTTAACTTTCAAAAATTTCAAATTTCACTCAATTTCACACAAGCAACTACAGCACAATCAAACAGTCAATCAAAACTATTTATTTTAATATAACATTCCAAAATTTAGAATTTTGGGATGTTACAAACCTACCACCCTTAAAATGAATCTCATCCTCGAGATTCGGAGAGGCTAGCAAGAAATAGGTTAGGTTCGGGGTCTTCTCAAAATCCATCAATCATCACAAGGGTCTAGGGTGCTACCACCCTTAGAAGCATGGTTACGGTTCCACCAAAAACTCATATACTCCATCCCTATTGTTGACAGGGTCAGTCTTCTCAGATCCTCGGGAAAATTACTACTCTGGCTCTTCCGGTAGTGGCATAACCTTTCCCTCAATTCTTCTGTCCTTTCATCTTGGCAGGGTTCTTCCGAGACTGGGTCTTCTTAGCTGACAGGTCTGGTGCCAATACTAAACAACTATCGATATCTCATGGTGGTCATCCAACAATTAGACTGGGTCCCTGCAGAAAACGGGTCTGGGTTGAACCTCACCGTATGACCTACGATTGGCAATAGCTGCCTTGTACAAGGAAAATTGTCATACCATTCTAAGGTTTAAACAAGGTTTTGATCGTCATCGCTCTACTATGGGTAAGTCACTCAGATTTACCATCCCATATAGCAAAGCGAATAATAAGAGTAAGTCGGTATGGTGATCAATCCATCCCGCACCCAAATCATTACCTTGTATATGATTTAGTGAATCTCGCATTCTAACACCCGGTCATCATCACAAGCATTGCAGAATTTCTCTTGTCGACGAACTAAGTTTGGATAACTCCATTGATTCTGCAATCCAAAACAAACATCTATTGTTCCTTCACAACTCTCAGGTTTTGCGTTACTCCTATAAGATCGTTTGTTGGTAAAGTCGTAACTTCTTCCAGGGTTTTTCCTTCAGCAAGAGTGTGCTTGCTTCTTGGCAGGTCCTGGGGCCTGTGGGTTATGGCCCATCTCATCACTTGTAAACCTTGAACTCTTCATCGGGGCAGCTGATCATTATTCAAACATCCAGCTTCCTAGCATTCTTAAATCCATCCAATTGTACTGTCTCCCTTCCTTCTATTGGTACCAAACTAAGACGTGATTACTCAGACTCATCATGGAGTTACAGTTGCTCCATATTACCAACATTGTACCTCCTTTATATCCAATAGTACTTCCTCCCTTCATACTCTTGGGGTATCCCACATATTGAGATAAAACTCGTACTTATTTTTGTCCGAAGTCCACTCCGTGGAATATCATTATCCTTTCCAGGGGTCAAGGGTCCTCACAGGGTACTACCACCCTTGGAATGCACAAATTCTTCCATAGACCATATTTCTCATATCCTCGAAAATGGTCAAAATCTTTCTTCATAGCATAACTACTCATAAAATCCAAATCAGTACCAACGATGCTAACTTTATTGATTCTCAAATTATTACAATCTCCTGCATTTCTCATTACATGCCTCAACTCAACACCTCAATATAAAATAAATGTTCTCACTACTACTACTATATTTTGCACAGACTCAACTATTTATCACAGGTCTCCTTCTCCTTGGGACAATCTCTGGCAAAGTGCCCTGCTTCATTACAGCAGAAACATATTACTTCTGACAAGTCTTGAGGTTTCCTTCTGATTACATAGCCTCCTTGGGTCCTCGGCTTCCTTTTTGGGCAACTGCTGAAGTAGTGCCCTGACTCCTTGCACCTGAAACAGGTGATATGACTCAGGTCCTTCCTGGAATCCAATCTATTTCTCTTCCTGGACTTTTCGTTCCAATCAGGGCTTCTATTTCCTATGGGTCATACTCTACTTCCTATGTCGGGAATTCCACTAGATCCCCCTTCAGAAAATTCTGGGAGATGTGTACTTCTTCTCCACATGAATAACATGACTTGGTGCAGGTTTTGATTGGGTATTCTTCGGGTGTGTCCTCCACCTCTTCCTTCATCACAGGTTCTTCTAAA
Source organism: Aegilops tauschii subsp. strangulata (assembly GCF_002575655.3). NCBI lineage: Eukaryota > Viridiplantae > Streptophyta > Magnoliopsida > Poales > Poaceae > Aegilops > Aegilops tauschii. Next base: position 162,348,148 of record NC_053038.3, read on the forward strand.
ATTTCCATGAGGGCTCCTTTCATTATTTCTTTCTTCTGCTGGATGGTTCTTTGCACCATGGGGTAAATGTGACATTGAGCAGGGTAGTGGGTAGTCCCTTCACACAAGAAACAAGTAATCTGCCTAGTTGGGCATTCTTCAGCTGGGTGACTTTCTTCACAATGAGGGCATTCATCCTTGTATTCTTTATGGTTGTGTCCTATTTCTCCACAGATCTTGCATGCACAAGGTTTCTTCATATCATTTCCATAAGGCTTCAATATCTGGGACACAAGCCGAGACTTTAGTAGAGTCAACTTAACTTCTTCCCAAGTGGTTACTCTTTGCCATCCATTGATGGTTTGGTACATCCTCCACCAAGTAGCAGCACCTCTTTCAAAGCATTGAAGAGCATGCTGGACCATATCCTTTTCGGCTATAGTGTTATTCTTCATATGATCTTCCATGTTCTGAATCCATCGCTCCGTCTCCAATTGACTTATCGGTCCTGGAAATGTGAGTTCATCATCTCCATTCATCCTCTTTTGGTTCCAAGGGTTTTGGGGTGAGATAAGAGAGGTAGAGAGGGATACACACAATACAAACAATAGTTTTGAAAAGACTAATTTTATTTTGTGGCTATCGAAAAAACAACAAACAAATGGCAGCTCATAATCATCGCATCTAACGTAGGTATATAACAAGGGTTTGGTCTTCTAAAGGTCAACAAATCTTCAAATTCGCCAAACTCTTCAAGTCTTGTTCATGTCTACGATGGCTTCTTCCGATCGTGCTTGTCCTTCTCAAGTTCTTTTGCCAGATCATCTCTGTTGATGTGAAGTCTCTCGTGACGTCCTTTAATATTCTGGAGTTGCATTCCACACTTTTGGGTTTCAATATCCTTGGCATGAACCATGGTCCTACTATCCTTCAGTTCCTGACGAATCTCCGGTATCTCGAGGTTTTGCTCCTCCAGCTTGGCTACTTTCAGCTTCTGGGTCCTGAGTTCTTCACGAAATTAGCTAAGGCTAAAACTTCATCTTTTGATGATAGGTGCTCCATTAGCCCTTTCTTAACCCTATCCTTCCGAAGAAATGCATGCTCAACTCAGCACGGTGACAATAGTGTAAGCAAGAAATAACATCATGGATAGCCATGTTTATGCCCATGTCCTTGCCATGAGCTATCATTCCATAATTGATATCTCTTGCCTTACAGTTTTCTTGACAGAAACTTTGAGTTTTAACGCTCCATGTTCTGGTATTTCTCCGACACACCTTGATCTCGGGTATTGACAACTTCAATAGTCTGACCAGTTCCATAAGGGTAGCCTTCCTAGGTCATACCAAATCTGGAAATTCTTCAGAGCCTTCAAATTCTCCTAGTCTTCGGAGTCTTCAACCGTTGTAGTTTCCATTATTATAATGCACAGTAAAGTCCTCTTCATTCCGAAGTGATCTTAGTTGTCCAATATCTTGTACTTCTTGGAGTGGTCTCATCGGTCAAATATTCGCGTGGTCAAAAGGGGAAAGGGGTATAGCCTAACTAAAAGGTAACATTTGATAAAGCTCGAAAAAGAAGAGAGGTAAAAGATCTTTTTGAAAAAAAAGTTTTAGAGAAACCTTTCCTATGGGCTTGCCAGTTTCTAGGGGTCACGTCCTACAGTCAACATGTGCCCTGATACCATCTTGTAGCGACCCGACCTGAATGGATCAAGTCTATGTGCTTAAGTGTCATCCCTGGATCGGTATGCTAACACACACAGTACTCGAGGATTTATAACAAAGGTAAATCACATGTATAAAGTAACGCAAATACTATTACCTCCATCCATATAGCGGAAGTAACAACAAAGTTGTGGATTCCCATCAACACCAACGGCAAAGTTGAGTGTAGACATCATAACCCTAACGTATCACTTACTCACCGTAAAAATCCTGCAACATGAGACGTTGCAACCATATAGGTCAATACATTGAATTTACCGGCAAATTCACACCATAGGATAATGATGAATAATAGCTATCACTACATGCATATTTGGCTTGTGGAGGCTCTAAGTTTTAATTTGGCATAAAGCTAATTTTTCCCTACAACAAAGGAATATATTTTATTTAACTACAAAGTTTGTTGAAAAACATTGAGAAGGTAACCCCAACTCAATCCCAAGTTAACATTATTAACTCAACAACTTAATTAAGTAACGTGATGAGATCAAATCAATAATTCAAGTACTAGATACTCAAGATGTCCATAACCGGGGACACGGCTAATCGTGATTAGTTTGTACACTCTGCAGAGGTTTGCGCACTTTTCCCCACAAGACTCGATCTCCTCCGTTGTATTTCTCACACTGCATGATGTTTGAGAAACAGATGACCGAGACACAGTCTTTCCGAAGAGGTCCGCTTAACCGATAAATAGGCCGGTACACCTACAATCCCCTACATCTGCTAGCCCATCATGGAAAGTATTCCTACATCTTACTCAACTATGCGAGAGCCCATAATGGCTTGTGGCTGCACACGGAAGTTTCTAGCATGAATAATCTTATGATCCCTTTGAGCCTGGGTGGCATTCCGATAGGATGATCACACGGATACCCCGGGATCTCCTAGGACAACACTGGATTCCCCAGGTGTCCGGGCAATCCACTGGTATCCCCAGGGTGCCCCAACCAATCCACCCAGATGTGTATTAAAGTAGCCACCTTAGGTTAACCCTTAGATAATATTACTCTCGCAACTTTCATGATTCTCACATACCAATCCACGTCTACGAGCATAACAAAGTAGTGCAAGCATAACGCAACAATACCCTGGGTTTGAATGCAAGACAATAGGTTCCTACCTCATCAACTACTTCCCAATACCCACATGTTATCAATCCTACTCATGCAATGTTTGAGGGTTCAAACTAATGCATAAAAACTGGGTAATAAAGGGGATATGATCAAAGTGTGAACTTGCCTTGTACTGTTGATGAAGATGATTCACACTCATAACTCCTGATAGTTCTACTCCTCACACTCCGGTCAATCTATCGTGAGCAAGCAATTGCATACATAAGCACTCATGCAAAAGAATCGAAGAAAAGATCTCGGAAAACTTCGAAAACAAGCAATTAACTCTTGCAACAGAAAATAATTTCTAATAGTACCAAAATTAAGTGAATTTGGCCTTATCAGAAAGTTTAGGTCAAGAGCTTCGATTTTGCAAAAAGAATCAACTAAATCGGAGTTATAAAACTCGAGATATAAACAAAAGAAGTTTGAATTCAAAACTGTTTGAAACCAAATTTTAAACTTTCAAAAACACGTGTAAGTTGATTATCTGGATAGAGGAGATCGTAACGAAGAAGTGGGCATTGGTTTCGTTCGATTTGGATAAACGAGCGAAAAGTAGCGAAGGTTTGAAGATTAGGGACTAATTTGTAAATAAAATATTCACGGATGGGTCCCTGGCCGAAATTAAACAGAAAAAGAAAATTCTACCAGACGAACGTCCGCTACGAAAACCTAATGAACGGATTCGTTCGCTGCGAAGAGATAAACAGCGAGTGTTCTCTAAATAACTAAACCTAAAAAAACAGATCTAGGTTTTCTAAAAAAACTGATCTAAACTGGAAAAAAACGGCGGTTCGTACCAGACCGGGAAAAACCGGCGGGTCGGCAGCGTATTCGGCGAGTTCGGGCGGCGGCGGCAAACTCCGGCGCAGTGGCGGGCTTCGCGACGGCGGCGGGGCGACGTCGCGTGCGGGCGGAGGCGAGGGCGGCGTGGGCTGCGCGGGTCGGCGTGAAGCAGCGGCCGTGCGGCTGCGAGCAGCGGCGACGACGGTTGGCAGCGGCGGCGACGCGGCGGTTGTGTGATGCGAGGGCGGCGACGACTTAGGAGGAGAAACGGGTCGGGGCGCCGGTATTTAAGGGGGGCAGGGGTAGCGGCGGCTTGGGGAAGGGCAAAGGAGAGGCGGCGCCGAGAGGCGTCCGGATTGGGGACGACGCGGCGATGATGGCGTGCGGCGGCCGGTCTCCTGCTCGGGGAGGGAGACGGCGTGTGCTTGGGCCGGCTGTGCTGGGCGCGGCCCAGTTTGGTCGGCCCGAAATTTTATTTAAAAAACAGACAAAAAACAAAATAAAACCAAAATAAAATAAACTATAACATAGGCATATTATATATCAAAATTTTCAGAAAAAGATTCTCTATTACAAGAACATTTTTCTAGCGTCAAATAAAATCCACAAAAAGTAAATAAAAAAAAGAGTGCTACTGGTTTATTTAAAAACCAAATAAAATTGTTTTAAAATACCAAAATAATTTCAAATTTATGTCTCTCCATTTTTCTACTGGAGGGAATCATTTTACCCTATTTCCCATATATTTATTTTTGGAGAAAAATAATTTGAATAAAAACCAAATAACTCCAAATTGAAAATAAATTCAAAGGGACGTTAAGTTTGATTCTTTTAAACTTCCAACTCATATTTCATATGTTCTGAAGCATTTTATCTTCTCTCATGAAAAATCGTTGAGTTGCTTAAAGTTTCTGAATTTGAAATAGTTCCAATTAAAATTCAAATATTTTCAACAACACTTTTCATTTATTTTAATGGAAGAAGTCATGTCATCTTCTCTCTAGGGTTTTGTGATGAAATAAATTTGAATTCATGGAAATCATAAAGGCAAGGTGAAAGTTTTGGGAAAGTCCTTTTCCCCCCTCTCATTTAACTTTCAAAAAGTTTCAAATTTCACTCAATTTCACACAAGCAACCACACCACAATCAAACAATCAATCAAAACTATTTATTTTAATATAGTATTCCAAAATTTAGAATTTTGGGATGTTACAGTATTCCACCCTTAAAAGTATAATTAGCAAGCATAGTGGAAATTTCAGCTTCCGGTATCTTTCTTTTATTAGTAACAATATCTTTCATATACTTAGCATAAGGAGGCATTTTAAGCATATCAGTCAAACACATACGCAAAAAGATAGGTCTAGTCTTTTCAGCAAAGTGCTCAAAATCCTCATCATCCTTTTTCTTGGGTGGCTTAGGAGGAAAGGGCGTGGGTTTCTGAACCCATGGTTCTCTTTCTTTACCATGTTTCCTAGCAGCAAAGTCTCTCTTATCATAACATTGATTCTTTGATTGTGAGTTATCAAGATCAACAGCAGGTTCAATCTCTACATCATTATCATTACTAGGTTGAGCATCAACATGAACATCATTATTAACATTATCACTAGGTTCATGTTCATCACCAGATTGTGTCCCAGCATCAGAAATAGAAATATCATTGGGATTCTCAGGTGTGTCTATAGCAGGTTCACTAGCATGCAAATTCCTATCGGTTTTCTTTTTTCTTTTTAGAAGGACTAGGTGCATCAGAATTCATAATCTGAGAATCTTGCTCAACTCTCTTAGGATGGCCCTCTGGATACAAAGGTTCCTAGGCCATCTTACCACCTCTAGTCATAACCCTAACATCATTATCATTGTTTTTACTATTCAACTCATTGAGAAAATCATCTTGTGCCTTAAGTACTTGTTCTACTTGAGTTGTAACCATGGAAGCATGTTTACTAATAAGCTTAAGATCATTAACAGTTCTACTCATATAATCACCCAAGTGGTCAAGCATGTAAGCATTATGTTTCAATTGTCTACTCACATAAGCATTGGAATTTTCTTGTTTAACAATAAAATTATCAAACTCATCCAAGCACTGACTAGCAGGCTTATTATGAGGAATATAACCTTCATCAAATCTACGGAGAGAGTTTACCTCTACTACCTGTGTCGGGTTATCATGACCATGTATTTCTTCAATATGCGGTAAATTCTTAACATCTTTAGCTTTAATACCTTTTTCTTTCATAGATTTCTTTGCCTCTTGCATATCTTCAGGACTTAGAAATAGAATACCCCTTTTCTTCGGAGTTGGCTTCAGAGTTGGTTCAAGAAGTGTCCAATCATTATCATTACTCAATCGCAATTCAGCTTGCTCAACAGTTCTTTCCTTGAAAACACAACCAGCACAACTATCCAGGTGGTCTCTGGAAGCATCATTTAGTCCATTATAAAAGATATCAAGTATTTCATTTTTCTTGAGAGGATGATCAGGCAAAGAATTAAGTAATTGGACAAGCCTCCCCCAAGCTTGTGGGAGACTCTCTTCTTCAATTTGCATAAATATAAATATTTCCCGAAGGGTAGCTTGTTTCTTATGAGCGGGGAAATTTTGAAGAGAAGTAGTATATCATATCCTGGGGACTACGCACACAACCAGGAGCAAGAGAATTAAACCATAACTTATCATCACCCTTTAACGAGAAAGGAAACAACTTAAGAATACAGTAATAGCGAATTTTTTCCTCATGAGCAAATAGGGTGGCTATATCATTTAATTTAGTAAGATGTGCCACAACAATTTTAGATTCATAACCATGAAAAGGATCAGATTCAACCAAAGTGATTAACTCGGGATCAACAGAGAATTCATAATCCTTATGAGTAACAAAGATAGGAATTAGCAAAAGCGGGATCATATTTCACTCTAGCATTCAAGGATTTTTATTTCAACTTAGCTAAAAATTTCTTAAGATCCTCTCTGTCATTGCAAGCAAAGAAGTCTCTAGCAGTTTCTTCGTCCATAACATAACCCTCAGGTATAACAGGCAATTCATATCTAGGGGGAGAATCATAATCATCAGTTTCAATAATATCTTCAGTTTCAGTAATTTCATTCTCTCTAACCCTAGCAAGTTGTCCATCAAGAAATTCACCTAGTGGCACAGTATTATCAAGCAGAGAAGTAGTTTCATCATAAGCATCATGCATAGTACAAGTGGCATCATCGGTAACATGCGACATATCGGAATCAATAGCAGGTGTAGGTGTCGCAAGTTTACTCAAAACAGAAGGTGAATCAAGTGTAGAGCTAGATGGCAGTTCCTTACCTCCCCTCGTAGTTGAGGGAAAAATCTTGGTTCTTTGATCTTTCAAATTCCTCATAGTGATCAACAGATATAAATCCCAACTGACTCAGAGAATAGAGCTATGATCCCCAGTAATGGCGCCAGAAAAAGGTCTTGATAACCCACAAGTATAGGGGATCGCAACCGTTTTTTAGGGTAGAGTATTCAACCTAAATTTATTGATTGGACACAAGGGGAGCCAAAGAATATTCTCAAGTATTAGCAGCTGAGTTGTCAATTCAACCACACCTGAAAGACTTAATATCTGCAGCAAAGTATTTAGTAGCAAAGTAGTATGGAAGTAATGGTAACGGTGGCAAAAGTAACAGTAGTAGTTTTGTAGCAATCGTAATAGTGGCAACGGAAAAGTAACTTAACAAGGATCAATATGAAACAAGCTCGTAGGCAATGGATCAATGATGGATAATTATGTCGGATGGCATTCATCATGCAACGGTTATAATATAGGGTGATGCATAGCTAGCTCCAATTCATCAATATAATGCAGGCATGTATTCAGAATATAGTCATACGTGCTTAAGGAAAAGAACTTGCATGACATGTTTTGTCCTACCCTCCCATGGCAGCAGGGTCCTATTGGAAACTAAGGGATATTAAGGCCTCCTTTTAATAGAGTACCGGACCAAAGCATTACCACTTAGTGAATACATGAACTCCTCAAACTACAGTCATCACCAGGAGTGGTCCCGACTATTGTCACTCCGGGGTTTCCGGATCATAACACGTAGTACGTGACTATTGACTTGCAAGATATGATCAAGAACACAAATATATTTATGAAAACATAATAGGTTCAGATCTGAAATCATGGCACTCGGGCCCTAGTGACAAGCATTAAGCATAGCAAAGTCATAGCAACATAAATCTTAGAACATAATGGATACTAGGGATCAAACCCTAACAAAACTAACTCAATTACATGGTAAATCTCATCCAACCCATCACCGTCCAGCAAGCCTACGATGGGATTACTCACGCACTATGGTGAGCATCATGAAATTGGTGATGGAGGATGGTTGATGATGACCCCCTCTTCGGAGCCCCGAACGGACTCAAGATCTGCCCTCCCGAGGAAGAACAGGGCTTGGCGGCGGCTCCGTATCGTAAAACGCGATGAATACTTCTCTCTGATTTTTTTGTCCCTGAACATGAATATATGGAGTTCGAGTTGAGTTCGGTGGACGTCCAGGGGGCCCACAAGGTCGGGTGGCGCACCCCAGGGGGGTGGGCGCCCCCACCCTTGTGGCCAGGGTGTGGGCCCTCTTCACTTGATTATTTCGCCAGTATTTTTATTAATTCCAAAACTTATCTACGTGAAGTTTCAGGTCATTCCGAGAACTTTTTATTCTGCACAAAAATAACACCGTGGCAATTCTGCTGAAAACAACGTCTGTCCGGGTCAGTTCCATTCAAATCATGCAAGTTAGAGTCCAAAACAAGGGCAAAAGAGTTTGGAAAAGTAGATACGATGGAGACGTATCAATGCCCCAGAAGGCATCCCTTCTTTCGTCTTCGTGTCGGTAACTTTACTTGAGGCTATATTTTTATTCACCACATGATATGTGTTTTTCTTGGAGCGTCTTGTATGATATGAGTCTTTACTTTTTAGTTTTCCACAATCATCCTTGCTGTACACACCTTTTGAGAGGGACACGCATGGATCGTGATTTATTAGAATACTCTATGTGCTTCACTTATATCTTTTGAGCTAGGCAATTTTGCTCTAGTGCTTCACTTATATCTTTTTAGAGCACGACGTTGGTTTTATTTTATAGAAATTATTGAACTCTCATGCTTCACTTATATTATTTTGAGAGTCTTTTTAAACAGCATGGTAATTTGCTTTGGTTATGAATTTAGTCCTAATATGATAGGCATCCAAGAACTACAAAAAGAAAAGACACATCCGTGACATTTTGGGCCGAACGATTTTTTCTGTCATGCTTATGACACTTCTATGACGATAATTGTGACAAAACCCGGTATCATCATAGATGTGGTGGGCTCCTACTTCTATGACAAAAATCATGACAAAAAATGGGCTTTTCGTCCTGGGTGGGCCGGAGACGCACCTGCATGACATTCTTTGGGCCGTCCATGACGGAAAAAATCGTGGTAGAAGCGAGGGCGAGGAAAATTTCAGGGAGTTCCCGGTTACGGTGGGTGGTCGGGGCCGAGTGATGCACGAAGGTTTGCGCGTTTCTCTCGTACACGTATGCGCGTGTTTGCGAGGCATTGCACTCTAACTGAACCCGAGCGATTGCACTAGCTACGTTACTGAACCCCGATCGATCCCTTGCTGTTAACTGAACCTGAGTGATTCCTTCGCTACTGCTGCTAACTGAAGCCGATCAAAGCTGCCTCTTGATGAACAGTTCCCGGTGGAGGTTAGATGAACAGGATCCCGTGGTAGTAGAGGCCGTTGCCGCTGGATGAACACGACCCCGATCGAGGTGGTGGGGGTGGATGAATAGTAGTCGATGGAGGGACCCTGTGGAGGGCTGGTTGAATAGGACCCCATGGAGGGCTGGTTGAACAATAGTCGGTGGAGGGTTGGATGAACAATAGCCCGTGGATGAACAGTAGCTGGTGGAGGTAGGAGGAAGATGCAGTGGATGAATAGTGCAGGTGGAGGCTGAAGGAAGTCGACGATGGGTGAACAGTAGCCCGTGGAGTCCCGTTTTGCGGTACGCCACACCCCTCCGATGAACAGGACCCCCGTTTCGACCGTAGCACTACAACACAAGTCTATTTCCTCCATTTTGCGGTACGCCACACCCCTCCTGATGAACATGACCCCCGTTTCGACTGTCGCTCCAACACAAGTCTGTTTCCTCCGTTTTGCGGTACACCACACCCCTCTCGATGAATAGGACCCCCATTTCGACCGTAGCCGGTCGAACATAAGGCCGTTTCCTCTGTACTACGGTACGCCAGACCCCGTTTCGGCTGTTCCATCCAAGCCAGTTGGCTCCCGTTGAACAGGACGCATTCCGACCAAGTCTGCTGCCTCCTGATGAACATGACGATGTTTCTCCGTTCCGACCCAACCGGTTGGCTGCCCAATGAACAGGACGTCGTTGCTGCCATCCATTGCCTCTCTATGTACACGAGCCCTGGCCGTACGTATGCGCGAGTACGCGTTCGAGACCTCGCCTATATGTACGTACGTGGCCATATTTTTTGACATGTGGCTGTACGTACGTGTACACGGTTTGGAAGGGACTGCCTGAACTATTACAACAGGGGCTCTACTACTACACGTGTTGTTGCTTGCTCGGCCATGGTTCATCGTTGCAGAGACCGGTCGACCAGTATGTACGTACAGGTTTGCGACCAGAATGACAATGCCACGTACGCTTCGACTATGTGGGTCCCGACTGTCAGGGAGGATAAGGAGGCACTTCCTTGCGTGCGAAGTTATTGATGGTGGCTCCGAGCTGTCAGGGGGATGATTCACTTTTTTTGCACCTAATATGGAGGCACTTTCCTTGCGTCCGAAGATATAGCTGGTGGGTCCCAGCTGTCAGAGGGGAAAACATTTTTTTCGCAAAATACAACTAAGCCAAAATACAGAGGCCCTTCCGGTTGGTCCCTGCTATCAGGTGGAGAAATCATTATTTTGCGCGTAATAAGGAGGCACTTCCTTGCTGCGGCGATGGACCCACCTGTTGGTTCTCCACGTATAGTCCTCTTCTGATGTAAGTCGTTCCTTGACCACGTTGACCACGCCGCGCCGAGAGCACCAAGGTGGTGGATGACGACGAGGCCTAGGAAGGGAATGACCTGGAGTCGGGGAAGACTCGGCAGTTGTTTCCCACGCGGAGGGGCGTACGAGGGTTTACTGGTTGGGCTGCAGTGTGAGGGTGCCTTCGTTGGAGAAAAACAACAGGTCTGGGTGAGTACATGGATGGCCAGGCCAGCGATGGGAGTAGGGTGGGGCGGTGAGGCCTGCGCGGCAGCACAGCCGACCACGAGAGGCAGAAGCAGGCAGCACGGGCGGTGCTGGTTTGGGCGGCTGGAGCAAGAAGACCAGAGGTTGAAGAAGCACTACGCCCGTTGGATGGACATTGTACGGTCACTAGAGCTAGAATTGTTCATATTGACTAAATTGACAAAGCCCTCTGTCCGTGTCAGTAGGCCCACAAGTCAGCCTCCAACTATGGTGGGTCCCAGATAGCAGGGGGAGTATTCATTTTTTTGTGCGTAATAAGGAGGCACTTCCTTCCGTGCGAAGATATAGCTGTTGGGTCCGAGCTGTCAGGGGGAGGAAGGTTTTTTTGTGAAATACACAGGCCCTTTTGGTGGGTCCCTGCTGTCAGGTGGAGGAATCATTATTTTGCACGTAATAGGGAGGCACTTCCTTGTGTGCGGCCGTGGACCCAGCTGTCAGCCTCTCCACGTACAGTCCTCTTCCAATGGATGTCATTCGATGACCACGTTGACCACGCCGCGCCGAGAGCACCAGGGCGGTGGACGATGGCGAGGCCTAGGAAACGACCCGGAGCGAGGGAAGACTCGACAGTGGTTGCCCACATGGTGGGGAGTACTAGGGTTTACTGGTTCGGCTGCCGTCGCCAGAAAATAATAGGAGGTGTGGGTGAGTAGAGGAATGGCCTGGCCAACGATGGAGTAGGGTGGGGCGGTGCGGCCTTGTAACACCCACGATGCGGATATATCTCTCACGTGTCGAGGCACGACTTAGAGGCATAACCGCATTGTAGGTTTTGTCGCAAGAAGGGTCATCTTCACACAATCCCATGTAATGAACAAGAATTGCCACTTCACTCAATACATAAATAAATTCATACATCATTCAAGATACACACATAGACCGACTACGGTCAAATCCAGATAAAAAGAAGATAACCCCAAATGCTAGATCCCTGATCGTCCCAACTGGGCTCCAATACTGATCATCAGGAAACGAAACATAGTAACGACCAAGGTCCTCGTCAAACTCCCACTTGAGCTCGGTTGCGTCACCTGCACTGGTATCATCGGCACCTGCAACTGTTTTGGAAGTATCTGTGAGTCACGAGGACTCAGCAATCTCACACCCGCGAGATCAAGACTATTTAAGCTTATGGGTAGGAAAGGGTAGTGAGGTGGAGCTGCAGCAAGCACTAAGCATATATGGTGGCTAACATACGCAAATAAGAGCGAGAAGAGGAGCAACGGAACGGTCGTCAACTAGTAATGATCAAGAAGTGATCCTGAACTCCTACTTACGTCAAACATAACCCAAAAGCTGTGTTCACTTCCCGGACTCCGCCGAAAAGAGACCATCATGGCTACACACGCAGTTGATGCATTTTAATTTAAGTCAAGTGTCAAGTTCTCTACAACCAGACATTAACAAATTCCCATCTGCCACATAACCGCGAGCACGGCTTTCGAAAGATAATACCCTGCAGGGGTGTCCCAACTTAGCCCATTATAAGCTCTTACGGTCAACGAAGGATATTCCTTCTCCTGGGAAGACCCTATCAGTCTCGGGATCCCGGTTTACAAGACATTTCAACAATGGTAAAACAAGACCAGCATGACCACCCGAATGTGCTGACAAATCCCGATAGGAGCTGCACATATCTCGTTCTCAGGGCACACCGGATGAGCAGTCCGTACAACTAAAACCAGGCCTCAAGTTTCCTCGAGGTGGCGCTGCAAAGGGCTCTAGTTTGGACCAACACTCAGAGGAGCACTGGCCCGGGGGGTTAAAATAAAGATGACCCTTGAGTCTACAGAACCCAAGGGAAAAAGGCTTAGGTGGCAAATGTTAAAACCAAGGTTGGGCCTTGCTGGAGGAGTTTTATTCAAGGCGAACTGTCAAGGGGGTCCCATAAATCACCCAACCGCGTCAGGAACGCAAAATCAAGGAACATAACACCGGTATGGCGGAAACTAGGGCGGCAAGAGTGGAACAAAACACCAGGCATAAGGCCGAGCCTTCCACCCATTACCAAGTATATAGATGCATTAATTAAATAAGAGATATTGTGATATCCCAAAAAAAATATCCATGTTCCAACAAGGAACAACCTTCAAATTCACCTGCAACTATCAACGCTATAAGAGGGGCTGAGCAAAAGCGGTAACATAGCCAAACAACGGTTTGCTAGGAAAGGTGGGTTAGAGGCTTGACATGGCAATATGGGAGGCATGATATAGCAATTGGTAGGTAGCGCAGCATAGCAATAGAGCGAACAACTAGCAAGCAAAGATAGAAGTGATTTCGAGGGTATGGTCATCTTTCCTGAGATCCCACAAGGAAGAAGAACGAGTCCATGATGAAGACAAACGGATGTAGTCGAACGAATCCTCACAATACCGAAACGAAACCGAAGCTAACGAGAGAAGCAACCCGGAAAGAAACAAACAACATAGTAAACAACCATCACATAAGCATGGCATGATGCAAAATCAAGTATATGATGCATGTCCGATTTAATGAGGCATGGCATGGCAAAGTGCAACAAACAATACTACAAATTAAGTGGAGCTCGATATGCAACGAGTTTCATATTGACGAAACACCACATCAATTATTTAGTTCTCTCTCGTTTATGTACCCAACAATGTTAAATGTTATTAAACATGGCAAGGGGTGAAGCATAATTAAACAACCTATCTAGGCAAGTTTAAATGAGGCCGGAAATAACAAACAACAATTCCGGAAAATCCCCATATGCATAAATAGCAATTTAAAGGAAACAACAGTAATAAACATTTTTAAATGTTGTTATCATGATGCGGATGACAATGCAAGTTTTTATGCAATTTAATGAAAATATTGACATGAGCAAGATACGGGTCATTTGTCATCGTGGCGGAAAGAAATGGTGTCACGGCGACGAATCCGAAAATGATGCCACGGCAACATATCGGTTCCGGTAGCTAATGAAAATACCGGTGCAAAAGGAAGTGTGCGGATGTGCGGAACATGCTAGAGATGGTGGGGTGCTCCCGACTACCGGGTTCCCACGAGTTAGTGGCATGGAAACGGTGACAAATCGGACACGGTGCAAACATACGGTGCATCTCATACATTACATGCATTCGTCCATGGGCATCGTTCTGGCGGGTATACCTTTGAAGCGTGTGTTTTCGAGGCGGAACGAGTTCGGCGGTAATGGAAGTAGTTGTTCACGGGTCGCCGAGGGAAGTAGTGGTACACGGCGACGGTAGTTGCACACGGGTCTTCGGCGACGGTAATGGTACACGTTTTCGTAGATGTTCGGGGTCGTCGGTAGAGGTACTTGTCGCATCGCCGGGCGTATTCATGCACGTTTGGAGAGGAACTTGGCATATCCATGTACTTGGCGTTCCGGTGTGGTAGTCGTTCACTTGACAATCATGAAGGATTCCAAGGGGTACTTGCCGATCTAGAAACAAAGCAAGACGAAAGAGCCTGGGTTTGGATGTTAGGGTCCGAGGTGGGGCACTGCAGCGAGGCGGTGCTCGCGTCAACGCAGACGAAACCGAGGATGGATGCGGTGACCTTGTCGATTCCGGAGACAGCAGCGGCCAGGTGAAGGAGTGGCGGCCGAAGCAGAGCAGGGCGTCAACGAGGGAGACGGGATGCGCACAACAGAGGCCAGCGGCGGCGCACGTCCATGGCCCACGCGAGGACGAGCAGGACATCGAGGAGGGCAGCAGAGGCGACGATGGCCGAGACGGAGGGTAGCGTGCGGCGGACAGAGCAGCTCTGGCAGTGGCGCTCGGGCTGCGAGAGGCGGGCACTGGTCGTGGTCGCCGGCGATGGAGGCGGAGCAGAGGACATGCGAAGCAGAGGAGGCGGTGGCGGACGCGGGCAGCAGTGCAATCCGGCAGCGAGGCTCGCCAGATCAAGGACGCGGAGGGAGCTCCTGGAGGCTGGCGGCGCTGGGGAATCGGGTGCGGGGGCTCCTCCCCTGGCTCGAGGTGTGTGTGTGTGTGGCTGACAGGAGGCAGGGGTCGAGGGCGTTGACGGCGCTGAGGGGGAGCGTGAGGGAGAGATTGAGAGGAGGGAGAGATGGGGATCGAGGGCGTGGTGGCAGCGGCCACGGGAATGAGAGAGGGAGAGGTCAGGGATCGAGAGGGAAGGCTAGGGTTAAGGGCGCGCGGGCTGGGCCTTAGAGGCCGGCCCAGTGGAGAGGGAAATGTTGACCAGAGGCCTGGCCTAGTGGCATGCGGCTGCTGGGCTTCTTCTCTCTTCCTCCAAACAGAAAAGGAGTAATAAGAAAAGGGCAGGAAAGAAATAGCAAAAGGGCTTGGCCAAAATATGCAACATTTTTGTGGGACTTACTGGAGCAACACCAAGCCAACAAAGACAGTTCCAACGATTTGGAAAAAAATGTTTAAATTCAATATGATTGAGTTTAAACCAAATGAGTTAGAAGTGGACGTAGGAGTTAGAAGTGTCCAAAATGACGAACATTTGGCGGAGCTTGGGAAGGTGACAAAAGAATTTAAAGCAAGGATGGAGGCCGGGAATTGAGAAGGAAAAGGCATGAAACTTAAACTGTAAGTGTGTTATGGTTTATTCCTAAAGAATGGAATATTTTATCATAGCTCCCTAATATTGGGAGGATATGTTATAAAGAGAAGTCACCCTTCCCTCGACTTAAATGGATCAAAGATCCATACAATTTATTTAAAAGAGTTATACAATTAATGATATGATGGCATGATGACATGATGCAATGCAAGAGATGACATGAAGCAATGCAGCAAACAAATAAATACACACAACGATAACGAAAAAACATGGAAGCCGTCTGGAGCGTCGGTCTCGGGGCGTTACAACACTCCACCACTACAAGAGGATCTCGTCCCGAGATCTAAGGACGACACCGGAAAAAAGTGGAAGAGGAAGAGAAGAGGTAAAGCCAAGTTGCTTCTTTGACAAACGAGTGAAACCACGAACCTTGAGAGATTGAACGAACGAAAAGAGAGAATACAAGGGAGATGAACGAGATTGAAAACACTCCGTTATCAAAGAGGAACAAGGAACATTGCGAGAACCTTTGTAGGTTGAAGAATATGAAACAAGAGCTTAACGGATCAAAAGGAATATGAAAGCACACCAGTAGAAAAAAAGAAACAAGGAACACCATGTGAACCTTGGAGTTTGCAAAGCTATGAATGACGAGAACAATGGACGAGAAGTACATGCAAGCACTCCGGTTGAAACGAGAGGTACAAGGAACGATAAGGATCAATTACGATAAGGCTCCGGTTGGAAAATGGAAGAGATAGAATATGAACTTGGCAAAATGAAAGCACTTGGATGAGACTCCGGTTAAAATAGGAATGGTAGACACAACACTCCGGTTAAATGGATAAGTAAGAAAATAACACGAACCTCACAATTCGAGATGATGAGCGAAGAGAGCAACATCACCATGCCTCCGGAAGAAATAATAGAAGATAGAACATTGGAATAAAAGAATGGAGATGAAAATGCCAACTTCTGCCACAAATGCGCTTGGAAAGCATCCTTCCAAGAAGGTTATAATGGAGTTATTGGAAAACTAGCAACAAATGAATAAGCTTGAAGTGGGCTTATGGAAAACTTCTCAAAATTATGAGGTTAAATCCTGCCACTAACGAAAACAATAGATTGGATGGATATGAACAAGGAGACGAGAAATTTATGTCACCAAGAGGATAAATGAAGAACTTGGGTCATTTATAAGCACCATAAATAGCAAAATCCTTAGGGCAAGCTTTAGGTGAAATATAACCCAAGATAACTCCAACAAAAAGATTGATTGGTTGAAAAGATCTATTGAACAAAGATAAAATGATGGATTTAAATTATTCACTCTTGAAAACTTTGTGAATCATGAACCCGAAGGGAAATTATCCAGAATGACATAGCACCACCTCAAAAGATAAGGTAGAAAGAATTGCACTTCGGAATGCGAGATGAAGAATGCTTGAACTCCTCAAGACAAACATGTGTTGAGCACCATGTTTATTTTAGAGTATAGCTTGATGGATCATAACTTCGAGAGAAATCTTGAAGAACAATTGAAGAATGAAAAGAATCCTTGACGAACCACCATGTAGAGCCTCCATGAAGAACTCCGTTAAACAAAAGGATGATAGAAAGAAAAGAGAAGTTGAAAGAACAAGGTGAAGTCTTGCAATGATTTAGATGGAGCTTCAGGACGATATAATGAGGAAACCTTGAACTCCGGAAAGAAAAGATGAAGCATCTCGAACCGAGAATGTGATATGATGAACAAACTCCGGAAAGAAGAGATGAACAACTTAGAACTGAGAAATTGATACCATTACGAACTCCGGAAGAAGGAATTAATCACTTGGATGAAACAAGAATAAGAATTATATTATGCTTAGCCTTCGCCAATTTAGATTAATGACAAGCAACGGATTTTGCATACTACTTATTCTCGTAGAAAGGATTAAGATAGATATGGCGCAAACTTGGGAAGGTCTTCATCGAACCATCGGTAGGATTGGAAAGAACGAATGAATCTATATGATAACGAAGGAAGAGAACTCTTGACGAACCACCGTAAGAATTGAAAATGAACGACGAAAAGATAAAGAAACACCGGGAAGAATTAGAAAATGAACGAAGATACTTGAGAGAATTTAGATACAAGTGAACGAAGAGATCACGAGCTGATTAGAGAATACTTGAATGGTACACCGGAATAATATGGAGATGAACGAAGAGACATCAATTTAGAATAATTGGAGAACGAGGCTGAAAACTTAGAACGAAGAAATCTTCTGAAATGATGGCCTTTGGATGATCAAGAAGCGAAAACAACTCATGAAATGCTCCGGATGGGTAAGAAAAGAATTTTCACAATCGAAAAACAATTATGAGAGGATGGCATAAGCTAGAACTATGAATCTTCAAGAGAATGGAGCAAGATTTAAGAGAAACTCTTCTTCGGTCTTCAAATGTTGAGAATGACGATGAGAAACACCACCATGAATTGTTGAGATACTCCGGGATGAAAATTAGAAAGATTGAACCAACAATGAAAAGAGTTTGAAAGATCTTGGAGAAAGACATTTGACTGATGATAATTCATTCTTACGTCAAACTTTGCAATGAATTTGAGAATAACTCCGGAAAGAATTAGAAGAGTTAGGTAAGATCCTGGGAAAAAACCTGTGGGTTAGGGCCCACTCAAAAGATACACCGTTGAATGATTAAAAGAAAGATTGCGCCGGTTGAATTAAATGGCTCAAAAGAGATAACAACCTCGAGATAGCTTGAACGGATCGGGAATGGAAATGCGAATCTTCTGAGATATCTTCAGCACTCCAGATAACATGAATAGCAAGAGGTGGATGATTAAGAGATGCACCGACATGAGAAAGCATTTGAAACGAGGAAAAGAATACGATCAACACTGAAAGCTTGACTTGAGTCCACCGGAGAAGAAAAGAACGAAGAATAATAGACTTGAAGCTTCATTAGCATCTTCATGAGAATCACCAGGTAAGAACATGGAGGAAAATAATGAAGAGACTTCACATCAATAAAAATGATACTTGATTAAGAAATCTGAGTCCTTGAAGAAAAAGGGTGGGAGGGTGGGAAAACAAAGACAACTTGGGTCGGATGAAACGAACACCGTTGAGAAAAAGCTTAGAATTGATCTTGCGAATGTTGGAATGATCGGATGCACTTGAAGAGAAGCACGCCGGTTGGAAAGAATTGGGATGACAATCTCGATGATCAAGAAGGATTAGTATCCCCATAGAAATATGAGAACACCACCTAGAATAAGGCAGGGAATCAACACTTGACACCGAAGCAACTCGAATACCACAAACCAAAACAAAACAAACCAAAACAAAGGATTGGCTTGCAGAATAAGCCGGAACAAACATATGATAGAGATTTCGCCCAAAGTGTTCGTGATGAGGCCCCACAGGCACGACGTACAGCGGACGTCACGAATGACAAACAAGACGTCCCCGAATCGGCATAGCCAAGGATTCTTTAAGACGCCTCGCGATCACTGTAAATCGACCGTGAAAAACGAACCACTAGACGTTGGACCCCAATCTCAAATCATACATATGTCGAAAATATTCTAGGAGCTACTTGAATTCCCACTTATAAACTCCCAAAACTTTCTGGTTATGCAATCTGGTGTTGGGGATACAGGGGACACAATATATCTCACCCAAACTAACAATACCTAGATCCAGCTGTATCCATCCTTCAACACATAACCAAGAAACCTTCGGAAATCATTTACCTCAACCTTCGAAAAGCATCCGTTATACGAGTTATGGCAATACGCCGAACTCCCGCCCCAGTACTGGGTGGCGTCGAGGTGATCTCACCAACAACTGCATAAAAGAGATTTTCGATGTCGGCAAAACTCAGGTATTCCAGAACTGCAACGATAAAATTGTGACGACAACACCTCGGAGCTCAACTCCCCGGGACACTGCCACAACCCCTAAATGTCAGGAGGCACCAAGAACAATGTTCTCATCACAAAACCATCGAAACGATTCCAAGATACCCGCATGATCCTAAATTTTTTTTAGTGAAATTTGAGGAGAGAAAAGTCAAAACTTCTACGTCAGGAGACCTCACCAGAGCGACGAAGGGACTGAGGAGTAAAAAGAATCCTACTCTCCGATATATATAATCCTAAGACTCAAAACATTTTTGTTCTAGACTCAACAACGTCAGCGATTTGATCAAGCAGGGGGCTCCTAAGTCGGGGATGGCTCTGATTACCAACTTGTAACACCCACGATGCGGATATGTCTCTCACGTGTCGAGGCACGACTTAGAGGCATAACCGCATTGTAGGTTTTGTCGCAAGAAGGGTCATCTTCACACAATCCCATGTAATGAACAAGAATGGGGTAAAGAGTTGGCTTATAATCGCCACTTCACACAATACATAAATAAATTCATACATCATTCAAGATACACACATAGACCGACTATGGTCAAATCCAGATAAAAAGAAGATAAACCCCAAATGCTAGATCCCTGATCGTCCCAACTGGGCTCCACTACTGATCATCAGGAAACGAAACATATTAACGACCAAGGTCCTCGTCGAACTCCCACTTGAGCTCGGTTGCGTCACCTGCACTGGTATCGTCAGCACCTGCAACTGTTTTGGAAGTATCTGTGAGTCACGAGGACTCAACAATCTCACACCCGCGAGATCAAGACTATTTAAGCTTATGGGTAGGAAAGGGTAGTGAGGTGGAGCTGTAGCAAGCACTAAGCATATATGGTGGCTAACATATGCAAATAAGAGCGAGAAGAGGAGCAACGGAACGGTCGTCAACTAGTAATGATCAAGAAGTGATCCTGAACTCCTACTTACGTCAAACATAACCCAAAAGCCGTGTTCACTTCCCGGACTCCGCCGAAAAGAGACCATCGCGGCTACACACGCGGTTGATGCATTTTAATTTAAGTCAAGTGTCAAGTTCTCTACAACCGGACATTAACAAATTCCTATCTGCCACATAACCGCGGGCACGGCTTTCGAAAGATAATACCCTGCAGGGGTGTCCCAACTTAGCCCATTATAAGCTCTCACGGTCAACGAAGGATATTCCTTCTCCCGGGAAGACCCGATCAGTCTCGGGATCCCGGTTTACAAGACATTTTGACAATGGTAAAACAAGACTAGCAAGACCACCTGAATGTGCCGACAAATCCCAATAGGAGCTGCACATATCTCGTTCTCAGGGCACACCAGATGAGCAGTCCGTACAACTAAAACCAGGCCTCAAGTTTCCTCGAGGTGGCGTTGCAAATGGCTCTAGTTTGGACCAACACTCAGAGGAGCACTAGCCCGGGGGGTTAAAATAAAGATGACCCTTGAGTCTGCAGAACCCAAGGGAAAAAGGCTTAGGTGGCAAATGTTAAAACCAAGGTTGGGCCTTGCTGGAGGAGTTTTATTCAAGGCAAACTGTCAAGGGGGTCCCATAAATCACCCAACCGCGTCAGGAACGCAAAATCAAGGAACATAACACCGGTATGGCGGAAACTAGGGCGGCAAGAGTGGAACAAAACACCAGGCATAAGGCCGAGCCTTCCACCCTTTACCAAGTATATAGATGCATTTATTAAATAAGAGATATTGTGATATCCCAAAACAATATCCATGTTCCAACAAGGAACAACCTTCAACTTCACCTGCAACTATCAACGCTATAAGAGGGGCTGAGCGAAAGCGGTAACATAGCCAAACAACGGTTTGCTAGGAAAGGTGGGTTAGAGGCTTGACATGGAATATGGGAGGCATTATATAGCAAGTGGTAGGTAGCGCGGCATAGCAATAGAGCGAACAACTAGCAAGCAAAGATAGAAGTGATTTCGAGGGTATGGTCATCTTTCTTGAGATCCCGCAAGGAAGAAGAATGAGTCCATAAAGAAGACAAACGGATGTAGTCGAACGAATCCTCACAATACCAGAACGAAACCGAAGCTAACGAGAGAAGCAACCCGGAAAGAAACAAACAACATAGTAAACAACCATCACATAAGCATGGCATGATGCAATATCAAGTATATGATGCATGTCCGGTTTAATGAGGCATGGCATGGCAAAGTGCAACAAACAATACTACAAATTAAGTGGAGCTCGATATGCAACGAGTTTCATATTGACGAAACACCACATCAATTATTTAGTTCTCTCTCGTTTATGTACCCAACAATGTTAAATGTTATTAAACATGGCAAGGGGTGAAGCATAATTAAACAACCTATCTAGGCAAGTTTAAATGAGGCCGGAAATAACAAAAACAATTCCGGAAAATCCCCATATGCATAAATATCAATTTAAAGGAAACAACAATAATAAACATTTTTAAATGTTGTTATCATGATGCGGATGACAATGCAAGTTTTTATGCAATTTAATGAAAATATTGACATGAGCAAGATACGAGTCATTTGTCATCGTGGCGGAAAGAAATGGTGTCACGGCGACGAATCTGAAAATGATGCCACGACTACATATCGGTTCCGGTAGCTAATGGAAATACCGTGCAAAAGGAAGTGTGCGGATGTGCGGAACATGCTAGAGATGGTGAGGTGCTCCCGACTACCGGGTTCCCACGAGTTAGTGGCATGGAAACGGTGACAAATCGGACACGGTGCAAACATACGGTGCATCTCATACATTACATGCATTCGTCCATGGGCATCGTTCCGGCGGGTATACCTTTGAGGCGTGCGTTTTCGAGGCAGAACGAGTTCGGCGGTAATAGAAGTAGTTGTTCATGGGTCGCCGAGGGAAGTTGTAACACCCACAATGCGGCTATATCTCCCACATGTCGAGGCACGACTTAGAGGCATAACCGCATTATGGTTTTGTCGCAAGAAGGGTCATCTTCACACAATCCCATGTAGTGAACAAGAATGGGATAACGAGAGTTGGCTTACAATCGCCACTTCACACAAAACATAAATATAATTCATACATCATCCAAAATACACACATAGACCGACTACGGTCAAATCCAAATGAAAATAAGATAACCCCAAATGCTAGATCCCCGATCGTCCCAACTGGGCTCCACTACTGATCATCTGGAAAAGAAACATAGTAACGACCACGTTCCTCGTCGAATTCCCACTTGAGATCGAACCCATCATCTGCACTGGCATCGTCGGCACCTGCAACTGTTTTGGTAGAATCTGTGAGTCACGAGGACTCAGCAATCTCACACCCGCGAGATCAAAACTATTTAAGCTTGTAGGGAAGGATGGTGTAATGAGGTGGAGCTGCAGCGGGCACTAAGCATATATTGTGGCTAACCTACGCAAATGAGAGCGAGAAGAGAAGCAACGGAACGGTCGTCAACTAGTAATGACCAAGAAGTGATCCTGAACTCCTACTTACGTCATTCATAACTCAAACCGTGTTCACTTCCCGGACTCCGCCGAGAAGAGACCATCACGGCTACACACACGGTTGATGTATTTTAATTAAGTCAAGTGACAAGTTCTCTACAACTGGACATTAACAAATTCCCATCTGCCTCATAACCGCGGGCACGGCTTTCGAAAGATAATACCCTGCAGGGGTGTCCCAACTTAGCCCATGATAAGCTCTCATGGTCAACGAAGGATAAACCTTCTCCCGGAAAGACCCGATCAGTCTCGGAATCCCGGTTTACAAGACATTTCGACAATGGTAAAACAAGACCAGCAAAGCCGCCCGAATGTGCCGACAAATCCCGATAGGAGCTGCACATATCTCGTTCTCAGGGCACACCGGATTGTCCAAGCTTCCGATAGGCGAGCCCAGAGTTGCCCCTGGTGGCCACCGGCGACTGACAGGTTGGACCAATACTCAGAGGAGCACTGGCCCGGGGGTTTAAATAAAGATGACCCTCGGGCTCGCGAAAACCCGGGGGAAAAGGCTTAGGTGACAAATGGTAAAACCAAAGTTGGGCCTTGCTGGAGGAGTTTTATTCAAGGCGAACTGTCAAGGGGGTCCCATAAATCACCCAACCGCATAAGGAACGCAAACTCAAGGAACATAAAACCGGTATGACAGAAACTAGGGCGGCAAGAGTGGAACAAAACACCAGGCATAAGGTCGAGCCTTCCACCCTTTACCAAATATATAGATGCATTAATTGAATAAGAGATATTGTGATATCCCAACATATCCATGTTCCAACATGGAACCAACTTCAACTTCACCTGCAACTAGCAACGCTATAAGAAGGGCTGAGCAAAAGCGGTAACTTAGCCAAACAACGGTTTGCTAGGAAAGGATGATTAGGGGCTGACATGGCAATATGGGAGGCATGATATAGCAAGTGGTAGGTAGCGCAGCATGGCAATAGAGCGAACAACTAGCAAAGCAAAGATAGAAGTGATTTCGAGGGTATGGTCATCTTGCCTGCAAGGTTCTCAGAGTTGTCGAAAGCTTGATCCTCGTAAGCGTACTCAACAGGTTCCTCGTTCACGAACTCGTCTCCCGGCTCTACCCAAGACAAGAACACAAGCAATGGAACCACAATCAATCACGGGAAATGCACAAGCAACATGATGCAATACATGAATGATATGCAAGATATGATATACGATGCGTATGCGTGCTCCGGGAGGAAAATGATGAACAAGGCAGTAACTTGGCAAACCAAGCATGCCACTGGAAAGATGAGATGATTTCGGTTGAAATCGATATAAAGATCACCGGAAACGGATGCACGGTTTGCAAATGGCAAGCAAAACAAGAATGACACGAATCTGCGATTAACAGCCTGATAGCACTTAGAATGCAACAAGAAACTGTGCTACAGGACTCCAACATAGCAGCAAAGCATATAGCAGTAACCTACAGGAGATGCTTGACAAAAGATGAGCACTGAGCTACGGCTAGATCACAACATAACAAGCTCAAACAAGCATGGCAAAAGTGCAAAAGATAACAGGTTCACAGACTTGGCGAAATTACTGGACATGCCTGAAACAGCATGAGGTAGCAATGTTCAGAGCACGAAAACAACATGCTACAGGAACTTAAGATGGCAATACAAGGCATGACAGTATTCTACTAAATGCATATGACAGAAGTCCCTTACTGACCAAAAGCCAAAAAGGACCAGAAGATATGATGGCAACCATGTAAACATAGCAAGTTTCGTTAACAGGTTTCAGACTTAGCAGAAAACAGAGCATGGCAGTAACAGAACTTATGAGGGCATCTTGGTGAGTTTGATTCACTCATCACAAGGCAATTCATGACAAAACAAGCATACCTACAGCAATATGGCATGTTTATGAAGCTATCAATGGCAAGAACAAAAGC
This sequence comes from Aegilops tauschii subsp. strangulata, assembly GCF_002575655.3. Classification (NCBI taxonomy): domain Eukaryota; kingdom Viridiplantae; phylum Streptophyta; class Magnoliopsida; order Poales; family Poaceae; genus Aegilops; species Aegilops tauschii. The sequence goes on from NC_053038.3 coordinate 162,372,924, forward strand.
ATAGCATGTATGGATCAACTACAACAAGCTTGGCAAAATTGAATAACACGTAAACAATCTGCCATAAATATTTTATAGCAAAAGTAGAGCAAGATTGAGTCATGCTATGGCACTCCATAATTTCAAACAAGGGCAGGAGTGGATCAATTACAACAATATCTACAAAACATCCTTACTGAATATCTCCAAAATATGCATGGATCTCTCTGTAGCATCAAGTTTACATGGCAACAAAATAACAACAGACAGACGGAGAAATTACCAAGTCCCTGAAATCAGAAACATTACGGAGCCTAGTTTGCATGCTTGTGCTAGTCACCGAAGAGATCACAAAAATACATGGCATACCCCACTGGAAAGATGGCATGTCATACAACAAAACACAAGTAGAGCTCATGCCCCTAAGATGCACAGATTAAATGATACAAAAATAATAAATCTCCAAGTTCTGCTAAGTAACAGCAGACAACAGCAACTTGCACTCTTGCACCAGAGATTTGGGCATCAAGATGAACTCTAATGAACATGGTGCAATGGAACAAAATGTAGAGCATCACGAGACGAACATTTTGATATATTAAACGCACGAAACGGAGCTATATGCATAGAGTTATGTCAAGATGAACAGGACAAGATATTGTATAATAAAAGACTTGGAAGTTTCGGGGGGGGGGAGAGAAAAAGTCAACGCACTGGTTTGGATCGAGATCTGGCGCCCGAGCTCGAGCTCGAGGCTGCCGGAGTGGAGGAAGCCGCGGCGACCGGAGGAGAAGAAGGAGAAGGCGCGGGGCACGGCGCCGGCGGGCAGAGGCGACGGCGTGGCGCAGGCGAGGCGGCGGCGTCGAACGGGCGGCGGGGCAGCGCGCGGAGGCGGCGGCTCGCGGCCGGCGGGGCCGGCGGCGGCGCCGGCGGCGGCGCCGGCGGGCGACGGCGGTGCTCGGGCCTCGGCGGTGCAGGGCGCGGGAGGCGCGGGCGAGGAGAGGCCGGGCCGCGGGGGCTTGCTACGGGCCTCGCGGGCTCGGCGGCGGCCGGCGTACGGCCCGCCACGTGGCAGCTCCGGAGTGTCTGGGGGCGGCGGCGCTGATGTGTCCGACCCCGGGCGGACACGTCCGGCGGCGCGGAGGAGCGGGACTAGGGTTTGGACTGCGAATGTTTTCGGGAGGGGATGCATATATATAGCTAGAGGGAGCTAGGAGAGTCCAAATGAGGTGCGGTTTTCGCCCACAGGAGCGTGATCGAACGACCTACAGCATGGAAGAGAGTTTTGTGGGTTTTGGGATGGTTATGAGGGGTTTTTTGCTGCAACACACAAAAGGACTATGCGGATGCCCGGTTAACCGTTGGAGTACCAAACGACCTCCAAATGGAACGAAACTTGACCGGTGGTCTACCGTGGTATACCAAGGCCACTTGACAAGCCTCGGTCCATTCCGAGAACGTTTGACACCCGCTCACGAAAGAAAACAAGAGGGGTGCATCGGAGGAGGTGGGAGCGCCGGATTGCAAAACGGACAACGGGGAAAATGCTCGGATGCATGAGATGAACACGTATGCAAATGCAATGCACATGATGACATGATAAGGGATGCATGACATGAACAAAATACAAAACGAAAGACAAAACCCGACCACGAAGGGAATATCTTAACACATAGCCGAAAATGGCAAGAGTTGGAGTTACAAATATGGAAAGTTACATCCGGGGTGTTGCAGAAGTAGTGGTACACGGCGACGGTAGTTGCACACGGGTCTTCGGCGACGGTAGTGGTACACGTTTTCGTAGATGTTCGGGGTCGTCGGTAGAGGTACTTGTCGCATCGCCGGGCGTATTCGTGCACGTTTGGAGAGGAACTTGGCATATCCATGTACTTGGCGTTCCGGTGTGGTAGTCGTTCACTTGACGATCGTGAAGGATTCCAAGGGGTACTTGCCGATCCAGAAACAAAGCAAGACGAAAGAGCCTGGGTTCGGATGTTAGGGTCCGAGGTGGGGCACTGCAGCAAGGCGGTGCTCGCGTCAACGCAGACGAAACCGAGGTTGGATGCGGTGACCTTGTCGATTCCGGAGACAGCATCAGCCAGGTGAAGGAGTGGCGGCCGAAGTAGAGCAGGGCGTCGACGAGGGAGACGGGACACGCACAGCAGAGGCCAGCGGCGGCGCACGTCCATGGCCCACGCGAGGACGAGCAGGATGTCGAGGAGGGCAGCAGAGGCGACGGGCGAGGCCGAGACGAGGTCGACGACGGCCGGGACGGAGGGTAGCGTGCGGCGGACGGAGCAGCTCTGGCAGTGGCGCTCGGGCTGCGAGAGGCGGGCGCTGGTCATGGTCGCCGGCGATGGAGGCGGAGCAGAGGACAGGCGAAGCAGAGGAGGCGGTGGCGGATGCGGGCAGCAGTGCAATCCGGCAGCGGAGCTCGCCGGATCAAGGACGCGGAGGGAGCTCCTGGAGGCTGGCGGCGCTGGGGAATCGGGTGCGGGGGCTCCTCCCCTGGCTCGAGGTGTGTGTGTGTGTGGCTGACAGGAGGCAGGGGTCGAGGGCGTTGACTGCGCTGAGGGGGAGCGCGAGGGAGAGATTGAGAGTAGGGAGAGATGGGGATCGAGGGCGTGGTGGCGGCGGCCACGGGAACGAGAGAGGGAGAGGTCAGGGATCGAGAGGGAAGGCCAGGGTTAAGGGCGCGTGGGCTGGGCCTTAGAGGCCGGCCCAGTGGAGAGGGAAATGTTGACCAGAGGCCTGGCCTAGTGGCATGCGGCTGCTGGGCTTCTTCTCTCTTCCTCCAAACAGAAAAGGAGTAATAAGAAAAGGGCAGGAAAGAAATAGCAAAAGGGCTTGGCCAAAATATGCAACATTTTTGTGGGACTTACTGGAGCAACACCAAGCCAACAAAGACAGTTCCAACGATTTGGAAAAAAATGTTTAAATTCAATATGATTGAGTTTAAACCAAATGAGTTAGAAGTGGACGTAGGAGTTAGAAGTGTCCAAAATGACGAACATTTGGCGGAGCTTGGGAAGGTGACAAAAGAATTTAAAGCAAGGATGGAGGCCGGGAATTGAGAAGGAAAAGGCATGAAACTTAAACTGTAAGTGTGTTATGGTTTATTCCTAAAGAATGGAATATTTTATCATAGCTCCCTAATATTGGGAGGATATGTTATAAAGAGAAGTCACCCTTCCCTCGACTTAAATGGATCGAAGATCCATTTAAAAGAGTTATACAATTAATGATATGATGGCATGATGACATGATGCAATGCAAGAGATGACATGAAGCAATGCAGCAAACAAATAAATACACACAACGATAACGAAAAAACATGGAAGCCGTCTGGAGCGTCGGTCTCAGGGCGTTACAGGCCTGTGCGGCAGCACAGCCGGCCACGGGAGGCGGGAGCAGGCAGTCCCACCGGTGCTAGTTTGGGCGGCTGGAGTAAGAAGATCAGATATTGAAGAAGCAGCATGGTCGTTTGATTAACATCCAACGGTCACTGCTGCTAGAATCATTTGTGGACTAAGTTGACAAAGCCTTTCGTACATGTCAACCTAGTAGACCCACAAGTCAGCCTCCAAATCTGTCCCAAACAGCATATAGCCCGAAATTTCTAGCCAGATTCAAATTAATTTATAAACTAACATACCTTAATTTAAATCCAGAAATTTTACCCGCACAACAAAAATGAAATCTAAAATATCAAAATCTGAAAGAAAAAATTATTTTGGAACTAATTGCCTCTTTGCTATATTTTTTCATTTTAGAACCCATTTATTGTTACTTATAGCCCATTTCTTATTACTTAGAGCCCATTTTCTAGGCAAGCCCGAATGCATCCCTCCTCATCTTGAAAGATCTTTGGCCCAACAGGGCGTAGAAAAGCAAGTAGGCCTATGTTGGTTATTCTGCAAAAAACAAAATAGTTGGGCTAGCCATTTTCAGGAAGGAAAAAAAACTGGGCTGATCATGTGGTAAACATATGACATAAAAGCCTCAGCTAGACGGGCCATAGCTCCCGCACAACCCAGTTGATACCCTTCTCCGTCCCGAAAAGAAAATACTGCATGCGCTGCTGGGTCCCGGGTGTCTGCTGCTCCTTGTGCAGTTGTCTTGCTTATTGACTACATTGACAGTGGCGTGCGACCCAGATGTCAAGAAACCATCAGGAGGAACCCTTTTTTCTTGTAATAAAGGAGGCACTTGCTTGCCTACTGCCATGATCCTGGTGGGTCCCTACTGTCATCCTCACCATGTACATTCATCTCCTTATTCCTCTTGATTGCTGACCATGTTGACAACACCGGAGGGCGGCGCCGCGGCGAGCGAACCAAGGCGGAGGACGATGGTGAGGCCTCGGACGGGAACGAACAGGAGCCGGGAAATATGCGCAGAGTTTTAGGGTGCAATGTGGCCATGATGCGTGCGCGGCAACACAACCAGCCGTGGGAGGCAGGAGCAGGCAGTCCCGCCGACGCTGGTTTGGCTTTGACGGGTGGAGGAAGAAGAGACTGAAGAAACACGACATATGTTGAATGTCAATCCAACGGTCAAGGTTGGCACCATCGTTTGTTGACTAAGTCGACACCAAGTAGCATACTTTTTTATATATAGGAAGAAAAGAAAAACTGGGCTCGTTTGCCTGATAACATTCCCGAAACTGTGACCGTTCGATCTTGCGTCGTAACTAAAACTGCGAGAAAAATGTGTTTGTCTGCTGTCCTCCTCCCAGGGAACGTTCGCCACATAAGTGACTAGCACCCTTGGTTTTCAACCGAGAGGTCTTGGGCTCGATTCCTAGGAACCCTCAATTTTGTCCTCCTTCCTTCCTTGCAAAAAAAGAAAGAAAATCAAAGACTTGAGAAGGCGTACAGAACAAGCTAGTGAACCAGTAAAGAGACGTTGCTGAGTCTTAGAAAAAAAGAGAGACGTGCACTTGTAGCTGCTGGTTCGAATCCAAACCTAGACTATGACTATATATGGTGCTATGCTACTCTGCAAGTAATGAAACTGACATATCCAACGTTTGCTTCTCCTCTTCTCTACTTACTCTGCCTAGCATCAGAAGCTCTGGCCGAAGCAACCATGTCCGCTGGCGGCTTGTCCACCTGCTCTTCAGCAGGGGAGAACCAGATATGCGCCAAGTCGCCACCCATACCATCGCCTGTGGGTCTCATCACACCCGTGCCGGCACACGCACCATAGCTGTTTGCTCATCGCAACCCGCTGCCGTTGGTGTGGTACCACTGCTACAAATCATGCAGGGTCATCCGTCGCGTCTCAACCAAAATCCTCAACCCTATCCGAGTCTTCTACAAATGCCCGAATGATGGGGTAATAATATGTTTAAGTGTTGTTCCGCTGCTTTCAGTTGCTGATTTTTTAATAGTTTGGTTGATGATCTTCTAATTTGATTCGTGCAGAAAAGGGAAGATTCATGTGATTTGTATTTCTGGGAAGTTGCTGATGTGGGGGAATGCAACTACGCTGATTATTTGGTTAGCCGAGGAATCCCAATACCAGCAGGTTGGGGTGTTGGGCAAGTAAATGAAGGAACGACACAAGAGGAAGATGCAGAACAGAAGGTTAAAGATGCAGTTCCTCTGATCATGGCCAAGCAACAGCTGCTGAACGACCTAGACATCAATGAGGAGATGAAAGAGCTTGTGAAGACAGTGGGCACAATCGATGTGCCGTGTAGGATGATTATCTCTTTATTTGTAGTGTATGTAGCACTCATGATGTATTCAGTGGCTATGACATGAGCGCTTTGCTGAAACTAATAATGAATGAAACCTGTTTAGCAGGCTGGGAATAGTGTTGTGAACATCTAATGATTTCTATTAACGAAAATCGGGGGTATCCCCTCTTGCTCATAATATATAAATACCAGAGGCCCTTTTGCTAATAAATAAATAAATTAGCAGAGGCTCTATCGGGTCAGCTTTGTTCCCATTCAAAGACGTCGAGCAAATTGTAGTCCAACAGCAAACTATGTCATCAAATACAAGTTTCACACCCAAATATGAGTACAACTAAATAACAATGTCATCATGTTTTAGTTGTCATACAATCACCAAACACAAATCAACATACATAATAAGTGATGTTCTCACAGCAAAATACTAAACAACAAGTTCATCAGGTTTTAGTTGTCATTGCAAACACAATTTCACATAGTAGATAAAAAACGTCTTCTAACAGGCAAATACGACAAAAGCAATCTAGTCATCATCCGCAGCAGCAACGTCAACATCTTCACCATGTGTATCAGTCTGAATCGTAATTCCCCCTAGTGTCATCTTCTTCTTCATCCTCAATGTCCTCGAACGTTGGCTTCTTTTTGATCAACTCTCGTATGTCCACAACCCGACAGTCAATCTTTTCGCCAGCGCCATTGACGTGATGGTTCTCAAAGATATTAGGAACATTTGTGGAATCTTCTACATCAGGAGCAGTGTAAGCATCATCTTGTATGCAACTTCATTAAACGAATTCCTCTGCTCAAACCTTTGCAATACTCTCCAGTCATTGCTACATGCAAAAGTGTCTTCCAAGAAAAATATATGTGTTGATTGATTTGCCAAAATAAAAGGCTCGTAGGTCTCGTACACCGCCTTGACATTGTTGAATTTGAAATAATCATCAGCTTTGGGTTTTGCAATCCTGGAAAACAGGTTATGCCAACGACAGCACAAAAGAACCACACACCGATGAACCTCGAAACTAGAGATATACTGCAACTGAACAATGTCTGTTATGTTAGCATACATTTCAGTTGTCTCTTTTCCATAGGTATCCGTGCTCATGATGGCACTGTTTTGTGTCTTCCTACCTTCGTCACGTGCAAGGGTGTTGTAGCGCACATCTCCGACAACGCAAGATTCATAATGTCTTACCCGAGTATCAGGACCCATTGCTAGTGCGTAAAGGGCATCATTAACTTCCTACCCATCCTCCCGCATCGTCTTAACCTATGGTTAGAAAATAGACAAGCTGATCATCTTACGTACACAATATATTAAAAAAACTAACAGTGCAATTCAAAAACTTACATGGCTCTTGAACCATTTCGCAAATCCTGCCATAACCAGTTTGTCAATGTTTCTTTGATTTTGCGGCAGTAACTCCTTTTTGTAGATGCTGCACAACATAGTGATCGCGTGAAACATCTAAATATATATGAATGTGCTGCAAGTTTAGTAGATTACGATGTATAAGGTGCAGTAGTTAGCACTTACTCGATATAAGGTAGAATCTCAGGACAGTTATTCAACACATACCAAACCATTTTGTCCAAATCTTTAGGTTTGTCGTCTTGTCGACTCTTCCCTGTAACTCAAACAAAACAATCGAAAACATTGAGACCGGGATTGTCTTCACCCACCTCTTTGCTAAGCTGACCAGCTATTTCAATATATTTTGAGCAGAATGTCAATGCTTCTGTAGCAATGTAGGCCTATGCAATGGAACCCTCGGGTCTAGCTCTGTTCCTAACATAGCCCTTGAAAGTGCCTAGCCGCCTTTCAATAGGGTACATCCGGCCATACTGTGCTGGACATCTAAGTAGTGCCTCATCAGGTAGATGAACAGCCAAATGCACCATCACATCAAAGAAGGCTGGAGGATATATCTTCTCAAGGTCGCATAGGATAGTTGGTATCTTGTCTCTAAGACGCTCCAAAGCATCTATCCTGATATTTCTACTGCAGAGTTCCCTGAAGAATTGTCCCAACTCTGCAACTGGTCTGTATAAGTCAGGGCGGCCCAATCCTCTAAGGATAACAAGTAAAACCCTTTGAAGTAGGGCGTGGCAGTCATGAGTTTTTAACCCTTGTACCTTGTTTCCATCTGCACTGACTCTCCTTTCAGGGTTGGAAGCAAATCCATGTGGGAACCTCACACCTGACAGGACCTCGCAGAATTCTTTTCTTTTTACCTTGTCCAAGACGTACACAGCTGGTGCCATATCCCGTGGTTTACCTTCATCTTCCACCTGCAAATCCTTTCTGATACCCAGGTGTGTCAAATCAATCCTAGATTTTAAGGTATCTTTTGTCTTGCCTTCAATATTAAGAAGTATGTCGATAATGCTGTCACATATATTTTTCTCGATGTGCATCACATCAAGATTATGTCGTAGATCCAAATCTTTCCAATACTCCAAGTCCCACAAAGTGGACCTGCGGGTAAACAATGATCTCTCTTCTGCCCTGCCATGTTTCCTTTTCCTGCTACCATTATCAGGATGGTTTCATGGTGTAATATGCCTGACCTTCTCTAATTCCACTTGCAACTCATCGGCGGTGAGCCTCTTTGGCGCATCACGGTTTTCATGCTTTGCATTGAACACATATCTTCGGTATTTTGTAGGACACGGCTTGTCCTTGGCAAGGAAACAACAGTGTCCAATGTAACAGTAACATCCCCAAAATCTAAATTTTGGAATGTTAATAATTTAAATAAGAGTAATTAAAAACTTGCCTGTATTGCTTGTTGTTAGTTAATTTTGACTAGGATTTGAAACTTCTGGAGTTTTAAATGAATATTAAACGAGAGGGAATAAAAGGAATTTCCCAATTATTCATTTGGATCTTATTTTGGGTTCGAGAATATTCCCAATTCAAATATGAGAGAGGATGACATGACTTCCTCAAAGAATGATATTGGTGAATAATTTAATATTCTCTTATTTTGGTTTCAACATTTAAAACAAATCCAATAAAAGAATTGAGAGAAGGTAATATGACTCCTTCAATACAAAAGTGTTGGAAATGATTTAAATGTTGTTAGAATTTTTCTTCGGAGTTCAAAAATATTTAATGGGACATTTTATAAGTGGTAAATTAAAGTGTATGAAAATATTATATTTACTTTATATAAGTATTTTGGACTGGAAAAATGTTCACTATGTTGTATGTAACTATATTTGTTTTTGTGGATGCCCTAGTATTTTTATAAAATGATTTGGGTCATTGTTTTGGAGCCAAAGTCATTTCAGTAATTTCATAAATAATAAAACCTATCCCTAACCTATTCTAACCCAACAGCCGACTGGCCCATTCCCTGCCAATCGCCCGCGTGCGAGGCAGCAACTGCTCAGGCCCAACCGCAGTGTAGCAGCTGCAACGCTAGGAGGCCGACCCAACAGCCAGTCGCGCATCAGCGCTGGCGTCACCCACCTAGCCCACTTGCCAGCCTCTCTTCCCTCCTCTGTTTGACTGACGTCCCAACCCCACGTCCTTCTTCCACCTCTGCTCGATCTCCCTGTCTCGCACGACAGAGCCTGATACGTCTCCAACGTATCTACTTCTCCAAATACTTTTGCCCTTGTTTTGGACTCTAACTTGCATGATTTGAATGGAACTAACCCGGACTGACGCTGTTTTCAGCAGAACTGCCATGGTGTTATTTTTGTGGAGAAATAGAAGTCCTCGGAATGACCTGAAACTTCACGGAGAATATTTTTGGAATAAATAAAAAATACTGGCGAAAGAATCAGCATCAGGGGGCCCACACCCTGTCCACGAGGGTGCAGGGCGCGCCCACCCTCCTAGGGCATGCCCCTGCCTCGTGGGCCCGTTGAGACTCCACCAACCTCAACTCCAACTCCATATGTTCACGTTCGGGGAGAAAAAATCAGAGAAAAGGATTCATCGCGTTTTACGATACAGAGCCACCGCCAAGCCCTAATCTCTCTCGGGAGGGCTGATCTCGAGTCCGTTCGGGGCTCCGGAGAGGGGAATACGTCGCCGTCGTCATCATCAACCATCCACCATCACCAATTTCATGATGCTCACCGCCGTGCGTTAGTAATTCCATCATAGGCTTGCTGGACGGTGATGGGTTGGATGAGATTTACCATGTAATCGAGTTAGTTTTGTTAGGGTTTGATCCCTAGTATCCACTATGTTCTAAGATTGATGTTGCTATGACTTTGCTATGCTTAATGCTTGTCACTAGGGCCCGAGTGCCATGAATTCAGATCTGAACCTATTATGTTTTCATGAATATATGTGAGTTCTGGATCCTATCTTGCAAGTCAATAGTCACCTACTATGTGTTATGATCCGGCAACCCCGAAGTGACAATAATCGGGACCACTCCCGGTGATGACCGTAGTTTGAGGGGTTCATCTATTCACTAAGTGTTAATGCTTTGGTCTAGTACTCTATTAAAGGGAGGCCTTAATATCCCTTAGTTTCAATAGGACCCCGCTGCCATGGGAGGGTAGGACAAAAGATGTCATGCAAGTTCTTTTCCATAAGCACGCATGACTATATTCGGAATACATGCCTACATTACATTGATGAACTGGAGCTAGTTCTGTGTCATCCTATGTTATAACTGTTGCATGAGGAATCGCATCCGACATAATTATCCATCACTGATCCAATGCCTACGAGCTTTTCACATATTGATCTTTGCTTAGTTACTTTTCTGTTGCCACTGTTACAATTACTACAAAACAACTACTGTTACTTTTGCCACCGTTACCGTTACTTCCATACTACTTTGCTACTAAATACTTTGCTGCAGATATAAAGTCTTTCAGGTGTGGTTGAATTGACAACTCAACTTCTAATACTTGAGAATATTCTTTGGCTCCCCTTGTGTCGAATCAATAAATTTGGGTTGAATACTCTACCGTCGAAAACTGTTGCGATCCCCTATACTTGTGGGTTATCAAGACTATTTTCTGGTGTCGTTGCCGGGGAGCATAGCTCTATTCTTTGAGTCACTTGGGATCTATATCTGCTGATCACTATGAGGAACTTGAAAGACGAAAACCAAAATTTATCCCTCAACTACGAGGGGAGGTAAAAATCTGCCATCTAGCTCTGCACTTGATTCACCTTCTGTTATGAGTAAACTTGCGACACCTACTACTGCTATTGATTCTGATATGTCACATGTTATTGATGATGCCACTTCTGCTTTGCATGATACTTATGATGAAACTACTTCTATGCTTGATAATACTGTGCCATTAGGTGAATTTCTTGATGAACAACTTGCTAGGGTTAGAGAGAATGAAATTATTGAAACAGATAATATTGATGAAAGTGATGATGAAGATTCTCCCCAAGATATGAATTGCCTGATGTGCCTGAGGGTTATGTTATGGATGAAGAAACTGCTAGAGACTTTTTTGCTTGCAAAGATAGATATGATCTTAAGTAACTGTTAGCTAAGCTGAAAGAAAAGTCTTTGAATGCTAGAATAAAATATGACCCTCCTTTTGCTACTTCACCTATCTGTATTTCTGATAAGGATTATGATTTCTCTATCGATCCTGGGTTAATTACTTTGGTTGAATCTGATCCTTTTATGGCTATGAATATGAAACTGTTGTGGCACATCTTACTAAATTAAATGATTTAGCCACCTATTCACTCATGAGGAAAAAAAATCGTTCCTACTATATCCTTAAGTTATTTCCGTTCTCATTAAAGGGTGATGCTAAAACATGGTTTAATTCTCTTACTCCTGGTTGTGTGCGTAGTCCCCAGGATATGATTTATTACTTCTCTGCTAAATATTTCCCCGCTCATAAGAAACAAGCTGCTTTAAGGGAAATATATAATTTTGTGCAAATTCAAGAAGAGAGTCTCCCACAAGCTTGGGGGAGGCTTCTCCGATTACTTAATGCTTTGCCTGATCATCCTCTCAAGAAAAATGAAATACTTGATATCTTTTATAATGGACTAACCGATGCTTCCAGAGACCACCTAGATAGTTGTGCTGGTTGTGTTCTCAGGGAAAGAACCGTTGAGCAAGTTGAATTGCTATTGAATAATATATTGAGTAATGATAATGATTGGACACTTCCTGACCCAACTCCTAAGCCAACTCCGAAGAAAAGGGGTATTCTATTTCTCAGTCCTGAAAATATGCAAGAGGCAAAGAAATCTATGAAAGAAAAGGGTATTAACGCTGAAGATGTTAAGAATTTACCACCTATTGAAGAAATACATGATCTTGATAACCCGACACAGGTAGTAAAGGTAAATTCTCTCTACAGATTTGATGAAGGTGATATTCCTCGTTATATGTCTGCTAGCCAATGCCTACACGACTTTGATAATTTTATTGTTAAACAATAAAACTTCAATGCTTATGTTGGTACACAATTGAAACGTAATGCTTATATGATTGAACACTTGAGTAATTATATGTCTAGAGTTAAAGGTGACATTAAACTTATTAGTAAACATGCTTCTATGGTTACCACTCAGGTAGAACAAGTGCTTAAAGCTCAAGATGATTGGCTCAATGAATTAAATATAAGAAAAATGATAATGTTGTTAGAGTTATGACTAGAGGGGGTAAAATGACTCAGGAACCTTTGTATCCTGAGGGCCACCCTAAGAGAGTTGAGGAAGATTCTCAGAGAACTAATGTTGATACACCTAGTCCTTCTAAGAGGAAGAGAAAGAAAAATGATAGGACTTTGCATGCTTCTAGTGAACCTGTTGTTGACCCACATGAGAATCCCAATGATATTTCTATTTCTGATGCTGAAACACAATCTTGTAATGAACATGAACCTAGTGATGATGTTCATGTTGATGCTCAACTGTCAGGACCCCGATTCTAAGTCACACCGATCTAGCATGTAACACCTCATATCACTTTGCGGCCTCACGCACGGTATTCCCACGGGTGTCACCTTACCTGGCCCGGGACCGTTTGCGCCTTTTGGCTCACGTATATGATAGTGTCGCTAGCATCCATATGACAGAGAACCCGGGCCGACATGACTAGTCGGTAACCCAAAGTGGCACTAACTTACGGGGACAGGCATACATGAAACAACATCGAGCATGTCGGTCAGCAGCGTGTGAATCCGGGCTGTAGCAACTGGGCTAACAGGACTCCGGGAACCCGGGCTGTAGCAGGCTAGCAGGACTCCGGATGTCACCGCGTGACATTTCCCCGAAGGGACAGACACAGGAACGAAGTGTATCACATGCCGGCCAGTCTAGGTGTTCCGGAGCAGTAGTGCTGGGCTAGCAGGACTCCGGTAAACCGGGCTGTAGCGGACTACCAAGGCTCAGTGGAAGCACCAGACTACATTTCCCCATAAGAGAGGCTACCAAGGATAAACAACTAGATTGTCGGATCCCACACATACTAAGCATTTCAATCATACACACAATATGCTCAATATGTGCAAATACAACATGGCATCACAACAAGACTCTATGACTCAGAGTATTTATTCATAAGACTCCGAAGAGTTAGATATTACAAACATGGGTCTCATGACCCAACATACAGAGCATACAAGCATCAAGCGGAAGCATGAACATGTCTGAGTACAGACAACTACAAATGAAAAAGGCTGAGAAGCCTGACTATCCACAAGACCCTCCCAAGGGTACAAGATCGTAGCTGAGGTAACAAGCTAAACGTCGAAGTCCACGCGGAACTACTAGCGAGACTGAAGTCTCTCTGCAAAAACATAAATTAAGAAAACGTGAGTACAAATGTACCCAGCAAGACTTACATCAGAACTAGCTACATATGCATTGGTATCAACAAAGGGGTGGTGGAGTTTGACTGCAGCAAGCCAGCTTTGACTCTGTGGCTATCCTGTACTACGACTGCAAGTAACTCTTTTTAGGTGGCGCACACGAGTCCACATATTCACCATATCAATACACCACTATGGATCTGCTCCCATCTCCCTACGAGAACGCCATCCATAGCACTCACGCTTATCTTGCGCATTTTAGAGTATCCACTTTCACTTGTCTATGAACTGTACAGGCAACCCAGAAGTCCTTTACTGCGGACACGACTAGTCGAATAGATGATGTTAACCCTGTAGGGGTGTACTTCTTCGCACACGCTCTCGCCACTTACCACCATGTACACGTAGTGTATCTCGGCAACCTTCAAGCGGAAGCCTAGGGAGGGAGTCGGCCACGACCTGACTAACCACGCAAGTCTCTAGTCCAGGTTTATCCCCTATTCGGGTTCCATCCGCAAGGAGATCTGGCCGGGGTGTCGCTCACGGCCCCAAACAATGTGTGCAGGGTTCCCAAGCCTACCTCGACGGATGGATCTATGCTTGGTACACCGTGCCATGGTGCCTAGTCTGTCCCAAGCCCACCTGTATCGGGTGCCACTTGGTAGACTACTAACACTACCTACAAACACCAGAAACTAGTTGCAACTCCTGGACAGAGATCAGGTTGATTAGTAAGTCGAGAGGGGCACTTAAGCATTCCAATGTGTGGTAGTAACTATTCATGGATCACAAACATAGAACTCAGTTCCTGAGGACGGTTTCAATGAGACAACTCACCATGTACTGCTACATGGCCTCTCACCGCTACCTTTACCAAATCATGTTCACACACTTAGCTCTCAACAGTAGGACATGTTCACAACTTTCCAATTCATCCCCGATGAATCAGACCTGACACAACTCTAAGCAATAACAGGCATGACAAACAAGCATGAATGAGTAGGCACATCAGGGCTCAAACAACTCCTACTCATGCTAGTGGGTTTCATCTATTTACTGTGGCAATGACAGGTCATGCAGAGGAAAAGGGGTTCAACTACCGCAGCATGTAACAGTTGAATCGTTGTTGTCCTAATGCAGTAAAAGAGAGCAGGAGCAAGAGAGTGGGATTGTATCGGAATGAACAAGGGGTTTTTGCTTGCCTGGCACTTCTGAAGATATTATAGCTCTTCATCGGTGTCATCGAACTCATCGTCGGGATACGCCTACCGAGAGGGAACAAGCACCGGCAATAGAGAAGAACACAATCAATGCAAATGCGACAATATGATGCATGATCATGACATGGCAATATGCTATGATTTGTACTAATGCATCTAGCAACAATTTAAATGAAGTCCATATGAACCAAGGGTTCATATGCAAACTCCATAAGGGGTATTTAAAATGCCATTATCATGTTTTCACTTATACATGGGTATAAGTTGGTTGAACATGCATGAAAGTAGCATAAATGGATAGATTGGATTTTTCTGATAATTTTTCATATATAAATCTTTTCATTTGGAATTACGATTGAATTTCTATGATTTTTAGAAGTTTAGGACATTTTCTGAAATAATAAATCATTTCTGATTTATTTAGAATTCCAGAAAATAATTACCACGTCAGCCTGACATCATCATGACATCAGCAGGTCAACGGGGCACGGTCCAGGTCAAACCTGACGTGTGGGGTCCACACGTCAGTGTAACAACTAACTAACAAAGTTAATTAGTGTTAGATTAAGCACTAACCAAGGTTAATTACACCCTGGGCCCACATGTGAGTGTCTTATCTACTTAACCAAGTTAATTAACACTAACTAAATCCAACACTAATTAAGCAGGGGCCTGGGCCCACTTGTCAGCGGATAACCTAACTAACAAAAATAGGATTAGCCCTAACTAACTTAGTTAGCCGGGCGGGGCCCGCATGTCAGTGAGAGAGAGAGGGGTCAAACCCCTGGTCAGTAGGGGTCAAACCCCGCCGGTCAAAGCGGTCAACCCGCCGGCGTTTAGCCGCAGGCGACGACAACCGCGGCGGAGGGGCTCGGGAACGCGCTGTAGTCCATGGAATCGAGCGCCGTTAGGACCTACGGCTAGCTGGGGGCAGCGCGCATCCATTGGTGGTGGTGGGAGTTGCTGGGGTGGCCGGGAATGGTGGCGGCGACGAGCCGCGCAGTGGCCGGAGCTCGGAGGTGTGCGGCTGCGGGGCCGCAGCTCGCAAGGAAGCTCGCTAGGGGTGGCGTTGGCCTCTTGGTTGCCCCAGGAGCATGCGGGGTGCGCGGGTTCGAGCGGAGAAGCACGGTCGCTGCAGGAACAATGGCCATGGCGGACGGCGGCTTCGGTCATGGCGGGGAACGGCGCTACGGCACGGGAGCGAGCAAAAGGGGGGGAGGGGAGATGCTCAGGGGCTCACCGCAAGTCAGTTGGGTAGGTCGGTTGGCTCTGGGACGCACTGGAGCCCGTGAATCGACGACGGCGAGGTGCGGCAGTAGGCGGCGAAGACGGCGATCCTGGCGATGCTGTCGACCTCTCGGCCTCCCTTCAGTCGGTGAGGCAAAGCAGCACGGTGAGGCGGAGCTTCTGGGCTGGCTTTTAGGGCAAGGGGTGGCCGGTGGCTATGGGTACGACGATATGCGTCGGCGAGCTCGCTCGGTCGAGCTCGTGTTCTTGCGGGAGAGAGGGGAAAGTGGGCGAGTGTGAGAGGGTTGAGCACGCGGCGTGCGTGGCGTCGTCCGGGAGGTCCAGAGGGAGGCGGCAAGCAGGAGGTGGCCGGGGGCGCGTGCTTGCGCGCGCGAGGCGCACACCTCTGTCCTACTGTCCAAGGAGGAAGACGACAGGGAGGGCGTTGGTGGGCTGGGCCGGCCGGTTACAATGCTGGGCCAAGGTAAGTGGCCAGGTACTAACTCTCTCTCTCTTTTTCTGTTTTTCTTTTTCTATTTCATTTCCTCTGTTCTGATTTAGTTTAGCCACTAAATCATTTTAATAAATTCTGTAGGTTATTATATGGCTTGCTAAAATATATACAAAGCCACTCACAAACTTCCAGAATTATTGGAGTTATATTTATTATATATTAAATATAAATCCAAAGCAAATAATTATTGGATTAATTCAAATGGCCAAAATAAATGTTTATGAGCTCCTAAAAATATTGGTTTGAATTTTACCTCTTGCCAATATTTTTATAGAATAACAGGAACATTTTCTTGGACTCATTTGAGAAGATTTTAAAGTTAGTTATTTCTGAGGTCATTTCTGAGGGTTTCAACTAACCTCAATTCAACTTTCAGAAGTTAAACATGATGACATGAACATCAAGCAAAGTCAAACAAGAGCTGATCCTGGGGTTGTGACATCAACAAAGCAATAACAATGATGTAGAGATTGAACCTGCTGTTGATCTTGATAACCCACAATCAAAGAATCAATGTTATGATAAGAGAGACTTTGTTGCTAGGAAGCATGGTAAAGAAAGAGAACCATGGGTTCAGAAACCCATGCCTTTTCCTCCTAAACCATCCAAGAAAAAGGATGATGAGGATTGTGAGCGCTTTGCTGAAATGATTAGACCTATCTTTTTGCGTATGCGTTTGACTGATATGCTTAAGATGAATCCTTATGCTAAGTATATGAAAGATATTGTTACAAATAAAAGAAAGATACCGGAAGCTGAAATTTCCACCATGCTTACCAATTATACTTTTAAAGGTGGAATACCTAAGAAACTTGGAGATCCAGGAGTACCAACTATACCATGCTCCATTAAAAGAAACTATGTTAAAACTACTTTATGTGGTCTTGGAGCCGGTGTTAGTGTTATGCCTCTCTCTTTATATCATAGACTTGATTTGAATAAGTTGACACCTACTGAAATATCTTTGCAAATGGCCGATAAATCAACTGCTATACCTGTCGGTATTTGTGAGGATGTGCCTGTTGTGGTTGCAAACATTACTATTTTAACGGACTTTGTTATTCTTGATATTCCCGAGGATGATAGTATGTCGATTATCCTTGGTAGACCCTTTTTGAATACTGCAGGGGCTGTTATTGATTGCAACAAAGGCAATGTCACTTTTCATGTTAATGGTAATGAGCATATGGTACATTTTCCGAGGAAACAACCTCAAGTCCACAATATCAATTCTATTGGAAAATTTCAACGATTATTATTGGAGGTTTTGAATTTCCTCTTCCTACTGTCAAGAAGAAATATGATATTCTTATTGTTGGGGACGTGCATATCCCCGTTGAGGTAACCTAGTGTTATTCGAAAATTCTCTGGTTTCATGCGATTCGGAAAGAGTTTGTTAACAAGACTTGATCAACCTTGTTAGTGGATTCCTTTTGATGAGCATGAGATGGATAAAGTTAGAAAGCACAACTCTCTGTACCCTCCTTTTACTTTCTGTTATTTAGATTAAATAAAGCGAAAATAGTATTTTTTGTCTGTTTTTTGAATTATCCTTATAATAAAAAATACCCTAAAAATAAAAGTTCTCCAAATGTCCTGAAAATGAAATATGATTAGAATACTTAAGAATATCTGGCACTGAGAACACACCAGGGGGCTCCACCATCTGGCCACGAGGGTGCAGGGCGTGCCCCTGCTTCGTGGGCCCCATGTGGACCCCCTCCACTTATTCCTGCACCCACTCACTTCGTCTTCCTCCAGAAAAAATCCTCCCATAGCTCAAACCCGTGTTCTAGCTCATCTTGCTGCCATTTTCCATCTCCTTGCTCAAAGCTTCATTCACAAAACTGTTTTGGGGGATTGTTCTTCGGTATGTCACTCCTGCAATGATCCAATTAGTTTTCGTTCTAGTGCTTTATTTATTGCAAATTTTTGCTGCTAAGGTGACCCTGTTCTTGAGCTTGCATGTCAAATTTATATGGTTCAAAGTAGTTTTAATGAATGATATAGCCTCTAGGCACTTGTGGGAGTAGTTGCTATCAATCTTGTTGAGTTTGGTTCACTTTTATTTTGAGTTACTAAAATTTCAGAAATTTTCAGAGAAAGAAAAATGTTCAGGAAAATGTACCAAGGTGGTTCCTCAAGGAAGCAAGGACCAAGGCTCGCGATACGTGAGCCGGATGATGAACCACCAAGAGAAGCTCAAGTGCGGCCTTGTGAATGGCCGTCAGAGGAGTTTATGGTCCAAGCAGACATCAAGGATGAATTTGATGCATATGTGCGTAACGCTGATCTTGAGGGCTTCGTGTCAGATAAGTGCCCACAATACTATTACCTAACTGATTCCTTTGTGAGAAGGTTTAAATTTACATCCACGCGAAATTCTCACACTGTTTTATTTGATATTTATGATAAATCATACACCATGGACCTAGAGATTTTAATACCGCTTGTAAACTCCCGCAGTGGGGCAATAATAGTGGACCTCGCAAATCTGAATTTAAAGACTTTCTTGCTAGTATCACTGTGGGGGAATCTAGAGAAATTGCACAAGCTACCATAGGGAGCATTCATTTTCCTTCCATACACTATTTTGCTCTCTTCATAGGTAGATGCATTAATGGTAAAGATGAGGATTGTCACATGTGCGTTCCAGAATTGCCTCCTGCTTATCTAGATTATAATGCTATGGTTCGCCATCAGTTTGTTGAGAGGAATGAATAGTTTCTCCAATACCGACTAATCTTTGAAAGACGTTCCACCGTCCATGTTGCTCTCCCTGCTCCTGCTTTCTTTGACTTTCATGCAAAAAGGAGATATGTTATAATCAGGGAGGAGGAAAACGAGTATGAAAGGAGGACGGAGGCAGCTCGCCTCCAAGCTGCAGCTCCTCAGGCAGTAGCCGCTGCATCTCAGTATGACTCCAGTTACAACTTTGGATATCCGCCAGGCCAGCCGTGGCCATAGACCAACTTAGGCCAAAAGCCTAAGCTTGGGGGAGTACGTATTTCTCACCGACATTACATTCACGTTCACACACTCATGCCAGTTGTCGGTGCTCATACTTTTTCATTGTACTATCCATGCTTGTTTATTTCTTTTCTAAGTCTTTTTCTTGTGTGTCTGAAAAACCTTAAGAAAAACCAAAAAAATTAGTTGTAGCTTTTAGCTAATTTACTTTTCATGCCTGTAGTAGTAATTAAAAGAAAACCCAAAAAGATTTCTCATTCTTCTTTTGTTTGTTGGGAGCTTTCCCGTGTAAATAGTTTTATTTCTTTTCTTTGGGGGTCGAGAGGAGAAGACCATGATGAAAATGTTGAGTGGCTCTCATATGCATTATTGTTGATTTAACCAAGAGCCCATATTACTTTGTCTTCTCCCTTATATAAAATGCTTACAGATTCTAGCTTAGTCCAATGCACGTGCACTATTATTATTATCCACACCATTCGGTCGTGCGAGTGAAAGGCAATAATGACGATATATGATGGACTGACTGAGATGAGAGAAGCTGGTATGAACTCGACCTATCTAGTTTTTGTAAATATGATTAGTTCATCATTCCTGATTCAGCCTATTGAATGAAACATGTTTGCAATGACAGTTAGAGATTATAGTTGCTCATGCCATGCTTAATTAGCTAGGAGTTTATAATGGTTTACCTTGCGTGCCAACATGCTATTAAAATAGTTGTGATGTGGTATGATAGGGTGGTATCCTCCTTTGAACGATTCGAGTGGCTTGACTTGGCACATGTTCACGCATGTAGTTGAAACAAAATCAACATAGCCTCCATGATATTTATGTTCATGGTGAATTATATCCTACTCATGCTTGCACTTAGTGTTGATTAATTTTAATGCATGTTCATGACTGTTGTCGCTCTCTAGTTGGTCGCTTCCCAGTCTCTTTCTAGCCTTCACTTGTACTAAGCGGGAATACTGCTTGTGCATCCACTTCCATAAACCCCAAAGTTATTCCATGAGTCCACCATACCTTCCTATATGCGGTATCTACCTGCCGTTCCAAGTAAATTTGTATGTGCCAAACTCTAAACCTTCAAATGAAATTCTGTTTTGTATGCTCGAATAGCTCATGTATCAACTAGGGCTGCCTATATCTTCCATGCTAGGTGGGTTATTCTCATGATGAGTGGACTCCGCTCATCACTCACGAGAAAATGGCCGGTAACCGGGATGCCCAGTCCCATGCTCAAATCAAAATAATTGCAAACAACACTCCCCTAGGACTGTTGTTAGTTGGAGGCAGCCGTTGTTTCGTGCAAGCCATGGATTGATGCTTGTTGGTGGTGGGGGAGTATAAACTTTACCATTCTATTTGGGAACCGCCTATAATGTGTGTAGCATGGAAGATATCGAGATCTCTTAGTTGTTATGTTGACAATGAAAGCATGCCACTCAAAATATTATTTATCTCTATTTCAAAACTCAAGCTCTGGCACCTCTACAAATCCCCGCTTCCCTCTGCGAAGGGTCTGTCTATTTACTTTTATGTTGAGTCATCATCCTCTTATTAAAAAGCACCAGTTGGAGAGCACCGCTGTCATTTGCATGCATTACTATTAATTTACATTGAGTATGAATGTGACTGGATCTCTTTTACCATGAATTACAATGTCTAGTCAGTCCTTGATATTCAGGGGTGCTCTGCATTTATGTTTTGTGGTCTCAGAAAGGGCTAGCGAGATACCATCTTGTTATATCATATAATGATTGTTTTGAGAAAGTGTTATCATCCAAGATTTATTATTATTGCTCGCTAGTTGATTATGCCATTGATATGAGTAAACATGAGACCTAAATATTATTGTGAATATGGTTAGTTCATAATCTTTGCTGAAAACTTGAATGCTGGCTTTACATATTTGCAACAACAAGATCAAACAGAGTTTGTAAAAGTTTTTCTTTATCACTTTCAGTTTGTTAACTGAATTGCTTGATGACAAGCAAAGGTTTAAGCTTGGGGGAGTTGATACGTCTCCAACGTATCTACTTTTCCAAACACTTTTTCCCTTGTTTTGGACTCTAACTTGCATGATTTGAATGGAACTAACCCGGACTGATGCTGTTTTCAGCAGAATTGCCATGGTGTTATTTTTGTGCAGAAATAGAAGTTCTCGAAATGACCTGAAACTTCACGGAGAATATTTTTGGAATAAATTAAAAATACTGGTGAAAGAATCAGCATCAGGGGGCTCACACCCTGTCCACGAGGGTGCAGGGCGCGCCCACCCCCTGGGGCGCGCCCCCCTGCCTCGTGGGCGCCCTGAGACTCCACCGACCTTAACTCCAACTCCATATATTCACGTTCGGGGAGAAAAAAATCAGAGAGAAGGATTCATCGCGTTTTACGATATGGAGCCGCCGCCAAGCCCTAATCTCTCTCGGGAGGGCTAATCTGGAGTCCGTTCGGGGCTCCGGAGTGGGGAATCCGTCGCCATCGTCATCATCAACCATCCTCCATCATCAATTTCATGATGCTCACCGCCGTGCATGAGTAATTCCATCGTAGGCTTGCTGGACGGTGATGGGTTGGATGAGATTTACCATGTAATCGAGTTAGTTTTGTTAGGGTTTGATCCCTAGTATCCACTATGTTCTAAGATTAATGTTGCTATGACTTTGCTATGCTTAATGCTTGTCACTAGGGCCCGAGTGTCATGAATTCAGATCTGAACCTATTATGTTTTCATGAATATATGTGAGTTCTGGATCCTATCTTGCAAGTCAATAGTCACCTACTATGTGTTATGATCTGGCAACCCCGAAGTGACAATAATCAGGACCACTCCCGGTGATGACCGTAGTTTGAGGAGTTCATGTATTCACTAAGTGTTAATGCTTTGGTCCGGTACTCTATTAAAAGGAGGCCTTAATATCCCTTAGTTTCCAATAGGACCCCGCTGCCATGGGAGGGTAGGACAAAAGATGCCATGCAAGTTCTTTTCCATAAGCACGTATGACTATATTCGGAATACATGCCTACATTACATTGATGAACTGGAGCTAGTTCTGTGTCACCCTTTGTTATAACTGTTGCATGAGGAATCGCATCCGACATAATTATCCATCATTGATCCATTGCCTACGAGCTTTTCACATATTGATTTTTGCTTAGTTACTTTTCCGTTGCCACTGTTACGATTACTACAAAAAATGCTACTGTTACTTTTGCCACCGTTACCGTTACTTCCATACTACTTTGCTACTAAATAATTTACTGCAGATATTAAGTCTTCCAGGTGTGGTTGAATTGACAACTCAACTGCTAATACTTGAGAATATTCTTTGGCTCCCCTTGTGTCGAATCAATAAATTTGGGTTGAATACTCTACCCTCGAAAACGGTTGCGATCCCCTATACTTGTGGGTTATCAAGCCCGCCCTGCCGAATCAGGCTCCTCGAGATCTGCGCGATCCGAACTCCTCTCTCCAACCCATGGACACCGAGAGATACCTCTCGCTCCCCTTGTACGATTCCCGTGCAAATCCCTCGAGGTAGAACTCGATTACGAGCGAACAGAGCACCCCATCTTTGCTGCCCGAGCTCCCTTTTTCGGTCAACATCGTCGTCAGTAAGCCGCCCCTGCTCCCACTGTTCGTCTACACAATCTTCTTGATGCACCTCCCCTCCCTGACCATCTTTCCCACTCACAGACCCTCTGATTCGAGCTCCCCGATCTCGCCAGAGTCCTCTGTCACAGAAGCATCGCCACCACCGCCCGATGAGGCAGTCGACATTTGGACCCCACCCTCGTGACCCCCTTGGCGCGCCATGCTTGCCCGTCACCTCTCAGTCGCCGGAGAGCCACCCCAATGCCAACGCCCGAGCCGCACCACCGCCGTGTTCTTCTCCGACGAAAATTCCGGTGAGGAAATCCCCTCTGCCCAATCCTATGACGTGGCATCATCTCAGCCATCCATGCTCACTTAAATCCGATGGTCTATGTTATTTCCTCAACGAATCGGTACCGGCGAATCCCGTGCTACCACATGTACACAAATTTTGTTTTAATCTTTTTCGGCTGAAACTGTTTTTGTACCTTTACAGATAGGTCCCTGAAATTCAATTCATCATAACTTTTCAACTGTAGCTTCGTTTTCGATGAATCCAGTTGCGTTGGTTTCTTACCGGAGCCC
The DNA here is from genome assembly GCF_002575655.3 of Aegilops tauschii subsp. strangulata. Classification (NCBI taxonomy): domain Eukaryota; kingdom Viridiplantae; phylum Streptophyta; class Magnoliopsida; order Poales; family Poaceae; genus Aegilops; species Aegilops tauschii. Next base: position 162,396,509 of record NC_053038.3, read on the forward strand.
TATTTTCACTTAACTCATAAGTTTCAACTTTTGAAGATTTCAAATTTGACCAATTCAAATTTGAATTCGAATCATCTTTTGCTCATATCTTTCAAACTGTATATCTTATTCAATTGATTCTTTTTGCCTACGAACACTTGTGCCAAATACTTGCTGGTCATATTCTTTAAACTCAAATTTCAAATAATTTTTGATCTGTTTTGAATTTAAATTTAATTCAAACCTCATTCCACCATGACTTGCGTTGTAGTGTTCCTATTCCATCAATTCTTTTTGCAAGTGAATTCTTGTATGTCCTATGCAATCATTCGAACAATATATATGTTGTGTTCCATATACCTTGGCACTCTTCCATACCATCTTTGATGTAATCTTGTATAGCAACGTTAACTCTTTTGAGTTGATTTCCTTCATCTTATCACATTATAGCACATAGAGAACCTATATTATATATTAAGCCTATTTATATTATTCTTGTCAACCTTGCCATATTTGTTTTGTTGTTCTATGGTTCTTATATATGGCATGGTTGTTTATTTGGATTCTTTCGTTTGCGATAGATTGCTCAGAGCGTGACGAGTAGAATTATCAGAATTGTGAGTGTGACGAACTTCACCAAACGTACCAGGCAAGTTACACCTTGATCATACTCCAACCTATTTTTTCATGCATGTAGTATATATATCACATTATTATATTATGCATGTGTAGGAAGATCATGGTAGTATGTTATTGCTACTGAGTTTCAGCTTAGTATGGCCTTATTGTAGATCGTGGTAGTGTATTCTTGCTATGCTTTGTAGACGTGGATTGGTTCGTGTATGCATCAAGATTATGTGAGGACTATATGTAATAACCTGAGTAAAAACATAATTTATAATTCACCTCTGGACGGACAGGGTTGCATCGTGGTTTCTTGTTCCTTTTCTAAGGACGTGGACCATGGCTAAGTGCGCCCGAACGGTATTGCTGGGTGGTTTCAAGAACATCATGGTTTATACCCTCTGAATGTAAGTGGGTGTCGTCTAGGCTCAAAAAGATCAGACAGACTTAGTGACTAGTAGCTTCCATGTACAACCACTGGCTAATATGGGCTCTGGCTTAGTTGATCAGTTGTGGAGACCTTGCCCGGATGTGCCAGCACATGTAGTTATGATAGTTGGGATGGGCCTCCTGTGGGACTAGGGGACTGCTTCTGAAAGACTTTGTCTCAATCTTCGGGTTGAGTCGAGTGGGTAAAGTGTACAGACCTCTGCAGACTGTATAAACTAATCATGATTAGTCGTGTCCCTGGTTATGGACAAATTTGAGCAGCTAGACCATTACAGTTGTTGGATGATCTTGACAGATGATACTTTAATAAAAATTGAGTGGGGAACTTAATAATGGGGATAGGTTGGTATTGGAGTGCCTAATTCAACCTATGTATTTAATTGTAGCAAGACATAAATAAAATGTGACTATTATATTATGTAGTTATCTGGGAAAAACTAGCTTTCTGCAAAACAACCACTACAATATCCTCTTGATATACCTTGCATATAATTATAGGTTTGTTATATCATTCCTGTGTGACTTGCCAATACATTCAAAGTATTGACCCTTCGTGGCTGCAACGTTTCATGTTGCAGATTTTATACGACGAGTGAGTGATACGATGTAGGGTTACGATGTCTATACTCGACATTTGCGTGCGGTGTTGATGGACTTCATGAAGATTTTATTTGCTTTTCTGCTGAATTTTGTTGTATGCTAGCTTGAGCTATGCAGGTATGTATTATATTAAATTCTGGATCTACGATGTAATATTATGACATGTGTTTTATTCTTGATATTACATCTTGTACTGTGTGTGCTAGCTATTGATCCAGGGACTAGCACAGTGAGCACAGAGACATCGAATCTTACCAGGTTCGGGTCATTACAGTAACAGATCTTGCTAAGTATTGCGTATGACAGCGGATTCCTGTCACAGCGAACACATGCATTGTAACCATCTGTCGTTCGCCCTGACATAGTGCCCAAAGCCGGATAATCATGGATGCACCAAATTATAACAGCACGCAGAAAGAAATCAGTTGGTGGGCTACTATATGGGTCTCAAGTGAGAACACCCCTCCATAGCTGTTGAAGTTCCTCCACAAGAGGCTCCATGAATAAATCGAAATCCTTTCCAGGACTTTTTGGACCTGGGATGAGCAAGGCCATCATGTAGTTTGATTCTTTGGTGCAGACATTTTGGGTACGGTGCCACCCTTTTCCTTTTCAACTATTGAAGAGTAACACTTGATTAAGTAGTCGGATGGTGTGCTAATGTAGGTGTCCGACTATTTGAAGGAATAATTGAGGTGTGCCCGGTCCGTGCCCGCATTTAGGGGTACAACTGACCATGTTCCGACAGTAGTAACTATACTAGTCCCTGCGTACTCCCTCTGTTTTTATTTACTCCGCATTTTAGCTTTGCTCAAAGTCAAACTTTGTAAACTTTGACAAAGTTTATAGACAGAAATAATAACATATACAATAACAAATCAATACCATTAGATTCATTATTGAATATACTTTCACATCATATAGATTTGTTATTGTAAATGTTCATATTTTTTCTATAAATTTGGTCAAATTTTATGAAGTTTGACTTCATTCAAACCTAATATGCAGAGTAAATAAAAACAGAGGGAGTATCTTACTCCGTGACCAAGATGGAAGGGAAAACGAGACAACTTATTGTTTATTTGAGCCGTTCAAATATAATCGTGTGGCGTTGCTTATTTCTCATTCCTCTCCAACCCTCTTCTCCATCGATCATGCCGCCCTCCGGTCATCCTCCCGCATGCCTCATTTAAACATTCCGCCAAGTATCATTCACATGTGGGCCTAGACCATGCTTGTATTAACAATGTTGTAATTTGTCCGACATGCATACAGAGAAACGGTTTGTTTAAAGTTTCACTTTGCCTCCACTACGTGTCGCTTCCCATCTTAGTTTTGACATCCCATTCGGTTCATGCCCCGACACATCTTGACGAGATCGATCGATGTTCAGAGATCAAGTGAGTGTCGTGCAACGAGATAAAGGTTTGGTGTGTTTCTATGATAGAAATGACCCGGGGGGTCTGCGGGGATCGGAGGGACTATATTGTATGTTCAAAAGTGAAACGAACATACTGTACCCACCCTAGTCATGTTTCAATCGATCTCTGGACCCCGAGATGAGACCGAGAGAGAATGAGTGGGTGCATGTGTGATACCTAAGGCGGATTCAAAATTTTGAACTGGTAATCATAGCATCAACAAATCATATATAATGGGTATTCAATATTTGTTTCGCTTTTGAACATACAATATACCCCCTCCAATCATTTCTAGTTTACATATAAGTTTTATGTGTAGTCAAAGTATCTCTACTTTGATCAAACTTACAGAAAAAATATCAACGTTCAACAACGCCCAACCAATATTGTAAGATTCGTACGTACTCCTAGATTTGTATTCAAACAGAGATGGTTTCCAATTTGTTTTCAAACACGTGAATGTGCTTGTTCTCGCGCATGCTATTCCTACTAGGATTTCGCCACGTATAGCCAGTCCAATAGTAACTTTTTAAGCTCCCTGTCCAATAGTACTAGTGGAGTACTGACAACATCTGCAGTAGAGTATGCAGTGCTCATAGTACTAGTAGTATACTCCCTCTATGTTTATTTACTCCGCATAAAATGGAGGGAGTACTAGTAACACTCGGCCGACTTCTCTCTCTTCTAGTAGTATAAATGATGCGGGCGGGGGAGGGGGAGGGACGTCAGTTTGCTCTCAACTGCGGTCCCACAAGCGAGCGAAAACGCAAGACGAAGCGTGTTCCATTCGGTGAGTGACGTGGAGGGTCCAGCATGCCGGGGTGCAACGCGAACGCGACAAGAGTGATGTACAGTCAAAACCGATTGACCGGTCGTCACGGGAACCACTATTCACACCAGAACCTTCGCTGCTCGGCCTACGCCAGCTACTTGCCGGCCGGTCACCACTGCCCCAAAACGACACCTCCTCTCCAGCCTATTCCCCCACCTTTCGATCCCCTAGCCCACAGCAAGCGTCCCCTAGTTCACCGGAAAGACATGGTGCACCGCAAGATCATGTACTACAAGATGCTGACGCCGGAGCGCCGCGCAGAAATCGCGGCGGCGGTCAGCGCCACAGACCTCCGTTCCCAAGCTCGCTTTGCGGCGAGCCAATCCCCGTGTTCTCTCGAGCGAAGCTCCGAGGAGGAGGAAGCCGATCAAATGTTCATGGCAGAGGTCGTGCCGCAGAAGGCCCCCAATGCGTATGAGACGATGGACGTCGAATTCATGTCGGCGTCCGGGTCCCCCATGGTGCAGGCGGACCAGCGGTTCAACCTGGCGATCCTAAAGGAGGACTGGGAGGCGGAGGGTCAACTCGACGCGGAGCACACGGATGCCACTGCCATCGAGGCCCTCCTGCAGGCGGAACTGGATGTCGTGGATGTGAACCGGGCAGCGGAGGCTCAACTTGACGCGGAGCGTGCGAACGCCGCTGCCATCGAGGCCCTCCTGCAGGCGGAACCGGACGTCCTGGACTTGAACCGGGCGGCGGAGGCTCAACTCGACGCGGAGCGTGCGGATGCCGCTGCCATCGAGGCCCTCCTGCAGGCGGAACCGGGCGTCCTACTCTTGATCTGGGCGGTGCTCGCGTCCGTGCAGAGCGCCCGCACATTCCGCGTGAACGAGTAGCTGAAGGCCGAGGACAACCACGGTGCGGAGACACACGTCGGCAGCTACGGCTGGTTCGCGCCGGCAGCCAAAGACAACGAGATCATCTCATTTCGCAAGATGTGATAGTTTTTTTTATGATATAGTTTTTCGGGATCTTTTGCTGTGTAAAAACATATATTTATGCAAGTCGTCTGACTTTCATCATTTGGGCCAGTCAACCATTTCAGGTGGTTGGATGATTATCCTACGTCTCCTAACCCTTCTTCTTCCTCACCTCTTCTTCCCCAACATACCACCGCACGGGTCGTACGGATCTTCCCCAACACGCGGTTGAATAAACATATTGTATGAACGAAAGTTATGTGTCAGTGGTAGGATGGATGAGTTTGGTTTGATCACATGTGGTAGCACGTGTCAGTGAGGGTGTGTTCCCTTGTTTGGTTTAGCGGCATGCAGGAGCAACTGTGTGAGGGTGCAGTGCGGCCGCGACAGCCGTGCGCAAGTGTACCTCCTTTTCATTTTGAAAAATTTAGGCAAGCTTGGCAAAAATGTGTGGCGAAGTATGGCAATGCAAGGCCTAGACCCAAACAGGATACAAGTACATATGTAGTACTACTACTTGTGTTAGAGAAGAAAGGCGGTGTCGTGGAATTGTCACGTCAGATGTCCTAGTGTGAGGACTTAGTCATGGAGCCATCGCAACGAAGTTAGCTTAAAGGGGTTAAACAGGACAAAAGACACGAGGAGTTTATACTGGTTTGGCCCCGTGCGGTGAAGGTAAAGGCCTAATCCAGTTTGAGGTGGTATTGCTAGGGTTTTCATGGCTAGGGAGCGAATATGCTTAGCCTGGTTCTCGATCTCTTGCTTCATGCCCTAAGCCGCCGCCGGGTCGTCCCCTTATATACACGGGTTGACGCCCTGCGGTCGATAGAGTCCCGGCCGGCTCATATACGTGTCCGGCTCGGAGACCAATTACATATGCCTTACAATACAAGTCATAGATACATGGCGGTTTATAACCGTGGGCCTTAAGCCGCCTTTGGGCTTGGGCCCTCTACTCAGCCTATCTATTACGCTCCTGGGCTTCACGGAGATGAATCGTCATAAAGGTGACCCGGCCCCTCCTGGCGGGTCATGCCTGATAGTCATATCCCCAACATTAGGCCCCGGGTTGATTTGAACTTGTTCATGTCAATCTTCAATATTTAGAAAAATCCTTCCTCATCTTGACTGTGAAAAATTGTAACCTGCCATGACGTCATCTCCTGAATTTTTCAGTGACCCACCGTGACGTCACCTGTCATTAATGCTTCACAGAACCCAAATCTTAATAAATTTTCTTACTTTACTGTCTTCCTGGAAATCGAGGCGCCCGTACCGTCACTTATCCATTTTTGCCTCCTCCATTTTTGCGCCTGTCGTTTGTCCTTCCAGGCTTTATAAATAAGACCTGGGGCTTTCCTCTAATTCCCCCCTCTTTCCTTCTCATTTCTTCTTCCTCCTTGCAACGCGCCGACCTGCACGAGCTCTGCCGCCGTCGTCCTCCGCCTCCGTCTTCAACTCCGGCCGCTGCATCACCCCGAACAGACCAGAGAACCACGGCACCTCCCCGCCATCTCATCAGCATCGGTAAACCCTTCTTCCTCCATCGTAGATCTGGCATTAGGGTTTCGATGTTCTCGAGTGTTCGTCGGTGCTCGTCAGTGTTCATCGCCGCCGTCTTTATCCTTTGTCTACATCCATGGATTAGATCCACCAACCACACAAACCTTGCGCGGTAATAGTTTAGCATCTATTTTTAATACTAGAACATATCCTTATCGCTGCAGATCCCCTTTAGAACACCTATGCACTTGCACTGTCGCCTCTGTAGGTTTCAGATTTATTCTCTTTTTCTGCCCAGTTTCAAATCCAAATTTCTAATTGTAATCTGTGAAACCTGTTTGTCCAACACTTAGTAGAATTTAACCTTCTGTCAGATTTTAAATACCTATACCCTTCATGGCGGCTTACACACCCAGCTTACAATTATTCATATACCATTAGTCCTCACTTAAGCCGCCATCCTGAATGTATACTGTCAGCACTTACACCGTGATTTCACCAATTAACTTGAACCGGCAATGTTTCTTTCCTTTAGGTTTTCTTCCACAATGCCGCCTAAAACAGTGTACACATGCAATTGGGTCCCTTCCATCGTCACCGAGAGCACTCTCAAGGACTTTTTCAAAACTGGATATTTACCCGCCAAGAGCGTGATGCATTATCGTGCTCCTAACCCGGGCGAAGAGAGACCTCAACCGAAAGACGGCGAAGTCATCGTTTTTACTGACCACATGAACCGGGGCTTCTCACCACCCGGCTCTAAGTTCTTTCGAGATGTCTTGCACTTCTTCCAGCTCCACCCACAAGACATCGGACCCAATTCCGTGTCAAATATTTGCAACTTTCAAGTCTTCTGCGAGGTGTACCTTCAAGAGGAGCCCAGTGTTGAACTCTTTCGAGAGTATTTTTACTTAAACCGCTAGACTGAATTCACCAATGGTCCTATCTTGGAAGTAGGAGGAATCTCGATTCAACGTCGCAGAGACGCCATCTTTCCTTACGCCATGTTGCCGAGTCACCCTAAAGACTGGAACCAGACGTGGTTTTACCGCAAAGACACTTCTCCGGCTGATGAGAATCTGTGTCGGGTTACCGTGTTGAGCACCTGAACCCCAAACATAATCTTCCTGAAAAGGTTACTGCCGCTGAACGGAAGAAGATTGCACCTACTATCGTGAAAGTCAAAGCTCTGCTAGGAAACGAGCTGACTGGTGTTTATTTAGTCAGCTGCTGGGTTTCTTGGCGGATCATTCCGTTGAGCCGTCGTACCGGCTTAATGGGTACCTATACTGGTGATGAGAAAGATTCACTGCGCCACAGCTCCGAACCATTAACTGAGGAAGCAATCAATGAAATGGTGAAGTCTCTTCTGAATGAAGACCCGAAGGATTGTGTCAAAGTGGGTCTGGCCCCTTTCAGCTAGCTTAACCTGCCACCAGATGTAAGCCTCTGAGCTTACTATATCTTCACCTCATCATTTGAATATCCGATTAACTCAACCTTTGACAACTTCTGCAGGCTAAGTCGGAATTCTGGAAAGCGGAATATGACCACGAGGCTGCTAAGAAGGCCAGGGCTGCCAAGAAGGCTGCTAGGAAAACCGCCAAGAAGACCACCAAGAAGAAAAAGAAACCAAGCGCCTCTGACATGCTCAAGCTGGATGATACCTCTGAGTCGGAGGTAGCCCTTGACTCTCTTGGCTTATTTTCAACCATCTTATTAACACAGATAATTATCAGGCTGAGACGGGAGCCAGCCAAGCAGCTGAAGAAGAGGTAACTATTATTTCCTCCGGCTTAGAATCTTTACCAAGACAGAAACTTCGACAAGTAACCCGGAAAGTAAGGTTTTCACACCCCTTGGCTTATTTAGATCCTCACTTTCTTTTGAAACGACAGCAACATGAAAGCCGTCGCCAGACCCGGACCAGTGGAGGTGATGAATTATCCTCCGGCTTACCAAACACCCCTGCTCCTCGGAAACGCCGAAATGAGGTGCTTTTTTGAACTTTTAAAATTCTTCTCATCTGCTGACGGGTCTTACTTATTTGTCACTTAACTCTTTTAATGATCATTGACTAGGAACTTGCTCGTTCTTCTTCTGACGGCTCATCACAAACTGAAATGCCGGCTTTCAAGACTGCCCCTGGGTAATAACAACTAGCTTTACTCTTATCACTTCATATATTCTTATATTAATACTGACTTATCATAACCTCTGTAGTGGCCAAGCAAAGCCAAACAAGAAGGCTAAAGTGATCAAGCCAACAAAAACACCTGAAATCACTGAGCCAGAACAACAAGTACCTGTCCCTGAGGCTTCCGATAAACAGCCGGAAGAACCTGTCACTGTCACCCCTCCTGAGATTCCAGATCTTAGCGTTGGTGGCACTGCTATTAATCCTTCAACTTTCCCCCCTCGGGTTCGTCTAAGCCGTCAGAGCCTCAAGATGGTGATGTGTTGATTACTGGCACCGGCTTTGTAGAGCCGGGAAATCCAATAGCTCTAGCCAAACATACTGCCAAGCAAGAAGTCATTGAGAGGCGGAAACAGAAGTTTGACATTTCTCATTACACCCAACTGATGTGACACCCAAAATTTTATTTGATTTTTCCAAAAGATATTATTTGACTTGAGGGAGGTGAATTAATTTTTTTTTCAAAAGGACCCTCCCTTTCAAATATTTTTCTCATGACAAGAGTTTTGTTTTGATTCACCCAAGACTTGTTTTTGGTCTTGGAGGTTCTTGCTTTTATTTTGGACTCAAGACAAAATGCTTTTCACTTGAGAAAAATGACTTTTGAAAATCTCCTTGAAAATGCACTATGGCTTTTGGAATAATCCTTTACCACTTTCAACTTTTCTCTCTTGCCATGGCCTTAGTGCAAATCCACCCTCCTAAACCTTCCCCCATCTTTGGATCATGATTTGCATCAAATCCAGCAAGTTGAACCTCCCCTATGATTATTTTTCCATTTAAAATTTATCAAATAAATTTCTGTCTTCTATTCTAGCCATTGGTGATTTACAAAGGAACTCCACTTTCTGTTTTGATTTCTGCCCCCAAGCCAACTCCTCTTCCTAGTCCTTTGAACCCTCAACCAAGATCCATGAAGATCCACTGGTCTTCAGTTCAAAATTTTCAAACTACACTTGCTGCAAGTTTGGACCAGATTTGTCAAATTTGGTGAAATTCATTCAAATCTTTCTCCAAAAATTCCAAGTAAAATCAGGCAGCCTCTGGGTGCATTGAGTGGTCACCTCACCAAGTACCAGCTCCAGAAAGATTTTCTGCTTGCCTAATCATTCTGTCGAACACCTGCAGTGCTATGTCAATGTCAAGTTCAGAGATTCAGAAATTTAGTTCAGTAATCTACTGTCGTTTTCTTCAGAACATGTTGTCGATCTCGACAGTGCCGCGTTGGCACCTTGCTCCTCGTCCCCTCCTCCTTGTTCCTGCTCCGCACGAATGCCTGGCACCTTGCGGATGTCGGCGACGAGCAGCAGAAGGTGCGCCGCCCCGTGACCGACGCCAGCGGCGGCTTTGCGGCCGCCAGAGAGAGGCGCGGCGCTGACGGCGCCACCCAGCGCTGCCCAAGCCACCGGAGCTCGCCGCGTGGCCTTCCACTCCCCAAAACACGCTGCCACTCTCGTCGTGAACCGCAGGGCGCGGAGCGCGCTCTCTGCCGCCGACGTGCCCGTGCGGCCACCCCACCGTGGACCGGCGCCGTTACGCCAAGACCAGCCGAGATTAGCGGGGGAATGACACCAGTAACTTCCACTGATGCTGCCTGGCCACTCAAACCTCCTGCAAATCCACTGCCTCGCCGTAATTGCTCGCCGGAGATTCTCCGTTCACGGCCACCCCGTCGATCCGCCTATAAATAGAGGCCCCGAGCTTCAACTCGAACCCACACCATCCCTGCACTCCACCTAGAGCACGCCCAGCCACTGGAAGAGCCCCGAGGAGGTCTCCTTCCTCGACTCCGGCCGCCGCGACTCGCCACGGGATCCAGCTCGATTCACTCCCGTGTGTGCGCCCCTGCCTCCCTTCTCTTGCCAGTAGCTTCACTATGCATCCCTCCTTCTGACCCGCGCTTCAATTCGAAGTTTGTAGCCCTCCACCGGAGTTCTCCACCATCACCCGAGCCGCCGTCCGCCGGAGAAAGTGTCGCCGTCGACGTGGTGCTCTCCGACGGTCGAGTCCACCACCCACCGACGCGGAAGGACACGCTGAAGCTCTTGGTACCCTCCGATCCTCCTAACTCGCCGTGGTTCGACGCCGGCGTCCACCGCAGCCTTCGGGCGCCGGCGAGCCTTTTTAAACCTGACATGTGGGACCCCCCCTATCAGCCTCTGTTCTATTCTCCCTCGAACCGTTTTCTGTTGGCGCCTTCGGGCAAAATACGCTTTCCCTCTTTAGCTAGCGCATTTCTTTCCGAAGCGTTTTCTGGTTTCTTAGTTAAAACCCTGGAACTTTTCTGTTTCATTACAGATGGGTCCCTGGACAGAAACCTTTATAACTTTTTAATAAAAAGGAATTTTTGAGTGATTCTTTTTCTGACAGTCTTAAAATTTTGTCTAGTTTTTTATGGGATTTATTTGGAAAAATTTTGGAGAAGTTTCTGTGCACGCGTTGGTTTTCACGTTAGTACCCGTTTTCGTATTGCCGTAGGTTCCGGAAGAGGTGACGGAGCCGCGAACTTCGCCGAGCTAGACTCCGACTTCTCCGAACCAGGCAAGCATGTTTGAACCTTTGATATGATAGGTGTTTTGCATGTTTGCGTGAAGGTTTGTGCGTGGCATATGAGTATCGGTGAATACCTCGTTGCTTGTAAGGCAACTACCCGCATGTTCCAAAGTTGCGATGATCTCTGATGAGAGATGGCCTAATCATGTGGTGACATGAAGGGCAACAAGGTGGTACTGTTGTAGCATGCCAGCCTTGCGTCATCCGACAACTTCCGACGTTAACGTGGACGGAGTCACGTTATCGTTCTTTCCCCTTCCGTGCTACCACATGTTTCATTTGCCAGGATGCGGTTTAGTAAGTTGGTAACCTCTTTCCGTGTACACACCAAACAGAGGGGCTGGGATGATGGTACCTTGGCCTAGGATTAAAGCCAGTCATCCGGTCAGGGGGCATGGGTGTTTCCGGTTGGGACCGAGAGGGGGGGCACCCCCTTAGAGCGCGCGTATAGAAATTTGATCCCATGCTACGCGAGGTTGTAGCCTCCCCGTCTCAAGGTTTTTCTTGAACGTTGCCGAGGGTGATCCCTGGCTTCGGAATGTTGAATGGGTGTGTACTGGTTAGACGTGTTTCTTCCAAAACACCGTAAACGGAACTAGTCCCTGTGACTACTGAAATCCGTTGGCTGTGGTTAAGTACAAACTCTGCAGAGTCAAATTCTTCCAAATCATCGTATCCATGATCAAGTAGTGAAATCAGTATATCCATATCTATCCGCGTGGAAAACTTGTCCCCCGGTGAACAAGCTCAAGTGGTAAACCCAGTTTAAATTATTATTACTGTGGTTGGACTAATCTTATATTTGTCTCGTACTTGTAATAATTTATAATCTCGAGCTACTGAACGTTTGAGCTACAATATAGCCCTTTATGCGACGTCGCGCAGACGTCCGACTGTGGCATGATTTTGTTTTCTTACTTTAAATATAAGCCCTTTATGTGATGTCGCTCAGACGTCCGACTGTGGCATGTTTTTGTTTCTTACTTTAAATATAAGCCCTTTATGTGATGTCGCTCAGACGTCCGACTGTGGCACGCATTGCCTTTATTTTCTGTTATAAGCCCTTTATGTGGTGTCGCCCCGACGCCCGACTGTGGCATTATCATTCTCGCAGTTTCCTCTCGAGGAGTCATTCAGACCCTCGTTTGGCACCAGCATTATTATTCTTGCAGTTTCCTCTCGAGGAGTCATTCAGACCCTCGTTTGGCACCAGTACTACTATTCTTGCAGTTTCCGCTCGAGGAGTCATTCAGACCCTCGCTTGGTACCCAGTATTTATTATCTCTATGTCTGAACGCACTGGTTAATTTGTTCATACGCTTCATGTTTACATTTGTTATATCTTATGTCCGAACTGTCTTGCGAGTACTTTCATAGTACTCACCTGGCTTGTTGATTTGGCCAGATGTGGACAAAGGCGATCTCTTGGATGAAGAGTTTGATAGCGCGTTCGACGCCTAGAGGAGTCCCAGTCAGTCCTGCGCGATCCCGGACTTTGGTCACTTGTATTATATACGCTTCCGCCACCCGCAATAAGTCTCCTCGAGCCTCACTCCGACGCTCGAAGAGCTGTAGTCTTCAGGAATCATATCACTCGCTTCGCGGTGATATTTCCACCACCGTTATTATCGTGAGTTAGTAGTTATGCCACCCTATCCGCCGTCTTGTTTTATCGGCGTGCATGTAATAAATTGTTGGGCAGTTTTCGCTCAACTTTGTATTATATTCAGTACTCCTGGTATTTTTCTTCTGTGACCATGATATTGTCTACCAGTAAGAAGGAATTCTTCCTTACTGGTCCGTAAAAGGGATTGGTCTCTCAATAATTATATTATTGAAAAACCGGTCGTGACAACTGAGCAGCAATGAAATCCTCTCCGGCTATCTCAGCCAGGTCCACTCCAGCCACGACCTTGAAATTGATATGGTGAAGTAGATGCACAAAAAATATGAGGTATGACTTCCAGCTTTAAGTAATTTGTATACATATCCTGCCAGCCCCCAAGTCTACTGGCTATGACCAGATTGAATAGGTTGTAGACTTTAGAAAAATCCATAACTGCTATCCTAGAAACCCTCCTTGGACGGTTTAAATGTAAACAGGATGCTTGTACGAATTGAGTTTTCCGTCTGTAGCCCCCAAGGGCCGGTTTAATCAACGGGAATGAGCCAGTCCTATTTGTCTTTTTATGAAAAGAAAGATCTTGACTTCCTAGCCCCCATGAGTCGGTTGGGACTATTATATCACTTCCGGCTCATGATGAAGAAACACAAACGGTATGCATTAGCCTCCAAGTGCCAAGTAGTCTTGCTTGCAAAGTATTTGGGACTTAATTCATGAGAGCCGTTGTCTTGATTTTTTTTTCGTTGATAGACATTAGCCCCCAAGTGTCAAGTGTTGTTGCTGGCAAAATACTTGAGACTTGTACTCTCGTAAGCTTGATATAAATGTTGATAACTCCATACTTTGTACAGGCTGCCACTACTGAATTTGAAGGCCAATTGAATGATGCAAAGACCCGGCTGGCGACTCAGGAAACTGAGGCCCGGAAGGCAGAGTCAAAATTTCAGTTCAGTGTGTCTGAGTCGGAAAAACTAAAAACCAGCTTTGAAGCTGAGAAAAAGACCTGGGCGGATGAAAAAACGGCTTTGACCCAACGTGCTGAGAAGGCAGAGGCAGCGCTTCAAGAAGTGACCACTGAGCTTACCGGTTTAAAAAGCCGTGTGAATTAGATGGTTTCAGCTATCTTTGGTGAGTCGCCTTATCAATCATCAGAAATGAATCATTATTTTGATCATCTAACCCACCATTTAGTCATTCTGCAATATACTCAGGTCCCAGAAGCAGCAATCTCAATCAAGACATGCTGGTGAAGCTTAAAGCCATCTATACACTTGTTAAGCAGCTGTACACTGGGACTCAACGTGCCCTAGCCTCTATTTCACCAACAGGTCAAGCACCAACGATGCTGATAGATGTTCTGAAGAAACTCTATGTGCTGCCTGTTAGGTTTGATGAAATAAAGCGATCATCTACAAGAGCCGGCGCCGTGATAGCTTTGAGTCGGGCCAAGGCATGGGTACCAGAGCTTGACCCGTCTGAGGTAGCTACTGGTTACCCAAGTTTGAAAGAAGATGGTACTCCTTTCGATCAGAAGGACTTCGCAGCCTGTGTAAAAGAAATTCGTCCAATGGCCACAATGATTGCGAATGACTCGGACCTCTCCAAGTACCATCCGGCTTATGACCGGGAGCATAAGAAGATGCCAACTCCGGCTTACAGAGTGATGGACTTAATCCCACCAATCCGTAAGCACACCTTTGCTCCTGAAGTCGATCTGTCTGAGCTTATAGATGATGAAGCTGAATTTGAAGCTTTATCTGGTATCGATTGGTCATCACCAACTTTTCAGCCAGCGGAAGAAGACGAAGAGCCGGCAAAGGATGACACAGAAGACTCCGAGCAACAAGGCCAAGAAGACTGAACCACCGGGCGGCTGTAAACACTTGAGCTTTTGAAAATACTTTGGTCTCATTTAGCCCATGGAGGCTTGTAATAGAGTAGTAAAACTTCGAATATGTCGTGCCATCGAGCACGTTCCGCTTTGCATAAAACTATTAATTGAATAGCTGCCACTGATGTTTATAATATCAGATTTTTGAATCTGTTCCTGTATACAAAAACAGATCACGAGTGTCCCACGGTTTACCGCAGGATGGGTCATAATGCCCAATAGATATAGAGAAATAATCATAAGTTATAACCAAAGCTGGACTTAGGAATAACCATATATTTGAGCATAGAGCATACCTGTGATATTTGATCACATTGTCGGTTTATCAAACCAGTGAAATAAGGGTGATAACCCAAAATTGGAGCACTGGTAAGTATATATTGTCGGCTTAAAAACAAGGCCAGGTTTAAAAAACACCGGATATCATGTTACTGTATATTGGCGACTTATAGTCAACAACCAGGCCGGGTTAATGAACACCGGTTAATGTCATATATGACTCATAAGGCATTATAAGCCTTGTTGATTTTCAACCATGTATTACTATGTCACAAGAAAAAAAAGCAAAAAGACGTTCAAATCAAAATCAACAGAAAAAATCCAAGGCTTTCATAGGCCGCCAAGCCAAAATATCTTCTTCAATGAAACTAGCATTAGCCACTGGAAGGTACGCGCTTTCCGTGAGCTGGCACTCACATTACCCAATCAACATTTTAACCTAGATAAGTTCAGTTCTTATTTAAAGATAGACTTATCAGGAGTACGTGGGGTCAGAGTAGCATCGTGCATCACAGGCCGATTTATCCAAGTTTCAAGGAAGGCGGCTTTATCAGTCTGAGCTTCTCCTTGCTATCCGTAAGCCGTGCCCTCACATGATAAACCGGTGTTTTAACCTAAACCAGTTCAGGGTCTTGTTGGAAAGATTGACTGTTAAGAGTTCAGCGGGTTAATCAGGATTACCTGATAGAGAAGCATCTGGCATACAGGCAGGATAACCCAGGGTTTTAGGTGAATACACCTAGCTTCCAAGCCTGGCTTTTAAGCCTATCACAAGGGTTATAGCAACGCTTGTTCTTTAGAACAAAAGAGCCCCCAAGCAATATTTCTGAGCTATGCTCAATGGGAACCTATGTTTGAGTTGTGCTTTGGCAACAGGCTCTCTTTGGTCCCTTTAACCTAGGTAGCAAGCCCCCAAATTTTTGTGTGCCCTATAAGCCGGATCAAAGGGTAATCATAACTTTGCTCTAAAAAGCAGAAGCCCCCAAGTGACCAAAAAACTCATGATTTAAAGAGAAAACGACAGAAGCCCCGCTTTGACAGGCATGCCGACTTTATTATATTGATCATAATATATACATTATTATAACATGTACATTAGAAGAGCCGGTGGTTCAAGTGTAATAAGGCCGAAGGTGAGCAATATTCCAAGGCCGGTGGGTCTCCTCCTCCGACTTACGTGAGTCTTTGTGCTCTCGAACATCGATAAGGTAGTATGACCCGTTGTTCATATTCTTGCTGACCACAAAGGGTCCTTCCCAAGGTGGGGATAACTTGTGCATATCAGTCTGATCCTGGATGAGTCGGAGCACTAGATCGCCTTCTTGGAAAGTTCTGGTTTTAACCCAGCGGCTGTGGTAACAGCGCAGATCTTGCTGGTAAATCGTTGAATGAGCCGCTGCGATGTCACGCTCCTCATCTAACAGGTCAAGTGCTTCCTGACGTGATTTTTCATTGTCAGCTTCAACATAAGCCCCCACACGAGGTGAGTCGTGACGGATGTCACTAGGGAGAACCGCCTCTGCTTCGTAGACCATGAAAAAAGGTGTATAACCTGTAGACCTGTTGGGGGTATTATTAATGCTCCATAACACAGAAGGCAACTCCTCCACCCAACACCCCGGTGTTGGCTGTAAAGGAACCATAAGCCGGGGCTTGATGCCTCTCAAGATCTCTTGATTGGCTCTCTCCGCTTGACCATTAGACTGGGGGTGAGCCACTGATGATATATCAAGCCGGATATGCTCACGTTGACAAAATTCTTTCATAGCACCCTTGGAGAGATTAGTGCCATTATCTGTTATAATGTTGTGTGGAAAACCAAAGCGGAAGATCACCTTCTTCATGAATTGAACCGCCGTGGCTGCATCACACTTGCTCATCGGCTCTGCCTCGACCCACTTCGTAAATTTATCAACCGCCACCAAGAGGTGGGTCTTCTTATCCTTGGACCTCTTGAAAGGTCCAACCATGTCAAGCCCCCATGTTGCAAACGGCCAAGTGATTGGGATCATCCTCAGCTCTTGAGCCGGAACATGAGCTCGGCCTGAAAATTTCTGACAACCATCACATTTTTTGACCAAGTCCTCAGCATCAGCATGAGCCGTCAGCCAATAAAACCCATGACGAAAAGCCTTGGCCACCAGGGATTTAGAGCCGGCATGATGACCACAATCTCCTTCGTGGATCTCACGCAGAATCTCACCGCCTTCTTCAGGAGAAACACAACGCTGAAACGCTCCTGTAACACTTCAATGGTGCAACTCCCCATTGACAATTGTCATTGACTTAGACCGACGGGTTATCTGCCTGGCCAAGATCTCATCCTCAGGTAACTCACCCCGGGTCATGTAAGCCAAATAGGGCATTGTCCAATCTGGAATAGCATGAAGAGCCGCCACCAATTGTGCCTCTGGGTCAGGAATAGCAAGGTCCTCCTCCGTAGGCAACTTGACCGAAGGATTGAGTAATACATCCAAGAACGTATTCGGTGGCACCGGCTTACGCTGAGAGCCTAGCCGGCTTAAATTATCAGTCGCCTCATTCTTCCTTTGGTCAATATGCTCAACTTGGTAACCCTTGAAGTGACCTGCAATGGCATCAACCTCTCGTCGATAAGCCGCCATAAGCGGATCCTTAGAATCCCAAGTACCAGAAACTTGCTGAGCCACCAGATCTGAATCGCCAAAGCACCTCACCCGGCTTAAATTCATCTCCTTAGCCATCCGAAGACCATGGAGCAAGGCCTCATACTCAGTTGCATTGTTAGTACAAGGGAACATTAATCGGAGGACATAGGAAAATTTATCACCTCGTGGGGAAGTCAAGCCAACTCCAGCCCCCGAGCCCTCCAGTTGCCTAGACCCGTCAAAGTGAATAGTCCAATACGTGCTATCTCGCTTTTCCTCTCATGCCTGCAACTCTGTCCAATCATTGATGAAATCCACAAGTGCTTGAGACTTGATAGCCGTATGAGGCACATATTTTAATCCGTGAGGTCCAAGCTCAACTGCCCACTTAGCAACCCGGCCAGTTGCTTCCCTGTTTTGGATGATATCCCCCAAAGGAGCAGAACTGACCACAGTGATGGGATGACCCTGAAAATATTGCTTAAGCTTTCGGCTTGCCATGAAAACTCCATACACAAGCTTCTGCCAATGTGGGTATCTCTGCTTGGACTCAATGAGCACCTCACTGATATAATAAACCGGCCGTTGAACTGGATATTCCTTGCCTGCCTCCTTTCTTTCTACCACTATGGCCACACTGACGGCCCGGCTGTTAGCAGCCACGTATAACAACAGAGGCTCCTTATCAACAGGGGCAGCAAGCACGGGTGGCTCAGCCAACTGTTTCTTCAGATCCTCATATGCTTGGTTAGCCACATCACTCCAAACAAAATGATCTGTCTTCCTCATCATTTGATAGAGGGGGATAGCCTTCTCACCCAGCCGGCTTATGAACTGGCTCAAAGCGGCAATACGACCCGCCAAGCGCTGAACATCATTAATGCACGCCGGCTTAGCCAAAGAAGTGATAGCTTTGATTTTCTCCGGGTTAGCTTCAATGCCTCTGTTAGAAACTAAAAAACCCAAGAGCTTGCCTGCAGGCACACCAAAGACACATTTAGTCGGATTAGGCATCATCTTGTAGACCCGGAGATTGTCAAATGTCTCCTTCAAATCATCAATCATGGTCTCCTTCTCTCTTGACTTCACCACAATGTCGTTGACATAAGATGAACATTGCGCCCAATCTGATTGTGAAGGCAATTTTGCACACACCGTTGATAAGTCGCCTGGGCACTCTTGAGCCCAAAAGTCATAGACACATAGCAGAAGGCTCCAAACGGAGTAATGAAAGCTGTTTTCTCCTGGTCCTTAACTGCCATTTTGATCTGATGATAACCAGAATAAGCATCCAAAAAACTCAGACGCTCACAACCCGCCGTAGCATCAATGATTTGATCAATACGAGGGAGAGCAAACGGATCAGCCGGACAAGCCTTGTTCAAGTCCGTGTAATCCACACACATCCGCCAAGTGCCATTCTTTTTGAGTACCAGCACCGGGTTAGCCAACCATTCAGGATGGAAAACTTCAATGATAAACCCAGCTGCCAAAAGCCGGGCCACTTCTTCTCCGATGGCCTTCCATCTCTGCTCGTTGAATCGGCGAAGAAACTGTTTGACCGACTTAAATTTTGGATCAATGTTAAGAGTGTGCTCAACGAGTTCTCTCGGTACACCCGGCATGTCTGAAGGTTTCCATGCAAAGATGTGCCGGTTCTCACGGATGAACTCGATGAGCGTGCTTTCCTATTTCGGATCCAGATTTGCACTGATACTGAACTGTTTTGATGAATCGCCGGGAACAAAATCAACCATGTTAGTATCATCTGCCGACTTAAATTTGAGCGAAGGATCCTGCTCCGTGGTTGGCTTCTTCAGAGACGTCATGTCCGCCGGGTCAACATTATCCTTATAAAATTTCAGCTCCTCTGTTGCACAAGCAGACTCAGCATAAGCAGCGTCCCCTTCCTCACACTCCAAGGCTATCCTCTGGCTCCCATGTACCGTGATGGTCCCCTTATGACCCGGCATCTTGAGTTGCAGGTACACATAACAAGGCCGTGCCATGAACTTGGCGTAAGCCGGCCGTCCAAACAGAGCGTGATATGGACTGTGAATCTTGACCACCTCAAAGGTCAATGTCTCCAACCTAGAGTCATGATCATCTCCAAAAGCAACCTCCAGAGCTATCTTACCAACCGGATAAGCCGACTTCCCAGGCACCACGCCATGGAAAACGGTGTTTGACGGCTTAAGGTTTTTATTAGTCAACCCCATGCGGTGGGAGGTTCCATAATAAAGGATATTGATGCTGCTCCCTCCATCCATGAGTACCTTGGTGAATTTATATCCTCCAACCTGAGGTGCAACTACCAGAGCCAAGTGACCCGGATTGTCAACCCGGGGCGGGTGATCCTCCCGGCTCCATACAATGGGCTGCTCGGACCAGCGCAAGTAATGGGGAACCGCCGGCTTAACGACATTGACTGCCCTCTTATGAAGCTTCTGGTCGCGCTTACATAAGCTAGTGGTAAAGACATGATACTGTCCACTATTCAACTGCTTCGGGTTGCTCTGATAACCAGACTGTTGCTGCTGTTGATTCCCCTGATTGTTCTGCTGATTGTAACCACCTCGGTTGCCATGACCACCTTGATTTCCTTGGAACCCGGAGTTAGAACCACCACCGCCGTAACCCGGTCCATGAAAACCGGAACCTGAGCCGCCACCCGGCCCATGACCATCTTGGTAAAAAATTGAATTTTTGAACTCCTTCATAATAAAGCAATCTTTCCAGAGGTGCGAAGACGGCCTTTCTCGCGTCCCGTGCCTTGGGCAGGGCTGATTTAACAACTGCTCAAGATTGATGCCTGATCCTGCAGCCTGTGGGGGCGGTTTACCCTTACGATGCTGCCCATTATTCTGTACATTGGTGTTAGCCACAAAGTCAAAACTATTATCAGCCTTGCGCTTACCGTTGCCTCCTTGATTCATCGGGTTATCTGTTGCCCCTTGGTGTTGCTGCTCTTCTTTCCCTTTCCCGGCTTGTCATCATCAGACTCGGGGTCCTTTGTACCATCAGAGTCAGCATACTTAACCAGAGCCACCATGAGCGTCCCCATGTCATTGTAGTGGCGTTTGAGTCGTCCCAATTTTTGCTTTAGGGGCGTGAACTGGCAATTGCTCTCCAACATTAAGACCGCTGAATCGGCCTTGATGCGATCTGACGAGTGCAGGATCGTCGAGACCAGGCGCACCCAATGAGTCATCGACTCACCTTCTTCTTGGACACATGAGGCTAAATCCACAATTAACATGGGCTGCTTGCATGTATCTTTAAAGTTCTGGATAAACTGGGCCTTTAACTCAGCCCATGACCCAATAGAGTTGGCGGGGAGCCCCTTCAACCAAGTACGGGCCGTCCCTTCCAACATCAGGGGAAAATATTTGGCACACGCAGCTTCACTAACATCCAGTAATTCCATGGCCATCTCATAACTCTGGATCCACGCCTTAGGAGGTAAATCGGCTGTGTAGTTAGGCACTTTGTGAGGACCCTTGAAATCCTTGGGCAGTCGCTCATTACGTAGAGCCGGTACCAAACAGGCACGCCCAAATTCCTAGAGGTCATGCCCGGCTCTATCGAAGTTGTCGGGCGAGCCGGAGAAAATTGACGGGCCGCATATTGAGCCGCTAGCTTGGCCTCCCAACATGCTCTACCTTGATCCACTATGTTCTGACCATCAGCACCCCCGCCCGCCGGGTTATGTCCATGGGGCGGGTTATGGTTCCGCCCCCTGCTTGACACAGCCGGCTCATCCATATGCCTGCTGTAACCCCGGCTTGAGCAAGGGGTGGAATGAATCCTGTCACGGCTGTAAGAATAAGCCTGCTGCTGAATCAAAGCAGTTTGAAGGAGCTCTCTAGCCCTCCATGTTTCGACCGCCATCGGAGATTCGCCTTCAACGGGAGAGCCGCCAATCATGATGCTGCGG
Source organism: Aegilops tauschii subsp. strangulata (assembly GCF_002575655.3). NCBI lineage: Eukaryota > Viridiplantae > Streptophyta > Magnoliopsida > Poales > Poaceae > Aegilops > Aegilops tauschii. Next base: position 162,417,949 of record NC_053038.3, read on the forward strand.
CGATCATGTTATCCAAAGGGTTAGAGTAATGACCCGGTGGCGTCGGCACGTGTTGCGGCGGGTTATTGCTCTGACGAGGCAGGTCCGTTGTACGTGGCTGAACCGGCGCGCCCACTCCGGGTGTCTCGACTCGGTTTTCCACAGTCGGGATACGGTTCCTGCTCCTGGCGTGTTAAAGAGATTTCTTGCCTCGTAAACCGGGGGCAGATGACTCCGATGCCTCCTTCTCATGACATCATTGGAAGCGTTCTGATCTAGCATGAGCCGGTACGACTCCGACTGAATCCGCTGTGCCTGAGCATCCAAAGCGGCTCGCTCCTCAGCCATCCACGCGTTTTCCGTGTTTAGCTCCTCCTTAGCCTGCGCTATCTCATCATGCAATTTTGCAACTACTGCATTGTGCTGATCCTGATCAGCTGGGTTAACCACTGTTGTTAACAACGCCGTCAGCTTATCCAGTAAGTCAGTTAAGATCTGAGCCGGCAGGCGCACAGGGCCTCCTGCCCCGGCAGCCGTCACCGTTGCTGACCCGGAAAATAAGTGTTGCTGCAGTTGATGAGTGCTGCACGGGCTGCGTACTGGCCATGAAGACCGCGACCCGGTTTAGCGGCTCACAGGGGTCCGGAATACTGTCGCCATCGGAACAGCTCCCAAGCCGGCTGTCTTGCAGTTGATACAATGACTCGGTCTCGCCGGTGGACGATTCACCATCAGAGTAAACGACCGTCTCACCGCCAGACGCTGATCTATCCTCAGATTCCGCTCCATGGATGAATCCCACGAAGGCACGCTGATACAATGACTCGGGCGGGTTTTGCACGCTGAGCCGTCTCGATGATGTCGGTGCAGATGTCCGGCTCAGGGCCCGGCTCGCCGATCTTGCCAATGAATACGTGAATTCCGCCGAAGGGGACTCGGTACCCGTACTCAATTGAGCCGGCCTCGGGCCCCAGCCTGCGTCGTCGATGTAGAGCTTGCCGCGATGACTCTTGGTCATCCGGCCCACCGCGTATCCCTTGAGCCCTTCGAAGTTGCCCTCCAACAACTTGAAACCATCGTGCGATAGCCCCACGGTGGGCGCCAACTGTCGTGGAATTGTCACATCAGATGTCCTAGTGTGAGGACTTAGTCGTGGAGCCATCACAACGAAGTTAGCTTAAAGGGGTTAAATAGGACAAAAGACACGAGGAGTTTATAATGGTTCGGCCCCTTGCGGTGAAGGTAAAGGCCTAATCCAGTTTGAGGTGGTATTTCTAGGGTTTTGATGGCCAGGGAGCGAATACGCTTAGCCTGGTTCTCGATCTCTTGCTTCTTGCCCTAAGCCGCCGCCGGGTCGTCCCCTTATATACATGGGTTGACGCCCTGGAGTCTATGGAGTCCCGGCCGGCTCATATATGTGTCCGGCTCGGAGACCAATTACATATGCCTTACAATACAAGTCATAGATACATGGCAGTTTATAACCGTGGGCCTTAAGCAGCCTTTGGGCTTGGGCCCTCTACTCAGCCTATCTATTATGCTCCTGGGCTTCAAGGAGATGAATCGTCATAAAGGTGACTAAAGGTGACCCGGCCCCTCCTGGCGGGTCATGCCTGATAGTCATATGCCCAACAGGCGGGGTTTTCCTTCGCGGGATTCATCGATACAAATCCTCGTTTGACATGTCAATTAATGCGTATTTTTTGTCCAACACCCAAAGAGCTAACCATCTCACTCCTCATCGCTGGATTAATGCAGCGCCATGCAAACCAACCTTCTCACTTTCGCATGCATGCAAGGGTATATTAATGTCCTTGGTTGCTAGTACGAGGCAAACCTCATCAATTTTGCCTCGATTAGTGTTACTGGCCTTTTGCAAATTGTAATTTTGATACTGGCCTTGTGTACAAAAAATGGAGGTAGTAACTATTTGACTTCCTTCCCCATTGCGGTGACATCGATGATATCTCGAACGTTGTGGTTTGGTGAAGTGCGTTCGACGGAGAACACCATTGAGGGAGACCACGGTAAGTCATTCGCAAGTGACGTCTGCAAGCCGAGACAACTGCCTTATTTGCATCCAGCAAGTCTGTTGAACCAAAGGACGCGTCAATGTACTAGTACTACACAATATTGTCATCCGTCCAGTTTAGTGCGGTAAAGTGGTTTCTCGAAGAGGACAACGAAGATGCGGAGTCAGCGAAGAGTGAAATGATGGTTGCTTCGCCCGTGCTTTGTGATTTGACGCCTCACTGCTTTGTGATTGTGATAGAAGGGACAGGGGAGTAGACTCTATGCTCTATAATGTACATGCATCCAAGCACGGGAGAAAGAGGAGAGAGGTTGCATTTTTCTATTCCTTCAATCAATCAATCAGGGAGCTTCGGTTCCATCTTTTTGTCTTTGGCAGCACCGTCCACAATGGTTCCCATCGATGCCAAAAGCTATTTTCACATTTGGCTACACATTGTGGATGCCCTTAACCGTACCACTTGGTTTTGCTCTTGTGTGCTATCTATACAAATCTTGATTATATTGATCTAAAAAATTATAGTATCAAGATTAGTAAAAAGGAAGTGATTTTGCAGCGCGGATGGTGGGGGATTTTTCTTATTTTTAGAGGACGTTGGCCTAGCAGTTCGCTAACATGCGGTCCCATGTGTCAGTGCTTTACCAACCCGATCCACGTCCCACATGAGGCAGAACAACGACAGAAGCAACACATGGTTAACTTGAAGAAGATGAGGGAGAAGCGGATTCAACAACGATTGAAATGATGGTTGCTTCGTCCCTCCAACTTCTTCTTTAGCATTATTACTTCGTCCCTCCAACTTAACTGCAGGAAAGGTGCAGCTTTTTGATTTGACGCCTCATTGCTCATTACTACACTGGTGCCATGACTGGGGTGCTTCACCCCTGCTGCTCTACACTACTATTTCGGTATGGCACGTGGACCCGGTTGCTTGATGTACCACATGTCGGTGAAAGGGACTAGAACATTTATGAAAGCGAGCGCTCCACTCTTATGATGGAGGAGTACACGACACGGCGGCCCAGTGAGCTATTAGTTGTACCGTAGTACTACTATAGTTTTGCTGTTTCGCATGATTCATTGATACAAACCCGATTAAACAGGCATGGGCGGGATTTTTCCCGAGCGGTAGATGATACTAGCCATACTTTTCAAAGGAAATTTTAATGTATGCAAACTGAATAATTAAGTGACAATATGAGATCTAGTAAAAATAAAAACACATCTGATTTATTGTGTTAGAGTGTAGTAGTAGTGCTGTATTGCATACTTGTTAGATGTATGCCGGGGGAAACGACACCTATGGGATCACTGGAATCCCTTCTATGGTTGGCGGGCGTGGGGTTGTGCAAAGAGCGGCTCTAGAAGTCAGCACAAAGATCGTTTACCCAGGTTGGGGCCGCGAGGATGCGTAATACCCTAGTCCTGCTTTGGTGTATATTTGAGTGTTCTTGAGCTTTTGAACTAGATACGGTGCGTGCGTCGTCCAAAAGATCCGAATCCCCTCCCAATACGCCACGGGCCTCCTTTTATAGACAAAGGGGCTGCCACAGTGGCACACAGGAGGTGGAAAGGTATATAGTGTACAAGCTTATCGCTTGTCATTACATGACAAAGCGCATTCAATGCACTGCTTAGGTGTCCACTTGCTTTATTGGGGGCGTTCATGAGGCCCGTCCCGCCCGTCGCCGCTCCGCCTTGCTCCGGCACGTGTCGAGGCCAACGAGGCATGCAGTGCCACGTAGGCTGGCTGGCTGCTGAGTTAACATGGCGGTAGGGTCTTCACGAAGATCTGCATGCCACCACGCAGGTGCTTGCTGAGTTGGTCCAGAGGCCGCACGTCGCCACGCAGGTATTCTCATAGTTGTTGGGCTGGCAGTTGCATGGGAATGGCGGTGGAATCTTGGCAGATGTGGGCCTGGCTGTGGCCCCGCAGATGTCTCCGGCAAGGGTCTCGTCGTGGCATCGCGGTCGTCCTCGGCAAGGATCTTGCCGAGGGTCTCGTGGGTATCCTCGGCAAGGATATTGCCGAGGATCATCGTCTTCTGATTCTCATCTAATCTTGTGTGCTTCTGATCTTCACAAAGATCTGCATGCCACCATGGAGGTGCCTCCCGGGCCTTGGTTCCAATGTGGTTGATGGTGTTGGAACCCTTTGGCTCAAGGGTGGCGGCTCCGCTGGTGTTGGGCAAGTTGCCCCGGCAAGGTTCTTGCCGGGGCTGTGGAGGCTGCCCCGGCAAGGGCCTTGCTGGGGGAGTTCACCTTGCCCCACTGCTCTTTGTGTTCCTATCTTGGCATTGCTCTGGTTGTCTTGTGGCTTTGCTTCCTCTGCCCCGCCAAGCGTGGCCAGGGGCGCGGGGCTGCGACTGCCCGCGCACAAGTAAAGGGGTGCAAAAAAAGGGACCCCTACTTTTGTACACCGACAGGAGCCCCCGGGCCGGGGCCACATATAAGCGCGGGGCGTTATTGGGCCAGGCCCAGAACGGTGCACGGGCGCGCGTGCGGTGGAGTTTTTACCGCAGTAACTCCCTCGCTCGCTGCGCTTCCCCATGACCCGCGTTGAATGCACGACGTGGGGGTTATGTGTGATGTGGGGGTCATGCGTGGGGCGGTTGCTGCCATCATGCGTCACATCGCAGTAAATGGTAAAGTGGCGGCCCGCGCCTTCCCCATAAAAAAGGGAAAAACCACAGGCACGCTGCTCACTTACCCTCTGCGCCTCTCCAATCTTGGAACCGCTGTTCCTCTCTTCTTCCCCAAAGCAAAAAACTCTCTTGCCTCTACTCGCTGCCGCCGCCCCCATTGCTCTTGATTCTTCGCCCCCTTCCAGCTGCCATGGCGCCCAAAACCACTAGGGGAAGGGGAGCGGCCAAGGATGCCGGGGAGAGGGAGGCGCCGGAGAGCGAGTTGGCGGTGCTTCGGACGCAGCACGCCTAATTCCCCTCTACGGTCGATGCCGTCCATCTCAGGGACTACTTCAAGCCCCTGCGGGGGGCGAAAATTACGGGGCATCCGGCCACGCACATCATCCCCGCCGATTTTGCTGAGGCCGGCCCGAATCAGTATCCTTTCTTTGTTGACTACTTCTCCTGCGGGCTCTGCCCCCCTTTCTCCAATTTCTTCAATGATGTCATGCACACCTATGACTTCCACCTTCTGGATTTCACCCCAAATGCGGTGGCGTGCATGGCCATTTTTGTTCATCTCTGTGAGGGCTTCGCCAGAGTGCATCCCAGCACGACGCTCTTCCGCCACTACTTTTATCCTCATATCAAGAAAGGAGGCGCCATCTCTGGCTGTATCGCCTGGATCCCACGGAGCCAGGAGAAGGGTACGTATCTGGAGGGCGCCCAAAAGGAGAGGTGGGAAGAGTGGTGGGGCCGGTGGTGCTGGATTAAAGAAGAGTATCCGCAGGAGTTCTGTCGGGTCCGTCAGGTGCCGCCGGTCCGTAGAGATGACTGGGGCGACGTCGATGCCAATGATAAGAGGCTCACGGTCGCCACCACCAGGATCCATCGCCTAACCGTGGCCGGGCTCACCCTTGAAATGATTGGGGCTGATTTCATCCGCCGCCGGATTGCCCCATTGCATAACAAGGGGAGGCTGGCCTGGGATTACAGCAACGCGGCTGACATCATGAGGCTCCGCCCTAGCTTGAACCACAACTTCATGGTGATGGGGCACGCCCACTTTTGCCAGAGGCTCTTTCAGCTCGATGTGGACCGCGACGGCAGAGCTGAGAGGACCGGCAAGGCCGCGAAGGCCAGCAAGGCCTTCAAGGGGCCTTTGTTTGGGTTACCGGCGGGAGTGGTCCCGCTGAGCAACAATTCTTGCTAGACCGACATCATTGCTATGATGCCGGACTTCAATGTGCACGGCCTTGACCCGAGCTGGGTCGAGCCGGGAAAGGAGCGGGTGCAGGAATTTTTTGATACCTTGTCGGAGAAGTACGTCCGTGACGAGCCACGGCTTATCCGGGATACCACCAAGGAGGAGCTGGACTATATTGCCGCCAGGGCGGCGGAGGCGGAGCTTGCCCGGGAGGCCGGCAGCGTTGGCGCTATGGAGGACGAGGCCGGCACGGCCGCGAAGGACAAGGAGCTCGCCGGATGGGTGGGGTCTGCTGGGGAGGACAGCAGTGCTGGCGCCGGGGCTCCTCTTGTCGAAGATTGGTCGAAGAGTCGACCGAGGGGGAGGCCGAGGCCGACGACCCTCTGGCCCCAGGGAGGAGACGCGTCCTGTGCTGGGCTAGCTCCGGTGAACCAGTTCGGCCCGGCAGGGCCACACCACGGCAACAGGTTTAGGAGTAGTCCGTGCGCCAGACGAGGGCTGCGGCAGCGAAGAAGGTGGTGAAGGCCGCGGTGGCGAAGAAGAAAGCGACCACCTCTTCTTCGTCCAAGCGTCGCCGGACTCCATTCTCTTCCCCTCCTTCCGCAGATGTTGACATGGAGGTCGTCTTCGATTTTGGGTCTCTCAGCCCAAGGAGGAAGAGGAAGCTAGTGGAGAAGGAGGTGGAGGAAGAGTAAGTATCTCCCCCCCCACATTATCTCCTGACTTTACTCCCGTGTCATCTTTCTTTGATTTGATGTTGTCTTCACAGGGACACGGAGACGCTGGCACAGAGGGTGGCGAAGAGGGCCAAGGCCTCGACGGGCGACAAGCCCCCAGCGGGTACTTCGAGTATGCCGCTGGTGGTGGATAGCAGCCCAGACAGCAGCCCCCGACGCAGCCCCCGCTTCAACCCCCAGCGTGAGTCCATCACTCACTCCTCCATTGATGAACTTTGGGGTGTGAATCCTCGATGCCGATCTTGCCGAGTTTGTAGGAGAAGGACGGCATGAGGAGGAGCCGCCGAGGCCACCCCCAACACGCCGCCCCTCTCGACTACGCCGCCCCAAGGGGCGTCCCCGGCAATGGCATCCACTGCCAAGACCACGCCTATGGAGGAGGAGGAGACGAACTTGGGTGCCGGTGGTTCTACCCCGGCAACGAACGTTGGTGGGGAGGGTGCCACTTCTTCCCAGCCCAGTGCTGGTAAGTTTGCTTACTTCCCGTCCCTGTTCTTCTTTCTTCTTCTTGAGCCTTCCCCTTCTTGGTATCTAGGCCCTTCCTCGGCGGACCGAGAGGACATCGACACCGTCATCGAGAAGGTCGCTAAGGATGCCAAGGCTGAGGCCGACATGATCGCCGCTGAGGAGGCTGCCAAGACCGCCGATGAGGATGCCGCCAAGGGGCCTGCCGGGGAGGCCGGCAAGGCTGCTGCCGAGGACGCCGGCAAGGGGCCTACCAGGGAGGCCGGCAAGGCCGCTGCCGAGGAGGGGGCGGTCGACGACCAACCTTCCTCCTCTGCTGCCTCCGGCTCAAGCAAATACCTGAAGGTGAGCGACGACCTGTTCGTTCACCTCCCACGGACGGCAAGCACCAGGGCGCCCACCGAGGGGGAGGTGTTCGATGACGAGGTGTTTGCCACCGCCGGGCTTGAGGTTGTTGATGAACCGAGCGCCGGTGGCGGCGGTTCCCAGGAGGAGCAGCTCCTTCGGGGCATGAGCGCCAACTTCCAGAAGCTCCAGGTGCTCCACCGTGCCCGCCTGGACAAGGCAAAGTCCAGGATGGCGGCGGTGGACAAGGTGGAGGCGGATCTCGCGGGGCGCGTCGCCGAGACGCAAGCCTGGTTCTGCCAGGCCCACGAGGAACTGAAGGCTGCCCAGGATCTGCTGGCCAAGCGCAAGCAGGAGCTTATCCTGCTGAAGGCCGATGTCGAGAAGGCCCAGGAGGTGGCGAGGGAACAGGCCGCTAGGGACGAGGCCGCTTGGCACCAGCACTAGGCCGAGCTAAACTCCCAGGAGGAGGACCTTGCCGCTCGTGAGGAGGCGCTCACCGCCACACTCCGCGGCAAGGATGAGGAGGTCAAGAAGCTCACCGCATAGCGGACCCAGGAGCTAGAGCAGAGGCACAAGGAGGCAGTCAATGCTCAGGCCCAGGTCCATGCCGGCAAGGTGAAGGAGTTGGAGGTGGAGCAAGATGGGCTGAAGGAACAGGTCTTGGGGATGGCGAAGGAGAAAGACACGCTCAACGGCGCTTTGGTGGAGGCGCAGGCCGCAGTCCTCGGCAAGGCTGAGCTGCTCTCCAAGGCCAACGACTCCATCAGAGACCTGAAGCTGAAGCTGGAGGGTCTTGAGGGGACGCTTTCGGAGCTCAGGGCCCGGGAAGAAACCCTGACCAAGGCCCTAGAGGATGAGAAGCAGCTGCGGAGGAACGACACCGCCAACCACGAGGATTACGTGAAGGGCACAAACCTCTGCATCAGCCGCCTCGCCGACGTCGCCGGCAGGATCACCATGAAGCTGGCGGCCATGGGGATGCCAAACGTGAGGTACGCCCCGGAGCCGAACGTGAGTCCCAACGCCAAACTGACCCTGTTCTTTGAGGGCGTTCTTGGAGCCTTGGAGCAGTTTCGCTCCAACAGAGTGACCTCTCTGGCCAATGAGGCCCGGAAGCTTTGCCGGGGTGCCCTGACCAAGGTCCTCACCAAGGTGGTGTACTGGAACCCCAACCTCGACGCCGCGCTGGAGAGCTTGCCAGAGGATGTGGACCTCACGACGCTCGAGGAGCGTATCAAGCCCATCATCAGCCGTGTCGACGGAATTCAGAGGATAGAGGGCCAACGCCGGGACTAGGCACCCCGTTTCTCATCGCCGCTGTAGGTTCATGACCAAGACAATTTTTATATTTAGTTAGAACCGCAACAACAATTCTTGTAATATAACTCTGCAATACTTTGAAACGATGCATGTTATTCCCCTGTTCAATTTCTCTTTGTATGTCCACCCTACGTTTAATTAGATAGGCTTGCCGGCGCGTAAACCCAAGCCGCGACACCTTGAGGATGGATCCTCAACAGCCTGCCGGGTGTGCTTGCTGCCAGGCAAACCACCTTACCATTCTTAGCGCGGCCACTTGAACTGTTGAGTGGACTCGAAACAGGGCAAGAGCGTTGCCAGTAGCGGAAAGGCCACCCTGCGGATCTCGACGCGGCCGTTCGAACTGTTGAGCGGACTCGAAACAGAACAAAGGCGTTGCCAATAGCGGGAGGGGCCCATTGCATACGGGTTTCCCATACAAAGAGCAAGATCTCCGAGGAGAATAACCTTATACATAAAGGAATTATTCAAAGTTTCACATGACTTAGCTTTTCTGTCGCCATACGGGTGGTCATTGTGTCTGTAGATGATGTCGCTTGTTCGGTCGTCTTCTTCCTTGGAGTGACGACCACGATGGAGCCGCTGCGCCCACTAGACCGGATTTTCACAACTGCGCCCCCTACCTGGCGCGCCAAAGATGTCGAGGGAAACAACACCTATGGGATCACTGGAATCCCTTCTGCGATTAGCGGGCACGGGGTTGTGCAAAGAGCGGGTCTACAGTTTGTAAAGTAGACATGAATGCTTGTTCGCTCTTACGAAACCAGTACAGCAATAATGGGGTGCCGTGCGCCAATTTAGGCACTGGCACATTGGCCTACTTGGCTCCACAGAGAGAGCGAGAGAAGAGATAAATACACGGGCAGTCAGTGTATTTCAAGCGAAAAGCGTAATACGGCCACCGGACTTCAGAATACGCTCATTACGGTCACTATATACGTTTTGCGGTGATTATACGGTCACTTGCTCACTGTTCAGCATCGGATTGCACTCTGT